>NC_062282.1:65998609-68498609 GCF_902655055.1 Lutra lutra
CATTAGTGACATTTGAATAAGGTATATAAATTAAATAACGCCATTGTGTTGATGTGATTTTTTTACATTGATAATTGTACTGTGATTATATATGAAAATGTTCTTGTTTTTAAGATATGTACACTGAGGGGCCCCTTGGTGGCTCAGTCAGTTACGTGTCTGCCTTTCGCTCAGGTGATCCCAGGGTCCTGCGATCACGCCCCACCCTTGTCGGGCTCCCTGCTCAGTGGGAAGTCTGCTTCTCCCTCTCCCTTTGACCCTCCCCCACCCGCTGCTCTCTCACACTCACTCTCTCTCAAATAAATAAAATTTTTTAAAGGTTTTATTTATTTATTTGACAGAGAGTGAGAGAGAGAGAGAGCACAAATAGGCAGAGCAGTAGACAGAGGGAGAAGGAGAAGCAGGCTCCCCACTGAGCAAAGAGCCCAACGCAGGGCTTGATCCCAGGACCCTGGGAACATGACCTGAGCCAAAGACAGCCACTTAACCAACTGAGCCACCCAGGTGCCCCAATAAAATCTCAAAAAAAAAGAAAAGAAAAGAAAAGAAATGTACACTGAAGTAAAATGGCAAAGTGGCATCATGCCTACAAAGTGACCTCAAGTGGTTCAAAAAATATTATCTATAAAGCATGTGTAGAGAATAATGGTACTCAGGTAGTAAATTTTAACATTTGGGAAATCCAGATGAAGTTTATGTGGGAATTCTTTGTGCTATTCTGTTAACTTTTCTATAAGTCTCAAAATATACTCTAAGTCTGAAAATAGAAAGTTAAAAGAACAGGAGTAAAAGACATGATGGCTCTAATACAAAGACTTCAATTGCCACCTATAATACCCAACTGCAAAATTTTGCTTTTATCTGGACTGCCTCATTGTTCAAATTATTTTAGAAATAACTGTTATAATTTTTAACTTATAAATGTATATTAATAAATTACCACTTTTAGTCTCCTTCAAACATTAGGAATCTACATAGAATCATGTTTGGAAAAAAGAGCTCTTTTACTAAACAAAGTAAACACTGTTTTAGTTCAATTTATTTTTTTTTAAGATTTTATTTATTTATTTGACAGACAGAGATCACAAGTAGGCAGAGAAGCAGGCAGAGAGAGAGAGAGAGAGAGGAAGGGAAGCAGGCTCCCTGCTGAGCAGAGAGCCTGATGCGGGGCTTGATCCCAGGACCGTGAGACCATGACCTGAGCCGAATGCAGAGGCTTAACCCACTGAGCCACCCAGGCGCCTGTGTTTTAGTTCAATTTCTAATCCACAGTTTGAGAAACTGAATCACAGTGAGAAAAAGTGGCTAATGACCTGCCCAAAGTCACACTGTTACAAAGGAAGTTGGGACTGTCAAACACACAGTTAACCCACAAGAAAATGTCAGCAATAAATAAGTGCTAGAACAAAGGTCGAGGGGGAACCTGGGTGGCTCAGTCATTCGAACCTCTGACTCTTGATTTCAGCTCAGGTCATGATCTCAGGGTTGTGACATGGATTCCCTCATCAGGCTCTGTGCTCAGTGGGGAGTTTGCGGTTCTCTGTGTCTCTCTCTATCAAATAAATAAATAAATTTTTTTTAAAAAGCTAGAATCCCAAGAGACCCATACACAATGCTGTTTTGTGATTTGCTTGTGATTCCCTCTGCCCTCCCCCTGCTCATGCCCTCTCTCTCACTTACCTTCTAAAATAAATAACAAATCTTTTTTAAAAAAGAATAAATGTAGGGGCGCCTGGGTGGCTCAGTGGGTTAAGCCGCTGCCTTCAGCTCAGGTCATGATCTCAGGGTCCTGGGATCGAGCCCTGCATCGGGCTCTCTGCTCAGCAGGGAGCCTGCTTCCTCCTCTCTCTGCCTGCCTGTCTGCCTGCTTGTGATCTCTCTCTGTCAAATAAATAAATAAAATCTTTTTAAAAATAAATAAATAAATAAATGTAGAGCATCATGAACCATTAAAGAAATACAAAATAAAAGTCCCACAGCACATTTGTTAAATTAGCAAAAACAAAACAGACAAAACTCAATGGTAACAGGACTATGAGAAAATTAAGTATATTTCTTCATTGTGAATGTACTATAAACAAGTGTAATCTTTCCAGTGAGAAATTTGGCAATAGCTGTCAAGAATCATAAAAATGATCATATTCCCAACCTGAGTAATACCACATTGGGGAATACATCTCATGGAAATGAATTCAAAAGAGAAAAATAGACTGGAACAAGGATGATTATAGTCAAACAGTGTATTTGCTAAAAACTAGAAACAATCCAAATGCCCACCCATGGGAGAGAGGCTAACTTGAAACAGGCCTTGGTAGAGCAATACAATAACAGTTATTACATTACCACAAGGAATATCAACAAGAGGACCTTGTAGGAATGTGGTAAGAACCTTATCAAGTAAGGATAAGCTAAAGATAGTAAAATCCTGGGGTGCCTGGGTGGCTTGGTTGTTAAGTGGCTGCCTTCGGCTCAGGTCATGATCCCAGGGTCCTGGGATCGAGCCCCACATCAGGCTCCCTGCTCAGCAGGAGGCCTGTTTCTCCCTTTCCCACTCCCCTTGCTTATGTTCCCTTTCTTGCTGTGTCTCTCTCTATCAAATAAATAAATAAATAAATTTTTTTTAAAAGGTAGAATCCCAAGAGACCCATACACAATGCTGACAGCTAACAGACAATGTGTATGTAGGTGTCAAAAAGAGAAAAAATTTGTAATAAGTAGATAATCTGGAGTTGGAATCTTTTTTAAAAAGATATGACTTTTATTATTTAATGAAATCTGTGTACAGGAAAAATGGGAGGGGTGGCCATGGCCAGAAGCCAGGGACTACAACTCCTCAATCCTGAAACACAATGTGACAGCTTCTCTCTCTTTTTTTTCTTTTTTTTTTTTAAGATTTTATTTATTTATTTGACAGAGAGAGATCACAAGTAGACAAAGAGGCAGGCGGAGAGGGGGAAGCAGGCTCCCTGCTGAGCAAAGAGCCCGATGCAGGACTCGATCCCAGGACCCTGAGATCATGACCTGAGCCGAAGGCAGCGGCTTAACCCACTGAGCCACCCAGGCGCCCCTTCTCTCTCTTTTTAAAAATGACTTCACTGTTACCCTACAACCCAGCAACTGTAGCACTAGGTATTTACCTAAAGGATATAAATGTAGTGATCCGAAGGGGCACCTGCATCCCAATGTTTATAGCAGCAATGTCCACAATAGATGAATGGACAGATGAAGGGATAAAGAAGATGTGGTGTGTGTGTGTGTACACATACACACATATACATACATATATATACACATATGTATATATATACACACACACACATATACATAATGGAATATTACTCAGCCATCTAAAAGAATGAAATCTTACCATTTGCAATAACATGGATGGAACTGGAGAGTATCATGCTAAGTGAAATAAGACAATCAGAGAAAGACAATTATCATATGGTTTCACTCATATGTGGAATTCAAGAAACAAAACAGAGGAGCATAGGGGAAGGGAGGGAAAAATAAAATAAGACAAAATCAGAGAGAGAGACAAACCATAAGAGACTCTTAACTTAGGAACAAACTGAGGGTTCCTGGAGAAGAGGTGTGTGGGGGTTTGGGGTAACTGTGTGATGGCCATTAAGGAGAGCACATTATGTGATGAGCACTGAGTGTTACAGGCAACTGATGAATAATTGAACTCTACATCTTAAACTAAAGATACACTATATGTTAATTGAATTTAAATAAAATAAGATTAAAAAATAAATAACTTCATTGAGATGTAATTAACATACCATATAATTCACCTTCTTAGAGAATCCATTTATAGCATGAAAGCATAAGAGCTCTGCTGACCTGTGCCCTCAGTGAAACTGGTGAAAATTATTTTAAAAACAACCATTTCGGGGCTCCTGGGTTGCTCAGTCAGTTGAGCGTCCAACTCTTGATTTCAGTTCAGGTTGTGATCTCAGGGTCCTGGGATAGAGCCAGAGCCCCAAGTCAGGCTGGGCACTCATCACAGAGTCTTCTTGTCTCCCTCTCCCTCTGCCCTTCCCCTTCTCTGGCACATGCGTGAGTGCGCTCGCTCACTCACTCTCTCTCTCTCAAATAAATAAATCTAAAAAAAAAAAATTTCAAGGCTCTGAAAATAGTCCTAAGAACAAACAGTAAATGAAGAAAAACAAAACAAAACACAGCTAAAAACAAAACAAAACACGGCTAAAAACAAAACAAAACAGACACAAAAAACCCACAAACTATTAAAAATTCAGTAAGAAAATGAGACTCTGGAATATTTGAACTAAGAGTGCTCCCACCCCTCCACCACCCAGCTCACTGCGCTAAGATTCTCTCCAGACTGCTGTAGCCAAGAATACAGGGCACACTTCCTCCTAGCTCAAAGTCAGAGATTTCCTTCCAAGGAGGAGCAGGATATCAGTGTTTCTCATTCTGTCTCCAATCACTTGTTGCTGAGGCTAAGTCCCAGGCAAACACTGCTGAGAAGCTGAGAATCCCCTCACACAGCCCCTGCTCATGGAGTTGAGGCTCTAAGTTAGGTAGGACATGCTGAGAATACTAGGGCCCTGATCACCCTTGCCTGAACTCAAGAAGCAATAGTTCCAAAGCCACTGCCTTGGGCCCCTCTGGCCAACTGAGTAATTTTAGCAAGCACCTTTACCCTGTGTGATTGATTAAGCATTTCGTTTTATATCTATAGATCATGCACTGTTTCCTAAAAAGATTCAGAAACAAACCTGTTTGCACAATTTCTAGCACCACAATGACTTCTGTAGCTAGCACCACTGAGTCTGCAAGCAATCAGTAAGTGTTATATACTACCATGCTCCCCTTTTACTGACTCAATGCCCTAAAGTTCCTTTAAAGATCTTTGGATGAGGCAGAAATTTGGATTTGGTTTTTGGATAAGAGTCCACCTTCACCCCAGGTGCCCAGCCTCCTAAGTAAAACTCACATTCCTTTCTAATCAAAACTCCTCTCTTCTCAAAGAATCGATCCCATTTACAAATGCACCGAAAATAATAAGATACCTAGGAATAAACCTAACCAAAGAGGTCAAAGGTCTATATTCAGAAAACTATAGAACACTAATGAAGAAATTGAAGAGGACACAAAGAAATGGAAAAACATT
This sequence comes from Lutra lutra, assembly GCF_902655055.1. Lineage (NCBI taxonomy): Eukaryota > Metazoa > Chordata > Mammalia > Carnivora > Mustelidae > Lutra > Lutra lutra. The sequence goes on from NC_062282.1 coordinate 66,003,750, forward strand.
CCATGCTCATGGATTGGAAGAACAAACATTGTTAAACTGCCTATATTACCCAAAGCAATCTACATATTTAATGTAATCCCTATCAAAATACCATGAGCATTTTTCATAGAACTAGAACAAACAATCCTAAAATTTGTATGGAACCACAAAAGACACCAAATAGCCAAAGCATCCAGAAAATGAAAAGCAAAGCTGGAGGCATCATAATTGCAGACCTCAAGCTATATTACAAAGCTGTAGTCATCAAGACAGTATGGTACTGGCACAAAAACAGACACATAGATCAACGGAACAGAGTAGGAAGCCCAGAAATGAACCTACAAGTATATGATCAACTAATATTCGACAAAGCAGGAAGGAACATCTAATGGAAAAAAGACAGTCTCTTCAACAAATGTTGAGAAAACTGGACAGCCACATGCAGAAGAATGAAACTGGACCACTTTCTTATACCATACACAAAAATAAACTCAAAATGGATGAAAGACCTAAATATGGAACAGGAAACAATCAAAATCCTAGAGAACATAGGCAGCAACATCTTTGACCTCAGCTATAGCAACTTTTTAGACACATTGCCAAAGGCAAGGAAAACAAAAGCAAAAATGAAATATTGGTTGGGCATCGGGGTGCTCAGTTGGTAGAGTGTCAGACTCTTGGTTTCAGTTCAGGTCCTGATCTTGGGGCCCTGGGATCAAGTTCTGTGTCAGACTCCATGCGGGACTCTCCCTCTGCTCCTCTGATTGCTTGCTCTCTCTCTTTCTCTCAAATAAATAAAAAGAAAAGAGAAAAAGAACGAGAAAAGAAAAAAAATGAACTGTTGGGGAAAAAATTTTTAATTTTTAAAAATGAACTACTGGGACTTGATCAAGATTAAAAGCTTCTGCACAGCAAAGGGAACAATCAACAAAACTAAAAGGTAGCCTACAGAATGGAAGAAGATATTTGCAAATGACATGCCTGATAAAGGGCTAGTATCCAAAATCTACAAAGAACTTATCAAATTCAACACCCAAAAAACAATCCAGTTAAGAAATGGGCAGAAGAAATGAATAGACATTTTTCCAAAGTAAACACCTAGATGACTAACAGACAGTTGAAAAGATGCTCAACGTCACTCATCATCAGAGAAACACAAATCAAAACCACAATGAGATACCACCTCACACCTGTCAGAATGGCTAATAGTAACAAAACAGGAAACAACAGATGTTGGTGGGGATGAAAACTGGTGCAGCTCGTCTGGAAAACAGTATGGGGGTTCCTTAAAAAATTAAAAATAGAATACCCTATGATCCAGCAATTACACTATTAGGTATTTACCCAAAGGATACAAAAATACAGATTCGAAGGGGTACGTGCACCCCAATGCTTACAGCAGCATTATCAACAACAGCCAAACCATGGAGAGAGTCCAAGTGTCCACCAACTGATGAAAGAAGATTAGACAGATAGATAGATATATAGATAGATAAATAGATACTGGAATATTACTCAGCCATCAAAAAGGATGAAATCTTGCCATTTGCAATGGTGTGGATGGAGCTGGAGCATTTTATGCTAAGTAAAATAAGTCAGTCAGATGAAGACAAATATCATATGCTTTCACTCGTATGTGGAATTTAAGAAACAAAACAGGTGAACATAGAGGAAGGAGAAAAAAGAAAGAGAGGGAAGCAAACCATAAGAGACTCTTAACAATAGAGAACAATCTGAAAGTTGATGGAGGGAGATGGGTAGGGGATGAAATGGGTGATGGGTAATGAAGGAGGGCACTTGTGATGAGCACCAGGTGTTATATGTAAGTGATGAATCACCAAATTCTACTCCTGAAACCAGTGTTACACTGTATGTTAACTAACTAGGATTTAAATAGATACTTGAAAAGGGGAAAAGAAACCTCCTTTCTTGAATATTGGCTTTTTGAGCTACAGGCAGAACTTGGGTTTTTCAGTAAGAGTTCCACAGTGGGATAAACAGGCTAACAGGTCCTCAGGTCCCAAAACCAAGTCCTCAGACCCTAGAGTAGGAGGATCATTCAGGGAGAAGCTTGTCATTAGTCCCAGGGCAACTTTAGAGCCCTGGCTTAGATCCTGCTTCCAGGGAAAAGAAGACAGGGTGGAGGGAGGGAGGAGGAGAGAACAGGTAGCTCCTAATCTCTTCCCAAAGTAACTGACTTCATTTACAACAAAGCTTGGAGAAGTTCATGCTTAAAGGTGCTCACAAGAAAAGCAGTGGCTGTAGTAAAAATCAGTTGAGAGAAGAATCAAGATGCAGGATAAATCATAGGCCAGCTAGTCTACAGGAAAAAGCTAGGGAATAATTCAGCTGGGAGGAGCACTACTGAAGTCAGAATATATAACCACTGACATCAGGAACTATTGTTTCAAAGGACCCAGATTTTTTTTTTTTAATTTATTTGACAGGCAGATCACAAGTAGGCAGAGAGGCAGGCAGAGAGAGAGAGAGGAGGAGGAGGCAGGCTCCCTGCTGAGCAGAGAGCCCGATGTGGGACTCGATCCCAGGACCCTGAGATCATCACCTGAGCCGAAGGCAGAGGCTTTAACCACTGAGCCACCCAGGCGCCCCTCAAAGGACCCAGATTTGATTGGATATATTTACAGAGCAACTTATGCCCCAGGGCATTGTTAGAAACATACAGCAATCACCTGGCAATTAGAAAAGTTTAACACAGGGCTCCTGGGTGGCTCTGTCCTTAAGCATCTGCCTTCAGCTCAGGTCATGATCCCAGGACATCAGGCTCCCTGCTCAGGGGGAGTCTGCATCTCCCTCTGCCCCTCCCCCCAACTCATGCACTCTCTCTTTCTCAAATAAATAAACTTTCTTTATCTCAAATAAATAAACTCTCTTTCTCAAATAAATAAACACACACACACACACACACACACACTGAGACATCACCTCACACCTGTTAGAAAAGCTATTATCAAAAAGACACAAAATAACAAGTATTGGCCAGGATGTGGAGAAAATGGAACACTTGTGCATTGTTGTAAGAATACAAAATGGTATAGCCATTGTGGAAAACATTTTGGAGGTTTCTCAAAAAACTAAAAATAGAATTAGCACATGACCAAGAAATTCCACTTCTGGATATATACTCAAAAGAAGTGAAAGCTCAATCTCAAAGAAATATTTCTAAACCCATGTTCCATAGCAGCATTACTCACAACAGCTAAAACATGGAAGCAACCAAAGCCTTCACTGACGGCTAGACAGATAGATAAACATAATGTGGTATATACATACAGTGGAATATTACTTAGCCTTAAAAAAGAAGGAAATTCTGCAATATGCTACAACATGGATGATTCTAGGTCACTGCTAATAAGCCAGGGACTGAAATAAGCCAGAGATGCCTGCGTGGCTCAGTCAGTTAAGTGTCGGCCTCCAACACAGGTCATGATCCCAGGGTCCTGGAACTGAGTCCCACATCAGGCCTCTTGCCCACCGAAAAGCCTGTTTCTTCCTCTGCCTGCTGCTCCCCTTGCTTGTGTGCTCTCTCTTTCTGACAAATGAATGAATGAAATCTTTTAATTAATTAATTAATTTAGCCAGTATAGAGACAGGAAGTGTAATGGTGGTTGCCAGGGGTTGGAAGGAGGAGGTAAATGGGGAGTTACGGCTTAATGGGTATAGAGTTCCAACTTTACAAGATGAAGAAAATTCTGGAGATGATGGTTGCACAGCAGTATGGATGTACTCAATATCACTGAGCTGGACAATTAAAAATGGTTAAGATATTTTTATGTTATGTATATTTTACCACAATAAAAAAAAAGTACTGGGGCGCCTGGGTGGCTCAGTGGGTTAAGCCGCTGCCTTCGGCTCAGGTCATGATCTCAGAGTCCTGGGATCGAGCCCCGCATTGGGCTCTCTGCTCAGCGGGGAGCCTGCTTCCTCCTCTCTCTCTGCCTGCTTGTGATCTCTCTGTCAAATAAATAAATAAAATCTTTAAAAAAAAAAGTACTAGACATAAAAAAATAAGTAGACTATATTAAAATTAAGAACTTCTGCTCATCAGAATATGTAATAGAAGAGTGAAAAGCCGACCAGAAGACTGGAAAAGGATATTTTAATGTGTGTGTGTGTATATATATATATATATACATACCCACATATATCCACAAAGGATTTGTATCTAGTCTATTTTTGCTTGGAAGAAGGCAGATAATCCAACAGAAAAATAGATAAATGAATTAAACTTGTACTTCACAAAAGAGGTAAATGGCAAATATACCTATGAAAGTGTAGCCAGCTATATTAGTTATTATGTATGCAATACTCAAGCACCGGTAATTTCATTACATACCCACAACCAATGTTAAATGAAAAAGACAATATCAAGTGTAGGTTAGGATGTAGAACAACTGCTGATAAAAGAGTATAAACTGGTAGAACTACTTTGATAAATTGTTTGGTAGATTCTACTGAAACTGAACATACGCATACCATATGAGCCAGTGATTCCACTTTTAGGTGAATACGCATCTGAAATGAGTACAAAAGTTCACCAAAAGACACATACAAGAGGGACACCAGGATGGCTCAGTTGGTTAAGTGTCTGCCTTCAGCTCAGGTCATGATCCCGGGGTCCTGAGATTGAGTCCCATATTAGGCCCCCAGCTCAGCAGAGAGTCTGCTTCTCCTCTACCTGCCACTCCCCCTGCTTGTCTCTCTGGCAAATAAATAAGTTTTTTTTTTTTTTTTTTTAAAGACATACAGGGGCGCCTGGGTGGCTCAGTGGGTTAAAGCCTCTGCCTTCAGCACAGGTCATGATCCCAGGGTCCTTGGATTGAGCCCCGCATCGGGCTCTCTGCTCAGCAGGGAGCCTGCTTCCCCTCCTTCTCTCTCTGCCTGCCTCTCTGCCTACTTGTGATCTCTGTCTGTCAAATAAATAAAGAAAAATCTTTAAAAAAAAATTACACTGTGGGTATGGTCACACAACCCTGTAAATAAACTAGTAATCACAGAAGTGCATAAATTTTATGGTATGTAAATTATGCGTTAGCAAAGCTTTAAAAAGATCAAATGTATATAGTATACCTTATATATAAGAAACAGTAAGAGGGAATTAGAATATATATTTGCTTGTACTTGAAAAAAGAAATGAAAGGATAAACAAACAAAAATGATTACTTTTTCTCAAAAAAAAAAAAAGATTACTTTTACAGAATAAAGGATAAAGGAGTTGGAAGGAGGCAGGAATGGGTGAAAGGCAGTTTTGACCTCTGGATTGTGTATAAGTTTTACCTAGCCAAAAAAAAAAAAAAAAATCTAAAAAAACCCAAAACCCTAATCTTTTAAAAATTCCTTAAGTTGATGGGGCGCCTGGGTGGCTCAGTGGGTTAAGCCTCTGCCTTCGGCTCAGGTCATGATCCCAGGGTGCTGGGATAGAGCCCTGCATCAGGCTCTCTGCTCAGCAGGGAGCCTGCTATTTCCCGCCCCCCCCCCACCCACCGCCTGCCTCTCTACCTACTTGTGATCGCTCTCTCTCTGTCAAATAAATAAGTAAAATCTTTTTTTAAAAATTCCTTAAGTTGAGGGGCATCTGGGTGGCTCAGTGGGTTGAAGCCTCTGCCTTCGGCTCAGGTCATGATCCCAGGGTCATGGGGCTCTCTGCTCAGCAGGGAGCCTGCTTCCCCCGCTCTCTCTGCCTGCCTCTCTGCCTGCTTGTCATCTCTGTCTGTCAAATAAATAAATAAAATCTTTAAAAAAAAAATCCTTAAGTTGAAAATAAATAGAAATAAGTTAACTAAACTGAGAATTATATTGGTTACCCCATAAAGAAATGATTTACTTCAAGGACTTTAGAAAACAGTATTTTGACTGCACATCCTGAGTGGGACACAGTCCAAGAACAAAAAGATGTTCTAAACTTCTAAATTTTCCTCGGCACTTATATTATTTGTAGTGATGACATTTTAGACTTTGTTTTATATTTTAGAGTAAAGCAAAGAAATAATTATGTTAATAATATTAGGAATCAAGGAAACAAAATGAAATGAAAACACCTAATGTTAAACCTGAAAGGGAAAATACCAATATGAACTAATTACTTTAATGTGTATTTTTATTTATTTTTTTAAAAGATTTTATTTATTTATTTGACAGACAGAGATCACAAGTAGGCAGAGAGGCAGGCAGAGAGAGAGAGGTGGAGGCAGGCTCCCTGTGGAGCAGAGAGCCTGATGTGGGGCTCGATCCCAGGACCCTGGGATCATGACCTGAGCTGAAAGCAGAGGCTTAACCCGCTGAGCCACCCAGGCGCCCCTAATGTGTATTTTTAAATGCTACCCACCAAAATGGATTAGAAGCTAAGTCTCCTCATTAACAAAGGGTTTTCTATCAACCAGATGGTACTGTCTAATATCGTTCCCCTGCTAAAAGTGAACAACCAACCAACACAGGGCTCCTTAAAGGAATGGCTAAATAAGGTCTGGTACATGGAAAGTACAAGATGAGCCTAGACTATCTTATTTGTGCCAGAAAGCAAATAAGCTTCCAAAGATTTATAGAGTGATATCAAAAGGATGAAAATTTTTTAAAAACTATCAGAATAAGAGCTCAATCAATAGCCAGAGTCATAAAAACCTGAGGTTCAACTAGAATAATAATTCCTTTTTCCTTTGCCCTCTTCCATTCCCTCCACTTCTTTCTCCCTCCTTTCCTGAACAATTAAGTTCTAAAGCAACAATGTGGTACAAAAAAGAAAGGCATTTGTACCTGGGATGGGAAGAGCTACAGTGGCCCAGCACATAATAATGGAGCCCCAAGGGGTAAGGAGAACATTCAGGTAGGAGAGTTGCCAAGAGTGGGGAGTAGAACCCAAGTGGGATAAAAAGAACATCCTGTAGAGCAGCCACTTGGCATAGAGTATCAGAGCCTGTGAAGTTTCAGGAGCTTGTCCACATAGGGGGCCAGCCCAGCTTAAGGAGTCAGAGAGCCTGAATGGAGTAAGGAAGATTCCTCCATGGAGGGGTAGCCCATTTTGGGGTGTCAGAGTCTGAACAGGGTAAGAAAAGGTGATCTAGAATGGGATGCCATAGATGTGTCTACTGAGAAGAACAGAGAGCAGCACCACCCATGTGGCAATGAGCATAGCTCGTGTCTAGTCTATGGCTTCTAAATACTATTCTCCACTAAAATGATCCAGGACTCTCTGGGAAAATGACTGATTCTCCTCCATTATATGGCTGGTCAGGTAAAGTATGAGACGAGCCTGGAGCATCCTGTTCTACCAGAAAGCACAGAAGTATGTAAGGAATGGTGAGGGGGGCACCTGGATGGTTCAGTCGTTAAGCATCCAACTCTTTTTTTTTTTTTAAAGATTTTATTTATTTATCCAACAGAGAGAGATCACAAGCAGGCAGAGAGGCAGGCAGAGAGAGAGGAGGAAGCAGGCTCCCTGCTGAGCAGAGAGCCCGATGCGGGGCTCGATCCCAGGACCCTGAGACCATGACCCGAGCCGAAAGCAGCGGCTTAACCCACTGAGCCACCCAGGCGCCCCTAAGCATCCAACTCTTGATTTCAGCTCAGATCGTGATCTCACGGTTATGGGATTGAGCATGCATTGAGCTTGGCACTCAGTGGGGAGTCTGCCCCTCTCTTTCTCCCTCTCCTTCTGTCCCTACCCCCACTCTCCTGCTGCACATGGGTGCACACTCATGCACTCTCTCTCAAATAAAGAAGTAAATCTTTAAAAAAAATTTTTTTAAAAGAATGGTGAGGAACCTGAAAAAAGGAAATGGAAAATAACAAGTGTTGGCAAAGATGTGGAAAAACTGGAACCCTCATCTGTTGCTGGTGGGCATGTAAAATGGTATGTATAGGTGCTATAAAATATAAAACAGTATGACAATTCCTCAAAGAGTTAAACATAGAATTTACATATGATTCCATAGTTCCACTTCTAGGTATACATCCAAAAGGAATGAAAGCAAGGATTCAAACAGATATTTCAACACCAATGTTCATAACAGCATTATTCACAAAAGCCAAAAGGTAGAAGCAACCCTATAACCACTGAATGAAGAATGAATGGGTAAACAAAATGTAGTATATATATGTATATGTGCATATATGTATATGTGTGTGTATATGTTTGTATATATATATATATATATATATATATGGACAATAGAATTTTATTCAGCTTTAAGAAGGAAGAAAATTCCGATACATAATACACCATGGATGAACCTTAAAAACACTATACTAAGCTCAATAAGCCAAACACAGAAGGACAAATAAATGATTCCACTTACATTAAGTACCTAAAATCAAATTCATAAAGACAGAAAGTAGAATAGTAGTTACCAAGGGCTAAGGGGAGTGAGGAATGGAGAGTTACCATTAGATGGGTATAGAGTTTCAGTTTGGGATGATGAAAAAGTTCTGGAGATGGATTGTGCGTGTGGTTGCACAATAATGTAAATTACTGAATGCCACTGAACTGTACACTTAAAAATGGTTAAATTGGTAAATTTTATGCTATGTAGATTTTGCCAGCATTTTATTTTTTTTAACCATTTTCTTTTTTGGGGGTGCCTGGGTGGCTCAGTCATTAAGTGTCTGCCTTCAGCTCAGATCATGATCCTAAGGTCCTGGGATTGAGCCCCACATTGGGCTCCCTGCTCAGCGGGAAGACTGCTTCTCTCTCTCTCCCTCTGTTCTTGCTTTTGTTCCCTCTCTCGCTGTCTCTGTCAAATAAATAAATAAAATATTAAAAAAAACAAGGCAATTTCCTTTTTTTGAGAGAGAAAAAGAGAGAGCATGAGTGGGGGAGGTGGAAGGAAGGGAGGGACAGAGGGAGAGGAACAAGCAGACTCCCCTCTGAGCAGGGAGCCCTGATGAGGGGTTGGTTCCCAGAACCCTGGGATCATTACCTAAGCAGAAGACAGATGGTTTACTGACTGAGCTACCCTAGTGCCCCACCAGCATTAAAAAAATTTTTTTAATGAAGGCAAAACAGAACATTTTCTGATAACCAAAAATGAGAGAATTCATCATGAGCAGACCAGCACTACAAGAAATACTAAATGGAATCTTAGGTGAAGGAAAATGAGCCAGGTGGAGACATGGAACTGCAAAACAGAATGAAGAATACCTAAAAGGGTTGACTAAATTGGTAAATATAAATGAATACTGATCATTTAGAACAACAACAAAAATAATGTCTTGTGGAATTTAAAACAATACACTGAAACAAAATATAAGACAACAATAACCCAGGAAGCAGAAAGTATTAGAGTTAACCAATTTTAAAGTGGTAGCATTACTCAGGAAGTGTGGAAAATACTAATTTAGGGTAGACTGTGATGAGTTAAGGATGCATATTATAATCTCTAGAGCAACCACTAAAAGAATAATGAAATAATGATCAAATATCTGAATAGTTAAATACCAATAAAAAATAAAGGATAAAAAAGAGAATCATAAAAAATATTGTTCAATCCAAGAGAAGGCAAAAAACAAACAAACAAACAAACAAAAAACCAACCAAGATGGGGCGCCTGGGTGGCTCAGTGGGTTGAGCCACTGCCTTTGGCTCGGGTCATGGTCCCGGGGTCCTGGGATCGAGCCCCGCATCGGGTTCTCTGCTTGGCGGGGAAGCCCGCTTCCTCCTCTCTCTCTGCCTGCCTCTCTGCCTACTTGTGATCTGTCTGTCAGATAAATAAATAAAATCTTAAAAAAAAAAAAAACAACCAAGAGAATAAAGGAACAAAGAACAGATGGAGTGAACAGAAAACAGCAAAATGGTAAAAATAAACTCAAATGTCAGTAATTAAATTAAATGGAAAGGGGATAAACACTCTTAGAAATAAAAGAAAAAGACTGTCAGACTGGATTTTAAAAATTCAACTATATGCTATTTACAGAGATGCATTTTAAATATAATGTCATCAAGGTTAAAAGAACAGAAAACAATGGGATGAAAAAATATGTACTATGTAAATGCAAACAGAAAAGAGCTAGCTCAGTTAAATTAATGTCAGATAAAGTAGACTTTAGATAATAAGTATTACTAGAGATAAGGAGGAGGATTTCACACTGATAAAAGTGTCTAACTGAAAAATACGACTTTCCTATTATATATTCAGAAATAAAATAGAAGAAGCAAAAAAAACCAACAAAACCAAAAAGTGAAATAGAAAAATCCATTCACAGTTGAAGATTTGAACACAAGGACCCCTACCATCAGTAATCGATAGAACTAAAGAAAAATCAGTAAGAATATAGAAGATGTGAATACACTATCAACCACACTGACATAACTGAATATTTATATGACACTATACAAACAACTGCAAAACACACATTCTTTTCAAATACAAATGGAATGCTCACCATATGTTGGGCTATAAAACAAATCTCAAGATTTCAAAAGAGTGAGGTCTTACAGAATATGTTCTTTGATCACAATGGATTAAACTGGAAATTAATAATAAGAAATCTAGAAAACCCCCAAATATCTGGAAATTAACAACTCATTTACACAATGTTCAAGATTAGACAAAACTAATCTATAACAGTAGAATTCAGAATGATTCCTTTTGGCTGAGAAGAAGCACCATGAGCATTCTGGGACTTGAAATGTTGTATATCTTAACATAGGTAGTGATTATATGCATGTATTTATATATTAAAATTTATTCAAGATTTGTACTTGTAGGGGGTGCCTGGGTGGCTCAGTGGGTTAAGCCGCTGCCTTCGGCTCAGGTCATGATCTCAGGGTCCTGGGATCGAGTCCCACATCGGGCTCTCTGCTCAACAGGAAGCCTGCTTCCCTCTCTCTCTCTCTCTCTGCCTTCCTCTCCGTCTACTTGTGATCTCTCTCTGTCAAATAAATAAATAAAATCTTAAAAAAAAAAAAAAAAGATTTGTACTTGTATACTTTGTTCCATGTAAGTTATATCCCAATAAAAAAGTAAATCGAGGGGCGCCTGGGTGGCTCAGTGGGTTAAGCCTCTGCCTTCGGCTCAGGTCATGATCTCAGGGTCCTGGGATCGAGCCCCACATCGGGCTCTCTACACAGCGGAGAGCCTGTTCCTCCTCTCTCTCTCTGCCTGCCTCTCTGCCTACTTGTGATCTCTCTCTCTCTGTTGAATAAATAAATAAAAATCTAAAAAAAAAAAAAGTAAATCGGAAAAAAAGAGAGACATTAAATTCTCTAGTACCTAACAAAATATCTATTTCATGGAGAATGTTTATAAATGTTTGAGAATTTAAAAAGGAGAGATAAAGAATAGAATGAAAAGGCCTACCACACATCTAATACCATTTATACCTGTTAGATCAGCAAAAGATAAAGAAGTCTGACAGTACTGAGTGCTGCAGAGAATGAAAATCAAGAGGAACTTTTATACTTTGCTGATGGGAATATAAATTGATACAACCACTTGAGAAAACAATTTGGCATTAGCTTGTAAAGTACAACATTCACATACCTACCAACTGGGAATCATTTCCTAGGTTTATATCCTAAGACATGCATATCCAAGTGCACCAGGTGTTAAATATAAGAATGCTGGGTTACCTGACTGGCTCAGTTGGTAGAGCATGCAACTCTTGATCTCAGGGTTGTGAGTTCAAGCTCCACATTGGGTGCAGGGGTTCCTTTAAAAATTTTAAAATCTTGGGCGCCTGGGTGGCTCAGTGGGTTAAGCTGCTGCCTTCGGCTCAGGTCATGATCTCAAGGTCCTGGGATCGAGTCCCGCATCGGGCTCTCTGCTCAGTGGGGAGCCTGCTTCCCTCTCTCTCTCTCTGCCTGCCTCTCCGTCTACTTGTGATCTCTCTCTGTCAAATAAATAAATAAAATCTTTAAAAAAAATTTTTTTTTAAATTTTTTTAAATCTTAAAAAAAAAAAAAGAAGAATGTTAATAGTAACTCTGTTCATAACTGAAACATCTCAAATGTCCATCAACACTAGAACAGGTAAATCAATTACGGTATATTCACATAACAGATTATTATCCCACAGAGAAAAATGAATGAACTAGGGGTGCCGGGCTGGCTCAGAAGGTGGAGCAAATAACTCTTGATCTCAGGGCTGTGAGTTCAAGCCCACATTAGGCATGGAGCCTACTTAAAAAAAAATTAATGAACTGTAGTTACTTGCAACAACATGGTTATTAGACACTTAATGTTGAGGGCTGCCTGGGTGGCTCAGTCAGTTAAGCATCTGCCTTCAACTCTGGTCATGATCTTAGTGGGGAGTCTGCTTCCCCCTGTTCCTCCCCCTTTGCCCCCTCTACTCCTCCTCTGCCCCTCCCCTTCCCCCTTCCTGCTGTTCCTGCTCTCTCTCTCTCTCTCAAACAAATAAATAAAATCTTAAAAGAAGAAGAAGGTAATGGAGAGGGAAGGAGAAAGACTTTATAATGGGCGTCTTATACCACAGTAGGACATTTTAACTTTTTAACTTTCTCCTATGAGCAACAGGAAGCCACTAAGTATTGTCAGTAAGGGAGTATAGTACAGTGCCTGGCAATAATAGACAGTTTTTATTCTCTAAAATTTAAGATGTTGGGGCGCCTGGGTGGCTCAGTGGGTTAAAGCCTCTGCCTTCGGCTGAGGTGGTGATCCCAGGATCCTGGGATCGAGCCCCGCATCGGGCTCTCTGTTCAGCGGGGAGCCTGCTTCCCTCTCTCTCTCTCTCTGCCTGCCTCTCTGCCTACTTGTGATCTCTCTCTGTCAAATAAATAAATAAAATCTTTTAAAAAATAAAAAATAATAAATAATAAAATTTAAGATGTTGAAATTCTAACCCCCAATGTAATACTATTAGGAAGTGGGGTCTTTGGAAACTGATTAGGTGATAAGGGTAGAGCCCTTATGAATGAGATGAGTGACCTTATGCAAGAGACTCTAGAGAACTCTCTCACTCCTTCTGCCATGTAAGGACAGAAGGAGAAAATAGCTGTGTATAAATCAGGAAGACAGCTCCCATCAGAGACCAGCCACCAGATCTGTTAGTACTTTGATCTCGGACCTTCCAGCCTCCAGAACTGTGAGAAATAAACTGTTGTTTAAGCCATTTAGTCTATGGTATTTTGTTACAGTAGCCCAAATGGACAAAGACACTGACATATAATGTAGTAGGCCCAAAATAAAGCCTGTTAATTCAGTGTGACTCAAGTTACTATGCCATTTCAAGATCTATATTGATTTCTTGGCAATCCTTCAGTGAGGATGACAGAGCTTCACTGGATCATTTTAAGCCACTCTAAGGGTGGCTGGGTGGCTCAGTTAGTTAAACATCTGCCTTCAGCTCAGGTCATGGGGCCTAAGACTAAGTTCCATGTCAGACTCCTTGTTTAGTGAGGAGCCTGCTTCTTCCTCTCCCTCTGCCTGCTGCTCCCCCTCCTTTGCTCTCTCAAATAAATAAATAAAATCTTTTTTTAAAAAGCCACTCTGGATTTCCTTGGATACTGAGGAACTTAGTTTAGTCTCTTAAACTAAACTAAGTCACTGTGATCCATAAGCAAATGCATAAGTAATTGAAACTGGTTCTAGAAATTATGGGATCTAAAACGCTAGATCTAGAAAAGTAGAGTTTAGCTTCACCAAGATGGAGACTAGAACCTACTATCAATTTGTGAAATTTTCAGAAAAATATAGCCTTCAGAATAAACTGGTAACAACTACCATTGACTCTGTGCCAGGCAATGTGGTAAGTAGTTTATGGAAATTATTTTGGTTAATCTTCATTTAAAGCAGCTATCATTTACTTATTTTACAGATGAAGAAGCAGACTTACAAATGTTAAATAATTCACGTAATGTTGCATAGGTCATGACTGCAGAATGGAGCAGCTGACATCAAGCTGAGTATCTCGTGACTTTAACTGACTACCTGTTTATGCCTCAGAGATTAGTTGGGTTAATCCCAATTCCTCTCACCTCATACATTGTCTGGGTGTAAGAGATCATGACCACCCATTGCACCTCACAGGGCTCTGAACATCCAGCCCTCCTGCCCTAAGTGTGGCTCAGTAGGGTCTAGAATATTTGTGAGTCCCTGGACCACCACTGGGTAATGAGAAGAAGCTGCCTTATCTGTTTAGTCTAAACTTGGCATACAGACATGCTCATTTTTTAAGTGGGCTGTGACATGGAAACAGTTGGAAAGCTCTATTTGAATCTAATTCCCCTCCTTCCCCTCCTCAAAACCCTCTGGAAATCCCAACCTATTGATCAACAAACTCCTTTACACTGTCAACCTGTCCTTGGAAAGTTGCTGATTTAAAACCTGGCATGTCCTGAAGACAATGCTTCCTTGCAGCCCTGAAGATACTATAACATGACCCATCCTGAGCAGCAGACTAGGATTGCAGCAAAGATGTGTATGTGTGTGTGTGTGTGTGTGTGTGTGTGTGCGCGTGTGTATGATCATCATTCTTCCCCCCTTCCCCACCAACATAGATTTGTCAGTTTTCCTCAAGAGCAAACCCTGCTGTTTTAGACCAATCTTAAATTCTGAGTCAAATAATGCTTGTACACATCTTATTAGTAAAACCTAATTTATGGTCACTTCTAACAACTAGAGATGTGTTCACAGAGCTGAGAAGCAGAAAATTTCATGATAGCATTCACTGGAGAATAATCTAAATTGTTTTGAGCATCTAATCAGATTTGGAGGGAGGGGAGGGGTACTGTTTTTGCTCTGTTGTGTCAAAGATATATGCTTGAATTCTGGGATTTTGACAAAAATGTCCTCTATACCTTTGGATTTCTAGCTGAATAACTCACACTATGGAAATCTGGTTAATTAGAAACTTTAAGATAAATAAGTAATGTGTAGTCATTGGTTTTTAGGCTGGTCATATGGTATTGGCAAAAGGACATGGATTTGCAGTCTGAGGTCTGGTGCGCAAGCATGGGCTCTGACATTAACTAGCTGTGGGATCCTGAAAAAACCTTCACCTCTCCCAGTTTTTCTCTTTATTGTCTAATAAGAATCCTTCATAGGAGAACCACCCTAAGGATTAAATGTTACAATGTATGTTAAAGGTGCTTCATAAACTATAAAACATTGCACAAACATCAATCATCTCTAGCATTTTAATAGATGAGTCAGGCACAAGGCCTGACACAGAGCTGATCCACAATATTTATAATATAAATAAGTAAATCCCGCTGGTGAGCCGTGTCATCTCAGGCAAGAAACATCTCTGTCTCTACCTCTCTTTTGCCTCCTCTGATACCACTTCCCCCTAGTTCAGTGGGCTCCAACCATACTGTCCTTTTTCCTATTCCAACAGAGCGAGTTCACTCCTGCCGCAGGGACTTTGGACCTGCTGTTCCCTCTTCCTGGAACATTCTTCCCCAGTTCTTTGCATGCATGGTCTTTAACTTCTCATCCATCAGGTCTTAGGTAAAAGGTCATTTCCTCAGAGGTTTTCTCTAATCACTCTAAGTTTCCTTCCACATCATTCACCCAGTACGTATTCCTGTTTTATTTTCTCCTTAGCACTTATTACTATCTGTTGACTTGTTTATTATGCTGTCCTCCACTAGAATAAAAAACACTATATTACAGCTTCCTTGTCTGTCTTGTTCACAACTGTATTTCAGTGCCCAAAATAACCTCTAATTCATAGTAAACTCTCAATAAACATTTGAATAAATGAAGTTGAAATAAAGTAATTATACCAAAAGTTTCATTCATTCAACAAATATTTTGTATGTACCTATGAGAGCCCAGGCTCTATTTAAAGATGCTGAGGACTGAACTAAGAACAAAACAAAAATCTCTGCTTTCTTGGGGCATGGCTACTAGTGGGAAAACAAACAAAAAACAAGGTAAAAAGTAAAAACATACTATATATGATAATGTTAAGTGTTGAAGAGGAAAAAAAATAATAAAGCAGGAGAAGGGGACATGAAATGTGTGTGGAGGGGTTAAATTTTAGATAGGGTAGCCAGAGAATGAAATGAGAGGCTGAGGGGCGCCTGGATGGCT
The DNA here is from genome assembly GCF_902655055.1 of Lutra lutra. Lineage (NCBI taxonomy): Eukaryota > Metazoa > Chordata > Mammalia > Carnivora > Mustelidae > Lutra > Lutra lutra. Next base: position 66,019,735 of record NC_062282.1, read on the forward strand.
CAGTCGTTAGGCGCCTGCCTTTGGCTCAGGTTCTGATTCCCCAATCCAGTCCTCCTATCAAGTACCACATCTGGCTCCCTGCTCTGGAAGAAGCCTGCTTCTCCCTCTCCCACTCCCCACGCATGTGTTCCCTTTCTCACTGTATCTCTCTCTGTCAAATAAATAAATATATTCTTAAGAAGAAGGAGGAGGAGGAGGAGGTGGAGGAGGAGGAAGAGAAAGAAATAAAGAGGCTGAGCCATGAGGATACATGTGAGAAACGCACTCCAGGAGATCAAGGTGACTGAGACAGTAATGAAGGTGTTGGAGGCTGACACAATAGGAGATGAGATCAGGGAGGTTAAGGGAAGTCAGACTGAAAAGGGTCTTTTGGCTAAACTAAGGACTTTGGCTTTTCACCAAGAGTGGGATGGGAAACTGTTGAAGAGGAGGAGCATCAGGGTATCATGATACGGCTTGTTATAAGAGGACTGCTGGGGCTGCTGTGCTGAGAATATCTGAATGGCAAGGGAAAGGTCCAGTAAAGAAGCTACAATAACCTCAGCAAGAGATGGTGGCTCGGAAAGACTGGGGGAGGACATGAGAGGACAGAGGATAAATTTTCAGATTTGACAGTTACGTTGGAGAGTTTAAGGGGGAGATCTGGGCTGGGAATTAGAACTTGAAACTCAAATGGTATTTATTATCAGCAGTAACAGAATCACGGAGATGAAGTCCTGGCTCTACTGTTGAGTAAACTATTTCTAGGTTCTGGGCTTCAATTTCCCTAACAGTAAAACGTAGAAAATATTCCCACATAACAGGGCCTTCAAGAGAACGAAATGAGAAGTGTCGAAGGCTGACGGTAAACAAGGCGAGAACCTTTAGCCGAGGGCTGCACGAACCTACACCGGAGGGAAGGGGCTGCTGTAAAAGCAGCGACTGACTCAATTCCACAGCACTTACTCGGATGTCCCCCAGCAGCCATCAGAGAGAAGCGCCTGGAACGGCACCGCAACGCGGTCTGCGGCGCCCAAACCTCGCGAGATTTGTTGGCCCGGCAAAGTCACCCTCCACCCACATCTCGCGAGACCAAGCTTTATGAGTGGCTATCTGCCGGTTAGGGCTTGCAGGAAAGATGGAGTATCCCGCGTTGGGCACCGTGGAGGCCGCAGACAGTGGAGGGGCCCGACCATACAACAGCTCGGAGGAGCGAGAAGGACGGGAACCGGACGGGCTGCGCTTCGACCGCGAGAGGGCGCGCCGCCTGTGGGAAGCAGTGTCCGGGACCCAACCAGTGGGAAGGGAGGAAGGTGAGTCCGGGGACCTCAGAGGCAGCAAGTCCCTCGCTCGCCCGCTGGTTTCACAGGGAGTGGCGGAAGCGCGGGGCGGGAACGCGGCCCAGCCCCTGGGTCTCCGGGCACACCCCCTGGCGCCCGGCCCGCCCCCTTGCGTGACGCGCCCGGGGACTTCTTGACTCGTGCACCCCGGCTGGGCCTGGGTACCGTGGGCCCGTTCCCTTGAAAATTGAGGCCGCAGCAGCAATGAATGAGGTCTCCCTGATCTACTGGTCAAGGGCCTTCTCATACTCAGGCCGCGGGTTTTTTTCCCCTTCCATTCTTACCCACCAGAGCACGGCTCTTATCGTAAACTCGTAGAATGTAATTCCTATCCGTGCCTTTTCTGAGACCCATAGACCCTTCCCCGCCAGACTCCTAGCCCCTCACCATTGCTCCCTGACTCAACATCGTCCCAGTCTCCAGGTTCTCCCATCCCTTGTGTCGCTTGCTTGCATCCCTTCTCTCGTGCCCCACACTGCCAAGGACTCCAGAAGGCGTTCTTACCTCCTTTTTCCTCCTGGTTTTAGTATCTTCAACCTGGTTTACTCCTGTTTCTAGGCGTCTGGTCTCTACTACCTGGGTCCCTTTAATGTGATGGGGGCCGGGAGGCTGAGAAACTGGCCAGGGTATACTTTGGCTCCAGCATCTTTGTATCCCATGCTTGTACCGAAGTTGTGGAGAACAGAATACACGGGGGCCGGGACGGTGGCGGGGTGGGGGCATTCTCTGGGCTGAAGGTTCCCAGCTTGCTCTGCATTTGACCTGGCTCTGGGTAAGATGGAGGTGGAGGAGCATGGAAAGAGCTGGCCTGACCTGGTTGCGTGACCCCCTTCGTATCCTTAGCAGAGCTAGCTGCTTAACTCTAACCCAGAAGTACAAGAACTGTCTGGCCTTCTGTGCTAATCCTGTCAAGTAATCTGCAGTAAAATCAGATGGTTTGTTTGCTTGGTGAGCAGAGTAATCTTGGAAGTTTAATATGTTGCTTGTGAACTCATTGCCCTGGCATAAAATGGAATTTTGACCACATCCAAGGAAGATATGTTTAAATTTGGAGTGGTACACAGACCTATACCCTTGTGTATACTTCTCTCTCTCTCTTTTTTTTTTTTTAAACTAGTCTAGTCTGACTCCTAAATTAATATGGGCTCTCTGTCTCCCACATAATTTCAGACTTGTTTGGTACAAATCCCTGCAAACACATCCCAATTTTCCTTTCACTAATTTGACAAACATTCAGTGATAACCTGCTCAGTTCCCAGGACAGGCTGGGCGGCAGAGCTACAGAGAGGAGGAAGATACTGTCCCTTGCCCTGGAGGAGTTTATAGTCTAGTCCAAGAAGCAGACACCAAAACAATTTCAGTATAAGGTAATGGGTGCAGTGAAGAGGAATATGTAAGAATTGGTTGTGCACAAAGAGGGAGTGACCTTTGTCCTTGAGGGACAGGGAAGGCACCCCCTTGGGCCTTGAAGCAGAGAACGCAGCAGCTGTGCTCTAAAAAGTGAATTGCTTATACGTGTGTGAATGTACAGTGTCACTTAGGACCTAGTTCATTTTCCTACTCTCCTCACTTTCCAATATTTATATGAGGTTTAGGTAGAGCCCTGTTTAACACTAAATTCTACTCACCTTGGTTTTTGTTTTGTTTTGTTTTTCTCTTAGCACTTTCATTAAGTTATACTTTATGTATACCATAAAATTCACCCATTGTAATTGTACGATGCAATGATTTTTTTAAGTAAAAGTATAGAGTTGTGTTTTAGAATATTTCTATGGCTTCAATTAGTTCCTTTGTTCTTGTTTACATTAAATCTCCACTCTCACCTCCTGCCCTAGGCAACCACTATAAATTTACCTTTTCTGTACATTACACATAAACAAAACCATACAATATGTAGTCTTTTGCATTTGGCTTTTCCCGGCATGTTTTTGAGGTTCAGCCAAATTGTACTGTGTATCAGTACTTCATTACTTTTTGTTGCAAAATCAAATCTTTATATAGATCTTGCTTTTTTATCCTTTGACAGTCTCTGCCTTTTGAGTGGGCTGTTAAGACTATTCACATTTAATTTCATTATTGATATGGCTAGATTTACATTTTCTACTTTGCTATTTATCTCCTTTACATTTTGTTCTTCCCTTTTTCTCTACTGACTTCTTTTGCGTTAAGTATTTTTTAGAGAACCATGTTAATTTCTCTGTTAATATTTTTATACTTTTTTTTTTAACTTATTTTATTTTCTTAATGCCCAAGGGACTACAAAATGCATCTTAACTCATCACAGTCTACTTCAAATTAATACTACTAACTTTTTTTTTAATACTATTAACTTAATTCTGGTAAAATATAAAAACATTCCTCTAGGGGCGCCTGGGTGGCTCAGTGGGTTAAGCCGCTGCCTTCGGCTCAGGTCATGATCTCAGGGTCCTGGGATCGAGTCCCGCTTCGGGCTCTCTGCTCGGCAGGGAGTCTGCTTCCCTCTCTCTCTGCCTGCCTCTCTGTTTACTTGTGATCTCTCTCTGTCAAATAAATAAATAAAATCTTAAAAAAAAAAAAATTCCTCTAATACTGTGACGTTCCTCCCCCTCCTTTGTAGTATTATTGTCATGTATATTATTGTTATATATATTACATCGATATATATTATAAACCTAATTATTCAGTGTCATAATTATTGATTTATACGATATGTCTTTTTTTAAAGATTTATTTATTTTAGAGAGAGAGGGTGCACAATGGGGAGGGGCAGAGGGAGAGAAAGAGAGAATCTCAAGCAGACTCTGCTAAGTGTGGAGCCAGAGGCAGGGCTCCATCTCACAGCCTGGAGATCACAACCTAAGCTGAAACCAAGAGTCAGGCGCCCAACTGACTGTGCCACCCAGGGACCCATATACAGTATGTCTTTTAAAGAAATTAAGAGAACTTAGGGAACAAAAATATTTATAATGTCTTTTATATTAACCCACATGTTTACCATTTCTGGTGTTCTTTTTTTCTTCCTCTGGATTCAAGTTACCACTTAGTACCACTTCCTTTCGGCCAGAAGGGCTTCCTTTAGTATTTTTTGCAAAGCAAACCTGCTAGCAATGAATTCTCTCAGTCTTTATCTGGGAATGTCTTTATTTTGCTTTCAGTCTTAAAGAATAATTTTTTTAAATAACATGTTGGGACACCTGGGTAGCTTAGTTGTTGGGCATCTGCCTTCGGCTCACGTCATGAGTACAGCATCCTGAGATGGAGCCCCACATCAGGCTCTCTACTCAGCAGGGAGACTGCTTCTCCCTTTCCCACTCCCCTGCTTGTGTTCCCTCTCTGTCTCTCTCTCTGTCAAATAAATAAAATCTTTAAAAAAATTTTTTTAAATAAAATAACATCTTTATTGGTACATAATTCATGTACCATAAAATTCACCCTTGTAAAATTCAGTGGTTTTTTAGTATATTCACAGCATTGTGCAATCATCACCAATAATTTCAGAACATTTTCATCACCCCAGAAAGACGCCCTAAACCTATTAGCAGTCACCTCTGGCAACTACTCATTCCCTTTCTCTTTCTATAGATATGCCTATTCTGGATGTTTCATATCAATTAAATTGTATAATATGTGGCCTTTTGTGACTGGCTTCTGTTGCTTAGCATAATGTTTAAAGGATAGTTTTGCTGGACATGGAGTAATTGGTTAACAATTTTGATCTTCTCACTACTGTTATTCCACTGCCCTGTGGCCTTTCATTGTTACAGATAGGAAGTTAAGTCATTAATCAAATTATTCCACTATGTATGATGAGCCATTTTTCTTTTGCTACTTTAAGGAGTTCCTGTCTTTATCTTTCTTTTTTTTTGTTTTTAAAGATTTTATTTATAAATTTGACAGACAGAGATCACAAGCAGGCAAAGAGGTAGGCAGAGAGAGAGGAGGAAGCAGGCTCCCTGCTGAGCAGAGAGCCCAATGTGGGGCTCGATCCTAGGACCCTGGGATCATGACCTGAGCTGAAGGCAGAGGCTTTAACCCACTGAGCCACCCAGGCACCCCTTTATCTTTCTTTTTTAAAAAAAATATTTATGTATTAATTTAGAGAGAGTGAGAGAAACTACAAGCAGGTGAAGGGACGGGGGAGACAATCCTCAAGTAGAGTCCTAGCTGAGTGCACAGCCCAAAAGGGGGCTTGATCTCATGACCCATGAGATCATGACCTGAGCCAAACCAAGAGTCAGACACTTAACTGACTGAGGCACCCAGGCACCCCTGTCTTTATCTTTCAATAGTTGGACTATGATGTATTTGGGTGTAGATTTCTTGGTATCTATCATGTTTTGAGAGATTGAGACTTTTTTTTTTCTTAAGATTTTCTTTATTGGACAGAGTGCACAAGTCAGGGGAGTGATAGGCAGAAGCAGAGGGAGAGGGAGAAGCAAGCTTCCCGCTGAGCAGGGAGCCTGATGTGGGGCTCGATCCCAGGACAGGGATCATGACCTGAGTAGAAGGCAGAAGTTTAGCTGACTGAGCCACCCAGGTACCCCGAGAGACTTGAGACTTTTGGCTGTATGGATTGTTTTTCTTTAATCAAATACGGGGAGTTTTCAAACATTGTTTCTTTTTCTTTTTTTTTTTTTTTAAGTTTTATTTATTTATTTGACAGAGAGAGACACAGCTAGAGAGGGAATACAAGCAGGAGGAGTGAGAGAGGGAGAAGCAGGCTTCCTGCTGAGCAGGGAGCCTGATATGGGGCTCGATCCCATGATGCTGGGATCATGACCTGAGCCGAAGGCAGAGGCTTAACCCACTGAGCCACCCAGGTGCCCCTCAAACATTGTTTCTTCAGATATATTTTTTTTCTTCTCCTTTCTCTCCTGAAGTTTCCCCATATATATTTGTTTGGTGTGCTTTGTATCCCACAAGTCTCTAAGGCTCTATTCATTATTCATCCTTTTTTTTTCCTCTTCAGATTGAATATTTCTATTGATCTCTCTGCAAGTTCACTGATTCTTTCTTCTGCTACTTTAAAACTGATGTTGATTTTCTCGTGAATTTTTCATTTCATTTATTGTACTTTCAGCTCAACTCTGCTTTTTTGTTTTGTTTATTTTTTGTTTTGACAGAGAGAGAGCAGGAAGCAGAGGAGGAGAGGGAAAGAGAGAATCTCAAGCAGTGTGGGGCCCAATGAGGGGCTCAATACCATGACCCTGAGATCACAACCAGAGCCAAAATCAAGAGTTGGACGCTTAACCTACTGAGCCACCATGACGCCCTTGAACTCTTGTTTTATATGTGTTCTAAGTATAAAAATTTTTTTTAATTTAATTTATTTATTTAACAGAGAGAGAGAGAGAGAGCACAAGCAGGCAGAGTAGCAGGGAGAGGGAGAGAGAGAAGCAGGCTCCCCGCTGAGCAAGGAGCCTGATATGGGGCTCCATCCCAGGACCCTGGGATCATAACCCAAGCCGAAGGTAGCCGTCCAACAAACTGAGCCCACCCAGGTGCCCCCTACGTAGAAAAAATTTTAACACCACATTATCAATACCATTACATTTGCTTTCTTCATACTTTTTTTCTGTGCTAAAATTTGAGCCTTTTCAGACCATCAATAATATGGATTCACAAAATAGAAGTACTGAGGCTAAGTAATCTTAATGGGGCTAACTGTCCAATGCATTCTTGTAGACCACCCTGCCCATTAGACTACACTGCCTAACAAATCTGACCCACTGGTAGGTTATATCCAGCTTGCTTTTACTAGGATCTTTTGGTGTATGCTGCTTTCTAACTATAGCTGTACCTAGAAATCCACTACTTCCCAATAAACCATAATAAGCAGGCTATTAAATTGGTTACATCTCTGAGGACCATCTTCAGACAATTGGTGAATTTCTGTAGAGCTGAGTTGAAGATTCTAAGGCCACATTTGGGGCCAAGGAATAGCAAGTCATTATAAACTAGCAGTGTTCACCATTAATTGGAATATAGGAGGTTGTTTAGTCATGCAGTGACCAGCTATTCAGGACCTAAGTATCCTAAGGCAACTTAAGGCACATTAAGTCTCCTAAAGACAGTAACTTAAATTGAGGTATCACGACCATTTATCTCCCAAATACTACTTCTCCTACATTCCTTAAGTTTATGAAGGATTATCTTGCTTCTCTACCCTAGCTCTGTCCATACTTCACTGACCCTGTGAAAATAAGCCCTCTCCTAGATCGCTCAGTCTCTGCCCTATACATCCTCTTGTTGGCTACAATATGGATACAAATCCAATCCTGCCAAAGATGTCTTATCATAGATTTGGAAGACAGAAGTGCAGTGAAGATCATATTCCTATGGCTTTTCACTATTGTTACTATCAAGAAAGGGTCATGGAACTATGAGATCATCCTACATCAGTGTTCCAGAATCCATTATCAAGCTTCATAGGCTGAGATGAAGGTTCATTGATAATGGAAACTTCTTACTTTCAGCAAGTTTGCAATGGAGACCTCAAACTATAGCTCTTTTGTTGGAACAGACAAATATTATTCCTAGAGACATTTATGAAGGCCCAGCCAAGTACCTTCAGACTTTCCAATGGTTTTCTAAGCATCTAATTTCTTATATCAAACCTATCCCATTTGGGGAGGTAATTGGTAGTTGGATTAAAGTTGTATGTGGAGGGATGCCTGGGTGGCTCAGTCAGTTAAACGTCTGCCTTTGGCTCAGGTCATAATTCCAGGGTCCTGGGATCGAGTCCTGCATCCAACTCCTTTCTCAGCAGGGTGCCTGCTTCTCCCTCTGCCTGCCATTCCGCCTGCTTGTGCTCACTTTCTCTCTCTCTCTCTCTCTCTCTCTCTCTGGCAAATCTTTTTTAAAAATAAATAAATGAATAAAGTTGTATACGCATATCAGGGCAGTAGAGACGCACATTCAGGCCACCTCCTCAAAATTCTGATATATTAAGTTCTTTTTCCCAATGTGGACCATAGCTTCCTCCAATCTTGTAAACCTCTCATGGTTCTTGTGAGTTAGGAATTTAGGTAGGACTTGGCTGGATAATTCTGTCACAGGGCCTTGGAGGGATCCAAGACTCAGTCACAGGACCTCTTTCCTTTTCCATCTACACTAGGCATTCTCTTCCAGTCCATAGCCTTTATAAAGTACAATTGATACACTTATGATTCTCAATTTATAATCTCCAGTTCTGACCTCTCCCTTAAGCTCCAGACTTGAATCTCCAACTGACTACTTGATATCTCTACCCATATATCTGATAGACCACTCATGTTTAACATAGCCAAAGAAAAGTCTTAAGTTCTCCTCCAAGGCTGTCATCCTCCAGTTTTCATCTCATCTGTTCAGTTGCTCAAGCTCAAAACCTAGGAGTTACCCTTGACTCTTTCCTTTACTCCCCCACATCCAATCTAAGAAATTGCATATCAGATCTACTTCCAGAATGTAATTCCAAATCCATACACTTTTCTCTGTCTCCATTGCCAGCTTCCATTGGTTTCCCCATACAGTCTGCTGACATGATGATCAGAGCAATCTTTTTGAAACATAAGCCAGATCTTGTTGCCTCTCATGGCACTAAAAACAAAATCCATAGTTCAAATCATGGCTTTTGGGGGCAACTGGGTAGCTCAGTTAGTTAAGTGTCTGCCTTTGGCTCAGGTAATGATCTCAGGGTCCTAGGATCAAGCGCCGCATGGGACTCCCTGCTCAGCGGAGAGCCTCCTTCTCCCTCCCCATCTGCTGCTCACCACTGCTTGTGCTCTCTCTCTCTCTCTCTCTCTCTCTCTGTCAAATAAGTGAATAAAATCTTAAAAAAAAAAAAAAAGATCATGGCTTTTGAGGCCTTACATTCATTCAACATGATCTTACACTGCCTCTCCAGCTTTTATTTCCTACCACTTTTGTCTCATTCACCATACTCTAGCCACACCGACCTCCTCTCCATTCCTTGAATACGCCAAACTCATCCCTGCCTCATAGAGACCTGGCACTCTCTCAGGCAGGAACGCTATTCCCCCCAGACCTCCTTATAGCTGATGCCTTGTAAGATGGTCTTCACTGACTATACCACCCCCATCATTCTTTACCACTAATTCATTGTTGTTGTGTAAAGATTTTTTATTTATTTATTTGACAGAGAAAGAGAGATAGAGCACAAATAGAGCAGCAGGCAGAAAGAGAGGGAGAAGCAGGCTCTCCACTGAGCAGGGAGCCTGATGCAGAACTCGATCTCAGGACCCCAGGATCATGACCTTAGCCGAAGGCAGATGCTTAACCGACTGAGCCACCCAGTTGCCCGCCCCCCCCCCCTTTTTAAGATTATTTATTGATTTTTTTGACACACAGAGAGAGAGCCACTTAGTTTTTGTAGTGTTTCTTCTTCTCTGTCAATATGTTGCTTTTTATTTGCTTTGTATTCTGTCTTACTTGTTGATACGGCCCCAGTGCTGGCACACGGAAACCATTCCAAGTGTATATTTGTGGACTGTGTGGATATACTCTCTAAGGCCAGAGAGATACATTTCATTCATTCAGCAGATACTCACCAAGGTCCTCCTATGGGTCAGGTATTGTACCAGATACTGGGATACAAAGTCATACATGGTCCCTACTCTGTTTAGCCTTTGAGAGTCAGATTCTGAATATCTTTGAAAAAGAACCTCATCTTCTTTAATTAAAAAAAAAGAGAAAAGGGGCACCTTGGTGGCTCAGTAGGTTAAGCCTCTTCCTTCGGCTCAGGTGATGATCTGACCTGGGATCCTGGGATCGAGCCCTGCATCGGGCTTTCTGCTCAGCAGGAAGCATGCTTCCATTCCCTCTCTCTGCCTGCTTGTGATCTCTGTCTGTCAAATAAGTAAATAAAATCTTAAAAAAAAAAAAAATCCAGCATCTGCAGGTCAGGAGAGGATGACTGTACTCTGACTCTGGGTACCATCTCCCACTTATGGGCTTTGCATTCTGAGGAGCCACTCATCCTCCCTTTAAAATAAAAGCTCTGAGGGTACCTGAGTGGCTCAGTTGGCTAAATAAAAACTTTGGCCCAGGTTTGTTCACAGACCCACTTTCCTTGGTTATCTGAACCCAGCTGAGACCAGCAAGGTCTTTCACAAAAATTTACCAAGCACAATAGGAGAAAAATGGAATAAACAGAGACTCTAAGGGGCAGAAATACAGCCAGACAGCAGCCTTTCTGCCCAAAAGTGCTGGCACAGATAAGCTTTAGACCTTGTAGAGTAAGGAAAGTCACCTTAAAATTTTCCTACCAGGAGGGTCACCTGGGTGGCTCAGTTGGTTAAACATCAGACTCTTGGTATCAGCTCAGGTGATGATCTCATGAGTAATGAGATCAAGCCCCATATCAGGCTCCCTGCTCAGCAGGAAGTCTGGTTGAAGATTCTCTCCCTCTGTACCTCCCTTTCAAATAAATCAATCTTAAAAAAAAAAAAAAAAAATTCTACCAGGAACCTCCCTCCAGGGCATCTTGACCACATTTTGGTCCAGAATAGAAGATAAAAAATGTGAGCTTTCTGTCTGCTCACAGTTTTCTGGACTCTGCCCCTGCCTCAGGTTATTGGTGTCATGATAGAACTCATGCCTTACATTAAATTTTACTTCCTCCCCAAAGGTAAGACTTAGTTCCCCAAGCCCAACAATTAAGAATAGTTAATGTCGGGTGCCTGGGTGGCTCAGTGGGTTAAGCCGCTGCCTTCGGCTCAGGTCATGATCCCAGGTCCTGGGTTCGAGCCCCACATCGGGCTCTCTGCTCAGCAGGGAGCCTGCTTCCTCCTCTCTCTCTGCCTGCCTCTCTGCCTACTTGTGATTTCTCTCTGTCAAATAAATAAATAAAATCTTAAAAAAAAAAAAAAAAAAAGAATAGTTAATGTCTTGGTTTACTACAATATAGAACTTGTGTAATATGTTAGGTGAATTGGAATGTTTCAAAGTCAGAACAAGAAAAATTTCAACACTTAACAAGTTCTAGAATAAGAAATAACTTAGGGCACCTGGCTGACAGTCCATGGAGCATACAACTCTTGATCTTGGGGTTGTAAGTTCAAGCCCCACATTGGGCATAGAGATTACTTAAAATCTTTAAAAAATACATATATATTCACGGGTACAATCTAGAATATAATTATTTTTTTCAGAAGCACAGGACCCAAAAAAGAATTTGACATGTAACATTAATCATTGACAAAGAACACGTACTAAGCCAGACACTGACTAAGTGCTTTGCATGGAAAACCACAAGGATAATACATACCGTGAGATCCATGCTACCAGTATAGTAGTCCCCCTTATTCATGGGGATTATATTCTAAGATCTCTACTGAATGCCTAACACCACAGATGGTATTGAACCCTATATATACTATGTTTTTTCCTATACATACATATCTATGATAAAGTTTTATTTTAAAATAATGGACAGTAAGAGATTGGCAATGGTAACTATTAATAAAACAGAACAATTAGAATAATATACTGTAGTAAAATTTATGTAATGTGGTATCTCTCTTTCTCTCAGAATGTCTTACTGTATTGTACTTGCCCTTGTGGTAGTGTGAAATTATAAAATGCCTACATGTTGAGATAGAGTGAAGTGAATGATACAGGCATTGTGACTTAGCATTAGGCAACTATTGACATTCTGAAGATATGTGAGAGGAAAGATCATCTGCCTCCAGACTATGGTTGACTATGGGTAACTGAAATCACAGAAAGTAGAACTGTCAGATAAGGGAGGTTCTGTACTCCCATTGTAAACAAAGGAAAACCACAGGATGGAGATTAATTTCTTTCCTTTTTTTTTCTTTAAGATTTTATTAATTTGAGAGAGAGAGAGAGCACCTGAGAGAGCAAGAGCTGAGGGAGAGGCAGATGGAGAGGAAGAAGTAGGCTCCCTGCTGAGCAGGAAGCCTGACTTGGGGCTCCATCCCAGGATGCCAGGACGATGACCTGAGCCAAAGGCAGATGCTCAACCCACTGAGCCACCCAGGCACCCCAAGATTAAATAATTTCTATAAAATCACACAGTCGGGGCGCCTGGGTGGCTCAGTGGGTTGAGCCTCTGCCTTTGGCTCCGGTCGTGATCCCGGGGTCGTGGGATCCAGCCCCACGTCGGGCTCTCTGCTCAGCAGGAAGCCTGCTTCCCTTCCTCTCTCTCTGCCTGCCTCTTTGCCTACTTGTGATCTCTCTCTGTCAAATAAATAACTAAAAATCTTAAAATAAAATAAAATAAAAAATAAAATCACACAGTCACAGAAACAGCAGCAGGATTTGAACCCAAGTGGGCATGATTGGGGAGCCCAAGTTCCTAACCACGATTTGTACCATACACATTTAACTGGTATTAGATGATAGTTTGTGTTAACTGTATAGTAACAGAATTGGTTTACCTTGTCTCATAAAGGTGGAAGATAATACAGCAACATCTTTTTAATTGACACTTAGCCTCCAAAATTGCTTTTCAAATTTTTTGATTTATTCCAAATAAACCAATTTTAATGTTTCCTTACAAAATCATGTTCTTTCCATACAAAAAGAATGTTCTAGTCTTTTAATAACTAAACCCCAGTACAATATTCTAACCAAACGATGTGTACAGTTATACCAATGTAAATTTTTAAAATCAGAAAATGTGGGGCCCCTGGCTGGTTCAGTAAGTAAATCATGCAACTCTTTATCTCAGGGTTGTGAGTTTGAGCCCCACAGTAGGTATAGAGATTACATAAAAATAAAATCTTCTTATTTTAAAGATTTTATTTATTTATTCGACAGAGAGATAGCACAAGTAAGCAGAGCGGCAGGCAGAGAGAGGGAGAGAGAAGCAGGCTCTCTGCTGAGCAGGGACCCCAATGTGGGGCTTGATCCCAGGACCCTGGAATCATGACCTGAGCCAAAGGAGCCGCTTAACCAGCTGAGCTACCCAGGTGCTCCCAAAATAAAATCTTTAAAAATAAATAAATCAGAAAATGCTATTGATCTTTTAGTGGAATAAATGTTGCTTTATTTTTAATTCCACAGAAAATGTTCACAAATAATAAAAAAGATACAGAATTTGTTATTACAATTGAAAAAAAAGTGATAAAATGATTCTCTTTTCAAGTCTTTCAGTCTTTCTCATTCTATCTGGGATGAAGTCTCAGTTGGGTGCTGTCATGTCTTTTTCTTTTTTTTTTTTTAATGATTTTTATTTATTTATTTGACAGAGATCACAAGTAGGCAGAGAGGCAGGCAGAGAGAGAAGGAGGGGGGAAGCAGACTCCCTGCTGAGCAGAGAACCGAATGAGGGGCTCAATCGCAGGGCCCTGGGATCATGACCTGAGCCAAAGGCAGAGGCTTTAACCAACTGAGCCACCCAGGCGCCCCAGGTGCTGTCATGTCTTAACACCTTTCTTCACAGTTGCTGCTCTCTTATTCTTTGTAAGGAGAGCTCCAAGCCTCTGGTACCAGTGTCCATCTAGAACTATTTCATTTTTATTGGTAGCTATTTAAATTTATGATCTAAAGATTTATTTTTAAAAGAATTTATAGGATGGTGATTATAGTTAATAATGCTGTATTATATATTTGAAAATTGCTAAGAGAGTAAATCTGGAAAGTTTTCAAAGTTTCAGAAAAAGATTTGTAACTTTATATGGTGACAGATATTAGCTAGATTTATTATGGTGACCATTTTGCAATATATACAAATATCAAATCATTATATTGTACACCTGAAACTAATATAATGTTGTATATCAATTATAACTTTAAAAAAATTTACTTAATAAAGAAAATGGCTTACACGAAATTATAAAGTAATTGTATAGGTGATATGAGAACATAGCATGAGTCATGAAAGCATAGGGAAGGAGTGACTAAGGTGTGCCAAGATATAATGGTATGGCATTCCACTACTCAGTGCCTACATTTGAGACAGGGTTCAAAGATAGTGCTGTTGAGGTGTGTTTTTGGTTTTTTTGTTTAATTAACATATAATGTATTATTTGTCCCAGGGATGCAGGTCTGTGAATCATCAAGCTTACACATTTCCCAGCACTCACCATAGTACATTCCCTCCCCAATGTCCATAACCCATCTACCCTATCCTCATCACCCCCACTCTCCAGCAACCCTCAGTTTGTTTCGTGAGATTAAGAGTTTCTTATGGTTTGTCTCTTGAGGTAGGTTTTTAACTCAAAGATTTTTTTTTATTTTCCTCTCTGTAGTGGAGCACATGATCCAGAAGAACCAGTGTCTCTTTACCAATACCCAGTGTAAGGTTTGCTGCGCCTTGCTCATTTCTGAGTCCCAGAAGCTGGCACACTACCAGGTATGCCATTGTACCTTTAGAAATACTTTACTTTCAAAAAATAAAAAAAGAAATACTTTCCGTACTTCTCCCTGGCTTGCAAAATGGAGTGTATATAATTCCTTCTTAGCCACCCAGACATTGCCTCCATGCATGCTGACTGTGACTTGTTCTGAAGGTTGACTTAATTTTTCTATGTCTCATCTCTCCCATCCAAATCAGGATCATCATACTTCATCTTCCCTCTCAGTGTGGTATAGTAGAAAATAAGCACTTTGGCTTTAAATAGAGCTGAGGTAGAATCACAACTCTGCTGCTCATCTTGGGCAAGAAACCTCACCATCTTCAGCCTTAGTTTCCTTATCTATAAGATAGAAATGATGGTAATTTTCTCATTGATTGCTGTGAAGGTTAGATTTAATAGCATGTAAAGTGCCTTGAACAGAGTAGGAGCTTAATAAACTAGGTTTTTCCCCCACCTTCTCCTCCTCAAAAGTTTTTGTGAGGATGAATCAGATGAAAATCTAGTATTTTTGACTGCCTTAGATATGAAATGGCTTTTGGCTATTTTTGATCTTTTTCCTGGGTTCTTGCAGAGCAAAAAACATGCCAACAAAGTGAAGAGATACCTAGCAATCCATGGAATGGAGACATTAAAAGGGGAAACGAAGAAGCTAGACTCAGATCAGGTAATCCAGCTGCCATGTTGAGACTGCTCACTTCCTGATGAAGCCAACAGGCAGGTTGGTGTGGTGGAAAGAAGGTGGGCTTTGAGTCAGACTGAATTGGCTTCAAATCCTGGCCATGTTTTGTGACTTGAACAAGTCTTATTACTTCTCTGAGCCTTGATTTCTTCCTTCCTAAAGTTGAGAATGCTAATATCAACTATCTTTTAGGATTTTTCCAAACTAAAATGTGGAAAGGTTTATAAAAAGCACCAAACACAGAGCCTGGCACATAGTAGGGCTCAGTAAATGAAGCCGTTGTTATGCATTACCACCCATTGGTTTACTGGAGCAGGACAAGAAGCTACCCATTCACTACTCAAGGAGAAAAAGGGGAAGGAAACCAAGCTGCTTGCTTTCTTAAAATGGGAGGGAAAGAGCTGAGTTCAGCCCTTGAATGTTTTGAATAAACAAGTGGAAGAAACACCTTTCCAAATGCCTGCTCCGACTGAGATGTAAATGCATTTGGTTTTGGCTTAGAAATACAATGAGAATTACACTGAAACAGTCCTAGTCTTTCAGGGGTACCACTATTTTTGTTCCATGGGAGGTTGTTCAAATGTCATGAGATAAGAAGCACGCTGACGAGGGCCCAATAACAGCTCAGCACCTTACTGGTTTGGTGACTTTGGGAAAGTCCCTTCATCTCTCTGTACTTTACCCATAAAATGGAGATGATAATTCCTACCTTTTAAGGGTACTATGAGGTAAAATTCCAATTCCTAGTGAATGCTCAGTGAATAAAATTTTATAGATTTCCTCCTATTATAGTGGTCACAGATTTAGAAGAGCCTTACTCATTCCTTCTCCAGACTCATTGGACCTATCCCCTAGTTGCCCTTCTGCTTATGATTTAGAATTTGAAAAGATAAGACCAACTCTATGACTCTGGACTAGTCACTTCACCTCTTTGTATCTCGATTACTTCAACCCTCAGGGTGGTCCAGTAGTTCAAATGAAGTGACTGACATTCCCCTTCTTCCACAACAAAGAATTACCTAGTCCAAAATGTCAGTAGTGCCAAAATTGTAAAATGTGCTTGTAATGAATACTTTATTCACAGATCAGACCTCAGAGAGGGACTGGGAGCTCTTGATGTAGGCTTGAAATACATAGTTTTCTGGCCTAATCACAATCAACAAATCAAACCTGAATATCTGCTATGTGCCAGCCTCCAGCAGGGTGCTAAGGATAGGAAACAAAGATGAGTCCAGTGGTCCATTCCCAAAGTCTCCTAAGCTGTAACACTGTTGGTTTGGGTGACAAGTGGTATCATAAGGCCTTTTTAAGGAACTCTGGGCATGCAGAGATGGAACAAGATTAATTTTTTCTGAATACCCACACAAAGCAGCTCAATAATCGTGTACTGAATGATTTTCTTGAGTAATAGTCTCCCAGAAGTGATATATATAGATATATAGATATATAGATATATAGATATATAGATATGGGCCTTGAAGGCTAAGCTGATACATGCCAGGCAGGAAAAGAGGAAGATCATTCTAGGTAGCAGGAATGGCCCAAGCAAAGCAAGGAAGCAACAGAAAATAAGGTGGGGAATGGTGAGTAGGCCTGAAATGAAGTAGCTGGAGAAAGATCCAGAAAGGTAGGTTGGGGTTAGTGTGTGAAGGGAGCCTTGAATGCCCATTCTTCTATGGGCGATGGGGAACCACTAAAGATTTTCTGGCTGGGCAGTGGCGTGATCAGACCTGTGTTCTTTCTCCCAACCAGAAGAGCAGCAGAAGCAAAGACAAGAACCAGTGCTGCCCCATCTGTAACATGACCTTTTCCTCCCCTGTCGTGGCCCAGTCGCACTACCTGGGGAAGACCCACGCAAAGAACTTAAAGCTGAAGCAGCAATCCACTAAGGTGGAAGGTACTGGTTTTCCTGAGTAGTGCTATATCGGGACCCCTCCCGTCCTCATGGCACCAATGCCAGGTGCTCCCAGAAATGCTCAGTGGGGCCACAGACTTGGAGAGGTTGAACTACTTTTGAGAGCCCTTAAAAATAGCAAAGTAGACCCAGCTTCAGTGAAATGCAGACTCAGAGTTGTGCTCACCTAACCTCCCTTTCTTTGGTTACATCAGTTTTTCTCTATAGAATCATCTTAGCCCTGAGCTCTTGTCCTGACAAATAATTATAATTGGGAGTGCCAAAGTCCTCCAGGCCATGCAAACCATGAGAGCATTCTATCTCCTACCTCTCCCACTTAGATTTTTCCCTCCCAGCATCCACCTGCCCTCATTACCATGTGTTGAAAGTTGAAAGCTAAATCCTTGTCTTTTTCGTGGGCTCAGGTTATGCCCTGCTCACTTTAATCCTCTAAGCCACCTGTTCTCCTCAAGACAGGGACTTGCTTTTCAAAGCAGGATACTCTAGTGCTGCCACTATTGCCCAGCAAGCTGTGTTTGCCTCTGCCGCGAATTCATTCCCAGTGCAGTGACTTCTAAAATAGAAGTTTACCTTTATCTTGTCACCACTGGTACTCAACCCTCACTCTCATCTCATTAACTCCTGGCTTTCTGGAATTTTTAACTGGTGCTAACTGCAGTTAGTCGAGAATGAAAGTTCTTTGATTTTTATTTCATTATTTTCTTGGTATTTTTGCTTCTTTATTTATTTTGGACCAAGAAATAGACTAACTATACTATTTAAAGTAGTTATTATTCTTTTTTATAATACTGTATTATGAAAACAAGACAACAATGGTTTGGAAGACTTTGAAGATAAAGTGAAAAATCACTCATAATTATACCCTCTTAACATACCCAAATCTAGTTCATGCTATGAAACAACAGAATATGGACTTTGAGGTCATAGACATGCAGGATTAAATCCTGGTGCTGCTATTTACCATCTATATGACTTAACTTTTTTGTACCTGAGTTTCCTTACCTATAAAATGTTAATAATACTATCTACTTTATGGGTTGTGAGGATGAAATGTATGTAAAAAACCTAGGACATAATAGATGTTCAGTAAATGACACCTGCTGCTGTTAGTATTGTCACCATTATCAAGATAGCAAGCGAGTAGAATCCCCTTATAAAATGTAGTATTTGGTCAGGCATCCACCACCTGGAGCCTGTCACTGGCCTCGCTTATGGTTTGTTCATCAAGTTATACTAGTACTAATTGCTTTTGTTTAAACCTGGTGTTGGGGGTGCCTGGCTGGCTCAGTCAGTGCAGCATGTGACTCTTGATCTTGGGGTCATGAGTTCAAGCCCCACATTATGTGTAGAGTTTGGTTAAAAAAAAAAAAAAAGTAAACTAAAAAAAAAAAAAAAAGAAATTTGGTGTTGGTATCATGAATGGTACCAAAGAGATTAAAACGTTAGGCCAAGGGAAACTACCTTAAGAACAGAAATTTATAAGGTCATTTATCCTTATATGGATTGATCTTTTCCATAAATGGGAAAATTCCCTGGAATATGCCAGGTCCCAAACATTCCATATAAAAAGTTTATTTTCCATATTCATTTTCAGCCTTTGTCACATACAGATAAGTTTTTATATAGTTGTAATCAAAGTGCATCTACCATTTGTATCCTGCTTTTACTTTTCACTGAATTTTATAGTTTAAGCACATTTCAATGTTATTATGTAAGTGTAGAACTCTGTTTCTGAAATTAAACATTTTTCTAATGTAAAAGTAATAGAAGCATGTTGTAGAAAATATGGAAAATATAGATATATGAAAAGAAAACGTACCTATAATTTTGCCATTCAGAGATAACCACTGTTAACATTTTGGAGTACTGTTTCTCCTATAATCTTTTATTATGTGTATGTGTGTTTATCTGTGTGTATAGTTGTTTTATGTATCCAGATTAAATTCATATATATATATGTGCATATAAACATAGAATACTTTAAATAACCTTACTGTGTTTATAAAAATACTATGCATCCTCACTATGAGTAATTCTAGCTCAAACAATGCAAAAAGTACAAAGAAGGAAGTAAAATGTCCCCCAAATCCTGCCACCGAAAGAGAAACACTATTAACATATTGGTGACATTTCAAAATACCAGTACACACATAAAGATTGGGCATATATCTTTTAACAATGATAAGATCATATTATGTGTGTAATTTTATACATTTTCTGTTTAATATAACATTTGTATTTTCCCATGTTATTAAAAACTTTCTCATAAACATTTTAATGATCACATAATAGTCCATCATACCACATTTAACCATTCCTCTAATGTTAAACATTTTCCTCTTCCCCTTTTTTGATCTTTATAAGTAACAGTACATGAAACATCCCTATAGAATACTCTTTCCATATTTCCACGTGTTTCCTAAGACTCCCATAGTTGTTATTTTTGAATGTCCATGAAGTGGTTCCTCCAACTTAATCATTTACCTCTGATGCTCCTCTTCTGTATCTTTTAAAGAATGACCTTTTTATGTTTTAACGACCATTATTGTCTCTCCTTTCTGATGTGAAGAATCTACATTCATTATAGAAAAGTTGGAAAACACTGAAAAGCAACCTTTTACTCTATGCCTGTGGCCTTTTTTCCATGCATCACCAGTATGTTTTTTCATTTGTATATTTTACAAAATTGAGGACATAATAGATTGCTGTATAACCTGCTTTTTTTTTTTAACATAACACCACATATTGAATATTTTCTCTTATATTAAATGTTCTACAACATGTGCATTACTTTTCAAGTGACTTGCTGAAACAATGGACAGGGAAAATCAGTGGTCAGGGAAATTGAGATTCCTATGCTGGAAAACCATTGTGAGAAAAGCCAGCAAGTTTCCTCTGGCTTTCTAAAAATCCTCAAAACTTCCCCCATTGAAGTGGTCCAGGGATGAACAATCATCTGAGCCATCTATCTGAGTGCTGCTAAGCCCTGCTTCTCTTCCACCATTGGTGGGGGTTCTAGGCCACATTTTTAAAGCAGTAGTTACTAGGTTGACATAATTCTAGCTACATGGACTCATTAGTGAGTCTTGGCATCCACTTCATAAAGCAGTAGTCTGGCCCGCGATCAGTATCAGAACATTTTTTGACCCATAGGAGGCTTATACATATGCCTGTAAAAGATTCTGATTAATTGAATTCATTGACCAAAGCCAAGGATGTTTTCTGAAGGTGAAAGCATGAATTGTAGCCCTTAGCTTACCCTACTACATTCTGGCAGCCTGGCATAGCAAAGATAGCATAGTGTTTAGGGTCACACAGACAAGTTCACTCACTAGGAGGGTGATCTTGGACAAGTCACTTTACCCATCTGAGCCTTGGTTTTTCTCTATAATGTGGCAAAATGATATCTATCTCATGGGGTAGTTCTGAGGACCACAGGAGGAATAATACGTACAAAGCTTGTAACTAAATGTTAGTGTCACCCCTCCCTCCCCTGCTCCGCCTAGAAGGCAGTGTAATCCAAAAGGCCTCCCTAGTACAGTTGCCTTTTCTAAATGGCTCTCCAGGTCCTCAGGCCCTCAGTCGTTGCATCTGTGCATTGGCTCCCAGCTCTGTAACAAGGGCACTTTGAGGATGGGAATAAAACACCCAAGTTTCTTGTCCCACTTGCTGTGAAGTTCTCGGGAATTCTGAGGGATAAAAAAAACTATAAACATGTACATTTCTAAGCTGTTGTAATTGGGCAATTTGATAGCAGAAGCCTCCTCAGAATATGAGAAAATCAGTATTCATATACCTAAAGTAGTGAAAGCTGCCGACGAAGTAGCTGGTCTTTGGCTCCCCCAAATCTTCCCGGTTTTCCCAATTAGAGAAAGCATTCCCTGTTTGATTTGCACAGGGAGTGCCACACCTGCAAGTGTGATTAGTGACCCAGCCTTTCTTTCCATTCAGCATACTAGAAAGCTTGGCACCTTCTGGGTCTTTTCATTGTTTCTGTTTGAACTTTCTCACCGCAGCTCTGTCGAAATGCCTTACAAACCCTTTCCTTGTGGCCTCCACCTTAGCCTTGCACCAGAATAGAGAGATGATAGATCCAGACAAGTTCTGCAGCCTCTGCCATGCGACTTTCAACGACCCTGTCATGGCTCAACAACATTATGTGGGCAAGAAACACAGGAAACAGGAAACCAAGCTCAAACTCATGGCACACTATGGGCGGCTGGCAGACCCTGCTGTCACTGATTCATCAGGTAAGAGGGCCCTGCTCACACCCAGAGCTGGATCAGGGCCTGACCACTGGAATTTCCCAGACGACCAAGACTCTGCCCTTTTCTTCCTTACATCTCCTAAAGCAGGCGTTGCAAACTCAAATACCTACAGAAACCAGACAGGAAATTTAAATAAGTGAAAGAGCCAAGAGGGGATTTGATCAGCTGAAGCATATGTGCCTCTCCAATGCAGCTCCAGCTAGGTACTACCATATCTTCAGTTTTTCAAAAGAATCTAGAAAGTCAGATTTCTTTAAGAATTCCTCTCATTTTTAGGGGTGCTGGGCTGGCTCTGTCAGTAGACTGTATGACTCTTGGTCTTGGGGTTGTGAGTTCAAGCCCCATGTTGGGTATAGAGATTACCTAAAAATAAAATATTAAAAAGAAAGAAAGAAAGAAAGAAAGAAAGAATTCCCCTCAGTTTTAAATGTGCTACCAAATTTTAAAAATGTTAAATCTTGTGTGAGTTAAACCTGTCTGCAAGCCAAATTTGGGCCAGGGCCACCAGTTTGCAACCTCTGATTTATGTTCCCTGTCATCCACTTTCCTGTGTGAAGACCTCAGTAGCCTCTGTCAGACTTTAGAGTATCTTCAGGGCCCCTCATCTCTCAGCAGCTCAGGCCTGCCTATATCTCTGGGACAGTGTAGTAAAGGACACCACTCTCAGAGAACATTAGTTTTTCCCTGACTTCAAGATGCCAGTCAGCATCAGAGGAGTAAGCATTTGTGAAGAGTTAAGAGCCCATCACAATATGCTTCTGGCTTATAATAAGAGTGGGGGAGGAGAAGGTTATTATTTTTTCTGTTTTGTTCTGTCAGTAAATATTTATTGAGCACCTACTGGGTTCCTTTATTGAGGTATAGTAGTGACCAAGACTGACACAGTCCCTGTCTCATGGAGCTCACATGAGCACTCATATGGGTCCTCAGGTTTTCCACCCAGGCCATGGAGGTGCAGCACCAGTCAGTCAACACTTGAGGCCCCAGTGGCATCCAAGTACAAACAACTTGGCCTCAGGGAGCCTGCTGCTCAGAGTCATCTGTGCTCTTGCCACAGTCCTGGAAAGGAGAACACCCAGATGCTGTAGATGTTCCACATATATGAGCAAGGGGAGAGATCATGCCTCTCTAACAACGCCCAAACACAAAGCAGCCATTCAACACAGGGTGTCACTGAGCAGTACTGACAAGATGAGATGGGCATGAAAAAGTGGCTTCAGTAGGGTGCTAAGGACTGTTCTTCCAATGCCACTGAAGGATCCTGCTTTACAAACTTCTTCAAAATTGGATATTTACCTAGTGTTCCACATACAAGCAGTGCCTTCCCCTTTAAGAGGATCAGCCCCATACGCTGAGGAATCTGGAAACTTCAGAAACAAGCCTCAGAACCCTTCTTCTATGACACCCTCCTATTTTGGCCCGAGCCTGATAGAAACAACACAATATCCAGCCGGCATGACCCAGGGTTCTCTTGCAGCTGACCCTTCTTTGCTCCAGCTCCTGGCCCTCCTTTATTTGGCACTGCCCTGGTCATTTCCTATTTATCTCTGGCTACTGCCAGAGTTTTACTGCCTAAAACATTGCTGTGTTTTAGGCTGCTTATCTTAACTTCTATCCATTCTATTCTTTTATCTTAAGCCAAAACCTCCTTCCTGTATCTACGCCTCCATTTGTCTAAGGTTAATTACCATACTTAATCCTAGAATTTTTATCCTAGGTCCTATTTTCTTGCTTAAGGCATCTGATTGCTTGACAGATCAACCAGAATTTTTCATGAAAACCTAGACCCGGGACAGGGGTATCACACCCCCTTTGATATGAACGTGTATATTATAATATAATTCCCATAGCATTCCTAAATGTAGGTATGATTTTCCCATTTCACACAAATAAAGAAGTTTGAGACTCAGAGTGACTTGCCTGAAGTCGTACAGCTCCAGGATTGTGGCCAGAGGGCCAACAAAGGTGGGGGTAGCCTCAATGGGGCATGCAGCTTTCTCTGGCTCTGAGGGTTCTGCACAGCTCCAAACGGCACGGTTTCCTCCCGGGTGGCAGGCGGAGTCCTGGGATGTGGCTCAGGGGTCCCCAATCTGGAGGTCTTGGGGACCAGGCCCTGGGGACAGAAGCCTGAAAACCCAACCTAGAGAGGTAGGGTTAGGGCCTAGCGGCATGGCAGGCTGGATATGCCGGTGCTGTAGCGGGATTCCCGGGGTTGGGGACCGTGGTACTGAGTTGAAGGCACAGGTCAGGTGGCACGTCAGGCTCCGGGTTTGTGGCCAGGGGCCACCGAAGGTGGGGGTGGCCTAGCGGGGGGCACACAGGTTTCTCCCGCTCTGAGGGTTCTGCGCAGCTTCAAATGGTGCACTTTCCTCCTGGGTGTCAGGCGGAGTGCTGGAGTGTTACTCAGGGGTCCTCAGTCTGGAGGGCTTGGGGGCCAGGCCTCTGGGGACGGAAGCCTGAAAAGCCATCCTAGAGGTAGGGTTAGGGCCTAGGGGCATGGCAGGCTGGATCTGCCGGTGCTGAGGTGGGATCCCCAGGTGGCCCAAGTTGAGGGCAGGGGTCATGTGTCATGTCAGGCTCTGGGTTTGTGGCCAGAGAGGTGGCTGAAGGGGGGCATGGTCTGATGTTATTAAGTGACAGTCAGTGTATGTCTTTGTCTGTAGTTTGGTCTGGCTCCAAGACTTACACTCCTTTCTCCTGCCTCCAGCTCTGAGTATACTTGGCAGGAGGCTTTCCAACTGCAGGACGTCTGTAAAGGCACCAAACCTACTCTGACCCCCTTCTATACAGAGGTGGGATGCTGGTCTAGGATATGCAAAGCAGTGACTTTAGCTGACAGGGACTCCACCTTAGCAAAGGTTTTAGGTTGATTAGAAGCTTGACTTTTCCCTTCTGGCCTCTGCCAAAACTTAATTACCCAACTTTTTTTTTAAAGAAGATTTTATTTGACAGAGGGGGAGAGAAAGAGAGCACAAGCTGGAGAATGGCAGGCAGAGGGAGAGGAGTGGTTGAAGATGTGGGACTGGATCCCAGGACCTTGCGATCATGACCTGAGCCAAAGGCAGGCTCTTAACTGACTGAGGCACCCAGGTGTCCCGAGTGTGCAACTCTTGATTTCAGGATTGTAAGTTCGAGCCCCATGTCGAGTGTAGAGATTACTTAAAAATAAAGTATTTAAAAAAAGAAAAGAAAATGGGGCACCTGGATGGAGCAGTTGGTTAAGCATCTGACTCTTAGTTTCAGCTGAGGTCATGATCTCAGTGTTATGAGATCAAGCCCCATGTTGGGCTCTTTGCTCTTTGTGCATTCTGCTTAAGATTCTCTCTGCTTCTCTACTCTGCTCTCACTCTCTCTCACTTTCTCTCAAATAAATACATAAATAAATAAATCTTCCTTTAAAAAGTAGGGGGCACCTGGGTGGCTCAGTTGGTTGAGTGCCCGGCCCTTGATTTAGGGTCAGGTCATGATCTCAGGGTCCTGGGATCAAGCCCCATGTCTAACTCTGTGGGGAATCTGCTTGGGATTCTCTCCCTCCCTCCCCTTCTGCCCCTCCCCCTGCTCGTGCACATGTGTGCACTCTCTCTCTCTTAAATAAATAGACAAATCTTTAAAGAAAGAAAGAAAAGGAAACAAATGGGTTGACTTAAGATGGGGGAACAAAGATCAAGGAAGGCTACCCAGAGCATAAGGAGAATAGAGTTGGGCAAAATGATCCTGGGCAGAAGATGAGCAAGCATCCAGTCATGGTATTGTTGGTTATGTTAAGGATTTGGGCCTTTATCCTAAGAGCATTGGGAAGCCACTGACAGTTTAAGCATTTTTAGATCATTCTGCTTACAAAGTGGAGGATGTTTTGGAACAGAGAGGAAAGGGAGTGAGAAGACCCCAGCAATGAGGATATTGTAGTAATTCATACAAGAGAAGATGGGAGCTTGAACTAAGGTAGCAGTGGAGAAGGTAGACAGAAGTAAATGGATTCAAGAGCTACTTTGGAAGTAGAATTGCCAGAATTTGGCCATCACATATGGGAGGTGAGGGGCACCTGGCTGGCTTAGTTGGTAGATCATGCAGCTCTTGATCTTGGAGTTGTGAGTTCAAGCCCTATGTTAATGAAACAGATTACATAAAAAGAAAATCTTTACCCAAAAAAAAAAAAAAGTGGGAGGTGAAGGAAAGGGAATCGTCAAGAATGGTGACCAGATTTAGTCTTAAGTTAGTAGGTGGATAGCCAGGTTTCATCAGCTTAAGTTTAAGATGCCCATGAGATATCCAAGTAGGTAGTTGGATATATAGATCTAGACCTCAAAGGAGAGGTTTGGTTTAGAGATACTGCCATATGGTAGGTCAGTAGCTTTTAAATATTGGTAGTTTTATGTTTTAGGTGTTTCATATGTTTAGGTGTTAAAGTCAGGGGCATGAACGCAACCCCCTAGAGAGTTTAGAGAGAAGAGCTGAGGGTCTAAAATTAAGCCTTCTGCAAATGCTGTCCATTAATGTTTAAAAAGGACCTGAATTCTGATTGCAATCATTTTTCCCTTAAATTCCTTCAAGGGATGTATCTTCCAGGAAATACTTGAAGATACAAAGGAATCAAATGTAGCCGGGACCATTGGCTGGATTTTTGGAGTAGAGGTGATCATTGGTCTTCACAGTAGCTACAGTTGCCATGGAAGGCTGATTTAAAGATACTCTCCACCTCTTTACCAGACTGACGCATTGAACCCATAAGAGTAAAATAATGCTAGTGATGAAAACTCACACTTGTTGAGCACTTACCATGTGTCAAATGCTTTTACTTAAATCATTACAATAACCTTATGAGGTTGATACTAATATTAACCTCATTTTATAGGTAAGGAACCTGATTCTCAGAGAAGCCCCACTTTTACAAATGAGGAAACCAAATCTCAGAGAGGTTAAGTAACTGGCCTGTGGTCCTACAGGTAAGAAATGATAGAGCTGGGATTGGAGCCTAGGTGATCTCACTCCGGACTTGTGAAACTTTAGGATGGCAGAAGATTGAAAAAGTATCAGAACCAGAGGGCTCTTGAAGTTATGTGTACAGCTGCCTTGTACAGCTAACATTTGGCTTGCTAGAATAAACTAGAAAAACTTCCTAACTCTGTGTTCTTAGACATGTGATTATGCCTTATTTTCCTCATCTATAAAATAATGATAATGATTCTCACGGATCGTTATGAGGGCCAAACAAAGTAATACAGTGTGCATGGCCTATATCAAATACTTAGTTAATAATATTGCTTTTTATTATAAGTATTATGGTTATCAGTTATAGGGTAATTGGCTTATAGTTGAGAAAAGCTGAGGATCAGAAAGTGGAAGGGAGGGCGCCTGGGTGGCTTAGTTGGTTAAGCAACTGCCTTTGGCTCAGGTCATGATCCTGGAGTCTCGGGATTGGAGTCCCACATCGGGCTCCCAACTCCACGGGGAGTCTGCTTTTCCCTCTGACCTTCTCCATTCTTATGCTCTCTCTTACTGTCTCTCTCTCTAATAAATAAATAAATATAACCTTTTTTAAAAAGTTAAAAAAGAAAGAAAGAAAAAGAAAGAAAGGAAGAAAGGAAGGAAGGGAGGAGAAGGGATTTCACCAACATCACATGAAGGCAGAGCCAGAAGTCCAGCTCCGTATCTTTGCTCCTGACCATGCTCTCTACTAGACCATGTGGACAAAGACCACTTTGGCAATGGATCAGAGCTGGTAGTAAGACAGGTTAATTTTCATAGCAACTATTCCCATTAATTACTGTTACTGCAAGCCCAAGGAGAGGGGCAGTTTCCCAGAGATCTCTCAGTGAAGAACATTCTTAATGAGATCACTTAGCACAGTCAAGGTAGAAAAGATAGTTACACTAAATGTCACCTCTTTGTTCTGTCAGTTTTTTATTTACT
Organism: Lutra lutra; assembly: GCF_902655055.1. Taxonomy (NCBI): domain Eukaryota; kingdom Metazoa; phylum Chordata; class Mammalia; order Carnivora; family Mustelidae; genus Lutra; species Lutra lutra. The sequence continues at coordinate 66,047,130 of NC_062282.1, forward strand.
CAACAGACAGCTAGTCTGGACCAGGTTCAGTTCTGGGGATGCTACAGGGGATGAGGAAGTTCCCAACCCCAGGAAGCACATAGACACACAGCCTATGCCCCCTGAGCATTGAGGCCTCTGGGATTCTCATCAGGGCCAACCACCTAACCTCACTCCACCATCCATCCTCAGAAGGGCATTAACTGTCAAAAGCAGCAGTCCCCAGGTCCCTTTTTATTGGATAACTAAACATCTTGATTTTTATGTGTGTTTCAGCTGGGAAGGGCTACCCCTGCAAGACGTGTAAGATAGTGCTGAACTCCATAGAACAGTATCAAGCTCATGTCAGCGGCTTCAAACACAAGAACCAGTGAGTATTCATCCTTTGAAATTCAAGGGTCTGCAACAAGAACTCAGGGCTTCTAAATTAGAACAAAGCTGGGTATTCCTTTGCTAAACTGGTATCCTGGCAGCCTTTTCTCAGTCAACAGATCTATCAGTTAACAGAAAGAAGTGTCTCCTCTCTAAGTTTTTCCCCGGTCACCTTCTCTGCAGCCTTTGGACCTGCTGGGCTGAAGGTTTTCACAGAGAAACATAGTTTCCTTAGTGGTCTTCTAAAAGTACTTAGATTTCCTGCCCTTCAGTAGTCTGACTAGGGAAGCTTTTTTTTTGTTCCCACCAGTGGCACGAAGAACCTAGTCTTGATTGCCATCAATTCTATGGCAAGGGCTCCCTCTACAGGTAATTACCTAATATGACCAGGTTTCTTCATTCCTTGATCAAATATTTATTGAACACCCTCTGAGTGGTGGCCAAGACAGACCTAGTCCCTGCTCTCATGACCTTACATTCTGATGGGGGGGGGGGGGGAATTAAACAAGTAAACAACCAATAGTTACAAACTGTGATAAGTGCTTTGAAGTAAACGGAATCAGTCATCTGTTATAATAACCTTGAAAATGACTAACATTCTTTGAGCCCCTATTCTGCTACAGGGCATATGCCAAGCAAATTCTCTCAGGTAATCCTCACAACAGCCCTAGGAAGAAGGCAACCACAGATAGGCAACCACCATTCCAAGTGACAGTGTGAGGCAGAGCTTGTAATTCATACTGAGTCTTGCCTGGCTCACAGCACACTTCTCCAGGGCATCATGCTTACAAGGAGGCTGTGGCACCATGTGATACAAGGCAACTAGGGCCTGGCCAGGGGAGGGTTCACGTGGTTCTGTCCCTTCCTTTCAGATGGGACCTGGGTAGTAGGGACAGTGTGCCACTAGGTTACCATCTGAGATGGAAATGCCCCCATTTTACCAATGAGGAAACTGAGTTTCAGGCAAGCAAGGCTCCTAAATGATTTCTTTGACTTTGGTGGTAGGTCCTGTATTGCTCACAGAGCTGAATGAATTAAAGGTGGTAGAAACCCAGACTATTAGAGTCAAAATGTCCTTGGTCCTCTCTCCCTGAAGTTTCCTCTCCCACATTGCAGCAGATCTTCTTATTTATATGTGTTTAATATGTATTTTTATATTGGGAGGACTCTTGAGGCTTCTTTTAGGTTTGACACAAGCCCCTGTAATCCAGCCTGGGGCTCACTTCCATTTTAGTATACCTCCCTTGCAGCTTTACTGGTGGCAGTTTCAGTACACCACCTAGAACCAATCAGAGCCCTGCCCTAGGGCTACCCCATCTTGAAAATAATAGCGTTTATATTTTCTTCCTATACTGCCAGCTGTGTGACTTTAGGTGAGTCAGTAAACCTCTCTGAACCTCCACTTCCTTTTCTGTAAGATTATAGATACGATTTGTGGAACACCTAATTTAATCTCATTTAATTCACAATAGCAGCTCTGAATTAAAGCCACACAAACCCCCCTTTTCCAACCCAAGGAAACCTAAAGTCAGGTAGGTTAAGTGACTTGCCCAGGATTGCATAGTTACTTGGAATCAGACCCAGAATTCAAATGTTTTGATTCCAAAGTGTATTCATTTTGCTCTGACATTCCAAATGGAGCTCATTATCCTCACCTGATAGGATGACATGAAAGTCAGAGATAATATATGTGTAGTACTAGTACCAAAAAGGGGAGCTATTAGAGATAAGCTTTCATTCATTTAACAAATATTTATTAAGTACCTATTATGTGCCATGCCCTGTTTGGAACACTGGGGCTACAGTAAGAACCAAGACCAGTAATGTTCCCTGATCTTTTGGATCCCCATCTAGTGGTAGAAGCAGATCCTAAACAAATGCATAAACAAATAAAACAATATCAGGTGTTGCTAGACTCCCAGAGAGTGGGATAGAGAGGGACATGAGAGCCACTTGTGACTCAGTGTGAGGGGGAGAATGGTCAGTCTATACTATCCAGGTCATATAGGGCCCTGTAGGCAGAATAAATGGCTTGGTATAGTGGAGAGACATGGGCTGCCATCCTGAATCAAGCACACTTTTCAAAAAGCTTACTGGTGGGGGTGGGGCGGGGGGGAGTTAAAAATAACAACAAAACAACACTAAAAAGCTTACTGGGGGCAGGTGACTTACACTTTCTGAACTTTAGTTTCCTCATAAATAAAATGGAGGTACTATCTCAATCCTTGTCAAATTGCCATGAGGATAAAACAAGATGCTGGCAGGGGCGCCTGGGTGGCTCAGTGAGTTAAGCCTCTGCCTTCGGCTCAGGTCATGATCTCAGGGTCCTGGGATCAGCCCCGCATCGGGCTCTCTGCTCAGCGGGGAGCCTGCTCCCCTCCCTCTTTCAGCCTGCCTCTCTGCCTACTTGTGATCTTTCTCTCTCTGTCAAATAAATAAATAAAATCTTTTAAAAAATAAATAAATAAATAAGATGCTAGCAGCAAAGCACCAAGCATTGTGCCTAGCTTACAGTGGCTCTCAGTAAAGGAGAGCTGCCCTCCTTATTACTCCAAGGCCCTGGAAAAGCTATATTATCCTTAGAATAAACTACCTGGATAAACTTCCACAAACTGACCCTCTGCATTTATTCTTTCTCAAATTGCAGGTCACCAAAAACAATGGCATCCCCCCTGGGCCAGATTCCAGTGCAAAGGCAACCCATTTTGAAAGACTCAGCCACATTGGAAGACTAGAGATGTTTCTGTCCAGCACCCAAGGTTGAACCAGCCATGAGCCAGCTTCCCATGACCATGGTCAGCCCTTGGCTCCCTCTTCCTTGTTTCTTATACCTGGAGAACACATAGGCCTGAGGCAGCAGATAGCCTCTGATTGGTCCAGGCAAATCCACCCCTGCTCTACCCCTTTAGAATGGACCCTGTAGGTCAGGACGAGAGAAGGGGGTGGATCTTGAGAGGACTTGGGGACTCACAGGGTAGTAGTTTGGAGGATGGCCTTTCCCCTTCCCCAGCGTCTTTGGGCCATATGTCATGAGTCCCAGGCCTGTCTTTCTCTGCAAGTCAGTTTGAACCAGTCTCTGTAGCTAAAGAACTGAGCTCTCCCTGGGCTCTAGGCAGCTCCAGTGAAACCTGGAGCTTTCACACCAGACCTTGGCCTAGGAGGGAAAGGGTAGATGGAAATGGCTGTCCCATGGAAGCTTGGAGCTAATATGACTCCCCCTTTCCCCAAAAAGTACAGGCTTTCCTGAGCCTGGGACCAGATGCTGGCCAGTGAGACAGTTTTCACCCACTGTGAAGTTTCCTCCTAGAGCAGTGATGCAGTCCTGGCAGAACAGTGCTATCCTTCCTGCTCCTTCTCTGCAGTTCCTGAATGGTGCTAAGGATCTGCAGCAGCTGGAAAAAAGCTAGAGCGGGAGGAAGCCTCAGTATCCTGTGGGATCATGGAAATCTCCAAGGGGGTCCTTTCCCCTCCTCTGTCAGAGAGGTGCTCTGACCCACGGACATGTGGGAAAGTTCCCACATGCCAGTTCCCTTGATGGTTCTGTGCCCTTAAAGGCAAACTGCCTCATGCCAGCCAGCTCAGAGGTTCATTGCTGCTCCTTGGCTCTACTAGCCCTCTCCTTCTCCTTATGCAGCAGACCACCTGCCCAGGTTGCTGTGGTGCTAGCCCTCTCCCATCATCCACCAGGAGATGCCTGGGTGCCAGGGAACAGGATAGGACCCCCAGGAAAAGAAAGGAGAGCTGGTACAGGTTTCTGCAATGAGGAAAAAGATGTTCCCCGGGCTCCAAGCTTAGATTTCTCCAACTCTGCTGTGTTTTATACCCTGGGACTTCACTTGTAGCTTTCAAGCAGGAATTCCAAGGAGTGTCACCATCATAGGCCCCTCTTCATTGAGTCAGAGAAGCCCCTAGCTGCTCTCGTGGCCTCTTCCCCCTATTGCCTATCCCTTTGCCTGTGAAATGCCTTTACTCATTGTGTATGGGTGTGTGTGCGTGTGCTTATGCTCTGTCTCTTGGTCACTGAAGCATCTAAATAAAGAATTTCTCCCATGAGCCAGACTGCAACTTAACAGGCCTGGGATTTGGTGCCATATTGCCGTTGGATCTAATATGCGTGTCTTCACCACTTACCCTCACCCCTCTTGGACTGCCAGGGCTCTAAACACTGACCTTACGAGGTGAGACAGAGATAAACATCTAAATTGCTTGGCAACCTTGTTGAAGCCTTCCCAGGTGCCCTAAACTTAATATGATCTCATCCATTCATCTACCTCCCCGTCACTGAGGGCTTTATGGAGCTCTTTAGGAGGGTTAAGCGGAGAATCTACTTTGTTTGAGAGGATCATTCTGGCTGTTCAATGGAAAAGAGATGCAGGAGGGCAGGACAGGAGACAGACAGGGAACCCCAAATGGAGGCTGTGTCCAGTATGGTTCTCTCCAGGCTAATCCCTTCAGGGCTAAGACCTAGCCTCTTTCATCTCTACTTCTCTAATATGGAGTGGTGTGTCATGAAGTGTTTGTTGAATAATGAATGTATGAATGAATGAGTGTGTATACGGAAAGATGGCCTTTCCCTACACAGCTCTTCTTCAGCACTGGGTTTGTTCCATCAACTTATAAGCCTCGAGGTTCTTGCAGGAAGCTTTTCCATGACCCAGAAATGAGCTAGGGAAGGAGTGCGTGTGATGGCCCCAGGAGCCCTTTGTCCAGCGTTTGTCTCAGACAGCCAGATCTGAGAAGGGTACGCATGCAGCCTCAGCCCCCATTCTTCACCCAGAAAACTGTTCTTGCTCACCTGCTCTTGACCAGCTGGGAAGGGCCCTATGCGGTCCCCATGATGGGTTCTCAGCTCTCAGCATCCAAAGTCCCGGACTGTCCCAGAAGTTTCCCTGGAATCCTTCTTACCTTCTACAGGATGTCAGAATCAGCCTTATCAATCAGGCAAAGAAATGAAGGGCAGAAGGGTGGGTGGTCTGCCAGATCATTAGCCTTAGCCCATAAGACCTCTTAGTCTAGGTTTAGGAGTCACTGCTAGCCATGTTCCCGGCCCTGTTGGCAAGAGGGCACAGGAATGAACACTTTCTTGCTATTGGGGAGCTCATACACAATAAAGATCACTATGGCAATGGTGAGAGGATCATACAGGGTATAGTGAGAATGCCCAGGACACAGGCACTAACTCACCTAAGGGTATGAAAAAGCTAGAGAAGTTGGGAAACATGCATTTGATCTGCATAACAGCCTTTTGAGCTAGGTAATCATATCCCATTTTATAGAAAAGACTTTCAAAGAGATACAGTATTTTGCCCAAGGTCCTGCCACTAAGAAGCAACAAAATGGAGAGTGGACTCCAATTCTCTAGATTCCTAGTCTGGAACCCTTTCCAAACAAGGACCAGAATCCTTCCCACAGGACCCCTGGGCCTGGCCCACCCACCTTCTGGCAGGGCTATGGTCTCACAGAGCAAACAACCATAAAAGAGATTGGACAAGGCTCAGTGGTTATTTTATATCCCAAGCCCCCCCCAATACTTCTCATAATTTTACCCAAGATTCCCAGTGTATTAGACTCCAATTATAACTGTAAAAAACTGAAATCGAAATGATTAGCAAAAAAGGAAAATTTACCGATTCACCTAATGAAAAATTTCGGTACAGGGATGGCTAGATCCAGGTTCTGACACAATGTCATCAGGAAGAATTTAATCTCCCTCTTTCCTCTATGTGGCCTCTTTCTCAGGTGAACTACCTCCAAGGAGGTAGCAAGATGGCCACTGGCAGCTCTAGGCTTTTATCCTGATAGATAGGCAACTATAGTCTAGAAAGAACATCTTTTCTTACTAGCTCCAAGAAAAAAATCCTGGATTGATTCATTAGCCAGCTTGGCCCTGTTCCAATTCCTAAACCAATCACTACAACTAGGGGAAATGGTGCCCCGATATGGGGTCTGGGATAGAGTGAGCTCCACCTAAAACACTTTGGAAGAGAAAACGAGAAAGTGTGGGGCTTCTTCCAAACCAAGGGAGAAGAATGGTTGGGGGTGGGCAAAAAGTAACTGCTGTAAGCCAGACCCAAAAATTGTCTGTATTTGAAATACCACTTTTTCCCTAACTTGCTGAGCTACATTTTGTAATGTGCTCTAATTTTTCAAGTACAGTTTGATAATCCTGACATCTGTGTCCACATCTGAGTAATCACCATCCAGATCAAGATACAGAACATTGCCAGATCCCCAGAAGGTTCCCTTGTTCCCCTTCCTAGTTATTATCACCTAGAAGTAAACACTGCTTTGACCTCTATCACCATAGACTAGTTTTGCTTGCTCTTGAATTTTATAAAATGGAATCACATCCTCTTTTGCTCAATATCATGTCTGTGAGATTCATCCATGTTTTTATGTGTGTCAGAAGTTCATTTTTTTCATGTTGTGTAGTAGTAGTCTGTTACATGAATACACTGCAATTGGGTTATTTCCATTTCGAACTATTATAAATAAAGCTCTTGTGAAAAATTTTGTATGTGTCATTTGGTGTGCATGTGCACACATATACCCAGGAGTAGCATTGTTGTATCATAGGATAGGTGTGTGTTTAACTTGTCGAGATACTACCAAATGGTTTTCCACTGTGGTTCTACCAACTTACCAATTTGTCAGCACTTGGTATTGTCAGTCTTTCTAATTTTGGACATTGTTGTGGCATGTGGGAATTTGAACCGAAGGGTTCATACTGACTTCATATCAGGGCCCCTCTTACTCTGAGCATCCCTGAGATCAGATTTGAATTTCTCTAGCCTGGGATGATCTCTCATGTCAGTGCCCAGGACCCACAATACCCAATCCAGCAGGATCCAACAGAGCCAATGGCTCTGGTGGTGAAGGAAGGTCTCATGGAGGGAGAGGCATCAGCCCTAACGAGGCAGTCCCGAGTAGCAGCAAAAACTCGGGCTGGAGGGACGCCTGGGTGGCTCAGTTGGTTAAGCAGCTGCCTTCGGCTCAGGTCATGATCCCAGCGTCCTGGGATCGAGTCCCACATCAGGCTCCTTGCTCATCAGGGAGCCTGCTTCTCCCTCTGCCTCTGCCTGCCATTCTGTCTGCCTGTGCTTGCTCTCTCTCCCTCTCTCTCTCTGACAAATAAATAAATAAAATCTTTTTTTTTAAGATTTTTATTTATTTATTTGACAGAGATCACAAGCAGGCAGAGAGGCAGGCAGAGAGAGAGAGGGAAGCAGGCTCCCCGCTGAGCAGAGAGCCCGATGCGGGGCTCGATCCCAGGACCCTGGGATCATGACCTGAGCCGAAGGCAGAGGCTTTAACCCACTGAGCCACCCAGGCGCCCCTAAATAAATAAAATCTTAAAAAAAAAAAAAAACTCGGGCTGGAATCAGGCAGCCAGGGTTCAGATCTTAGCTCTGCAGAGCTGTGTGATCTGGCTGAGCTGCCCTGTACCTAAGGGTAAAACATTAGTATCTACCATTTAGGGTTATTTGGGGAATTAAAAGAATAGATACATATGAAACAATTATGGTACCTGACCGATGGTAGATACTATTGAAAATGAGGACTCTGTAAATGTTCCTTATATTATTAGCCTGAAGTAAGCTCTGGGTCTCCCTGGGAATGTGAGGCTAGAAGCAGATGGCATCTGGCACAGAGTCCTGTATTAAGTGTCAATGACTTATGAAATGCCAGAAACCTCATTCAATCTGATTGGGGCGGGGGGGTGGGGATGCTAACCAGAGATTGTTCTTCCCTGGGCTCCAGCCAGAAATCACTTTTCACTGCTAAGGAACCTCAGCTTATCCCAGGCACCTCAGGGCCCCTCAGGTTCTGCAGCCAAAGACATTTGAGGAGAAGACAATGGAATCATGCATATAAACCTCTTAACCCAGAGCTGGATGAAAAGCAAGTTGGGATGTAATAACCTCTCAGTGCAGACCCCCAGCTGTGTATTCAGCCATATAGCAGCCATGAAACATGTCATTAGGGATACTGGTCTGGGATTCTGGGTCCCTGGGTGTTGGTATGAGCCCTGCCACCAACTTCATGTGACCTGAAGACGCTGTCGTCAGGTAGAAGTTGTAAGAAGTCATAGTTTGAGCCCGAGTGCTGAAGAGGTAGTGATGGGCAGTTAGAGGTTCTTCCCAAAGCAGGTAACAAAGAAAGCCCTTCCCTCACAGCAGCCTCTACCAGATGAGCTGTTCCCATCCCTGACCAGACCTTCCTTCTGTTTAGCTGTCATTAGTGTCAAATAGAATAGGAAAAAACACTTTCTCCCACTGGCCATCTGTTCACCTAACAACCTCACCTACTCTGTCCTTTGCCAGGTCCACATTCAAGGTGCATCCCTGTCCAAGACTCGCTGTCCTCCATAAATGCTGCTTCATCTGTCCAGGGTCTCCAAAACTCAGAAGAAACCTTAGACAGTTCTGTAAATGGGTCATTGCTACAGCGCAATGACCCTTATGGCCACTAGGTGGAGAACGTGCTTTTTTTCCCCCTCCCTGGGCAAAGTAGATCAGTCCCAGGACCTCACTATTTGACTAAAGACTGAAGAGAATAGGATGACTTTTTCCTGAGCCCCTGTATTTGATATTTCATTCAGCCCTCAAGACAACTCAGAAAGGCTCGATTTCACAATGGAAACTCAGAGGCAGAATCTTGGAGAGGTTACACAACCAAGAAGTAGCAATGGAAATAACTGACCACTGTGTTTCCGCATCTTTGTTAGCACACTGGCTCGCTCTACCTCCAAAGGGCCCCTCCCCGTTCTCTCAAGACATTTCCTTCCAGAGGACACTGTTTGAAGGCCAGTCACCTGCCCAGGAGGACACCTGATGGCCGCCCTACTCATCAGCTTTTCTCTTACTGTTTTCCCATGGGTAATATCTCTCTCCCATTCTTCCACCTGTAGTCCTGTAACCCTGAGAGATGGGCAATCAGAATAAGTCTGGGGCTGTGGGTAGCCATCTTTGCCAGCACATAAAGACAATCTGCATGAAAATTAAGTCATCACAGAAGAAAACAGCTGAGAGTTGAGAAGTGACTGATTTCTGATGAGCAGCTGGATCCAATCAGGCCTGAAACCACTATTGTCAGGACTTTTTAGTTATGAGTCACTACTCTTTTTCCTTAAGGCAATTGAAGGTGGGTTTCTATCATGACCAGGAGTACTGTCTTCTCTTTTTTTTTTTTTTTAGATTTTATTCATTTATTTGACAGAGAGAGAGAGATGGCGGTGAGAGAGGGAACACAAGCAGGGGAGTGGGAGAGAAGCAGGCTCCCCGCTGAGCAGGGATTTCCCCAATGCCGGGCTTGGTCCCAGGACCCCAGGACCACGACCTGAGCCCAAGGCAGATGCCTAATGACTGAGCCACCCAGGTGCCCCAGGAGTACTGTCTCATACAACTTCCAGCTTCTCTATCAACCCAGTGACCCTAAAAGGACCATCAACCCCCAAAGCTGAGTTGGGTGTCCTTCTGTGCTCTCAGATGCCCTGTGCCCCCTCTAGCATTGCCCTTAATATATGTTATGATCTGTTCAATTCCCTGTCTCCTCTGTTAGACTAGAAACTCTTTGACAACAGTAACTGGGTCTTATCATAGTGGGTTTCTGGTGCCCAACAAAGGATGGTGATTGCTTTAACAACTGCTTAGTGATTGAGTCAATTAATGAATAAGTTAAAAGTGGGTGTGGGCTGGTAAGAACTTACTAAAATTTGCTGAGCCTCCATCGGTTATCAAGGTCAAAGGACCCAGGTTGGAAGGAGAGTAAGTGCAAGGACCTAGAAGAGAAGGGCTGTGAGTAGAGTTGATTGTTTCACTAATAGCCTTCAGGAGGCCATTTGCCTCCCTGCATCTGTGCGCTTTTGCGATGTGGCTTTGTCATTCAGCCCACTGAGATGGGGAACCTGACCTGGCCTTGAGACTTGCTCTGATCAGAGGATGCAGTGATGTGACCCCGTGCAACTTCCAAGGCTAGAACTTAGGCCTCACAGCTTTCACTCCTGCCACTGTAACAGGAAGCCTGGGCTAGACCAAGTGAAGATGAGAGACCATGTGGAGAAAGGCCAGCAGCCAAGCCAGCTCCTGGCATGTGAAGGAGACTATCTTAGACCATCCAGCCCTGCATAAACAACCTCAGAAGAGACCAGCAGGAAAACCGCCAAGATGAGCCCACCTAGTCCACAGAATTGTAAGGAACATTAAACATTTTAAATCACCATGTGTGGGAATGGCTTATTAGGTAGAAAGTCTTCCAGAATCACCAAGTTTAGTAACCATACCTGTTGGGGCCTCCTGGTGCCTATTGAGGAGCCCCATGCTCAGCTGATGTGGTCTGGGTGGAGATGACCTCCACCTCCTGGCTTCTGCTAGAATAGGTGGGAAGGAGTTGCTAAATGGGAAGGTTTTGAGCCCAGAGCTGTTGGTAGCCTTCTTTGTCACCTCTTGGGAAGCACCTGCCAGAGAATGGAGCCATAGGGAAGAAAGCAAAAGAGAGAATGAGTCTTGGTCTGACTGTTCCTGAAGCCTGATCCACCCCTAGACTTTAAAACTACAGAAAACATGGGGCGCCTGGGTGGCTCAGTCAGTTAAACAACTGCCTTTGGCTCAGGTCATGATCCCAGGGTCCTGGGATCGAGCCGCGAATCGGACTCCCTGTTCAGTGGAGACCCTGTTTCTCCCTCTGCCTGCCCCTCTGCCTACTTGTGCTCTCTCTCTATCTCTCCGTCAAATAAATAAATAAAATCTTTTAAAAATTACAGAAAACAATAAAGTCATCATTTTGCTTAAGCCCATTTGAGTTGGGGTATCTGTTACTTGCACCTGAATGAAAATATTGAGAGTCAGAAAGTCTGATAGAAGCTGAGCAGCGTGTGGCAGATGGTTGTTTGGGTAAGACAGAGGTCCCTAGACAGTGTGGGAAGAGGAATTTATATTTCCTCAGCCCCTACTGTATGCCAGAACCCTGGAATGAGACACAGTTTCATACCCTAGAAGATCTCATTCCAATTGCGATAAAATGTTAGAAGGAAAATGCCAGTATAGCCAGAGCATATAATAGGAGGCCTGAGCCTAGGCATGGGAGGAAAGGGGAGGCAGGGCAGGGAAGGTCTCTCTGAGGAAGTGACAGGCAAGCTGAGACTTGAAGGATGAATGGGAATTAGCCCATGGGTAAGCAGGGAGAGGTGGGGAGAGGATGTTCCAGGTAGAGGGAAAAGCATGTGCCAAGTTCCCAAGGCAAGATGGTGCTTCTCACCTTGAAAGAGGGAGAGAGTGTCACCAGACAAGGAAAGAGACTGGCAGGACCCAGGTCCCTCAGGGTGTATGAAGATTTTCAGCTAAAAAAAAAGGAAACAATTTCCATCCAGTTTAAGTTCATCCACCCAGGCATCCCTGAGCCACCCAGGCATCCCCAAATGTTTGTTATTTAAAGCCATTAAGTTTGGGGGTAATTTGTTATGTGGCAGTAGGTAACTAATACAGGTCTTTATTCTAAAAGCGACTGGAGGGGCACCTGGGTGGCTCAGTCGGCCAAGCATCTGCCTTTGGCTCAAGTCATGATCCTGGGGTCCTGGTATCTCAGCCCCACAAGCTAGGGCTCCCGACTCAACAGGGAACGTGCTTCTCCCTCTCCCTCTGCCTGCCACTCCCCCCTGCTTGTGTTCTCCTGTGTCTCTCTGTCGCTCACTCAAAAGAATGAATAAAATCCTTAAAAATAAAAAAAATAAATAACAACAGGAAGCTGTTGAAAGGTTTTAAGAAATAGGACAATGACATGATGAATTTGCTGACATGTAAACAGGTGACTACTATGGCCCGGAAGCCAACAGAGCATAGTGGAGACACAAAGGAGGGAGGAATTTCTACTGGGAGGAATTTATTAGGGGTCTTTTATTTATAAAGAGTCAAAAAAAGAAAAGACAAATTAGCTTAAGAAAAAATATTTGGATCAAATTAATGAAATGTTCAAAGTAGTAATTTCTGCCTTCAGGCATGGCTAAACCCAGGCATGCTCCATCTCTCGGTCCTCTTGTTTCCTGTGTTGGCCTCATTCATAAGGAGGCTCTCTCAAGCAGCACTAGGTTTCCATATTCATGCTTCAGTAACCTCTGAGAGTGTTAGTTTCCCATTAGTTCCAATAAAAGACCCAGACTGGCTCTCATTAGCCCTCTGTGGGTCACATGCTCATCCCTGACCCAATAAAAACAGCCTGGGGGATGGAATATTTTCATCAGCCAAGTCCAGGGACACATGCCCACCACAGGAACCAGGGAGAAGTTGGCTCCACCCAAATCTAGGTGGACTGGGAGTAGGGGAAGGCCAGGACCTCAAAGAAAATAGAGAGCTGTTTTCAGAGAAAGGAAAAGTGTTCAGATGTCTAGTTCAAGGTGGTCTGGAAGGTTCTCAGAGAAGAGGGAACACTTAAGAGGAGTCCAGAAAGCTGAATGGCAGTCGTCTGGTGCAATGGTTGGAGGGAAGGGAAGAGGGGAGGCGGGACCAAGGAAGGACACTCACAGCAGTAAGGACAGCAGGTACCTAGGCTCCAGCACAGTATCAGGAGGGCTCGCCCGGAGCTCAGGACAGTGGCCACCCAGAACACCTATCTCTGCAGAGAGGGGAGGGGGGACAGCGGAGACCATTCTCGAAGGGCCCCCAGTGCCAGAGGAGGTGGGGATACCAGTGGGAGGGAAAGAGTAGCTAAAGCTGAGGAGAGAGTTGGTTAAATCTGTGTTTTATTTTTATTTTTTTTAATTGAGAGAGAGAGACAGAGGTAGCAAGAGAAAGAAAAAGTGGGGAGGAGAGAGAGAAGCAGGCTTTCTGCAGATCAGGGAGCCTGATGCGGGGCTCCATCCCAGGACCCCGGGATCATGACCTGAGCCGAAGGCAGACACTTCAGCCCCTAAATCTGTGTTTGTTTGTTTGTTTGTTTGTTTTTAAAGATTTTATTTATTTATTTGACAGAGAGAGAGAGAGATCAGTAGTGGCCAGAGAGGCAGGCAGAGAGAGAGGGGGAAGCAGGCTCCCCGCCAAGCAAGGAGCCCGATGCAGGGCTCGATCCCAGGACCCCGGGATTGTGACCTGAGCCGAAAGCAGAGGCTTAACCCACTGAGCCATCCAGGCACCCCTAAATCTGTGTTTTAAAGAAGTCATTTTGGTGGGGTCCCTGGCTGGCTCAGTCAGGGGAGCATGCAAATCTTGATCTCGGAGGAGTGGTGAGTTTGAGTCCCACACTGAGGGTAGAGTTTACTTAAAAAATAATAATAATAAAGAAGTCATTTGGGCACTGAAGAGAAGATTGATGATATGGAGACTATGAGGCCCTTCAGTCCCCCTTCTTTCTAGCAGACCTTCCCGACCTCCATTCCAGTTAGGGGTGGCAATGTATCACAGTCTCACTAAAGAGATAAAATCTGAAGCTGCTGGATAGAGATTCCACTCTTTGTGGCTTCTCTCTTCCTCCTGCCTGAGCACAAATGTGATGGTGGGAGCTGAAGTCATCATTTTGTAAACATTAGGGGAAAGTGTAGAGAACTAAAGGGACCTCAACCCTGATTTCAAACCCACCTTCACCCATTCCCAGACTCAGGAGACCTGGGACTAATGAAGGATGAATTAACCTGTTTCATTAAAGCCCTTGGCATTTTAGGTTTTCTGGTTTTGGTGCCCAAACAAAGTTCTATATGGCCCAGGTAGGAATGAGGCAATGGAGAGAAGTGTAAGGGCCTCTCTGAGGCTTCTTTCCTGATTCTGACTACCAGCCCTGGATCCCTTCCTGCCCAGTACTGCCACCTCACAGCTGTCCTGGCCCCTATCTCCTCCAAAAATATATGCATGCCAAGCCCCAGGAGGTGTGAGGCTTGTAGGTCCAAGTCTCAAGAGCGCTGAGTCTTGCTAGATTGACAACCTATTCCTCTGAAAACCTCCCCAAGACCTGGGTCCACAGTGTCTGGGACCAGTGGACAAAAGGGCCAGGGTGCAGCTAAGACTCTGGGCAGAACCAGGACTATCCCAAAGAGAGCCTCGGATTACTCCTAGCCCATCCCCTATATCTGGCTTCGTCCTCTCCCAGGCTGCCCACCTCAGCCCCAGGCTCCCTGCCTCCACCACGAAGCCTGGCAGCCCACAGGAGTCACAGTCCCTGTGAGGAGTCACATTCCCTCCCTCTTGGTCACAAAAGTGTGTTACTCATGTATTTGGATAGGCACTACCTAGACCCATAGCTGCTATTATTAATATTGGCTGCTTGTTCCTGAGCATGGGCTATGTGCCAGGCATTGGCCCTGGACTCCCAATACATCATTACGCTGAGTCCTCACAGAAAAGCTATTATTCCCATTTTACAGAAAATGAAACTGAGGCTTAACGTTAAGTGACTTGTCGAAGGTCCCAAGTGTTCAGGATTCAAACCTTTATCTGTTTGGCTCTAACACCCAACCTTTCACCACTCACTCGCTCTCGGCGTCACCTCTATGTTGACAAGCCAAGCCAGACCTCCCTGGAGTCATGAGAGAAGCCAGGGTGAAAAGGGGTTAGAAAAAATGAAGAATTAATAATAATTGTCAAGTCTGAGTAGCAAGTATATGATTTTACCCTGTGCTTTTTTTTATATATATATTTTAAAACTTTCTCAAAATAAAAATAATTTTCAAGGAAAGAAGACAAGAAAGCACAGGACTGGCTCAGAGGCCAGGGCTTGGACCAGGCCTGGGCTGGAATGGGGCCTGGGCAGGGGCTCAGGGCAGCCCTTCTGCACAAGAGCCCCAGTGTTCCCTGGGCCCGGCTGCCATCCAAGAGCAACATGGTCGGCACCAGGCAACGTCTGCCCCTTCCCCCCAACTCTGCTCTCAGGCAGGTGGGGGGCAGGGCCTGGCCTCAGGAGTCCCTCCTGGCCCAGCCTTGCACTTCAGGAGCCCAGAATCTGCAAACCTCTGCCTAGGGCCTGGTACTTCATAGGGGCCCCATCAGTACCAGCCAAATGGACAGGGAGAGCCGTGCCCAGCCCCAGCCACCTCCCACACTCACCTTCAGGTGAGTCTACACCTTCCTGGGCTGAAGTTAAGGATGGGGACAGAAAGCAAGCTGATGCAGTCGCATCAAAAATCCCAACTCTGTGGGCGTCTGGGTGGCTCAGTGGGTTAAAGCCTCTGCCTTCAGCTCAGGCCTAGGTTTGAGGGTCCTGGGTCCTGGGATTGAGCCCCACGTCGGGCTCTCTGCTCAGCAGGGGGCCTGCTTCCTCCCCCCTCCACCCTCTGTCTCTGCCTGCCTCTCTGCCTACTTGTGATTTCTCTGTCAAATAAATAAAATCTTTAAAAAAAAAATTAAAAAAATAAAAGCCCAACTCTGCAGAGAGTCATCCTGAGCTTTCCCTCTTTGTCCCAGGAGATCAGGATTCAAGGCTCAATGCTGTTGTTCACTTGCTATGTGACTTTATTTTTTTACTCTTTTTTTATTGTCTTTTTCTTTCCTTTTTTTTTTTTCTTTTTAAGATTTTATTTATTTATTTGACAGCAAGAGAGGGAACACAAGGAAGGGGAGTGGGAGAGGGAAAAGCAGGCTTCCTACTGAGCAGGGAGCCCGATGCAGGACTCAATCCCAGGACCCTGGGACGCTTAACGACTGAGCCACCCAGGTGCCCCTTATTTCTTTTACTTTTTTTTAAAGTGAGCTCTGTGTCCAACATGGGGCTTGAACTCATGACCCTGAGATCAAGAGTTACACGTTCTACCAACTAAGCCAGCCAATCGCCCTGCTACGTGACCTTGGACAAGTCATTCCGTCTGCCTGAGCTTCTGTTTCCTTATCTGCAAAATGGAGCTAAGGATTCTAAGCCCGTTTGGTTTGTGGGCAGGATCGAAGGATATAATGCATATATAACCTGCTGTCCTGTGAGCACGGAGAGACGAGCAGGAAGTGAAGTGATGTCTTAGCTAGCGTAGCATGTCACTCGGCAGACAGTGGGAGCTCAGCCGAGGCAAGAACTTCCTCCCCACTTCCTGTTCCGCTGAAACCTAGTCCCAGCTCTTAACTCATTCACTTCCTCCAACAGCCCTGGGGAAAAGAAAGCAGGCGTGTGTCCATTTCCTGAATAGAGAAACTGAGGCAGAGGCAGACCAAAGGCAGGATCTTAGGATGGCAGGCTCCTGAGCTTCTAGGCGTGTGTGTGTGTGTGTGTGTGTGTGAGAGAGAGAGAGAGAGAGAGGTTGTATTTGAAAGTTTTGAAAGGAAGACTGCAAATGTAACTGGTGGAAGATTGTTACCAAGAGAGTGAGGCCATGATGGAGAGACAGGCTTGGATGCCTCTCCCAGACTCCCTCAGCATGTCTTCCTGTGTGTTCTATTTACTTATCCATCTCTCCCCACTACGGTGTCAGCAGCTCCTTGAAGGGGAGGGGTCGGGTCGGAGCCTGCTTCACCCCCACCCCCCGCAACGCCCCGCCCGCGATTTGGAACAGCGCATACCCTGTCATGAACCTTTAACTGACACCTGGCAACTGAACGTGTGTATGAATGAATGACGTGAAAGAGCATCAGACGCTTCAGAGGGTCAATGTGAGCGGTCAGCGAACGTGGGCTGGGAGGCGGACAAGGGTCCTGCAGACCTGGGGTGGGGGGAGGTATAGGTTGCCAGTCTGAGGGACATGCGCATCTCAGGAAGCAGGGAGCTTGCCCAGCCTGGGCTATGAAAACCTCTCCTTTGCCTTAGGCTCAGGTAAGCCTGAGAAATGCCTGGAAGTTGAATGAAAGCTGTGTGGGGTCCAGCATCTGCTGGCAGCTCACCCCACCCCCCAACAACCACATTCACTAAGGGGAGCCAGCAGAGGACCAGAGGTGGGGAACTGGATCTCTCCGGGAGTCCGGGAGGTCTGGTGAGGCCCCTCTGGGCAGCAGGCTTCCATTTGCTTGGCTCCGGCAGTGCCAGGAGCGTCAACCATTCCAGGTGCTCCAGCAAGGAAGGACCCTGAACCAGAGGAATCAAAACAAGCTGGTTTTAAAGATAGCCAATTATTTTCTGATTTGTCTTTGGGAAGAGACGATTATTTTGTTTGAAAACGAAAAAAAAAATCACGTTACTGGGCTTTTTAGTTATGCAAAGGAAAAGCCTCCGTCCCTCAAGCAGTCCGGGAGGAGAGAGCTCGATTCCTCCGCATAACAATGGGAAAGGAAGCTGCTTGCCTTAGGGCAAAGTGTCCACCAGCAGGAGCGCCACGGGGAGATGAGTCTTAAGACCCCAACTAAGGCGTTTCCTTTCTCCTCGGGAAGTCTCCCGAGGAGTGGAGGGCTTAGATTTCAGGTGAGGCTCAGGCAGAGGTCAAAGTTCAGCTGCCCTCCTAGTTCAGCCCGTTTAGTTGCTCAAGGGGAAAGATGCTTGCAAGTGAGGCGGACCTGAGCAAGGTGGGGCAGAACTATTTGGGGGTACCTCCTGTGTGTCAGGCGCTTGGGATACAATGTTGAAGTCTGTAGGCAGTTCCTGCCTTCTATTTACACAACTGTTTAGTTACAGTTCTGGAATGTTCCATGAAAATGAAGAAATAACGGGTCCTAGTCATAGTTAACGTTACAAAGCAAGTGTCATATACCAACCAGGCAGTGCTCTACAAGCTTACACATGTTTACTCTGCAAAACCTTCATGAGGAAAATACTAGCATTATACTTACCTTACTGATGAGAAAATGAAAACACAGAAAACTAGGTTAGAAAACTAACTTGCCACGGTTACTCCAAGTGTGATCGCGTTGAGATTTGAGTCCTGAAACCTGTGCTCTGAGTCACTTTACTTCCTGCTTCCTTCTCCATGCTCACTGGACAGAAGGTATCTGAGAGGAGCCTGGCAGGTCCAGAAGGCTTCTCTGAGGAAGTGAGCTGACATCTAAGAATGAGATGGAACCAACCAGACCTGGAGGGGAACCTTCATTCCAGGAAGAGGGAACCATATGTGCAAAGGCGCAGAGGTAGAGTGGGAGCAAGGAAAGAAATGAAGGATTTGTATGGAGATATGGACAGGGGCCAGGTCATGCTAAAAATCATTATGAGAAGGGACGCCTGGGTGGCTCAGTTGGTTGGACGACTGCCTTCGGCTCAGGTCATGATCCTGGGAGTCCCGGGATCGAGTCCCGCATCGGACTCCCAGCTCCATGGGGAGTCTGCTTCTCTCTCTGACCTTCTCCTCGCTCATGCTCTCTCTCACTGTCTCTCTCTTAAACAAATAAAATCTAAAAAAAAAAAAAAATCATTATGAGAAGCTAATGGAAAGTTTTAAAGGGGCAGTAGGTACATTCAGATTTGTATTTCTTTTCTTTTCCTTTTATTTTTAATTAATTAATTTATTTAGATTATATATATTTTTAAAGATTTTATTTATTTATTTGACAGAGAGATCACAAGTAGGCAGAGAGGCAGGCAGAGGGAGAGAGAGGGAAGCAGGCTCCCTGCTGAGCAGAGAGCCCAATGCGGGACTCGAACCCAGGACCCTGAGATCATGACCTGAACAGAAGGCAATGGCTCAACCCACCGAGCCACCCAGGCGCCCCTAGATTATATTTTTAAGGGGCACCTGGGTGGCTCAGTGGGTTAAGTGCCTGACTTGGCTCAGGTCATAATCTCAGGGTTCCTGGATCCAGCCACCCTTGGGCTCCCTGAGCAGCAGGGAGTCTGCTTGCCCTTCTCCCTTTGTCCCTCCCCGCTCAAATAAATAAAATCTCTTTTTAAAAAAGATTTTTTTTTAAAAGAGATTTTATTTACTTATTTGACAGAGAGAGAGATCACAAGTAGGCGGAGAGGCAGGCAGAGAGAGAGGGGGAAGCAGGCTCCCCCGCTGAGCAGAGAGCGCCTTGCAGGGCTCCATCCCAGGACCCTGAGACCATGACCTGAGCTGAAGGCAGAGGCTTAAACCACTGAGCCACCCAGACGCCCGTTAAAAAAAGATTTTACGTAATCTCTACACCCAACGTGGGGTTCAAACTCACAACCCCAAAATCGAGTCGCATTCTCCACCAACTGAGCCAGCTAGGCGCTCGACAGATTTTGTATTTCAAATATCACCCCAAAGGTTGTCCAGAGAATGAATGGGGGTGTTTGGTGGCAGAAGGGATCTCCTAGCCACTGTATGGTGTTTGCACATAAGACAGAGTAGCCAGGTTGGGCTAAGGTCTGTTGGTTGAGGTTCGCCCATCAGAACTGCTGGGTGTTGCTCCCTAAAAAGGGTGAAGAGCAGAGGACAAGTCACTAGAACTTGGAAGCCTGGTCTGGGAGCGGCAAAAGAGGCGGAGTCTGATGGGGTGTGTAGCAGGCTGGGACGGGGCCCGGGATTTGGCTGGCCCAGTGGGCCACTCGGCTCCGTTGGGTTTCGGGTCTCCAAGTGGGAGGGATGCTGTGCTACGCGCGGCGTCCTGGTTGTCTTGATAGAGCTGGCTCAGGAAGGGCGGGGCTGGAGGTGGGCGGGGCGCTGGGTTGTACCCCTGCCCAGCCGCTGTCAGGATAGAGCTGGACCAGGAGGGGCGGGCGCGAGGTGGGCGGGGCGCTGGGCCTCCCGCGGCCACGCCGCTGTCGCGGGTGCATTCCTGGCTCTCTGGCCGGGGGCGGAGGAGCGCCCCGGCTGAGTCTGCGGTACCCGCTGGGTGCGGGTGTCGGGACTGGCCGGAGCTGGGAGCGGGGCGGTGGAGGACCCAGGTGAGCCGGGACCTTTTGCCGGGAGCGGGACCGCGGAGGCTCGAGGTGAGCCGGGACCCCTTGCGGGCCCAGGGTGCGCTCCCCACCGCCAGAGGGCGAGCGGCAGCGGGGCTCAGGGAGCTGCCCCCTCCCAGCACTGGGGACCTGGGCGTCCTCTCGGAAGGGGGGTGGAGGAGACGGTAAATCAGTAACCCGCAGCGCACACAGGGCCTTTTGTCCCGCTCCGTCCAAAGAGCACCCTGGCCATGTAGCTGGTTACTCATTGCCCACCCGAGCGGGGGCGGGCCGGCTGTCTCTGCAGCTCCCCCTCAGGACTTGCCGACTCGCACCTCCCCCCAGGGTGACCGGGTAGGGGTGGAGAAAGGAGAGCGCCTGGTCCCTCTGCTGGACCGTCTGCGCGCCCCGAGTAGAGATGAGGAAGCTGAGGATCCGAGAGGTGCAGTCATTTGCTCCAGGTTCTCCCAGCGCTTGAATGCGGGAGGCTGGAGGAGAACCCAGGACTGTCTGATGCCAGAGTCAGGCCGTTCAGCCCCTGAGCAAGGCGGTGGGTCCGTCTGTCTGTGGCTGGGTGTGATCCGACAATGAAGGGTCCTGAGGTTACAAGGTCGGGGCAGCCTAAGAATGGGAATAAAATCCCTAGGCTTCCCCGCCCCTCTCCCAGCTGGAGCTGTGGACCCAGAGGGCTGCTCTGCAGATTGGGGGGATTTTATGGGCCATGGAAACTGGGGGTGGGTGCAAGGACAGTGGCATCTGGTTAAGGTGGAGAAGAGAAATGGGGACACAGAGGTATGTATGTGCAAGAGAGAAGACGTGCCCAGTTTTGAAAGCCAATGGCTTTAGTGCCGAAGAGGCTGAAGGAGCCGACTATGCAACCAAAGATACTGACAAGGACAAGGGCAAGGAGGGAGGCCTAGAATGCTGGATAAACTGTGGATTGGATCCTGCTGGATATGGGCAGCCATTAAGGGCTTGAGAACTGGGTGATATAGGGTGGTGACATGGCAGATACTTGTAATTTCTAAAGCCCTGCTGGAGAGTGGAGGCTGGAGCGTCAAGGGAGATATTTGCAAAGGCCCAAGCTGGAGATGACCATGGCCTGCATTGGGTCCAAGCAAAGGAGGTGAGATGGACAGGAGAAGGATTGAGGAGGCAGATGGGACTGGAAGTGGGCGGGGGGGGGGGGTGGGCGGTAAAGGTGGATGGGAAGAAATGATGCCCAAGCTGCAGGAGCAACCCAGGGAAGGAGCAGTTGGAAGGGGGAGATGATGGCTTTGGCCAGGACAAGCTGAGTGCCCCCTGCCTTGGAGCCAGAGCTGGAAGGGGGGCAGTGGCTGAAGAGAGAGTGCAGTGAGCTTCCTGGGCAAGGTAGATTCAGAGACATCAAGGCCTCCTGACTTCTGGAGCCCCAAGTAATAGCCAGTAGTCCCCTGGGACTGCATGGCCACCTCTCCCCCTACCCCAGCTGGGGCTGTTTTAAGAGTTCCTTTTGGGAGATGGACACATCCTTGGTGGTATATGGATAGGGTGGGTGTGTACCTCATACCTGACAGGAACTGCACCAGAATGGGAGGTAATTGGCCAAAGGCAGACCCAGGGTGACAGGAAGGGGTGGGGAGAGGAGGGAAGAACATGCCAACATTCTGTGTTTTCAGCTCCTACATATGGTCTGTTTTATCCTCCAATCAGTCCTCTGAGGACAGCACCCCGAGAGGGACAGGGACTTGTAAGTTGGTGAGAGGGACAGGGACTTGTAAGTTGGTAAGAGTCAGAATTTGAACTTGGCTTTGTTGGACACAGAGCCCGTGTTGCCTCAAACGGAGCTGTGAGGACACAAAAAGCAGATGTATTCCCAGCATGCCATTCTGGTTCAGAATGAGGAAGAACTTTTGATCGCCATGGAATGTGCTGCTGTGTTAGGAGTGAGTGCTCTGCCACTGAAGGTATTCAAAGCTGGCCATGAAAATGTCAGCAGTGCTAGAAGTGTGGGTCAGATCAGATAACATCCAGATGCTGAAGTTTGGCCTTGTATTAGATTTCTTTTCTTTTTTTCCGGTTCTTCAGCAATAAATTCATTTATTCAGCAAAAAATAAATTATGTGTGCTGAGAGCAAGCAGAAGATATGTCTCCATTCTCTGCTTTCCTCCAAGGAAAGAATCCCCAAACTGCCCTTTCTGTGAACTTGTGCCAGGGTCTCAGCAGGACCGGAGGAGAGCAGGAAGCCTGGCCCTGCCCCCCTGCACAACCTACTGTGAAGAAGCTTTGGGCTCTGGCCACAGCAGAGTCGATTCCAGTGTCTGCCCGATCTCTGCCGCACTGCTGTGTGGGGGTGAGGGTGGGGGGACAAGTCTTCTGACCACTTCTGGTCTCAGTTTCTTCATCTGCAGAACAGGGGAATAGCACCCCCAAAGGTGCCTGCATAGCAGGAGTTCTTCTCCCTCCTTTGCAGGAAGGCAGTTGGTGTTAAACCCAGCCTGGGTCCTTGTGAGCGGCAGGAAGGATATGTGGCTGCTGTTGGCCCTCTTGGGGGTCCTGGTGGAGGTGCCTGGGGCTCCCACTTTGTCCCTTGAAGCCTCTGAGGAAATGCAGCTAGGTATGGCCTTTAAGGTGGGAGAAGGGGGCAGGGGTGGGCACCTGGAGGGGGGCTACTAGCTGAGCAAAGCTGGGAATGACCTGGCCCAGTCCCTAAGGAGGTGACAGCAGGGCAGGACCCAACCATTAAGACTCAGTGTCTGGCTCCCAGCAAGCATCCACCTATCTCTATGTCCACAAGAGAGGAATGGCCTTGCAGGGTGAGGGTCCTGAGCTGGGCTGCAGAGCTGGTGGTGAGCCCCTCGCCGTGTGTGTGTGTATGTGTGTGTGTGTGTGTGCGTGCGTGTGCGTGCACACTTGCGCATGCATGCGTGTGTGTTCTGTGCACTGGGTGTGTGGTTTGGGAGTCCCAGCAGCATGTGTGGTGTGTGCACTGTGGGTGTGCTGTGCCCCGGAGGTGTGGCACCTGTAGCATGTGGGGTGTGTGTGTGTGTGGCAATGGCATGTCCAGTCCAGCATGTGTGCTATGCACCATGTGTGTGATGTGCACCAGAGGCATGGCAGTGGCCTTATGTACAGTGTCGGTAGCATGTGATGACAGGTGTCTATGTTGAGGAGCAGCGGGAGTCCAGCATGTGTCGAGGGATGCTGTGTCCCGCCTGTGCAGCATGTTCCCCATACACAGAGGGCTCCCTCAGCTGGGGCTCTGGGGGGCTCGCTGACCTCTGCCCTTGGCCCACAGAGCCCTGCCTGGCCCCTGGCCCCGAGCAGCAAGAGCAGGAGCTGACCGTGGCCCTCGGGCAGCCTGTGCGGCTGTGCTGTGGACGGGCTGAGCGTGGTGGCCACTGGTACAAGGAGGGCAGTCGCCTACCACCTGCTGGCCGGGTACGAGGCTGGAGGGGCCGCTTGGAGATCGCCAGTTTCCTACCGGAGGATGCTGGCTGCTACCTCTGCCTGGCACGAGGCTCCATGCTTGTCCTGCATAATGTTACCTTGGCTCTGGATGGTAAGGGGGTCTAGCAGGGGCTAAAGGGTGCCTGGGAAGAGAGACTGTCCCCATTCTAGACCTCAGATGGGTCTCTTTGTCCCTGACATAGACTCCTTGACCTCCAGCAATGACAATGAGGACTCTAAGGCCCACGGGGGCCCCTTGAATGGGCACATTTACCCCCAGCAAGGTCAGTACGAGTCCTCAGGGACTCATTTCCCTGCCTCCCAGCTGGTCACTGAGAAGAAGGGACCTGTGTGGAAACAGGTGATCATCCTAGGGGCAGTAAATTTGCCTTCCCCCTCCCTCCCAGCACCCTACTGGACACACCCTCAACGCATGGAGAAGAAACTGCATGCAGTGCCTGCTGGGAACACTGTGAAGTTCCGCTGTCCAGCGGCAGGCAACCCCACACCCACCATCCGCTGGCTTAAAGACGGACAGGATTTCCACGGGGAGCATCGCATTGGAGGCATTCGGGTGAGTCCAGGTTCCAAGACCATCTGCTCCTCCATTTTCACTCTCCCATTGATCTGCTCCAGCCTAGAAGTCATTCCTTCTCCAATGAGGAAGGCAGCTGCGGGCCCTAGAAGGAGAGCTAGACCGCGGACTGGGACAGCTTCGATTCAAGTCCCCACTCCGCCACCCTCCTGCACGTGACTTAATCTCTCAGCCTCAGCTTTCCTTGTAAAGTGGGAAGGCTCACTGACTGGCATGTAGGGCATTTCAGCAACTAATTCTCATAAGACCCTATGGGGTCGGCTCCAGGATGCAGTGAGGAAGCTGGGACTCTGAGAGGGCAAACACTGGCTCCAGGTGGTACAACCAAGAAGAAGCCATGCTAAAACTCAGAGGCACAAACCAAAGGTTCAGATTCCTCTTGGCCTTGGCCTGGCCTCCCCAGGGCCTGGAGAACTTGAGAAGACCACTGTGGGCAGGATCTAGGCTCTTTGCGCCCTGGACCCCTGGGTGGGCACCAGTGAATGGCCGCTCACAGGCGCTTCCTTCCCCCTTCACGCCCTGGACCCCTGGGTGGGTACCAGTGAATGGCCATTCAGAGACACTTCCCTGCCCGCAGCTGCGCCACCAGCACTGGAGCCTGGTGATGGAAAGCGTGGTGCCCTCGGACCGTGGCACATACACTTGCCTTGTGGAGAACCCAATGGGCAGCATCCGCTACAGCTATCTGCTGGATGTGCTGGGTGAGCGGACGGGCAGGCAAGGTGGTCTGGGGTGGGAGCCCCGACACTGCCCTCGGCTAGCGCACAGTCTGGCTGGCAACATGGGCTCAAGCTGCCCTAGGTGTCCCAGTGGGTCAGAGGGAAGTTCAGGGGTGGTGGTGGGGGGGGGGGTCATGTTCACCTGGAAGAATGGGGGTCAGCTGAGCAGAAAAGGTGGGAAAGACATCCAGGCAGAGGGCCCAGGCTGAATAAAGGTTCTAGGTGTAATGAAAACAATGCATTTGTGAAGAAGTGTATGCCTGGGGTGTGGCATTTAAGTGTGCCACATTAAGGGACATTAAGGGAGCCGTGTGTGGAGAGGGTTTTGAATACTAGGCTATGAATTGGTCCTTGACCCCCAAAGGCAATAGGGAGCCATGGAAGGTTGCAGCAGCATGAGCAGGGGGCAGACAAGGTCTGAGTTGCACATCAGGAAGTTCCCTCCCTTGAGCTGAGGGCAGGTGACCAGGGTGCTTCTGTGGATGCCACTGGTCAGGGTTGACCGCCTGGCCTGGCCCCCAGAGCGGTCCCCGCACCGGCCCATCCTGCAGGCGGGGCTCCCTGCCAACACCACAGCTGTGGCAGGCAGCGACGTGGAGCTGCTGTGCAAGGTGTACAGTGACGCCCAGCCCCACATCCAGTGGCTGAAGCACATCGTCGTCAACGGCAGCAGTTTTGGCGCCGACGGCTTCCCCTACGTGCAAGTCCTGAAGGTCTGGCAGAGCCTGCCCCTGAACCCTCCTGCTCTCCCATGGGGCGTGGGGGTACGGGCTTGGCCCCCCGCTTCATTCCTGGCCACAATATGGCCCCTGGCCCTGTTTTGACCCCTGAGTATGTCCCCCTCCCCATCCCCAGACAGCAGACATCAATAGCTCAGAGGTGGAAGTCCTGTATCTTCGGAACGTGTCAGCTGAGGATGCAGGCGAATACACCTGCCTGGCAGGCAACTCCATCGGCCTCTCCTACCAGTCAGCCTGGCTCACGGTGCTGCCAGGTGAGCACTCGAGGGGGCCGGGAGGGGCTGCAGGAATCCCGCTCTGCCCCAGCAGCGGACTGTGTCCCTCGGTCTGTGGGGCTCGGGACATGGCATGAGGGTTTGTGTGTTCGAATCCGCGTGTCGCAGTGCTTCTGTGCGTGTCCCTGTGGGACTGCCATGTGACCCCCTGGGTTAGGGGTGAGCAGGACAGGGTGTCACTGCAGCCTTCGTGGTCAGTGTCTCGGTGGGTGTTGGGAGCTGTGAGGCCTAAGTTAGAGGATGTGGAGCTGGCCATCTAACCACTGACTGCTCAGTTTTCTGTCTATGTGTGTGTCTGTGGGCAGAGGAGGACCTCACATGGACAGCAGCGGCCCCTGAGGCCAGGTACACGGACATCATTCTCTACGTGTCAGGCTCTCTGGCTTTGGTTGTCCTCCTGCTGCTGGCTGGGCTGTATCGAGGGCAGGTACTCCTGAGCCGGCACCCCAGGCAGCCCGCCACTGTGCAGAAGCTGTCCCGCTTCCCTCTGGCCCGGCAGGTACCATGCTGTTCCCCACCCCCTACCATGTCCCCCATAGCGAAGCTCTCGCTTCCCACCTGCCTCCCCAGGTCAGCTCCAGCAGGCTGACCGAGTCACCCACCTTCCAGTTCTCCCTGGAGTCGGGCTCTTCGGCCAAGTCCAGCTCCTCCTTGGTGCGGGGTGTCCGTCTCTCCTCCAGTGGCCCTCCCTTGCTCGCTGGCCTTGTGAGTTTAGACCTACCTCTCGACCCACTGTGGGAGTTCCCCCGGGACAGGTATGTGGCATGGAGGGAGGATGGGCATTCAGGCTCCAGGCAGGAAGGACGTTCTCTGGCTGAGGCCTCAGCTGTCTCATCTCCAGGCTGGTGCTCGGGAAGCCGCTGGGCGAGGGCTGCTTCGGGCAGGTGGTGCGTGCAGAGGCCTTTGGCATGGACCCTGCCCAGCCTGACCAAGCCAGCACTGTGGCTGTCAAGATGCTCAAGGGTGAGTGGTGGCCCCAAGGGAGTTGCTGTGGCCTTGGGACCAACAGAAGAGGCTCATGGTGCTACCAGTTGAGCACTGGTGGCCAGTAGGGCTGCAGTATCCCACCCTTGGGCCTGGGACCCAACTTTGCTACCAACCTTGGCAAGCCATTTCTGAACCTATTTGCTCACGTGTTACCTGGGGATAAACAGTAGTTCCTACCTCCCAGCCTGAGGTTCCTGGAGAGTGCCTGGTATATAAAACCTTACCCACTGGAAGGATGATGACTACAAGGATTTGGGGTGACTAGGGGTCAGACACCCCCACCTCAGCCCTAGCCCCACATCAGCCGTGGCCTCAAATAACCTTGTCAGTCTCACAGGCTTCCACCTCATTCCTCCCGAGTACCCCCAAGCCACACCTTCAGCCTCCCCCACCCTGGGCCCTTCCCAGATCCGTCCTCTTGCGTCTACCACTCTGGGAGAACAGCCCAAGTGCCAGCCCCAAAGTCCACAGGAGATACCTAGGGACCTACCATCAGGGCCTCTCACTGCTACCCCCACCTCCTCTACAAGAGCAGCCCAAACCGCTGTTCTGCTCCCCCATCCCCTCTGCACAGCTGGGGCCACCTGGTACTTTCTGGGAGGCAGGGATTGAGAAATGTGCATTGTGAGGTCTGGCAGGGCGGGTATGTCATTGGCCCAGGGCCACAGGTCAGCCCCTGCTCTTCAGCCTTCTCAAGAGAATCTGGAGCAGCTTCTTCCCAACCTCCCCTAGCTGCACCCCACTGGCGGCTCCCTGAATTCCCAGGCCAGATGGTCTCTAGGCCCCAGTCTGACCTCAGGGCGCCAGCCTGCCTCCTGCCCCCAAGAGCTCTTACCGCATTCAGGAACTAACGGCAATCCTCCAGATGGAGCTTCTTCCTGTTCAGAATTCTGTTTCCTGGTCCCACTCACAGACAGGCCCACCTTTTGTAGACCCTTGATCTTGGTGCTTCCCTGTAACTTCTGTGAGCGGTGGGTGGGGCATGATCCATTGTCCCATTAGAGACAAGATGCTCCTGAGGTTCAGAGAAGTTAGGGGACTTTTTTAAGACCACACCACCTAGCAGGGATTCAGGTCCAGCAATCGAGGCCCTGTCCCAGCTCCCCCATGTCTGTCACCCTGGCTGCACCCCCCGCCCCCGCAGACAATGCCTCCGACAAGGACTTGGCAGACCTGGTCTCCGAGATGGAGATGATGAAGCTGATCGGTCGGCACAAGAACATTATCAATCTGTTGGGCGTCTGTACTCGGGAAGGTGCGTTGGAATGGGGCTAAGGGCAGGGATGGGGGTGTGGAGCTACAGCCTCCGCAGCCTCCCTGTCCCCCCACCGACAGGGCCCCTGTATGTGATTGTGGAATGTGCCGCCAAGGGAAACCTGCGGGAGTTCCTGCGGGCCCGGCGGCCCCCAGGCCCTGATCTCAGCCCTGATGGTCCGAGGAGCAGTGAGGGGCCGCTCTCCTTCCCCGCCCTGGTTTCCTGCGCCTACCAGGTGGCCCGAGGCATGCAGTATCTAGAGTCGAGGAAGGTATGGGCGGTGGGCTGCGCTCTGGACCATTCTCACTGCTCCGTCTGTACACTTTCCTGCCCCCCAACACTGAATGTCCTCATCTTCTTCCTCTCGCCCCTTTTCCATTGCCCTGTCTAAATGTCCCCAAGCCCTTCTGTAACCCCCATATGTACACATTTGACACTGCTTGTCCCCATTCCTTTCTCTCACAGGCCCTAACTCAGGGGGCAAGGGAAGAGGCCATGTGAGAGGGGTGGGCCCTGAAGGCAGCTTTAGTCTCCCCCTCTGAATATTGACCTCTTTGTCTATGAAACAAGTGGATAGTGCCTCCCCTAGGGTTACTGGGAAGTACAGTGTGCCCAGCATCCAGCCATGCGTCCTAATAAACCTAAGTCCCCTGCCTTACCCACAGTGCATCCATCGGGACTTGGCTGCCCGGAACGTACTGGTGACAGAGGACAATGTGATGAAGATTGCTGACTTCGGGCTGGCCCGTGGCGTCCACCATATTGACTACTACAAGAAAACCAGCAATGTGAGGAAGGCAGGGCAGAATTGGAGAGGGCGGGTGGGGGATACCAGGACCTGTGGGACTCGGTGTCAATGCCCCTACCTGTCCCATCCAGGGCCGCCTGCCTGTCAAGTGGATGGCACCTGAGGCCTTGTTTGATCGAGTCTATACACACCAGACTGATGTGTAAGTCCTGGAGGTCGGGGCTCTGGAGCGTCTCCCGGTAGCTACTACCCTACCCCACAAAAAGGGCAAAGCAATTGCCCGAGGTCACACAAACCTAGGACCTGAGTGCTGCCAGACTCCGTGGTGGATCGTGCCTGCGAGGTCCCCCATACCAGCCCTAGGACTAGGGAGCAAAGCTGTGCCCTGCTGAACCCTGGTTCTGCCTCTAGGTGGTCATTTGGGATCCTGCTGTGGGAGATCTTCACCCTCGGGGGCTCCCCGTACCCTGGCATCCCTGTGGAGGAGCTGTTCTCACTGCTGCGGGAAGGGCATCGCATGGATCGGCCCCCGAACTGCCCCCCAGAGCTGTGAGGCCTCACCCTCCTCTCCCCCACTCTACAGTCCTTATCCTCTGCCTTGACCTTGGCCATAGGGCCCAGCCTCCTAATTCACTGTCACCATCCCCTCCTCAGCTGCAAGGGGAGGTCCTAGCCCTTCCCTTCTCCTGAGTGACCCCCTCATCAAAGCCTGCCCCTAACTCAGACCTTCCGCCCCCTCCGCCCCCTCGGCCAGGTACGGGCTGATGCGGGAGTGCTGGCACGCAGCACCTTCCCAGAGGCCGACTTTCAAGCAGTTGGTGGAGGCACTGGACAAGGTCCTGCTGGCCGTCTCCGAGGAGGTACTGCTCCCCTCTTGTCCCGTGAGCCCTCTCTGACTACTCCCCTCAGGCCCTCATCCCAGCTGAGCACTGAGACTGACCAGCACTGTTCCTTGTAGTACCTAGACCTCCGTCTGACCTTTGGACCCTACTCTCCTGCCAGTGGGGATGCCAGCAGCACCTGCTCCTCCAGCGACTCTGTCTTCTGCCACGACCCCCTACCCCTGGGGCCCAGTGCCTTTTCCTTCCCAGGGGGGCAGACATGAGTGGGCCCCAAGGCTGTGTAGTCAGACAGGCTGGCAGTCTCCAGTCCCAGCTTAGCTGCAGCCTGCGGGTGCTTGACCTTGGCCCTAGGCCCCTGCAGGCTACTGTCCCAGATCTATAGTTCTGCTTTGGGGAGGTCTGTTCTTATTCCTGGGGTTCCTAGTTGAGGCTTCCTGCTCTGGCCTCAGATTCCCATACTAGACTTCAACCCCAGTCTTAAGGCCCTGCCCTTGCCTTATGGCCCCCGTGTTCTAATGGCCTGAGTGTTGGGGTTCCACCTGGCCTCCTGGGCCTTAGCACTCAGTCCTTGATCCAGGGGTTTGGCTGGACCTAGCTGTAGAGCTATCCTAAACCTCCTTGCTTCCTTGCACCAAGAGAGGTCTTTGGCCTCTGAACCCCATTCCCCCAGTCTCCCCTGCCTCCCCTTGCTGCTTGTCCCAGCATCTTGGTGGAAAGAACACTGGTCCCTGTGCTCCTCGCTGAGCAGCTGGAAGCCTGCCAAAAACACAGAAGCAAATGGCCTTTTATAAATTATTTTTGAAATAAACCTCTGTGTTCCTGGTGTCTTCCCTGCAGCGGATGGAGGGGAAACAGGGTGGAGGGATTCCCCAACCTGGGAGTTTTGTATGATACAAATGGAGGGCTCTGTGCCAGGCCTTGGGTTCACATCCACCTACAGCTACGTTAGGGCGCCCCCAGGAACCTGTGTGCGCCTCTGTGTTGGTCTGTCTTACCCGCACCATCTCATGTATGCGATGGTCTGAATGAGCGCTGATGGCGGAGGAGTCCACACGGCACTCTCCACTGGGTGAAACTCTTGTACCCTCTGCACATGCGTGTGCATGTGCCTGCCCTGGGACTGTCCCCAAGGGAGCTGGCAGCACCCCTCCCCCATCTGCTCAGCATTAACCAGGCTGACCGTTAACACAGCGTGAAAGCCTGAATCCTAGCTTCGAGGCTGCTGCCCGCTCCCACGCTCTGCTGCTCAGACTGAGGGCGAGTGGGGGCTGTGCCCGCCCCACCCCACCCCACCCCACCCCACTCTGGCCAGTCTCCCAGGCAGCAGCTGGTTGCCGCCCGGCTAGGCTGCAGCTGTCCCTGCCTGCCTGGTCCTCCCCTGGGGAGGCTGTCATGGCCCTGTTCTCAAACACCCTCTGGGGGGAGCAGGGAGATCAGCTTCCCAGGGCTCTGAGCCTGGAACCTTCGCTGGGGCCATCCAGGCAGTTACTGCTACTCTCCAGCCCCTGAACCATAGGGTGGGGGCACTTGACCCGGTGCCTGGGGTTCCTTCCTGCCCTGTCCTCTCTTAGGACAGGACAGACCCATTGTGAGGGCCACCTGGATTACCCCATAGCCTTCCAGGGGGTGGCAGCTGAAAATATAGATAGGGTCAGAAGGGCCTGGATCTAAGAATCTGAGGCTGGGCTGTCCTGGCAGACTGAGCAGCAGCTCATGGCCATGCTTCTCTTCTTGCTCTGGGTGGGTTTCTTCGAACCTCCACCTGTGCACTCTCCTTCTGACTGAGCCCCCTGACCAAACCTACTCTCCCACTGGAAGTCCCTGTGCCCAGCCCAGTCAATCAGAGGACAGGCAGGTCCCTAAGAATCCACCCGGGGAAGAAAGGGTTGGGAGACTAGAGCAGTGGATAAAGACAGGGGATGACAAATGAGAACTCCATTTTTCCACTTCCCCACTGTGAACCCACTGCTGAGCTACCCTCAGCCACCCACCACTGCCCCTCGCCACAGCCTCATAAGACAACGATCTTCCCAATTTAAGGATGGTGAAATGGAATGTGACAGGCCCAAGATCACAAGGATGGGGAACTGAGGAAGGAGCTAAATTGACCCCTCCATTCCTCCAAGTCCAGGTTCCCGGCAGGTCCTGTGCACATGGGAGACCAGAGTCAGGTCACTCAGAGTGACAGGGGCAGATGGTGCCTTGTAGGTCTTGGGGGCCAGGAGGGCTCAGCTACCCACCCTGTGCCCCCTCCCAGCCAGCATCTCTGGCAGGCACACACTTGCCACATTCCTGATGTCCCAAGTCAGAATGAGACAGATGCTGCTAATTCCCCCTTGCAAGCTTTCCTGCTCCATCTCCCCTCCCCCAGGCCTCTCGGATGGCATGGCAGCATCTGGAGCCTGGTCCCCTCAGTCTGCCAGAGTTCTGAGCAGCCTCCTAGCTAGTGATATTGGCCTTGGGAGCTTGCAGAAAAAGCACTGGGTCACCTCTGGACTCGGCCACTTGCTGGCTGTGTATATTAGTCAGGGCTCTGGTGGGAGCAGCAGATAGATAGCGGCCCTGATCTCAAAAGTCCAAGCCAGGGAACAGGAGGTGCTGGGAGGGAAGGTCAGGTTGTCCACTGTGTGAGTGGTGAGGCTGGGGGATGGGGGAGGTACTATGACCACAGCTACCCTCTCAGAGCCTGAAACACAGGAATGATGACATGTCTGAGAATGGTTGGAAGTGTTCAGTCAACAATGGTTGTTGTTGCTCAGGGATTAGGAGGGAATGGCCCCCAGGGCCGGGTTGCCATGATCTCATTCCCTCCTCATGGCAGCCCTTCCTGGAAAGCATTTTTGTTCCTGTTGCCCAGATGAGGACACCGAGGCTCAGAAGAAAGAAGTGAGTGGCCCGAGGTTACCTGGGGGCAAGTGGGAGAGTGGGTGCTCTGCACCAGGACCTCGGACCTTGATCCTGGTGCAGAGCTCATTCCCACAGCCCTGAATGCCTGGTGTTTGGAGAACCAGGAAAGCCTCTGGGTTTGCGTGAAGCAGGAGACATCGGCTACTAGAATGTCCATGTACCTGGGTGGATGACACTCACGACGCCCCAGCACAGAACTCCAGCCCTATGGCCTTCACCCCTGCTACCTCACATGGGCTGCTCCCCCAGGGGAACACACTTCTTGGGGCACACACTTCCCCACTGTCCCCTGGCCAAATCCTGTTCACCCTGCAGTTCTCACTCAAACCTCATTTCTCCAAGAAGCCTCCTCTTCCTGCTGAGCCCCCCTCTTCAGAGGCTAAAGAGGAAATGCTCTCAATAGTCTCCTTCCCCAAAACTAAACAGCAGGAAGTAAGCCATGCTTTCATAGTTGTTCATCAGGGGCAAGGAGAGAGAGAGAGAATCTCAAGTGGCCTCCACCTTCAGGGTAAGCCCCATGACCCAGAGGTCACAGCCTGAGCCAAAACCAAGAGTTGGATGATCAGCTCACTGAGCCACGCAGGAGCCCCTGTTTTACTTATTTTTTTAAAGTAGCCTCCACACCCAGTGTGGAGCCCAACGCAGGGCTTGAACTCATAATCCTGGATCAAGATCTGAGCTGAGGGGCACCTGGGTGGCTCAGTCATTAAGCATCTGCCTTCAGCTCAGGTTATGATCCCAGAGTCCTGGGATCAAGCCCCGCATTGGGCTCCCTGCTCGGCGGGAGCCTGCTGTCCCTCTCCTGGTCCCCCTGTTTGTGTTCCCTCTCTTGCTGTGTCTCTCCCTGGTAAACAAATAAATAAAACCTTAAAAAAAAAAAAAAGATCTGAGCTGAGATCAAGAGTTGGATGCTTCATTGGGTGAGCCACCCAGGCACCCCTATTTATTTTTTTTTTAAGATTTTTATTTTTTTAAGTAATCTCCACACCCAACATGGGCTCAAATTCACAACCCCGAGATCAGAGTCACATGTTCTACCAACTAAGCCAGCTAGATGCCCCTGGACACCACAGTTTTAAAGAGGCATTCACAGTTTAAATAATTTAAACCAAAATTCCAATGGCTCAAAAGATTTTCAATAAAAAACAACCCCTTGTACCCACTATCTCTGGACCCCAGGGTTTGAAACAGCCCCATTTTTCTGAGTCTTCTTGCACACTCCCCTCCCCTTCCTGCTTGTATAGCCCTTGATCTCATTTATAGATACTGTTCCTGCCCCCTGAAACCCAGGGCCTCACCTGGCAGAACTGAGGCACAGTACAGTGCCGAAGGAAAATAAAGACACCCGTTCCCCAGTACAGACACACTCAGGTGAGCACCCTAGGCCGGCTACTACCCACCCTTCCCACACTCCAGCTCTCTGACGGGGGTCTCTCCTCCCACTCCTCCACCTGCTATAGGATTTAACCTAATCCCAGAGTATGTGTTCGAGGCAGCTGCAGCTCTCTGAGGGGAGAGGGCTCCCCTCTGGAGGAAATCTCCTTGTATGCTCTTGCTGTGGAAATCTGACCTTTGTCGGCACCTGGGCCCCACGGCTGGGGCCTGTCCCCAAGAAGTGGCTGAGGAGGGGGCGTGAAATTGCCAACAGCTGAACACACCCAGGCTTTTCCCACATCCTCCCCAAACTGGTGGCTGCTCACATTCCATAGCACCAGCTCCTTCCGGGCCCCCCAGTGCCAGGCTCATGTTCTTGTGTGGGTGCGTTGGCCCAGCCTGACAGGGCCCTACTGATCTCACCAACTTCCCTACCTAGTATGGCTGAGGGCTCCGCGCAGCTCTCGAACCCCAGGTCACCCTTGTGCCCTTCAGGACTCAGCTTACTTATCCCCTCCTCCAGAAAGCCCACACTGACCTCACAGTGCAGCAGAGACATTCTGCCTCTATGAACGACTAGTATGACCCATTTATGTCCCTTTCTGTCCCACTCAGGGCAGGGCCCCCCACCCCCCGGGAACTCAGGCCCAGTACAGAGCAGGCCACCCTAAGGCTTGTCAAATAACTGGATGACTTGGTAAGGGTGACACTGTGGTTCCCAACCACACAGGCCCTTTCCTTCAACAACAGAAGCCCAGAAGAGGGGGTTGGCTGGCAGGGCTGAGACAGTGTGACCCATTTCAGGAGCACAGCTCTAAAATCTTTAAAATGAAATGGCTCTTGGCTCCTGAAGGACCAAGATTTTTATGATTATTGCTGGGGGACCTACTGCATATGCTGAGGACAGCATCACCAGTACAGCTGAGTTTTTACCCCTGTGGGTATGGGTCCCTTCCCAGCAACCCCTGAAGACAGGTTAAAAATAAACAATGATGGAATGGAATTCCCTAGAGCCGCACTGTCCAACAGAACTTTCTGCAACGATGGAAATGTTCTAGATCTGTGCTGTCCAAGACAGTAGCCACTAGCCAAATGTGGCTCCGGTGACTGAGGAGCTGATTATTTAATTTTTGTTCATTTACTACTATTACTTTTTTAAGATCTAACCATGTTGAGAGAGAGAGACAGAATGTGCACATGAGCCGGGGCAGAGGGAGAGGGCGGGAGCATCGCCAGCAGCCCCCACGTGCATAGAGTGCACAGCCTGATGGGGGCCCCATGCCACAGCCCAGGCAGAAACCAAGAGTTGGACGCTCAACCAAATGAGCCACCAGGGCACCCCTATTTTAGTTAACTTAAAGAGCTGTGTATTGACAGCACAGCTCTCGGGCCTTCACAAAGGGGCTGGGTGGGGAATTCTCCCCCAAGTCACACTGCTGAGAGGAAAATCTGAGGTACAAGCAGCGTGCATAGCATGTTCGCATCCATATGAAATATGTGCCCAAGGTTGTGGGGATGCATTTCCTCAGGAACGCTGGGCAAGTGGTCATGATGGCAGCTTCTGGGGAGGGAACTAGGTGGCTGGGGTGGGGGCAGGGAGGGACCTTTGTTTCTTTTTATTTTTTGTACCTGCATTATTTGTTCACAAAAATTAAAAATAGAATTTTTTTTTAAGATTTTATTTATTTATTTGACAGAGATCACAAGTAGGGAAAGAGGCAGGCGCGGGGGGGCAGGGAGCAAGCTCCCTGCTGAGCATAGAGCCCAACGCAGGGTTCGATCTCAGCATCCCGGGATCATGACCTGAGCTGAAGGCAAAGGCTCAACCCTCTGAGTCACCCAGGTGCCCCAGAAATTCTTTCTTATAAAGAAAAAATACCAGAGAAGAAAAGTATCCCCTCTGCATACACACCAGCTTCCAAGGCTGCCTGGCCCAAACCTCAGTTTGCCCCAGAGCCAGTTTGAGAGCCTCTAGGGCCCAGCACTCTCCTAAACAGCTACACTGTCCTCCTCCCTGCTTCGCACAGCAGCTCAGGCTGGAATCAAGGCCCACTAGACACAACCTGAACTGACTGCTGCCCCCACTCCCCAAGCCCCTCACTTACCCATCCTCCATCTAGTCTCCAGACCCAATGACCCTCTTTCTCTTTTTGCATCACCCCAAGTTCACACAAACCTCAGGGCCTTTGCACTTGCAGTTCTGTGCCTGGAATGCTAGTCCCCTAGTTCTTCTGGCTGGCTCTCAGAACAAAGGTTACCTCTTAAAAGAGTGGCCTCTCCTGACCACTCTGGCTAAAGTCTTCCCTCTGTTATTCCATATTTTAGCTCTTTGTTTGTTTTCTTCTATAATTATCTTATTTGTTCATTCTTTAGTAGCTGCTACCTCATTAGAAGGTGACCTCTGAAAAGCTAGGAGGCTGTTCTGTCCACAGCCATGCCTCAAACATCTACAAGGAAGTGTTCCATAGATGTTCATGGAGTTCAATGAGGACATGTTAAATGAATTTCCCAAACTCAAAATTCAAATCCCAGACTGGCAAGCTGATTTCAGAGTCCTCCCAAGTCTTTTGGGAGCTGAGACAATGCCCCTGCTCTGTATACATAGCCTCCTGAGGGGACCACAGTAATGAGCCCCACAGTATCCACAGAGGAATGCTCAACCCATCCTCTGACCTGAGGCCCAGTCCTGATGTGGAGCTGGAAACTCAGGAAGACCTCGGGACTGTCACTACCCTTAAAGAACAGTCTCCGGGGAAGGGGGTGGGGGAATTCCTAAGGGGAGCAGTTGGTCTGAGGCCCAGTCCTGATGTGGAGCTGGAAACTCAGGAAGACCTCGGGACTGTCACTACCCTTAAAGAACAGTCTCCGGGGAAGGGGGTGGGGGAATTCCTAAGGGGAGCAGTTGGTTGAGTATCCCACTCTGACTTCACGTGTGATCTCACGGTCATGAGATCAAGCCCCACATCTGGTTCCTCACTGGGCATGGAGCCTGCTTAAGATTCACTCTCCCCTGGGGTGCCTGGGTGGCTCAGTTGGTTAAGTGCCTTCAGCTCAGGTCATGGTCTCAGGGTCCTGGGATAGAGCCCCGGGATCGGGCTCCCTGCTCAGTGGGAAGCCTGCTTCTCCCACTCCCTCTGCCTCTCCCCTCTGTTGTACTCTCTCACTTTCTCTCTCAAATAAATAAATAAAATCTTAAAAAGAGGTGGGGGCGCCTGGGTGGCTCAGTCAGTTGAACATCTGCCTTTGGCTTGGGTCATGATCCCTGAGTCCCAGGATCAACCCCCACATGGGGCTCCCTGCTCAGCTGAGAGCCTGCTTCCCCTCTGCCCCTCACCCCACTCATGAGCTCACTCATTCTCTCTCTCTCTGTCAAATAAATAAATAAAATAAAATAAAGATTCTCCCTCTCTCTCTGCCCCCCGCCACTTGCTTGCTCTCACATACTCTCTCTCTCTCTCTCTCTCAAAAAAAGGACAAGCTCAGGGTATCCGCTCATAAGCAGCATGCCCACACACTGGGTTGAGGATAGCATGGGAGACAAGGGACCCATAACGAAGAAAGGACTGTACATCTACAAGAAAAAGACACACCTCAAAATACAAATACAAAGAGCGTATGACAAAGTTATTGGCTGACAAGGTTACACAGAGGTTAACAAGCATGTGAGAAGATCTTAACCCTCAAGAAGAGTCAGTTCAAGAGATGCTCTCATTTTGCACCTATCAGACTGACGTAAGTTAGGAAGCTGGAGAATGCCAGGTGTTGGCAGGAATAGAGGGGCCCCTTCGGGACTGGAGGTGTAACCATCCCAGAGCTGTCTGGGAGCTTTCAGCTAATTATATGCAAACATACCCTATGATCTAGCCATTTTGCCCTGATTGTACACCCCCTCTCCCACTCTCAGTCTTCAAAAATGACTACAAAGGAAGGCTGGGCATGGGTTGTAGACAATCCCAGGTCCATCCCGTAGACAATCCCAGGTCCATCCCACTAAAGAAATGACAAAAAAACACACATTATGAGAACACACACAAAATCATTAGCACAACTGACTAAGCGGCAGGGTGATAAGGATGGGGGATGAGGATCAAAGGAATTTTAAAAAAACCAAAGGAATGGGGGCACTTGGGTGGCTCAGTTGGTTGGGCGACTGCCTTTGGCTTGGGTTGTGATCCTGGAGTCCTGGGATCCAGTCCTGCATCAGGGTCCCAGGTCCATGGGGAGTCTATTTCTCCCTCTGACCTTCTCAATTCTCATGCTCTCTCTCTCTCAAATAAATAAATAAAATCTTAAAAAAAAAAAAAAAAAAGGAATGAAGCAGATGAGCAACAGGCGCCCCAGTGAGGAGTCAGTGATACTTCCAGAGGAGGTGACCAGGGTGCTCAGGTTGAGAAGAATGAAGAGCTAACCAGACAGAAGAAAGTCTGAGTGTGTGTGTGTGTGCGCACGCACGTGCAATGGGGGCCAGAAGGCCCAGTAAATCAACTAACGTTTATTGAGCACCTACTCAGGCCAGGTGCCATTCTACTCACTGGGTATACACCCTGTGATGAAGAAAGGTTCCTGTCCTGAAGTAAAATCTAGAGGTGTGGAGGGACATTAAACCAACTCCCAGGAAAGCGCTGACTAAACACAGAGTCTCAAGGCCAATTGTCTGCAGCTCTGAGAATCTACAGTGGTAACCGATCCTGACTCAGCTCAGAGAAGGGCTCCCTGAGGAAGTGATATTTGTGGTGAAGGAGGGGAGCATTTGACCTTGTGATCAGCAGGAAGGAAAGCATCCCAGGTGGAGGGAACAGTCTCTGCAAAGTCTTGAAAGCAGGCAGGAATGGGGAGAATTTGAGGTGTTCTAATCTGGCCACTTGGGCAAAACATACACAGAGTAAAGGAGAACACGGTACCAGATGAGGCTACACTATAAGAACCTTGCAGGTTGTGGATTTCATCCCTAGGGGAGTGAAGAGACCAGGAAGCAAGGGGCTGCTGAGGCAGATGTGGGGAGACAGGTGAGGGGACTGTTGCAGAGTCTAGAGACAGAGCTGGAAACTGGGACAGCACTTCCAAAATACACACCTGGTCTCCCAAGGGGACAGAAATAATGAGGCCGTAGAGGGACTGTCCACTTCTCCTCTTATTCTCTGACCTGGGACCAGCATTATCCTGCACAACTGCATTGCCATTCCCCAGGCTTGGACTAGAAGGTGGCCAGGGGACAGAGAGAAGTGGAAATTGATCTAAGACGTCGACTAAGTGGATTTGTTACTGGGGGCAGAAAGGAGAGGAAGGTGGTCAAAAACTTGCAGATGGAAAAGGGCCAAGAACCGGGTGACCAGGTGGAGTCCATGTGAGTGTTTCAGGGGCCTGAAGAAGGGTGGCAAGGAGGCAGGCAGGGGAGATAATGGTGAAAAATCTGTCAAACCAATGTGCTGCTCTTGACTCTGAAAAAAGCAAGAGTACCAATACCATCCTAACTCCCCCATCCTTATGGCTTGCATCCCAACCTCCCCAGCCTCATCCCTTGGCTTTCCTTTCCTCATCCACCTCTTCGTCTGTGGTCTCTACCTTACAATTGTGCCCAGGGAGGGGTCTCCAGCACAGGGAGTAGAGCAGAGGGGGACATGCTGGGTGATGGTGCCACCTGCTGGAAGCCACAAGAAGTGCAGCATCCCACTTCCTCCTCCTGCAGAGTAGGGAGGGGGGCCTCGGGTTATCCCTATAGACATTTCATTTAGGGATCCTGTGAAGAGGTGTCTTCCTCTGCTGGTGGTGATCAGGTCATTCCTGGAGCACCCATTCAGTTCTGGGTGCTGTAGTTTTCAGAATAGTGCTGACGAGACCGTCTCCACCATACCCAGGTGGATAAAACTGCTATAATTATCCCTGCTCAAAAACCTTCCACTGCCTTCAGGATCAGGCCCAAGCTTTTTTTTTTTTTTTTTTTTTTTTTTTTTAAGATTTTATTTGTTTATTTGAGAAAAGAGAGCGCGAGAGATAGAGAGAGCATGAGTAGGGTGGGCAGAGAGAGAGGGAGAAGCCGACTCCTGCTGAGTCCAACACAGGGCTCCATCCCAGGACCCCGAGAACATGTCCTGAGCTGAAGGCAGACGCTTAACCGAGACACCCAGGCACCCCGTTTTTAAAAGTTTATTTACTGGGATGCCTGGGTGGCTCAGTTGGTTAAGTGGCTGCCTTCGGCTCAGGTCATGATCCCAGTGTCCTGGGATCGAGTCCCACATCGGGCTCCTTGCTCGGCAGGGAACCTGCTTCTCCCTCTGCCTCTGCCTGCCTCTCTGTCTGCCTGTGCTCGCTCGCTCTCTCTCCCTCTGTCCCTGACAAATAAATAAATAAAATCTTTAAAAAAAAAAAAAGTTTATTTACTTACTTTTTACCCAACGTGGTATATCCAATGTGGGGGCTCAAACTCACAACCTTGAGACCAAGAGTTTCATACTCTTCCTACAGAACCAGCCAGGGGCCCCTGGGTCCAGGCTCTTTAACAAAGCATTTGAGGATTTGGCCCTGGCCTTCATTCCTTTTAGCTTCAATCCCAAATTCCTCCCTCTGTCCTCCCTCCTTCCCTACCCTGCATCCCTACATCTCCATCCCTTTTCACAGGTTGTTCTCTCTTCCTAGAACACTCTCCTGCTCCCTAGTGGTTTTCTAAATTCCTAGTCCTCTTTCAGGTCTCAAAACCCCCTTCCTCCAGGAGGAGATCTAGCACCCTGATATGAGCTAGGCAAAGAGGAGAGGGAACAGGCAGTGGAACAGCATGTGCAAAGGCCTACAATGCTTTCAAGGAAATGGCAGGGGGCTAGAGACCAGAGAGATTGACAGAGCTGGCAGGGCTGCAGCCACGGACCCCCACATGGCTCACAGGCTGGGGTAAAGGATTGAGTTCCTGGTGAATGACATAATTTTCTGAGGCAATGGACATGATCAGATGTGTGTATGGAAAGACCCACATGGGGTTGCCAAGACAGTAAGGCACGGAAGAGGCTAAAGTGGGTGTGGGGAGGATAGGTAGGGGTTGCATACATGGGAAATGATGGCGACTTGTGCCCTTGAGCCCCTTACTGTCTGGATTTTGAACTGGGGCTCCCTGTCATTGGCTGTAGCCTCCAAGACAGGACCCCTACTTACCCCAGTGCGCTCCACACCAGCTCGGGCTGCCTGATGCAACTCCTGACCCAACTTCTCATCTCCTGGTGTTAAGGTTTCCAATGCTGCCTGCCCCTCAGAGCCAGAAACTGTGTATTGTGGGACCGACCATCCCATTTTGTTTTATTTTTGGGGGGGTGGGGGGGTAGGGACAGAGGTAGAGGGAGGAGCCAGCAAGGAGCATGACTGGGGGCTTGATTCACGACCCTGAGATCACAACCTGAGCCGAAATTCAAGGCCAGACACTTAATCGACAGAGCCACCCAGGCACCCCTGCCATCCTATTTTATTATTTATTTTTTTGAAAGATTTTATTTATTTGACAGATAGAGATCACAAGCATTTGAGGCAGAGAGGCAGCCTGCCATCCCATTTTAGAGCAGGACAGGACAGTGGTCTCAATGTCGGGAAGTCAGTAGTGAGTGGCAGAGATGGGATTTGAACGAGAGTCTGCCTCTTCCACCACACTATGTTCCTAGCAGTTACAGGCAGGGCTCTGTCACCTGATAACTGGCTTTACCTTTACCATTCTCTGCCTCAGCATCCTCTTCTACAAGACTGGAATAATCATAGCAAACTGCTCTATGGGGAATATATGGAATAAATGCTCATAAGGGGCCCAGCACAGCACCAGGCACACAGTAGTGCTCAGTATAAACTGTTGTTCACATTAATACTGTCCCAGGAACTTAATATGCTCATTGGGGAGGTGTATTCAGGCTCCTGAATCAGGGGAAGGACAAAAAAAGACTGTGGAGGGTTGGGGGAGGGGGGGAGGGAGGGGGTGGCTAGGAAGGGAGAAGAAAGCAGAGAAAGCATCTCAGGGTGGGTCCTGAGCTAGGCCATCCTGAGTTCAAAGCACAGAGCAGGTGTCAAGGGCACCAGCTCTGTAGGGCTTTGAATGCCACACTGAGAAGCCCCCAAAAGTTTCGGAGTCAGAGAAACATGGGTTGTTCCTAAACCCAGGGGTGAGATGCTTCCTCCTCCACAGGTGACAGCACTGGCTTTGGATGCCCAAAGGAGCCAGGACAGCAGAGGAAGCCACCAGCAGCAGGGGACACATTCCTCAGTCCTCAGAGAACCTGAATTCGGGTAGTCCTTCCCAGGCTGGAGAACCTCCTCCACCGTATGTAATTCCCCTACATATGTAATTCCCCAGCTGGTCACACGGTGGCAATAGTGTAACATGAAAGTCCTTTTTAC
Source organism: Lutra lutra (assembly GCF_902655055.1). Taxonomy (NCBI): domain Eukaryota; kingdom Metazoa; phylum Chordata; class Mammalia; order Carnivora; family Mustelidae; genus Lutra; species Lutra lutra. Next base: position 66,089,376 of record NC_062282.1, read on the forward strand.
CTTCCCTTTCAGTAAAAACCAGAGCCAAGTACCAGTCTTCTAGTTTCCTCTAAGAACTCCTGCTCCCATCCCTAGGGCAGTGCTGACTTTGCTGAGTCTACAGATTAGACTGCTCTGGTAGTGAAATAGTTGAGGACGAGGAGGACTTTCACTTTGGTTTTCTCTCTCTGAAGTGCAGCTCGATTATGTGGCTTCTGCTCTGGAGGGGACGTGATGGGCCTGTTTCCATCCCTGCGATAGAGAGGAACCAGGATGAAGGATGAGGCGACTTTGAGCACCTCCTCTGTGCCAGGCACTTTGCCAGACATTCATTCCTACATGAAATCACCACATAGTAATGAGAACAGCTACTGTGTGGTCACAGGAGACAATTTTTGGCACACAACAACAAATAAATATTTCTATACTTATATTATAAATGAGCACGTCACTTAATAATATCGAGTGAATGACCTACCTTGAGCCTGAGGTACCCAAGACATGCAGGTAATGAGTTTGGAGCTCTGAGACAAATCTAGACTTGAAATTGAGACTCAGGCACTGCTGGCATTTAGGGAATGCCAGTGATGAGTAGGTGACATCCCTCAGGGAGACTGGGTAAAGGATCAGCCAAGTGGGCCTCCTTGCCGGGCAGGGAAATTGGGAGGCATCCCAGCGCTGTGAATGCATAGAGAAAGGCTTGATAGGAGGGGTAACAGACAAGAGTGGGAGTCCCTGGAAGCCTTGTCGGTTCCAAACGTCAACAGAGTCCAATGCTCCCAGAAGTGCAGCAGCAAAGGGTATGAAACGCCACCAGATTTGGTCAAAGTGGGGCTGTTGGTGATATGCAGACAGACTGCAGTAAGATGAGGGAGGAGATGAAGAAGGGAGGCCAGAGGCAGTAGTGGGGAGAAAAAGGCAGAGTCTGGGTAGGGGAGCACTGGGTTTTTCTCCCAAGAGAGAGACTACACTGTTCGTGGGCCGCCAGGAAGGAGCAAGAAGACCGGAAGGTTGGAGCTCCAGGGGAGCAGGTGGAGCAAGACGCACAAAAGCTGCAGGGAGCATGAGGACAGAACCCAAATCCCAAGAGGAGGGCTGGCACAGTGGACTTCCGTCTCCTTCTGGGAGCACTGGGGAAAGGCTGGTGACTGGGCAGGGCCAGCGGAGTACCCGGCTGGATGTGGGGCACGCCGGACATCACCGGTGTCGGCCGCCTTTTCCGGGTACATCCCAACAAAGACCACCTTCCCCTACACTCCCCACCAGCGGCCGCGGATCTTACGGCCTCCGGCCTGGCCGCTGCTGATTGGTCTGCGGGACCCACCTGACGGAGCCGGCCAATCAGAGACGCCCTCCTAGGAATGCGGCCCCCTGTGTGGCTCCCAGAGCTGAGTGCCAAACTGCAGTGGCGCCCGGGGCGCAGAAGGCCACGTGCAAATATCCACGCCGGCCGCGGGGAACCCTGAGGCTGTGTCCCGCCTTCCCTCAGCAGGCCCTGTTTCCGCCCGCCCAGAAGCCAAGAACCCAACCCCTCTTTGCTAAATCCTTCTTCTACTCTCTGCCAGGTTCTAATGCCTGGCCCTCCGGTCCAAAGTGATGATTTGTTATTTTTAAATATTTTATTTATTAAATGGAGAGAGGGTCAAAGGGAAAAGGAGAATCCCAAGCCGACTTTGCCAGCTCTGAACCCCCTGCAAGCCTCGCTGTCACCACTGGAGACCATGACCTGAGTGGAAATCAAGAGCCACAGGCTCCTAACCCACTGAGCCACCCAGGTGCCCCCAAAGTGGTGATTTCGAGGAAGACAGAACCAAATTCAAGTCATTCACTTACCATGTGACCTAGGACAGGTGCTTAATATTGTTGAGCCTTAGGTTCCTCATCTATAAAATGGGACTACTAATACTCACCTAGGTATTTTGGTGAGGACTGTTAAGTGCAGTGCCTGGTATGTGGTGAGTTCCCAAAAAATATTGGAGGTGATAGATAGATAGATAGATAGATGGCTTTAATTTTATTTATTTGTTTGGGAGAGAGCAGGAGCGAGGGGAGAGGCAGAGGGAAAGGGAGAAGCAGACTCCCCACTGAGTGTGGGGCCTTGGGGGGGTTGGGGGGGCAGAGGCAAAAGAGGGGTTCTCGATCCAGGACCCTGAGATTATGACCTAGGTTGTTGAAGTCAGATGCTTAAATGACTGAGCCACCCAGGCATCCCGGTTATATTTTTTATGATTGTTGATATTGTTCTCAAAGAACTCACCATCCTTGTCCCATGCAGCCTTGTGTTAAGGCTATTTTTCATTCCTATTACATCAGTAGAATGTAAACTGCTTATCAACAAGGATGTGCCAATATGCCTTTTCAGTCTGCTAACCCCAAAATCCCTTCATTTGCTCTCACAAGGGTAAATTTAACCTACAGAAGCAACAGTAGTAGAACAGAGTACACAAAATCATGGGATTTATAACACAGAAAACTTCAGCGGTTAGATGGGGATATTTGTAACACAACAGGGTTTACTGGAAGGACATCTTTGAAGGCCAGCTCTGAGAGCTTAGGCAGACCTTGATCTCTTTGAGCCTCATTAGAAAGTATGACAATCACGACTATAACCATTGCAGAACTCTCCAGGTGCCAGGCACTATTTAAAGCTCATATTAACTCTCACAATCCCACTTTACAGAGAGTTAACACAGGCACAGAGAGATTCATAGCTATTAAGTGGCAGAACTGGGGGTTCAAACCAGGCCTTCTGGGTCATAGCCTGTGTTCATAACTTCAGAGCATGATGTCTCTCAGACAACAGCACAGGCAGCTGGCACACCAGCGACCCACCACACAGAACTATGGAGAAGGCTAGGACTAACAGGGCAAGGGCTTCTGCATCCAGGAACTAAAGGAGGTCAGTGTGGTTGAAGGGTGGAGAATGAGGGGAATAAGGTAGGCGATGAGCCTGGATTTGCAGGCAGGATCACATCTTGGAAGGAGTCCTGGGCCACAGTGAGGAGCTGGTGTCAAAATGTGGGAATCATGTAACAGTGTGTTTTAAGTGTGTTTCTGACCCCTCATTGTCAGAGGCCTGGGATGTAGAAGGCAGCAGGGGCCTCTGTCACTATGTTTTAGCTTCAGTTCCTGCCGGGCCTGGAGACCCAGGCTCATCATGGCCCTATATGCCCTGGTAACCCACTGGGCTCCCTCCCTGGGCAGGCCTGGAGATGCCACCAACTTGAAGCCCCCCAGGTCCTCCTTTCTGAACTTATTTTTTTGCTTTAGGCTCATTAATACAACTAATTAGACCTCCAGAAACCAACAGCACCTTCTCATTGACTATCCAAGCCTATGCTTCCAGTTTTGATTTTGGAGATGCCCTATCATTTAAGGCCTCTGAAATTCTCCCCAAGGTGCTTATTACCAACTCTAGATCCATAAACTGGCTCTCCATATAAGGAGCCCAGGATTTTGGGGGGAGGAGGGGGCCTTTTTGATTGTCAGGTCTTGGGCAGTCATCTCATTATCCTGTCTTACCACTGACTCCTCTGGAAACTCCCTGGGATTCTCCTCAGATTTCCTGTGTTTTCCCACTTCCTCTCCCATCCCCACCAAGGCTTCAAGTCCTGTCTTCTCTGTGATGATCCTTGTAGTATATTCTTTTGCCTGGTTCTTCCTCCAGATCTTCACACCACATGTATGTCCAGCTGCAGATAGGGTGAGGTGTCTATCCCTGATGTCCCTTGGACTCCCCAAACCTAACATGTCAAAATACCAGTAGCTTCCTTACTTAAAATTATTCTTGCTAAAAACTTTAACCTAAATCTAATCAAGCCCCTGACCTAATGTCCACTTTAAGGGAAATGTAGGGGCAAAGGAACAGGTTAAATGATACCAAGGAGAAGCATCAGCCAACTGCGAATGAGGGGCATTCTCAAGTTAACTGGCCTGGTCACTTCAAAAGCCAAATGTCATGGAAAACATGACATGGGGGCATTTCAGGTTAAAAGAGACATAAGCAATATAGGGACCAATATATGATCCTTGATTCATTTATAAGTCAGAAAAACCATCTACCAAAGATATGGGGGAAAATTTTAATAGGGACAGAGTATTTGATATTGGAAAATCATTGTTAGATGGCATTGTGGTTATGTAAGACAACACCCTCATGTTTGGGAGAGGTTTGCTAAGTGCTCAGGTGAGAAATCTCAGAATGTCTATAATTCACTTTGAAATGCTTCGTAAAGGGATGCCTGGGTGGCTCAGTCGGTTAAGTGCCCACCTTCTGGTTTTGGCTCAGATCATGATATCAGGGTCATGAGATCAAGCCACCCCCCCAACCCCCAACTCTGGGCTGGGCTCTGGGCTAGGTGGAGAGTCAGCTTCTCTCCCTCTGCCCCTTTCCCCCCACACTCGTTCTCTCTCTCTCTCTCTCAAATCAATCAATCGATCAATCAACCAATCTTTTTTAAAAGTGAGGGGACACAGACATGTTGGTTCATTTAGCTGGGCCTCATTTCTGCCCCCAAGCTGGCCCCATGGCTTACCTTTGCCCCGACCCCAAACTTGTTGGCCATGTGCACTGCCACAAATCATTCCAGCCTTGAGAAGTCACCCACAGAAGGTAGTCCTGTCTAAACCCTCCTTAGCACTTCACACTATCCTGTGGGTGTCTGGGGGGGGACTGGCACTTAGGAGTCAGGAAATGTTGCCTATAAGAACCTAAGTGATATAGCTCCTCTCCTATTTCTGTAAGACTGGGTGTCACAGCCATAACCTCACATTCACCCTTGACCCTTCATCTGGTACCCACCCTCCCTCAGAACCCTGAAGGGATCCAGTCATGAGTGGAGGATGCCCATTGCTTAGGCCTAACCCTGGGCTCAGGCCCTGAGGCCACTCAGCTGTCCTTAGCTTCCTTAAGCCTATAGCCCTTCCCTTCCCTCTTACTTCCAACTTCTCCAAGAAAACAGAGGCTGTAAGATCTCCCTCAATTTCCTTCTCTTCCCACCTAAAACATAGCTGAGGCTCTACTTTGCCTTTCCCTACAAGTTCTCAGAGGATGAGGGATTTCTCCTCTGTTCCAGGGCCCATCCCTTCACCCACAACCCGTTCACACACATTGTACCTCCTTGACCTGAGGGACCTCTCAGTCCTGTAATTTTAACCTTCCCCTCTCAATGGTTTCTTCCCAATAACATTATACTCACTCAAAGATTTGTTTATTCAATCCACAATATTTACTGAGTACCTACTCCACATCAGGCCCTTTTCTAGGCATTGGGAACATAGTGGTAAAAGCATCCTGACCTCTTGGTGCATCCATTCTAGACAGTGAGAAAGATGGGGGTGTGGAACTCCCCGAAAAAAATCAGGCTATGAAGACTGTGTAATGGGACGCCTGGGTGGCTCCGTTGGTTGGACGACTGCCTTCGGCTCAGGTCATGATTCTGGAGTCCCGGGATCGAGTCCCGCATCGGGCTCCCGGCTCCGCAGGGAGTCTGCTTCTCTCTCTGACCTTCTCCTCGCTCATGCTCTCTCTCACTGTCTCTCTCTCTCAAATAAATAAAATCTTTAAAAAAAAAAGACTGTGTAATATCAGCATAAAGATAGGTTTATCAGTCAATGAAACAGATTGAGAATTCAAAAATAAACCCATGCTTCTATGGTCAACTGATTTTTCAACAAGGGTGCCAAGACCATTCATTGGGGAAAGAGAGTCAACAAATTGTGCTGGGACAACTGGATAGCCACATGCAAAAGAATACAGTTAGATCCCTATCTCACACTATAAAGTAATTTAAAATGGATCAAAGTCTTAAATGTAAGAGCTAAAACTATAAAACCCTTAGGAGTTAACATAGGGTAAAATTTCATGAACTGGGATCAGGAAATTGTTTCTATTAGATATTACCAAAAACACAGGAACAAAATAAAAAATAGACAAGTTGGACTGTGCAGACGTGAAAAACTTTTGCATTTTGAAGGATACTATCTAGAAGGAGAAAAGGCAATCCACAGAATAAGAGAAAATATTTATAAATCTTATATCAAATAAAGGACTTGTACCCAGACTATGTGAAGAACTCTTTTAACTCAACAACAACAAAAAGACAAATTACTCAATGTTTTGAAAGAATTAATTAATTAATTAATTAATTTGACAGAGGGAGAGAGAAAGAGAGCACAAGCAGGGGAGTGGCAGGTAGAGGGAGAGGGAGAAACAGACTCCCCACTGAGCAGGGATCCTGATGTGGGACTCAATCCCAGGACCCTGAGATCATGACCTGAGTCGAAGGCAGACGCTTAACCAGCTGAGCCACCCAGGCATCCCAGACAAATTACCCAACTTTAAAATTGCACAAATAATCTGATAAACAAAGACATACAAATGGCCATCAAACACACTAAAGGGTGCTCAGTTGTCATTAGAGAGATGCATCATGAGAGAAATGCAAATGAAAATCACAAAGAGATACCATTTTACACATACTAGAACAGCTATACTAAAAAAAGTGGATAATTGGGGCACCTGGGTGGCTCAGTGGGTTAAGTCTCTGCCTTCAGCTCAGGTCGTAATCTCAGGGTCCTGGGATTGAGCCCCACATCAGGCTCTCTGCTCGGCAGGGAGCCTGCTTCCTCCTCTCTCTCTCTCTCTCTCTGCTTGCCTCTCTCTGCCTACTTGTGATCTCTCTCTGTCAGAAAAATAAAATAAAAAAAACTTTAAAAAGTGGATAATAACAAGTATTGGTAAAGGTGGATGAAACTGGAAGCCTTGCACATTGCTAGTGGGAATGTAAAATGGTGCAGTCATTTTGGTAACATCTTCAAAAAATTCCTCAGAGTTAAATATGGAGTTACCATCTGGCTCAGCAACTCCACTCCTAGGTATATATGCAAGAGAAATAAAAACATATGTCCACCCAAGAATTTGTACACAAATGTTAAAAGTAACGTTGTTCGTAATAGTCCCAAAGTGGAAGCAAGGCAAATATCCATCAACTGACGGACATAATTGATAAATACGTGTGTTCTAGTCATACAGTAGGCTATTATTTGCCTATAAAAAGGAGGGCAGTACTGATACATGCTACAAGATGAATGAACCTGGAAAACATTATACTCAGTAAAAGACCACATCTTAGGGGCACCAGGCTGGCTTAGTCAGTAGAGCATGTGATTCTTGAGTTCTGGGTGGTGAGTTCAAGCCTCACATTGGGCACAGAGATTACTTAATAAAAAAAATTTTTTTTAAAGGACTTTATTCATTTTTTTTAAGATTTTATTTATTTATTTGACAGAGATCACAAGCAGGCAGAGAGGCAGGCAGAGAGATGAGGAAAGCAGGCTCCCCGCCGAGCAGAGAGCCAGATGTGGGGCTTGATCCCAGGACCCTGGGATCATGACCTGAGCGGAAGGCAGAGGCTTAACCTGCTGAGCCACCCAGGCGCCCCTACCCCTATTCATTTTTTTTTAAAGATTTTATCCATTTGTTTGACAAAGAGAGAGAGAGACAGAGAGAGAGGGAACATAAACACAGGAAGTGGGAGAGGGAGAAGCAGGCCTCCCGCCAAGCAGGGAGAGCCCAAAGGGGCTTGATCCCAGGATGCCCGGATCATGATCCCAGTCAAAGGCAGACGCCTAACCACTGAGCCACCCAGGTGCCCCCCCAAAATGTTTTTTTCTTTATTTTTTTTTAAAGATTTTATTTATTTATTTGACAGAGAGAGATCACAAGTAGACAGAGAGGCAGGCAGAGAGAGAGAGGAGGAAGCAGGCTCCCTGCTGAGCAGAGAGCCCGATGCGGGACTCGATCCCAGGACCCTGAGATCATGACCTGAGCCGAAGGCAGCGGCTTAACCCACTGAGCCACCCAGGCGCCCTTTTTCTTTATTTTTTAAAAAGGATTTATTTATTTATTTGACAGAGAGAGACAGAGAGAGAAGACAAGCAGGGGGAGTGGGAGAAGAAGAAGCAGGTTTCCTGAGGAGCAAGGAGCCCAATGTGGGGCTCCATCCCAGGACCTAGGATCATGACCTGAGCTGAGCCGAAAGCAGACGCTTAACGTTAGACTGAGCCACCCAGGCGCCCCCCACCAAAATGTTTTAAATAAATAAAAGGCCACATATTATATAATTTCATTTATATGAAATGTCCAAAATAGGCAAATTCATAGAGACCAAGAGTAGATTAACAGTTGCCAATGCCTAGGAAAAGGGAGGGAAGGAGAGTGACTGCTAATGGGCACAGAGTTTCTCCTTAGAGTAATGAAAACGTCCTGGAATTACATAATGGTGATGGTTGCATACCTTTGTAAGTATATTAAAAACCACTGGACTGTACACTTAAAAGGTGTGTGTGAATTATATCTCAGTAAAAAGAAAACAGAGAAATAAATAGTTAAAAAACAACAACAAATAATTTTGGGGAATGGTAATTGGTATAAGTCACTTCAACAGAAAGATGTGATGGGGTGACCTGGGGTGGAGAGGGGCTCCTCAAGGTGAGGGAGGAGCCGGGAAGCCCTGTTTGAAAAGGGACTCTTGAATGGATTGACAGAATCCTGGGAGATCTAGAAGGGCAGTCTTCCAGGCAGAGGAAACAACAAATACAGGCCCTGAGGTGGACCAGTTTACACAAGACCAAGTCTCTTCTGCCTTCAGAAAAAGCACTCTCTCTCTCTGGCCCCTCTCCAACTTCTGCCTCCTGTTCTGCACAGTTACGCGTTTTCCAAACGTGGTTTTTGCTGAAGGTTTTCACCTTGGGGATGTGAAGGTTTTCAAGATTATTCTGAGCATGGTTGTTTTCCCAATTACAATTTTTGCCTAAATTCTGTACGTGATTGGTGCAGAGATTTTCTGGGTTGTTCTGACATGGCTGGAATTAATGGAACAAGTCCTCATACTTACATAACTTTCATACAAAACTTTGGTATACCTGAGAAATGCCTCTTTCCATGTTTCCTTTCAGATGGTCTTTGTGAGAAAACCCACGTCTCATCCAAATGAATCTCTCTAGCAGAGCTTCTCAAGAGAGTGGGTGCTGGGAAACCCCTCAGAGCTACCCAAGGATCTCACTACAACTTCAGGGTAAGTCTCATGCCTTGTTTGTCTGTCCTAGGACTAGAACCCAGCAGGGGGATGATTGTCATGGGGATACGTGATAGCATAATTGCTTTCATTGAGAAGTGGACTCATCTTTTTGGATTGAGGGAGTTGATGATGGGACCTGACTTTGCCATTTTAGAAATATGGAGGCTGTTTTCTCTGGATCAATAGAGCTAAATCTAGGTTCAGCCTTAAGGCTTTGATGAAGAAATAATTTAAATGCACTTCCCCACCACCTCATGCTCACTCTCTATCTCTCAAATAAATAAATAAAATCTTTTAAAAAATAAAGTGCCATATAACACACCAAAAATTATATTACTTGTGGGAAGCCTGGGTAGCTCAGTCGTTGGACATCTGGCTTTGGCTTAGGTCATGATCCCAGGGTCCTGGGATGGAGCCCTACATCAGGCTCCCTGCTTGGCAGGAAGCCTGCTTCTCCCTCTCCTCCTGCTTGTGTTCCGTCTCTCTCTGTCAAATACATAAAGAAGATCTTTTAAAAAATTATATTACTTGTAATATATGACTTAAAATAAAGTTGAATTATATATCACCTTTCAACTATGAGCAGTTTATATACATACTCTCTGGAAATTCTTTAAAGGCCCACTTGGTCAAAAATGTGGAAGACCACTTATTTCACTAACCCCTTACCTCAGAGTCTCATCTCTGCTTTTATCTTACTTGACCTCCTTCTAATATTTCTGGAATGACACTGGGTATGAACTCTGTGCCATCCCACTGCTTGCCAGAGCAGGGCCTTTCACAAGCCACTCCTTTCTCAGGCTCTATTTTCTTTTCTTTCCTTTTTTTCTTTCTCTCTCCCCTTCTTTCTTTTAAATTTTTTATTTATTTGAGAGAATGAGAGAGAAAGAGAGTAAGCATGAGTCGGGGTGAGGGGCAGAATCAGAGGGAGAAGCAGACTCCCCGCTGAGCAGGAAGCTCCATGAGGGGCTGGATTCCAAGACCCTGTGATCAGAACCTGAGCTGAAGGCAAACACTTAACTGACTGAGCCACCCAGGCGCCCCTGCCTTTATTCCATCTGTAAGATCGGATCCTATGCTCTCCATGCAAGGAGATAATTAGTAGGTGAATGCAAAATGGTAAACCTTAAGCAAGTAGAAGGTGCAAGCACTCTGTTGGCCACAGGCATCCCCCCAGAGCAGCGTTCTTCCACTTCCCACTTCTCCCCTTGGAATCAATATGTTCAGAAGTTCCTGGCTGGGGGCTGAGGGTGCAACTTAATAGGTTCTCTTACTCCAGATCCTATAGGCTCTCTTACACTTTTGACCCCATATGTCTCTGACTCAAGCTCCTATAGATTGTCTTACAGTTTCTGAAAGCATTGTCTGGCACAGAGGAATGTGTGTTCACCAAACATCTGAGAATCCATTTCAGGAGGGTTTAAGTTTTACCCATTTGGTCCGTAATTCAAACCAGTATTCTTTTGTCTAATGGAGACACAAGTTTGGAGAAGAGGGGAAGGGACGGATCAGGCATCAGGAAATGTTTCTCTAGTAATTACTCTGAGTGTCACGATCCTGGGCTTGGTCACTGGAGATCAGAGAAGTGTACGCCCTGAGTCTGTTGTAAGAGGCTCACCAACTGGCTGGGACCATATTTGGAAGCCAATAGTTACAGCAGTGGTTCATGCTGGGGTGTGATCAGGGAAGGGTTCCAGGAGGCAGAGTCCTCTAAACTGGACCCCAAAGGTTGAACAGGAGTTTGCTGGACAGGAGAAAAGGCAGAGGGAGGAGCATGGGCATGGATAGATGGATATGTGGATGGATGAAATGTGGCCTGTCTTGGCACAGGGAGACCACTGGGCAGCCAGGGAAGTGATGAGGGCAAAAGGGCAGGGGTTAGCGGCCAGCACACACATGGCTTTCAAAAGAGAATGTCTGCGAAAAAGGACACTCGAAGGTGGAAACTTGAGTCCTTGGGGCCAGGTTACAGGGTCAGGTTAACAGAGAGAAACCTGGTATTTGAGGTAGAACGGAGACATTGCTGGAAAGCTGTATGGCTTTCAGATGTGGCCAAGTCTTCCTTGATCTTGAATAGAAGCCTGATCCAGTTCTGGGGAAATCAATGAGTGGGAAGAGAAAGGAATTCTCAATTCCTAGACCCATAAGAAGGGATAGTTGTGGTGTTCACATTTGGGATTAATTATCAAAGACCCACATACCTCCCCTTAAACCTGGCTGTTTAGTCAGAAAGCAGATGATGCTCATGTCCTCGAGGGATGAGGACCTTGAACCGGGAGATGGGCTTAGGAGTTTGGCTCTGACAAAGTCATGCTTCCTTTCTGGAAGATGGAGATAACAAGAGTGTCCAACTCAGGACTAAATGAGAGGGTGTCTTAGAGAACAGCTGACGCAAAGAAGGAGAAGCTACAACTGTTACTGGAACAAGGAAGTTCTGGCATATCCCAGAGACAAGGCCCTGGCCAGGGTTGTAGTTCCAGAGTATCAATCTCTTCTGCACACTGTTGGCAGAGTGAGCTTTGTACTGCATAGATGTGACCCATAATTTGCTCCTCAACCTTTCATGGTTCCCTACTACCCTCTAGAGAAAGCCTAAATTCTTTAACTTGAACAATAAGGCACTGCCTGGTCAGGCACCCTCCGCCTTTCCTATCCTCACCTGAGGCCCGTTACGGCTTCCCTGACGGCCCCTGAGACCCCCAGAACTCCCAGGACATTTAGCTTCTTAGTGCTCAGCTCTCTACCTTGTTTTCACTTATCTGCCTTCCTCACAAGTCTATGAGGGGAAAACTCAATAAATGTCTGCTGAATGAATGAATGAAAGGGGGGCAGTTCTAAGAAACAAGGGGGTCACTGTACACTGGCCAAATGCTTTGAGAGGTATCTATTTCAGCAGGGTAGGAATTATCAGTACCCATAATTCACAGATAAGGAGACTGAGGCTAAGGTAATCTCACTTCCTGACACTTAAATTCCTGAGCACCTGTGGATGAGGCAGGCACTGTGTTGGGCCCTCACAGATGGTATCTGTGTGCCAGCTAAGAGCAACAGATACAAGGCCAAGCACACCAGGTGACAGTTAAGGCCCTGAGACCTTGCAGAAGAGCTTAAACTTTTGTACTTCAGTTCTTCACAGGGCTGCTGAAGACTTACAGGAAATAATGTGAGCCAAGTGCCCAGCATGGTGTCCAGTATATAGAGTAGACTTAGCAAGTATTTGATTCTAATGGGAGACATAGGCCCAGAAAAGTTCCCTGAGCTAAGATGAGGAGGGTAGGACAGAGTCCTGTCCCTTCTTCCCTGACTTCAAGAGCCAGTGTCCTTATGCAAATATGTGGTCCTGTGGGTCTCCTTAACCCAGAACTGACACAGTTCTGGTGGTTGGCCTGGGCCTGTTAGATGTGGAGGCCTCAGAGGGGGCTGTTGTAGCTGAGACCACTGCAGTCAAGTTCTACTTAAGAGGCAGCAAGGGCCCCCCCAAGGTCACCCCAGGAAAGTCAGCCTCCCCAAAGCCCATCAGTAACCTGTTCGCCCTAGCTGCCTGTCCCCCTTTAGCCCCTACTTCTTCCTTTTGGGAGCTGGGATGTTGGAAAGAGGGTTTCCTGTAGGGCAGTAATGTCCAGAGGTCACCACGTCTTCATACGTGCTTCATAGCACTTTTATTTAACTGTCTTTTCCGGAGGCCTGGGTTTCCAGAAGCTGGCATCTCATCTTTTGTTTTCCCAGCACCCAGCATATTGCCCAGAATGCAGGAAATGGTTGTTGAATGAAGCAATGAATTACATTTCAGGACTCATCAGGTTCTTAGTCTGTACAGGCACCCCAAACATGCCTTTAACCTTAGAGAAACCTCATGCCACCCTATGCATTGGAAGCCACAGATGAGGAAACTGACGTCTGGGGCTATTAAGTGACTGGCTCAAGGCCAAACAGGGGCAACTCTGAGGCTCTCAGGATGGTCTGTGGGAAAGTAAAAGGTTGAGAGGAACCTTGATGAATTGAGGCAATTGGCAGGGTATAACTGTCAGTCAGAAATGCTTAGCTCAAATTATTAGGTGTGAAGAAGGAAACAGTCAAAGCTTCCCCACTGAATTGCCCAGAAGGGGTTGGCAGGAGCGACTCCTTTGCAGAACAAGGGCTGGTCCCTGTAGGGCAGGACCCGGGAGTGTAGACCCTGCCCTTCTCTGGCTGGTCCTAGTGCACAGAACACCGCCAACCTTACTTTGTACCTGGGAAACTTCAGGGTACCTCAGAAGCCCCCTGGGGTCATGTTGGTCGGGGACATTACTCTGGTTCCAGGGGGGAATCTACCCTTTAAGAAAGTCGGCTTGCTGTCTTGGCAGGGCATGTATTCCGGCACTTACGGCTGTTAAGCCTGTGTTTACTTGTGTGCCTCCATGGCTGGACTGTGGGTCTTGGAGAGTAGGAGGTTAGGGGCATGCTGAGCTTCTAGCCTACCGGGGCCAATCTCGGGGTGAAGGTCCGGAAAGGCTGAAGGGTGGAGTTTAGGGATCCCTGTGGCGATGCCGTGCAGGGCAAGGTCAAAAGCGGCCTTTTTCCCAAGTGGGCTCACGGATAACAGATAGAAGGGCTGCGGGTAAACACTCCACTGGGGCAATAATTATGCACATTTACTAAGCCTAGGGAGGAATGGTGGTCACGTGGCTCTCGAGGGCGGTGCCCTCAGCTTTGAGATGGAGTTAGCGCTAATCACAGAAGGCTTTCTGGAGGAGGCGGGATTTTTATGGCGGTAGATCGTGGTTTTCTCTGAACAGCGAGGATGCCCTTAGCATTTTAGGTAACAGCTAGCTGCCGCGGTGAGCTTTTTGCCGGGGCACAGGCCCAGGGGGCGACGGAGTCAGGCCGAATTGGGGGACGGACCTAGGGGGCCGGAGTCCCGGGGTGAGGCTGGGTTTGGGTTCCTTGACCGTCCTTGCGCCGTCTTTGATGATTGGACGCATCGTGGCCGCTCCAGGCCAGGGCTGCGGGGCCCGGGGTGCTGGGTACAGGCCTCGAGGTCCAAGGCGCCCTGGGAGCAGACAGCACCCGGCCGAAAATAAGGCTATTAGGCCTTGCTGGGCCAGCCCGGCGGTCCGCCCTCCCAACGCAGTTCCGCCGGGGTCCCGAAGCCCGGCTCGCAGGGGCGAAGCGCGCGCTCCCGGGGGATCAGGGCTGCGGAGCCGGCGGCCTGCGCTGGGCTGCTGTGGCACGAGAGGGCCATCTGCCTGGGTGCGGAGAACTGCAGCGTCTGCGGTGCGAGGCGCGGCCCCTCCGGGCCCCCAGCCCGCGTCCCCTGCCCCGCGCGCACACACCTACTGACGCCCGCCCGCGCCCGCGGCCCGAGTCCCCGTGCCAGGCCCAGACCCAGACTAGGCGCGGGAGGCGGTGCAGGGATTAGTGGACCCCTCCCCCCAGCGCTCCCCTCGCCCCGCCCGAGGCAGCGAGGACCCCTGGGCCCGGGGGTGGTGAGGGAGCTTCGTCCCGGCGGTGCCCGGGCTGGGGACACGGCATCACTGGGCGGGGGCCGCACGGCGGCAGGCCGAGGTGCGGGCGCGCTGTCAGGCTGCTGCCCGGCTCGGGTGCGGGGGGTGGGCTCAGCCGGGGGTCGCCTGGCCTCATCCCCCGGTCGAGGCTACGGCAGGGCAAGCAGTGCCCGGGCGGGTAACCCGACCCGACCCGGCTCCCGGTCGCCGCTCATCCCGCAAGGCCGTGCAGGGGGAGGGAGAGAAATGGGGGGAGGGGGAAGGGGAAGGGTGGTGGGTGAGGGGCTGTGGGGACCGCTGGGCCGAGTCCCTGGCCTGTCTGCGCTGCTCTAGGGCGGCTGCCTGTGTTGCCCGGGACGAGCCAGCCCCTGCCTCGCGGGCGTCGGGCCTGCGGCAGAAGGGAGCCCTGAGGCTGCACAAGCTTGGCTCGGGGAGGCAGACCCGAGCTGCTGCCTCCATTTTGTTTCCTGCTCAGCTTGGTCTGTGGTGGTGGTGGTGTGGGTTTGGGGTGCGGCCGGGCAGGGGGTTCACCTGCGGCCGCGCCTGCTCGGGGTCTGAGGCCTCGAAGACCCCAGCCCAAGCCCCCAGGTGAGCCCCGCGGTAGGAGGGGGGTTGCCTTGGCTTCGGGCCGAGCCGAGCGGGCTGAGGGCAGGTGCCCAGTGGATGGGGAGACGGGCTGTAACCTAAGATGGAGGTCGGGACTGACGCGGGCCCGAGCGGGGCTGGCGGGGCGGTCGGACAGGCCTCAGCCGGGCCAGGTGCCGCCGGGGTTGGGGCTCGAGTTGGGTAGGGTGCAGGAGCCGTGTGCAGCTCGGGGCCGGCGCAGCGCCCCGAGGTAGACTAGGGGATCTGAGTGCCACCCACGACGCCCGCAGGCCCAGACACTCCGGGGAGGCGCGCGAGGCCCCTGGGGAGCCTGCCTCAGGCCCCGCCCGGGCAGCCGGGCCGGCCCGTAGGCCCGGGCCGCGAGCGGGCGCGCAAGGGGAGGGGAGGGGGCGGCAGCGGCGGCTCCGCTGATTGGGCGGCGCGCTCGCGAGCCCGACTTCACCCGCCCTGAACCCCGAAGAGTGAGGCGAGGGAGCGCGCGCGCGCGGTGGGGGAAGGGGTGCGCGCGCACTCGGTGCCCCAGCCGCACGCGGGCCGGCGCGAGGCGCTGGGTCGCACGCGCCGCCGCGGGGGCGCGCGCGGTGGGGGTGTGAGGAGGAGGAGGCGGCGGCGGAATAGGCCGGGGCAGGTCGCGCTTGCTGCCTTCTCCCCTGAAGAGAGACGCGGGGGGAGGGGGGTGCGGCGAGCGGCTCCGCTCTCTCCCCAAGGCTCCGCTCGCGCCCCAGTGTAATGAGGGTCACCCCCTCCCCCCAGCCGGCCCGGGAGGGGGCGCGGGGCACGGTAACTAGTGCGCTGGGGTGGGTGGCGGGCAGGCGCGAGGAGGAGGGAGGAGGTGGCCGGGCGGGGAAGATGGTGGTGGCCGTGAGGTGAGGGGTGCGGGGGAGGGCCGGGCGCGGTGTTGGTGGCCCGCGGCGTTGTAGCCGCGGGCCCCCCTCCCCCTCCATCACTACCAGCCGGGCTCAGGCCTAGCCGGCCGGGCCGCCGCGAACTTCCTCCCGGCGCGGCCCGTGCCCCGCCGGCCTCCCGCGCGCACCTCGGCCTCCGCCTCCCCTCAGGTAGCCGGCTGGTGGGCGCGGGGCCGGCGGCCCTCCTGCAGCAAACTTTGCTTGCTGCTTAATATTGATGAGTGCGATCGGCTTGGCCAGGAGGTGCTGCCGCGGCTGCGGGAAGGAGCGCGGCCCGGGCAGGCGGCGGCGGCGGCGTCGGCAGCAGCCATGTTTGTCAAGCTGTAGCAGCTGCTGCTGGCCTGACTCGGCTTCACCGGCTGCCTCCGTTTCTCTCCCCCTGCCGCGTCCCGGCCTCTGGGCCTTGCAGCCGTGGACCGAACAGTTCTGCAGTCTGGACGGCGAGGTTCGGGGTGCACTCGCTTCGGCCGACTAGCCTGCGGCCTGGGCACGGCCCCTGCAAGGGCTTCAGCGCCGGCTGGGCGCAGGGTGCAGCGCTATTGTGACCGCTGCGCTCGAGCGAGCCAGGAAGGGGGGGGTAACGTTTTTGTGCAGCGTCCGGGACCCCCCTCGAACCCTACAGCCCCCTCCCTTTTGGAGATCCGGCCGCTGAACACCCCCCCCCCCCTCAGCGGGGGATGGGGAGGACGATTCCTGTTTGAGATTTAGGAATTTCTACTGCCAAAGGGATTTTAATTTTAGTTCAGCCCAACTGTCCACCAGTCTGCAGTGCAGGAAAAAGGGACGGGCTGTTTGCATGTGGCAAGATCTGCCCAGCTCCGGGAAGATGGAGTTTGCGGAGGCTCACCGAAGCCATTTTTCCATCGTCAGCTGGGGAACTTTTTCCGCCCATGGAAGTGCAGCAGAAAGGCATCGAGGCCACTAGGCCTTGAGAAGTGGCTGCCATTTTGAAGATCAGAGTCAAATGGCCTGTAAACTCCGATTAATTGCTGTTTTTGGATTCCAGGTTGATGCTGGCGCAGGATGGATCAGACCTGTGAACTATCTAGAAGAAATTGTCTGCTGCCCTTTTCCAATCCAGTGAATTTAGATGCCCCTGAAGACAAGGACAGCCCTTTCGGTAATGGTCAATCCAATTTTTCTGAGCCACTTAATGGGTGTACTATGCAGTTATCGACTGCCAGTGGAACATCCCAAAATGCTTATGGACAAGATTCTCCATCTTGTTACATTCCACTGCGGAGACTACAGGATTTGGCCTCCATGATCAATGTAGAGTATGTAAATGGGTCTGCTGATGGATCAGAATCCTTTCAAGACCCTGAAAAAAGTGATTCAAGAGCTCAGTCGCCAGTTGTTTGCACTTCCTTGAGTCCTGGTGGTCCAACAGCACTTGCTATGAAACAGGAACCCTCTTGTAATAACTCCCCTGAACTCCAGGTAAAAGTAACAAAGACTATCAAGAATGGCTTTCTGCACTTTGAGAATTTTACTTGTGTGGACGATGCAGATGTAGATTCTGAAATGGACCCAGAACAGCCAGTCACAGAGGATGAGAGTATAGAGGAGATCTTTGAGGAAACTCAGACCAATGCCACCTGCAATTATGAGCCTAAATCAGAGAATGGTGTAGACGTGGCCATGGGAAATGAACAAGACAGCACATCAGAGAGTAGACACGGTGCAGTCAAATCGCCATTCTTGCCATTAGCTCCTCAAACTGAAACACAGAAAAATAAGCAAAGAAATGAAGTGGACGGCAGCAATGAAAAAGCAGCCCTTCTCCCAGCCCCCTTTTCACTAGGAGATACAAACGTTACCATAGAAGAGCAATTAAACTCAATAAATTTATCTTTTCAGGATGATCCAGACTCCAGTACCAGTACATTAGGAAACATGCTAGAATTACCTGGAACTTCATCATCATCTACTTCACAGGAATTGCCATTTGTAAGCAGTTTTTGGTACAACTTAAATATATACATAAATGTATATATACAGGCAACTTAAAGGGAAATGTAACTAATTGGTTTTTGGTTGCATATCAGTTCACAGCTGAGAGCCTATTGCTAATGATAGGCTTTTTGGGGAAATTTTACTTTGATTTTTAAATTTATCTGTTGTAAGAGTTTGGTTCTTTTCAGATTTTTCCGGGTTAAGTTTCCATTGAGGATTGCCTAAGAGTTAAAACTTCAAGGGCATTTGATTGAGTTCAGATTTTATTTTTCAAATGGAGGTATACATTTGTTAGTTTTTTTTTTGTTCTTGTTTTTTTCTTTAAATGCTTTGGCTTGCTGGTATCATGAGCACAGGTGAACCAATTAATTTCCTGGAGTCCTTTTTTTAACACAAGGCATGGCTTATTTTTTTAGTTGATGGGGTGACTCTTGCTTCAGTTTGGAGTGCATTTTGGGTGCAAATTGAAAGTAGCTAAGATGAGGAGACCTTCTTGAACATCAGTCAAAATTTAAATTAGGCCAGTTTTTCTGAACTACCTGTTGTGAAGGTATAGCATCCTATGCTTTAGATAAATGCCACCATCAGAGCCTTGAGCTTTTTTGAGCCTTTTCTGGTTTTTAGTTTCAAAGTTTATGTATGTATACGCAGGTGTGGTATGTGTACGTGTGAAGAAATAGAAGAACTAATTTGAGTTGTTACTTGGTAGTGCTGTGTACTATAAATGATAAAGGTCCTTTTTTGAAATTTTGTAGAATTTCTTGATCAGTTAGCAGAATGAACAGTTGACTTCTTTCAGTCTCAGTTTCATCATTTTTTTTTTTTTAAGATTTTATTTATTTATTTGACAGAGATCACAAGTAGAGACAGGCAGAGAAAGAGAGAGAGAGGAGGAAGCAGGCTCCCTGCTGAGCAGAGAGCCCGAAGTGGGGCTCGATCCCAGATCCTGGGATCTATGACCCGAGCCGAAGGCAGAGGCTTTACCCACTGAGCCACCCAGGCACCCCGAGTTTCATCATCTTTAAAATCAAACTTCTTAGTTGTTAAAAGATAGCCCTCAGTTTTAAATACTTGATTCTAATTTTGTTTTCTTCTCAGATTGTTAGGTCATCTGTAATGTCACCACAGAGGATCTCCCTGTGATCTGAATCTTTAAAGATTCAGAGTCATCTGAATCTTTAAAGATTTAATCAGAAAAAATTTTATGGGCTGGTCATTTTGGGTGCATTAAACATTCACTTTATCATAGAGCCTTGATAGCCTTGATGTTCTTTAAAGTCACGAGAATGTGGGTGTGTCACTTTTGTTTGTTGATTCATTTATGAAATATGCTTTAGAACTTCTTGGTTTCTTAACTTGGCAGTTGCAGATTTAAAAAATTTGTTTTGGTAGTTATCTTTTTTGTTTTGTTTTGTTTTTTGTTTTGTTTTGGTAGTTATCTTGAGTCTGTATTGTCCTAGGTATTTTTTAGGGTTGATAGGCTGTATTGGCAACCTATTGGCAGCTTAGACAAACCCTTTTCCTTGGGTTCATGTTGAAATTATTTTATGTGTATAGTTTTGCCTTTGTGTTTACATAAAACCCTAGATCTGACAGTAGAAATAGATAATTCTCTAGAAGCATATATATAGAATCTATATCTGTTGTTTCTCATCAAAAGAGATGTCAGTGGAGTATTGGCTCATTTATAAACAGTTGAAAATATTGGAGCCTATAGACAATACGTTAGGTATCTAAACTGGGAGTTAGAAAACTTGTATAAGTAGAATTTTTTTTTTATCCTGGCAGGAAGTCTGAATTGCTTAAAGACTTTATGGGTTTGAAGAGGCAAGTAACCTGTTTATTTTAGGCCTTTGGTTTAAGGTTGTGGATGCAATCTGTAGCTTTGATTTTTGCCTTTGATATTTTTTAACTGAAGATTTGAAAAAGTCAAATCAATCTGAGAATGCAGATTCAGCTGAACAAAATAGCCTGGGAAAGGTGTAATTAAAAATAATTCTATATGGTCACACACTTAATACATATAGACCATTCACAGTTGATACATTGATACAGCAGGTATAGATTTATGCTCAGGGCTAGAAATTTTATTTTTTTTTAAAGATTTATTGTATTTTTAAAAAATATTTTATTTATTTATTTGACAGAGATCACAAGTAGGCAGAGAGGCAGGCAGAAAGAGAGAGGAGGAAGCAGGCTCCCTGCTGAGCAGTGAGCCTGGTGTGGGGGCTTGGTTCCAGGACCCTGGGATGATGACCCGAACCGAAGGCAGAGGCTTTAACCCCCTGAGCCACCCAGGTTCCCCATATTGTTTGTTTGTTTGTTTGTTTTTTGAGAGAGAGAGCGCATAAGTGAGCACAAGTGAGCTCACGGGCAGAGAGGCAGAGGAAGAGGGAGAGAAATCCTAAGCAGACCCATCACTGAGCAGGGACCCCAACTCAGGGCTTGATCTTAGGACCTGAGATCATGACCTGAACTGAAATCAAGAGAGTCACTCAACTGACTGAGCCACCCAGGCTCCTCAGGGCTGGAAATTTTAGAAAATCATTAGCAAATGCTATTTGTCCTTTTGTTCTGTCTGATATTATGATAGAATAAGATTCTCTTACGGAATAGTAAGAATGGTTACTAGGATTATATACTCCCTGTCTTAAATTAAAGAAAGACACATGATTCAAGATTATATTGTCTGTTGTTTGGTATATCTAGCTATAAGCAGACTGTGTCCTGTCATAAGTAAGCAGCCTCATCAGTTTCTCCTTATGTGCTTTTTTTTTTTTTTTTTTGAAGATTTTATTTATTTATTTGAGAGAGAAAGAGAGAGCACGAGTAGGAGGGAGGGGCAGAGGGAGATGTAGACTACCTGCTGAGCAGGGACCCTGACTTGGATCTCTATGCCAGGACTCCAGGATCGTGACCTGACTGGAAGGAAGACACATAACCACCTGAGCCACCCAGGCTCCCCCCTTATGTGCTTTTGAGTTACTTTGTCTGATTATAGTGATGTGAAATGATTGTCATAGTTAATCGTCCTGACTGGATGCTTTTGTATTTGATTGGGTGTACAATGCTTCATGATATGTAGGTGCTTGATAAAATATTGAAGGAAAGTTGGTCCCAGAGCTGCAAGTTTAAACAGGCAATAACTTACAGCTTATTAAGTGCTTTGGTCTATATTGTCTCACTGGGTCTTTATAGCCTTGTTGTAAAAAGGGAGGTCATAAATGACATAGGTCTTCCTTCAAGGCACTTGAGATTATTAGAGACAAGACTAAAACCCTTGAAATCAGAATTATCTCAGTACTCTTGGTTTTTCTGTAGTGACTTCTGATCGTCTCTGACACTCTTCCTGGGCCTGGTTTACTCACTAGGCGGATTTGTAGCAGTTGTTTTCTACTCTTAGCTTAGATATTTTATAGAGATTTTATACTATGGTGGTATCCATGAATTTAGGGATAGTCAAAACTCTTAGGATGTAGCTAGCTCAGGCTCGTCTGATGTATATATTATACTCTATTTAAAGAAGATCCTTAAAAATGAATCCACTTAAAATGGGGACAACCATTTCATAATGAGAAAATGGTTTACTTAGGATTTTATATTGAAAAGTGAAATTAAGAATTATGAAAGTAAATTTTTTTGAAGATTTATCTATTTGACAGAGAGAGAGAGAGAGCACAAGTAGGCAGAGCAGCAGGCAGAAGGAGAGGGAGAAGCAGGTTCTCCACTGAGCAGGGAGCCTGATGTGGGTCTTGATCCTAGGACCCCAAAATCATGACCTGAGACAAAGGCAGCTGCTTAACCGACTGAGCCACCCTGGTGTGCCGAAAATAAATTTTTTAGACCTCTATCAAAACTTTGGTTTTGATGGCAGCTGTTTATTATAATAAGACAAGAATCAAATGGATTAAAAGAAATATTGTCCAGTGAAATTGTACAATAGGGAGATGATATTCTTTATTTTGTTTTACTCTCATCATGATCATAAAGAGGGTAAATTTTTGTAAAATAGTTAAGGACTTAATCAGTTTTAGTAAGGTTCTCTTTTAGAAATGTAGGCTCTGGAAAATTGCAAGCATGTACCAAAGAAGAGAGAATGGTAGAAATTCCCATGTACATACCCAGTTTAAAAAATAACTGATATTTTATCAATCTTGTTTTATCTTCCCTCTGTTGCTGTTCACTTATACTTCTTAATCCTTTGATGTTTATCATGTCACTCTTTGAAGCTCCTGTCCTATTATTGTCAGCTGTCATTTATTTAGTGGTTGACCTGGATTATCCTTTCTTTGTCTGTAATCAAAATGGTTTTTCTTTATTTACGTTGACTTTAAGAAACACAGCGTCTTGGGGTGCCTTAATCTTAAGAAAAAAACAGCATCTTTTCACCAGATTTCTTTGCAGTTTTAATTGTAACTGGTAGTATAATATTAGTTCTTTCATTAGGTGGAGATAGACACTACATTGTCCATAGAAAGATATTTGAATGGAGAATTTATTTATTTAAGGATTTTTAAATTTATTTGACAGAGAGATACAGTGAGATAGGGAACAAAAGCAGGGGGGTGGGAGAGGGAGAAGCAGGCTTCCCACTGAGCAGGGAGCCCAGTATAGGACTCGATCCCAGACCCTGGGATCATGACTTGAGCTGAAGGCAGACACTCAATGACTGAGCCACCAGGTGTCCCTGTTTTTTATCTTTTAAAATATTTTATTTATTTATTTGAGAGAGAGAAAGAGTGAGGGCACAAGCAGGGGGCAGAGGGAAAGAGCCTGCAGCGAGGCTCGATCCCAGGACCCTGGGATCGTGACCTGAGCTGAGGGCAGACACTCAACGACTGAGCCACCCAGACTCCCCTGGAGATTAAAAAAGGTTTATTTATTAGACAGCAAGCACACACCTGCTCGTGCAGGTGGGGAGAGGGACAGTGAAGGGGAGAGAGAGAGAATCTCAAGTAGATTCCACTCTGTGCTTAGAGGAGCCTGACTTGTGGCTGGATCTCATGACCCTGAAATCATGACCTGAGCTGATACCAAGAGTGGGATGCGTAACTGACTGCGCCATCCCGGCGCCCCTGAATGGAGATGTTTTTGCCATTTAAAAATAGATATTTTTGGGGTATCTGAGTGGCTCTGCCTTCGGCTCAGGTCACGATTCCAGGTTCTGGATTTGAGCTCCTCTTTGGGCTTCTTGCTCAGCAGGAAGCCTGCTTCTCCCTCTCCCACTCCCCCAATTTATGTTCCCTGTCTCACTGTGTCTCTCTAAATAATAAAATCTTAAAAAAAAAAATAGATATTTTGTGGGCACCTGCTTCAGTTGGTTAAGTGTCTGCTTTTGGCTCAGGTCATAATCCTAGGATCCTGGGATAGAGCCTCATGTCAGGCTTCCTGGTCAGCGGGAAGCCTGCTTCTTCCTCTCTTCCCCACTCATGCTCTCTCTCAATATGTCTGTCTTTCTCTCTCTCTCTCTCCCTCATATAAATAAATGAAATCTTTTAAAAATACATAAAAAGAGGTACTTTGGTGTTGTAACAATCCCCTACTTACAATCTCGGGGATTCATAAAGTACTCAAAAATCACCCACTATACTGAGTTGTGTGTTGTGGATGATTAAGAGGTTTAAGAGTTGAGTGGAAAGATGAGAGAAACCTAGAGTCATCAAGGCTTCAGGGAAGAAGTAGAACTTAAATTGGTCTTGGTTGGGTTTGGTTAGGTTTAGAAATGTATTTTGGATGTGGAGAATTAAATGAATATAATATTTTCAAGGGGTATTTGTTGGGGTTGGGTGGGTAGCATGGATGTAGTCAAGTAATAGGGCCTAGAAATCTCGACTGTGACATTTACTGTTAAAGTGATAGGATTGGGAGCCAGCAAGGGATTTTAGCTGAGAAGTGATAATGATGAAGTCTGTGTTTGGAAAACAGGCTGGGGAAGAGTAGAAGCAGCATTAGGATGCAGGAGTCTGTTGCAGTTGTAATTAAAATTTAGACTTGGGCAGAATCAGCAGTAGAAAGAAAGTGGGGGGGATAGTCCAAAAGATTATTTCAGAGGAGGGAAATGGGCAGTCCTTTTGGGTGGCCTGGATTGGAGGCAAAATTGGAGTCTCCATTTGAGGAAAGAAGGAGAGGTGAGTGCAGATAATATGTAAGGCTTTTGTTGGTGCCTGAGACAGTGATTCCTTAGGGATTCTCTTCCTCTGCTCTCATCATTGCAGCAATTCTCTACTTTTTCCTTTCCTGTCTCAGAAGAAAATAGATCCTATCTCCATGCCTCTCAGGTTCTACTCACTCCCGCCTTGCTGGAGGACCCTATGTTACTCATTATTCTTTTCTCTTTTCCTCTGGAGTCTTCATTCTCTCTCTCTTTTTTAAAGATTTTATTTATTAATTTGGCAGAGAGATATACAGTGAGAGAGGGAACACAGCATGGGGAGTGAGAGGGAGAAGCAGAGTTCCCGGTGAGTACGGAGCCCAATGTGGGGCTCGACCGTGGGCTTGTTCCCAGGACCCGGGGATTGTGACCTGAGCCTAAGGCAGACCCTTAACTACTGAGCCACCCAGGTGCCCCTACCTAATATATCGCTTTTTCTGCCTAAAAATGGGATGACATCTTCCTATTCTAAAGGAAAAATGTGTGTATCCTATAATCCCTCCAGTGATCTTTCCCCTTTGTGGTGAATTTCTTTAAAGAGTTATCTACTTTGTTTACCTCTCTTTAATGCTCTGTGAATTGGCTTTTATGTATATCCTCCTGTCTGCTATATCTATTCTTCTATAAGTCACAGGGGACACTTCAATACTATACCAGACTTGGCAGCATTTGACTACCACTCCTTTAAACTGTCCTTTGACTGCTTGCTCTCTTTTCTTCCTCTTTCATTTTCCAGTCTCATATACTTACATGTATTCACTTTACTGCTACTCTGCTGTGTGAAAATGCTCTTGACCTGACTTCTGAGCTTCAGACTAAGAAATTCTAGTCACTATAACCCACCTTCTCTTTCACCTGTATCATACTCAACGTTCAAACCTGTCCCTTATATTGCCAGACATGCATTTTCTTCTGTGTTAATGATGGCATCATCCTCCTGTTCATTTTAAGGGTGGAACTTTGGGGTAACTTAATTCATTTATGTGATCAAACCACATTTGAGTGCTTCCTCTATGCCAGGGGCTGCTAGTATTAAAAAAAAAGAAAGGGAAGACATAGTCTTTTTTTTTTTTTTTTAAGATTTTATTTATTTATTTGACAGAGAGAGAGATCACAAGTAGGCAGAGAGGCAGGCAGAGAGAGAGGGGGGAAAAGGCTCCCTGCCGAGCAGAGAGCCCAGTGCAGGACTTGATCCCAGGACCCCGAGACCACAATCCGAGCCGAAGGCAGAGGCTTAACCCACTGAGCTACCCAGGCACCCCCGTAGTCTGTGTTTTTAGGGAACTTTACTGTTTAAGGAAGACAAATGTGAACAGTGACAGTACAGAATACTAAGTGGTCTAATAGGTGTTAGTGATACAGCAGTGTGGCATGTCTGGAGTAATCAGGAAGAGCTTCACAGAGGGGTTATATGTAATTGAGCAGAGACATGACGGTAAGTAAGAAGGGATAATATATACAAATGCCAAGAAATTCTTTGATAGGCATCTGTGGAGGAGTGGGTTTGTCAGGAGACAGAGTATAAAGATAGGCCTTGTATGCCATCCTTAAAGTGAACTTTTTATTTTATTTTATTTTATTTTATTTTATTTTATTTTTTTAAGATTTTATTTATTTGTCAGAGAGAGAGGAGAGCGAGCGAGCACAGGCAGACAGAATGGCAGGCAGAGGCAGAGGGAGAAGCAGGCTCCCCGCCAAGCAAGGAACCCGATGTGGGACTCGATCCCCGGACGCTGGGATCATGACCTGAGCTGAAGGCAGCTGCTTAACCAACTGAGCCACCCAGGCGTCCCTAAAGTGAACTTTTTAAAAAAAAAAATTTATTTATTTGACAGATCACAAGCAGGCAGAGAGGCAGGCAGAGAGAGAGGGAAGCAGGCTCCCTGCTGAGCAGAGAGCCCGATGCGGGGCTCGATTCCAGGACCCTGAGATCATGACCTGAGCCGAAGGCAGAGGCTTTAACTCACTGAGCCACCCAGGAGCCCCAAAGTGAACTTTTTTTTAAAGTTTTTTTTTTTTTTTTTAATTAAAAAAATAATTTCTTTATTTATTTGACAGAGATCACAAGTAGGCAGAGAGGGAGGCAGAGAGAGGGGGGCGGAAGCAGGCTCCCCGCTGAACAGAGAGCCTGATGGGGGGCTCCATCCCAGGACCCCGGGATCATGACCTGAGCTGAAGGCAGAGGCTTTAACCCACTGAGCCACCCAGGCGCCCCTAAAGTTTTTTTTTTTTTTTAAGCTTTTTTAAAGATTTATTTATTTGAGAGAGAGAGAGAGAGAGAGAGTATGCTTGCCAGTGTGTACATGCTCACATGAGTTGGGAGAGGGGCAAAGGAAGAGGGACAGGCAGACTCCCTGCTGAACCGTGAGCCTGACCTGGGGCTTGATCTCAGAACTCTGAGATCATAACTTGAGCGGAGGTCAGGTGCTTGACTGACTGAGGTACCCAGGCATTACTTTTTTACAATTAATTTTAGATTTAAGTGGTCTCTACACCCAACGTGGGGCTTGAACTCCCGACTGCAAGATCAAGAGTTGCTCGCTCTTCTGACTAAGCCTGCCAGGTGCCCTATTATGGGATTTCTAATTTATACAAATTCTCCATTTTTCATTTCTTCATTTCTATTCTAGGGTGAGGCTTTACCGCCCATCTTCGTATAGTTTTTCTTTCCAGTCTCTCTTACCCAAAATTACCTTTGACTTTGAAGATAAGAAATCCTAGGTCCCTGGTTAAAGTTTTACCTTAAGTGAATACCTCACTTTTTTCCCCGATTTGCCTAACATATAATTAGGCCCATGGACCCTTTCCTGACATTGTGAAATCTCATATGCTATACCCAGGGTGTCCTGGGTTTAGCCAGTCTGCACTATTAATGGTGGTTTGCTTTACACTTACCCATGGCTCCTGCCTTTATCTTCCTGGTCTGATTCATCTTTACATGTTAACAGTATGTAACATGGTGCTTTCTTTGTAGTGACTCAGTTAAAGAAAGAGTGGATCGTACAGTGGTACAAGTTGGGAGGGGAGTAAATTTTAGTAGGAAGGTGATGAGTGGACTCTATGTACCACTTTCAGAATTTAAGAGTTGGTTTATTTTTGTTTTGTTGTTGTTTTTTTTTTTACTTTATCTCCTCATGCACTCAATTTCAAAGGCTTTTGAATTTGAGCTCCCTAATATCTGGTATCTAATATCATTAATTTTTCTTACTGTTCTTAGAGTCTTTTAATTGTGGTTATTAAATCATATTGGTTTTGTTGAACAGATACCTGAGTGTGTATTGTGCTTCCTGTTTAGTTGGAGAAGTCCCTTTAGTCTCTGAGGCGCAGTTGCTAATCTCTAAATTGGGGCTAGTCCCTTACTTACAGGGTTGTTTTGAGAGTGTGCAACAAAGTAATTTATGTGAAGCAGCTTGATGGTGTTGGTTCTGAAGTAGGTGCTCAGTAAATGATGCCTTTATTATTATATGCCAAGAACTAAAAACATATTTGGAAGAGTTAGTCATGAATTTTGAGAAATAGATCTCTGCATTTTTGCTTTCTTCTCTGTTCTTCCAAATACTTCTGCTTTAACTTGCTAAATTAAGGACATTAATCTGTTTGTGTTTAATAATCAGAATTTTACCCATTTTTGCTTGGGAACCAGAATTTAATGTGCAGTAGGATCAGGATCTTTCTGTACTCCATCTGTTAAGTGTTATAACTTCATTACGTTATTGCATTTTTGCTGGTTGTCCTTTGTCATTGCTGTGTATATAAATGTTGAATCTCTATCCTCTGGTTTTCACGGGAATCCATTGAAAAGAAGATCCCATCTCTTTTGCGGTGGTAGGTTTGATTTTCATTGAATGATTGTTTCTTTAACTTTTTTAATGTCTCAAGTGTAGCCTTTTGAAGAAGTTTAGTGTTTAGTTAGAAAAGTAATAAATAGGGGAATGTGGGTGGCTTAGTCGATTTAACGTCTGACTCTTGATCTCAGTTCAGGTTTTTATCTCTGGGTCTTGAGTTCAAGCCCCATGTTGGGCTCCACACTGGGTGTGGAGCCTACTTTAAAAAAGGGTGGCGCCTGGGTGGCTCATTGGGTTGGGCCTCTGCCTTCCGCTCAGGTCATGATCTCAGGATCCTGGGATGGAGCCCCCAGTTGGGCTGTCTGCTCGGCGGGGAGCCTACTTCCTCCTCTCTCTCTGCCTGCCTGCTTGTGATCTCTCTCTCTCCCTCTCTCTCTGTCAAAGCAGATAAATAAAATCTTTACGGAAAAAAAAAAAGGGAAAAGAAAGGTAATAAGATAGAGTGGATTGTGGTAAAAAAAAAGTCAAAAATGGAATGTAAAAGTCTCTTTGTATCAACCCTCATATTCCTCATTTGCACTCGATGTCCTATTAGAATTTTCTTTATATATGTACCTTTTAAAAATATTTTGGTAATGTAAGTGGCCTGAATATCTATTACTCAATACCTTTGTTAACATGTTAAGGGTATTTTTTTTTTTAAAGATTTTATTTCTTTATTAGAGAGAGACAGGGAGATGACAAGTCGGCAGAGCAGCGGGCAGAGAGAGGGGGGGAAGCAGGCTTCCCGCTGAGCAGAGAGCCTGACGAGGGGCTCGATCCCAGGACCCTAAGATCATGATCTGAGCTGAAGACAGAGGCCCAACCCACTGAGCCACCCAGGCGCCCCTATTATTGAAATTTTTACTGAGATAAATGTAGGTTTACAATTTTAAGAAATAATACAAAGCGATCTCTTACATATTTCGCCTGGTTTTGCAATGCTAATGTTTTGTGAAGATGTCTAATATTATTATTATTATTATTATTTTTTAAAGATTTTATTTATTTATTTGACAGAGAGATCACAAGTAGACGGAGAGGCAGGCAGAGAGAGAGAGAGAGGGAAGCAGACTCCCTGCTGAGCAGAGAGCCCGATGCGGGCCTCGATCCCAGGACCCTGAGATCATGACCTGAGCTGAAGGCAGCGGCTTAACCCACTGAGCCACCCAGGCGCCCGATGTCTAATATTATAATGAGGATATTGATGTTGTTGTAATCCACCAATCTTGTTCAGATGTCCCAGTTTTTGTTTTTCATGTTACTGTTTTTTTTTCCCCCAAAAGGAAGTTCGTATTTCTAAAAAGACCTGTACCAGATGTCTCCAGTTATACCTGTCCTCATTATATGTAATGCATAATATATACTATATATATATATTAAGTTTCCTACATTTTTCTCACCTGTATAGGTTCATATATGTACCACCACAGTCAAGATACTGAATAGTTTTAGCACCACAGGATCTCTCCTCTGGCCCTTTTGTATCATAACCATCTCCTTTCTTGAAGCTCCTTTTCCAGCCTTTGCTAACTACTAAATCTGTCCTTTGTAAGATTTTGTTATTTCAAAAATGTTACATAAATGGTATCATACAGTATATAGTTTTTGGGATTGGGCTTTTTCACTTATATATGTAAGTCTCTGGATCAATATTTTATTCCTTTTTATTACTAAGTAGGATTCCACAGATCTTGGATATACCACAGTTTAACCATGGACCTGTTAAAGGACATCTGGCTTTATTCCAGCTTTTGGCTTTTAGAAGTAAAAGTGCTGTGAACATCTGTGTACAGGTTTTTGTCTAAACATAAGTTTTCATTTTTCTGGGATAAATTTATGCCCCAGAGTTAGAATTGTTGAATTGTATGGTAGTGACATGTTTAGTTTTATAAGAAGCTGTCAAGTTGATATCTAGAGTGACTGTATCATTTACATTCTCACCAGCACTGTATGAGTGATGCAGTTCTCTGCATCATTGTTACCATTTGATGTTGTCATTATTATTAATTTTTTTCTTTTTAAAATTTTTTTCCTTTATTTGGCAGAGAGAGAGACAGTGAGAGAGAGAACCAAGCAGGGGGAGTGGGAAAGGGAGAAGCAGGCTTCCAGTCGAGCAGGGAGTCTGATGCAGGGCTTGGTCCCAGGACCCTGGGATTATGATCTAAGCCAAAAGTAGATGCTTAATGACTGAGCCA
Organism: Lutra lutra; assembly: GCF_902655055.1. Lineage (NCBI taxonomy): Eukaryota > Metazoa > Chordata > Mammalia > Carnivora > Mustelidae > Lutra > Lutra lutra. The sequence continues at coordinate 66,119,558 of NC_062282.1, forward strand.
CCCATGCGCCCCTTCTTTTTGTTTGTTTGTTTTCTTTTTTTTTTTTTAAGATTTTTATTTATTTGAGAGAGAGGGAATATAAGAAGGCGGGAGTGGGAGAGGGAGAAGCAGGCCTCCCACCGAGCAGGGAGCCAATGTTGGGCTCCATCCCAGGATGCTGGTGTCATCACCTGAGCCGAAGCAGGCGCTCAAAACTGAGCCAACCAGGCACCCCTCGTCTTTTTTTTTTTTTTTTTTTAAGATTTTATTTATTTATTTGACAGAGATCACAAGTAGGCAGAGAGGCAGGCAGAGAGAGGAGGAAGCAGCCTCCCTGCTGAGCAGAGAGCCCAATGCGGGACTCGATCCCAGGATCCTGGCATCATGACCTGAGCCGAAGGCAGAGGCTTAACCCACTGAGCCACCCAGGCGCCCTTCTTTTTGTTTTTTAAAATTTTTATTTTTAAGTAAATTTTACATTCCCCATGGGGCTTGAACTTAGAACCACAGAGATCAGGGAGTCACACGTTCTATCAACTGAGCCAGCCAGGCGCCCCTTTTTTCTTTTCCTCATTCATTCATTCCTTTCTAGTGTAATTAATACACAAGTGTTGTATTAGTGTCAGGGGTACAGTATAATGATTCAGCAGTTCCTTTTTTTTTTTTTTAAAATTAAAGATTCTGCTTATTTCAAGAGAGGGCGAGTGTACAAGAGCTGGGGAAGAGGGGAGGGTCAGAAGGAGAAGGAGAGAGAATCTCAAGCAGATTCCATACTGAGTGCAGGGCCCTAGGCAAGCTCCATCCAACCACCATGAGATCATGACCTGAGCTGAAATCAGGATTCTGACGATTAACTGATTGAGCCACCCAGGTGCCCCTAATAATTCAACAATTCCACACATTACTGCTCATTATAAGTGTACTCTTAATCTCCTTAATCCATTTTGCCCATCCCCCCCCCCCACCAAATATTCCTTCTGGTAACCATCAGTTTGTTCTGTTTAAGAGTCTAGTCTTTTATCTCTTTTCTTTTGTTATGTTGTTTCTTAAATTCCTGGGATGCCTGGGTTGCTCAGGAAGTTAAGCATCTGAGTCTTGATTTTGGCTTAGGTCATTTCAGGGTTGTGAGATCAAGCCCAACATTGGGAGTGGAGCCTGCTTAAGATTCTCTCCCCCTCTCTCTCTGCCCCTCACCACCCCCTGTTGACATGCATGGGCGTGCTCTCTCTCTCTAAAAAAAAAAAAAAAAAGAAGAAGAAGATTAGAAATCTTGGGGTATTTGTCTTTCTTTGACTTATTTCACTTAGCATTATACCCTCCAGATCCATCCATGTTGCAAAAGGCAGATCTCATTCTTTTTTTTATGACTGATATTCCATTGTATATATCTATATCATGGCTATTTGCAAATAATGTTGCAGTAAGCATAGGGGTGCATACAGCTTTTTGAATTGTGTTTTCATATTCTTTTTTTTTTTTTTTTAAAGATTTATTTATTTATTTATTTGACTGAGAGAGATCACAAGTAGACAGAGAGGTAGGCAGAGAGAGAGAGGGAAGCAGGTTCCCTGCTGAGCAGAGAGCCCGATGTGGGACTCGATCCCAGGATCCTGAGATCATGACCCGAGCCGAAGACAGCAGCTTAACCCACTGAGCCACCCAGGCGCCCCGTGTTTTCATATTCTTTAGGTAAATACCCAGTAGTGGAAGTACTGGGTCATCTGGTAATTCTATTTTTAATTTTTTTGAAGAACCTCCATACTGTTTTCCACAGTGGCTGTACCAGTTTGCATTCCACCAGCAGTGCATGAGGGTTCCTTTTTCTCCACATCTTTGCCAACACTTGTTTCTTGTGTTTTTGGTTTTAGCCATTCTGACAGGTGTGAGATGATATCTAATTGTGGTTTTGATTTGCGTTTGTATGGTCACTATTTTTAGTTCAGCCATTTTGATAGTTATGTAATGATATCTCATTATGGTTTTAATTGGCATTTTCCTGATAGCTAATGATGTTGAACATCTTTTTGTGTGCTTATTTGCCATCTGTATATCCTCTGGTGAAATATGTTCATCTCTTTTGCCCATTTTCTAATTGGATTGTTTTATTTTTTTATTTTTTTTATTTTTTTTACTGTTGCGTTTTGAGAGTTCTTGCTAGATGATCTACATTCTTTGTAATGGTTATATACAAACCATAATTTTTAAGCATTGCTTCCACTTTTAGATAGAGAATGAACAAAGCCGTACATACTTGTGGTTTCCCTTTTATAAATTGAAACAGATTTTAGGGTTGCTTTTATTAGGCAAATTACTTTATTAAGGTTTCTAAAGCTCTTTTCACATCTCCAGTAATGCTGTATAAAATACCATAATACTCTGGTAAAGATTGCTGGAAGGATAAAATCCATTTTAGAGTATGAACAATTGTATTTACACACTATAGTAAATTAAAAATAATTACTGGTTATATGATATTCCCTTATATACCAGGAAGAGTCTGAAGGTAGTCTTTCTTTGTAAATTATGAGGGTATATTACCCTTGTCATCTCTTAATTTCTCCTCATGGTGTAATTGGAGCTGTTGGGGATCCCTAGTGCAAGTAGGTGATGTACAACTTAATCTTTGTACTCAGTAAAAATAATAGACAATAGTGCCATGCTAATTGTTATTGGAATTTTACCTCCAAAAGTATTTCTCTAACATTACCTTTTGTTCAGTCGACAGTGTATTGAATTTGTTTTTATAATTATATCAAGGAATAAGCACTCTACGCATGCTGTCACCTGTAAAGAATTACAGAGCAGTTGTTGAGAGGTAATAAAATTCTACATTTAACGTGCTTTTCTATTTTTTAGATATTATTTATTTGAGAGAGAATGAGAGGGAACACTAGAGGGGAAAGGGTCAGAGGGAGAAGCAGACACCCCTGTTCCGGAGCAGGGAGGCTGACGCGGGACTGGATCCCGGGACTCCAGGATCATTACTCTGAGCCAAAGGCAGTCGCCCAACCAACTGAACCACCCAGGTGTCCCTTAAAGTGCTTTTTTTTTCCCCACATAGTAGAGCTTTGGGCAGAAGTATTACAGTGCAGGTAATAAAGCCACTGAGATCAGTTCTTTGGTGAAGTAGATGTTAGTATTTTAAGTAAAGTCTTGATAGGTAATATCTGTGGAATTACTTTCTAGTAATAATTTCCTAATAATGTTTGTGGAATTATTTCCTGAGGATAAAATGCCGATTGTGGAATTATCTGTATTAGATTTTTTGTGTCTTGATGTATCTACTTCTGTATGGTTTTCCAAAAGGATTCAACTATTTTAATAGTATGTATGTATGTATGTATGTATGTGTATGTATGTATGTATTTAAAAAAGGATTTTGTGTTTTTTTTTGAGACAGAGAGAGAGTGTGTGAGGGGTGGGGAGAGGGAGAAGCAGACTTGCCACTGAGCATGGAGCCCGATCTGGGGCTCCATCTCAGGACCCTGAGATGATGACCCAAGCTGAAGGGGCAGGTGCTCAATAGTCTGAGTCACCCAGGTGCCCCAGGGTTTGGTTTTGTTTTGTTTTGTTTTGCTTTGTTCTGTTTTGTTTTCTAAGATTTTATCTATTTGAGGTAAAGAGAGAGTGGGGGAGAAACAGACTCCCTGCTGATTGCAGAGCCTGAGATGGGGCTCAGTCTTAGGACCCCAGGATCATGACCTAAGCCGAAGGCAGAGGCTTAACTGACTGAGCCACTCAGGTGTCCCTTGAAAACATAAATTCTTAGAGCTGTGGAGGGAATGTTTCCCTCTATATTAGTTATCTATTTTGTCTAACAAATTAACTTCAGATTTAACAGCCTAAAACATTTATAAACATAAAACATAAACATTTATATCACAGAGGGTTAGGGAATCTTAGAGTGGCTTAGTTGGGTGGTTCTGGCTCAAGAGTCTATCATGAGATGACAGGTAAGATGTCAGCCTGGGCTACAGTCATCTGAAGGCTGTATGTAGGATCCCTGTCCAAGATGGCTCATATGGCTGCTGGCTGACTTGTTAGTAGGCCTCAGTTCCTTGCCAGGTGAGGCTCTCCATAGGGGTGCTCACAATTATGTACTGGCTTCCTCCAGGGTGAGTGATCCAAGAGAGACCAAGCAGGAAGATTTGAAGAGATAATGTGGGAGGGGAATACCATGGGTTGAATGTGAATACCAAAATGTGGGATTCATTGGGTACCATGTAGGAGGCTGGTGACCACACCTACCCAACAAGAACTGAATAGTTTTAAAGGAAAAGCTCTTAAGTATACAGAATTGACAGTGATTAATTACTTTTTACTTTTAAACTGAATTGATTTTTGAATAGATGTGTAGCTCAAAAGCATAATATAAAATGGTAATCAGCGAAGTACCCTTGTACCTTGTTTTGTCTGCTCATTTAGCACCTTCAATTCCTGGGGCACCTTCCACCTTTTTTTTATGATAGAGGTAACAGGTTATGTACATTTAACCTTTTTCACTTAAATAATTGTTGAAATCTTTACACTTTATTTATTTTTTTCAAGATTTTATTTTTAAATCAACTGAGCTTGGGTGGCTCAGTTTGATTAAGCGTCTGCCTTTGGCTTAGGTCATGATCCCAAGGTACTGGGGTGGAGCCCTTGCAGCCTGCTTCTCCCGCTCCTACTACTCCCCCTGCTTGTGCTCTTTTGCACTTGCACTCTCTCTCTCTCTCTTTCAGATAACTAAATAAGTTCTTTAAAAATTATTTTTAAGTAAGTAATCTCTATGTGCAGAGTAGGGCTCATACTTAGAACCCCGAGATCAAAAGCCAACCAGGTGCCTCAAAAATCTTTCCATTTTATGACGTAGTTCTCTCATTCTTTTCTTTAAGATTGTATTTATTTATGAGAGAGACACAGGGAGAAAGAGCACAAGCGGGGAGGAGAGGGAGAAACAGGCTCTCTGCTGAGCAAGGAGCCCATTGCAGGGCTTGATCCCAGGACCCTGGGATTATGACCTGAGCTGAAGGCAGATGCTCAACTGACTGAGCCACCCAGGAGCCCTAGTTCTCTAATTATTTTTTACACCTGGATACTATGCTATTGTATGAATATGGGCATTCGCTTTTTTTTTTTTTAAGGATTTTATTTATTTATTTGGCAGATTGAATCACAAATAGGCAGAGAGGCAGTCAGAGACAGAGAGAGAGAGAGGAGGAAGCAGGCTCCCTGCCGAGCAGAGAGCCAGATGTGGGGCTCCATCCCAGGACCCTGGGATCCTGACCGGAGCCGAAGCAGAGGCTTTAACCCACTGAGCCACCCAGGCACCCCATGCTTTTTTTTTCTTTTAAGATTTTACATATTTTAGAGTGAGACAACACGAGTGTAGGGAGGGGTAGAGGGGGAGGGAGAGGGAGAGGAACAAGGAAACTGGTGAGCTCAGAGCCCTAGGTGGGGCTTGATTCTGCAACCCTGAGATCATGACCTGAGCTGAAACCCAAGAGTCAATGCCTAACCAACTGTGCCACCCAGGCACCCCTGAATATGGGCATTTTTCAATTCATATATTTTTTTGCTGAAAGTGAACAACTATGGAAATAAGCGAGACCGCTATATAATAAATGTCTACTCAAGAATTGGACTTGTGGGCCAAAGTTTAATACACATAAATTTTAAAAGATATTGCCACACTCCTTACTAAAAGAGTACTATATTTGTAGTCCAATCACCATTCTATCTATGTGCTGGTTTCAGTGAGATTCTTTAATTTTGTTTTTGTTTTCTTGTGGTTAAATGCACATAGCATAATACTTAGCATCCTAACCATTTTTTAATTTATTGGTGTGTGAGGGGCAGAGGAAGAGAGAGAATTATTTTTTCTTTTTTCTTTTTTTTTTTTTTTTTAAAGATTTTTTAAAGATTTTATTTATTTATTTGGCAGGGATGCCTGGGCGGCTCCATCAGTTGGGCAGGCTGCCTTCAGCTCCAGTCATGCTCCTGGGGTGCTGGGCTCCTTGCTCAGCGGGGAGCCTGCTTCTTCCTGACCTCTGTCTGCCACTCCTACTGCCTCTCTTTCTCAAGTAAATAGATAAAATCTTTAAAACAAACAAAAAATATTTATTTATTTGACAGAGAGAGACACAGTGAGAAAGGGAACACAAGCAGGGGGAGTGGGAGAGGGAGAAGCAGGCTTCTCACCCAGCAGGGAGCCTGATGTGGAGCTCAATCCCAGAACCCTGGGATCATGACCTGAGCCAAGGGCAGCCTCTTAACGACTGAGCCACCCAGGCACCCCTTTGATGCTATTTTAAATGGAATCGTTAGGTTGATTTTGGATGGCTGATTGTTAGTATGTAGAAATACAGTGGTTTTTGTATATTAATCTTGTATCTTGCAGTCTTGATGAATTAAATTTTAATAGTTTTTTTCTTTAATTTTCTAGAATTTTCTTGATACAAGATCATGTCATCTGTAAAGAGAGATAGTTTTACCCCCCCCATCCTAATGCATTATTTTTGCTTCTTACCTAATTATCTTAGCAGGAACGTGCAGTATGATGTTGAATAGAGATGGTGAGAGTGGACATCCTTCTCTTACTGCTGGTCCTAGGGGGAATGCATTCAGTTGTTCACCATTAAACATGATTTTATCTGAAAGTTTCTCCTATATGCTCTTTTATCAGATAAAGGAAGGTCCTTTCTATTCCTAGTTTCTTTTCTTTTTCTTTTTTTGGTTTTTCAGATTTTATTATTCAGTAAACTCTACACCCAGCATGGGGCTCAAACCTGTAATCCAGAGGTCAAGAGTCATATGCTCCACCACTTGAGCAGCCAGGTGCCCCATCTATTCCTAGTTTCTTGAATGTTTTTTTAGTGAAAGGGTGTTAGGTTTTGTCAGGTTTAAAAAAAAAATTTTTTTTAAAGATTTTATTTATTTATTTGACAGATAGAGATCACAGGTAGGTAGAGAGGCAGGCAGAGAGAGAGAGAGGAGGAAGCAGGCTCCCTGCTGAGCAGAGAGCCTGATGCGGGGCTCAATCCCAGGACCCTGAGATCATGACCTGGGCCGAAGGCAGAGGCTTTAACTCACTGAGCCACCCAGGCGCCCCTAAAAAATTTTTTTTTAATGTATTTTTTAAAGATTTTATTTATTTGAGAGCACAAGCAGTGGGGAGGGGCTGAGGGAGAGGGAGAAGCAGATTCCCTGCTGAGTGGGGAGCCCATTGTGGGACTCAATCCCAGGACCCCAGCATCATGACCTGAGCCAACGCCATACATTCACTCAATAGGCTGAGCCACCCAGGCGGGCGCCCTTGTCAAATGTTCTTTCATTACTGAGTTGTTTTTGTTTTTTGTTTTTTGTTTTTTTCATTCCAGTTTTGTTTGTTGATGTGTAATTAGCATATAGTATTATTAGTTTCAAGTATACAGTATAATGATTCCATAGTTATTTGCAGACTTCCTGTTGAGCATGGAGCCCAAGGAGGCGCTCAGTCTCACTACCCCTGAGATCATGACCTGTGTTGAAATCAAGAGTCAAATACTTAACCCTCTGAGCCATCCAGGTGCCCCTGATTCTGCAGTTCTGTACATTACTCAGTGCTTATCACAAGTGTACTCTTAATTTTCTTTATTTTCCCAGTCCCCCACCTCCCCTCTGGCAACCACTAGTTTGTTCTCCGTATTTAAGATTCTGTTTCTTTGTTTCTCTCTTTTTCGTTGTTTCTTAAATCCCACACATGACTGAAATTACATGGTTTTTGTTTTTCTCTATTTGACTTATTTCTCTTAGCATTATACCCTCTGGGTCTGTGTTGTTGCAAATGGCAAAATCTCATTGTTCTTTTATAGTTGAATAATACTCTAGTGTGTGTATCACATCTTTATCCATTCATCTATTGATGGATACTTGGGTTGCTTCCATATCTTGGCTATTATAAATAATGCTGTATAAACATAGGGGCGCATATGTCTTTTTGAATTAGCATTTTTGTTTTCATTGGGTAAATACTTAGTAGTGGAATTACTGGATAATATAATATTTCTGTTTTTAATTATTTGAGGAACCTCCATATTGTTTTCTTCAGTGGCTCCACCAATTTGCATTACCACAATAGTGCATGAGGGTTCTTTTTTCTCACCAACACTTGTTATTCCTTGTGTTTTTGATTTTAGCTGTTTTCATGTATGTGATATGATATCTTGTGGTTTTGATTTGTATTATCCCTGATGATTAGTGATGTTGAACATCTTTTCATGTCTCCTGGCTACCTGTATGTCTTCCCTGGGAAAATATCTATTCAGGTCCTCTGCTTATTTGGGTTTTCTTGATGTTGACTTGTATTAAATTCTTTATATATTTTGGGTAGTAATTCCATATTAGATATGTCATTTGCAAATATCTTCTCCCGTTTAGTAGGTCACCTTGTCATTTTGTTGATGGTTTCCTTCACTGTACAAAAACTTTATTTTGGTATATTCCATCCCCTCTTTATTCCCCCCTTTTTTTTTTTAAAGTTTATTTTTTAAATTTTATTTATTTATTAAAGACTTTATTTATTTGAGAGAGAGAGAGAGAGCTCATGTGCAGGGGGAGGGGCAGAAGGAAAGGGAGAAGCAGGGTGCCCCTGGAAGCAGGGAGCCTGATGCAGGGCTGGATCCCTGGACCCTGGGATCATAACCTGAGCTGAAGGCAGATGCTCAATGACAAAGACACCCGTGGGCCCCAGATTTTTTTTTTTTAAAGATTTTATTTATTTATTCATTTTATTTTATTTTATTTTATTTATTTATTTGACAGACAGAGATCACAAGTAGGTAGAGAGGCAGGCAGAGAGAGAGGAAGGGAAGCAGGCTCCCCGCCGAGCAGAGAGCCCGACGCGGGACTCGATCCCAGGACCCTGAGATCACGACCCGAGCCGAAGGCAGCGGCCCAACCCACTGAGCCACCCAGGCACCCCTTATTTATTCATTTTAGAGAAAGTACACATGCACACATATGTCAGGGGAGGGCATGGAGGGAGAGGGTCTGTCACCCTGACAGAATCTCTAGGACCCCTGGATCATGACCTGAGCTGAAATCAGGAGTTCAACACTTAACCAGCTGAGCCACCCATGTGCCCCCTCCCCCTAATTCTTTAATGTTTTAGTGTCTTTACATTGATTTTTGGTATGTTGAATCAGTTTTGCGTTCCTGGGATAAATTTGTACAATATTTTTTATAGGTTTTTGTATTTGGGTCGCTGATACTTTCTTTTTTCTTTTTACATCTTCATGCATTACATCTTTTTACATCTTCGTGCATTAGGTGTACTTGTCTACTTTTTTTCTTGTGTTGTCTTTGTCAGGTTTTGATATCAGGGTAATATTGTTGTAACAATGAATTTGCCTTATTTTTTATGTGATTAGTTTTATAATAGTTAATTTCTAAGTTTTAAATTATAAGTGACTTTACCAAGTACATTTTTTTGCATTTTGAAAATTACTAACACTGAGACAGTATATTCATTCATTTACCAGTTTTTGTTTTTTGTTTTGTTTTGTTTTTTTTTATGTGCAAGCCGTTTGTAAGATATATGGTAGACTTTGGGGCAGGGCAGTGTGTTCTAGACTGAGAGGAATAGGGTTTAGGATTCCAAGGATTGAAATAGCTACGTTTTAGGGGCGCCTGGATGGCTAAGTGGGTTAAGCCTCTGCCTTCAGCTCAGGTCATGATCTCAGCGTCCTGGGATCAAGCCCTGCATCAGGCTCCCTGCTCAGTGGGGAGCCTGCTTCCCCCGGCGCCCCCCTTGCCTGCCTCTCTGACTACTTGTGATCTCCATCTGTCAAATAAATAAATAAAATCTTAAAAAAAAAAATAGCTACGCTTTAGGAGAATAAGGGATTCAGTATGTCAAGATTAGATAGGGGGGTGAGGACAATAAGGGATGTTTTTGGAGGTTGGTAGTCAAGGTCTAGGCCTTTACCTGAATTCTCCCACTTTTTGTTTAAATGATCGGATTATATTATTTTTTAAAAATATACACTACATTTTTTAAAAGATTTTATTTATTTATTTGACAGAGATCACAAGTAGGCAGAGAAGCAGGCATAGAGAGTGGGGGGGAAGCAGGCTCCCTGCCAAGCAGAGAGCCAAATGTGGGGCTCAATCCCAGGACCCTGAGATCATTACTTGAGCCGAAGGCAGAGGCTTAACTCACTGAGCCACCCAGGCGCCCCTTTCCCCACTTACATTTAGTTGTGAACTCTGAGTTTTGTATCTAGTACTAATCTTTTTCTGTTTCTTAATTTAGGCTGCTACTCATTAGGAAAAAGCATAGATCAAATCCTATTTTTAAAAAGTTATGAGTTTCCCATACCGTTATTAAAGATTTATTAAAATTGACCAAACTAGGGGCGCCTGGGTGGCTCAGTTGGTTAAGCGTCTGTCTTTGGCTCAGTTCATGATCTTAGGGTCCTGGGATCGAGCCTCATGTTGGGGGGGGGAGTCCCAGCCCAGTGGTGAGTCTGCTTCTTCCTCTCCCTCTGCCACTGCCCCTGCTTGTGCTCTCTCTGTCAAGTGAACAAATAAAATCTTTTTTAAAAAAACTGACCAATGTATCGCTTCTCGGCCTTTTGGCTAAGATCAAGTGTAGAATCTGTTCTTATCAGTTTAAAAACTGACCAATGTAGAAATCATTACAATATGTGTGTGTATATATGTATATATTTTTAAGGCTTTTAAAAATTTTTTTTATTTTTAAGTAATCTCTACACCCATCGTGGGCCTGGCACTTACACCCCCCACCCCCCAAGATCAAGAGTCTTATGCTCTGGCAGCCTGTGTGGTTCAGTCACTTTAAGTATCTACCTTATTCTCAGGTCATGATTCCAGGGTCCTGGGCTTGAGCCCCCACATTGGTATCCCTGCTAAGGGGGAAGGGGGTGCTTCTTCCCCTTCCTCTCTGCTCACATTCTATCTCCAGTATATACATAAAATCTTTTTTTTTTTTTTAAGATTTTATTTATTTGAGAGAGAGAGCATGAGGGAGAGAAAGAGAAAGGGAGTGCAAGTGAGGGGGAGGGGCAGAGGGAGAAGCATATTCCCCGATGAGCAGGGAGTGAGACATAAGACTTGATCCCAGGACCCTGGGATCATGACCAGAGCCCAAGGCAGGTGCTTAATCAACTGAGCCACCCAGGTGCCCTAAATAGATAAAATCGATAAGAAAAATAAAAAAGTCACATGCTCTATTGACTGAGTCAGTGAGGCACCTCTACAGTTTTTTTTAACAGTTTTTAAAAAAATTTTATTTATTTGTTTGACAGAGATCACAAGTAGGCAGAGAGGAAGGGAAACAGGCTCCCTGCTGAGCAGAGAGCCAGATGTGATGGGGGGCTAGATCCCAGGATCCTGGGATCATGACCTGAGCCAAAGGCAGAGGCTTTAACCCACTGAGCCACCCAGGTGCCCCTTTTTAACAGTATTTATTAATATTGTATTTAATCATTTTATGTTTCTACTTTTCTGTAGTAAATGTGAGATAATTTAATTAACTTCTCCCTCAGTTGACAACTAATGACAAAGTGATAAAGATTAATATCTTACATAGGCACTTTGAGATTATAGAAAGAATGTAGGCTTTGGAATTGCACATAACTCCATTTGGGACCAGACTTGATTCCTGTGTTTAGTTTCTTAATGCATAAAATATTTGAAAATTAACTCCTAGCGCAGTTCATGGCATATGGTGGATATTTGCTCCTATTGTTAAATTATAATACATAACATACATTGAGTACCATATGCTTGGAAGCCAGGCTCTCTACTAAGCACTTAAGTATTATCTCATTTAATTCTCAGGACAACCCCACAAGTTGCTAGGCACAGTCATTATTTTAGGTTTATAGATTAGGAAATGGAAGGTTAGATTGAGTGGTTTCCCAAGTGATGGGGCTAGTATTCCTGTTAAGGCCATCTGGCTTCATAGCATTTTCTCTCTGCTATGCTGCCTCCTTTGTTACAAAGACCTAAGGGCACTGCTCATTACTAATGTATTTTTCGTGGATTCTTGTCTTGTTGTAAATGGAAGATTAAAGTAAGATAGAAATTTGATTATTAGCTTTTCTCATGTCTCTATGTCAATTTGGCCTAAAAACATGATTAGAAAGACAAATGTTATCTGAAAATCTGTCCTGTATTTCAAAGCTACATGTTAACTTCTATATAGAATGAGAATTTATTTCTGCCTGACTTGAATTATATTTGTTAACTAATAAATAACCACAGTACAAGTGTAACCATGAAGTAATAAAATGTTCTTCCAGTTTATCATACCAGATATAAAGTGTTCCATTTTAAAAATATTTACCTTGGGAAGCTAGACACTTTTTAAGAAAATGAGATAAAATTTAAATAACTTAAAGTTTAACCATTTTGGGGTGCCTTGGTGGCTCCGTTGGTTAAGCATCTTCCCTCAGCTCAGGTCATGGTTTCAGTATCCTGGGATCCAGCCCCACATCAGGCTCCCTGCTCAGTGGGGAGTCTGCTTTTCCCTCTTCTTCTCCCTTTGCGTATGCACTCTTTCTCTCAAATAAATGAAATCTTTAAAAAAAATTTACCATTTTGGGGCTGCCTGGGTGGCTCGGTCGTTAGGTGTCTGCCTTTGGCTCCGGTCATGATCCAAGGATCCTGGGATCGAGCCCCACATCGGGCTCCTTGCTCAGCAGAGAGCCTGCTTCTCCCTCTCCCACTCCCCCTGCTTGGGTTCCCTCTCTCTCTGTCAAATAAATAAATAAAATATTTAAAATTTTTTTAACCATTTTAATGATTTTAAAGTATATTCATTGGCATTTCTTTTATTTCTAATGTTGTGCAGCCACTACCACTCCAATTGCAGGAACATTTTTATCACACAAAAAGAAACTCCTTATTCATTAAACAGTTACTCCCCCACATTGTCCTTCTCTCCTCCCTTTCTAAGATTTTTTAAAAAGATTTTATTTATTTATTTGACAGAGATCACAAGTAAACAGAGAGGCAGGGAGGGCTCTGGGGGGGGTGGGAAGCAGGCCCCCTGCCGAGCAGAGAGCCTAATGTGGAGCTTGATCCCAGGACCCTGGGATCATGACTGGAGCCGAAGGCAAGGGCCTTGGCCTGCTGAGCCACCCAGGTACCCCTAAGATTGTATTTTTAAGTAAATTCTACCCAGTCTGGGGCTTGGACTTAATGTTCCCTGTTTATCAGAAGTCACGTGGTCCATTGACTGAGCCAGCCAGGTACCCTCTCCTTTTTCTGTGGAAACCACTGCTCTTTTGACTTTATGGATATACCAAAACTAGACATTTCGTATAAACGGAATTAAAGTATGTGGCTTCCCGTGCTTCGCTTCTTTTATATAGGTAGTATCATATTTTCAAGTTTTGTCCATGTTATAGCATCTGTCAGTACTTTATTCCTTTTTTATGGCTGAATGATATTCCATGATGTAGATATGCTACATTTTGTTTATCTAGTCATCAGTTCATAGACATTTGTTTGTTTCTACTTTTTACATTTATTCATCTAGCTATTTTAAAGATTTATTTATTATATTTGAGAGAGACAGAGAAAGTGAGCAGAGGGAGAGGGAGAGGGAGACAGACTCCCTGTAGTGAGGAGCCCCACTTAGGGCTCTTTACTATGACCCTGAGATCATGACCTGAGTTGAAATCAAGTCAGATGCTTAACCCACTGAGCCCAGACCCAGGCCTCTCCTAGAGCTTACTGTAAAAAGAAAAAAAAAAAGGCTGAATAATACTTCATTGTATGTGTATACCACCTTTTCTTTATCCATCTGTTGATGGATGTTTAAGTTGTTGCTACTGTTAATAATGGTACAATGAAGATGGGGATGCAGATACCTCTTTGAGATCCTGATTTCTGGGCGCTTGGGTGGCTCAGTGGGTTAAGCCGCTGCCTTCGGCTCAGGTCATGATCTCGGAGTCCTGGGATCGAGTCCCGCATCAGGCTCTCTGCTCAGCAGGGAGCCTGCTTCCTCCTGTCTCTCTGCCTGCCTCTCTGCCTGCTTGTGATCTCTCTCTGTCAAATAAATAAATAAAATCTTTAAAAAAAAAAAAAAAAAGATCCTGATTTCTATTCTTTTGGGTGTATGTCCAAAAGTAGGATTTCTGGATCTTACGGTAGTCCTGTTTTAATTTTTTTTCCCTAGTTTTAATTTTTTGAGGAACTTCCGTACTGATTTTTATAATACCAATTTCCATTACAACAACAATGTACCAGGGTTCTCTTTTCCTCCATGTTTTCAATAACATCTTTTTTTTTTTTTTTTTCTTATGGCCATCTTAATAGGTGTGAGGTGATACTGTATTGTGGTTTTGATTTGCATTTCCCTGGTGATTTTTTTTTTTAAAGATTCTTATATATTTGACAGAGATACAGCAAGAGAGGGAACACAAGCAGGGGGAGTGGGAGAGGAAGAAGCAGGCTTCCTGCCAAGCAGTGAGCCTGTTGTGCTGGAATCCAGGACAACGGGATCATAACCTGAGCTGAAGGCAGACGTTTAACGACTGAGCCACCCAGGTGCCCCAGCATTTCCCTGGTGATTACTCATGTTGAGCACCTTTCCTATATCTGTTAACCGTTTTATGTTGTCTTTAGAGAAATGTCTATTCATATCTTTTGCCAGTCTCTCATTTATTTATTTATTATTTTATTTTTTAGGACTTTATTTATTTAAGAGAGGGGTGTGGGGGAAGAGTGGGAGAACACAGAGGGAGAGTATGAGGGAGAAGCAGTCTCCTGCTGAGCAGAGAGCCTGACATGGGAGATCATGACCTGAGCCGAAGGCAGACTTAACTGACTGAGCCACCCAAGTTCCCTATTTATTATTCCCTATTTTTAAGTAAACTCTATATCTGTTGTGGGGCTTGAACTCAAAAGAGCAAGAGTCACGTGTGTGCTTTACTGACAGCCAGCCGGGTGCCCCTCTTTTGCCCATTTTTTTTTTTTTTTTAAGATTTTATTTATTTGACAGATAACAAGTAGGCAGAGGGGCAGGTGGAGAGAGACAGGGAAGCAGGCTCCCTGCTGAGCAGAGAGCCCGATGTGGGGCTAGATCCCAGGACTCTGATTGAGATCATGACCTGAGCTTAATGCAGAGGCTTAACCCACTGAGCCACCAAGGTGCCCCTTGCCCATTTTTAAATTGGATATTTTTACTGTTCAGTTGTTAAGAGTTCTTTATATATATTGGATATTTCCTTTTTATCAGATATTTTCTCTCATTCTGTGTGTTGCCTTATCATTTTGCTGATCATTTCCTTTGCTCTGCAGAGCCTGTGTATGTTTTTCCTTATTTCCTGTGCCTTTGGTGTCACATCTAAGAAATCATTGCCAAGACCAATGTCAAGAAGCTTTTCCCCTGTATTTTCTTCTAGGAATTTTAGGTCTTAAGCTGCAGGCTTTAATTCATTTTGAATAGATTTTTTGTATATGGTATAAATTAAGGGTCCAGTGTCATTCTTTTGCAAGTGGATATTCACTTTCCCCATATCATTTGTTAAAGAGACTGTCCTTTCCCCATTGTATGTTCTTGACCCCGTTGTTGAAGATCGGTTTACTGTGAATGTATGGGTTTATTTCTGCGCTCTGTATTCCGTTCTGTTGGTCAGTATGTCTGTTTGCTTTTTTTTTTTAAGATTTTATTTATTTATTTGACAGATCACAAGTAGGCAGAGAGGCAGGCAGAGAGAGAGGGGGAAGCAGGCTCCTTGCTGAGCAGAGAACTCGATGTGGGGCTAGATCCCAGGACCCTGAGATCATGACCTGAACCTAAGGCATAGGCTTAACCCACTGAGCCACCCAGGCGCCCCCAGTATGTCTGCTTTGATTACTGTAGCTTTGTAGTATGTTCAGAAATCAGAAAGTGTGAGGTTTCCCACTTTGTTCTTCTTGCTCATTATTGCTTTGACTATTCAGGGGTCTCTTTTGGTTCCATACGAATTTTAGCGTTTTTTTTTCCCTTTAATTTTTTTTTTATATTTTTTTTAAAGAACGGAAGGCAGTTTCTTTTCTCCTCTTTTCCTTTCTTTTCTTTTCTTTCTTTCTTTTTTTTTTTTTTTAAGATTTTATTCATTTATTTGACAGAGATCACAAGCAGGCAGAGAGGCAGGGGGAAGCAGGCTCCCTGCAGAGCAGAGAGCCTGATGTGGGGCTCGATCCCAGGACCCTGAGATCATGACCTGTGCCTAAGGCAGAGGCTTAACCCACTGAGCCACCAGGCGCCCCTTTTCCTTTCTTAAGATTTTATTTACTTGTCAGAGAGAAAGAGCGCACAAGCACAAGCTGGGGGAGCGGCAGGCAGAGGGAGAAGCAGGCTCCCCACTGAGCAAGAAGCCCAATGCAGGACTTGATCCCAGGACCCTGGTTTCTTGGCCTGAGCTGAAGGCAGATGGTTAACCAACTGAGCCACCCAGGAGTCCCTTTTTTTCTATTTATACAAACAATGGCATTGTAATTTTGATGAGGATTGAGTTGAATCTATAGATTGCTTTCTGTAAAATGTACAGTTGACAATAATAAGTGTTCCAGTCCATGAACACAAATGTCTTTTTCATTTATTTGTATCTTTTTAATTTCTTTGGTCAGTGTTTTACAGTTTTCAGTGTTTGTCTTTCAGCTTCTTTGTAAGGTCTATTCCTAAGTATTCTATTTGATGCTATTGTAAATGAGATTATTTTCTTGATTTCAGTCTCAGATAGTTTATTGTTAGTATAAAGAAGTACTACTGAAATTTTTCATAGTAATTTTTGTGTTTTGCGGCTTTACTGAATTAGTTTATTTGTTCTTATAGTTACTTTGGGGACTTTTTAAGGTTTCCTATATAGGTATCATCTTACCTGCAAACAGATCATTTTATTTCTTCCTTTCCAATTTGGATGCCTTTTATTGATTTTCCTTGTGTAATTGTTTTGACCAGGAACTTCCAGTACTGTGTTGAATAGATGTCATGAGGGTGGGCCTCTTTGCCTTTGTTTTGGATGTTAGGGGAAAAGCTTTCAGTTTTCACTATTGAGTATCATGTTAACCATGGGCTTTTCATATATGGCTTTTATTGTTTTGAGGTAATAATAAATATTACCTCATATTATACCTCAAATAATACCTCAATATTAATAAAATATTAATTTTATTAAAAATAATAAAAATTTTATTAATAAAAATAAAAATAAATAAATAAAATCTTTTTTTTTAAAGATTTTATTTATTTGACAGAGAGAGAGATCACAAGTAGGCAGAGAGGCAGGCAGAGAGAGGAGGAAACAGGCTTCCTGCTGAGCGGAGAGCCCGACTCGGGGCTCGATCCCAGGACCCTGGGATCATGACCTGAGCCGAAGGCAGAGGCTTAACCCACTGAGCCACCCAGGCACCCCAAATAAATAAAATCTTTAAAAAAAATATTTTTTTATTTTTGAAAGAGAGTGAGTGAGTGTGGGGAGGGGCAGAGGGAGAGAGAGGGAGAGAGAAACTTAGGCAGATTCCTCACTGAGCTGGAAGTGTGATGCGGCGCTTGATCTCAGGACCCTGAGATCATGATCTTATCTGATAAAAAGGAAATATCCAAGAGTTGAACTGGTGCTTAGCCAGCAGCCCCATCCAGGGCCCTCTCAACACTTAATTTTTTGAGAGTTTTTATATGAGAGGATGTTGAATTTTGTCAAATGCTTCTCCTGCATCTGTCACTTGATTTTATCCTTTAATCTGTTAATGTGGTGTGTCACATTGATAGATATGCATATGCTGAAGCATCTTTGCATCCCTGGGATACATCTGACTTGGTCATAGTTAGTGATCTTTTTTTTTTTCTTAAAGATTTTATTTATTTGACAGAAACAGAGAACACAAGTAGGCAGAGTGGCAGGCAGAGGGAGAGGGAGAAGCAGGTTCTCTGCTGAGCAGGGAGCCTGATGCAGAGCTTGATCCCAGGACCCTGGGACCATGAACCTAGTCGAAGGCAGTTCCCCAACTGACTGAGCCACCGAGGTGCCCAGTTCGTAATCCTTTAAGTGTGCTATTTAATTTGGCTTGCTGATGTTCTGTTTTAGATTGTATATCTGTGTTCATCAGGAATATTAGCTTGCAGTGGTTTCGTGTGTGTGTGTGTGTGTGTGTGTGTGTTATCTTTGTCTGGCTTTGATATCATAGTGATGTGTGTTTTTGAATTTGGAAGTGGTCTTTTGTTTTTTGAAGAGTTTGAAAAGGATTGGTATTCTTTTGGTGTTTGGAAGAATTCATCTATGAAACTCTCTGGTCCTGGACTGTTCTTTTTTGGTAGTTTTTTTTTTTTTTTGTTTCTTTTTTTAAGATTTATTTATTTATTTGAGAGAGCATGTGTTCGTGTGAGTGGGGGGTGGGGCAGAAGAAGAGGGAGAATCCTTTAGCAAACTCTCTGCTGAGAAGGAAGCCCCATGCAGGGCTGGATCCTAGAACCCTGAGATCATGACCTGAGCCGAAATCAGGAGTCGGCCATTCAACTGACTGAGTCACCCAGGCTTCGCTAAGTTATTTGTCTATTTTTTTTTTTAAATGAATGTAAAATGGCACATAACATAAAATTTGCCATTTTATTTTATTTATTTTTTTTAAAGATTTTATTTATTTATTTGACAGAGAGAGATCACAAGACAGAGAGGCAGGCAGAGAGAGAGAGAGAGAGAGGGAAGCAGGCTCCCTGCTGAGCAGAGAACCCGATGCGGGACTCGATCCCAGGACCCTGAGATCATGACCTGAGCCGAAGGCAGCGGCTCAACCCACTGAGCCACCCAGGCGCCCAAAATTTGCCATTTTAAACAAAACATTTTTAGGTGTGTATTTCAGTGGCATTAAGTATATTTACATTGTTGTATAACCGTTATCACCATCCATTTCCACACTTTTTCCTTTACTCCTTTTATATTTAGATTGTCTTTCTGTTGATTGGTAGAAGCCATGTATTTATTCTGGATATGAGACCTTTATTAGATATATGAGTTATATGTTTTCTCTTACTGTGTGGATGTCTTACCATTCTCCCCCCTTTTAAAGAAGTGAGGAAGAATTCACAGAACATAAAATTAACCATTTTGAAGTGTATACTTCATTGACATTTGGTACTTTCATAGTATTGTGCAACTACTGTCTCTAATTGCAAAGAATTTTTATCACTTTAAATGAAAAACCCCATACCCATTAAACAGTCACTCCCTGTTCATCTGACAGTCATCAGTCTATTTTCTTTCTCTATTTATTTGCCTACTGTAGATATTTTCTGTAGTTGAAATCATAAAATACGTGACTGTTTTTCACTTAATTTATTTTTAGCATATTCTCAAAGTTCATCCATGTAGAATATATCAAGACTGTTATTCTTATGGGTGAATAATCTTCCCATGTATTTACATACCACGTTTTTTTGTCCATGCGCTGGACATTTGTGTTTTTTCTACTTTTTGGCTATTACCGATAATATTGCTGTAAACAGTTGTGTTACAAGTCTCTTTACCTACACATAATTTAATTTCTGTTCAGTCTACACCTAGTGGAGTAGAGTTTCTGGGTCACATGGTAATTTTGTATTTAGCTTTTTTTTTTTTTTTTTGGTTAAGATTTTATTTTATTTTTTTAATTTTTATTTACTTTTTAAATTTCATTTCAGTATTTTGGAATTCATTGTTTATGCACTGCACCCAGTGCTCCATGCAACATGCGCTTTCTACAATATCCACCACCAGGCTCACCCAACCTCCCATCCCCCTCCCCTCCAAAACCCTTAGTTTCTCAGAGTCCACAGTCTCTCATAGTTCGTCTCCCCCTCCAGTTTCCCCCAACTCACTTTTCCTCTCCATCTCCCCATGTCCTCCGTGTTATTCCTTATGTTCCACAAATCAGCGAAACCATATGATAATTGACTCTCTCTGCTTGACTTACTTCACTCAGCATAATCTCTTCCAGTCCCCTGGTTGTTCATACAAAAGTTGGGTATTCATTTTTTCTGATGGAGGCATAAGGATTTTTATTTATTTAACAGAGAGAGAGATCACAAGTAGGCAGAGAGGCAGGCAGAGAGAGGGGGAAGCAGGCTCCCTGCTGAGCAGAGAGCCCAATGTGGGGCTCAATCCCAGGACCCTGAGATCATGACCTGAGCCTAAGGCAGAGGCTTAACCCACGGAGCCACCCAGGCGCCCCTGTGTTTAACTTTTTAATGATCTTCCAAACTGTTTTAATCAGTGGCTATATCCTTACATCCCCATCCCCAATGTACTGAAATGTTTATTTCTCCATATCCTTGCCATTACTTTATTTTCCTTTTTTTTTTTTTTAAGATTTTTTTTTTTTTTTTTAATTTATGTATTTGACAGACAGAGATTGTAGGCAGAGAGGCAGGCAGAGAGAGAGAGGGGAAGCAGGCTCACCGCTGAGCAGAGAGCCTGATGCGGGGCTTGATCCCAGGACCAAAGGCAGAGGCTTAACCCACTGAGCCACCCAGGCGCCCCTTCCTTTTTTTTTTTTGATTAATGTAGTCCTGATGGGTATGAAGTGGTATCTTCTTGGGGTATTGATTTGCATTTCCTCCGTGACCAATAATGTTGAACATCCTTTCATGTGCATGTTAGCCATCTGTGTATCTTCTTTTCAAAAATGTCATTCAAGTCCTTTGTTCTTTTTTTTTTTTTAGATTATTTATTTATTTGACAGTGAGAGAAAGATCACAAGTAGGCCAAGAGGCAGGCAGAGGGGGAGGGGGAAGCAGGCTCCCTGCTGAGCAGAGAGCCCCATGTGGGGCTTGATCCCAGGACCCGAGCTGAAGGCAGAGGCTTAAACCACTGAGCCACCCAGGCGCCCCTGTTCTATCTTCTATTTTATTTTTTCTTTTTTAAATTTTTTTTAAGGATTTTATTTATTTATTTGACAGACAGATCTCTGACAGGCAGAGAGGCAGGCAGAGAGGGGGGGGGAGCAGGCTCCCCACTGAGTAGAGAGCCCAATGTGGGGCTCGATCCCAGGACCCTGGGATCATGACCTGAGCCGAAGGCAGAGGCTTTAACCCACTGAGCCACCCAGGCGCCCCTCTATCTTTTATTTTAAGATTTTATTTTATTTTTTAATTTTTAATTTTTATTTTTTTTAAGATTTTGTTTTATTTTTTAAAGATTTTATTTATTTGACATAGATTGAGAGAGCACAAGTAGGGGAAATGGCAGGCAGAGGGAGAGGGAGAAACAGGCTCACCACTGAACAGGAAGCTCAATGCTGGGTTTGATCCCAGGACCCCAGGGCCATGACCTGAGCTGAAGGCAGTCACTTCACTGACTCTGTCACCCAGGCTCCCCTAAGATTTTATTTTTAAGTAATCTCCAGGCCCACTGTGGGGCTTGGACTTGTAATCCCACGATAAAAGTCACATGCTCTACCAATTGAGCCAGCAGGTGCCCTAAGTCCTGCACTCATTTTAATTAATTAATTAATTTTAATTGTTTTTAAAGATTTTAAATTTATTTGACAGAAGCAATGAGAGAGGGAACACAAGCAAGGAAGTGGGAGAGGGAGCACCCGGCTTCCCATTGAGCAGGGAGCCCAATGGGATCATGACCCGAGCTGAAGGCAAAGGCTTAATCAACTGAGCCACCCAGGTGCCCCAAAACTTTGTCTTTCACCATTGAGTAGGACTTTAGCTGCAGGTTTTTCAGAAATATTGTTTATTATGTTAAGGAAGTTCCATTCTATTTCTAGTTTGTTGAGTGTTTTTATCATGACAGTGTGTTTTAAATATTTATTCTGCATCTATTGAGGTGGTCAGGCATTCTTTTGTTATATTAGTATGTATTATGTTAATTTTTTTGATGAGTATCCTTTGTTAAGTACAGATATGTATCTTTTATCCATATGTAAGCGTTCGATTCAGTGGTATTAATTACACCCACAGTGTTGTATAACCATTACCATTATCTATATTGAGAACTTTCCCATCATCTTAAGATAAACTTTCCTGTCAGTAATTCCATGTTGTTCCCTTCCTCTAGCCCCTGGTAACTTCTTTTTCTAAAAAAACATTTTATTTTATTTTATTTATTTATTTATTTTTTTAAAAGATTTTATTTATTTATTTGACAGAGAGATCACAAGCAGGCAGAGAGGCAGGCAGAGAGAGGAGGAAGCAGGCTCCCCGCCGAGCAGAGAGCCCGACGCGGGGCTCGATCCCAGGACCCTGAGATCATGACCTGAGCCGAAAGCAGCGGCTTAACCCACTGAGCCACCCAGGCGCCCCTAAAAAAACATTTTATTAAAAAAAATATTTATTTATTTTTATATGAGAGAGTGTGAGCATAAGCAGAGGGAGTGGCAGGCAGGAAGAGTTGCAGGCTCCCTGCTGAGCAAGGAGTGCAGTGTGGGACTTGATTCCAGGACTCTCGGATCTTGACGTGAGTGGAAGGCAGCCGCTTAACTGGCTGAACCACCCAGGCGTCCCGCTCTTGGTAATTTATAATAGATTATAGAGATTTCTCTTTGAATTTGCCTCTTGTAGATAAGGTAACTCATAAGTGCAATCGTACATTTATCTCTTTGTGTTTGGCTTATTTTCACTTAGCATAATACTTTCAGTGTTTATCTGTGTTGTAGCATGTATGAGAACTTTGTTTCTTTTTATAGCAATTAATCTTCCAATGTGGATATACCATATTCTGTTTATCCAGTTATCTGTGGTGGACAGTTGAGTTATCTCCACCTTTTTAATATTTTACATATGTTGCTATGAACATGGGTTTGCAAATATCTGGTTGACCGCTTTCATTTCTTTCTGGTATATAGGAGTGGAATTGCTGGATTATATTTTGATTTTTTTTGTTTACATTTTGGAAGTATTCTTCCTTTTTTTTTTTTTCTCTTTTAAGGATTTATTTATTTTAGAGCAAGCGTGGTTTTGGGGGGAGGGGCAGAGGGGAGGAAGAGAGAATCTCAAGCAGATTCCCCCACTGAGTATTGAGTCCTATGCTATGAGGGGCTTGTCCCAGGATGCTGAGATCATGACCTGAGCCGAAATCAAGAGTTGTCTGTTAACTGACAAGCCACCCAGGCGCCCCTCTTTTTCTTCTTTTTTTGATTAGCTATTTGCTTGGTTACACAGGGATTTAGTAGTTTACCCAGTTCTGATGTTTGCTTGTGATAGTTTTTCCTGTTTATTTGCCTTTTTTTTTTTAAGATTTTATTTATTTATTTGACAGACAGAGATTACAAGTAGGCAGAGAGGCAGTCAGAGAGGAGGAAGCAGGCTCCCCGCTGAGCAGAGAGCCCGATGTGGGGCTCGATCCCAGGACGCTGGGATCATGACCTGAGCCCAAGGCAGAGGCTTTAACCCACTGAGCCACCCAGGCGCCCCATTTGCTATTTTTGTAGTGAGATTGACCCTTGAAGTTCCCTATTTCCTTTTTTCTTGAGATGATGCTAGACATTTGACTTTGGCAATATTTGCTCAAATTACTTTTGGAACTTAATTTTTTGTAATTGTTTTCAGACCTTGGGTGCTTTTATCAGGTAAAATCAAGTAAGGATTGAATCTGGTTTGGTTTTAAATGTGACTTGAAATTAATGTGAATGGTTTTTATCATGTGATATGTAGAGTTTACATAGCAGTGATAGTGCTTGGCAAACTTTGGCTACATCTGGCCACCACCTGTGTTTGTAACAATCCATGAACCAAGAATAGCTTTTACATTTTTGAATGGGTAAGAGAAAAACAAAATCCTATCAGACTCCAGTAACAATATATAAAGTTCTGTTGGAACATGGTTCTTTTATGTGATGTTTATAGTTACTTTTGTGCTGTGGTGAAAGTTGAGTAGTTTGGAAAAAGACTGTATGTTTTCCAGAGTCTAAAATACTTGCTATCCAGCCCTTAATAGAAAATGTTTATCAGCTTCTTCTGTAGGTCATCCCAAGAGTTATTAAATGGTCTTTTAAGGATAGTACCTGTTTATTGAGTTCTGGTGTGTATGTCAAAATATTATTTGTTCTTAAGCACATCTAATACTTTAAGTTTTAACGACTGGCAACAGTAATTTGGTAGTTAAGTTGACTACAATGACAACTTTTCTAGTTAATGGGAAGGATGTTTATAGGTAGCCTGATATTCATGTCATTTTGGTCATTTCTTCTTGGTTTTCAGAGAAGAGGGTAAAAGTTCTTTATGTTCCTATAATACTGTTATATCATTTTTCATATTACGTTTTGATTATTTTTGTGCCCTGTATCCTGCACTAAATTTAGAACTCAAGTTTGGGATTTGTGTTTGGCAAACTCTGTCTTTATTTTGTATCCTTGAGGACTGACATAGTTCCTGGTTAAGCAGGTAAGCAATAATCTTTTCAGAGGGAATGAAAAAGTATTCTGTAAATGTAATCACACATATACAGATTATATAAATTGTACTCTGATGCACAAGTATATTTTACACCTATAATGAGTGTTCTATAAATACCTGAGTCATTTCTCATTTTGGCCCTCCTGGAGAGAGGAAAGCTAGATTTGTATTTAAAGATGTACAGAGAAGGGCGCCTGGGTGGCTCAGTGGGTTGAGCCGCTGCCTTCGGCTCAGGTCATGATCTCGGAGTCCTGGGATCAAGTCCCGCATCGGGCTCTCTGCTCAGCAGGGAGCCTGCTTCCGCCTGTCTCTCTGCCTGCCTCTCTGCCTGCTTGTGATCTCTCTCTGTCAAATAAAGATGTACAAAGAAAATAACTAGGGACTTGTGAGAGACTGAATCAGTTGGAGAAAATTACTACACAGGGCACTATTTCCTGAAATAGTTATCTTCCTCTTAGCTCTGAATCCAAGAGTATGGCTTTTATATATTAATTTTTTGACTTTGGGTTGTGTCATCACAAATGTGGTCACAAAAGGTACTGCGGTTAATTTTCTATAATTAATCTCTGTGGTTAGTAGAAAGATAATTTGAATGCATATATTAGTTATACAGAAGGTAGTAGCATTTTGAAAATTGCATTCAGAGTCTTCTTGGAAGGACAAATAATGTTAAAGCTTTGACTTGTAATAGTAGTCTATCATTTAAACCATAAAGAAAAAGGATACTTTGTGTGTCATTTAAAATTATATATGCAGGCTAAAGTCTTAAAAAAATTAATCTCTAGAAAGGCAAGGGATATATCCCATGTGCATTTTTATAACAAGGTTTATTGGTGATGTGGAATTTTCTCATTTGAATGTTCATCTTTTCTTCATTTCAGTGACTTCAAACTCAGTGTTTTGAATTCAGGAGGAAATTGAGGAAATAATCTACTATTTGATTATTCTGTTGGATTTTATGATTGTAT
This sequence comes from Lutra lutra, assembly GCF_902655055.1. Lineage (NCBI taxonomy): Eukaryota > Metazoa > Chordata > Mammalia > Carnivora > Mustelidae > Lutra > Lutra lutra. The sequence continues at coordinate 66,144,863 of NC_062282.1, forward strand.
AGCCAGTACATTTATTGTCTGCATTTAACCAAAATATATATTTTTAAGTTTTATCTATTTAAGTAATCTGTATACCCAACATGGGGCTAAAAATCACAACCCTGAGATCAAGAGTTGCACACTCTTCTGAGTGAGCCAGCCAGGCACCCTTAACCAAAATAATTTAAATGGGCATCTGTCATTACTTTTCCTGAATAGCACAGTGAAAATCTGCAAGTACTCATTTTTGTAAGGTATACATCATGTTGGTAGAGCTTATGACAATCTTTGTGTTTTTTGTTTTATTTTAAAGATTTTATTTATTTGAGAGAGAATGAGTAGGGGAAGGGGCAGAAAGAGAAGCAGACTCCCCGCAGAGCAGGAGGATGTCTAGAGGCTTGATCCCAGGACACTGGGATCATGACCTGAGCAGGAGCAGACACTTGACCCAAGGCAGACACTTAATGGATTGAGCCACCCAGGGGCCTTTGATTTTGTTTTAAACATCTAATTATTTTAGGGGTGCCTGGGTGGCTCAGTTGGTTAAGCACCTGCCTTCAGCCCAGGTCATGATCCCAGGTCCGGGGTTGAGCTCCACATTGGATCTCTTTAAACAGGGAGTCTACTTCTTCCTCTGTGCTCTCTCTCAAATAAATACATAAAATCTTTTTTAAAAAAAAGATTTTATGTATTTATTTGACAGATCACAAGTAGGCAGTCAGAGGGGGAAGCAGGCTCCCTGCTGAGCAGAGAGCCCGATTTGGGGCTCTATCCCAGGACCCTGAGACCATGACCCGAGCTGAAGGCAGAGGCCTAACCCACTGAGCCACCCAGGTGCCCCAAATAGATAAAATCTTAAAAAAAGAAAGATCTGTTATTTTAGAGAGAAAGGGAGACAGTGCCATGGAGAGGGGGCAGAGGGAGAGAGAAAATGTCAGGCAGACTCCCTGTCTAGTGTTGAGCCCCAAGCCCAACTTGGGGCTCAATCTCATGACCCTGAGATAATGATCTGCAGCAAAATCAAGAATCGGACCCTTAACTGATTAAGCAACCCAGGTGCCCTCCCCCCACCTTTTTTGTAGTTTGCCAAAAAGCCTTAGGTGGTGACCCTAGGATTCTTTTAACTCCAGAACTTATTCCAGAGCCTGGGTCCAACCTTTTCAAGAGAGTAAGATGGTAGATACCCAGGCTCTGGGGATCAGTCAGGGTTGAACTTGGCAGTTAATGGTGTGCTAGTGGAAACTTTCTGTTTGGGGTTTCTCAATAGTAAATGCAGGTAATATCCATCTACTAGAATTTTTCTGATTATTTTAATTACCTATGGAAAAAGGGCTTGGCACGTACTAGAAAGTTCTCAGAAATGTTATTTTCTTCTCACCCTGAGATTCAATTTGATCTGTTTTCATTTTTATTTTTTTTTAAAGAGTTACTTATTTTAGAGAGAGAGTATGCGAGTGGGGAGAGGGCTGGGGGGGAGAGAAAAGCAGACTTCTGCTGAGCACAGAGACCTTCTTGGGGCTGGATCTCAAGACCCATGAGATCAGGGGCACCTGGGTGGCTCAGTGGGTTAAAGCCTCTGCCTTCAGCTCAGGTCACGAACCCAGGGTCCTGGGATCGAGCCCCACATCAGGCTCTCTGCTCAGCAGGGAGCCTGCTTCCTCCTCTCTCTTTGCCTGTCCGTCTGCCTACTTGTGATCTCTGTCTGTCAAATAAATGAATAAAATCTTAAAAAAAAAAAAAAAAAGACCCATGAGATCACAACCTGATCTGAAACCAAGAGTCAGACACTCAACTGACTGAGCCACCCAGGTGCCCCAAGAGTTTTCTTATATTTTTTATTTTTTAAATTTTATTTATTATTCATGAGAGAGAGAGTGAGAGGCAGAGGGAGAAGCAGGCTTCCTGCTGAGCAGGGAGCCCGATGTGGGACTTGATAACAGGAACCCAGGATCATGACCTGAGCCAAAGGCAGATGCTTAATCATCTGAGCCACCCAGGTGCCCCCAAATTTTTCTTTTAAAATTCAAATACTGGGCCCCAAACATGGGAGTTTTCAAATTACACATGTCACTGATCAGTTCAGAATGCTTACTGACTCAGTGGACTTGCTAAGTTGGGTCATTGATCTTTAAGTTAGTACTTGATCTTACTTATTTTTTATTTTTTTAAGATTTTGTTTATTTATTTGACAGACAGAGATCACAAGCAGTCAGAGAGGCAGGCAGAGAGAGGGAGAAGGAAGCAGGCTCCCTGCTGAGCAGAGAGCCGGATGCGGGGGTTGATCCCAGGACCCTGAGATCATGACCTGAGCCGAAGGCAGAGGCTTAACCCACTGAGCCACCCAGGCGCCCCTTGATCCTACTTGTTAACCAGAAACTTCAGATACAGAATTTCCAGAAATCTAGTAGGTTTAGCTTTGAGAATCTAGCAATGTGGATTAACTGTGGAATACACTGCTTTTTCTAGTCACTTTGTATTTGTATCAGGATCTCTTAGCGCTAGCTTTCTTCTCTCAACTGTTTTTTGTACTTGCGTCATCCCTACCTCTGTGTGAGAATCAAACCTTATACCTCCGGAGGAGACTAGTTAAATTTCTGCAATATTTCTGGAATAGTAGATTACTGGCAACTGGAAGACAGAGTGCCTATTGGCTGTGGTGTTTAATGTGTGTGACATTTCCAGTGGATGCTTTTCAGCTTGGCATTTATTTATTTATTTATTTTTAAAAAGATTTTATTTATTTATTTGATAGAGATCACAAGTAGACAGAGAGGCAGGCAGAGAGAGAGAGAGAGAGGGAAGCAGGCTCCCTGCCGAGCAGAGAGCCCGATGCGGGACTCGATCCCAGGACCCTGAGATCATGACCTGAGCCGAAGGCAGCGGCTTAACTCACTGAGCCACCCAGGCGCCCCGTCAGCTTGGCATTTAAGATTTCCCTTTGTAATCCATGCTGTGTTTTCTCATCTACATGTATGTATGTATGTATGTATGTATGTATTTTTAAAAGATTTTATTTATTTGTCAGAGAGAGAGAGAGTGAGTGAGTACATACATAGCCAGAGGGAGAAGCAGGCTCCCCGCCAAGCAAGGAGCCCGATGTGAGAATCCATCCCTGGACGCTGGGATTATGACCTGAGCCGAAGGCAGTCACTCAACCAACTGAGCCACCCAGGCGTCCCTCTCCTACGTGTATTTAAAGTTGCCTTATGTTCCAAGGACTGAAGTGGAAGATAAAAACTTCACATTTACAATATTTCATTATTTTTTCACTTTTTCATTTATTTACTGTAGTTGAACAAATACCAGGCATTAACAGTGTGCCAGACACTATTGTTAAGTCCAGGAATACCGTAATGAGCAAACATACATGATTAGCCTTCATGGATCTTTAGTCCAGGCAGGGAGAAAACATTAAATAAGTCATCCCACAGTGGTTATAATATTTGTATCTATATTATACATATTTTATTTCTATATCTGCACATAAAGAACTGCCTCATTTTTATGACTGCAGAATAGATCATTATATGGATATACCCTAATTTAGTCCCTTAGGGATGGATGTTTAGTTTTTTCTCCAATCTTTTATTATTATTTTCTTTTAAGATTTTATTTATTTATTAGACACAGAGAGAGAGATCACAAGTAGACAGAGAGGGGGAAGTAGGCCCCCTGCTGAACAGAGAGCCCGACGCAGGGCCTGATCCCAGGACCTGAGATCATGACCTGAGCCGAAGACAGAGGCTTAACCCACTGAACCACCCAGGTGCCCCGACTTAATTATTTTATAACTGGAAGTTTGTACCTCTTAATCCCCTTCACCTACTTTACCCATCCCCCCACTCACCTGTAGGGTACATTATTATTTAACAAAGAAGTATTGAGCACCAGCATTGTCTATATTTCGGTGATGATAGTGTTTGAGCAGACTTTTTTCTTAGTTACCCAGTAAGTGCTGGAATTTAAAAAATGAGTAAGACAAAAAATAAGATATTGTCTCTTAGAGACTGTTAGAATCTGGGACTAATATCAATGTGTAATATGTGAAATGCAGTAATAAGAGATATGTACAGGGGAATTCAGAGCCTTAATTAAGGTTATTGTGGATCCATGGAGAGGCTTTTTGAGTTTAATCTTGAAGTGTAAGTAGCTATTAGTCAGAAGGGGAAAGGAAGAATGTTTTAGATAGAAAGGCAGGATCAATGGCCTAGAAGTATAACAGCATGAGATGTATGTGTAACTTCAGAGTATAAAGCATGTGATGCAGCTGGTGATGGGACCTAAATTTGGATGGGTGAATAGGGTCAGTCAGTTCAGGAAACCTTTTATTTGTTAGCCTAAGAACTTGGACTTGGTTTTATGTTTTACTTTTCAGTTTTGAATGAGATTTCATACAGAACAGCAGTACAAGACAGAAAAAGAGATGAAGCTACTTTGATTTGGGGTAGAAAAAGGCAGGCTTTAAAAAAAAAAGATTTTATTTAGTTATTTATTTGAGAGAGAGAGCGAGAGCATGTTTGTTTATGCACATGAGCAGGGGGAGGGGTAGAGAGAAAACATTAAATAAATCTAACTGATTTAGAGAGAGAAGCAGACTCCGTGCTGAGCAGGGAGCCTAACTCTGGGCTGGATCCCAGGACCCTGGGATCATGACCCGAGTCAAAGGCAGATGCTTACCTGACTAGGCCACCCAGGTGCCCCTTTATGGACAATTTTTTTAGGCTTAAGTGGAAGATTACATTTTTTACTAATTGGTAATGATTCAGGAAGGAAGTATGAATGCTTAGGCTGGGATACATACATACACACACACATATATATATTACACTTTTTTTTTTTTAATGTGCTTAAAAACCAATTTCAGACTGGGCCACCTGGGTGGCTCAGTTGGTTAAGCGTCTGACTTGATTGCGGCATGGGTCAGGATCTCAGCGTTGTAAGATCGAGCCCTGTGTTGGGCTCCGTGCTGGGTGTGGAACCTGTTGAAGATTCTCTCTCTGCCACCTCTCCTCCCCTCCAACCCCTGAAACTCATTTCAAACTATGTGAAAGTGCTGTATTATTTCTAGTAACTTCTTTCAGTTATTTAAATATCCAAGTGTAGTGTTAGACCTAATTATAGTTTTTAAATTAAGCCATTATTTATGAGTAATTAAGAGTAGGAGTAGAAGGACGTGAGTAGTTACGATTTTTTTATATCTTCAGGTGATTAACAAGTTAATTTCTTTTTTGTCAGTTGTAAGCTGTATTAGTAATTAAAAGTAAACGGGTTTATTTGCTTAAGTTTGGGTTGCTTTGGAATTGGTTTTAACTCATTAGGAAGCTTTGTTCTGATACTGGCTTAATGTGCCTGGCATTTTGATTAAAATGTTATGACCTATATATATTTGAGTACTTGCAATTCTGACAGTACTTAACCAGGAACTAATAGCAGGTTGTTATAATATCCATTTTATAGATGAGCCCAAAGGGAATTAACTGTACAGGATTATACATCTCTGGTTCTAGGGAGTGAACACTCTTTGTAGAGCCTTCAGAAAACCTGAATTATTGTCACTCTTTATTTGAAAGTCAGGCTCTGTAATCAGGCATCTCATTCAGGTTTATTTCTACCTCTCATCTGCCCCTCCACCTGCTTGTACTCTCTGTCTCTCTCAAATAAGTAAATAAAATCTTAAAAAAAGATTGGAAAGATAACATGGTTTTAAGGAAAAAGGCATTAGAATAGAAAGCTAGATGTTTAGTCTCTTTGTTGTCTTGAGGAAATCACTTAGGTATTTCAGAGAGCATCATTATCCTTTTTTTAATTTTGTATTTTATTTTTTTTTTAAAGATTTTATTTGAGAGAGAGAGTAATCGAGAAAGAGAGCACACAAGTGGGCGGGGGGCAGAGAGAGGGAAAAGTAGATTCCCTGCTGAGCAGGGAGCATGATTCGGCAGGGCTCTTGATCCCAGGACCCTGGGATCATGACCTGAGCTGAAGGCAGACACTCAACCTACTGAGCCACCAGGGGCCCCTATTTCATTATTTTTTAAAAGATTTATTTATTTTTTTGATTTGTTTTTAAATTTTTAAATTCAATTAAGATAACATATATTGTATTATTAGTTTCAGGGGTAGAATCTCGTGAATTATCAGTTGCATGTAACACCAAGTGTTCATTACATCAAGTGCCCTTTTTTTTTTTTTAAAGATTTTTATTTATTTATTTGAAAGACAGAGATTACAAGTAAGCAGAGGAGATAGGCAGAGAGAGAGGAGGAAGCAGGCTCCCCATCGAGCAGAGAGCCTGATGTGGGGCTCGATCCCAGGACCCTGGGACCATGACCTGAGCCGAAGGCAGAGGCTTTAACCCACTGAGCCACCCAGGCATCCCCATCAAGTGCCCTTCTTTTTTTTTTTTTTTTTTTTAAAGATTTTATTTATTTATTTGACAGAGAGATCACAAGTAGGCAGAGAGGCAGGCAGAGAGAGAGGAGGAAGCAGGCTCCCTGCCGAGCAGAGAGCCCGATGCGGGGCTCGATCCCAGGACTCTGAGATCATGACCTGAGCCGAAGGCAGCGGCCCAAACCACTGAGCCACCCAGGTGCCCTCAAGTGCCCTTCTTAATGCTCATCACCCCATACCCCATTCCTCTACCTACCTCCCCTCCAGCAACCCTGTTTGTTTCCTACAGTTAAGAGTCTCTTATGGTTTGCCTCCCTCTCTGTTTTAATCTCATTTCATTTTAAAGGTCTGTTTATTTGAGGGATGCCTGGGTTGTTCAGTTGTTAAGTATCTTTACTTCAGGTTATGGTCCCAGGGTCCTTGGCTCGAGCCCCATATTGGGCTTCCCTGCTCTGCGGGAAGCCACCTTCTCCCTCTCTCACTCCCCCTGCTTGTGTTCCCTCTCTCACTGTGTCTTTCTGTCAAATAAATAAAAAAAATCTTTTTTAAAAAAATCTATTTGAGAGCAAAAGAGAGGGAGAGAGAGAGAGCATGGGTAGGCAGAGGGAGAGGAAGAGAGAATCTGGAGCAAATTCCCCACTGAGCACAGAGCCCAATGCAAGGTTCCATCCCCCAGCCCATGAGATCATGACCTGAGCTGAAACCAAGAGCCTGAAATCCGCGCCCCCCCCAACCTCAGCCACCCCTTTGATGTATGGGATTTGAAGAGATCAGGGACATCTGCTGTTAGTTTAATTCTAGTATAAAGGTATTGGGAGAAAAATTTTCCTGGTGATAATTTATAAAAGGAATTCTCTTATTGAATGAGATAGTATGGTCACAATTGTGCTAAGGTTAAGTGTAGTTACAGGTACTAAAGTCTTGAAACAGACTAATGTTTTAAATGTCTCCTTTTCTGTATCTAGTGGAAAGAGCACAGATATAGGACAGAGCACCAACACAGCTGTTTGGCAGTTGGCCAGCTCACTTCCTATTTTTGAGTCTCAGATTCTATACTTACAGTAGGAGGTAGTAATTAATACCTGTCTCATTATCAGCATGAAGTTTCAGAGGAGCAAAATACATGAATGTTCAAAGTAGTTTCTAGTACTTGGGTATCCAGTAATGTTTCTTTTCTCAAGGCTGGGCTTCTTACCACATGGCCTTCGATGTATCAGTTTCCACAACCAACCTAGCCGCTCTTCTGCTTTCCGGCCTTCATTGGGCTAATTCTCTGCTTTTCCTCTGTTCTTTTCCAAGACTTAAGTGATTACCTTTGATCTGTTGTCCAGGCTTTCTATTTGATATTCTGGCATCTAGCCAATAAGCAAGAGTCATTTCTTACTTAGTAACAGTTAACTTTTTTGCAATAATCTATAGTCTTTTGTCTTAGTTTGTTACAGTCTAAAATTATAATGTTGCCAGAGATCACTTATCTAACTACTCCTTTGTAGATAGATTTGCTTACCTTACAAGATCTCCTTTCTTCTCATCGAAAGTTAACAGTCTTTGAGTTCTGACTCCCTGTGCTAGGTAGAGAGGATTGGTGAGAGGAGACTTCAGGTACTCTAGTTCATTCCTTTTCTGTGGTTGGTGTGGTGGAGTAGGGGTCAGAAGATGGCTGCCTCTAATCCCTGGTTTTTGCTAAAGGGCTCTCAACCCTCTGATATGGTGGCTCAGAGCCTCTGTTTTCTTGTCTGTAATTATGAGATAAAACTTGTGGTGCCTACTTTACCTGGTTATTTTTTGAGTCAGGTGATACAAAACATGTTAAAAGGGTTTTGACAACTAGAATACACACATGCATTTATTAGGTAATGTGGCAGTGTATACATTTATAGTCGTATTTTACTTCACCATACCATTGTTGAATTGAACATTTCCTTTGCAGTTTGAATTGAGCCTGGAAAGTCACAATTCTTGTAGAAGAATTGTTGTCCCTGCTAAAAGTAGCTATCATTTATTATTGATGACCTATACTGGATTAAGAATTATCTTTTATTTTAAGATTTTTTTTTTTTAATTTGACAGACGGAGATCACAAGTAGGCAGAGAGTCAGGCAGAGAGAGACAGAGAAGCAGGCTCTCTGCTGAGCAGAGAGCCCAATGCAGGACTCGATCCCAGGCATGACCTGAGCCGAAGGCAGAGGCTTCAACCCACTGAGCCACCCAGGCACTGCTGGATTAAGAATTATTTTAAGAGTACATTTAACAGGGGAGCCTGGGTGGCTCAGTGGGTTAAAGCCTCTGCCTTCGGCTCGGGTCATGATCCCGGGGTCCTGGGATGGAGCCCTGCATCTTCCTTCCATCTTCCCTTCCTCTCTCTCTGCCTGCCTCTCTGCCTACTTGTGATCTCTGTCTGTCAAATAAATAAATAAAATCTTAAAAAAAAAAAAGTACATTTAACATTTGTTCAGTTGATACAACCTCCTACAAATAGGGGGCAGTATTATCCTACTTTTACAGTTAAAGAAACACGTCAGAGAGGTAAAATAACTTCCAAAAATCTCACTGGTGGTTAGTGGTAGAGCAGAAATTAATTAAGCCCCATGCATTTCTTGTATTACACAGAGCTTCTGTACACAGAACACATAGCATAAGGTATGAGAAATTGAATTTGAGTTGTATACCTGAAACTAATGTAATATTTGTGTGTCAACTATATTAAAAAAAGAAAAAACAAAACCCAGCACACTGCCTCTCTGATATACTGGCATAGGAGTATGATTTGGTGTGTATAAGTTCACATTTGACTATAAGCAAATGTAACGTATGCAAGGATTAAAACTTCAAAGATGTGCACAGAATAGTGTGGCTATTTATCTTCTTACCCTGCTTCTCCTGTAGTCTTGGACAAGTCATTTGTTCCCTCTGCCCTTCACATTCTTTACCTGGGATTTGGTATATTTGGTAAGTTATAATGTAAATCTTGTTACTAGATTTAAGCTAGTTTAAAAGGAAATGATTTGTAAGCATATTTTGTGTTTTATAATGTTGTTGTGACTTTATATGTCTGCATATTCCTATCATGTGTTGTAACAGTTTCCTTAATAGAAACGATCCAAGACAAGTCCTTAATAGCAGGGGTAATAGCTGCATTTCTAAGGTGATTAACTTGCAAGATGGCAAATCAGCACTGCCAAAAGGGCAAGATTCTATGGGATTAGGTTATTTGAGGAGGGAATGGTTTGTTCAACTTGGGTCTTGAAGGAAGCATGGGACATATTTAAACAAGGCACAAAGAAGGTGTAGAGCACCCTGAGGCAGAAAGAATGCTATATGGGGAAATATGTAGTACAAATTAAACTCTGGTTAGATTTTAAGGGGTAGCAAAAAGATTATGTAGGAAGTAAAGTGAACAGATTGGTGTAGTTGATGGTGGGTCTTGAATTTTATTTGGGTATTTTGTGATATGTACATTAGAGGAATAAGCATCAGCGGTTTTTTAGAAAGATAGTAACAGCATTGGCATTGTGCTGAATTGTGTGAGTTTGTTTTTTGTTTTGTTTTGTTTTTTTGAGATTTACTTATTTTAGAGAGGAGTGTGCATTTGAGAGGGTAGGGGGGCAAAGGGAAGGACTCTCAAGCAGACTCCCATGACTCTTGAGATCATGACCTGAGTTGAAATCAAGAGTTAGATGCTTAACTGACTGAGCCACCCAGGTGCCCCTAAATTATGTTTCTAGTTAAACATTATTTTTAGGTCATTTATTTGGCATTTGAAATATTTTCTCATAAACAGTACTAAATGGAAGTTGAGTACCTCTACTGTCATTAATTATGTAATTGAGGAAAAGTAATTGAAATAATGTAACCTTTCAAAGAAGTACAGTGAATAATATGATAGCAACTGCTTTTTGAATTGTTACTATGAGCCAGGCTCTTTACAACAACTTTAGGAAGTAAGACTCCAGAGAGCATATGCTGTTTAAAAAGTAATGAAACTAAGGTACATTTAAAGTATTATTTTTGCAGGAATGCCTTAGTAGCTCAGTTGGTTAAGTATTTGACTTTTGATCTCACCTCAGGTCTCAATCTCAGGGTTCTAAGTTGAAGCCGTGTGGTGAAGCAAGTTCATGCTGAGCCTACTTTAAAAATAAAAAAATAAGGGGCGCCTGGGTGGCTCAGTGGGTTAAGCCGCTGCCTTCGGCTCAGGTCATGATCTCGGGGTCCTGGGATCGAGCCCCGCATCGGGCTCTCTGCTCGGCAGGGAGCCTGCTTCCTCCTCTCTCTCTGCCTTCCTCTCTGCCTACTTGTGATCTCTCTCTGTCAGATAAATAAATAAAATCTTTAAAAAAAAAAATAAAAAATAAAAAAATAAGGTATTACTTTTCTAAACTATGCCATGTTCTCTCATCATTTCTGAGATTTTAGTCAGTTCCCTTGGCTGAAGAAAATATTTTGAGAGCTGCAGAAGAACAGCTTCAGTGGCTTTGCTTGTGTGATAGACTTTAAGTTTTTCCTTTTTTTTAAAAAATTTATTTATTTTTGCAAGCGAGAGCATGCATGAGAGCAAACATGAGCAGGGGTGTGGGGCAAAGGGAGGAGCAGACTCCACTGAGTAGAAAGCTGGATGCTTAGCTCCATCCCAGGACTCTGGGATCATGACCTGAGCTGAAGGCAGACACTTAACTGACTCAACCACCCAGGCAACCCAAACTTTGAAGTTTTTCTTGATTGAAGAATATTTGGACTTCCAGATGTTGGAAGAATAGGAGTTATATTTAAATATTGTAGAAAACTCAATTATAGGGGCGCCTGGGTGGCTCAGTGGGTTAAAGCCTCTGTCTTTGGCTCAGGTCATGATCTCAGGGTCCTGGGATCGAGCGCCACATCAGGTTCTCTGCTCAGTGGGGATCCTACCTCCCTCTCTCTCTGCCTGACTCTCTACCTACTTGTGATCTTTCTCTCTCTGTTAAATAAATAAATAAAATCTTTAAAAAAGAAAACTCAATTATATAGAATCCTTTCTGAGAGAATTCTGGTTTATCTTCTGGGAATTACTAGGCCGGTGCAATGTAAGGAAGACATTGCTTGCTATGTCTTGCTATTTTTGGTACTAGTTTTGTGAACCGAAACAAATGACTTAATTTCTATCTCAGTTTTTTCATCCATACTATGGAGAAAATACTCTTCTAACCTTATTCTTAGAAGCTGCTGTGAGGTTATGAGATTATTAAGTGTTTAGCACAGTGTTTTATTTTTATTATGCACAATGTAGGTAGCTAAATCACTATACTTAGTATAGTTATTTAGCAGTTCCTCTGTGTGATGTGGTTGAAATGCACTTTTACTTTTCAGTTCTGAGTTGAGGGGAATATTATTGTGAGACTGGGCTGAAGGGTTTTTTTGTTTTGTTTTCTTTTTTGGTCTGTCTTGAAGAGGCCTGGGGAACTTAGAATGATTTTGAGTACTTAGACAATATTATGAATGTTTAGATTGGAAATATCTGGGGATGTTTCTAACAAAGTAATAAAATATTAGAAGTGGTTTTCCATTTTCACTTGTGCTTAGAAAGGTTGATGTTGGAGCTGAGAAGCTTTAGAGGTTTATCTGTGACCCTTCCCACAGTCTCTAGGATTACTCAAAAGCTTTACAGAAAACCAAATTTGTTAATGTATCCGGTGTCTAAATGGACTTAATGCCCTTGATACCCCCATGATGAATAAATGTTGGGAAAAGTGATAATTCCATTGTACTGGAATATTTGTTTTGAATAGCCAGAATACCTGCCCTCTTTCCAAAATCTGGATATTTGGGGAGACTAATTGGTAATCTGAAGGCTGGCTAGAGAACTATAGTTTCAAAATTTAATAGTCTGTGGCTAAATTCTAATGTGCTACAGCTGTCTCAAATTTACTGGTATTACTCATTTCCAAACCAGGGAGTTCTGGGGTAGAGACTAATTGCTGGTCATCTTCGAAGTAAAGACCTGTAATACAGATATGTATAAATATATCATTTATCTTTTTTTTTTGGGTATCATTTATATTTTTAGGACAAATGAGGGTTGTGTGGATTAAGGACCCATAAGTTTTGACAGGTGCCTGAGTGGCAAAATAAGGCATCTAATTTTGCTGCTTAGGAAATGGCCCATTGTAGCCTTTTAAAATGTTTTTATTGAAAATGTATTCTGTCCCAGATAATGGAGATACATGAGTGGATGACACCTTGTCTTCCTGAAGTTTAGAGATTGGTGGAATAGATAAATTATAAACTGAATATAATGGTAAGCTAAGAGAATGAAAGAGAAACATAGAATGATGAAAGTAAGGGGTCCTGAGGAGACCTAGGAGAAAGGAATTCCAGGCAGAAAAGAGATGGAAGGATAAAGAGCATGACAGCTTAGTGTAAGCTTTTGAGGTAGGGAAAGGTGAAATAGGAGATTGAAAACAGAAATATTAAAAAAAAAAGAAAAAGAAAACAAACATTATCTAGATTCTAGCCCTATTTTACAGGAAGTAGTCAACTATTTTTACCTTGACTGCCATTATCTCTTGGAGTTTGTTTTGTGAAATTTGTTACTAATGATAAACAAATTTATTTATAAATAAAACAATAAATAAAAATAATGTTACAAATAATAAGTAAATTTGTTACTAGTAATCTTTCCCGAAGATCCCTCCACTTCCCACCCCAATCTCACTTAAGTAGTTGTAGTATTTTACTTTGTCTCTTCCAGAGAGACAGCTCCCAGAGGCCTTGTTTGTTCCATCTCTACATTCAGTTATATGCCGCTCAGAATATATATATATTTTCTCTTTAACGGCCTATAGAAATAATCTCTGAGAGCCTGGGTGGCTCAGTCAGTCAGGCGTCTGCTTTCAGTTCTGATCATGGTCCTGGGGTCCTAGGATGGAATCCCTCATCGGGTTCCTTGCTCAGAGGGGAGCCTGCTTCTCCTCTGCCTGCTGCTCCCTCTGCTTGTGCACATGTGCTCTCTCTCTCTCTGACAAATAAATAAAATATTTTTAAAAAATCCCTGAAAGTACAGTCTTGCACTCAGAATATTTATAAAATGCTTAAATATAGTTTTCTTGAGAGTATTTACTGTAGAAAAATAATATATAATAAATATATAATATATAATAAATAATATATAGTAAATGAGTCTTCCATAATTTTCACCCTCTGGAAATAATCACTGTTTTACCACTTTCCAAACTTGGTAAATATTTGAATGATTAAGTGATCCTAGAAGAATTACTTAATTACTTAATCAACTCCGCAAACATTATCTGGGCATCTGTTATGTAACATGCTAGGGACATAGACCATAATCTCTACTATTAAGTAACCTAAGGTTTTTTAGTATTATTAAACAATGTATCCTAAAATGACTGAGGAGTAATGGGAGAAATTAAATGACCTGTTTGGCCAGTTTTACATGTTGTATCTTCTTAACTGAACTAGGTAAAATAAAATTATATGATTAAAGAAAGTTTAAGAGGAAACCCCCCCCCCCCAGAGTTCTGTATCTAACAATGAAAATTTGTATATTTATTACACAGATTTTATTTCCACGGTGGTAATAGTATCTTTATTGTTTTCTAAGATTTTATTTATTTATTTGAGAAAGAGCACAAGCAGGGGAAGGGGGAGGGAGCCTGACGAAGGGCCCGATCCCAGGACCCCAGGATTGTGACCTGAGCTGAAGGCATATGCTCAACAAACTGAGCCACCCAGGTGCCCCTATTTATTATTATTATTTTTTAGGATTTTATTTATTTGAGAGGGCAGGCGAGCCAGAGTGCTTGCAGGGGGAAGGAACAGAGGGAGAGGGAGGGAGAGAATCCCAAGCAGACTCCATGACCAGCATGGAGCTTGACAGGGCTTGATCCCTTCTACCCTGAGATCAAGGCCTGAGCTGAAACCAAGAGTTGGTTGCTTAACCTGCTGAGCCATTCAGGCACCCACTTGGTTGTAACATCTTTAAATAGTATCTTTTTGTATTTTTTCTTCTTTATAGCATACTTCCCTGGCTTTCTGTAGTAAATTTTTAAAAGTTTAACTTCCAGTTATTTAACATACAGTGTAATACTATTTTCAGATATACAGTATAGCGATTGAATGCTTGCATACATTATCTGGTGCTCATCAAAACAAGTGCACTCCTTAATCCCCATCACCTACTTTTTCTTTTTTTAAAAGATTTTGCATATTTATTTGAGAGAGAGAGTGTGAGAGAGCAAGCATGAGGGGGAGAAGGTTAGAGGGAGCTGCTGACTCCCCCTGCAGAGCTGGGAATCCGATGCGGGACTTGATCCTTGGGCTCCGGGATCATGATCTGAGCATGCAGGCGCCCTCTCCATCACCTATTGAAAACATCCCTCCACCCACCTGCCTTCTAACCGGCAGTTTGTTAGTTTGTGTCTCCTGTCTTCCCATGGTAATTTTTTTTTTAAAGATTTTATTTATTTGATAGAGACAAGTAGGCAGAGAGGCAGGCAGAGGAGAGGAGGAAGCAAGCTCCCCACTGAGCAGAGAGCCAGATGCGGGGCTTGATCCAAGGACCCTGAGATCATGATCTGAGCTGAAGGCAGAGGCTTAACCCACTGAGCCACCCAGGTGCCCCCCCATGGTAATTTTTAATGACTATTCAATAGACCAGCAAATTGTTCTATATTTGCTTAGCCATCTTTTTATAGTTCTCTTCATTTTAGTTATTATATTATAGTTAATGATGAATTGAAAATGTGTTTATAGCCCTTAGTCTTTTACCTTCTTTTTGGATTATTTCTTAGCATACAGTCCCAGGAATGTAAGTATTACCTCAAGGGGTATTATGATATTGCTTTCCAAGACAGCATACTAAAACTGATTAATAGTGGTAAGTGGGGTGCCTAGGTGGCTCAGTCAGTTAAGCATCTGATTCTTGGTTTTAGCTCAGGCCTTGATATCAAGCCCCACATCAGACTGTTTGGTGCCAAGGGTGCTTGAGATTCTTTCCCTCCCCCTTCCCCCCTTTTTGTGCCCACGTCCTTGTACTCTTTCTCTCCCTCTCTCAAATAAATAAATAAAATCATTTAAAAATTTTTTCAGAGTTTTTTTTAAGAAAAAAAAATATATTTTTAGATTTTATTTATTTATTTGACAGAGAGAGATCACAAGTAGGCAGAGAGGCAGGTAGAGAGAGAAGGGTGGGGGGGGAAGCAGGCTCCCTGCTGAGCAGAGAGCCCGACGTGGGGCTCGATCCCAGGACCCTGGGATCATGACCTGAGCCGAAGGCAGAGGCTTAACCGCTGAGCCACCCAGGCGCCGCTAAGAAAATATTTTATTTATTTATTTGATAGAGACATAGTGAGAAAGGGAACACAAGCAGGGGGAGTAGGAGAGGGAGAAGCAGGCTCCCCACTGAGCAGGGAGCCCGATGCAGGTCTGGATCCCAGGACCCTGGGATCATGACCTGAGCCGAAGGCAGATGCTTAACAACTGAGCCACCCAGCTGCCCCAATAAATAAAATCTTAAAAAAAAAAAAAAGTAATAGTGATAAGTTATTTCTAAGACTTGGCTGTTTCTTTTTTTTTTTCCCCCTTCCCCTGGAGAGAGAATATGAATATTCTGTTGGTCAAGCAATTCCATTAGAGGTTAAAAAGAATCCTTACTTATTTATGTGATTCAGACCATAGTCTCAGATACCTTTTTCTGTGTGTGCTCACTTTGTTGATAATCTTTTATCTTGACCCAAGTTTATATCCCTAGCTTGGATCTTTTCTTGGGATTCCTGAATCATATATACAGTGGCTTCCCCCCCCCCCCCCCAAGATTTATTTATTTTTTTAGACAGAGAGTTTATGAGTGTGGAGAGGAGCAGAGGGAGAGAATCTTCAAGCAGACTCCCTGCTGAGCAAGGAGCTTGATTCAGGGCTCAGTTTCAGGACCCATGAGATCATGACCTGAGCCCAAACCAAGAGTCAAATGCTTAACTGACTGAGCCACCCAGGTGCCCCAATGGTGACTTTTTTGGGCATTTTTCACTGGGTTGTGAAATGGAGTTTTGTTCAAAACCAAATTTTAGCTGTTTTTTCCCCAAACTTGATTCTCCTCTAGTTTTCTCAGTTTTAATAAATGGCACCTCCATCTTTCCTATCTATATTTAAGACTGACACACTTAGAGTGATCCTTGAATTCTCTCTTTCTGTAACATCCATGTCCAGTCCATCAGCAGATTTCATTGGAATCTAACTAAAATTTTCTTACTTGAAAGTTAATTTTGTTGAATACAGAATTCTAGATTAGATTAGCTAATAGGTCTTTTTTTTAAAGATTTTGTTCATTTTTAGAGAGCATGAGCAGGGGGTGGAGGGAGAGGGAGAAGCAGACTCCCCTCACCTTGAGCAGGAAGCCCAGTGTGGGGCTGGAATCATGACCTGAGCTGAAAGCAGATGCTTAACTGACTGAATCACCCAGGTGCCCCTCTTTGGTCTCTTTTGAGTTAATTTTTGTATATGGTGTTAGGTAAGGGTATAGTTTATTATATTATATTACATATAATACTACCGTTTGTTAAAAAGATTGTCTTTTCTCTATCGAATGGTCTTAGTACCCTTGTCAAAATCATTTGATCATATATATAAGGGTTTATTTCTGGCTCTCTGTTCTGTTCTGTTGGTCAGTATATCTTTGCTATAGTAATAACACGATGTTTTGTTGTTTTTTAAATAGGCTCCATGCCAAATGTTGGGCTTGAACTCAGGATCCTAAGATCAAGAGTCATAAGCTGTACTAGCTTAGCCAGCCAGGCACCCTGGGCGGTTTTTTTTTTTTTTTTCCTCTTTATATCCATTCTTTTTTTTTTTTTTTTTTTTTTTAAATTTTATTTTTTATAAACATATATTTTTATCCCCAGGGGTACAGGTCTGTGAATCGCCAGGTTTACACACTTCACAGCACTCACCATAGCACATACCCTCCCCAGTATCCATAACCCCATCCCCCCCTCTCCCAACCCCCCTCCCCCCATCAACCCTCAGTTTGTTTTGTGAGATTAAGAGTCACTTATGGTTTGTCTCCCTCCCAATCCCATCTTGTTACATTTATTCTTCTCCTACCCCCTTAACCCCCCATGTTGCATCTCCTCTCCCTCATATCAGGGAGATCATATGATAGTTGTCTTTCTCCGATTGACTTATTTCGCTAAGCATGATACCCTCTAGTTCCAACCCTGGGTGTTTTGATTAATGTTGCTTTGTTGTGAGTTTTTAAAATTTAATTTAATTTAATTTTATTATTATTATTTTTTAAAGATTTTATTTATTTATTTGACAGACAGATCACAAGTAGGCAGAGAGGCAGGCAGAGAGAGAGGAGGAAGCAGGCTCCCCGCTGAGCAGAGAGCCCGATGCGGGGCTCGATCCCAGGACACTGGGATCATGACCTGAGCCGAAGGCAGAGGCTTTAACCCACTGAGTCACCCAGGCACCCCAAGTTTTTTTTTTTTTTTTTTTTTAAAGGAGTGTTTTCTTTCTTTCTTTCTTTCTTTTTTTTTTTAAAGATTTTATTTATTTATTTGACAGACAGAGATCACAAGTAGGCAGAGAGGCAGGCAGAGAGAGAGAGAGGAGGAAGCAGGCTCCCTGCCGAGCAGAGAGCCGGATGTGGGGCTCAATCCCAGGACCCTGGGATCCTGACCGGAGCCAAAGGAAAAGGCTTTAACCAAACATTGAGCCACCCAGGCGCCCCATGTTGTGAGTTTTGAAATCAGGAAGTATCTAGCTCTTTTCTTCTTTTTGGTATTGCTTTGGCTATTCCGGGTCCCTTGGATTTCATACAAATTTTAGGAGGCTTTCCATTTCTGCAAAAAATGTCATTCTGTTTATTACAGGGATTGCACTGAATCTGTAGATTGCTTTGAGTAGCAATAACATTTTAATAATATCAAGTCTTCCAACCCATAAACAAGGAAAGTATTTCCATGTATTTGTTTTCTTTAATATCTTTCAGCAACATTTTGTAGTTTTTATTGTACAAGTCTTTTACTTCCTTGGTCAATTATTAAGTATTTTATTCTTTTTTTTTTTTTTAAGATTTTATTTATTTGAGAGAGAGACAGTGAAAGAGAGCATGAGCGAGGAGAAGGTCAGAGGGAGAAGCAGACTCCCCATGGAGCTGGGAGCCCGATGTGGGACTCGATCCCGGGATCCCGGGATCACGACCTGAGCCGAAGGCAGTCGTCCAACCAACTGAGCCACCCAGGCGTCCCTATTTTATTCTTTTTGATGCTGTTGTAAATAGAATATTTCATTTCCTTTTTGGATTGTTCATTTTTTAAAAAGATTGATTGATTGATTTGAGAAAAAGAGAGCCTGAGCAGGAGGAGCATAGGGAGGCTGACCCTCGATCCCAGGACCCTGGCTGGGATCATGACCTGAGCTGAGGGCAGATGCTTAGCTGACTGAGCCACCCAGGCACCCTGGATTGTTCATAATTAATGTGCAGAACTTCAACTGATTTTTGTATGTTGACTTTGTATCTTCCTACTTTGCTGAATTCACTTATTAGTTCAAAAATTTTTTGTGGGATTTTTTTCTTTTTTTTTTAGAGATTTTATTTACATGTTTGACAGAGAGACACAATGAGAGAGGGAACACAAGCCGGGGGAGTGGGAGAGGGAGAAGAAGGCTTCCTGCTGAGCAGTAAGCCCGATTCGGGGCTCTGGGATCATGACCTAAGCCAAAGGCAGATGCTTAGTGACTGAGCCACCCAGGCGCCCCGGGATCTTTATGGTTTCTACATGTAAGATCTACGAAGAGATAATTTTACCTATTCATTTCTCCTATGGTTGTATCTTATTTATTTTTCTCACCTAATTGCTCTGACTAGAGCTTCCAGTACTTTGTTGAATAGAAGTAGAGAAAGCAGGCACCCTTTCTTAGTTCTTTATCTAAGAGGGAAAGCTTTCAGTCTTAGACTTTTAATCATGATGTTCTCTGTGGGTTTTTCATAAATGGCTTTTGTTATGTGGAGAGAGTTTCCTATTCCTATTTTGTTTTTGAGTGTTGCGTTTTTTTTTTCCCCACAAATGACTATTGAATTTTGTTAATACTTTTTCTGCATCAGTGGTGATGATCATATGATTTTTATCCATTCTGTTAATGTGGTATATTAAATTTATTGATTTCATATGTTGAACAATCTTTGTCTTCTAGGAATAAATTGCACTTGGCCATGGTGTATGGTTTTTGTTGTTTTCATTAATTTGATTCCATTATAGTTAACCATTTGTTTTTTAAATGGCATATAATTGACATGTAAGATTATGTTAGATTTAGGTATACAAAATAATGATTTGAGGGGAGCCTGGGTGGTACAGTTGGTTAAGCCCCCGCAGAGTCTGCTTGGGATTCTCTCTCCCTCTCCTCCTACCTCTCTCATGCTTTCTCTCTATCTCTCAAAATAAATAATCTTTAAAAAAACAATTACTTGATTTTGTATTATGGTTTTTTTTTTTTTTAAAGATTTTATTTATTTATTTGACAGAGAGAGAGATCACAAGTAGGCAGAGAGGCAGGCAGAGAGAGAGAGGGAAGCAGACTTCCCGCCAAGCAGGGAGCCCGATGTGGGGCTTGATCCCAGGACCCCGAGATCATGACCGGAGCCGAAGGCAGAGGCCTCAACCCACCGAGCCACCCAGGCGCCCCTGTATTATGTTTTTTTACTGTTTAGTTGTTTTGCTAATATTTTGTTGAAGATTTTCCCATCAGTATATGTAAAGGTTATTGGTCTGTTCTTTTTCTTGTGATATCTTCATCTGGCTTTGGTATCAGAGTAATGCTGGCCTCAGTGAATTAGGGAGTGTTCCTCACTATTTAGTTTTTTGGAAAAGTTTGAGGGTGGATGTTTGTTCTTATTTAAATGTTTGGTACAACTTCCCAGTGAAGCTGTTAGGTCCAGGCCCTTTTCTTTGTTGGGACATTTTGGTTATTCATTACTCAGTCAGTCTCTTCACTCTTACAGGTTTATTCAGATATTCTGTTTCTGTGTCATTTGGTTTTGGTAGTTTTGTGTTTCTAGGCTTTGGTCTGTTTCATCTAGGTTATCCAGTTTGTAGGTGTACAGTTGTTCATACTGCTCTTATAATCCTTTTTGTTCTGTAGAATCGGTAGTGATGTCTACACTTTTATTTCTGATTTTAGTAATTTGAGTCCTTTTTTTTTTTTTTTTTTAAAGATTTTATTTATTTATTTATTAGAGAGAATGAGAGAGAGCCTGAGAGGAGAGAGAGGTCAGCAGGAGAAGCCGTGCAGAGCAGGGAGTCCGATTTAGGACTCGATCCCAGAACTCGAGGATCATGACCTGAGTCGAAGGCAGTTGCTTAATCAGCTGAGCCACCCAGGCACCCTGAGTCTTCTTTAGTACATGTAGCTCAAGGTTTATCAGTTGTGTTGATCTTTTTGAAGAACCAACTTTCGGTTTTGTCCCCCCCCACTTTTTTTTTTTTTTAAACTATTGATTCTGTATTAATTTTCCCTCTAGGGATGCCTGGGGGCTCAGTCAGTTGGGCATCTGCATTTGGCTCAGGTCCTGATCCCAGGGTGCTGGGATCGAGCCCTGCATTGGGCTCCCTCCTTGGCAAAGGGGTCTGCTTCTCCCTCTGTCCCTGCTCCTGTGCTCTCTCTTGTTGTCTCTAAAATAAATAAATAAATCTTTTAAAAAAAGGTTTATGATTTTTCCCTTTAAATCTTTATTATTCTTTCTGCTTGCTTTAGATGTAGTCTTCTGTTCCTTTTCTAGCTTATTAAGGTGAAGGTTTAGGGTACATGAAAGATTTTTAAGAAATCTACATGTTCACAGCTGTAAGTATCTCTCTAAGAATTGCTTTTGCTGCATCTTTTAAGTTGTGGTATATTTTGTGTTCATTTTCTTTTTTTTTTTTAATTAAAGATTTTTATTTATTTATTTATTTGACAGACAGAGACCACAAGTAGGCAGAGAGGCAGGCAGAGAGAGAGGAGGAAGCAGGCTCCCTGCTGACCGGAGAGCCCAATGTGGGCTAGATCCCAGGACTCTGAGATCATGACCTGAGCTGAAGGCAGAGGCTTTAACCCACTGAGCCACCCAGGCGCCCCTTGTGTTCATTTTCATTCAAAGTATTTTTTGACTTAACCATGTATGTTCTTTGACTTACTGGTTATTTAGTAGTGTGTTGTTTAATTTTTCAGTTTTCCTTGACTTTTTGACTTTTTAAATTTCATCCCATTGTGGTTAGAAAATATATTCTGTATCAGTTCTTCTAATTTTATTTTTGTGGCCTAACACATGGTCTGTCCTTGAGAATGTTCATGTGCACTTAGAAAGACTGTGTATTTTGTGGTTGTTTGAGTGTTTTTCAGATGCCTGTTAGGTCTAGTTGGTTTACAGTGTCATTCAAGGCTTTTGTGTCTTTATGGATTGTCTAGTTCTCTCCATTGCTGCAAGTGGGTTTGAACTCTTCTGTTACTGTTTCTCTTTCTTACCTTTATTTCTGTAGTTATTGCTTCATGAATTTGAGAGTCTGGTTTGATGCATGGTGTTTCTGAGTGTTACATCTTCCCCTAAGATTGACGTTTTTATCATTATGAAATTACAGTCTTTTGTCTCTAGTAACCATTTTTCCTTTAAGTATATTTTGTGTGTTGTTAATGTAGAGAAGAAGCCACCCCACTGTTACTGTTGGCATGTTATTTCTTTTCTAACCTTTTGCTTTCAACTCCTTTTTAAAAAAAGATTTATTTATTATTTATGTATTTGAGAGAGAGGCAGAGGGAGAGTGCTAGCACATACATTAGCAGGGGGAGAGGTGGAGGGAGAGGCAGGGGGAGAGGTAGAGGGAGAGGAAGAGAGAATCTCAAACAAACTCCCCACTGGGCAGGGAGCCTGCCTGACTCCGGGCTTGATCTCAGGACCCTAAGATTGTGACTGGAGTTGAAATCAGGAGTTAGATGCTCAGCTGACTGAGCCACCCAGGCACCACCCAACTCCTCTTTCCGCTCCTTTCTTGAATTTGGTACAAAGTGTCGTCTTGTAGACATCATATAGTTGAATCATTTTGCCAATTTATGTCTTTAAATTGTAGTTTTTGTTTTTTTTAAAAGATTTTATTTATTTATTTGACAGAGAGAGAGAGAGAGAAATCACAAGTAGGCAGAGAGGCAGGCAGAGAGAGGGGGAAGCAGGCTCACCGCTGAGCAGAGAGCCCGATGCGGGGCTCGATCCCAGGACCCTGAGACCATGACCCAAGCCGAAGGCAGAGGCTTAACCCACTGAGCCACCCAGGCGCCCCTGTAGTGTTTTTTTTTTATACTATTTTTTTTTTAAGATTTTATTTATTTATTTGACAGACAGAGATCACAAGTAGGCAGACGGACAGGCAAAGAGAGAGGAGGAAGCAGGCTCCCTGCTGAGCAGAGAGCCTGATGTGGAGCTTGATCCTAGGACCTTGAGATCATGACCTGAGCAGAAGGCAGAGGCTTAACCCACTGAGCCACCCAGGTGCCCCTCAAGTTAATTTTAATAGTAGTAGTAAAACTTTGCTCCTTAATTGATTTGTCCTCCTCTCCATTGTCATTTTATTGTGATACAAATACATTTTTATATATAATGCATGCCCATCTACATAGACTTATAATTCTTGTTTTACACAGTTGTCTTTTAAGTCAGATGTGAGAAAAGTTTTGTAAACAAAAATACATTTTACTCCCTTTTGTATTTACCTCTTTTGTTACCTTTACCATGTTCTTTATTTGTGTAGATTTGAGCTATGTCCATTGTCCTTTAGCTAAAGGTGAAGAACTTGATATTATTTCTTATAGGGAATATTTGCAAGGACTCCCTTGTAATTAACTTGAAATACATGCTTAAGTGTTTTTTTAGTAATACAGTATAGCATTTTAGTCAGTTTGTGGAATCAGACAGAAATTATTGAGCACATACTCTGCCATTTTACTGGGCTAAGTGTTAGGCATGAAGCCTGGATTCCCTCTCTCCCCCTCCCATCTCTCCCATCTCCTACCCACTCCTTACCCCCATCTTGCATGCATTGTGTGCTCTGCCGCCCCCCCCCCCCCAGGAAAAAAAACCTGAAAACGAGAACTAAATCTTAAAGTCTAAGTTCTGTGATGACATCCCTAGGTCTTTACCTCCAATTCTGTATCACTATACATTCTTTAAGAAGTTGTTTTAGAAGATATTGTCTGTTAAATCTGTAGACATCCATGTATTGTACACATAAAATTTGTTAAGAAGATAGATCTGTTATATATCCTTACTAGAATATAATTTAAAAAAAAGTTACTGTTATTCTATGAGTTAGCTGATTTTGACTCAACTCTTAAATTTTGGATATGTATGTGAAGGTTATTGGTGTCCAAGGATTATCAGTTCAATTAACGTTAAAATAGAACACAATTTAAGTTTTATCCCGTACATCCCAGGAACATACCTGGATCACTGAGCTTACTTTATCTTAGAAATGCAATATAGTCTGGTTTGTACCTTTGATGGAAGTTTCATTAGTGGAAGTGCTTGGAGATCTAAAATGTCTGTTAACCATAGCTTTTGGCTCAAGAGCCACTTCTTGATTGTGATTGAAGGAGATGTATCAGTCCCTTAAAAATAGTAGGGACAAGCTAATAGGAAAATTTATTGTTAAAATGACATGTTAATGTCAAAGAAAGGATGGCAGTGGAGATTTTGAGCTTAGTTAGTTCTTAGATTTGCTTTTAAACACTTTGAAAACAAAATCTGGCTATATTTATTCAGTTAAAATTGAAGGGAAGATGTTATATTAAAACATGGTCTTTAGAATTAATCAGGTTTAAGTCTTAGCCTTTCTTACTGTGATTTAACCTTTTTGATCCTCAGTTTATCCATCTGCAAAATGGAGATAATACCATGTCATAATGTGAGGATTAAGCAAGATTATGTATTTAGGTTTTCTGGGGTGCTATAATAAAGTGCCACAAAATGGGTGGCTTAAACAAAAGAAATTTAATAGTATTACAGTTTTGGAGACTAGAAATGCAATGTCAAGGTGTTTTTTTCTTCGGGCTTGTGAGAATATGTTCCATACCTCTCCTAATGTCTAGTTGCCTCAGGAGTTCCATGGTTGGTAGAAGGTGTTTTCTTTGTGTCTTCATCCTTTTCCCTCTATGTATGTCTGTCTCTCTGGTTCCAAATTTTTCCTTTTTATAAGGACACATTTCTCTTGGATTAGGAACCCACCCTAATTGATCTCATTTTGATGAGGACCCTATTTCCAAATGAGGTCTCATTTACAGGTATTGTGAAGTATACTTTTGGGTGAGCACGGTTCAGCTCAATAGTGTATATAAAAAGGCTTAGCACCATTATGTCTTCCAACGGACATACATAGATATTAGGAAAAATCATTCTGAAATTATGCCTATCCTTCCAGTCTAAGCTTAGATGACATTTCTTCACTTTTGTTTTTCCTGATTTTCTTCAAGTATCTTGGGATCAGGAATTCATCTTTGTGTCTCTTACTGAGTGTTCTGTTGTGGTTGTTTAGTAAGTTTGTATGCACTTGAATTATGGGTTTAACAGTTTGATGTATTTGGGTATCTTTCATTCCAAGGTGAAATATATAAGCTCTTCTGAAGAGAAGAGTCATATTTAAAAAGAATATTTTTTCTTATCCTTATTTTCTCTACTTCATAATTAGAGGCCTGTCTTTGATCTGGAATTCCTGCCTGTGTCTAATTTTTTATGTGTTAAAGTCAGTTGAATTTGTTTTTGTCCATTAATGTACTAACAATATGTATTTGTGTAGACATTATTTTCCAGTGGGTTTGCATATATTGTATTATTTGGTCATGATGGTTAATCAGTCAAAACAGCCTGGAGAGGGGTACCTGCCTGGCTCAGTCATTAGAGCATGGAACTTGATCTTGGGGTTGTAAGTTTGAGCCCCATGTTAGGTATAGAGATTATATAAAAATATAATCTTTCCAAAAAAAAGGGATGGAGATAATAAAATGTTTCAAGTTTGTGAAAATCTTTATCCACAATACCATCAGTTTAATGAAACTTTTTTTTTTTTAAAGATTTTATTTATTTGTTAGAGAGAGAGAGAGAGCATGAGCACAGGCAGACAGAGTGGTAGGCAGAGGCAGAGGGAGAAGCAGGCTCCCCACTGAGCAAGGAGCCCGATGTGGGACTCGATCCCAGGACGCTGGGATCATGACCTGAGCCGAAGGCAGTTGCTTAACCAACTGAGCCACCCAGGCGTCCCTAATGAAACTTTTTTACTCATGTTTCTCATTGACTTTGTTTTATCTATCTCATATATTATATAACATATGTATATTATATATTAACATATGTTATATTCTGTCTAATCTCCTAGTAACTGTATTATAACAAAATTATATATATATATTCACACATACATATATATATCTTTTTTTTTTTTTAAAGATTTTACTTATTTGTCAGAGAGAGAGCATGCGAGGGCACAAGGGGGAGTGGCAGGCAGAAGGAGAAGCAGGCTACTCACTCAGCAGGGAGCCTGATGTGGGACTTGATCCCAGGACCCTGGGATCATGACCTGAGCTGAAGGCAGATGCTTAATCGACTGAGCCACCCGGGTGTCTAAATATGTGTATACACACACACATACAAAAACACATGTGTATATATTAAAGATTTTTATTTTTTTATTTGAGAGATAGCGTGGGAACAGGGGAGGGGCAGGGGAGAAGGACAGAATCTCAAGCAGACTTCTTTTGGAGCACAGGGCCTGGATTGGGGCTCGACTGGGGGCTTGATCCCATAGCCCTGAGGTGATGATCTGAGCCAAAATCAAGAGTGGCATGCTTAACTGACTGAGCCGTCCAGGCGTGTCCGACTGTTTTTTTAAATAATTTCAGTTTCAGCATAGTTTCTAAATGGTTGTTATATTGTCTGTGTGGGTGTATATTACATTTTCAGTATTCCATAATTTCATCTGCACTTTGCATATTTCATTGAGTTGTCAGCATAATTCGTTTAACAGGTCTCTTGTTGGATGTTAAGTTTTTGTTGTCATAAATAACTGCTTGAAATATTTTTCTGTAATTCTACTTATTTGGATTATTTTCTTTGGGTTGCAATATTAGGAATAGAATTATTTTCATTTTGATGGTTCATGGCAGAACAAATGTTTCTTTTTAAAAAAAATTTTTTTTTAAAAGATTTTATTTATTTATTTGACAGACAGAGACCACAAGTAGGCAGAGAGGCAGGCAGAGAGAGAGGGGAAGGGAAGGAGGCTCCCTGCCAAGCGGAGAGCCCGATGTGGGGCTCGATCCCAGGACCCTGGGACCATGACCTGGGCCGAAGGCAGAGGCTTTAACCCACTGAACCACCCAGGCTCCCCAGAACAAATGTTTCTTTCCTGATTCAATGGCTTAGGAAACTGAGGCTGCATTAAGTGACTTATTTAAGATGACATAATTTGTGATGGAGTCAGAAGACAGAACTCATTGATGCTTTGTCTAGTTGAGTGATTCAGCTTCTGACTTTCTTTAGACTACTCATGTTCCTTCCTTGCTATCTATTGAAAGTATGTTTTTTGAAAAAATTTAATTGAAATATAGTTGACACTGGAAGCATGTGTTTTATGGCTATACATTCTGATAATATAGTTTAATCATTTTGTTGGAGTAATATGAGGAAAGACTGAACCAGTATCATGTCATAGATTGATTATGGCTTAATTTGTCATAAAGCATGTAACAGTCATGGGGTTTTATTGTTATTGGATGATTAGGCAGTGGTGAGAGTTTGTCCAGATTTGACTCCTGGCTCTGCCAACTTGTTAAATACTATATGATCTTAAACATACAGTAAAATAAGTAATAATATAGTGTCTACCTTAATAGGACTAAAAACGGAACAGTGTCTAGCACATAGCAAACATCAAGTAACTGTTAATATGTTTCACGTGATTTAAGACTTGAATAAATAAGCCAATACCAATGATTGCCAAATAAATTAAATGGTTATAAATTGTATCAGAAATTTATGGGAACCTACTCAAATTGTAGTTTTCAGTACAGGGAAATAAAAAATTTGTTTTAGGTGCCTGGGTGGCCCAGTTGGTTAAGTGTCTGCCTTTGATTGGCCCAGTTGGTTAAGTGTCTGCCATGATCCCGGGGTCCTGGGATCGAGTCCTGAGTCCGTCTTCTTGCTCATCAGGGAGTCTGGTTCTCCCCCTGCCTGCAGCTCGTGCTCGTCCTCTCTCTCCCTCTGACAAATAATAAAATTTTTAAAAATTTGTTTTCCCATTCTTTGTATCTTGGTTTTTTTACTATTATTATTATTTTAGATTTTATTTATTTATTTGACAGAGAGAGATCACAAGTAGGCAGAGAGGCAGGCAGAGAGAGAGAGAGAGGAGGAAGCAGGTTTCCCGCTGAGCAGAGAGCCCAATGCAGGCCTGGATCCCAGGACTTTGGGATCATGACCTTAGCTGATCCTGACCTGAGCTGAGGGCAGACGCCTAATGACGCAGCCACCCAGGTCCTCTGTATCTTGGTTTTAAAGTTTCAAAGCCAACTAACTAGCTTTGAAGTCTTGTTTGTTTCTTGATGATTTACAAACTGGTAACAGGCAAAAGTAGTCTTTTCTTTTTTCCTTTTTCAAGATTTTTTTTAAAGATAAGCAGTTCTTATGGTGTGTTAAAGGCATGACCATGGGTTTAGAGTGGAGATGGAGGATGTTGGATTGCAGATCAGTTAGGGTTATTGGTTCTGGAGAAAAGATGCAGCCAAAGTCTCTGTGTTACAGAAGTCAAAGGAGCTTGACTCATATTGAACTTACTCTGCATGAATGGTGTTCCTTGCAATTGTCCAGTATACTCACTCTTCTATAGGTCCTGGAAGAAGTCCAGGTCATGTGCATTGACATTGCTAGGGTCTAGCCTGTGGCTTTCAGGATTATTTCATTAGAGCTATTACTGTTAATTAATTAATAGGAAAGTCTATGTTTATTTGAGAACGCTGTAGAATATCAGCTGCAGAAGGGACCGCAGTCTCCCTGCACCCTCTACCCAATTTTATTGAGATACAATCAACAGATTATATTGGGAACATAGACTTTTGACTTTGTTCATAAATTCATAAATTCTTTTTATAATTTCCCCCTGCACCATGTTGTGTTGTAATCTAAGGACTACGGCAAAGGTATGTTTTCCTAGGGATGATTCTATTTCCTTTTTCAGTTATTAGCTTTTTTATTAATGAAAATAACTAATTTTCTCCATGAATGCAGGTAGATTACTTATATAAAAGAAATATAAATTGAGAGCTACTACTTTATATAGGGCTATGTTAGGAACGTTAAGACAAAATGATTTAATTGTACTTGCTTTGTAATTGTTAGTCTGTTTCATCTAGATTTTTATAGAATTCTGCTTTCCCAGAAGGCTAATAGGAAAATGGTACACTGTTGGAAAAGGTTTTGATTCTTATTGATGGCCCTATATTTTGTCTGTCTAAAGTGTCAACCCAAGAAAAAGTCTACGCCACTGAAGTATGAAGTTGGAGATCTCATCTGGGCAAAATTCAAGAGACGTCCATGGTGGCCCTGCAGGATTTGTTCTGATCCGTTGATTAACACACATTCAAAAATGAAAGGTAATACTAGTATTGATTATACGTGATAAAATACAGTATGAAGTAAAAAACTTGTAGTTGCCTTTAATATAACCTAATTTTTGTTGCCTTTAGTAGTAATGCATTTTTACCTTTGAGCATTTGGTGAATGAATTGTTATTAATATATCTTTTTGTTTTGTTTTGTTGTTAATATATCTTTTTGAATTTTTTTTAAAGTTTTATTTTTATGATTTAAAAATTCTCATTCTCGGGACGCCTGGGTGGCTCAGTTGGTTGGACGACTGCCTTCGGCTCAGGTCATGATCCCGGGGTCCCGGGATCGAGTCCCACATCGGGCTCCCGGCTCCATGGGGAGTCTGCTTCTCCCTCTGACCTTCTCCTCGCTCATGCTCTCTCTCACTGTCTCTCTCTCAAATAAATAAATAAAATCTTAAAAAAAAAAAGATTTAAAAATTCTCATTCTATTTAGATGCTAGGAAATGTTAGGTTTATTAACATTGTTATTGTTACTAACATTAAAGTTTACATTGTTTACAATCCCTTTTCAGTATATTTAGGTTTTTCTACCTCAGCCTTTAGGTTTATATCATTGCTGTTAAGTTTTAAAGCTGAAACAATTGTAAAGAATCGTTTGAAGTTTGAATTGTAAAATCTTGATTTAGAACATTCCCTTTAATAACTGTAGTTTGTGTCTTACTTGGTTCTCTTTGACTCTCAGGTATCCTTAAACTGCTGTAAGCTAGAGACTAAAACTTCATCTTGAGCTACCTTTTTTCTCTTAAGATGTTTTGTGATTTAATATGTATATTCTAGTTTTTGAATAGGTCATATAGTCATAATATTTTAAAAAATCAGCTCACTTCCTCTTTTTGTCTGATCTGTCCCATTCTTTACCCTTCTTTTCAAACAGTAACCAGTTGTAGTTTGTTTCTAGAGTATTTTTATGTAAATCCAAGTATATAGTCTCATCTCTCTATTTTAACACAGAAGTAGCATATTTTTTCATATGTTCTACATTTGCTTTTTTCAGTTCTTACAGGTTTTCCATGTAGTGCATTGAAGACTTCCTTTTTGTTTCTCTCTCTCTCTCTTTTTTTACAGCTGAATAGTTTTCCACTTTTTGATTATTTTATACTTTATATAACCATTTTCCTGTTGATGGGTGTTTAGGTTGTTTTGATGTCACTATATACATATTTATGTACATACGTACATAAGATAAAGTGTTTCTGTGCACACAACAGTGGTGTAAAGAGTAACTTTCACATATACATGTATCAAAGGTGGGATTGCTAAATTTGATTTTTTATTTCAAATATTGAATATTGAGGTACCTAAAGACCTTTATAGCTCACTTAAAAAAATAATATCTTAATCTTTGTGGCATGTTGGGACATTAAAGTACTACTAGTAGAAAATTCTTTTAGTTGTCCCCCTCTACCCTTCCTATTAAGTTTCTTACTTATGTACTGTTCATGCACACAAATTGGGTCCATGTCATTTATTCAGCAATTTCTCACTATATGATATGGGTAGTATGCTACGTAGTAGGATCCCCTAATGAGCAAAACATCACTTCTGCTTGCCCTGGTTTATTTAGTCCAGAGACAAGATTCCAGCAAATAATCAGAAAGATAATTACTTCTTTGAAAAGTGTGTCCAAGGATAATATTGGTGTTTAATCAGTGTTATAGCAGGGGTATGTAATTTGGACTTCTGGTGCAAGGTATTCAGGGGCAGATATGTTAGTAAAGTATCTTTGGTCTGAGAGTTGAGAGGATGAGTAGGAATTAACTACGGAAAGAAGGAGAAGATGTTCCAGGCACAGAAAGTAGTATATGCTCTGGCTCTGAGAGGTCTCCTACCCATAGAGTGACGGAAGAGGGTACAATAGAGGCTAGGGAAGTAGATTGGAGTCAGTTGTGTAGCATTTTTTTAGACTTCATTTAAAATTTTGTATTTTATTCTTAGAACAGTGTGATTCCCTTAAAGTAGAGGATGATGTGATTTGATCTGTGTAAAGTTTTCTCTGACTGTGGTATTGAAAATGGATTGGAAGGGGCCATGATTAAGTAAGAGGAAATTGTTAAAAGGGTCATTGCAATGATTATGGTGAGGTGAGTATGGTGGATAGAGACTAAAGAACAACTTAGAAGATAAAATCTGTATAATTTGGTAGTGGATGGGGAATGAGGAATGAGGGAGAATGAAGTCCTGAGGTTTCTATGTCAGGATGCCTCCCAAGTTTTTAACTTCACCAATACATAAATAATGTTGCCATTTAAGTGAGAGCACTAGAACATGAGTAACTGCAAGGTGACCTTTGCTTGTTGAAATTAACTGAGCCATGGGCAAGGCATGGATGAGATGGCTTGTGATGAAATATGCAGTGAGAAAAAGGGTGGTTTTGAGGAAGCAAGCATTTGAGGTCTGTTGAGGATACTGAGTTTGGAAAAGAGTTGGGAAAAAATCAGAGATGGAAGAAGAAAACCAGGATTATTTGGCATGTGGTATTGGTGACTGGCATGTTTCGAGAAGGGAGATATGATGATTTGGTTGAACTTTGTCTGGTGGTCAAATAAAAT
The DNA here is from genome assembly GCF_902655055.1 of Lutra lutra. Lineage (NCBI taxonomy): Eukaryota > Metazoa > Chordata > Mammalia > Carnivora > Mustelidae > Lutra > Lutra lutra. Next base: position 66,176,451 of record NC_062282.1, read on the forward strand.
GTCCATTTGGTGTAAGGAGGTAGAGATCAGTGGTATTTTTGGTGGTATGATTGTATATGAAGTTGAATTAGACTGGAAATAGAGACAAAGCAGAGAAGTGGGGATGCTATAGGTAGAGAGATATATGGGGTCTAGAAGGATTTCTGAAAGTGGGGATAATCATGTTAGTAATGCTGTTGAGAAAAGTTCTGGAAATAGAGGGCTAAGACAGGAGTAGTAAGGGATATAGATTTCTGGGAAAAGAAGATGTTAGATGGGATTGGTATCACAGTGTGAAATTGGCCTTGATGGGAGGAGGGGCAGCACACCCTTAACATTAGGGGTGGGTAAGGGTGCAGTGACTGCAGATTTGGTGTAGTATACCTGAGGATTCCTGTCTGGCCTGTTTCTCATGAGCTGGGAATGTGATCACACCAAAGAGCAAGTGCTGTTACTGACTGGAAAATACCATGTTTTGTTTTCAGGCTATAAAAAGGTTAAGACTTCTAAATTCAAGTGAGCTTCCCAGAAAGGGTCAATTTATGTAGCTTCCTATTAAAGAAATGACAAAACGTGGTAAAATGGATCTATTTAGCCTTACAGCTAGTTATTTCATAATACTTTTTCCATTTTCTTTCACCATTTTTCACTTTTGTTTTCATTTCCCCATAGCTTATGGCAAGGTATGGTCAGCCAAGTTCTGGAAAGCCTAATTAATACCTCTTAGTAGTTAATTCTCCATTTTTCTTCGAATGTGCTCCTTTTTCTCATCTCCTTCATAGCACATAACCTGGTGGAATTACTGGTCTTGCCATTGACACTTTCCAGTAGTAGAAATTTTGGATAGACTGCTGTTAAAGTAATCCTGCTCTCCACTACATTAGAACTATGACCAGTATTAATGTTTGACTCTTTTCTGGGGCATTTATAATTTTCTCCTCCAACTTTTCATTTTGAAAATTTCAAACCTATAGACAGATTGAAGTGTAGCACAATGAACACCCATATATATTTTACATAGGCTCAACAATTACTAGTTTGTACTATTTATTAGATGATATCAGTGAAAAATTAAAAATTATACTGCAGTGTTCATATTATTGTGATCATCCATGTTTGTTTTCTTAGCAAAGCCTAATATTTCAAATGGTGTTAGAAAATCCAGGTCTTTATAAAATCACTTTTTAAGTCATTATTTACTTTTATTATACAAGGTGCATATAATTTAAAAAGGCAAGTGGTTAGTTCGATAGGCTTTGCTTGGAAAATGATCTTCTATGGCTATATCCCTCTTTCTAACCACCTTTAACTCTTGTCAGCTGGGTCTTTCGATATTTACCTCTGTATCTTATTATTTTTTAAAGATTTTATTTATTTATTTGACAGAGATCACAAGTAGGCAGAGAGGCAGGCAGAGAGAGGGGGGGAAAGCAGGCCCCCAGCTGAGCGGAGAGCCTGATATGGGGCTCAATCCCATGACCCTGGGAACATGACCCAAGCTGAAGGCAGAGGCTTTAACCTACTGAGCCATCCAGGCGCCCCTACCTCTGTATCTTAAAATTCCATCCTTCTGAAGTACTTTTTACTTCTCACTGTAGAAGTTGTGGATTAGTCATTTTAGTCCTTGTGTTGGGCCTTACCTCATGCCTACCTCCGACATCCTGCTGTCTTACCTGTTTTATTATAATTTTGCTTAGGAATTCAGTGTGTAATGTTATCATGTTAACAATGTACACAGCTTAGCCATGTGATGTCCAGTATTTTCTGTGTCCTTCGAACCTTTTTTTTTTTTTTTTAAGATTTTATTTATTTATTTGTTAGAGAGAGAGAGGGAGCGAGCATGAGCACAGGCAGACAGAGTGGCAGGCAGAGGCAGAGGGAGAAGCAGGCTCCCCGCTGAGCAAGGAGCCCGATGTGGGACTCGATCCCAGGACGCTGGGATCATGACCTGAGCCGAAGGCAGCCGCCCAACCAACTGAGCCACCCAGGCGTCCCTCCTTCGAACCTTTTGATTTTTCTGCAGTTGTCTCTGTGTGCGGGTGTGTTGGTGAAGGAGAGGTTTCTTAGTATTGTATATATTTGTTATTAATTCATAGTAAAACTCTCCTGGTTTTAACTTTTTCCACATGATCTGTTGCATTGTTAATTTGTCATTTTCTGGTTTTTATTTGTTTGTTTGTTTGTTTTTTAAGGCAGGGAGAGGGTGGGTTTAGTGGCATAGGGAGAGAGAGAATCTTAAGTAGGCTCCAGGCCCAGTGTGGAGTCTGACCCAGGGCTCAGATCTCACAGCACTGAGATCATGACCTGAGCTGACATCAAGAATGGTATGTTTAACTGACTGAGCCAATCAGGTGTCCAGGTAATTTGTCGTTTTCATCATCTTGAGGAAATCTCACCTAGAGCCTTACTTACGCTGTTGCCCCTTGAACAACACAGGTTTGAATTGTGCAGTGTAGGTCTTTATATAATCTTTTTCTTTTTTTAAGATTTTATTTATTTATTTATTTGACAGAGATCACAAGTAGGCAGAGAGGCAGGCACAGACAGAGAGGGGGAAGCAGGCTCCCCACTGAGTAGAGAGCCTGATGTGGGGCTCGATCCCAGGACCCTGGGATCACGACCTGAGCTAAAGGCAGAGGCTTTAACCTACTGAGCCACTCTGGTGCCTCAGTCTTTATATATAATCTTCTATACACAGATTCTTTTTCAGTAAATATGCTACAGTATTGTAAATGTATTGTCTCTCCTTACAGGTTTCTTAATAACAATATTAATCTGTTTTCCTTATGATTGTTTTAATAACATTTTCTTTCTCTACCTTACTTTATTGTAAAAATATAGTATATAATACACAAAACATTGTCTGTTTATGTTATCAGTAAGGCTTCTAGTCAGCAATAAGCTGTTAGTAGTTAAGTTTTTGGGAACTCAAAAGTTATATGCAGGTTTCAACTGCACAGAGAGTTGGGACCCCTAACCAGCCCTCTGCCCCCTGCTGCTCCTGGATTATTCAAGGGTCAAGTGTATATTCCTTCAATCTATACTAGTTACTTTCTCTATGTGAATTGCTGTTATCTTGAGGATTCTCTTCAGCTTTCTCTTGTTGAATTCCACGTCTTCCTTGATTTGGGTTTACTCACTCATTTTGAGTATACAGCAAGTCCTTCAGTAGTTTCCTGAGAAAGGGTATATGGAGGCAAATTTTTTGAGACCTTGCATTATCTGAATATGTTTTTATTCTTTTCATACACTTGTTTGATAGTTTGGCTGGTATAAAACACTAGCCTGGAAATCATTATTGCTCATAATTTTTAAGGCATTGCTCCATCTTCTACGTCCAGAGTTGCTATTAAATCAAATTATTTTGAATCTGGTATTTTTCACTGTGTTTTTGTCCATCTCTGATGGCTTGCAGACTCTTCTCTTTGGTCCGGTAGTTCACAAGGCTATATCTTGCTATGAGTCATCCATTGTGGTAGGTACTTGATGGACCCTTTTGATCTCCAAATTTAGTTTTTCTTTCAAGGGCATTTTCTTGAATTATTTCTTTCATTATTTTCTTCCCTTTGTTTATTCCCTCTTCTGTAACTCTTACTCAGATGTTGACTTTCCTGCATTGGACTTAATAATTTTTTCATTTTTTTTTTAAATTATTTTTTTAAAGATTTTATTTATTTATTTGAAACAGAGAGAGATCACAAGTATGCAGAGAGGTAGGCATAGAGAGAGAGAGAGGAGAAAGCAGGCTCCCCGCTGAGCAGAGAGCCCCATGAGGGCCTCGATCCCAGGACCCTGAGATCATGACCTGAGCTGAAGGCAGAGGCTTAACCCACTGAGCCACCCAGGTGCCCTAATTTTTTCATTTTTTTGAGTACAGTTTTGTTTTGCTCTACTTAATATAGTAAGTTTCTTCGGCTTTGTCTTCAAACCCTTTTTTGAGTTTTACATGTCTGCTCTTATGTTCTTAATATTTAAGGATTATCTTTTTGCTCCCTGCATCTTATTTCCTGGGTGCAGTTCTTTTCATTTCTGAAGCTGTTAATGATAGTTTCTGTGAAATTTTCTTCTCTGTACATAGTATGTTTTCAAGTTCTTTTTTTTTCTTTACTCTTTGTACCTTTCTTTGTTCTCTGTTTTTTATGTTTGAAGTTTTCCTCAGATCTCTGTTTTGGATCAGAGAGCAGATGGAGGGGCTCCTGGGTGGCTCAGTCAGTTAAGTGTCTGCCTTCGGCTCAGGTCATGATCCCAGGGTCCTGGGATGGAGTCCTGCATCGGGCTCCCTGCTCAACGGGGAGCCTGCTTCTCTCTCTCTCTCTCTCTCTGCCACTCTGCCTATTTGTGCTCTCTGTCAGATAAATAAAATCCTTGAAAAAAGAATAAAGAGCATGTAGATACTTCTGAATGGTTGGAGTTTGTCAACCTATAATTTTCTTGTAGGATGATTCCCTTTCCCCTCCCAATCCCTTGTCAGTAGTATCTTCTCCATTTCGTTCTTGGCTTGGTGAGATTCCTCAGAGAAGAGTCTAGTCTTCTACCCAGAAAATAAGACTCTGGCTTCTCATATCCCGGGTATTCAGTTGGGGAACTCCATTAAGTGGTTTTAGCATTCAGTTGATTCACTCATTTTTTTTGGTATTGCTGTACTCCTGGGCTATGCTTGGTGTTGCTTAGTCTAGAGACTTTCTATTTTACTCCCAACTAGAGGTGGAAAAAGCTCTAGTCTTTTACTGGGAGAAGGGGAGAGCCATTGACAATGTGGTTTGGAATGGAGGAGGCTGCTTAACCCCTTTCAACCAGTTCTCTGTGTCTTACCCTCTCAAACTCCAGAGTTGTACCAGGTGTTGCCAGTTCATGGGCCTTTTGATGGTGTCTAGATACAGGTGGTTCTTGTTTTTACTCACTGAAGACTTAAAATTTGTCATTCTTAAATCTGTTAAGATAGTTACCATTATACTAATCCATTTGCTTCCCTGCTTGCAGAACTGTGCATACCTGCACAGCTATATAATTTATACTCACTTGTCCTTTCTTGTTCTCCCTGTCATTAAGGGCTTATTACTTGAAAATCTTTTTATTGTAGCTTTAGTGGAGATTAGGAGGGAAAATAATTTAGAAATGTTTATCCAGTTGTTCATCTTGGACCTGGAAATACTCTTAACTTCATCTTGAACAGACTGAGTCAATCTTGCTATCTGACCTTTCATACTTCTTCTAGGATACCCTTTGCAAAGCAATTGGGGAAATCAGATTGCTTCTTAACTTTTCTCAGAGCTTGTCTATTACTCAGTTTTCTTTTTAACTCTCATTACCATCTGACTTTCAACTTTTCCAGATTTTTATTGTTGTTGTTGTTTTTTTTTTTTCCTGGTGCTGCATCCTTTGTGTTTATTTTTTTTAAAACTGCTTTTACTGTTTTTTTTTTTTTTTTTTAAATGGGGTTTCAGAGGGGAACAAAACTAAACTTGAGTATTAGTCTCATTCTTTATCTTTAAAGTTTTCTACTTTAACATTAATAATAGTTTTTAAAAAGATTCTTTTTAAAAAAAAATTTTTTTTTAAAGATTTTATTTATTTGACAGATAGAGATCACAAGTAGGCAGAGAGGCAGGCAGAGAGAGAGAGAAGAGGAAGCAGGCTCCCCGCCGAGCAGAGAGCCCGATGTGGGGCTCGATCCCAGGACCCTGGGATCATGACCTGAGCCGAAGGCAGAGGCTTTAACCCACTGAGCCACCCAGGCGCCCCTTTAAAAAGATTCTTAACTTGTTTTACTAGAGCAGAGAATTACTGTGGCTCTTTGAAGAGAACTAATATTTGAATAAACCTATTGTTCAAAAAGCTCTACCGGTGACTCTACCTGTGGCAGCTTTCACCTTCCATTCATAACCATGATTGCAGGAACCATGGACTTTCTCCATTTCTGGGTGTGCTACTCAGCTTCTGAAAGCTCTGAAATCACCCATTCTCTCCTTTTATTCTACTAACCTTGCTGTATGCAGGGCATTAGTTACCTGGTAATACAGTATGTACTAGTTTTTAATTTTATGGGCATTTGGTGCAGGGAAACCCTCCCTTTGCTTCTAATATTTCTCTCTCATCCTTGACTTTTGTGTTCTCTTCTTAAAATAATCACTATTTTTATCTAATTTTTTAAAAAATTCTTTTTATTTTCCTTTGCTGGATCCTCTTCTACTTTGCCATTCAGGTAGGTAATTCTTTATTTTTAGTTTTATTTATTTTTATTTTTACTTCTCTCTCTCTCTCAAGTTTGTTTATTTACTTATTTATTTATTTATTTTTAGTAATCTGCACCCAACATGGTGCTCAAAGTCACGATCCTTGATCAGTAGTTACATGCTCTTTCGACTGAGCCAGACAGGAGCCCCTATTTTCTATTCTTTTTGAATAGCAGTCTTATTAACTCTTGAGTTTTAACTGTTATCGGTAAACTTAATTTATATACACAATACTAGTGCTTTCCTCAGGGTTCACATCTGCAAGCCCAGCTGTGTACTTGAAGCTTTCACTTGGATGTCCTTTAGGCACTTGAGCTTACCTTATTGAAAACTGACCTAATTATTTTCCTCCTCAGACCAGTACTTCTTTATTTCCCGCCTTGGTGAATAGATCCCTGCCACCTAGTCATATACCCCAAATTCTTAGGAGTCACCCTTTCTTCCTTCTTTGTGCCCTTATACCATTAGATCTTTTATTTTCTATAGAACTTTTTTGAGATATAATTTACAACTTAAAATTCACCCCTTTAAAGTATACAATTCAGTGAATGGTTTTTAGTATATTCAGAGTTGAGTAATTACCACGAGTAGTCAGTTTTAGGACATTTTCATCATGCCCCCAAAAAACCTTAAACCATTTATCTGCCTGCTCCCCAGTCTTCTTTCCCTTTACACTTCTTTGCCCTAAGTAACAAGTAATACATTTCTATCTCTATAGATTTGCACATTCTGGACATTTCATATAAATGGAATCATATACTATGTGGTCCTTTGTGACTACTTCTTTCACTTAGCGTAATGCTTTCGAAGTCTATATATGTATGAGTATTTCATTCTGTTTCATGGTAAATGTATTCCATTGTATGGATAGATCACATTTTATTTATGAATTCATCAGTCGGTGGACATTTGGACTATTTCTACCTTATGGCTGTTCAGAATAGTGCTGCTGTGATATTTGTTTATAAGTTTTAGTGTGGACATAATGTTTTCAAATCTTTTGCATATATACCCAGGGGTAGAATTGCTGGCTCACATGTTAACTCTCTCTAGCTTTTTGAGGTACTGCCAGATTGCTTTGAAAAGCTGCTACACCAGCTCAGATTTCCATCAGCATAAGTGAGGGTTCTGATTTCTCTGTGTCCTCACCAATACTTGTTAATTTGACCTCTTTTCTATTGTGCTAAAATATATGTAACAAATTTACCATTTTATTTTTTATTTACTTTAAAAAATATTTTTATTTATTTATTTATTTATTTATTTGAGAGAGTGGGTGGTGGTGAGGGGAGGAGCAGAGGGAGAGGGTAAAGCAGACTCAATGCTGAGCATAGAGCCCAACCTGGGGCTAGATTCCACAATTCCGAGATCATGACCTGAGCCGAAACCAAGAGCTGGATGCTTGACCAACTGAGCCACCCAGGCACCCCACAAATTTACCATTTTAACCATTAAAAAAATATTATTGGGTTGGGGGACAGAGGTAGAAGTAGAGAGCCTCAAGCAAACTCTGCACTGAGTTTGGAGCCTGACATGGGGCTCAGTCTCAGAATCCTGAGATCATGACTTGAGCCAAAACCAAGAATCAGACCCTCAACTGGCTGTGCCACCCAGGTGTCCCCATTTTAACCATTTTTAAGTGTACAGTTTAGTGGTATTAAGTACATTCACATTGTTGTGCAATTATTACCACTGTACATATCCAGAACCTTTTCATATTTTTACACTTTTCAGTGTATAAATCCATACCCATTTGATAAGAATTAGCCCCTGGTCAGTACTGTTCCACTTATTTCCCTATGAATTTGACTATTCTAGGTCCATCATATAAGTAGAATTATTTGTTTATTTGTGTCTGGCTTATTTCACTTAGCATAATGTCTTTAAAGTTCATCCATGTTTCAGTATTTCATACATTTTCAGTCTCAGTAATACTCTGTTGAATGTGTATACCACATTTTGTTCATCCTTCAGTGGACATTTGGGTTATTTCCATGTTTTGGCTGTTTTGAATAATAATGGTATGAACACTGGTGTTCAAATATCTATTCCGATCTTTTTTTTCCTCTGTTTAAGTTTTATTTTTATGTAAGTAATCTCTATACCCACTATGAGCCTTGAACTCACGACCTCAGCCAAGATCAAGAGTGCATGCTCTTCGACCTGAATCAGGCAGGAGCCCTTCTGACTTTTTATTACTTGTTAAGTCCTTTTGTTTTATCTCTAAAAAGTATATTTCAAATTTTGTTTTTTTGATTCCCAGTGTTACTGCTTTAAGTTCTAGTCATCTTGCATGTACACTATTTTGGTAATCTCTTGTCTACTGAGTCTTCTCTCTGTTTCCTCTTGAATGTGTTATTCCAAGGTCAAGAAGATTTATCTTTCTAAAACCCAAAACTGAGCCTGTGGTTCCACGGTTTAAATGAGACTCCTTAACGACAAGAGCTCATACAGTGGTCAGGCTCTTAACCTGGCATCAAGCTCTTTCAGGTCTAGCCACTGCTTATTACCTGCTACGTTTTTATGATTCAGTGTTCTGAACTACTTTTAATTCCCAGCTATTTGTTTATTCATTCATGCCTTTGAAGGTTCTGGGCCTTTATACTGGAATTCTCTCCTTAACAAACTATTTACCTTTAAAAATTCTGCTTGGATGTTCCATTTGTCCTCCAGTTAGTGATCTCCACTGTTTTGTTTTGTTTTAAGATTTATTCATTTATTTATTTGAGAGAGCTGGAGACCATGCACATGGGTGAAGGGAGGGGTGGGGGGAGGGAATCTTTAAGCAGACTCCCCACTGAGCACGGAGGGGCTCCATCCCAGGATTTGAGATCATGACCTGAGCTGCAATCAAGAGTTGGCCACTTAAATGACTGAGCTGTCCAGATGCCCCACTGATCTTCATTTTTTAATGTTATTTTAAAAAAGTGAATGTTTGCTTAAGCAGCCTACTCTTGGTTTTGGCTCAGGTCGTGTATTCGAGCTCCATGTTGGGCTCCATGCTCAGACATGGAGTCTGTTTAAAAAATTCTGTCTCCCTTTTCCTCTGCCCCTCCCTTAATTCCGCTCTGCATGCATGCTCTCTCTCTCATAAATAAATCTTAAAAAAAAAAAAAAAGTGAATGTTTATATTATTGCAATTCTTTTACTGTAATCTATTTGTATATCTCTTACCACCAGGCAGTAGGTTTCTTTTTTGTCTATTTATAGTGCTGATACATCATAAATGTTCACACTGTGTTGATTGAATTTGCTTATTTATGGGAGAACTATGTACTTCTCAAATTAACCTTTTGAAATTCTATATAGATACATATATATCTTACCAATTTTAATCCCCCTTTATAGGTGGTTTCTATGGAAGGATTTAATAGGTTGAGACTAAGGAGGTCAGTTTTTTCATAGATCTTGTTTTTGAAATGGTCTAGAAATCAAAATTCAGCCAGGTTGTAATTTTATTTATTAAGTGGGACTCGATCCCAGGACCCTGGGATCATGACCTGGGCCGAAGGCAGCCACCCAGGTGCCCCTTTTTATTAAACTCTTACATGTTTTCTTTCTTTCCTTTTTAAAAGATTTTATTTATTTATTTATTTGACACAGAGAGAGAGAGAAAGACAGTAAGAGAGGGAACACAAGCAGGGGGATTGGGAGAGGAAGAAGCAAGCTTCCCACTGAGTAGGGAGCCTGATGCAGGGCTTGATCCTGAGACCCTGGGATCATGACCTGAGCCTAAGGCAGATGCTTAATGACTGAGCCACCCAGGCACCCCTCTTACGCATTTTCTTGCCACATAAATTGAATATATAAAATTTCCACTCTGTGATCTCTTGTTCTTCTTGCTTTTTTTAAGTAGAGATTTCTTTGGCAGTAGTGATATGGCTGTTCTCTTGAAGATGAACAGTCATCTTTTTAAAGTAATGACACTGGTTCTTATTTTTGTCTAGTTTCAAACCGGAGGCCCTATCGACAATACTACGTGGAGGCTTTTGGGGACCCTTCAGAGAGAGCCTGGGTGGCTGGAAAAGCAATCGTCATGTTCGAAGGCAGACATCAGTTTGAAGAGCTACCTGTTCTTAGGAGAAGAGGGAAGCAAAAAGAAAAAGGATATAGGCACAAGGTAAAAAAATAAATAAATAAAGCCTCTCTAATTATCTTCTTTGGGGTGGACAGGGAAGAGGCAAGGAAGAAGTCTTACAGTTTTTAAATGTAAGTTATTTCCTTTGATAGTAGGTATTTGTGAGAAAATTGATGGAAGCAGTATTTTTCCTGGGATGAAATAGGACCAGCCTTCCATATATTTACAATTCTCAATTTTTTGAGAAATGATTTCAGATAACTTTTGCCTTGTCACTTAGATGTGACAGTATAAAATGACATGACCAGTCTTCCTTTGTCTTACTTCTTATAAGAAGAAAATGATCATTGAAATGAAATATTCTATTTCTCACTCCGTGGATTAATTATTTCTCTAAAAAATGAGAAAGATAAAACTGTAAACATTTTTGTTTGTTGTCTTGGCTTTTGTTTGTTTTTATTCACAGACAAGTGCGCTCCTTAATCTTTATCCTATTTCACCCATCTTCCTTCTGGTAACCATCAGTTTGTTCTCTATAGTTTCAAGAGTCTGTTTCTTTGTATTTCTTTCTCTTTTATTCCCTTTGCTCTTTTTTTTTTTTTTTTTTTTTTTTTAATTTATCTGACACAGAGGTAGAGAGTACAAGTAGGCAGAGCAGTAGGCAGAGGGAGAAGGAGAAGCAGATTTTCTGCTGAGCAGGGAGCCCGATGCAGGGCTTGATCCCAGGACCCTGGGATCATGACCTGAGCAGAAGGCAGCAGCTTAACTGACTGAGCCACCAGGCGCCCCTGCTCTTTTGTTTCTTAAATTACATGTATGAGTAAAATCATAACGGGATTTGTCTTTGACTGATCGACTGACTGATTTTACTTAGCACTGTTACTCTCTAGCTTTATCCAAGTTGTTGCAAATGGTGGTTTTCTGGTTTTTGTATGGGGTGATTCATGCTTAATATTGCGGTTTCAAGCCCAGTTACGTTTTAATAAAGAATATTGTGTTTTTCTTCCATTTGTTTGATATTTGTGTTAAAGTTGGGTGAGTCAAATTTTGTTTTATTTCTTTTAATATTCCTTTGTAGTCAATTCTAGAAGGTGAAATATTTCCTATTCGATTAGTGTTTCGTCTTCTCTGTGTATAAATGCTTAATAATCGTTATTAGGATAAGTTAGAGTCATTATGTAGTCCCTAATGTTTCTTAGTTGACTTCTCTAAAACTAGTATAATAATATGTACCCTCCAGACTGTTGGGAAATTAGAAATAATTATAAATATTTAATATGTGATAAATTGGATGTCCTGAAATAACTAGTATATGCTATTGTTACAATGAAGGAGGCTAACTGCATCAGTTCTAATACTTTGGGTGGTTGGTGGTAGGGAGGTATTACAAGCTTTTGTGTCAAGCCTTTAGTTATGTAGCTTAACCAAGCCCCTTTTCAAAGGATTTCAGTAGGGCTTTCAGATTCTGGAAAGTTGTTTTACTCTTGTCACAGTTATGAGAATTAATGAGTGTGTATAAAATAGATTAGATGGTCAGCTCATTGCTTTATAAGAGGAGGCTATCTTTCCAGTGACCTGAATTTTTTCATGCTCAGTGGAATATCCCTTTTATAAGTATTAAAATATAGTTAGCTAATAGTTAGAACCTTGACTGATAACTGTTGTATGAAGCCAGGGAGGAAAAGAAGAGTTTGAAAAAACATTTCACAGAGCATCAGTATCTCCATCTGTGAAGAATCAACAAAGGCACGTATGTAATACCCAAGGTGTTTTGGTGTCTCTGGACATAACTCAGCCCAGGAGACTGCTTGGTTATAATCCAGATTTTATGTAACGTGTATTGAATAATTAGATACAACACCAGAAATAAAGGGGTCTAGGGATAACGAGAGGTTCCAGTTTAGGGTCTCCTAGGGTAGAGGTCCTCATTTTTCCTGTCCTCATTTTTCCATGTTTATCTTCTTTAGCGTTTTGCTTTCTCTTACACATACACAGCTGAGCAAGTGCTTGGCCTTCATAAGTCAGGAAGTAAATAAGTCCTATTGTAAAGTGTGGAGGGCTAAATGGGAAGGGTCTTATTATTCCTTGATTTAGTAATGTAATGTTTATTAGTAATGCAGTCCTAGTTATGGTCTACTCTTTTGTCCTTATAAAGGAGGGAGAGCAGAGGATTAATCTTTCCTCTAATGATAGATCTTGGTGGTAGAAGTAGATTTGAGGAATCCCCCATTGTTTGGCTTTGGGTGAACAGTGGGTACTAAACACCTAGCTAGTACCATAAAAGTATCGTTGAAGAAGTTACAAGGCTTGGAAGAGTTTCTTGAGAGGTCTTTGCTCATAATCTCTCTATTCCCTTTTGCTTTTTTTTTTTTTTTTGATAAGTGATAATCTTTTTCTCCTTTAAATTTAAGGTTCCTCAGAAAATTTTGAGTAAATGGGAAGCCAGTGTTGGTCTTGCTGAACAGTACGATGTTCCCAAAGGGTCGAAGAACCGAAGATGTGTCACCAGTTCAATCAAGTTGGACAGTGAGGAGGATATGCCATTTGAGGACTGTGCAAATGATCCTGAATCAGAACATGACCTGTTACTTAATGGCTGCTTGAAATCTCTGGCTTTTGACTCTGAACATTCTGCAGATGAGAAGGAAAAGCCTTGTGCTAAGTCTCGAGCCAGGAAGAGTTCTGATAATCCAAAAAGGACTAGTATGAAAAAGGGCCACATGCAATTTGAAGCACATAAGGAAGAACGAAGGGGAAAGATTCCAGAGAACCTCGGCCTAAACTTTATTTCTGGGGATGTATCTGATAAGCAGGCCTCTAATGAACTTTCCAGGATAGCAAACAGCCTCACAGGGTCCAGCACTGCCCCAGGAGGTTTCCTGTTTTCTTCTTGTGCGAAAAACACGGCAAAGAAAGAATTTGAGACTTCAACTTGTGACTCTTTACTGGGCTTGTCTGAGGGTGCCTTGATCTCTAAACGTTCTGGGGAGAAGAAGAAACTCCAACGAGGTTTGGTGTGTAGTTCAAAAGTGCAGCTCTGTTATATTGGAGCAGGTGATGAAGAAAAGCGAAGTGATTCTATTAGTATCTGTACCACTTCTGATGATGGAAGCAGTGATCTGGACCCCATAGATCACAGTTCAGAGTCTGATAACAGTGTCCTTGAAATTACAGATGCTTTTGATAGAACAGAGAATATGTTATCTGTGCAGAAACATGAAAAGGTAAAGTATACTAGGTATCCTGCCACAAACACTAAGGTAAAAGCAAAGCAAAAGTCCCTCATTACTAACTCACATACAGACCACTTAATGGATTGTACTAAAACAGCAGAACCTGGAACTGAGACATCTCAGGTTAATCTCTCTGATCTTAAAGTATCTACTGTTGTCCGCAAACCCCAATCAGATTTTAGAAATGATGGTTTCTCTCCAAAATTCAACACACCATCAAGCATTTCCAGTGAGAACTCACTAATAAAAGGTGGGGCTACAAATCAAGCTCTTTTACATTCAAAAAGCAAACAGCCCAAGATCCGAAGTATAAAGTGCAAACATAAAGAAAATCCAGTTGTAGTGGAACCTCCAGTTACAAATGAGGACTGCAGTTTGAAATGCTGCTCTTCTGATACCAAAGGCTCTCCTTTGGCCAGCATTTCCAAAAGTGGGAAAGTGGATGGGCTAAAACTACTGAGCAACATGCATGAGAAAACCAGGGATTCAAATGACATAGAAACAGCAGTGGTGAAACATGTTCTGTCAGAGTTGAAGGAACTCTCTTATAGATCCTTAAGTGAAGATGTGAGTGACTCTGGAACATCAAAGCCTTCAAAACCATTACTTTTTTCTCCTGCCTCGGGTCAGAATCATATACCTATTGAACCAGATTACAAATTCAGTACATTGTTAATGATGTTAAAAGATATGCATGATAGTAAGACTAAGGAGCAGCGGTTAATGACTGCTCAGAACTTGGTCTCTTATCGGAGTCCTGGTCTTGGAGACTGTTCTACGAGTAGTCCTGTAGGTGCATCTAAGGTCTTGGTTTCAGGAAGCTCCACTCACAGTTCAGAAAAAAATGGAGATGGCACTCAGAACCCAGTCCGTCCTAGCCCTAGTGGGGGTGACCCTGCAGTGTCTGGAGAGTTGTCTGTATCTGTACCTGGCTTAGTGTCTGACAGAAGAGACGTCCCTGCTTCTGGTAAAAGTCGCTCAAACTGTGTTACTAGGCGCAACTGTGGGCGATCAAAACCATCATCTAAACTGCGAGATAGTTTTTCAGCCCAGATGGGAAAGAACACATTGAACCGTAAAGCCTTAAAGACTGAGCGCAAAAGAAAACTCAACCGACTTCCAGCTGTAACTCTTGATGCTGCACTGCAGGGAGACAGAGCAAGTGGGGTTGCAGAGAATGGTTCCTCAAGAGGTGGGCTAGAGGACCCTGGTAAAGAGGAACCCCTTCAGTTAATGGGCCATTTAACAAGTGAAGACAGCGCCCATTTTTCTAGTGTTCATTTTGATAACAAAGTCAAGCAGTGTGACCCTGATAAAATTCCTGATAAAGTCTCCTCTTTTGAAAACAGAAAAGGCCCAGAGGTGGATACTGAAATGAACAGTGAGAATGATGAACCCAATGGTGTAAATCAAGCGGTGCCTAAAAAGCGGTGGCAGCGTTTAAACCAAAGGCGCACTAAACCTCGAAAGCGCACTAACAGATTTAGGGAGAAGGAAAACTCTGAGGGTGCCTTTGGGGTTTTGCTTCCTGCTGACCCCGCAAAGAAGGGGGATGAGTTCCCAGAGCATAGACCTCCTACGTCAGCAAACATACTGGATGATACGCTGGCAGATCCAAATCATGCCAGCTGCTTAGATGCAGTTGGACCACGGTTGACTGTTTGTGATAAATCCAGTGCCAGCATCGAAGAGATGGAAAAAGAGCCGGGAATTCCCAGTTTGACACCCCAGCCTGAGCTCCCTGAACCAGGTAAGGACTCCTGAGACAATGATAAGGATTAGAGAAGTGGTGATAATGTTACCCATCTGAAGTTGGTCTGTTTTGATGGCAGGGCAAGTGTAAATTGGGAGGAAAGTGCTATCCCTTGAAGGAAGAGCTTTACATGTAGGATCTGAATCTTGAGGGCCAGGTTTCCATATACTTTCAGAAATTATGTTTCACCAGAAGCTCTCCCTCTTTTATAAAATTTTGAGATAGAATGAGAGAGAGCACAAGGGTAGGGGGCAGAGGGAGAGGGAGATGCAGACTCCCCACTGAGTAGAGAGCCCGATGGGGGGCTCAATCCCAGAACCCTGGGATCATGACATAGAGTTGCTTAACAGTAACATGACCAGATGCTTAACCTACCTACTGACCCATCCAGGTGCTCCCACCCTGACCTTTTTAAATCTGTGAACTTTTTGGAACTCAGTCTGGCATTGTATTATTGAGAAGCCCTGAGCCTAAAATTTATGTATAGTTATTAGTTTACAGAAAGTGAATAGATTTTATTGAATGTTAGGCTTCCTTTACACAATTTAAGGAAGGTCCACTGATTATGTAGACAAAGGGACATTTGCTTTGGGGGAGAAAGAAGGTATTCTGTAGTACTTATTTGAAGGCTTTAGATGTCTTAACTTCCCTTCTGTAACAAGGCTTGAGAACAACAAAAAACTGAAATACTAGGGTATCTTACCTTAGCAGCAAAAGAAAAACAGCCGAAGTCTTTCAAGATATTAATATTGTACATTATAAGTTTTTTTTTTTTTTAAGATTTTATTTATTCATTAGAGAGAGAGACAGAGAGAGCACAGGCAGGGGGAGAGCCTGATGGAGAGGGAGAAGCAGACTCCTTGCTAAGCTGGGAGCCAGACATGGGGCTCAATCCCTGGACCTTGACCTGGGATCGTGACCTGAGCCAAAGCAGATGCCCAACCATCTGAGTCACCTAGGTGCCCCTACAGTATGGTTGTTGAGGGTAAAACTATCCTTAAACATAAGACTCTCAAAGTTGCTTACTGTAGTAGATTTTTTTTTAAAAATATTTTATTTATTTATTTGGCAGACAGAGATCACAAGTAGGCAGAGAGGCAGGGTGAGAGAGAGAGAGAGAGGAGGAAGCAGGCTCCCCACTGAGGTGAGAGCCTGACGTGGGGCTTGATCCCAGGACCCTGGGATCATGACCTGAGCCGAAGGCAGAGGCTTAACCCACTGAACCACCCAGGCGCCCCACTGTAGTAGATTTTTTTAAACAGCTTTATTGAGATACAAATCAATACCATGAAATATCTATCGTTTTTTAAAGTTTATACCTCAGTGATTTTTATTATATTCACAGACTTCTGCAGTCATCAACATAATCAATTTTGGAATATTTGCATCACCCAGGAAAGAAGCATAGTACCCTTTATTAACCTCCCTTCATTTCTCCCCAGTCTATAGGTTTTCCTGTTCTATACATTTCATGTTAATAGAATCATACAATATGTAGTACTTTGGTGTTTGGTTCTTTGAGTTAGCATGTAGCAATGCTTTATTTTTATTGTGGTAAAAAATACATAAATTTACCTTCTGAACAAGTTTAAACCGTACAGTATTACTGTATGCACATTATTGAAGAGTAGATCTTTAGAACTTTTTCATCTTCCATGTCTGAAACCATACTGAATTGAACAACAGTTTTTTACTTTTCCCCCACCGCCTGGCAACCACCATTCTCTATCTGTTTTTATAAGTTGGATTACTTTATATATCTCATGTAAGTGGAATCATGTACTATTTGTCTTTTTGAGATTGAATTATTTCGTTTAGCATAATGTCTTCAGGGTTCATTCATGTTTTAGCATATGACACGATTTCTATTTTTCTTGAAGCTGAATAATAGTCCATTGTATGTGTAAACCATATATTTTTTTTTTTCTATTCATCTGTCAGCAGACATTTAGGATTGGACATTTAAGTTGCTTCTATCTTGGCTATTGTGAATAAAACTGTACTGAATATGGGTGTGAAAATCTCTCTTTGGGATCACATTTTCAGTTCTTTTAGATGTATGCCAGAATTGGAAGTGATCATATGGGAATTCTGTTTTTAGTATTTTGAGGAAACTCCATACTGTTTTCCATAGTGGCTGCACATTTTATAATCCTACCAACAGTGCATTTAGTGTTTCAATTTCTTCATATCCTCACCAGCACCTGTTATTTTTTTTTTTTTTTTAAATAGTGGCCATCCTAACAGGTGTAAGATGATAGCTCATTGTGGTTTTGATTTTCCTTTCCCCAGTGATTAGTGATGTTGAGGATCTTTTCATATGCCCGTTGGCCATTTGTGTATCTTCTTTGAAGAAATCGGGGCGCCTGGGTGGCTCAGTGGGTTAATCCTCTGCCTTTGGCTCCGGTCATGATCCTGGGGTTCTGACATCAAGCCCCACATCGGGCTCTCTGCTCAGTGGGGAGCCTGCTTCCCCCTCTCTCTGCTTGCCTCTCTGCCTCCTTGTGATCTCTGTCAAATTTAAAAAAAAAAAAAATCTTAATTAAAAAAAAAAAAAGTCTCTCCAGGTGCTTTGACCATTTTTGAATCGGCATGTTTTGTTACTGAGTTCAAGGCTTTCTCCCTCCTTCCTTCCTTCCCTCCCTTCCTACGTTCCCTCCTTTTTTCTTTCTTTTTCCCCCTTATTTGGTAAATGGTTTGCAGATATTTTCTTTCATTTTGTAGGTTGATTTTTTTTTCACTATGTTAATTGTTTACTTTGCTGTGCAGAAGGTTTTAAGTTTGATGCAGTCCAGTTTGTCTATTTTTGCTTTTGTGATGCTTTTACTTGTTATCAAATAAATCATTGCTTTCATTCCAGTCATGAATCAGTTTTTTTCCCTTGCTTTTTTTGGAGTGCTATAGTTTCAGATCTTAGATTTAGGTCTTTGATCCATTTTGAGTTAGTTTTTGTATATGGTGTAAGATAAGGATCCATCTTTTGCATGTGGATATCCACTTTTCCGAGCACCATTTATTGATGAGACCATCCTTTCCCCATTGTGTAGTCTTAGCATATTGGTCAAAGATAATTTGATAATACACTTAGGGTTTATTTCTGCGTTCTCCTTTTTGTTCCATTGACCTATACGTCTGTCATTATGGCAATATCATATTGAAATGTAGCTTTATAATATATTTTGAAGAAAGGATGTATTTGTTCTTTGCCAAGATTATTTTTGGGTATTTAGTGTTCATTAAGATTCCACGTGAATTTTAGGATTTTTTTTTCCTGTTTCTGCAAAAAATGCTGTTGGAATATTGGTAGAAAGTGCCCGGCTGTCTCAGTTCATAGAACATGTGATTTTTTATCTCAAGGTCATGAGTTCAAGCCACATGTTGGGCCTAGACCTTACTTAAAAAAACGTTGAGGGACACCTGAGTGGTTCAGTGGGTTAAGTGTCCAGCTCTTGTTTTGGCTGAGGTTATGATCTCATGGGTTGTGAGATGGAGCATTGTCATTGGGCTTTGTGCACAGCCGGGAGTCTGCTTAAAGATTCTCTCCTTTTGCCCCTCCCCTCCCCAATCGTGTGCATATGTGCTCTCTTGCTTTCCCTCTCTCCAAAATAAATAAATCTTTAAAAAAAAAAAAAGTGTTGAATTTTGTCAAGCCTTGTCTGCATCACTTGAGATAGTCATGTGATTTTCTTCATTTTGGTAACATTTGTATTACATTAACTTTTTTATATGTTGAATCCTCTTTCCATTCCTGGGGTGAATCCCACTTGGTCATGGTGTATTGAATTCAGTTTGCTAATTTTTGTTGAGAATTTTTTTTTTTTTTAAAGATTTATTTATTTATCTGACAGAGAGAAATCACAAGTAGGCAGAGAGGCAGGCAGAGAGAGAGGAGGAAGCAGGCTCCCTGCTGAGCGGAGAGCCCGACGCGGGGCTCCATCCCAGGACCCTGAGATCATGACCTGAGCCGAAGGCAGCAGCTTAACCCACTGAGCCACCCAGGCGCCCCTTTGTTGAGAATTTTTGCAGCAATGTTCATAAGGAATATTGGTTAACTTTTTTTTTTTTAAAGTATATTGTCTGTCTTTGGTATGAGAGCAATGCTCACCTCATAAAATGAGTTTGGAAATGTTCTGTCCTCCTCAGTTTTTTGGAAGCATTTGAAAAGGTTTGGCATTAATTAATTTTTAGATGCTTGGTAGATTTCTCCAGTGAAGCTATCTCATCCTGGTCTTTTCTCGTTTCAGAGGCTTTTGATGATTGATTTAATCTCCTTACTAATTCAGATTTTGTATTTCTTCATGATTCAGTCTTGGTAGATGGCATGTTTCTAGAAATTTCTAGGTTATTCAGTTTGTTGGCATGCAGTTGTTCATAGTATTCTTTTATAATTCTTTTGTTTCTGTGGTATCAGTCGAAATGACTTTAATTTCTGGTTTTAGTTATTGGTGTCTTTTTTTCCTTAGTTAATGTAGCTAAGGACTTTCCAGTTTTATTGATCATTAATAAAAATCAGTGCTTAGTCTTGATATTTTTAATTTTCTGTTTATTTCTGCTCTAATATTTATTATTTCCTTTCTGCTAACTCTGGGTTTAGTTTATTCTTATTCCTTGAAGTATAAAAATAAGGTTATTGATTTGAGATTTTTTTTTATTATAAGAGAGAACTCAAGCAGGGGTGAGAGGAGAGAGAGAAGCAGACTCTGTGCTGAGCAGGAAGCCTCATGTGGGCTTCAATCCCAGACTTATGAACTGAGCCCAAGGCAGATGCATAAATGACTAAGCTGCTCAGGTGCCCTGAAATCTTTTTTTTAATGTAGGTGCTTCCTGCTGTAAACTTCTTAGTACTTCCTTTACTGGATTTCATAAGTTGAGGTATGTAGTATTTTCATATTTGTCTCAAGATGTTTTCTAATTTTTTCATGGGACTTCTCTGACACATTGGTTGTTCAGGAGTATGTTGATTTTCATACATTTGTGGATTTTCCAGTTTTCCAACTGCTAGAGTTCCAGCCCATTGTGATTAGAAAAGATAATGCTATGATTTCAGTTTTCTTATATTTCCAAGACTTGATTTGTGGTTTGTCATGATTTACCCTGGAAAACAGTTCATGTATGCTTAAGAAGAATGTGTATTTTGCTGCTATAAGGTGGAGTGAGTGTTCTGTATATGTCTGTTAGATCCATTTGATAAATAGTGATGTTCAGATTTTCCAGTTTTTTATTGATGATCTATCTAGGTGTTATACCCATTATTGAAAGCCAGGTATTATACTCCACTATTATTGTTTGAGTGTTTCAAACTCCTGTCAATTCTGTGTTTGCTTCATATATTTTGGTGCTCTGATGTTGTATGCACATATACTTATATTTGTTATCTTCCAAAGTATGTGGATGGTTTTTGGTTATTTATTTATTTATTTAAAGATTTTATTTATTTGACAGAGATCACAAGTAGGCAGAGAGGCAGGCAGAGAGAGAGCAGGAAGCAGGCTCCCTGCGGAGGAGAAAGCCCGATGCAGGGCTGGATCCCAGGACCCTGGGATCATGACCTGAGCGGAAGGCAGAGGCTTTAACCCACTGAACTTCCCAGGCGCCCCTGTTTGTTTGTTTGTTTGTTTTTTTATTTATTGATTTATTTGACAGAGATCACAAGTAGGCAGAGAGGCAGGCAGAGGGGGCAGGTTGTGTGTGTGTGTGGGGGGGGGAGCAGGCTTCCCGCTGAGCAGAGAGCCCTATTCAGGGCTTGATCCCAGGACCATGGGATCATGACCTGAGCCGAAGGCAGAGGCTTTAACCCACTGAGCCATCCAGGCGCCCCTGTTTGTTTGTTTTTAAAGAGAGAGCTGGGTTGGGGTGCTGAGGGAGAGGGAGAGAGAGATTCTTAAGATTCAAGCTCCCATCTGGGAGGTTGATCTCACAACCCTGAGATCGTGACCTGGGCCGAAATCTACAGTTGCATGCTTAACCACCTAAGGCACCCAGGCACTCCTGGAGATTTGTTTGGACCCTTTGATTAGGGTCGTGTTTCCCTGTTTCTTTGTGTACTTGGTGATCCATCCGTCCCCGCCCCCCGAGTTCTATGCATTTGAATAAGAACCACTTTTAAGTCTTTAGGGATTGGCTCTGGACATTTCACCAATCACCTCAATAGGATATTCTGGAAACCTCTGAATGGTGGGCTTCTCTGGGCTTGTATGTGTAATTTCCTAATTAGGGAGTTCTGTTTCTTTTTCGGGGCTTGTAATCTTGCTCCCTCTAGTGTTTTTCTGCAGTACTGAAGGCTTACTTGTGTCACTGAAACTTTTCCCTTAGTGGCTTCCAGGTATTCAAAGAGTACTGATTCCCCGTTTGCTCTCAAAAGCAGGCAAGACAGATGCTAACTAGCCCCTTGGGCAATTCTCTAGGAATCCAGATTGCCAAATGCTGGCTCCAGTCTTTAACCTTGAGGAGTATAAATTTAGTACCTTCTCCTGATCTCATCAAACTGTGCTGGCCTTTGACTACCTCATCGCAAGCCATCTGGTTCCTCAGCATGCTGCCCATTCTCTGCCTTGTCTTCAGCAGCCCTCATGAATCCAAACTATGTGGGTTCTGTTAGTGGTTCCAGTCCTGTTAAACAGTCTGGTCTCTTGGGCAGCCCTTTGAAAAGCTGGTGTGTTGGACACAAGCTCCCCATCCCCAGCTCCCTCACTTCCCCCAACCATGAGGGGAGCTTTGCCTGCATTGGGAGTGGCAGTCTCAGATAAAGTGAACTGGCTTTTTTTTTAACCCGTTTTGATGCTATAGTTCTTGTCTTTTGAACTTGCCTGCAGCCTCCTAACTGGTTTCTAGAGTACTCCTGTAGGGGCTCCAGTTCTACCATCTTACTGTCACTACTCTTTCCTCATGTCCTTTTTTTTTTTTTTTTTTTTTTAAAGATTTATTTATTTATTTATTTTCAGAGCTAGAGCACATATGTGCAGAAGCAAGAGGGGCAGAGGGAGAGAGAAACTCCAAGGAGACTTGGGCAGAATGCAGAGCCTGGCACAGGGCTCCATTCCACAACCCTGAAATTAACAACCTGAGCCATAACTAAGAGTTGGACACTTAACCGACTATGCCACCCAGGCCAACCCTGTTTCATGTCTTTTTAATGCCAAATAATACTCCATTGTATGAACAAACCATTTTTATTATTTCATCAACTGATAGATATTTGGGTTGTTTCCACATTTTGGCCTTTATGAATAATGGTATTATTTGAACATTTGTGTGCCATGGTTTGTATGGCTATATTTTCATTTCTACTGTTTATATATTTAGAAGCAGAATTGCTGGGTCATTTTGTAATTATGTATGTAAAACTTTTGAAGAACTGCCAGAATGTTTTGCCAAAGCTCTTTTGACATTTTACATTCCTATTTGCAATATATAAGGGTTCCAGTTTCTCTACCTCTTTAATCACACCTATTTTAAATAGCTGTCCTAGTAGTGTCATGAGGTATTTCATTATTGTGCTTTGATTTGCATTTCCCTGCTGGCTGTTAATATTAAGCATCTCTTCATGTATTTAGTGGTCTTACTTAAATCTTTTGCAGAAGCGTCTGTCTAGATCCTTTGCCTATTTTTTGATTGGACTGTTTGTCTTTTTATTATTTAATTTAAGAATTCTTTACTTCGTGTAGATCTAAGTATTATTGGATATGAATTGTAAATATTCCATTTAATGGGTTTACCATTTCCATTTTTGATTACATATTTTGAAGCGCAAGTGGTTTTAATTTGGATGAAGTCTAGTTTGTGTTTTCCTTGGTTGCTTGGGCTTTTGGTGTCATGTTTGAGTAACCATTGCTTATTCCAGTTGTCTCAGCACCATTTGTGTTAAAAAGTATATTATTTTTCCATTGAATGGTCTTGGTATCTTAGCTGAAAATCATTTGACCATAAATGTGATGATTCATTTCAGCCTTCAACTCCTTTCTTTTCGTGTGTATATATATGTCTTGTCTTTATGTCAGTGCCACAAAGTCTTAATTACACTGTTTGTACAGTAATTATTATAATTTTGAAATTAGAAAGTATTGAGTCCTTCAACTTTGTTTCCAAGATTGTTTGGCTTTTCTGGATCTTTTGCATTTCCATTTTAATTTTAGGAACAATGTGTTAATTGCTGCAAAAATTCCAGCTGGGATTTTGATGAGGGTTGTACTGGATCTGTATATCAGTTTGGGCAGTGTTGCCATAGTTAACAATATTAAGTTTACTCTAAACTGTACACAAGGAATGGCTTTCATTAATTAAGTTTTGTTTCATTTATTTCAATGATGTTTTGTAGTTTTCTGTGTATAAATCTTATGCTGCTTTTATTCAGTTTATTCCTAAGTATTTTACTGTTTTTTTAAAAAATTTTATTCAGGTCGCCTGGGTGGCTCAGTGGGTTAAGCCGCTGCCTTCGGCTCCGGTCATGATCTCAGGGTCCTGGGATCGAGCCCCGCATCAGGCTCTCTGCTCAGCAGGGAGCCTGCTTCCCTCTCTCTCTCTGCCTGCCTCTCCGTCTACTTGTGATCTCTCTTTGTCAAATAAATAAATAAAATCTTTTAAAAAAATTTATTCATTTTTGATCCTGTTATAAGTGAAATCATTTCCTTAATTTCATTCTTAGGTTGCTCTTTGCAACTATACAGAGATATAGTTGGTATTTGTGTATTGATTTCGCATGTTGCAACCTTCCTGAACCCATTTTTTTTAGTTGATTGTTTTCTTGTGAATTCCTTAGGATTTTCTTCGTACATGATCATGTCATCAACTAATAAAGATGGTTTTACTTCATCCTTTCTAATCTGGATGTCTTTTATTTTTATTTTTTCTTGCCTGATTCCCAGCTAAAGCCTCCAGTGCAGTGTTAAGCATAAGTGGAGTGAACAGGCATTCTTGTCTTGCTCCTGATCTTAGGGAGAAAGCATCTAATCTTTTACCGTTAACTGTGGTATTAGCTATGACTTTGAAAGACGGCCTTTCAGGTTGAGAACGTTCCCTTATATACTTTGTTTGTTAAACGGTTTTTCTGTGTCTGTTGAGATAATCATTCCTTCTTACTCCCTTTATTCTGTTAACATGATGTATTAATTACATTGATTGATTTTCTTATGGGAGCTGCAAATCCTTAGGAGGACCAGTCACAGCTTCTCAAGGACTTATTGCTCCCTTTCTGCTTTGTGCCAAAGCACCTTTCCTTGTGGTCTTCTGGAGGTTTGGACAATGGTGTACTTTTGCTTCATTGTGACTCTGAGGAAAAGAGTCCTTTGGGGCACTAGTTTATTCCTCAGGGCACTAGTTAATTCTCTTTTAAACTTCTACCCCTTATACTTCAGTAGGATCACAAAAAAGCCTTCAGGACAAAATCCATTGCAGTGCTGTATTTATTTCTCTGCGCTATTCCTTTGTGTTTGGTTTGTAGTTCTAAACAGTCTTGTCAGTGCTTTGCTGACAAATCTTTTAAAACACTTTATACAGGGGCTTTTGGGTGGCTAGGTTGTTAAGCTTCTGTCTTTGGCTCAGGTCATGATCCCAGGTTGCTGGAATCAAGTCCCACGTCAGGCTCCCTGCTCAGCAGGAAGCCTGCTTCTCCCTCTCCCACTCCCTCTTAAATAAATAAAATTTAAAAAAATTTTTATACAGCATTTTATTTGTTTTCAGAGGAGGTTGGACTCAGTAACTTAACTATTATTATGAAGAGATGTTTGGATTTTTGCTTTTTTTACCCCCTTCCTTTAACATTTTGCTTCTGAGATTTCAGACTTAGGAAAGTAGAGGTATGACAAGAACTGATAATGTGTAGTGAGGAGTGATATTGATGTTAGTACCGTAGTCCTTTAGGAAAATTCACCATTTTGAGGAAAAAAATAAAGTTTTGTAATTAGTCTTAAAAAGACTTAACTTTTGGGGTGCATGTGTGGCTCAGTGGGTTAAAGCCTCTGCCTTCGGCTCAGGTCATGATCCCAGTGTCCTGGGATCGAGCCCCGCATCGGGCTCTCTGCTTAGCAGGGAGCCTGCTTCCTCCTCTCTCTCTCTACCTGCCTCTCTGCTTACTTGTGATCTCTGTCTGTCAAATAAATAAACAAAATCTTAAAAAAAAAAAAAAGACTTAAAAAAATAAACTTTATTCAATATAATTGAATATAGTCAACTTTATATACCATAGGTTCATACATTTTATTTTATTTATTTTTTGAAAGATTTTATTTATTTATTTGTCACAGAGAGAGAGAGAGAGAGCACAAGCAGGCAGAGTGGCAGGCAGAGGCAGAGAGAGAAGCAGGCTCCCTGCTGAGCAAGGAGCTCGACCTGGGACTTGATCCCAGGACCCTGATACCATGACATGAGCTGAAGGCAGTGGCTTAACCGACTGAGCCACCCAGGCGTCCCAAGGTTCATACATTTTAAGTGCATAAGGAGGTGATTTTTAGTGAATTTGTTGAGTTGTGCAACCACCCCCATAAATGAGTTTTAGAACATTTCTTCTATCCAGTAAGATTCTTCTGTCCCATTTATAGTTGGTCTGTTTGTACTCCCAGCCCAGCAACCACTAATCCACCACTACCCCCACTCCCATTAGCCTTTTCTGGACATGTCGTATTAATGGAATCATATAGTATATGACCTTTTGTGTCTTGCTCTTTTCATTTAGCACAATGTTTCTGGTTTTGTGATTTATCCATATTCTGGCATATATCAATATTTTGTTTTTTATTGCTGGATAGTATTCAGGGTACAGAAAACCACACTTTATGTACCTGTTCTTCAGTTGGTGAACAGCTGGGGTTGATTTAACTTTTTGGATATTTTATTATTTTAACTGGTTTATGTACACACTGTAGTCTAAAAAGATACTGCTAAACTTTCCTATCCATTCTTTACAGT
Source organism: Lutra lutra (assembly GCF_902655055.1). Taxonomy (NCBI): domain Eukaryota; kingdom Metazoa; phylum Chordata; class Mammalia; order Carnivora; family Mustelidae; genus Lutra; species Lutra lutra. Next base: position 66,202,626 of record NC_062282.1, read on the forward strand.
AGGTCTTGGCTCTGTGCTAGGAGTTGATGTGTATTTGCCAAGAAATTTAATCATGGTCATATTTTGGCTCTTGCTCTGTGCCATGAATTGAGGTTTGCATGATTTACTCATCTCTCCATTTTGTTATTTTCCACCTTTTAATATTTCCCTTTAGTATCCAAAAGGTCATGTTCCCCTTTCATTCTTGATACTCTGTTTATGTTAATTTGGCAAGCCACTTCCTTTTGGCCATTTGTAGAGTAATTGGATATAGTGAGTTCTCTGGGTTCTTTCTTTCTTTTTTTTTCTTTTTTTTTTAAAGATTTTATTTATTTATTTGACAGAGAGAGATCACAAGTAGGCAGAGAGGCAGGCAGAGAGAGAGGAAGGGAAGCAGGCTTCCTGCTGAGCAGTGAGCCCGACGCGGGACTCGATCCCAGGACCCTGGGATCATGACCTGAGCCGAAGGCAGCGGCTTAACCCACTGAGCCACCCAGGCGCCCCTTCTCTGGGTTCTTTCAACTCAAAAGTAGTTTTAGTGGATGAGCATTCTAGTTTAGGTGAGAACATAGATGGGAGTAGGGAGTTTCGGGAGTAGGTGTAGTTGAAGAGGGCAAGAAAATGGAAACTCAGGAACAGCTGGAGACTTTGGGTTTTAAGTCATTCAGTTGTGACCAGGGTGTTTTCATTTACACTGTGTTACCCTATTGTACATTTAAGAGGGGGAATTGGTAATCTTTTTCTTAAAAGGACAAATAGTAAGTATTTTAAGCTTTGTAAGCCATACTGTCTTCTGTTAACTCAACTCTTTGTGACACAAAAGCAGACATAAGCCATTGGTAAATAAATGAGCGTGGTTGTATTCCAGTAAAACTTTATTTACTAAAATAGTCCCACTGGTAGTTTGCCAAACCCTAAACCTTTAAAGGATTGTTTGATACAGTGTTGGTGAGGAGAAATGCATGTACTTGTGTGGTTTTTATTGTTTGTTTGTTTTGTTTCTTTTTTTCCTTTCTTTTTTTTTTGGTGAGCAAAAGCAAAGTGATAGTACAAAGCTCCCGAGGAGAGAGGGGACCCAAGAGGGTTGCCTGCAATGTATGTATTTGTGCAGGAACCTAGTAGTATGTCAGATACAGTTTTTACATTAATTTCCAGTATTTTGTGCTCTTCGTTGATTTTCTTGTGGATCATAAGGAAGTAAAGAACTAAAGGACTAAAATTTAGTCTGAGAACTTACTTGGTGAGAGAAGTAAACCCAGAGACAGAATGGGGACAGTAGCTTCAGGAGGAAATGGAGGGGACAGATTAGCCCATGGAATCTTCTAAGAAGACAGAGAACATAACCTGTCTGGGACTGAGGTCTAATTAATGTGGGGAGGTAGTGATGGATGTGGCTGTGTGGGGTGCAGTAGGATAAGGGATATGATGATGTGATAGCATAGGGATCTGTTTTAGTAAAAAGAACCCAGTGGTTTTGAAGCATGGAGAGTTTTTGGTTGGAATCATGGCCTTGCCACTTAAGTAATGGACTAACTTGAGTGGGCTTAGGCAAGATACTTTCCTCTTCAAGCCTGTTACTTTTTTTTAAGAAATTCATTTTTTTAAGTAATCTGTACACCCAATGTGGGGATCAGGCTTAGAACCCTGAGATCAAGAGTTGCATGCTGTACTAACTGAGCCAGCCAGGCACCTCTCAGTTACATTTTTTATAAAATGATGATGTCATCACTTACCTTGAAGTAAAGATTAGAAATTAATGAATGTTAAATGGCTGAACTGTGACTTGCATGCACATAGTAAACCCATGTTATTCCGTATCATTTCTTTGGTCTTATTTGTGTTTAAAAATGTCATTGGTGGGGGCACCTGGGTGGCTCAGTGAGTTAAAGCCTCTGCCTTCGGCTCAGGTCGTGATCCCAGGGTCCTGGGTTCGAGCCCTACATCAGGCTCTCTGCTCAGTGGGGAGCCTGCCTCCTCCTCTCTCTCTCTACCTGCCTCTGTGCCTACTTGTGATCTCTGTCTGTCAAATAAATAAATAAAATCTTTAAAAAATGTAAAAAAATGTCATTGGTGGGTACCTGGGTGGCTTAGTGGGTTAAGCCTCTGCCTTCAGCTCAGGTCATGGTCTCAGGGTCCTGGGATCGATGCCCGCACTGGGCTCTCTCTGCTCAGCAGGGAGCCTGCTTCCCTTTCTCTCTGTTGCCTGCCTCTCAGCCTACTTGTGATTTCTCTCTCTGTCAAATAAGTAAATAAATAATTCTTTAAAAAAAAATCATTGGTGTTTGAAAATTTAGATGCTATCTAATAGGGCTTTATTAAAGGCATAATCTATTTGCTTCAGAGCATAAAATTGCTAACCATTAACTGTCACAGGTACAGATACATATATACTTATTTCAGAATGTATTTTAGCTTATTTCTTTTCTCCAAGAGAGATTTTTTTTTTAAGATTTTATTTATTTATTTCTCAGAGAGAGAGAGAGAGAGAGAGAGAGCACAAGCAGGCAGAGTGGCAGAGAGAGGCAGAGAGAGAAGCAGGCTCCCCGCTGAGCAAGGAGCCCTATGCAGGACTCGATCTCAGGACCCTGGGATCATGACTTGAGCCGAAGGCAGCGGCTTAACCCAAGCACCCCCAAGAGAGAGATTTTTAAACATTATTATTTGAGGGGAACATTTTAAGTCATTATTTGGCTGGTGGTTTTAATTTCTTTTGAAATACTTACTTGGGAAAAACTCACCAGCTTGGATCACTTACAGGTGTATTGTCTAAAACTGAGGAGTTAGAAAAATTGCATTGGTTGAAGGGTTTAACAAGCCTCGTAATTATATTGGGAGCTCTGTAGGTATATAATTTTGATAACTATTTCAGCCTCTACCATTAACTTTCTGTTTTTATTTTATTTTATTTTTTTTAAGAATTTATTTATTCATTTGACAGACAGAGATCACAAGTAAGCAGAGAGGCAGGCAGAGAGAGAGAGAGAGGAGGAAGCAGGCTCCCTGCCTAGCAGAGAGCCCGATGTGGGACTCGATCCCAGGACCCTGAGATCATGACCTGAGCCGAAGGCAGAGGCTTAACCCACTGAGCCACCCACGCGCCCGACTTTCTTTTTTTTATTAATACTTTATTTTTTTTAGAGCTGTTTTAGGTGTGTAGCAAAATTGAGGAGAAGGCACAGAGTTTTTCTGTATACCCTGTCCACACACATGCACAACCTTCCCCTGTTACCAATGTCCACTGCTGGAGTGGTACATTTGTTAAAATTGATGCATCTACATTGGCACATTGTAATCACCCTAAGTCCACAGTTTATCTTAGGGTTCACTCTTAGTGTTGTATATTCTTTGGCTTTGGACAAATATATGATGACATGTGTTCATGATTATGTTATCATACAGAGTATTTTCACTGCCGTAAAAATCCTCTGTGTTCTGCGTATCTAGCCCTTTCTCCCTCCATGTGCATGTCCTCCGACTTTACCCCCTGGTAACTACTTCTTGGAAGGCAGCTATGCTCACCACTATACCACCAACGCTACTTCTTATGGTCTTCGTAGTTTTGCCTTTTCCGAAATGTATATATGTAATCATACAGTATTTATATATCCTTTTCACATTGGATTTTTTCACCTGGTAATATACATTTAAGTGTTCTCCATGTCTTTTCATGGTTTTATACCTCATATCTTTTTAGTGTTGAATAATGTTCTCTTGTCTGTACATACCACAGTTTATCAATTCCTGTGTCTTGGTGGCTTCCAACTTTTGATAATTATGAATAAAGCTGCTTTAAAAACCCATGTCAAGGTTTTTAGGTGAATATAAGTTTTCAACTCCTTTTATATTAGATTTAAATAGTTAAACTAAGTAATATGTTACTACTATTTATTACTACGAAATTACAGTAGTTAGAAAAAAATTATTTTTCATATCTCATCCTAACAAAATTCTATGGCTTTTTTCCATAGTAAAAGCCTTTGCCAAGTTTACTGTGCCTGTGATTTGACCATTTCCTTTTGTTCACAACTTATGCATTTCTTTGAAAGAACACTAGTATTCCTCATTCAACTGAGGCAGAAATAGTTCCTCTGAGGTCATTGTCTCATGAAGTACTTATTGTTTCCTGGGGAGAATTTATCCTACATTCTGTATGCATTAGGTTTTGCTCCCAAAGACCTTATAAAATGAGTATACCATGTTAAACTGGACAAAGTTTTATTGGGAAATTATAATAGGTGTTTATTTTACAATTAACTCAAAGAAAAATGGTATGATACTTAGAAATTTGACCATAAAAGATGACAATTTTTTTCTCAAAAGATACCCTGAACTCTGTTTGTTTGTTTTTTTAAGATTGTATTTTTTTATTTGACAGACAATAAGAGAGGGAGCACAGCAGGGGGATTGGGAGAGGGAGAAGCAGGCTTCCCGCTGAGCAAAGAGTCTGATGGAGGGCTCAATCCCAAGACCATGGGATCATGACCTGAGCCAAAGGCAGATGATTAACGACTGAGCCACCCAGGCGCCCCTGAACTTTGTATTTTTATCTTATTTTCTGCCTTTGGCATACATGCCACATACTCTTTATGTCATTGAGGTAATGGTATACATATAATTATAGTTTTTAATGATTCTATTAAGATCTATTCCTCAGTTTTCTAACGTGAAACTCCTATCACAACTATGATATGAAGTGTGTGTAAAGTGCTTTTGAAATTCACACGGTAATACTGATAAGGTAAATATTGTATCTGAATTCTGTCTAGTATTCTACATAATCTAGAGAGATGTTATTAAAATAATTTATGGTATATTTTATGAATTTGCTTTATTTAGACTTTATTAAAGATTTTATTTATTAAGATTTTATTTATTTGACAGAGATCACAAGTAGGCAGAGAGGCAGGCAGTGGGGTGAGGGGAAGTAGGCTCCCCGCTGAGCAGAGCCAGATATGGGGCTTGATCCCAGGACCCTGAGATCATGACCTGAGCCGAAGGCAGAGGCTCAACCCACTGAGCTGCCCAGGTAGCCCGATTTTATTTACTTACTAGAGAGAGAGAACACTAGGCGGGGGTTAGGCACAGCGAGCGGGAGAAGTGGACTCCCCCTGAGCAGGGACCCTGATGCAGGGCTCAATCCCAGGACCCTGGGATCATGACTAGGCCGAAGGCAGATGCTTAACCAACTGAGTCACCCAGGCTCCCCTAGACTATATTTTAATGTTAGCTCTATCAGTCACTATGAGACACGAGTTAGTTTCAGTTTAATCTTTTTTTTTTTTAAACCTTTTCCTTAACTTCACATGGTCTGTGTATATGTGTATAGAGCAACAGAAGTTGCTCTCAGTCTCCCCTCTCAGCTTCTGCATATGATAAACCATAGGAAATCACTTTTAGCGTCTTGGATCTTAAGCAGAGTGATTTTGAGAATTTCCCATCTCTGTACCTTTGAGAGTGCAGGGATGGTTTCATGAAAGCAATGGGCTCTCCTCTAACAGCTAAAACTCGTTTCTCCTCTTTTAGCTGTGCGGTCAGAGAAGAAACGCCTTAGGAAGCCAAGCAAGTGGCTTCTGGAGTATACAGAAGAATATGATCAGATATTTGCTCCTAAGAAAAAACAAAAGAAGGTGCAGGAACAGGTGCACAAGGTATGTTCCAACATTTTCAACAGTCTTTTCATCAGTACTTTTAGGATATTGCAGTTTTGCCTTTAATATCCTTTTTTGTCTGCATGGGACAATAATTTCCTTAACTGGGATCTTGCTTTTTCCATTTTTTACCTCTAGCTTTTGGTACTACTTAGAATATACATGAAAGTATAAATGACTGTATGCACTGTGTGTAGTATGTGTATGCATAAATTTTTTTCCTCCCTTTGCTTTTAGAGAGTAATGATTTAGGAATATTATTATGACAAAATATTAAAATCATAGAACATAAAATATGGTAGGATAATTTTTTATTTTTATTTTTTAAGATTTACTTATTTGAGAGAGAAATAGCATGGAGGGGAGGGCCCGAAGGAGAGGGAAAGAGAGTCTGAAGCAGACTCCGTGCTGAACACGGAGCCCCATGTGGGGCTTGATCTCACAACCCGAGATCATGACCTGAGCCCAAACCAAGAAACAGAGGCTCACCTGACTGTACCACCACAGCAACCCAGGAGTGTAATTTTTTAAACAAAGGTTATTGATAACTTATTTGCCTTATTTTTAATTCAGTTCTTTTGTTTTGAATTTTTATTTAATCTCTACACTACTCTAAATCTTTATTTAATCTCTGGGGCTCAAACTCATGACCCTGAGATCAGCAGTTTGCACATACTTGCAACTGAGCCAGCCAGGCACCCCTTAATTCAGTTTTTTTTTAGGCTCACTTATTTATTTTTTTTTAAAGATTTTATTTATTTATTTGGCAGAGAGAGAGATCCACAAGTAAGCAGATAGGCAGGCAGAGAGAGAGAGAGGAGGAAGCAGTCTCCCTGCAGAGCAGAGATAGGCTCACTTATTTTTAAAGTAAATTAGAGACATTTTACCTTCTATGCTTAAATAATATGCATCTCTAAAAAACAGAACATTTTCCTTCATAAATGATTTAACTTTATTGCATCTTATAAGATTAGTTCATCTAATAACAACAAATCCATATTTAGATCACTTGCTCTCTAATCTTTACATTTGGTTTATTCATTTTAGGACTGCACATTATATCTGTTTGTTAACATTTTTTAAATTTCTTTAAATCTAGAACAGTCCCCTTTTTTTCATGACCCTATCTAACCAATGAGAATAATACCTTTACAGGATCCCCTTTCTAGATTTGTATGATGGCTTCCTCATATATTTCACTAAACTCTTCTCTGTCTTCCTTGTTATGTGGAAAATATAACTAACAATTTGATGGATTCAATTTGAACAGTTTCAGCTAGATTAAATTATAGGTGCTATTGTGTTGTATATTGCACGACATTAGAAGTTATCCATAGTTCTGATTTCCTTCTTTTAAGTCATTTTGCTCCCTTTGATCAAGAAGTAATATGTGGAATACCCGGGTGGCTCAGTTGAGCATCTGACTCTTGGTTTCAGCTCAGGTGATGATCTCAGAATCCTGGGATCAGGCCCTGCATTGGGTACCGTGCTCAGCACAGTCTTATTTTTTTGCCTCTCTCCCTTTCCCCTGCTCACAGGCTCTCTCTGACTCTAAAACAAATCAAATCAAATCAATAAAATCTTTTTTTTTTAAAGATTTTATTTATTTATTTACAGACAGAGATCATAAGTAGGCAGAGAGGCAGGCAGAGAGAGAGGGGGGGAAGCAGGCTCCCCAGAGAGCCCAATGCGGGGCTCGATCCCAGGACCCTGAGATCATGACCTGAGCCGAAGGCAGAGAGGCCTTAACCCACTGAGCCACCCAGGTGCCCCACAATAAATAAAATCTTTAAAATAGCAACAATGAAGCAGTATGTATGTAATTACTTTGGCTTCATAAGAATGTCTTTTTTCTCTAACCATCATTTCCCTAATGTTTTTTTTTTAAATATCAGTCAAAGATTTCTTGCCTGTATCAATAATTTCATTAGGGGTTACAAAATGAAAACTTTCAGATTATTTCTTCTACTTTTATTAGCTAGCGATCTCTTTTATTAACTGAACACTTTATTGTCTTGATATATATGAAAGAAGCATAAATGCTTATTTCTTTCCTTAATTTACTAACTTAACATTGGGAATTCATTATTAGCTGCTTTATTGGTGACATATTAGGAAATCTTTTTGTGGGTGGGGTGGGTTATCATATGGTCTTTTTTTTTTTTTTTAAGATTTTATTTATTTATTTGACAGACAGAGATCACAAGTAGGCTGAGAGGCAGGCAGAGAGAGAGGTGGATGCAGGCTCCCTGCTGAGCAGAGAGCCCAATGTGGGTCTCGATCCCAGGACACTGGGATCATGACCTGAGCAGAAAGGCAGAGGCCTTAACCCACTGAGCCACCCAGGTGCCCCGGGTTATCATATGGTCTTTTTTTTTTTTTTTTTTTTAAAGATTTTTTTTTTTTAATTTATTATTTATTTGACAGAGAGAGAGATCACAAGTAGACGGAGAGGCAGGCAGAGAGAGAGAGAGAGAGGGAAGCAGGCTTCTCGCTGAGCAGAGAGCCCGATGCGGGACTCGATCCCAGGACCCTGAGATCATGACCCGAGCCGAAGGCAGCGGCTTAACCCACTGAGCCACCCAGGCGCCCCATGGTCTTAATGAACTTTTACAGCTTTAGTATATCTCAACTGCATTTTTTCCCTTTTAAAAAAATTTTTAAAAATTAAAATTGTGTAAAATATACATAACAAAATTTGTAATTTAAACACTGTTATGTGTACAGCTCTTTGTCATTAAGTATATTCACATTGTTGTGAACCATCACCACCATCCATCATCTCTAGAATTTTTTCATGTTCCCAAACTAAAACTCTACCTATTACAAAAGTAACCTCCCAGTTTACGCTTCCCTCAGCTTCTGGCAACCACTATTCTGTTTTCTTTTCCTCCTCCTCTTTCTTCTTCTTCTTCTTTTTTTTTTTTTTTTTTTTTTTTTTTTCTTTCTTTTTTGAGAGAGAGTGACTGCGTGCACACATGCATGTTGGGTAGAGGAAGGGCACAGGGTGAGAGAATCTTAAAGCAGGCTCCATGCCTAGCACAGAGCCCAGTGTGGTGCTTGGTCTTATGACCCTGAGATCATAACCTGAGCCAAAATCAAGAATCAGATGCTTAACTAACTGAGCCATCCATGCTCCTCCCCCATTCTATTTCTGTCTTTATGAATTTTATTATTCTAGGTTAACCTCATATATGTAGAATCATAAAATATTTGTCTTTTTGTGTATGGCTTATTTCACTTAGTGATATCTTCAAGATTCATCCGTGTTGTAGCATGTCAGAATTTCATTTTTAAGTGCATTATTCTTTTTGAAACTGAAATTATAGCAACTTTGTTCTATGGATTCTACATTTATTTTTTTGCTTCAGGTAAGTTCCCGCTGTGAAGAGGAAAGCCTTTTAGCCCGATGTCGATCTAGTGCTCAGAACAAGCAGGTGGATGAGAATTCTTTGATTTCAACCAAAGAAGAGCCTCCAGTTCTTGAAAGGGAGGCTCCATTTTTGGAAGGGCCCTTGGCTCACTCAGAACTTGGAGGTGGACATGCTGAGTTGCCACAGCTGACCTTGTCTGTGCCTGTGGCTCCGGAAGTCTCTCCACGGCCTGCCCTTGAGTCTGAGGAATTGCTAGTTAAAACACCAGGTAAGATGGGAATGGGGTCTCAGAATGTAGGTAGATATGATTTTAGCATGTTGTGATAAAAAGCCAATAGTGAATCTGTACAGCAAGTTACCCACTTTTGTCCTGGGAAATCCTGAAAGTGTCAGCTAACTGAATATAGTTAATGATCACGAATTAGTGGGACACTGTCCTTAAGATATGTTTTAAAAACAACTCTCCTTACTCCATTGTTACTTGTTATGATTGCTGATCAACCACCATGTGAGTCAACACTCAGGTTAGCAGGGTTTGTGGGAAGGGCACTACATACTAATAAACACATGAAACTTACGCTTCAGATAAATTGGCTCTATCAGTTTTCGTATTACTTAAGAAATTGTTTAACCTCTGAACTTGTTTCCTCTTTTATAAAATGGACATCATAATGCAGTTTACCCGATACATTGTAAGTAGCTAAATGTAAATATTCCCTTATGAAGTTAATTACCAGTTGCTTTTCACTTTATTATTCTTTATATACATGTCACCTGGTGTAAGTTGAATCTAAACATACTGTCTCTAATTTACCTTCTGACTCTCAAACATTGTAGTCACCCAAAGAAAATTTTGCATATAACTTTTTTTATATTCCCAACAATAGCTTGTGATGATATTTCTCTTATTTAAAAAATGAGAGTATCCCAGTCGTGTTTATTAATCAAGTAAGACAGAATCAGAAAGACTAAAAATAGTACAGATAGTTACTATTTCATAATTTAGCATGTACTAAACTCTGTTATTAGGCTCTTGTATATAATTCTTAAGAACAGTCCTACAAAGTAAATGTGTTTTGTTTATTTAGGAGCAGAATAAAAATTCTGATCCTGGTTCTATCATGCCTGGAATTCAGGGTCTACTCCACCTCACTTCTCCTTTGTCCTTACTACCAGTTAATTATTATAAAGATAGTTCTGCCCTTTTGATTTCCCCCTTAGTCTTTTCATGATACACACACACAGAGACATAAGAACATTTTCAGATTAGTTTGTGTCTGTATTGAGAATTGTTTTCCTATTTTTTATGTTAACTAATATTTTAGAATAAATAAATACATTCTGATATATCCTGCTCCTCACCAGAAGATGATGAGGAAAACATAAAAAACATTTTTCTGTGGCATATAGATTTTTTAAAAATTAGTTTATGTCTAGTTTCTAAATCATCTAATGAAAAGATACATACATTTCAGGAAATTATGAAAGTAAACGTCAGAGAAAACCAACTAAGAAACTTCTCGAATCCAATGATTTGGACCCTGGATTTATGCCCAAGAAAGGGGATCTTGGCCTTTCTAAAAAGGTATGTTATTTTTGTCAATTCTAAAATATGATTTAACCATATGTAAATATGGGATTTTAAAAACAAATCTTTTAGTAATGCTTAGCAATATGGATGCGTACATACATAGAAATAAGAGAATCGCAGAATATATTCCTTGGGTCTAAGAGATCCTATATTGAGAAGCTGTTCTGCATTTGTATGGACATGTGTATCAGTTCATTTTAGATGTTCTTTTCAAATGAAAATAAAAAGAGCTTATAAGATTGAGTACAGTGTGTGTTTGTTTCTTTTCTGGGATTAAAACTCTTACCTGCTTTCTACTTCTTTCTCTGTGAGCCACTAACCTACTCTTATCCCATTCCCCTGTCTGCATAACACCTCAGAAAAGACTCAGCTTAGTTATAACCAGGCAGAAACATTTGAACTTAAGTTTTTGAGTTTGCAGACATGGTTTTTATTGGCCAAGAAGGCATCACTAAATAGTAGATGGAAATAGAAGGTTATTTTCCTGGATATAATTTTTAAGAATCCTCCTATTGCCCATATGTGTGAGGAGTAACTTAGGGTAAGTGTTAGAAATTCAGTTGTTAGGATGCACAGATTTCTTTTAAAGAAAAATTTTAATAGGAAAAATACAGATTGTAATCAGATAAAAAATAGTGTTTTTGGACTTCTTTCATTAGCTATAACAGGCTTATGTCATTTAATCCTATATTGAGGATCCTAGTTTTTGCTTTTATGAGTTATTCACCCAGCTGGATTAGCATGTAATTGTAAAACTCAGTTTATTTGTGTTTTTATACCTCATTTAAAAAGTCTGCATTATATTCTTTAATTCTTTCATTCTTCTCAAAGTCCATTTCCTGAGACATGTCCCGGTGAGACTGTGATAGTTTCTTTCTGCACTGCTTTCTCTCCTAACTTTGTCTTATTCAAATCTTAGCCACTTGTAAGGGACCCGGAAACTGATTCATCACAATATTTTGAGCATGGAAATAACATTTGCTATCAGGTGATAAGTTTAGTAGTATTATACAAGGCGAATTATGTAAAGCTGTTGCATTAATGCTACAGTCTGAGGTAATGACACATTTTAAAGAAAATCAGCATTTGGGTCAGTTTAGAGAATGATATTATTTTTACCTGTTTTGTTGAGATAAAATTGACATGCATAAGTTAATGATTTGATTAATGGATATAGTGAACATTTGGACATTCACTGCTATATTTTAGCTTGTTTCAATCACAAAATTTGGGGACTTTACAGTAAGAATAACATCTCTTGACTTTTTGTGGCCACTAAATTTTGTTTAACATTCCTGCTGAAGAATATATTTATTGTAGAAGACATTTTATTGGACTGAAACTAATTCATACAAGCATTACTAGTAGGGGAGTGAAATGTGTAGGAAATTACTCTTGATGTCTGAGTGTTTTCTTTTGAGATTTAATCTTGCTTTCATTTATATTAATCTATAGCCAATTAAATCAGAAAGATAATTCCATGATTCAGAGCTTTCTGGTATATGTGCTGCTGGAGTGAGCACTGATTCAGAGCTTTTTAATATTTAGAGTTCATCAAGTAAATAAGTCTTTGTAAAATCTAATGGCTATAAATGCAGTTTTAAGAAGATAGATTTTAAATGCAGGGTGGTATGGAATAGAGCTGAGATGCTGGGTCTCTGGGAATATACCCTTTCTCTTTGTCTACCATTTGAATCAGAGTACCATTCTGTATTTGCTTGATACATTGGGAGTCTCTGGTTAACCCCAAAGGAGTGTGTGTTCGTAGGAGTCTTTTGGAGCTGTATTTTTTGTTTTTTGATGTCTTTCCCCATGTAGTTTCTGTTCAACCCATTATTGTTAATACTGTTTATTTAATTGCCAGAAACAGCCAGGATTTCTGTATTTGTGATAATAGTTCAGCTTATGCCATATAATATAAAAGGTTTATTTTCGGTTCCTCTGTAAATCTATTGCATTTTGTTTATTTGTAGTGTTATGAAGCCGGTCACTTGGAGAACGACATTAATGAATCACGTGCTGCATCTCATTCTAAAGAGTATGGTGGAGGTGTGTATTTTTGAAACTTAAAAAAATGTAATGCAAAATAACTATGAACCACCTGGTCAGCTAACTAGAGAAGTTGTTACATATGTTAGCAAGACCAGTGAGATTGTATCTTCTAAGACTTGTTTGCCCAAGGGGCACCTGGTTGGCTCAGTTGGAAGAGCATGAGACTTGATCTCAGGGTCTTGAGTTTGAGCCTCACATTGGGTGTAATAATTACTTAGAAATAAATAAAAATAAGATTAAAAAAACAACAACAAAAACTTGCTTGCCCAAATATGCTTCCTAATACAGTGCGTGACACTAGAAAATTGGATGGTCATTTTGAGCTTCATGCTGAAATTAGTTACATGGAATTAGAATTATGTTAGACTAAAAAAAAAGTTAGGAGCAATAAAGAAAAATCTCCTACTCAATTTTCTTATTGGGTGATTCTCTAACTGAAATCGTTACTTTCTTTCTTGGCATTTTTTTGCTTTTTTAAAGATTATATTTATTGGGGCGCCTGGGTGGCTCAGTGGGTTAAGCCGCTGCCTTCGGTTTAGGTCATAATCTCAGGGTCTTGGGATCGAGTCCTGCATCGGGCTCTCTGCTCAGCAGGGAGCCTGCTTCTCTCTCTCTCTCTCTCTCTCTCTCTGCCTGCCTCTCCGTTTACTTGTGATCTCTCTCTGTCAAATAAATAAAATCTTTTAAAAAATAAAAATAAATAAAAATATTATACTTATTTATTTGACAGAGATCACAAGTGGGCAGAGAGGCAGAATTACCAAGTAATTCAATAATAGATATAATATCGTAGTTCAAGCATTTCCTCTACCAGATTCTTTGTTTGCTCAGTCCGTTGCTCTAGGACTGTTAACATCTAACCCATCTAAAGCTTTACAGAGAGTTAGGGTATTATCCGTATTATCCCTGTATTATAGAAAAATAAGGTGAAAGAGGTGGCAGTGTTGGGGTACTAAATCCAGACCTGACCAAACTCATTGCCACACTACCATCTTGTTATCCACCCCAGATATTTTCCATGCCAATTCTTTGTACCACTTTATTCATTCATCTGCCAGTGCCATTTATTGATTAGTGTCATTTCTGAGATATTAGCCCAAATTTCAGCATATAGCCTCAGATGTGGTCTGCCAGCAAAGGGTATCATGGGAAGGTTATGTTACATGTGATTGTTTTAGGGAAAAAAAAGACTTTATTTATTTGAGAGAGTGTGAGAGCGAGCACACAAGCAGGGGTAGGGGCAGATGGGAAGAGAGAAGCAGACTCCCTGCTGAGCAGGAAGCCTGACACAGGGCTCCATATCAGGACCCCAGGATCATCACTGAGCTGAAGGCAGACACTTAATCATCTTAGCCCCCCAGGCAGTACTACATATGATCTTAAATGAGCACTTTTTTTTTTTAAAGATTTTATTTATCTATTTTTTTTTTTAAGATTTTATTTATTATTTGACAGAGATCACAGGTAGGCAGAGAAGCAGGCAGAGAGAGAGGCAGGCAGAGAGAGGAAGGGAAGCAGGCTCCCTGCTGAGGAGAGAGCCCGATGTGGGGCTCGATTCCAGGACCCTGGGATCATGACCTGAGCCGAAGGCAGAGGCTTTAACCCGCTGAGCCACCCAGGCGCCCCTTATTTATCTATTTTTTGAGAGATAGAAGAGCAGAAGGGGTGGAGAGGGGGCAGAGGAAGAGAGAGAAGCAGACCACCTGTTGACCAGGGAGCCTGATGCGGTGCTCAATCCCAGGACCCTAGGACCATGACCTGAGCTGAAGGCAGATGCTCAATTTGTGCCTGAGCCACTCAGGCACTCCTTAAATGCGCACATCTTTATTTATTTATTTATTTATGAGCATTTTTTTGATATATATATTTTTTTTAGATTTTATTTATTTATTTGACAAGAGATCACAAGTAGGCATAGAGGCAGGCAGAGAGAGCAGGGGGAAGCAGGCTCCCCACAGAGCTCCATCCCAGGACCCTGGGATCATGACCTGAGCCAAAGGCGAGGCTTTAACCCACTGAGCCACCCAGGCGCCCTGTAAATACGCACATCTTTAAATATAACCCAAGATTATTAAGTTTTCTAGTAAGTAAATCTAGTAGTATATTAGCTTATGTTAACCTTGTGTTCATACATAATTTCACAGATTCACCGGTTTGCTTGCTTGCTTGCTTGCTTGCTTTAAAAAAAAAAAAAACAAAAAAACAGACTTCCAAAATACCAGCTCTTCTATTTTTGTAGTTCAGTTTTTATAAAATCTACAACCTGTACTTTATCTTTTGTAAATTTCATCAGCTGTTTTAGCTCCTGAGAATTTTGAACTTTTTTTTTTTTTTAAGATTTTGTTTATTTATTTGACAGAGAGAAATCACAAGTAAGCAGAGAGGCAGGCAGAGAGAGAGGAGGAAGCAGGCTCCCTGCTGAGCAGAAAGCCCGATGTGGGGCTCGAACCCAGGACCTGGGATCATGACCTGAGCCGAAGGCAGCGGCTTAACCCACTGAGCCACCCAGGCGCCCCGAATTTTGAACTTTTATTCTGCTACCATATTAATTCTTTTAGTCATAGGTGATTGGCAGCTTTGATAGAGCTTCTCCATCTCCATCAAGCAGTCTCAAGAAAGAGAGTACCAAGCCGGTTTTCCAAAGTCTAGCCTTCATGTTTTTATCTAGTCTAATTATCCTGGAACATTTTATGAAGTAGCACTTGAGATTCCTCTTTATTTCTATAACAAAAAGTTGAAATATGTGTAATAGACAATGAGGGAGAGACTGGAATTTTATAAATATGCCTGATTAGATCATATATTATCTATTTTATATTGTTGGATGTTCAGGATTTTAGTACTACAGCATGAATATCCTTTAAGCCACTAAATGTTTTGTGGGAGGTCTCCTCTTTCCCCAAGCCAGATTTTTGTATTGCAGCTTTTCATCTTATCCTTACATTCCTTACATTGTATAGTGATATAATTTGCTGTCTTTAGTTGTGGAGGTCAGGTTTTAGTATCTTTTCCTGAGTACTAAATGTATTTCCTCCCCATCTATAGGATATTTAAGTCCTTTGAGGAACTATGAAGACTTTCGTTTCATCGTGTAAAATGAAACTGCTTTAACCTACTTACTCATTTTACCATTTAATCTGTATGAGACAGAATTTATATATGCGTAGTTCTTTCCCCAACTAGTTATATAGTCATGGGTAAGTCTCCTCCCTTCTGTGCCCTTTTCCTCATCTACTAAGTTGGGGAATTAAATGGACTTTATGATTGGTTTTTTACTCTAACATTCTGTAATTCTTTGAGGTCCTTTAAGTTGAGGATAGGATTTCTTGAACATGTGGGTGAATAACCAGCAGATAACGCCTGTTTTCTGTCTTAGGCACTACCAAGATATTTGATAAACCAAGGAAGCGAAAACGACAGAGGCATACTACAGCCAAGGTGCACTGTAAAAAAATGAAAAATGATGATTCATCAAAAGAAACTCCAACCTCAGAGGTATTACTCAGTTCCTCATCTTTTGACCTTCCAAAGAAAATCTACTTTTCACAGTAGAGACCACACCCTTCTTCCCTGAGTTTTCTTAAGAATCATGTTCTACCGAAACAGCTAATTAACAGCTGTAAGAAGACATATATGGCAACTATGGATACGATCTTTTTAATAGACCATATCCTATGCTCTAGGTATCTGAGCATTTTATAGCTTTCATCATGAAGTAAGCTTTTTCTAAATAACCAGAGCACAATACCAAGTAACCATATGATCTGAATGAACTTAGATATTGCCCTTTACAAGTTGAGACTGCTGCAATTAGAGGGAAACTCATTTGCTTATTTCTTGAAACCATCAACTGCTTAATTTTAGACTAATGTTTGTAAACATTTGCTTTAAGGAAACAAAGGTAGATTTAAAACCATGTAGAGCATTTAAAACCATTGTAGAGCATCAGTGCAGTCATTGATGCGGTCTCTAGCTTTTCAACTCAGGTTAAAAGAGAATTAGAACAAGTGAGGTCAGCTTTACACATTATTATACGGAGTGTTTCTTTCCAGGATAATTTGAATCGAATGCCCAAGGGAGGCATTATTTAGGAAACACTGATCTTGGAAGGACAAATAAGTAATCAAATAAACTTAAGAATGTTTTCTCTCCCTTAGTGAAACCTTAAAATGGAACAGCTCAAAAAGTTCCAGTGGAACAGCCTCAGAGCAGTTAGTGGCAGGGCATGAGGCGCCCACTACCCGCCCAATCACAGCAGGGTTAGAACTAACATTGCATGCAGTCCGCCCGCGTGATTGGCTGAACATCTGTAAGTGCTTAATGGCTAGACAAATAGCAGCCCAGAGGGAGGGGGTCACATGGAGGAGACATCTGTAATACAGATGTGGGACATTATTTTTTCTCTGCAAGGGAGAACTGATGACACACAGAACAGCTGCAAGCCCCAAGGAGACTGTTGAGGAGGGTGTAGAGAATGATCATGGGATGCCAGCATCTAAAAGGCTGCAGGGCGAACGAGGCGGAGGAGCTGCACTCAAGGAGAACGTTTGTCAGGTAAAGGATGTTGCCCACTTGCATTTGGATTGCTTGTGTGTCTTTTAAGAAAAGCCCTCTCCATCTCTTGATAACCCAGTCATGTTAGAATAAACATTTTTCGTGGATGATTCCAGTGGAGTCACTTCCCTTTAAGGATTTAAGTCTTACCCTTCTCACAAAAAGAGAAAGGAAAATAAATATTTAGTGTTGGTAAAATACCTGCCCTTGTTACCCATGAGTAGATGCCATGGAGCAGGTCTGAGATGGAAGAAGGAATCACAGATTACTTAAAAATCATTTTCCTGTATGTTTCATGGTGTGAGAATCTCTGGGTTTCTAAGGAATGTTGTAAGGGAAATTTTCACTTTGAGATTTCTTTTTCTTTAAAATAGTGATTTCAGAGAATCTACTGCTGCCTTTTTATATTTATTTAATAAGTATTTATACAGTGTTTACTGTGTTTCAAGAGTTTCCATCACTTTATAAATATTCTGGGGGCACCTGGGTTAAGCAGTTGACTCTTGATTTTGGCCCAGGTCATGATCTCAGAGTTGTGAGCTTAAGATTTTCTCCCTCCCTCTCTCCCTCTGTGCCCCCCACCCCAAATAAATTTTAAAAATTTATCAAATTAAACTTTTATAAATACTAGGTCATTTAGTCATAACAGTCTTGTAAAGTAGATTGCCATTATTATCCTCATTTTTACAGACAAGGAAACTGAAGCAGAGAGATGTTACATAACTTGCTTATAGTCACACAGCAAAGCCAGGATTCAAACTCAAGCAATCTGGGTTTAGAGTCTTAACCACTATGTTGTGTTGCCTCTCTGTAAAGAGATTTTATCAGACTTGGGAGTAGAGTCAGTTAAATTGATGCTTTGATTATATTCTCTTTTTTATGGGCTTGATTTACCTTTGTAAATTCTTAAAAGCTGGCCTATAAAAAGTTGAAGATACTAGGTTTCTTTTTCTTTTTTTTTTTATTGAAACAGCTAAAAATAAAGTTAACCCAAGCCTAGAATATGTAGAACAGCAGAATTTCCATTCAGTTTGTTTTTTCATTTTCATTACTGTATAAAGAACGCTGATCATATTCAGATCAGCACCCAAACACAGTGTTATTCCTCAGAGATTGTATAACAACAAAGATTATCAACAAAATGTGGTTAAAAGGATAGTTGCTTTGTGGTCCTGGATTGTTCGGATCACTTTTTGTTTAAATCTGTTGTCCTTGTTTAATTTATTAATATCATGTCCTTTCACTCACATGGTTACCAGTTTGAAAGATGAATTACTTGGTCATCCCAGTTAAAGGGTTAGTCCATAACATGTTTTAAATTTGTCTTTGATATATACTGTAATTGAAGTTTCCCTGTTTAAATGGTGAAGGCAAATTTGTTTATTGTACATAAAAGCTGGTATCACTGGCACTGTGATTGTATAAAATAAAGTGGGTAATATTTATGGCATTTGTCAATTTTTTTTTTTTAAAGATTTTATTTATTTATTTGACAGAGAGAAATCACAAGTAGGCAGAGAGGCAGGCAGAGAGAGAGGAGGAAGCAGGCTCCCTGCTGAGCAGAAAGCCCGATGTGGGGCTTGAACCCAGGACCTGGGATCATGACCTGAGCCGAAGGCAGCGGCTTAACCCACTGAGCCACCCAGGCGCCCCGGCATTTGTCAATTTTTATGTGTGAGTTAGGGGATAATGGAAGAGCCAGAGTTGTAAGACTTAATTTACAGTATAGGTTGTTTAAGACCTTGAGGTCTGTCTGCTCTTAATCCCTGGCTGCCTCTGCCATTTTTCCCCCAAAGCTCTCCTCTACTCATTTGTTTATTCAAGCTTTGATGTCAAGTGGCCAAGACCTTTTGTTTCTTCAGGTGCTCGAAGATACTAGACTTACTTAGTTGCCTTCTTCTTTCTTGTCTTCCGCAATAAGACTCTTTTTCAGTTTTAGTATTTTCCTGCTAATCCCTGTGGGGCAACAAGTCAGGATGTTAGAGGGATGAAAGTAACAAATGTTGGGAATTTGCAGAATTTTCATAAATCTATGTTTTGAAAGCAACAAAGCCAGATCTCTATTTCCTAAGGCCCTATCATAAATGACACCCTATCTTAGATGAGATCATCTCAGAAAGGTGACCTCTCTGAGATGGTTGTAGATGTATCTCAAACATTGTTTAAACCTTGACTAGAGCCCTTTTGGCCTGTTAGAACCCAAGTCTAGCTAACCAGTATCTCTTGTTTGAACTATTACAGTAGCCTTCTTGATTGTCTCTTTACTGCTATTCTCACCTTTCTCATTCTTGAATTCATTTTCCATGTAGTAATCAGAGGAATCTGTTTTTAAATGAATATCTGATTTTAGCCTTTTCTTGTTAAAGCCCTCTAATGGCACACCTCTGTAATTAGAATAAAATCTAAAAATGTAGCATATGTGTAAGACCACACAATCAGGCTGTTGCCTTTTTCTTACCTTATCTTCTACCACGTATAACTTTTGTTCAGTGTTGTCCACTGACTTCCCTTATGATTCTCAGACCTAACATAGTTTTTCCTATCTGTGGACTTTCTGTATTTGTCTCCCTGGTTTTTCTGTCAGATCATGTGACTAACTTGGAGTTCTGAACTGCATCTGAGAGGCCATTCCCGATGACCCAATCCCAAGTAGCTATTTGAATTCTCTACTTAATGCTTATAATTATCTGATATCTTTTGTGTTTGTTTGTTTACTTCTATTTTCAATCCTTAGTATATATGAACCGTGAGAGCTGGGGACTTTGTGGAAGCTGGCATAGAGGAATTAATCATTAAATATTGGCTGAATAAATGGTGGCTCTCTTCTTTCTGGAAAGCGCCTGCTTAATCTTTCTTCACGAAGGCCTTCTGCTTGGGATTTTAAAAACCCTTTATAGACATACCTGTTTTCTTTCTCTTAACAGAACTGTGAGAAACTGGGTGAGCTGCTGTTATGTGAGGCTCAGTGCTGTGGGGCTTTCCACCTGGAGTGCCTTGGATTAACTGAGATGCCGAGAGGAAAATTTATCTGCAATGAATGTCGCACAGGTGAAGTAGTTATAGATGGGGTTTTCTTCCGAAGATGGTTTGAGTTTTAAGTTCTTCAGGAAAAATTCCCAACATTTATTGCAGACACTTTCTACAGCAATACAGGGCTAGTTGCGATAGACGCAGATAAGTGCTGTGTGGTCTTTCCCTGTGGAAAAGAATACCAAGTGAATAATGAATTGATAGTATAATACAGTGCAAAAGGATTGTAGTAGAGCTAGATTTATAGTGATAGGTGAACAAAGGTGAGCCATTTCCACAGAGGAAGATAGCTAAGTTTGGCTTTAAAAGAGACATGAAAATTGGTGTGGGGAGGTGAAGTACAAGAAGATCCAGTAATGAAAGTATAGACTATTTGGGAAATAGGAGGCATAAGTTAGTGTGTTTAGAGTTTAAGATACTTTAGGGAAGAGGCATTGTTAGTTACAAGGAGGGTTTCTGGATTACTGGTGATGTTTTATATTTCTTGAGCTGAACAGTGATTACATAAGCATGTTTTCTTTATGATTATTTGTGAACTGTACACTTAGGATGCTATACTTTTCTGTGTGTATATCATATGTGAACAAAACTATTTACAAAAATAAGGAAAGACATATTTTTTACTTTTTTATTAACATGTAATATATTATTAGCCCCAGGGGTACAGGGGAAAGATGTATGTAATCTTGAGAGTTATATAGATTGGCTCAGAAACTGAGAATGGTCAGATGGAACCAACTGTAAAGTACCTCATGGCTACGCTAAGGAGATGGTTCTTTCTTCAGCATTATATGCGAATGCTACAGCAGTTAAGTAGTAGGGAAAAATGGGGGCTAAAAGCGGTTACACTCCTGAGTCATTAAAACCATGAGTGTGCATGAACCTGCCCAGGGAAAAAGCATCTGGAGAGTGAGAAAAGGACCAACAAAAGTACTCAGGGGGTGCCCACATAAAAAAAAAAAACACTGCAGGGTGAGGAGGAGCTAGTCAAAGAATATTTGTGAAGCCAGGGAGAGTAGGATATCATCAGCAGGGGCATATGTGGCAGAGAGACCAAGGAGGTTTTGGGGTGAGAAGAGGCTAATATATATAGCAGTGGGAAATATATTTGCCACACAGGTGTTCCACACTAAACCTAGTTGAGGGGCAAATGGTTAGCAGTATACGCTACTTCTTACAAAAGCTTTGATATCCATGGAAAAAAGGGTAGTAGCTGAAGGGAGGATAAATTATAGGGTCAAGAGGAAGAACATCTTGAATGTTTGTAGGATAAATGTTAAGAACCACATAGGGAAATAAATTCCTGCAAGAGGAGGGAATAATTAATGGAGTGTAGTTGCTAAGTGATTGGAGAGAATAATCTTGAAGAGATAAAAAGATAAAACAGGAATGTACCTTGGAGTTGGAGAGTTGGAGAATAAGCCAGAGTTTTTCTTAGTTTGATGAGAATGATGGGGAAAAGGTGGTTTCTAACTTGAAGGGTGGAGTGGTAGGTTTAAAGTAGCTCCTGTGGGAACCTAGAGAATTAATTTGCGTCTGTAAATCAGTGGCTGTGTCATATTGAGTTATCTCCTCTTTCTGCCACTACTTTTAGCAGTGTGGGAACAAAAGCTAAAAGGCAAGATAGTTCTGGGGTTATTTTGCCTCCCGTACAGTGGTCTTTTTGATCATTATGGGAAATAGTGCCATCCAGCCCTATAAGTGAAATTTAGGGAAAAAAATTTTAGGTGTGTGCATATCTCTTAATCCTAATCTTAGAGAAGTCTTGCCTTTTGTACAGATAATCCAGCTTTGCTAGTCTTACCCTTTTTTTTTTTTTTAAAGATTTTATTTATTTATTTGACAGAGATCACAAGTAGAGGCAGGCAGAGTGGGAGGAGGAAGCAGGTCCCCTGCTGAGCAGAGAGCCTGATGGGGAGTTTGATTCCAGGACCCTGAGATCATGACCTGAGCTGAAGGCAGAGGCTTAACCCACTGATCCACCAGGCGCCCCTGCTAGTCTTATCTTTATTATAATGTGATATTCTCTGAACTAGTTATGGTAAAGGTATTTTTTGAAGAATTAACCTTACTGGGGCACCTGGGTGGCTCAGTGGGTTAAGGCCTCTGCCTTTGGCTCGGGTCATGATCCCAGGGTCCTGGGATCGAGCCCCGCATCGGGCTCTCTGCTCGGCAGGGAGCCTGCTTCTCCCTCTCTCTCTCTGCCTGCCTCTCTGTCTACTTGTGATCTGTCTGTCAAATAAATAAATAAAATCTTTAAAAAAAAAAAAAGAATTAACCTTACTGAAGTATAATTTACCTATTAAAAAATGCACTAGTTTTAATATATGTTTTGGTAGGTTTTGATAAAATTTATAAACATATGTAAGGATAACCACAATGAAGATTCAGAACATTTCCATTGCTCCAGAAAGTTCCCTTGTAATTAGTCCTAGTTGATCCTTCCGCCCCTCACTACCCCCCCCACCCCAATCCTATTTCAGGCAAGCAATGATGTGCTTTCTGTAATTACACGAGATTTAATTTTTTAAAGAGTTTCATAAGTGGAACAAAACGTATGTAGTTTTTTTGTCTGGTTCAGCATAATGTTTTTGACACTCATCTGTGTTAATGTGTTTATCAGTAGTTCATTTTCTTTCTTAAAACAGCTTTTTTGAGGGAGAGTTGTACAGTAAAGTGCACAAAGTGTAATTTGTTAAGTTCTGATACATATGTGTGTGCACATACACCTGCGAAACCATCCCTCAGCATAGGTAATTTCAGATTCAGCAACATTGCTGTACGTGTTGAGAGTTCATTCCTTTTTATTGCTGAGTAGTATTCCATTGTACAAATGTGTCACAGTTGGTTTATTCATTCATCTGTTGATAATACATTGGAGTTGTTCTCAGGTTGGGGTATTATTAATAAAGCTGCTATGAACATTCATGTCTTTGTAAGGACACATTTTCTTTTTACTTCTAAATACCTAAGGGTGGAAGGCATGGTAGGTATATGTTTAACGTTTTAAGAAACATCCAAACTGTTTTCAGAGTGTTTGTACCATTTTACATTGTCATCAGTAATGGATGAGAGTTTCAGTTCTCCATATTTTCATCAACATTTGGTATTGTCAGTCCTTTTAATTTTAGCCATTTGGACAGATATGTAGTGGTACTTCATTGTGGTTTTAATGTGCATTTTCCTAATGACAGATGATGTTGTGCTTCTTTTTAATGTGCTTTTTTGCCATCTTCCTTGATGAAGTATCTGTTCAAATCTTTTTTTTTTAATTAGGTCGTTTATTTTCTTACTGTTGAGTTTTAAGAGTTCATTATATATATTCTGGATACTAGTTATTTATCAGATACATACTTTGAAAATTATTCTACCAGTCTGTGGGTTTTTTTTTTTTTTTTTCTCCTTAATCATGTCTTTTGTAGAGCAGTTTTTTATTTTTATTTTATTTTTTTAAGATTTTTATTTATTTATTTGACAGAGACCATGAGAGAGGGAACACAAGCAGGGGGAGTGGGAGAGAGAGAAGCAGGCTTCCCACCGAGCAGGGAGCCTGACGTGGGCATCGATCCCAGCACCCTGGGATCATGACTGGAGCTGAAGGCAGATGCTTAATGACTGAGCCACCCAGGCGTCCCATGAAGAGCAGTTTTTTAATTGTAAATGATGTTTATCAGCTTGTTTTTTTAAAGAGTTTGTGCTTTGATGTCATGTTGAAATCTTTTATAACCCAATGTCATAAAGCTTTTCTTTGTTTTCTAATGAAAATTTTATAGTTTGAGGTTTTACCTTTATGTCTAAGGTCTGTTCTTTATTAATTTTTCTATATGATGTGAGGTAGATTTATTACTATCTTTTTAACTTTAAAAAATTTTTTAAAAGATTATTTACCTTATTTATTTGACACAGAGAGAGAGAGCACAAGATGAGGAGTAGCAGGCAGAAGGAGAGGGAGAAGCAGGCTCCCCACAGAGCAGGTGAAGCCCGATGTGGGACTCAATCCCAGGACCCCGGGATCATGACCTGAGCCGAAGACAGTTGTTAAACCGACTGAGCCACCCAGGTGCCCTACTATTTTTGAGGGTAGGAAATTTTACCCTAGGTGAATAGAGTAAAAATAAGGGAGTCATTTCTTTTTTCTTGTGGCTCACCCTATTTTTCTAATGTGGAGTGACCACACCATAATTTAGGTTATTCCAGTTTAATATTGACATCAGACAGTAAGAAGTTTGCTTTTTTCCAAATGGATAATTAAAATTTTTTTCTTAAAATCACTATTAGCTGGGTGATCTTACTGTTTATAGGTATGGCGGGTTATTTTAATGAATTCCTGTATCCAGCAAGTGTTACGGGCAAGATTCATGTTCAGGTCTGTCTCTCAAGCCTGGGCTTTCCCTTACTTTGTATGGCTTCTCAAAGAGAGGTAATTGTTTCTTTGTTTTGTTTTGTTTTGTTTTTCACTTTTCTTAAACTTTGCATTACAGAAATCCTCAGACATTTACAAAAGTTGAACAGTATAAAGTAATCCCGTGTATTCATCATTTAGCTTCAGTAGTTATCAGTTTTCTGCTTCTGTCTACCCATATATTTCTTTTAATATATTTGTTTCAGGGGTACAGCTCTTTGAGTCATCAGTCTTATATAATACCAGGTGCTTTACCCATATATTTCAAAAGATCTAATGCAACTTAAAAATATATATCTAGGGATGCCTGGGTGGCTCGGTGGGTTAAAGCCTCTGCCTTCGGCTCGGGTCATGATCCCAGTGTCCTGGGATTGAGCCCCACATCGGGCTCTCTGCTCAGCGGGGAGCCTGCTTCCCTCTGTCTCTCTCTGCCTGCCTCTCTGCCTACTTGTGATTTCTGTCTGTCAAATAAAATATTTTTTAAAAATATATATATCTAATATGTAGCAAGATTATATAGTAACTTCTGTGTGTCACCAACTTCCCAGTCCCATTTTCAGTTTTTCCATATGTCTCAAAGATGTCTTTTTACAGTATTTTAATCAAGATCCAGATAAGACTGCTTTTATTGTATTTTTTGGTATGTCTCTTCAATTTCTTCTAATCTACAACAGTACACCTCCATCCTATTTTTTAATGTTGTTTATTTGTTTTGACAGTTATTTGTCCTGCTAAATTTTCTGCATTGCAAATTTGGTTTATTACATCTTTCAGGTGTCCTTTTAACTTGTTGCCCTATCTTCCATATTTCCTGGAAATTTGTAGTTAGATCTAGAGGCTGGATTAATTTCAGATCAGTTTTCTTTTGGCAGGAATGCTTTGTAGGTAATGTGTTCTTCCTATTGTGTCATATCAGCAAGCATATATTGTCAAGAGTTTCTCACTTAATAATGATCTTAAAATTGTTTGGTAGGTTCTTGTCAGCCCGATTAGTCTGTTACAAAGTTCTTTATTGTGATACTGTGATTTATAATAAGAAATACATATTTTGGTCTTTAGCTTGTGGCACAGAGCTCCCAAAACCTTGGTCTCTCCTATGCGGTGAGAGTTACCAAGATGTTCTTTGTGTGTGTTTGACTATGTTAATAAAAGACACATCTCAGGATAGGGGCTTGATTGCCAAGAGAACGAACCTTATGATTACAGGGCTAGAACTTTCACTCCTCTCCCCCTAATCTCTAGGGAAACGGGGGGTCAGAGGCTGGAGGTTGAGTCAGTCCCCAGTGGCCAATGGTTTAATCAGCCTATGCACTGAAGTCTCAGAACCCAGAAGAATGGGTTTCGGAGAGCTTCTGGATTGGTGGGTGTGTGGAGATTGAGAATAAAGTGTTGCTTTTGGAGAGGGAATGAAAGCTTCCCACCCTTTCCTCATACCTTGCCCTGTGCATCTCTTCCATCTAGCTATTCCTGAGTATTATCTTTTCATGATAAACTGGTGATCGGGTAAATAAAATGTTTCTCTGAGTTCTTTGAGCCATTCCAGCAAATTAATCAAACCCAAGGAAGTGCAGGTTATAGGAACCTCTGATTTATAGCCAGTCAGAAGTATAGGTGACAACCTGAACTTGAGATTGGCATCTGAAGTTAGGGGCAAAGGCCATCTTGCCCAATTGAGTCCTTAACCTGTGGGATATGATGTTACCTTGTATATAGTTTCAGAATTTAGTTGAATTGTAAGACACACAGCTGGTGTTGGAGAATTGCATGGAATTCCATATTGGAACTTGGTACAGAATTGTGTACTTAATAAACTTTTCATCTAATGGTTTAGCATTGGATGAATTCTTGAATTGGTGTTAATTTATTACCTTCCTTTGTTTACCAGGAATCCATACCTGTTTTGTTTGTAAGCAGAGTGGGGAAGATGTTAAAAGGTGCCTTTTGCCCTTGTGTGGAAAGTTTTACCATGAAGAATGTGTCCAGAAGTATCCACCCACTGTCATGCAAAACAAGGGCTTCCGGTGCTCCCTCCACATCTGTATAACCTGTCATGCTGCTAATCCAGCCAGTGTTTCTGCATCTAAAGGTATGGGATTCTTACATGGACTGATCTAATTACAGAACCTTGGTTTCATTGATAGCATGTATTTCCAGATGCAGTGTGGCATATCTCTTCATGGCCTCTCTAGCTTTTGTCAGAGTACCACTATTTTATGTGAGAGAGGGGAAAATAATGGACTAATCCAGCAGTTCCCACATTGTATTCTTTGGAGCCCTGTTGTTATGTGGTGGTTTCAAATACTTGGATTTCATGTGTTGTTTAGTTTAGGAAAGTGTTCTGCTGTAAGTCTCCCTCTCTCTACTCCATTAGACTAAAGTACTTTTCTTTTCCTGTGGACCCTTTATATCTGTGGTTGTCAGGTGTAATATTATTCATGCATAAATTTAGGGCAGAATTGAGGTTTTTGTTTTGTGTTAATTTGTTTTGTTTTTTAAATTGGAAACTTCTATTCTGAAACGTCTTTCCTGCTTTATAGAGCTGAGGTTACCAAAACTGCCTGTGGTTATATAGGCAAAGTTAAGCTTTTAAGTCTGTTCTCAATTGGGAAAACAGACATTTCTGTTTAGTAATAATGGGATCTCTTACTAATTTTTCCTAACCCAAATATTGTGTGTCTATTGTTAAATGAGCCCCTGCTTCTCCCATAGGGGATCAAACAGGAAAATTACTAGTGTTTTGACTTTTCTTCTAATTAGACTGGCAGTACCTTTTGTAATATGAGTTCCTGAGCCTATAGATCTCATCAGTCTTAAGTACATTGATTTCACTTGCTTGATCAAAATTACAGTTTAACCATCAGCTTATCTTCCCCTTTTCAGTTGCTATTGTAGTTTGTATTTAGGTGGTTTGGTAATGGTTTTTAGTAGGTGCTGTATATGAGAGGACATACTTTATCTGGAAGGGTTGGAAAGATTCATTCACCTAAAAGTTCAGGCTTTAAGAATCATACAGTACCAGGCATTGAAAGCAAGCATAGTCTTTCTCCTAGCTGGTCTTTTATTCAGGTTGTGACATCTCCCGTATTTAGTTTGAGGCTGATGCCAGGTTTCCTAGGAGTCAGGGCAATGGATTGAATAGGGCTTTCTTTGGTGAGGTAGGCTCACTTAACAGTTGTGAGATCGGATGCCTTGTGGCAGCTTATCACATAGCTCCCATCTGAGCTTTTTCATAGTGAGTTGTGTGTTTTACGATCCCTTGTCCTAGTAGTGCTTCCTTCTACTAGTGACATTTTCTCAGTGCTTACAAAGACATTTCAATAACTCACATTGCTTTTATGTTTAATCTCTTTGTTTCTCTTTTACACCTGGTTTTCCTGCTTCTCCTAATTTTAGGTCGTCTGATGCGCTGTGTTCGCTGCCCTGTGGCATACCATGCCAATGACTTTTGCCTGGCTGCCGGGTCCAAGATTCTTGCATCTAATAGTATCATCTGCCCTAATCACTTTACACCTAGACGGGGCTGCCGAAATCATGAGCATGTTAATGTTAGCTGGTGTTTCGTATGCTCAGAAGGTAAGACATGACTGCTTAATGTATGAATAGTCTAAAAAGAGATTAATACAGTATTCTAACTGCAACAAAAATAATTTTCTTCACTTTGCTACTAGAGAAATATTGGGAAGTAATGTTCTGAATTAATGATAACAGAACGTTTAAACTTGGGGTTTTTTCCCAATAGAGAGGGGTTTTATTTTTATTTTTTTTACCTTATTTTTATTAAAATGATGAACAAATGAAGGGCGTCTGGGTGGCGCAGTCGGTTGAGCATCTCGCTCTTGGTTTTTGCTCATGTCGTGATCTTAGGGCAGTGGGATTGAGCCCTGCCTTGGGCTCAGTGCTTAGCATGGAGTCACCTTGAACTTCTCTCTCACCGTGCCCACTCCCCTCTCCCCAGCTTTTGGGCGCATGCATGTGTGTGCACAAATTCTCTCAAATAAACCAATAGATCCTAAAAAAAAATAATAATAAATGAAACAATAAAAGACAAGGGGAAGGAAATAAAATTGTCCTTGAAAAATGGGGGAATATGATCAAACAGTGCAAACTTCCAGTTAGAAGATGGGCAAGTTTAGGGGATTTAATGTACAGCATGGTAACTGTAGTTAACAGTACTCTATTGTATACTTGCAAGCTGCTAAAGAGAGTAGATCTTAAAAATTCTCACTACCACCAAAATGAAAAAAATTTTAAGTATGCGAGGTGTTAAATGTTCTACCTAAGCTTATTTCAGCAATCATTTCACAGTATATACATATATCTAGTCATTCTGTTGTACACTTTAACCTTACATGATGTTATAAATCAGTTATATCTTAATAAATCTGGAGGGAGCGAAAGGAAAGATAAAAAATGGAGGAAATGATTAATTAATTAATCATAAATCATCCCAAGTCCCACCATCAGAAAAAAAGCCATTGCTTAATTTTAAGTGATACTACTTAAGATAGTTGTATACAGTTCTAGAAGATGGTATTATATAATAAAGTTGTGTTTCTTTTTTGTTAAATCATTTTGTCATGAATTTAAAGGGATGGAACAAAAGGAACGTGAAGGAATTTATGAATGTCTATAAAATGTTTTTTCACTCTTAGGGATATTAATTTCTAAAAGTTCTTCTAAAGTGGATGAAGAAAAATTGATATTTTTTTCCCTTCAACTTAAAACATAGTTCTCCTTTAGAATAGTGTTAGGTTTTTAATATATATTCATATATATATATACTCATATATATATATATTCATATATATATATATATATATGTATGTATATGCCACCAGATAAACTCTTCTGCCTACCTCCCATTCATCTATGCAGATAAATCCTGTTGATTTCTTTTCTCATATTCTCTCTCAGCTCATATCATATGTCTTTCCCTGCAAAACTCTTTGCCACTATTTCCCCTCAGCTCTGTCCTTTGCCTTTCTTCAGTGGGTATTCTTATGTGCAGATTTCTTTTCATGCTGTCTAACCTCCTTTTAAGGCCTAGTGCAAAGGCCTTTTTGTACATGAAATATTTCTAGTGTATAATGAAAGCCAACTTAGCAAAAGGAAGATTTTTCTACCAAGTCCATGTAGTTTGCAGACTATACTGTTAATTAGATTGTGACTCAGCTGCAATAACTAAGCATAAATAGGAGATGTTCTAGAAGGTATATTACTGTGTCAGATAAATTATGTACTCTGCATCATTCTTACGTCCCATGCTAAAATTGTTCAACTCATCCTACAAAATGCCCGGGAATAGCTAAATACAAGTTTCAGAGCAGAGAGTACAGGTTATATGTATTGAGTAAACAAGTTCTTCAAAGTTGTAGCAAAAGTCTTTTTTCCAAATATCACTGAATCAAGCTACAATATACAGCAGAGATAAGAGAAAAGCTTCTGTAACTGAAAAGGAGTTGGGTCTTAGGCACACACAGTCCTGGCCCCAAGAAAATAAACACCCCAAAGCTTATTTTAAGAGCCTGCTTCAGATAATTAAGAAAAGGAAAAAAGTTAGCATGGTTAGGATGGGGTCACAAAACGTTAAATTTTTTATAAGATATTATGAGGCAAAATGGGCATAGTAAAACCCAGATGGATGTAGACATACACTTTGCTAAGACCTTGTAACATGCTCATTTCTGGCATAAGATAATAGGGTATTTATTATATTCCTTAAATATGAATCATCTTGATATGAAATTTTTTATAGTCTGCAACCATGGGTTTCAGCTTCAGATATATAAATTGAGTCACTCTGAAAAATCTTCAAGTGAAAATTCATTGTCATTGCAATGTATTTAATTACCCTGGTGTCTGAAAACCTCCATGGAGGGGGAGAACTTTAACTGAAGTTTAGGCAACAAACCGCATTAGTACTTGTAATTTTTGTCACCATTGAAAATCACAGATATTTCAGTTTAGATATCTTAAAGTATCTTGCAATCATCGTTATTGCTAGATCTTACTTTTGTATTACAAAGAAACATGTAGCTATAATCTCTTGTTCTAACACTTTGATAATTATACCTTAATGTAACAGTGTCCTTTTAATATATGTTTTAGGTTAGAGCGTTCATAAATGATAATCTGAAAAGAGCCCATAGGTATCAGAGTGCAAAACATAAAAAAAAGATTAAAGAGTTAGTAATTTTAAAAGGGGGAAGGAGGTGACCATATAGGGATGACTTCAATGTCAAACATTACTGTGCCATTTATTCATTTGTTTAGTCTTCAGATAGACTTGATTATTTACTGTATGTTGTGGAAAATTTAGTGTATTGTCTTTTAGTGAAGAGAAAGAAATGTGTATTATGCACATATTTGACTTTGGGAAGTTGACTTCTGACCACTGCCCTAACCTAATTTTGCCAGTGGGATCTCATGTTTATTTGCTGTGAATATAACAAACCCTCAAGGTTGTGGTTCACAGGAATATTGGAGAGGGGCGAAGTGCTCATGAAGAAAAGTCTTTCTGAATAACTAATTAAATTACTAAGCCCTTCGCTGGGCAATAAATAATTGGTTAGGAGCAAAAGCCATTTCAGCTGGGTCATTGTGTGCTGCCTTGTGATTCTGAGTGCCACATTTTTTTGATTCCCACAGGAGGCAGCCTTTTGTGCTGTGATTCTTGCCCTGCTGCTTTTCATCGGGAGTGCCTGAACATTGATATCCCTGAAGGAAACTGGTATTGCAATGATTGTAAGGCAGGCAAAAAGCCACATTACAGGGAAATTGTCTGGGTAAAAGTTGGACGATACAGGTGAGTGAGCATGAAGGAGACTGGCACTGATTTCTTTTACCATCCCATCTTCTGTTTCTTTGGATCCAGATACAGTGCTTAACGCTTTTTCTTTCCTATCTTTCTTTCTTTCTTTTTTTTTTTTTTGAATATTTTATTTATTTATTTGACAGAGATCACAAGTAGGCAGAGAAGCAGGCAGAGAGAGATAGGAGGAAGCAGACTCTCTGCTCAGCAGAGAGGACCCTGGGATCATGACCTGAGCCGAAGGCAGAGGCTTTAACCCACTGAGCCACCCAGGCGCCCCTCTTTCTTTCTTTTTTAAATAATTTTTCTGATTAAGCAAGGTCAACCTCTCTGCCCATTAATTTTCCATTATAAGAAAAAGACCTCATTTTTATGTTTTGTAAATATGGGAATAATACATATTCTCTGTAGAAAATTCATTAATGAAAATAAACCCATAATAAACAAGGAAGATACATTGCTAACAGTTTGGCATATTTATTTGGAGACACACCAGTGCATGTACCCTCAAAATAATTGGCCTTATATTTATACTCAGTTTTTATCTTTTCCTTTTTAAAATTATTTTTATTGAACATAGAATATATAAAAGAATATCATAACATGCATGATTTAAAAAGATTAGAAAGGAACATCTGTGTATGGTACCTCCCATTTAAAGAAATACCATATTGCTGGTACTTTTGAGGCTCCCTCCATGACTCTTTACTGAACCCAGTCTCTCCCCACCCCTAGAGGTAACCACTATACTGCATTTTGTGTTTTTTTATTCCTTTGCCTTGCTGTAATGGTTTACCACATGTATAATGTTTTGTTCTGCATGTTGTAGACCTTTTCGTAAAGAAATTCTTGCTGTATTTTCCTGCAGCTTGTTTTTCTCATTTACTATTATGCTCCTGAGATTTGTAGTAGTGCAGTACTCTAGTTCATACTTTGCTATTCTACATTTCTTTTTGATATAGTTTTAAAATATAGTGCAGTTCCTTTATCCATTCTCCTCTTTGGACTATGAGCATTTTGTCAATCTTCCTTAGTGTACATGCACAGTTTTTCTAGGAATAGGGGTTTCCAGCTTAACTAGCAAATGCCAAGTTGTCTTTCTAAAGTGGATGTAAAGCATAAATTTGTATGCTTTTTATTTTCAGAGGCATTTCTTGGTGTCTTTGGGGGGGGTGTCATTTTTCTATACCCTTCACAATTAATGAAACTTTTACTTTTTAAAGGCCAAATTGAGGGGCACCCAGGTGGCTCAGTGGGTTGAGCCTCTGCCTTCGACTCAGATCATGATCTCAGGGTCCTGGGATCAAGCCCTGCATCGGGCTCCCTGCTCAGAGGGGAGCCTGCTTCCCCCTCTCTCTCTGCCTGCTGCTCTGCCTACTTGTGATCTCTCTCTCTCTCTCTCTCTCTCTCTCTCGCTCTGTCTGTCCAATTAAAAAAAAAGGCCAAATTGTATTTCATTGTATCATATTCTGTAGTAACTTTATCATTCCCTAAATGTTGAGCATTTAGATTGTTTCCAGGTTTTCACTCTTATAGATAATACTTAAGTGAACATTATAGTCAAAGCTTTGTTTCTATCTTATATGAGATAATTATTATTTACTATTAAATTATTATTTCCTTTATAATTTCCTTAAAGTAACTGGGTCTAAAAAGTGTCTATGTGAGCACATCTGTGAGGGTGGCCATTCAGGTTTTCAGCACATATTACTCATTGTTCTCTAGTTAGATTGTAAAAATGCACTAGGTTGGACCATTCCTTATTCATGTCCTAAGAGATAGGTCATTTTCCTAGTGTCTTAGAGCCTTCTAAAGATTTCTTTCCTTATTTTCACCTTTCCCAGGTGGTGGCCAGCTGAGATCTGCCATCCTCGCGCTGTACCTTCCAATATCGATAAGATGAGACATGATGTGGGCGAGTTCCCTGTGCTCTTCTTTGGGTCTAATGACTATCTGTGGACACATCAGGCCCGAGTCTTTCCCTATATGGAGGGGGATGTGAGCAGCAAGGATAAGATGGGCAAAGGAGTGGATGGGACATATAAAAAAGGTAACTTTATCCTTTTGTTTCGCAGGCCAACACAGACCTCTGTTGCCCACGTATCTATTCTGTTGTGTGTTAGAATTCACATATGTTCCATTATCAGCTGTGTTCTTTTCTCTGGGGCAGCTACAAGATTTTACAGGAAAGTTGATCTGCATAATTACTTTTTAGCCTTGCCTTTATATAGCAGGAATTTCCTTTAGGGAGGTTTTTGTCTCACCAGTTGGTTTCTCAACATCTTTTTGTTTTGTTTTAAAGAGTTTATTTTTTTATTTGTCAGAGAGAGAGAGAGCACAAGCAGGGGGAGTGGCAGGCAAAGGGAGAAGCAGGCTCCCTGCTGAAGCTCTGGGATTCTGCTCTTTCTATGCCTCAACCCTAGGCTGGCTGGGTGCCTCTGCCTTCAAGGAATACATAACGTGTTTTTATGGGGGAATTGGATACAGATGAAAGCAGTCAAAATGTTACTCATAGCGTGTTGTGGCAGAACTGTGCATGCTATGTATGCTATGGGAATAGACCAAGAGGAAGCATAACTGTGCTGGAGATCAGAGTTAGGCAGTCATGGGTTGGTTTTTTCCCTTGAGACTTTGACGAGTGAACCTTAATAATCGTTATCATTTGTTGTTTGCCAGGCCCTGTTTAGTTTTCTGCTTTAAGTCCTTGTGACAACAGTTTAAGTTAGATGTCTTTATCCTTACCTTACAGATGAGGAAGCTGAGGCACATAAAATTTAAATACTTGCCCAAGGTGCCAGGGCCAGTAAGTGAAGAGGAAAGTTTCAAATTCTAGCAGTCAGGCTCCAGAATCCTAACTCTTCACTCACACTGAAAGTGAAGAAATAAACAAATGAAAATGTTAACAAGAAAACAGCGCATGGGAAAACATATATTAAATCTAACATGTTGAGTGAATGACCTCTAGCTATGTGTTATAGCTTAAGATG
The DNA here is from genome assembly GCF_902655055.1 of Lutra lutra. Taxonomy (NCBI): domain Eukaryota; kingdom Metazoa; phylum Chordata; class Mammalia; order Carnivora; family Mustelidae; genus Lutra; species Lutra lutra. Next base: position 66,237,054 of record NC_062282.1, read on the forward strand.
GAGTTGGGGGAACACAGGGCTGTTAGCCAGAAAAGGTGGTAGGTAAGTTACATGGTCAGAGCAGAGTTTTTAGAAATCTTTGAGTTTGGGAACTGTAGAAGATGAGAGGCTGTGGCCAGGGATGTCTGTGAGGTTACTGTTTTGGTAGTTCCAGGCAGAGAAAAGCTTGTCACAGTGAAGTGTCCCTGGGGTGGAGAGGATGATGGATACTTGAATAGACATTAAGTAGACAGACTAGTCAGGACATTCTGAATAATAGAACGAAGAAAGGAGTGATAATTTAAAAAACAAAAACAACGAACAAAAAATTTAGAGGATTCCAGGCAACAAAAGCTCTGGTTAGATGTTTAGCAGGGAAATGGACAAAAGGGGATATGGACCAAAGGAGTTGTTTTCTTTAAAGAATTGACGGAATATGGGGAAAGCTACAGAGAGGAAAGGAGGGAAGAATTAGAGTTCTTTTGAGAGTTTTTAATCTAGGTTACAAGGAATTAATTTTTGAAAAGAATGAATGAAAAATTTGTTATAACTGGGAAAGAATGAGAATCTTAAGATTTTGTTGGACTTCTAAGATATTACAGTCTTTTAAGCATATGAAAGTACAGGACTTGAATATAAATCAGCTATGAAGATCTGTGTATCATTACAGCTAATAGTTGATATTTACAGAATGAATCTTAGGAGAGGAATAGAACAGGTGCTCTTTAGAGAATTAGGCAAGAAGGAGAGGGAAACTTCAACTCTGAATTTCTTCCAGAGGAGTGCAGCATGTTACTTGGCACCTAGAAGACAGAATGTTTCTAGAGGCAGGAGGTTCAGAACTGAGGAAAGAATTAAGTTTAATGAACTACAGTGACTTAGCTGAGCAGATACAGTCTCATTGTCATTAGGAAATGTTATTTGTGGGCTTTTTCAAATCGTTTAGCTAGATTTGTTTTTGTTTTAAATTTTCCTCTGACGGTGGTAGTCTTTATTGTGCCATGTAGTAGTAGATTGTGTTTTGTCTTAATACTATATCTGAATACCCTGGGGACTATAAATTAACTTGAAAATAGCAGTCATATGTACTTCTTAGTTTTCCATATAATGCTGCCTGAATTTTTTTTTTTTTAAATTAGAGAGAGAGCGAGTGAGCACAAGTTGGGGAAGGGTGTTGAGGGAGAAGCAGGCTCCCTGCTGAGCAAAGAGCCCAGTGCGGGGCTTGATCCCAGGACCCTGAGATCATGACCTGAGCTGGAGGCAGACACTTAACTGACTGAGCCACCCAGGCGGTCCAGTGCTGGCTGACTTTATTGTCTAAAGCATGGATTTTTTCCCCAACTTTAAAGGGGGAAAGAAGACAAAATAAACTATTCCACCCAAGATTAAGTGACTTGTGCTGTGTGTTTTCTTAGCTCTTCAGGAAGCTGCAGCAAGGTTTGAGGAGTTAAAGGCCCAGAAAGAGCTAAGACAGCTCCAGGAAGACCGAAAGAATGACAAGAAACCGCCGCCTTACAAACATATAAAGGTGAGAAAAGACTGCAGGAGACTCTGTTCTCCAGGAGAGACCCTGTTATAGAGTGCTGTCTTCCTGCTCTGTTCATGAAGAGGATTGGAAGCACAAGCACAGTTGCTCTAGGTAGAGGTGTGAACTTGAAAGAAGATAAGAAAAAGTTCCAGAGCACCATTCCTCACACATTGTCTACAGTTTATATAAAGTCAGTTGTGTGTTGATAACTTTTTCTGTTGCCTTGGAAAGTCTTCTTATAGAAGGGACAGGATTAGAGTCTCTGCACAAGCAACATCTTACAGTTTGAAGGGGATTCAAGAAGCATGATAAAAAATGATAAATAGCCCTGAGATAGTATGACTAATACACATGGTAAGTCTTCTTGGTAATGTCTGATACTAAAGATATTTTAAGTAACCAGTATGATTAGGTTTCCCAAGGTCAGGAGAATTCATGTTAGGTGTACCTAACCCTTGATGTTCCTAATAAGAGTCATCACCATTTATCATCTGGGTCCAGTGGACCCTTTGTATTTTTTAATGTTTTAAATCATTTTTATGAATAATTTATGGAAGTAAAAATGCAGGAATAATGAACAAATTTATCAGACATTTTAGTAAATATTTACTAAAACCACTCTTTTAAAAACCTGAGTTTTATTAAGTTAGTTGTAGTGTTCAAACATCAGAAAACATGAAAGAACACTATTAGCTCTGTTAACAACGTGAGACTGCCCAGGTTCTTATTGTAGAGTATTTGTGGTGATGTCATTCCTGAATAAGAATACCATATTTCTTTTTTGTCAGTAGAAATTCATTGTTAGTGTACCCATTAATATTTGGGTTTCTGCAATCTTAGAGTCTTAGGTTTCACATAGAGATCAATTTCACCACCATCTTTAGAGTCTAATGTGATCAAGTGTATCCCAAGTATTCCATGGGACATACTTAAACTAAAAAAACTTAAAAAAAAAAATCCGAAATTCAAATTTAAGCAGGTGTCCTAGATTTTTATTTCCTCAATAAAGCAACCCTACTAAAAGCATACTATAAAGATGTTATCTCTAATCTTTCATACTTTCTAGAAAGGTTATTTAATACTTTGGGCAATGCAATAGAGAAACTAAAGTGTCACTGTTTCACTGTTGCATGCATAAGCTTTTGTGATACCATTATTTTTCTGTTTTCTTGTTAGTTTAGTCTTTTTTGGTAATGGTGGAAACCACTAATTAGTAACTATGAATAATGATGAAATAATAAAATGTTATGAGATACAGGTAATTAAGAACACTAAAATTCCATAATGTAGCTTAGATTTTTTAAAAGGGTTTTATTGGATGTTTTTGGTAGTTGCAGGATAGAGTGAGGGAGGTTTTTTTCCTTTCCTTCTTTCTTTCTTTTTTTTTAAGTGAATTTTCTTTTTGATCTTCAGAAGACCTCTAAGAAAGAATAAAATTCATAAAATAATCATCCTTATAGATTAAACTGCTGAAGAAAATACACTCAAAACTTAAAATTGGGTCTAAATGATGGTGGTATACTGAGAGTTAAATGGAGTTATTGTGCATGGAGATATAACATAGTGCACGGAGTTCTAAGTGTAGTTAGGCCTCAAAAAGGGGAAAAGAATCTGGTTCTCACAGTAATAGGTGTCAGATAACAGCAAGGGAGGTATTTCAGAGTAGCACGTCAAGCATAGGAAGCTCTTGAGAGAACAGCTTCCTGGAATTGATCTAAATCACAGAATTTAGAAGCCAACTTCTTTCCTCTCCATACCCCTTCCCTACCTTTTTAAAAACAAACAAATAACGTTTCCAGGAAAAACTTTTAGAACAAGGGTTAGCAAACTATAGTCTGTGGACCAAATCTGGCTTACTGTGGTTGGGGTAAAAATAAAAACGAGAAGAATATTTCCAGGGACGTGAAGATTACATGAAATTCAAATATTAGTGTCCATAAATGAAGTTTTGACATTCATCCATCTTATTTATTTTGCTTCTTTTATACTACAGTGGCAGAATTGAACTACACACACCAGAAATCTGTAGCCTGCAGAACCCACACTATTTACTGTCTGGCCTTTTCTAGGAAAAGTTTGTTAATCCCTGATCTAGAGTGAGCATTTAACTGTACTTATGTATCTATATTCTTAACTATGTGTTTGTTTGTTTGTTTATATGTTAGGCAAGAAACTTATTTGGGATTAATAACAGGTTAGATCAGATGTTAAGAAAGAATGATAGAAATATATTTTTTTATAGAAAGAAAAGGAGTAGAATGAAACTTTCATGGGAGGGAAGTCAGGTAAAGATACCTTGAAACAAGTATCTGTGTTCTAATGCCCTGTGTGTAGGACCTGCAGTCTGAGGTGATTGAGTCAGTCCTTACCTTCTGTCCCCTTAGAGTTTGCGTTCCTCAGGATTGTGACTTCCATTTGCATGTGGTAGGAGGAAAGTTTACAGGTTTTGTGTGTGTGGGTTTTTTTTTTTTTTTTTTTAAGATTTTATTTATTTATTAGGGCAGGGAGAGTGAGACAGCACAAATAGGGAAAGCAGCAGAAGCAGGCTCCCTGCTGAGCTGGGAGCCCGACAGGGTTCAGTTCCAGGACTCTGGGATTATGACCTGAACCAAATGCAGACCCTTAACTATCTGAGCCACCCAGGCACCCTCAAGAGTCTACAGTTTTTGCCTGTATTTTGAAGTATCTGGGAAGAGGATCTGGCAGAGTTACATCCTTGTAAGGTGTTATCAAGAACAGGTTTGAGAACAATATACTTCTGCAGACAGATTGGAGATTTTATAATATTGTTAAGAGGCAGAAACTAAAATGTTAGAAATGAAACCTTTTGGGAATTTAGAGGATGGAAAAAACTTGTTAATCATGGTGATTTCATTTTGTTTTTGTTTTTAAAAGATTTTATTTATTTATTGACAGAGATCACAAGTAGGCAGAGAGAGAGAGAGAGAGGAGGAAGCAGGCTCCCCGACGAGCAGAGAGCCCGATGCGGGGCTCGATCCCAGGACTCTGGGATCATGACCTGAGCCAAAGGCAGAGGCTTTAACCCACTGAGCCACCCAGGCACCCCTTCATTTTTTGTTTTGTATTTTATTTTATATTTTTGAGCCCAATGTGAGGCTTGAACTCATGGCCCTGAGATCAAGAGCTGGATGCTTAGTTGAGCCACCCAGATGCCCCAGTCATATTTTATTACTATTATTTTTTAAGATTTTATTTATTTATTTGACAGAGAGAGAGGAAGCTCCCTGCTGAGCAGAGAGCCTGATGCGGGGCTCGATCCCAGGATCCTGAGATTATGACCTGAGCCTAAGGCAGGGGCTTTAACCCACTGAGCCACCCAGGCGCCCCAGTCATAGTGATTTTAGATTGAATGGATGTGATATTCTAGAATATTTTATGTGACAAATAATAAAATGGATATTAAAAGAAAAAAAATTATACTATCTGCCATGTTTTAAGAGGTTGGTAGACTCTGTAGTCTTTTTACATGTATTTCTTTTTCTTTTTACATGTATTTCTTATTCTCACACTAATCTTGCAAGTGAAGTGATTTGTCAAAATCACAAAATTCCTGAAAAGCCAATTTTTATGTATGGGATGGGTTTTTGATGATGCACGGTTTGACTGTTGCCGACAATACCAGGTAGGGGAGACTCATTCTCATAGTGCCCAAATCAGCATTTGTGTTGTGGAATTTTTTTTTTTTTTTCTTCAGCATTGTTGCTAGCATTTGGAAAATGCTAACACCTTCAGTGTTACAGAGGCTGTTTGACCTCTATGTTTTATCACCAGATTTTCAGTGTAGTTTTTTAGTACTAGCACCAGTACTGAATAAATACAAGTGACGTTGCTGTAGTCTATTAAAAAGATTTCAAACTATGGTAGTAAATATTAAAAATATTTCTTCACATACGGGAGGAATCCCAGTTACCCAAAGACATTTTCATGTCAACCATTTGCCAGTTAAAAAAATTTTTTTAGTGTAGCAGCTAACATGGCGCCACCATGTGGTAATAGCAGAAACCCAGTTTATACTTCACTTGGCCTACCAACTTTGAAATTATGATATTCATAAAGTGATTTTTTAAAAATTTTTGTGGGATCCATAATTTGTTTATTAAGTAAGCTTTTATGTCAGACTTAATCTTTTTTCCTCCAATTTTTTTATTGTAGTGAAATATAGATAAAATAGGAAAATCATTTTTAAACATATAAAGTTCAGTTATTAAATGCATATTAAAGATATTAAATGCATTCATAATGTTTGCATTCGTTACCATCATCCCTCTCTAGGCCTCTTTTCATCTGGTAAAACTGAAACTCTGTACCCATTAAGCATTAACTCTCCATTCTCCCCTCCTCTCATTGCTTGGCAACTACCATTCTACTTTTTCCTCTATGATTTTCATTACTCTAAGTACCTTATATACATACGGTATTTGTCTTTTTGTCACTGATTTATTTCACATAACATAATGTCCTCCAGGTCTGTCCATGTTGTAACATGTGAGAATTTCCTTTCTTTTTAAGCTGAATAATATTCCATTACTTGTACCACATTTAGCTATTGTGAATAATATCCTAAGTTCCAAGTCATGTAAAATGTTGCATGCAGCTTCAAAGAAAAGAAGTCTAACTTTTATAGGTCCTGAGTTGTCTTGTGTTGACTAGTCTGATGTTCTGTAGTATGTGTTTCTTCTGCAGGTGAACCGTCCTATTGGCAGGGTACAGATCTTCACTGCAGACTTGTCTGAAATTCCCCGTTGCAACTGTAAAGCTACTGATGATAACCCCTGTGGGATAGACTCTGAGTGCATCAACCGCATGCTGCTCTATGAGTGCCACCCCACAGTGTGTCCTGCTGGAGGACGCTGCCAAAACCAGTGCTTCACTAAGCGCCAGTATCCAGAGGTTGAAATTTTCCGCACATTACAGAGGGGCTGGGGTCTCCGGACAAAAACAGATATTAAAAAGGTGAAGAAAATTTTTCATAATTTCCAGATTTTTTTTTCTTCTTTACAATTGCTTAATATGGATAATTATTCTTGATGAATATGAGAAAATGATCATTAGAGGAAAGAAAACATAGTGTAAGGATTAACATTATTCTTGGGTCCTGCTGTGTCTTTCTAGAGTTTAGATGCTTGAGGATAGTCTCCTTTACCTCTAAAGTCCTTGGTATTGATCACGTTCATGTCGTATGAGGATGAAAAAGTGAAATTCGTAGAGATACCATGGTTTTATTTGCTCTTTTGTGACAATCCTGGAACTTGTAGTTAAGAGGTAGGGGATAATGAGTATGTGATATAGAGGTGTTAATCACATAGTGAAATAAAATCTGTTTTTACTAAGGGAAAATCAGTTTTTGTTCATGGAAAATGAAGAAGAGGATTAGGCCTTCTCTAATAAAAGTGCAGTAACATCTTCAACTTCAAACTTAGAAAGACCTGCAAGTTTCTAATAGAGAATATTATGTAGTCTTTTTGTAGAATAAGTCTTTTTTGACCTTTTAATAAAATAAACCTTACTCTAGTTATGCTTCCTGAAGAATTTTACTGAAGTTTGTCTAGAAAATGATGTGAATATTGGCTGTTCTGTTATTTGCTCAGTAGCTGTTATATATCTACTGTGTGCCAGGCATTGTGGTACAAATGCAGTGATAAATAAGAGAGGCATAGTCCATGCTTTCATAAAGTTTACATTCTAAGGGGGAGAGACATTGATCAAGTAGTCACCCATTGTGGAAGCACAAAGGGTTCTAGAGGCATACAGTAAATGGTAAAGGACCTGAAACAAGCTTTGACTCAGAGAATGTTTTAAGCTGAGAATTGAAGGATAAGAAGTTTTTGGCTCAAGATAGGTGAGTGTTAAGGCACTGCTGGCAAAGCAGACAGCCTGAGGGAAAGCCAGTATGACTGTAGCTCAGTGAATCAGGAGGACAGTAGTGTAAAATGTGGAAGGGCGGCAGGCAGGGCATAGTCAAAGGAAAAGGAACATAGTTTATGGAAACTGATTTTCAGGTTTGGGGGCATTTAAAGGGATTGACTATGTATATCACCATTTTAATGGAGCCCTACTTCATAGAGTAGTTTACCTACTTCTGTGTTAGTTGATCTCTAATGTCCAGTGTATCCCAGTCTTTGTCCTGGTGACAGTGATAGGAGTGGGGAGGTATTTTTCATTGTCAAATAGTTGAAGCATCATATTTATGTTTCTTGAATAAACCTTTGTTAAATTGACTAGGTATATGTACGTGAACTGCTTTGGAGATTTGTTTTCATTAATTTTTTAAAAGATAAGGTATATCTGGGAACACAGGTTGAGTTTTTTGCCATTAAGAACTGTTTCTGGTTCTAGGGTGAATTTGTGAATGAGTATGTGGGTGAGCTAATAGATGAAGAAGAGTGCAGAGCTCGAATTCGTTATGCCCAAGAACACGACATCACTAATTTCTATATGCTTACTCTGGACAAAGTAAGTGTTATTTCCATCGTTACAAGCCTGGGAAATTGACATTTTCCCAGCCATATTGTTTGTAGGCATGTAGTTCACTGCCAAAACAGCATCTTCATAGAGTTTGCTTTGTCAAGGTTCTGGAGTAGATAAATTTGCTCATTTCTGGCTATACATCCCTTGCCAGAGTCAACAGAGCTGCTATTGGCATTCTTTTTGAACTGTCCAATACAAGTTGGGTATTTTAGCATTTTTCCTATAAGATTAAAACCTGAAGCCAGCCAAGTAAATAATCATCCTTCCACCCTTTTATTTTACAGATTGAGAAACTGATTTGTTAATATTTAGTGCATTGAGGAGGTCATAATAAATTGTAGAACTCAACTTCTGAACTCAAGTCATCTTTTCAATCACAGGAATTTGCTGAGGACTTTCATTTCATTAGTGCCTAGAATTATATATGGGACTCATTCCTAATTCCAGTAGACTAATGTATTTATTTTCTGTGTATCAGACTTTTTTCCTTATACCTGAATGTTAAAGTCTATTAGCAGTCCCTGGACCCTACTGTTGGCTGTTGTAACTGAATTCTTTCCTGGTGTGGAACTTTGTGAACAGTTATTAAGTTGAACCCTTCAATTTAAGAGATTGTCACCTCTAGGTGTTCAGATCTTCATTTGGGATGGGTTGTGAGCGTCAGTGTTAAAAACACCTTAGCTGATTTCTAATGTGCCACCAGGGTTCAGGACCACCTAATTGAGAGGATAGGGCAATCTGCTACTTCTAGGGCATTGGTCCTCAAACTTCAGCTTATATCAGAATTATCTAGTGGGCTTGTTATAACACAGATTGCTGGGCCCCACCTCAGAGTTTCTGCTTTAGTATATCTGAAGTGCAGCCCAAGAATTTGTATTTCCAACAAGTAATAGATGTGGTGCTAGTGCTGGATTAGTGACTGCACTTTGAGAACCACTCCTGGGACTGTCAAACTTTACAAAAGGAGCTCTAGCTTATTAGAACATACAGGAAACATCTAATGAGCATCATCTCTTGGAATTCTAGGACCGGATCATTGATGCTGGTCCCAAAGGAAACTATGCTCGCTTCATGAATCATTGCTGCCAGCCCAACTGTGAAACACAGAAATGGTCTGTGAATGGAGATACCCGTGTTGGTCTTTTTGCCCTGAGTGACATTAAAGCAGGTAAGAATCAGTTAAGGATTCTGGAGCTAAGAAAGGAATTTCAGGTTTTATCAATGAAAAATCCCGTATGTCCTGTAATCTGAAATAAGGAATATTTTTGGTGATGATGATGGTATGGCAGAATATACATAACATAAAGTTTATCATTTAACCATTTTTTTAAATTGTACAGTTTTGTGGCAGTAGATCCATTTCCACTGTTGTGCAGCTGTCACCTCCATCCATCTCTATAACCTTTCATCTTCCCCAAATGAAACTACTCATTACATACTAATTCCCCATTTTCTCTCCCCTCAGCCCCTGGAACCACTGCCAGACACTATTCCAAGCATATTTTCCTGTTTAATCCTTTAAAAAATGTTAGTGAAGTATATGGTATTAGATACTGGTGTTACTTGGATTCTTGGGTCTGGCACCTCTAACCATCCTGGGGGTGTGTCCTATGTATTAGTTACTCAAATGTTATCCAGGCCCAAGACTTTGGTCCTTCTATCTCTCCTGACTGCTTTCAACATATTTGTACTTGTAACTTTAGTCTTTGTTCATGGCAATGGATTCCTCTACCATTTCTAGCCATAAATTTTTCTTCTCTCTTCTCCCATATTCACTTATCTCAAGTAGCATGGTACGGGAATTCACAGACTTTGTTCTTGTCCTCACTTGACTTCCAGTCTGCATGGTGGGGATGAGAGGAATGAGACAGAATGCTTAGTGCTGTGCAGCGGTCTGTGGAGCTGCAGCCTTGACAGACTGAATCAGAACTTTTTAGCTTGCTGTCTTTACTCATTCATGTTCATGGACTCTTCAATACCTGTTATACTTTCTACCACAAGTGTCATACTCCTTGTTTATCTTTATTTTTTCCTTGTTTATCTTTTTTCCAACGCCCTTTCATCCCCATGAGTGCAGACCTCAAGGATTGTTGTATATTGGGCTCTTTTCTAAAATGGTATGAGTCTTTCCTTTATGTACAATACCTTCTGATTTATGCCTTGTGCAGTTAGATTTACATAGTGGATTGTGAGTAAGCAGCAGGTTATGTCTAGTATCCTGCCACCTTATATTTGGGTATATGGTTGAGTTGTATTATAAGCACATTAAATTAATGAAAACTCAGTTATATACTCATAAATTCTTTTTTTTTTTAAAGATTTTATTTATTTATCTGACAGAGATTACAAGTAGGCAGAGAGGCAGTCAGAGAGAGGAGGAAGCAGGCTCCCCGCTGAGCAGAGAGCCCGATGCAGGGCTCGGTCCCGGGACCCTGAGATCATGACCTGAGCCGAAGGCAGAGGCTTTAAACCACTGAGCCACCCAGGCGCTCTATACACATAAATTCTTAATAAGAAAGGAGTAGTATGAGTAGAATTATCTATCATTCAGTAATTTCACAATAAATGTGAGAGGGGAGACAGAACCCTACTCTTACCTTGGTCAGTCTCAGTTTCTGCAAGCTCCTTGCAGTGTGAACCTCTCACCAGGCCGTGAGTAAGTCCAGTTTTTGTACCATTTGGACCCCTAAATGTAAGGCAGCTGCTTTATAATTTGCTTAGCTGAATAAATAAAAAGTGATCTATAGTAATCCAATATTAGATCTAAAACTATATATATGAGTTTATCTCATTGATGGAGGAAAGGTCAGTCTGCAATGGGAGAGCTAAGATTTGATCATTTTGACCAAATAATTGTCACTTCACACTTAATGGTAAGTGAACCATTACCCAACCCAGAGTTAATCTCTTTGTATACATACATAAAATTCTTGTATTTGTTAGGCCTTCCTTAATGTGCTTTGAATTTGAATGGTTGTGTGTTTTATTTCCTCTCTTAGTTTTGATAAGATGCGCTTTTGAGAGAAAGGGGACAATTTGTACTTTAAATTTGTATATCTCTTTTTTAAAGTTTACAAATTACTGCTGTGTGCATTATGTCATATTCTCTGAGCTTGCACGGTGGTGGTTTCTCTGTTTTACAAATATACTTAGGGTTCAAATCACCCAGCTAGATAGTGATTACAGGGATATAAAGCCAGGGCCCAAGTCTGTGGTGTAGAGTTCTGTAGTATTACTTTGTATTGAGATGTCATCTCCTTGAGTTCTGCTAGGTTTGGCACAGATCAACAGGTTTTCTTCATATACTTGCATTCCCAGTGCCTAGCACAGTGAGTTGTTTGTTTTGGTAATGAATTAATATTTTGGATCTGAATTTATTAGAAAATAAAAAATAACTTAGGATAATTAACATATCTAAAGTAAAAGTTATTTTAAATATTACTTATTAACCTTTATCAGTTTTTCTCATTAAGTTGTATTTGCTTATTAATAATATTATAGGATTAGAATTATTTGTATTTCATTAGTATAGTGGGATTAGAGTTAATAAATCCCTTCTATCCTCTGAAAAATCTGTTCTCTTGCAAGTCCTTATCCTTTGTGATTAATACAGAAGTAATGTAATTAAAATCATAGATATTAATATTTTCATGGTCTTTTATGCAGGCACTGAACTTACCTTCAACTACAACCTAGAATGTCTTGGGAATGGAAAGACTGTTTGCAAATGTGGAGCCCCAAACTGCAGTGGCTTTTTGGGTGTAAGGCCAAAGGTACCTTCCACATGTTTCCATCAGAAATAATGGTGTGGTCCTCCCTCCCTAACCAATGGCACAGCTGACTCTTTTAAGATGTCTCTTTGGAATAATGACATTGGATTGTTGTCAGTAGGGCTGCTGGCAGTTAACTTAGCATTCCGATGATCAGTTTGGTTATTCAAGAGCAGATCTATAGGTGTTGTTGAATTTTTTTTTTTTTAATTTTATTTATTTATTTATTTTTGAGCAGTCTGACTTCTGATTGGTGATACTTTTCTAGCTACAAAACCTATAAAATAGGAAGCCATAAAGTAGGTTACTACCCATGTCTTTATTGGTCTCAGCTAATCTCACTCACATTTCTGAATAAGCTTCTTAGATTCTTGGTATCTGTGTCTGTCGCTTCCTGTCATTGTCTTTTTAAAGATCTCAAAGAATCCAATATTGAATTTAAGATTCTGAATGTAGTGTAACACTGTAGATAAACATAGGACCCTTAATCTTATCTTAACAAAGTATAAGAATTGTTGTTTCTTAATCCCTGAATTTTTATGTGCATTTTAACTGGCTTATAATTCTGTAAAGAATTACTTACAAATCTGTATCCTACATTTCTTAAGTATTATAAAATCTTTTTCCTTGCTGTTGCATAGTCTGTAGTGACTAACCATTGTCTTTAGTGAATTAAATTTTTTATATAATGAATGGACATGCATCCAGATTTTTCTATCCTAAGTTACATTACACTGAAAAGTGAAGTTTAGTTTTGATGAAAAGTACATAGTGACTCAAGTTGGTTATTTCCCATTATGCTTTTTTGATTATGGAAGTCAGTGTTAAGAACTGAAAAATGTAAATCAGCACAAAACCCAATAACTAAAGGGGGAGTAATTTTTTTTTTTTAAAGATTTTATTTATTTGACAGAGAGAGATCACAAGCAGGCAGAGAGGCAGTCAGAGAGAGAGGAGGAAGCAGGCTCCCTGCTGAGCAGAGAGCCCGATGCGGGGCTCGATCCCAGGACCCCGAGATCATGACCTGAGCCGAAGGCAGCGGCTTAACCCACTGAGCCACCCAGGCGCCCCAGTAATTTTTTTTTTTTTTTTTTTTTTAAGATTTTATTTTTTTGTTTGACAGAGAGTGAGCACAAGTAGGGGAAGTGGCAGGCAGGGGGAGAGGGAGAAGCAGAGCCTGACATGGGGCTCGATTCTAGGACCCCGGGTCATGACCTGAGCCAAAGGCAGATGCTTAACCGAATGAGCCACTCAGGCACCCCGGGGGTAATTGTTTTGAGCAAAAACACATAGAGATAGTGAACACCCACCAATTATTCTTTTATAAATTAGGAAAATTATGTTTCTATTTGAGGGTTTTTTTCTTTAGTCGGTTAAATGGTCTTGTTCCTTAAGGTGTCCAGTTTACTACCTATAAATCAAAATAATAACTGAGTTTAACCCAGGTTTAATGGTATTACATTCACTAGGGATATCAGTTTTTGCATCCATAACATTTATGTAATATTTCACACATGGATCAGTGAGAGAGAAATTTGAGGGCAGAAGTTAAGAAATGGGAGATCACTGAGGGATAGTAATAGATCAGATTGATCCTGGATGTTTCTAGTCCAAGATAAATAATGTGAAACCCATGGGGTTTGGTAACCAAGGGTGGGCTACAGAGATCATGGAGGAGAGCTGCTGGCTGCACCAGGATCTGTCTTGGGGAGTAGTGGATATGAACCTAATTTGATATAGATGAAGGCACATAGCTTATTGAGGTCAAGGGCCATGAATTATTTTTCTGTGCCTTCCTAGCATATGATTCTTACTAAGTGTTCAGTGAAAGTTTGTTGAACAAAGAAATGTGTGTGCACACACAAACATACACACCTAGACAAACATAAAAGTAAAACTTAATGAAAGGATAACCTTCAACACCAGCCTTGCGTGTTAATAAAAAGAAGTTTTTTTTCTCTTTTATTTCATTCAGGTGGCAGGAGTAGTTGATAGAAAAGTTAGAATTAATGCAACCATTTATTGGGTACCTATGATGTGCCAGGTGCCTTTCTTGCATTTTCTCTTGTCTTTACAACAGTCTGTGAGGACTGTTTCTTCCCAGAGGACAGACTGAGGCTCAGAGAGGATAGTTAACCTGGTCAAGATCACACAACTAATATATCAACAGAATGCTTACTGCTCAATATCTGACCTCTAGAATCAACCCATTGCCACAGAAGAAAAGTCAAAGAAATTCAAGAAGAAGCAACAGGGGAAGCGCAGGACCCAGGGTGAAATCACGAAGGAGAGAGAGGATGAATGTTTCAGCTGTGGGGATGCTGGCCAGCTCGTCTCCTGTAAGAAGCCAGGCTGCCCGAAGGTTTACCACGCTGACTGTCTAAATCTAACCAAGCGACCAGCAGGTTGGTGCCAGATCCGTGTAGAGTGGTCTTCGTTCTCTGCCAGAATTATCAGAGCCCTTTGTCTTCCCACGCATAGTGTTGAAGGGGGTATGGTTCATGTTCTCATTCTGGAAATAAAGGCTTTGGAATCCTAGGTTATAGAGAAGGGAACAGAAACTTACTCATTATATGTCAAGCACTTTATTTACATTTATGTTATGTTATTTTATCCTCCCAGCAACCCATAAAGATGAGACCTTTTCACCTTCCCATGATGCAGATGAGGAAACTGAGAGTCCAGTTTGGTGAGATGACTTGTCACAATAGAGCATGTAGATGGAGGAGGTGGACTGAAAGCCAGGTTTTCTGACTTCAAGGCCACGAAGTCATGTTTCCTTTCTACAGAAAGAAAGGTTGAGACAGCATGGAGTTTGGGGTTATTTTGGTCAGTGAGGCATGGACTAGACACCCTTTTAGCTCCCTTTACGCACTCCCCTATGAAGGAGAGGCAGCTTCTTGGGCAGATCGAGTGTCAGGAGTTTGTGATTACAGAAGCTACTAACTTGAGTGGTGATTTGACGTTAGAAGACTTTGGGGGACTTGGATAGGTGGTCTGGTTTGTTGATGGGGGCAAGAAAGCAGTAGGGAGCCGCTCTAGCTGAGGAGATTTACATCACCAGAGGCCTGCTCCCAGGAATTGCAGAAAGAGGACTTTGGGGTGGGAGTGAGAGGAGTTTGTTCCTGAACTAGCTTTCCTTTAATGTATGGTTGCCAGGGAAATGAAATAATAGAAACGGAGGTAGTGTGAGGGTAAGGCCACAGCATGACTTCTCAGTGCCAGGAAGTGGAGATGGAGAATTGTTTCAGAATCAATAGCTCAGGGTTGTAGCTGGCATAGGCTGCAATAGAACTTGTCTTGACTGGGAGCCAGGAGTCACAGCTAGCATAGTTTATTTGGAAACTGTGAGCCAGGGCCAAAACACCATCCATGGCAGAGACTCTCAGGTGTCGAGAAATGGAGGCAAATAGATGGTAGGTCAGGGTCTTTTCCACTGGTTCTGTGTGGATGGTACAGGTAAAATTTGTGCTAGTTTCAAGACTTGAAACTGAGCAAAGAAAAATCCGCTCAGTTTTTCAAAACATTTGTACATCTGCTCCCTGTTCCTAAATACAACCAAATAAGCAGAAATTTAAATAGCTAAGATTATCCCTTTAGAGTTGAATATTAAAAGGCTATATTAGACAAATGGAGTTTCAAGACTGTGGAAGTAGTATCTTCACATTCTAAGGGGAGCATTGGGTTTTCCCCCCCCTTGCTAGACATAGTCATAGAAATAAGAAATTCCTCCTGCCTGTATATTTAGTTGATACTCAGTTGCTACTTGGTACTTGGCTTATATTTTTGTGTGTTGTGCAGGAGAATCAGATTCTGGGGCAGGGGAGGTATCAGGTGAGTGGCATGAGCTCTCTTAGAAGGTGGCAGTTTGAAATCACTCTTTTGACTTAGGCTCAGGGCCATGGCTCATTTCATGCATCTTGCTTATTTTCCTAAGCGTTTGTTTCACATCTGTGTTTTTAGGGAAATGGGAGTGTCCTTGGCATCAGTGTGACATCTGTGGGAAGGAAGCAGCCTCCTTCTGTGAGATGTGTCCCAGCTCCTTTTGTAAGCAGCATCGGGAAGGGATGCTCTTCATCTCCAAATTGGATGGGCGTTTGTCTTGTACTGAGCATGACCCATGTGGGCCCAACCCTCTGGAACCTGGGGAGATCCGTGAGTATGTGCCTCCCCCAGTACCGCTGCCTCCAGGCCCAGGCACTCACCTGGCAGAGCATTCATCAGGAGTGGCTGCTCAGGGGCCCAAGATGTTGGATAAGCTACCTGCTGACACCAACCAGACACTGTCACTGTCCAAAAAAGCTCTGGCAGGGACTTGTCAGAGACCACCACTTCCTGAAAGACCTTCTGACAGAACTGACTCCAGGGCCCAGCCTGTAGATAGGGTCAGGGACCTTGCTGGGTCAGGGACCAAACCCCAATCCTTGGTATCCAGCCAAAAGCCATTGGACAGACCACCTGCAGTGGCAGGACCAAGACCCCAACTATCGGACAAACTCTCTTCAGTGACTGGAGTAAGCTCCTCGACCTCAGTCAGGTCCCAACCACTGGAAAGACCTCTGGGGACAGCTGACCCAAGGCTGGATAAATCCATAGGTGCTGCCAGCCCAAGGCCCCAGTCACTGGAGAAAACCCCAGTCCCTGCTGGCCTGAGACTTCCACCACCAGACAGACTGCTAGTCACCAGCAGTCCCAAACCCCAGACTTCCGACAGGCCACCTGACAAATCCCATGCTTCTTTGTCCCAGAGACTCCCACCTCCTGACAAAGTACTGTCAGCTGTGGTCCAGACCCTGGTAGCTAAAGAAAAAGCACTGAGGCCCGTGGACCAGAATACTCAGTCAAAAAATAGAGCTGCTTTGGTCATGGATCTCATAGACCTGACTCCTCACCAGAAAGAACGGGCTACTTCACCTCATGAGGTCACACCGCAGGTTGATGAGAAGATGCCAGTGTTGGAGTCAAGCTCGTGGACTGCCAGCAAAGGTCTGGGGCAGATGCCGCGAGCTGTAGAGAGAGGCAGTGTGTCAGATCCTGTCCTTCAGCCACCGGGGAAAGCAGCAGTCCCTTCGGAGCACTCCTGGCAACCAGTTAAATCACTCACCCAGGCCAGACTTCTCTCTCAGTCCCCTGCCAAGGCTTTTTTATATGAGCCAACAACTCAGGCCTCAGGAAGAGCACCTGCAGGGGTGGAGCAGACAACAGGGCCTCCCAGCCAAGTACCAGGCCTGGTGAAGCAGGTGAAGCAGATGGCCGGAGGCCAGCAACTCCCTGGACTTGCTGCCAAGAGTGGGCAGTCCTTCAGGCCTCTTGGGAAGGCCCCATCCTCCTTCTGTACTGAAGAGAAGAAGTTGGCAACTGCAGAGCAGAGTCCCTGGGCCCTGGGAAAGGCCTCACCAGGGCCAGGACTCTGGCCCATGGTGGCTGGACAGACAATATCGCCATCTTGCTGGTCGTCTGGGAGCACACAGACATTGGCACAGACTTGCTGGTCTCTTGGAAGAGGGCAGGACCTTAAACCAGAGCAAAATACACTTCCAGCTCTTAACCAGGCTCCTTCCAGTCACAAGTGTGCAGAGTCAGAACAGAAGTAATATGAGTAAATGTCACATGACCAGACCAGCTGCCCCCAGGGTTCTTGGGGAAGGGAAATCCTCTTTCTTTTCCCCTCTTAAAAAACAGACCCCAACACTTTTCCACTGTTACTCTTTCCTTATATCCCAACACTCAGAACTCTTGTGACATTAGCCAGTGGGGGCATGTGGTTGTGTAAACCATGTATGGAAATCCAAGTGGGCCCCAGCCAAGGAGACAGACAGACTTGGGTCTTTTTCCTCCAACCTTTACACATGGTAACTTGAAATAAAAAGTCCACTCTGGAGTCAAGCATGGGATTCAATTCCACTGGTCAGGTTGGAAGATAGAGGGGCTCTCGGAGTTATTTCTCTAGCCCTACAGAGCCCCACCGAGGGCACCTAATGAACACTTGGGAAGAACTGATAACTGTTCATATCAGTGGTGATAATTCTTGAGCATTCACATGTGCTAGGCCAGGTGCTAGTCACTGACAGGAGAACAGAGATAAGACCTGATCCCTGTGAACCCAACATGCCTGCCTAGGTTCCCAGGCTGTTTTGACAAATCTTTGGTCAGGAAATAACAGGAAGTTTTGAGGGGGCCCTGGGGCACCAGACTCATTTTGTAATGTCCTTTATGGCCCCAGAAGAGGTTGTGTTGAGTAAGCGTCCCCTGGTTGGGTGTGCATGTGTGTGTGTGTGTGTGTGTGTGTGTGATGCACGCACGCTCATGTGGAGGTCTCTGTAGGTGGGGTGGGGAGCAGGGGTTTGCATCAAGGCCAAGTGGAGCTGTTGGCTGGGCAGCCACTACTGCTTTTGTCTGGGCTGTGCAGAGTCTGAAAATCTGTCCTTGGCAGAGCAGCTGGTTGTTGAGTCTAGGCTCTACAAGGACATACCTTTCCTGAAGTATAAGAAGGCAATTGGCAAGCTTACCTTTCTTTTCTACCAATTTTCCCCCTTTTACATCAGCCCACCCCACGCCCGCCCCCCCAAACAGGTGCTTTCAGATTTCAGAGTCGGGAAGTGGATATAGGGAATCTCTGGCAAACTCTGGGCTAGATCTACCACCAGCTCAGGGAAAGTGCCAGATCTTGATGGAAAATTACTTCTCTTCTGATACTTTGCCCTCCTATCTGAATGGAGGGCGTCCTCTCCTTCACTGGTGGATTCTACCACCCCATCCCTGAGCATTGCTGTGTTCTGTACTGAGAGCACGTGCCTGCTGACTTTGTTCGGAAGCAGGCCAGAACCCTTCCCCTGTGACTGGCAAGATGTGGTGTTTAGAGCAATGTCCAGTCTGAGAGAGGATTCCTCATAACTGCTGATTATCTGTTACTGCTGCCCTGAGCTGGGGCACAAGGGCTGGGAAATCTGTTGGTGCTACCCTGCCCTACCATTCACCCAGCTCACCAACTGCCAACAGGAAGTGCTGTTTGGCCAGTTCCTTCCCATTCACTCACCCCTCCTTTGTCCCTAGACCAAACGTGTTTACCTCTCTGCTTTGCCAACTTAGCCAGCAGCTTTAGCCAACAGGCCATCTCCTGGCCCAGATGTCTCCTGGCCATTCTGTTTCAGTTATGGCTTTTACACCCTCACAAGATTCTGTATTTTGTCCCAATTTCCTCCTCCTAAGTTCCTTTTGAGGTTACATCACTTTTAAGGAGGGAATAATAGTTATAAAAGCATTTGCGCTTTATATAAAGATTAAAAGAAGAATTTGCTTTTATTCCCCAAAGTCTGTCTCGGGTTGAGACACTTGAACTCAGGCAGAGGTACGAGGCTGGGCAGGGCTGTCCCAAGTCTAGGGACCTTTCTCTGTATCCCATTTAGACCTCGAAATCTCCTCTGTAAATTCCACCTGCCTAGTTCTCCCTTTTCATCCTATCTCTCTTCCCACATCATGAGAGAGGAAAAGCTCTTTGTTCAAAAGGAAGAGAAAACAAAGCATCTTATTTTCTTTTTAAAAAAATTTTAAACCATGGAAAAGATATTTTTAAAGAAATCACCCAGAACATTAAAGTTCATTATATTAAGTATTTATCATGTGTGAGAATAATAAGTATATAACTGCAGCTAGTAGGTCCCTTTCCCTAATCTTTTAGGCTGTATGAGTAGGGTTTGCTTGGTGCCAGTCCTGTGCCCTTTTCTCTCCTGTCATCTGTAGTTGTGATCAGAAAAAGATATTCGCACTGCACTGTCAGAATCTTCTTTCACTATGTTGTGTGTTAAATTACCGTAGCTCTTTGTTTCATGAAATAAACTGTGAATT
Organism: Lutra lutra; assembly: GCF_902655055.1. Taxonomy (NCBI): domain Eukaryota; kingdom Metazoa; phylum Chordata; class Mammalia; order Carnivora; family Mustelidae; genus Lutra; species Lutra lutra. Next base: position 66,256,665 of record NC_062282.1, read on the forward strand.
TGGGGGGGAGGGGTGTGTGTGCAGGCTATGTAAAAAATTTAAATGGAGAAGTTTGATCCTGAAATAGCTTCTCTGAAGTAGGCTTTGGTAGGTAATTGACTTGACAGGCGCTCTAGATACGTCTCACAGGACAAGGAGTGAGGGAAAGGTGGGCCATGATTGGCCACTTTGTGGTTTTGTTTTGGTTCTTTCCATTCTCCACCATTTACTTCCTTCCAGACCTGCCCGGGAAAACAATTTTTGAGCTGTGCCGGGGTTGGGGGAGTGGCAGTTCTTTATCTAAATGGATGGACATCCAGGCTTTTGTAAGGGTTACTGACTCTCAGGTAGAATTAAACTAGAAATTCAGCTATCAGGCCCACTGATAGCAGCATCTGATACCAGATTGTTACATCAAGAAAGCAGTCACCGTACAATTAGAAGCAGAGTTAAAGGACTGTTGGGAAATTGAAACTCTGGCATAAGGGACAATGGGGAGGGAGTGACCCTGCCATCCTTGGGGACTCTCCCGGAGCCTTGTACTGAGACCTTTTCTCCAGAGGGTGTGAATTGGCAGTTAAAAGGAAAGCTTTTCTCTTAGAAACTCCTGATCTTTGTGCAGGATGGTATTTTGGTATTTGGCCAAATGCCTGGAAATTAAGATCTCAAGAGAGAAGTGCCTCTAAGCCTGTCCCCAGGAAACGTTTCCAAAGGGGAAGTCACAGCTTCCATAGGTAGCTAAAGAATCAGTATCTCTCCTCGCCCTGTTAAGTCAGAAGAACTTTATGGAAACTGCTGAGATTTGGATTCAAAGCCTCATTTGCTTCTCCTGCTGGAACAAACCCATTCTAATAGCAAAATAGCTATCATTGCTATAGAAGGATCCCAGGTTTTTAAATGTCTGCTTCCCCCTGAAGTTACTGAGTTTGAGGTGACTTAGTCACTGTGTTGGTCCTCTAATGAACCCAATCTGCATCTTTAGCATTGATGGAAATAATTATTTTATCTTCACATTCTCTACCCCACACTACAGTCGGAGCACGAAGTGCATCAGCGATCCTTTCCCAGGCTCAGTAGCATCTCCTCACTGGAGCTGGACTCCCAGGTCACATCATGAGAACAGAATGGCAGGAAGGATGTCTGGTCCTGGCACCTTCCCCTGTGGAAAGGAATCAGGAAAGCACTAAACGTGGATGGATTTTGCCCTCAGCTCCTATAAAGTGGGTTTTCTCCTAAGGCTTTTTAGGAGGATCTTGTCATCCTCTTGCAATTCGTCAACCAGGAGGTCAGAGTGGTCCAGTCTGCTCACCTGAGATCATGGCAAGAAAGGAGCTGCCACAAGCCCCTTCTCCTGCTAAGTAATGCTTGGACTGTTTCATGTGCTAGACATTCCAGATCGCTTAGAGCTAGGTAGCTGCTGCATGAGACTTCCATTGGCTGTAGCCAGTTAGCTCTCAGCTGAGCTTCCTAGGGCCAGTGCAGCAGGGCCAGAGGTTGCTGTAGTACAAACTGAAATAAGAATAGATAATTGCTTTGAACACAAAAAAATGTAATGATGGTGCTAATTTTCTGGTATAAATAAGCACTGCCATGGGTGAGGGACTGGTGAGTTAAGAAACCCAGGTTCCTGTTTGGGAGGAAGAAATTCTGTATAGAATCGTTTCTTTGAGGCTTAATTAGAGAAGGCAGAGCCTCAGTGAAGCCTGCACCCGACCCTGGAGTGGGTCAGTGTAATCCTAAGTGGAAGAGATGCTGTATCCAGATGAGGGTGGCCATTGAGTTTCTCAGGGCTGGTGTCACCTTGTCACCTGGTGTAGCCTCGGTCCACAATGCCTAGAACAGGTTGGTAGAGAGCTCCGCCTGTGGGGTTCTCTTTGTGTTACCTTGTGCCCCTCTCTACCTCTTCTACTCTCATGGGAGCACCTCAGTTGGTTATGAAGATTAAGGGTAATATTTCTTAAGGAAGTGGAAAGAGTTTATTTTAATTAGAAATCCACAGCCTGAGAAATGTTTCCTACCAGTGTAAGCAAAATCATGTTAAACTCTCACATGGTCCCTTCTCTAGAGCTGCTTTCCCATGACTTTCAAACCATCAGGCTATTGAGGGGCTTCAGGTCTAACACCCTGGAAGTCAAGTAAAGCTTTGTGGACAGGAGATGTGCCCAGGGAGTAGGAGCAGAGATGAATGGTTGTGGTGCTTTAGACTTCCAGGGTAGGGGCAGAGAACAGGCGGTCTCCAGGTCCGAGGTGGGTGCTGCCTGTGTGTGCGTGTAGAGGAGTGTGTTGAAGATGGGTGAGTGCAGCACACAGGAGCTCATGGAAGAGCAGCTTTCTAAGTCTTGGCAAAGAAACAAGCTGACAATAGAGATCTATATATTTTTAAGAAAGGGGCGGGGGGGGTGTCAGCTGAGGTCCATCACTGGTCTTTTGCCCCTTCCTCCCCACATAGATTGTCAGCTGTAAGTGAAACTCTTAGTGAAAAAGAGGGGAGCCCTGTAGGAGTCCCCATAAACATGTACTGTAATTCTTTGTATATAGAAAAAAAATTACTGTAAAGTAAAGTTTAACTTTACTCTTAATGGCCCTTGCCCTGTGTTTTGTTTGTTGTCCGTGGGGAGATGTAGCTTAACAGGAGGGAGGCTGGGCTTGGGGTGAGAGCAGAAACCAGCCTCTGAGATAGTTCCCAGGTTGGGGACATGGTGGAGGTGAGCTCCTCCTCTGAGCATCTCCAGGAGTGGTGTGGGTTTCCTCCCAGCACCACCAGCTGCCAGAATGTCTTTCACTTCTTTTGGGAGTGGCTGGTGTCAGTTTCAGCTCCTATACAGGAAGCTTCCATTACCCATAAAGGAAGGGTATTTTGAGGAATTGGTTTTTAAAAAGGAAGTGGAACCAAAGTTGTTTCTGAGCATTGAGTCTGACCATTCTGGCCATGTCTTTAGTTCTTAAGAGATAGGTTCTAGGCACTGCAGAAGACCTGGCCCAGGCCTAAGGCAGGAAAGCAGAGGCAAAGCCACCAGGCCTTCAATACTGGAAAAGGGCTGCCGTATGGTTTTTAGCTGAACAGGAAGCACCAGTTCTATCCACCCTAACACCTGATAGTTCTAAGACCCAAAGATATACTTTGGGGGAGTCTTGGGAGTCTGTCTCTCCTTCTGACCTAGTCCTGAACTTTCTGCCCTTCAGCAGAAAGCCCTCCTGGGAATAGTGTGGAAAGGCAAACATTCAGTCCTAAAGTTAACTTTGTTCAGGGTCTTCGCAGCCCTGAACTGGGTAGTGATTACCGGATTTTACAGATGAGAAACTCAGGCCAAGTTCAGGTACCTCTTCTGTTGATAGCTGAACTGGATTCCAGTCTGGATCTATAAGACCTTTCTGTCTTGCAGAACTTAAAATTTTCTTCCATTAAGCCACCTTGTAGTATGTTGCTGGGAAGCTTAGAATCTGAGCCACAGACATGACTCATGGACCTAGATGTGACAGAAGCAGTGGTAGAACCAGCCAGTCTGAGGTAGGAGTGCTTGACCCTTTGATCTCTGGACACCACTTAAGTGCCTGCCTTGCGTGAGCTTCGTATTGCCCCAACCCCAGCCCCTTACTTATCTTTGTCCCCCCTAAAGAACAGGAAAAGGTCCCTTTGTTTCTACATTATCTCAGATGCAATCCGGAGTGAAGTTACTTGGCTTCCGAAAGAGCTGAGAGTAGCCTTAATATAAGAAGTGAGACCAGCCAGGTGGCCCCAGAACTAGGTGTCTTGGCACCTAATCCACACAGCAGGGAGAGGGGCTGAGTGTGATTCACAGTGCATTGATTTTATTTACAAATCAAAAGCCACTTAAATAATCTGCAGACACAAGTGTTGTCCGGGACAGGAGCCTGGGATCCAAATAAGCCTTTACCCTCCTCATGCCCATCAGTCAGCCCAATGCTGCCTCTGTTTCATGGGCCAGCACAGGCAGGTGCCACCTCTGCTGCCATGGGGACCAGGGGTAGCTCAGACGTACGACCACTCAAGCCCAGACAGGAGCTAGGTCTAGCCCTTCTCGGGGAACTCCTTTAATTCCCCTAGGCCAGGTGAATGGTGGTGACTCAGTGATGACAACAGCTGTAGAAGTAGGGGTTTGCCTTCTGGCCCAGGTCCACGCCCTTGTCCTCTGTCAAAGAGAGGTGGCAGCTCAGCACCATTCTGTTTGGGGATCAGGTAACTCGTGAAGGGGGCCAGATGCTGTGGGCCTAGAAGAAGTCTCCAGAGAGGCTGGGGATGCACACACACCTGTCATCACCTGGAAGGCAGCCACACTGACGTAATCCTCTGCCACTTTCTGGAAGAGCTCGTCTGGCAGGAAAAAGGACAAGTCAGTGAGGGCTGAAAGCCAGTAACCCTGGAATCACCCAGTAACCCAGCCCTCTAGGCTCTTCTCTGGCGCCCCTGCCTGTTCCTGCTGTGAGGACCCGGACAGCACTCACCCACACTCTGGCCTGTCTTGCTGGATGTTTCAAAGAGCTGAGCTTTGATATCTGTAAAGAGAAGTGACTAAAGCTTCCTACCTGAGAATCAGTTGGATACAAAGGGAAAGGCTAGCAGTTCAGGGAATCTAATAGACCCCACACCTTTAGGGAAGCCAAAAGACCTTCCCCGGGGTCTTGGCAAGGCAGCTAAGGCAGTCCCTGTTTTCTGTGCTCCACCCAAGCAGCCACCTCCCTTCCCCACTCCCAGGGAGCTGAGCAACAGCTACTCTCTGCATAGTCCTGGACGTCATGGAAGTCTACACGACGACGACGCCTGTCCTCCTCCAGTAGGTCGCTCTTGGTGCCACACAGGTAGATCTGACAGCCCTGGAAGCAGAAGACAAGGTCAAAGTCACTCCCATGGACCACCAGCCCCTAGGCCTTTAGTGAGGTCTGGCACTTACCTCCTCTAGGTTGCGCAGTTCCTTCACCCAGAACTTTGCCCGCTCAAAACTGCTGCTGTCCGTCAGGTCTTGATAGGGGACATGCAGAAAACACAACCAAGGATCAGGGGCTGTTCTTTGAGGCCTTCCTGACACCCACCCCCTCTTGTTTGAGAAACAGGCTAGAACCCCTCTTACCATAGCAGACGATGGCAGCCTTGGCGCCCCGATAGTAGATTCGACTCATGGCCTCGTAACGCTCAGAGCCTGCTGTGTCCTGAAGAGCAGGGGGCGGCTCAGCCCGGGCCTGAGTTACCTAGCTACATCCCCAAGACTGTAAACTAACACCACGTCCTCCAGACCCCTATTTTTAAACTGGGGTCTAGAATAGAAAAATGGCCTCTACAAGACAAGTCAGCTGATAATAGGCAGGAGAATGTAAGCCTCTTCATGAATGGGTTTTCTCGGGACTGCGTGCCTAGGGGACTTACCCAAATACCTAGAGTCACCGTCCGGTCTCCAACGGACATCACCTTGGCCACGAAGGCGGCCCCGATGGTCTGCAGTCAGGGGGAAGTGATCAGGGCCGCGGGTGCGGACCAGCTCCCTCCCCACGCGTGCCGGGCCCCGCGCGGCGCACTCACGTTCTGATAGGGCCCCACCAGGAAGCGGTCGTGCACGTATCTTTCCACCAGGCTTGTCTTGCCCACGTACTCCTTGCCCAGCATCACCACCTTGACGTCCACGCGCTGCCCGCTCATCCCGGGGCCGCCTCACCGGCGTCAGGGTCCTGAGCGGGGGCGGAGGCAAGCCCGGATCTCCGCTCCGGCAGGCAGCGCCCAAGCCTCGGTCCCCGACCCCAGGCGCCAACCTACGACTGGAGACACCGCGTCCGCGTCTGCCCCGCTGCTCGGCCCCAGGCGCTGAACCTCCTTCGAAGAGCCCAGGACTCGGCGCGGCCTGGGAGCCCGCGCGGCAGCGCCCTCAATGGCGCCGCATACCGCCACCCAGCTCCCTCGCCGGGCTTAGGGGTCGCTCCCGCACGGAATCCCCACGGAACCTGGGGGCCCCTTCAACCTGGATCCGACCCGCAGCGCCGCGACTCCCGCGGGGGAGGGGGGAGGTGGTAAAGGGTAAGGGGGCGGGGTCGTGGGGGTCACGTGGGCAGGCGCCGGAAGTGGTGGGTACAGCGCCGCTGCGCCGGAAGTTGCGCGCGGCTCGACAACTCCTCATGGCGGCGGTGGCTCCTTGGGCGCGGCGTGGTGGTGACTGAGCTGCGAACCTGGCGGGCGTGTGCCGAGCCCCGGTCCGGTCTCCGCGTGCCCCACCCCGGGCTTCGCACCCCTGATGCTGCGCGGGTGCTGAGCCCGCCCCGGCCGGGACGATGGTGAAGTATTTCCTGGGCCAGAGCGTGCTCCGGAGTTCCTGGGACCAAGTGTTCGCTGCCTTCTGGCAGCGGTACCCGAATCCCTATAGGTACGTGGCCCTGGAAAGAGCAATCCTCCCCACTCGCTGTTTGGAGATCGAAGTATGGGTCCGGGAGAGACTCGACATCGAGTCTGAGGTAGGGCACCGTCGGAACCGGGGCCATCTTTAGGGTAAGAAGACTCTATCCGAGAAGCGGCCAGGCCAGGCCTGCAAGGTAGTGGAAGGAGGCTGGGCCCGGGCGGTGGTTTGAGGCTGTAGTCCAAGGTTCTCTCATTTCGGGGTGGTGAGACAGGAAGAGGCGACGGCACAGCAGTTGGGAGGGATCTTGGGGTTGGAAATCCCGGCGCTGGCCTACTCCTCTGCCTGTGGCGTTCTCCACTGGTGTAATAGATCTTGAGGTCCAGTCCCCGCTGGAATCTGGTCCGCAAGAGGGCAGGAGTTGGAATTTGCCCTCGGATAGTCGCAGGGAACTCTAGTTGAGGTCTGAGCCACTCTACTTACTGTTGCAAGTTTGGGGAAGGCATGGCCATTCTGGGCCGGGAAGCTTCAGAGGGGAATCCCAGCGGGCAGTCTTTTAGCGGCATGCATCGAGGGTCACCTTCATTCTGATACTTGGCAGCAAACATGTCTTGACGGAAGACATAGTGCACCGGGAGGTGACCCCTGACCAGAAACTCCTGTCCCGGCGTCTCCTGACCAAGACCAACAGGATGCCCCGCTGGGCCGAGCGACTGTTTCCTGCCAATGTCGCTCACTCGGTGTACATCCTGGAGGATTCTGTTGTGGACCCGCAGAACCAGACCATGACCACCTTCACCTGGAACATCAACCACGCCCGGCTGATGGTGAGACTCCCCTCCCCTTTAGTTCCCCAAAAGTAGCTCCAGGTACATATGGCTAGGAAGCCATGGAGCTTCTATTATCTGAGGCAGATTTGGGTTACTGGGGAGTAAACTAGAGTGTAAACTCCGATGATTTTTTTCAGCCAGTTAGTCTTTTCATTCATGCTGTGGGGGAGGGGTACTTGTTACAGAGTTGTCCCAAGTACTAAATACAGAGCACCTTCATTGTACCTGGCACACATATAGTTTGGGCCCACAAAAGTGATGCTGAGGGAAGGAGGCAGTGATTTTCAAACAGGAATCCATCAAGCCATAAGCAATTTCTTTGAGCCTCTGAGGGGAGAGGATCTGGGCCCCTTGCCCATGATGATTAGAGGAGTTCCACTTTATCTGTTTTACGTAATGGGTTTTTGCCTGAGATTTTGAGGGGAAAGGTTCATATACCTCTTGATTTCTTGCCTATAAAAAAGCTGGAAGGGGCACCTGGGTGGCTCAGTGGGTTAAAGTCTCTGCCTTCAGCTCAGGTCATGATCCCAGGGGTCCTGGGATCGAGCCCCAAATCGAGCTCTCTGCTCAGCAGGGAGCCTGCTCCCTCCCCTCTCTCTCTGCCTGCCTCTCTGCCTACTTGTGATCTCTGTCAAATAAATAAATAAAATCTTAAAAAAAAAAAATCTGGAAAACCCATGGTTAAAGGAACATCCTACAGTATCATCTCACGTGTGAATACTGTAAAAGTTTTCAGAGAGCTCTCATTCTTTTTCTCAGCTAGCTTCTTCACAGTGGCTCTGGGAGCTAGGTATTACTCTCCATTGTGCAAAGAGGGAAGTGAGGTTCCAAGAGAGGAAGTGCCCTGCAAGGTCACAGAGTGAGCAGGCACCTTGAGGTTCTGCCCCAGAGTTTTCTGAAGGCTTCACAGCTGACTACCCTGAGGGCATAATCTGTTTTTGTAAATTACAAATATAAGTGATACAGCTGTGAGACATGTCTTGTAAGTGTTGGTCCTGGAAGTCCTGGTTCCAGGATGCTGATAGCTGATAGCTATGACGTTTGCCTGATTTCCATTTTTATTTCGCCTGCCAGGGAGCTCAGGAGCTGCAGTGGGTGGCAGGCAGGCTAAAACACTGCACCTAAAGCTACCAAACCAAGTCCAGGGCCAGGCTGGAGCTGGCACACACACTCCTGAGCTCGAGTCTATGTGCCTTTTAGTTGAAAGGGTCAGAGAAGAGGTTTTAGAGAGCAAAGTGGCCCTTTTTATGTTTTTGCTCTCTTCCTGAAATGAAGGTTGGGAACACAGTAGGGGAAAGAAGTGGATTTTCCACTTTATTGCCTTACCCTGTGAAAAAGAGGCAGGTGACCAAATTTATGTGCAAGTTGATGAAGTGAAAGACTCCCACCCAATTGTGGTTGGCCTGACTCCCTGCACAGGTGGTGGAGGAACGATGTGTTTACTGTGTGAACTCTGATAACAGCGGCTGGACCGAAATCCGCCGGGAAGCCTGGGTCTCCTCTAGCTTATTTGGTGTCTCCAGAGCTGTCCAGGTGAGCAGCATTGTGGGGGTGCTGGGGCTTTGGGAGCCCAGGCATTTGGCATGGAGGCTGGGCTAGGGGTCAGTGGGAAGCTCAGAATCCTAACCCTCTTTTCTTCTTTTGCCAGGAGTTTGGTCTTGCCCGGTTCAAAAGCAATGTGACCAAGACTATGAAGGGCTTTGAGTACATCTTGGCCAAGCTGCAGGGTAAGGGGCTCTGGGTACAAAAAGAGCCTGGGGTGCAGTCCTAGCGGCCCTGACGGGTATTGGAATCTACAGCTGTCACCACCCCACTCTAAGACTGGGACTCCTCATCTGTACCCTGGGGCAAATACCACCCTTCAGAAGGGGCCTGGCCCAAGGTGGGGGAATATTGGGGAGGAGGGGTGTGGAGGTGGGTCTTCTTGGAGTCTTCTGAATCCAGCCCCTGCCCTTTGCTGCAGGTGAGGCCCCTTCCAAAACCCTCGTTGAGACAGCCAAGGAAGCCAAGGAGAAGGCAAAGGAGACGGCACTGGCAGCTACAGAGAAGGCCAAGGACCTTGCCAGCAAGGCAGCCACCAAGCAGCAGCAGCAGCAGCAGCACTTCGTGTAGCTAGCCCAGGCCCGGTGTGGTAGGACACCTGACCACCCGGCTCAAGTCCCTCTGCCTGTCCCCCTTGTACTTTATTATTAAAGTCAACTTCCAGCCCTTTCTGCTGTCTGGGTGGGTTGGGGCTGGGTGTCCTGTTTGGCACTGACAGTGCAGCAGGCACGTTGCCTACGTCTAAGCCAGGCCTGTGGATGCCCACATTCGGCACAGGGCGGGGCAGGGGCCTGCCCAGTTCCAGACAGCCTGCAGTACAGGGCTAGGAAGCGCCAGACTGTAAGCTCCATGAGGGCAGGGACCTTTGTCATGTTCTCTGATGTGTCCCAAGTACCTGGAACAGTATCTAGCACATAACAGGCACTCAAATAAATAGTTCTTGAATTCAATGAGCCCTAGCTCTGGAGTCAGAAAACTTAGTTGGAACCTTGACTCCACACTTTCCTGGCTTTGGGCCTTGGGCAAGTCTTGTACTCAGTGCCACCTGTGAAACGGAGCAGCCTCCAGCTGTGATGATTAAAGGGACACTGCCTGGTAGGATGCACGGTGTCAGTCATGGCTACTGATCTCATTTCCTCTTTTCCAGTTTGTCCGTGACTGGGAGTTCCCCATTTTCATCAGGCAAGATCACGGACAGGAAGTTAGTAAAGAGGTTTTTAATGAAAATACTGTACAGTATCTGGGACAAAGTCAGGGCGCCTTCTCTAGGAAGGAATGTGAGGGCCCGAGAAGCTTCCTGCGCCCCCCCGTGGGGACAACAGAGCCAAGTGCTACAAAAAAGGCCTGGAAGGATGGCCCAGGCCCAAGCTGCCTCCCCTGCAGGGCTCAGGGGAAACCCAGGCACCCCTCCCCAAGGAGAGACTGCCAGCAGCCAGCGGCAAGGTGGGGTGCAGGCACCTGTTCCCACTTAAGGGTCCTTTTAGTCCATTCCAAGCAGCCCTTGAGGCTTGGGGGGGGTGGGTGGGCTCTCCCCTCAGAGCCAAGGGCAGTCTGTGGGTGGAGGCCTGCTCCGGGGTGGTGAAGGTCATAGCCAGGTGCCACTGCCATGTGAGTAGCTGTGCTCCTGGCCCGCGCTGAAGCTCCGTAGCAGCTCAGCCTCGCCCCCGAACACCAGGCTCTCCACGTCCACCTCCACCTCCTCTGCGCAGGGAGGGGTCCAGTCAGGAGACCTGGCCAGCTCAGCCCACGCCACCCCTGTGACTCCTTGGCTTCGGGGCACTCACCTTGGTCTGAGTCTGAGCGTTCAGAGGAGAGGCCCGAGGAGTCCAGGCTGTCTGCCCGCGGCCGCTCCCTCTCTCCCAGCCCTGCTGGTGCCCGGAGCTGCTCCAGCTGCTGCCGCAGGCTCTGCTGCTCATTGCGCAGCTTTTCCTTGAGCTGCCTCGCCTGCTGCTCTTGCTCCTCCAGCTTCTACAAGTCCCGAGGGAGCGAGGGCCCAGGGTCAGCTGCCTGGGGGCTCAGGCTTCTCCCCAGCACCACTCAACATCGGACCGTGGCCAACTTGGTGATGGCCTGTTCCAGGCGGGGGTGACTGAATCTGGGCCCCAGAGGGTGGCTCCCATAGCCTCCAGGGAGCCAGCCCTCCTGCCCTCTGGTTCCCTGTACATGCCCTGTGAGCATGCGGTGTGGGTAAGTTGGAAAGGGCATCCCAGTCTCAAGGGCGGTCAGGGCCTCATCAAGTGATGGAAGTCTTTCCATGGCAAGCAGCAGGGACCGGGGAGGCCTGTGACATGGTGGCAAGTGGGCCCTACAGCTCAAGGAGGTGGCCCCCCTCTAGGTTCTAGCTGGCTACAGCCATATGCAAACGGGCCTAGCACCGCCACATTGCCCAGTTTAAGAAAAGCTGAAAGTCAGACTTTTCCATGTCAAATATCCTTTTAAATGCTGGCAGCTAATTTAAATTTTTAGAAACTACAGACCAAAGCCTGCGGGTTTGTGACTCCTGGTTAAGACCCTCCCAGGAACCCTAGAACTTTAGCATTAATCCCCCTCATGCTCTGCCAGCCTGGGGTCTAGGGACTGGAGTGCCAAGGGTTCTCCCACCAGAGCCCTGGTTGGGCAGAAGCCTGCATTCAGTCAACAAGAACTGAACAAGGGGACGTTTGTATTGGGTGTAGAAAGATGAGTAGGAGCTGCCTTGGCAAAGATGGGGCAAGAGCAGCATCCAAGCAGAGGGAAACTGGGAAGATCATGGAGGATTCAGCTTCCCTGGTAGGGCGTGGGAAGACATGAGACCTAAAGCAGACCAGTGGCAACACCTGGGCTGTTAAGGGCCTATAGTTTCATAGGAAGTAAGGAACTGAGACTGTCCTATCACGAGCCATGGAAATTTTTCAGCAGGAAACCAACCTGGACAGATCTGTGTGCTCCAAATTACATTCTAGGGCAATGTGGAGGGCAACCCAGAGGAGGCAAAACAGGAGGCCAGGGAGTTAGGGCCTCAAGGAAGGAGCAATCCCCAGGTCTGCCCATGGGCCAGTCAGCCCCCACAGGGCACACATCATCCCTCCAAGAACCAGGCCAGGAGAGCTCCAGGTGAGAAACAGTCCTGCTACCAGGCTAGGGTGTTCTTCAGCACAATGAGTGGACGCGGGTACTGTGGGGCAGAGCTGACAGTCCCTGCACTGGGATTGATTTGCTGCATAGCATATGGATCTGGGTCTGCCACAGCCCCTGGTACCTAGAACAGGTGCTTGATAAACACCTGTTGAAGGAAACTGCAAGGCAGGGGACTTGGGCCTGGGTTATAACTCTGCCTCTCATTAGCTATCCTCCTCGGTCCTTGGCCTGGCCGTGCCCCCATTTCTTTGTGAAGAGGGCCAGGATGGCAGGAAAAGGCCTCTTGTTTCAGAGGCCACTTTTAGTTCCCTGCTCCCCACCCCCAAAATCTGGGTCTGCATGGGGCATGAGCCTGCTCACCCCACTCCTGTCCACCAGGGGGCACTGAGCATAGCCCAGGCCACAGAAGGATGCTGGGAGGAGGAGTGACTGGCTTCCTCTGTCCTTCCCCTCTCCTGGTCCCTGGCACTGCCTCCCAAAATGGCATCAGAAGAGACAGCTCAGAACGGGAGGCCTTGGAAGGATGGGAGAGCGGAAACCTCTGCAGTCCTAGGGACCCTGACATGGAACACATCAGAATGTTTTCAACAGCCATACCCGTCTGTAGAGAGAGGGAAACCAAGTCCAGAGAGGCTGAGTGACTTCAGTTAGGACTGAATTGATAATAGCCCTGATAACCATGAACATTTATTGGGTAAACTCACCTAAGCCTCAGAACAATCCTCTTTGAGTTGTTTTCTGTTTTTTTCCTACTTAACACAGTGGAAGCCAAAAGCACAGAGAACTGTCCCATGTCCCACAGCTGGGCTATTACCTCAGGCCTCTCCCCAGTTGCACGTAGCCCCCCCCACACACGTCTCACAAGTTCTGGAAGGCTGGCTGCAGGGCACCGCAGGAACTTTTTACCTGGATGTGCGTCCTGGCCCAGCGCAGAAGGCTCAGGGTGGTGTAGCGGGCACAGTCAGCCCCCAGGGGCATCTGCTGTTTTAGCTGCTCCAGGCACCGCTTCAGCTGGGCCCTCCTGCGGGGGAAGGGGTCTGGAGGGCAGTGCCAGCCTAGCCTTGCTGGCCAGACAGACAGCAGGGGAGGGAAGGCCAGAGGCAGATGGTTCCTGGGGCCCAGTGCTGTCAGGGCAAAGCTGGGACTCACCTGCGTTTCTCCAGCTCGTTGTGCACAGACCTGCCAATGCCAGGGAGGATAGGTGAGGGGGCGTCAGCTACTACCCACACCCTCAGTCCCAGGGACTTAAAATCCACTAGAGATGTGGGCAGCCTAATGTGGGGCCCTTGTACCAGCCTTGAGCACTGGAGCCCGCAGGCAGAGGCAGAGATACCAAGCCAAATGCTGAGAGGCCTGCCCAGTGGTTGTGGGGTCCAAACGAGGCCCCCTGAACAGCAGTCAGGAACTGCTTCTTGGACAGAGGTGCCAGTTGAGCTGGGCCAGAAACATGCTACCCAAAGTAGAGTGGTGGAGGGAGAGGTTTTAAAATTGGAGGGATTAGCATGTGCAAAGGGATGAGAAGAGAAAAGAGAAGTCTGGGGGGAGGGGGGACGGGAATTGAGTGGAGATGCAGAGTGCCAAGAGTGTGAGTGGAAGGACCCTGAAGTCTCTTGTTTATGGTTTCTGACACATCGGGGTGCTCAAGAAATAGTCCCTGAATGAACAGAGGGGAGTAAGGAGATGGCGGGAGAGGTCTGAATTGCCTCCAGAGTAGGGGACCTGGCCCAGAAGATACAAGCAACAAGGAGGAAGTGGGCAAAGGTGAGGCCCCATGAGGGATGGCACCCATCCCCCCTCAGCCCCCAACCATCCCCAGCCTTCCTCACCGCCCACTGTCCAGCGCGCCAGAAGCTTGGGGGGATCGCTTCCTCCTCCTGTAGACCGGGCCTGGACTGCGGTGCGGGCACAGGGACGCATAGCCATGCTCGGATTCTGCCAGAGAGAGCCCCAGCCCGCTTCAGCCTGGGGCTGGTCCCAGCAGGCGCCCCTGGCAAGGCACGGTCAGGGAAGGGCTTTTGGTGCCAGGGCCATTTCCCCAACCCCTCCCTGTCCGACAGCCCGGGGACCCCTCCCCCCAACAACTTGAGGGAGGGGTGCCCCGGGGCTACTGCCTAAAGTCATGCATGCCATCCTTGTTGGGAGCCAAGTCCAGCCCAGGCCTGTGTCAGCGAGGTTGCCGTCTGGAGACCGGCCAAGAGTTCTTCCTCACCTCTCTCACGGCGCTCTAGGAACTCCGCCGCCTGCAGCAGGACCTGGATATTGCTGGCCACGGATTCCATGTCGGCGACAGCTGGCGGCGGGCGGGCCTAGAGTGCTGGCCCTAAGAGCGGCTGCACCACCACTTTTGTTACAATGTAACTGACACGGGTGCAACAAACACAGGGGCCCGGCCCCGCCCCTGGGTCACCCCGCCCCTGGGACGGCCTAGCCCTTGGCCCCGCCCCTCCCCCAAAGGGGCCAGGGAACAGCCAACCACCTCCTCGAGCCCGCCCCCCCCCCTCAGACTCCCGGGGCTGCTATGGGCGCCGGTTCCAGGCTCAGCCTTTGAATCCCCGCGCTAAAGGGGGCCGCATCTTGCCCATTTTGCTCAACGACCCTGCGCTGCTAAGTGTATCAGGGTCTCAGTTTCCAGTCCCAAGCTGATGGCGAAGGCTCCGCACCTAAAATGGTACTCTGGGGGCCCTTGGTCTCCGGGAAGGCCCAGCTCGGTCGCTGCACGTGGGCGCCGCAGAGGCGGGGCCGGTGGGCACCCTCACCCATTTGCCCCATGCTTCCTGCGGCTGGCTGCCGTCACCTTCAGGGCGGGGCCTGGGAGCTTCTGAGGCACTATTGGCTGCGTGCGGCCCCGCCCTCTCCCTCCGATGGTCAACACGTTCAGGCGGGAAAAGGAGCAGGTTTCAAATTTGAAAACCCGGGCGATCGGGGCGGGGTTGGGCGGGGAATGGAGCTGCAGTGCGCAGGCGCCGGGGGAGGGGGCGCAGATCCGCTCCTACACTCGAAGGTCGGTGCCCTCGCCGGCCTGCCATCTGCCCCTGTATGCCCGTGCCCGTGCTGGGCCTCAGCTTCCTATTGTCGTGAAAGGGAAGAGTCTCCTGGCTCCTCCTGCTCCTTGTCATCTGCAGGGAAGCTACTGCTGGCTACAAAAACTGTCAGTAGGGTACCAATTTCCCAAGCCAAGCCATACTCTGGAAGCAGGCGAACTAGCTTGCTAAGAGCCTAGGGTTCTGGAACCCACAGAGTTGGGTTCCTCTCCTGTCCCTGCTGCTTCTCAACTGTATGACTCGGGAAGTGACCTCCCTCCTGTATGTTCAGGAAGCCCTGTGACGACAGCACTGTCACAGGATCAGAGCACTTCCCATCTGTGCCCAGTAGGTTGTAGCTGCTGACTTCTGAGGCCAGTGCAAAACAGACACAGGTTTCTTCCTCCCACAGAGCCCCTGGTTGCCTGAGTCCAGGAGCACTTCTTTAACACGACTTTTTAGCCTCCCAAAGAAGTATATGCAGTGACTTCTAAGGGTAGCCACCAGTAGGTGTGGCCACACCTGCAGGAACAGTGAGTCTAAGGGTGGAGACCAGAAGATGAAAGCAGCTGTTTCAGGGTGGAGCATTATAGCCGGACGGGGGTTGAGTGAGAAATGGCTAAGAGGGACTAGATTATTTATTAAGAGACAGTCCTGGGAAACACATGATACTTGGCAGTTCAGTCCGCAGGGGAAAAAAAGCCTTTGGGTTTCTCTAAGAGTCACTCCCAGAGGAACCACTGCCATGCTCAGCCGACATGCCGCCTGGCACTGTCCACCCATCACTCATCCACTCACTCACGACAGTAGCAGAGCTGCTCCTGGACCCCAGGCTCTGTGCCCAGGACTGGAGAATACAAAATGGGCAAAACCAGACAGGGCTCCTGCCTTTGCAGAGCTCACACACAACAGAGTTACAGTTTTGACAGGTCCTCATAGGAAAAGACACAACATGAAGGCAAGTCCTAAGGAGCATCTGTCCTGATCAGGGAGGTCTGAGAAGGTTTTTCTGGGCAAGCGGCTAAACAGGTGTCATCTCTGTATAGGAGGTCTCTGGGAGACCTGCAGGCGCAGGAACAACAGGTGCAAAGGCCTGAGGCTGAAAAGAACATAGGCCAAAAGAAGGCCGACGTGGCTGGCAATACAGAGAGCAGAGAGCACAGTGCAGGCTGATGCTGGAGAGGCGGACAACCCCACAACAGGCCGACTGGTCCTCCAAACCTCCATCCAAAATCAGTTATGTCTCAAGAGAGGCTGTCATTAGGCTTGCGAATGAATTCCCAATTTTATTTCATTGAAGTCAGCACCCACGCAGCGCAGGCGCAAACCTGCTATTCAGACATCGGTGACCCAGGAGGCCGAACCCTGGAGGGGGGAGAAGATGGCGGAGAGTGGTTCTGAAGGGAGAGAGCTCCCTGCAGAAGGGAGCAAGGCCCACCTGAAGAGCCAGAGACGCTCCCACTCCACGCTGTGCAAGGGGAGAGCGCGGCTGCAAGAGCACCCAAGTGACCACCCCAAGACGCGGCCCTCACCCTAGCAGCTGCCACAGGCAGGACTGGAGCTAGCAACAGCAGGGACACTAAGGTCAGGCTGGCCTCAAGGCCTCCTGTGAACACAGCTCAGGGCCACCAGCCAGAGGGACAGGAAGCACCACCTCCCAGGAAGCAGGGCAGTGGGGAGGATGGAGGAAGAAGTGTCTTTTTCCTTTACTTCTTAGTTTTCTTTATCTTTGGTTTTCATCTGGTGGCTATGATACACCTGGGTATGGTTGCCTTGTGTTTGTCTTGCTTACAATGTTGTGAATTTCTGAAAAGTTTTTCAGTCTTTCTTTCTTCAAATATTTTTCCTGCCCTATTTTTTTCTTCCTCTTACTCTGATCCCAATTTCATGTATCCTTCCCAGTCTGAGAATATATCCGTGCTAAGCGATGTTGTTCATGTCCTCAGGTGGTTTTTGTTGTTGTTGTTGTTTTTTAACTCTCTGCTTCAGTGTGAATAAATTCTATTTACTTGTCTTTAAGTTCTCTTGTTCTTTCTTCAGAGAAGTCCAACTTGGTGTTTAGCCCATCCACTGTGGTTTTTATTTTAGCCATTGTATCTTTCAGATCTAGAATTTCCAGTTGAGATTTTTAAAAAAGTTTTCTATCCATATCCCAGAATATCTTATGGCCCCATGTACTAATTTCCTAGGGTCATAACAAAGTACTATAAAATAAATGGCTTAAGAAAAACAGAAATATACTCTCTAACAGTTCTGGAGGCCAAAAGACCAAACTCCAGGCTCAGCAGGGTTCGTTCCATCTGGCAATTCTGCGGGACAGTCTGTTCCAGGCCTCTCTCCTCACTTCTGGTGGCTACCAGCAATCCTTGGCATTCCTTGGCTTGTAAATGTATCACTTCAATCTCTGCCTCTAGCTTCACAGAGCCTTCTCCCCTGTGTCTCTCTGGATCCAAATTTCCCTTTCTCAGAAGGACACCAGTCACTGGATTAGGGCCCAATATTAGGACTTCATGTTAACTTACCTAATTACATCTGTTAAAGACTCTATTTCCAAATTAGGTCATATTCAGAGGTTCTGGATAAGAATTTTTGAAAAACACTTTTCAACTCATGATACCCCTTCTCTCTCCAAGTTATTCTTTTCCCATTAATTATTTCATACATGTATAATGGTTTATGTCCTTATCTATTAATTCCAGTAACTTAGGGGTTTTTTTGGTGGAACTTCTATTTCTTTAAAAAGATTTATTTATTTGAGAGAGAGAGAGAGAGAGCACATGTGCAAGCAGGGGGCAGGTCAGAGGAAGAGACAGAGAATCTTAGACTCCCTGCTGAGCACAGAGCTCGACATGGGGCTCCATCCTACGACCCCATGAGATCATGACCTGAGCCGAAACCAAGAGCTGGATGCGTCAGTGACTGAACTGCCCAGGCGCCAATGGGACTTGTACTGACTGTTTTCTCTTGATTTTGAGACATAAAAGGAAGAAAATGCACTTTATAATTTTTGATTCTAGAATATAAAAGGGAGTAAAAAGAGAATGTAACTATATCAAAGTGTGTGTGTGTGTATGTGTGTGTGTATCTGTTTCATTTATTTTCCCGAGAGCAAGCAAGTCCTTAGCTATCTGGCAGTTAAAGCAAAGGGCTTATGATTTGGATTCCTCGTGAGTTTTGTGAGAAATTTAGCCAAATGTACAGTAAGAGTGAACACAGTCACTTCTTACACTAACCGCAAGTTCACGGGGATGATTGGCTAGGATTCACACAACCACTCAAACCTAAAATACAGGCTGTGTACACTGTCTTATACAGCTCCTTACAGGGAAGGGATACAGATTAAGACTGGCCCAGGGGGGCGCCTGGGTGGCTCAGTGGGTTAAAGCCTCTGCCTTCGGCTCAGGTCATGATCTCAGGGTCCTGGGATCGAGTCCCGCATCGGGATCCCTGCTCAGCAGGGAGCCTGCTTCCCCCTCTCTCTCTGCCTGCCTCTCTGCCTGCTTGTGATCTCTGTCTGTCAAATAAATAAAATCTTAAAAAAAAAAAAAAAAAAAGACTGGCCAAGGAACGAAGCTCATGAGTCTGGGGAACTATGAGAAGCAGGACTGCCATGATTCTCTCTCCCCGTGCGTCTAGGACATGTTACTTGCCCGGTATCGATGTGTGACAATTCCACAGAGTACCAGGTCCTAGGTAGGCTATTCCAAGACTCAGCACTCAGTTTTCAGAGCTCTGTTACATGGGCATGAATAACTGAGCGCCCATGTGGTTGATCTCAAGTCTCCAGTGGACTGATGTCATATGACCTAAAGCCCACCTTAAATCACACTGTCATTTGCTGGCTGGCCCAAGGCCTCTGGGCAAACAAGGATCATCTTCCAAGAGCTGAGGGCAGAAGACAGAGGCCTCCTTTGCAGTGAAGTTAAATGCCACCACTGCCTTTGGTCAAGACTCTGACAGCAAAATAATCATATTCCCTAAAGTTTAGAGGGGCTCATGTGGAAGTAGGCATAGATTTAAAGCAACAATCAATATAAAGCCAGTAATTTTTGTCCTAATTATTTATTTACCTTATGATAAGCAGGTACAGAGCTATTCAGCTTAGAAATTAGCGGACGTTGGCGTGCCTGGGTAGCTCAGTCAGTTAAGCTCTTGATTTCAGCTCGGGTTATAATCTCAGGGTTGTGGGATCAAGCCCCACATCAGACTCCTTGTTCGGCGGGGAGTCTGCTAGAGACTGTTTCTCTCCCTCTCCTTGGTTCCCCCTTTCTCCTCACACACTCACTCTCTCTCAAATTAATTAATTGATTTAGAAAAAAGAAACTGGCTAACTGTGAGATGAATCCAGTGTTTTCTCAGGACAGTCATTTTTCCATCTGTGTTACTTCCTGGGGAGACTTTTTTTTTTTTTTTTTTTTTTTTTGAAGATTCTATTTATGAGAGAGAAAGAAACAGAGCGAGCGGAGCAAGGAGCCAAGGGAGAGGGACATACAGACTTCCTGTTGAGCAGGGCTCCATCTCAGGACCCCAAGGTCAGACCTGAGCTGACACCAAGAGCCCAACATACCTAACCGCTTAACAGACTGAGCTCTCCAAGTGCTCTCCAAGGGGACTTTGACTCCATTTCCCAATACATGTGACCACGAATACCAGTACCGCAACATAGCCAGTGTCACACCCTGTTGCAGTGAGCCGGGAGAAGTGTCCTGAAAAGCCCTGGCACATTACTGGAGTCCCCCTCAGCCATTAACAGTGTGTCCATCCATCATCACACTGTGCGACTACACCATCAGCCGGAGGGATGCCATTCAGGTTTGCAGACTCCCAGAGTTTTTTTGAGGTTTCAAAAGCTATGGTGGTCTCACAGCAACATGAGTCCCTGCCCTTTCAGGCACCTGGTGTCCCTGAGCTAGGAGACAGCCTCTGGCTGCGAGTCTCTCTCCAGGCACCAATGCCCACTGCCACATTTTCACTGCATAAGCCACTCCCCCGTACCTTGACCCTCAGCTACCAGGCCTCCTCTCCTCCATTTAGACCCTAACTTTTCTACTTTTGGAAGGGGCATTAGTTTTGGCCACTGTGTGGTCCAGGTTGACAACAGAAATACTAGTCTCACACACACCCACCTTGGGCGGCTCCCATTGGGCTGGGGCGGGGCTGGAGGGAGGGCTACTGAGTGCAGAACTGAGGGGAGCCTTCCAGACCACTGTGCGCTAGAGCTGCATTCGGTGACCGTGAACTCTGCCAGGCGGGGCGAAGCCACAACCTGCCCCAGCAGATCCTTAGGAATTCCAACAGGAAGGTCTAACGGGACAGCTTTCTACATAGGGATCGCCTCTGCTTCTGGCACCAGCGGTTGCAGCCCTGGTCCTGGGACCACTGGACCAGACAGGACAAAGGAAGTTGAGGCGATGTGGGCAAAAAAGAGAAAGGTATAGTAATACCAGCATCCTTCCCATTGTCTCTTCTCCAAACCCACCCTCCCCACGAAAAAGCAGAGGAATCTGTCTGTGGGGCCTTGTCTTGGCCCCATGTTGAGTTTGAGTACACACTCACAGACATGTGTAAGCCAGCCCTTCATGCCCTTATTTCCCCGTTTTAGATTTAAAAATATATATACTTCAACTGCCTGTTCCAATTGTCCTCCAAGCCATTCCTCTGAAAATTACATCCCTCTGTCCACTGTTGGACGTTATGGGCTATAAAATGTGTTCCTTGGTCTGATGAGGGGTGACCTGACAGTCCGTGTATTGCTGGTATCTTCCGTGCCAGTCCTTGTATTGCACCCTGAGCATGTATATCTACCAGGGAATCGGTTACGCCCAGTCCAGAGTAACTGTCTCTTCCCCCTCAGGATCCATCTGTACCACAACCCTCTTCCCCGCCAGGTTTACCAGCATCAGTCTGACTTGCCAGATACATGTGGCCACTGCCTGTGGCAATGGGGGGTTTCACAATTGTTCAAATACGGGGGCTTTCACAATTGTTCAATTCTCCCATCATTGCTAGAGAAACAGCATACAATTCAGCCCACTGAACTGATTTGTTTTGACCTTCATCATCAGAGTAGTGGACTAAACAGGAAACTGTCCATTCACTGTGGAACTGTCCTCCAGAAACCAACAATGTTGTTGGCCAATGGAAAGCTTTTCATGAGGCACTGCCTGAGTGGCTCGGTAGCCCACAGGATCCAGAGGCTCCTCTGGTGGTTCCAGAGCCAGACTCTGGGGAAAAGAGGCTGCTACTCATGAGTATTTCCTCTTACTCTCCCGGTGGCCTGTTCCTGTATAAACTATTTACATTTTATGATGGAATACTTCTGGGCTCTCCCCTCCCCATTAAAGCATTTCCCCAAAGTCACCCAAGGCACTGTAGGTAGTTCAGGTTTCAAGGTTATTTTATGTCCTTCAATCACAGGGAAAATCTCAAAGTCTAATAGTGATTCGCTCTCAAATGGGAATTTTCTGGTTGCAAATCCCATCAATGGCCACTAGGTGGCACTCACAGGCTTTTCGCCATAAATTCCAGGAGGCTGCATATATGCGGCTGTGGTAGAGCAAACTAACGACCAACTGGGAAGGAGCTCCTGCAACCTCACTGATTCCCATGCAGCATGTCCAATCCTTCCTGGTGGAAGGGCAGATCCGCACTTTCCTCACCCCTTGCCGCCTGCAAAGAGTTGAAGAGAGTAAGGGCCTAGCTCTCATTTATGCTCTGGCTTAGGGGAATGTGGTGGCTGGTTTGATCATCTATGCAGACCACTCAAACTTCCTTCATATCGGTAATAAGGCTGTCTCACTTTCTTATCATTTGTGTATTCACTGGAGTAACACCTTCTCAATTTCCTTCAAGAACTTTCCCTTTGCATCTACAGCCTGGCTGGCCACCCAACACATGAGGGCCAGCTTCCCTCCCATCTTCCTCACTCGCTTTCATCATTTCTAGCTTTTGGTTGAAAGTGAGAAATAGGAGACTCTTCCTTTCACTTAAACACTCAAGAAGCCACTGCAGAATTATTAATCAGCCCAAACTCAGTACTGTTGTGTCCATGGGAATAGGGAGACCCAAGGAGATGGGGGAGAGGCAGGGCAGTCGGCTGAGCAGTCAGAACACACCCGACATGTATCAATCCAATTCACCGTCTCATATGGGCACAGTTCTTGGTGCCCCCCCATGACAATTACAATAGTGACATCAAAGATCCCTGATCACAAATCACCCTAACAAATACAATGATAATGATAAAAAAAAAAAACCCAAACGTAGAAATATTATGGGAATTACCAAAATGTGACACAGAGACAGAAAGTGAGCAAACGCTGCTGAAAAGATCGCCCCAACAGACTTGCTCAACACACGGTGGCCACAAACCTTCAATTTCTGAAAAAAATACAGTATCTGTAAAACACAATAAAGCACAGTAAAATGAGGTGTGCCTATAGAAACTCGACCACCACCAACACTATTCCTTGGAGAAGCCGAGCTGCTCATCCCGAGAAAATGTCAGGGAACCAAGAATTCCACCAGTGGAGATGCGTGGGTGGCTCGGTAGGTGAGCGGCTGCCTTCGGCTCAGGTCATGATCCCACGGTCCTGGGATCAAGCCCCACGTCAGGCTCCTTGCTCGGCGGGGAGCCTGCTTCTCTCTCTGCCTCTGCCTGCCATCAGCCTGCTTGTGTGTGTGCTCTCGCTCTCGCTCTCTAAATAAATAAAATCTTTAAAAAAAAAAAAAAAAAGAGGGGTGCCTGGGTGGCTCAGTGGGTTAAGCCTCTGCCTTCGGCTCGGGTCATGATCTCAGGGTCCTGGGATCGAGCCCCGCATCGGGCTCTCTGCTCAGCAGGGAGCCTGCTTCTCCCCCTCTCTCTCTGCCTGCCTCTCTGCCTGCTTGTGATCTCTCTCTCTCCATCAAATAAATAAAAAAAAAAATCTTAAAAAAAAAAAAAAGAATTCCACCAGTGACATGAAAAGCTTCACTGTTTTTGAATTTGTAGATTTATTCTGATGTGCGATGCTACCTGGCAGGCTTTCTCTACAGAGGTGAAACGAGACTTGTTCTTTAACACGGAGAGACTTCCCTGGATGGTTGACAAATTCGACCTTGGCACTGAGGCTAAGGCTTGGTAAAGCCCTAGGGGTCATAGTTTTTACAGCTTCTATCCTGCCAGAAGCATGTTTAAGGTCTTCGGTTTGCATTCAGGACCTAAGGGCTATCACACTGGCTGCTAGCAGGTCTCACAGGTGGAAACTTTAACTAGACGGGCACCATCTTCCTTGAGATCCCCAAGTTTGCCAATGTGCCTGAGTGACCGGGAAGCAATCTCTTTACTGACTGGAGGCTTGGACTTCACGGGCCCTCACAGGAGCAACAGGCAGGCTCCCTGGAGCACCTCACAGGCACCTCTTCCACAGGTGTTCAGAGAGTGGCGAACAGCCCTAAGTGAGGGCCACACCGTTGGGCACAGGCAGGGTCACAAGTCAGCTTATCTAGCAAACCCTTTTTTTTTTTTTTTAAAGATTTCATTCATCTTTGTGACAGAGAGAGACACAGTGAGAGAGGAAACACAAGCAGGGCAGGTGGGAGAGGGAGAAGCAGGCTTCCCACTGAGCAGAGAGCCCGATGCAGGACCCAATCCCAAGACAGTGGGATCATGACCTGAGCTGAAGCCAGACGCTCAACAATTGAGCCACCAGGCGCCCCATCTAGCAAACCTTTGGCAGCAAGGAGGGTGGACTCAGCCTATGCAGAGTGACAGTGCCATGGGAAGTCAAGCCACTTGTGTGGCAGCTCCACAAACGGCTCAACATAGAATCACAGTGCAACTCAGCTAAAGGCAGGGGCGCAAACACACGTGCCCCGTGTTCTCAGCAGCATTATCCCCGCTAGCCAAAAGGCACCAGCACCCCAAGTGTCCGTCAGCAGATGAGGGAGATGTGGTATACCCACAGGACAAAATGCTGTTTGGCCATACTATATGATGACAGTGAAACCCTAACCCTCACCTCGAAAACATTATGGTCAGGGAAACCAGCCAGACACGAAAGACAAATATTACATGACCACACTAATATCTGAGGTATCTAGAATAGGCAAGTTCAGGGACAAAAATGGAACAGAGATAACCAGGGGCTGTGGGGAGGAAGCAATGGGAGTTGGTGTCTAATGAGTAGAGTTTCAACTGGGGAAGATTCAAAAGTCCTGGACACAGATGGTGGAGATGGCTGCGTGGCGCTGTGGATATACTTGTCATGGAGCTGACACTTAAAAATGGTCAAAATGGTCGTTATGTAGCATGCATACAATTTATGCATATTTTACCAAAAAAAAATTTAAAGGACAGCAACGTGGTACATACAGTTTAACATTTAACCACTATTCTTGGTAGTTCTATAGACAAGACAGGTCAATATGTCATATTCTCAAAGAATCATGTTAGTAAGACCTCCAGATGATCTGTTAACCTATAACCTGTATGATCTCCCAATGGCTTTTTTTCCATATTAATGACTCATTTAATTTAGCTGGAACAAGGTTTCAAATAGTGCTTCATTCCTTGGGGTGCCTGAGTGGCTCAGTTGGTTAAGCATCTGCCTTCGACTCAGATTGTGATCCCAGGGTCCTGGGATGGAATCCCACATCACTGGGCTCTGCTCAGCAGGAGTCTGCTTCTCCCTCTCCCTCTGCCTGCCCCTCCCCCTGCTTATACATGCACTCACTCTCTAATAAATAAAATCTTAAAAAAAAAAGAATGCTTCATTCCATTTTGTATAAGAGGTAAACTAAAGATTAGAGACAGATCAAGAAAAACATCAAGCACTTTCTCATGTACCTTTCAGGAAAAAACAACATTAAAAATACAAGCTATATGGGACGCCATGGTGGCTCAGTTGGTTAAGTCTGCCTTCAGCTTAGATCGGGATCTCAGGGTCCCAGGATCAAGCCCCATGTTGGGCTCTCTGCTCAGCAGGGAGTCTGCTTTTCCTTCTCTCTCTATGCTTGCATGTGCATGCACACGTTCTCTAATAAATAAAATCTTAAAAAAATAAAGTAAATAAAATGAAAAATACCAGCTATGTATGTTATACATAGTTATTTAAAATAACAACAGTACTCAAAAACAAATAACCTCAATTGGTTTTTAACAACCACAAACCACAAAAAAGGAAGTGTATAAAGTACCTGGACTACAGAATGAGGCTGATCTAATACAGACACATCAAGTTCTACCTCTGAAAACTAATTATACAATTTCAATGCACAAGCCTACCTATAGAAATCAACTACATTTCATACCACAAAGAAAAGCTCAACTTGGGGCGCCGGGGTTGTTCAGTTGGTTGAGCGGCTGCCTTCGGCTCAGGCCATGATCCCGGGTCCTGGGATCGAGTTCCGCATTGGGCTCCTTGCGCAGCAAGGAACCTGCTTCTCTCTCTGCCTCTGCCTGCTACTCTGCCTGCTTGTGCGCTCTCTCTCTCTCTCTCTCTGACAAATAAATAAATAAATAAAATCTTTATTAAACAACAAAAAAAGCTCAACTGACTGCCAGAATATAGGCCAGACCTCAATGGAAGGCACAAGCCCGTATGTCTCTCTTCAAAAAACCCTCTAAACTTGTTAAAGAAAGAATACACAAATGATATGTTCAGACCCCACAATTTTGAGAGAAATTTCTAGAAGCCAGGTACATACTGACATAAAAGTTTAAGCAGAAAACAAAAACAAAACCACCAAAAACAAAAAAACCCCAGAACACCCACATCTACAGGATGAGACTGTTCGGAGATTAAGCACAATGCCTGGGAGAATATAAAGGAAGTGACTCGGCCAGACAGCACTCAAGGAAATAAGAACTAAAATAAGACAGTTTTTCATCTCTGTGGTCCGGGGATGTGAATGTGTAATTTGCCCTACAAATGGGTGGTGAGCTGATCCTGGGGCAGATCAGAGGAAGTCAGGCCTTAAACATTCCAGAAGAGTAGAGGACATGGCACTGGAAAACTGGGAGAATTCCAGCTAGACCTGAGGGATGGTACCTCTGCTGATGGGGAGATGAAACGGGCTTGAGCGTCCGTTGGTCAGAAATGGCAACAAGAGCGGCATCAGAAGCGCAGGCAGGGTCCTGCTCCTGCACAGCTGGGAGGGCTGGCAGGAGAGGCAGGTGGGCTGCCAGAAGCGAACGGTCTCCCTGGGCGCCCTGCGGACCCAGGAGAAGCAGCTGAGCAAAATGCAGTGGGGCTCAGCCGAGGTGTGCTATAGCTGACAGCCAGACTGTGAGTACTTTCAAAGTTCGGCTGTTCCTTTTCTCCCTTCAAATAGGGCTTGAACCGTTCTGAGTGAAGAATTAGGTCCCGATGGGTAGTAAATTACTCTATAGTAAATTAGTTTTTAAAAAAAATGAATTTCTAGGGAAAGTGGTATTTTCATTAAATAATTGAAGTGTTTCATGCATCAGTTAGAAACTGAGCTAGGGGGCGCCTGGGTGGCTCAGTGGGTTAAGCCTCTGCCTTTGGCTCAGGTCATGATCTCAGGGTCCTGGGATGGAGCCCCGTATTTGGCTCTCCGCTCAGTGGGGAGCCTGCTTCCCTTCCTCTCTGCCTGCCTCTCTGCCTCCTTGTGATCTCTCTCTCTCTCTCTGTCAAATCAATCAATCAATCAATCAATCTTAGAAAAGAAAAGAAAGAAACTGAGCTAGGTGCAGGTAAGAGGCCAACCCATGTATTAACCAAGCAAAGATCGGTTTTTCTCTGCGTTGAAGTGTTCAGCATCAGGAACACATGGGGCTGGTAGGATGGCTGCAGGCCAGCAGCTCCTTCTACCTTCTACCTTCTGCTTGCCCATCCTTAGCATGAGAGATCTGCCCTGAAGTTCACTTCATAGTCTGAGGGGGGCCACTCCACTTCCAAACATCAGCCAGACACTCCTGGAAGGAGAAGGGCTAGGATAAAAGAGTGTGGTTCAGGCTGAGCCAGCCCTTTCAAAGAACTTTCTAGAAGTGCCACCTGATGACTCCTATTAACTTCTCCTAACCACAACAGCAAGAGAACTGGAGAGGCCACCCCAAATTAAATCTGGGTTTTAACAGGAGGAAGAGGCAGATAGTAAATATTGGGGAGATAATATCTGTCTCAGTTGGGAGACAAGTCCCAACTGAGAACATAGGAAACCTGTGGCTATTTTTTTTTTTTTTGATAGAAAATCTTTTGTTTGAAGGAGACATACAATTTTTAAAAATCTTACAGATACAATTGCTGATATATTTGATCTGATTACAAAGGAAGCTGTTGGATTCCAACTAATTCAAAATAAAATCTTCCTTTCTTTTAAGGAGGGATCAGAAAATACGACTGTCTAACTAAACTAGATTTGGTTAAAAATACAACCAAATAACTGGAACACAGGTCATGAAAAGTACTCAGAAACCTTTAGATAGAAAACTACAAATTTTCTTGAGATGCAGAAATAATTTGTCTATGTGGAGAGTCTAGAATACTAAACGAAAAGGATTAACATGAGAATAATCTGTAATCATGGTAATGTGGCTCAGTTCATTGAACTTGAGCGTCTGACTCTTGATCATGTCCTGCCCTCAGAGACTGAGCCCCATGTTTGGCTTCACGCTGAGCCTGCTCAAGGTGCTCTTTCTCCCTCTCCGCCTCCCCACACCACCCCCTTGCCCCCCAGCTTCCTCTACATTAAAAAAAAGAAGAAGAAATTAAACTCCGTTTAATGGGTTCATGCAGGCATGTGACTCTCAGCAGTTCTGAGACAGAGGTTAACCTGATCCCCAGTTTAAGAGGGCACTGAGACACAGAAGGAACTGAACGTACCCTTCTCCTAGCAGCTACAAAGAGAGGCGGGAAGGATGCAAGCACAGCTGGGTATCTACAGCCACAGCACTGTCACTAAGATCAGTTTATCTAAAATTCCACATAAGCACCCTCTCCCAGTTTTACAGAGCTGTGACGACATTCAATGTTATACAGATTTCTTCTTTACGGTGTGCTCGTGAAGGAGTGCTGTTGGGGGTGTTTGGGTGCATGTAACAGGTTGAGGCAGATGGTTAAAGTTCTTGCTGTACTTATTTTAGAGCTGGGAGGAAGCGGAGCCATGGCCACGCCAGTGTTCAGAGTTTAGATTCTAGCAAAACAAGGCAGCTGTGCCCGGAAAGAGATGTCAGCCCCCGAAGAACTGCTCCAGTGCAGAAAGACAAAGAATGGAAGACCCAAGCATGGGTGTGTGGCCACAGGGCGCCCTGGGGGTGGACGTACGGAAAAGGAAGCAAAGACAATGAGAGGGCTTTAGAAAGAAGTATGGTCTGTATATGGGTAAAAATCCAAGTGAAAATGAGGCAAGTGTCTGGGGCGCCTGGATCAGTAGCCTATTAGTTTTAGTGGAGTCAAAAGTTATACTAGGGGGCGCCTGGGTGGCTCAGTCATTAAGTATCTGCCTTCAGCTCAGGTCATGATCCTGGAGTCCTGGGATCGAGCCCCACATCGAGCCCCACATCGGGCTCCCTGCTCCGCAGGAGGCCTGCTTCTCCCTCTCCCACCCTCCCTGCTTCTGTTCCCTCTGTCACTGTCTCTCTCTGTCAAATAAATAAAATATTAAAAAAAAAAAAAAAAAAAGTTAGGGGCGCCTGGGTGGCTCAGTGGTTTAAAGCCTCTGCCTTGGGCTCAGGTCATGATCCCAGAGTCCTGGGATCAAGGCCCACATCGGGTTCTCTGCTTAGCAGGGAGCCTGCTTCCTCCTCGCTCTCTCTCTCTGCCTGCCTCTCTGCCTACTTGTGATCTCTGTCGAATAAATAAATAAAATCTTAAAAAAAAAAAAAATTTATACTAAGACTTTCGATTGTATGGCGGGGGGGCGGTCAGTGCCCCTAACCCAAGTTCTTCAAGGATCAACTGTATTCCTAAAAATGTCAAGAAAAATAATCTACTCAGGAGGAATAGGAACCAGAAGATGACGTCAGACTTCTAGTTGGCAACACTAAGCAGAAGTGTCAGAGCAAAAGAAATCCATTTTCACAGAAGAGTTCAGAATGGTCTCCTCCCCGCAGCATCTCTAAGAAGATGGGTATGTGCCACAAAACCAAAGAAATGCAGAAGACATGGGACAAAGAATCACAGAGCAAAGAGACTAGGCAAGCAAATAAATGAGCATTTTAAAACATTAATACCAATTTTGGAACCAAAATCCCACATAATTTCTGTTGCTTTCTTGTTCTACTCTCCCAAGATGGCAGGGACACCCGGCTACTTAAGACATCTCTCCCAGGATCCAGAATGAATCCTGGCTCTGGATTCAAGGCCCCTGGAGTTGGCAGCCAAGCCGTGGTGCCCAAGGAGCGGATGAGCTGAGCCTGTGAGGCTGCACCACTCCACAGACACGCAACCCACGTCCCCCAGTTTCCTGTGTTTTAGTCACCTCCACTGGCCTCACACCTCAGTGCAGGGCTTGCCCATTTCCCTCCTAACATTCTCTCTCCACAAGAGCCCATTCCTTCCTAAACTTACACTGACCTGTGAAGTCTCCTAAATCTACCAAGTGCTTCACTCCTCCTAGAGAATAGATTCTCCCTTTGGTTGCCAATCCCCACTTGCATGAGCTAGGATTACATTCAGCTTTGAGTAAAAGGAAATCCAACACAAGGCACACACAGCAGTTGGCTTCTCTCCCTGTGAAGGCGATCTCCAGTGGCAGCCAGTCCAGGGACCTTGGCAGGCCGCCCTCCAGATGGCCTCGTGCCCAGCAGCCCTGCTGCCCACAGGTTGCTCACCAGCCATCTCTAAGCCTCAAGCCGGCCTCCCTATGCTGCTGTGGGACACTGGGTCTGGAACTCTGCACTGTTTCCCAGGCTCCTCACCCAGCTGGCCTCCTACTGAGTTCTGCCACTGGGAGGTGGCAGATGGAAGGGGAAGCAGGAAGAAGGGACTTCCTTTTTCCCAAGGCCAGCAGCAGCAACGGGGCACCAGATGGCTCCCGCTTCCAGCACTCCCAGCAGCACAGGGCCTGCCGGGCAGACAAAGAAAGCGCCAGCTCACCCGGGCTGCCCCCACGGGAGCTGTGGCTCTCCTGCAAGTCCAAGCAAGTGCCACGTTCCACTGTCTCACGGGGCTCAGCACAAACCAGAGGATCCTCCAAGCTCCAGGGTTCTGAAAGTATAACCCCTCTTCCTCTGGTGACTCTGGGAGGCATGTGTTTACCTATGCTGAATTTCTGGCCTATCACAGGGCCCCCTTCTGCTCTGAGCCTCCCCACACCCCCACAGCCAGCTCCCTATGTCTAGCACCCTCTGTCTGAAATACGTGGTGTGGCACTTTGTCCACGCTGGATCCCAAATCATGCAACCTGTCTTCTCAGCCAGACTTTGCACTCTGCGAAGACAGGAACTGCACCTCTGCATCCCTTGCCTACTGCCTAGTACACACTAGTTCATTAACAAGGACTTGTTGAATTAGCTAGCCTTTAGTCCATGACGGAACTAAAACTGGGAATCAAAATAAAGCATGATAAAACCATGGGTGAGATTATTTTAGGTCACATTCATTGCTGGTACTATTGACTGAAATCAAGAAATGCCAAGTATTGATCGTGAGATTCTTTTTTTTTTTTTTTTAAAGATTTTATTTATTTGACAGAGAGAGATCACAAGTAGGCAGAGAGGCAGGCAGAGAGAGAGGAGGAAGCAGGCTCCCCACCAAGCAGAGAGCCCGATGCGGGGCTCAATCCCAGGACCCTGGGATCATGACCTGAGCCGAAGGCAGAAGCTTAACCCACTGAGCCACCCAGATGCCTCTGATCATGAGATTCTTTTTTTTTTAAGATTTTATTTATTTATTTGACAGAGAGAGATCACAAGTAGACGGAGAGGCAGCAGAGAGAGAGAGAGGGAAGCAGGCTCCCTGCTGAGCAGAGAGCCCGATGCGGGACTCGATCCCAGGACCCTGAGATCATGACCTGAGCCGAAGGCAGAGGCTTAACCCACTGAGCCACCCAGGCACCCTGATCATGAGATTCTTAAAACAACACCCATTCTATCAAAAAAAAAAAAAAAAAAGAAGAAGAAGAAAAAAATTTTACGTATTTTGTCAGAGAGAGAGCACATGCAGAGGGGAGAAGCTACCACCCTACCCCCTTTCCGCAGCAGGGAGCCAGATGCAGGACTCTGCGCCAGGACCCTGGGATCATGACCTGAGCCAAAGGAAGACGCTTAACAGACTGGGCCACCCAGGCATCCCCGCCCTGCCTTTTTGAAAACAAAAGCAAAGGGACACCTGGGTGGCTCAGTCAGTTAGGCATCCTGCTTCTTGATTTTGGCTCAGATCATGACCTCAGGGTCGTGAGATCAAGCCCTGCATCAGGCTCTGTGCAGGATGTGGAGCCTGCTTAAGACTCTCCCTCTGTCCCTTCCCCCCACGCACCCCCACTTTCTCTCTTAAAAAAAAAAAAGGCAAAATAAACTACTAGGATGACACCAAAATAAAAACTTCTGCACAGTGAAAAAAAAAAACCATCAGCAAAATGAAAAGGCAACTTACTGACTGGGAGAAGATATCTACAAATGATATATTCATTTGCAACTAATATCCAAAACATATAAAGTTATATAACTCAACACCAAAAAACACAAATAATTCGATTAAAAAATGGGTGAGGACCTATATAGATATTTTCCCAAAGAGGACATTATAGACGGCCAAAAGACACACAAAATGATGCTCAACATCACTCATCATCACGGAAATGCAAATCAAAACTACAGTAAGATATCACCTCACAGCTGTCAGAACAGCCAGAATTGAAGACAAGAAGTAATAAGGTACATGAGGATGTGCAGAAAAAGGAACCCTCATGCGCTGCTGGGAATGCAAACTGACACAGCCACCTGGGAAAATAGGGAGGGCCCTCAAAAAGCTAAATATAGAAATACAATACGATCCAGTAATTCCACTACTGGGTACTTACCCTAAGAAAACAAAACACCAATTCAAATATATGCACCCATGTTCACTGCAACACACAACAGTTAAGGTACAGAAGCAACTCAAGCGTCCCCATACACAGACGATGGATGGAGACGTAGTATACGTATACACAACGGAATCTCACTCAGCCATAAAAAGGAATGAGATCTTGCCATTCGCAACAACATGGATGGACCTAGAGGGTATTATGCCAAGTGAAGTAAGTCAGACAGAGAAAAACAAATACCATAGGACTCCACTTCTATATGAAATCTAAAAAGACCAGACAAAACAGACCCATAAATATAGAGAACTGCTGGTTGCCAGAGGTGCAGGGAGGTAGGGGGATGGGCAAAACGTGCCAAGGGGAGTGGGTGACAGCGGCTTCTGGTCAGGGCATGACTGAGTCAGAGGGATGAAGAGTACAGCGCGGGGAAGACAGCTGATGGTGTCGCACCGGCGCTATACGGGGACGGCAACCACACTTGTGTGAGCGTGGCATCACGGAGCTGTCAAATCACCATTCTTTACACCTGAAATTCCTATAATGTCGTGTGTCGATACTGCAGTTAAAACTAAGTAAAAGCTTCTCTTTTGATAGGTAAGTTCATGTTTACTGAAATATTATGTATGGAAAAATGCACAAATCTTACCAATGAATTTTCATTCCGCTTCCCTCAGCCAAATGCAGGTCTTTCTCCATCTTCATCTGACTCCTTGTATCCACTTTCCTTAATTTTGTTCCCCTTCACACGGTTACCGGTTGTATTCCCCTAAGAAGGTATGTTGAGTCCCAATCCCCAGTATCTTAGAATACAACTTTATTTGGAAATAGGGTCTATGTAGATCTAATCCAGACAAGATGAGGTCAGGGACGTGGCTAATCCAAACATGACTGAGCTCCTTCCACAAAGGGGAACCTGAGGTGGAAGGAAGAGGACGTTAAGATGGCCACACAGTGACGGACTCAGACTGGAGCGATCTAGGTCTAGAAGCCAAGCAATGCCAAAGGTTGCAGAGAATCTGTGAGACGATGAGTTTCTGCTGTTTGAAGCCACCAGTCCATGGTGCTTAGTTGAGGCAACTCGCAGAAACATGGCAGAGTCATGCTCACTGTATACTTTAAACCTACTTTCTACTATAAAGCTTTATTTCACCTGCGGTCCCCACCAGACTGTGAGTTCCATGAGGAACCCTAAGTTCCTTTTACTCTCTGCTGTGTCCCGGTGCTTAAGACAGCATGCGGCACGGGGGTCACGTCAGTATTCGCTGTAATCCAGAGAAGATGCCGACATGTTACAAGATCAGACATATACATGGAGGAGAGGTAGAGCTATTATTGGTCTCAAATAACAGAAAACAGGACTCAAGGTAGTTTGAGTAGATACAAATTTATTTTTTTACATAAAAGCCCAGCGGTCAGGAGTCCAGGACTGTGGCAGCACCTGACGTCCTAAGAACCCACGTTCTATCCAGCTCTGGTGTTCACTTTGGCCCCGGTGGTCAAAGAGGGCCTCTATACTTTGGGGGGTCACCTCCACATCCCAGCAGGAGGAGGGGGACAGAGCCACGCCAGCTGCTCTCTGACCCTTTCTCCTGAGAACCTCCTTGGCAGACTGCCTCCAGCATCTCAGCAGGCACAACTCCCCTGGAACCACCCAGCTAAGGCGCTGAAGATGTGGCTGAGCACTGAGCCCTCCCGCTGCACAAGAGGAAGAGCTGAAGGAGCAGTATCCGGAGTGTCTGACTCGATGGTGCTGTGGCTCCATTGGAAGGATGAATGTCAAGAAATGTGTTGGGATAACTGGCTAGACAGAATGGGAAAACCAGGTCCCTACATCACACCTTACACAAAAGTTAATTTCATAATTACATACTAAATTTGAACAGCAAAATTTTTAAACCTCTGGGGGAAAAAAGTCTTTGGAAAAGAGTGAATGACATTAAAATGCAGACTGTATATCACATGACATCATTAGAAAAGGAAAAAGATAAGCATACTGAGCTGTTTCTACAAAGGACACAACCTAAGGACCATATGACAACTCACACACAGCAACCAGAAAAAGGGAGAGGCAAAAAAAAATCAAACGACCATGGAGGAAATACAAATGGATTTTGATTTTGAAGATAACAAAAATCCTCAACCTGACTGGTAGAGAAATGCAAATTTAAACTTCTACACTTATCGGACTGTCAGAAAGTACACACTGACAACAGCCAGTGTTAAGAAAGGGCCAGAGGGAATCTCTATCACCAGGTGGGAGAAGAATGGATACAGCCCTCTCCAGAGAACAATGGGACATCTAGTAATCCTGAAACCCAACTAAATCTGCCCAGCAGTTCCTGTGCACTTGTGCCTAGATGGAGACGTGCTCAAGAATGGTCAGAGGAACATTCTCAGAGCCAAACACCTGGAAACCACCCAAACAGCCAACAACAGCCAAAGGCAGAAACTGGAGTCCACTCAAGGCCCACCCTGAGCTACATGTAATGCAAAGACTCACAAACAATGTTGAATTTTAAGATCCAAGAATACATCTGTGTGCCATTTGTAACTTTTAAAATGCAAACTACTACTATGTATTTACGGATACATACCTCCACGGTAACATTTTTAAGAAACACTTGAAAAAAAATCAGAACCTGCAGCAATCGCCTTCAAAAGGAGGGCTCGCACTCAGGGCAGGGGGACAAGGAGGGATGCAAGTGTGTCAGCAACACTTTATTTCTCATGTTGCACAGCAAGTACAAGGATACACATTCATATTTATCTTTTGTATGATGAAATAACTCCATTTTTAAATCCATGTGGCAAAAATCGTGGATTACAGCAGCATGATCCCACATGTGTGAGAAAGCAGATGTGAAAGCACACATCGAACCTTCTAGGGAAGCACCTCCAGGTATAAACTCTGAAAGGGATGCAAAGAAGACGCTGACAGCCAAGAAGAGACCACAACCACTCCATCTTTGCCTTCAAATCGCTGGTCTTACACCTACTGATTCCCAAGCCTAGAACCTCACCCTAACCACCCAGTGTGGTTATTTCAAAGCAGCCCTTCCTGGGCCGCACTGTGCCCCCCACCCCCCCGCCACTCCAAAGAAAACACTGTCCTTGCCCACACCCCATTGACTCCTCAAACCCAAACTAGAGAACACAGAGGTCGGACTTTTGTTCTCTAGGGGACTCCAATGTGCAACCAAGGGCCAGAGCCACATCGTCCAGGGTGCCACCGTGCCTCATCATTCAGGAATTCAGGGAGGCCCTGAGGGGCCAGAATGAAAGGCCAAATGTGGTGCGTGTGGTGCTGACGATGGTGGCTGGAGCAGCTGTGGGGGGTTCCAGACCCCAGCCCTCAGGGTGGACATGGCGCTCCCCCTGGGGGAGGGAGAGGCCCGGGGAGACAGGAGCCACCCAACCTAGTGGATTTCCGGTGTCCGAACGGATTAAGTGTTGTGGAGAGAGAGGAGTTAGTATGCGTCACCTGCTCAGAACCACGCTTGGCATGTAGTAAGCACTCAAAGTTAGCTACTTCCCAAGTAAAGAAACAGTTTGGGGGTTAAGTGAGCTCAGTAAAATATTTCAGTAAAGATCACGTTTACTCTTACAGCTTCATGAATGGTCTCCCAGCCCCATGAGAAGGAAACACAGCTCAGACGTGTCTCACTGCGGTCTCGTAAACAATCTCTTGACGTCTGACCCACGAAGGATGTGTCCTACATGTGCAGAGAGCACATGGAGAAGGACAAGAGAACGTGAATAGCTGCTCGACAAAGAGCTCGGGAGAGTGAAAGATTAATAGGAAAAGGAAGTTCCTCCTCCTCACTTCATCTACTTCTATCCACCTGCGAGAATCTAATCAAGAATATCAATTACAAAAAGCCTGGTTCCAACAGGAAGACAGGGTTGCTCTCACTTTTAAGATGGAGACTCGAATGTGACTTAGGAAGATGCTGAAGATGGTTCTAGAATGGATGAGAACACACTGTTCTGTGGCAGAGTTAGCGGCATCCAAGAGCAGTCTGGAGAGCAGAGGCAGGCCATGGCCAGGACAGACCGACCCATGAAAGCTGCCAGATAAGGGTGCTTTCCCTCCAGCTGCTGGCTTTCTTCTACTCCCTCTGCCATCTTTCTCCCCTCAGAACACCCCAAAGGGAATACTGACCCTAGCCTGTCCTCCTGAGCCCATGAATCCCTTCCAGATCTTCCTGAAGCCCCCTTAGCCAGAGTTCCCTTGAGTTCACTTGCGCTTAGGTCACAGCCTCCATGTGGTACCCCACATTCTACCCTGGCTGAAGCCTTTCACCCAGAGGCTCAGGGCACATGGGTGTGGCATGGGAGACAGCACAGGGCCCTATCCCCTCACTTGCTATGAGACACTTGGCAAGTTTCAACTGACCTCCTAGAGCTGTGCTTCCCCATCTGGGAAGGGGAGCATGGCACTGGCCTCCTGGGGCTATGTGGCAGGGCCGAGGGGTGGAGGGTGAGAGCCATAAAGCACTGGCCACTTGGAAGTTACTTGAAGAAAAAGAGAAGCATGCCCCTGAGGACAGTCACACAGCTGAAGTTGGTTGTTTCACTTTATTTAGCAAATGGTCACCCTCTGAGCCCTACCAGATTACTCCTCCAGCCTCACTCAAGGGTCTGCCTTGGGAAGCAGCTCAGAGGGCAACTGGGAAGGCCCAGGTTCTCTAGTCAGCCTCCTCTTCCACCAACACACCCTGCAGAGAACAAAATCACTGCTCACGTCCTCAGGCACCCACCCTAATGTGGTTGAGGGGCCCTCCAGTGTTCAAGAGCCTGCCAGGGCCCAGCTCCCAGGCACAGCTTCCTTCCTGCTCCTGAGATGCTGGCAACGGGCAAGGACCTCTGTTCCCAGCTGTGGGGGTGCCAAACCCTATTCCCTAGCCCTGCAGCCTGTCCTTGCTGGGCAAGAAGCAAAATGTACGAAAATACTTTTAATCATTTCTTTGAAACAGTTAAGAAATAAGGTCGTCTTATTTTTCTTTTACAATCCCAGTAAGAAAAAAGTTCACATTAGTGCTGGGGCCCAAAACTAGGCCCTTCCCCGGAGCAGAGCACCGGCCACTCAGTAGAAGCGCTTGTTCCGCTCCTGCCGCTTCTGAAACACCACAGCCCCAACCACGGCGCACACGATGATCCCCAGCAGCGCACAGAGCAGCAGCAGGAACACCCGCCACCCCGTCAGCGGCCCGCTGCGGAAGTTGCCGGTCGGGTCATCCACGTTATCTGGGGGAGAAGAGAGGGGAGCTGCAGTGGCAAAGTGGAGGTGGCAGGCAGGCTCCCAGGAGACAGGGGAGTACGAAGGGACGGAGCCGAGCGACAGGCCACAGCCAGCCCTACAGGGGAAGCTGTGGCCTGCTCACAGCCCTACCGGTGAGGGATGTGGGATGGACGGAGGCAGAACCGCACTAGGACCTAGCTTCCCAGGGATCAAGGCCCCAGGAGCCTTCTGCCACAAGAAGTTAGTGAAAGCTGGGATTCCTGGCCTCCCCAGGAGAGCCTGAGTCTGCACAGGGCAGGCCCAAGATCTGTGTTCACAAAACCCCACCCCAGCCCCTTGCAGGGGCCCAAGGCCCCCCTCTGGAAGAACAAAGCTCTGGCCAAAGGCTGCCCTGACTCACACCTGGATGCTTTCCACGGCTCCTTGGGGGTCTCCCAAGCCCCCCGCCCCCTGTCCTTCTGCTCCAGCCACACTACTTCTCTGCCTGCTAACACCATCAACAACGCTGCAGGGAATGAGGCCCTGCCACATTAGGTATCTCCTGGAATTCCAACCACACTGGGATGGGGAACTCTTGATCTCCCTTTTATAGGAGGCTGACGGGAGGAACAAACTGTCAAGTTTATCAGTCTGTGGTGAAGGGACTCGGGTCTGGACTCAGGCCCTTCTGCCCTGTGCAGCCTGGGCCCTGTTCCTGCCACTTGGCCTCCCTCCGCAGCCACAATCCCCTACTCCTTACTGTGGGGATTACTCGGGGCCTCCTCCCAGCCAGGCCTGAATGCCAGCCAGGAGCCAACTTTCATCCTCCTCTCCCACACAACCTGAACAGGGCAGGCCTGCTGACATGGTCTTAACACCAGCCTCTTTCCTCCTCTTGCCTCAGTCACTAGACTTAGCCCCAGGACAGCCCACAGCTAGGCACCGAGTGGAATTTCTGGAACCATCTGCTAAAGGAATGAAAAGAGCAACAAGTCTGCAAACTAGTTAATCCCTACGTGGCCAACCTCCTAGGGCTGCTGGGTAGGTCAGAGCAGATTAGGTCTCCAAAAGCCCTCAGCAGCCAAAAACCCTTCAATCAAAGGTTGCAAAACCAGTGGCATATGGCAGGGTCTGTTTAGCCCCTGAGATGTTTAAAAGTAATTTGAATCTTAAAACAGTGAGACGTCACGTAAAACGCTGGGTTCCACTCTGGCTCCCACTCTACATGAAAACCTTGGGCTAGGCTGAGAGGCTCCTCAGGGCCCCAACCCCACAGGCACAACTTTAAGGTTCTTGGGGTGTATGTCCACACACACACAGGAGTTTCACTTCAACCAGAACCCTTGCTCTGTGAAGACAGGCTGGTGGCTAATTAGTGCCAGGGGAAGAGTCTGAGCCTTTGTGGCTTGGCAAAAACTTAAGGTCAAATCTTGCCTTTACTTGTTTCTAGCTGAGGAAAGCTGGAGGATCAGTTCCCCCAGCTCGAGGCAGGATCTCCTGCCCAGGCCATTCACTGAGGCCACACACATATTGTATCAGAATGCCCTGCACACCACCGACACCAACAATCTGGCCCCTCTGTCTTTATTGCCCATCAACCCAGCACCAAGCACTGGCAGAAGCAGAGGCCAGGTGTTCTCACATCTGTTCATTAGCACTGACTGCTACTCTAAGACCCCAGGCCACAACCCGACCAGGTGAGAGCAAATAGACGACAGGCACTCAGCCCAGCTGGCCCCACCCCCACCCTGCACAAGGCTGCCCAAGCTGGGGTGGGCCTCAAGCATCTACCTTTGGGTGACTTGAGGAAATTAACGCTGGGCTCAATCTTGGTCCAGTCGATGTTCTCTTCATCAGGAGTGTGTTCTACCATCAGCTGGAACAGCTTCATGGAGATGATGTCATGATTGTCTGCAAGACCCAGAGTTAGCTTATTATAAGGGGTGCAGAGCCTGCCTTAGGGCACATGGCCCATGCCCCTCCCCAGCTCAGGGCTGCCTCTCCAGTCAGGGAAAGTGGCCAGGTCCCCCGGGGCAAACCCTGCTCCTGCCGCCTGAGGGGCCTGTTTTCTTTCCAGCCACCTCCGGCAACCCCCAACAGGCAGCGTTGCAGAGGCTGTAATACCTCTAAAACATTAAGAAATCTGGGAGGAGGCAGAACAGACACACACAAAAAAGCATGGGTTTTACACTGAGAATCAGCTGGGTCTAAATCCTGAGTCAGGTTCCTTGTTTGTAAATCTGGATGATACTCTCCACCTTGCCTGGTTATCATGGCAAGAAAATGAGATAGTGGGATGCCTGGGTGGCTCAGTTGGTTAAGCGGCTGCCTTCGGCTCAGGTCATGATCCCAGCATCCTGGGATCGAGTCCCACATCAGGCTCCTTGCTTGGCAGGGAGCCTGCTTCTCTCTCTGCCTCTGCCTGCCACTCTGTCTGCCTGTGCGCGCTCTCACTTCTCTCTCTAGGACAAATAAATAAAATCTTTAAAAAAAAAAAAAGAAAAAGAAAATGAGATAGTACATACAAAGCACAAGACATTGCCCAGCAGAGAGTATGTACCAGAAGAAAACCTGCATGTTATTCTATGGCTGTTTGAGAAGCCTGATCCTCTCAAGGGGCAGTAAGCAGCTGCCAGGCGCTCTGTCAGAGACCCAAGAACAAGATGCAGACAAACCACTCAGCTACCTGAGGGCTAGGCCCCAATTCCTGGGCAGTGACTGTCCCCGAGGAGACGTGAGAAAAAGTCGGGTCTAACAGTGTGGGCAGAAGAGAACCTCTGGGACGCCTGGGTGGCTCAGTGGGTTAAGCCTCTGCCTTCGGCTCAGGTCATGATCTCAGGGTCCTGGGATCAAGTCCTGAATCGGGCTCTCTGCTCAGCGGGAAGCCTGCTTCCCTTCCTCTCTCTCTGCCTGCCTCTCCGCCTACCTGTGATCTCTGTCTGTCAAATAAATAAAATCTTAAAAAAAAAAAAGAGAGAGAGAGAGAACCTCGGCTTGACACTAAGGGATCACCCCATTCTGAGATGGGGAGGTTCCGACCTGAGACAAGGGTGCTGGTCCCTTAAATCTAGTATCAATGCAGCTAATGAGCTGAACGTGAGGCAAAGCCTCATGCCAAGAACTCTGGAGACTGGAAAAGGGAGAGCCTAAAGAACAGGGAGCTGGCAGCTGGGTCAGGCAGAGCCCTGTGGTACCTGCCAGTCCAGTGTGCATAGCCCCGGGGGCCCAGGGACAAGTCCTGACTCTCAGGTCTGACAGCAGTTCCCATCTGAGCTCTGCCCTTCCTAGGTCTATGAACGTGGGGAGATCCCTTCACCTCTCAAACTCCCCATGGTATCAGGTGTATAAAAGAGAAAAGCGGGGCACCTGGGTGGCTCAGTTGGTTAAGCAACTGCCTTCAGCTCAGGTCACGATCCTAGAGCCCCAGGATCGAGTCCCACATCGGGCTCCCTGCTCAGCAGGGAGTCTGCTTCTCCTGCTGACCTCTCTCCTCTCATACTCGCTCTCTCTCATTCTCAAATAAATAAATAAAATCTTAAAAAAAAAAAAAAAAAGGGAAAAGTGGCCACACCATCATGTGACACTCGTGAGCGGCCTGTTGCAGAGGCTCACACTCACACACCTCCGATGAATGGCCAGGCACTACTGTGTAGACAGCCATCTCTAGCAGTCTCCACTGGGCCTCTCCAAATGGCCTCAGAGAGCATCCACTGCCACAGATCTGGCTTTGCTCCCAGAACCTTCTCCTGACACAGGCTGAAATACGATCAGGTAAAATTCCAGATTGCCTGAGGGGGAAGACTGTGGTGGAAACCTAGATGAAACCAGACTGACAGCCCCCTGATAACTGACTGCCACGTTGTCCACCAGCAACTAACGATTCCCTGAAGCTGGGTAACAGGGGCAAAGGGACTTACTAGACCATTCTCCCCACTCTGGGGTATATAATAAAAATATCCATACCAAAAACTTTAATACCCCAAAGCAATGACTCTCTGGGGACCAAGTGGACCCAGGCTCCCAGATAGTGGCTGGATTACAGGCCCTGGAAAGGTCTATCCTGAGGACGAATAAGCCCTTTTGCTTCCCACTTTTGGTCAGGAGCAACTGGGCCTGGGCCTGGTGCCTCTGAGGGCCCTGATGCCTTCTGAGTACCATAGCCAAAGGTCACTATCAAGTGTCACCCAGGCCCAGTGGCCCAGCAAACCCTGCACAGGCTGACAGCAGCCCAGTGCTTACAGAGCACACCGTGGGCCAAACGAGAGCCCTGACTTTATGAAACCTACAGTTTGGTGAAAGGGACACATGAAAGCCAAATTATATGGTAGATTCCAAGATAGTTAAATACTATGAAGAAAAATAAATCCAAGA
Organism: Lutra lutra; assembly: GCF_902655055.1. NCBI lineage: Eukaryota > Metazoa > Chordata > Mammalia > Carnivora > Mustelidae > Lutra > Lutra lutra. Next base: position 66,298,048 of record NC_062282.1, read on the forward strand.
AAGGCAATAAGGAGTGCAGAGAAAACTGTATTCGTGTGCCATTTTAAATAAGGGAAGCAGGGGTGCCTGGTTGGCTCAGCTGGTAGAGCGTGTGACTCTGGATCTTGGGGTTGTGAGGTCAGGCCCCACATTAGGTGTAAAGCTTACTTTAAAAATGTAAATAAGGGGCGCCTGGGTGGCTCAGTGGGTTAAGCCACTGCCTTCGGCTCGGGTCATGATCTCAGGGTCCTGGGATCGAGCCCCGCATCGGGCTCTCTGCTCAGCGGGGAGCCTGCTTCCTCCTCTCTCTCTGCCTGCCTCTCTGCCTGCTTGTGATCTCTCTCTCTGTCAAATAAATAAATAAAATCTTAAAAAAATAAATAAATAAAATAAAATAAAAATGTAAATAAAGGGCGCCTGGGTGGCTCAGTGGGTTAAGCGTCTGCCTTCGGTTCAGGTCATGATCTCAGGGTCCTGGGATCAAGTCCCGCATCGGGCTCCCTTCTCAGCAGGGAGCCTGCTTCCCGCCAGCCCCCCGCCGCCCGCTGTTCTCTGCCTGTCTGCCTGCCTACTTGTGATCTCTCTGTCAAATAAATAAATAAAATCTTTAAAAATTAAAAAAGTAAATAAAAATAAAAAAATAAATAAAGGGAATCAGGGAAGGCCCCACTGAGGAAGTGACATCTGAGTAAGACCTGAAGGAGAGGAGGGTAAGGCACAGGCACAAAGGCCTGGCAGAGGGCGCTGGCATGTCTGAAGAAAAGCCATGGGTGATGTAAGGGAGCAGGGAGCCATGAGTCACAGGTGATGTGGGGGGAGGAGAGGCACTGGCACACAAGGCCCAGGAGACCATTACTAGGACAGACAGTGGCCTTGACTCTGCAGGAGACACGAGCAGTGGTGAGATCTCACTCGAGCTTTCATGGAATCGTTCTGGCTGCTGAACTGGGAGAGACTGTCGGGGGCTAGTGTGGAAGAAGAGGACCACATGGACGGCTCATGTGAGTGAAGTGAGTGAAGACAATGGCCCGGACCTGCCAAGTAGTAACAGAGGGGAGAGAAGTGGTCCGCTGCACTGAGAAGACAAGGCCAGCAGGACTCGCCAAAGAATGAGAGGTGGCATGTAAGAGGGGTAAAAAACGAGACTGGAATGACACCAAGGTTTTTGGGGCTGAACAACTAGAGTAATAGAGGTGTCATTTATGCCTCGGTAGCAAGATGTGGGCTTCAGCTGTGGGCATGTGAAGGCTAAAATGCCTGTTGGGTATCCAGGTAGAGATTTTGGGCAGGCAGGTGGTTACATAGGTCTGGAAAGGTCTGAGCTGGTGATGGAAAGATGGGACTCTGCAGCATCTGGATTCAAAGCCCTCTAGCTGCTCAAGAGCATAGAAGATGGCTGAGGGAGTGCTCATGCAGTAAGCCCCAGGTGTGCCAACATTCCCAGATGCTGGAAAGTGAAGGAAGAAACACAGGTACATGCGGACCCAAATGAAGGGAGTTCAAGAAGGAAAGTGATCAACTGCATCGCAAGCTTCTGACAGACCAGCAAAGGGCAAGACTGAAGCTTAATGCCTTGCTCAGCCCACACACTCACCAGATAGGTCTCCCGTGCCAGCCGAGGCTCCGAAGTAGTAGCCTGTGGGCAGGCGCACTCCCGTGATGTCGATGCAGTTTTTCCACTCATTCTTGTCCTCTAGGTCAGTCATCACCTGCAGCCAGCCAGCAAGTTAAGTACACACCATGCTCAAGCCCAGCCACATCCCTGAGCCCTTACAGACAGAGCTGGCCCTGGCCTGCCTGCTCACCGTCAGACGGCCCCGGGAGTAGCGCACAGCGAGGAAGGTATCATGATCGCGGTTCCGGAAGTCGGCCGTGCAGCCCGCCAGCTCGGTCCAGCGGCCATCTTTGCTATGGTCGTAGGACAGGGAGCCATTGTTCACCATCACCGAGATGTACGGGAACACACGCTGAGACCGAGACACCAGTTACTCCATGGCCAGCCCAACCTGTGGGAGGCAGTGGGGGCCCCAATCCCTGGAGGCCCCACTGTGCCAAGACCAGGGAGACGTCCTGGTCCCCAACCCTCCGGCCAACTTCCCGGCCCTTCCTGTCCTGTCAGAGGCAGAAGGCAGAGGCATACCTCTGTGGTCTCATCGTTGGGATATGTGTCCAAGAAGATGGCTAAGCCGTGGAAGTTGTCTTTGCTCCCAAACACAGGCCCTGGAATTAGAAGGAGATGCTCTCATAATGGGAGATATTGGGAGTTGTCCCCTGGTACCTGAAGGACAAAGTAATACCAGTGCAGGTGGGGGAAAGAGAGGTTAATCTGAGGTCATTCACCCAGGGAAGGGAAGGATCTCTAAGGGAGGGGAGGTGTCAGGGGTGCAGCAGAGAAGACTCAAAATCTGAAACCAGAACTATTGAGGGAATAGCACCTGGCCTTGTGCTCGGACATGTCAGGTGACAAGAGGGCAGGGACCCCTACAGAGGAAGCCCCATCTTCTAAGCCAGGGGTCAGCAACTTTATGTCAAGGGCCAGAGAGAAAACATTTTAGACTTTTAAGACACATATGGTCTCAGCCACATAAGTCTTGTTTTTGCTATTTTAAAAATGGTAGAATGATGGGATGCCTGGGTGGCTCAGTCAGTTAAGGATCCAAGTCTTGGAGTCGGCCCAGGTCATGATCTCAGGGTCCTGGGATTGAGCCTTGCATCAGATTCTGTGCTCAGCTCTGCTTCCCTCTCACTCTCCCTCCGCCCCTCCCCCTGGTTCATGCATGCTCACTCATGTGCTCTAGAGCACACTCTAAAGTAAATAAATAAATTGGGAAAAAAAAAGTCAAATGGTAAAATCCTTTCTTAGCTGGTGTACAACACCAGGCCACAATGGTATAGCTGCTAGGATCCAGCTAGCCCTCTTCTTAAAGGGACACTTCCCAGAGCAGACTCAAAGAGGAGCAGTAGGACCCTAACTGGAGGGTACAGAATGCCCTCACCTAGATAAGTGCGTCCTTACCTGGCACAAGGCGGTCCCGGGTGTACCACAAGGCAATGCCATCTCCATGGAGATTCTTCTTTCCAGCACCATGGACTTTAAAGTGGACGTGCATCTCCCAGTCCTTGAGGAAGCAGGGCTGCAGGGAAAGCAGAAAGAGCTGCTCAGAACTCACCGGCTATCCTGCCAGTTAGAGGTGACCCAGCGCAAGCCCGTCTCCTCCACTGAAGCTGGCACTCCTTGGAACAGGGCCAGGCAGCAGAGTCACCAGTGACATTGACCAACAGACACCTGACCCCCCCCCGACATTCTCCACAGGAAGGGAGGGGGCTGCTGGGCCTCCCAGGTGGGGAGGAAGGGGTCACCCAGTGTCCCAGGGCTGCCTGGGCTGCCCGGGCTGCCCATCCTGGCCCTAGTCTTCTCTTCGGCCTGGCCACAGGTTCTCACTCTATGATTCACCTTCCTCAACACCAACCAAACCAGCCATTTCCTCTCCATCCCCACTACTCCTGCCCCCAAATCTTGTAGGATTACTACTCCTATTTGAGCCACATGTTTTACAAAACAGAAAACCCATTCAAAGACAAAATAACTTGTCCACAGCAGGTTAAGTGGACTTAACCACAGCAGGTTACGATCACCCAGATCTGTCGGACTCAAACTTTTGCTGTGTCTTCTATACCTCCCATGAACCTCAGGCCTTTAACACAAAGTGCAGCAACTCTTTTCTGGTCTCCCACCTTACTGTCTTCCTTTCTAACCATGTTTCCAAACTGAGACACTCAAACCCAGGTACGGATGACTCCAGACCCCAACCTCTTGGCCGGCACCCTTCCTGCCTCTTGCGGACCTGGTCCAGCTTCAGTGTGAGGACAGTGCCAGGGCTGGTGGCTGGAAAGTTCATGCTCTGGGGTCTCTGGGCTGTTGTGATGTGAGAAAAGACAGACATTCCCTGGTATTCAGGAACACCAGCTGCAGAGCTGGGCACTGTCCACAATAAGGGGAACAGCCTAGCCTCACCCACCAGGAAGTTGCTGGTGAAAACTAAGGTGTTGACACACATACTCTGACAAGAATCCACACGGGGGAAGTCTACAGATGGGGATGCGAGCAAGTGTTTAAACAAAGGCCCATTAGAAAAGCAAACTAAAACAAGATGTTGTTGACTTATCAGATTGGCAACTATTAAAGAGATCGTTAATACCAGTGCAGAGGAGGACGAAAAGAAACACATGCTCTCAAACAACCAATGGGACTGTAGATGCTCCCATTTTCTTGGGGGCAGTCTGGTTGTTGCAGCTTTTTAACAGACCACAGCACATCCGTAAGCCTTTATACTTGAAGATATCAAAGATATTAAGAGAAGAAAAGTTGACAAAGTTCAAATTTGTATACAGAGGGCGCCTGGGTGGCTCAGTGGGTTAAGCCGCTGCCTTCGGCTCAGGTCATGATCTCAGGGTCCTGGGATCGAGGCCCGCATCGGGCTCTCTGCTCAGCAGAGAGCCTGCTTCCCTCTCTCTCTCTCTCTCTCCCTGCCTCTCTGTCTACTTGTGATCTCTCTCTGTCAAATAAATAAATAAAATCTTTAAAAAAAAAAAAAAACTTTAAAAAAAAATTTGTATACAGAGAGAAAATAAAAATTAAAGGAACATGGGCCAACATTAATGATACGGGACTCTGAGAGGGGAACTACAAGACATGTTTACTTTCTATATTTGAATTTTATATCATTAATATAATTTTTAAAACTCAAAAACAGAAAACTTTATATCCCCTCTTAGATGATCTGGCTGGGGCATTCATTGATTCATCAGACGTACTGTTCTGGCTCTGGGAACCAAAAACCAAGATGAAGAACCCCAGTTTCAGCCCAGGAACACAGATGGCAGACACCTAACCAACAGCTCGCAAGTAGTGTGAAATCTTGGCCTTCCCAATTCTTGGGAATTCACTGGCTCTGTGGAAATCTGCAGATTCTAGAGGGGACAGGTGAGAGCTGAGGAGACCAGCTCTCAAGGATAGATGGACAAAGACTGCGAGGAAAAGCCCTGCCAGTGGCAGGAGCCCAGCTTGAGCCCTCTCATCCCTGAAAGTAGACTAAAGCGACTCACCCACACCTGAAACTGTTCAACAAACAATCTTACAAAATACAGTATCCAGCATACAATAAATAATCAGAAACACAAAAGACAAGTTATCAACCAAAACCAAAAAGGAGGGAGGGAGAGACAGGCTAATGGGAACTCCATATACTGGACTTTCAAATAACTAGCTTACTACTTCAAGGAGATAAAAGACAAAATTGAGAACTCTGGGAAATAACTGAAATTTTAAAAAAATCACCTCACAAAAAAATTCCAGAATTAAAAAAGTAACTGAAAATAATATAACAAACAGGTTCAACAACAGATTAAAAACAAAGAGAGAACCAGTGATCTCAAGGCCAGTCAGGTAGATAAAAATATCCAGGAGGAAGCACAGAGAGTGAGGGATAGATACAAAATTGTCAGTAAGAGACAGAGAATGAAAGATACGTATAACTGGAGTTTGAAGATAAGAAGTGAGACAACAGGTCAAAGGAATTTTTTTTTAAAGATTTTATTTATTTATTTATTTGACAGAGAGAAATCACAAGTAGACAGAGAGGGAGGCAGAGAGAGAGGAGGAAGCAGGCTCCCTGCTGAGCAGAGAGCCCGACGCGGGGCTCGATCCTAGGACCCTGAGATCATGACCTGAGCTGAAAGCAGAGGCTTAACCCCCCGAGCCACCCAGGTGTCCCGACAAAAGGATTTCTTAATGAACAAAAGATTTCATTTACCAGGAAAATTTGGCCTCAAAATCTATCAAGCAGAAATTGACATTGACAGAATTACAAAAATAAAAACAAATCCACAAAGCAATTTACACACCTCTCTCAGTAATTGATAAAAACAAGCAAAAATGTCAGGAAGAATACAAATACTTGAACCCAATCAGCAAACGTGACCAAGGACCTAAAGGGCACAATGTACTCAACTAGCTGAGAATCTACATTCTTTGCAAACGCACACAGAAAATTTTCCAAAAACCTGACCCTTTGCAAGACTCAACAGACCTTCAAGGACGGAAATAATAGATTGTGTTCTTTGACCATGATAAACTCAAACTAGATATTAATGATGACTTAATTTTTTAGGAACTAGAAAAGCTTTTATGTTTGAAAAAAGAGTTAAACATATCTCACCTCTACAAAAGTCAGCCCAGAAACCAGATTTCAAATGGTCTCTTTGGTGCCCAGGAATTTTCTGCATCTGAGAACAATGCACTGAGATAACACCCCAAGCGGGTATAAGGGGTGCCTCCAAGCAGAAGGGCAACTGCAGGGAGATGGGAAAGGAACACCTACTCTCCTGCCCCTGGTACGGTTTATAGGGAGAGGAGTTTCCGGAAAGGGTACACACAGAAGTTGAAACCTAGAAACTGAATCCTACACGACCAGTCTCTGCGTATGGCAGACTGAAAACTGCAGATCGGTGGAGGGAAATACCAAGATAGAGACACTATATAGCCTCTGAAGGATTTTAAGCAGGTTCAGGTAAGGTACCAGCTGGAACTGATTTAGAAGCTGCTTTTGGACGCAGAGTGATATGGTCATGCTTTTCCATCCTCGATGCAAAGCTGAGCTGGCTGGGGCGCTGAGTAATCTTAACGCCCTGGCCCTCCCTGGGGCAACTAAATCAGAATCACCTGGCTACAGGTGATTTCCATGCTTTTGCTCACAAGTGGGAGGCAGAGCTAATCAAAGAGTCAGCTGATACATCATGAAACATTCTGATGAGAAATCACTATGTGATTTGGGGTTTGTAAACCTAAGGAAGTTGAAAATATCAAGTAACTCTGCTATAACAAAACTCCCTCCATCCTCATCTACTATTTAAGTGAACAGATTCCCAGCACTCACATCTACAAAAACAAAAAGCAGAAATGGTGCTGAGGCCTATCTTATTCTGACAATAACAACCATCCAGACAGGGACACACTTCAAATTTCTACTTCTACGATAATTATCCAAAAATTGTGTGATGCATTTATTTTGACCAAATATGTATTAATAATATTCCCCCCCCAAATACTAAAACTTAGTTTTAAGGTCCCACCAAAGTTAAAAGGTTTACATTATTACACTTATTTTAGTTGGAAAGGAATGAGACACGCTAATCAGTAAGAGATTTTCAAGCATTAAATACACTGCACAGAACAAAATTCTATGTGGGATGAAATGAAAATACAAATTCAATAAAGAAAAAACTTGATGTATAATTTGGGCTGATTCACAGCATTTAAAACGTATGGTGAATATCAAATGGAAATATTTAGATTCCACTGAATACACTTAAGAGTACTGAACAGGGGGCGCCTGCATGGCTCAGTGGGTTAAAGCCTCTGCTTTCAGCTCAGGTCATGATTCCAGGGTCCTGGGATGGAGCCCCGCATCGGGCTCTCTGCTCAGCGGGGAGCCTGCTTCCTCCTCTCTCTCTGCCTGCCTCTCTGCCTACTTGTGATCTCTGTCAAATAAATAAAATCTTAAAAAAAAAAAAAAAGAGTACTTAACAGTTTCATTTTAAAATGGCAATATTTAGGGGCACCTGGGTGGCTCAGTCAACTGAGCGTCCCACTCTTGATTTTGGCTCTCAGCTCAAGTCATGATCTCCATGATCTCATGCCCACTCCGTTCATTCCGCTCAGAGTCTGCTGAAGATTCTCTCTCCCTACCCCCCAACCAGGGCGTATGCTCTCTCCCTCAGTACATACGTAGGTACATAAAATTTTTTAAAAAATAAATAAAATGGCAGTATTTAAAATATACTGGAAACTACATCCTTTACAAACATTTAAATGTAAGAAAAGCAGTTCTGGATATCAACTTCTAAAAAGTGTAAGAGAATATATACTTTCAGACAGTACATCAGCCACAAAAGCTTAAATACTACTCTGCAGCCCACACAAGGCTCCCCAGGATGGGCCCAATCAGCCCCTTGGGCTTCCCTCTGTCCTGTGCTCCAGCCATCAGACTCTTGGGAGTTCCAGTCACCTTGGGGCCACTCCCTGGTCTGGACAGCTCCACCCCAAAACAGCAGAAGCTATGTTTTCTCTTCTTGGGACCACAGCAGGTGCTTATGAGTATTTTGCTAATTCAGGGCCCTTCCCAGAGTGAGGGAGACAAAGAAACATCCAGAAAGCACCTCTCCAGTAAAGGAAAGTTCTTGGGAAACAACAGGCAGAAAGTTCTAAGCATTCCAAGTAATTTCTTTCAAGAATTACAGGAACCACTCCAACTCTTTCAAGAATATCTGCAGGGCTAAATAGGAAAGTCCCTAGAAGTGAATGGAGACGTGGGGGAAGGAAGAGAATTATATTCCAGACTGAAAATTTGACAAAGTTAAGTGCAGAACTCTCTCAGCCCTGTGACATCACCAAGCCACTGACAGTGCCAACCAACAGTTACCTACAACCATAATTAAGTTACTTGTAGCTGAACCAATTTCTGAAAGTTCCAGCACTGTTTGTACCTTACTTAAAAAATAGAAAAATTTAAAAAAAAAGAAAAATTAATGACATACTGAACTCACTCCCATAAAAAATTTAACACATTATAATTTTTAAAAATTATCTGAAAACCCTAAGACAGAATAATGTGACAGGATGTGACGCGGGGGAGACAGAGTAGTTAATGAAATACTGAGTGGGTGGCACTCAAGCTGAGACATACCAGACGAGAAAGAAGCAGGCAGGCATTAAGAACCAGGAGGCAGTGTCCCAGACACATGGAACAACAAGTGCAAAGGTCCTGAGGCAAGAAGGCAGCCAGAGAGGCTGTATAAAATTACCAGTATAAATGGAGATGCCAAGCACCAGGAGCCAGACTGTGTAGACATAATGTCTGTTTATGCCCTTCACAGAAGACCCCAGGCTCTGAGGATCAGAGTGAAAGCTGAAGAAAGTAACCCTGATGCCCCTAGCAGAAAGGAGAGGAGGAGCAGAAGGGACAGGCAGATGGACAAGGACAAGGACAGTGTGGGCTCCTAGAACTAAATGTGGAAGCCATTCAGAATGGACTAAAGAACAGGGTGATGAAGAAAACTAGGACAATGGCCAACAGCTTAGGCCTATGGGAAGAAGTGGAATCAGGTACGCTGAGGTAAGAACAGCTTCCAGTCCATGTGTGACCCAGCCCCAAATTAGTCCCCTTTCGCCCCTTTCCTGACCTAGACTTCCTCAGTGTGGAGTCTGCATAGCAACTTATTTTGGCCACTGGTCACGTATGACATGCCAGTGACACCTGAGGTTCGCTAACCTCTAGACTGAAGGTCTCAAAAATCAAAAGTGATTTTTATTATCAGTGATGGACAAGACCCTCAGTAAAGCACTGGGGAGGTGGACTAAGTCCACAAGTATTTCTAAGGGATTCCTCCATTGTACAGGAGGAGCAAGGCGGGCATGTGTTGCAAGTGAATTGCTGGGCTTCGATATCAGACAGATCAGACTTTAAATACCGATTATACCATTCAATGTCTGTGTTAGCTCTGCATAAAGCCATGACAACCATCTACTTTCAAACAGCCTGTTTGAGAATTAAATGCAATAAGGCTATTTAAGGTCAGTGGCTAACACACACAAAATACCCAATAAGGATTCCATCTGTTCCATTTACCCACTATTGAGAGTTGAATTCAGACAGCTATGAGCTCCACTGCTTACTAGCTATGTGACTTTGAGTCAGGCACTTTCAACTGAGTCTTAGTTTCGTCAGTAAAATGGAAATAACATCACTTAATTCACCTGGCTTTCCAAGAAACTAGATGAGAAAGGTGTGAAGTGTCAGGCACAGCTCCCCACAGTTAACTTCAGTAGTCATTCACACTGACTTCAAGAGTCAAGATGAGGATACCTTGTCGGGGGTGGGGGATCACAAGCCTTCAACCCAAGCTCAGATCTGGGGTGTTGCGGAGACTGGTAGTAGCAGCTTACTTAAGGATACACCTAGCGTCCTGGGAGTCACTCACCTGGTGGTTCCAGATAGAACCCTCTTTGCTGCGCTCATCAGGGGTCAAACGCACGTACTGGCTCGTGAGTATAGTGCTGCCTTGGAAGTCCCAGAGGGGCATGGAGCTGGAACCGACCCCTGTGGGGAGAGAGGGGAGTAGACAGGTGCGTAAGAGGCCATGCCAGCAATGGCCTTGCCAGAGGCAGAAAACCCACAGAGCTGCTTTGTTTAGGAGAAAAGAAACCCCTTTAACCAACCCTATCCAGCCTCGCCCTCACCCTGCACTCATTCCCGCCCCAGGCCTCACCTTGGTAGGGCTTGATAAGCGAATGCTCCCGCTTGAGGTGTTCACTGTTGCCGTCAGTTATATCCGCAACAACCGGCCCCAGCAACAGGAAGAGAAGTAGAGGTGTGGTGGGGCCAGGGCCGGGGCCGGGAAGCCCAGGCCTCCCCGGGCACCGCCGGCCCCAGCCCCAGCGCCAAAACCAGCCTTCCGCCGCCATTCTCCGTTCCTCTTGGCCACTTCCGCCCTAGGACTTCCGCCTTCCGGGTGTCCCACCTCATGTCTCCGGCGGGAAACCCTTCAACCCTAATGTCACCGGGAAGTTAAAAAAAGCAAAGCCTCGCAGCCGAAAGGAAGGCGGCTTTATTTACTGAGCAGGCCCCCAACCTGGCCAAATGCCGTTCCATCTCCTTGGCGGCTCCGAGGAACTTGTCTGCCAGCCTCAGCAATGGGTTTCTAGGAGGGGCGTGTGCGAAGCGAGGCATGCTGGAACTTGTAGTTTGGGGGGGGGGTTCGCGCGGGCTGGGCAGACGAAGAACGACCTTGGGCACCAGCCGGTGATCGCATCTCTGGAGTAACATTTCCCAGTCCTGGGGGGAAAGAACTCAGAATGGAAGGAGGAAGCCTGAATTCCAGCTCCCTCGCCCCCTCGTACTCACTCACTGGGTGGCTCTGGCTACCGTTTCTGGCCCCACCCCTCTCCTAGCGCCAGGCCTTTGGAGACGTAGAATTCTCAGTTGCGGGCTCCACTATTTCCAACTCCGGTGGCCCAGTAGGGTTTAAGCCAGAGGAGCGGACCCGGATCCTATCCCGGACTCCTGAGACGGTTACTACCCACCCGGATCCAAATCATTTTAGTGCCCACCCGCTGCAGCTGGAAGGGGCCATGAATGGTCCAGAAAAGCCACCTGTGGACCAGAGGTCAAAAACTGCTGGCGCACAGCTGGGTAGAGCTCTGTTTTACCTGTTCATGCTGTTTCAATACAATGATTTAAATATTGATTTATTTTATTTATTTATTTATTTACTTACTTATTTTTAAGATTTTATTTATTTACCTGACAGACAGAGATCACAAGTAGGCAGAGAGGCAGGGAGAGAGAAATGAGGAAGCAGGCTCCCCGTTGAGCAGAGAGCCTGATGCGGGGCTCAATCCCAGGACTCTGGGATCATGACCCAAGCCGAAGGCAGAGGTTTTAAACCACTGAGCCACTCAGGCTCCCCTATTTTTTTTTTTAAATTGTATTTATTTATTAGAAAGCGAGAAGGCACAAAACGGGAGGGGGGTGGGGTTGGGGGAGAGGGAGAAGTGGACTCCCCGCCTAGAGCGATTCCCAGGGGAAGTCAGCAAGCAGGCTCCCCGCTGAGCAGAGAGCCGGATGTGGGGTTCGATCCCAGGACCCTGAGATCATGACCTGAGCCAAAGGGAGAGGCTTTAACCCACTGAACCACCCAGGCGCCCCAGCCCATCAGTATTTCTAAATCGACAGACTTAACATCAGAAATCCAAATTTCCGGCTTTTCAGGAAAATCTGGAAATCCAACCACACTACGCCCATGTGGCCTTACAAAGCCCTTCCTCTGGGGAGCTAGCCTTCCCACTGGCCACTAATTTATAACACCTGCCCAGCCCCTCCAGCTATTTGAATTAATAACCCCTGCTACAGCTGACAGGGTCGGGGGTGGAATCATTGGTTGGTTGCTCCTTTATTTTATTTCAAGAATCTGCCCTTTTGAATGAGTGAATTTATTCAAGATTAGTGCTGAGACATCTTTCTGGATCACATACTTTTGATTAGCTTATTAAAGTAATATGCTCATCTATGTAGTACAGACATATAATACAGCAAAAGTCCCCTGCCATTCCCTTCCAGAAATGTATATCTATACCTTCCACTAGACCTCTAAGACAGCTGGGATTTTTGCCCATTATGCCCGGCATCTAAAACCACACTTGGCACAAAGGAAGTGATTAATAAGTAATTAGTAAAAATATGAATATTTGGTCTAGAACCTGGAATTGGGCCATGAAGAATGAGTAGGAGTTTACCAGCCGTAGGAAGGGCATTCTCAGCAGAGGGAACAGGAGATGCAAAAGCCCAGAGGGATGCCAGAGAGCATAGGGATGAAAGCAGGTTGGAGTGGCTGAGGAGAGGTGGGTGAGAGTATAGCTGAGGCCAGAACTTGAAGGGCCTTCTATTTCCAGCTAAGGAATGTGGCCTTTTTCCAGAAAGCAATGGGATGGTTTTAAGCATGGGAGTGGCCAACATGGGTTTCTCTGGCTATGGTGAGGAGAAGAAACTAGAGGGGAGCTACCTTCCCCAGGTGGGAAGATGGAATAGAAGGTCATTACGACCAGATGAGAGATAGCAAGGCCTGATCCAGGGAAGTCTACAGAAGGAAGGGGGATTGGATCTTCCACACAAAGACTAGAAATCAGTAACTGATCCCCTGTGGGAGCCAGGGAGAGAAAGAGAAGTTGAAAACAGAGTTCTGAGAGCTGCAGGGAAGAAATCTTGATAAGAACTAAGAGATGGGAAGTCCTAGGGTTGGCTGGGGTCCCTGGGGTAAAGATGCGGTCAAAGCTGAAATTGGCATCTGTAGTGGAGAAGTGAGGAGAGGAGAGGATGACCTTGGCAGGGGCCAGAGCCTGTAATGGGGCCTTTTTGGGAAGAAAGATGAACTGTTGGCACCTGGCCTAGTAGCAGCCCAGGTGCAGCTCCCAGCACCCAAGCACACATATTCACAACTTAGCAGTATCTAACTTGATCTGTGACCTTGGGCAACTCACTGCTCTCTGAGTCTCAGCTTCCCAATCCGTAAAATGGAAATAATGAGCGCCACTCACAAAAAGGGTATAAGGATCAAATGAAGTCATATGGGGAAAAGACCCTGTAAATGGTAAAGCCCTCCATGAAACCGAGGCCCAGAATCAGGGCACAGCAGATAGATGGGCAGTTCCCACTGACATCACACACCCCATAAACCACCCCCAAGCACATTGCCATTGTCATGCACCTTATTAAGACAATGCTCCAGGCCCAGAAGCAGCCCCCAATACACATACCAAGTCTGACTGAATCCCTCTATCTGGGGAGCCTGGAGCAAGGTATCTGGGAAGGGATAAATCAGGCCAGGTGAAGAGGGGAACACTAGCTGCTATCACAAACAGACTTGAATGTGTATAACAGCTCAAAGATTATTCCTCACTCACGTAACAGTGCAAAACTAGTGTTCCTGGTTGATGGGTGGGTTTCCTTTGTGCCCTAATACAAAGATCCTGTCTCCTTCCTCCTATGGCCCCACAATCCCTTAATCTCCTTCACCCAGCCAGCTAAAGATGAACAAGACCATGTGGTGGGTACATATTACATAAAGATCTTGGTCCAGAAATAGCACCCATTATTTCATTCATATTTACTTGGTGGGACTAGTCACAAGGCCACACCTGACTGCAAGTGAGCCTGGGAAATTAAAGTTTAACCATGTACCCAGAGGAAGAGGACATGAACTTGTAGTGAAAAGTCAGCCAGTTATACCACCGAAAGGTTCAAGTCACAGCCCTAGAAGGGGACAGTAGGATAGAGGGTAGAAAACCGAAGAGGGGCCCAGACCAGAGTGGTGGGTGACTTGAGGGTGCTAAGCCCATACACAAGGTAAAATGCAAGCTCTTTTGGTGGGTGCATGTCTGTGTAAGACAGAGGCCAACTTAAGGACTCTCGCTAAGGGCCCAGAGTTCAGCTGGCCTTGGGCCGGGGCTGGGAGGGCAGGGTGTCACTCTTCAGCTGATGGTGCTACACCAAGGTGGGATTTTTGTTTGAGTGAGAATGAACACATAGGCGTCACACATGGAAGCCACTGATGCACGTGTCACCGGGAGGGCTGAGGACTTGCATGTCTATGGGCAGTTGTGCCTGCCACATGCCCCTGTCCAGGGCACTAGATATACATATACAGGGGTTTCTTTTTATTTTTTATAAAGGGGTTTTTAATGAAGGGCGAGCCTCTGTGTTTATGACACACATGCCTGAATGGTCTGTGTGTACATGACCGTGCACACAAGGTGTCCATCAGTCTGTACACTTGGGCACATACCTGGGTGGTGCCTGGGGGTAGAGGTAGTCACTCCGCATGAGCACAAGTGCCTGGGGGGACACTGGGTGTGCCCATGCACAGCACACACACAGCAGGTGGGAGCTAAGTATATGTTGAGTAAAGTACATGTGTGCATACTCAGTGCGCATGTTCACATGGTGACGTGAGCCCCCACCAGGGTGCAAAAAGGTGACTAAGTGTGTGAGCACACACTTCTGTGTGCCCGGACATGAACTTGGAGCTCCCTGGACTGGGCCAGACCAGGCCGAGCTCCTTCCTAGGCACACAGAGGTCTCTGTGATGTGCTGGTGACAGTGTGGGGCACTGCCAAGGGTGCACTGGTGGCATGTGTGTGTGCCTGTGAACGTGCGTGTGTGCGTGCGTGCGTGTGTGTGTGTGTGTGTGTGTGTGTAGGAAGAGGCATTCGCTCTCTTAGACCTTGCTTCTTTCTGTGGTTCGGTTTCTATAGAGACACTTCCTGTGGCAGAGAAAAGAGGTAGTGAGCTGGTGTTTCAGGATGTGAGGGCCCGCAGGAGCGGAGCCGGGCTCTCTCTGTTGCCTGCCTGCCACCGTGCAAGCTCTGGCCGGGGCTGCCCACAGTCCCCATGGTGGGCTCTCCTCACAGCAGGGACCCGTGAAGAGCGGCGGCATGCCAGGGAAGCCCAAGCACCTGGGTGTCCCCAACGGGCGCATGGTGAGTGTGGGCTCCAGGCCAGGCCCATGGGGAAGGGGTGGGCACACCCAGGGTGGAGCCCAGGAGGCACACCAGGCAGGACTGGGCAAGAGCCTGCATCCTGCTCACGGGCGGGAGAAGTTGGATAAAAACAGGAGCAGGTAATGGGACCTGGGACTCTCATCCTAGGACCTTCTAGAGGGCCCTGCTGGGGATCTGGGGCAACCTTGGAGAGGAGAGCAGAGTACAGTGGGTATAGGCTTCTGGTCCCCACTGCTCCCTCTCCGGACACTTTGGCCCCATCGGGGGCAGGGAGACCTGGCATGCCCTTTGACCCCTGCCTACCCCCATAAGGGCCCAGACCCCCACATCTGACTTAGCCTCATGTCCTGTCCCCTCACCCCATGTCCTGATGTCCAAGGTTAGGTAAGGGGAACCCTCGGTGGGTCACTGCCCTTCAGCTGGACCTGCTCCAGAGGCTTCCTGCCAGAACAAGTAGTCTTCGGGCAGCCTGGGATGGCTCAGCCAGGCCGGGCCAGCTTGGTGCAGCTTGTCTTTTCTATCCTGGGCTACCAGGAAGGGTGGGAGTAGCTGGGTGCTCGGATGCCCTGGCTACTGCTGCTGCCCCACCCCCTAAACCCTCTCCCTGGCTGCTTCACCTGTAAATCATAGCTGTGCTCGGACAGTCCAGCTTCTTTATGCATTCAGCTGATGGGGCAGACTGTGCTGGGCCTTTCTTCTCTCCCTGGGATACCAGCCCACTTGGCAGAGCCCCAGCCCCTCCTCGCAACCCCAGGAAGGCCAGCCAGTGTCTTAACCTCCAACCTAGCCCCAGCTTAGGACTATGGAACAAAACCAATGGATCTAGAAAGAACCGGGTTCCAGTCTTGGCTCCATTGTCCCTTACCAGGGGTCCTCTTTGACCCTCAGTTTCTTTACCTGTAAAACGAGGAAATTGGAGCAGTTCTCAAAGGCTTGTTGAGATGATAAAGTAGAATGATGAATATGAGGCCCTTGACCCACTGCGGGGGCTCCATAAATGTCAGCCCGATGCTTTCTTTCATGCTCAGCCCCTCTTCAAGGATCCCCTCCTTCATTCAGAAACTGAGGTTGTACTCACACTCCTACCTCCTAATTACCGAGACCCTACTCCACCTCTCCTTCTTCCATTATCTATTGCCCAGCCCCAGGCTAGTTGGGTGGGAAAGAAGCAAACCCCACCAAGCTGGCCCAGTGCCCCACCTCACTGTCTTTACTACAACCTAACTTTGAAAGTTCAAGAACCTAAGGTCCTTGCACTCCAGCCCCAGAAGCACCATACTCAGGTGTGCTGGCCAAGGAGGATCATGTCCACTCTCACGCCCACCCCAGAGGGCAGCTGGGTTGGTGCTTCTGAGCAGTGCCCAGAACTGGGAGGCGACTGAGGGTACCTGGAGACAGACCCAGCCTCTGCCCCTCCCATGTCAGCCCATGGTTTCTCTACCCCAAAGTCCTTTAGAGAAGGGAGGGTGCCCAAGTTCTGCTCCCAGCCTTGGCAAGCTCACAGATTCCCTGATTCCCAGAAGCAAACTTCACACACAGGTTATCTTAGCTCTTCCTGGGTCTGTTCTGAACTCTCCATGTCACCTCTTGAAACCCTGAGGGTCATCGGTCAGCTCAGCTGCTTGTGGGTCATCGGTCAGCTTTCTAAAACCATGCTCAGCTGACATGGGGAGGGGCAGACAGGCAGGGGTGCACACAGGGGCAGCACACAGAGGCACCCCTGGAGCCGGTGGCGGGCTCCTTCTATGGGTTACCCCCAGAGGGAGGCTCAGAGGAGCAGACATGCTGAAGGCGGCCAGCAAGTAGAAGGGCCTGTATCTGAGCTTGGCCTCTCTGACTCAACGCCATTGCTCCCCCACCTCCCAGAACTGCCTGGCTCCGTCCTCCCCCACCTCCCCCTGCCACCACCCCCACCCACGGCTGCCATCATTCCCTGCTGAGGCAGCTTCATTTGTCAGCCTCGTCTTTCTTCCACTCAGCTTGTCAGGCAGTTGCAATGAAACCTGTCACTTAGAGAGGCTCCCAGCCCCCTCCCAGGGACATCTCCACCCAAACCCTGCTGCCACTTCATTTGTTCATGTGGTCATTCAGTCAACAGCTCCTCTGTGGGTCTGCTCTGTCCTGGCCCTGTCCCAGGCACTGGAGACCCAAACCCATTGCCCTGGCCCCTCTCCTCAAGCAGCTCCCAGTCTGGCAAGGCACAAAAGGCATGGAGACAAATATCAGAATACTATTCAGATTTGGGTAAGAGCCACGAGCCCGGGGTAGAGAAAGCTTGAGGGGGACCTGGGAAGGGAGACCTGACTTGTTGGAACATTTTGTGCATTGTGGGATGAAGTTCTTGAAAGGCTACACCATATGGAAGAGAGGATGGCATGGGGAAGGGTCTGGATGTGGGGAGACACAGGGTGTGTGTGGAGGGACGTGGCCTGAGGGGAAGCTGGGCCTCAAGCCTGGAGAGAGGTGGTTATCATATCCTGCCACTCTCAGGCAGGAGAGACCCACCTGGAGAGACCCACAAGGCAGAGCCTCCTGGAGCTCTGCCTGCTTTCTTGGCATCCAGCTCGGGGCTAGGGGTCAGCTCCTCAGGGTCGGCTCAGGCTGAAGGGGTTTTCTGTGCATATATATACCCAGAGAGGATCTGGGGACCTCAGTTTCCCCAAACTAGGGTGAAATGAGATGATGGTACAGAGTGTCCAGCACAGAAGATGCTAAGTCAATTGGCCCTCCCTTTGAGGCCTGACCTCTCCAGAGGGCAGAGTTCAAGAGGACCCCCTGGGCCCTTTAGCCCTCATTGACTTTGCTCACCTGTGTCTGAAGAGCTGAGGCCCTGGGCCTCCCAGCTCCCCTTGTACATCTCCTGTCGGCCCAGGGAGGCAGCTTAGTGGAGGGAAAGACCTCAGGCTCCAGCTGAGCACACCTGGCTTTTAACTTCAGCTCAGCCACTTCCCTACTGTGTGACTTCTTTGGGTCTAAGTTTTCTCATCTGTAAAATGGGGCTAATAACACCTGCCACACAGGATAAAGATCTGAGGAGAGAGCAAGAACAAGGGTGTATACTGTCAGAGAGAGCCTGTCACTCACCCGGAGCTCAGCAGTGCTGGGCCACCCCACTCTCGCCTTGGTATCCTTGGACACCAGTGACCCTTCCAGGGCCTAAGAAGAAAGTATGGCACACTGAGGCCTGACCATGGTCAGGGGAGTCACCTTCCACCACACCCTTCCTCATCCTTTCTTCCCCTTTTCTCCCATTCACTCACCACTTCTCCTCAAGCAAGCCCGGGTGGTGCAAGGCCGGACCTGCTCAGCACAACTTCCCCAGGCCTGGGAGACTGGGCAGGCGGGAGCCCTGGGCAGAGGCATCAGCATGAGGTCAGCTGTGACGGCATGAGGTCATCGGAGCCCCTGACGGCTGCGTGCTTGCCGCATGCCCACTCACTCTTCCTCACAGTCCCAAGAAATTGGGAATGCTGAGCCCTGTTCTACCCAGGGGGGAAACTGAGGCCCAGGAGAGGAAGTTACTTGCCCTCGAATGGTGGAACTGAAATTGGACTCAATCCTCACTCCCTCCCACCTCCGGATCTCTGTCCATACCCCACCTCAGCCCCAACTCTATGGATCAGCAACCAGGGGGGCCAGAGGGACAGGCAGAGGTGAACTGCAGGCCACAGAGATGGGGCGTTCAGAGGATCCCTGGTAAAGAGGGTGCCAGGACCTCATGGGAGGGCAGGGACCCTGATGGCTGCACATTAACACCAGAGCCAGGAGGGTGCTTCATGGTAGGGAGTGCAGGTTGGGTCCCTGTACAAACCAGAGTTACCCTCAGGGAGCTACAAAACTAGAAGGACAGAGAGGCCTAGACACGGGTGGGCACAAGTGTGGTGGGCAGGAGGGTTCAGGGCAACTGGTCTTTGGAGGGGACTGATGTCAATGAGTGGCGATTGGAGAGCAATAAGTTCAGTGAGGGGAGTGGGAGCAGATACCCTGCAAGAAAAAGCAGCAAAAGCAGGAAACAGGAATGTGACGGGGTGTGGGGAACCTAGAAAAGTTTGATAAAATGTAGGGTGGAGTAAGGGGGAGGGAAATGGGGGAGGCTGATGGGATTCATTAGTCAGGCCCAGGCTGAGCTTCAGCTGTGACCCAGCAACAGCTCCACCCCCCAGGGCAGGGAGCTCGGCCGCCCCCACGACCTGGGAGCCAGCCTAAAGACACGGACAGTCAAGTCAACATAATGTCAAGAATGAAAGAAAACAGGAGTGTGGGCTGGCTTGGGCTGCAAGCTCCTGTGCCCTGCCCGTGGCTCCAGGCCTGCCCCAGCAGCCATGGGGACTCTGAGCTAAGGAGAGGCTGAGGGCAGGGATACAGGGCAGGCGGGAGAGAGGCCAGTGTGGGGTGGGGAGCAGAGGACCAGGTGGCCACCACGGAGGGGGAGGCAGGATGGTTCCCAGAGCCTGGGGCAGAGGATGGTGTCAGCAGCCCTAAGGTTAGCAAAGATGCAGAGCAGGCAAGATAGGCAGGTGTGGCAGGAGCAGAGCTGCCAGGAACAGAAGGAGCAGGCTGGAAGGGACCCTGAGCTTCAATTCTCATGCACCCCAGGAGTTGGGACTTTCTCTGGCAGCCAGCCACTGGAGCTGACTCGGAAGAAGGAAAGAAGCCATCAGATGGGGGGATGCAGAGCCAGGGGGGCAAGGGTGCCAGTGGTGGGAGTGGGGCACCTGCTGGTAGGCTCCACGCCCAGCCACATTCTGTGAGAACTTTCTTTCCTCTTCAGCAAACTCTTACCTCCACACTCCCAGTGGGAGATGAGGCTCAAGGAAGAGCCAGAGGGTATGAAATGGAAAAGGGCAGAGCTGGGATTTGTCTCTGGGTCTGGCAGACCCCAACACCTGTGTTCTTTCCTCTACAACAGAGCTAGCAAACTCGAAAGTGGAGCAGGGTCAGACACCGATACTAATGCAGCAACAGCAATGAGAGTGACCTTCACGCCGGATCATGCCGGATCATGTTCTGGGTTCCTTATTTATATATTTAACTTATTTAGTCACAGCAGCCCTTTGAAGTCAGGGGAAGCATTTGCCCTATTTCTATAGAGAAAGAAATTGAGGCACAGAGAGGTGTAGTGCCTTGTCCAAGATGACACAGCACAAATGGGGACTCAGGCAGTCTGGGACAGCACCTGTTTCCATAAGTAACATAAATGCATAAAACTGGCCCCAGAGACCTCTAAAGAGAACGTGAGCCCCTTCCAGGGAAGCTAGTTGCTGCTCAGGGCCAGCCAAGGTTGTCATGCTGGGAAGAAGCTCCGGCTAGCTGAGGCATCACAGGAGTTTACGTGAAACTCCTGGTTTTTAAATGTGGGAAACACCTTTAAACTTACAATGAAAAAAAAAAACAAAAAACAAAGTCTTGGGCCTCCTGGGTGGCTCAATCAGGTAAGTCCACTTAAAAAAAAATGAGGCCCAAGATATTAATAATGTCCTACATATTTCCAGGCCAGCTCTGGCCCACAGATGTGGGACCTGAGGTTCCTAGGGGAGCGCGGGGAGCAAGGAGGGAGATTCTAGCTAGGAGGGCTGGGAGACATGTTTGCAGACCTGTTTCCAGCGGGGATGTAACAAAGGGACAGATGGGAGGAACCACCATGACAGGCTTAGTGAGAATATAGGATCCGAGAGAGGGGAAGGAATTGGGAATGACTGAACCCAGGTAGGGGGATGAAAGACAGGAAGGATGTAGGGAAACTGTTCCATGTCCTGCTTTGGTGGTGGCAGCGGTGGCTCCCTTTGGGACTGGCTGAGTTGGAAGGGCTTGTGGGACATCTGGGCAGAGATGGTAGCAGGAAGTTGGCTATGTGGATTTGGAATTGGAGAGATGTGGGAGGGGGAAAGGGCCCAGGACAGAGTCAGGGAGGGGTAGAGGCCACCTTGCGTGGGTAGGAGATGAAGAGGAAGCTGGAGGAGCTGCTAGGAAGGTAGGAAGACCAAGGGAAACCACTGCAATAGTCATTTTGAAAAGAGGGTTTTTTTCTATTTCACTAATGGTTGGGATTCCCAGAGAAGTCGGAGCTGTGTGTGGGGGAGGGGGAGGATGGAGTTGATGTCTACAGCAGTGCTATTCACAGTGGTCTATGGACCAGCGCATCAGCAATTGCCTGAGAGCCTGTTAGAGATGGAGAGTCTCTGGACCCATCTGGACCTATTGAGTCTGAATCTCTGGAACCGGGCTCCTACCACTCATTTCAATGAACACGAGAGTCTGAGAATGACTGTTCTCAACTATAAAATAGCATCCTGGCACCAGCCTAAGGTTGGGGGGGCGGGGCAGGTTCTCTCAGTCTCTCCCTCTCCAAGAGGACACAGTTGCAACAAAGAGATCACTGGCTATAGAGACACCAGCAAACACTGATAAAAACAGCACTTACCACATGCTGGCCACTGTTTCAGCTGCTGGAAATGTCTTAAACTGATCTGATCCTTACAATAGTCCGAGGAAGTAAGTTACTGTTATTATAATTATCCCCTATTTGCAGAGGAAGACAAACAAATAACGAGTCACACAGCTAGTAAATGGCAGAGACAAGATCCAGAGTCTCTGCTGATAGCACCATGCTGCACACCTGGGCTTAGCCAGCAGGTGCTTCGGGAGGAGGGAACCAGGGGCAAATGGAAAGTAAGCTGGCATACTTCCCAGCCCACAGTGGTCGGCACATGATGGAAGGGGAGCCAGGAAGAACCTGAGCAAAGTGCAGAGTAAGCAGTGACCAGGCTGGGAATGCCCAGCGTGGTCCTCCAAGGAGAGGAGAACACAGCTCCAGTCCTGGGGCCTGAACCCAAAACTGTCCCTTGAGTCCACCCTGAGCTGTGCTCTGACTGCCTACCTTGGGTCTCTTGTAGGTTCTGGCTGTCTCAGATGGAGGTAAGTGACAGAGGGTATAGAGGAGGCTTGCCTGGGGTGGGGGAGGGTATGTGGAAACAGGGTGGGGACACCCCGTCACCTGCTATCTTTCCAGGGAAAATATCTGCAGATGGGGTTGGGTCAGGGGCTGGGAAAGGCCACAGGGTTCACCACCACTTGTCCATCCACCTACAGAGCTGAGCAGCACGGCGGGGCCTCAGGGCCAGGGCGAGGGCCGAGGAAGCTCCCTCAGTATCCACAGCCTCCCTAGTGGCCCCAGCAGCCCCTTCCCCACCGAGGAGCAGCCTGTGGCCAGCTGGGGCCTGTCCTTCGAGCGGCTGCTGCAGGACCCGCTGGGGCTGGCTTATTTCACTGTAAGCCTTGGGGTGGGATTGGGAGGGCAGATGGCAGTGGTCACTATAGTGTGTGGGGGGAGGGGGTTGGGCAGTGGGCATGGGAGAGGACATGGATGGAGCTTCAGAGTGGGATTCCTCTGTCAGCTGCCTCCTTGAGCCTTTCTTTGGCATCTTCTTCCTGTTCTCTCTGCAGGGAACTTTCCTTGTCTGCCTCTCATTTTCTCTCTGTGCTTTCCAGCCTGGCCTCATCTGTCTGCCTGGCCCTATCTGCCTGACTTGGCCTCTTGGCCCTACCTCTATCCCAGGCTCTTTGACTGCACCCCCTGGCCGGGTCTCTGTGTCCCTAACTTCCTTCTCCTTCTCTGTGCTAGGAGTTCCTGAAAAAGGAGTTCAGCGCTGAGAATGTAACTTTCTGGAAGGCCTGCGAGCGCTTCCAGCAGATCCCAGCCAGCGACACCCAGCAGGTGGGGGAAAGGGGGGCTGGAACAGAGTGGTGGGACCAGAGCCTGGGCCATGTCCCTGAACTTCTCTGTCCCTCCTGCAACAGCTTGCTCAGGAAGCCCGCCATATCTACCAGGAATTCCTGTCCAGCCAGGCGCTGAGCCCAGTGAACATAGATCGGCAGGCCTGGCTAGGCGAGGAGGTGCTGGCAGAACCCCGACCAGATATGTTCCGCGCACAGCAGCTCCAGGTGAGCTGTTCATGGTCTCTTGGGATTAGGGGGTGTGGCCTTGGAAGAAAGTGCAAGAGGCGGAGCCAGATCCAGGGGCCGGGGCCGATTGTAGCGGGTGGGATGTGGGTGGAGTGGGGTACGGAAAAGGGCAAATTATGATGCCAGCGCCAAAGTAAAATACAGTGTCAGGTCGTGGGTCAGAGGGAGGTACCAGAGGCTGCAGCGAACAGGGGCTAGAGGCGGAGCCTGGCTGAGGTCGAGGCGGAGCCAAGGGGGCGGGGCTGGACCAAGGAGTTGGGTGGGAGGGGCTAGGGTCTTGCCCGCCAGGTTGGGGATCCAGCCAGCCCTGAGGGCAGGGTCAGGTAAGCTGGTGGCGAGCCGAGCGCCCTCTCCGGCTCACCGCCTCGGCGCGGGTCCCGCAGATCTTCAACCTGATGAAGTTTGACAGCTACGCGCGCTTCGTCAAGTCCCCGCTATACCGCGAGTGTCTCCTGGCGGAGGCCGAGGGACGCCCCCTGCGGGAACCTGGCTCCTCCAGCCCGGGCAGCCCTGACTCCACGAGGAAGGTGCGGACGGGAGGCTGTGGGCAGCAGGGGGCCGGGTGCCGATTTGTAGGGGTCTAGTCTGCACGCGGTCTGGAACCCAGCCCGGTGCCAGTGCCTTTCCTGTACCCGCAGAAGCCGAAGCTGAAGCCCGGGAAGTCGCTGCCGCTGGGCGTGGAGGAGTTGGGGCACCTGCCGGCTACTGAGGGCTCTGGGGGCCGCCCACTCCGCAAGTCTTTCCGCAGGGGTGAGGGTTGGAGGCCCCAGAGAAAAGTCGGGGTGGGAGTTTGGGCAAGCTTTGAGAATCCCCACTTCCTCCTACTTGTCTCAGTCTGTAAATCTGTGAAAACCGAAATAGAAGTCTCAATGACCACCATGTTTCCCCGCTGATTTGGTTTCTAGATTAGAGCAGAAGTTTGGGAAGCCCCCTCAGTAGCAACACTTCCATGGTCCCAAGACGCGTTAGACCCCTGCAGGAGGGCTCCAGCGGGGTCCCCCTGGTTGTGGAGAAGTGGGTGTAGGGAGCAGGGGCTGTTTTGCTCACTGCTCCCTCTCCTCTAGAACTGGCAGGCGGAGCCCCAAACTCGGCCTTACGCAGAGAGTCCCAGGGCTCCCTCAACTCCTCTGCCAGTCTGGACCTTGGCTTCCTTGCCTTTGTCAACAGCAAATCTGAGGTGAGCGGACTTCTGGGGGAGAGGAGGCCTGGGCTAAAACTGCTACTCATGCACCTTTGGGGGGCCGCCATCACTCACAGTCACAGTCCTCGTCCCCAATTCCGTCTCCTGCTGCTAACCCCTCATACTCCTTACTTTCTTCCTGTCCTCACCGCCTTGGGCCCCTGCGTGCCATGGGTGTACATTCTCCTCGTGTGTGTGCACGTGTGGGTGCCCAGGTGTCCCCAGCAGGTGTATGTGGGTCAGTGGGAGGACCTGTCTCTAGGCACCACTACATCTGGGTGAGCATATCTATGTTGTTGTAGGCGGAGTGCCTTTGCCTGCTTAGAAGTATGCCCTTAGGCCTGTGCATGCGTGTGTGTGCCCCAGTGACCTTACCTGTCTGTGTACCTCCCTGCATGTCCCTGAATGTGTATACATGACCTTCCCTCTGCTCCTGCCTGGAAGCAGAGTCACCGGAAGAGCCTTGGGAGCACAGAAGGTGAGAGTGAGAGCCGGCCAGGGAAGTACTGCTGCGTGTACCTGCCTGATGGCACAGCATCCTTGGCCCTGGCACGACCTGGCCTCACCATCCGTGCCATGTTGGCGGGCATCTGTGAGAAACGAGGCCTCTCTCTACCTGACATCAAGGTCTACCTGGTCAGCAATGAGCAGGTGTGAATCTGGTCTGGTCCCCAGCTCTCACTCTCCTCCTGATCCTGACCCCAACCCCATTCCTATCTCTGTTCAGCTAGGACCTCAACCCCAGTTCCGTTCCTATCCTCACCCCCTTCCTAATACCAGTCCCCAAAACAACCCTGCCCCTCCCCCTATGCCCAACTCCAAAGCAGCCTAGCACCAACTCCTCAAACTCGGGCCTCCACCCCACCCCATGAGAGTCCCATCCTTACTCCCCTCCCAGCTTCCAGCTTCATCATCTACACTGCGGGGAGAAGCATGGCCAGAACTGGGTTTCCCCCCATGACTCCCAGAGTTCCTACTGGCCATCCTTGAAATGGCCATTAGGGGCACCCGAACGCACTGAGCCCATGAAAAACTTTTCTTGAGCTGCAAATGAGCGTTAAGTTTTAAAGAGGAGTCTAAGGAAAAACTCACTTTGGATTAAACCATCCCATAAAAGGGATCTAAAGAAAGAATGCTGCCTTCCAGAGAGACCCTGCAGGATTTCCTTCACCCAGGCAGTACCTAAGGCCCTACCAGGTGGGTAGGCAGAGGGACCCGGGCCTGAGCTCTGTCCTCCAGGCCCACAGGATGGAGGTGAGCCTGGCAGGATGTGATCAGGAAAGAGAAGCTGAAGCTTCAGAGAATTCCTGGGGAAAGGTAGGCTTTTCTGGGTGCTGCCAGGAAGGCTTCATGGAAGAGGCAGCTGTTGATGAGGGGAGAATGAGGACGGGGAGGAGTTTGCCTGGTGGAGCTGTCAGGAGAGGATATTCTAGGCAGATAGAGCAGCTTAAGTGAAGTCCTGGATGTGGGTAAGAAGTGCAGGGCAAGTTCCAGGGCCTGGAGAGTGGGACTGGGAGGGCAGCCGTGGGAGGAGCTCTGCCCACTCAGGCCACCCGAGCAGCCTCTGAAGCCCAGATGGGCATTCACGACTGCTAAATATAACTCCCCACCCACACTCCACCTGTCCCTGCAGCATAGCAGGGATCTATCCCTGGAAGAGGCTCCCTCTGTGCCCTGGGCTAGTGGAGACAGTGGGGACTAGAGGGGCAGTAGTCGCAACACCTACTGTTTATGTACCTACTATGTGCCCGGCACTGTGCAGACACTACGTTCTTCTGGCCTCACCGCAGTCTTGGGGGAAGAGGGCTTGTTGCAGTGAGGAGACAGGAAGTGTCTTTGGTAGGTGGGGATGGAGAGAAGTAGACAAATGTCAAAAAGGGGACAAGGCCTGGGTAGCTGATCAAAGGTGGGTGGTGAAGAAGGAAATGCATCCAGCTGGTCTGGCTGGGTTTCACATGCCTGAGAGACAAGGGGGCAGCTGTCCAGGAGGCAGGGCCTGACCTGGCCTGGCTTGGGAAGAGGCGGCCCCATGATCCAGGACCTAGGCCTGCTCCTTACCCAAGCAGCCTCATTGCCATTCTGTGCTTACCCCACTTCCATGCTTCCTGTAACTCCACTTCGTTTCCGAAGCTGTCCAACCTTCTTGTCCCCTTCTCCCTGGCCTTGGCCGTATTAGGATCCCAATCTGGCCAGGTGGTTTACTCCATCTACATCTCTACACCTCACCAGCCCATTGGCCCTTGCCTCTGACCCTCAGGGGACCCCAGTGGGCGCCATGGGAGGAAGTGAGGTGGTTCCCTCGGACTCTGGGGATGGTTGGGGCTGGGGAGAGAGGGACTCTGAGACCTCCCTCCGGCATCTGCAGAAGGCCCTGGTCCTGGACCAGGACTGCGCGGTGCTGGCGGACCAGGAAGTGCGTCTGGAGAACAGGATCACCTTCGAGTGAGTGCCCCTCCTCCCAGGCTTGGGGCCTGGGTCCCAACCCTTGTTTGGGTCCCAGTTCAGGTTCTCCCACTCCCGTCCTAACGCCTCAGGCTAACTGTGTCACCGGAACTAAGGGCCCACCCCCAACTAATCCCAACCCCCAGTTCAGGCTCCGCCCCCTCTTAGACCTGTCCCTGGTGGGTTGGGGGGCTCTCGGGCCTGCTCTCCGCCCTGCCGCAGCTCGAGGGTCCCGTGCAGGGTCGAGTTGGTGGCTCTGGAGCGGGTGGTGCGGATCTCCGCCAAGCCCACCAAGCGGCTGCAGGAGGCGCTGCAGCCCATTCTGGCGAAGCACGGCCTGAGCCCGCAACAGGTGGCGGTGTGCCTGGTGAGCCGGGGGACAGCGGGGCGGGTCAGGGGCGGCCGGGAGCGGGCTGCCTGGCTTGCGGGCTGCTGACCTGTCCCCACAGCCAGGCGAGAAGCAGCCGCTGGATCTTGGGAAGCTCGTGAGCTCGGTGGCGGCCCAGAGACTGGTTTTGGACACTCACCCAGGTAGAGAAGCAAGGCTCTGGGGCTTGGTCCCTGGAGATGGCTTGGGCCCAGAAGGAAAGGGGGCCGGGTGGGAGGCAAACACTAACAGTGGTGCTCTCTGTCATAGGTGTGAAGATTTCCGGAGCTGGAGATGCAGCCCAGCGCTGCAGCCAGGTGAGAGAGGGAAAGGGCTCCCCCCTCTACCCACCGTGCCTCCCCTCCCAGTTGTGGCTCTGACTCCACATTCTTACAGGGTGGCCAGCCTAGAGCCCAGAACAAGGCCACCCATCCCCCTCCACTGTCCCTCAACTCGCTGGCTGAGGCGCCCAATAGTATCCCTGGGAAGCGGCAGACCTGTGACATTGAAGGTACTTTGGGGATGGTGGGAGCTAGGGACTAGAAGCACTGGGGACCATCGAAGGTGGGTGGTATCCGAGAGGCTTAAACTGAGGCAGGGCCCTGCATGTCTTTGGGGCTGGAAGAGTGTCCACTGGGGCTAGGGGAACAGAGTGGCTGAAGGATGGGTGGGGGTTGGGGAGGCTGTGGTCATAGGAAGGGCAGCGGGATGGTGGTGGGCTAGCATAGGCAGGTCTGCACCAATGGGCCTCTTGACTCTATGCGCCGCCGCCCTCCGCCCCAGGCTTGGTGGAGCTGCTGAATCGAGTGCAGAGCAGTGGGGCCCATGACCAGAGGGGCCTTCTGCGCAAAGAGGACCTGGTGCTTCCAGAATTTCTGCAGCTGCCAACCCAAGGGCCCCATTCCCAGGAGGCCCCACCACAGACTGTATCAGAGGTCCAGCCCAAGGGGGACCCCTCGGACTCCACAGCCCACGCGGCCCTCTGACACCCGCCCAGCAGTCCAGGCCAGCTGCACGGCACCTGGCGGGCCAAGCATGCTATGGGCCCGCTCTGCATGCTCTGTCTGTGCCATGAGTGTCCTTGGCCCCTTCCTGCCACGGGCAGGCCCGCAGGAAGAGCTGGAAGGCAGTGGAGAGCGGGCTCAGAGGAGCCACACCCCACAGCTGCCACCACTCGGTCCCTCATCGCTTCACTCCCTCAACCCTTGCTGCCAGGCCACTGAGGGGAGGTGGGGCTAGCCTCCCCAGTACAGGCAGGCCCAGCACAGAGGGGCAGCGTTGGAGTGCGAGCCTCCCCACCCGGGGCAGAGCCTCAGCAGGGAGCAGGACGAGGGGCTGGCCCCTCGGCAGGGAGCTGGTATGAGTAAGTCCTGGGGGCTGCAGGTGGGCAGCTCCTCACTACTCACACAGGTGCTGCTGGACATACGGATTTTGAAGTTGGCCTGGGGCAGCTGGGTTTGTCCTGGATGTATGATATTGTTATTATAATAGTAATTATTATTCTCCCATGAAGTGTGTTCCTTGTGTGCCTGTCTACCCTGGGTACCCCCCCCCCCCACCGAAACTGCACTGCCTCTGTCACCAAGGTTAGTGCCAGGAAGTCCTTGGGGACCTCAGGATGTGCCCCCTGACTTCCTGTTGTCAGAACTTCTCTTCCTGACTGCACAGAGTATTGAGGTGTGAATATGAGAGATAAGACAGAGACAGGAGGGACGGAGGAAGGGGAAGGAGGAGAAGACCCTTCGGGGGAGCCATGCCTGTGCCCCCTGTCACCATGCTGTTCCTCAGTCTCTGGATCTGAGCAGAGTACAACATCTGGATGTCGTCCTCTGCTTCTAGTGGGGCTCGAGTGTCTGCAGACATGGCTGTGGGCTCCTTTGGACACAACTTAATACTTAATCCGCACAACTTAATAATGTGGAAATACTGGTTGTTGCACTGGGGGCAGGTTTTGCTTCTTGTCTGCTTTGGCTGGGGGGTCATCCCTGTCTCTAGGCAGCCCACACATTGAGGGGGAGCAGGGAGGACCTCCCAGAAGGAGGGCCCAGTGTATGGGCAGAGAAGCCAGACTCGGGCCTGGTGCTGCTGAGCTAGAGGAAACCAGGGGACATGAGGACCTCAAGGGGACACTTGAGGAGTGAGGGGCCCTCCTGACCCTGAGGTGGTCAAGCTCTCTTCCCCACTCCAGTTCTTTGTGCTTGCTGTCCCCTCTGCCAGGAATTGGCGCCCCCCATCATAGCACCTCTTCCTTGAAATTCCTGAGACAGATCAGTTGGGTTTGCTGGCCCATCATGCCTTTCTCCAGAAGTTGAACCCAAGCTTTTCTTGGGGGCCTTCAGCCTTTTGCTCCCTCTACCCATTTTGCTTGGCTGGGTTGACCAGAACCCTTAGCTGCTGGGGGTGGGGGTGGGCTCATGACGCAGGCCTGGCCAATCAGAGTTTGGTGCAGGGACAATTCTCTGACCTCAGTCGTGGTCATCTACCATCTCCCAGGGCTTTGAGCAGATTATGCAGGGAGAGAACCTGCATGTCAGTGAAGCCAACACAGGACAGCAGGACTGAGAGATAGAAGGAGATTCCTGACCAAAGCTACCTGAACACCTAAATTCACCCAGGCTTGAAGTCACCCACCCCTAGATATCCTCCTTTAGGAAAGGCAACACATTCTTTTTGCGTGCATGTGCCTGTGGCTCTGAGTAGGTTTTCTAGGACCAGCAACTGCAAAAGTCCTACTTCATCGTTCAGCCTGAACACCTCAGCGGAGCCTTCCCCAGTCACAGATGCTGTGGTCTAAATGCTTGTGTCCACCAGCACCCCCCAAATCCACATGTCGAAATCCTAGTCCCAAGGTGATGGTATTAGGAGGTGGAGACTTTGGGATGTGCTTGGTCATGAGGGTGGAGCCCTCGTGAGTGAGGTTAGTGCCCCTATAAAATAGAATCTCCACCCTTTCTACCCTGTGAGGACAGAGCAAAAATTTGGCTGTCTACAACCTGGAAGAGGGCTGTCACAGACACCAGATGTGCTGACACCCTGATCTTGGACTTCCAGCATCTAGAACTGTGAGAAATAAATTTTTGTTGTTTATACATCTCCTGGTCTCTGGTATTTTTGTTATAGCAGCCCAAATGGACGGATACCAGATATGACATTCTCCGTAACTTTGTTCTCTACCATGCTGTCCGGTTTCCTTCCTTCACAGTGCTCATCCCACTCTGTAGTGACCTTGTTTACTTTACACTTATTTGCTGACAACACGATAAACATGCCCTGATGGCAGTGACCTTGTCCATCGTAGTCAGTGCTGTATCCCTTTGGCCTAGTGGGAAATGATTCTGCAGCCTCAGATAGACCCAGTGAAGGACACAGGGACAGCAGGGCAGTGGGGGTCCTGGGCAGGGGACTGCATAGCACCAGGATCATAGTCTGTGGTCAGAAGAGGATGGAGAGACAAACCCCTGTCCCTTCCCCAATCAGCTACAGAACCTCCTTATACTTCCTGCACCCTGGGGGTTCTCCCTTGGGGGCAGAGACACTTTCCATGTGTGAAGATAAAGAGGTGGGGACACCAGGTGAAAGATGGGACCTTCCCAAAGTTGGCAGATCCTGAGGCAAGCGCACCCTTCATCCACCAGTAGTAGCAGTGATGCCTACTACTCTAAAGGACCAAGAGATGCGACTGCCCCGTAACAGAGGAGGTCATGGGTCAGGTAAAAGGGCCTCTAGAGATGGGAGCTCCTGCAGGGGGAGGAAAATTCACATCAGCTCAGGCCCCCAAGTTAGGCATGTCCCATCCTTTATCTCATCTTTGTCCTCATGACAAAATAGCCTGATGGGGATGAAACCAAGGCTACAGGAGGGGAAGTGACAAGTCCAGGATCCTGCAAGGAATGTGTTGCTGGACACAATCAGACAACACATAGGCTGTCTGACTCAGGAACACACAACAGGGAGCAGGGAGGAAACCCTGATGGGAAGCCAGCACCCTCTCGGGTGAAGATACATTGATATGGCTGCTCTGGGGAGCAACTTGGGAGTTTCTGCTGAAAATTAAAAACACACAGCATGTGATCCCAGAAGTACCACCAGAGAATCACTCACTCTGAGGCACAGGGAGCCCCATCCCTGCTGGGCTGTGTCTGACCCAAAAACTGGCAAACAGACAAATGTGGGTGGGGTGGGGGCTGGGGGAGTGGGATAACAAAAAGGTGGTGGTATGTCTATGCCCTGCAATACCACACAGCAGATAAAGAATTAGGTAGAACATGTTCTGCTGTGGAAAGTTCTTCAAGATGTGTTATTGTTCGGTAAAAGAAAGTAGAGCAACGTGCATGACATGATACCTTTATATAAACCACAAACACAGAGACACACTTATAAGGATACAGAAAGAACAGAGAATGTTCTAGAAGGATACATGTCAAACAGACAAGAAAATAGAGAGGGGACCAGGACCGGGGATAGTACTCAAAGGACACTTTCACTTTAGCTTTAATGCTTTTTAAATGATGCAATTAAAATAATTATAAGAACAAAGAACTTCTCAAGGCCACTTCTTTGTCGCTCTGGCCCACCATCCCTTTCTCGAGAAGGATAATAAACTCTTTCAGCCCACCACCCACCTTGGCCCGCTTTGGCTGGCTGCTGTGTCCCTTGTCCTCAATTCCCCAACATGTACCCTGAAGCTGTCCTAGGCTGAGGGAGACCTAGTTCCCTCCTCCCAGCTCTGCACACTCAGAATCCCTCAAGGTCCTGGGCCCTCACTGCAGCGATGGGGGTCCAGGCCCACGGACAGAGGGCACCAGCTGGCCAACCCCCAGGCCCTTTTCAAAGCCACTGCACTGTACAGAGCTGGACTCCTGCGTGGTTGGGAAAAGTCATGGATCCTGCTTCCCCTCACCCCAC
This sequence comes from Lutra lutra, assembly GCF_902655055.1. Taxonomy (NCBI): domain Eukaryota; kingdom Metazoa; phylum Chordata; class Mammalia; order Carnivora; family Mustelidae; genus Lutra; species Lutra lutra. The sequence continues at coordinate 66,329,995 of NC_062282.1, forward strand.
CAGATGGGAAGCCTGGAGGGGAGTCAGCCTATATCCACCAAGCACCCGGTGTGAAGGAGGGGAGAGGACACATATTTGCTGACAGCTCTGCAGTCCCCAGCACCCCCATCTTGCAGAGGACCGGGCGGAGAGAGTGGGTGGGACTGCCATGAGGACGGCCATAGGACCCAAGCCTCTGAGAAAGAAACCCGCTGCCTGTCTGGTCCCCTCACCCCTCTTGTCAGTCATGGTGACAGTCAAGCAGATGGGATGGGGTGGCCACAGGGCAAGTGCAGAGCACACAGTGACCTTGGCTCTGGCGACCCCTCCAGGGTGGGGGCAGGCAGAGCCCCCAGCTGCTACCTGGTCCCGGCAGGAAGTGCTGACACAGCCATGGACAGATGCTCCCTGGGGCAGCCATCCCTATCCCCAGGAGCGAGCACAAGGTGCACCCTGCAGGGGGCCTGGCCTGGTGGTCAGGTGACTCCAGTGTCTAGGGGATCAGACCCTGGCACTCAGCTTTCGCAGGGAAAGAAAAGCCGGATGGGGAGAACACACATGGTTGGTTATGTTGAATCAGATGCCACCTAGGCCAATTCACAAAAAACAGGGGGCACCATTCCTGTCCCTGGTGGTCGTGGCAGGTCCAAGAAAAGCTGAAACATGAATACATGTGTGTGTCCTGGGACTCCTGCATCGACTAGGAAAGGGGTGCTCTGTGACCTTCTCAGCTCCTCTCTCCAGGAACTGGTCTGGGGGTTGAACAGAGGCAGAAAGCCAAGGAGAAGCGCCAAAGAAGCAGCATCCCACTTCCAGGCCAGCCCAGGATGCTGGTGGCCAGAATGAAGTCTCAGCCAGCTAAGAGGGGTGGGCACCAATAACCCCACTAGCCAAGTAGGCCATCATCTTCCAGCCTTATTGTTGAGGGGCTGGAGGAACCCAGAAGCCAGACCCAAAACCTGGAGCGTACAGTATGCCGCTGGAACTTAGAGCCTGCAACCCAGACCAGAACCTGGAGCCAAGAGCCTGAAGTCTAAAAAACTGGACTCTGGGGGTGTCTGGGTGGCTTAGTTTTTAAGCATCTGCCTTTGGCTCAGGTCATGATCCCAGGGTCCTGGGATCGAGCCCCGCATCAGGTTCCCTGCTCAGCAGGGAGCCAGCTTCTCCCTCTCCCACTCCCCCTGTTTGTGTTCCCTCTCCCACTGCGTCTCTATCGAATAAATTAATTAAATCTTTAAAAAATAATAATAAAAATAAAAACTGGACTCTGGAGGGGCACCAGCTGGCTCAGTTGGTAAAGGATGAGACTCTTGATCTCGGGGTTTTATTTATTTATTTATTTATTATTTATTTATTTTTTTTTTAAAGATTTTATTTATTTATTTGACAGAGATCACAAGTAGGCAGAGAAGCAGGCAGAGAGAGATAGGAGGAAGCAGACTCTCTGCTGAGCAGAGAACCCGATGCGGGGCTCGATCCCAGGACCCTGGGATCATGACCCGGGCTGAAGGCAGAGGCTTTAACCCACTGAGCCACCCAGGCGCCCCAATCTCGGGGTTTTAAGTTTGAGCCCCATATGGAGTCTGGGATCTGGGATTGGAGGTTGCAGCCCAGAATCTAGAGCCCAATGCCTAGAAGCAGAGACCTTACTCAGCTGGACATCAGAAGCCTGAAATTGGAAACAGGAACTGGAGCTCAGATCCTGGAGCCCGGAACCCAGAGCTTGCCCCTGAGAATTTACAGTATGGGGCCTAGAGCACCAGACCCAGAACATGGAGCTCAGGACCTGAAGCCTACAGCCAGAGCTCAGAGCTTCTGGTCTGGAACCTGGAGCATGGGACTGCCATGCTCACCCTTAGGTCTGGTCCCCGAGGCCGGCATGAAGGCACAGAGCTGGAACCACACTAGGAAGGGAGCTGCAGGGGAAAAGATGATTTCTGAGAAAAGCCCAAAGCAAGCTCAGCTCTTTTGGCCATAGACTTTGGCCTCCTCCATCAATGAGTGACCAATGCTTGGGCTATAAGGATTAAACATTACTCAGGGCACTTATCCCCCAAACAAGGATGGGGCATCCTCAGGTCAGCAGCCCCTGCCCTGGATCCATGGATCTAACATAGCCTGCAGCACCCAATCTGGAAAACGGGGCTCGGAGGGGAGAACACCATAGGACCCTGCCTGCTCTGTGCCAGACAGCTCAGATGGAAGTCCAGATTCTCCAAGAGAGGACAAAGTCAAGGGGGTCAGGGGAGGAACGGCTCTGGTCCCTAAGGGGAGGTGGGAGGCGGCTCCTGTTATGTCACCCAGCCCATTGGTGAGAATGGCTGCTTCGGCCACAGATAAAGGACGCCCCCATGCGTGTACAATGCACACCCACATTGCGTCTGTGTACTGGGGTGGAATGTTCACGGCTGTGTCCACCACATGCTGACTCACCGTGGGGCTTATTTGTTGGTTGGAGAAATAAACACATTGTTTCAAGGAGACAGGAGAAGCCCTGTTGTGGGATGACACTGGTCATTAGTCAGTTCTCCCCCCAAAAATCCAGTTCATGGAGGGACTGTCTGGCATGTTAGCTTTTCTTCCCCTGATGGTCCTCCAACTTTAGGTCCTGCAGAAAATGTACAGGCACAAACTGTGTGTATTTAAAGGAGCCGCTGGATCTTAGCCGAGGATTACAGAAACAGCTGGTTGTGCCAACTTCCCCAGCTCGCTCTGTTCCTGGCCCAAGCTCTCGTTCTTGGGATCGTTCTCTACTCAGCTCAGCAGTCCTGCTGCTCCCGCGGAAACAGTTTTCATTGGCGTGACCAGATTCCCGATCTGTCAGTCTGTCACACTCACGTTGGCCATGCTGTCTCGGCTCCCACCTCCTGCTCTTTCCCAACAAGCCCTCATAAGCTGCCCCCACCCCCAGTACCGGCTCAGGACAGCTCGCCTGGGTCACTAAATCTGCTCTGTCCTCACATTCCCCGACAGCTCTGTGGCATCTGACCTGGCTGATCAGGTTGTCTCTCTCAAGACAGGGGTGAACTTGGCTTCTGCGACATCTGTTTTTCTGCTCTTCCCAATCCTGTCATACCTGTCGGCTTCCTCTCAGGAGTCCCTCTTTTTTTTTTTTTCTTTTTTGCCCTCCCCCAAACATGGGTGCTCCTCTGGGCTCAGCCCTGGGCCTTCTCTCTATTCAATGTGCACATTCTCCCTTGGGAGGGGAGAGGCATCTTCACAGGCTACACCTGAGGCCTTGAGGCAGGAGGGATGCCAAGTCACTCTGGGCACCAAGGCTGGGACAGGATGCTGGTCTTTGTACTGGCAGGGCCAGGTTTGAAAAGAGAGGGGTGACAGAGTCAGAATTACATTTTGAAAAGCTGGCCGGCTGCTAGTTTGGAGACTGGATCGGGAGGCACAAGGCCAGAAGCAGGAAGACCCTTCAGTGAGAGATGGTGGACCAGACCCGGGAGGCGGCGAAAGGTTGAGGGAGCTCCCTCTGATGGGAAACGGGGAGCACTGGGTGATGGAGGAGAGACAAGGAGGTGGGGGAGAAGGACAGTCCAAGGAACCTGCTCTGTTTCTGGCTCAGATCAGAGGACCATGCGCTGCTCCCTGAGGCTGGGAACGTGTGGGAAGCCCTGTCTGGGGTGAAGAGCACGTCGTGTGCTTCAGACCCACAGAGCCAACTGCTCACACCAGAGGCCCCTCAGACACAGTCTGTCCAGACGGATCTTGGCATCTTCCCTCCAAAACTGCTCCTCCTCCCGGGTGCCACTTCTCAGGGTGAGATACCGCCAACCCCCAGGCTCCAGGCTGAGAGGTCTAGAGGAAGCTGCGGCCAGAGTGCTGGTGAGCAGACAGGGCAGGAGTCAGTATTCGGGGGACACGCAGAGACTGTCACAGGCTGGGAGGAGGCAGCACGTGAGTGGAAGGAGTTCAGGTGAACCAAGGGGCAGAGAGGAGGTCGCCTTCTCCATGCTCGCGGGAGTTCAGAAAACAGCTCTGGTCATCTCCCCAGGGCTCCAGAGGCCACCCTCCCAAATTCCTTTGGTAGTGGTCACTGCCCGACCACTACCCCGAGCTCCGTGAAACCAGGGAATGTAGACGGCAAAATTATCAAAGATCTTAACCTTATTAAAAAGAAGCACCCCAGGGGCGCCTGGGTGGCTCAGTGGGTTAAAGCCCCTGCCTTCAGCTCAGGTCATGATCCCAGGGTCCTGGGATTGAGCCCCGCATCGGGCTCTCTGCTCGTTGGGGAGCCTGCTTCCTCCTCTCTCTGCCTGCCTCTCTGCCTATTCATGATCTCTGTCTGTCAAATAAATAAATAAAATCTTTTTTAAAAAGAAGAAGAAGCACCCCAGGGCACCTGGGTGGCTCAGTGGGTTAAGCCTCTGCCTTCAGCTCGGGTCATGATCTCAGGGTCCTTGGATCGAGTCCCACATCCAGCTCTCTGCTTGGCAGGGAGCCTGCTTCCCGCTCTCTCTCTGCCTACCTCTCTGCCTACTTGTGATCTCTCTCTCTCTCTGTGTCAAATAAATACAAAAAATCTTAAAAAAAAAAAAAAAAGAAGAAGCACCCTAAGTTTATAAAGAACACCTCGGATACAGTGGCTCCTGCTCTGGGTCTGACCAGAGCAGGGCAGGAGAGAGGAACATGGCCTGTGGTGGTCTCTGGACCCACTGGGGATGGGGGTGCCTGGCCCTAGGCAGCCTCTGAGCCCCAATGTGACTTCACCAGCACTTGTGAGCCCGAGGATGATTCTGACACGAGAACTCAACAATGACTACCTGCCCCTGGCTCAGCGACACCCCTCCCACCCATGCACAAACCCCAATCTTTGCCAAATCACTCTGTCCAGTCTGGAGAGTTTCCGGGACACCCGAGGGATCACTACATAAATTAAGTTTCAGGACAGAACATGATGCAACCATTAAAAACAACATTGGCCCTGAGTGTAAATACACAGGGAAGGTAATATGCAACGGTAGGTGGAAAAGAGCAAGACGCAATCTTTCATAAACAAAAAAAATCCAAATAGGTGAGAGAGGTACAGAGAAAAGGTTGAGAGGCAGTGTTCTGTGACAACAATGGGTTGAAGAAGCAGGTTTGTTTTTTCTTTTTTCTGTGAATGGAGACCTTTCTAGGATGTCCCACGTGGCTGATTGCCTGCCTCAGTTCTCCAGAATCTCCCAGAACAGGTCATAAGGCTCTATGGCTGATTTTCCAAACCAGGGCATTTTTTAAGTGAAAGGGAACTCTGGGCCAACAGTCATCAGCCAGGACTTGGCCAGGCAAACCAGGACTTATGGTCACTCTACCCAAAACCAATCCAGTTGCCCCTCTGCCCACCCCTCCCTGCTCCCTTGGGGCTTCTGTGGCCTAAAGTGACACAGCCACAATGTGGAGGGGCCAGGATCCAAACCCAGGCTGGCCTTGTTGTCTGCTCTTAACCACTCCGACAGAGACTCCATTATGAACACTAGCCAGCGGACAACCCCACAGTGTCCTGCAAATTAAGGACAAACTAGTTGACTTTTGTCACATTAGAGGGGAGCTGTGCAGAAACGTCCATCTACTTTGATGAGAAAGGCTAGATTTGTGTCACCCCAATATATGTGAGATATAATGGGCTGCAACTCAGGGAGACCCTGAGCAATCAAAGGGCAACCGGGGAGCCCAGGCAAGTTGTTGACCTGAAATAGGGCTGCGAATCTAGAGGAAGTGGAGCCGTTCCCTTGGTGGGGACACTGCAGCCATCCCAGGGACAGTAAGAGGGGCACACAAGCATGAAGAGAACGCACATGCTGAGGGACTCTTCTGGTCACTGAGATGGGTCAGCTAGCTCATTGAATTCAACCCACTGCAAAAGAACTGCTGATTGCCATTTTATTATTTTTTTTAAATCTATTTATTTGAGAGAGAGAGAGAATCAATGAGCAGGAGGTGCTGATGGAAAGAGAATCCCAAGCAGATTCCCCACTAAGTGCAGAACCTGATGCGAGGCTCGATCTCACATCTCACAACCCTGAGATCATGACCTGAGCTGAAATCAAGACCGGGACACTTAACCGACTGAGCCACCCAGGTGCCCCTCTGATTGCCACCTTATACTCGAAGTGACTTGCCTCAGCACCCAGCCTGACCCAGGGATTAGACAGGAGAGAGCTGACCTAGCCAATCTTGGCTCAGCACAGAGTAGGAACTCAACTATTGTTCTTGGGAATGGAGGGACGGACACATGACTGGCTGGCTAGGTAGCCAGGGGGGTGGGTGGATGGATGGATGGGTGGACGGGTGGTTGGACAGGTTACTCAGGCAGTTGTCCAAGCTAGATTTTGAGTGGAACCTACCCCTGCTGGATCTGTTGAATCTTTCTCCCTCAGAAGGGAATATCTCTCTCATCTCTCTTGTACACCTGGGCCCTAATTCAAGCTCCAGAGTCCTGTGAAAGGGAAACAAGCCTCCCTAAGAGCCCTCTCTGGGTTTCCGGAGTTTTGCAACAGACCCCATACCATCATCAGCATCTCAATCCAGAAACCCAACTGTCATATAGTTCATCTGTCTGCCATGCTCTCCCTCCCCCATTCCACTACCCAAGTATCCCTGGGATGGATCTTCTCCTCATCCCTCCTGTTCCACTTGATTCAGACCTCATCATCTCTTCTCTAGACCATCTCATCAGCCTCTTAGCTGGTCCCTATGCTTCCAGACTTGCCCCTTTGACGGACAACCTCCCGCTAAAGAGACCATTCTAAAATGCAGACCAGGCCCTTCCTGATCTGACCAGGGGTTCCACATTCTCTCAGACAAATCCTGGATCTGTGGTTGCAGGCTAGAGACTCTCCCTGACTCAGCACTATGCAGCCTTTCTGGGTTTCTCTCCTGTTACTTCTTCCATCGCATGCTCCCTCTCCTCCAAATGCCCCCAAAACCCACAGACAGACCCACAAACATCCAGATGCATGGCAAGGCTATTCCACGGGGAGTCGTGTTAGGCCAAGAATGAGGGGAAGGGACTGGAGCCGTGAAATTTCTTGAAGACCATGGGAATAAGGTGCCTAAGTGGCATCAGGGTCTCTGCTTGGGGGCAGAAGAGGTACCCTAGCTGGGTTTGGGTCTCTGTCAGGCTGAGTTTCTGTGTGGGGAAAGGGAGAGTTTGATCACGGACTCCCCCAGCAGAGCTGACGATTAGTAATTAACTGGGAGGAATCTCAGGGGGGGAGGTTAATCGGGGAACAGAGGGAGGGCAGCTAGGGTTTTAGGACTTTGCCCTTGACCCAAGGGTATAAAGAGGAGGGTCCCAGCCCTTCCTCAGGCCCCTGGGGCTTCCTTAAGCAGCTAAGCAGGAGCTGAAACACAGAACCCCAAGGTAAGCCCAGGGCTCCTCTCTCCCAAACACATCCTCAAGTCTTAGTAGGCAATAGCCTATCGCCCCTGTTCCTCTCCTCTGCCCTAATTCTGCTTCCCCTTCCTGCTCGGGCCCAGTCTAGACTGGCTTACCCCCTGCCCCAAAGGAAAGAGGACTCATGCTCTTCCAGCACTTAGAATTTAGCTCAGCCCCCTACTCCTCCAAACAGCCAAGGGCCCCTGGGGTGTGCGATTGTGGGTAGCTGATATAGGCTGGGGTACTCCCACCCCAACAACCAAGAACTCCTGGGGCAGTTCAAGGGGCCCTAAAGCAAGCCAAGGGCTTCTCGGATTGGAGATAATACAGGGAAACCTCCTTACCTAAACCAGCCTTGATCTAAAACTCATTCATGGGAGAAAGGCCATCAGTGTTTGTTTATTGCTAGGAGGGAGGGAGGCAAATGGGGAAAGAAGTTCAGTTGGAGGGTAACCCAGGAACTCAGGATTGTGGCCAGTAGACCCTTTCCTGAGTGCATGTCCAGCTGGTTCCAAGAGCCAACAGGTGTCCAGGTCTCCTCATGGCTCTCAGGACGGTCGGAACTCCTCCTGCATGCGCAGCCTTGGCCCATATCCGTAAGCTCGGCTAACACACGTTCCCTGGCCCCTGCTGGCTGCTCCCAGCTCCTTCCCCTCCAAGGTCCCCTGCACCCATGCCCTTGTCCCTTGCCATCCGGCCCCTCCTACTCATGTTCATCTCAGCTTGATCCTCTCTCCCCTCCACCCCCTGCCATGGGGCACACTGGTAGCACTTGTATCTGTCATTAGAACCCTTGGCCCTATTGTCACTTTCTATTCAAGGGATTATTTCATTGACATCTGTCTCCCCGTGAGACTTGGAGCTTTCTGTGGGCAGGAGCTGTCCTTGTATTTAGCCATTGCTCTACCCCAGCGTCTAGCCCAGTGCCCAGGCTACAGCAGATTCTTCATAAATACTCACTGCCTGATGAGTATAAGCATCTGGCCCGAGGACCTGAGCATCTCTGCTATTATGGGGTAGAGGGCATACTTCCCTGGGTGTGTGTCTAGGGGTCACACACCACGGGTATGTGTGCGTGTGAGTACGTGGGTATGGATGTGGACGGTGGGTGGGTGGGTATGTGTAAGTTTCCAGGACAATAGCTGTCCCTCAGTGCTGCTGCCGCCCCACAGTGTGTGCCCAGGATGATGTCCTATGGAGAGAGGCTGGGGGGCCCGGCTGTCTCCCCACTACCAGTCCGAGGGGGCCACATGATGCACGGGACAGCCTTTGCCTACGTGCCCAGCCCTCAGGGTGAGTGGTCCTCCCATCCTTGGACCCTGAATGCCCACAGTCGCTCACGTCCCAGTGAGGTGTCCACCCCTCTGAGCCTATCCCGGGGCTTCTGGGAACTCCTAACCAGCCTCCCTCCCCAGTCCTGCACAGGATCCCAGGTACCTCCGCCTACGCCTTCCCCAGCCTGGGCCCTGTGGCCCTTACCGATCACAGCTGCCCCTACGGGGAGGTTCTGGAGTGCCGTGACCCCTTGCCTGCCAAGCTGGCCCTGGAGGAGCAGCAGAAGCCAGGTGGGCCCGGGCCAGGGGTGGACAGCAGGGGTGGCAACATTCAGTGCCCTAGCCCCTGGCCCCAATGCTCATGACCAGCCCATCTCCAGAGCCTGGGCTGGCCCAGAAGATGCGCCGGGCTGGCATGACCCTCGTCAAGGTGCCCCTGATGCTCGCCTTTCTCTACCTCTTCGTCTGCTCCCTGGACGTGCTCAGCTCCGCTTTCCAGCTGGCTGGAGGTAGGGCCAGGGGAGGGGATTGGGACAGGGTTCCTGAAGGGCATCACGCAATGCTGGCTCCTGCTCCTCAGGGAAGGTGGCTGGTGACATCTTCAAGGACAATGCCATCCTGTCCAACCCCGTCGCGGGGCTGGTGGTGGGGATCCTGGTGACCGTGCTGGTCCAGAGCTCCAGCACCTCCACGTCCATCGTCGTCAGCATGGTCTCCTCTGGCTGTAAGTCGGCCCACTGGGGCTAGGGAAAGGGCGTGGGGGGCTGCGTGCCCTGGAGGGGGCTGATGCAGCATGTCAGGGCTGGGGCCAGGGGGATAAGGGGGCCAGAGAGTTAAGAGCAAAGGGCAGGACTCCAGCTTCTCGCACTCCGTTTTCCAAGCTGTGGCCAGGAATAGTCTCAGCCAGGATGGGTGTCTGAAGATCTGGAAAGGGTGGCAGATGGGGAGTCCTGCCCCAGGAAGGCTCAGCACCTTATCACCCATAGTCACTTATTCCACTGGCCAGGGAAACAGAACCTGCTGGAGCTATACATATGATTTATGGCAAGGAATTGGTTTGCATGATTGTGGGGCTGGCTGAGCAAATCCAAAATCCATAGGGCAGGTTGTTAGGAAGGGCAGGCTGGAACTCTCGGGGGGAAGCCAATGCTGGATGGCCTCCGTTTTGCTCTTAAGGCCTTTTATCTCTCTGGATGAGGCCCACTGAGATCACCAAGGGTGATCCTCTTCACTTAAAGTCAGCCGGTTGTAGAGGTGAATCACACCTGTGGAATACCTTCCAGCAGCAGCTAGATGAGCATCGGATCGAATGACTGAGTCCTGTAGCCTGGCTAAGCCGACTCATGAAACTAACCACCACGCTCGTGTACCGTGCACACATGGGCACAGATCTGTCTCCGCATGCAGGACATGGGCCCTCGGATCCACACGTGCACACACAGTGCATCTGTCCACCGTGCTTGTTCACACACATGTCCCTGGGACACCAAGGCTGGGCAGTATCGTGGCAGGACTGCCCAGTGGGGCTGGGATGTGGGCAGGTGTTTCCGGGGCAGGAGCTGGTGGCCCTCACACAGTCAGTGAAGGGGTCCCCTCTTCTGCTAGTGCTGGAGGTGAGCTCTGCCATCCCCATCATCATGGGCTCCAACATCGGCACATCTGTCACCAACACCATCGTGGCCCTGATGCAGGCAGGGGACAGGACTGACTTCCGGCGGTGAGGGGGTAGAGTGGTGAGGGGCCTGTGTGTGTTGGGGGAGGGTGGTCCCCAGGGCCAGGAGCCCCCAGCCTAAGTGCATCCTGACCCTGGCCCACCCTGCAATGTGGCCTCCCTGCCCAGGGCCTTTGCAGGGGCCACGGTGCACGACTGCTTTAACTGGCTGTCGGTTCTGGTCCTGCTGCCCCTGGAGGCTGCCACCGGGTACCTGCACCATGTCACTCGACTGGTGGTCGCCTCCTTCAACATCCATGGTGGCCAAGATGCTCCCGACCTGCTCAAGATCATCACAGAGCCCTTCACCAAGCTCATCATCCAGGTGGGGCAAGGCTGGTGTGGAGGGTGATGTGGGATAGTAAGGACCCCTCTCTCACACCCCCCACCCACATCTTGTGCACAGCTGGACAAGTCTGTGATTACCAGCATTGCCACCGGCGATGAGTCCCTGAGAAACCACAGTCTGATCCGGATCTGGTGCCACCCAGACCCCACCGGGGTGAGTCTCAGGTCTGGCCACAAGGAATATTGTGCCAATCCCTTCCAGTCCCCCAGCGGCTTTGGGGAGTTATTACCAATCAACTTGAGTTGGCATGTCATTGATCTAGCCCAGTGGTTCTCAAAGTGTGGACCAGAGGCACTCGTACCACCTGGGAACCTATTAAAGCTACAAGATATTCAGCCTTTCCCTAGACCTAAGTAGGTCTAGGGAAAACTATCAGAAAAAATTTGGGGGGATGGGACACAGCAGCCTATGTTTCAACAAGTCTTCTCAGTCGGCTGCATGCTCAAGTTTGAGAACCACTAATCTGGCTCTACCTTCTGGCTTCACAGGGAGAGAATAGGCTCTGAGAGGCTGAGACACTTGCCCGAGCTTGTCCTACCATTTCAGGGCCCTGAGGACAGGTCTAGCAGTCTAGGGCTCTCTTCTCCCCGCCAAGATGCCAGGGGTTCGTGACTCAGCTGTGCCACGTTTGGGGGTCCAGGTAACGTGGCGAGGGGGTGAAGGGGTTATGAGGGTGCCTGGGAAAGCTGGACAAACAGGAACAAGACAAGGGGGCCGTGTGGAGACCTCCCTGGAGACACAACAGCGACTTGTACTCTTGTCGGGGCTCCTTCCCCTGGAGACTGCCACAGGCATGCATCCATGTGTCCTTCTGCACCATTTCTACTGCACGGAACGGAGACCTGTTTGGATCCGTGGGACGCTTGTGCACCTGCCATGACACCAGGCTCACAAGAAAGCAGGCGATCAGCACACTTTCTCACTCAGCCACGGAAAGGGAAGTGCTTCATCAAAACCCTGATCCACGGTATTTGCTTTACCTCAGTTGCCACATTCAAGAAGCAACTCCATTCAGAACAGAGCGAAGGCAACCCGAAGCCCAGGGCTCAGCAGGCCCGGCCCCCTCCTCCTTCCTACTTGCTACTTGATATCACTGGCCCTTGATCCCAGCGTGAACACAGAGCAGCCTTTCAACCCGCCTTCTGCGGTGCCTTCCTTTGCATCGGAACCGCGCGCAGCTCTGGTCTGGCACTTCTGAGTGTTCCAGGCAGTCGGACATCAAAAAGCCCATGCGGGCAGCTCTCAGGCTGGCTTTGTGACCCCTGCAACATGGTGCTGTCTTCTCGCCTGCCCCTGGGCACTCTCTGAATTGCCCAAATCCTCTTCACTCCATAGCAGAATGGGGGTGACACAGATATCACACCGCTCGATCTTCACAGGAAACAAGCCACGGGCGGGAGCTCCTGGGCCGCAGAATCCCTCCCTGGTGCCTGCCTGCAGCTGCGCCCAGCCGGCCTCCCGCTGCAACAGGTACACCAGACGCTGCCTGCCCATGCTGGAATCCTCACAAAGTAGGGCAAGGTGGACATGGACAACCCATCTTCCGCAGGAGAAACCCGGGCCTGCTCGAGTGAAGTCAGCCGCCCAAGTTCACCCGCCAAGGGCGCTGTCCCCACTGCTCCCCACATGGCTTCCCTGAGTGCTGGTCTCCCAGCCCTCTGTCCCAGAAGAATGGGTCCGCCACAGCAGAATCCAGATGGGATTTCCCTGGCTTGAAGGGTAGCAGATGGGTGGCATTCAGGCTCCCTTTTCTCACCCCCTCTTGAGGTCAGGCCATGTGGAACATGGATCCGTAGCCATGTGCCTGCTCTGGCCATGTGTGCTGGGGGCTCTTCCTGCACCAGACTGGAACTTTTCCTGTGACCACTGTGTCTCCCTTTCAACCTCTCCTGGTGGCCTCCTGCTTTTCCCCCAACTGGACCCAACCTCACCCAAGCCAGTCTCCAAGAAACCCAGTCACCAAAGACAGTATTGGGAATCTGAAGGTTTCCAGATGGTGGAAGAAAACCCAGAGACAATTTTAACATTCCAAAACCTCTTGACACTCCAGGGTCCTACCCTTGTCCTGGGAATTATCTTCTTATATACTCACACTATGGACTGCCAACCCTGCTTGCCTGGTTTAAACAAGCATTCCTCAAGGACTTGCAGCCAGGGACACAGGATTTATCTCTGGTCCATTTTATAGGCTCAGAGAGGCTTGCCCAAATCCATACCATGGAGATAAGATGAAAATCCTGGTGGAATCTGGAGCCCATGCTTCTGAACCTCCATCTCGCTGCCTCTTCCAGAAGTCAGTCTGGTGTCCCATCATGTGTGTCCATTTCCCACTCTGCCCATCGGGCCTGAATGCCACAGCTGACCACAGCCACCCAGAGACTGCTCCGGCGGCGGCGGTAGGTGCGGCTCTAAGAAGTTCTCCTCTTGGCCACCAGATGGCGCAGCTGGCACGGTGATTTCTGCTTCCAGAAAAACAAAGACACTGAGCTCCCCTTCTGCTTCAGGCTAAACTACAGCACAGGCTCGCATCCTGTGTGTTTCTCCCAGGGAGAGGATTCTTGGAGAGTCACAGTCTTCTGTGAGCTTAATCGTGTCCTGCACCTCCCACTGGCACTTAAATCCTATCTCTCTTCCAAGAGTCCTCAAAACAAGCCCCTGGGAAGCGGTGGGCAGCGTTATAGACCTCATGCTGCAAGGGAAGGAAACTGGGGCCCAGAGAGGTTCGGTGTTTGGTCCAGTATCACACAGCTGGGAGTGGCTCAGATGGAGTTTCAGCTTAGGACTCTTGGGGTTCATTTATTCTGTTCTTCCCACGGAACTCACCCCTCCCACCACACCCCCAGGCCCAGGAAGGATGGGCACACCTAGGGGTATGTCCCAGACCCTGGGCTGCCCAGTTCTTTGTCAGGGCTAGAGCTCCCACCTTCTTGACAAGGAAGCCCTGGGCCTGCTCCCTTCCCTCACTCAGTACCCACTCTCAGCCTGACCATGCAGTCTACCCACTCTCTGGCATACCCACCCCTACTCCTCTCTAGCCCTTTACAGTCTCTGCATTCTACCCCCCCCCCCCCCCCCCACCAGCTCAGCCAGAGCCACATAACCCCAGCCAGAGGCACAAAACCCTGGCAGGAAGATCTAGGGTCAAAACCCTAGACTTTAGCCCTCAGCTTTGCCCTGCCCACACACAGCCAGCCCTGAGTCAGATGATACCCCCTCCCCTGAAGTTCCTCCCCTAAGAGACCCTGGGCCCAGCCAGGTCAGTGGGGCACAGGCTGGTCAGGTACCCATTTGTCTCAGGGATCATCTGCCCAGGGCTCCAAGCTGGTCCACCACAGTGCTCCCCAACAGGGCCAGGACCCTGAGACACACCGGCAGGAGCTATTGATCCTGACCTAGGACCTCAATCTCACACAAACACATAAGCACATGCTCTTCCCACCATGTGGTCCTAGATGGGCCCACGGATGGAGGGGGTCTAATCCTGATTAGGAGGCATGATGTCTTACTGAAGACTTAACATGAGATAAGTCTGAGGAGAGCACTTGGCACACATTTCCTCCCATAACCTTTACAATAGCTCTCTCTCTCTCTCTCTCTCTTTTAAAGATTTATTTATTTGAGAGAGAGAGAATAGGCAGGGGGAGCAGCAGGCAGAGGGAGAGGGAGAAGAAGGCTCCCCGCTGAGCAAGGAGCCCAACGTGGGGCTCGATCTCAGGGCACCGGGACCATGATCTGAGCCGAAGGCAGAGGCTTAACTGACAAGCCACCCAGGCACCCCTTTATAACAGCTCTCATGTCATCTGCTTTAAACAGTCTGAGAGGTGGCATGATTTGTCCCAGGTCATTGGCACAAGAAACAGGACTTGCTCACATCCACTGGACAGCTGACACACGGCTCTCCCCCTTACACCCAGCTCTCGCCTACCCACACAGCAGTTACCACAGCCTCCCCAGCCTGCTTTTCCGGTGGAGCCCACCAGAACTCTCCTAGTTTCTCAACTTGCAGTGGAGGCCTGGGTTTGAGGGTGCCTCAGGGCCCTGGTCTGGCCAGCTAGAACACAGATGAGCATACTGCCTCACTCACAGCAGCTCAGGCCACTAAGAGAAACCAGATTTCAAGCCAGATGCCAGAAATAGTTCTCATTTCTAGATTACATTTTATAAATGACATGATTTGGAATAAACCCTAAAGGAGCCATGACACTGAAGGGCCACTACCCCACCTGAGACATGACCCACAGCACAGGAAAGGTCCGGGGCTGTGCTGTGGAGGGCAGGACTTCTGGGACCAGTGCCCATATCAGCTCTCAGAGGTGTAGAAGGTGAATAAGGAAAAGTCGTAGCTCTGGGATTTTGCCCGGGGCCCTAGGCGTTCTTGTCCCTTTCTGGGGCTCAGTTCTTCCTTTGGGCTGGGATCCTGAGGGCAAGGAAAGGCTCCCCAATTACATTCAAGAAAAAAATAATTCCTCAGTCCAATGAGGCTGCGAAGTAGTGGTCCAGACCCATGTGGCCCTCGCATAATTGTAAAGAACGGGATTTCTCTTGCAGACTCGGGCCATTTGGCCATGCAGGGCTTCATCCCTGGATGGCGACAGCGGCCTGGAGCTGAGTGGCTACTGCCCCTATAGGCCCAAAACGCAGTCCTCCACCTCCTCCACGCTCAGCCTGAGCGCCTCAGTTAGGCTACCTGCCTGGCCCTGGGCCTTCTGAATTGGGGGGCCTCTCCCCACTGAGTATGTGGGTAGGAAGTAGGTGGGGACTGGACTTCTGCCCCCTGGTGGTCCCCCTTCCCCATACCCCAACCTTCTCCATAAGGATTTGAGCAAGAGGACAGTGGAGCTTGGACTAATGGTGCCTCAGGCGAGAGGATGGGGCACAGATGCTGGGGAAGCGGGCAGGGCAACACCAGGAGAGGGCCAGTAATAAAGGATGGGGAAGGGAGAGTTTTCATAAGGAGGTCCATGGTCAGAAGCACCCAAGGCCAAGGAGAGGTTGAGGAGAACGAGGACAAGAAGCCACAGGATTAGGGTGTCTGGGTGGCTCAGTTGGTTAAGTGACTGCCTTAGGCTCAGGTCATGATCCTGGAGTCCCGGGATAGAGTCCCACATTGCCTCCCAGCTCAGCAGGGAGTTTGCTTCTCCCTCTGACTCACCCCCCTCTCTTCGTGCTCTCTCTCTCTCAAATAAATAAATAAAATCCCTGTGGGCCCCAGTGAGAGCCGGATGGGAAGATGGATAGGACAGAATATTCAGAGGGCTGACCGTGGCCAGATTCTCGTGTGGCAGGTATTTCCACCCCCAACTCTCCAGCAAAGGAGACAGGCTAACTGTCCAAGGGCATGTAGTCAGGAGGACCACCTCTATCCCCCACCCCCCCCCCCCCCCCCCCCCGCCTCTTCCTAACCTTCCCCCTTATCTCCAACCCCAGGCTACATTTTCCTAAATTCTAAGTCACTCTCCTCTTAATCCAGGTTCCCACCCCCCTGCCCAGGGCAGAGGCCAACACCAGCTGGACCCTTGGAAATGCCACCATGGAGAAATGTGAGTGCCTGCATCACAGATGTCTGGCATGGCAGGGGCACAGCTGGGCAGAGGAAGGGCTGCACCCACCCCTGCCCCCCGCCACTGCTGCTATCAGTCCCAGGAAAACCAGCTATCAACCAGCTCAGGTCCTGGGCTTGGGCTAGCCTTGCTGTTGAGGCTAAAGGAGCCTGGGGTGGGACTTTAGGCTCCAATCCCAAGAAGGCATCAAAAGTGGGGGGCTGGGAACAAGCTGTGGGGGTTCAGCTCTCAGCTGCTTGACACTTTCCCCTGCCAGGCAACCACATCTTCGTGGACACAGGGCTGCCTGACCTGGCCGTGGGGCTCATTCTGCTGGCCAGCTCCCTGGTGCTCCTGTGCACCTGCCTCATTCTCCTTGTCAAGATGCTCAACTCTTTGCTGAAGGGCCAGGTGGCTAAGGTCATTCAGAAGGTTATCAACACAGGTGAGCCCCCAAGAACTGCATGTGCGGGCCCCAGGATGGGACCTTTCAAATCTTACTAAGTCCCACTGTTGCTTTGCTGTGTGATCTGGGCAAAGCCCTGCCATCTTGAGCCTGTTTCTCCCTGTGAACAAAGAAGGGGTTGAGTCAGGTGATTTCTGAGGCTCCCGAGGTGCCGGCAGCCGGGCATCTGTGGCTGCCCCTGACTGTGGTTCCATTCCAGTAGGTGGCTCGAAACAGATTCTCAGTGGCCACAGACGCATTCAACAAATACTCCCTACACCTGTGTGCCCAAGCATGGAGCATGCCGCGGTGCCAAGGGTCCAGAGCTGAGCCCGAGATGGTCCCACCCTCAGGGGATTCCCAACCCAGAGGACGAGACAGATGTGTAATGAAAAATAAATGATCGAGGCGGCATACATTCATACTGAGGGGTGACTCCCAAGGAGAAAGCAAAAATGACAGAGTATGGAAAAAGTTGCTTTCAGTGGGCAGTCAGCAGCCTATGTGAAGAGGCCGAAATGAGGAATAGTAGTCAGACGTGGCTGAAGAGTGTTCTGCGCAGAGGGAACAGTCAGTGCAAAGGCAAAGAGGCGGGAACAAGCTGGGCAGAAAGATGGCCTGCAGGGTGGGGGGAACTCAGTGATCGAGGTGGGGAGAGGTCAGCAAGATCACAGGGAAGGAGCCGACCCCGGGGGCCCCCACAGGCTGTGATCAGAGCCTGGACTTCAGTAAGGGTTCCGGGGGCCCTTGAAGGGTTGGGGCAGGGGAGTGACATGGTCTGATTTTCATCGCAAGCTTCATTTCAGGCTCCGGGGACAGTGCCCGGCACTGGCAGAGGTTGCATAATGAATGCTGGAGTCAGGTGCATTCGTGGATCTCTGAGAGCTTAGGGATGGGAGAAACAAAGTCTGCCAGAGGGCCGAGGGTCAGGGAGGGCTTTTCAGCAGCCATGTATCCGCACGAAGCCCCGAGGAGGAACACGAAGAAAGAAGGATATTCTGGGCAGAGAGGACAGTCAACCAGTAGTCTGATGCAACCAGGCTGAGAAGGGCCTTTAATCCAAGACCAGGGAGGGCGAGTAGAAGCCCCCGCAGTTGAGCAGGGGACTGGACAGACAAGGCCCCACCTGCAAGCTGGTACCCAATACCTCCTCCCTAAGGTAGGTCCTGGCTTCTCTGCCCATGCCCTCCTCCTGACCCTGCTGGGATGGGGGTGTCCTCGTAGACTTCCCCGCCCCCTTCACCTGGGCCACAGGCTACTTTGCCATGGTGGTGGGCGCCGGCATGACCTTCGTTGTCCAAAGCAGTTCTGTGTTCACCTCGGCCATCACCCCACTCATCGGTGAGTGCCCATGGCATGGTGGGGCAGGGGGAGGGGCAGGCTGGTAGGGAAAGGGCCAAAGGAGGGGCCTGGGGGTGAACCTAGCCTGTCTGCCCCCAGGCCTGGGTGTGATCAGCATCGAGAGAGCCTACCCCCTCACGCTGGGCTCCAACATTGGCACTACCACCACGGCCATCCTGGCTGCACTGGCCAGCCCCCGGGAGAAGCTGTCCAGCTCCTTCCAGGTACTCTGGGGGGGTGCCTGCCGGGGGCGAGACAGGGCTGGGACTGAGGTGTGGCACCTGACACAGGGTAGGACACCACATATCAAAGTTTCTGACTGCCTCCTAAGGCCCACCCACTATCCCAAGCTCTGTGGAAACCGTATGGGGCAAAGTCGGCCCGGTGCCAGCCCCAAGACCTTAGCATCTACCAGGCAGGATTTACCTAAATAATCACACAAATAGCAGCTAGTGGGATCTGCGCTCTGAGGAAGGGGTGCAGCAGGGCAGGGGGCTGGGCCATTCTCGGGGACCAAGAACAAGTAGGGGGGCAGATGGCAAAGGGGTTGCTGTCCTAGGAGCAAAGGAGTGAGGACAAGCCTAGGGCTGGGGCCAGGGCTTGGACCAATCAGGAGGCCAGAGCCATGGAGCCAGAAACTAGTATGCTTCTCTTTGCTGCTGGGTTCAGGAGGATCTGCTGGGGAATTTGCGAGAGGGGTCAGTGGGAGGAAATGTGTAGCGTTAGGGCAGAAGTGTCTCAGTATTTTCCTAGGAGCACATCAGCCCTGATTTTGCTGCTGCCCAGGCCGGGCCAGGCTCCCGTTATCCAGCAGTGCTGGCAGGACAGGGAGCGGGGGCCCATGCCTATCTCAGCCCTCTGCCCTCTCCTCTACAGATCGCCCTCTGCCACTTCTTCTTTAACATCTCGGGCATCCTGCTGTGGTACCCGGTGCCCTGCACGCGCCTGCCCATCCGCATGGCCAAGGCGCTGGGCAAACGCACAGCCAAGTACCGCTGGTTTGCCGTCCTCTACCTCCTCCTGTGCTTCCTGCTGCTGCCCTCGCTGGTGTTCGGCGTCTCCATGGCAGGCTGGCAGGCCATGGTGGGTGTGGGCGCACCCTTCGGGGCCCTGCTGGCCTTTGTGGTGCTCGTCAGCGTCTTGCAGAACCGCAGCCCTGGACACCTGCCCAAGTGGCTGCAGACGTGGGACTTTCTGCCCCGCTGGATGCACTCGCTGCAGCCCCTGGACCGCCTCATCACCCGTGCCACACTGTGCTGCGCCAGGCCTGAGCCCCGTTCCCCACCGCTGCCCGCCAGGGTCTTCCTGGAGGAGCTGCCCCCCGCCACCCCCTCCCCCCGCCTGGCACAACCTGTTCGACACAACGCCACCCGCCTCTAGCCCAAAGTGCTGCTGGGGGGCAGAGAAGGGCCTGCACTGGGTGCCCAGTGTGGATGGGCGGAAGGGTGTGTCCGAGCACACCGGGCATGGGCCTGTCCTTGGGTGGGTCTGCAGAGGTCTGGGCTTGTGGGACTGAGAGTCCATGGCATCCTGCGTGTGTGGACTAATATACCCGTGGGGGGCTGTGAGCAGGCTGCAGGGTACCTGGCTATGACTGTGAGTCCTTGGCCCCCAGGGGGTCTTGTTTGGAGGCCTGTGCTTGGCTCTCCTGTACACACAAGTCCAACTCGGCAGAGCGGGAGTAAGGGTGGGTCCGAGAATGGGACTTGAAGCTGTTTGCTTGTGCAGAGATGTGGGTGCCTGAGTCACTGGCTGAGTTCTCACGCTCCCTGTCACCTTCCTTCCTCCATTAGACACCCTCCTCATCCTCACCCTGCTGTTCTGCAGTACTGCCACAACCCCCTTTCCCGATATTGTGTGATGAAAAAGGAATTACATCCTCATTATGCATTTACAATTCTGTGTGCTCTCCATCTGGGGAGGGAGGGAGACCATGGCTTGGGGTTCAGCAGCACTATTTCCTGCAAGCCCACCACAACAGTCCACCTCACCCTGCCTTAATGAGTCCAACTCCTGATTCAGACTTCCTGGGAGTCTTTCCTAGGGGCCGGGGCCACCCCCAAGGCAAGTATAAGGAGAGCATTCTGTGCCATCCCCACCCACCCCAACCAGCCGACTCCCTCCCCCTTTCTAGGATAACATTAGTGTTCCAGAAAACAAGTGACAGGTGGGGGCTTGTCAGGAGACACGGGGTGGGGGGGCAGGGAAGGTGAAAATAGGCAAGAGAGGCCATGCCCTGGGCCCTGGAGCATAGTGGACAGGGACCAGCCACCCTCCCTCCCATCTTTGTCCTTTCCCTTTGGGCAATAAACCAAGCCTCACTTAAACTCATCCAAGATTTTCAATTCCTCCCTTTCCATGGGGGCCCTGGAGCTGAGGCCTGCAGAGTGAGGGTCAAGGGATGGGCAATACCTAAGTTGTTCCTTCTAGTCCAGGGAGTCCTCTGGGGTCTTTGGACTCCAAGAGGGGAGGAAGACCCTAGGGCCTCAGACCTCATTGTGATGGTCTTGGACATTTGCTCTCCTTCCACTCCCTTTGGGGTATGTGGAAGGAGACCCAAGAACCTGAGAGCCCTAGAGCTGCTCTCCAAGCTGCCAGCCCTATTCCATCACCCACTCACAACACTTGCAAAGGCTTCCTCCTGCTAAGTGGGGGGGGGGGGGGGGGTGAGAAGTGCACCGCCCTCCAGCCTTCCTCCTGACTCCCTGACACCCCATAGGGCCAGGCTGGGGTGCACCTGGGGAGGGATGTGGGAGGGGCTCCCTTTATAGTGTGTCTTGCACACAGGTGTGGAAAGTTATTTTGGGAAAGGACTCTGGGAAATCAGGCCAGGGGTTTATACAGGGCACTGATGGGTAGGAGGGCCGGGTCTAGGGTACGGGAGGCTGGGAAGCCTCTGGACTCAGAATCCCAGCCCCATCACGTAACCCTGCCTGCAAGAATCTTCCAGGGAAACTGGTCTCCTCATCTGCAACTGTCCTGTGCGCAAATACAGGATGAGCCAGCCACGCCCAGCATTTATTTTGGCCGTGCCGCTCCGCCTCCTAGCTGTCCCGCTAGGTGCCCTGCTTTCGCAGACCCTTGATCAGTTCATGCACCGTCTTATTGAGGATGCCCCCGTGCACGCCGCGCCGGCCCATGAGCACGAGGAGCACGCGCGGGGTGTGGCCGACGCAGACCGCGCGCCCATCCAGCCCCTTGGTGCGCGCGTCCAGAACTCCATCGCCCTCAGACAGCAAGTGGTCGCGGATGACGCAGCAGCGGCGGCCCGCCACGCTGAGGCCCGACTGCAAGAAGGTGCGCCGGTCATGCCCTGTGAGCACACCCACCTCCTGCGGCGATATGGCAGCCAGAAGGCCTCCGGGGCGCGATGCCCACACGCAGCGATTGTCTGAGTGACCCACGATGGCCACGTCGTCAATGCGCTGGTCACGCAACACCGCACTGATATAGCCCTTCCAGTCTCCCATTCCGGCTCAGAGTGCACTCCTCGCGTCTGGCCGCACTTTCCCGGGCTATCCGGCTGTTCCCGGTGCCTGGAACCCCAGGCACTGTGACGCATGTCGGGGCGGATTGTGACACTGAGGCATGGCAATGTCACAGAGAGGCTGCGTGCACTGGAGAATGTATACGTGGAGCGAGGGGAAGGCGTGGTGAAGTTGGAAAGTTAGCCTAAAAGAGGAAATCACGTCCCTCTATATAACCCTTGAGAAGCTAACTTAATTGGCTCACCACGCACAGCGTACACATGGGTTTAAGAACAAAAAGAGCAAGTCTGGACAGCTAGACCTCGCAGCCTAGTAACCATTCAAACCCCAGAATCCCCAGTTTGGTTCAATGTTAGGAACATCAGACTCTCCTGGAAATCTGTTAAACAGATTGCTGGGTCCCAACTCAAGAGTTTCTGATTCAGTAGTATGGGAGGCAGCCAGAGAAAAATGCGTTTCTAACAAGTTCCCCATTGATGCTGCGACTGCTGGTCCAGGCACACTTTGAGCCCCATTGCCCTAGTGCAAGTTGGTGGGGGTAAGGGGTATCTTCTACATTGCCAGCTCTAAGTCCACACCCGTGTTTTAATGTTAAGCCTTTCTGGCCCTGGTTCTCAGCTTCCACTGCATATGGAATCATCCAGAGAGATATAAAAACATACCACTACCCACACCCCAACTCTAGAGATACTGATTTAATTGATCCGAGGTAGATCTCAGGCATAGGTTCAAAAAGCTCCCCAGATGATTCTGGTGTACAGTAGAGGTTGAGAACCTCTGTTCTAGAAACGTCCAATGATAGTATTAGTTTCAAACAAAGAGTAAATAATATGGAGTCATCTTGCTCAGGGCTTGGTACACAGTACCGCTTAGTAAAAATCCACTGGACATGAATCTCTAATATCTTGCTTAAGATCTCAATAGATCCTGTTCCCTGAGGGGTGTGGAGAACTGGACAGGTTTACTGTCTTGGTGTCTCCCATCCGGGTCCCTGCAGAGCTGTGCCTCTCAAGCATTTTCAAAAGCACTTTATTGAGTGCCTACTCCAGGCCTGGGGCTAAGAGGAATGGAACACAATCCCTGCCATCCATAATCATGGGCCAGCCACCCTTCCGTTCCAGAATTGCTCAGGAGGGAACGACGAGTCCCTGGACGAGTCTCAGGAGTTGGTGTGCTCCTGGATCCAGGTCAGGTAGCTGGCCACGTCGGTGTACACACCTGGCTTGTAGCGGTCGCCACAACCCGAACCCCAGCTGATGATACCTCGCAGGATGAGCTGGCTCTCTGTGGCATCGTCCTCACACACTAGCGGCCCCCCGGAATCACCCTGGGTCGGGGACACGTGCCTCAGCGCCCTTGGTCTGGGGTCTGCACTTGACCGGGTGGAGGAGGACGCCAAGCCCAAGCCCGCGCATGGACTCACCTGGCAGGCGTCCGTGCCGCCCTCCAGGAAGCCAGCGCAGAGCATGCCGGGGGTAAAAGAGGCTCCGTGCACTTCAGGGGCGGAGCAGCGCTCCGAAGGGATGAGCGGCACCTGCGCTTCCTGCAGGAAACTGGAATATTCCCCCGCCCCTGCGAACCAAGAGCGCATTCCTCACACCCAGTGCGACTCTGCTTGCCGCCCACTAATTGGACTCTATAGCAGCAAGCTCGTGAAAAAGAGAGTTGCTCTTAACACCATTTTATAGACAAGAAAACTGAGACCAGAGAGGACCCGGAATTTGAATGCGCGGGGTGGAGCAGGACTGCTTTGGAACACTACCCCCACTTCCCACCCAATGTCTCAGAACAATGCTCCCCAACTAGCGAACCGACTGCCCCAGCGAGGCCAGCATTCTTGGTAGCTCTTGCATCGCAGTGCCCAGAAAGAACCAAGAGAAAGTGTGATTCTATCTGTACTCCTTAGGAGACTTGCCCGCCCCCCCGCCCCCAAGCAGTGAAGCCCAGGCCCTGGCAGGAGGGGAATGACTGCAGAAACAAGGGCCCTGCAAGTCCTCCCAACCCACCAGGTCAGCGCCACCTGTCCCCAGTGGTACCCAAACTGCGGGTTTCTCTCGCCTACCCCAGTGGCCAGAGGTGTCCCTACCAACCCCTGCCGTTCTGCCTACCCTCGAACTGGTGGCCCCAGCCGGCAACCTCGCAGAGCGCGGCCTCGGGCTCGGCTGGGCTGGCAGCGCCGCTCGGCAGGCACACCGGCTGAACGAAAGGCGACGGGAGCGCGCAGTGGCCATCCGCTGTCTCCTGCAGGCGCAGCAGCGCTAACCCAAGCGGGGAGGAGGGTGAGACCCGGACGCCGCGGGACTCAGAGCCCTCCCCCACCCTTTTCCCCTGGTCGCCGCGGGGGCGCCCCCACGCACCCAGGTCGTGCTGGTAGGTGATGGGCGAGAAGGCCTCGTGCAGGCTGTACGCGCGCACGGCCAGCGTCTGGCACTGCTCACAGCTCTGGTTATGGCGGTCCTGGCCAAGCACCACCGTCAGCTCCTCCGGCGCCGGCCTGCAGGCGGAGGGGTCCGGGGGGTGGGGAGCGTTCTCAGGGCAGGCCACTGGCCTTCTGCTCCTGAGCCCTTTGCTGGGTTTCAGCTTCCTTCTGGGGGGCTGGGGAAGGGGGCGGGGAGGTAGGGCAATGATTGGGGTCGGGGGCGCGCGGAAGCCGGGCACGTAGGAGCCAGGAGCTGAGGGTCCGGGCGGGGACTCGCCGGTTCTGCAGGCAGTGAGCTGCCGTCAGCACCCAGCAGGAGGCGATGAGGCTACCCGCGCAGAAATTGTGGCGCCAGTACAGCGCGGCGATGTAGGGGTGCGCCCCGGGCAGGGCCACTAGGCCCCCGACGACGCGGCTCAGGGAGGACAGCCGTTTCCGGAGCCGCTGTCCGCAGCCAGAACTGGGCACAGGAGTGGGCTGCTCCGGGATGGCGCCCGAGGCTGTGGGAGCAGCCCAGGCTGAGTGCTAGGAGACCCATCAAGGGCTGGAAGGTAGCTCGCCGTGCGCCCTCCGATTTCCCGTCCCTTCCCAACTACCTGGGGTCGGGGGCTGAGGCTTCTGCAGTGCCGAAAGCGAGGGCAAGGGAAGGTCCGGGTGCCCAGAAGGGACCCGGGTTGGAGACAGGTTCTGAGGAGCCGCCAGGCTTGGGGCCCGGCACCGTGCCAGGCGGCAATATTCCCAGCTCAGCCGGTCGCCACTCCACACGAAGCACCACGGGCGGGTGTCATTGTCTGGGTTCCTACAACCACGGGAGGGAGCGCTGTTAAAGCGCGAGGAGCCGCAGAGGGCCCTGGGGCAGAGGGGCACGCCCTACCCGCCCCAACCAGAGCACCGGCAGAAGGCGTGGTTGCCCAATCCCCAGTTAAGCGCTTGCTCTGCAGTCACTTTCTGATAGGTGGCCTCGGAGGCCCACGGTCGACACCGGGCACCCGAGAGCGCAGTCGCCGCTCTACCGCGGTAGTCCTGCCCGCGACCCTCGTAGCAGTGTGCCTCAGCGTCTGGGGAGAGAGGAGGCTCCTTGCAGTCGGGAGGCGGTATGGTTTCCCACCACCCTCTCAGCCCCTTTCCGCACTCACCCGACTCTGGCTCCCGGAGCCCTTCCTCCCTGGGGGCGGAGCTTCTGCGTCCCCCAAGATCCCGACTCACCCACGACTTACCCACATCGCACAGGCGTCCAGCGTAGCCAGCCGGGCAACGGCACAGGAGGTGGCCCTCCGCCTCTAAGCAGCTGCCCCCGTTGAGGCACGGGTTGGTGCGGCAGACTGGCAGATGGAGGGCACTGAGCCACCTCTGGGCCCAAAGACCCCACAGAGAATTCCCCTTTCCTTGGACACGCAGCCCCATTTCCTAACAGTTTCTCCTCCCGACCTTCAGCTTCCCTCCCAGGCCAGTTCTCCACCCATCCACTCACCCTGGGTGGCCAGCAGCTTGCAGTGGGCCTCAGGACCCTTGCACTGGCACTTGGCCACACCTGCCGGCTGGAGCCTATGCCATATTTCTTTCTCGTGGAAGAACTGGAGAAGCTGAGGTTCAAAACACTTCTCTGGGGACAGAGGAGCGGGAGCAGTGGTCTCAGGAGAGGCTGGGATCTTGCCAAGTCCCTGGGGATCCAGAGACCAGTAGGCCCAGGACTGCCCTATTTCCCCAGCATCCTCTCCCCTGACTTCACCATCTCCTTACCTATCTGGCAGTGCTTCCCAGTGAAGTGTTCTGGACAGATGCAGTGTGGGCCATGTGGCATGTTCACACAGGTCCCTCCCTTCTGGCAGGGGCTGTGTTTGCTACAGTGGTCTGAGAGATGGACACAGTGAAAGGAAGAGTGGAGAGCCTGAGTCAGACAGCGGGGTCTGGGGGGCCAAGTCCCTACCCAAACCTGCTTGTCTTGTGACCTTGGCACTCCCAGCTTTCCATGCTTTAGTTTACCTACCTGCAAAATGGGGCTACCTTCTCCTAGAACCTTTCCCTCCAGAGGGAGGGACGGGTCTGGATGGGCCCAGAATACCAGGTGTATAAGTGCTGATGATACCCAGGAGAGTAACTAGTGGGGAGGAGAGGGCCCTGGGCACCCCAAAGGCTGTGTGTAGCACCTTGCACTTTCTTGGGCTCCAGGCAGTATCCCCATTGCTGGTCCCGCTCGAAGTTGGGGGTGGTAGCACACCTGTAGAAAGAGATGAAGCTTCCCTCCTCTGCCCTCCTCTGTCAGAGCCCCTCTCTTCAAGCAGGCTTCTGGGGGCAGAAGGATGGGCAGGCTCCATCTTCCACAGGCCCCGGCTCCCACCCCTTCTGGGTAGTCTTACCAGGGCCGGGGGCCGGGCCGGCCCCTGTGGATACATTTATGGTACAGCTGCCGGTTGTACTGGAAGGGGAAGTAGCAGGGCTCCCCAGTGACCGTGAGAACTGCAGAGATAACACAAGCCCTGATGACGTTCCCCCTGCACCCCCCCCCCCCCCGCCCAGGTGCCACCCCTCAGGGTCTGGTTGGAAAACAGGACCCTTGAGAAGATCACTGTGCCTTCAAGACTGCATCCTGCCTAAGAGCTTCAGCTCTGCAGTCAGACAGGTGGAATGGACTCCAATTTCACCACCTACTCGCTGTGTAACCTTAGGCAAGTCTGCAGCCCCAGGTCTAGAATAGTGCTTGCCACCGAGTAGGCACTTAAATACTAGTCAACTGCAGAAGCCGCTTGACTGCTCTGAGCCTTAGTTTCCTCCTGTGTAAAGTGGCAACGATAATAATATTGTTGACCCTTGAAAAATCCAAGTTTGAACCACACAGGTCTGCTTATAAGTGGATTTTTTGCAATAAATACAGTACTACAGATGTGTTCTCCTTATGATTTTCTTAATAACATTTTCTTTAGCTTACTTTATTGCAAGAATACACTTTATAATACATTTAATATACAAAATATGTGTTAATTGACTATTTACATGATCAGTAAGGCTTCCGGTAGGTAGGCTACAGTAGGCTATTAGTAGTTAAGTTTAGGGGAGTCGAAAGTTCTACATGGATTTTCTACTGCACAGGAGGGAGGGCATCAGTTCTGCTAACCTTGTGGTTCAAGGGTCAACCATACAGTTGAAGACTTTCAGTTTTGCAAGATGAAAAGAATTTCTGGAAATGGAGGGTGGTGATGTTTGCAGGCCAATAGAATGTGCTTAATACCACTGAACTGTATACTTAAAAACGATTGTGATGGTAAATTTTATGTAATGCATATTTTATAACAAAAGTAACTTTTAATGATGCAGATATCCTAGTACAGAAAACATAAGTTTAAATGAAGACCAAGTTAAAAACAGCATGTCAAATGTGGACCTATTTTTGTACAAATATATTTACATGTGCATTAAAAAGAAATCTAGAAGGACATGCTCCAAAGTTTGTAGGAGTGGTTTTGTAAGAAGATAGTGGATTATAGAGGAATTTTTTCTTCTTTTGCATTTCTGTAATTTCTAAAGTTTTTACAATGAAAATATTGCTATTATTATTTTCTAAAACTGTACCCTCAAACCTCTCTATTTGCCACATTTGCAAACCTGCCTTCTTGCACAAATTTATATGTATTCCCAAAACCAATTCTCAGGATGCTTTTCTGGTCATTCATGGACATGCACAGAACAGTGAAAAATGTGAGGTGGCTGAAACATGTTCCCAGCTGAGGGGAAACAAGGTAACGCTCTGCCTCCTGTTTCAGCTCTCCTCCTGTAAAGAAGTGTCCTTTAGGGGTGCCTGGGTGGCTTAGTGGGTTAAAGCCTCTGCCTTTGGCTCAGGTCATGATCCCAGAGTCCTGGGATCGAGCCCCGCATCGGGCTCTCTGCTTAGCAGGGAGCCTGCTTCCTCCTCTCTCTCTGCCTGCTTCCCTGCCTACTTGTGATCTCTGCCTGTCAAGTAAATAAATAAAATCTTAAAAAAAAAAAAAAAAAAGAAGTGTCCTTTGGGGCTCCCGGGTGGCTCAGTCATTAAGCATCTGCCTTTGGCTCAAGTCATGATCCTGGGATTGAAGCCTGCTTCGCTTTGGGCTCCCTGCTCAGTGGGGAGCCTGCTTCTCCCTCTCCCACTCTGCCTGCTTGTGTTCCCTCTCTCGCTCTGTCTTTCTCTCTGTGTCAAATAAATGAATAAAATCTTAGAAACAAAAAAAAACCAAAGAAGTGTCCTTTTACGGCCTACTTAGAGCCACATTTCTGAAATCTTGTACTTCTGGTAGATGCTTTTTCTGTTGAAAATGGCCCCCAAATATATTGTTGACTTTCCTAAGTGCAAGCAGGTCATGATAGGTACTATGGAGAGTGTTTCTGGGTGAGATAAGCTTTGTCCAGGCATGAGTTACAGTGCTGCTGGCCACAGCTTCTGTATCAATGAAGTAACAATAGATTAAGGAAAGCGTCTTGAAAGAGAAGCACACATAAAATGAGATTTTCTATAGACGATTGATGAAAATGCCGTGACTGGAGCTCACAGGAACCTCATCTTGTGTTTCCTTTAGGAACAGCCATTCAGTATTTGCTAATTCAGTGGTCTTGGTGACTTTACAGAACATGACAACCAGGAATGACAGGACTTGAAGATCTACTTCAGAGAAGGGTTGTGAAGCTTACATGAGATAATATCTATCAAGCACTTAGCACGGGGTCTGGCCCATAGTATGTGTTAAATAAGTATCAGCCGCTATTTTGTTGCTAAAGGCACAGTGGCACCTGCTGAGGGCCAAACCAGGAACAGGAGTAAAGGAGGAGGGAGGAGTTTTAGATGGACCTTTAAGATGCCAATGGGATGGACAGAGAGGAGGAGGATCTCAGGTAGGTGGTTAGGCAAGGGCAGGGCACCTAGGTTGGCTCAGGCGAGAGAGAAGGAAGCAGTTTGGCGGGCTGCAAAAGGATGAGGAGAGGAGGCAGAGGCAGGCAGTGTTGGGTGTGGGGGGGCCCTAGTGCCACACTGAGGAGCTGGGCCTGGCCTCACTACACAAGGCTTACCAGGGCAGGGTCCACAGGATTTCACAATTCTAGGCAAATATTGAGAGCCAGGAAGAATGAAGGCAATGGAGAGTTGTGGCCTGGCTTGAGGAGAGGGGAGATGCAGACATCCCCCTTTAAAAGGGAGCTTGGGGGGCGCCTGGGTGGCTCAGTGGGTTAAGCCTCTGCCTTCTGCTCGGGTCGTGGTCCCAGGGTCCTGGGATCGAGCCCCGCATCGAGCTCTCTGCTCAGCGGGGAGCCTGTGTCCTCCTCTCTCTCTGCCTACTTGTGATCTCTGTCTGTCAAATAAATAAATAAAATTTAAAAATAAATAAATAAATAAAAGGAAGCTTGATAAGTAAAAGCTAATAGAGTTTAATCATTTACCAGGCCGCAATCTGTGGGCCAAGTGCTTCACATGGATTAACGGCTCATTTCTCGTCCACAACCCTAAGAGGTTTTACTATTACCAGCCTTTATGGTTAGGGAAACTGAAGCTTGGAGAGGTCAAGCTACTTGCCCAGAGTCACCCAGCACATAAGGGATGAAGCCAGGATTCAGAGGCATTTAGGCTCCAGAGCCCTGCTCTGATCCTTCCTTGTTCATCAAGGCCCCCAGCCTCTGTGTGGCACGACTAATGCCTGTGAGATGTACAGAGGGAAGGGGAGGAAGAGGAGAGGCTAGGGAAATGAAAGACGAAGGGAAGGCACTGGACTGGGCACTCAGACACAGCTCAAGGCCTGCCCTCAAGGAGCGCACAGTTCACTGGGGGTCCCCAGTGCCCATGGGCATGCGCCCTGGTGCACAGTAGACACACTGGTTTGAATGCCAGTCAAAGTGGAGACAAAGTGAAGAGTACCGGGATCCCTCCCCTTGCTCCAAGGGCCCAAAACTGCCATCTGCACGTTCCCCAACATGCTCATTCCCACCCAAGAGTCTCTTAGGAAGTGCAGCCAGGGTACTTACCCACTGTGTGCTGATCCTTTCTGTGCTTATGCTCCTTGAGGGCTTTCAAAGGTGGCATCTATAAGAGAGAGAAGAGGGCAGGGAATTTTCCCAGAAAGTCGTAGCCTGCCTCTGATCCCATGCCAGTTCTCAGCTTCCTCTCAGATCTCAGAAATGCAGAAATTTCCTCAAAAGACCTGGACCCTTCCTCTTCCCCTTGTCTCCCTTCCCCCAGAAATGAAGTCCATGTCCTCATATCCACCAGCCCTGGCTGTCTGTCTCTCTTTCTTCCATCTGGGCCTTATGGGTTATTCTCACCTTTCCAAACAGGCCTGCCAGTCACCTGGACCAAAAGGACATGAGCAGAGGCCAAGGCTATGATAGGGACCCCCAGGGCCATCCCAGCACAATCCTCCTGGTTCCCAAAGACCTCACCAAAAGTGCTGACTCCAGGCTTCCCAGCAGGGACCCCAGAAACAGCAGAGCCCTCATGGTGTCTGTCTGTTAGTCCAGCTGCTTGCCCAAGAGTCCAGGTCAACAGAATTGGTCAAAGGTTCCTGAGTCCTGGGAAGTGGAGATTGGCCAAGCTGCCCTCCTGGGCCTCGCAGGGCACAGGCTGTTTGTGGAAAGCCAAGCAGAGCAGCTTTCTCACTAGGCTCTCAAGGGCAGAAGAGTTGGGATTTGCAGTGTGTGGATAGAACGATGAGGAGCTGGTCTCCCCATCTATTTCACAGATAGTGGGACTGGAAGCAGGAAGAGGGACTTTATGTTTCAGGTCCTCCTGAGGGGAAGTTAAAGAGATCCAAGAGAGGTTTCCTATTTCAGCGATCTTAGAGTCCATGGCAAATAAATTCGTATTCTATTGCTGCCGAAAATTAACCACAAACTTTGCAGCTTAGAACAATACCCATTTAGGGCGCCTGGGTGGCTCAGTGGGTTAAGCCTCTACCCTGGGCTCAGGTCATGATCTCAGGGTCCTGGGATCGAGCCCCACATCGGGCTCTCAGCTCAGCAGGGAGCCTATTTCCACCCCCCTCTCTTTGCCTGCTTCTCTGCCTACTTATGATCTCTGTCAAATAAATAAATAAAATCTAAACAAAACAAAACAAAACGAAACAAAAACCAATACCCATTTATTCACAAATCTGTAGGTCGAAAGTCTGGCACTGTGTGCCTGGGCTTTCTGCTCAGGGAATCACGAACCTGATCAAGGCCGAGTTCTTTCCTATTTCCACCCCCCTCTCTTTGCCTGCTTCTCTGCCTACTTGTGATCTCTGTCAAATAAATAAATAAAATCTAAACAAAACAAAACAAAACGAAACAAAAACCAATACCCATTTATTCACAAATCTGTAGGTCGAAAGTCTGGCACTGTGTGCCTGGGCTTTCTGCTCAGGGAATCACGAACCTGATCAAGGCCGAGTTCTCTGGGAGGTCTGGGGTAAAATCCACTTCCAAGGTCATTCAGATGATTGGCAGAATTCAGTTCCTTGCATTTGTAGGACTGAAATTCCAGTTTCTTTGCTGGCTGTAAGCCAGGAGCTAGCCTCAGGTCCTAGAAGCTGCTTGTATTTTTGCCATGTGGCCCCTTTCATCTTCCAAGTTAGCGACAGAGGACCTCCACCATGTTGACTCTCTCTTACACTTTGAATCTCCTTTGCCAGTTAGAACCCCATTCCATTTAAGGGCTCACCTGATTGGGCCAGGCCCACCAAGGATAATCTCATTTTAAGGTCAGTTTATTTGGTACCCTAATTACATTTGCAGCATTCTTCTACACAACATGTAGATTCGTGTTGGATTGAATAACGAGGAGAAGGTATGTGTACACCATGGATCCTCGGGACCATCTTAGAATTCTACCTACCACAGAAAGGGAGCCAAGAAAGTAAATAATCCCATGAGAAAAATGCCAAACCAAGAGCTACTACTAAGAAGTGCAGTTGGAGCTCAAGGGAGGGAGATGCGGTGGCATTATTGTTTCTCTTGCCCAAAAACTATTTACTGTGGTTTAGGAGTGACACCTGAATTTTCCTTTGGGAACCAATCTGCCTTCATCCTCAGTTTTGGGGCTTCCAGCTCTACCCTCAGTTCTAGGGCTGGCCAGTCAGAAAGCATGGTAACTCCATATCACAGCCATTAGTTCAGGGATAAGCAAATACATGTTTGGACAATCAGAGTCTGCCTTGGGACTTTTGCCAGAACTTTTGGGAAAGAGACCCCTTCTTCCCACTGGTGTCACCAGGAATGCAAGCCCGGAGATGTTGTTGGCCATCTTTGTCACTGCTTGGGGAGAGTCTGCCTGAGAATGAAGCCTACACACAGGAAAAATGAAACAAACAGGGAAAGAAGGAGGGAGGGATGCTGCAGGGGTCAGATATTCCCTGTCGAGCCTCACCTCCTGGTATGCATGCTTTGTATAGTCTCTTCCCACACCAAGTTGAAGTCAGAGATGTTCTTTGTATCCAAGAGAATATGGCGGAAGCCCAGGTCATAAAAAGGATTGCGGTTTCTGCCTTGGTTTCCTGGATTGCTCCCTCTAGGAAAAGCAACTACCGTGTTGTGAAGTCACTCAAGCAAGCCTACAGAGAGGCCCATGTGAAGAGTAAGTAAAATCACCGGCCAACAACCAGAGCCAGTCTGAATGGGCCACTTTGGAAGTAGACACTGCAGCCCCAAACGACACTGGTCTGCAGCGTCATGGGAGACCTTAAGCCAGAACATTCAGCTCAGTTGTTCTGAGTTGTTGTTGTTTTTTTTTTTTAAGGTGTAATTGATTCTTGAACTTCAGAAACAGTGAGAAATGATAATTGGTTATTGTTTTAAACCATAAATGTTTGGGTGATTTGTTACCCAGCAATTGATAACTAATGCAGATGGACTGATTCCTAAAGACTCACCCCAACCCTCAGCTGAGGCAGGAGTGGGAATGTGATCCATACCTAGCCAATCAGAACACTGCCTCTCTCTGCCCTCAGTGATTTGTTCAAAATGAGCACCTGACCCAAATCAGACCCGGAGGCAACCCCAGGATTTTTGCTGGAATCTTCAAGGTAGAGGCTTTCTCCTCCCATAGAAGTTGCCTCATTGGGGTGCCTGGGTGGCTTAGTCATTAAGTGTCAGTGTTTGGCTCAGGTCATGATCCCAGGGTACTGGGTTGAGCCCCACATCGGGCTCCCTGCTCAGCAGGAAGCCTGCCTCTCCATCTCCCACTCACCCTGCTTGTGCTTCCTCTCTCGCTGTGTCTGTCTCTGTCAAATAAATAAATAAAATCTGAAAAAAAAAAGTTGCCTCATTCGTAAAAAGTGAGCATGGGGCTGCTGGCAGCCATCTTTAACATCTTAGAGAGTAAACCCGAGAATGAAGACAATGCAGATTAAAAGCAAAGTCAGAATATGGGAAAGACAAATTTTAAGTGACACTATTTGAGACCTGGGATCCAAAAGACACATAAAATCAGAACTACCACCTCTTCTTTTCAGTTACTTGAACCAGTAGATTCCCTTTTTTTTGCCTAAGCCAGTTTTAGTCATAACCAGAAGTCCTAACTGTTGCAAGACTTCATATATTGTTACCAGGAAGTTCCTAAAACAAAACAAAACAAAACAAAACCTCTCACAATCAATCTGTAAGTCAGTAGTTTTAAGTAGGGAAATAATGACTGTAGAAGCAGGGACTGGAAGAAAAAAACCAGCAGTGAACTTGAATCAGAAAACCTTCAGTTCCACCTTGGCCACTGACCCCCACCCCACAGTGTGACTGTGGGTCAGGGGCTCAGCTTCTATTAAGCTTTTTAAATTTTTTAAAAATATTTTAAAAAGATTGTGTTTATTTATTTGACAGAGAGAGAGAGAGAGATCACAAGTAGGCAGAGAGAGAGGCAGAGAGAGAGGAAGGGAAGCAGGTTCCCCGCTGAGCAGAGAGCCCGATGTGGGGCTCGATCCCAGGACTCTGGGATCATGACCTGAGCCGAAGGCAGAGGCTTTAACCCACTGAGCCACCCAGGTGCCCCAAAGCTTTTTAAAAAAATTTCAAGTTAGTTAACATATAGTATAGTATTGATTTTTGGAGTAGAATTTAGTGATTCATCACATATGTATAACAGCCAGTGCTCATCAGAACAAATGGCCTAGAGTCCACCACTTATTTAGCCCATCACACCACCAACCTTCCCTCCAGCAGCCCTCAATTTGTTCTCTATTGTTAGGAGTCTCTTATGGTTTGCCTCCCCCTCTTTTTTTTTTTTTTAAGATTTTATTTATTTATTTGAGAAGGATACAGAGAGGGAGAGAGAAGATGAGTAGGGGGGAAGGGGCAGAGGCAGGGGGAGAAGCAGACTTCCCGCCGAGCAAGGAGCCCCATGTGGGACTCAAACCCAGGACTCCAGGATCCTGACCTGCACCGAAGACAGACCCTCAACCGACTGAGCCACCCAGGCACCCCTCCCTCTCTGTTTTTATCTTATTTTATTTTTCCTTCCCTTCCCCTATGTTCACCTGTTTTGTTTATTAAATTCCACATGAGTGAAATCATATGGTATAATCAGATGGTATTTGTCTTTCTCTGACTGGCTTATTTTGCTTAGCCTAATACACTCTAGTTCCAACCATGTTGTTGCAAATGGCAAGATTTCATTATTTTTTTTTTAAAGATTTTTTATTTATTTGTCAGAGAGAGAGGGAGAGAGAGCAAGCACAGGCAGACAGAATGGCAGGCAGAGGCAAGGGAGAAGTAGGCTCCCCACCAAGCAAGGAGCCCGATGTGGGACTCGATCCCAGGACGCTGGGATCATGACCCGAGCCGAAGGCAGCTGCCTAACCAACTGAGCCACCCAGGCGTCCCAAGATTTCATTATTTTTGATGGTTGAGTAATATTCCTGTGTGTGTGCGTGTGTGTGTGCGCGCGCGTGCGCAGGCGTGCATCACATTTTTTTTTTTTTTTTGGAGAGGAAGAGAGATAGAGAAAAGGATGGGGGGGTACAGAAGGAGAGGGAGAGAGACAAACTTAAGCAAGCTCCATGCCCAGTGCATAGCTGGATGCAAGGCTCAATCTCACTACCCTGAGATCATGACCTGAGTCAAAATCAAGAGTTGGGGGCTTATCCAACTGAGCGACCTGGGGGCGCCCCCACATCTTCATCCATTCATCAGTCAATGGACATTTGGGCTCTTTCCATAATTTGTCAGCCTCTATGAACCTTAACCACCACACCTCTCTAGGGAGGGAGGGACACTCACTGCCTGGCCAGCTTGTTGAGATGGCTGAATGGGGATGCACTTGAAAGGGCAGAGCCTGGGGGCACCTGGGTGGTACAGTCCTTAAGTATCTGATCCTTGTTTCCAGCTCAGAGTCCTGATCTCAGCAGAGTCTGCTTAAGACTCTTTCTCTCCCTCTGCCTCCCCCCAACCCTGCCCCTGCAATCTCTCTCTCAAATAAATAAATAATAAGTCAGGAAGAAAGAAAGAAAGCAAGAAAGAAAGAAAGAAAGAATGAAAGAATGAAAGAAAGAAAGAAGCAGAGCTTCGCATATGGTTAGGACTCAATTTACAGAAATTTACGAAGAAACTTTCCCATATAGACACACTCCCCCTTCTCAGCAGTTTCTACACATCTGCCCCAGTTCTTCCTGAACATCTGGATGTCTTCCAACAACTTATACTAGAGCAGAAAGGCACCGTTCTCTTGCCCTGGCTTCCATCTTTGTACAGCTGGGGCATGGGTCTATGGGATAAGAAGTCAGAAGCCATCAGGCTTCTGCTCACAGATGTCTGGATACCCACACACAACACCCCATTTCTCTCTCACAGAGACTTGGGGCATAAATTTCAAAAGGTGGCAGAACTGCCTGTTCAAAGACAAGTTTAGGGAATCAGAAAGTACTCAGCCTATCATCCTTCACTCCTCCTCAGTTGGTGGCACCGTTTTTCTCCGTTATTCCGGCTGTCACCATGGAACCTTTGTACAAATGGAAACCACTCTTCCTCCAGACTAGTGCTATCTGGCAGAACTTTCTGTGATGATGCAGATATTCTCTGTATTGTCTAACACGGTAGCCACACGTGTCTATTGGATCTCCTCAAATGTCACACCCTAAGACCATTATCCCCTCACACTTTAGTATTTTGTATTTTAGTATTTTGTCTTAATGTCTTAATTGCACTTATCACTCTCTGCGACCATCCTGTTTGATTATTTATAGGACTAACCTTTACCACCCTTCTAGCATGTAAGCAGAGAGCTTGGCTGACACTACTCTTTTCCCCAGCACCGGATTCAATGCCTGGCACAAAGCGAGGGCTCTGAATTTTTGGATGAATGAATGGATAGGGATCAGAGAAACCTGGCTGAACTCGGCTCTGCCTTACTCTTACTCGCTCAGTTTAGGCAAGTCTCCGTTTTGTGTTGTGTGAAGTGGGAGCGGAGCGAGTAGGATGTTGGCCTTGTTTTCTTCCAAGCTTCTGGCCTCTAGCCAGCTGCTGGACTTCTGTTCACCACCTGTATAATGGGTGTGAGCTCACCCCAACGTCTCGGGGTGGTAGCGCTGCCTTATAAGGCAGCAGAGCCCAGGGCGGGCGAGGCCGTGTGGGTGGATAGAAATCACAACATCCGGCTGCAGGGGCGGGGCGGGGGCCGGGAGGCCGAGGAGCCGCTGGGGAGGCCAACCACCTCCTCGGGTCCTCTCCCCGCTTCCGATGTACGCTCTCCAGAAGGGGCCAACCCAAAGGAATACGGCTGAACACATGGCTCAAAACAGTTCGAAGCCGGCCCGCAGGAGGCCCAAGACAGCAAACCTTCGTAAAGCCCAGGCTAGTCACAGGGACCCGGGCCACACCATCTGCCCCAGTTAAAGTGCAGCGAAAAGAAGGACTGACGCCCCTTTTATCCAATTAAACATCCGGCCTCCGGGGCGTGACCCAGAGGCCCCACCTCTGTTGTCCTAGCAGAAGGCTCGGCCCTAATTGGCAGTTGGCTGTCCTACCAAGGCCCAGAAATTCGAACCTAGGGGCTGAACCCCACCTCAGACCAACCAGGAAGAGGTGACGTATGAAGTCCCGCCTGCCTGCTCCTTTGGACGAATCCCTGGCTCGGAAGGCGGGGTTAATAAAGAGGCTGTCTAATGGGAAGACGGCGCGGGGAGCACCCGCCTGGTTACTGGCCGCGTAAAGTAAACAGAGGGCAGGGCTGGGCGGGCCGGCGCCCGGGTGGCCCCCAAGAGGGGGTGGAGTGTGCGCGGCGGGCGGCGGCGGCCGGGGAGGCCCGGGAGGCCGCGGCGCGGTCACTGCGAGCCGAGCCGAGCCGCGCCGATCGCCCTCCGGCCCCGGCTCCCGCGAGCGATCCCGGCCGGCGGCGCGGCCCGGCGGGCCCGGCGGCGCCGCAGCCCATGGAGCTCGAGAACATCGTAGCGAACACGGTGCTACTCAAGGCCCGGGAAGGTGAGGCGGCCGAGAAGGCGGCCGGGTGCGGGGAACACGGGCGCGAGGCCTCCGAGCTCGGCTGGGCGCCCCAGTCTCCAGATTCCGCAGGGCAGCGCGCTCCGCGCCCCGCACCCAGCGCAGAGGCGAGCCCTTCCGGCCGGTCGTCCTCCGCACCTGCCCCGGGGTGCCGCGGCCCAGGAAGGGGCGGGGGTCAGGCCGCCGCCCTCGCGGCGCGGGCCGGGGTGGGGGGGTGCGGTGAGGGAAAGAGAGAGGAAGGAAGAGGGAAGGGTGGGACCTGGGTCCTTGGAGAGCCTCTCTGAGGCCTGTCCCAGGTGATAGGTGAGAAGATGCCCCAAGAAAGGGTAGCCTACCCCACGTGTCTCAGGCCCAGACCCGAGCGCCCAGCCTGGATCCGCACAAAGTTGGTGCAGGATTAAGGTTGGAGAATGAATGAGCGGAGCCACTACGGTACCACAGCCCACCTGGTTTGGGGGTAACTGCTGGTCACATAGGTTGCTTTGTGCTTCAGGACACTGGGGACAGAGGTGAATGGGTCATGATTTTTGTCCTCAGGAAGCCCACGGTTTAGTGGGCTAAACGGGCACAGAAATAAGTGGGAGCTGTGTTTTGAAAGCAGAGAGCATGTAGGGCTGGCAGGACTTAGTGCAAGGCCTGGCAGAGGGAGCAAGTGTGGTGAGTGTGTACCGAGCTTCTCAGGACTTCCGCCCCAAATGTTAGGAGACACCTACCTGCTCTCTGAAGGTCCTGGGGGACACAGAGGACCAGACCAGGTCCTCACTGCCTTCTGGTCAGACTGGCCCTAACCTGCCATGGTCCACCTCAGTAACATAATCACGGAACACTCATTCTGTGCCCTGTCCCGTCTAGGGTGCTGGGGACCAGCGGTGAACAAGACCCTTCTTTTTTGAACTCTAGGGCAGGGAGGTCATGACATGGTCATTTTCCACTCTTTGCTGGGCTTCCAGGCTGAGTCATCTGCTTCACTTTTCTGCTCCATTTTACAGATGGGAAACAGGCTCAGACTAGGGACTAGCCCCCAAGTCATACAGTGAGACTGTGGTTGACCCAGGCCTAGGACACAGGATGTCCCCAATATAGTCTGAAGGCAGCCCAGAGGAGCCCTCAAATGGCACAGCATCTGGTACCCCCTGCCTGCCTAGTGTGTGTTGCCCCCTGGGAGGTGCTGCCTGGAAGTAGGCATGGCAGGCTGGGTTCTTAGTGCCCAAAGCCTTCCTTATCTCCTGTCCCTTATCGAGTCTCAGGGCTAGGCCTTCCTTCTAGCCTCTGGGGGCATCTGCCGATTCTGTTCTGCCTCGTCATCTAGCCAGCTAGGGAGGAGGGGTGGGGAGAGCCTGGCCAGGCCTCCCTCCCTAGGGCTGTAGCCAGTTCGGGCCTCAGGACTGCTGGGAGCACTGCCTTGACTGGCCGGAGAGTGTGGCACCTCAGGACAGGCTTCCTCAGGCCTGGGTGAGGTGTCGTGGGGTATGGCCAGACCTGGACTGCTGCCTTCCCTGGAGAGCCCATACCCAACCTGGTTCTGCCCCTCCCACCTGCATGGTTCTAGACAAGTCTCTTCTCTCTAAACTTTAGTAACCCTTTTTGGGGAATGGTTGGGGATGGGACATGAAAACTAAAAGAAATCCCTGTTGTCACTGAGCCCTAAACCCTGGCCCATAGCCTGGTGGCATTGGAATCCCTTCATTAGCTGGCTGATAGCTTGGGGCCTGGCCTTTGCCACCTCCCCAAGGGGTCTGAGGCCCTGAGTGGTTTGGGAGCCCTCGGATGGCTGGCATGGCATGTTTGGGGTGGGGAGGAAGCATGGGTTGTGGTCCTAGGGAGCTGGGTTTGAATTCTGCTTCTGGCACCTCCAGGCTTGGTTATCTTGGACAAATTAATTCCTCATTTCAAGGCCTCCATTTTCTCATGAGATTGTACCTAGTGTGGCAGCATTGCTGAGGATGAAGTGGGGCAGCACTAGTGGGGGGAAGAGGGGAACAAGCCCTTGTTTAGTCCTCCTTC
The DNA here is from genome assembly GCF_902655055.1 of Lutra lutra. NCBI lineage: Eukaryota > Metazoa > Chordata > Mammalia > Carnivora > Mustelidae > Lutra > Lutra lutra. The sequence continues at coordinate 66,369,324 of NC_062282.1, forward strand.
CTTATCCAGGCACCCAGAGGCACAGGGAGGGGGCCAGCCTAGGCCAGGGAGGAGTCCCACTGACTCTTGGTGGCAGTTCAGGACAGGATATTTGCATGTGACTCTTGCTGCTGCCTTGATGTGGCTGGGAGGAGGGGGAGGAGGAAGTAACTGGTGGGGGGAGGCCAGCGGATGGAGGGTTGGGTGAGGGACCTGTGGGGGTGGGGGAGGAGTTCCCCTTCTGGGGAGGCCTTGCCCAGGCTTGGGGGTGGGGGTCTGTTGCTCATTCACAGTGGAGCAATGACTGTGGAGTATGCTGGGTGCAGGCTGCTGCAGGGCTCTAGTGGGTTTCCCAATGGGTGTCCTGCAACATTTCCTCCTCCAGGCGGCTTAGGTCACAGAATCCAGGGAGGCACCCAGCTCTGCCCCATCCCTGGAGCAGCCCCTTCCCCTGTGCCACCTGCCTTCAGTCAGGCCAGATGAAAATAAGGCTGGCTAAACCGAGGGGAAACTGAGGCCAGGCAGGGTAAAGTGGCTGCCTGAGCTTGACATGAGTTGTTGGAGCCGAGGCCCTCCTCTTGCCCCAGCCCTGCAGAGTACTAGACACAGACTGTCCCTGTCACCCTGACAACACTCCTGGAGGCGGCTTTGGATCCAAAATACCTATGAGGATATTGAGGTCCGTAGAGGGCAAGTGATGGGCCTTAAAGTGTGAATTAGAGATTCAGACCTTTGTGGGGCTCCAAGACTCGGGCCCTTCCATTTTCAACCTCCTGGCCCACACATCTGGCTAGCTCTTTATCAGGTTTCATTCATTTGGCTGCAGTGGGTTTTTACAAAAAATACAAACCAGTATTTCCCGTAACAGTCCAGATTCCCAGATTCCCAGCTAGCCACACTGAGCCTGCATTCCTGCCTGGCAACAACCCAGGCATGCACGGCCCAGTTCACCACACTCCCCACCACTCCCTATTGTCTCCCACCTGGCCCACATTTACTGTCCCGTCTGGCTCTGTAGGCACCTGGGCTGCTACTCTGGTCTCAGCAGCTATAGGTAGGGAGTCAGCTGGGTAAAATGAGGCAGGTATCAGAGCCACGGAAACCCTTGTATACTGAAGTGGGCACCCTGAATGCCAGCCCTCTTGCCACCACATTGTTTGAGTCTCTGATAGTTCTGGTACAGGGCCAGGTAATAGGGACCTGAAGCCTTCCCAGGGACCCAGGCTGCCCTGTGCCTCTGGCATGTCTCAGGCGTGTCCCACATGTCCTGGAGTCTCTTCCTTCTGTGCCTTGACTTACCTAGTTCCCACCACTATTATGTCCTCCCTCTACTTTCTTCTCCTGGGAACCTCTTACCTGGTAGGAAGCAGCTAAGGCTTCCTGGAAGCCCCCCCTCCATACACACCATCCCCATCCCCTACTCCCAGTGGCCTGTCCCTGCTACCCTCTTGGCTCTTCCGGCTCAGGACCCCCTCCCCCTGCCCCCGAGCAGGAAGGCCCAGGGGACTGTGTGTGTCCTGGAGTCCAGCAAAGGCATGCTGATGCATGTGGGATGAAGACCTGAGGTACCTCCTAGAGTGGGCTGAGCCCAGAAGGCCTCCGGATGCCCCGTGTGGGGAGGGAAGTGGGGTGGCGGTGGGACTGGAGACCCAGCGCCCATTTGCTCCCACAGGTGGTGGTGGGAATCGCAAAGGCAAAAGCAAGAAATGGCGACAGATGCTGCAGTTTCCCCACATCAGCCAGTGTGAAGAGCTGCGGCTCAGCCTCGGTGAGGCCTGGGTGGAGACTCGGGGGTGCTGGGGAGAGCCTCCCCTGAGACCTCAGCCTGGGGCAGGCAGGGTTGGGGGGTTCTGGGGAGCAGGAAGATTGAGGCTGCACCACCCAACCCAGTTTCAGTTCCTGGGCTTGAGATGGGTGGAGAACACAGTGCAAACAGGACAGCAGAGGTGGTTGGGTGGGTGGGTGGTAGGAGTAGGGCAGGGTCAGATTTGGGACAGTCTGAGAGAAGCAGAGGAAAGGAGGGTCAGGCCTAGGGTTTGAGGGACAGAGGGCACAGCGGAGGCTGGAGCCAGCCCAGAGGGGGACTGTGTGAGGATCCCCAAGCCCATGTTTAGCACAGGCCACCTCAGAGTGGTATGAGTGGCAGGTGTGGGGGAGGGGCAGCAAAACCTAGACCAGAAGGGCCAGGACCCCTGCTTATCTTGGCTGAGGCCCCAGGTCTGCACAGCACCCAAGGTTACCTAGGCCCCTCTGACAGCCCGCACGTGGGCAAGGAGTATACCATGGCTGCTTCCACGGCCTAGGAAGGAGGCCCAACCTCGAGCTCGCCGGAAGCCACAGCTTCCTCCTGCACTTTCGCCAGGCAGGCAGCAGGTTTGGGCCTAGCTTGGGTCTGGCCGGAACCTCACAAACCACACCCAAACCCAGCACTGTGACGTCTGTAGCTGGTGTGAACCAGGAGATAGCAGGTGGAGGTGAGGGCCTAGCTCTGGGGCCATACTCCTGGCTGTGTGACCTTGAGGTAATGACTTGGCTTCTCTGGGCCTCAGAGTCCCAAGCTATGATGGAAATAAGAGTAATGTCGGCACACCTGGGTGGCTCAGTTGGTTAAGTGTTTGCCTTTGGCTCAGGTCATGATCCCAGGGTCCTGGGATGGAGTCCCACATCCAGCTGTCTGCTCAGCAGGGAGTCTGCTGCTCCATCTGCCTGCCACTCCCCCTGCTGTGCTCGCTCTCTCTGGCAAATAAATAAATAAAATCTTTAAAAAAAAAAACAAAAAGAGTAATGCCCACCTCAGTGTTGTGGTGAGGGTTCTATAACATTTTTTTTTTTAAAGATTTTATTTATTTATTTGACAGAGAGAGATCACAAGTAGATGGAGAGGCAGGCAGAGAGAGAGAGAGGGAAGCAGGATCTCTGCCGAGCAGAGAACCTGATGCGGGACTCGATCCCAGGACCCTGAGATCCTGACCTGAGCCGAAGGCAGCGGCTTAACCCACTGAGCCACCCAGGCGCCCTGTGGTGAGGGTTCTAAAGGAGATAATGGCTTCCATACTACAGGGCTGGAAGCTGCTACTGGGGCTCAGGGCCTGGTGGTATGGACCGGAGGGCCCCACTGGCAGGCTCCAGGTCTGGGAACCCAGTAGCTCCTACCCCTGCTTGCAGAGCGTGACTACCATAGTCTGTGCGAGCGGCAGCCCATCGGGCGCCTGCTGTTCCGTGAGTTCTGCGCAACGAGGCCCGAGCTGACCCGCTGCATTGCCTTCCTGGATGGAGTGGTGAGTGCAGCCCAGGCCAGCCCCGAGGGTGGGCAGGGGCCCCTAGGCCAAGTGTGTTCCATCTCCCCACACCTGTTGGTTCTGCCCAGACCCCAAGCTTCCCTGCCTTCCATCCTGCAGGCCGAGTATGAAGTGACCCCCGACGAGAAGCGGAAGGCCTGTGGGCGGCGACTAGTGCAGAATTTTCTGAGCCACACGGTGAGTGAGCAGTGATGAGGGAGGACAGCAGTGGGCAGAGCTCAGTGATGGGGAGAGGAATGACTACAGCCTGGGCAGAGAGTGCTCTGGAGCTAGTCCGGGTACACCAGGCAGACCTCGGGCAGAGAGCCCAGGAGGGTGGGCCAGGCGGGGCAGTCTGCCAAGGGCTCTGCTTCACCCTGCCTCAAGGGTAGCATGGAACTGAGTCCAGCAACTGGGCAGGCTGGCGAAGCACTCACCTACAGCAGGCCAAGGGAGCCCCCTGCACTGACCGCTTTATTGCCTGTCCCTAGGGTCCTGACCTCATCCCTGAGGTCCCCCGGCAGCTGGTGACTAATTGCTCCCAGCGGCTGGAGCAGGGGCCCTGCAAAGACCTCTTCCAGGAGCTCACCCGGTAAGCCTCTCCCTGCCCACAGGCCTGGAATTGTGTCCTGAGGAGGGGGCTTCTGTGGGCCTGGAAGGCTATGAACAGCTCAGCAGCTGGGGAGGGAGCTCAGCCTCCCACCCTGGCTTTGCACATGCTGTGTGAGCTTGGACGGGTTGCCTTCCCTCTCTGTGGGCATCTTCAGCTTCTGCGGGGTGCATGCCTCCCGCCTCATTGGGTTAGCAATGCACATAACGGGGTCTGGCCCAACAAGCTGAGAACCTGGGGGTTCAGAGGCTGACCCACGGGCTGGGCCCTCTCAACAGGCTGACCCACGAGTACCTGAGCATGGCTCCTTTTGCCGACTACCTCGACAGCATCTACTTCAACCGTTTCCTACAGTGGAAGTGGCTGGAAAGGTGAGTGCCCTGAAGGCTAGGCCTCGGTAGGCGAAGTTGCTGGAACTCTCACAGGCCTTGGGCCCCTGCTTAGCCAGTGTTTGCTCTGAAATCCCTTGCCCACAGGCAGCCAGTGACCAAAAACACCTTCAGGCAGTACCGAGTCCTGGGCAAAGGCGGCTTTGGTGAGGTGAGTGGCCAGGCCAGAGCCCCTGATGGGGAGGGGAGGTGGGTTACAGTGGGCCCTGGACCAGCACCCCTTCCCTGAACTCCTATAGCCCCAGAAAGGGCACAGCTGGTCCCTGTTTGCCCATCTACCTTGGCTCCAGGTGTGTGCCTGCCAGGTGCGGGCAACGGGCAAGATGTACGCATGCAAGAAGCTGGAGAAGAAGCGGATCAAGAAGCGGAAAGGGGAGGCCATGGCGCTCAATGAGAAGCAAATCCTGGAGAAAGTGAACAGTAGGTTTGTAGTAAGTACAGACAGGAGACCCCTCCCTTGCTCCTGGCCATGCATTTGCCCTGCTAGGTCTCCTCCTGCCCTGCCCCATCCCCTCCAGGCACCACCTGACCACCTTCTGAGATGCCTGGAAAGGGCGGGTTTGGGGTGTCGACGCCAGGCCTGGGGAGCAGGCTGGGTCCCAAGGACTGGAACTGAGAAGGATTTTTTGGGTGGCTGGTGCCAGCCTTTTCACGGGGTGGCCGCTGGTCCCTGCTTGAGGGCTCCGGTCCCCTTGACCACAGGTGAGCTTAGCCTATGCCTACGAGACCAAGGACGCGCTGTGCCTGGTGCTGACGCTGATGAACGGAGGCGACCTCAAATTCCACATCTACCACATGGGCCAGGCTGGCTTCCCCGAGGCGCGCGCTGTCTTCTACGCTGCGGAGATCTGCTGCGGCCTGGAGGACCTGCACCGGGAGCGCATCGTGTACAGGTGACGGCCCTGGGCCTGCCCACAGGGGGCGCTGCAGTGGGGGCGCGGGCGGAGGCTGCCAAGGCACACAGGAGCCCGTTTGAGCCCTGCCACACTTGCCCATGCCCAGTGCACTTGACCGCCTCTGGGTCTGGCTTGCTCCCGTGAATGCTGGTGTTGTCACCCCTCTCTGTGTGACCCTGGGTTAGTTGGCTCCCTGCTCTGTATGCTCTTTACTTTTCTGGGAAGCAGAGACTCTTAATTCCTGCCTTGCAGGTGGTTTTAGGGGCCAAATGAGATAACGAGGTAAAGTGCATAAAGCCCGGCGTTGTCAGCGGACAGCTCTGCCTGTCATTACGGGCAGTGATTTCATTTGAACCTCACAATAGCCCCATGAAGGGACAGATGAGTAGCCCCATTGGACAGGAAAGGTAGAGTCAGCCACCAGAGTGGTGGGGGAGGGTGGGACTTCATCATCACCAGTGGAGAACAAGGCTCCTGCTGCTGTCCCCCCACGTGGGAGCTGCTCTCCACTTGCCTGGGGACTCCCAGGAAGGGTGGTCCTGACTGGACAGATCCTGGGGCCGCTCCCTCAAGTTGGGGCTGCTGAGAGGGAGGGCAGGGCCGCCTCTCAGCCCAGCAATAAATGGCTCCCGCACCTTCCTGCACATTCCATCCCAGGAGACAAGTGAGCTAGGAGGTGGTGGTGTCAACATCTGACCCTGCCCTTCTCTCCCCACAGGGACCTGAAGCCGGAGAACATCCTACTGGATGACCACGGTGGGTGGGGGGGGCCTCAGAGGTGGGGTGCTATGGAGTAGGGCAGGGTCTGGATCACTTGCTTCATGCCCTGTCCCCGTCCCGCTTCTCCACCCACATTCAGGCCATATCCGAATCTCTGACCTGGGGCTCGCGGTGCACGTGCCAGAGGGCCAGACCATCAAGGGTCGTGTGGGCACTGTGGGCTACATGGGTGAGTCTCCCTCTGCCCTGACCGTCTTGCCTCTGGGGTCCCCTTGCTGTCCTGGCTGGGCCCCACCACTTCTGTTTGGGAGTCTTCTGTGTCTCGGGGAGTAGAGAGAGCTGATAGCCCTCTTGTATAAATTAGGCCCGAGACTCAGCCAAGGGCCCCCCCACACCTGCAGATACCTGTTCATTCACCAGATACTGAACTCCTACTCTTGGCTGGGCTTGCCGGTGGCTACCAAGAAGGATGAGAAGGGGCTGAATTTAGCGTCCCCGTCCTGCCCTCTCCTGAACTGCCCAGGTCCTGAGGGGAAGTGCCCATCTGCAGGGCCAAGATGGGCCCCATATTCCCCTTGGAGACCATGAGACATGGCAGACAGAGCCCCAGTTGCAGGGCCCCACCTCTTTTTGTGACGTGTCCTCAGGCCACATACTGCTGCTCCCAGCCCCACTTGGCCCAACTGTAGAGCAGCCATACTGGCTCCCAGAGTGGCCTTGAGGATGCAGAGAGGCAGGAGGGGCAGAGATCCCCCCGTGTGCCCCACCCGGCAGGTGTAGGTATGCGGCAGGTGAGTCTCTTCTATACTAAATCCCAAGATTGCAAACATAACCACACAGGCCTGATGTGGCCTACATTTGTGTTTAAATCAAAGTGTTTTTAAAACAACTGGAATGGGTTACCAACATATGATAGGCTGGACAGCTTCACGTTAAAAACACAGATTTCTGACTTCTCTTGAAAAGTTGCCAAACCTGGCCTTCTGCAGGGCCACATTGGTCCCTTTTGGTGGGGCAGGGGCCATCCCATGTGCTGACGTCCCTCCCAGGCGGTGCCTGCCGCCGGGCCCTCACTCCTCTTTCCCCCACTGTCCAGCTCCAGAGGTGGTGAAGAATGAACGGTACACATTCAGCCCAGACTGGTGGGCGCTGGGCTGCCTCCTCTATGAGATGATCGCAGGCCAGTCCCCCTTCCAGCAGAGGAAAAAGAAAATCAAGCGAGAGGAGGTGGAGCGGTTAGTGAAGGAGGTGCCTGAGGAATACTCCGAGCGCTTTTCCCCACAGGCCCGCTCGCTCTGCTCCCAGGTATGGCGGCCATTAGGAGTCAGGCTGGCTAGGCATGGGGATGGAAGGGGGGGGCGCGGCGGCCTCTCCCGGGCCACCTTGACCGCCCCTGCCCCACTGTAGCTCCTGTGCAAGGACCCCGCTGAGCGCCTGGGGTGTCGTGGAGGTGGTGCCCGTGAAGTGAAGGAACACCCCCTCTTCAAGAAGCTGAACTTCAAGCGGCTGGGAGCTGGCATGCTGGAGCCACCCTTCAAGCCTGACGTTAGTGCTTTCCACTCCTGCTGAGGGCGGGCCACACTTCGCTGGGGCAGGTGGTGGGGGGCTCGGAGTTCAGGGCTCTCGGAGGCACCTTCAGTTTAAGTGTCAGGAAATCCAACCCAAATGGCTTGGCCGACAGGTCAGAATTCAGTGGGCTCTCACAGGTGGAAAGCCTCAGGATTGATCTTGCTTTGGGCATGCCTGGACCTGGGGCTCCAGCAGTGTTGCCAGGGATTCCCTCTTCCTCTCCCCCGCCCCGCCCCCCCCGCCGCTGGACTGGCCAGCGTGCGGTCTTTACTCTCTGGCGGCTCTCTCTAGGGTATGGCAGTGGTAGACCCAGCATTTCAGGTCCACGTCCTACCAGCTCAGCCAGCCCAGGAGACACAGTGTACCTCTTGCCCAATAATTTCAAAAGTAGTCCTAAAACGGGGGAAAATGTCCTAAATCTAGTGCTTATTGCCACTGATTGTTCGGAAGCCCCTCAGCGGCCACACTTGGATCACTTGCCCACCTGACCCACAGCGAGTGGGGGAGGTTGGGTTCCTGATGGAAAACCAACATGCCTGTTGTCAGTAGGGGTCAGGGGCTGAATATCAGCGCCCACCACACCTCATGGTGCTGATGTTACCCTTGCAGAGTCTCACCCATTTACTGAGTATCTTGGGGGGTTAGGCGTCCCATGGGCAGAGACATCCTCGAGTCATCATATTCCAGGTGGCAGAAGCCCAGTTAAAGCTTCTGTCTGGCATGGAGCTTATTTGTTCATTTGGCCAGAAGGTCATAGCGTCGAGCCCGCATCAGGTTTTCATGCAGTGTTGGTAGGACTTGATCCCTCGGCTTTGCTTCATCCTGTGAATTGTCCTCCCACTGAGTTCAGGCTTCTGTGTGTGAAGTCACAGTCACAGGGAATGTTGTGAGTGGCCAGGGTGAAGTTATGTGCTTGCCCTCCTCCCATGTGTAAGAGGACTGGGTCCTGGCATTGACGGGTCACTGGCAGGCCAGCCTGATGGCTGTCAGCCACACAGTGACTATTTATTCATTCGGCAAACATCTAGTGCCCATAAGTGCCAGAGCTTGGAGATAAAGAGGTCAGCAGGACCCAGTCCTGCCTTCCTGTTGTAGAGGAGAACATGCCGAAGTAAGAGAAAAAGAATAGCAGCTAATGTCAAAAGGATAAATGCGGCTAAGGGAGAGATAAGGAATGATGGGGGTGGGAGTATTTTTAGACAGGGTGGACCTGATGGTTAAGCAGAAGCCTAAAAATGTGAAGGAGAGAGCTGGGCCGAGTTTTGGGGTGAGAGCATTCCAGGGAGCAGGAGAAGCCTCGAGGGAAAGATCAGCAAGGAGGCCAGTGTGGCAGGAGTGAGCGTGGGCTGGGAGAGGCACAGGGTTTTATTCTAAGTGTGACAGGGCCTGGGGATGGTGGGCGGGGGTTGAGCAGGCAGGCCTGTGAGGGGTTGGGGCAGGGCTAGAGAGGGTGAGTACAACTGGGAGGCCAGCTAGGAAGAATTGTGCCTTGTTGGTCTCGCCAGCATCCTGGGGTGTGGGCCTTGCTGTGAGTGATTGAACTGAGAGCAGCCTGCCTTGGGGCTGACTCCACAATCAGGTTTCCCCCTGCTTCTGGTGTACATCTTCTCATCTAACCTTGAAATCATCCCACCACCCCTGAGTCTTCAGAGTTAGAAAATCAGTGCTCTGGACTTTAACTTTTTAGACAGAACAGAGAAGAAGCAAGTTTGATACTGATACTATTTTAATAGCTTTGTTGAGATTTAATGCACATACTATAATTCACTTGTTTAAAGCGTGTGACTGAATGGCTTTTGGCATATTCAGAGTTGTGCAGCCATCACCATAATGATTTTAGAACATTCACATCACCCCTTTCCTCCCACCCAACAAAATGAGTGCCCATTAGCACTCATTCCCCATTTTCCTCTCCCTGTGGCCCTGGCAGTCACTCATCTACTTTCTGTCTCTGTATATTTGCCTGTCCTGGACATTTCATGCAAATGGTGTTATACAATATGTGGTCCTTTGTGCTGGCTTCTTTCACTTAGTGTAATGTTTTCAAGGTTCATCAGTATTGTAGCCTGTACTTTGTTCCTTTTTTTTTTTTTTTTAAAGATTTTATTTGAGAGAGAGAGCACATGAGTGGTGGGGAGGCGCAGAGGGAGAGGGAGAAGCAGACACCCCCCTGAGCAGGAAGCCTAATGTGGGGCCCGATTCCAGCATCCTGGGATCGTGACCTGAGCTGAAGGCAGATGCTTAACTAACTGAGCCACCGAGGCCCCCCAACCCCCTGCCTTTTAAAAAGACTATTTATTTGAGAGAGAGCAAAGCAGGGGAATAGGCAAAGGGAGAGGGAGAAGCAGACTCCCCACTGAGCAGGGGTTCCTTACATGGGACTCAATCATGACCTGAGCTGAAAGCAGACACTTAACTGACTGAGCCACCCAGGTGCCCCTACTTTCTTCTTTTTTATTACTGAATAATACTCCTTTGTTTGAGTATGCCACATTTTGTTTATCAGTGGATGGACATTGGAGTTGTTCCCACTTTGGGCTTATCGTGAATAATTCTCCTACTATGAACATTGGCATGCAAGTGCTGGCGGAGACATATGTTTTCATTTTTCTTGGATATATACCCAGGATGGAACTGCTGGCTAATATGGTAACGCTGCATTTAACCTTTTGGGGAAATGCCAGATTGTTTTCCAAAGCAGCTGTACCTTTTTACATGATGATGTTGTTGTTTTTAAAGAATCTATTTACTTATTTGACAGGCAGAGATCATTTCATTGGGAGAGAGGCAGGCAGAGGGGTGGGGGAAGCAGGCTCCCTGCTGACTGTGGGGCTCAATCTCAGGACCCTGGGATCATGACCTGAGCCGAAGGCAGGGGCTTAACCCACTGAGCCACCCAGGCGCCCCTTTGACGATGTTGTTTTTTTTTTTTTTTAAGATTTTATTTATTTATCAGAGAGAGAGAGGAAGAGAGAGCGAGCACAGGCATACAGAGTGGCAGGCAGAGGCAGAGGGAGAAGCAAGCTCCCTGCCGAGCAAGGAGCCCGATGTGGGACTCGATCCCAGGACTCTGGGATCATGACCTGAGCCAAAGGCAGCTGCCCAACCAACTGAGCCACCCAGGCGTCCCTTGACGATGTTGTTTTAATTGACATCCTTAATAGTAGAATTTAGAAAACAATGCAAGGATAAAAAAGACACTGGCCTTCTGGAGTGAGGTGGGCTCCCAGGAGGGGCCCTGAGGGTGTGGGGACTTGGGAGGACTGTTCTAATCCTCCGGTTGTCTATGAAGCTTGAGGGGATAGGGCAGGCCATTGGAACATCCTGGGACAGAGGACCCATCAGGGCCAGGCCCTGCATGGGGATGCTTAGCTCAGGCAGCTAATATCCCGCCTGCACTGTACCCCCAGACGGCCGTGTGTGGGTAGAGGGGGTGCCTGTCACTGATTCCCTAAGGCACTGCAGGGCTGCTTGGCTGCAGCCAGTCAGCTCCCATTGACAGGAGGCATGGCCTTTATGAAGCCTCACCAGTCAGAAGCAATGAGGGTTAATAACCCCCAGTTTACAGAGTGGAAAAGACCTCAACGAGAAGGGACTGCCGTGCTTAGCAAGTGCATGGGGCACCTAGTTTCTGACTCCAAATCCGAGAGCTGCAAGGGTTGGGGCACAGCCAGGCCAAGGCTCGGGTAACTTTCAGGGCTGAGCTGCCCGTGTGCATGTAGGTGGGAAAGCATATGCGTGTGCCTGCCTGTGAGTGTCTTGCTTCCGTCTGACCGCTGTTTCGGTCCCCACCAGCCCCAGGCCATTTACTGCAAGGATGTTTTGGACATCGAACAGTTTTCCACAGTGAAGGGCGTGGAGCTGGAGCCCGCTGACCAGGACTTCTACCAGAAGTTTGCCACGGGCAGTGTGCCCATCCCCTGGCAGAATGAGGTAAGGAGCTGCCCAGCTGGTGGGCTGGGCTCCAGAGCAGAGGCCGGGAGCTGGCTCTCACTGCTGCCTGTGCTTGGGCAGATGGTGGAGACGGAGTGCTTCCAGGAGCTGAATGTCTTTGGGCTCGATGGCTCGGTTCCCCCAGACCTGGACTGGAAGGGTCAGCCCCCTGCGCCCCCCAAGAAGGGACTGCTGCAGAGACTCTTCAGTCGTCAGGTAAGCCCCAGTGGCATCCCGGCCCGGCCCCTCGCCTAGCTCCGGGGGACGGTGGGCGGGAGGCAGAGCTGGTGCCCGCGCGTGCTGGGAGTGGGCCTCTTCCAACCTCACCACGTGTGCCCAGGGTCTCTGGCCTCATTCCCGCCTGTCCCCTACCCCTGGCTGGGCTCACGGCCTCTTTTCTCTTTCCAGAGGTGAGCAGTGTGGGCTCCCCGTGGGTTGGCCTTGCTGCCGGGCCTCGGGGAGCCACGGGCAGCCCTTCCATGGCAGAGGCAAGATGTGGGCGAAAGAAGTCTGGTGCCCGCTCCCCCCCTTCCCCCAACTACTTCGTTCCCTGCACCCTGGCACCTTCAAGCTGCTGGCCTTGCTTAGCCATCTGTCTCCCCATGCTCTGCCTCCACCATCTCTGGGGGAGAGGGTGTGGACAGGGCCTTGCTCTGGTGAAGCCCGAGATCGCCCGGACCCTCTTACTTCAGCCTGCTGTCAGTATCCTCTGCGCTGATGTCCACACATGTCTGGCCTGAGCTGCTGCTCCAGGCCCCTCGCAGGGAGCCCCCAGCCCAGAGCATGGCTCCAGGCAGCTCCTGGCAGGGCTGGCCTGGGTAGTAGCACTGGTGGCTAATGGCACTCGCTCTGCCTCTCTCCCTCCGTGTCTTCCCCATCCCTCCAGGATTGCTGTGGGAACTGCAGCGACAGTGAGGAAGAGCTCCCCACCCGCCTCGAGCTCCCCACCCGCCTCTAGCCCCCAGCCTGAGGCCCCCACCGGTGGTTGGCGGTAGCAGCTACTCCGAGCGCTGTTTACAGTTTTGCACAGTGGTCTTCCCCATTGCCCACGCGAGTTGTGGCCTGGGGAACACAGCCGGAGCTGTCCCCAGTGTCCTCTGCCCCTCAGCCCCTGGTCTGGCTGGGTTCGGGCAAGGCCTGGGCTGTCCCTGGGACAAAGGTGCGTCCCTTCAGCTCTTGTCTGTGGAGCTTGGGGCTTTCTGTATTTATGTATTTGTACGAATGTATATAGCAACCAGAGCGTTCTTAAGACCCACCCTGGAGCTGGCAGAGGGGCCACTGCCAAACTCAAGGCTCCTTGGGCCCAGCTTGGACAGGCCGAGACTGGGCCAGACAAGGCCCTTGAGCCCCCAGCACTGTGCTCGCCACCGCCGACCTCCGAGTGAGACTCATGCCTGCCTCTGCCGCCCTGGGCTCGGGCCACCACCTCTGGGGTCCATTGTTGTCCTTTCTCAGCACTTGTTAAAGCTGGATCTGGGGCCTCTGTATCCCCTAGGCCTGTGCCAAAGTGTGACCAGAGATTGGGCTGACCCTGGGACCCATCAGTCCACTGCCCAGGCTGTCCCAGATGGGTCTGCCTCTGCCTTCCAGCTCCCAGGGTGCCTCGTCCCTCATGCTGGGCCCTGTCCTGAAGACACCTCTTGCAGAAACGCCCCAGCCCAGGCCGTGGGAAGGGGGGAGGAGGTTGTCCCTGGCCAACTCTCAAACATTCCAGACTCCCCTCTTAACAGTAGACACATGTGCCCAGCAATAATCCATCCCTCCCTGTGTGTGCCTGTGGGGTGTGTATGTGAGTGTGTGCGTGTATGTGAAGGGGATTGGCCGAGGTGTGTGTGTGCCTGCACCCCAGGCCCCGATTCTGGTCCTTCCCAGGTGGTAATGGCCATCCTGGTCCCAGTGTTAGGGTAGCATGGGATTATAGGGCCCTGGTTTTTCCGTATTTAAAGCCAATTTTTATTACTCATTTTGTCCAATGTAAGCTGCCACGTGTCTCTGAGTGAATACAGTCGAGCACAAACCTGGCCAGCCGCCCTGCCTGCCTCTTTCTTGCTCCTGGTGTTCCAGGGGCCTTTCTGCTTCCCTCGCTCTGCTGGAAGTGGGAAGGGATCAGAGGTGGGCCTGATGGGGCTACCCTTCCAACATGCCCTGGACCCCCTCCCCCTGCCCCTGAAGCTGATCTTGGACTAGCCTCTCCAGGCGGCCAGGCTTCAGTGGCCTTTGGGCTCACCAGTAAGTTTCTCAGCTTCCTAAATGGGATGAGGCCTGAGGGAAGAAGCCTTGGGTCCCCACTAGGGTGAGAGTTTGGCTCTACCTGGACTGGGGAGGCAGGTTTAGCTGGAAGGGTCCCCTCCATGGCCAGGTGGTCTGGTGACCAGCTGTGGGCTTGGAGTAGCCTAGGGAGCAAGGTGGAAGCTGCTGTTAGAAACATCCGCCAATGCTGTCCTACCCGGACACCTGTTGTGTGTGCAGCCCAGGGCCAGCGAACTAGAGCCATCCCTCAGCCCTGGAAGCAGGAAATGTGGCGGGCAGAAGTGAGACAGTGGTAATGCTGGGAGTTAGGCTGTGGCAAGTGTGGGTGGGGACCAGCCATGAGGGCATTAGGCAGGGTTCTCTGAAAAGCTGAGCCAGGTCTTAAAGGAGACTTATTCACCTGGGGGCAGAGGGATTGGGGAACATTCCATAGCATTCCACCTATGCAGGGAAGGAGAGGACAGTCTTGACAAGTCTGCCCCAGACTTCATAGATCTGTTGCCATACCATAGTCTCCCAGTGCTCCCAGCCCTCTAAGGATGCTTTGTAACCACAGTAAGGGTTTGTTCCTTGCCTTTGGGCTGGGACCAGTGCCACAGGTCCACATGCAGTCAGACAGTTTTGGGTTCAAGTCAGCCAGGCCACTTTTCAAGCTGGCTTTGCATAGGCCCTTCCCTTGTCTAGAAAAATGGGTGTGATACCCATCCCCTCTCAGGGCAGCTGTGAAATGAGAATCTGTGAAAGCAGCCTATCACCTCCTTTTGCCCCTGGGTCACTGACAGGACTGTTGCCAATTAGGGGAGTGGGTGCTGGATGCCAGGCTGACAGCCATCTCAAGGGCATCCAGAAAGTTCTAAGCACTGACTTAGTGTGGAAGGGGCCTCTCTGGTGGTGGCCCACTTCTTGATGGTCTGTGGAGCATATGCTGCTGCTTCCGTTAACTTGAGGGAAATGGGAGAGGGCCATGCCCAAGGTCTTCCAGCTGGTCAGCCGTTGTTGCACAGTGGCAAGGAAGCCAGCCGAAGGTGAAGTTGGATCCTACTCATGATGTGTGAAGTTGGGGCCTGAGGTGCATTTGCCCTTCTATTTTGGTGGGAGGGCAGTTAGGTTATCAGTTGGCTGAAGCCCAGCCCTGAGCAGGTGTATAAGGGCGAGTGGGTACCAGTTGGACCAGTAGGTCCCTGGAGCACTCTGCAGATGGGTCAAGACCTCCCTCCAAGCTACCCCCTTGGGCTAGAGAGGCATCCAGGGAACTTGTTGGCTACAGTTCAACTCACCTTAAAGCTCTTGGCACAGTGACTCCAGCTCTGTGGTGGGAGCTGGGGACCCAGATGGAGACAAGGGCCCCACCAGTTTGGAGCTCAGCCTGGTAGGGAGACGGAAATAGGAACAGTTTAAGACCCAGAGTGATCGGCACTGTGGCGGAGATGGTTCTAGAGCTGGCAGGGCTGGGAATGCTAAGTGGCTGGGGCTGGGGGTCAACACCAAGCAGGGAGGCCTCTTGGAACAAAAGTCTCAGAATTGGTGCCCTCCAGAACACAGAACCAGATGTACCTGGTTGGAGGAGCCATATGGATGGTCTAGGACCTCCTAGATGGCTAGATGGCTTAGGATGGCTTGAGGTGGAGTGGGTGGTTATGGGTGGGTAAAGGAAGCAACTGGAGCCAAAGTCCATGAGCGCCATGCAGGGCTCTGAAAGCCATGTTGAGGATGTGGGGCCTCATCTAGAAGGCAGGGGCAGCCCTAGAGGATTTCAGCTAGTTGTGTTGGGAAGTCTGCCTAGGATGTACAAAAAGCACCCCATGTTTACTTTGGGAAACCTCCTTAGTCCATGTGGTTTCGATGGGGCTGGGTTTGCACCCCCTGCATACATAGACACCTAGAGTGTGTGACCCAGGTGAGGCTGTTAGAGATCTTTGGTTGCAAGTGACAGAACGGTCCTCCAACTAACAGAGTGTTAAAAGGATATGGGGGAACATGAAGAACCAGGACTGGGACTGGGGCACCCCAGGGTCTTAGTCACAGACCCCATTCTCATCAGGATACGATCCCCAGAAGCAAGATGCAACAGCCATGTCCATGTCTGCATTGTTGAGCTGGACTGCAAACCCAAGGAGCCCAAAAGGCCCAGCAGGAAATCTCACTGTGCACTCAGGGAAAAGGACCCTTGGGTTCAAGGGCCCAGCCTGATGACACCCATGGCATGCAGTCAGCCCCCCTGATGAAATAGGGTGCTTATACCCAACAAAAAGGAAATGGGTACTGGGTGGCTGAACATATATCCCCTTGCCTAGGCATGACCAACTGGATTCGTTCACCAATGGACACTAAGCCAAAGAGTCTTTTGGAGGGCTTGCTAGAACTATTGGGAAAGAATTGGGGTTCTGGGGTTGGGTGGCAAGACCTGTGGGCTCATTCTTGCCACCACCTGGGAATTTTCAAGAATGATGCAAACAGAAGAATGCAGAGTGGAGAGAACAGTTACATGTCTGATACCATTGTTGGGACACCTGGAACCAATTGTAATCACAGCTAAAATCTGCCTCTGGACTTTTCAGTTAGATGAGTCAAACACCTCTGGGCTCAAACCTATTTGTTTTGGGGTTCTGTCACTTGCAAATCAAAGTGTCCTAGCTGATATGATGGTGGAGGGTGTTTTTGGAAGATCACCGTAAGTGTGACAGAGAAGTTGGACTGGAAACAACCCAATTAAGAGAGACTGATGAACCTCCAGGTTTAGACTACCCCTAAACAGTGGGGCCCTTACTAGGCCTCACAGCTATTCCTTGGGGATGAGTGGGGTCCATGAAGACCAGGGCTGTGTTCTTCCTGTGCCACTTTTTAGTAGACGTGTGGTGATGTATGTTCTCTGGGAACACACTGGGAGGGGCTGTGAGTTGGGAGGGGACTGTGTATTGGTAAGCTGGAATGACACTGGGGGGCCTGCCTGCTCCAACCCTTGCCCAGCGCATGTGTGCAGTGCCTCTCAGGATGTGGCCGGGGCGTGGACATGTGTGTGTTTTCCGGGTTGGAGAGAGAGAGAGAGAGAGAGAGAGAGAGTGTGTGTGTGTGTGTGTGTGTGTGTGTGTCAGGGTCCTTGACCTCGGCTGTTTGGCTTGAGCATCCTGTGTGCTCAGCCAACTGTGTACACCCTATCTGCCTGCGTGCGCCCCGTTCCGGACAGCCTGTTGCCAGGAGCTGTGGCGCATGCTTTCCCTGTGCAGGGTGAGCCCGGCGCCCCGCGTGCGAGTCTCCACGCGGCAGGTGGGTGCCAGGTCCTCCGCCTCCGGCTCCCAGGACAGCCTCCTCGGCGGCAAGTGGCTGGGGGTGGGGGCCCTCTGTCGGCTGCCGCGCGCGCGCGCACGCCGGGCTGGTACGCGCCGTGTACGCGCCCGTGCGCGCGCCCCACGGCTCCAGCCCAGCGCTCGCAGCCGCCTTCGTGCCACAGCCAGCTGCCCGGTGCCGCCGCCGCCTCCCCCACGGCCGGGGGCTCTGTCCGCGGAGCCCGCGCCACTTGCCCCGAGCCAGGAGGACGAGCTCGAGGAGGATGCCTGGGCCCGTGAGTACCGCGGCGGCGGCAGGCCGGGCGGGCCCAGAGCGCGGGAGGAAGATGATCCCGGGATGAGCCCCTCCCCGCGGGCAGCTCCGCGCTCTGGCCCTCGGTCGCCGCCCCGGACCCCCGCCCCGGCCAGCCCCTCCCCCAGCCCACTCCGGAGGTAGGGAGGGAGGGAGGGAGGGAGAGAGAGGGAGGGCGCCAGTGAGCGAGGGAGCCAAAGCCGGGCGCGAGCCACCGGTTCGCTTGGAAACGGTTGCCACAGCAACGGGGTTGCGCTCCCCGGCGACGCGGCTGCGGGGCGGCGACGCCCCCTCCCACCCCTCCCCCACCCCAAACGGGTCCGCAACCTAGGGGCGCAGGGGAAGAGGGGGTGCGGGGACTACCCCTGGAGCGGTGGGGGTAACTTTGCCAGTCTGGGTGTGCCTGCCTGCACAGCTCGTCGAAGATGGGGGTGGGGGGTGAGCGGCCCCGTGGGCACGAGCTGGCTCCCACGTGGCTGCAGTCGTCGCAGCAGGGCTCCTGGGGTGGCTGCAAACGTGGGGGCGGCCCAGCCCCTGGGCCTGCCTCGAGGAGGAGGCTTGGAGGCTGGAGTCTGCGCTCCAGCACCCCCACCACCTCTACCACCTCTCGCCTGCGAAATAGCCTGACCCGAGTTGGGTGCCACAGAGGCGATGTTCCTTACCCGGGGAGAAGAAAGAAGCTCACATCCTCCTCCTCATGGCCAGGGCATATGTCAGACCGCGGCTAGGGCCGGTGGTGGGTTTCTGCTCCGTGTTCCAAGCCACCATTCTCCTGGGAGTGGTGAGAGCAGAGTGGGCAGGAGCAGAGGAAAGGACATTGCTGACCCAGGGAAGATGAAGCTCAGGCCAATGGGAGCGCCCCGGCCCATTGTCTGGATCACAAGTGTCCCTTTCTTGTCTGAGCACAAAGCCCAGACTGTACTGGGTGGCATGCAGGTTGGCTGGCAGGCAGGCCAGTGCCACATGGAGATGCTCTGTCCTCCAGGGGAGCTCCTCTGGGAGGAGAATGGCCGCTGAGTCAGAGGAAATGACCTCTGGCTCCTCTCCCAACCTCCCCCAGCCGGCAGTGGCAGAGTGCTGGAGAGAGAAATGGTCCTCCTGCCAGCTCTCCCAGACCTGACTCAGCAGACGCCCGCCTCCAATGGTAGACCTTGCACTCAACATCCCAGTGACCACAACCATCCTTGGATTTCCTCTCCCATCCAGGAAAGTGTCTTGGGCACCAGAGATGACCATCATCCCAGGCATTTGAGACCTTGGCATAAGATACCTTTAGATGGATGGTGCCCTGAGTCAGTCCTGAGTCTCCCTCCTGCAGGCAGGAATGCCTTTGGAATTATTCACCGGCTCATTTCATTCTGTCCTGGCTCTGTGTGAGACTTGTGTTGAGTGTTCTGCATCCATTATCCCTTAATCCTTTCAATGGTTGTACAAGGTAAGTTTATTATCCCCATTTTAGAGATGTAGACTCCAGAGGCTCAGAGAGGTAAAGTGATTTCCCCAAGGTCACACTATCAGTAAGTTGTGGAGCTAGGTTTTCAGTGAAGGTTTTCTGCTGGCACAGCTGTTCTCTGCCTGCCACACACCATCTCTTGTGACCTAGGCAGAAAAGGACTGGAGGGCCTTCTAGAGGAGCAGCCTTAACTTTCTTTCATATTCTTCCAGTGAGGAAATTACCATGTCTTTCCAGCCTTAGCACACCTTTCCTTCTTCCAGCAAAATCATCTAGATTCTTGCTCACCCAGATGCTCTATGGGACTGTGATACTGCTGGGCTGGCTCCCTTCCTCCATTTTCTCTCTGGGTGAACCTGAGCAGGGAGGGCTACTTCAGTTACCTGGGAAACCAAGGAAACCCCCAAGGCCCTAGTTCTTGGTTTTGGGGCTCTGTGGCCTGATCAGCTTGCAACCTTGGCTGTGGTCGAATTCAGCAATCATGGGTCTATGTAGTGCTAGCTGCTGTGGGTGCTCACTCTAGTTCAGGGACTGGAAACCCAAATGCATCTAGGGCCCAGGAAGCAATGGAATGAGGTGGGCCAGGGAGCTACTCAGCTACAGTCTATGTCACTCTGTGAGAATGTGGACTTGGAATGACCAGATAATTTTCAAGATGAACCAAAAATCTAGACTTTTATGTAAAATCTCCTGGATTTTAAATTTGGCAACTGATCAGAATATTTTAAAAAATTGATTGTGGGCCCAAAAAACGTGCCCATGATCTGTGTCCAGCCTGAGAGTCACAAGGTGGTGACCTCTGGTCTGTGGAAAGGCGATGGCAGTTTTTACTGGGCCACTCCCAGGCTTGTGTAGATGTAGCACCATGGGCTGGTTTCCATATTTGAGCCTCTTGAGGCTGCAAAGTGCTGGCATTTGGTTTGTCACGTGTAGCTGTGTACACCAGTCTTGAAGGATTTTCACTTCCTTCAGCAGTTTTGCTCCTCCCTTGGCAATGCTAGGCCGATCGCATCGTCCCTGTCTTATAGGCAAAGAAACTTCATCCCAGAAGTGGGAACAACTGGGATGGGGCCACATAGCTTGATCAAGGCAGAAGCAGGATTTGAGCCCTAGGCTGTCCCTTCAGTGCCCTGCGTGTTACATATGCTGCCTCTCAGAAGAGGGCATCCTCATCTCCCCCCAGCCCCTGAGGTGTGGCTAATTCCCTTGAAAGGAGTGATGTGGGTACAGTAGACACTGAGCCACATAGGGCCTCTCTGCCTACAAGCTGTCTGTGACCCCAGTCTCTGTTGTCCTGTTTGCAGTTTCCAACCTCTGGGTTCCAGGCCCAGTGCCAGGGTGGGGGTCACAGAGGTGTTACCTATAGGCAAGGGTGCCAAGCCAGTACCTTGGCCGAGCTGGAATAAGGCTCTGGTCAGCTCTATGCCTGGCTGACTGCGGCGGCAGTCCTCTCTCTCTGGCCTCAGTTCACGTGTCGTGGTGTGGGAGGAGTATAAAATTGTCACCAGGCCCTGCCTGAAATGCCCTTTCTGCCAGGACAGGGGGCTTTGCAGTCACCTGGGCGTCAACAGCCACCTGCCTGTGTGGGCCTGAACTGGCCCCACCTCCTTTTCTGGAGAATTGGGCTGGCAGCAGCCACCTCCTGGGTGTCCCTGAGATCATGAATGTGAAGAGGCCAGCAATGGGCCTGGCATGTGCTGGGCATGCAGGACAGGTTAGCAGTAACTTCTCCCATCCCATCCTCACTCTGTACCCCACATTTGCCCTC
Source organism: Lutra lutra (assembly GCF_902655055.1). Lineage (NCBI taxonomy): Eukaryota > Metazoa > Chordata > Mammalia > Carnivora > Mustelidae > Lutra > Lutra lutra. The sequence continues at coordinate 66,389,745 of NC_062282.1, forward strand.
CCTCTGCTGTCCCCTAGTCTGAGTCCCTGTCCCTTCACTTGACCAGCAGCTCTGGCCTTATATCTGGGGAACGTTATGACCCAGAGCCCTGCTGTCTGGGATTCCCTCTGTCCATTCCAGAGCCCCTGACATAGGCTTCCAGTTTCCTCTTGTTCACATGGATACAGGGATCCTCATCTCATTTGTAAACTGGCTTGCAAGGGCCAAGAGCTGGATGATGGCATCTCTCTCAGTGACTTTCTGGTAAACAGCTGACCTTTCCCAGGAGTGAGTGGGTTGCAGACCCAGCTCCTGAGGTGCTCCCTGTCCTACGGCTAAAAGACCAAACAGGGAACTGGGCATTGTCCAGTCATCCCAACAAGTGGTGTTGGAGTGGCTACATGCCAGATGACAAGACAGACGCCACCTCTGGAGTTGCACACAGGCAGCTAGAGCACACTGCCCTATCCCTGGGCTTCTCATCCGACTCGGGGAGTGAGATGGCCTGGAGCTGACTTGTCCAGCAAAGTTACAGTGAGGCCATGAAGGTGAGAAGTGTGGGGGCAAGAGCTTTGAGGCTGTGTTGCAGGCCCCTCGGGGGGAAGAAAGCAGGACTCTGAGCAGCTAGGATGGGAACACGGGCTGGTTGCAGAGGGAAGGGCACTGAGAGGTGAGGCTGCAGATGCCTTGGCAGGAACTCATCCCAGAAGCCATGATCTAGGTCAGTTCTTAAAGTGTGCTCTCTGGACCACAACATTAGTATCTGCTGGGAATTTGTTAGAAATGCAAACTCTCAGGTCCAACCCTGACCTACTGAACCAAACACTGGGAGCAGAGCCCAACACTCTGTTTTAATGAGCCCTCCCTATGGCTCTCATGCTCATTCAAGGTTGAGAGGCACCCATCTAAACTGTCTTTTTTTTTTTTTTTTTTTTTTTCATCTAAACTGTCTTAAAGAGCTGGGCTGCCTCCTGAAGTGGTGTGGAGTTGCCAGAGGGCTCAGGCAGGAAAGGGCCTGGGGGAAATGGGCAACATGGAAAGTGGGTAGACTGGGTAGGGGCCCAGCATGGAAGTAGAGAGAGCAGTGGCAAGCATGGCAACAGGGGCCCAGGTGAGAAATGATGGTGGCTTGGCCAAGGCAGTGGCTGGGGGACCAAAGGAAGTAGACAGACGAAGGCACAGTGCACTGAGCATAAAAAGAACAGGATTTACTTTTTTTTTTAAAGATATTTTTTATTTTAGAGAGGGAACATGACCAGGGGGAGGGGTAGAGGGAGAGAGGGACTCTCAAGCAGACTCTGCACTGAGCACAGAGCCTGATGCAGGGCTCAGTCTCAGACCCTGAGATATGACGTGAACCAAAATCGACAGTTGGATGCCTAATTGACTGAGCTGCCCAGGCGCCCTGCAAAAGACCAGGATTTAGTGGATGGAATGGATGGTGGGCCGTTTACTGAGATAAAGGATTTAACAGATCTTCGGGGTCTAAGACTGGAGTGGTGGGGTTCTTCATGCAGAGGAACAAGGTGGTAGGTGCCCCCAGCAGTGTGTCAGGCCCCAGAATAAGAAATCTGTGTGACCTTGGGTACCACTGAGTCCCTGGGAACTAAGTGCTCTCATCTGTCAAATGGAATGCTAACTAGTTTGTAGGATTCCTGAGAATGATTTGTGACGTCCGGCCTTTAGGCAGAGTGCCGTAAGGACTTACACATCTCTGTATCCCCAGCTCAGAAGCCGCCATCATCCACACTCACGTTGTTGGGCATCTCCAAATCCTTGGCATGAACTAGGTCAGTTTCCACCATGGTCACTGACAAGGAGACTAGCATCATAGGGCTTAAGACACTCATCCCCTAGTATCTCATTTTTGTCCTCCCGCTATACTCCCAGTGAGCGTGTGGCCTAAGAAAACCATACAGAGGGGCGCCTGGGTGGCTCAGTCATTAAGCGTCTGCCTTGGGCTTAGGTCATGATCCCAGGGTCCTGTGATAGAGCCCTGTGTTGGGCTCCCAGCTCAGCGGGAAGCCTGCTTCTCCCTCTTGCTCTGCCCCTGCTTGTGCTCCCTCTCTTGCTGTCTCTCTCTCTCTGTCAAATAAATAAAATCTTTTTAAAAAGGGAAAAAAAATACAAAGCAATACACTCACAAATTCTACAAATAAATCAAGATGGAATCCTAAAAAATATTCAAATAACCTGCAAGAAGGTAAGGAAAGAGAATGAAGAGACCAATTATAAAATGGCAGGCTTAGGGATGAATCCATCAGAAGGCACCACCCCTAGCACACAGTTGGAGCTGGACAAGTGCAGCATTGGCTCTGGACAGTCTGGAGGGGATGGGGAAGTTGTGGCTGTGAGTAAGAGGCTTCAGGTGGGGTCTGCGCAGAAGGGCTCCCTAGACAGGCAGGAACATGCACAGAAGCATGGAGGAAGCTTAGAGAAGCCTGGCCTGTCAGGAAGAGCCTCTGGAAAGGTCTGAATGACTCTATTGATGTTTATGTATTGAGCACAAACTGTGGATTAGATGAGATGTACTGAGCAACTCCTGTGGACTAGACAAAGGCAGGTGGGAGGCCTCAGGCAGGATTCATGCCTTCTGGGCCTGCCAAAGCACCATGGAGTGAAGTAGTCCAGGAGGGAGTGTTTAGCATCAAACCCCTGACCACTCAAATTGGGTATTGGTACCAGTGTGACATCAGAGAGCCTTCCTTTCTCGGACCTGCAGCGCCCTAATCTGTAAAATATGGCAGTGGGTCCTGCCTCCTGGCTGATGAGGCACACTGGCACCTAGGGGGTCCTGGATGTGGCCTGCAGCCACACACCCTAATGCTCCCACTACCTCAGGGCGGTCTGCCCTTTGTTCCCTGTTAAATTTGGAGCTGCCACCCTGTTTCTCCACCCTATAGCCTTTTCCTACTCTTGAGCTGAGGGCTGGTGGCCAGAAGCACCAGGGTCTTGCTGGGAAGGAACAGGAAGGTGCGTTTTGCCTAGAAGTTAGCCGGTCGGCCCAGTGTCTCCGTGGCTGCCAAATCTTCACATACCAAGTGCTCACATGCACCGGGCTCTTCATCTACACCCCAGTGGCCACATAAGGGAAGGTATCTTGACAGACTCTGGACTTAGACTCAGACTAAATCCTAGCTCCTCCCCTTATTAGCTGTGGGACCTGGGGCAGGTTGTTTCTCTGTAAGAGCCTATCTCCTCATCTGTCAAATGGGCCCCCGCTGAGCAGGTGGCATTACATTATCACATGAGATTCTGAAAGGAAAGGGTCTAGAACAAGGCCTGACATGCAGTAGACAGTTCTTGGCAGGTATTTCTATTTCTAATTCAGCTGAACTCCATCACCTCCAGCCCCAGAAGTACCTTTTCTGACCTGGAGCTGTTCCTGCTGTGCAGGCCAGGGGCCCTCTAGTCATTGGCAGCTTCCTCAGAGCATTCCTGAAAATTCCTGTGGGCTCAGGAAAAGGAGAACAACAGATTTAATTAACTCCCAGTGACTGGCAGCATCGTGTTTTCATCCGGGCTGCGTCACCATGGCAGCTTCATGGCAGGGTTGTGGAGGGGGCGGGTGGAGCTATTGTTCTTGTCATTGTCTGTTCTGGAACACAGGCCCAGGAGAAATGGACTGGCACGGGGACCAAGTGGCACATGGCACAAGGCAGCCACAGAATCAGACAGGAGCCATCTGGGGAGAAGTGTGGGGTGGCCCCTGGCCTGGCTTCCCCCCAGCCTGTTACCAGAACAGTCTGAGACAGCTTGATGTGGAGACCCCTGCTTAGGGCTCAGGCCCACCATGGCCCCCAAAGCTAAATGTGCATGTGTGTGTTGGACATGCTGACGAAGGGAGCGGGGGGTCCATGGGGCTCTTGGAAGAGGCCCACAGAGTAGCTCAAGCAGCAGTACTCTCCCACCCCTGGTTAGGGTTTTGTGGCCAGGCTCGGGTTCAAATTAAGGCACTGCCATCTGCCATTTACACACTTAATTGCTTTCCCCCTCCCTCATCTGTAAAATATGAATAACTATAGTTACCCCAAAGGGTTGTATGTGAAAGCCCTGGATAGTTAGAAGGCATTCAAGAAGGGCACACTTCTGTTCTGCAGGGGTGGTGAACAGTCGCCTGCCACCCGTCACTCCGCAGTCAGGGTTCCCTCCTACGTACCTCTTAGGATGCAAGGTTCCCCTCTAAACCCTGACTGTGGAGAGGAGGAGGCAGAACTAGACGTGCCCATCTGGAGTGATGAGAGACCAGGTGATACAGTAAGCAAACGAACTGCTTTTCCTACCCTCTGCAGAAACGGAAAGGGATTGAGGGGAAGCGATACGAAGCACAGGAGCTAGGAGGGTAGGTCCAAGTGGGGCTGGGAATTGGTAGGAGGGTGGGGAAATGGAGCTGGGAGCTGGGATGTGACAGGCGGAGGCGCCTAGAGGAGAGGAAAAGAAGGAACGGCCCACGCCTGGCGGTGCAGACGAAGGCAGGCTTGTGACACGCAGTAATATCAGGAACGACCCCGCTTGAGCCCCCTCTACGAGAGCGGCGACAGCCAGGAGCCCGCAGTGCGAGCCTGGATGTTCCATGCTCTGGGTGGCCAAGGGTAGGAGCGCGTACAAGGCCTAGAGTGCCAGGGGCTGCAAGGCGTATGCACTGGGCAGAAGCTGGGCGTCAGTGGCGGACTGTGGGGCTGTAGGAGGTGGGCCGCCCGCCGAGACGCCTCCTCTGCGCCCTGGGGGTCTATCCACGGGCCTCTGAAACCCTTTCCGAACTGTAGTACCCTCTGGAGTGGCGAACTTCGCGCGCCCACTGAGGCTGAGTCTGGCTTTCGCACGCCCTCTGCTGGTGCGCCTGGGGTCCCCTAGCGCGGCAGCGGCTGCGGTGGCCGAATCTCAGATCCGGGAAAACCCTACCGGGGAAACCTCGATGTGTGACGTCATCCTCCTCGGTGACGTCAGCGTCCCCCCGGGGAGTGCGGGGGTTCCCGCAGAGGAGGCTTCCCCGGAACTGCGCAGGGCACGGGAGCGGGCAGGGAAGTCGTACGGGACTGCAGCGCGCCTTCATCGCGCCCTGTGTCTGTCCTACAGGTCCCGCGCGGCCCTGGGTGAGGCCCGCCCGCGCGCCCACCGGCGCCATGGGAAGGAGCGGGCGCCGCTGCTGCTGTCCCCCGCCGGCGCGCGCACGACTTGAGCCCCGCCGCGGGCAGCCCCCGGCCGCAGGTCCCCGAGTGACGCTGGCGGCGCCTGGGAGCGTGGCGCGGGCCCGGGGCCACGCAGAGGAGCCCAGTGTCCAGTGAAGCAGCCGAGGACCCGCCGCCCAGCCGCCGCCATGGTTATGTCCCAGGGCACTTACACGTTCCTCACGTGCTTCGCCGGTTTCTGGCTCATCTGGGGTCTCATCGTCCTACTCTGCTGCTTCTGCAGCTTTCTGCGTCGCCGCCTCAAACGGCGACAGGAGGAGCGACTACGTGAGCAGAACCTACGCGCCCTCGAGCTGGAACCCCTGGAGCTCGAGGGCAGCCTGGCTGGAAGCCCCCCAGGCTTGGCGCCGCCGCCACCACCGCAGCGCGGCCGCCTCGAGGCGCCGGCGCACGCGCATCAGCACGTGCACGTCCACCCTCTGCTGCACCACGGGCCGGCACAGCCACACGCACACCCGCACGCACACCACCACGCGCTTCCGCACCCGCCGCCGGCGCACCTAGCGGTGCCGCCGAGGCCTTGGAGCTACCCACGCCAAGGTAAGTCCAGACCTCCGCCGAGGGGGGGGGTGGAGGGGTGGGGGTGCAACGCGGGCCACTAAGGGTGGGCAGGGTCGCTGCTGACCTGTGAGGCTTCCACTGGACAGCCTCTTTGGGTATCTTGGAGGAAGCGGGCTGGGCCTGGGGTTGGCAGCTGGCCAAGGCCTCCGTAGGGGGACCAGGGGCCTCACCCTTCGGACCACTTCCTACTCTGCAGCGGAATCGGACATGTCCAAGCCACCCTGCTATGAAGAGGCGGTGCTGATGGCCGAGCCGCCGCCGCCCTACAGTGAGGTGCTCACGGACACGCGCGGCCTCTATCGCAAGATCGTCACACCCTTTTTGAGCCGCCGAGATAGCTCGGAGAAACAGGAGCAGCCGCCGCCCAGCTACAAGCCGCTCTTCCTGGACCGGGGTTACACGTCGGCACTGCACCTGCCCAGCGCTCCACGGCCCGCGCCACCCTGCCCTGCGCTCTGTCTGCAAGCGGACCGTGGCCGCCGGGTCTTCCCCAGCTGGACCGACTCCGAGCTCAGCAGCCGCGAGCCGCTGGAGCATGGAGCTTGGCGTCTGCCGGTCTCCATCCCCTTGTTCGGGAGGACTACAGCCGTATAGAGGGGCGCCCGGCGTTCTGGGCCCCACCCGCACGGACTTGTGGCCTGACTGCGGGGCTTTTTAAATGCTTCCCTTGGACTGTGGGGGGGGGGGGGGGGGAGGGAGGGATTTCTTACCCCGTTTGTTACATTTTGAGGAAAATAAAGGTGTGTGATCTGGTTTGGTACAAGCGGAGGGGACACGCACTGCTTGAGCCCAAGGTTCTGGTAGCCAGACGTGCCTGGGCCTTGGTGGGACAGAACCTGAGGGCAACTTTTGGCTACAAACTGGCCTGAGGGTGCGGAACCTAAGTTCATAGGCTGGCTCCCTTGGGAGCCCCAGACTCTACCTTTCCTGCCCATCAGATCAAGGTGAGGGTGGCCCCAGTGACCTTGGAGGTGGGAAGAGTTGGGAATTGGGGTCAGGGCAGGCGGCACACCCAAGATCTGCCCCTAGAGGCCCGAAGCCGCAGGCCCAAAGGGATCTGGATTTCTTTATTAACAGACATGAGCACGACCCGTTACAGAAGTTTGTGCTTTCCAAAAAACAGTTACTGAACGTGAAAAAGGAACCCAAGCAAAGAGGGAGGAGTTGGGGAGGGGCCGTCCAAGCCCCGGGCCCCACTGATAGCCCTGACCTGATCCGCGCCTAGGGCCTCCAGCTTGGGACCTGCCCAGCAGGAGGGGGGCAGGAAAGGGCCTGGAAGCTGAGGGGCCCCAGCTGGGCCTACTTCCTTTGGGCCAGGCGGGGAGGGGTCAAGAGATGGGCGGGGAGGGGGTCCCAGGGAGCCAGAGCCCACGAGCCATTTATTGCCATGTTTTAAAATTCGTGCAAAATATCTGAAGCCCTGGACAGAGAATACAAAGTGATATTTTTCCAAGAAACATAAAACTAGGAAAAGAGGTGGGACATTTTCCCACCAGAGCTCCCCCGACGCCAGGCCCCAAGTAGGGTGAGGCCTCCACCCCGGCCAGCTTGAGTGAGCAGGGAGGACTAAGAGCTACAATCTGGACCGGGCGGGGACGGGGTAGAATTTGCAACAGCGTCTCAACTACCAACGGGAGTTAAACCAGTCAACTGTACAAGTCTCCTATCAACTTTAAAAAAAAGAGAAAAGCTGTAAAAGTCAGGCCCTGTGGGTAAGGAAGCGGCCAAGTCCCGGGCCAGGGCCGGAATCCGGAGTGGGTGCCAGGCGGAGCTGCTGCGAGTGCAGGCGTGGCGGGCCGTCTGGCCAGAGGCCAGCACAGGTGAGCGGCCTTGGCAAGGGCAGCCTGAGGGCGGGCGCCACCGCTAATCACCGCCCTCGAAGCCCTCCTCCTCTTCTGGTACTGGGTCTGCATCCCAGCAGGTGATGTCGATTTCTGTGATATTGGGAAGGGAGGGGAGTTAAGGCCCGGCAGATCCACGGCTATGTCCCCCAACCCCTGGGAGCCGTGGCTGTGTGTGTGCACAAACACTTGAACCCAGCACCGCCAACCCATTGTGTGCGTGGACGCACGCATGTTCACACCGGAACCCAGCCCCCCTACCGGAATTCCTCCCATCTCCCACCCCAGTACTCACCTGGAGGTTTGTTGTAGAACACAGGTGGCGGGGCCTTTGCACACAGCTCTTCCGATTGGGCGAACTCCTCCTCCTGTGATTGGCTGAAGTACCCCTCACTGGCCTGCAGGAAGAAGCTCCAGGTCACTGAGTCCCACCCAGGAGAACTAGGGCTGACCTACCAGGCCTGAGCTCGTTTCCCCAGCAACCAGTGATTCCATCAGTGGTTTCCAGGGAAACATATGCCTGCCTTCGACAAAAAAGCAAAGCAGGCCCAAGGAGGAAGTACCGTATGGAGCTTCCCTCTAATAATGTGGGTGGCAGAGAAATGATGTACCCCCTGCTAGAAGCCCTCCCATCACCCCTTCCACCAGGCTGTCCCTGCCCCACCTGAGTCCCCTCCTTCTGGGTGGTCTCGCCATTGGTCAGCAGGTGGGGCTCTGGCTCTGGCTCCAGCTCTGGCTCCTGATCCAGCTCCTCTAGAGCCAAGGTCAGAGTTGGGACCTGGGGGGAAGCTAGGGGCTCCCCTTCTATTTCCTCCTCTGGGTCACAGAAGGTAGCTGGCGGCTCAGGCAGCTCATCAAAATTGAGAAGATTGGCACAGCCTTTGCCTGCCAGTGGCAGTGGCTCCTCAGCCCCCTCATCTAGCAGGGGGACCTCTGCCAGAGTGACCTCGGCACCCAAGGGAGGTGTGGGCACCCTAGGCTCAGCCTGGGCTGTGGAGGCCTCTTCCCCATTGCCAGGCCATAGGTCAATGAGGCTGGCCGTGGCGGGGGTGACAGTGTGGGCAACAGTGGTGTCAGCAGTGGCAGTGTCGGTTTCAATGGCATCAGCGGCCGGGGCGTCAGATGCGACGGCGTTGGCCACGGAAGATTCCAGAGGGGCAGCCAGGACAGCCTGCTCTGGAGACGTGAACATCAAGTCCTCCGTGGGGCTGCCTTGCCCCGGGGGAGGCTCCGGTGCCTGTGGGGGCTCCTCCGTGGGGCTGGCCCAGGACTCAGGGACTGCTGCTCTGGCCTCTTGGCTGGTCTCTTCACTATCCAGGCTGGGCCCAGGCTCCTGGGTCTCTGTCAGAGCACACATGGAGTATAGGCATGTAGTCAGCATCCTGGTAAAGGACGCAGGCTGGGGCAGCCACCCTACTCTACTCAGCCCACCCACTGAGGAGTCACCAGCTTCCAGAATTGAAGGCTTCCACTAAGAGCTCCACACAGAGCGCCTTCCAGCACACCCCCTGGGCCCTGCAGCCCCCTTTATCTCCTCAGGTCTTCAATCTGCTCGGCAGCGCCAGGAGGAAGGCCGATCCCCGTTGCAGGGAGAACCGCTGAGGTTGAGAGACAGCAGGTTGGACTGCAACACCAGGGCTCCTCCCGGCCACAGCCACCGCAAGACACTCTGGGTGGCGGCGGAGGGCTCAGATCCCTGAGTTGTCACCATGGCCACATGGGGGTGCCAGCACAGGGACTGGTGGGAGCCCCAGGGCAGCTAGGGTGTAGCCCCTCACTCACCTTGAGGGGGTGGCGGTGGCAGTGGTGGAGGCTGCGAGGATGTGACCTCATCCAGAGCCCGCTCAATCTGTTCGGCAATAGGGGTAGAAGCCGTGCTGGAGTCCGATGGGCTCCGGGTGGGGATGGGGGTAGGGGCCATCCTCCGGTGGCTGTCCAGGTGGCTGCCTGTGAAACAAAGCCCCAGGCTGGTCAGGGAGAGCCAGGGAGCCAGGCGGGACCAGGACTGTCCACCTTGGGGTCTGGCCAGCACCTCCTGTATGGAGTCTGGGTGGGGGCTGGGAGCCCCCCCAGGCCCCTCAGGGGCCAGACCACAGCTCCAGATCCTATAAGTCAGGCACCTTGGGGCCAGTGTCCCTTCAGGGCCAAGGGAAAGAGGCAGGTAGTACCTGCTCTGGGGACAAACACCAGAGATCAGCGGTCAGGCTAGGGGAGTGAGGGTGGGGGCACTGCTGGGAAGCGGGGCCCTCCTTACCCCTCCCACTGAAGCCTGGGGCTGCTACCTACATGGGAGGGAGGAAGAGAGGTTTGGGGTGCGGTGACAGGTGATATAGGGAAAGGGAGTCCGTGGAGGGGAGGAGGAGGAAGAGGAGGAGGAGGAAGGCCCACTGTCCGATGCCTTTATGAAAGGGCAGTACGGACGACCTGCCGAGAGAGACAGACAGAGAGAGACAGAGGACAAGAGAGGGTCAGTCTCCCCCACCCCCGCCCCAAGGCCTTACCCGCCCCCAGAGCTGGCCTTAGACGTCCAAAGTGCCTTCAGCTAGGGCACACAATCAGCCACACTAGGCCACAGCCTCAAGCCATCAGATGACTCCCCCCAGCGCCAGGCACGCACAGCAATGAGCTTGCCACACCAAGCCAGCCTCTAAGCATCACGGGACAGCAGGCCCCACCCCTGGAACCCCAGCACAGGGCCAAGCACACAGCAGGGGAAAACACGCAGAGCAGCGGATGGAGCGGAAGGGTGCTTTGTGGAGGGAGGTGGAAGCTGCGCTGGGTGCTGGTTCCAGGCTGCTTAAACTCAGGCCTAGGGTCAGAGCCTGTCCCCCATGCACCCGCAGCCCTTTAGGCAAGACCTAATTCAACCTCAGTGGGGCAGCTCCCTGCAGCCAGGGGGGTGCCTCAGCCCATGCCAGAGCTGCCCAGACGACCTCCAGCACTGCCCACTGCTCAGCCGAAGCCAACACCGACCCGGGCCTGAGCCCCTCTTGGTCCTGCCACCATGGAACTGGTGGGTGAAAGCGCACTCAGTGAATGGCCTTGCCTTCTCCAAGGGGTCCTTGGGCAAGGCTTCCCTTCCAAGAAAGAGTCGCAGAGAGGCTCAGGCCCCAAACCTGAGAAGTTGGGGTCAGGTGGGGGTGGGACCTGGGACTACCTGGCCGGTGGTTGAAGGGTGAGGGTGCATCGCAGCTGCCTGCAGAGGCCGATGCAACTCGTTCCTGCTGCTTGAAGAATTCCCGCGGGTTGTCAGGCCGCTGGGCAATAATGGCCGCTGCCTCCTAGGGGCACGGAGGAAGGGTGAGGGCAGGCCCAGAGGAGGCAAGCCCCGCCCACCTCACTCGCCCTCTTCCCAGCTCTCACCTCTACCTCTGATTCAGACTTCTTCATCTGGGTCTCTTCCTCCTCATCCCGCTGGTCACCCTGGAAACCAAACGACAGTGTCCTGGGCACTCCACTCCCCCTGAGCTATTGGCTTCCTTACAGGCCCCACGTTTTCTCCACAACCTGGCAGGAAGGGGCTTGATGGTGGCACCTCTGGCTCCCTGCACCAGCCGGTCACGTAGCTCCTTCTCTCCACCTGCAAGGCCCGGGGCCACCTCATCTCCAGTTCAGACAGGCCCCTGGGCACCCGGCTCAGCTCCTCCTGCTCCTTCACCCCCAGATCCAACCAGACATCCAGGACCATTCAGGAGTGCTCCCTGCTTTATACCCAAGTGTTCTTGGGCCTCCTACTCCAGCACCCAGTCAACCACACCCCCCATCACTGCTGCCCTGATCCTGGCATCATGACCAAGGCGTTCTCATTAGTCACCTGCCCCTCGCTCTCCTCTCGTACAAGATCTTTCCAAAATCCACATCAGACCAGGATCTTTTCTAGCTCAACATCACCATTATAGTGAGTACTTGCAGAGTATGGCCCACAGACAGCTTTTGTTTTGCCAGTATGGTATTTTAAAAACATATTAGTTGCTACCATTTAAAAATCAGGAGTTTCATACTAAAACCAGGATCTCCAATTTCTCTTCTAATGCCAGAAGCCCTGGCCACAATGGACACACCCCAAAACAACTATTGGCCAGAGCTGCGCTGCAGGGACCCTGACCCCAGGCACATGCTGTCCCGCTCACTGCAGTCGCCACCATTCCCTATTGCACTGTACCAGCTAACTACACTGCAGTTTTGAGGCTGCTACCCAGAAGTAAAGGTAGATGGGGCCCCTTGTTTGTCTCACATCCCCTTTCTCCTTGTCTGATCTAGCCTGTCACCTCTCTAACACCCGCCTCCTGCCCTGACTCACCCACACACCCTGTAGCATGATGTGGTCACAATTCCTGGAACAGGCACGCCATTTCCCCCCTCCACGCCTTCGCACAGGAGCTCAAGCTCTCCTGCCCCAAATTCCCATCTCCCACGCCAGGTCCAACTCTTCCCGCTTCCAGCCTCAGCAGGAACACTGGCTCCTGGGGAAGAGGTCCCTAGCCTATTTGGGTCATTTCTGGGTTTCCACAAGGTGGTCCAGGCACACACTGCAGAGTACACTGTATCCTAACTTCCTTTTTCTGGGATCCTTGCCCCATCCTCCGTGTGTGACAAGGACCGAGCAGTCAGATCTGTGTCTCAGTGGCCAGCGGCATGTGGTGGCACATGTCAGTGGCATGTGCTTGCTCAACCAAACTCACGACAGCCAAGCTTCTGGATCAGTGCTGCTCCTGCAGTGAGTGTGGCAAATGGGGCATGAGGGGCTGAGGCCGAGGGGGGAAGAAGCTGCAGGTAAGGTGGGGGAGTCACAGGGCTTCTGTGTTTTGCGCACATAACCTAAAACTTCAGCTTTTCTCTCAGGATAATTTAAGAGAATGACCCTTCCAAGAATCTGCCTCAAGAGTTGTCACTCCAACCACAGCTTTGCGTCTTCCAGAACGAGATCTCAAGTCCTCCTCCTACCTAGCTCTCTCCTTCAATCAAATTTCCCTTGCTCCTCAGCCCACTGGGCTCCAATCAGGCCCCTTGCCTTCCCATAAATTATATCCCAGCAGCCTCTGCTGGTATTCCAGCCCTGCCTGGGAGATCTCACCGGATTCTTCTGCCTCATTCAGAAAAAGGACTGGAGGCAAGCTCACCACAAAACCTGAACTACCAACAAAGAGCGAAACATTGAAACAAATTAGGGCTACGGGTTGGAAAGTGAGATCAGTACACTAATCATAGGGTCAAAAGCCCTGCTGTGCCCTAGCATTTTCAGATACATGAGAGCTCCCTGGCAGCCCAGGCAAAATGGGAACTCAGACAAGCCAGGCAATTCTTCACAGAGAAAAGAAAGCAGAACAACAGCTTAAGCAACAGGAAAGCATTTTATCGTTCTAAATTCCAAAGTTCTCACATGGGACCTTCTTAAGAGGGCCTGAAGTTGTAGGGTACCACACTGACCTGCTAGAACATCCACTGTCACTATCATATGAGCCACACTTGAAGGGCTGGATGAGACTAATAATGGCACGAGACTTTAAGACTTCTCCTGAAACTCTGACAACTGCTGAAGAGTGATCACTTCAGGGAGTCACCATACTAGTCTATCAGCCTTTGTGTGCATGTGTGTGAAATTTTCTGTCAAAATAAGCTTTTTCAAAGTGACCTTGCTTTGAATGGATAAACAAAATGTGGGTATACATACAATGGAATATTATTAGCCTTAAAAAGGAAGACATTCTGAGGCGCCTGGGTGGCTCAGTTGGTTAAGCGTCTGCCTTCGGTTCGGGTCATGATCCTGGGGTCCTGGGATTGAGTCCCACATCAGGATCCCTGCTCAGTGGAGAGCCTGCTTCTCCCTCTGTCTGTTGTTCCCCCTGCTTGCGTGCACTCTCTGTCTATTTCTCTCAAATGAATAAATAAAATCTTTAAAAAAAAGAAAAAAAAGGAAGACATTCTGTCATGTGGATGAACCTTAAAAACACTGTACTAAGTGAAATAACCTGGTCACAAAAGGAAAAAAAAAATCACGATTCCATTCAAATGAGGTACTTAAGAGTAATCAAATTCACAGAAAGCAGAAGGGCAGCTGCCAGGGGCCTGGGGGAGGAGAGAATGAGGATTGAGTGTTTAATGTGGACAGAGTTTCAATATGCAAAGATTGAAAAAAAAAAATCTGGAGATAAACAGTGATGACAGTTGTACAAAGTGAATTTGTTGGGAATCTTAATGCCACTGAACCGTACACTTAAAAATGGTCAAGATGGCACATTTTACGGACATCTTGGCACCATTTAAAATAATCTTGCTTTATCAGTTACTTTTATGAAAAGTCTTGCCCACCTAATGAACGCTTAAAGTTGGAGCTCACTATCCACTCACCGTCCCCACTACCAGGGCTGGTGTGACTGTAATGGACTGTGACAGCCACTTCCAGCCAGGGGCTGCAGGGCTGTCTGGCCTCCGCCCTCCCAGCCTCCTGTCTGGGTCCTCATGGCACAACTGGCCAGCACAGCCCCAGCCAGATAACTGGCCGCCTCCCAGTCGGAACTCTACCATGCTCCCACCTGAATGACCTCAGCTCTGAAATACAAAATTCCATTCAAAGCATGAAGACTCAACTCCAGTGTGACTTTGTGGGCCATGCCAAGGTGTGGAGGCCAGACAGCACCCTTCGAACGACACGCACGTGTGCACAGATGCTCCCAACGCTGGCCCAAACTCAGTCATGTGGCTCTGCAGCACAACTGCAGTGGGACTCAGGCCTCCAGTCCCCCAAGTGCAGTAAGTGTCTAATCCACCCCAAGCCTCTTAGGCTCCAAGGAGGGGTGGGGTCGGGGGGCTGGTCAGTGAGGGTCTGGGTCAGGGTAGATTTTCTCTTTCAGTCTACAGAATAAGCTTCTTCAAGGAGGTCTCTTTCCACAGCCAGGGACTAGAGACCTCCATGGCTGGGTGACCGGCCTGATACTCTGGGACACTCTGTGCCCATGCAGAGGTACTCCGAACACCCAGAGCTGTCCCCAAGCCACTGATAACCATGCCTCCCAGACCTCCTGCCAAGGCCCAGGCACACAGGGACCATTCTCACTTCTCACCGGAAGATGGCGAGCCCTGGCTAGAAACTTACAAAGATCGACTGCTCCTTCAACCGCCGCTTGGCCTCCTCAGCTTCTAAAGTCTGCTGTTTCCTCCTGGAATGATAAGCCGGCATGCACACCTTAGGGTGGGTCCGCACGAGGCCTGGTGCAGGTGGCGTAAGGTGGGGCAGGGCCAACCTGTGCTCCTCGATCTGCTGTTCCCGCTCTCGGTAGCGCCGTTCCCGCTCCTCCTGCTCCTGCCGTTCCTGCTCCATCCGCTCTTGCTCAAACCTGAGTCTCTCATCCAGGGCCTTCTTCCGCTCCTCCTCCTTCCTCAGCTCTTCCTCTTTCTGCAACCCCCCATGCCAAGGCAGTGCAGGCCCTAAGCTGGGGCCCACCCCCACCCCTCCAACCCACCCCGACCTAGGACTGGAAGGTTCTGGGAACTACGCCTTATGGGCTAAGCCAAAACGATTCCCTCTTTCAGCTGGGGTAGCGCACAAGGTGGGACACATGAGCGAGGGACTTGGGGACAGAGGCCAGATCTGTCCCTTGGGGTGGGATCAGGAGGAGGGGCAGCTCAGCCTGAAGGCTGGGGCCGGGGTCCACACCTTGGCCTGCTCCCAGAACTGCTCACGGTTAATCCGCTTCATTTCCACAGCTGCATCAGTTTTCTGATAGGTGGTGCCCTGCAGAGTCAAATAGCTTGGCATGAGTGAGGAAAATGAGCTGAGTGCTCTGGGAGCTCCCCTTCACAAAAGGGTGAAGATGAACAGGCACAGAAGAGGCAGGGGAAGCCCTGGTAGGGCTGGCCTGCCCCAGGCACACACTGACCACCGGCTCAGCGTTCTCATCCTCACGCAGCCGCAGCCGGTGTAGCACAGGGCTGGAGAGCCGCGCCAGCCCGTTGGAGAGCCGCTGCCCAATGGCACCCGCATCTATGTCTTCCACACTGCTGGCATTCACAATCACATCGACACCCTGCAGCAGGAAGGTGTATTCAGGTAGCATGGCTCCATCCCGTGACCCCCACCAGCAGAGAGACGCTGCCCTGGGGGTCTGGCCCCGCCCCCACAAGTCCTGGCCCCACTCGCACCTGGAAGAACTCAGCCACCTTAGCCACATGGCTGGCACAAGCGCATTTTCGGGCATCAGGCACATCTTCACCAACCTGCAAAGTACCCAACAAAGAGGGGGTTGGGAAAAAACAAGAGGGGGCAACAGCCTGAGACCCTGGATTCTCTTCCCCAGGGACTAGTGGGGCTCTCTCTGGTGGCGTCAGTAGGTGAAGTGGGGAGAGGGGCAAGTGTCCTGGGGCCTACCCTCCTGTCCCCAGCCCACGGCTGCATACCCAGTTGATGAGCACGTATTTGGGCAGAGCAGCCTGGGAATCCTTGACGCTGCAGAAGCCGTACATCACCTTCTGGTTCTCAAAGTGGCCGGAAAGCTCCTGCAGACCCCCGTCTGGGGGAATAAGGAGGGTATCAAGCCAGACTCCCCATCTCCTGAACCCTTGCCCTGCAAAGGGCCTAGAACCCGAAGGAAAAACTCCTCTCATGGGCTCTGCAAGCACACCCAGAGATCTGGAGGTCCCACAGCTCTGTGCTGCTGTGAGACAGGGACAACAGGCAGCAGCAAGCTTTGTCTGAATCTCCCAGGGCCCGATTTAGGACCAAGGAAGTGTTTGTTCTTCACATATCCCATGTCTCACTTTTCGCACATCATCACCTCTCACACAGTGCTATGCCCAGTGAGGTAAAATAAAACTCTTGAGCTCTGGAGAAAGTGGATGTGATCTGGGCCATCCTTGCCAGGCCCCTTCCCTCCTAGCTGTGTGACTTTGGGCAAGTCGCTCTCCGTTTCTGAAGCTCAGTCTTCTCATAATCAAAGAGCAAGCAAGGATCCCTCCCTCCCTACCGTGGGGATCTTTGGGATGGCTGGAGGAAGGACACAGGCAGACAAGTGTGGGTCCGCTGGCTGCAGGCAGGGAGATGGCCCAGAGCCAGGAGGGTGGGAAAGAAAACAACCGGAGGAGGGGGCGGAGAGGAAGGCAGAGGAATGGCTGGAATTCTTACCTCCTGATGCTGCGAGCTTGAGGTCATCTGAGCCATCCTCATATGTGTACAGGGCCCTGGGGAGAGGGAGGGATGGCTCAGAGAACTGACAGGGCCCAGGCCGCCAGTTTGGGCGGGGAGGGCTCCGGGGAGGAGGAGGGACCCAGAGGAGGCAGGACAGGAGTAGGGGTTCTGGTCTAGCACTGCCATGTCATCATGACAGCAGAGCTAGGCCCCACTTCTGGCTGAAGCCCCGTTGGGGGCAGCCTGGGTCTTGGTAGAGGGAGGCAAGAGTCAGGTGGGGAGTAGGCAAGGGGGCAGAAATCACTGCCTGGTCGCTGGCTTTGAGGGAGCCCATGTGTCCCATTCTCAGAGCTCGGGCCCTGGCAGCCTACAACCCAGTGAGCGGGTGTGAGATGGAGACTCCAAGGCGACGGTTCCTTGGTTACCGTTCCCTGGCTACCAGGATCCTCAGCCCCCATTGGCCGGCGCGGGGAACCTACCTGGCGTGTTCTCAGTACCCACCACCCCTCCCCCCAAGGCAAGGAAGGGGGAGGAGAACCTGGTGCTCTCTTTGCTGGGCATCCCTTGGTAACCATGACAACCTGGCAACTGACAAATGATGGGCCCACTCTAGCCACATTCTCCTGAACACAAAGGACCCTGGGGACATGCCCTTGGCCTCAACCTCTGCCTCTCAGAAGTGGGGATGAGGTCACCGCAGTCACTCTCATCACTCTTGCCCAGCCTCAGACCCGAGGTGGGAATGCTCTCCTGGCCTTCCAGCCCCAGGCCTCTGCCAGAGCTGAGGAGGCCTTGGCCTCCTGGGAGTGCTGGCCTTTCCTTCTGCCTTAGTTTCACCAGAAAGCTGACCTTAGGAGCCTTCCTCCTTCCTCTTCCTCCCTAGCTATTTCTGCCCTGGCTCCCTCCCCCACCACCTCCCAGCGGCACTGGCATAGCACCCATTTCATGGAAGGGAAGGCAGAGACGTCTCCTCCTGGGAACCCAGTGGAGCAAGGGTGAAGGGCCTTGTCCTGGAGGCTCAGGATGTATCAAGCCCGTTCCGCATGGTTTCCTTTCCTACTTCCAGGACAGGCAGAGGAGGGTGGGGGTTAGAAGAAGAGACAGGGTGATGGAGAAGAGAATGGGAGGGAGAAACTGGGAGAGGGGGACGAAGAAAGAGAAGAGAAAGGAATGAAGTGAAGGGATAAGAGAAAAATGAAAGAGGGAGGGAGGGAAGGGGGAGGAAGGGAAAGCGGGAAGAGGGAGGAGGGAAGGGGGGTGGAGGAGGAGGAGAAGGAGGAGGAGGGAGGAAAGAGGGAGGAGGAAAGGAAAGGAGGGCCTGGCTCAGTTTCATATGAGGTCAGCACAAGTCATTGTCAGGGCCAAATGATCCCCAGCCCCCACCCCACCCCCCTTCTCCGGGAGCCCTCCCTCTCCGGAAAGGGACACAGGTGGGCTGTGGGGCTGGGAAGCTCCTGGTCCAACTGTTGCCTGGGCCCCAACCCTGGCAGCTGCCTCTCAGCACAGCTGTCCCACCACCTGTCTGGCTACCCTAACCACCACTGGGAACAAAGGGCCCTCAGAGAAGCAGGGGTCTGCCCCTCTCCATTCCATAGACCAGAAACAGAGGCAGAACTCAAAGACCCTGGTTGCCAGACACTGCTCTAGGTAGCACAACCCCCGTGGGACAACTTGTCAGCCTCTCTGAGGACCAGGAACACCAGCCCTGCCAAGGACCCCTTGCACGATTAACCCTTGCCTACCCACCCCGGCCAACTTTTTCTGCTAACTGCCACAGTCCTTGCTTGGCAGAAACAATACCTAAGTTCAAAGCCTTTAGCAGGCCTTCAAATCCTGACCTCTGCCCCCTGCCCGCCTTTCCAACCAGACCTCCAGATCCATACTAAACACTTGGGATTGCTGGATAGTTCCCTAATCCCAAACACAAGTGGACAAGTTTCCCACCAGAGAGCCTCTGGCTATGTGGTTTCCTCCAGAGAAGGGCCAGACCTACTTCTCTACCTCAGGGACCCCCCCACCCCCCGCTGAAATCCCTCAGGCACCCAATACCAGCTCCCAAGGAAGTCCTGCCCTAAGCTGTCCCTCCCCAGAACACCCACCATACCCCAGCACGGATGGCAAGAAGCCTCTGAGCCCCAGATCTCATTAGATCTGCGCTTCCAAACACATCAGAGGTATCAGGATGGGGGACCCAGGAATCTACATGTCTCTTCAGCTTCAACCCCTCGAGACAGACAATGCCTCTAACTATAAGCTGTGTGAAGCGGAGATAGCTGATTCAGACAGTCGACACCTCTCACTCACTGGGTCCCAGGGCCAGCATAAGACAGCCCCCGTAAATATCCAAGATACTGACACCAACTCTGAGAAACTGCGCAGGCCAGGGACACTGGGCGAGGGTGAGGTGGGGCTGGAATGTAGCCACTGCATTCAGGGAGATCCTGCATTCAGCTGAGGTGGGGGGACCAAAGGCAGGTGAACCCCTCAGGACAATCCTACTCTCAGCATGTTGGGAGTTGGAAGGGCCCTGGGGGTCCCAGATTGGGCAGAGTCCCATCCCTGCTTTCTCTTTTCAAGAGGACCAGAGAGGAGCAGACCCTTGTGTGTGGTCAACACAGTGAGTAGTTGGAGCAACGGTCCATTTCAAAGCCTCTGCCACCTAGAAGTGAGCTCCCCCTAGGAGGCAAGGTACAGGAGGGCAGTGCCCATGCCCCTGACCAAGACAGCAACTGTACCCAAGATGCTCTCCTCTGGTCTCTGAGTGCAGGGTCTGCCCCTGTGTCTTAAGACTCCACTGTACCCCTGGCTCTGTACTGGGCACTGGGAGCACTCATGCCCCACTCTGCAGGATGGGACACTCACACCCTTTTTACAAAATGCTATCTAGGCCCTCGGGATTGACCAAATGTGTGTATGTGCAAGGGTGTGTGTGTGTCCCACACACAACCCAGATGGGGGGTGACGCATGCCAGTGATGAATAACTTGCTTTGGCCACATGGATGCTGCTGGGAGGTAGGAGCCCAGGCTCCAGCTAAGCAGGAGATGGCCCAGCAGTGGCTGTGTGTCCCTGCACTGGGCTGCCAGAGGTTAGAGGGAAATGGGGTGATGGTAGACAGTAACCACCAGACCAGAGGGCGAGAGAGGGGTGTTAAGGCAAGCTGTGCCTCTCTGCAGGCAAGGCCCCTACCCCAAGCCTAGCTCCTCCACCAGGCCAAGCTGGCCACTTGCCCTGAACTCCTCCCATGATCTCAGCCCCCTTGGGGCAGGGCTGGGACAATGGGTGGGCCGCCTGCCGGCTTAGCCTGTGCTGGCCTCTCCTGTGACTGACCCACAGGACATGAGAGCTTGTCTCCCGCGTCCATCCCTCCAGGCCTGGCTGTCCGCCAGTGCTGCAGTACCTTGGCATGGACGCCTGGCCATCCTGCCCCGCCTCCAGCCCCCAGGTCAGTGTCCCTACCTAACTGCCCTCCTGGGATAAGGGTGAAGCCAGCCCCAGTGAGGTCCCTCAGACCTATCCTCACTCCGTGCCTCAGTTTCCCGCCTCCCAAGAGAAGATCAGTCCTAGAGAACAGAACGGGCACCTGTCCCAGGACAGAGTATTTTGGGAGAAGAGGATTCCTGAATGGGGCAGTGTGGGACCCCTTTGCTTCCACCCTCCACCCTCCGGACTCCAGCCCAGGAGCAGGTGGTCCAATCGCTCCCACAGCTCTGGGGAAGGGGGAGAGGGTAGCTCAGCTTTTCCCCCACCAGGTTGCTGAGAGCCTCTGGCCACTGGGCCACGAGGCTTAGGGGCTCACTGGATCTACTCACTCTCTCATGCCTCTTTCGGGGCTCCCTCCACACTTGTGCGCCTGAGAGCTCCGCCTCAGGGACCCCAGCTGGCCACCTAGCCAGACAGTTCAGTCCCCGTGGCATCTCTCAACCCTGCTGTCTAGTCCCCGCAATCCCCTTCGGGGTCGGGGAGAGGAGGACTCATCTCTGCCTCCTCCGCGACCCCTGAGGGGAACAGGAGTCGCTTGGTGGTTGCTATGTGGCAATGAACGTCTTTCCATCACACCCCAACTCGGAGAGGCCCCCCGGTGGGCGGGGCGCCCCGGCCCCCAGCCCGCTCAGCTCCTCCCCCGCCCTAGCTTTCCTTTGTGCTGTGGCCGGGCCGGGCTGGGCCAGGCAGGCTGCGCTGGCTCCGCTGGCTTGGTCCCCGCCTCGTCCCCGCCCGGTCCTCGCCCGCTCGAAGGCGGCGAAGGTGCCCTTGGCCGCCCCGTGCACACCTGTCCCCCAGGCCCAGGGCGGGAGGGCAGAGGGCGGGGGATGGGCTCCCGCAGGGCCATGCGGCCCCGGGCCACACATCTGGAACCTGCATCTCTCCGGCCGGCGTCCGGCCACCGCTCCCACCGCGCAACTGGGACCGCCTGTGGGCTCTCGGGGCCCGGCAGTGTCCCGCCTGGCCCGGCCCGGCCCCTCCCCCGGCGCGCACAAAGGCAGCCCCTCCCTGGCCCTCCCGGGCCGCTGCACCATTTCGGGGTCTCCCCCTCCCTTCTTGGCTGCAGGGCGGCGAAGCCGGGTGGAAACAAAGGCGCGGCGGCCGCGGCGCGGGGACAAAGGGGCCGGGGGGCGGGGGCGGGGGGCTCACCAGTCGGCCGCGCTCTCCTCCCGAATCACCTCCTCGTACGCAGCCAGCAGCTCCAGGCGGTGGCCGCTGAAGCTGACGCCGGCCATGCTGCTGGCCGGACCGAGGCCGAACGGACAGACGCACAGACGGACGGACGTCCAGAGGAGGAGGGAAGGAAAGAAGGAGTCGCCGCCGCCGCCGCCTCGAAGCCTCTGCAGCGTTGCGAGCGGAGCGAGCCAGCGGCCGGGGGAGGGGAGCCGGCCGGCGGGGGGCGGGGGGCGCAGGCTCCGCCCGGCTCGCTCCCTCCGCGCGCTCGGTCCTAGCGCCGCCCTGGCCCGGCCCAGGGGGAGGGCCGCCCCCCCTTCCCGGCCTGCCCCGGGGCGCCCCCACGCCCCTCACCCACCGCCCCTGCACGCCGCGCCCCGCAGCGGATCTGCCCTTCCGCTCCCCAGGCGCGTCTCACTCACGTCCCAAACCCTCGCCTACCGTGTTCCCGACATGGGCGCTCACCCTCTTCCCCAGCCCCATACCCCGCGGCGACCCCACCTCACCGTGATTCCTGTCTGCAGCCACTACCCAGGCCCAGTGTCACCCTTCTTCCTTTCCAGCTGCTGATCCCAGTCCCAAATCCACTTCATTCCACTTGGGCCCAGCCCCACTCCGTGCTTAAGTTTCTCCCTATCCCAGCCTCACCCACCCAAACCAGGTTAAATCCATTTGTGTCCCAACCCCCAACCCCCAACCCCAATCCAACTGGACCAGCCACTATGGCCTATCTGCAGCCCATACCCACCACTTCTGAAAGGTCCACTCCTAAACCATCCCCCTCACTATCCACTGCCACCTGTGTCTCCATGCCACATCCAACCCATTTCTTTCCCATCCTACTCTCAACCCCATGCACAGGGCGCACCATACTCCTTCTCTAGCAGCACCTTCCTCAGTCCAGCCTACCTGATTCCTGTGGGGTTTCCAGTTTCCAATCACACCCCTCCATCCCTGCCTCCTTGATCATGCCCAGCCCCAACCTGGATCAGTACTCCAGCATTCCCAACTTCTTCTCCATCCCTGCCCCACCTCTCTTCTGGGCACCCCTCCCTTACTAGCTGCCCCCAGGGCTGTCTCAGATGGGGCTAGCCTAGGCATTCCTTTGCCTTCTCTCCCAAGCCTCAGGCCTCTCAGAGGAATCCCAAGTACAGTTCCAGAAGCAGCATCTAACCCCAGACTCCCAGGCAGGGTTCCTCCAATGACACTACAGGACCAGCCTCCCACATCTTTATTTCCCAAAGCTCCAAGCATAGAAGTTCCCTATTAGGGAGTGAGCACCACTGCCTCCTGGAACATCTCCACCCCTTGCTGAGGTGGGACCCTGAAACCCTCCCTAGCTCTAAGAAGCCTTTTCCACCTCCTACAAAGCCTCCCACCCGCATCTAATGGGGGGAGGTGACAGAACCAAGCAAGCTTACTTGGTCCTGTCTGGGAGATGGAGGAGGAGGTGATCCCCAGCTGGGCCTCTGAGTTTCGAGCTGGGTAATCAATTACACCAAGAGGAGAGAGAGATCAGTGTACGTTGATCAGAAGTGAGTCCCAGGCTTAGAGTACGAATAACCTCTTCACGTACCCTGAATTTCATAGACACCTGCCTGGGGAGCTCTGCACCCACTATGCCCATGGACCCCTGGCCCTGGCAGTTTCTCCACAGCCCCCACTTGAAGCAAGTCCCGGGCAGAGTCAGTGGGATTCTGGGGCAGGAGGAGACCAGAGTAGGGCCAAGGGGTGACTGGGAGGGGTAGGTAGAGGGATCTCAGGCGTCATTCCCCTCCTGCTTCCCTTGACGTGTCCCAGCTCAGAACTCCCCACCACCTCCTCCTCCCTAGCCTCCTGCTCACTCAATTTCACATCCAAAAAAGAGAAGTCCAATGAGCACGCTCTCCCTTCCTCAAATTCCTGCTTCCCCTCAGCCACCTACAAACTCTCTCCAGCCACCCCACTCTCACCTCTTTGCCATCTATGTTTTTAAATAAACTTTTAATTTTAGAACAGTTTTAAATTTACAGAGAAATTACAAAGATAGTACAGAGTCCTCATATGTCCCATGCCCCGTTTTCTCTGTTTTCAGGGGGAGAAAAGAGGGTTCCCTGCTTACAGGTCCTGGAGCCTACTCCTTCTGGTCTTCTTACCCTTTACCCCTCCACATCATCTCCATCCTATAATTTGTAGATCTGCAATCCATCTTCTCCTGCTCCTGTTGCCCCTGGCACTGCTCCAGCCAAGGGCACTAGGGATCCTTAAGTTGCCAAATTTAGTGGCCCCATCATAGTCTTCAGTTTCCTTTGTCATTGGGAGGAAGGTGGCCACTGATTGCCCTCTCCTCTGTGAATCTGCCTTTCTTCAGCCACATCCTACCCCCGAAACAAACCCAGGTGCCCAGCTTTAGTGGGTGGGCCTCAGTGCCTCCTTGGAGGTCCTCCCACCAGGCTTTCATGTCTCCCACTCCCAGCACTGATCACCCTTCACATCACTAACTTATTGGGTCTCTCCCATCGCTAGAGCACAAGTCCCCCTCCACACTGGGAGGCTGGCCCAGTGGCTTCTGGAGTATAAAAGTCAAGAAAAAGGGAGGATTCAGACCTAGAAGCTCATCACTTACTGTGTGACCTTGGCTAAAAGGCTTCCCCTCTCTGAGTTTTCTCTTTGATGACTTCTAAGGACAAAATGTGACTGGATGGAAGCTTAAAAGGTGAGAATTCTCTCCCCTCCTACTCAAAGCCTGGCTCTCCCCCACGTCCCATGCCTGTCTTCCCATTCTGTGCTTCTCCACAGCTCTCAGGGAAGGTTTTAAGGCTGACATGTTGGCCTCAGCAGAGCCTTCTCTGCCCTTGTCCGGTCTCTGCCAAGTTCCAACCAGGCACTCCTTTAAGAGTACCCATCATTGCTCCAGTGCTCACCGCATTTCCCAGGCATCGGCCCCTGGCATGGGGCCAGCCACCCGACCAAGTCAGCTCTGCTCCTGGTAAGTCCACTGCTGTCACGGCACAGGGCACAGACTTTGCCAACTGTGTGAACTTAGACTTGTTGCTGGACCTTTCTTGTCTCCCTCCTCTTCAACTTTATATAAAACAGGGATGATCATGATGGTGCCTACCTTACAGGGTCCGTCTGAGGATTTAAAAAAAGGAGCAAGTGCTTAAAATGGCCAGCTGCACATAGTAGGTGCTGCTGACGTTGGCAGCCGTTAGTTTCACAGCTGGGAAAACTGAGGCTCAGAGAGGGGCAGTGACTTGCCCTGAGGTGTGCAGCTGGTGAGTGACAAAGTCTGGATGGGAACCCAAGCCTGTCCTCTGTCACTTGACGCCACGGGCTCTCCCTGCTTCCCCTCTTAGCACCCTCATTTCCGGGGGTTGTGGCCTAAAGTCGTTTGGTCTGAAGTAGTTCTTCAGGCTACAGCTGTGGAGGCTAGGGGGCTAGACTCAGAGGGGAGTCTCCCAGGCTTGGAGGGGAGGAAGTGTGCCCAGTGCTGGGGATGTCCACGGTTAGGTGTCCCTGTCCCTGTCTTCTGGCTGCTTTTCCACGGCAGGCTCCCAAGGGGAGCACGTAGTCCTGGGTCGGTGGCCCGAGGCAGATTCTGCTTCCGGGATCGACATGTCTCCCAAGTCAGTCCCGTGGGCGTCGGCTCTGAGACTATTGCTGGAACCATCAAGAAAGGCTCCACTGGAGCTACTGGGCAGGCAAGATGTGGGCCTGGGGCTGGTTGAGGGCCATCTTTGCCAATAGTGGTGACACCCACCTGCGAATATAGCCAGCAGGAAGAAAACAGGGCTGAGAAATAGTGAGCAAGAAAGCAAGCTGAGAGAGACTCCCGCTGTCATTGACCTTTCCAGTTAAATGAGACAAATTATCCCTATTTTTGCTAAAACTAGTTTGAATGGCAGCTAAAAGGGTCCTTCCTAATCTACATAATCCCCAAGTAGTAGTCACTTTTGTCCTTGGCAAGGACATGGGTGAAAGCTGAACTGGCCTTTTAGTGCTCCGCCCTGCCCCAGCCCTGAGAGGGAGGACCTCTGTGGCCACTTTGTGGTGACCTCACCACACAATCTCCCAGGGCTAGACCAGCCCGCTGCACCACCCACCCCTGCACCGCCTCCTCCCCTGCCCCCCCCCCCCAGTTCTTCCCAGACTCCCAGCAAGCTTCTTGCTCCACTGTGGCCCCTGGAGCCCCGGCCCCAGCCCCCACCCCTTCCAGGCCCTGTTAGGGAGGAGCCCTTCCTCACTCACGGGGTTGTTGGAATCCCAGCCTAGCGGCTGGTCCCTGCATGCTGTGGGGCTCAGCGCTTCAGCCCACGGCCTCAGCTTCCTTCCCCTAGCAGGGCTGCTTGGAGGGGTCCACAGGACTGTGAATGTTCCAAGGCTATATGGGACCTGGCACTGAGGAGGCAGCCCCAGAATCATCAGTTCTCTGTACTCTGTACTCCGGTGAAACAGTCCCTCGCACTGCACCGCATCTCTCCCCGCTGACTTCAAATGAGCTCAAACCGCTCAGAGCGGGCAAAAGCCCCTCCCCTGCCCGCTGCCTCTCCAGTTGCCCACTCGTGCCCCCTGCCGTGGGCTCTGCCCCCTCGGTTGGAAACTGTACTCTCCAAGGGCGCTAATGGCCTCCCTGCCTGGCACAGGGACATTTCCCAGTCCCCATAGCCTCCACCCACACAGCCTCACACCCCACCTTTGGAACACAGTGATCCCTGCAGCTCTTTGTGGGGCGGGGGCGTCGGGGGGCAGCTGGGAGGTGTGGTGGGGTGCACTGCAGGCTTTGATCCTTGGAGCAGCAGACCCATTCTGGCTGAGTGGCTCTAGACAGGTCACTCTCTGAGGCTCTCTCTTAAGTGATATTCTATGATTAAATTATATATGAGGTATTGCTCTGTGGTTCCTAGCAGAGGGTTGGGGCATTCAGAGCGGGTACCCCCACGCTATGTTTATTTCCATCTAGACTAGCTCCTCTTTCCTGAGATGGCGGTGGGGGCGGGCAGGGGGGAGCTCTCTGCTCCTCACCCTCCCCTCCCAGTCCACCCCCTCCCCCAACTTCCCCTTCTTTAACCACCTTCCCTGGGCAGAAGCCTCCCAGCTTCCTCCCTCCACCCGTCTGGGCCACCCAGCTGATCCTGGCTGCTAGTGGTCCAGCTTCCTCCTGGCCCACCACAGCCAAGCCTCTTAAGAGCTGTCTACAGTCTCTCATCTCCTCTCATTCCACATCTCACCAGCCCTCCTTGTTCCTCTCACCCGGGCTGCTGCCCCAGCTCTGCTAACTGATCTGGCAAATGTTGTCGCTCTGTTGTGAAACACAATGC
Organism: Lutra lutra; assembly: GCF_902655055.1. Classification (NCBI taxonomy): domain Eukaryota; kingdom Metazoa; phylum Chordata; class Mammalia; order Carnivora; family Mustelidae; genus Lutra; species Lutra lutra. Next base: position 66,416,391 of record NC_062282.1, read on the forward strand.
TATGGGGACTCCTTGGCCTTATCTGCCTGTATGACACTGTTGGCAACTTCTGGAAACACTCTGCCCTGCCCCTGCGTCCCTGCCCCGAGCATTCCAGAGGCTGTCATCTGTCTGCTTCCTCTGCCCACTGCTGGGATGTTGCTGCTTCCTGGCCTTTCTTCCCTGGCTGTCCTCACACTGGATTTGTTCCACGTTTATTATTTTAACAGGTTAAAAAAGAATTAAATTTAATTGCCAACATCCAAAAACCAGATTTCACATAAAAGTCTGAATCTCTGGATGCTGTTGGTAAACTGTCGGGTTTGGCACAACTGGGCGTTCCTACATGGTGGCCCTTGCTTGGGGCCAAGGGTGGCTGCCCAGAGAAGACTTCCCCCAGACTGCTCCCAGCAGCACTCCCCATCATCCCCTGGGCTCTTGCTCACCTGTATCCATGGAAACCAAGGATGGACTGAGAGGGCTTCACGGTTCAAGAGAAGTGGGAGAGAGTACATTTCTTTGTGGAAGTGAAAGATACTGTGTTTAATATGCTAAGGATGTCTCAGTTGAAAGGAAACCACATCTTACCTGCTTGACTCCTGCTGTGTGACCTGCCTGGGCCCTGCTCCTCAGCTATCTCTCTGGACATCAGTTACAAGCATCTGTGACCTCCCTGGCCCTGTCCCCAACTCATTCCTGAGTTGAATATGAGGTGAATATGAACTGGAATCTTCATCTGCTCTCTGATCACATAAATGTCCCACAGGCACCCCATGCAGTCATTCAGCATTCACTGGGCCTCCACTGTGTGCCAGGCACTGTTCTAGGCTCTGGTGAGGTGTGATGAAAATAACACAGGAAGCCCCATCTCCAGGGGTCCTCAAGAGAACACAACAGAGAGGCCATCTCTTCTTCTGAGAAGGATGGGCCCAGGGACCTGCTGAGAATGCCAGCAACTTCAGACACTCTCAAATGTCCTGTGCCACATTGTCCTGGCTCCAGTCTGGGCCTCTCCTCAGTCTCTCTCCAGTCCAGGCTTGAGATGGGAGGGAGAGATGACAGTTCTTCTAGGGTGGGGGAGGGCATCAGTGGGAAGCAAGAAGCCCCAGAGAAAGATGGGGCCACTGCCAGAACCTCCAAGTTTCAAGACAGCAGGCAGAAGAGAGTTTCCAAGGGGCACTCGCTGAAGGGTGCCCAGCTTCAGGCCTGTTGTCCAGTCTGCTCATGGTTCAGGAGCCATGAAACCCTCGATCAGTTCTCCTCAATGGAGAAGTCCTCAAATCGGAGCTCTTTTCAGCTCCACAATGAGAGTAGAGCCCTCCCAGGGCAGCCGGGAGGATGGCTGAGCTAGTGTGAGCAATGCCTGCTGTACTCCAGACACATAGCAGAGTTGCCTTCCTGCCTCTCCTCACCCCTCATCCCTCAGGCCCCCACTCTAGGCTCCCTGGGAGTCCCTGGGTCCCATCTCTGCCAAGTCACTTTCTGCTCCTCTCTTTCCATGGCCCCTCCTCCTAGTCCCCCTTCCTTCTGTCCACCTTGCTCACGGATCTCAGAGCTCTTTCACGGGTTGCTTAACTATTTCATACTCTTCTGTGCTCTGACCCGCCTTGCGATGCAGTCCCAGCTCCTTGGCCAGGCACCTATGGCCTCCCAGGCCCCGGGGGGCTGGGCTCTCCAATCCCACCCTCTGCTGTGGCATTCGGCTGACACCTCTGGGCCTTCGCTCTGGTTGTTTTCCACCTCCCATCTCTGCAGACTTACCTCCAACTCCTCTTCTCTGTCCCTCAAGCCAGTCCCATCTGGCACCTCCACATTCCCCCTTGACCTTCTCCTGCTGACCATGAGCTGTCCTCATAACAAGGATGACCAGGATGGCCAGCCCTGGGAAAACCATCTTAATCTCCACCTTTCTGCAGGCCTCCAATCCCACCAGTCCTAGTGCACAGGCAGGAGCACACGCCGGACACGGCTGGATATAGGTTTATTGTGGCACTGGGTGTGAACAGGGGCTGGTGTGGCCAGCACCAGTGTGTGATGGTGGTGGAGGGAGTGGGGGGAAATGGAGGGAGTACGGGGAAATGATGAGGGGAGAGGGCAGGGCCCAGGGAACCCCAGGCTCAGGCCAGGAGTTGGGTCGGGGGTGAGCTCTGCCAGCCCTATCCAGAAGTCTGGGGCGAGCCTCCGGAAGGACCTCCCTCTGGCTGGGCTGGAAGAAGCGGCCCTGGGTAGGAGTGGCTCACACGTGGGAGAAGGCATGGCTCTTGCAGAGGGGCTTGTCCTTCTTGGAGTAGAAAGTCTTCCCTTCCAGGTTGATCTGGCATATCTGAGGACAGCCAGGGTCAAGCCACATGGGGTTGGGGGAGGCAGGAGAGTCCCCTTCCCAGCCTCTCATGAATTCCAGAGGCAGGGAGTGGAAGGGAGGCTGGTGAACAACACCGGGCTGGGTTGGGTGGGGGAGGGGGCAGACCTGAGTCCAAGGCAGGGGGCACTCACCGCACACACGAAGCAAGTGTCATGCCAGCTGAAGCCCAGCGCCTCCAGGAAACGGTCCCCCGCGTCGATCTTGAAGTCACAGCCCCGGCACTTCGTGCCAAACATCTTCTCATAGTCTGAGGATGAAGGCAGAGAGGAAGGGGGCCCTGGGTTTTGAACTGCCCCCACCAACCCCTTACCCCTGGCCTCCTCCCCACCCCCCGCTGGGGCTCCGTACCTCGCTCGCAGTAAGGGGCACCTTCCTCCATGTAGAAGGCCCTGTTCCGAATGGGTGTCTTGCAGGCTGCACAGGTGAAGCACTGCACGTGCCAAGTCATCTTCAGGGCGTGCATGATCTCCTAGGAGGACGCTACAGTCACCAGGCAGCTTGGCCCCTCCTCTCCAGAGCTGGGGACACAGGAAGGCTGGCCATGGGCCCTCTTCCTTCCCATGGTAAACGTCATATCTGCACACCCGTCACATCTGCACACCCACCCTCCCCACTCTACCTCCAGCCCTGGGGTCTCCCCAAGGTCGGCCACTGTGCCTTGCCTCTGCACCCCAAACCCGCCTCTCCCCACAGCTGTCCCCAGCTCAGCTGGCAGCAACTCCCTCCATCTGCTCAGCTGAGATGCCCCTTTCTCTCATACACCCCATCAAAGCTGCCAAGAATCCCTGTTAGGTCCTCTGTCAAGGTGCATCCAGATCGCTACCACTTCTCATTGCCTTGCTGATGTGGGATGTGAGCCCCGGGGTGGTGGCCAGAAACGCCCCTCTGAGCGCCTCCTGCCGCCCCCGCAGGCTGAGGTCAAGCTGAGCGAGGCCACATTGCCCTCTGCTGGAATCCCGGCCTACGCTGCATCTTCTGCTCTCCCCACATTGCCTCTGGCCCTCCGCTGGTGCTCCAGTCTTGGGGCTTCACACAGGCTGTCCCCTCCACCTGACTGTCTACCCCACGTATGTCCCAAGTCTCACCCCTTACTGCCTTCCCGTTTCTGCTCGTGTCCCCTTCTCCAGAGGCCTGTTCTGACAACCCCAGTTAGTACTTCCCATCGGCTCTTCCAAAGCTATGTTCCCAAGATCTTTAATTCTTTAATCCCTCAGCAGGTTTTACTAACACAGAACCCCGTGATGTACTTATTGTGCCCATTGCTTAGCATTTCCTCTCCTCCCTTCTTCCTGATCAAACGTAAGGTCCAGGAGGGAATGAGATGTGATACTTCTAGAAGCTGATATGCAGCAACAGTGCCCATCCCTGTGGGTGCTCAAAACCTGCTTAATGGCCTGGGGAGGAAGCCGAGGCTTGGGGAGGGTCTGTGACCTCGCTGGGTCCAGGCTGTCAATCTTGGGGGTCCAACCAGACCTTGCTTCTTAGCTGGGCAACTTGGCATTACTTTCTCTTGACCCTTGGTTCCTTCCCTTGTGAATGGGGAACCTAATCCCAGCCTTGCAGGTTGTAAGGATGGCCCCACGTTTGAAGCTGGGGCTCCCAGACCCCATGCCTGCTGGGGCCAAGTAGTGTACCCCACAGGGCAAGATGTTGCTGGGGAGCACCTGTTTCTGCCTGTAGGGACAGTGCTGAGCAGTTCGTGCAGAAATGCCTGGAAGGCTCAAGTTGAAATCAGGGTGTTAAAGTGAAATCTGATTTTAAGATATTGCCCATTAATTTAAAATGCAGGTGTAGACCAAGCAAGACACATGGGCAACACCTGGCACTCCGATGGCCTGTCGGTGCCCTCTGCCTCTCTGTCACATCTCACATACACCTCGAAACCACCCTGGCCAGGAAGTGACTGCCACCATGTTGGTGAGGCCCAGGGAGAGTGACCCACACCAGGTCACAGAGTCACTAGATCACAGGAATGGGTTTCATGGCCAAGTCCAGCTATCTCCAAAGCAGGCTTTTCCACTGCCTGGTGCTGCCTCTTTTCAAGAAGCAGGCAAAGGCTGCGGGGGAAGGAACTTGGCTGCAAGCTGGGAGGATGGTGGGCTTGGGCAAGAGCGGCGGTAGTCCAGAGCTGGGTCCAGTGTGTGTGTGAGCAGGGAGGCGCTTTCTGCTGGTATTCAGAAGGACCTGGAAGCCAATTATCAGTATTTATTTTAATGCCCTAGTTTCCTCAATCTGTCTGCCTTTCCCCTCTCCACTGCCCTGAGCCAGGCCCCAGCAGCCTGTTCCCCTCTCCAGCTCAGTCTCCCCTTGCCCAGAGGAAGCTTGCTGTGGCAGAGCTGACCTCATCAGCCCCAGTGCCAAACTCCTAACACGGCCCCCACTCACCTCTTCTGTCTCATCTCACACCCTTCCCAGGTGTTACCTTGTGACACAAGCTATTCCTTCTGCTTGGGGTGTTCTCTCCTGATCCTTCTCCAAGCCAGTTCCTACTCATTTTTAAAGTTCGGCTCATAGGCCACTTCTATCCAGTCCTTCAAACATTTACTGGTCACCTCCTGAATCTAAAGCACGATATAAAGCAGACCAGCCGTGGTCCCAGCCCACAGAGTTCACACCTGGGGAAAAAATGGGACAAAGAACTGGGGAGTAGTAAGCAAATTGTGGGGTCTTTGGTCTGGTGGAAAGGGTGGGTATCAGGGAAGGAATACTGAGGAAATGATAGGAGTCCCCGATGAGAAGGAACAAGGTAAAGAGGGTGCTAAAATAGTAATCCTGGTAGAAAGGACAGGCTATGTAAGGGCCCTGTGGTAACAGTAACAGCACATGGGCAAAATGAAATGGGCCACATGGCTGGAGCACTGGAGAGGGGCAAGTGGTGAGAGGGGAATCTTAAGAGCACAGGGTTTCTGGAGGCTCCCAAACCAGGGTAGGTCTCCTCTAATGTGTCCCTCATGGTGTGCCGCTTCCCACCAGCTCCCCGGAAACAATCTGATTGCCCTCTGTTTCTCTCCCTATGCTCCACACTGATCTCCCCAGGCAGCCACAGTTCTGAGCTCTGGGCACATATAGGAACGGAGCCCCTGTCAGGTTGAGGAGGTAAGCCTTCCCCGTTTCCCACCCAGGCTGAGGTGGGGGCTTCCTAGAGTTTGTCAGACCCTGAGTCCCTATAAGAGAGAAGCTAAGGGCCCCTGGGCCTCTGTGGAACTTGAGCCTGGGTAGGAGTTCCTGGGAGCAGGAGAGGGTTTGCCACCCAAGGCTTACTCCAGGATCTGGGAGCCAGCCAGGCCCTATTTGTCTTGGCTCTTCCTCTGTGTCTGGATGATAACCCTGTCCACTCAGGACAGGGGTACAGCAGGACAAGAGTGCAGGGTAATGCAGACAAAGCAGTCACCGAAGAATGGGGACTTGATCTGTAGACGCCCAGCTCAAGAAAGGTCCTGGGATCCAGCCCATTCTCTTAGAACAGTCCAGTGGGGCATGGCCCAGCCTGGTGCGAAAAGGACAGTGATCTGGGGCAAAACTCCCTCATCTAGAAGATGGGAATCACCACAGTTACTTCCTACAGTAGGACCGTGAAGTAGAAGCCCCACACACTGTAAGTGCCCCACAACACAAACTGTCACTATGACAAAGACTGTGGTCATATCCATTCTCCCCTTCCGGTCTACTGATGGAATCTCCGTTTTTGTTGCTGGCCACAAGGCTGCCCCAAACAGATGGTCTCTCCCAACCTCTCTTGCAGCTCAGCATGGTCATGTGACCAAGGTCTGGTCGACAGGATGCTAAAATGGGGGTTGGGCAGCAGCATCTTCTCAAGATGGCTGCCATGGGCACCCCATCCCTTCTTCCCCTTCCCGCTTCCCGCTGGCTGAAACGTGGCAATTTTGGCCAAGTCTCGAGAGTCAGCTCAGACTACCAGTGTTAAGTGCAGAGAATGGCCAAGAAACAAGACACAGAGGCCTAGATCTGCCCATTAGTCCCAGACTGCCCACCCCTGAACTTTCTTAGGTGGAAAAGAAGCTGCCACTATTCTGAGTCTTCTACTACTTGTGGTCAAGGTAATCCTTGCTAATGTGAACATCACCACAGAGCTCTCTGGCCACATTTGGCAGCCCTGCCTCAGTATCCAGAAATAAGGAGAAGCAGGAAATGTCAGGAAGAGCACAAGCTGAGAGTTGAGAGCTCCTGGGGCTCTTCCAGCTTAGCCCTCATGCTCTGTAGTCTGAGACAGCTTGTGCCGCTCTCTGGGCTTCAGTTTCCATACAGGTGCGACAGGAACCCCGTTAGCTTTTCACCTTGCCTGTTCTGCCCCCTTTTCCTCTGGCGGTGCCCTTGACCCCTGACACCCTCTGAATCCTACCCACCTAGTAGGAGCTCCTGGGGGCAGGGCCCAAACCTGTTACTTCATGAGGCGTTCTCGAGCATGGAACACACTATCTGGCACACTGTTCACTTTAAATAAAGAGAATGAACAAGTGAAGGTAGATGGCCCATCATACTGTGCCCATGACACACCAAGCCAGGCTCCAAGCCTGGCTCCTGTTGGGAGCGGGACTGCCCTGCAGAAAACATGGCCAGGCTCTGTTGTGTGTTTAGACTCAGTGGGAAGAATGGGATTTTTGAATCACGGATTTGTGTCTGGGTTTCTGGCTTTGGCACTCCAGAGTCCTACACCCTCCAGGTGCAGTAAATTATCCTTCAGAGTTTCTGTCCCCTCGTGCACTGGAGGTGGCAGACACTGTGGGTCAGCCTCCTCAAAGCCTGTCACGACCCCCTTCCTTTTTGCCTTCTTCTCATGGAAGATGAAGGCTAAAATCCTGGGTTTGCCAACTTCCCCTGTAGCCCAGGTGCTCACAGGATAACAATTCCAAACACTGAGATAAAGATGCAAGTTCCTGGTTTTTCTTCCAGAATCAAAAGCAAAAACCTTGTTAAAATCACGCCTTTTGGCTTTGCCCTCTCCTTCCCACCTGCAACAAGAACACAAGGCCTGGGACTTGAGCAGTCCTTGGGGAACCGTGATATGAGAGGCTTGGGGACCAGGGTCTACATGCTACTGATTTCAGAGCCAAAGGGAGGAAAAGTCTAAAGCCATCCTGAAGCTGCTGTTTCAGCCCTGGAATTCTTGTGAGTGAAGTAAATAACCCCTTCTGCTGAAATCTCTGTGGTGAGGTTTTATTATTGCCGCTGAAAGCAACCCCACTGACGTAGTCACTGGGATCCGCGCAGACCTCCCCTCTGCGGGTGAGGCCATCTTGTTTTACTTCAGGGAAACAATCCTCCCTCAGTCTCTCTGTGGTGTGGGTGGGACCACCCGACCCCTGCTCCACCGGGTAGCACCCATGCCCGGCTAATCCAAGTCCTGAGGCTCGGGCCAGACATGTGCCTGTGACACAAGTTAGTCCCACGAGCATCAGCACTGGGACCCCGATGCATCAGCTGGCACAGGGGCACGCCTATCCTCCCTGCAGTGTGAAACTGGGGTCACCCTGGAGCCGCTGTGGAGCCACCTTTGCCACCTTCTAAGGACAAGTATGCAGGGAACGAAAGCAACACAGACGACAGAGGCAAGTGGGGGAAAAGTCCTGATGATCCCAGGTCCTGCCTTTAGCCGGGCCTGAAGCTAGTGCCCCTTGGGCTTCCTGAGTGTTTGAGCCCATATATAGAACCTTCTGCTTTTCAGAAGTCAACGTTATACCACTTCACTTTTATGACAGACCTGCTAACTAAAAGAAACCCAATAAGGAGTTTTGCTTTCACAAAGAAAGGCAAAAAGTGAAACAGAGTGTTCAGCGCTTGTTTTGTAGTGAGCCATCCCAGAGGCAGCACACAGCCCTCACCTGAGCAAGGGATCCTGCCCAGCTCCTGCCCCGGGAGCCACACTCCGCATCCGGGCACCAGGCCACATCCTGGCACCAGGCCCCCACGGCTCTGAGCTGTGTCTGTGAGCTTTATCTCGATTTACTTTGTGCATCTGTTAGCAAGATGTGTCCGAAGGTATCAGGAATGCCTACATGAGGTTATTTTTTGGGCCTGGGAATGCTCAAATTTTCTTCCACATAAATTAACAGTACTTGCTTCTTCACTACGCCATTTCAGCTTGTGGAAGTTTTCACGGGAACGCTTTACTTTCAGAGAGCTGGGGAAACCTGTGCCACTCTTGCTCGCTTGAGCCCCTCAGAGTAGGACTTTGGTCATCGGGGAAGATCTTGGCTAACACAAAGTGAGGCTAGGAGAGCATCCTGTTTATTAAGATGCTAAGGACCCAAAGGAGTCCCAAGGGGCGAGCCCCCAGGCCCAAGCGCCCTCCCCTCCGCCCACCCACCAGCCCCACTCACGCCTGTGATCTTCTTCTTGCACTTGGCACAGCTGGGCGCATAGCGCACATCATAGCAGGGTGGGCAGAAGATGGCCCCCTTCTCCTCAAAGAAACCGCCCTCTTCCAGGACCTTCCCACACTGGCTGCACACAAATTCCTCGGGGTGGTATGCGTGGCCCAACGCAACCAGGTAGCGGCCCCTGAGGGGGAGGTGAGGGCAGTGAGAGTGGGTATATGCCTAGTCTGCAGATGGTTAGTGAACACCTACTCTGAAGCCTGTAAGGGAAATTCATTCTCCCCATCTTCCAGATAAAGGAGAAACAGGTTTGGGAGGTGACCCAAGTGATGACACAGTGATGAAGCCACCCTGCTCTGACAACAAGAAACGGTGCCCAATGGTGTTGGGTTGAAGAGGAGGTTACACTGGGTGGGGGCTGCTGACCCAGGCCCAGTGAGATAAACCAGAGGAACTGGTGCCCTGGGGGCAGGAGGCCCAGAGTGCCCAGTGGCTCTGAAGACCAGTGGGTACCTGAGCCGACCCTGGTGCCCACCCTGGCCCACTTGCCTGGTCCATCTGGCTTTGGGAAGGGCCTATAGGCCCACATCAATGTCTGAAGAAGGGGGCTCTTCACAGAGCTGAGAGCTGACAGGAGTGAAGAGCAGTGCAGGACAAGGGCTGAGAACTAGCAAGGTTCTAGGGAGCTAGCATGCCAACTCTGGGGGGACTGTGTGACCCCGCTGGGCCCCAGGGAACAGGGCAGGGAGGGAGGGGCCTTGGGTCTGTCTGCTCTGAGAGCAGAGGTTTTGGCAGGGATCAAGTGAGCAGGAGGGAGAACAGAAGGGTTGAGAGGGGCAGGCCCTTCCCTGCCCAGAGAGTGGTCTTTCTAGGGGTGAAGCCTGAGTGTGCTGTCAGCACATCCTCCATTTTAGCAGGGCAAATGCTGACAGAGGCTGACGTGGGGTGGGGTGGGGTGGGGTGGGGGAAGGGATGCAGGATGCAGAATCTGAGGACCTAGGCCAGGTCCCTGCCCCCACTGCAACTGGGAACTACATCCTTATCCTCCCACAGTGATGGCTGAGATGAGTGGGGAGACAGGCGGGGACGCAGAGGTCGGAAACATACCAGGGCCAGGCTTTAGGACGGGAAAGGCCAGAGCAGGAAAAGGAACAGGGCCACCCACCGGATGACCTTGTGGCATTGGTGGCACACAGGAGTCTTGCCATTGTTGCCACTACCGGCTCCTGGGCCCCCTCCAGCGGCTGCCTGCACGATGGATGTGCGGTTCTGCAGAGGCGTGGGTGTGGCTGGCTGGCTGTGCCGGGTCAGCACCGTGCTTGTCTTGTCCGGGGCGTAGCGCTCGGCAAAGGCAGGGTCCACAGCCCAGGGTGGGCGGCTAGTGGGACTGGGGGTGGTAGGGCCTGCCGGGGCTAAGGAAAGTGGCTCCAGGGAGGTGCCCAGGGACCCCAAAGATCAGGGGCTTGAGTCTGGGGCAGCCTGGAGGGCCCCCACCCCATCCGCATTCCCCTGGAGGCTACCCACCCTTCTCCAGGCCCAAGCCCACTCTCTCTCACCAAGCCAGGGTTCCTGGGGTGTAGCTGAGGCTGGGGCTTCTGTCCTGGGCACCTGGCTGCAAGATCTGCCATTCAAGGCCTTGTATGGTTGAGGCTCCTGGCGTGGCCCCACCCCCCAACCTTGGTCCTGCTGGCCCCACGGGATCATGGGAGCTGCTGGGCTGGACTCCCGGTCCCACAGGGGTAGGTACAGGCAGGGCAGCTCCTCCTAGCCAGGTTCCAGCTGGCAGGTCTGTCGTACAGGGCTGGGAGGTGGAGCAGGGCGCTCTCCCTGCTGGGGTAGTTCTTGGGGCTTCCTCAGCCCCCAGATAGAGCTCTGACGGCAGGGCCTCCTCTGCCAGGTACCACCCCCCACTGAGACCCAGACTGGCACGGCCCACACTGGGTCTGAACCATCTAACACCCCCACACCCAGAGCACAAACCAAGCCCACGAAGATAGAAGGCAGAGGCAGAGGAAGCAGGGCTGAGAATGTTTATTTCCATGCTCCAGCCAGCACGGACCTGGCAGAGAGTAATACCACAGGGCAAAGAGGTAAGGCGGTGTCAGACAGAGCCAGGCCCTCTGCTAGGCCAGCAGGAGGCTCAGTCCAGGGGCAGGAAAGGAGGGAGTGAGGTAGGCGGAAGCTGCAGCGACCAAGAAGGGGGTGCCCTGGGTAGAAGGAACAGAGAGAGAGAGAGGCAGAGAGGGCAGTCGGCCGGTGAGGGCCGAGCTACGACTGCACGTTGAGCACGTGGGCAGAGCGCTGGTGGTGCCAGTCCCGGAGGCGGGTGTAGCGTGGGCTCTGCAGCTCCAGGACATACTTTTCCCTGGGGGGGCAGAGAGAAAAGGAGGAGGAAGTAGGAGGAAGGAGAGATGGAAGGGAGGCAGGGAGGGAGGACGGAAGGGAGGAAGGCAGGAAAGAAGGAAGGAAAACAGAGAGCCCTGGCTGGGGACCCTCAGGAGCAGACACAGGGTGGTGGCCGGAACGGGTGAGGCAGGAGGCGAGAAAGAGGGGCTACTGCGTGTCCTTTTACCTTGATTTCTTCAGGTGCTCCTCATCCGGGTCTTGCACTGAGAGGGCAGAGGCAGGCATTGACCAAGAGAAGACAGAGGGCCACCCCAGCCCTGAGCCCCAGCAGAAGGTCACGGGGCACCAGAGCAAGCTCCAGCGGAGCCCGGGGTCCAGGCTGGGGGCCAGCAGGAGAGTCCGCCCTGCCCTGGGCTGCCACTTACTGAACTCGGTGCCCGTGAGGTGGGCAAGGATGCGGAAGGAACGGGACTGGCCTGTCCCGGGCCGAGGCCGCCAGTCCTCTGTGTCCTCCATCAGCCGCTGCTTGCTGGCATCTGGGACCAGCGGCCGGAGCGGCTGTCTGTGGGGAGGGTGTGGCTCAGAACCTCATGCAGGGGGTGGGCCATGGGGGCAGCCCCTCCCGGGATTGGTGCATGTGGCTTATGGTGCTGGGAGAGTCGGGAGCGCAAGGCCAGGGCCCTGCTCAGTGTGTGTGGGGGGGGTGGTAGGGTAGCTAAGTGACAGGAAAGGAGGGCGGCTGGGGTGGGGAGGGGCCACCGCCCAGAATACCAAAAGGAAGGAAAAAAGGAACAGGCAGAGGGGGCTCACTGACTTGTCAGGGGTCTGCACCTGTGAAGGAAATAGACAGATGGACAGATAAAAGGGACAAAGGGACAGACACAAGGAAGAAGAAAAATGGAAAGGGGTCAGAGTAGCCAGGGGCAAGGCTGCGCTGAGTGTCTGGGGCTCAGTCGCCCAACACCACACCCCAACCCAGGGCCACCAGCTGGGGGGCGTTGCCTGGCTCCCAGCGCCCAGGAGGGTGCAAGAGCCACACCCTTGGAGGGGCCCAGTGCCTACAGCCCCGCCCTGGCCGCCAGGGGTCGCTGCCGCACGGTTCCAGCCAGGCTGGGGTGCAACGCAGACTGAGCAGCAGCAGGGGCGTGGGCCTCAGACAGATGGCGTGGGCGGGGGCAAGGGCAGTGGGTGGGCAGGACCGACGTACCCATTCTGTTGCAGGGCGCTGTCAGCGGGCAGGGGCGCCCCAAAGGGCCGGGCCGTCTTGTTGAGGGAGGCGCTGGGTGCAAAGGTGTACCGCGGGGGGTCCGCGGCAGGGGCCGGGGCCTGGGCAGAGACAGAGCCGGGCAGGGCAGGCAGGGGCGGGGACGCTGGACAGGAGGGGGATGCCCCCCTGGTGTGGAGAGGACAGCGGTGCTCCAGCCCCACACTGACACATCTGGCCGGGAGCATGGGGGCGGGGGGGACTCAGGTTTCAAGGGGTCCATGTGGGAGGGATGATCTCAGCCCACCTGGGCCAAAGGGCAGATGAGTGCGGCTTGTAGCACAGGCCAGCGAGGAAGGAAGCGGACAGACAGGCAGACATGCGTGGTGCCCAGACCGTGCGGCAGCTCCTGGCCCAACTCCCAGTTTCCCAGACTCTCCCAGCTCTGGGCCCCACCCTCTACTTCCAGCCAGGAATGGGGTTATCAAGGGTATCAAGGCTCCTTGCTATGGGAGAGGGCTAGTCAGCTCAGCAGTCCAATCCCACCCCTCCCATCACACAGATGTCACCCTAAGATGTCCTAGGCCTACCTTCTGCGGTTTGCTCTGAGGTGGCTGGGCCCTGGAGGAGAAGGGGTAGGGGTAATAGCAGGCCAGGCCTGAGGGTGCCCTCACCCTCCAGGTAGACCAGGGCCCTTGTACCTGCTGAGACCCAGGGTGAGGCGATCCCCACAGGCACGAATCCTGTTCTGGGCTTCAATGTGCGTGAGGCTCCCCGCATTCTCCCCATCGATGCTCAGCACCCAGTCACCCACAGCCACACCGGCCTGTGCAGCTTTGCCTCCAGGAGTGAGCTGTGGGGAGACGGAAGGTCACGGCAGCCCAAGCCTTTGCAGACCAAACTGAGGCCAATATTAGTCAACCCTGTTTAAGCTGTCCCTCTTCTAGAACCCAGAGGCCTCTTCATTCAATGCATTTCTCAGCAGCTGCTGAATACTAGAACAACCTGGGAGGGTGGGGTTCACATGAACTTCATAAACACCACAATCACCCTATTTATTTAGTCATTTGTTCACCTCCATGACCCCCCTTCCCCATGGTGCAGAACTGCTGTGACAGTCACCAAGCAGCCAGCAGTAGGTTAAGCCCCCAACTTCCCAGCTCCAACCACAGCCTTTGAGGCCCCTGCTGGCCTCCTGCCCAAGCTGTCTCACCCAGCCCGTGGTTTGTGCATAATGCCCTTCCTCCAGGACACTAGGTGTCCTGATGCTCTCACTGACCTCCTACACTCCCAGCACCCTGTCCTGGGGCCATCTGCAGGGATCTGCCAGGACCCTCTGAGAGCCAGGAATAGGCCCAGGTACCCTGTGAAGTGACTGAAGGGGGCCCAAGGTGTCAGCTAGGGCTGTAAATGAGTGTCATCCTGAAGCCTTCAAATGCCACATCACCCTCTCCCCCAGTCCTTCGGGCTCTGCCTGGGAAATCCCTGGTTCCTACAGAAAATGAAGGGTAGTGGGGGCTGGCAGTAATGGTCACCACCAGCATGAACTGAGACAGTCATGGAGGAAGCAGGACTTGGCCCTGAGGTTAGGAGGGGCCATCAGGCCTTGGAAAGCCCCAGTGGGGTACTTCTCAGAGCTCTGACAGAGGTAACCCTGACAAACCCCACTGGGCACTTATAGCCCTCTAGCCCCTCAGAAAGGATGATGCAGCAGTTCATGGGTCCAGCCCACAGAGCTGCCTGGGCATCTGGCAAGGAACCTGGCATTAAGTACACTTCTACAGGCCAACTGGAAGACCAATTCACATTTCTAGGTTGGAGTGTAGGACTGAGAGGTACTGGCTGCCCATGGCCCAGGAGGCTCCTCAGGTGGGCTGATGCACAGACTGAGTTGAGGCAGGGAGAGGGGAGGTAGGAGGTTCTAGAGACATTTCCAGAAGGCAGAGAGACCAGATGCAGCACAGGGGCAAGAAGGGAGAGCTGGGTCTATTTCATGCTTAGGAAGTTAGAAGGGAAAGACAGCTGGGTGCCTCCTTCTTCATCTGCTAAATGGTAAGAAGAGCAACTGACATTTATCGAGCACCTAATACTGTCAGATGCTAATACTGACACTTCCAACAACCTGTGGAGTAGAGTCTGAGATTATATGCCTTTTACACACGGGAAAAAAAGAGATTATGTAACTTGCCTCAAGCCACTCCATTAGTAAGAGGCAAGGCCAGGGCTGACCCTGACCCTAAGGTTCCACTACAATATGCTACCTCTGCTGAGTGTTGGGACCCAACTCAGAGGTCAGCCTACCTAGAACAATTCCCTAAACCGGGTCTGGGGCCTAGATCTCCTTTCTCGCTTTTAGTTCAATCCAACAGCCCCTTATAACAAGCATAGAGAAGTGACTCCCTTGAAAGGAAGTGACTTACTCAAGGTCATGATGAGTCAGTAGAAGGGAAACCTGGTCCAGCCACTCCCTACCCACACAAGCTGGCTCCTGGGATGTGTGCGTGAAGCCTGAGGTAGAGGTCTTGGGGGTGAGCAGGAGCAGCTGGCTCCCAGGGAGGGGTGGGGATCTGGGGACTACTTCCTCTCCTGAGTGAAGAGGACAGGAAGCACAAAAGGGATAGAGGAGTGGTCAGAGAAGTGGAGAGGGAAACAGGAGAAAACCCTGCTGGGTGTGGGGTGGGGGGCTGGAGAGACAAGGAGGCCCGAGTCAAGGAGGGGGAAAGCCAGAGAGCTGGACACTGCAAAGGGCGGGGGTGAGTCAGCCTGAGGGCTCTAATGAGCAGCCCAACCCCCAAGTCTCAGACATTACCTCATCTCCCAGGCCTGGGCCCACAGCCAGCCCTAGCCCCTCCCTCCTCCCTGGGGTCAGGGGAGAGGGAAGGGCTGGCCCAACTCAGAAAAGACCACCCCACCCGCCCACCCACCAGGGCTTAGGTCCAACTCCAGCTTTGGGCTCAGCTTGTGGCCCCACCCACAGCTAGGGCCGCTGACAAGGGAGCTCAGACCCAGAGCGCCCCCCACAGGCCACATCCTAAAGTCCATCCCTCAGGCTATTATGTTGCCCATCCCCTCCAATGAAGAAACTGAGTCTTAGTCCAGCCAAGGCCTACAGCTCCCCAGCCACATGGGCTAGCACTTTCCCAGAGAGGGGGATACAGAATACCGTTTTAGGGCTAGCAAAGCTTGACAATTCTGTAGGGGTGGGTTTGTGTAGTCAGGAGACCTAACCTACCCAGCTGGCAGGGCAATTTCCAGGGGAATCCCATGGAAAGGTTCCTGGAAAGAACAGTGACCACCCGCCTGCCCTGGCCACCAAGCCCGATTCCCACAGACAGACTTGGCCTTGGGGGCCCTCTCAAGCTGGGCAGTGCCTGGACAACCTTCTGGCCCCCTCCAGGCTGTGCTTGCCTTGGGCTTCCTGCCAACAGCTGCCTGCCCAGTGGGCGCCTGGGTGGGCCTCTCTGGACAGGCGGATGTGGGGGCAGGAAGTCCCCGCCCCCTACTGACCCCCAGGCCACAGACACCAGTCCAAGGGCTGGCCTCATTCTCTCTGGGCACCCTCTTTGTGTCCCACAACTGACCTTACTACAGTTGGAGCCATGTCCTCGTGGTCACCAGCTGAGGGGCCCACCAACGGCATTTAGGGGTTTAGGCCTCAGCCAGCTTTTTTCAGTTCTGTGGACTCTAGTCACCAGCTGGCCTTCCCAGCGTGGGGTTGCATTCTTGGGCTTATAAGGCAATCCCCCTGCCACAGGGAGGAGCCAGGCCCAGCTCCACCCTTTCCAGGGCAGGGGCTCAGGAGCTGAAGTTAGAACCCTAGAGCCTCATCCCATACCCCTGATTTGGGTCAGGGGCCACTGCATCTCGAATAGGACCAATGGATGAAGATGGACAAATCTCACAGAGGCTGGAAAGTGCCCCCCTCCCCCAAAAAACTGCAGACCATCCCAGTGCCTGAATTCCAATCCCTGCTTTGCCAAGGAATCACTGTAAAGGCCCCTTTACCTCTCTGAGCCCTGAGTTCCCACATCTGGGAAAAAAGGATGACAACTGCTATACCCTGGGTGGCAATGGCACTGAAGTGAGATCGTGTAGTCAAGAGTGCCCTGGCTGGGGCTAAGCTCCAAGCATTGCTCCTTCAAGCAGCTTAGATACTTCCCAGAGACCTCAGGCTTCCCTCCTGCAGAATGGGCATCTCCCTGGGGCCTCAGAGGTGGCCCAGGAGCTTTGTTGAATGGCATCAAGTACTGTGCAGTGCTGGGGAACCTTGGGTGCTCCTCCCAGTACCCACCTAGTTGGGAGCCTTTGTGGCAGGTGTCTGCCACATCTCTGGAGCCAGATACCTCCTGCTCTACTGGACCTGGCTCACTCCTGCTCAGACTCCTTCCATCACCCATCAGAGACCTGAGCACCCAAAGACTCCTGGGGGAGCTTCTCCCCCAACATTGGCTCACCCTGGAGATGGAGAGGGGCACATTGAAGTCCTTGCCCCCCTGGAGCCGAAAGCCCCAAGGTGCAGGCCCCTCCAGCACCACCTTGAAGGACTCCATGGTGCCTGCTCCTGGGAGGAAAGAAAAGGTGAGTGGACACCATGATGGAGGAGCAGGCAGGCCCAGCTCTGGACACCAGCCGTGAACTGGTGCCAGGCAGGCACGAGCAGTCGTTGACACAGCCAGGGCCCCTGTAGGCGGGCACCTTGTCAGGTGTGGCTGGGTTTCTGGTTGGCAGACCTCATTCTGGGAAGGCAGGGGCAACTCCCCTCCCCCAGTGACTGAGAAGATGAGGGGTTCCCCTTATTCAGCCTTGAGGTTCTTATCAGCACAAATGGGCCGCAGGGCTAATGTGACACGGGCTCCCCCCAAGCCAGCCTTAAGCCTCGGACAGACTGCGGGTGAGTCAGGGGCCGGGCGCTCCTCTCCCCCGCCCCCAGGTCCCGACAGGCAGGCCGCGCTGAAGCCTGCTCGGACTATATAAGGCGTGTAAGCTGACACTGCGGAGCCAGCGGAGGGAGCACACAGGGGCTCGGGACGCGAGGGGGAGGGGTGGAAAGGGAGGCGGCTGGAGCGGGTCCTAGCCATTCCCGGATGGGTCGAGGCTGATGACGACCCCCGGGCGCTGGGAGAGACCAGGCGGGGCCGTGGCCCCTGCGGAAATCGGTGAGGGCTACGACCCCAAAGCGTGGCCAGATAGGGGATTCATCCTGGAGCCCAGCTGGGGTGGCGCCTCCTACACAGGGCTAGTAGCATCCCAACGTGACTCAGTTTCCCCCGTCCCCCGCCCGGGCCCCATGCATTGGCCGAGTCCCGGGCGCAGGAAGCAGCGCAGGCGCCAATCTGCTGTGCCGCAGCCGGCTTCGCCGCAGGAAGGCGGGGGTGGGGGCGGAGGCAGGGGCCCAAGCTCGCTAGAGGAAGCGCAGCGCTGGCCCCGACCCCAGTGCCCTCCGTGGCCCCAGCAGGCTCTTGCCCTCAGCCTGGCCCAGCCCGAGACGCCCCGCGCGGTCGCCAGTACCTGCTCGGCCCCGCCGAGGCGCTGCTCGGTGGCGGGCCCCAAAGAGCCTCGTTTGGATCCACCACCCGTGTTCTGACCCCGCCCCCGCCGCCGCCGCCCGCTTTGAGCCCGCGGAAGGGGGCGGAGCCATAGGCCACGCCCCGTCAAAGTCACGCCCGCGAGCGGCCGCTCTACGACAGGGAAGCCACACCCAATCCTGCCCCGCCCAATCACGAAGTCCCGTTTTGCTTTGAGCTGGAAGGTCTGGCCTGCCGGGGACCCCCTTGGCGGGGCGGAGCCTGGGCGGGGTCTGGACGGGATCTGGGCGGGGACTTGGCTTAAGGTCAACTCCTCTGCGAGCCTGCTAGAAGCCCCTTGCGCCTCCTTCTGGCGGAGCCGAAAGAAAGCGGCCTTCGAAACCAAGCGGACCTGGACGTCCTGAATCGGTTTCCTCCTCGGAAAAAATGGGGCAATAATACTAACCTTGCAGGTCCATCGTGAGGATATGTATTGTTTGGCATAGGGTGCAAGTCATCGGCGTCTCCAGAATTTCTAGATCGGAGGGACTTGCGGGTGTGCAACACCTCGAGGTGGAGTTAGTTGGGGTGGGGACAGGGGATCTTGAAGATAGGTTTTTGTAAAACTCTACAGACGGCAGAAAATAATGGCAAGAGCGGACAGAGTTGGAAGGGGACCCTGGCTGGAATCTGAGCCTGACCCCAGGCAGTCAACATCCCTCTGCTCTGTAATGACTCCACACTGTTGAAATGGTCTGTTGCCTGGTACCCCACTCCGGAGAAGGCAGCGCCTGCAGTGGGGATGTAAGAGAGTGACTCTAGCAGAGGTATTGGAGACCCCACTTTGTCCCTAGTGGTCATCCCGGGCAGCTAGCACAGGTGGCAGGGGAGATGGAGCAGAAATAGCAGTGTGTGACTGACTGAATAGGCGTCTACCTCTCTGCTCCTTCTAGGGCACAGCTGCTGCTCTTCTCCCCCCTCTGCCATCATCACATTTCCCTCTTTTGTGCATCATTTCCCTCACTACACAGACTGCTGTAAGAGTTACCTTTAAAGAAATCCTCTCTTGACCCCACCTCCCCTCCAATTATTGCTCTTCTATTTTACCCCATTTTAAAAAATAGATTTTATTTATTTATTTGAGAGAGAGAGAGCGAGAGAGAGCGAGAGCGTGAGCAGCTGGGAGGGAGATGGAGAAGCAGACTCCCACTGAACAGACTCCCCGGATACAGGATTTCAGGATCCTGGGATCATGATCTGAGCCAAAGGCAGATGCTCAACCGATTGAGCCAGGTGTCCCTTATTCTGTCCTTTTGAGAGTACAGTTTCTCAAAGGAGTTGTCTATAGCCCTTGCTATAGACAACTGCCCTTGCTATAGACAACTGCACTTGCTTTCCTCCTGCTCTTCCTTGGACTCATTGCACCCAGGCCCTTGTTTCCACCAGTCCTCTAAATTAATTCCCTCTTTTCAGGGTCTCCAGTGATCTCCAAGTTATCAAGTCAATGGTGATTTGTCAGCTTTCCTTTTACTCTGTGTGGGAGTAGCACTGGCCCAGGTGCCTTCCCCTTTGCCCCTGGCTTCATGCCTCCTCCTGATACTGGTTATTCCTTCTCCACCTCCCTTGGCAGCCCTGCATCTGCCTCCCAACATGGCCATGAAATGTTCCCTCACTACATTCATTCACCTGGACCCCATCTTGTCCTGTGACTATCAGTAACACCTATGTGCCAAGGACTCCCAAGTTATATGTCCAGTCCTGACCCCCCTTCCCAAAATTCCAGGTTCTATTATAGAACATCCTATCCACCCTCTGTTTACAGGTCTGCTAGATACCTCAACTCATCATATCCCAATTTAAACTTGTGATTTTCCACCTCCCTAATTTCTTCTTCACCTTAGTAAATGACATCACCATTCATCCACCTGATTCAGTAAAAAAAAACTATGACATTATCCTTCCTTTCTCTGTTATACCCTAAATTCAGAATATGTTCCATATTTGGTCACTGCTGCCACTGCTGTTCCCGCCATTCGTCTTGTATATGGACACCTTAACAGTCTCCTAACAGATCTTCCTGCTTCTACCCTTACCTAACCCAGAACCTCCATGCAGCAGCTGTGATATTTTTTAAGCAAAAATCACACCACATCACACTCAGCTTTCAGCATTCCAGTAAGCTCATGTTGCACTTGAAATAAAACTAAGGTCCTTAAGATGTACATGACATTAATAAGCTGATTCTACCTCCCACTGCTCCCCTCCTTGCTGAGTGTACCTCCCACCGCTCCCCTCCTTGTTCACTCTACCCCAGCCACTCCAGCCTCCTCACTGTTCCTGCAGCACATCAAGCATATTCCTGCCCCAGGGACTTTGTACTTGTACCTCCTTCTGCTTGGAACAGTTTCCCCTGCTACCTAAACAACAGGCTCTCTCACTTTGTTCAGATCTTTGCTCAGCTGTTGCCTCCTCCAAAGGGCCTGCCTTCCCTGCTCACCCTATCTAAAACAATAGCCCCTTGACATGTCACTCACATTGGGCGCGTAGCCCCTTACCCTGCTTTATTTTTCCCCATAGCACTTAACACCACCTGACATTATATTAGGTGTTGGTTTCTTTCTTCCTTTTTTAAAGATTTTATTTATTTGACAGACAGAGATCACAAACAGGCAGACAGGCAGGCAGAGAGCGAGAGAGGAGGAAGCAGGCTCTTTGCTGAGCAGAGAGCAGGATGTGTTACTTGATTCCAGGACCCTGGGATCATGACCTGAGCCGAAGGCAGAGGCTTAACCCACTGAGTCACCCAGGCGCCCTATGTGCTTGTTTCTTCATTGCCCTTTGTTCTCATTACAGTGGGAGTCCCATTAGAGCAGGGGTTTGTCTGTCTTATCCACCGTTTCCGCAGTGTCTGTACACAGTGGATGTGACTGAAGAGATGAAGGAAGGATTGAGAAAGTGAAACAGCAAATGAGTAAAGGACAAGTGATAGCCTGGGGCTCCTGGCGGTCCTCCAGCAGAGGACGCCAGGGTCCCATTCCTTGGCTGTGCAAGGCTAAGGCCTGGATGAAGCCACCAGTGTTCCCTGCACAGGTCCCAGGCTAGGACACAGTGCCCCCTAGTGTCCAGTACACGTGCAGCTCCAGGGCGAGACCTTAGAATCCTTAAGATTTGCAAAGACTTTCTGTTTTACAGACTGGTTGGATTCTCACAAAAACTGCCATAAAGCAAAGAGTCTTAGATTTGTAATGAAAAAGCATGCCAGAAAATAGACCCAGAGTCCTATGTTCTAGTTCTGGCTATAACCCTAATTCTCAGGGTAACCTTCAGTGTCCTAGGATATGCTGAGTTGTCAAGGGCTGGCTTGTCACTGTAAAGTGGAGGGGTCCTTGCTGCAGACAATGGGACTGGGAAACCTCCTGGCCTCAGCGTGCTTTATGGCTGGCAGCCTGATCGATCATGAGAAGACTTTCCCTGTCATAGGGAAGACATCCCCCCCTCCCATGAGCGGGGCATAAACCTACCTCCCCCTGCCTCTAACATCCTTCCAGGCTTTTCTCTCTGTGGCACAGCACTGAACCCTGGTGCCCACAACCTACTTTCACACATTGCCTTTGGAGACGTCTTTCAGACATCCGGGAGTCTGGTGCGCAGTTGGATTCTTAAATCTGGAGTTCAGTGGGACAGGTCTGTGCTGAGATGTACTTTTGGGAGTCCTGAGCCTTTAGATGGTCTATGAGATCTGGAGAAGGAATTGGCTCACTTATAGTGGTGGTTCTCCACCTTGGACTCCAACTGATGAAATCTTAGCTTCTGGGTTTAGGACAAGGCAGGGGCATTTTTAAAAAAGGCTCCAGGTGATTCCATGTGCAGCCAGGGTTGAGATACACTGAAGCTAAAGCCCCAGGCAGGACTCTGGCAGAAGAGGGGCCAGCAGAGGCTGGGAAGGAGAGATCTGTGGGGAGGGAGGAGAACCAAGTGAAGATGGTCTTTTAAGGAGGGATGTCAAATGCTGCTGAGAAGTTGGGGAGAACATGTTGCTTTTGTTTTGGGGACCATAATAAGAGCGATGTAACGGATCAGTGGGGCCTACAGGGAGACTTGAGTTGGTCAAGGGAGAATAGGAAAAAGTGGAAATGAAAGTAATCAACAACTCTTTGGAGGAGTTTCATTTTGAAGGGGAAAAGGGAACGAGGAGGTGGCTGAAGCAGAATGCAAGGTCAAAGGTTTCCTTTGAAGATGTGAAATTTGGAAACGTTTGCTTGTGGCTGGGAAGGATGACGTTGACTGTGGAGTTCATGGGCTGAGGTGAGGGGACGGCTTGGTTTGCCAATCTGTGAGGGGAGGAGAGCTGGGGTCAGAGCGCGTGGGGTGGGGAGCAGACACTGCTGTCCCTGTAGGCCAGGATGGAGATGGCATGGCTCCTTCACTTGCTAGTGAAGGTCTGGGAAGCTGGGAGGGGCGGTTTGCTGCTGTCTGCTGCCTGCCATCTCTCCAGGAGATCTCTGAGATGAGAATGAGTCGGGATGGAGAGAAGAAGGTGAGAAGGTCTTGGGATGTCAGATCTCTCTGGAGAGCCTGTCCGTGTGAGCTTTGAGATCACATCATTAGAGAATGTGGCAGGCCTGGTCATGTGGATGTCTCTGGCTGCAGGGACACATATGGAGAGGAGGTGGGTTCCCCTGAGGCTGGGCACTGTGCTGGACAAATAAGACGGAAGAAGAGAGGAGCACAAAGGCTTTGCTCTATCGGTGGAGCGAAGAATCCAAGTTGGACAAGGGTGGCGTTGCAGAGAGCAGTGGCACAGATGGTGAAGAAAGGCTCCTGTAGGCCAGTGTGGTTGGAGGGGAGCTCCGTGGGCCATGCCAGCCCACATGAAAGAGACAAGGAGGTGGCCAGAGGTGGATGCTTGGAAATGAGATTGCAAAGAGGGAGCCTCACGGTCATGCAGAGGTTCGGGGTGTGCCAATGGCAGGGGCAGCAGAGGTGGGGCTGAGGTCAAGGGGCTGGGGGCAAGACTCTTGGGGGCATGAGGTTTTGTGCATGGAAGCCTCGGGCATGGTGACAGGAGTAGCATGGGGGCACCAAAGTCTTCAAGACACTTGCTTTATCTCCCTCTGGAACGTGAGGTTCTTGAGAACAAAACTCCCCTGAGTTATGGGGTGCCTGGGTGGCTCGGGCGGTTACACAGCTGACTCTTGATTTCATCTCAGGTCATGATCTCAGGGTTGCAAGATTGTGCCCCGCTTTGGGCTCTGTGCTGAGCAGGGAGCCTGCTCAGGATTCTCTCTGCCTCTGCTCCCCCCACCTCACACACTCACACCCTTCCCCAACCCCACCCATTACCTCCTCCCCTGCTCAGGCTACTTGGTCTCCAGTTGGGCTCCCTCAGATTTGTTTTCCACACTGCTCCTTCTATAATCTGACTGTGTCTCTCTGCTGAGGAGCAGACCAAGCCCACTGCAGGCTCGTCAGGCCTCTCTTGCTTGGCCACCAACTTCCTGTCAGCCCCACGCTTTTCCCTTCGTCTCTGGGCCAGTGCAGACCCACCTGCAGCTGGGAAAGACCTGGGGCTTTGCTGCCCACCTGCAAAGGCACCCCCCCTTCCCATCCTTCACATTTAACTCAGAGGGCACCTCCCCCACTGCTAGGCCCAATTTCTGTTCCAGCCTGACTGTCCCCGTCATTTTTGTTGCTCAGGACTGAATACATGGGCCCCAATTATCTGCATCCCACCCCTCTGCTTGAGTGGATCTGAGCCCATGGTTCGTGGAGGTCAAGTCCACACTGGGTGTGTCTGCGGCACCCAGAATGGGCGCGTGAGTGAGAGCCCGCGTGCATGCAGCTGGGTGAGCGCCACTGTCAGGAGCATAAGGGAGGAGCTGAGGGCTGTGCACTACCAGTGGGACCAAGAGCAGAGCTAGGAGGTTTTATTACCAGAAAATCTCTACACTGTACATGGCAGTGGGGGGTGGCGGGTGGGGTCCCCCCCAGCCTGCCTGCCTTACCCACCCGGGGCCAGCGTGGATTCAGGGGTGTGTCCCAGATGTCCACTACTGGCCCTGGCCCGGGAACAGCAGAGCACCTTTCTCTTCTCCTGTCCCAGAGCCACACAGGACTTTCAGGGCCGGTCACAGGGGGCCGGGCCCTTCTTCCGCTCACGGCTCAGGAGCGTCACCAGCTTGGCCTTGAAGCCCGTGTGAGCACTGGGGCGGCCAGAGCTCGCAGTTTCATCACTGTCGCCCAGCTCCAGTTCCAGCAGCCTCCGGTACTGCGCCTCCAGGCTGCTGTCATGGGTGGGGCCCGGCCAGCCCAGGTCCTCGCTGTTGTGGTAGATGGGGCTGGCCAGGGGGCTGCGGCGGCTGGAACCCTCCTGCCCCGGGTCCTTGTCCCTGGGCAGCACGGGGCCTGCCTCCAGCATGCACAGGTTCTCATAGAGGTGCTCGGCGTTGGCTGGGGGCCCACTGGCCCGCTTGCACACTGATGCATAGAGCCCAGACACTGGCTCATCACGGGGCACCGGGTTTAGCTGTGGAGGCAGGCTCTGAGGGCCCGGATCTGCTAGTAGTGCCCTCCGAGAGCTGGGCAGCTCCAGCCCTAGGGGCACTTCCCGAAGCTCTCCTGGCGGGTCCAGTGAGGGCAGGGAGGTGGCCCGAGGCAGGGGACAGGGCCGGGGTCCAGCCAGCTCTGGCAGCCGTTCCCGCTGGCGGGCAATGGCAGCGGCCACTGCCCTGCACAGGTCAGGGGCTCGGGGGCTGCTGAAGGCGAAGAGACCCTCGCCCGAGTCACAGCGGCGTCCAGCTTCAAAGGAGAACACGTCCTGGACACGAGGTTGGGGGTGGTATGCGTGGGTTAGCGGCAGAGGGACCTAAGCACCCCTCCACCCACCAGCTTTCCCGGCAGGGCACTCCCTGACCCTTACCTTGTCAGAGCCGAACTTTCGCAGGAAGCGGTAGGGCCAGGTGTAGAGGGCCTGGGGGCTGGAGGTGTCCCTCAGCTGGATGGTGTCTTGGCCTAGCACTAGGAGGTAGGGCCCCTTCAGCTGGCAGCGGGTGGCAGCTTCGGTCCTCTGCACCACCACTGGAAACTCGCCTGCTGCAGGCAGGAGGGCAGCGAGGCCATCAGGTACAGCATGCCTGGGCCCCCAAAGATCCCAGCCCCCGGTGGAGGATGACTGAGGCTGCCCCTGAGCCTCCCTGACTCACCTTCCTGCCAGGAGGAGTAGATGGAATTCTCCTCCATGGGGACCAGGCCCCTCTTGGAAGCTTCCATCTCCCCTGGGCCTGAGGAACACTCCCCTGTGCCCTGGAGAATGAAGAAAGGTCAGAAGTTAGAGCCCTCCCCCGTACCTCTTTCCACATCCTTCGCCTGGGTTCAGGCCAAGGACTTCAGGCCAAGCGAGAACATCCAGGGACCAGGGTACCACTTCCAGCTCTGTTCCTGACACACTGTGCCACCCTGGGGACCCCTCTGTTTCCCCACCTGCAGCCCCCCAGGCGCCCCCTTGAGGGTGCTGAGAGTTGTAAAGTAAGTAACACATGAGAAGGTCCCCACTGCACTTGTACTTGGCCAAGGACTGGACCTGCCTGTGTGTGTCCCTAACAGCTTGGAGTGATCAAGGGGCAGGAGCTTCAGGGGTGGCACCTGTGAGTGAACTGGCTTCTCCAGCCTTCTCCAGGCCATTTTTACCAGCTTCCCTCGTATCCTCTGAGCTCTGTCAGCACCTCCACCACAACCACCGTGGCCCACAGTAGCACAGCCCTGGTCACATGCAACAGCTTCCTCACTGGTCTCCTTGCTCTTGTCCATTTCCTTTTTTTTTTTTTTTTTTTGCTTTTACCTTAATATATGGTGATAGGGGTAGGGGTGCCTGGGTGGCTCAGTCGGTTAAGTGTCTGCCTCCAGCTCAAGTCATGATCCCAGAGTCCTGGGATTGAGTCCCACATCAGGGTCCCTGCTCAGTGGAGAGCCTGCTTCTCTCTCTCTCTCTGCCCCTTTCTCTGCTCATGCTCCCTCCCTCTCCATCTGTCAAATAAATAACATCTTTAAAAAAATATTGTGGTAAAATACACAACATAAAATTTACCATTTCACCATTTTAAAGCGTATAATTCAGTGGTTTTAGTATAGTCACAAGATTGTGTAATGGTCACCTTTACTTAGTTCTAGAATTTTTTTTCTTTTAAGATTTTATTTACTTATTTGACACAGCAAGAGAGAAAGAGGACAAGCAGTGGGAGCAGCAGGCAGACAGAGAGGGAGAAGCAGGCTCTTTGCTGAACAGGGAGCCCGACATGGGACTTGATCCCAGGACCCCGGGATCATGACCTGAGCCGAAGGCAGACGCTCAACTGACTGAGGCACCCAGGCGTGTCTAGTTCCAGAATTTTTCGTTATTCCGCATGGAAACCTATTAGTAGTCACTCCTCACCCTCCCCAGCCCCTGGCGACCACTAAGCTACTTTCTGTCCCTATGGATTGGCCTATTCCAATGTGTTTCACATACATAGAAGGATACTAATGTGTGGTCTTTTGTGTCTGGTCCCCTTTATTTAGCATGATGTTCTCCAGGTTCATTTATGGTGTTAGCATGTATCACTACCTCATTCTTTTTTGTTTGTTTGTTGTTTTTTGTTTTTTTTAATGGTCGGGTAGTATTCTGTTGTGCGGCTAGCTTATATTGGGTGTATCAGTTAGCAGACATTGAGGTCGTCTGCACCTGTGGCTGTTGTGAATGCTGCTGCGCTGGGCATTCTCATACAAGTTCTGTTGGAACACCTGCTTCGATTCTCTTGGGTATACACCTACGAGTGGAATTGCTGGGTCATATGGTAACTATGTTTAACTTTTTGAGGAACTGCTAGGCTCATTTCCTTTTGGTCCATCATGGACCCTGTGAAGCTTTTTTTTTTTTTTTTAAACGATTTTATTTATTTATTTGACAGACAGAGATCACAAGTAGGCAGAGACAGAGAGGGAAGCAGGCTCCCCACTGAGCAGAGAGCCCGATCCCAGGACCCTGGGATCATGACCTGAGCCGAAGGCAGAGGCTTTAACCCACTGAGCCATCCAGGCGCCCCGACCCTGTAAAGCTTTAAAGCTCTCAGTCCCTGTCTCCCCAAAGAACCTCCCCCCGCCAAAGGCATCTGTCTCACTCACCCTAAACTCTGCATGTATCCCAAAGTAGTTCCAGCTGGCTCCCACCAAATTCTCCATCTTTGCCTTCTCTTGGGCTCCCTCCCACTACTTACCCTCCAGCCACGATGGCCTTTCTGCCCCTTTAACACACCAAACTTTCCCATGCCACAGAGTCTTTGCCCATGCTGCTCCTTCTGTTCAAGACACTCCTCAGACCTCAGTGTCTGGATCACTCTTGCCTCAGATCTTTGCCTGATGGGTTCTTATTTGTCCTTGAGGACTCGGCTCACTGTCCCTTGCTGAGAGGTCTTCCCATCTAACATCCTGCCATTCACGTCTGGTCCCACCACCCTTTCATTTTCTCCACAGCATTAATGGCCATCTGAGATTCATTTTGGGGACTTTGGGGCTATTTCCCCAAAGGCTTGTGGGTGCTTGGCAGGTGCTTGCTGAGTGACAGGGTGTGAGTGAGCATAGAGGTGAACAAGGTCAGGTGGCCCACCTCTGGCCTCTGGATGCCCTGCCCACCCACCTTATGCTCACCTGGAAGGCCAGCTGGCAGATGGGGCCCATCCATTCCTGGCGATGCTGTGCGGCCAGTAGGTGGCTTCGCTCTGTGGTGGTGAGCAGGAAGGCGCTGGTGTCCTTGGGGCAGCTCTCGCCATCAGCTGGCAGCACAGACACGCAGTCTGCCAGGCGGATGACTCGCCGTTCCCCACGCCGGCTGGGTCCTGTAGGCCTGTCCCCTGCTGGCCCCAGGCCAC
Source organism: Lutra lutra (assembly GCF_902655055.1). Classification (NCBI taxonomy): domain Eukaryota; kingdom Metazoa; phylum Chordata; class Mammalia; order Carnivora; family Mustelidae; genus Lutra; species Lutra lutra. Next base: position 66,444,020 of record NC_062282.1, read on the forward strand.
CTTCCCGGACCTCCCAGCTCTCCAGCCGTGCCACACCTGATGGGCTTCCTGCATACAGCAGACCCCATACCTTCCGCCAGGACTTCTGTGGGAGACGAGGATGGGGGAAAGACACTTGGGTGGTGGTTCTCCCTGTAGTTCAGCTTAGCACCAGCAAGGGCTCCTAGCCACCCGCCTGGCCTCTGCTTCCCCCAGATCCTCAGGGCCCTAGAGGAGGAGGCCCTGCCAGGGCCAGAGGAGCAGGGGGAAGAGTCCATGCTTGGGGCTGGTCAGCTGTGGGTTCAAATCCACACCACCAATTGCCTCACTGGGACCCCTATGAGCACTAGTGCCCTTATATCTCAGAAGCCATGGGAAGGCAAGGTTGGGGCTTCTACTGGATTGTGACTCTGACGCGGTTCAAGCAGACCACCTAACACTACCTTTACGTTGGTGCCCCCTATGCCGTCTCCATGAAGAAAAGGTCACCTGGGCCATGGGACAAGGGCTGAGGCAGGAGGGAGGCCTCAGGCTCACGATGGTGAGGAAGGAAACATGCAAATAGTGTCAAGCAAAGGAAACAGACTGTTTATCTCCCTGGGCAGCAGCGGCAGCCAAGCAGTGAGGGCGTGGGGCCTGCTGCCTGGGGAGAGAAGTGAACTCCCCAACTGTGGCCGGTAACAGGGCTGGGAGGAGCTGAGCCCTCTTCTGCAGGGTGGGCCTTCTCTACAGGGGCCACAAGGCTGAAGGCTGCTGGGTCATCCGACCTCTCAGCTCGGCCCTGCCCCACCACTGGGATTCTCAGATCCTCTGCACTCTTGGCTTCCCCATAGGTAAACAGGGCAGGCTCTCGAAAAGGCCCACTTAGCCCAACCCTCTCAAGCTGAGAATGGGGCTCTGTTCTACTCCCCAGCACCTTGGTTGGGTCCCCCACCGACTCCCTTCCCCATTCTCCCAGCTCCGGGTGGGCCGAGGCTGGGGCCCACGCCTACTGTCCTGGGCAGCTCCTGGAAGCCAGGGTCCCCACCTTGCCGAATTTGATGTGCTGCTGGTAGAGGATGCCGTCCTTGACGGGAGTCTCCAGAGGCTCCATGGCCGCTGCCAGGCCCCAGGACTGCCACTCCGAGGGCCTGAGGAGACTGGTGACAGGCCGGAGGGGAACTCCTCACACTTCCCCTTCTGGCCACTTCCCCCTCCCTCTGTCCAGAGAGACAGCTGCAGGGCTGGGGGGGAGGGGAGCCCGTCTTCAGTAAAGGAGCTCAGATAGGGGGTGGGGACATCACATACTTCTTCCTTGGGGTCCTGCCGGCTCAAGGTGCCCACCTGTGCCCAGCAGGGGCTTCAGACCACCGGAGGGCACCTGACCTCTGCCTGCACCTGGGTCAGCGGGCTGTGATTCAGAAGCTCCGAGCTCTCCTCTGTGCAGGGCAGCCGTACACCTTGGCACCTGACATTCCTGCAACCTGGTCCCTGCCCAAGGACCTCCTCTAGTCAGACTGGCCAGCTCCTTGCTTTCCTACTCTTGAGCCCTGGTTGGTACCCTCTCAGCACCGCTCTGCTTGTCTTTATCTTGGAAATATTTCTAATATTCTCCTGCTCCCCTCTGTCTTCACAGTCCCTGTCCATTACCAGCCTCTTATCTCCCCGTTGAACCACTGCCCCACAGGGCCCACTGTGATCTTTTCCACCAACCCCATACCAACCCCTCCAACTCCCCCCATGCCCAGGGCTGTAGTTTGGGCTCCTCAGCCCTGCACTCAAGGTGGCCTATTCTGGCCTCCACCTCCCCTCAGCCCAGTGCCTCCAGAGAAACCCTTACCACTGTGCCACTTGAGCTCTGGGCTGCCTCTTTCCCTGGGAGGCCCCTCTTGACCACCCAACACTGAGAACAAGGGCCCCACCAGTGAACCCGTCCTCACGCACAGCCCGGTCATATGAGTGTGGGTGGCATGCCCCTAGTGGGTCCCTGGAGAGCTCACATGCTCTTTTGAAACTTTGCTTCTGGCTAGGCACCTATTTATTTATTTATTTTTGCCTCACCTTGTTGGAGACTACTGTTGGAGCTCTGAGTGTGTGTCTGAATTCTGGGGACAGCCTCTTGTCACTCATTCAATGCCACCTTTAGGAAGCCATGGGTAACCAGGCTGAGCAATACCGTTTGGGGTCACATACGGGGTGTGGGCAGGAAGTCTTTTCCAAGGGCCTTTCCACCTGACTTTGTGTCCCTTGTGGCCTGGGAAGCCTCAAGCTCCGGCAGCCGGATACCCTGTCCTTTGCATTCTCATTGCCATTTCAATGATGAGGAAATCGAGGCTCAGAAACATTAAGTAACCTGCCCAAGGCCAAACACCAAGTGACAAACATGACTTGAGCAACTGCTGTCCTGCCGGGATAAGCATGTGGTCTTGCACATGAAGTGCCAGGCCCAGAGGAACTGCAGCCTGTGCTCTTCCTCTGCCTGTCCCTTGCCAGATGCTGAGATCCTGCACCATCTGCCACCCTGTTATTCCCAACTCCTGTCTCTCCCACTTACCTAAGAGCCTCCCAGCAGGCGTCTCCCTAGATGGCCTGGATCCTGAGCCCAGCAGACAGCCAGGCACAGAGTGAGGTCAGTGAGTGCTAGTGGCATTAGCAGCTGTCCTGTGGTGTCTGCTGCTCCCTCAGCAAGGCAAAAAGAGGGATCCCCCTGGGAGTCTGTGTGGGCAGGCAAGTGGGCAGGGGGCCTGAGGCAGGAAGTCACCTCCCAAGGGGCCCCAGGAGTTTCATACAATTGACAGGAAGAGGGAGGCTGGGGCAAGGTTGGAGATTTTAAGACCCAACCAGAGACCAGAAAACCTACCCATTTCCCCCTGGCCCACCAGTATGGTCTCTCCCTGAGTCACAAATCCAGCTAAGTCCAGAGGAGATACCCAGACCCTGGCCAGGGAGCCCTGGCTACGTGGCTCTCCCTACAACTAAGGCCCTGCAGGCCAAGTGTTGGCAGTAAAGGCGGAGTCCTGCGTTATGGCTCAGGGGTCCCCAATCTGGAGGGCTTGAGGGCCAGGCCTCAGAGGACGGAAGCCTGAAAACCCAACCGAGGATTAGGGTTCCGGCCTAGGGCATGGCAGGCCCCAACTGCCAGTGCTGTGGTTGGATCCCTTGGGGGGCTGAGTAGAGGGTGGGTTGGGCCGGCATTCGGACCGTTTAGAGCACTTTCTCACAGGCTTCAGACAACACCATGCGGGACCCCGGGCCAGGCCCAGGCGGCTCCCCCGGAGGCCCCCGCCACTGGAATTGAGCTCGCCAGGGCTTTCAGGCCAATTCTCACGAGCTTTCTGCTCAAATCAACACTGATGTGGGCAGAAAGCTTGTGAGAATTGGCCGGCATTGGGCGGTGATTCAGACGGTGAGAGGGCCCTGTGGTGGGAGCGCTTTCTCGCTGGGTTCGTGTTGGGACCCTGTGGGACTGCGAGCTGGGCCCATGCGGCTCCCTGAGGGCCCTGCGGAGGAAAGCTCCCTGGGTGCAGAGTTAAGGTAGGGTGTGAGCATAAGCATCAGGCTCCGGCTATTTTTGGCAAAAGGGTGCGCCGAAGGTGAGGGTGGCCTGAGGTGGACTTGCAGGTTCCTCTCTCTCTGAGTGTTTCCAGCAGCTCCCAAGGGCACGGTTTCCTCCTAGGTGGCAGGCGGAGTCCTGTGGTTATGGCTCAAGGGTCCCCAGTCTGGAGGGCTTGAGGGTCAGGCCTCGGGGGAGGGAAGGCTGAGAACCCAACCCTGGGTTAGGGGGCATGGCAGGCCCCACCTTCCGGTGTGGGGCGGGCTCCCTGGGGTGCTGAGTAGAGGGTGGATTGGGCTGGCATTCAGAGGTGACCTGGGCAGCATGGGCACCTGGGATTTAGAGAGCTTTCTCACAGGCTTCAGGTGACACAATGTGGGACCCTGGTTCTTTCCCAGGTGGCTCCCCAGAAGACCCCCGCCGCCGGAAGCGTGTTTGCCAGGGCTTTCCGGCCAATTCTCACGAGCTTTCTGCCCAAATCAATGTCAATTTGGGCAGAAAGCTCGTGAGAATTGGCCGGCGCTAGGCGGTGATTCGGGCCTCACGCTTGCGCCTGCTGGGAGCGCTTTCTCACTAGGTGCGTGTTTGGGACATGTAGGACCGTGGTCCAGGTCCAGGCAGCTTCTCTGACGAGGCAAGCTCCCCAGGGGCAGAGGTGAGGGAAGGGGAGAGGCTGAGCCTCCAGCTCTTGGTTTGTAGCCCAGGGTGGTGCAGAAGGTGGGGGTGGCCTGAAGGGGGCATGCAGGTATCTCCCACTCTGAAGGTTTTGCACAGCTCCCAGTGTTACGGCCTTCTCCTGGGTGGCAGGCCAGGGGTCCCCAATCTGGAGGGATCGGAGGACTAGGCCTCTTGGGATGGAAGATTGACAACCCAAACTAGAGTTAGGGTTTGGGCCTCGGTGCGTGGCAGGCCCTATCTGTTGGTGCTGTGGCAGGATCCCTGAGGGGCTGAGAGGAGGGCGGGATGCAGATGGGGCATCAAGTCCAGGTTTGTGGTCCAGGGGGCCACAAATTTTGGGGGTTACATCAGGGGTACATGCAGGTTTCTATGCTTTGAGGGTTCTCTGCAGCTCCAAAGGGCACAGTTTCCTCCTGGGTGGTAGGTGAATTCCTGGTTTGTGGCTCGGGGGTCCCCTATTGGGGGGCTTGGGGTCCAGGCCTCTGGGGATGGAAGACTGAGAACCACACCCAGGTTAGGGTTCGGGCCTATGGGTATGGTAGTCCCATCTGCCAGTGCTGAGGTGGGCTCCATGGAGAACTGAGTAGAAGAAAGTCTTGGTCAGCGTTTGGAGGTGATCCTGAGGATTCCCAGTCCCCCTAGCACACCCCCAGTCCTCCTGAGTGTCCCTTGTCATGGCACTTATAACATGAGGCTGTCATTTTTGTCTCTCAATCTGTTTTTTTTGCTTGGAGTAGATCTCTCTCACAGATGACTGGCTGGATGACAGGTGGATGAATGGTTTTGGCATCTTTTGTCCTGAAATAGCAGGCATCCCTCAAAACCCTGATGGGCAGGGGGAGTCTCTGTCCCTCTGTGTGCCCCCAACCTAGTGTCCAGGGCAAGGGATTTGGGAGTTCTCCCAGATTAATATTGTTCTACGAAAGTGGCTTCCTTCTGAGATCACTACTATGGAACCACATTGGGTGGCTGTTCCTGTGGGACAGAAAGCATGCTGCTGTATTGTATTATCCTTGCACACTGTGGCTACCAAAGAGGAAACGCACGCTCACCCTCACAAGTTCACACTTATACCTCTATTTCTAAGCATCACTACATGGAAACGACAGTGAATTCCCATTGGGCTGGAGACCTGAATAGACATGCCATTCAAGGTGTCAGTAGAGGAGGATGGAGATGGGTTGTGGCTAAAAGGATGGAAGTCCTTGCCTCTGGGGGTGAAGAACTTAGATTTGACCCAGAAGGCGTTATGATCTACTCAAAGAAGGGACATGATCCTAGGGTCCTTGAGACCAGGGATCGGCACAGACTTTTCTGGAAAGTCTTCTGTAAAGATTTTCTGTTAGGTGTTGCAGTCCACGTGGTGTCTCTGACAATGACTCCACTCTGGCATTGTGGCTTGAAAGCAGCCACAGACTGTCCATAACTAATGTTCCAGGCACACTCGATTGAAAGAATATGGGGGGGGGGTCCCATCGGGCCCATGGGTGGTAGTTTTCCATACCCCAGATCTGCAACATGATGGGTGATGGGGGAGAGGCCTCCTCTTTCCAGTGGCAGAGTGGGAAGACACTGGGATCCGTCCTGTCTGACCCCGGCCCCTGCACTTGAAAGAAAGAAAAGATGATAGTGAGCTTGGCCAACAGTAAAGGCCTCAGCAATTCCCTCCCCCACCGCCCATGTCTCTGGAGGCCTCGAGCTTCCCACCACACATTTGTCTGTGTTTGAATTCCATGTAGGTATTGTTTGGCTGAGTCAGTCCCTATTGCCTGGCGGGTATATCTTGCGGGTTATGTACCATGCAGAGGGTCATCTTGTTCAGGCCAAGACCCTGAGCACCTCTAGGGTTCTCCTGAGTTAGTGGAGGATCTAGCATGTGTGGACTTTGGGACGAGTCCGATTGAGCCCTCTGCAATGTTCTAGAGCACCTGGCTTCCTGAGCCCTCTGTGGCATTGCACAGGCCTGACCTAGGCCTCTTGTGGACTCACGATGGAAAAGCCTAACTTTTTTTCCCATCTTCCTCTACCCTCTGTCTGCATCTGGGTTTCCCACCCAGTTTGCAGATAAACTCTGAGATGGTCTATGGCTTGGGACTCCATTGACATCCCAGAGTCTCGTTATAACCAGTGTCAGATGTTTCTTGGCCCTGACATGACCTTGGTTCTCAGAATATGCCACAGAAAGGGTCCCATGATAGTCTGGGGTCCAGGAAAGATACATGGGTGATTGTGGCTCTAGCTAAAGCCCCTCCGGGGGATCATGCTAGAGGTCATCTCCCATCTCAGTCTGGCTCTTCCCCTGATTTTCCAGACGACCTAGGAGAGTCTCTTCATCAGAGCTTGAGGCTCATCCTTTTTAAAATGAGGAAATGTGTTTAGATGAATTGATTCATTTAAGACGATGGAATGAACTCCTAGGAAGTTCTGGGCAGTCTCCAAGATGGATTCTCTCCTAGTATTTTAGACTCCCACGGTGCCCGCTCCTATGGACTTCCCCCATTGGACACAAGGGCTGTTCTGTGGAGATTCCCCAGGGTGACACTGGGCTGGTCCCTTTCCTCGGGGTGTGCTCCAGGCCATGTGTTGTGACTGAGGGGCCATGAGCAATTCTGAACCCAGACCAAATGTTCGGCTGTGCTGCCTTCCTTGCACACAGATAGCATTGCCTGGCTCAGGCCTTCACTGCAACAGCTGAGCCGGCTCAGTGAGGACCTTGCCCGGGACACTAGCCCCATGACACTGTGAGGGCACTCAGAGTCCACAGTGAAGTCATGCAATGCGACAAGGGATTCTGCCTCAGGGTAGATGATGCGAGGTACCGTTTCACAGCTAACATGACCAAAAAGATAATTTAAATGACAGAATAGTAAGTAGTTCCATGTACTCTGTATGATGGCAGTGATGGGAAAAGTGAACGATGGGGTCCAAAAGGGGAATGGGAGATCCAAGAAGCAGGCTGGAGTCGTCAGGGGATAGGGGGTGTCTCGTGGAGGGAGGCACTGGGAGGTTGGTCACAGCTTCCAACAGTGCAGCATCGGGGTGTGTGTGCTTGGCCTGACCCATGACCCCCGCGGGCATTCTAGCTCCAGAGGATGTACAGAAATGCAAATTGGCCCTTCTGGTCTATCTTCTTGGTTCCTGGGTGTGGCTCTTTCTTGGCTTCTGGAGGCTGTTGATTCTCCTTTGTTTTCCTCTGTGCTGCACTATTTTGTGTGGATTCAGGGCTGTTAATTGACACAAGTTCTTCCTGCAAGGAAGTGGAGAAGAAGCCATTCTTGTTTCCTAAGTTGACCTGAATAGATTACGTCGTCATAGCCCTTTCCCAGGCCTCAGGGCCTTCATGTGCTCTCTGAGTCCGAGATTTGAGAAAACATCTTCTATTCTTAACAGGTTGAAAGAATTAGTTTGGGTTTTAAAAAATTCAACAAAGTCACACTTTTCATCATCTCTACCATGGTTTGTAAACACTGAGTGAACAAGGTTTGACAGCATGAAGGAAGAAAGGGCTTTGCCATGGGGTTAGGGGCACTGTTTACCGACTGCTGCCCCCGTGTGGCCACTCTCCAGATGGCACGTGGCCTAATGGGTTCCGATTTACAGGATTCCAGGGAGAATAAGACAGAAGAAGGTTGGTCCCTGAATTCCTTAGCTCCTAAAAACCATCCTCTAATTTATGAGCAGTTTTCAAAATAGAGTGTCTCTTAACTAGATATTAGGGTTAGGGGCAGGGTCAACTTATACACATTAACTAGGGGCAGCTTTTTGTATGTCAATCTTACCTGCCTAAGGTGTTTTTAAAAAAATACAATGGGAGAGGATATAGTCAGCAAGGCACTGAGCACATGACCTGACCCCGGAAATAGGTCACTAAACGTAATTATTGTATCATTGGAGTTGAGGACCAGGAGCTGGTCCTCTAGGTACTTGGCAGGTAGCCTCTGTGGCCAGCTGGCCATCTCCCCCCCCCACCCCCCCACAGCCACACCCAGCTCAACACATCGTCCGCTCTGCTCAAGGGCAGAAAACAGACGGACAAGGTGCAGGTGGGACTCCCTCCTGTCAGGCACGGCTTGCTTCAGACACGTAGAGAAGTGGCCAGCTCCCATGCACGTGACATGTTCCTTTGGTTCCTTACCATTGGCCTCCCCTTTCTGTCACCCTGGTCCTGAACCTTTCGCTCCTGGGAGAACTTGGGTTTGCAGATTTCTGTTGACATTTTGACGTGTAGATCTGTGTTGCCTTTGCTCCCTGTCCTGAGGTCAGAGATGAAGGTGGGAAAAGTCATCCTATGCTGAAAGCAGCCAAAAGAAAGATCAAGTGTGCTCCGCCCCGGTACCTCAGGTTTGAAACCCATAGCCAACTATGTACTTCATGTTCTACACGATCAGCTTTATGGATTCATGGACGCATGTGACATGAAATTGTGCTGAAAGAGATCTCCTTACCAACTTTTGCCTTGCAGCAGACAGTTTAGGGACACTGCCTCTCGCCCGTGCTATCATTTCTGGTCTGGCCAATGCCCAGTCACACTGACACATGTAGCCACCCAAGGGCACATCTGTGACTTTGTCCTGGAGCACCCCTGGTCCCCTGGTCTGGCCAACCCTGTACGCCCCCAGTCCTCCCAAGATTCCCCCATAGTGACACAGCTGTGATCACCCTCCTGGAGCATTCCATGTCCCCCTAACCCCACGTCTGGTCAACCCTGCACACCACCAGTCCTCTTGAGTGTCCCCTGTCATGGCACTTGTCACACAAGTCTGTCATTTGTTGTTTCTTGGGCTGTCTTTTCTGCTTGGAATAGATCTCTCTCACAGATGCCTGGCTGGATGACAGGTGGATGAATGGTTTCGGGATCTTTTGTCCTGGAATAGCAGGTGTCCCTTCAAGACCCTGATGTGCAGGGGGAGTCTCTGTCCCTCTGTGTGCCCCCGGCCATGGTGGAACCTAGTGTCCAGGACAAGGGACTTGGTAATCCTCTGAGATGAAGTTTGTTCTACGAAGGTGGCTTCCTTCTGAAATCACTATGCAACCACATTGTGTGGCCGTTCCTGCGGGACAGAAAGCATGCTGCTGTGTTGTATCCTCCTTGCACACTGTGGCTACCAAAGAGGAAACACACGCTAACCTTCTCAAATTCATACTTACACCTCTGTTTCTGAACATCACTACATGGAAATGACAGTGAATTCCCGTTGGGTGGCAGACCTGTAGACATGCCCTTCAAGGTGTCAGTAGAGGAAGATGGAAGTGGCATTGTGGCTAAAAGGATGGGAGTCCTGGCCTCTGGTTTTGAAGAACTTAGATTTCACCCAGAAGGTGCTACATTCTTCTCAAAGAAGGGACATAATCCTAGGATTTGATACCAGGGATCGGCTCAGACTTTTCTGGAAAGTCTTCTGTAATGATTTTCTATTAGGTGTTGCAGTCCATGTGGTGTCCATGACAATGACTCCACTCTTGCATTGTGGCTTGAAAGCAGCCACAGACCATCCATAACTAGCGTCCCAAGTCACACTGGATTGAAAGAATATGGGGGGAAGTCCCATTGGGCCCATGGGTGGTAGTTTCCCACACCCCAGAGCTGCAGCATGGTGGATGAAGGGGGAGAGGGCTCTTCTTTTCCAGTGGCGGAGTGGGAAGACACTGGGTTCTAACCTCCCTGACCCCGGCCCCTGCACTTGAAAGGAAAAATAGATGATAGTGAGCTTGGCCAACAGTTAAGGCCTCATCAATCCCTGCACCCACCCCCACCCCCCATCCCCCACCCCGTCTATGTCTCTAGAGGCCTTGAGCTTCCCACAACACGTTTGTCTGTGGTTAAATTCCATATAGGTATTCTTTGGCTGAGTCAGTCCCTATTGCCTGGCGGGTATATCTTGCAGATTATGTACCATGCAGAGGGTCATCTTGTTTAGGCCAAGACCCTGAGCACCTTTAGGTTCTCCTGAGTTAGTGGGGGATCTAGCATGTGTGGACTTCAGGACGAGTCCGACTGAGCTCTCTGCAATATTATGGAGCATCTGGCTTCCTGGGCCCTCTGTGGCATTGCACGGGCCTGGCCTAGGCCTCTTGTGCAGTTGCGATGGAAAAGCCTAGCTTTTCCCATCTTCCTCCACCCTCTGTCAACATCTGGGTTTGCCTCCAACTGTGTCTTTGCAGACAAACTCTGAGATGGCCTATGGCTTGGGACTCCATTGACATCCCAGAGTCTCGTTATAACCAGTGTCAGAGCTGATATGACCTTAGTTCCCAGAATAGGCCCCATGAAGAGTCCCAGGAGAGTCTGGGTGTGCAGGAAAGGTCAATGGGTGACTTCGGCTCTAGCTAAAGCTACTCGGGGGGATCATGCTGGAGACCATCTCCCATCTCAGTCTGGCTCTTCCCCTGATTTTCCAGACGACCTAGGAGAGTCCCTTCATTGGAGCTTGAGGCTCATTCTTTCTCACATGAGGAAATGTGTTTAGATGATTCATTCAAGATGATGGAATGAACTCCTAGGAAGTTCTGGGCAGTCTCCAAGATGGATTCTACCTCAGGAGTTTGGACTCCCATGGTCCCTGCTCCTATGGACTTCCCCCATTGGACACAAGGGCTGTTCTGTGGAGATTCCCCAGGGTGACACTGGGCTGGTCCCTGTCCTCAGGATGTGCTCTAGGCCATGTGTTGTGGCTGAGGGGCCATGAGCAATTCTGAACCCAGACCAAATGTTCGGCTGTGCTGCCTTCCTTGCACACAGATAGCATTGCCTGGCTCAGGCCTTCACTGCAACAGCTGAGCCAGCTCAGTGAGGACCTTGCCCGAGACACTAGCCCCATGACACTGTGAGGGCACTCAGAGTCCACAGTGAAGTCATGCAATGCGACAAGGGCTTCTGCCTCAGGGTAGATGATTCGAGGTATCGTTTCCCAGCAAATGTGACGAAAAAGATCATATAAATGACAGAATCGTAAATAATTCCACATACTCTCTATGATGGCAGTGATGGGAAAAGTGAATGATGGGGTCCGAAAGGGGAATGGGAGTTCCAAGAAGCAGGCTGGAGTCGTCAGGGGATAGGGGATGTCTCGTGGAGGGAGGGACCAGGAGGCTCATCATGGGTTCCAACAGGGTAGCATTAGGGTGTGTGCTCTGCCTGACCCACGCCCCCTGGGATGGGGGTGTACTGGGGGCATTCTAGATCCAGAGGGTGTACAGAAATGCAAACTGGCCTGAATTCTATTAATTTAGGATTGGACTCTTTTGGGTTTTTTCACATAAAGTATCATGTCATCTGGGAAGAGAGCATTTGACTTCTTTGCCAATCTGAATTGCCAATTTGCCAAGTGAATTATTTCTTTTTGTAGTCTGATTGCTGAGGCTAGGAGTTCTAGCGCTGTGTTGAACAGCAGTGCTGAGGGTGGACATCCCTGTTGTGTTCCTGCTCTTCAGGAAAAAGCCCTTAGCTTTTCCCCATTGAGAATGGTATTCGCTGTGGGCTTTTCATAGATGCTTTTTATAAAACTGAGGAATGTCCCCTCTATCCCTACACTCTGAAGAGTTTTAATCAGGAAAGGGTGCTGTATTTTTTCAAATGCTTTTTCTGTATTCATTGAGAGGATCCTATGGTTCTTGTCTTTTCTTTGATGAATGTTCTCTATCATGTGATTGATTTGCCAATGTTGATCCACACACTTGCATCCCAGGAATAAGTTCCAGCTGGTCATGATGGATAATCCTTTTAATGTCCTGTTGGATCCTATCAACTAGGATCTTGTTGAGTATTTTGGTATATGAACGATGTTCATCAGGGATATTGCTTGGTAATTCTCCTTTTTGATGGGAATCTTTGCCTGTTTGGGGGATCAAGGTAATGCTGGCCTCGTAGAATGAGTTTGGAAATCTTCCTTCTGTTTCTTTTTGAAACAGCTTCAGAAGAACAGGTATTATGTCTTCTTTGAATGATAGCCTTGCTGGATAAGGTATCCTTGGCTGCATGCTCTTCTCATTTAGCATTCTGAATATGTCTTGCCAGCCCTTTCTGGCTTGCCAGGTCTCTGTGGACGGGTCCGACATTATTCTGATGCTCCTCCCTCCATCCATCAGAAATCTCTTCCCCTGGGTTGCTTTCTGGATTGTTTTCTTGGTTCAAAGATCTGCAAGTTTTCCATTTTTAATTCTAATAGTGTATTTATAGATGATTTTATATTTTCTATGTACATCCTCTTATGATCTGTGAATAGTCACAATTATCCCCCCAATTCTTATTCTTTTTGTTTCTCTGGCCTTAAAACACTTGGTAGATTCTTCAATGCAATGTTGACTAGAGTAGCATGGTTTGAAGATTTTAATATACCTTTCTCAATAGCTGATAGACAAAGCAGATGAAACATTGGTAACAAATGTGACCTAATTGACATATATGGAGCATTACACATTAAGTACACAATATATTATTTTTAAGGATATATTGTGGATATTTATCCACAATATCTAGGATATTTACCCAAGTAGGTGAAATGTTGGGCCATGAAGCAAGTCAACACATTTTAAAGCCTGAAATTAACTATATTATATTCTTAGACCACAGGAGAATTGAGCCATATTCATAATGAAAAGAAAACCAGGAAGTCCCTCAATGTTTAAAAATTAAATATAACTTTGCTACATATCCTAAGGGCCAGAGAGGGAATCACAAGGGAAATTCTCAACCTTTCCTACATCAGAGCTTGCAGACAATGGCACTCTATTTGGGAAGAGCAGTATAATTATCTAGACAGGAGTTGAGCCTTAAGTCAGAGTTCTGCCTGCCCCAGCCACACCTGGTAGCCTTGGACTGTGGTCCCCCAACAGCTGCCCTTTCTGGTGGCCCTGAGCTAAGGGGGACAATATGGCCACATGGAAATGGAAGCTCCACATGCCTAGTGATGACAGTGCTACTATATTGTCCTTACCAGTCCAACAGCATGCTTTCTGAGGGAAATATGACACAATAACAGGTTCTTGACCTTCCTTATGGCTTGAAAATCATCTTGTGAGTCATCTCTTAGAAACATGGTTCAATATGTCTTCTTTCTTCTGAAAAAGAAATAGACCCCAGTAGTAATCATGGCTTCCTGAGCACCTGCTCTTGAGAGCCATCACACCGGCTCTTTGTGGAGTTCTCCCTCTTAAACTCCCAAACTATGATGTAGGTATTACTAGTCACATTTTCTAGATGGCTAGATAGGGGCTCAGAGCTGATTCGAGTCACAGAGGATTTGAATCAGAAACCTAAGTGGGATCCCCAAACTGACTCCAAATCCCTTGTTATTCCATACATGGTACTATTTCCCTCATATCTCTGGTCTTCTCAATACGGAAACATCTCAAGTCTCAGGATTTTCTTGTTGTGTGGTCACCTGGAATGAATTCAGCTGGCCTTTTTACCTCTGCCCATCATGATCATCAAGCATGGAGGACCTCTGAGTAAGATACACAAAGATCCCCAGGAATAGAGATATTATAATATTTTTCTGATATTAAAGTCACTGAAAGAACTATCTTTTCAAAATTGATTCCAGTTCTGGTATGTTCAGAGCGTGCTGCAAGACAGGTCTGAAACAGTATTTAAAAACACTCAGCTCAGCCTCTTCTACAAAGTGAGATAATGCTTATAAACTTTACTAATCTATTCCCTTACCCATGATTACTTACTTCCCAACCATCGTAGTGTTTATATGGTATGACTGTAATGTACATTAGTTGAAATCTGCAGGGAAAGAACGAAAACAGTGTATCCAAGCTTTAGGGGGACTTCATGTTTCAATTAGTGTTGTGACCATGAGCTACTCTGTTTTATTCTGTAGTCCAAGGGAATGGTGCCAGATATCTCTCAGGTCTTGGGAAGTTCTACAATTCTAACTTTAAATTATCTGTGTGCTTCAGAAATTTGGGCAGGAGAAAGGGAGGAGCCCAGCTTCTGTGAACACCTCTGTTGACCATGGAACAGGTAGCCTTCTGTAGGCATCATTTTGATTTCTTAGTAGGATTGTTAAAGGTGCTTTTGTCTCAAGTTCCTCTCTTTAGTAGTAATTAGAATGGTAATGGAAATTTTTGTCTTTTACCATCCATGGGCCAGGATCCTGGGCTCCCAGGGAAGCTATCCTTTAACATTTTACCAAGCTCAAAATGACGGGGCAAAACCTCAGAGCATGGGCCCTATTTCTGCCCCAAGCACATGTTGTACATCTCCTTTGAGAAGAAAAAGAGAACAACAACAAAAAATGCTATTGCAAACATAAAGATAAGAAAAACAAAAGGACCTATCCTGTTCCCATAAGATTAAAGTCATACTGACTTGCACATACTGAAAACGTAAGAAAATGTCTGTAACTTTCTGCAGTGTTCTTCCTCATGATGATGTGTCACTGTGTATGTAAAACAAAAGAGACCGAATATAGAAACCTGTCCCAAATGTTCCTCCCCACCCCCAAGCATTCCCTTCCTTGTGAAGATTGTGTCTCCCAGGCAGCTGGCTTGACTTGGGTTTGAATAAAACTCTCTTCTTTTCTCTCTAAAATGTTTAAAGGGGTTTGTTCCTTTAGTATCGACAATAACAATATGTTTTTTTTTTTTTAATTTTATTTATTTATTTGACACAGAGAGAGAGATCACAAGTAGGGGGGGCGGGGGAGGGGAAGCAGGCTCCCCGCTGAGCAGAGAACCCGATGCAGGGCTCGATCCCAGAACCCCGAGATCATGACCTGAGCCGAAGGCAGAGGCTTAACCCACTGAGCCACCCAGGTGCCCCTGTTTTCTTTTTCTTTTTTTTAAAGATTTTATTTATTTATTTGGCAGACAGAGATCACAAGTAGGCAGAGAGGCAGGCAGAGAGAGAGAGGAGGAAGCAGGCCCCCCCTGCTGAGGAGAGAGGCCCGATTCGGGGCTCGATCCGAGGACCCTGGGATCATGACCTGAGCTGAAGGCAGAGGCTTTAACCCACTGAGCCACCCAGGCGCCCCCCCCTCCCCCCCGTTTTCTTTTTAAGTGAAAAATCAATGTCCCTGGTTCACCACTTCAACAACACGGAAGGGCGGCTGTTCTTGTTCATCCTGGAGCTTCCCTGCAGAACCAAGCATATGAATATATATTCCAGCACAAATGGGCTCATCCTGGAAGGATGCTCAGAAGGTCTGAGAAGCACTATCCACTCCATGGGTGAGCCCAGAAAGTGAAGCTCCTCCCACTTAGAGCATTATTTTTTGGGTCTTAAAATTGCCTTGGAAATGTGGGAAACCATTGCATTTCCTTTTTTATTTTTTCTAAGATTTTATTTATTATTTGACAGAGATACAGTGAGAGAGGGAACACAAGCAGGGGGAGTGGGAGGGGGAGAAGCAGGCCTCCTGGTGAGTCGGGAGCCAGATGCCAGGCTAGATTAGAATACCCTGGGATCATGACCTGAGCTGAAGGCAGACGCTTAATGATCGAGCCACCCATGTGCCCCAACCATTGCATTAAGCCTGGGAAGGTCTGAGAGCAGCAGACCTTGCCAGGAGCCAGGAACAGCTCCGCAGGCAGAGCTGGTGCAGGAACGGAAGCAGCAAGGTTCTGAGGGTGGTCTGCAGCCAGAGGGGTCTCCGAAAGGGGCCAGATGTCTGGGAGAGGGGGTTCCCTGCCCACGACCCAACCCCGGCTGCCCAGAGGAGCCAGGTGTTTCGAGAGGAGGTGCGGCCTCTGGGAGTATGTACAGAAGCTGGGAGGTGCCGGTGTAAGGGCGGGTTGCCTGGTACAGGCAGGCTCGGCATCCAATGGGCTCAGGGCACCACCCTCCCCATCGAATGAGCACGTGGGGGTGGAGCTATGTCCTCTGTGGGCGGACCCAGAGCTAGCTTAGCTTGCAGAGGCGGAGCAAGCACAGGGGACTTGGAGAGATCTTGGGCGGGTGTCCTGTTTGGGTGAGTGTGGACTGTGCGCTGGCGTGGGGGTACTGGGGGGTAGTGTCCTCGAAGGGTGCATGAAGCGCATTCATGCGCTCAAACCGAGATGGGTTTTCTTTTTCCCTTGAAATTCTCTTCTGCCCGATGTCCATCAACTGTGCCTCTCCCCCAGACCCCTGGACTCCAGGGCGCCTGCTCACCCAAGCTTTTGTGGAATGGGTTGCAGACATTTCAGGGTTTCCCATGTTTCCCAGGAAGAGTGCATGTAAAGACAGCCCACAGTCCACAGCTTCAGTGGGGTGCCTCCTGTCCCCTGGCACAGTGCAGGTAGTGGACCTTGAGCAGCACCCCGAGTTCAGCAGGGTGTTCCCTTTTCCCCATCCCCCGCAGGTGTGGCGCTAACAAGCCCCAGAACAGTTCCCCATCTTCAACATTTTGCACCCTGTCTGCGGGGTTGGTGGTAATGGGCTGTCAGGGTTGTGCAGAGGGTCCTCAAGTTTCCTGCCCCCCACCCCAGGCACAGGTGTGGTGCTAACAAGCCCCAGAGCCATCCCCGACCTTCAGCATTTTGCCCAGTGTCCTAGGAATGGTGGTAATGGGCTGTCAGGATCCCGCTGGAGAGTTCTCCAGGTTCCTGTCCCCCCCGCCCCCAGGCACATGTATGGCGGTAACAGCTCCAGAGCCAATTTTAGCATTGTGCCCTGTGTCCAGGGGATGGTGGTAATGGGCTGTCAGGATCCTGCAGGAGCGTCCTCCAGGTAGGGGCCTGGAAGCTGGAGGAAACCAGACCCCACTCAAGTTGCATGAGGAACAGGTGAGTTGAGGTGTTCCTTTGGAAGGATAATTTCACTTTTCCAAAAAAGACAAACTCTTGGTCTACTTTAGAATATTGATAATTACTACTTAAGAAACCAGTATGTGTTTCCAAAAAAGAAAAAAAAAAAGAAAAGAAAAAAGAAAACAAGTATGTTGTTTTCCCTTCTCCCAGGAATAGAAGCAGGTGTGCTGGCCTTAGGTCAGAGGTGCCTTCTTATCCCCACCTGACAACACTTCTCTGATTTGGCTCCATGAGACCCAACGTTTTGAACAACAGCGTCTGAATCAGTCACGCAGCTCATCACAAGATGTCAGCATTCCGAGAAAGCAGCAGGTACATTGGGCACAATGTCACTTACATGTCAGGACTGGAGGTAAGATTTCTTTTTAACCCAAAACCTCCTGGGCTTTTCTTTTTTCTCTAGTTGAGCCATGAAGTAAAACTGAAGTGGCTGTCAGCATTCTGGATTTGGTGCAAGAGTTACTTAGTGTCCCTGCAGGTAGAACATGGCAGGGAATGCCATTGTCTCTGTTCATTTACTGCTTACAAAATGTAACCTGCACATCTGTTTCCTAGGAAATCACTTGTGTTAGAGAAGGAAGATGAGATTTACTCTTAATGTGTTTTTTTTTTTTTAATTTTTAAAAAAAATTTTTTAAAGATTTTATTTATTTATTTGACAGAGAGAGATCACAAGTAGACGGAGAGGCAGGCAGAGAGAGAGAGAGAGAGAGGGAAGCAGGCTCCCTGCTGAGCAGAGAGCCCGATGCGGGCCTCGATCCTAGGACCCTGAGATCATGACCCGAGCCGAAGGCAGCGGCTTAACCCACTGAGCCACCCAGGCACCCTCTTAATGTGTTTTTTAACGTATAATTTGATCCTTCCTCTGACAGTGTTTATTCACTTGGGCCTAGGGTATGGTCGAATGGCCAACATCTAGACTTAGCTGGCTTTTTGTGGCCAGAGACATTGATGATGCCATTTGTCAAAGTGATGTTTCATAACTGATTAGTGTTTTCATCACGAGAGTTCCAATTAAGGTAGAGGGAAAATTCAAAATGATTCAAAGTAGGCTTTTACCATTTAAAAGTAAAGCTTGATTGGGGCGCATGGGTGGCTCAGTGGGTTAAGCCTCTGCCTTCAGCTCAGGTCATGATCCCAGGGTCCTGGGATCAAGCCCCGCATCAGGCTCCCTGCTCGGCGGGAAGCGTGATCTCTGTCAAATAAGTTAAAAAAAAAATCTTTAAAAGTAAAGCTTGACTTTCTAGTTTGACTCAATGTATCATCTAGATATTTTGATGCGCCGCACTTTCTCTGTAGTTTCTTTGGTGGTGGAGTCAGAAGGAGATTCTCCTGGATAGAGGCACATTGGGGGCCTCAAGGGGGCTTGGCAGACTTCAGGAGCCCTGGGGTGAATTCTGGAACTGCTTGCCTGACGCTGGGTGAGTCAGGTTATCCCACAGAGTTTGTTTCTCCTCATGAAATTGCTGGAAGGTACTATCTACGGAAAGGCTTTTTACACAGAAACTTTTCGGCTAATGAAGAGCAGCTAACAATGAAGTGACTTGTGCTGCATTATTCTGTAAATAATAGTTTTATAACCCCCATCATAGGCTATGGTATTTTATTGCACAAGGAGTTCTCAGAAGTCTACAATGAAAGACTCAGATCTCAGAGCATGTTCATGTTCCATTGATGCGTTACTTACAATTTGCCCAGGTAGGAAGGTGAGTTGAGAGAAATACGACACATTCATGAAAGCCTTGGTCCAGTGTCATTTTGACAAGAGGGGGGAATCCTGGAGCGCTGCAGCAGACAGGGGAGTTCCATGTCTGGGGAAGGCTGACAGGGGTCCTGGAGGAGAGCAGAGTGCATTCTGCAGGAGGGTGTGGGCAGGGCTGGCTCCAGGAGTGGCTGTGTGTCTCCCGTGTGACAGTTGTGACAGGTCAGGGCTTTGAGCAGGGTCCTGGCTGAAGACAGGTGAGGCCCAGGTGGCGAGCTGGCAGAGCCCCTTCTTCTGTGCCACCGGCCTCAGCCAACACACACGAGCTCTTCATCTGTCCCTGTCGCTCCTGTTCAGACTTCGCATTGCCAGGCTGAGACGTTGGGTCGGGCTTCTTTCTTTGAGCATGTGTGGAGTTGCACAACCTAGATGATGAAATGATGGGGCATCAGAACATCTGTTCCTCTTGCATTTCCTGCCCTTCTCTAAGTCACCGTAGTGAGTCATACCTGCTGGTAGAAAGGGCTATCTGCATTTTTTAAATAAAGATTTTATTTATTTATTTGACAGATAGAGATCACAAGTAGGCAGAGAGGCAGGCAGAGAGAGAGAGAGAGAGGAGGAAGGAGGCTCTCTGCCGAGCAGAGAGCCTGATGTGGGGCGCGATCCCAGGACTCCGGGATCACGACCCGAGCCGAAGGCAGAGACCTGGGGCACCCAGGCACCCCTATCTGTGCATTTTTATTTCCTGTTTTAATTAAACAGTGGGAAACAAATCTCCTGAAATATTAAAAGAATTCTTTGTGGGTGTTCATGTTTTTCTCTTCCGTGAACCACATTCCAACATTAGAAAATTTTTTTTTTTTTTTTAAGATTTTATTCATTCATTTGTCAGAGAGAGCGAGGGAGAGAGAGAGAGCACAGGCAGACAGAATGGCAGGCAGAGGCAGAGGGAGAAGCAGGCTCCCCGACGAGCAAGGAGCCCGATGCGGGACTCGGTCCCAGGACGCCGGGACCATGACCTGAGCCGAAGGCAGCTGCTCAACCAACTGAGCCACCCAGGCGTCCCAGAAAAAATTTTTTAAAGTAAAGCACAGGCACGGGGCTGTAACAGGGCTCAGTGGCCTTTGTGAGGAGGACAAATGGAGAAGGACTGTAGGTTGTTGTGTAGCTCAGGGAGGGGCTCATTGTGCTCGCAGAGAACACCCACCCTTCCCTGGGGGGGGGTGGCTGCTTACTCAGTGGCGCATCCTGGGCTCTGAAACCTGACCCGGTGAGTCCCTTGTGATTAGAACTGGGGAATTGATGAAGAAAACGTGATTAGAACTGGGGAATTGATGAAGAAAATGGAATGAGCCCTGGAGGGTGCCTGCATCTTTGCACTTGGACAACTTCATGGAGCAGAGGAGGTGATCACCTGTGAGGCGTGTCAGGATCCCTGAGGTGTGGGCTTTGATTCTTAGGAAGAGGTTGTGTTTTCATCCTTATCTGAACCAGAGCCATGTTGTCTGGTTATGGAGACCCAGACGTTTATGTGACCATGTCCTTATTATCCTTGTTATTTTAAGAAAGCAATATAGACATTGACTTGGAGATCCAAATATCAAAAAGAAAAACACAAGGTCAACTATATATATGAGGACTGAACTTGTGGTGCCCCTCATTACTATGGGCAATGTCGGGCTACCCTTATGAGAAAGAACACGGAATTCTATTTGGATAGAAGTGTGCTGTGCCCACGTAGTGTTTTATTCTATCCCTTTCCTTCCTTCTTTGAAGGGAAAACAGAGTGACTGGAGCTTGGTTTCTGATATGCAGGAATGGGAAACAAGAGATTTGAAAGAAAAGTGTTCATGCTGACGTGGTGCTCTGTGCCCAGTGAGTGAGGGTTTGAAGCTTGACTTGGAAGTGTTGGTGTTCAGGGAAGATGTGGTCCGAGTTTCCTGCACACACAGTCGCTTGACTGGCCTGCCTAAACGGACCTGTTCCTGCCTTTTTTTTTTTTTTTAAATTTTATTTTTTTTAAAGATTTTATTTATTTATTTGACAGATCACAAGTAGATGGAGAGGCAGGCAGAGAGAGAGAGAGAGAGGGAAGCAGGCTCCCCGCTGAGCAGAGAGCCCGATGCGGGACTTGATCCCAGGACCCTGAGATCATGACCTGAGCCGAAGGCAGAGGCTTAACCCACTGAGCCACCCAGGCGCCCCATGTTCCTGCCTTTTGATGGGCAGCGTGAAGGTGACTCAAAACCCTAGGGTACTAGAGGAATGATCTGGAAGGGCACCTAAGTGGGCCAGTGTAGACAAACCCAGGGAATTCCGGAGCTAACGATGCACATGTTTCTGAGACTGGAATTGGCTTCTCTGTGAGCAGCATTGCGCTGGGGTGGAAAGCAGTCTCTGGGTCTTAGGAGTCACCATGTCAGCAGGTGTGAACCTGGCAGGGGAGTCAGATCAGATAGCTGGGACATTGTGAGGTTGTGGCGGTGGCCTTCGCTCTTGACACACAGGCCAGCTTGCTCCAGGGACAGGGCTGTTCTCCCCAGCCAGCCCTCCTGCTGCTGCAGATGTGATAGGAAACTTGCTTCCTGTTGGGTTCCCCAGCCCTCGTCTCAGCAGGGGGCTTGGTGGGAAGCAGCCGACAGGCAGCATGATGGACTCTTGCCCAGTGTGCCCCTTGCTTCCTTGGAGGAGGCACCGCAGGTGTCCTCTGCCTGGTGCCTGGGAATTCAGCCAGCAGAAGCTCTTCTTCCAGAGCCACACCCCTGAGAAATCCTCCACTTTCCTGTGCCGTGTGGAAGAGGCCAGTTTTCATTTGGAACTGAAATCTCAGCTCCTGCCATGAGGTTCCAAGGCCACACGGCACACCAGTCTCCTTGAAGCTCTAGCTCCACATGGGGCCTGACCTGTGAGACTGACACCGATCATGGGCAGCTGCTGCTCCTGCTGCAGGCTCCTTCCTGAAAAGTGTGCAGCAAAGCCTGGTTTGTGGTGACGTCCCAGGAAAGAGGGACAGGTGCACCATTCTGCCCCAGCACGGGAGGATGCCGGCCATCAGTCACAGCTGGCTGGTGCAGGGAGGAGAGATGTCTGTTTCCCAGGACTTTGGCCAGAGGGAGATTTGGACCCTGAGATGCTTCTCTGCTCAGCTTTGTCAGATGAGCACATCAGGCAAAGGAGGGATGTGTGTGCTCACTTGGAATCAAGGAAGATGTCTGGTTTCAGGTTTCATGTGCAAGTGGACTCCTCTTATGGCTCATTTTCCTGATGGTCTTCAGGGTACCACAGGGGACACATTGTCCTGGGCATCCTGGCTGTGCAAGAGCTCTGGTCACCTTTCCCCCCAGGGCTCTGGATCAGGAGCCTGTGGTGAAACCATCTAAGTAGGGCTCTGTTTCCCCCTTGCCAAGATGGCCTGGTGACTGTGATAACTGCTCTGGAAATAGACAGGGCTGGGGTGCTGAAGGGGGGAGTGGCAGTAGTGCTTGCTATTCACATGGGGGTGAGGTGGATCTTCACTAGGAAGGTGATGCTTGAGTCAAGTTCAAAAGAAGGTCAGTGATATCACACCAAGAGCCTTCTAAATGGAAGGGAAAGCATATGCAAAGGCCCAGGGTCAGGAGCATACCAGGTATTTCCAGGAGCAGCAAGCCCTGTGGCCACAGGAGATAGCTTAGGACATGACCTCAGGGAGGTGACGGTAGGGTGACAGAAAGCCATGGCAGGGCTGTGACCCCAAGGGACCCTGTTTCCCTGGGCCGTCCTGGCTACAGTTTTGAGAACAGATGACACAGGGTTGAGGATGGGCAGGGGATGTCAATGATGAAGGTTTTCCAGGAAGTCAGGCAAGAGATGGTCTCCAGTGTGGACCAGACAGCAGCCTTGGAAGGAGGGGTTAGTACTATCCTGGGTACCTACTGAAGATGGATCTCACAAGGTTTGCCAATGGGTTCGATATTGGGAATGGGAGAAAGGAGGAACTGAGGTAACTCTGAGCTCTTGTGGGTTGTCCTGAGTGAGGCGAAGGAGGAGGTTTCTGGGGGTAGGAGGTAGTCCGTGTTCCACCTGCTGAGGAAGGTGCCTTTCACAGTGGACCTGCGGATGTTTGTGTCTGGGAGAACTCTGAACTTCTACCCCCTCAGCAACTTTCAAGTACATGTCCCTCCCACTTTACACAAAGTTCATGGAACTCTGAACTTCTACCTCCTCAGCAACTTTCAAGTACATGTCCCTCCCACTTTTCACAAAGTTTCACTTGGCTTTTTGGAGAGACCTATATAATTACCCAGCTCTAGTAGCAGGAAGAAACCTGAAGAGAATGTCCCTATTATGACAAAGTGAAGAAGTGGGCATCGCGTTCAGCATCTATTGGTGGGGAACCACCACAGAGGCGGCAGCACCCCAACCAGTTCCTTCCTGGGCATTGCTCTCCGCGTCAAGCCACCAGAGCTTTGAACCATGTCTGTGAGCATGTGCTGTGCTCTATCCCCATTTATTTTGGGCATCTGTTAGGATGTTGTGTCCTGAGGCCTAAGGAGAGCCAAAGAGGATGAACTTCTGGTGTCTGAGCATGCTCATTTTTCTGTCACAATGAATGGTAATTCCTTTTTCCATTTACACCATTCTGCTCTGAAAGGTTTCCTAGGAACACTGTACTTTCAAGTAGCCAGGGAGCCTGCACCCCATCCTGCAGGGTTAGCTTCGTCTCCATGCTGCACAGAACGTTCCATGACTTGTGGATTTTATCACTCAAACATGGCACCTTTGACTACCTTCACCCATTTCCCCCCACCAATCCTGAATCTGGAACCACCTATCTGTTCTCATTATCTATGCATTTGTGTTTTTTTTTGTTTTGTTTTTGTTTTTTTTTTTTCCCCGTGTGGAATGTCCATGAGAGTTTCTGGTGTTTGTCTTTCTGTGTCTGAGTTACTTAGTATAAGGCTCCCAAGGTCAGTATTTCCATGTCTGGTTATTGTGAATAATGCTGCTGTGAACATGAGAGTGCATCTCTCCTTTGGAGGGAGTGTTTTTGTGTTCTCCAAAGAAATACTCAGTAGAGCAGTTACTGGGTGATGTGGTAGTTGTTTGTATTCATTTTTTCTTGATACCTCCATAGCGTTTGTCACAGTGTCTGCACCAATTTCCATTCCACCAACAGTGCACAGGGTCCCCTTGGGTACACACCCTTGACCACACTGGTTGTCTGTCTCGGGGACGATTGCCCTTCCCACAGTTGTGAGATGATAGCTGATTGCGGTTTTGACTTCTGTTTCCCTGATGACAATTAGTGATGTTGAACAACTTTCTCTGTGTCTCTTGGCCACCTGTATGCTATCGTTGGAAAGTATCTATTCCCCTATTCCCCCCCCCCCCATTTTTATTCCGTTTTTGTTTGGATTTGAAGGAGTATTCTGTGTATTTTGGATATTAGCCTCTTCTCACAGATAGGATGTGCAGATATTTTTTCACCTTGGGGAGGTTGCCTTCAAGGGTTTGATGGTTTCTTTTGTCATGCAGAAATTTCAGTTTGATGTCCTTACGCTTGTTTATTATTGCTTTTGTTACCTTTGCTTTTGGTATCTGATGAAAGAGACTCTTCACCAAAACCAATATTGAGAAACTTACTACCTGTGTTTTCTTTTTGGAGGTTTATGGATTCAATTCTCACGTTCAAGTCATTCATCCATTCATGATTTGTGTGTGTGGTGTAAGAAAGTGATCCAGTCACATTCTTCCACATTTAGTGTCCAGATGTCCCAGTACCATTCACTGAGGAGACATTCCTTTCCCCATTGTATATTTTCTGCTGTCTCATAAGTTAAGACCATACATGTGTGGGTTAGTTTCTGAGGTTTCTATCTACCTTCCTTTCCATTCTTCCTTCCTTTCTTTCTTTTCTTTTCTTTTCTTTCTTTCTTTCTTTCTTTCTCTTCTTTTGTTCTCTTTTTTCCTCCCTTCCTTCTTCCCTTCCTTCCTTTCTTCCTTCCCTCTATCTGGTCTTACAGTTTATTTGTTGGGAAAATAATTTTCCTGTTGACATATATGCATTGTGGACTTCATGGGCGACATCTTCATACTCTTTGGTAGGACTTTTCTCTGAAAACTGTGTTTTTGTAAATGAGTAGCTGGATCTATAGCTTTCAACAGGTTGAACATTTGGGCAGAACTACTTAAGTAGTATTCTGTTCTTCCATCAGCCAGATTGTGTCCAATTGTCTTCTTTTGTGATGTTCTCAGTTGTGATGATGGATATCTATATTTCCTTTTCCGTGGTAGGTTTATTAAAGTGAATTTAATTTTTACTAAAAGTGTGGATTCTAAATCATCCTTATTTTATAATATATATGTATATAAAGCAGCATGTTTTAAAAATACATTTATTGGTAGCAAATGTTGGAACAGGACATCAATATTATTAATTCTCATTCAGAGTTAATAATTCCATCAGAGCTAAGTTTAAATATACCTTTAATATACAAATGAATAAACTTTGCCAAAAGTACTGTGATTATCAGTTTCCAAGCTTTCTGTTGTGTTCCATTGTCCTGTGTGTCTGTTTTTCTGCCAGTACCATACTGTTTTGATGACAACAGCTTTGTAATCTAGCTTGAAATTGGAGTGTGGTGACCGCAGGTGGCTTAGTCACTTGTTTGCTTGCTTGCTTTCTGCTTTCTTTCTTTCTTATCAATGAGATTATTTATTTTTACATGGTTTATGTAAATGTTTTTCATTCACTTCTTTTTTATTATCATCATATAATGTGTTATTTGTTTCAGGGGTACAGATTTGAGATCCTTCATTTTACACACCATACAGTGCTCACCACAGCACATACCCTCCCCATGCCCATCACCAGCCACCCCCATTCCCTCACCTTCCTCTCCTTCAGAAACCCTCAGTTTGTTTCCTGAGATTAAGTGTCTCCTTGCTTTGACTCCCTCTCTGGTTTCATCTTGCTTCCTTTTTTTTTTTTTTTTTCCTCTTCTCCTATGATCCTCTGTCTTGTTTCTTAAATTCCATGTATCAGTGAGATCATATGATAATTGTCCTTCTCTGACTGACTTATTTCATTTAGCATAATACCCTCTAGTTCCATCCATATCATTGCAAATGGCAAGATTTCATTTTTTGATGGCTGCATAGTACTCAATGCTATATATATCCACATAGATCCACTCATCTGCGAATGGATGTCTGGGCTCTTTGCATACTCTGGCTCTTGTGGACATTGCTGCCATAGACATTGGGGTGCAGGTGACCCTTCGGATCACTACATTTGTATCTTTGGGGTAAATACCCAGCAGTGCAATTGCAGGGTTGTAGGATAGCTCTATTTCCAACTTCTTGGGGAACCTCCACACTGTTTTCCAGGGTGGCTTCTCCAGCTTGCATTCCCACCAACAGTATAAAAGTGTTCCCCTTTCTCCATATCCTCCCCAACACGTGTCTTTCCTTGACTTATTCATTTTAGCCATTCTGACTGATGTAAGATGGTATCTCATTATGGATTTGATTTGTATTTTCCTAATATCGAGGGATGTTGAGCACTTTTTAAAGTGTCTGTTGGCCATTTGGATGTCTTCTTTGGAGAAATGTCTGTTCATGTCTTTGGCCTATTTCTTGATTGGGTTATTTGTACTGTGGGTGTTGAGTTTGGTAAGTTCTTTCTAGATTTTGGGTATGAGCCCTTTATCTGATATGTCATTTGAAAATATCTTCTCTCATTCTTTTTGTTGTCTTTTGCTTTTGTTGACTGTTTCCTTTGCTGTGTAAAAGCTTGCTATCCTGATGACATCCCAACAGTTCATTTTTGCTTTTGTTTTCCTTGCCTTTAGAGATGTGTGTAGCAAGAAGTTGCTGTGGCTGAGGTCAAAGAGGTTGCTGCCTTTGTTCTCCTCAAGGATTTGGATGAATTCTGTCTCACATTGAGGTCTTTCATCCACTTGGAGTCTATTTTTTGTGTATGGTATAAGGAAATGGTTCTCCATTTCGTTCATGACTATGGTATGGTTTCCTGAGTACAGATCCTTTGCCTCTTTGGTTAGAAGGATTCCTCAGTATCTTATGGTTTTGGGTGCAATTATACATGGGATGGACTCCTTAATTTTTATTTCTTCTGTTGCATTATTGCTGCAGACAAATATAAGTAATTTCTGTGTATTGATTTTTTTTATGTTTGAGAAGCTCTTTATTTCAGCTCTGCATTTAAAATAGATTTTTCTGGACATACAATTATAGTTTTGAATTATTTTTCTTAAACATTTTGAAATAGACTTTATTTTCTTACCTCAAATGTTGTAAAGGAACGTCTGTAAATAAGTGAAAGTCTGCTGTCTGATCTGATTCTTGTTCCTATATGACCTTATTTTTATTCAGTAAGTTTTTTTTTTTTAATTTTTTTATTTTTTCAGCATAACAGTATTCATTATTTTTGCACCACACCCAGTGCTCCATGCAATCCGTGCCCTCTACAATACCCACCACCTGGTGCCCCCAACCTCCCACCCCCCACCCCTTAACAAAATTCTCAGATCGTTTTTCAGAGTCCATAGTCTCTCATGGTTCACCTCCCCTTCCAATTTCCCTCAAATAAGTGAAACCATATGATAATTGACTCTTTCTGCTTGACTTATTTCACTCAGCATAATCTCTTCCAGTCCCATCCATGTTGCTACAAAACTTGGGTATTCATCCTTTCTTTTTTTTTTTTTTTTTTTTTACAGCTTTATAAACATATATTTTTATCCCCAGGGGTACAGGTCTGCGAATCGCCAGGTTTACACACTTCACAACACTCACCATAGCACATACCCTCCCCAATATCCATAACCCCACCCCCTCTCCCAACCCCCTCCCCCCATCAACCCTCAGTTTGTTTTGTGAGATTAAGAGTCACTTATGGTTTGTCTCCCTCCCAATCCCATCTTGTTTCATTTACTCTTCTCCTACCCCCTCAACCCCCCATGTTGCATCTCCTCTCCCTCATATCAGGGAGATCATATGATAGTTGTCTTTCTCCGATTGACTTATTTCGCTAAGCATGATACCCTCTAGTTCCATCCACGTCGTCGCAAATGGCAAGATTTCATTTCTTTTGATGGCTGCATAGTATTCCATTGTGTATATATACCACATCTTCTTTATCCATTCGTCTGTTGATGGACATCTAGGTTCTTTCCATAGTTTGGCTATTGTAGACATTGCTGCTATAAACATTCGGGTGCATGTGCCCCTGTGTATTGATTTTATATCCTGCCACTTTATGGAATTCCAGGATGAGTTCTAGCAATTTTGGGGTGGAGTCTTTTGGGTTTTCCACAGAAAGTATCCTATTGTCATAAAGGGTGAGAGTTTGACTTCTTCTTTACCGATTCAGATGCCTTTTCTTTCTTTTTGTTGCCTGATGGCTGAGGCTAGGAATTCTGTACTATGTTGAACAATAGTGATGAGAATGGGCATCCCTGTTGTGTTCCTGACCTGGAGGGAAAAGCTCTCAGCTTTTTTTTTTTTTTTAATTTTTTAAAATTTATTTGACACAGATCACAAGTAGGCAGAGAGGCAGGCAGAGAGAGAGGGGGAAGCAGGCTCCCTGCCTAGAAGAGAGGCCCGATGCGGGGCTCAATCCCAGGACCCTGAGATCATGACCCAAGCTGAAGGCGGAGGCCTTAACCCACTGAGCCACCCAGACACCCCTCCCGGAGGATTTTTAATGACGGATTCAATTTTTTTTTGATGATTATTCAGGTTTCCTTTTCTTCCTGGTTCAGTTTAGGTCATTTTTATGTTTCTGGGATTGCATCCATTTTTTCAAGACTGCCTGATTTGTTGACATAGAGTTGCCATCCTATGTCCTTATAATTGTATTTCCTTGGTGTTGGGTGTGATCTCTCCTTCTTGATTCATGATTTTTATTTATTTGTTTTTTTTTTTTTTTTTTAAGATTTTATTTATTTACTTGTCATAGAGAGAGAAGCGAGAGTGAGCACAGGCAGACAGAGTGGCAGGCAGAGGCAGAGGGAGAAGCAGGCTCGCCGCCAAGCAAGGAGCCCGATGTGGGACTCGATCCCAGGACGCTGGGATCATGACCTGAGCCGAAGGCAGCTGCTTAACCAACTGAGCCACCCAGGCGTCCCGATTTTTATTTATTTGGATCATTTCTGTGTTCCTTTTGAGAAATATGAACAGGGTTGTATCAGTCTTACTAATTCTTTCAAAGAAGCACCTCCTAGTTTTATTGATTTGTTCTACTATTCTTTTGGTTTTACTTCATTGATTTCTGCCCTAATCATTATTATTTCTCTTCTCCTTCTGGGTTTAGGCTTTCTATGCTCCTCTTTCTCCAGCTCCTTTAGGTGTAGGGTCAGGTTGTGTATTTGAGACCTTTCTTGGTTCTTGAGAAAGGCTTATAGTGCTATATACTTCCCTCGTAGGACCGCCTTTGCTGCATCCCAAAGATACTGAACGGTTGTGTTTTCATTCTCGTGTGTTTCCATGAATTTTTAAAGTTCATCTTGAATTGATTGGTTGACCCATACATTCTTTACTAGGATGCTCTCTAGCCTCCCTATATTTGAGTTCATTTCACCTTTCCTCTTGTGATTGAGTTTCATTTTCAAAGCATTGTGCTCTGAAAATATGCAGGGAATGATTCCAATCTTCTGGGAGGAGAACGAACATGGTGGCCTCCCTATCTCTGGTCCTGGGATCAAGCCCTGCATCTGCTCAGCAGGGAGCCTGCTTCCTCCTCTGTCTCTGCCTGCCTCTCCCCCAACTTGAGATCTCTGTCCATCAAATAAATAAATAAAATCTTTTAAAAAAAATTGTATTTTGTTTTGTATCTTCTTTCTCTTTTATTTATATGTTTGTTTCTTCAATTCTACACAAGAGTGACATATGGTATTGTCTTTCTCTGATGGACTGATTTCACTTAGGATAATCCTCTCTAGATCCATCCGTGTGGCTGCAAATGGCAAGATTTCATTCTTTTTATGACTGAGTAATATTCTACTCTGTGTGTGTGTGTGTGTGTACACACCTCTCAGCTCAGTTAGCACTTTATCAATGGACACTTGGGGTGCTTCCATATTGTGATCTTGTAAATAATGCTGCAAGAAACATAGGGGTGCATGTACCCTTTTGAGTTACTGTTTTCGTGTGCTCTGAGTAAATACCCAGTAGTGTGGTTGCTGGATCCTAGGGTAGCTCTATTTTTAACATCTTGGGGACCCTCCAAACTGTTTTCCAGAGTGGCTGCAGCAGGATGCTTTTCTACCAACAGTGCATGAGGTTTCCCCTTTTCCACACTCTCCCAGCATCTTTTGTTCCTTGTGCTTTCGCTGGGAGCCAGTCTGACAATATGTGCTAATATCTCTTTATACTTCTGATTTGCATTTTCCTAAGCTGGGGTGATGGTAAACATCTTTTCATGGGACCATTGACCATCTGTATTTCTTCTTTGGAGAAATATCTGTTCATGTCTTCGGACTATTTTTTAACTGGATTGTCTGTTTTTTGTATCCACTCCACATCTTTTGGATACTATCCCTTTACTGCATAGGATATTTGCAAATATCTTCTCCCTTTTAGTAGGTTGTCTTATTATTATTACTTCTTTCTTCCTAGTTCTTTTGCTGTGAGGAAACTTTTTATTTTGATATAGTCCCAGTTGTTTATTTTTGCTTTTATTTCCTTTGCCTCAAGAGACAGTCTAGATAATGTTGCTTTGGTCCATGTCAGGAAGTTACTGTCAGTGCCCTCTTGTAGGATTTCTGTGGTTTCAGGTCTCCCACTGAGGTCTTGAAACTGTTTTGAGTTTATGTGTCTGTATGGTGTAAGGAAGCAGAGTAATGCATTCTTCTGTGAGTAGATGTCCACTTCTCCCAACACCGTTCGTTGTAGAGACTGTCTTTCTCCCTTTCAATATTATTGCCTGCTTTGGGGAACACTAGTTGGCCACACAATTGTGGGTTTATATCTGAGCTTCTCTCCTGTTCTCTAGGTCACTGTGTGTATTTTTGTGCCAGTGCCATACTGTTAGGCTGACTACAGCTTTGTAGTATAACTTGAAATCTGGAATTGTGACTCCTCCAGCTTTGTTTTTCTTTAACATTACATTGGCTGTTCCATACAGATTTTTAGGAGTGTTTGCTTGAATTCTTTTTGTTTAACTGAATGTCAATGAGCCAACTTCTAGTACATCATTAGTTTCAGATGTAATGTTCAATAATAGATCAGGTGTGTATAACCCCCAGTGCTCATTGCATCACGTGCCCTCCTTAATGCCCATCACCCAGTTACCCCATCCCCCATCCACCTCCCCTCCAGCAATCCTCAGTTTGTTTCTGTAATGAAGAGTCTCTCATGGTTTTTCTCCCTCTCTGATGACTTCCCATTCAGTTTTCCCTCCCTTACCCTCTGATCCTCTGTGGTGTTTCTCCTATTTCACATATGAATGAACCCATATGCCGATTGTCTTTCTCTGATAGACTTACTTTGCTGAGCATAATACCTTCCAGTTCCAGCCAGGTGGATGTGATGGTAAATCTTCATCCTCTCTGATGGCTGAATAATATTCCATTGTAGATATGAACTACATCTTCTTTATCCATTCATCTGTCCGTGGACATCTGGGCTCTTTCCATAGTTTGTCTAGAGTGGATAATGCTGTAATGAACAAGGGTGGGGGGCACAGGTGCCACTACTTTTCACTCAATCTGTATCTTTGGGGTAAATACCTAGGAATGCGAATGCTTGGTCGTAGGGTGGCTCTATTTTTATATGTTTTTAAGTTCTGGACAGTATTCATGATGGTTTCTATCTCAGGAGTTCTGACTCCCATTGGCCCCACTCCTATGGAGTTCTCCCAATGGACACAATGGCCTTTCCATGGAGATTCCCCAGGGCAACACTGGACTAGCCAGTGTCTTCAGGGTGTGCCCCAGGCCATTGGATGTGGCTGAGGGGCCATGAGCAATTCTGAACCCAAACCAAGGTTTTGGCTGTGTTGCCTTATTGGCACACAAATAGCAGTGCCTGGGTCAGGCCTTCACTGCAAACGCTGAGCTGGCTCAGTGAGGACTTTGCCCAGGACACTAGCCCCATGACACTCTGAGGACACAGTGAAGTCATGCAATGTGACAAGGGATTCTGCCTCAGGGTAGATGATGGAAGGTACCGTTTCCCAGCAAACACGACAAAAAGCACTTAAATGGCAGAATAAGAAGTAGTTCAATGTACTCTCTGTGATGGCAGTGATGGGAAAAGTGAATGATGGGGTCTGAAAGGGGAATGGGAGTTCCAAGAAGCAGGCTGGAGTCGTCACAGGGTAGGGGGTGTCTCGCGGAGGGAGGGACTAGGAGGCTCCTCATGGGTTCCAACAGGGCAGCATCAGGGTGTGTGCTTGGCCTGACCCACGACCCCTCAGGGCTCTGGGGTCATTCTAGCTCTGAGGGTCTACAGAAATGCAAACTGGCCTGAGCAGAGCCTTGGTGGTCCGTCTTCCTGGTTCCTGGGTATGGCTCTTTCTGGGCTTCTGGAGGCTGTTGCTTCTCCTTTGTTTTTCTCTGTGCTGCACTATTTTGTGTGGATTCAGGGTTGTTAGCTGACACAAATTCCTCCTGAAAAGAAGTGGAATGGAAGCCATCCTTGTTTCCTAAGTAAACTTGAATAGATTCCATTGTCATAATCTTTTCCCAGGGCCTTCACATGCTCTCAAGTCCAAGATTTTAGAAAGCGTCTTATATTCTTAATAGGTTGAAAGAATTAGTTTTCTCTTTAAAAAATTCAACAAAGTCACACTTTTCATCATCTATACAATGACCTGTAAACATTGAATGAACAAGGCTTGACAGGATGAAGGACAAATGGGCTTGCAGAGGCGTTTGGGGCACTCTAGCCTCACTGCTGCCCCCGTGTGGCCACTCTCCAGATAGCATGTGGCCGAATGAGTAGATGTCTCTTACAGAAGCCTGGCTGGATGACAGGCGGATGAATGGGTTTACCGGATTCAAGGGAGAGTAAGACTGAAGAAGGTTGGTCCCTGAATTCCTTAGCTTCTAAAAACCATCCTCTAATTTATGAGCGATATTCTAAATCGAGTACATCTTCAGTAGACATTAGGGTTAGGATCAGGGTCAAGTTACATACATTAACTAGGGGCAGTTTTTTGTATGTCGATCTTACCTGCCTAAGGTGTTTCTAAAAAATACAATGGGAGAGGATATAGTCACCAAAGCACTGAGCACATGACCTGTCCCCGGAAATAGGTCACTAAACATAATTATTGTATCATCGATGCTGAGGACCAGGAGCTGGTCCTCTAGGTACTTGGCAGGTAGCCTCTGTGGCCAGCTGGCCATCTCCCCCTGACAGCCACACACAGCTCAGCCCATCCACTACTCTGCTCAAGGGCAGCAAACAGACGGACCAGGCACAGGTGGGACTCCCTCCTGTCAGGCATAGCTTGCTTCAGATAGCTAGACAAGTGGGTCAGCACCCACGCGTATGACGGGTTCCTCTGGTTCCTTGCTATCAGCCTCCCCTTTCTGTCACCCTTGTCCTGAACCTTTCACTCCTGGGAGAACTTGGGTTTGCAGATTTCTGCTGACCTTTCAAAGTATAGATCTGTGTTGCCTTTTTTCCCTGTCCTGGGGTTGGAGAGGAAGGTGGGAAAAGTCATCCTATGCTGAAAGCAGCCCAAAGAAAGATCAAGTGTGCTCTGTTCCCAGCACCTCAGGTTTGAAATCCATAGCCAACTGCGTACTTCATGTTCTACACAATCAATCAGCTTTAGGGACTCATGGACACATGTGACATGAAATTGTACTGAAAGAAATCTCGTTACCAAAACTTCACCTTGCAGAAGACAGTTTAGGGACACCGCCCCTCGCCTGCGCTTTCATTTCCAGTCTGGCCAATGCCCAGTCACACTGACATGTGTAGTCACCCAAGGGCACAGCTGTGACATCGTCCTGGAGAACCCCTGGTCCCCCTGCCTACTGGCATGGGCAATCCTGCACACCCCCAGTCTTCCCGAGCATCCCCCGTCATGTGATCACCCTCCTGGAGCATTCCCTATCCCCCTACCCCCAGGTCTGGCCAACCCTACACACCCCTCATTCCTCCTCAGTGTCCCCTGTCATGGCACTTGTCACACAAGGCTGTCATTTGTTGTCTCTTGGTCTGTCATTTCTGCTTGGAGTAGATCTCTCTTATGGAGGCCTGGCTGGATGACAGGCAGATGAATGGTTTTGGGATCTTTGGTCCTCGAAAAGCAGGTGTACCTAAAATCCTGATGGGTAGGGGGAGTCTCTGTCCTTCTGTGTGCCCCTAGCCTCACTGGAACCTAGTGTCCAGGACAAGGGACTTGGGAGTCCTCCCAGATGAAGTTTGTTCTGTAAATGTGGCTTCCTTCTGAGATCACTATGCAACCACATTTTGTAGCCGTTCCTTTGGTACAGGAAGCATGCTCCTGTATTGTATCATCCTTGCACACTGTGGGTACCAAAAAGAAAACGCATGCTCACCCTCACAAGTTCACACTTACACCTCCGTTTCTGAGCATCACTACATGGAAACGACAGTGAATTCCTGTTGGGCGGCAGACCTGTAGACGTGCCCTTCAAGGTGTTAGTAGAGGAGGATGGAGATGGCATTGTGGCTAAAAGGATGGAAACCCTTGCCACTGGGGGTGAGGAAATTAGATTTGAACCAGAGGAGGCTATGATCTACTCAAAGAAGCGACATGATCCTAGGATCTTTCAGATCAGGGATCAACACAGACTTTTCTGGAAAGTCTTCTGTAAAGATTTTCTGTTAGGTGTTACAGTCCACGTGGTGTGTCTGCCAATGACTCCACTCTTGCATTGTGGTTTGAAAGCAGCCACAGACCGTCCATAACTAATGCTCCAGCCACAATGGATTGAGAGAATACGGAGGGAGGTCCATTTGGCCCATGAGTGGTAGTTTCCCACACCCCAGATCTGCAACATGATGGATTAAGGGGGAGAGGCCTCCTCTTTTCCAATGGCAGAGCGGGAAGACACTGGGATCCGTCCTGTCTGACCCCGGCCCCTGCAGGTGAAAGGAAGAAAAGATAGTGAGCTTGGCCAATAGTTAAGGCCTCAGGAATTCCCTCCTCGAGGCTCTGGAGGCCTCGAGCTTCCCACCACACATTTGTCTGTGGTTGAATTCCATGTAGGTATTGTTTGGCTGAATTTGTCTCCATTGCCTGGCGGGTATATCTTGCGGCTTATATACCACACAGATGCTATTCTTGTTCAGGCCAAGACCAGGAGCACATTTGGGGTTCTCCTGAGTTAGTGGAGGATCTAGCATATGTGGGCTTCAGGATGAGTCTGATTGAGCCCTTAGTAATGTTATGGAGCACCTGGGTTTCTGGGCCCTCTGTGGCACTGGCACGGGCCTGGCCTAGGCCACTTATGCAGTCGCAATGGAAAATCCCCTGGTTTGGGTGTTCTACCCCATGCTTGGCTCTGCAGGTTGAGACCCAAGGTTCCTCCCACATCATGGCTGGGACCAGGTCATATGCCCATTGATGAGCCAATCCCTGGATCCAGGGAGTGGAGACATGGAGATTGGCACAGGTTGTTAGAACCTCTGTTGGTGGCAAGATCTTTTGGGATGCATCTGTTAATAAAATGAATATTAATTTCTGATAATAAGTGGGTCTAAGGTGTTGGCTTAGCACCTAGCATCTCAGTCCCAGCACCTCAGTACTACTGTACTACTCTGCAGAGACAATGGCTGAGAATGAACAAGGTGGATGGAAACTGGTCTGGAGTGCACAAGGCAAGGTTGCATATGTGTGTGTGTAGGGTATAATAGCTCTGGCCAAGCTCTATCTCCATATTATCTAGGTTTAAGAAGGTGTGGGGAATCTGTGATGTTTCTCCATCCATCATTTTGCAGATGGAGAATATGCCTTTTGCATGGAGTATGGCAAGACTTGTTCCAAGTATTCTCTAGTTGGTATGGAAGTTGGGGAGAGCAGCACCCTCCATCTGCTAGGAGAGGCGTGAGAGGCTGAGTGCTCTCAAGAAGGTGTCTGGCTTTCACAGGGCTCACTGTGAGCCTGCACACAAGACTGGCAAGGACAGTTCACAGTTTTGTTCTGAGGATGTATTGGAAGAATATGGAGCCCCATGTAATCACGGCAGGGGACAGACCTGGGGTCCACTGGAGGGTTACTTCTAGGAGTGGTGGTGATCTGAAGCATCTGCTTCATGAGATGTCTGTCCTTTATTGAGTTCTAGGTGTCGTTTCTGTGACTTTGTCCTAATGGCTGGGATTTCCAAGGACTGGGATTTTTTGGCTTCACTGTAAGAGCTAGTCCACTGGGAGTGGGCAAGTCCCATTCTGCTGCTGAGAAGTACGTCTCTAGCAGTTGGAGTGTGTATTACAAGCCTAGAGGTCAATGGCGAGGTGGTTACAGTGGTCAGCAGGCTATTGTTATTGATGAGTTATACGGGTGAATTCCATAGGATGAGATGTTAGATCTTATGGTTAGGGATCCTCATGAAGTGCCCATCAAGGGTGCTTTTTCTGAGTTTCATATTCGATACCTTTTTATTGCTTCTAAGAGCCCACCTTGTACTTGGTGTTCCATTGAGCAGTGCAGTACAACGTTGCCTGCATTTTCCCCTTGTGTTGATGAGGATTTGAGAAAGGAAAATGTCAGTGCTTCCACAAATTGTACACTGGAACAGCCAAGTAACAAAATTTTATTTTTGACACGAAGTAGGAAGTATCCTGCTGTGATTCTTAGTTTAAAGCAGGGGAGCTTTAAAGCTCCCCTTAGTCTCTTAGTTTAAAGCAGCAGGGGCCCTCTTTCAGTACTGGTAATGAGTATCATAGGCCTTCCTCGGGAACATTATCAGATTCTATTGGAGACTTGGTCTTTGTTATTGTGGAAGAATCAGGAGTCGGCCAGTTGTTTGTTTCCTGTTTCATTTTCCATGAACATTTCCCTGAAATTTGGTTTCACACCTCTACCATTGTAAAGTCATCCCAACTTTGGCACCAGCTCCCCCTTCTCTGCCAAGGGTATGTTTGGGCCAAGACAAAACCTGCTTCTGGGTGCCTGGGTGACTCGGACCAGAATGCTGTCTGCAGGGAATTACTGGGATCCTAAATTACAAACCAGCTCTTGACACCCAGATGAAATGCATTTCAGATTTACAAAGTTCAGATAGAAATTTTGTGTCCATGATGACAACTGAAGAAAATGTGCCATCTCTAAACCTAACCTTAACCCCTAATTTTAACATTGAAACCTAACCTGACAAAGCCCCAACTGGAACCCTGAATCCCAAACCTGAAATTGAACCCAAAGCCTCAACTCTGAACCTGAGCCCTGGATCCAAGCCCTGAACCATGAACCCAAACCCTAAACCAGAACTCTGAGCCATGAACCCTGAACCCAAATCCCAGCATGAACCCAAGTCCCAAATTTGACCTTGAACTTTATCCCAGAAGTCCTGAGTTTTAAACCCTAAATCATAAACCTAAAGCCCTAAACTCTAACTCTGTTCCCTTGCCCCGACTCTAAATCCTCACCATGACCCTAAGCCTAAACCCTGATCTAGAATCCTGAGCCTGAACCCAAATTCAAATCCTGCAGCACACTTTGTTTATGCATTCATCATTTTTGG
Organism: Lutra lutra; assembly: GCF_902655055.1. Classification (NCBI taxonomy): domain Eukaryota; kingdom Metazoa; phylum Chordata; class Mammalia; order Carnivora; family Mustelidae; genus Lutra; species Lutra lutra. Next base: position 66,481,323 of record NC_062282.1, read on the forward strand.
ATATTTGCAGTTTCTACCTTATGAATCTTGTGAACATTTTTTGCTTTGGGGCTAGGGTTAGGGTCTTGGATTGGGGTCAGGGCCAGGCTTGAGAGCTAGCTGAGGTCAGAGTGTGGGTCTGCTTCAGGGCCAGGGTTATGTTGTGTGCCGCATGGACACTGACACAGGCTCTCCCATCCAGCCTCCCCTTCTGAGGTCCCCAGTCCACTTTACTGAGGCTTCCCTTCATGCTTCTACATAGTTCCAACCAGGTTGTGGTGGGGTGTTGTAGAGAATTGGAATTCCAAATCCCACTGCTTCTACTGCACCCAAGACACAGGGGCACCCGATTTAATCCTCCCACATCTCTCGCTAACATGTGGCCTCCTCCAAGGGTGAGTAGCCTCTCCACAGTGGGTGAACTGGCTCTTGGAGGGCTTGGCCTCCATCGCAATGTCTGATGTCCTCTCTGCTTCTGTGACATGGTGCTAATGTGGATGTTTGGAAGAGACATTTCATCTGTGGTGCTTTCAATGTGCAGTCAACTTGTTACAGCAGCACAAATGTGCTTTATCTCCACGCTCAGATTCCTGAGCTGTCATTTTTTTTTTTTTAAAGATTTTATTTATTTATTTGACACAGAGAGAGAGGGAACACAAGCAGAGGGAGTGGAAGAGGGAGGAGAAGCAGGCGCCTTGCTGAGCAGGCAGCCCGATGCGGGGCTCGATCCCAGGACTCCGGGATCACGACCTGAGCTGAAGGCAGACACTTAATGACTGAGCCACCTAGGTGCCCCTGAGCTGTCATTTTTTAACCACGTTTGCCACTTCAGACGGGATGATTCAGTGTGTTTGACTCCAAACAGGGACAGTTCCTGCAGAACCACCATGAAACCTGAAATGAGATCATTACAGGTTCCACCTTGTAAAAGATCGCACACCCACTTCAACTGTGTCCACCTGCTCGACTGTCTGAAATGTCTCTTACCATTCTCCAGGTTTCTTCTTCTGCTTAGGGTGAGGGTTAGGCATTAGACATTAGGAGATAAGGTTACAGTTTAGGATTTAGGATTAGGGTTAGTTTAGGGATAAGAAGGGGGTCAGGCTCAGAGTTCGTGTACAGGGTGTTAATGAAACTGGGGGACTGCTGGGATGGGCCCAGATTTTGCCTTACCTTAAGATTTCTCCTGCCCTGAAACCTTTCTGGTGTTCCAAATGGAACATCAACACAGTGTTCTTCTGTGTTGCAGGCTTAATCCTCAGGCATTGTTCAGCTGTCCACACTCCCTGGGACATTAGAAGCAGACCTTTGGGGACAGACCTCTCAGAACACAACCTAGTGTAAGTGTTAGGGGCTAGGGCATGGCAGGACCAAAATGAAGGTGCATCGGTGAGCTTCTCGGTGTTGGGGGGTGGCTGACATGAGGGCGTGGGTCAGGATGACTGTCAGAATCTGGTTTTGTGTCCAGGGGTCCACTAAATGTGGGCATGGCCTCAGGTGAACAGGCTGATTTCTCCTACTATGAATCCTTATCAGATTTCCAGTTGGCATGGGTTCCTTCTGAGTGGCATGCGGAGTCCTCTGGTATTGTTCAGGTGTCCCCCACATGTAGGGCATGCATGCCAGGACTTGGGACAGAACACTGAAGTCCCAGCCTAGGGTTAAGCTTAGGCCCTAGGGACATGTCAGGCATGAACTGCCTAGGGTATTTCAATCTCTACCGGAGGATGAGTTGATAGAGAACATCAGGATGTCGGGCTCTAGCTTTGTGTCCAGGGGGCCACTGAACATGGGGGTGGCTTCAGATGGGCATGCAGATTTCTCCAGTACTGAATCTTTTCCAGAGCTCCAAAGGGCAAAATTTCCTTCAAGGAGGCTGGCTGAGTCCTCCACTATTGCCCAAGTGTTCCTAACTCCTGCTCTTCAGAGCATGGCCACTAGGGATGGACCCCTCAGAACCCAACCAAGGGTTAGAGTTAGAACCTAGAGGCATGGAAGGACTGATCTAAAGATGTTTTGGGAGTGTTCCCAGGGCTGAGTTGAGAGCATGTATCTGGGTGAGTGTTGTCTCTGGGTTTGTAAACTGAGGTCCACTAAATATAGGTGTGGCCTGAGGTAGCCGGGCACATTTCTCCTGCTCTGAAACCTTTCTGAAGATCCAAATGGCACAGTTTCCTTCTGGCTGATAGGCTCTGTCATCTGGTATTGCTCCGGTGTCCGCAATCCCTGGGAATTTGAAGCAAGGCCCTTGGGGAAGGGCCTCTCAGAACCCATCCAAGGGTTAGCGTTAGGGACTAGCGGCATGGCAGGACTGATCTGAAGACCCCATGGAGAGCTCTGGGGGGTGGTGGTGGGGGGGCTGAGTTGAGGGCGTGGATGAGGCTGAGTGTCTGGCTCTGGCTTTGTGCTCCCAGCTCAGCAGGGAGTTTGTTTCTCCCTCTCCTTCTGCCTCTCCCTCTGCTTGTGCTTTAATGAAGAAATAAAATCTTTAAAAAAATAATAAAATGCATAACCTCCTTCTCTATTCTACATGTGGTTAATTCTGATTTATCAGTTCAAATGTAATTCATAGGTTAACTTCTCAGTTTTATTGACTCTCATGTAGATATCCATAGTACACTGTGCATATTTTTATCATTACAATTTCCATAAAATGATTATCAGTGTGTGATTATGTTATTCTTTATCACTAGACCTATAAGACTGAATGATAAACATATTTATTGAATGATAAATATATATACCTAGATACACATGCCTTTATGACAGAAAATAATGTTCACACTACACAGGGTATATTTTTGAAAGGAAAAATCCAAAGAGGAGTTTGATAACATTCTTCTAGACTTTTATTCATAGTACTTGTTTTTTCATTGCATAACAACATTTCAAAAAGAGTTTCAAAGGAACAGAAAGGTTGCACAAATAATTATTTCTATGTACTCCACACCTAGTTTCCCCAGCTAAGTACACTTGATACACCCAATGAACACCTGCGTGAACACTGTCATCAGTAACTAAATCCATTTCTTGTGCTGATTTCCTTTGTTTTGACTTACTGTGCTCGTTTGCAGGATTCCTCATCAGGTATTTTACAGTTTCCCTCAACTGGGAATTTTCTGATTTTTTTTTTTTTTTTTATCATGCTTAGACTGGGATGAAGGGTTTTTGGGAGGAAGAGCATAGACATAAAATGCAATTCTCATCATATCGTATGGAAGAATGTATGTTGTCAACACAATAGGTCATTATGTGTGTTAAGTTTGGTCATAGTTGAAGGAGTGATTTTCAGGTTTTGACATAGTAAAGTTATTTTCTCCCCCCCCCCTTCCATACTTACTGTTTCAAAAAAGGTCACTATGTACAGACCAGTTTTTTTTTTTAAGCTTTTATTTATTTGTTTGACAGAGATCACAAGTAGGCAGAGAGATAGGCAGAGAGAGAGGAGGAAAACAGGTTCCCTGGCGAGCAGAGATCCCAATGTGGGGCTCAATCCCAGGACCCTGAGATCATGTAGAGTAGTCAAATTTTTTTTTTTTTTAGAAAAACTACATGCATAAATTGTACAACCAACACATTTACATACAACAAATAATATATGTAAATATCTGAAAATATTTTTTAAAACCACAAATCCAAAGTAAGCAACATAGTTTTTTCAGATCTATAAAAAGTTTTTTGAAAAACTAAAATAGGTAAATGTGCTTTCAATTTTTAAAATTTAAAATGTAGAAATTATATCTAATATTAATAGATAAAGAAAATAAAACAGTTTTTTCTTATTTCAGAAAGTTCAAGTCTTTTTGTCATAACTGAAGAAATTACATGATCAATTAAACACTGTCAGCATTGTTTTCCAAAAATTTCCATTGATTTTTTTAATGCAGCCATACACCTGAGTGTTTTGAACTATACAAACATATCCACTAGCAGTCTACACTCACCAACATTTACATTATACTTCTTCAACAGAATCTGAGATGAACCACTAGTAAAACAGGTTCTAAGATTATTTAGATGTTATGATGAGTTGGTCTGCTGAACTCCAGAATTCATAGAAGAAATTACATCTTTCAATTTATTTTTTAATAAAATTCTGCACCGTGCTAATTTGCTTTTACATATTATTTGGAAAATGGCTATTAAGGCTTTATTGTAAAGGGGTACAAAAATATTACTATGCAAAATGCAAGATGGAGAAAAGAATGTGTGAACCATTCTTTTCTGGTTTACAAATTACTGATGAACACCTAAGGGAATCATGTTTTTTCTTTTCATTATGGGTTTCTCAAAATCAAACATATTTCTCAAATTAAAGTTATATTAAAAGTTTTTGAAAAATTAAACCCCTAGCTTAATAACTTAAATGTCCTTAGATTTAAAATAGGAATTTTAAATTTAAAATCCTTGAAAAGACAATCTGGAACTATGGTGTTTTAAAATATTGCTTTGGGGGAAAGTCTTGATTCATTGATTCTAATAACTTTTTCTTTGCTTGCTTACTATAAAATAACATACTGTTACTGTGAAGACAATTTCTGATTCAGTTCCAATGTTCTTGTATCTCCATGAGTTTGGGCATTGTTTACCAGCACATCAATAAGCTCGTAGTCATTTTTGGCATGTAAGTGTCTCAGTAGATACCAACGTGCCATTGATACAATAGACTTGGGATACCCAGGCTGATAAACCACTCTTTCCAAAAGTCGCTGTGTCTCTCTTGCCCCCATTTTGCAGTTGAATTGTAACAAAGCTTGTAAAAAGTCAGCCAATGGACAAAAACAAAGTTTTAAGGCCTCAGTTGTAGCTTCTTGAACCAAAGATGACCAGTGATCATTGGAAATATTAGCCATGCAGGCTTTTAAAGCACGTAGGGCTAGTTTCAACAGACTCGACAGCTTCCCACTCCAACTGCCCTGTTGGGATGCTACTTGCAAACTCTTTCTATAACACATTTCTGTAGCACCCATCATCATTGCTTGGGACTGATATATGTGTGCTAGCCACTACCATGCTGGAACAGAAGTTGAGTTGGACATGACTGTTTTTTTGCAGCTCTTCAAGGATGGCATCTAGGAGAGGGTTTTGTGACTCCAGGAGTAGTTTACACTGATCTGGTCTCAAAAGTAAGATAACAGCTGACTGATCAGGGTTAATTTAAAAATTCCTCGTTTGATGGGGGTTTGATGGCTGCATAATACTCCATTGTATATATACACAACATCTTCCTTATCCATTTATCTGTTGATGGACATCTAGGCTCATTCCATAGTTTGGCTATCGTGGACATTGTTGCTACAAACATTTGGGTACATGTGCCCCTTTGGAGCACCACATTTGTATCTTTGGGGTAAATGCCCAGTAGTGCAATACCTGGGTCATAGGGTAGCTCTATTTTCAACTTTTTGAGGAACCTCCATACTATTTTCCAGAGTGGTTGCACCAGCTTGCGTTCCCACCAACAGTGTAGGAGGGTTCCCCTTTCTCCACATCCTCACCAGCATCTCTCATTCCCTGACTTGTTAATTTTAGCTATCCTGACTGGTGTGAGGTGATATCTCACGGTGGTTTTGATTTGTATTTCCCTGATGCCGAGTGATGTGGAGCACTTTTTCATGTGTCTGTTGGCCACCTGGATGTCTTCTTTGCCGACATGTCTGTTCATGTCTTCTGCCCATTTCCTGATTGGATTATTTGTTCTTTGGGTGTTGAGTTTGAACAGTTCTTTGTAGATCTTGGATACTAGCCCTTTATCTGATATGACCTTTGCAAATATCTTCTCCCATTCTGTCAGTTATCTTTTGGTTTTGTTGACTATTTCCTTTGCTGTGCAAAAGCTTTTGATCTTGATAAAGTCCCAATAGTTCATTTTTGGCCTTGCTTCCCTTGCCTTTGGCGATGTGTCTAAGAAGTTGCTGTGGCTGAGGTCAAAGAGGTTGCTGCCTGTGTTCTCCTCAAGGACTTCAACGGATTCCTGTCTCACATTGAGGTATTTCACGCATTTGGAGTTTATTTTTGTGTGTGGTGTAAGGAAAGGGTCCAGTTTCATTCTTCTGCATGTGGCTGTCCAATTTTCCCAACACCATTTGTTGAAGAAACGTTTTACCATTAGACATTCTTACCTGCTTTGTCAAAAATTAGTTGACCATAGAGTTGAGGGTCTATTTCTGGGCTCTCTATTCTGTTCCACTAATCTATGTGTCTGTTTTTGTGCCAGTACCATACAGTCTTGATGATTATAGCTTTGTAATAGAGCTTGAAGTCCAGAATTGTGATGCCACCAGCTTTGCTTTTTTTTTTTTTTTTTTCCCAACATTGGCTATCTGGGGTCTTTATTGGTTCCAGACAAAATTTAGGATTATTTGTTCCATTTCCTTGAAAGAAGTTGATGGTCTTTTGATAGGGATTGCATTAAATGTGTAGACTGCTCTAGATAGTATTGACATTTTCACAGTATTTGGTCTTCCAATCTCTGAGCATGGAATGTTTTTCCATTTCTTTGTGTCTTCCTCATTATTTTCACAAGTATTCTATAGTTTTCTGAGGACAGATTCTTTGCCTCTTTGTTTAAATTTATTCCTTGGTATCTTATGGCTTTGGGTGCAATTGTAAATGGAATGGACTCCTTAGTTCCTCTTTCTCCTGCCTTGTTGGTGTATAGAAATGCAACTGATATCTGTGCATTGATTTTATATCCTGACACCTTACTCAATTCCTATATGAGTTCTAGCAGTTTTGGGGTGGAGTCTTTTGAGTGTCCACGTAAAGAATCATATCATCGGGGCGCCTGGGTGGCTCAGTGGGTTAAGCCTCTGCTTTCGGCTCAGGTCATGGTCTCAGGGTCCTGGGATCAAGCCCCGCATCAGGCTCTTTGCTTGGCAGGGAGCCTGCTTCTCCCTCTCTCTCTGCTTGCCTCTCTGCCTCCTTGTGGTCTCTCTCTCTGTCAAATAAATGAATAAAATTTAAAAAAAAAGAATCATATCATCTGCAAAAAGTAAGAGTTTGACTTCTTTGCTGATTCAGATGCCTTTTCTTTTTATTATCTGATTGCTGAGGCTAGGACTTCTAGTACTATGTTGAATAGCAGTGGTGATAGTGGACATCCCTGCTGTGTTCCTGACCTTAAGGGAAAAGCTATCAGTTTTTCCCCATTGAGAATGTTACTTGTGGGGCACCTGGATGGCTCAGTCATTAAGCATCTGACTTCAGCTCAGGTCATGATCCCAGAGTCCTTGGATTGAGCCCCACATTGGGCTTTCTACTCCGTGGGAACCCTGCTTCTCCCTCTCCCACTCCCCCTGCTTGTGCTCCCTCTCTAATTGTGTCTCACCCTGTCCAATAAATAAGTAAAAAAAAAAAAAAAAAAGAATGATACTTGCTGTGGGCTTTTCATAGACAGCTTTTATGATATTGAGGTAGTACATTCTATCCCTCCACTGTGAAGAGTTTTGATGAAGTAAGGGTGCTGTGTTGTGTCAATTGCATTTTCTGCATCTACTGAGAGGAGAATATGGTTCTTGCTCTTCCTTTTATTAATGTATATCAGCTTGGTTGGCTTGTGGATATTGAACTAACCTTGCAGCCCAGGAACAAATCCCACTTGGTCATGGTGAATAATCCTTTTAATGTACTGTTGGAGCCTACTGGCTAGAATTTTGGTGAGAATTTTTGCATCTGTGTTCATCAGGGATATTCTATAATTCCCCTTCCTGATGGGGTCTTTGTTTGGTTTGGGGATCAAGGTAATGCTGGCCTCCTAAAGGCCAGAAAGGACTTTAGAAATTTTCCTTCCATTTCTATTTTTTTAGAACACTTTCAGGAGAATAGGTATTGATTCTTTTTTAAATGTTTGGTAGAATTCCCCTGGGAAGCCATCTGGCCCTGGGCTCTTGTTTATTGGGAGATTTTTGATGACTGCTTCAATTTCCTTGCTGGTTATGGGTCTGTTAAAGTTTCCCATTTCTTACTCTTACTGGTTCAGTTATGGTAGTTTATACTCTCTAGGAATGCATCCATTTCTTCCAGATTGTCTAATTTGCTGGCATAGAGTTGCTCATAATATGTTCTTATAATTGTTTGTATTTCTTTGGTGTTGGTTGTGATCTTTCCTCTTTCATTCATGATTTTATTAATTTGGGTCTTTTTTCTTTTGGTAAGTCTGGCCAGGGGTTTATCAATCTTAGTAATTCATTCAAAGAACCAGCTCCTACTTTTGTTGATCTGTTCTACCCTTCTTTTGGTGTCTATCTCATTGATTTCTGCTCTGATCCTTATTATTTCTCTTCTCCTACTGGGTTTAGGCTTTATTTGGTGTTCTTCTTTAGGTGTAAGGTTAAGTTGTGTATTTGAGACCTTTTCTGTTTCTTGAGAAAGGCTTGTATTATTATGTAATTTATCAGGACTGCCTTTACTGCATCCCAAAGATTTTGAACAGTTGTGTTTTCATTTTCAATTGTTTCCATGAATTTTTTTATTCTTCTTTAATTTTCTAGTTGACCCATTCATTCTTTAGTACGATGCTCTTCAGCCTCCATATATTTTAGTTCTTCCCAAATTTCGTCTTGTGATTGAGTTCAAATTTCAAAGCATTGTAGTCTGAAAATATGTAGGGAGTGATCCCAGTCTTTTGGTACTTCTTGAGACTGGATTTGTGACCCAGGATGTGATCTATTCTGGAGACTGTTCCATGCACCCTAGAGAGGAATGTGTATTCTGTTGCTTTGGGATGGAATGTTCTGAATATATCTGTGAAGTCCATCTGTCCAGTGTCATTTAAAACCTTTTTTCCCTTGTTGATCTTTTCCTTAGATCTGTCCATTTCAATGAGGGGGGTGTTAAAACCCCCTGTTACTGTATTACTGTTGATGTGTTTCTTTGATTTTGTTTTTAATTGGCTTATATAATTGGCTGCTCTCATGTTCAGGGAATAGATAATTTACAATTGTTAGATCTTCCTGTTCGATAGACCCTTTAAGTATGATAGTGTCCTTCCTCATGTCTTATAGTATTTGGATTAAAATCTAATTTGTCTGATATAAGGATTCCCACCCCAGCTTTCTTTTGGTGTCCATTAGTATGGTAAATGGTTTTTCCACCGTCTCACTTTAAATCTGGAGGTGTCTTTGGATCTAAAATGAGTCTCTTGCAGATAACTTATTGATGGGTCTTGCCTTTTTATCCATTCTGATAGCCTGTGTCTTTTGATTGCAGCATTTAGCCCATTTACATTCAGGGTAACCATTGAAAGATATGAGGTTAGTGCCATTGTATTGATTGTAAGGTGACTCTTACAGTATACTGCCTCTGTTCCTTTCTGGTCTATGTTAACTTTAGGCTCTCTCTTTGCTTAGAGGACCCCTTTCGGGACTTCCCGTAGGGCTGGTTTGGTGTTTGTCTCAGAAGCTTTTAAATCTCTCCTTCTATTTTCAATGACAGCCTAGCTAGATACAGTATTCTTGGCTGCATATTTTTCTCATTTCCTGCTATGAATATATCATGCCAGTCCTTTCTGGCCTGCCAGGTCTCTGTGGATAGGTCTGCTGCCAACCTAATATTTCTACTTTTGTAGGTTACCTTTTGTCCAGAGCTACTTTCAGGATTTTCTCTTTGTTTCTGAGACTTGTAAGTTTTACTCTTAGATGAGGGGGTGTTGACCTATTTTTATTGATTTTCGAGGGGGTGTTCTCTGTGCTTCCTGGATTTTGATGCCTGTTTGCTTCCCCAGATTAGGGACGTTTTCTGCTATCATTGCTCCAGTATACCTTCTGCCCACTCTTTTTCTTCTTCTGGGATCCTAATTATTCTAATATTGTTTCATCTTATACTATCAATTATCTCTCCAATTCTCCCCTTGTGATCCAGTAGTTGTTTATCTTTTTCTCAGCTTCTTTATTCTCCATCATTTGGTCTTCTATATCACTAATTCTCTCTTTTGCCTCATTTATCCTAGCAGGTAGAGTCTCCGTTTCTGATTGCACCTTATTAATAGCTTTTTTGACTTTAACTTAGATTTTAGTTCTTTTATTGCTCCAGAAAGGGATTCTCTTGTATCTTCTATGCTTTCTTCAAGCCCAGCTAGTATCTTTTTTTTTTTTAAGATTTTATTTATTTATTTGAGAGAGAGACAGTGAGAGAGAGCATGAGCGAGGAGAAGGTCAGAGAGAGAAGCGGACTCCCCGCGGAGCCGGGAGCCCGATGCGGGACTCGATCCCGGGACTCCAGGATCATGACCTGAGCCGAAGGCAGTCGTCCAACCAACTGAGCCACCCAGGCGTCCCCCAGCTAGTATCTTTATAATTGTCATATACTCTATTGTCATGAACTTTGTTCCAACATCTAACTGATGTCTGTATTGATTAGGTCCCTGGCAGTTGGTACTGCCTCTTGTTCTTTTTTTTTGAGGTGAGTTTTTTCCATTTTGTCATTTGTCCAGAGAAGAATAGATGAATGAGAGAACAAAATGTTAAAAGGGTTACAACTACCACAGAAAAATGCACACAAAACAAATAAGAAGAGACCTGAAACTGGAGACAAAAGAAAGTCAAGAAAAAAAGAAAAAAAAAAAAAAAAGGAAAATAAAGAATAGGGTCAAGCTGTTCAATAGAACAGAGCCACACCCTAGATTTTGAGTATATTTTGGTCTGTTAGAAGAAACTGCCTCCCAAATTTTTAAGGAAAGAAAAACTTATCTTTATAGTCATACTGTGAAGGAATGGAATATGACTGTAAAGATTAAAATTAAAGATTTTAAAGAACGAGTTGATAAGTTCATTGAAAAAAGGAAAAAATTGAAAAAAAGAAAAAGAATGTGATTAGGCAGGAGACTAGAACAAGCCATACATTAGATTTAGGATATATTTTGGTCTGTTAGAAGAAATTGTATCTCAACATTTTAAAGAAAGAAAAACTTGTATTTAACTTTATTGTTGGTGTATATATAATGAAGGGATAGAATATGACATTAAAAATGAAGGAATTGATGTTAGTTGAAAAGGGAAAGAAGAAAAATTAAAAAAAAAAAAAGGAAAAACTAACTCCAAAAGACTAAAGAATCATGGGAAAAAAGCAATGAATTCTATGTGCTGTATTCCCCTACTGCTGGAGATTCGCAGTTCTCTGTGCCTGGTGAACGTGGTCTTGGGCTGAATGTTCCTGGTGATCTCCTGGAGGAGGGGTCTGTTGCAGTGATTCTCAAATGTCCTTGCCCAAGGCGGAGTTGCACTGCCCTTCCCACCAGCCAGGCTAAGTAATCTGCTCTGGCTTACACTCAGTAGCTTTCGTTTCCTCGAAAGCTTTCTATACAGCTTTGGAGGATGAATGAAGATGGTGGCTCCCAATCTCCCACCCAGAGGAGCTGAGAGCTTAGGACCCCACTCCTTAGGGCACACTCTGAGAAAAGCAGTCAATCACTCTTGTCTCCCTGGTCTCCGGCAGCGCTCCGTGCTTACCTGGCCTGTGATCAAACATTCCTGTCTCTGGCACACAACCCTATTTGGAGTCTCCAAACCCAGCAGACTGCTGTGGCAGGCTCCTGTGCCACTCTTCCTGGGGTAAGAAAGGTAGTCTCCCTGGATCTGCTGCTTGTGGGGTCCCTGCTTAAAAAGCAGTAGCCCAACCGTGCTGCAGATCATGGTTTATGGCAATCCTGAGTTGAGAGCCCACTCCTCAGCACCCTGCTCTAATACTTGGGAGCTCTGCCACACTCATGCCTTGGTCTGTCTGTGACCCCGAGAGTCCTGAGGCCACACTATCCCAGTGAGGGCTCCATCCCCTGCTTAGCCACTTGAGCGACATCCCTCACTGGAGCAGACTTCTGAAAGTTCCAATTTTATGTTCTGCTGCTTTCTCACTTGCCAGGAGCTAGCTGACAGAGGCTCCCTCCCCCTGTGGTCCATCTTCCCAAATAGCGCCTTGGATTCCCTTCGCTGCATGGCCCACCTTCCAGAAAGTGGTCGCTTTTCTGTTTGTAGAATTGCTGCTATTATTTTTTTCTTCAGTCTGGTGTTGAGTTTGTAGGTGTTCAGAATGGTTTGATAATGACCTAGCTGAACTCCTGGGACCCAATGATATTTAGGTTTCATACTCCTCTGCCATCTTGCTCCTCATAACAGGTGTGATGTAATTTTTTATGGTGGTTTTGATTCGCCTTTTCTGGATGATGAGTGATGCTGGGAAAATTCTCATGTACCTATTGGACATCTATGTGTCTTCTCTGGAAAAATGTCTATTCAGTCTTCTCAATTTTAAAGTAGTTTTTTTTTGGGGGAGGCTCTTCATTTGTAGGAGTTCCTTGTATTTTGGATAATATTGGCCTCTCATTCAGTAGATGATTGCAAATATCTTCTCGCATTGTATCCATTGATTGCCTTTTTTTTTTCTTCCCTGTGCAGCAACTTTTTAGTTTGACATAATCCACTTGTTTTTGCTTTTGTTGCTTGTGCTTTTGGTATCACCTCCAAAAAAATCATTACCAAGCTCAAGGTCAAGAAGTTTTTTCTTTTGATTTCTTCTAGGAATTTAACATTTCAGTTCTTAAATCTTGACTCCATTTTGAGTTTATTTTTGTAAGTGGTGTAAGTGGGGCTCCAATTTCATTCTTTTACATATGATAAAATTTAATTTTTCAAACACCATTTATGGAAGAGACTATTCTTGCCCTGGTGAGTATTCTTGGATCCCTTTTCAAATAGGAGTTGACTATATACACAAGGGTTTATTTTTTATTTACTGAGAGAATTCTGTCCCCTTGGTCTATGTGTTTACTTAGACTATATTTGTAATACAGTTTGAAAACAGGAAGTGTATGCATCTAGCTTTGTTTTTTTCTTAGAATTTCTTTGGTTATTCAAGGCCATGTATGGTTCCACACAAATTTTGGAACTTTATTATTTTTTTTTAAAGATTTTATTTATTTATTTGACAGAGAGAAATTACAAGTAGGCAGAGAGGCAGGCAGAGAGAGAGGGGGAAGCAGGCTCCCTGCTGAGGAGAGAGCCTGATGCAGGGCTCGATCCCAGGACCCTGAGATCATGACCTGACCCAAAGGCAGAGTCTTAAACCACTGAGCCACCCAGGCACCCCTCATTCATGATTTTATAAGACTGGCTTTCATATTTTTATTTGAGTGTATGTAAGCTGTGGACTTGTCTGTTAGTGTTTATTATGGTATGTTCCTTCTATACCCAATTTGTTTAGTATTTTTATTATGAAAGAATGTTGAATTTTTCTCAAATGGTTTATCACATTTATTGCTTGGCAAATAATGACTTGGCTGAGTCATTTTTGCATCACAGGAATAAATCCCACTCTATTGTGGAGTATAATCCTTTTAATATGTTAAATTTTATTTGATAGCATTTTGCTAACATTTTTGCATTTATATTTAGCAGGGATATTAGTTTATAGTTTTTTTTTTAGCTTATTTGGCTTTGGTATCAGGATAATGCTGGCCCCCCAAAACTGAAGAGTAAGGAACATTCCCAAACTTATTTTATGGTTGTGGTAATTCTGAAGCTGTTATAAGGATTCACCGAAGAAACCTTCTGGTCCTGGGGTTTCATTTATTGAGAGGTTTTTGATTACTGCTTTAGTCTTCTTCATCCTTACAGCTCTGTTCAGATTTTTTTCTTTTTTAAAAAATTTTTTATAAACATATAATATATTTTTATCCCCAGGGGTACAGGTCTGTGAATCGTCAGGTTTACACACTTCACAGCACTCACCATAGCACATACCCTCCCCAATGTCCATAACCCCAACCCCCCTCCCCCATCAACCCTCAGTTTGTTTTTTGATATTAAGAGTCACTTATGGTTTGTCTCCCTCCCAATCCCATCTTGTTTCATTTACTCTTCTCCTACCCCCTTAACCCCCCATGTTGCATCTCCTCTCCCTCATATCAGGGAGATCATATCATAGTTGTCTTTCTCTGATTGACTTATTTCGCTAAGCATGATACCCTCTAGTTCCATCCACGTCGTCGCAAATGGCAAGATTTCATTTCTTTTGATGGCTGCATAGTATTCCATTGTGTATATATACCACTTCTTCTTTATCCATTCATCTGTTGATGGACATCTAGGTTCTTTCCATAGTTTGGCTATTGTAGACATTGCTGCTGTAAACATTCGGGTGCACGTGCCCCTTCGGATTACTACATTTGTATCTTTAGGGTAAATACCCAGTAATGCAATTGCTGGGTCATAGGGTAGCTCTATTTTCAACATTTTGAGGAACCTCCATGTTGTTTTCCAGAGTGGTTGCACCAGCTTGCATTCCCACCAACAGTGTAGGAGGGTTCCCCTTTCTCCGCATCCTCGCCAGCATCTGTCATTTCCTGACTTGTTAATTTTAGCCATTCTGTCTGGTGTGAGGTGATATCTCATTGTGGTTTTGATTTGTATTTCCCTGATGCCGAGTGATATGAAGCACTTTTTCATGTGTCTGTTGGCCATCTGGATGTCTTCTTTGCAGAAATGTCTGTTCATGTCTTCTGCCCATTTCTTGATTGGATTATTTGTTCTTTGGGTGTTGAGTTTGCTAAGTTCTTTATAGATTTTGGACACTAGCCCTTTATCTGATATATCGTTTGCAAATATCTTCTCCCATTCTGTCAGTTGTCTTTTGGTTTTGTTAACTGTTTCCTTTGCTGTGCAAAAGCTTTTGATCTTGATAAAATCCCAATAGTTCATTTTTGCCCTTGCTTCCCTTGCCTTTGGTGATGTTCCTAGGAAGATGTTGCTGTGGCTGAGGTCGAAGAGGTTGCTGCCTGTGTTCTCAAGGATTTTGATGGATTCCTTTCTCACATTGAGGTCCTTCATCCATTTTGAGTCTATTTTCGTGTGTGGTATAAGGAAATGATCCAATTTCATTTTTCTGCATGTGGCTGTCCAAATTTCCCAACACCATTTATTGAAGAGGCTGTCTTTTTTCCATTGGACATTCTTTCCTGCTTTGTCGAAGATTAGTTGACCATAGAGTTGAGGGTCTATTTCTGGGCTCTCTATTCTGTTCCATTGATCTATGGATTTTTTTATTTCTTAATGATTGAATCTTAACAGGTTCTATATTTGTTAGCCTGTAATTGCTTATGGTAATCTCTTAGGATCTTTTGTATTTGTAGCCAATCAACCATAATATCACCACTTTCATTTCTGAATTTGATTTTTCCTTTTTTTTTTTTTTTAAGTCTACCTAAACGTTTGCCAATTTCATCTTTCATAAAACATGTTGTTCTGGTTCTTATTTATTTCTGCTCTGATCTTGTTATTTTTTCCTTTTACTAACTTTGAGCTTACCTTGTTCTTTTTCTAGCTCCTTGAAAGTTACATTTACATTGTTTATTTGACATCTTTATAAACGTCCCTCATAGAATTGCTTTTTCTACCTCCCGTAAGTTACGGTTTGTTATGTTTCTATTTTCTTTTGTCTCAAGCTAGTTTTTAACTAGTCTTTTCATTTTTGTCTTTGACTCACTGGTTGTTCAGGAGTGTGTTCAATTTCTACACACTTGTAAATTTTTCAGCTCTCCTCCAGCTGTTGATTTGTAGTTTCATGTCACTGTGATCAGAAAACATAATTTGTATGCATTAACTTGAATAATGTTCCCTGTTCACTTGAGAATCTGTATTCTGCTGTTTGTAGAAATGTCCTCTATATATCTGTTAGGGCTGTTTATTCTAAACCACAGTGCTGACAGATTTCTTTATGAATTTTTTAGGATAATCTATTCATTGTTGAAAGTGGGGTAATCAAGTCCTCTATCATGTTTTTATTGTTGTCTATTTCTCTTTTAATATCTACTAGTATTTTCTTATTATATTTTGGTACTCTGATGTTTTGCTCATGTATATTTATGATTTGTAGATATCCCTGATGAATGATCCATTTATCTATAATATGGCTTTCTATCATCAGTTTTTTTTCTTTCCTTGTTACAGGATTTGACTTAAGGTTTGTTTTTTTTTTCCCCCTTAAGTAAGTACAGCTATTCCTGCTCTCTTTAGGTTTCCATGTGCATGTAGTTTCTTTCTCTCTCTCTCTTTTTTTTTTAAGATTTTATTTATTTATTTGACAGACCTGAGATCACAAGTAGGTAGAGAGGCAGGCAGAGAGGGAGGAAGGGAAGCAGGCTCCCTGCTGAGCAGAGAGCCCAATGCAGGGCTTAATCCCAGGACCCTGGGATCATGACCTGAGCCAGAGGCAGAAGCTTTAACCCACTGAGCCACCCAGGCGCCCCAGTTTCTTTAACTTCACTTTAGGCCTCTATGTCTCCTCAAGCGGAAATGAGTTTCTTTCTTTTCTTTTTTTTTTCAAGATTTTATTTATTTATTTGACAGACAGCGATCACAAGTAGGCAGAGAGGCAGGCAGAGAGAGAGAGGAGGAAGCAGGCTCCCTGCCAAGCAGAGAGCCCGATGCGGGGCCCCTGAAATGAGTTTCTTTCAGGGGGCACATAGTTTGGTTGTCTTCTGATTGGAGCATTTAATCCTTTTATATTTAAAAAGTTAATGAAGGGGCACCTGGGTGGCTCAGTGGGTTAAAGCCTCTGCCTTCACCTCAGGTCATGATCCCAGAGTCCTGGGATTGAGCCCCACATTGGGCTCTCTGCTCTGGAAGAGCCTGCTTCCTCCTCTCTCTCTGCCTGCCTCTCTGCCTATAAATAAAAATAAATAAATAAATAAAAAGTTAATGAGAAAAAGTTAATGATAGGTAACGACTTGTAGGTAAGGTTGTGTGATTGTCTTATTCCTTTCTTCCGTTCTTGTCCTCTTACGTGAATTTAGGATTTTCCATAGTTGTATGCTTTGATTCACTTCTCTTAATCTTTTTTTTTTTTTTTCAACCTACTCCAAGTTTTAGGTTTGTGGTAAACATAAATAATACTTAAAATGGCTTATGTTAGGCTAACAACTTCAATTACATTTAAAAATTCTAATGATTTACTCTTCCTTTGTTTTTAATGTTGCAACATTGCAACTTACATATTTTTATTGCATAACCATTAAAATTACTGTGGTTTAGACATTTGTAATACTTTTTCCTTTAACCCTTCCACTAGGAGAACAGACAACCACGATTAACACACTGCATCATTAGAGTATTCTGAATTGACTGTATACTTAACCTTACCAGTGTGTTTTTATACTTTCATATATTTTCATATTTCTAATGAATGTCCTTTCATTTTAGCTTGGCAAATTCCTTCCAGCCTTTTTTGTAGGGCAGGTAACATGGTGACTACCTCCCTCAGCTTTTGTTTGGGAATGTCTTTACCTCTACTTGTGGAGAACATTGCAGGGTAACGTATTTTGGTGGCAAGTTTCCCTCCCTGCCTTCCTCCTCCCCTCAGCCCCAGTCCTTTGACTATATCATTCCACTCTTTTTCTTTTTTTAAAGATTTTATTTATTTGACAGACAGAGATCACAAGTAGGCAGAGAGAGAGGAGGAAGCAGGCTCCCTGCTGAGCAGAGAGCCCGATGTGGGGCTCGATCCCAGGACCCTGGGATCATGACCTGAGCCAGAGGCAGAGGCTTTAACCCACTGAGCCACCCAGGCACCCCTATCATTCCACTCTTAATCTGCAAAGTTTCTTCCAAGAAATCCACTGGTAGCCTTATGGGGATTCCCTTCTATCAGAGAATTAACTCTAACTGCCCTTGCTGCATAAAATACTCTCCTTGTCTTTGATTTCAGACAAAAATGTACAATAATGTTTTTTGGAGACAATCATTTTAGTTTGAAATTTGGGGATGACATGTTATCTTAATGAATTTGGGTGTCCACATTCCTCCCCATGTTTGAGAAGTCCTCAGCCATTAAATCTTCAATGTTTCTGTTCCCTTTTCCCTCTGTTTGCCTTCTGAGATTACAACTTACCTTTCATGAAATTCCATGGTTCATATTGGCTTTCTTCACTCTTTTTTCTTTGTTCTCCTTTGAAGAATTACAAAGATCTTGTCTGCTACTTCCCAGAATCTTTTTCTGCTTGAGTAGTATGCTTTTGATGCTTTTTAATGCATTTTTCATTTCATTCACTGTATGCTTTAGCTCCAGAATTTGTCTGGTTCTTCTAAAATTATTTCTGTTCAACTTTGCATTTTGTTGGTGTATTTTTTTCTTGATTTCACTCTGTTATCTTTATTATTTTGGGGGGGTCAAAAATTCAAATTTATTGACATTTTCAAACAAGAGACTCTTATTTGTTGCTTCATTCCACTGTACAATACATGTGGAAAATATAAAAATATCTTGAAGCTGAATGTGCTAAAAATATCATGGATACAGTTGTTAACATCTTGTAGTATATACGTGCAAATTCTATGAGTCTTCACTAACTTTAGAAGACAACAGATTTAATGATCCTGTGTTTTTTGCTAATGCTCCTTGGCTCAGTTGTAGAGGAATTTTACAAAGATTTGCCATACGTTTAACTTCAAATGAAAATTTTCTTAAAACAGAAGGAATGCTTGCCTAATACTCAGTAATCAAAGACAAAAAACAAAAACCAATCATGGTCACACTGCACTTGAATGAGCAACATTTAAATCTCCAAGAAAAGGGAAACCTCATTTGTGAAGATGAACAAGTATAAGAAATTATACTGACGATGATTTTTCACATTTTTCTACCATAAATCAATATGCAGGTTTTAATTATTGGTAGTTATGTAAATTAGTTACAAAGACTGAGAAAAATTCTTATAGCTCATTGGAATTTCCTAAAACAGCTATTTTGAATTCTTTATCAGGTAAATCATTGATCTTCGTTTCTTTGCAGTTGATTCCTGAGAAATTGTGTTCTCCTGGTGTTGTCATATTTTTGTTGATTTTTTTGCATGTTCCTTGAAGTCTTGCATTGCTGACTTCACAGTTGAGGAAGCAGTCACACCCTGTAGTCCTAACTAGCTGAGAGAAATACCTTGCCAGCCCTGCTAGAAATTCTGAGCCTTTCCCAGGGTTTTCTTACAGATACACCTGCTGAATACTTTTTGCTACCTTGTGTGAGAGAATTCTTAAAGGTCATGTGTCTTTTCTCAATCCTTTAATAAAGCTATTTCTCAATACCACAAAGCCAGTCCTGTTGTTGATGGTCTTTGTTTTGCTTGCCCTAGAATGGTGGCCATGCTCAAGATGGTGGTACTCTTCCAGGCCCACAGATTTGGTCTAGCTTCGTGATCACACTCACCAGCCCTCTGTGAAACTCTTGCTACTGCTGGGAGTGCCAGGGAGCCCTTTGGGATCTGCATTCTAGGTGTCTCCTGTGACTCAATGGGGGCTTCCTGATGGTGTCTGTGACATGTTTAGTAGAATCTGGTTCCATCTAGTACATCCATCATGCCCTAGCTGTCCTTTTCTTAACCCCTCACTGCTTCCAAGTCATGAAGTTCAGTACTCAGTATTCTGGATAGGGCAAAAGAGAAATGAGGCTCTTAGGCAATGTTTTGCCCTGATGGAGAAGCTGTATACTATTCACATTTACTTTTCCCCATGGAAGAAATCATGGACTGAAAAAGTTTCTCTTAACACTGAGCTGTGCTGGTTTAGGAAATGGGTGATGTGGGTGAAATGAACCATTACTGGTTTCCATGCCTCCATCTTGTATTTTTTGGCTGCTACCAATGTGCTGAAACTTCCCCAATGGATCCCTGGATTTCCAGAAAGTTTTCCTTGTCCATAGGTGGTTGTTTCGATCAGTGTTCTGTAGGGAAAAGATAGGATAAAACACTCCACTGTGATTATTTATCCATTGGTGTCTTTTCTAAGCTAAGCACAAGTTCAGCCTCACATCTCCAACTCTAATGCACATATTTCATTCTAGCCCTTTTCTCCTTTGCTTATCCCCCGTTCCAACAGTGAGAAACTGAGTGCCACCATCTTTCATCCCTTTACATAATAGTTCAATTCTAGTCTATAAGTATACTGGTTTCGTAATTGTTAATCAGTACTCTGATAAGAAACAGCCTTACCAACTAATGCAGTGCTTTTAAAACAGCTTCTCTTATCTATAGTCTTAGATTCTTTATTCATTTCCAAAGTTCTTTAGAGGACTACCTTGTACTTTTCCCTTTTAGTGAGATTATGTCCTACATTTTGATACAATTAGATTCTTTTCTTCTAGCTTGCTTTACATCTTTGAACCCTTAACCATCTAATGGATTTAAAAACTTTTTTTTCTTTTAACATTAAGTTTCACTCTTTGTGCTATGAAGTTGTAATGGTTTTGACAAGTTCATGGTCTAATGTATTCATCAGTACTCTTACCACATAGAATTGGTTTATCATCCCCCCCACCAATCCTGTTTCACCTTTTAAACTTTCCTCTTCCTTAGAATCCAAGGTCATGACTTTTTTGCTTTCTATCCTATAGTTTTTACTTTTTCTGAAGGTCTTGTAAATGTAATAATTCAATATGTAGCCTGTTCAGGTTGACAACTTCCAGTTAGCGATATGCAGTTAACATTCACTGATATTAATAGCTCATGACCTGTTATCCCTGAATACTAAATAGTAGGTATTTTTCACTGTTTATCCTCACACATGCTGAAGGACATCTCGAGTTCTTCCAGTTCTGGACAATATAAATAGTGCTGTTGTAAACTTTCCCATGGATGTGTAGACAAGATTTTTCAAAAGAGGTGAACATATACTAAGAATGTGATTGCTAGATCAAAGAAAACCTCTGTTTAGCTTTTTAAGAAACTGTCAATGAGTCTTCCAGAGTGGATGCACCATTTTCATTCCTTCCAGTGATGGAAGTTACTTCCTGTTTCTTCAAGTCCTTGACAAAATTGTTATTCTTAGGATTTAATTTTTTAAATTTTTACTGACTCTAAAAGGCATGGAATATTATGTTGTTTCATTTTCTTTTCCCAAATGACAAGTGGTTGTTGAAGATCTTTGAAATTCCTTAATCTGTGATTTGTCTCTAATTTGGAAAGTTTTCTATTATTATTTGAATATTCTGTTGCATTTTCTTTTTCCAATTATGCCTACATTGAAACTTTCAGTACTGTTCATCAGTTCTTAGATGTTCTGATGTCGTTTTCATTTTCTTTTCATGTTCTCATTTCCATTTGAAAAGTTTCCATGATTCTGTTGACATTCATTGACTCTTTCCTTGGAGTGCTAAACTTGGTGAGCAGATCAAAGGCATTCTTCATTTCGGTTACTTGCTTCTTGATTTCTTGCATGTGCTTTTGATTCTCTTGCATTGTTGTTCTCTCTCTGGTGACAGAGTATTGTAAAACCCTTGTCTGATAATTCCTACATTTGTGTCACATCTGAATTTGTTTCTGAGGATGGTTTTGATTCCTTAGGTTGTGTAATTTTGTTGAAATTTGGATATTACATGTGCAATAGGTATTATCTATGTTATCATGGGAGAAGTTACACTAATTTGCCTAGGATTTCAGCTTTCTTTAGTGATAGGTTTCAAATACCTCTACGGTTTGTATTTATACCTCTCTTGGATTTAGGGTTTCTCGTTGCCCTGTTCCTCAGAAAGAGTATACATCTTGGGACCTCTTTCAACTGCAATTCACTGTTAATATACTTGAGGTTTATTGGGATTGTTGGGTGGATATGAGAGAACGAAAGCAAGCCACATACTTTGGAATAAATCTCAGATTTACAGTTCTCCCCTCTCTTTGCGATTTGCCTTTCTTGTTTTTCTGGTTCTTTTCCAGGCATACAACTTTCATCTTTTTTGTCCCCTCATCTGTTTTACTTTCAGCATTCACAATCTTTTTTTTTTTTTTTTTTTTTTTTGGAAACTCTGTCCTGTTGTGAATTAGTTTTTCCTTCTCTTTTTCATATATGAAGCTGGAAAAGGTACAGTGTTATGTAATTTCTTTCTACCATGGGAAATAAGGTCTGGCTAAGGGATTCCCTGAGACCTGGGCTTCAAGATGAGGGTTTGGAGGGTATCAGTGGTGTCTCTTCATTTATTCCTCGGAGTCATGAAGTTGTTTTTCTCAGGGTTGGGTTTTTTTTTTTTTTTTTTTTTTTTTTTTTTTGTGAAAGCCTCGTGCAGTCTCTGGAAGGAATTGTGACCCTCAGAAGTTTCTTACTCCAGTCCACACTCCGCTGGCAGCAATTTCTGATTTTTCAATAAAGTAAGTCTTATTATCATTCATGGCTTCCAGCTTCTGCTGCTCCTGCCTCTCCACAAATGGGGATAACTGTTTGTCCTCTGCTCTGGGTTTTCTGATGTTCTAAGAAAGTTGTTCATTTTCAGATTGTCCAGCTTTTCTTATTGTGGACAAAGAGTGCCAAATTATGACACTTCTACAACTTGGACCTGAAACGAAAAGACTAGCTGATTTTAAGATTAAAGATAAATTAACTTTAAAATTATATCAAGGATCAATTTATAATGACAAACAGCATTATATTTGTAAGATAAAATCACTGAATAGATTATTGTTATTTAAGTGTAAACTTGTAGGAGCATGTATTTCCAAATATTTCATCCATGCTCAAAAACAGAAGAGTCAAAATGATTAGAAACATTTGGATTTCAACTTCTCAGTTTACAGATCATCTCATTTGTACTTCTGAGCTCTCACAGCAAATTTATTATAGCCTACTATTTATTTTCAACTCTATGAAGTATTTTTCTTTTTTCTTCCTTTTTTAAAAGATTTTATTTATTTGACAGACAGAGATCACAAGTAGGCAGAGAGGCAGGCAGAGAGAGAGAGGGAAGCAGGCTCCCTGCTGAGCAGAGAGCCCGATGTGGGGCTCGATCCCAGGACCCTGGGATCATGACCTGAGCTAAAGGCAGAGGCTTTAACCCACTGAGCCACCTAGATGCCCCTGAAGTATTTTCTTTAGAATAGTATGCAATATATAACTTTGGTATAGAAGTATAACAAATTTTTAAAAATCCTAGTACTTCTACAATTGTTTCTGCTTTATTCTTACCCTATGGGAACTCCATGGACCTCACTGTGTTCTATTCAGGCACCATCATATTCTTCACTCATCTACCATCCCCCAGCTTCACTGATCCATACAATATCCTCTGAGGTGCTATATGATATTTAATTCTTAATTCTCTTTAGGCATAACTAGTTCCTTGGGTTTCATTGGCACTCAAACTAAAATCTTGTTTCAGATCTCTATAGGATTCCTAAGCAAGTATTTGTATTGTGTCCATCATAAAGTCTTGGGCACTTCCTACTTCATAGTGGCTGTTATTTTTCTTGATTTCTGTATTAATGTAATTATCAACCCATCTGTGCCTCAGTTTCTGCTTTGTACTTTCCTTAAATCTTTTGGTAGACATGTGATTCTTTCTTCCTTCACTCACTAGTTCCCAAACCCCTAAATTTCTACTCTACCTTTAGAATCAGATAAATAATGCAAGTAACATGAACATTTTATAAAATTACATTGTATGAATAAAGAAATGTACATGAGGTGGGAAAGAAATGTCCATAAACTACACTCTTTCTGGAGAAGTTAACATGTACACATATTTATCTATTTCCCCCCTTTCATACATAATAACTTGGGATAAGGATTTTTCTTCTCTACATTCTATGAAAACTAATAAGATGAGTTAGCGATTGGCTAGGTTTGCTTTGTGAAAGTACTAAATGTGATCTGTCCTTAATATGAAAATGCTATTTTAAGTAGTACAGAAAAGTTCATCAGACATGTTTAATGAAATCTTTAAAAAAAAAAAAAGATTTATGTATTTGACAGGGATCACTAGTAGGCAGAGAGCAGGCAGAGAAAGAGAGAGAGGGAAGCAGGCTCCCCGCTGAGCAGAGAGCCCAATGCAGAGCTCCATCCCAGGACCCTGAGATCATGACCTGAGCTGAAGGCAGAGGCTTAACCCACTGAGCCACCCAGGCGCCCCTGTTTAATGAAATCTTAAGAATTTAAATGAACCATCTGAAAGTTAACTCCAAATTTAATGATAGTCATATTAATTACCAAGGGAGTTTGGAGTTCAAGAAAGTTACTAATAGCTAGACAAAACTGATTTTAATCATCAAATTTAAAAGCCATTCAAGTACTGTTTTGTAGGAATTGGAGAAAAAAATATGGAAAGAAACAAAAAAAATGATGGAAAGGGTGAGGAGAAAAAAGTAAAGGACATGATCTTAGGGAAGAAGACTTATTTCAGTTTTTTAACTCTATTGATTGATTTAATAATATGGTTTAAAATCCCATTGAATCTTCATATTTTACTAAATTTTTTTTTTTTTAAAGATTTTTTATTTATTTATTTGACAGAGAGAGATCACAAGTAGACGGAGAGGCAGGCAGAGAGAGAGAGAGAGGGAAGCAGGCTTCTTGCTGAGCAGAGAGCCCGATGCGGGACTCGATCCCAGGACCCTGAGATCATGACCTGAGCCGAAGGCAGTGGCCTAACCCACTGAGCCACCCAGGCGCCCTACTAAATTTTTTTAAAAGATTTTATTTATTTGACACACAGAGAGATCACAAATAGGCAGAGAGGAGGAATCAGGCTCCCTGCTGAGCAGAGAGCCTGATGTGGGGCTCGATCTCAGGATCCTGGGATCATGACCCGAGCAGAAGGCAGAGGCTTTAACCCAATGAGCCACCCAGGTGCCCCTAAATCATGTTTTTAAAGATTTCACTTATTTGAGATAGAGAAAAAGAGAGAGAGAAACTGAGAGAATGAGTGGGAGGAGGGGCAGAAGGAGAAGCAGATTCTCTGTGTAACAGGAGCCCAACCTGGGACTCCATCCCAGGACCCTCGGATCATGATCAGAGCCCAAGGCAGATGCTTAACTGACTGAGCCACCCAGGTGCTTACTAATTCATTTTTGATAGTGCTTAGACCAGTTAAACATACTTAGTTACAAAAGACTTTCATTAGCATGCTAAGTCAACTCTGTGGAAATACAGTTGTTATCAGTGGTATTCAGGGCTGTCATTTTTAATTTCATGTCCACAGAAGTTTTAGAAATGGAGTTTAAGTAAACACATTTGCTCGTGCACAGAAGGGAGTAATAATGAGTCAAAATAGTTCAGGTCCAGTTTACTGTAACAAGAGTTTCCAGGCCTTAAAGCCAAAAGGGTAACCGAAGAGGGGGGTGGGGACACTCCCAGAGTGGAGCTGATGTTGCTGAAAGTCTACATAGTTCTAGAGAGTTTGGAGTCAAATTACTCCACATTCTGGTACTTCTATTTTTAGTTCTTTTAGGAAACTTCATACTGTTTCCACAGTGGCTGAACCAGGTTACACCCCCCACCCACAGTGGTTGAGTGTTGATTTGTCTTCACCTCTTCACCAACATTTGTTTCTTGTATATTTGATGCCAGTCATACTGACAGGTGTGAGATGGTATCTCAGCGTAGCTTTGATTTGCATTTCCCGGACATGGAGCATCTCTTCATGTGCCTGTTGGCCATCTGTACATTCTCTTTGGAGACATGTCTGTTTGAGCCTATGTCCATTTTCTAACTGGATGGTTAATTTTGGGTGGTGTTGAGTTGTGTAAGTTTTTTACAGATTTTGGATACTGACCCTTTAACAGATAAGTCATTTGAAAATATCTTCTCCCATTCCCTAGGCTGAAGTTTAGTTTTGCTGATTGTTTCCTTTATGGTACAGAAGCTTTTCATTTTGTTGTTGTTCCAAAACTTTATTTTGGCTTGTATTTCCCTTGTCCCAGCAGACATATCTAGAAAAATGTTGCTACAAAGGATATCAGAGACATGAAAACCTGTGCTCTCTTCTCAGGTTTTTATGGTTTCAGGTCTCACATTTAGGTTCATAATCCATTTTGACTTTATTTTTGTGTATGGTCTAAGTGGTCCTGGCTCATTCTCTAGCTATCTAGTTTTCCTCAGCACCATTTATTGAAGAGATTGGTTTTTTCCCCACTGTATGTTCTTGCCTCCGTTGTCAAAAGTTAACTGAGCATGAATTTGTGGGGTGATTTCTGGGCCTTTTATTCTGTTCCCTTGATCTTTTTGTCTTTTTTTGGTGATAGTACCATACTTTTTTTGATTATTACAGCTTTGTAAATTAACTTTACATCCAGATTTGTAATACCTCTAGCTTTCTTCTTCTGTTTCAAGATTGCTTTGGCTATTCAGGTTTCTTTTTTGGTTCCATACAAATTTTAGGATTTCTTGTTCTAGTTCAGTGAAGAATGCTGCTGGTATTGATAGGGACTGCATTAAATCTATAGATGGTTCTGGGTAGTAGGCACATTTTAACAATATTTTCCAATTCATGAGCATGGAATATCTTTCTTTACCAAAGAATACAAAAACATTCTTTGAAAAGATTTATGTACCCCTATGTTTATTGCAGCATTATTACAATAGCCAAATTATGGAAGCAGCCCAAGTGTCCCCTGATAGGTTAAGGGGTGTGTGTATACACACACATATGAGTATTAACCAGTCATAAAATAAAGAATGAAATCTTGCCATTTGCAACCACATGGATGGATCTAGAGAGTATAATGCTAAGTGAAATAAGTTATTCACAGAAAGGTAAATAACATATAATTGCACTCATCTGTGGAATCAAGGAACATCACAATAAACAAATAAAAACAAGATAAACCAAAAAAGGTAGATTCTTTTTTTTTTTTTTTTAAAGATTTTATTTATCTGACAGAGATCACAAGTGGGCAGACAGGCAAGCAGAGAGAGAGAGAGAGGAGGAAGCAGGCTCCCTGCAGAGCAGAGAGCCCAATGTGGGACTTGATCCCAGGACCCTGAGATCATGACCTGAGCTGAAGGCAGAGGCTTAACCCACTGAGCCACCCAGGTGCCTCCCAAAAAAGGTAGATTCTTAACTGTAGAGAAGACACAGATGATGCCTGAAGGGGAAGTGGGTGGGAGGTGGTAAAACAGGTGAAGTGGATGACAAGTAGACTTGTTGTGAAGAGCACTGAATAATGTAAGTGATTGCTGCATTGTACACCTGAGAGTCCTACAACACCTTTGTTCACTACGCTGGGATTAAAATTTAAACAAATAAAAATGAAAGAAAAGATAGAGTTTGCCGAACAAAGAGAGAAGAGAACTCACTGATGTTTGCAGAGACTTGCCTTAGAGTAATGGTGGTATATGAACAGGCCCACACACAGGGGAAGAAACTACCTGACAGCTGGAAAAGGACCAATGAAAGGGGTTAGACCAACAGTGTCCATTGTTCTCATGGGCCTGTGCTACCGGCTATTTATTTATTTATTAGACAAAGATCACAAGTAGGCAGAGAGGCAGGTAGAGAGGAGGAAGCAGGCTCCCTGCTGAGCAGAGAGCCTGATGCAGGGCTTGATCCCAGGACCCTGGGATCATGACCTGAGCCGAAGGCAGAGGCTTTAACCCACTGAGCCACCCAGGTGCCCCTGGTTATAAATTTTTAAAGACATCCTGAGGAAAAGTATATGTACAGAGAAACAATAGTAAGGATGAAAGTGATTTTTTTTATTACATCAAAGCAAGAGAGAAGACTGTTGATCAACACCTTAGAAGTATTGAAGAAAAAGTTGTCAAGTACAAATGTGATGAACAGAGAAAACTCTTCTAAAACTGAAGGTAAAAGAATTTTTTTTTTCCACTACAACCTGAGAGAATGCATGTACCAGATCTATAGTAGAAAAGCAGGTAGAGGTAGTGTTTTAGAATTCTGGTCCCATCTAGCAAAGAAGGAAGACCCTGAACTCACCTCCCTGGACATCCCAAATTTACACTATTTATATATAGAACAGATCCTCCTGAAGAAAAGTGGAGGGCAGAGTTGAACAACCACTATGCAACAAAAGGCCACACAGAACACAGAGAGAGACTTGGCAACACAGCAATACTCCCCCGACAATGCAGATTACTACAGGGAAGAATAGTACTAAGGGACTAGGAGCAGATTTGTCTGTCCTGGGGCAGAGAAAAGAAAGCTACCAACTTATTTTATTTTTTAGACAGAGAGTGGGGAGCGAGAGGGAGAGAAAACCTTAAGCAGATTCCCCACTGAACGCGGAGCCCTCTAGAGTCAGGGCCCATCTCATGACTGTGAGATCATGACCTGAGCTGAAATCCAAAGTAGGATGCTTAACCAACTGAGCCACCCAGGTGCCCCCAAAGCTGCCATTTTAAAGAGTAACTAGTATATGAAAGACCCAGTACTTTTCAAGTTCTCTGGGTTGAAGGGGCTGATGAAAACCACTGTTTACCTTCTCCCTCCATCCTGCTAGAGTACTTAGGGACAGGCTTCCTTCCACATGCCAAACTCAGCCTGTAGCTTCAGTGAGCCTCCCAGGTCCTAGCCCACATGAGCCATGAAGATCCTGGCTATAAAAAGTTGTAATTTAAAAAGAACAACTAGAAAATAAAGGAGCTAGCCCTAGGATCCCCAAATGGCCAGGGAGCTTCGAGAAATTTCTATGAGTCTGAGGGTCTGAAAAGTTCCACTGCTTATATTCCTTATCTACCTTGATAGTACAGACAGGAGCAAAGTCTGGCCTGCAGCCTCAGAGAGTCCTGGCCCATATCACTTTGGCTCCAAACAGCTTGGTAGGGTATTCTTGATGTAGACAGAGAACTCTGTGACCTTCTGGCTCATACCTTCTTCTGCTATACCCAAAACTCTCCGAGTACCCCGGAAACTGCTTGCCTGTGCCTACCTTGACTCCAGCCTTCCTGCCAGGAGAAACCCTTTGCTGAACACCCCACCTGACCCTAGCATTCTTCACTTGAGCTTCAGCTGTTCTGCCAGGGCACCCTCTCCATGGAGAGTCCTAGGCCTACCCCAGCCTATGCCCACTTCAGCTACAGCTGTCCTGCCATAGCAACCTCTGTTTGAAGTGCCCCAGGATGCTGGCTTGCACCCCCTTTTGGCTCCAGCTGCCATGCTAAGGTGTCTCCTGCACAGAATACCCCAGACCTCCCTTGCCCACATCCTGGCACAGCTCCATTCACCTCCCTAGGGTACTCTCTGCACAGAGAGCTACAGCACACACAGACTTCCCTTTATCTTCAACCATTCTGCCACAGGGCCCTCTGTACAGAGAGTCCTGGGACCACTACAGCCCGTGAACCCTTGAGCTCTGCCACCCTATCAAGGCACCCACACAAGTGTCCTCAGATCCCCAGCCCACACAACACCACTCCAACTAGCCAGCCAAAGTCACTGGGCACACGGAGTCTACACAGCGAATGACCACACACAAGATCATGACTTCAAATTTAGGAGAAGTACCTGTGCCACCTAATTCATAGAAACAAATGCAGAAAGTGAAGCAAAATGAAGATAGAAGAATATATGCCAGTGAAAGAACCAGAAAAAAATCTCAGAAAAAGAACTATATGCAATCTGCCTGGTTAAAAACTTGAAATATTTTCCAGGATAGGTCACATCTTAGACCACAAAACAGTCTCAATAAACTTAAGAAGGTTAAAATGATATCATCCAATTTTTGCAATAAGAATAGCACAGAACTAGAAAATAATTACAAGAAAAAAATGTGGTGGTGGTGGGGGGAAGCATGTGGAGCCTAAACAACATGTTATTAAGCAACTGATGGGTCAACAAAGAAATCAAAGAGAAAATGAAAAAATGTATGGATACAAATGAAAAATGAAAAAAACAACAGTCCAAAATCTGGGACTCAGTGAAAGAAGTTCTAAGAGGGAAATTTATAGAGATATAGGGCTGCCTCAAGAAACAAGAGAAATCTCAAAAAAAAAAAACCAACCCCCAAAACTAATGTTACACATAAAGGAACTAGGAAATGGAAAACAAAGTCCTAGTATAAAGAAGGAGATAATAAAGTTCAGAGAAAAAAGGAAAAGATCAAGGAAACCAACAACTGGTTCTTTGAGGAGATGAATTTACAAATGTTTAGCCAGACTCATCAAGAGAGAGGACACAAATAAAATGAGAACTGAAAGAGAAGTAATAACCAATACTACAGAACAAAGGATTATGAGACTACAATGAAAAATCATATGCCAACAAATTAGACGACTTAGAAGAAATGGATAAACCCCTAGAAATAAACAATCTTCCAAAACTAAATCAGAAAGAAGTAGAATATATGAACATACTAATTACTAGTAAAAGAATTCAATCAGTAATCAAAACTCCCATCATTACAAAGTTCAGAACCAGATGGATTCATAGATAAATTCTACAAAACATTTAAAGAACAGTTAATACTTATTCTCTTTGAACCATTCCAAAAAATCCAAGAGGAAGGAAAATTCCCAAGTTCATTCCATGAGGTAGGTCAACGTTACCTGATACCAAAATAAAAAATGCTACAAAAGGAAAACTATAGGCCAATATCCATGATGAATATAAATGCAAAAATCCTTAACATACTAGTATAAGAATTGCAACAATACTTTAAAAAGGTCTTTCACCGTAATCAAGTGGGTTGTATTCTGGGGATGCAAGGGTGGTTCAAAATTTGCAAGTCCGTTATGTGATAAACCATGTTAACAAAATGGAAGATGAAAGTAATTTGATTATTTGGGCACCTGGGTGTCTCGGTCAGCTTAGCATCTGCCTTTGGCCCAGGTCAGGATCCTAGGGTCCAGGGATTCTCCTCTCCCTCTGCTGCTCCCCCGCTTGTACTCTCTCTCTCTCTCTCAGATACATAAATAAAATCTTTTAAAAATTACTTGATTATTTCAGTAGATGTAGGGGCACCTGGGTGGCTCAGTCAATTCAACATCCAACTCTTGATTCCAACTCAGGTCATGATCTCAGGGTCATGGGATCAAGTCCCACCTCAGGTTCTGCATCTCTCTCTCCCTTTGTCCCTCCCCCACTTGCATTCTCTCTCTCTAAAATAAAACCTTCAATAGCTACAGATAAAGCATTTGATGAAGTACAATACCCATTTATAAAAACTATCAGCTCAACAGGTTTAGAGGGAATATACCTCAACACAATAAAGACCACAGATGAAAACCCACAGTGAACATCATACTCAGTGGTGAAAAACAGAGTTTTTCCTCTAAAATCAGGAACAAGACAGAGATGTTCACTTTCACCACTTACATTTAATATAATACTGTGATTCCTAGCTGTAGCAAACAGACAAAGAAAGAACTAATAGGCATCCAGATTGGTAAGGAAGAAATGAAACTGTCACTGTTTGCAGGTAACATGATATTATACATAAAAACTCTAAAGACTATATAAAGAATATTAGAACTAATGAATTCAGTAAAGTTGCAGGACATAAATACACAGAAATTGAGTTTGAGTTTAACACAAAGTAGCAGAAAGAGAAAATAAAACAATTCCATTTACAACTGTAACAAAAAGAATAAAATATTAATTATAAATGTAAAATTATTTCAGGCTCATGGACTGGATGAATCAATATTGTTAACATGTCTATAATGCCCAGGAAACCTACAGATTCAATGCAATCCCTATCACAATACCAACAGGGGTGCCTGGGTGGCTCAGTCTGCCTGCAGCTCAGGTCATGATCCTAGGGTCCTAGAATCGAGTCCCGCATCAGGCTCCCTGCTCAGTGGGGCGTCTGCTACTCCCTCTTTCTCTCCCCCTACTAATGCTCTCTCTCTCCCTTGCTCTCTCAGATAAATAAAATCTCAAAAAAAAAAAAAAAACCAAACCCACAAACCAACAAACCAACAAATTTTCACAGAACAAATTGTAAAAAATTTTCTGTGGAACTCCAAAACAAACCAACAAAACTCCCAATAGAGCAATCCTGAGAAAGAAGAATAAAGCTAGGATATCACATTCCCAGATTTCAAAATATACTAGGAAGCTGTAGTGATTAAATTAATATGGTACTGACACAAAGATAGACAAGAGTAATGGAAGAGAATAGAGAACCCAGAAAAACAAACCCAACATGTTGTATAGTCAATCTATGACAAAGGAGGTAAGAACAGACAACGAGGAAGAGATAATCTCTTCAAAAACTTTGTTGGAAAAACTAGACAGTTACATACAAAATGATGAAACTAGATCACTTCCTCATACCACATTAAAAAGGGAACTCTAATTGTATTAAAGGCCTGCATGTGAAACCTGAAACCTTGTAACTCCTAGAAGAAAACATAGTAATTTATTTGACATATATCTTAGCAATATTTTTCTAGATATGTCTCCTCAGACAAGGGAAACAAAAGTAAAAATCAAAGCTTACAGTGAAATAAAATAATAAAAGCTTACAGTGAAAAAACCATCAGCCAAATGAAAAGGCAAGCCTGTGAATGGGAAATAACATCTGCAAATAATCTGATCAGGAGTTAATATCCAAAATACAGAAAGAACTGATATCAGAAAGCAATGAAAAAAGAAAAATAATCCAATTTAAAAAAGGACAGAAGACCTAGTAGACATTTTTCCAAAGAAGACATACAGATGGCAAACAGACACATGAAAAGATGGGTGGCCACGTCATCAGGGAAATGTGAATCAAAACCACAATGAGATACTAGCTCCTACCTATCAGAATATCTAGAATTAAAAAGATAAGAAAAAACTAGTGCTGGTGAGAATGTGGACAAAAAGGAAACATGCACTGTTGGTGGGAATGCAACCTGGTGCAGCCATTATGGAAAACAGTATGGAGAGTCCTTAAAAAATTAAAAATAAAAGTAACTTATCATCTGGTTATTTCACTACTGGTATTTACTCAAAGAAAATGAGAACACTAATTTGAAAAGATAAATCTATCCCTATGTTTATTACAGCATTGTTTACAATAGCCAAGATAGGGAAGCAATCCACGTAGGCATCAACAGATGGATAAAGAAGATATAGAATGCACACAGCGATACTACTCTGCCATGAAACAGAATGAGATCTTGGCATTTAGTGACCACATGGATGGGCCTACAGGGTGATATGCTAAATTAAGGAAGTTAGGTCGACAAAGACAAATGCCATACGATCTCACTTTTTTTTTTTAAAGATTTTATTTATTTATTTGACAGAGAGAAAGATCACAAGCAGGCAGAGAGGCAGGCAGAGAGAGAGAGAGAAGCAGGCTCCCCACTGAGTGGAGAGCCTGATGTGGGGCTCGATCCCTGGACCCTGGGATCATGACCTGAGCCAAAGGCAGAGGCCCAATGACTGAGCCACCCAGGCGCCCCACGATCTCACTTTTATGTAGAATCTAAAAAAGAAAACAAAGGAATACATGAGTAAGCAAACAAAAATTAGAAACAGACCCCTAAAGACAGAACAAATGGATGCTTGCCAAAAGGAGTGAGGCTGGGGGCTGGGCAAATTGGGTGAAGGGGAGTGCAAAGTACAGCCTTCCGGTTACGGAATGAAGAAGTCATGGGGATGAAAGGTACAGCATGGGGAAAATAATCACTTATGTATTTTAATGGCATTGAATGATGACAGATGGTAGCTGCACTTAGGTGAACACAGTGTGTTATAGAATTGTCAAAACATGTTGTATACCTGAAACTAATGTGGAATTGTGTGTTACTTATACTTGAATAAAAAAGTATTTTTAATATAGAAGAAAAATGATATCTGATATAAATATGAATCCACACAAAGGAATGAAGACTACTAGACAGCGTAAGTACATGGTTAATAGGACATTTTTTGGTACCATTTAAAATTTGTTAAAATATTGACTTAAAAAAAAAACCAACAGTGATATAATCCGATATTTATGATATGTGGCAATTATATAACAAAAATAAAATTGGGGAAGGGAGTTACCTAAGTATATTTTGTACTATTTTTATACTATTTGTAAATCGATTTTATTTCACTTAAGATTATGCTATATTAGGGCCAACCTTCAGCTCCCATCATGATCTCAGGGTCCTGGGATTGAGTCCCTTGTTAGGCTCCCCACTCAGCAAAGAGTCTCCTTCTCCCTCTCCCTCTGTGCTCCCTTCTCACTCTCAAGTAAATCAATGAAATATTATTTTAAAAAAGATTATGCCATTAAATATTTTTACTCTAAGCCTTAAATTAACCCTAAAATTTCAATAACAAAAAACTGCTGTCAACATGACAACAAAACTGATGAAGTAGATCATTAAAAAATATGTACTAGATTTGAACAAAAAGAAAAAGAGAAAGGTAGCAAAGAACAGATGGCACTAGTAGAAAATACATAGAAAATTGTATGGTACACTTAACCTTAGTAGTAATGACATTACATGGGAATGGTCTAAACACCAGCACTAAAGGGAATAAATGATTGGATATAAAGTGAGAATCCTACACTGCCAACAAGAAACATACTGCAAACATGAAGAAACAAAATGGGACAACTACAAGGGTAGTAAAACATACTATGTTGGGGCGCCTGGGTGGCTCAGTGGGTTAAGCCGCTGCCTTCGGCTCAGGTCATGATCCCAGGTCCTGGGTTCAAGCCCCACATCGGGCTTTCCGCTCGGCGGGGAGCCTGCTTCCTCCTCTCTCTCTGCTTGCCTCTCTGCCTGCTTGTGATTTCTCTCTGTCAAATAAATAAATAAAATCTTAAAAAAAAAAAAACAAAAAAAAACAAAAAAAAAACATACTATGTTAACAATAGTCAAACCAAAGCTGGTAACAGAAAAAGTAGGTTTCAGAGCAAAACATGCTCACAGGGCTAAATGAGGTGATTTGACAACTATACATTGGCTAATCGAAAAAAAAATATTAAATATTTTTGCACTTGATGCAAAACGCTTAACTAGTAACTCAAAACCTAGTTCTTTGAGAGGATTAATAAAATTGATAAAACTCCAGACCAGTTGTTCAGAATAAAAAGAGAAGTCACAAATTAACCAATATCACAATAGGAGTTACGATGTGACACTACAGAATGTGTATTTCAAGGAAAATCAGATTATTATGAACAACTTTATGCCAATTTGTCAAGAATTAGCTGACACAGACATAATTCACAAGAGACAGAGTGTCAAAATAAATTCGTGAAGAAATGAATAAACTGAAAGGGACAAAATCTTTGAAGATCTATCAAAGTCCTCTCAAAAAGAAATAAATATAATAAAAAGGAAGTAAATAACTTGAAAAGCCTTACCCCTACTTAAAAAAATAAATTTGTAGTTTTAAAACTGTCAACAAATTAAACCCTGGAGCCAAATGACTTCACTGAGGAATTATACTGAGCATTAAAATAAGAATGCCATATCAATGAAAATGTATTCAGAAGAATGAAAAAGAATGAATGTTTCCAAATTCATGTTATGAGATATAGTAATATAGTAATACCAATACTAAAGAACGACAGTATAAGAATATAAAATATCAGGGGCGCCTGGGTGGCTCAGTGGGTTAAAGCCTCTGCCTTCAGCTCAGGTCAGGATCCCAGGGTCCTGGGATCAAGCCCCACATTGGGCTCTCTGTTCAGCAGGGAGCCTGCTTCTCCCCCCCGCCCACCCCACCTGCCTCTCTGCCTACTTGTGATCTCTGTCAAATAAATAAATAAAATCTTAAAAAATATATAAAATATCAGGACAGTATCCTTCAAAACTATAGATGCAAAATTTCTAAATGCAAATGAACACAGCTAATTCAACAATATGTTAAAAAGATAATACATCATGATGACCTGGGGTTTATCCCAAGTTTGCAAAGTTGGTTTAACTTTCTAATATCACGGAATGTAATTCACAATATTAATAAACTAAAAAAAATTCTGTTACCTCAATTGACAAATAACGAATGTGTGACAAAATCTAAAGTACATTTTTCTCATAAAACTAGAAACAGAAGGGAACTTCCTCAACATGATTAAGGCATCTACAAAAACCAACAGCTAATAACATTTCTTTTAAGCTAGTAACATTCTTAATGACAAAGAAATGTATGCTCTCCCTAAAAAATTCAGGAAAAAGGTGTCTGCTCTCATTACTTTTATTCAACATTACATAGAAGGTCTAGGCACTGACGTAAAAGGATAAGAATTAAAAGGCATCCACATGGAAAAGGAAGAAATAAAAACGCATTATTCACAGATGATAAGAAGGTCTATGTAGGAAATCTGATGAATCTATAAAATCACTGCTAGAAGTTAACAACTTAAGCAACACTGCATATTATAAATTATGATATAAAATCATTGTATTTCTTACTAAAGGCACTAGAAATGCAATTTTATTTATTTATTTTTCTTAAAGATTTTATTTATTTATTTGACAGAGAGAGACCACAAGCAGGCAGAGAGGCAGGCAGAGAGAGAGGAGGAAGCAGGCTCCCTGCCGAGCAGAGAGCCCAATGCGGGGCTCGATCCCAGGACCCTGAGGTCACTACCCAAGCCGAAGGCAGAGGCTCAACCCACTGAGCCACCCAGGCGCCCCTAGAAATGCAATTTTAAAAGACCTTTTAAAATTGTATAAAATTACAAAATATACTGGGGTATACCCAACAAAAACTGAAAGACCAATACACTGAACACTTCAAAATTGCTAAGGAAATTAAGGTAACAAGTGTGGAAAGTTAAACTGTTTATGATTTAGAAGACTCAATCTTGTTAATATACCCATTCTCCAAAAATTTGTCGAAAGATTCAATAAAATTCCCACGAAATCTTTGCCAGTTTGTAGAAATTACCATATATGTGTTAGAAGAATTTTATATCCCTACTATACCCCCCAAAAATCTTATACTCCATATCATATAGAAATATAAACTTATGATGGATAATAAATTTGATATAAAATCAAAATTATAAAACTTCTAGAAGCCTTTTCTAATTATACCAAAAACATAATTCGTAAGTGAAAATCTATACATTGGATATCACCAAAAAAACTTCAAAGACAATTGTACGCTTGCACACACACACACACACGCACACAACATTCTCATATTTTCTTAGGTCTCCTTATGCGTAAGAGAAATGAATGACAGCAGTAAAACAAGGAATATTAGGGAGGGATTATGATTACTTGTAATTATAAAAATCTTTTATTAACTGTCAAATGCTGCACTGTTATTTAAAAGTGGGTCTGGATTAGGCACAGACCTATATTGCAAACTCTAAGCAACCACTATGCAATGCAAATGCTTTGACAATATGCTTAAAAAAAGGGAGAGAACATGGAATCATAAATTGCTCAATTAAGACCAGAAAAGGACAGGACAAGAGAAGAAACTTACAGGCCAATAACCCCGATGAACACGGATACAAAGACGAACATGGATCCTCAACAAAATACTTTAAAGAAGACATACAATATGAACAAGTAGGATTTATTTCATGGATGCCAAAATGTTTCAACATCTACAAATCAATGTGAAATACCACATTAACAAAATAAAAGTCCAAAATCTTATGTTCATGTCAGCAAATGCACTAAAACTATTTCAAAAGTTCAATATCCATTTATGATAAAAACTCTCAACAAAGTGAATTTAGACAGAATATACCTCAATATAATAAAAGCAGTGTATCACAAACCCATAGCGAATATTATACTTGATGGTCAAAAGCTGAAAGCATTTCCTCTAAACTTAGGAAGAAGACAGGATGCCCAGTCTCCTCACTTTTATTCAACATAGTATTGGCCACCCAGACTGGAGTAACTAGCAAATCAGAAAGGAAGAAATATAAAGCTTGGCTATAAATATATGACATTTTGTAAAAGGCAAAACTTTGAAGACAAAAAAACAAATAATAGTTGCCTGGTATTGGGAAGGAGGAAGGATGACTAGGTCAAGCAGGAAGCAGTTTTAAGGCGGTGAAACCACTCTGTCAGATGCTATACTGGCGAGTACTTGTCATTATACATTTGTCCAAACACACAGAAGGTTTAACACCAAGAGCGAATTCTATGATAAACTGCAGACCTTGGATACATTGATGTGTCCGTGTATGTTCATCAGTTCTATCAAAGCACTTTGGCATAGGATTTTGGTAATAGGAGAGGCTCTGTAAAAGTGAGGGCAACGAGTATACAGAAAATCTCTGTACCTTCAGCTCTGCTTGGCTGTCAATGTAAAATTGCTCTAAAAATAGTCTATTGAAAAAAAAGACCATTAAAGGAGAACACTTGAAAGGATGGATTTGTCACTTATATTGAGAAAACAAAGCAGATAATGGTGTGGAAATCAAGCCTTCTCAGTATTGGGATACTTAGGAGTGGAAAAGGCTGTTGTCACTGAAATAAAGTTGATAAAAGAGACAAAAATAATGATTGCCAAGTTACAACTCGGAGTCTTTAAGATTAAGAACCAAGTTCACTTACATGATAAATATTATAGAATATTTATATGCCTTATATTTTCATAAATTAGAATATAAATATAACGAAACAGGAGTGCCTGGGTGGCTCAGTTGGTTCAGTGACTGACTGCCTTTGGCTCAGGTGATGATCCTGTAGTCCCAGGATAGCCCCACATCAGGCTTCCCGCTCAGCAGGGAGTGTGTTCTCCCTCTGACCCTCCCCATCCTCTCATGCTCTCTCTCATTCTCTTGCTCTTAAATAAATAAAATCTTTTTTTGTAAGATTTTATTTATTTATTTATTTGAGAGATCACAAATAGGTAGAGAGGCAGGTAGGGAGAGAGGAAAGCAGGCTCCCTGCTGAGCAGAGGGCCTGATGCGGGGCTCCATCCCAGGATCCTGAGATCATGACCTGAGCTAAAAGCAGAGGCTTAACCCACTGAGCCACCTGGGTGCCCCTTAAATAAATAAAATCTTTAAAAAATAATGAAACAGACAAAACTTTGACCACATAATAGCAGATATTGTTATAATCTATAATTAATGTGTGTTACAATTTAAATACATATTGAATTGAGGGTAGTAGGATGACTTAATCAAATATGGACTTAGTCAGTCTTATAAAAAATAAAAGTATCCAGAAAACACACATACATAGTCTAAGAAAATAAAAGAGATCCCTAAGTGGTACATAGATTTTTTTTCCCCAAATAGTATTCATGCATTCACGAGAATTTTAAATGTGGCCATTTGTTACAGAATTTAGACTATTCACTGCGTTGGTTTTGTGTGTTGAGTCATTGATTTTACTGCTCTTTACCAACACTTCCAGTTCCCTTCAAGTTCTAGCTATCCACCTATATCAGTATCTGTCTTCTAACATGTGTACCAATTCAGTGACCCTAGAGTAGAAGATTATAGGTGTGGGGAGAATTAGTATTTGTTTTCAGTCCAAATTGCATTCCTACCCAAGTAGTATTTATTATACAACTGATAATCAGCTCTAAAAACATAATCTCACAGTTTTGAAGCTCTTCTATTGAATAACTGAATTTCTCATAAAAAGCCCCACAAAGGTTTACAAGGTGTAATCACAAAAACATAATTTTTTTTTAAAAGATTTTATTTATTTGACAGAGAGAGATCACAAGCAGGCAGAGAGGCAAGCAGAGAGAGAGAGAGAGAGGAGGAAGCAGGCTCCCCGCAGACGGGAAAGCCCGATGCGGGACTCGATCCCAGGACCCTGAGATCACGACCTGAGCCGAAGGCAGAGGCTCAACCACTGAGCCACCCAGGTGCCCCCAAAGCATAATTTTTTAAAAAAGATTTTATTTATTTATTTGACAGAGTTCACAAGTAGGCAGAGAGGTAGGCAGAGAGGGAGGAGGAAGCAGGCTCCCTGCTGAGCAGAGAGCCTGAGGCGGGGCTGGATCCCAGGACCCTGAGATCATGACCTGAGCCAGAGGCAGAGGCTTTAACCCACTGAGCCACCCAGGTGCCCCCACAAAAACATAATTTAATAATTGTCAATCAGGCTTAAAAATGTATTTAAGAACTACCATGATACGTGGTTACTTCTCATGGAAAATGTTTAGAAACCATTAATATATGTTTTTGGATTTAGTTAGACAAACTCACTTATTGCCTATTATTATATTTATATGCATTGTAAATATAGTTACATTTCTTATTCATTGGAAATCCAGAAGAACCACATCTTGTGTATATAGCCATATCTTTAAAGAATGGATGTATATTTAATCATTCATATAACATCTCTCATGGACACCTACAAAGTGAGTTATATTTTGATTTAATTACCACTGTTACAAACTGGGAAAACTATCAATTTGAATTATAGCAGTTAAATACATGAAAAAAACTGAGTATTTGCAATTAATTAAGTAGTTGACTTTGAATAACACATATTGGTGCCAATTCTCTGAACTTGTAACCAAATTACAGGTATTACATTTCATCAGATGTTTTGTAATTAAAAAATAATTCTTTAAAATTGAGTCAGTTCTCAGGATTTCTCTCAAATGTAAATCAAAATGGCTAAAGTTAAAAAAAATTAGCCTATATAAACTTAAATAAATGCATGGATGGAGTAGTGACTTAAACGTACTAGGTACTAAATAATTCATTTATATAGTTCCTTAAGAAGTTTAAATGTGTATTTTTTAAAGGACTTATTTATTTTGTAATTTTTAAAAAATTTTATTTTTATTTATTTGTCAGAGAGAGAGAGAGAGCAAGTGCACAGGCAGGCACGGTGGCAGGCAGAGAGAGAGGGAGAAGCAGGCTCCCTGCTGAGCAAGGAGCCCAATGTTGGACCCAATCCCAGGAATTCACTGGAATCATGACCCGAGCTGAAGGCAGCCGCTCAACTGACTGAGCCCCACAGGGGTCCTGTGGACTTATTTTAGAGAGAAAGCAAGACTAGGGGGAGGAGCAAGTGGAGAGGGAGACAGAGAATCCCAAGCAAACCTTCCCCTCCCCCATAAGGCTCAATCTCAGGACTCTGAGAGCATGACTTGAGCTAAAATCAAGAGTTGGATGCTTAACTGACTGAGCCACCCAGGGCCCCAAATGAATACTGTTTAATATGGTCCAACATGACATTGAAGATGATTATTTGACTATGGAACATGTACATTTTATGGTAAACTTAAAATGAACCACTAGACAAAATGGTGGTATAGCAATCTGCTTCCATATCACCACACACACATACATTGATTTGAACAACTATTTTGCATGCAGAACCAAAGATTCAGGCCAGGGATTATAGTATACAGGTAGAACACAGAAATTTAAAAAGATGCGCTGAGGAAGATAGCACTCCAGTTGGTCTTAAAGGGGTGAGTTGCTTTATGACAATGCACTCCTTACCTGCTACGTTAAGACCCTTGATCTGTAACAGAACAAACTTACTTTGTTTGATATCTGCAGACTACTGCCCTTGAGGAGTGAAGGATCAGATTTTTATCTCACCCACAGAGGCCAGCAAGTCTGATTGAAGCTACCTCGGCTTTCTGATTAGCCTAGCATGTTTTTAGGAAAATGTTTTTCTTTGTTTAGGTCACATAAATGATCTTACTAGTCTTCCTTTGTGGATCTGGAGAACTTGCCCTCCTTTGCAGAAAGACCTGAGTACCCCTGAACATCACAAGAACCAGAGCCCCTTTCAACAACCCCTCCCACTGAGATAATGTTTGGAGCTGGCATCATCAAGTCTCCACATAATCAAGAAAAGCTGCAGACCACTACACTCCCTTCTCTGAGTTACTGCTCTAAACCCCTTTAAAAACACTTGGGCAAGGTAGACACCTGGGAGTTGGCTTTTGGACAAAAGTACACCTTCTTCCCAAGTGGCCAGCCTCCTGAATAAAACTCAAATTCCTTCCAATCAAAACTCATCTCTTGAGTACTGGCCTCTTGAGCAAGGGGCAGTCAAATTTGGGATTGGTAACAGTAGGAAGGACAGATTCACATATCCCCCATTACTCACCCCCCATGTCTAGACAGCCTATCAACGACAGAAAGAGTGAGAGAGATGTTCTCCCATGGGAAAAGGGTATTAAGGTCAATGTCTGATTTCAGGGCAGACACCAGAGCCAACCTGTCCAAACACGAGGCTTATGCCCATTATCCGAGGTCACTCCCAGTAGGCTCTAGGGGGACCCAGGCACATACCATCGTCCCAAAGGGGCTTCCACTGGCGAGACTCCAGCCAGGAAAAGAATAAGATAGCATTAGTGAGTCTTTACCTATTAAAAGTTACCTTAAATGTAAAGGTACAAGAGTGGCTCAGTTGGTTAAGTGAGCTGGTCTCCCTGTTCAGTGGGAGTTTGCTTGAGTATTCTCCCTCTACCTCCGCCAATCCCCCTGCTCACACAAATGCTCTTTCAAATAAGTATTTTTTAAAAAGGTAAACAGACTAAACTCTCCAATCAAAAGACACAGTGGCTAAATGGATTAAAAAATAAAGTGTATGCTGCCTCCAAATGACTTGCCTCAGCTTTAAGGACACAAATAGGCTCAAAGTGAAGACAGGGAGAAAGACATTCCATGCAAATGGAAACCAAAAGAAAGCAGGAGTAGATGTACTTACATAAGGAAAAAAAGTAGACATTAAGGCAAAAATTGTAACAAAAAAGTCATTTTACAATACATAGATCAGTTTATCAATAGACTGTAATAACCATAAATATTCATCCAGTCCTGCAGCATGTAAATGTACTAAGCAAATATTAATATATCACTATAGAGAAACATATTACGATAATAGTAAGGGACTTGAAAAACCCACTTTAAACAATGGATATATCACCCAGACAGAAAATCAATAAGGAAACACTGGACTTAAACTACACCAAATGGACCTAAACACATATTAAGATAATTTCAACCAACAGCAGCAAAATATACATTCTTTTCAAGCATGCCTAGACCTTTTCCCAGGATATGCCTTAAGTCACAAAACACATGGTGGCAAATGTAAGAGAACTGAAATTATACCAAGTATCTTTTCTCACCACAATGCTATGAAAAGGGAAATCAGTAATAGAAAAAAATTCACAAATGTGTGGAAATTAAACATGGTCCTGAACTGACAATGCATCAAAGAAATAAAAACAAATAAAGTGAAACAATGAAAATGGAAACACAATATGACAAAATTTATGTGATGCAGCATTCCCTAAAAGGGAAGTTAATGCCTACCTTAAAAGAGAGCTCTCAAACAAGCAATCTACATGTACACCTCAAGGAACTAGAAAAAGAAGAACTTAAGCCAATGCTGGTGGAAGAAAAAACGTGACAAAAGATCAGAGCAAAAATAAATTGAGAAAAGATACAGATGTCGTGAAAAGAAGGGCCATCTATACCCCAATGTTCATAGCAGCAATGGCCACAGTTGCCAAACTGTGGAAAGAGCCAAGATGCCCTTCAACAGATGAATGGATAAAGACGATATGGTCCTTATATACAAAGGAGCATTATGCCTCCATCAGAAAGGATGAATACCCGACTTTTGTCTCAACATGGATGGGACTGGAGGAGGTTATGCTGAGTAAAATAAGTCAACAGAGAGAGCCAATTATCATATGGTTTCCCTTATTTGTGGAGCATAAGGAATAACACGGAAGACATTAGGAGAAGGAAAGGAAAAGTGAATTGGGGGAAATCAGAGGGGGAAACAAACCATGAGAGACTGTGGACTCTGAGAAACAAACTGAGGGTTCTGGGGGAGGGGGTGGGGGGTTGAGTGAGCCTGGTGGTGGGTATTAAGGAGGGCACAATTGCATGGAACACTGGGTGTGGTGCATAAACAATGAATCTTGGAACACTGAAAAAAATTTAAAAAATAAGTAAATGGAGATTAAAAAGATAATAGAAAATATTATAACTAACAGGTGTATTTTTTTCAAATATGAGAAAGTTGACAATCCCTTAGCTAGACTAAAAAAATGGAGACTCAGAATGAAAGAGTAGACATTATACCTATAGGAAACACCAGGACCAGATGATTTCATTGGTGAATTCTACCAAACATTTAAAAAAATGAACACCACTTCTTCTCAAACTCTTCTTAAAAACAAAAGAGGAGGGAACACTCCTAAACTAAACTTTTAAAAAAGATTTTATTTGGGACGCCTGGGTGGCTCAGTTGGTTGGGCAGCTGCCTTCGGCTCAGGTCATGATCCCAGCGTCCTGGGATCGAGTCCCGCGTCGGGCTCCTTGCTCATCGGGGAGCCTGCTTCTCCCTCTGCCTGCCATTCTGTCTGCCTGTGCTTGCTCTCTCTCCCTCTCTCTCTCTGACAAATAAATAAAATCTTAAAAAAAAGATTTTATTTATTTGATAGCGAGAGAGGGAACACAAGCAGGGGGAGTGGGACAGGGAGAGCAGTCTTCCTGCTGAGCAGGGAGCCCAAGGGCTCGATGCCAGGACTCTAGGATCATGACCTGAGCCAAAGACAAAT
Organism: Lutra lutra; assembly: GCF_902655055.1. NCBI lineage: Eukaryota > Metazoa > Chordata > Mammalia > Carnivora > Mustelidae > Lutra > Lutra lutra. Next base: position 66,525,432 of record NC_062282.1, read on the forward strand.
GCTTAACTGACTGAGCCACCCAGGTGCCCCCTAAATTAATCTTTATTTTATGAGGCCAGCATTACCCTGATACCAAAGTCATATCAGGAAACTAGGTATAGGGATATTGGCCTGTGGGTTTTTTGTTTGTTTGTTTTTAAGATTTATTTCTTTATTTTAGAGAGAGAGGGAACAAGAGCAGGAGGGGCAGAGGGAGAGAATCTCAAGCAGACTCCACACTGAGCACAAAGCTGGATGTAAGGCTCGATCTCATGACCATGAGATCATAACCTGTGATCTTATATACAAATATAAGAGTCTGTCACTCAACCAACTGCACCACCCATGCACCCTCCTGCCTGTGCTTTTCTTATAAATATATTTGCAAAAAATCTCAATAAAATTCTAGCAAACCAAATCCAACAGGACATTGAGAAGACTGTACACCATGATCAAATGGGATTTTCCCCTGGGATGCAAAGGTAGTTCAATATATGCAAATAATTAAATGTAATAAATTAATAAAATGAAGACAAAATCAGAGAGGGAGACAAACCATCAAAGACTTTTAATCATAGGGAATAAACTGAGTGTTGCTGGAGGGGAGTTGGGTGGGGGGATGGGGTAACTGGGTGCTGGACATTAGGGAGGGCATGTGAGGTAATGAGCACTGGCTATTCTAGAAGACTGATAAATCACTGACCTCTACCTCTGAAACCAGTAATACATTATATGTTAATTAACTGATTTAAATAAATATGGAAAAATCTTATAATCATCTCAATAGATGCAGGAAAAGCATTGGCCAAGATTCAACATCCTTTCATGTTGAAAACACTCAAGAAACTGGGTATAAAAGGAATGCATCTCAACATAAAGTCTATATTAAAAAAACCTCAATGGTATAAAACTGAAAACTTTCCTGCTAGGATTACGAATAAGATCAAGGTGCTCACTCTCAGCTCCTATTCAGCACAGCTATAAGTCCCACTAGAACACTTAGGCAAAAAAAGAAATAAAAGGCATCCAGATTGGAAAGGGAGAAGTAAAATGATTTCAGTTTACAGAAAATATGTTTTACATAGAAAATCCCTGAAGACCCTACCAAAAAAACTATTAGAACTAATCACCAAATTAAAGTTACAGGAAATGAAATTAATATAAAAAGATTAATTGTGGGGACTCCTGGGTTAAGTGTCTGCCTTCGGCTCAGGTCATGATCGCTGGGTCCTGAGATCAAGTCCCGCATTGGGCTCCCTGCTCAGTGGGGAGACTATATCTCCATCTGCCTGTTCTGCCTGTAGCTCTCCCTGCTGTGCTTTCTCTCTCTCTCTCTGACAAATAAATAAAACATTATTTATTTATTTGTCAGAGAGAGAGAGATCACAAGTAGGCAGAGAGGCAGAGAGAGAGGGGAAGCAGACTCCCGGCCGAGCAGAGAGCCCAATGTGGGGCTCGATCCCAGGACCCTGGGATCATGACCTAAGCCGAAGACAGAGGCTTAACCCACGGAGCCACTCAGGTGCCCCAAATAAATAAAATCTTAAAAAATATACATTGTGTTTCTATACACTAAGAAAAAACTATCTGAAAAAGAAACACAATTCCATTTACAAGAGCATCAAAATATGTAGGGATATCTTCAACCTAGGAATGAACATCCTGCCATTTGTGGAAATATAAATGGACTTTGAGGACTTTATTCTATGTGAGGTAAGTCAGAGAAAAACATGTGTTATCAGTCACGTGCAGAATCTAAAAAAGCCAAACTCCCAGAAACAGTAAAATGGAGCGTACCAGGGCCTGGGGGATAGAGGGAAACGACAAATACTGACCGAGGGTACAAACATACAATGAGTAGGAAATAAGCTCTAGGAATCTAATGCACTGGATAGTAAATACAACAATGGTATTATAACCATTTAATTTGCCAAGAGATTAAAACATAATCTAATCACCAAAAAGAAATATAATGTAACATGATAGAAATGCTAATTATTGCTACGGCAACTGTATTGCAATATATAAATGTATCAAGTTAACATCTTACACAACTTAAATTTTACAGTATTGTATACCAAATCTATTTCATAAAAAAATTTTAGACACTATGAAATAACTGAATTCACTGATGAATAAATTGTTAAATAATAACATTGTTAAAATGCTCATACTACCCAGAGCGATCTACAGACTCAATGCAAGCCCTCTCAAAATTCCAATGTCAGTTTTCATAGTACGAGAAAAACAATCCTAAAATTTTATGTAACAACAAAAGACTTTGAGTCACCAAAAGAATCTGAGGAAAAACAAAGCTGGTAGTCATTATTCTTTCTGATTTAAAACTTTAATATGAATCTGTAGTAATCAAAACAGAATAGTACTAGCGTAAATACAGACACACAGAAGAACAGAACAGAATCTAGAGCCCAGAAATGAGCCCTTGCATATATGGTGAACTAATATTTCAGGAGGAAATCAAGAAGATTCAACAGAGGAAAGATAGTCTCTTCAATAAGTGGTGTTGGGGAAACTGGACAAGAACATACAGAAGAATAAAACTGGACTCCTATCTTCTACCACTCCCCTAAATTAACTTGGAGTGGCTTACATTCTTATACGTAAGATCCTGAACTGTAAAACAACTAAAAGAAAACACAGGGAATATGTTCCTTGATATGGGTCTTGGCAATGATTTCTTTGGATATGACAACAAAAGCACAAGCAACCATGGCAAAAATAATCAAGTAGAACCATATTGAATTACAAAGCTTCTGCAAAGCAAAAGAATTAGGAAAACTAAAAGGTAGTCTACAAACAGCAGAAAATATTTTTAAAGCCATCTATCAGATAAGGAGTTAATATAAAATCTATATAAGTTATTCATACAACTCAATAGCAAAAACCCAAGCAATCTAATTAAAAAAATGGGGGGAGGACCTGATAGACATTTTTCCAGAGAGGACATACAGGTGGGTAACAGGTACATGAAAGGTGCCCAACATCACTTCATCAGAGAAATGCCAATCAAAACCACACTGAAATAGTATTTCACACGTGTTAAAACAGCTATATTGAACAGATAAGAGACACGTGTTGGCAATGCCGTGGGAAAAGGGGAGCACTATTCTGGGAATATAAAATGGGAAGCCACCATGGAGAACAGTATGGAGTTTCCTCAAAAACATGAAAAATACTACTCCCATATGACTGAGCAAATGCACTCCTAGGTAGTATATATATAAAGGAAATGAAAACAGAACCTTGAAGAGATATTTGTAGCTTCATGTTCATTGCAGCATTATGCACAATAAACAATATGTGGAATCTATCTACCTGTATATCGAAAGATAATGGATAAAGAAAAGGTAGTATATATTCACAAAAATGGAATATTTTTAAAAAGATTTCATTTATTTGAGAGAGAGAGAGAGAGAGCATAAGCAGGGTGAAGGTGGCAGAGGGAAGAGGGAGAAGCAGGCTCCCCCTGAGCAGGGAGCACAAGGTAAGGTTTGATACCAGGACCCGGGAATCGTGACCTCACCTGAAGGCAGATGCTTAACTGAGTGAGCCACCCAGGTGCCCCTGTCCACACAATGGAATATTATTTAGCCCCATGAAAGGAGGAAATTCTGACTTTGCAACAACACATATGGAGCTTGAGGACATTAAACTAAGGGGAGAGGGGCGCCTGGGTGGCTCAGTGGGTTAAGCCTCTGCCTTCAGCTCAGGTCATGATCCCAGGGTCCTGGGATCGAGCCCCGCATCTGGCTCTCTGCTCAGGGGGAAGCCTGCCTCCCCCTCTCTCTCTGCCTGCCTCTCTGCCTACTTGTGATCTCTGTCAAATAAATAAATAAAATCTTAAAAAAAAAAAAAACTAAGGGGAGAAAGTCAGAGAATGACAAGTATTTATTTATTTATTTGACACACACACAGAGAGAGAGAGAGATCACAAGTAGGCAGAGAGGCAGAGGGAGATGGGGAAGCAGGCTCCCTGCTGAGCAGAGAGCCAGACCCTGGGCTGGATGCCAGGATCCTGAGACCATGACCTGAGCTGAAGGCAGAGGTTTAACCCACTGAGCCACCCAGGTGCCCCAAGTTTTTTTTTTTTTTTTTTTTTTTTTAAATCAAGTATTACCGTTTAGTTTCAGGTGAACAGTGTAATAATTCAACAATTCTATATATTTCTCAGTACTCTTCAAGCGAAGTGCACTCTTAATCCCCTTTATCAATTTCCCTTGTCACCCTACCTGTCTCCCCTCTGGCAACCACCAGTTGTCAAAAGAAAGACAAGAGCCCTTTTGGATGTTACATCTTTTTTCCTTTGTTAGTTTTGTTTCTCCAATTCCATATATGAGTGAAATCATATGGTATTTGTTTTTCTCTGACATTTCAGTTAGTATTGTACTGTCTAGGTTCTTAAGTCGTCATTTATGTGCAGACTCTTAAAAAAAACAATCTCATAGACACAGAGAGCAAAATGGTGGTTGCTAGGGGCTGTGGGTGGCAGAAATGAGAATTTGGTCAAAGTGCACAAACTTGCAGCTATAATATCACTAAGTTCTGGGAATCCAGTGCATAACATCATGATAGTGATTAATGATACTGTATTATATACTTGAAAGTTGTTAAGAGAGTAAATCTTAAATATTACCACTCTTCCCCCAAATTAAAAGTGAGAAGACAGATGTAGTAACTAAGATCACTGTGGTAAGCATTTGCGATGCATGCCTGTATCTCATCAGACTGGACACTTTAAACTTCACATGTTATATGTTAATATTTCAATAAGGGTAAGGAAAAATAAACAAAAATTTAAGAAGAAAAGTAGATTATAATTAAAGCTAAAAGAAGTTACTTCAATTAAGAGCAGGCTAAAGTTGAATTTTATACAATAGAATATATTCACCAATTAATGCTTATGTCCTGCTGACTACATTGTCAGTTGCATGAGAAAAATTTCCTAACCTTAATCATGTCTTAATTCTTAGGAATCATTGGGAATGAACACATCCATCTTTCCAAGGAAATTGCCGATTTTCTTTTTTTTTTTTTCAAAGATTTTATTTATTTATTTGACAGACAGAGATCACAAGCAGAGAGGAAGGCAGAGAGAGAGAGAGGAGGAAGCAGGCTCCCTGCCGAGCAGAGAGCCTGACTCGGGGCTCGATCCCAGGATCCTGGGACCACGACCCGAGCCGAAGGCAGAGGCTTAAACCCACTGAGCCACCCAGGCGCCCCACAGAGTAAGGGGGTGGGGCACCTGGGTGGCTCAGTGGGTTAAGCCTCTGCCTTTGGCTCAGGTCATGGTCCCAGGGTTCTGGGATCAAGCCCTGTGTCAGGCTCTCTGCTCAGTGGGGAGATTGCTCTCCCCCGACCCCTGCCTGCCTCTCTGCCTACTTGTGATCTCTCTCTCTGTCAAATAAATAAAATCTTTAAAAAAAAAAAAGAGTAAGGGGCAGATGAAATCCCAATTATTTATTTTCGCTTTTAAAAAGATCCTACACAGTGAAGGAAACAACCACCGAAACCAAAAGCAAATTATGCAATGGGAAAAGATATTTACAAGTGACAAATGTGATAAAGGGTTAGTATTCAAAATACATAAAGAACTTATAAAACTCAACACACACATAATCTGATTAAAACATTGGTAGAAGACATGAACAGGCATTTCTCCAAAGAAGACATCCAGATGGCCAACAGACATCTGAAAAGATGCTCAATATCATTATCAGGGAAATGCAAAAAGAAACTACGAGAGATAACCTCATACGTGTCAGAATGGTTAAAATAAAAACACAGGAAACATGTGTTGATAAGAATACAGAGGAAAAACCTTCGCACACCGCTGGAAGGAATGCATACTGGTGCAGCTACTGTGGAAAACAGTGTGGAATTTCCTCAAGAAGTTAAAAATAAAACTGCCCTACAATCTAGCAATTGCACTACTAGGTATTTATGCAAAGAATACAAAAGTACTAATTCAAAGGGATACATGCACCCTGATGTTTATAGCAGCAGTATCTACAATAGCTAGATTATGGAAACAGTTCAAGTGCCCACTGCCTGACGCACAGATAAAGAAGTGATGTATATATACAATGGAACAGTACTCAGCTATGAAAGGATGAAATCTTGTCACTTACAATGACATGGATGGAGCTAGCGTGTTATTGTGCTAAGCAAAATACATCAGCCATAGAAAGACAAATACCCTGTGATTTCATTCATATGTGGAATTTAAGAAACAAAACAAATAAACTAAGGGCAGAAGAAAGAGAGGAGGAGGTAAACCAAAAAAGAGATTTATAACTATAGGAAACAAGCTGACAGTTCCCAGAGGGGAGGTCGGAGAGGCTGGGTGAAACAGGTGACAGGTGTTCAGGAGAGACGTGCTGAGATGAGCATGGATGACGTGTGGGTGTGGAATTACTACATGGTGCACTTGACACTAATATTACACTGTGCATTAACTAACTAGAATTTATCATTTTTTTAACTGGAAATTAAATAAAAACTTTAAAAAAAAGGAAGGCAGAGAGAACAGTAAGTTTAGGGCTCAAACAGTACTCATTTCCCTATAACTTAATTTTCGAATTATGTGTGAGACACTCAGAAATCCTAAAAGAATTAACTCTCAGATATTTTAATTACTCAGACCTATAAATATTCCTATCGTGATATCAATAAAGGCAAAAAATTAATTTCTCCCTATGCACCTTATAGTTAATAATATGCAAATTGCTTTTCACGTACTGTTGGATTTTTAAATACTTAAGGTATTGAGCATTATTCATCAAATTGTAAATACTACATTCTCTGATTTTTAAGATCCCCTTCTGACCCTGATAAATAGAAATCACAAAAAATGTTTGGCTTTGAGCGGGTGGTATGTGCCAATCGGAAGCATGACCTGTACAGAGGAAAATTCACAGAAAGCCTTTGGTTGCTTTGTATAAAAATATTTCAGAAGAAACATTTAGGATTCCATGGGCACATCTGTGGTTGTCACAGGGGAGCATTTTGCAATTGTGTTATGTGGGGGGAAAAATTCCTTTCAAAATTAAAATAATGACAAATGCATGAATATAGATATGATAATTCTTTCAATGAGTTTATTTTTTTTAAAGATTTTATTTATTTATTTGACAGAGATCACAAGTAGGCAGAGAGGCAGGTAGAGAGAGAGGAGGAAGCAGGCTCCCCACTGAGCAGAGAGCCCAATTCGGGGCTTGATCCCAGGACCCTGAGACCATGACCCGAGCCAAAGGCAGAGGCTTAACCCACTGAGCCACCCAGGGGCCCCTTAATGAGTTTTTTTTTAAGATTTTATTTATTTATTTGACAGAGAGAAATCACAAGTAGGCAGAGAGGCAGGCAGAGAGAGAGAGAGAGAGAGGAGGAAGCAGGCTCCCTGAGGAGCAGAGAGCCTGATATGGGGCTCGATCTCAGGACCCTGAGATCATGACCTGAGCTGAAGGCAGAGGCTTAGCCCACTGAGCCACACAGGTGCCCCTATTTTTAATGAATTAAGAGAGAAAACAAGTAACAGCTATCAGGTGGAAATTATTCATCACTTTTTCAGATATCAGAAGTAGAGGAAAATAAATGATATTTTAAAAATCTGAGTTAACTTGTTTTTCATTCTTTCCGTTTTAAGTTCTGTAAGTGACCAACAATGTAATATATCCATTAATCATCAGCTGATTTCTGGGAACAAGAATGAAGAGATACTGTCTAAAAAATAGTCTTGCCTGGATGAAATAGCATTAGAAGTTTAAAAAAAACGCATCAATACAACATCTGTATACCCACTCCTTTCAGATTTTAAAAATGGGACGCCTGGGTGGCTCAGTTGGTTAAGCAGCTGCCTTCGGCTCAGGTCATGATCCCAGCGTCCTGGGATCGAGTCCCACATCGGGCTCCTTGCTTGGCAGGGAGCCTGCTTGTCCCTCTGCCTCTGCCTGCCACTCTGTCTGCCTGTGCTCGCTCTCGCTTCTCTCTCTATGACAAATAAATAAAATCTTAAAAAAAAAAAATAAAAATGCATGTCAGAAAAAGCAACTGGTTTTTGGTTGCTTTTTCTGACATACATTTTTAAAATCTGAAAGTACAACACCCAGAGAAAGGAAATTTTTAAATACTTCAGAAGGACACAAAAGTAGTTTTGAAAAAATGGAAGGAAACACCATTTAAAAAAATTTAACAATCAAACATTATAAAAACATCAATCCACACTAGGTAAAATATAAATCTACTGTGTTCCTACTCAAACTATCAAGATTTGGGGTCATTATGAAGGTCATATAAAAAAAATGACTAGACAAAAAAGATCAGGAGGCAGTGTAGAATTGGAACTACCAGATATTAAAATAGAGGAAAATGACTTTCTCATAAAACAATATGCTATTTATACATGAACAATCAATGAACAAAAAATCACATGAACAAAAAGTAAAATTGGTAATATATGTAAAGTATAATATGTAGTAGATTATACCAAGTACTTATGAAAGGATAATATGTAGTAGATTAAGTCTCAGGGAAAAAAAGAGAGTTTTTGATCAATGTTTTAAAGGCAGTTCAAGGGGTGTCTGGGTGGCTCAGTGGGTTAAGCCTCTGCCTTTGACTCAAGTCATGGTCTCAGGGTCCTGGGATCAAGCCCTACACCAGGCTCTCTGCTCAGCAGGGAGCCTGCTTCCCCCCTCCCTTTACCTGCCTCTCTGCCTACTTGTGATCTTTCTCTCTGTCAAATGAATAAATTAAAAAATCTTAAAAAATAAAGGCAATTCAATAGTTATTAAAAAAAGTAAAGTTGAAACTGTATATCATTATGTTCACTAGGAAAAACTCCAAATGAATCAGAAATCTGAATGTTTAAAAATAAACCATGCAAGTACTACAAGAAAACATTTATTAATTATCTAAGTTGGAGTTGGAAAGCCTGGGTATTAGTTCTCAAAATTCAGAAGCATTAAAAGATGAATAAGTTTCACTGTTAAAAAAACAAACAACAACAACAACAAACAAACTAACCTGGAACACAGACATACACACACACTTCAAACTAAAACCAGAATATATGTGCAGATTTTTTTTTTTTTTTTTTTAATTTTTTTATTTTTTTCAGCATAACAGTATTCATTATTTTTGCACCACACCCAGTGCTCCATGCAATCCGTGCCCTCTACAATACCCACCACCTGGTGCCCCCAACCTCCCACCCCCCACCCCTTCAAAATTCTCAGATCGTTTTTCAGAGTCCATAGTCTCTCATATGTGCAGATTTTTAACATAGATGTTTAATTTCTGTGTTCATTCTTTTCCTCTCTCTCTCCCTCCCACCCCATCCTTCCTATTATATTTCTGTAAGTATTTAAGAAAAGCAAATTCTCAAAAAAATGGGCAAATAACATAAAAATATATTTGACAGAGAACATAGCATAAATATGTTTAAATTTAGGAAAAATTCTAAGACTCACTCATAATAAAACAATTTCAAACGAAGAGATATTTTAAATTTTTCTTAATTTTTAGTACATCAAAATCTACAAAATTTGACAAAACACTCTATTGCCCTTGTTGGACGAGGGGAAGCTATTCTCATAGTTCACTGGTGTATATGGGTAAAATGATACAAAATATATTGTGGGAAATCTGACACTACCATGAAACACTGGATAGCAAATTCACTGCTTAGGCGTCCAACCTACATGTAGTCCTTTGCAAATAAGGTCGAAAAAATTGGTGCCAGTGTTATCCACTGTACCATTGGTTACAGCAAAAATTTAAAACAGTGCAAATGCTCAAATTAAGGTACTCTTTAAAATTTAAAAAAAAAAAATGGTACATCAACCCAAAGGAATACTATATAACAGTAGAAGACAATGAAGGAGATGTTGAGTCTCCTTTATCTGAGTAGTGGTCAAAGTGAGTGTAGAGTCAAAAGCAAAAATTTTCTGGGGCACCTGGTTCAGTCAGTTAAGCATCAACCTTCAGCTCAGGTCGTGATCTGGGGGTCCTGGGACCCAGACCAGAATTGGGCTCTCTGCTCAGCAGGGAGTCTGCTTCTCTCTCTCCCTCTGTACTCTCTCTCAGGTAAATAAATACAAATCTTTTTTGAAAAAGTAAAAATTTTCTGAGTATAGCCATGCAATTTTTCATCTTTAAGACTAAGGGAATATTTTACATATTCAAAACATTTGGAAAGAATTTTCTAACATCTAAATTGAGTACCACTGAGAAAACTGATCCCAACTCCATGTCAGATTATTAACAACCAAATAAACTGAAGAACAGAGGCTCTTCAGGCTACATTCTTAATGGAATTTACTCTAAAGCAAGAAAAGAACTGAAGAAAAATCTTGTAGATTTTAATGCAAAAATATATTTCTGCATTAATTGAAACATATTACATACATCTTTTAACTTAAAGTATATGGCTTTATGCACAAAAAATGCCAAGAAGCAATGATATCCAAAAGCAATACCCTTTATACCAACTTGATAATTTGGAATATGTACTATGAAGACTCACCAAAGATAGATTTTTGAAAGCAAGTAAATGGAAGGTTATCCTGAATCTAACCAAGCCTTCATATTTATACATCTATTTAAATGTCAATAGAAAAAATAAAAAATAGTACACATAGGAAAACAGTAAAATAAATCTAGATTGTTGTACACTCTGTAAAATATCTGGCATGGTGTCAACCAAATGTCTATATTTTAAAAATAAGGAGTTAGGAATCTTGGAACACTGAAAAAATAAATAAAATTAAAAAAAAATTGGAAATTAGAAAAAAAAAGAAGTTAGGGAGCTCTTCTAGATTAACAGACTGAAAAGACATATTGACAAAGCATAAGAAATAATTATTGATAAAAAAGATTAACGGGGGCGCCTGGGTGGCTCAGTGGGTTAAAGCCTCTGTCTTTAGCTCAGATCATGATCTCAGGGTCCTGGAATCGAGCCCCGCATCGGGCTCTCTGCTCAGCAGGGAACCTGCTTCCTCCTCTCTCTCTGTCTGCCTCTCTGCCTACTTGTGATCTCTGTCAAATAAATAAATATTTAAAAAAAAAGATTAATGGGATATGTTATTTTCACATATGCTCATATTCACATTTGCACATATTTGTGTAGAGTCACAAATATGTGCAAACTTTTGACTCTACACACATTTCACATTTGCACATATTCACACATGAATATGCTCTATAATATTTAAGATGAAAATGATCATAGTGTCTTCAGCTTATTGTGAAATTATATATATACATGAATATAAATACCTACATGAATACCCACACACATAATTACAACCATATGCATGTGTGTAGGCAGACAGAAAGGGAGAAGAAACAAATCGAGCAAAATAATGATTATCTATGTGTGGGTTGTGGTGTTTACTGTGTTATTTCATTTATGTTGCCTGATTGCAAATTTGTATAAGAACTAGTTTAAAAAAAAAAAAGTGTACTCAGATCTACTTCTTTGAAGCAGACTATGTGTTGCCAAAATGTTCTGTAATTCAATTCAACTCAGTTTGACTTATTAATTTTATGTAGAGAATTTCAAAAGGTGAAAGTTGCTACTCAATTTGAAAAGCTAAACAATTGCTTACAATATAGAATACAGTGCTAAGATAAATGAAAAGTGCTTCAGAAATTCTTCTTTTGGAAATTACCTAAAAAAAAAAACTGTATGAAAATGGAGATGATCAGTTTATCATGCATTCCATTTGAGGATTCTAAACTAGGAAAACCTGGATACAGAGAATAATGAAGACTTTTCCTATAAGACCATCTGCTAACTTAAGGCTTAAGAAATATCTCTACTAGAAACATTTTAGGACAGGAAGAGAAGCAGCCATATTTTCAATTTACATTCAGTATGTCCCCTATTATTTAGATAATACACTGTCAGTAGTCTCAATTTTCTGGAACATGATCATGGGTTGATTAGTAACAATAAAAGTGGGAAGAAGATAGGGATCCTTGGGATTACAAATGATAAATATACTTCCATTGGATTAGTGAGAATAGTGAGATCTCAGTATAGTGAGATTCTGGCAGGGATAGGAGAAAATGAAAAGTAACTAAATGGACATCAATTTAAGGTTACATATATAATATCGTATAGTGTATAATATATACAGTAATATATAATATCAGTTTGAGGTCAAATAATATATATTTAAAAGGCTCCCAAGAATACATTTACTTAATAAGCAGTAAACAAATATAATGAATGCTGGAAATACACACTCTGGTGGATGAATATTAAGGACAGGACAATGGAGAAGCCAGTGTGTTCTAGAAATCATTTTAAAAATAGTAGCTGTCATGAGGTGCAGCCTATAAAATTATAATTAAATCAAATAAATCTAGGAGAGTAAAAGAACAAAGAAATGTCCAAATAAGTTAATTTCTCTATTACCCTTAAATATTTTATGGATTTAATTCCATACCATTGTACTAAGGGAATGGTATCAGATAACTTTTTAAAGTTCATTCTGAGATCGCCTATATTACCAGGAACTATGCCAAACTGCCTTTGTGTTTGCACAGACTGATAACACCTGAAGCTAGAAAATGCTAGAATGAGGGCGCCTGGGTGGCTCAGTTGGTCAAGCCTCTGCCTTAGGCTCAGGTCGTGATCTCAGGGTCCAAGGATCGAGCCCCACATTGGGCTCTCTGCTCAGCAGGGAGCCTGCTTCCCCCTCTCTCTCTGCCTGCCTCTCTGCCTACTTGTGAACTCTCTCTGTCAAATAAATAAAATCTTTGAAAAAAAAGAATTGCAGAATGTTTATTTTTTCGACTTTGACATAAACACTTAACTCTTTCCTATTTTAAAAAGCTCTATGTAACATATGCATCTAATACTTAATATTTACATCAGGAATATTCCCCTTTATTTCCAATTAAATAAGTGAATTTTAAGACTTGTGTCTCCTGCCATCACCTGATGTAGTCTCTCTCATTTTTCCTTATATAGAAGTTTAAGTAAAAATATCCAAAACTTGGACAACTAAGATTTCAAGGTAACCTACTAGTCAATACATCCAGAAAACCATGAGAGGTGAAATCCAACTAGCTAATATATACTGAAATATGTTTTCTTCAAATCATGAAAGAAATACAAATTAATGTATCTTCTTGTATTTTTGCTAATAAGAGTAAAAAGATTTGAAAGGGAACAGTTCATCTGACATGGATACAGTGAAATAGTGCTCTCTATAATTAGGTAAAGAAGAATATGATGCAACATTTCTAGAGTGTGACATGTAAGATGGGGATTACTAATGTTCACATTCACTGAGAAAATAATTTATGATTATGAATTCAGTAGTTTCAGGATATAAAATCATGAAAACTAAGTTGTGTTTCAAGATGCTAACAATGAGGGGCACCTGGGTGGCTCAGTGGGTTAAAGCCTCTGCCTTTGGCTCGGGTCGTGGTCCCAGGGTCCTGGGATCCAGCCCAGGGTCTGGCTCTCTGCTCAGCGGGGAGCCTGCTTCCTCCTCTCTCTGTCTCTGCCTGCCTCTCTGCCTACTTATCTGTCAAAAAAGTAAATAAAATCTTAAAAAAAAAATGCTAACAATGAAATACCTAAAACAGAAGGAAAGCATTCCCATTTATAATAGTATCAAACACAATAAAATACTTATGAATAAATTTTACTAAGGAGGTGAAAAATCTGTACCCCATAAACTATAAGACTCTGATGAGAGAAATTTAAAAGACAAATAGAAATTCTATATTCAAGGATCAGAACAATTAGTATCATTAAAATATCCATACCACAGAAAAACTGTAAAGAGAGACAAAGAAGCCATTATTTAATAATAAAGGGGAAAATTCAACAAGAAGATATAACAATTGTAAATATTTATGTACCCCGCATGGGAGCATCCAGATATATAAAACAATTAATAATAAACATAGAGGGGACGCCTGGGTGGCTCAGTTGGTTAAGCAGCTGCCTTCGGCTCAGGTCATGATCCCAGCGTCCTGGGATCGAGTCCCGCATTGGGCTCCTTGCTCAGCAGGGAGCCTGCTTCTCCCTCTGCCTCTGCCTGCCATTCTGTCTGCCTGTGCTCGCTCGCTCTCCTCTCTCTCTGACAAATAAATAAAATCTTTTAAAAAAAAAATAAACATAGAGGAACTGATAGTAACAATAATAGTAGGGGACTTTAAGCCCCACTTAAATCGATAGATAGTTCATCTAAAGAGAAAATAAACAAGTAAACAATGCCTTTGAATGACCCATTGGACCAAGTGGACTTAACAGTTATATTTGGGATATTCCATCAGAAACAGCAGAATCCATATTCTTTTCAAGTACACACGGAACATTCTCCACAATAGATCACATATTAGGCCACAAGAAAAATCTTAAAAAATTTAAAAAGATCAAAGTCATACCATACATCTTTTCTGAACAACGCACTACAACACTGTATAACTAGAAATCAACCACAAGAAAAAATCTGGAAAGACAACAAATGCATGTTGGTTAAATAACATGCTATTAAACAATGAATGGGCCAACCCAAAACTCAAAGAAATAAAAAATTACATGAAGACAAAGGTAAATGAGAACACAGTGGTCCAAAATCTTTAGGATGCAGCAAAAGTAACTCTAGCATGGAAGTTTATGGCAATACAAGCCAACCTGAAGAAGAAAAATAAGTCTCAAACAACCTGACCTTACACCTAAAGGAGGGTGAAGAAGAATAATAAACAGAGCCCAAAGCCAGCTAGAAGGAAGGAATTAATAAAGATTAGAAGAGAAATAAATGATACAGAAACAGCAACAACAAAATCAGATCAATAAAACTAGGAGTTGGTTCTTTGAAAAAATTAATAAAATTGATAAAACTTCAGCTAGACTTATCAAAAAGGAAAAAGAAAACACTTATTAGCACTATTATAGCTGGAGACTTCAACACTGCACTCATGCCAAGGGACAGATCATCCAAACAGGAAAATCAGCAAGGAAACAATGACTTTGAATGACACACTGGACCAGATGGATTTAAGAGATAAATTCAGAAAATTCCATCCTAAAACAGCAGAATACACATTATTTTCAAGTGCACATGGAAAATTCTCCAGAATAAATCATGTATCAGACCACAAAACACTCTTGATGAATTTGAAAAGATCAAAGTCATACGATACATCTTTTCTGACCACAACATTGTAACACTAGATATCAACTATAAGAAAAACTCTTGAAAGACTACAAATATGTGTAGGTTAAATAACATGCTACTAAACAAAGAATGGGTCAACCAAAAAATGAAAGAAGACATTAAAAAATTACATGAAGACAAATGAAAAGGAAAACCCAATGGTCCAAATCAAGATGCAGCAAAGCAATTATAACAGGCAAGTTTAACACAACACAAGCCAACCTCAAGAAGCAAAAAATAAAAAATAAGTAAATAAGTAAATGATCTCAAATAACCTAACCTTACATCCAAAGGAGCTAGAAAAAGAACAAAACCCAAAACCAGTAGAAGGACAGAAATAATGAGAATTAGAGCAGAAATGAATGACATAAAAGCTAAAAAATAAATAAATAAAAGAAACCAGGACATAGTTTTTGGAAAGACCAACAAAATTGATAAACTTTTAGCTAGATTCATTAAAAAAAACTCAAAATCACAAATGAACAAGGAGAAATAGTAACACATCAAAGAAATACTAACAATTGTATGATAATATTAGGAAAAATTATATGCCAACAAATTGGACAACCTAGAAGAAATGGATACATTCATAGAAACATACAAACTACCAAAACTGAAGCAGAAAGAAATAGAAAATTTGAACAGACTGATTACCAGCAAGGACACTGAATCAGTAATCAAAAAAATTCCCAACAAACCGAAGTCCTGGACCAGACACAGTCATAGGATAATTCTAGCAGACATTTAAGGAAGAGATAATACCTATTTTGCTCAAACTACTAAAAAAAAAAAAATAGAAGAAGGAGGAATATTTCCAAGTTCATTCTATAAGGCCAGCATTATTCTCATACCAAAACCAGATAAAGACACCACACACACACACACACACACACACACACACACACACATACACACAAAGGACCTACAGGCCAGTATCTTTGATGAACATAGATGTAAAAACTGTCAACAAAATAATAGTGAATCAAATCTGACCATACAGTAAAAAAAAAAAAAAAAAATCATTCACTGTTTCAACCAGGATTTACTCCTGGGATGCAAGGGCAGTTCAATTATTTGCAAATCAATCCATGTGATTCGTCACATCAGTAAGGTAAGGATAAAAACCATAGGATCATTTCAATAGATGTAGAAAAAACATTTGACAACGTGAGACATTCATTCATGATAAAAGCCTTCAAAAAATACATTTAGAAAGAACATATCTCAACATAATAAAAGCCTTATATGAAAACCCCAGAGATAACATCATACTCAATGGGGAAAAAAAAGAGATTTCCCCTTAATATCAGAAACAAAACAAGGATGTCCACTCTTACATTTTTATTCAAAATAGCACTGGAAGTCCTAGCCACAGTAATGGGACAACAAAAAGAAATAAAAGCCATCCAAATTCGTAAGGAAGAAGTAAAATTTTCATTATTTGCAGATGACATAATACTATTATAATAAACCCAAAAGGCTCCACCAAAAAAACCTACTAGAACTGATAAATGAATTCAGTAAAGTCACAGGGTACATACAAAATCAATTACAGGAATCCATTGCATTTCTCTACACTAATAATGAAGCAGAGCAGGAGAAATTTAGAAAACAATTCCATTTATAATTGCACCAAAAGTAATAAACTACCTAGGGAAAAAAAAAAAACAAAAGAGATGAAAGGACTGTACTCTGAATACTATAAAATACTCATGAAAAAAATTAAAGATGACACAAAGAAATGGGAAGACGTTTCATGTTCATGGACTGGAAGAACAAATATTGTTTAAAATGCCTATACAAACCCAAAGCAATCCAAAGATTTAATGGAATCCTTATCGAAATACCAATAGCATTTTCTTTTTTTTTTTTTTAAGATTTTATTTATTTGTCAGAGAGAGAGGGAGAGAGAGCGAGCACAGGCAGACAGAATGGCAGGCAGAGGCAGAGGGAGAAGCAGGCTCCCTGCTGAGCAAGGAGCCCAATGCGGGACTCGATCCCAGGACGCTGGGATCATGACCTGAGCCGAAGGCAGCTGCTTAACCAACTGAGCCACCCAGGCGTCCCACCAATAGCATTTTCCACATGACAACAATCCTAAAATTTGGAACTACAAAAGATGTTGAATAGTCAAAGCAATCTTGAAAAAGAAAAACAAAGCTGGAGGTATCACAATTCCAAACTTCAAGTTTTATTATAAGGCTGTAGTAATCAAAACAGTATGGTACTGGCACAAACACCAGGTATTTACCCAAAGGATACAAAAACAATGATTTGAAGGGATACATGCAACCTGGTATTTACAGAAACATTATCAACAATAGCCAAATTATGGAAAGAGCCCAAATGTCCACTGACTAATGAATGATGAAGAAGATGTGGTATATTCACAGAAACATACAATACAATGGAATATTACTTAGGCATCAAAAAGACTGAAATCTTGCCATCTCCAACAACATGGATGGAACTAGGGTATTATACCAAATAAAATAACTCAGAGAAAGACAAACACCATATGATCACTCGTATGTGGAATTTAACATACAAAACAGATGCATATAGGGGAAGGGGTGGGGGAAGAGAGGGAAAAAACCCATGAGACCTTTTTTTAAAATTTCATTTATTTATTTGACAGAGGTCACAAGTAGGCGGAGAGGCAGGCAGAGAGAGAAAGAGGAAGCAGGCTCCCTGCCGAACAGAGAGCCCAGTGCAGGGCTTGATCCCAGGACCCTTAGACCATGACCTGAGTGAAGTCAGAGGCTTTAACCCACTGAGCCACCCAGGCGCCCCAACCCATGAAACTCAACTGAAAGAACTGAGGGTTGATGGATGGGAGATGGGCGGGGGATGGGCTAGGTGGGTGATGGCTATTAAGGCACTTGTGATAAGCACTGGGAGATGTATATAGGTGATGAATCAAATTCTATTTCTGAAACCAATAATACACTATATGTTAACTAACTAGAATTTAAATAAAAATTTGAATAAAAATTTAAAAAGATATGAAGGCAACCCAAGTGTCTATCAATTGATGAATGCATAAAGAAGATGGGCATGGAATTATTATTCAGCCATAAAAAACAATGACATCTTGACATTTGCAATGACATGGTCAGAGTTAGACAGTACAATGCTAAGAGAAGTCAGTCTATGAAAGACAAATACCATATGATGTCACTCATATGTGGAATTTAAGAAACAAAATAAACAAAGGAAAAAAAAGAGACACAGACAGAGTGAGAGAGACAAAGCAAGAAACAGATTTTTTTTTTTTTAAGATCTTATTTGTTTATTTGACACAGAGAGGTCACAAGTAAGCAGAGCAGAAGGTAGGCAGAGAAGGGGAAGCAGGCTCTTTGCCAAGCAGAGAGCCCGATGCAGGGCTCAATCCCAGGACCCTGAGATCATGACCTAAGCCGAAGGCAGAGGCTTAACCCACTGAGCCACCCAGGTGCCCCAAGAAACAGATTCTTTATTATAGTGAACAATCTGATGATTGTTCAGATTGTTCAGATGATTGAAGGAGGTTTGGGAATTTGTTAAATAGATGACGGGGATTAAAGAGTACCCTTGCCATGATGAGCACAGGGTGGTGTTTTGAGCTGTTGAATCACTCTATTTTATACCTGAAGCTAATATAACACTGTATATTAACCATCTGGAATTAAATTAAAATCTTAAAAAAAAAGAACTTACACCACTCAACAGCAAAAGACAAATAATTTAAAAAATGAACAGAAGACATGAACAGATGTTTCTCCAAAGACATAGAGATGACCAAGAGACACATTAGAAGATGCTCAACATCACTCATCATCAGGGAAATGCAAATTGAAACCACAGGGATATATCAACTCATACTTATCAGAATAGCTAAGATCAAAAACTCAAGAACAGGTGCTGGAGAGGATATAGGTAAAAAACAAGCCCTCCTGCACTGTTGGAGGGAATGAAAAGCAGTACAGCCCCTGTGAAAAACAATATGGAGGTTCCCCAACAAGTTAAAAGTAAAAATACCCTATGATCCAGTAAGCACACTACTAGCTATTTAGAATAAAGAATACCAGAACACAAATTTGAAAGGATATATACACCCTGAAGTTTACTGCATTATTTACAATGGCCAAACGAGGGAAGCAGCCCAAATGCCCACTGACAGAAGAATGGATAAAGAAGGTATGATATACATACCCATTGAAATATCAGCTATAAAAAGAATGAAATCCTCCCATTTGTAATGGCATGGAAGGATCTAGAGAGTATAATGCTAAGCAAAATAAGCCAGTCAGAAAAAGACAAATATCCTATGATTTCACTCATACATGCAATTTAAGAAACAAAACAAATGAGCAAAGGGGAGAAAGAAAGGGATGAGAGAGGGAAACAAACCAAGAAACAGAACCCCCCCTTTTTTTTAATTTGACAGAGATCACAAGTAGGCAGAGAGGCAGGCAGAGAGAGAGGAAGAAGCAGGCTCCCTGCGGAGCAGAGAGCCCGATGTGGGGCTCAATCCCAGGACCCTGGGATCATGTCCTGAGCCAAAGGGAGAGGCTTTAACCCACTGAGCCACCCAGGCGCCCCAAGAAACAGACTCTTAACTATAGAGAATGAACTGAGGGCAGGTGGGTTGGGGGAGTGGGTGAAATAGGTGATGGGGGTTAAGAGTAGACTTATCATGATGAGCACTGAGTAATGCACTGACGTGCTGAGTCACTATATTGCTCACCTGAAATTAATATAACAGTGTGTTAACTATGCTGGAATTTAAAAAAATGTGGCAAAACAGTGAAAGACAGATGAAGACATCTTCAGAAAAGCACAATGTGAGGAAATTCTTTTCAAGCAGTCCTTCCCTGCAAGGGGGAAAAAAAAATCTTAAGGCAGGTTTTTTTCAGGCTAAACAAAAATTATGTAGTTCAGAAACGTGGCTCTCTCTAAAGAAGGATAGAAATACCATGCTAACACTAATCAAAAGAAAAGGGAGTAGCTATATTAACTTCAGATGAAGCCAACTTAAGGGCAAGGAAAAAAAATTATCAAGAATAAAGTTAAAAGAGTAAGGTGGGGGACTATATAATGATGTGTACATCTCACAGAATTGTGGATCTTTTTTCTTTAGCAAAATCCCATTATCAGATCTAAAAATGTGTCGATTCTTTTGTATCTAATACCATTTCATGTGGTAGTTTGCCATTTGTCTCAAGATACCTATTTTAAAGTAGTGTATTCAAATTATATACAATGGATTGGTTGTTCGGTTTCTGAGGTCTTTGTTCACCTAGAATTTCTTCTGTTCAAATCCTTTCTCTTGTTTTGCATGCTGTCACATTGCAAAAGCCATGTAAATTGTCCAACAGTATGAACTACATACATTCTTGACTTATCTGTCTCCTTTCTTTGATGTTATTTAAATTGTTGAGGAGTTATTTTTCCTTAAAAACTGGATTATCTAGAAGTCTGCATAAATTCAGGTTCAACATTAGGAATAATGCTTCTAAGAGGTATAAAATATCTGGCTGTCTCACTTTCAATACTCATAAGATTGATCATTGATGTTCTGGTGATAATAGCCTAATTCCTCCTTTATAAAGTTCCCCATCATTTTTTTCCCCTTTTAATTGTTTACCCCTCTGCCTAAAACAATTATTTTATTAAAAAGTGCAAAATGGTAATGTTCTAATTCTGGTATTTCCTCCTCATTTATTAAATTCTTCTCTAAAAAAACCCTTTTCATTATTAGCTAAGAGTATTTGATTATACTAAAATACAGTTAATAGGAGAGCAGCAGGGAAAATATTAAATTTTGCTTTCATTGCCAATTCCAGAGTAAGGAAGTGGTGTTCTACTCAGGTGGTAATCAATAAAGTTTTTGTTTGTGTTCTATCTTGTTGTTATTGCTGTTTGACTATATCTTCTCTTTAAGTATCCTTATTAACTCATTTTTAAAATATATACTCCATTTATATTAATGAATATAATCTGATTTTATTTTTATTGCATGAGTTTTCCCACCTTGTTCAGTGGGAGTTCCTTTGTTTTGATCTCAAAGTCCTTTGGATATAAAACAATCAAGATTTTATTATTTCTTTGCTTTCTTATACAAATATCACAGACTCACCCTGAACATTTCTTATACCAGTCCTGGAATCAGCCAGGTACAATTTCAAATGTAGCAGCTGTTGTAGCATTTCAGAAGTCACACTTTTAGGAACAGGAACTGGGTAGTCATTATATTTTTCTTTATTTTTGAACAGAATTATGATGGATGGATGGTGAAGAGGCAGATAGATACCTGATAAATATATGTGTAACATTTTTTCAGATATAGAAAGACTCATCAACAGGTTACAGTCTTTAAGCTTAATGAATTAACATAACTAGAAAGTAACTTTTATTGAAGTTATAAAAAGTACATGGTAGCCTTTACAGAAAAGACAGGGAAGAGAAACACCAATAGAGAAGACCACTTTGGAGGTGAACTTGAGTTTGGTGTTCACAGGAAAGAAGGTCTTAACTAATTGTCAGTGTTGATGACAAACGTAAATCCTGAGTGGAGATGGCTGTAGGCAGTTTTAGTCAAGAGACTAGGAAGATTCCAGAACTTGCAGCAAAATTATACCATAATCTATTGCCATTAATATTTGATTTACAGAAGTCCTTTTGTTGTGAGTCAGTCTCCTTTTTAGTGACCTTCTGATGCCTATGCATGCAGATTATAGGACAGACTTTAGTTTCTGGCACTTACTTTATTTCTGTGAATACAATTTTTCACTTTAAAAAAAGTTACCTTTTAAGATATGTGGCTTCTCTATAGCTTGACTCAGAGAAAGAATATGCTGATCATGCCAATACGTATTCACAATCCCTTCCACATTTTTTTGTTTGTTTAAAATCAATGATTTAGCATTCTGGTACCTTAGTCTAAAGTACAACTACTAATAGTAGTCTAAAGTACTACTTTAGTCTACTAAAGTACTACTTTAAAGTACTAAAGTACTACTTTAGTCTAAAGTAGACTACTTTAGTTACTAAAGCTAACTAAAAGTATTTTAGTTAGCATTACTCATTTTCTCAGCTGTGGTCAGTCCTGGGTCTTTACAATAGCAAGTCTTCAAAGAAAGTTTGTTAGATAATAGCAAACACTAAGAACAGCAAGATCTCAACGAAAGGACTAGTTAATAGCAATGCCTTAAAGAAAAAAAAAGACATTCTTCCTTCAGATCAGATCTTCCTAAACCTTTTAAGGAAGTCTGAATACAGGCAGTGCAGACAGAGACAGTCTGAAAGGACCAGCTTCAAATAAAACATTTCTGGAAAATCTCTTGTTTCGTAACAGAAATTCAAGTTTATTTGACATGCTTTTTCATAATAAGGCTTTTATTTATTGAGTGCTCAGTAAATGCCAGATGCTGTGTAAGTGCTTCATTCCTATGTTCCTATCTAGTTTTCTGAATTCAGTAAACTGAGACTCCAAGAGGTTAAGTAACAGACACTCTCCATGACAGGTCAGGACTTGAACCCAGTCTATTGGACACCATATGCTCTTAAACATCCCTCTTCAGAATAATGTGCCAAGTTTATACTAGAGTTTTCCAGACTCTTGAGGTCACTGCCATCAAAGACATATATAATTACCTCATTTTTAGAAGCTTGCCATAAATCTCTAAATTATCAATCCCTCTGCCCCATCCAGAGGAATCTGGAATAGTTGATCCAGTGTGGTCTCAAAGAATAAATATTTTTAGCAAAGAATCCTGGTGATTATAATGCACAGAGTTAGGGGCTCACTTGAAGAAACCATATGCTTGTAGATTTCCTTCCAATTATCTCTGTATCAGCTCAGCTCCCTATCTTGACTTTTCCTTGTTGAGGAAAAATTCAAGCTGCTCTATCCTGAGACAAGTCCTATCTGACCCTGGAGGTGGCAGAAGTGGTAAGAAAGGAACAGAATGAATGGCAGCGAGGCTCAGCTCCATGGGTCTCCCTTGCTCCTCAGGCAAGACCAGTGACAAGTGGTTGGTAGCAAATTTATTTTAAACTTTTGCCTGTCGTGGCAGGCACAGTGCCTTCTGCTTATCATGAACACACCTGTGTAACAAAAAAGCATTTTCTCTCTGTGTTGGGAAAGTAGTATTGGTGTCTAGAGGAGAGCAGGGAAATTGAAGATCCATGACATATTGCAGTAAATGAATTTTTCTCCATATTTTTTGGCTAAGTAGTACGGATAATTTTTTTTTACATGGATTTTAAAAAGCACCTTTGTTTTTGTATACATGTGTAGGGAATTGCCATCTAAAGTGATCCTAAAAGACTCCTTAGTTTGCACATTTTAACCAGACACTTTTAACCATAATGTAATTACATTAAAATGACTTACCTTTTAGTAGACAGGCTGGCAGTCAGTCAGGAAGTTATGCTTATTTTGGTAGGATTTAAGCAGTCAAAAAAAAAAAAAGTCAACCTCTATTTGGGAAATTTAATAATATTTTTGTAAGTCTGGTTTCAAACCTCTAATAGTGTTGACCATTAAGCTACAGCAGCTTTGGTAGAAATATGTTCCTCTGAGAGCTGATAATTGGAATCTAGTTGTTACAATTAAATTTACTTGAAAAATTTCTCATGGGCAACATTTATAGAGTATTTAGATTTGGAAGAATGGCAGAAGAAAGCCTACTTTACATATTGGGTTGAACAACCAAAAAGGGTTGCCAGACTTATGTTTTCTTCTCTTTCCTCCTGAATGAATTAAAGGGATTAAGGGAATTCTGGTCCATAAGGTGGAAGGTTGCCCTGGGGACTGTAGAAGAATATTTGGATACTGAGGTTTGAGGTCCCAAACCTGGAGAATCCATGGCTCATTTGAACACTCTTGTGCAAGCATTGAGATCTGTGTGTGAACACAGAGCCACAAAAGGTGGCCACGTAAGAGCAGAAAACATCATCAGCCCCAAGGCTAAGGACTGCCCTTCTGCACTGACACGGGTTGACAGCAAGAAGAAAATGCTGTGCAGTTTAGTAAGATAACTTCTCTAGATGTGAAGCTAGGTTTCTCTGTTTCAGCAGACTACTTGGGAATGGGATAGATGACTGGATATCAGGCTAATAGGGCAAATGGGTCTCTTAATTTACCAAGTAATAATAGTGCATTTGGAATACAAGTATATGGAACAGCTCATATTCTTTGTATTCTTTGTAAATGTAGCCCAAGGAAGGAGATTATGAAGATATCGATAGAAAAAGGAAAGTTTGGTTTTTACCAGAGTAGCTTGTAAATCCTGCCCTGAGAAGCAAGAGACATGAAACTGTTGAAAAGATCACCTGTAAGACGTCTCTGGCGCCTTACAACTTGGTTCAACACTGGCTCTCAGCACCTCTGGCTGCTTCCCATTCAGAATATTTAACATCGTTGGGACCCAATTTCCTTATCTGTAAAATAAGAACAATTTAATTATTTATCTCACAGGGTTTTTTTGCAAGACTACATGAGTTACTGCCTGAAAATAGTTTTGAATAATTCCTAACACTAGAAAAATGTCATTCTTGATCTGTATTGTTTGGTTGATTGGTTCATTATCATTTTGCTTATGAGTGTGCCTTTACGACATGCATATTACCATATTTGGAAAGATTAATTTATCATAGAGGTTAATAAGCTCTTGAGTAAAGCTGCCAGATTTAGCAAATAAAATTACAGAATATCCAATTAAATTCTAATTTCACATAAATAATGATTTTTTTTCAGTATAAGCACATCCCAAGAACTTCCTGAATACTTACACAATAGTCTAACAGCTTTCAAACCCTTTAGTAAATACTGACTTTCTTCTCCTATAGCTCCAGTACAATGGAGTCATGGAACGACGTTACCTTCTAAACCATGTCAAAAAGCAACAACCAACCTTTGCTGGAACTACTAATGACAGAAGCCGTCTTTCCTAGGTGCTTGAAAGCTGTTAGAATATAGCCTAGCTGCTGCCAAAATAGAGACTCTGTAATACAGAATAAACAAAAACAACAAAGAAGAAGCAGAGCAAAGAGACGAGAAAGATTCAATGATCAAAATTGCTCTCAGTTGGGGTGCCTGGGTGGCTCAGTGGGTTAAAGCCTCTGGCTCAGGTCATGATCCCAGGGTCCTGGGATTGAGCCCCACATCGGGCTCTCTGCTCAGCAGGGAGCCTGCTTCCTCCTCTCTCTCTGCCTGCCTCTCTGCCTACTTGTGCTCTCTGTCAAATAAATCTTTAAAAAATAAAAATAAAAAAAAAATGCTCTCAGTCTCTTGAGCCAGCTGACCAGACGAGATATGCCACTGGACTTTTCATTTATAGGAACCATGAAATTTCCTCTTTACCTACCATCAACTTGTATTACATCCTTACACTTACCGGTGAAAAATTTCTAGCTAATCAAACAAGGAAAGGTCATCTACAATGCTTGTGAATCAGAGAATATTCTGAGTCAGGGGCTTCAGAATCTTACAATTCATCTTAATATGCATCTATGATCAGCATTCAATAAATAATGGTTATTGTTAGTAGCACAGTTTTTACTTAGTAAATGTCTGAAGAATGAAACATAACTAATTTGAGATGCAAGACTGAGTTGCAAAGAGAGATTTTCTATAAAAGGGCATTTAAACCAACTTGTGTCATTCTAGTTCTTCTTATAGTCAAGATGCTTTTATTTTCTAAAAGAATCCTCATAAATATTCTACAACAGCACGGAGCCATTAGAAACATTCTGACAAGTTGAATTAGACAAGTGGAGATTTTAGTTCCCTCGAAATACGTATGCTTTACATGACAAATGGATAAAAACTGCTGGGGCGATTTGAGTTTGGGTTTTGTCAAATTTTCCCTGTTTGCAAAATTGTTCAAGGCATCAGATGACCTAGAACACAGATCTTTTCCCCTGTCACTCGCTTGATACCACAAGAGTTATCAGAATACAGTTGCAGCATTATTCCATAATCCTCTCCTACATCTAATTTCTTTTAGTGATGCAGAAAGGTGGTCTTTGCTGTTGCTATCATTTTGGTCAAAATCACAATTGCTGTGACCTTATGCAATTAAAAAATAATGGGCAGTGGCATAGATCTTTGTGATGTATATATTAATTTCTGCAGTTTTGAAGCCAGATGAACACAGGCCTGAAAGTCAACTCTGCTAATGATCTCAGGCAACTTACTTTCTCTTTCTAGAAGTCAGCTTTCTTATCTGAAAACTGGACCTGTTCGTATGGTTGTTGTAAGGATTAAGTAAGTGACCTGTGTAGAGCACTCCTAAGAGTCTGAGGCACATGGGAGCAGTATGTTAAGTGATTATTAATATTAATATTAATCATTAGTAATTATAATAATAATATTAGTAGTAGTATGTTATGATTATTAATCCATTGGTCCTAATCTGCATATTCTCAAGGAGTTAGCACATTTTATTATTGGTTAACATGCCTTACTCCCATAACTGGGTGAAATCAGGTTCAGAGAAATCAAGTAACCAGTCAAGATCACACAGCCTGAATGGCAAATCTGTGTCCCAGCCTCAGATAATAATGGTGTGAAGAAATAGGGAATGTCTTTTATGGAGATGTTAATTATTTTTTTGGTGTTCTAGGAATCCATGGTCAGTATTCCCAGGGATATAGTAGGACATGAAGTGCTTGGTTTTAAATTAAAGACATCCATTTGCCTGATCATTTTTCTCTCACTAAAAGTACAATTAGCCAAACCACTTATTTTAATAATGGGCCATTTCTTGGTGCCCCTGAGTTAGGGAAGTTTTCTAAGGAAAAAAAATTCTTCTCTGAGCTTGAATTTTGAGATATAAGCTGCCTTTGTCATTTCTCCATTTTATTTTATTGATTTCTTTTCTGTTTTTGTTTTCTGTTGGTGGTTTTTGCATTATAGTTTTTTTCAAAAGAAAGATGGGGTAGCGATTCTCATATCAGATAAATTAGATTTTAAGCTAAAGACTGTAGTCAGAGATACAGAAGGACACTGCATCATGCTTAAAGGGTCTATCCACCAAGAAGATCTAACAAATGTAAATATTTATGCCCCCAATATGGGAGCAGCCAACTACATAAGCCAATTGCTAATCAAAATAAAGAGTCACACTGATATGAATACATTAACTGTAGGAGATCTTAACACATCACTCTCAGTAACAGATCATCCAAGCAGAAAATCAATAAAGAAATAAGCTTTGAATGACACATTGGAACAGATGGACCTCATAGACAAATACAGAACATTTCACCCTAAAACAACAGAACACTCATTCTTCTCGAGTGCATATGGAGCTTTCTCCAGAATAGACCACATAGTGGGTCACAAATCAGGGCTCAACCAATGCCAAAAGACTGAGATTATTCCCTGCATATTCTCAGACCATAAAGCTTTGAAACTGGAACTCAACCACAAGGAAAACTTTGGAAGGAATTCAAACACTTGGAAGCTAAAGACCAACCTGCTCAAGAATGTTTGGATCAACCAGGACATCAAAGAAGAACTTAAACAATTCATGGAAGCCAATGAGAATGAAGACACATCGGTCCAAAACCTATGAGATATGGCAAAGGTGGTCCTAAGGGGGAAATACATAGCCATCCAAGCCTCCTCCAGAAAAATTGAGAAATCCTGAATACACCAGCTCTCTTTACACCTTAAGGAACTGGAAAATCACAACAAATTAAGCCAACCCCATGCACAAGAAGGGAAATAATCAAGATTAGAGCAGAGACCAGTGAGTTAGAAACTAGAGGAAAAGTGAATTGGGGAAAATTGGAGGGGGAGAGCCGAGTAACTCATTCCTGAGGAATAAAATGATTAAAGTTTCATTACTCTCAACCTCAGATACACATGCATAGCCAGCAGGATTTATATGTTAATAGAAAGAGGGCATGTTTTGAGAGCATCTTGCTTATATTCGCTGTAACTTCTTCATCTCTTTACAGAATAATTTCTGATTTCCACTAAGCATTTGCCAACCAGATCAATTGGTCTCTGCCATATCCATTGGCCCATATTGAGACTAATATGTTAATATCATTTTCACTTTTAATGACAGGGCAAAGTAATTTCCTTTTCCTTTTTAAACAAATCCTTGGTTTTGATCATCACTGTCTTTGCCAGGAGCTATTTATTTTAATATTCAATTTTGAATAAAAGTGCCAATTGGGAAATTCTTACTTTGCTTTTAGGCTAAAAATCAGTTGTGATTTTAATTTATTTTCTTTTCCTTTAGGCAAAAGAAATGTTTTCAAAGACACTGCATTTTATAAACACTGCACATGAGAAGTTAAATACATAGAGAAAGAGAAGGTTTTTATTGTGGTGGTGATTTTTCCTCCAGAATTCTAAGAAAGTAGAGGGCTGGGCTGTGGTCCTGAGCAGTGACAAGTAAAGTTAGATATTTTATTTGTTAAAGAAGGATAAATGGCAAGATATCGGTTTTTAAGGTCTTGATTTGGTCTTTGACTGGGCTGAGAGTATCATTTCATTGCTATTAAGTAGCCCCCAACTGCACTTTCTTTACAATGATGGATGTGGTTTCGTTTGGCACAATGTTTCAGCATGGCATGCATGAGTCACAGTTGCCCTGTAAGTCCATGTTACTCCTGCAGAATGATATTAAATCTCATGTTCTCAGTTTATATGTTGACCAAGTATCTTGCCTTATTCATTTGATTCTTTGAACTTTTTCAACCTCTTGCTATGTTTTTCCCATACAAATCTATTTCTCTTGAAGGCCTGAGTTTTAGCATAGCCTTATTTTAATAGATGACTATTAAAAGGTAATTTGTGTCAATAAAATATTGTGAATCTGGGCCATCTACCTCTGAGTCTCTCTCTTTAGGCATAGAATGAATAGAGGTAGACACAGGTTAAATGTCCAAAGATTAAAAATTAAATTAAAAATTAAAAAGATTAAATTGCTAAAGATCACACAAAAGGCACCAGCAGATTCTTGTTAGTATTTATAATATTAGAAAATAGGTAATACTGGGGTGCCTGGGTGACTCAGTCCTTAAGTGTCTGCTTTTGGCTTGGGTCATGATTCCAGGGTCCTGGGATCGAGCCTTGCATCGGGCTCCCTGCTCTGCAGGAAGCCAGCTTTTCCCTCTCCCACTCCCCCTGCTTGTGTTCCTTCTCTGTATCTCTTTCTGTCAAATGAATAAATAAAATGTTTTTTAAAAAAAAGAAGAAGAAAACAGGTAATACTAAAACTGAAGGCTTTCATAAGTTAAAAAAAAAGAAACTCCAGGAGCATCTGGGTGGTGCAGTTGGTTAAGCATCAGACTCTGGTATTGGCTCAGGTCATGATCTTAGCATCGTGACATCAAGCCCTGACTAGGGCTCCAAGCTCTGCAAAAAGTCTGCTTGAGGTCTTCTCTTACTCTCCTTCTGCCCTTGACCCCTATACAAGCTCTCTCTCTAAAATAAGTACTTTTAGGGACGCCTGGGTGCCTCAGTTGGTTAAGCGGCTGCCTTCAGCTCAGGTCATGATCCTGGCGTCCTGGGATCAAGACCCATATGGGGTTCCTTGCTGGGCAGGGAGCCTGCTTCTCCCTCTGACTTTGCCTGCCACTCTGTCTGCCTGTGTTCACTCTTTCTCTCTCTCTGACAAATAAATAAATAAAATCTTAAATAAGTACTTTTAAATAAAGAAAAAAATGGAAACAACCACTAAAAGCACAAGTATTTATGTATCTTCTTAAAAATACTATTACAGAAAACAGCACCTGTGTGTTACACTTCCAACATTTAAATGACGGTGTCTTCCACAATAATAAACCCAATTTAACTCTTTAAAAGTGAACTGTTAGGGGCGCCTGGGTGGCTCAGTGGGTTAAGCCGCTGCCTTCGGCTCAGGTCATGATCTCAGGGTCCTGGGATCGAGTCCCACATCGGGCTCTCTGCTCAGCAAGAAGCCTGCTTCCCTCTCTCTCTGCCTGCCTCTCCGTCTGCTTGTGATCTCTCTCTGTCAAATAAATTAAAAAAAAAAAAAAAAAAGAGGCCAGAGGGTCTTTTTTAAAAAAGTGAACTGTTAGGGCGCCTGGGTGGCTCAGTGGGTTAAGCCGCTGCCTTCGGCTCAGGTCATGATCTCAGGGTCCTGGGATTGAGTCCAACATCAGGCTCTCTGCTCAGCAGGGAGCCTGCTTCCCTCTCTCTCTCTGCCTGCCTCTCTGTCTAATGTGATCTCTGTCTGTCAAATAAATAAATAAAAAAATCTTTAAAAAAAAGTGAACTGTTAGTAGGTAATTAAGATAGATACATACTTTTATCTTGAACACTTATATTTTACAAAATGTACATGTGATTTTATATTCTAATTTGGCACTCAAAAGATATCCTTTAAATGCCTTTTCTAAAAGCAAGTATAGTCACTGAGTATCTTAAAGGTGGCTGCCCAAAGTCTGTCTATCTCTATGAGAGGTACCATATGGATAATTTTATTTATTTATTTATTTATTTATTTGTCTCTGGGGAGGAAAGAAAATGTGGGATAATTTTGGCTGTGCTTAGTACTTAGAAGTACTAATTTATTATAGCTATAAATGTATGATTTTTCATTAACAAATTTAACTCTTTATTAATGAAGGTCAAGAATCAGACAGCATTTTTAAATTGTTGAAGAATACAGAAAGTTGAACAAGTCACCAGTAAAATAATCATTGTTTACAAAGTGAACAGCTCCATTACAAGACTGTAGCTGCAGAAATAGAAACTGAAGTGCACAAGAAAGTTTCACTTCCCCAAATTAACTTCGATTGGGACTTCTGGTTTTGCCTGGTCTTTAGATTTAAATATGCCCACTCTCGTTTGTTTCTTCAACATTATGCCTGTGAAATTTATCCATTCTGTTGCATATAACAATGTTCTTTCATTAATATACTTACTACAGTATTTTTTATATTTATAATTATATTTATAATTATATTTTTATATTTATAAATGAAGGAATGTTGCTACATTCTATTTTTTATATTTATAAAAGAATACTGTAATAAATATAAAAAATTGTTATCCTTTTTATTATTAATGAACACTTGGCTTATTTCCAATTTTACTACAATAATAGTGCAACAATAAGCAGTTTATATTGATTTTACTGACTGAATATAAACACTGAGTTGAATCAATGACAAAGAATGGAATGGCTGACCATTGGGTTTGTATTTGCTTAGCTCTAGTAGGTGTTGATCTAGTAGGTCCAACTACCTAAAATGAATGCACCAGTGTACATTTCTATCAGCACTATATGGGCAATTTAGTTGCTCTGTATCTTTGTGAATGCTTGGCATGTTTGTACATTTTTAAAATTAGGCATTTTGATCATGGGCCTTGGTATCCTATTGAAGTTTTAATTAATATATCCCTGATGACTCATTAATGTATTTTTTGGCTTTATATGTGAACTCAGTACCAAGATCTGGATCAACTGTTTTGCACATTTGCTATCTGTGTCTTGATTTTTAACTGGTTTTTAGTTTATTTTGTATTGTGGTTACTAGTCTTCATTGACTATAACTCATTGCCCATTATTTCTTCTCCTCTGTGCCTTGACTCTTCAGTCTGAGGATGGGATCTTTCAATAAGCAGAGCTTGTTCATTTCAACCTTGTCTAAATCTAATTTTTCAGTATTTCCTTTAAGGCTAAGCATCTATTAATGCATTTATTTATCTTGCCAAATAAAGAAATATTTGCATATATTAGGGATATGAAAATAGTCTCCAATATATTAATTCTTAAGAATTTTTTTTTTAAACATGGTACTGGCATGAAAACAGACACATAGGCCAGTGGAACAGAGTAGAGAGCCCAGATATGAACCCACAACTCTATGGCCAAATAACCTCCAACTTGGGGCACCTGGGTGGCTCAGTGGGTTAAAGCCTCTGTCTTCAGCTCAGGTCATGATCCCAGGGTCCTGGGATCGAGCCCACATCAGGCTCTCTGCTCAGCAGGGAGCCTGCTTCCCTTCCTCTCTCTCTCTGCCTGCCTCTCCACCTACTTGTGATCTCTCTCTGTCAAATAAATAAATAAAATCTTTAAAAAAAATCTCTTACAAAGCAGGAAAAAATATACAGTGGAAAGTGGAAAAAAGATAGTCTCTTCAATAAATGGTACTGGGAAAATTGGACAGCTATGTATAGAAGAATGAAACTTGACCATTCTCTTACACCATACACAAAGATAAACCCAAAATGGATAAAAGACCTCAACATGAGGCAGGAATCTATCAAAATCCTAGAGGAGAGGGACGCCTGGGTGGCTCAGTGGGTTAAGCCACTGCCTTCGGCTCAGGTCATGACCCTGGGGTCCTGGGATCGAGTCCCGCATCGGGCTCCTTGCTCGGCAGGGAGCCTGCTTCCTCCTCTCTCTCTGCCTGCCTCTCTGCCTGCTTGTGTGTACTCTCTCTCTCTGACAAATAAATAAAATCTTAAAAAATCCTAGAGGAGAACATAGGCAGTAACCTCTTCAACATCAGCCACAGCAACTTCTTTCAAGACATGTCTCCTAAGGCAAAGGAAACAAAAGCAAAAATGAACTTTTGGGATTTCATCGAGATCAAAACCTTCGGCACAGCAAAGGAAACAGTCAACAAAACAAAGAGGCAACCCACAGAATGGGAGAAGATATTTGCAAATGACAGTATAGACAAAGGGCTGATATCCAAGATCTATAAAGAACTCCTCAAACTCAACACACACAAAACAGATAATCACATCAAAAAATGAGAAGGCATGAGCAGACACCTCTCCAGAGAAGACAGGCAAATGGCTAACAGACACATGAAAAAATGTTCATCATCATTAGCTATCAGGGAGATTCAGATCAAAACCACATTGAGATACCACCTTACACTAGTTAGAATGGCCAAAATTAACAAAACAGTAAACAACAAGTGTTGGAGAGGATGTGGAGAAAGGGGAACCCTCTTACACTGTTGGTGGGAATGCAAGTTGGTGCAGCCACTTAGGAAAACAGTGTGGAGATTCCTTAAGAAATCAAAATTAGAGCAACCCTGTGGCCCTCCAACTGCACTACTGGGTATTTACCCCAAAGATACAGATGTAGGGAAAAGAAGGGCCATCTGTACCCCAATGTTCATAGCATCAATGGCCACAATTGCCAAACTGGAAAGAGCCAAGATGCCCTTCAACAGATGAATGGGTGAAGAAGATACGGTCCTTATATACAGAAGATCATTATGCCTCCATGAGAAAGGATGAATACCCAACTTTTGTATCAACATGGACAGGATTGGAGGAGATTATGTTGAGTGAAATAAGTCAACAGAGAGAGTCAATTATCATATGGTTTCACTTATTTGTGGAACATAAGGAATAACATGGAGGACATTAGGAGAAGGAAAGGAAAAGTGAATTGGGGAAATCGGAGTGGGAGGGGAACCACGAGAGACTGTGGACTCTGAGAAACAAACTGAGGGTTTTGGAGGGGGGGTTGGGTGAGCCTGGGGGTGGGTATTAAGGAGGGGATGTATTGCATGGAGCACTGGGTGTGGTACATAAACAATGAATTTTGGAACATTGAAAATAAAATGAACAAAAAAAGAATTCTTGTCTTTACAGTAACATTCAGAATTATTTTCATTTGAGTTAAAGTTTACCTTTTTCATACAAATATCTGTCTGAACGAGTAGCATTTACTGAAAAAATGATTCTTCCCCAAATGAAGAGCAATGTCATTTGTCATTTAAAAACATTACTCATGTTAAAGCTCTAAACGTAAGGGGACTTGCTATTATGGGTGGGTGAGTTTCCAGATTGTTCTTTCATTGTGGTATTTTTCCTGTCCTTGTAATAGTTATATTTATTTCATTCAATCAATAAGTATTAGTATGTGGTAGGATTAGTCTCCAAGGCATGTGTTCTTCCAAGAGTTTTTCTTTGCTCTTTTGCTGCTTTTCCCAATTTAAAAAAAATAAATGTTAGAATAAGATTGTTCATTTCCATCAAATATAAACTTCTGGAATTTTGAGTGCAACTCAATGGAATCAGATCAAACTCAATGGAATCCAGATCAAAATGAGCTGGAGCCATATCTTTATCATAGAGAGTTTTCTAGTCTGTCATTATAGTCTTAGGTTTTCTTTAATTAGCTTAATACTACCCTGAATATAGGACATTTTGTATGTTACATTTTTGAACTTTGTAAGATGATATTTACCTATAGAGAATATTTTATTCCTTGTTGGGCAGATAAGATTGACTAATTCAAATGTGGATTGCAATATTTGGGGAGTCTCAGTCTGACTCTGTTCTCCCCAGGTTGTTGGGTACAGCTCTTGAAAAATCTCCTGGAAGCTCCTACTTCAGGTCCAGACCTGAACTCTGTGGGTTCCCGCCCACCCCCAGCATGGCTGGTGTCTGAGAGTTGGCCCTGTGCATCCATGAGGTGTTTCAGGTACAAATTCCTATACCTCACTTTACCCTGGCATCATGGTTTCCTCAAATTTGGCTGCCTTGACAGCTCCAGACTGTTTTTGTTTCTAAAACCCTGTGATACTGTCAAAAGTTTTGCTGGTTTCCTTACCTTCTCCCAGATCCTTTATTCAGAATCTCGAATTTTTATTCTCAGAAGGTATACAAAATAGATCCATTTGTCTTTTTTTCTTATACATAATTACCCCAATATTTTATATCTGTTAAATCCATTTCTAATATAACATTATAAGTCAACTATAATAATATTTTGTAAAAAAATCACCTGTAATTTTTGTCAGGTTTTGATATCTATGTTGTATTCATGCCAAAGAAATTTTTTTTTTTATTAAAGATTTTTATTTATTTATTTGACAGACAGAGATCACAAGTAGGCAGAGAGGCAGGCAGAGAGAGAGAGAGGAGGAAGCAGGCTCCCCGCTGAGCAGAGAGCCCGACGCGGGACTCGATCCCAGGACTCTGAGATCATGACCTGAGCCGAAGGCAGCGGCTTAACCCACTGAGCCACCCAGGCGCCCCGCCAAAGAAATTTTTAAAAACTTCTTTTTCATATATTCTACAATACTTCATGCCATTTATTTATTTATTTTTTTAAGGAATTTGTTTAGTTCCCCTGTGCATCTCCCTGGTGTCTTTCCCCTGTGAAAATTCCTGGTGGGATTTTCTTTAACTATTATTTTCCTAGTTTTTCATTGGTATTGGTCTCTGAATTTTCTGTCTCTATGGGGATAGATTTTGAGGAGATTATCTTAGGAAAAATTATATATATTAACTGATTTAGAAAAAAGACTTCAAAAGAATTTATGTATTTCACCTAGGTTTTCAAATGTATCTGCATAAAACTATGCAAATTATAACTTGGTATGAACTAATTAATCTCCCTCATGCAGTTTTGTAAACCTGAATGAATCAGATTTGTTCTATGTCTTAGCAGTTATTCAAATAGGCAAGACAGGCTGTAAGGCCAGGAACACAGGTTCTTCTCACTTCTCAACCTTTGAGCAAGTCTTACTAAATACCGCAGTCTCCTCTTAGTCCCACACTAGTACAAGGAGAAGAGTATCTTTTTACTCAGGATAAAATGAGACTATCAGGACTGGCCTTAAGTGGAAGACATCTATGGCTGGTTGTTCAGCTACCTCACTGAGGTCCATTGGCAGCAAAGACAATACTGTGGCAGAAACAGGCAATATTGTTCCAAATGAATTATCAATAAATTGATATTTGCTTGAA
This sequence comes from Lutra lutra, assembly GCF_902655055.1. Lineage (NCBI taxonomy): Eukaryota > Metazoa > Chordata > Mammalia > Carnivora > Mustelidae > Lutra > Lutra lutra. Next base: position 66,561,318 of record NC_062282.1, read on the forward strand.
GAAGACCAGGAAGGAGAGAAACAAAACCAAAATAAAGTCTATTTGTATTTTGTTTCCTTAAGTAAAGAATAGATGTCAGTGGGGCACCTGGGTGGCTCAGTAGGTTAAAGCTTCTGCCTCTGGCTCAGGTCATGATCCCAGGGTCCTGGGATCGAGCCCCGTATCAGGCTCTCTGCTCATCAGGAAGCCTGCTTCCCCCTCTCTGCTTGCCTCTCTGCCTACTTGTGATCTCTGTCAAATAAATAAATAAAATCTTAAAAAAAAAAAGAATAGATGACAGTAAATTATATTGCTAGAGCTTGAATCATTCCAGTGTTACATCAAGTTTTGATAAAGTCAATCTGCAATATTCCACATTTTCTTCTCTCTCTTTTTTTAAAGATTTTATTTATTTATTTGACAGAGATCACAAGTAGGCATAGAGGCAGGCAGAGAGAGAGAGAGAGGAGGAAGCAGGCTCCCTGCAGAGCAGAGAGCCCAATGTGGTACTCGATCCCAGGACCCTGAGATCATGACCTGAGCCGAAGGCAGAGGCTTAACCCACTGAGCCACCCAGGTGCCCCAATATTCCACATTTTCAATAAAGAAACTATATCAACATAATACTTATAAGAAACAGAAGTTCTTGAATTTGTCTAAAAATAGCATATTGTGAATTAAAGAAATTTTTCAAGACTAGCAGAATATTTTTACTTTGTTTAGAAACCTATGACTAGGTTACTTGGGTGACATCCATGTTAAAATGAATGTCAAATAGTTTAAGAAGATAGGTCAGGAGGGTGTCTGTTTACTTGGGTGTTAATGGAATAAAGCCTTATAGCATTGATGAGGGAAGAGAAGGCTAGCTGAGGACAAAGGAGAAGCTGGCACCCTACCCCCCCCCCCCCACCCTTGGTGACTTGTGTGATATTCCTCAGGCACTCCTGGCTGCCCTCAAGGAAAAACAAATAGTTAACCTGTAGAGATCACAATCCTGCAAGACCTGAGTCTCCCTCACTTTACAAATATCTTAGTGATTTACAAGGAAGAGGCTTTCGTACCAACAGCCTAACTTCCAAAGACCCATAACTCAGTTCCTGAAGCCCTAACATCATCTTCAGCTCCCTACAATTGAGGGAACCTGAGGCAGAGGGAATTGTAAATAAAGTTAAATTTCTTCTAAACCTAAAGCTCATTGATGAGGACGGACAGGTGGTAGCAGGAGTGTGACATTCCTCCAGGAGGCTCTCAACTATCTCAACTATCTTACTGTTAATGCCTTACTGAAAGGAAAAACCACCTTAACTTGACAAATAGCAAAGCCTCTGGTATCCTGTGTGTCTTCTTTAAGACATGAAAGTTCTTTCAAATCCTCCCTTTTCTTTACCTCCCCTAACCTTAGCTTATAATCACCACTCCTCACAACCCCGGGGCTGTCTGCCCACGGGTCCTGTCTGTCCTGTGCTGTAATAAACCATTTTGCACCAAAGATGTCTCAAGAATTCTTTCTTGGTCATCCGCTCTGGGCTTCACCACACTGAACCTCACTTGAATTCTAAAACTTCACCAATGTGACAGGGATAGAGAGGACTGTGGCGGTCACTTGGATTAGTATTTCTCAAAACTTTTTTCTTTTTAATTTAAATCATAATAAAGTCCAAATATCAAAAAAGTTAAAAGCAAAGCTGCTTTGTTAAAATAGAAGTCCCACCTGCCCTTAAAATTCCCCTATCCCTGTTAAAAGCATATCATTAGAGGAGTTTCTGAGAAATCTCAAAGAATCCTTGTGGGTCTTAAAACCTGTGATTTGGTGCCGTGTTGCCTTTGAGACATGGGCACAAGTCCTGAGGCTGCTGAGATCCAGGCAGGCAGGAAAATGGTTCTGTTCCTCCTGGCTCTGTTCCTCCGCCACCCCAGTGGACTCCAGGGCTGCCCTACTCCCTGCTGCTCCCACAGCTTTTCCAAAGTCTTTCAGTGTAAGTGTTATGACTCTACTGAGATAAGGGAACTCAGGAGAAAATCAAAGGGAAGAACTTCCCCTCTGCGCAACTGAAAGTGAACAGAGGGGGAAAGTGGAGCGGTTATTTCTTAGTACAGTTTAAGGCAGTCAGGTTCATGACAGGAAGGCTATTCTGGTAAATTCAGCACCCCACGGACAGTGTTGTCTTTAGTACATGAATACATGAGAAAGTTACTGGCATAGCCCACACAGAAAGACCTTTTCTTTCTGGGAATTTGTTAGACTGGAGAAAGGACTTATGTCTTCAAACACATATGCTCATCTGTGGGGTTTTTTCCCTATGTTAGAAACTGTATCTTTGCTGGAATAGTGGTTTTTTTTTTGTTGTTGAACATTGAGAATAATTCATGCTTAAAGAACTCTGTAATAGGAAAAGTAAGAATGCTTGCCTCAAACTCTAGTGCCTATTTTGTGCAGGTAAAAACTGCAGAAGGTCTATTTTTCTATAAATGTATTAACATATGGAAGCATCCAAGAATACCCCTTCTGCACAGATATAGGCACATTCAGTCAAGATCCTCAGGCCCTGGAGAAATTAACAAATTGTGAAGTATTTTGGAAGACAGCTATGAGCAATGTGACTGGAAGAGTAAAGAAAGCAAATTCATTAGAGGGCTTCTGAGGTAATTTCTTTGACAGGTGATTAGCTTATTCTGCTTATCAGAATTCAGAGCAAAAAACATTAATATATTTAACATAATCTAAAAGTTTCTTGAAGTTTAGGAAGGGCTCATGAGCAGATCAATCCATCCATAATGTACCACAAGTGGGCTATAAAATAATTTTTATGCTAAATTTATGAGTACCTCCTATAGAAAGGTAATGCTATCTTCATGGACTGAGTTGAGAAAGCCCCAAAAAAGTTGAAAGAGTGCAGGAAAATACAACCTTGGGTGAGGGAAAATATCACCTCATCAAAAATGACCCGTGACTGATAGATATGGGTATGAGGAAAGAGAACATTAAATGAATTTTTACAGCTTTAGTACATAAGCTCAAAGAAACACTTTGTGTCATGTTCTAGGAATCACCAAGTTTTCCAGTATCACTGAGGGGAGCAGGCCCTATTCCTAGCTCTGTGTAGACATCCATCACTGTTCTTCTAATTCTTCCAGCTGCTCTTTTCCTGGCCTTGATTAGTTTCCTCACAAGCATACCTGGTAAGTACTCAGATGAATATTCAAGAGAACCTTCTATTGATCTCTGAAATTCTCTCTCTGGGACTCTTTCCTCACTGGATTCCCTACTGTGAACCCCTTTTGCTACTGGATCCCTTCCTCTCATGAATATTGAGTTTACTTTGTGATGTGCTAAAATCAGACTATTTGAAGTTAATCATGCTAAGTCCTTGTTATTGCTTGTGCTTTATCTATGTATCTTGAATTAAAAAGCTTACTTAGTGATGTATTGTTCTCTATTCAGTTGGCTAGTTTTCCAGATTCCCAGCTACTGCTAACACAGAGACTGATAGAACTATATGTGGGTCAGTCCCCTGACTGAAAAGTCTGAATGCAGCAAGCATGGGTCTTCCTAGGGCTCGTGTTCCTTCCCACCCCATTTCTAAGGGATCCTTTTTCTTCATTTTGTGATGTCCAGTATCTTGAAAACCACTTTTTCATAATCTTATTTTATTTTTTTTTATTTAAAAAAATTTTTTTTAAAGATTTTATTTATTTATTTATTTATTTGACAGACCGAGATCACAAGCAGGCAGAGAAGCAGACAGAGAGAGAGGAGGAAGCAGGCTCCCTGCTGAGCAGAGAGCCCGATGCGGGGCTCCTTCCCAGGACCCCAGGATCATGACCTGAGCCGAAGGCAGAGGCCCTAACCCACGGAGCCACCAGAAGCCCCTATTTGTTTTTTATTTATTTATTTATTTATTTATTTTTAAAGATTTTATTTATTTATTTGACAGGCAGAGATCACAAGTAGGCAGAGAGGCAGGCAGAGAGAGAGAGAGAGAGAGAGGTGGAAGCAGACTCCCTGCTGAGCAGAGAGCCCGATGCGGGGCTCGATCCCAGGACCCTGGGACCATGACCTGAGCCGAAGGCAGAGGCTTTAACCCACTGAGCCACCCAGGCGCCCCCCTATTTGTTTTTTTAAATAGCTTCATTTGGAAGCATAGATTTGGTTCCTGTTATTTCATCCTGGCCAGAAACTGAATTTCTGTACCGACTATCTTGCTTCTTACTGATAACTCATTTCTTATTGAAGACATTTTCATTCTGTGAATGTCAGATTATTTGTAATATTGTGTCTTATTCCTGAAAAATGGCTTCATTTTGCTCTCATGTTTGACGTTTTCCCAAATATAGAAAGTCACTTTTTTTTTTTTTAAACTATTTGAAAATCCAGATGTATTTCCTTGGACTCTTGACCTTTTATTTATTGCCCTATTGCATCTAAATGTCATTCCTTTTGGTTTTAACTATTATGTTTCTGGGTGTTTCTCTGCTTTGTTTGTGATTCTTCAATTATGCATTCAGGTCTTTATTTTCATTCGTCAAACCCATAAATTTCCAGTCCATTCTCTATTGCTGTAATCTGTTCTATATTCTGTGTATTCTTCCATCTGGAAACTACCATTATAAATGTGCTAGAACCCTCTCTTTTCCTCCTATTTCTCATATGTTTATATTTCTGTTCAAATGTGTATGTATTCCCATGTCAAACAGTTCTACTTAACAATTTTTAGGCTATTTATTATATTGAAAATTATGCTCTATTTTCATATCTAGATATTGATTTTTCTCTCTTACGTAATATTTTAAAGTTGTGTTGTCCTATGGAATTCTGATCTCTTGTCATGTGTGGTCCAGGACGGGGGATTCAAGTTTTCAAAGATCTTTTTATTTTTCCCATCCATAGCATAGAGGAAAGAAAAATTCCATTCTATAGCTACTCTCCTTCATTTTTAGAGATTATCCTGTCACTTCGAGTGCCGCAGCTCTGTGAGTGGTCTTCTTTATAGCCAGCTTCAAGCTTGCCTTCAAGTAAGGCCATGACACTGTTCACCACAGTCCACATGGACACCAAGTCCTCAGAGTCAGGCAAGAATCACCAATGTCAACTTGATTTCTTTTCTTGAGATTCTCTTCTTCCTCTAATTTGAGACAGAGCTTTCTTTTTACCATTTTTTGAAAAAATATTTGACATATAATGATGTTTTGGTGATGGTTTATCAATAGTTTTCAGGAAGTTTTGCCTGGATAGTGGTCCACATTAGATCCATTTGCTAAGATTGTCTGAAAACTTTATGTAACTTTTAATATACATTATTTAATTTATCCCTCATGATGACCCAATGAATACAGGTGGATAGAGACCAAAAAAAAAAAAAGCTAAGGCTTAGGTATTCTAAAAGACTTGACAGATTACATGATTAGTAAATGTTTTGACTGATTCAAATCCAGGTCATGACATCTTGTGGTTATGCACTTAGCCATTCACCTCCATAACCAACTTTAAAGAGATAGGACATTTTGACATCTTATAGATGTATTTTTCTAAAAGGATAAAGGACCTCAATTATTTGACCTGTACCTGACAGTTGAGTAGGAGTATATCTTATGTTCTTTGCTATTTAAGTATCTTGTGAATCTGTTCATATTACCAGAATTGGAGAAAAATGCAAGAAAATAAGGAAAAATAACATTATGAGACACTGGCAGGTGGATCAAGCTTATGTCTCTTCCTTTGCTGAAAAGTTATACTATTTCAAATTCCACAAATAGCTACTGGATCCCTTCCTCTCACAAAAATTCTGAGTTTACTTTGTGATGTGCTAAAATCAGACTATTTGAAGTTACTCATGATAAGTCCTTGTTATTGCTTGTGCTTTATCTATTTATCTTGAATTAAAAAGCTTACTTAGTGATGTATTGTCCTCAATTCAGTTTGCTATTTCAGTCATTTGCATTTAAAAAGGTGAACATGTAAAGTTCTGATGAATTTCTTGTTTCACTTCATGAATGAGGTTAAGGAGATACATGTCATTGATATATTATTATCATAGTCGTCATCACATCCCTATGCCAAAAAGCAAAGTTCAAATTATTTTCTCTAAATGTTGATATTGTCTCTATGATGCTTTTCTTCTGTCCTGCAGAATTTTCCAAAGAGTTTCTCCAAATCACATTAACTTTGGAAACTCCTGGTGAATTATACAGACACAAGCATTTGTCTCTGGTACACACAGATTACTGCTCATCTGAAGTTCTAAGATTGAACCTTACTCTTTTTCATCCAGTCCCAATGAATTTTAAAATAACACTATTTTATGAGCACAATGTCTTAATAAAATAGAAGTTTCTATCCTTAAACGTCTATCCTAAGTATTTTCCAATTCTCTTAAAATTGTGAGACTTGGACAATACACCACCCGCATGATTATTAGCACAGATAATTGTATCAGTGATAGAAAAACACTGAAGGACATAGGATGGGACTTGTTCAATATGACAAAAGTCATGTAAGCTTATGGGAATGACTGAACAAAAGAGGAATTTGTCCAGGGGTTAATGTCTAGACCCCCAAAATAGCTCACTTCAGGTATGTGAGGTATAAGTGGTTTATGAGGTGTAAGGATTCATTCCACTTATGCACAGTGAGAATGTGGACGGATTTTAGAAGCTTGCCTTCCCTGTTTTGTACTTGTGTGTTCTGCCACCCATCCCCAAAACCCCTGCCTGACTCAGCTGCTCTGCAGACTTGAATATCTTTCTGTCTATTGCACTAGGTTCTAAGCACAAACCAACTCTTATGAACTCTCTTTGAGATTCAATAAAGTTAGTCACCCCAAAACAAAGGTCAGTGGGTCCTAGCTTTAGACCTTTGTGAGATCCATTCCTGTATGGTCATATGAAATTCCAAAACCTTAATTAATACTTCCAGTGGCGAGCTTGGCCACCATGCTAATTACCAACATAATCTTGACAACTTCTTCAGAAATTAGTCTCAATCTTGTTTAGTCTAATCAATTCCTATAATAGCATAATTCTTGCCAGTTTAATTGTAGACAGGCACCATAGGCCAATATGAGAAATGAATTCAACTTCTTTAATGATATGTATAAGCCACTGAATTAACTGATGCAAATCTACCCATTTTAATATTTTAATTTGGAATAAGTCACTCTATTAATTCAGGAACTTTTTACTGGTTACTTGCACCTAAGTGTAACTTAATTGATAGATTTTCTCAATTGTGGCCATAAATTATCCTATTCTTGAATACATTTTTATGGTATTTTTACAATTTTTTACTTATACATTTTTAGAGGTAGACTCTGTATGGATGAGCAGTTAGTTCATAGTCATGCCGTTAAAGCTTCAGTCTCTACTAAGCAAGCGCCCTGCAGGAAGGTTGTATTAATTTACATCCCCGACAGCATTACATAATCACTAATAGTGGGATGAGGAGGAAGAGGAGGAAGAAGGGGAGGTGGAGAGGAAGGGCAAAGACTACTACTACTACTTTTTAATTTTGGTCATGGGTAATGTTCTATGTCCCCCGAAAAAAAGGTTTTGCCTCTAAAATTCAACAATTAAAAGACCTACAGAGATTCCTTTTCTTGAATGCACTGGATTATGTTTTTAAACACGATTGACAAGATTATTTTAAAAAATTCAAACAAATATAAGGTTGAAGAGTTAACTAAATATTTCAGAATATAGATATATAAGAGAGAGAGACAACAAAAAGAAAAAGGCTCAGTGGAGAATCTAAGGCTTTCTAGAGAGATTCATACACAGGCACATCATCATGAAATTTCAGAAGGATTGAAATAAAACAAAGAATGTAAAAGTGGAGATAATAAAAGACATTTTCAATATAATATAAATAATATTCAAAAAGTACTACCAATTACCTAGAAACTAATAAGAAAAGATTCAACATGCACTTTCATCAGCTACCAAACTGTTAACCATACCAGTATGGAATAAAAACATTTTCAAACAGAAAAACAGAAAATTTATCTCTTTTACACTCCTTTCTTTCTTACGGAGGTTGCTTCAAGAAGTAATAAGCAAACAGCGGATCCAACCTAAGAAATGAAAGAAAAGACATTATAGTTGAAAGATCAAGAATTAGAAGTATAAATGTATTATTTTTAGACATGATGATTGTCAAGAAAAGTAAAAGTCCTCTAGGAGAGTTACAAGTTGACTTTGTAGACAGTATCTGTGTTAACTAGGTACCTTACTTTTTATGGATTATAAAATAAATTTTGGAAATAAAAACTCTTATTACAACTGCTATTTATTAATAAAAATGTGTTAATAGAAGAAAACCATGTCACTAAAAATGTCTGTATACTAAATCATAAGCAGATGCATGTGGGTACATCTGCAACACTTAGTAACTGTCCCATTCATCAATAGATATATGGAACTCCAGATCCACAAAGTTCTGTGGAATCAATGAATTTCCTCATTCATTGACAACTCTGTGGACTTCTGGCTTGATGAATCCTAATACACCTGAACCCTTCTTAGAGAATAACTTATTAGTCAAAAATTCAGGAAAACTTGTATCCTTTCAAGTAAGTGTTTTTGTTTTCTTTGAGTAAATACTAACTAGTGGAAGATACGGTATTTCAATTTTAAATTTTTTTCAGGAACCTACATACTGTTTTTCCAAGTAGCTGCTGCCCCAGTTTGCATTCCCATGTGGTGCACAAGACTTCTTTTCCTCCACATCCTAGCCAACACTCGCCGTATCTTGTGTTTTTTATATTATCCATTCTGACAGGTGTGAGGTTGACAGTTCATTGTGGGGTTTTTTTTAAGGATTTTATTTATTCATTTGACAGAGATCACAGGTAGGCAGAAAGGCAGGCAGAGAGAGAGGAAGGGAAGCAGGCTCCCTGCCGAGCAGAGCCCTGACTCGGGGCTCGATTACAGGACCCTGAGGTCATGACCCGAGCCAAAGGCAGAGGCTTCAACCCACTGAGCCACCCAGGCACCCCTTCACTGTGGTTTTTATTTGCATTCCCTGGTGGTGAGTGATGTTAAGCATCTTTTCATGTCTGTTGGCTATATGTGTGTTGCCTTTGGAAAAACGTCTATTCAGCTCCTCTGTCCATTTGTAATAGGATTTTTTAATTTGGAGCTGAGTTGTATCAGTTCTTTATACATTTTGTATATTTGTTGCAGAAAAATGAAAATCAGACCAGCAAGAGCTCAAGGGACACTTGGAGAAGTAGGAGTACCCGAATTTATTTCATGCTGGGGGACCCAGATGAGCTAATGCTCGAAACTCTGGGTCCTGGGCAACGGGGTCATAAGGCTTTCATAGGGGACTACAGGGAGTCAGGTCCCCAGAGCTAAGCTGACTGCTGGGAGGTGGGTTTAAATGAGGGAAGCAGGGGCTGCTTTGGGCAGGAACAGGAGTGCAGGGAGCCTGTGGCGGGAAGCCGGTTTACAGAAGCAGAATGGGCTGGTTAGCTCTTGCTGCCAGTAGGGCTACTGCCTATCTCTAGCTTATTGTTAGTAACTTGCCATTTTCTGGGGCCTCCTGGCCTGGACCTGCTCTGGGTCATTTTCCTCTTCATAGTAACCCCTTATCAGATAGATCATTTGCAAATATCTTTTCCCATTTAGGAGGCTAGCTTTTTGTTTTATTGCTGAGCAACCCAAGTGTCCACCACTAGATGAATGAATCAAGAAGATGGGACATATATGTACAATGTAATATTCATTAGCCATAAAAAAGGAGATCTTCCCATTTGCAAAAACATGGATGGACTCAGAGGGAAGAAGGCTAGGTGAAATAAGGTAGGGAAAGACAAATATGATTTTTTTGAAGGTTTTGTTTATTTATTTGGCAGAGAGAGAGAGATCACAAGTAGGCAGAGAGGCAGGCAGAGGGGAGGGGGAAGCAGGTCCCCTGCTGAGCAGAGAACCCGATGTGGGGCTTGATCCCAGGACCCTGAGACCATGACCTGAGCTGAAGGCAGAGGCTTAACCCACTGAGCCACCCAGGTGCCCCGACAAATATGATTTTATTCATATGTAGAATTTAAGAAGCAAACAAAGAAAAACAGACAAAAAAACTCTTAAATAGAAAAGGCTGGTGGTTCCCAGAGGGAAGTTGGGGGGGGAGTGCTTAAAACGATAAAAGAGAGGAAGAGTTCACCAATCTTCATGAGCATGAAGTAATGCACAGAACTGATGAACTATTATATTGTACCCCTGAAACTAATCTAAGACTATATATTAATTATAACTTCAAAAAAATGATGAGAACACATGATTTCAGATAAGTAGTACCTTGCCAGGAATGGACAGCAGTCCCTGGAGCGACAGATCAAAGATTACTCCAAACTTTGCTGTTGCAGAGACAAGGCAAGGGGGTCCATGTTTGGAGACCCTTTGCCCTTCTTTGCTCCCACTTTTTAGGTCCTTCAGGACCTATAAATCCTTACTACAGGAAGGATTCAGGACCTACAAATCCTTACCACGGTTTCTCAACAAGAGGTCTTACTAAAACTAGGAGGAGCTGTTTCTGGGAAAGATAGGCAATACGCTCATCTTCCTGTTCTACCAGTTCTGCCAAACACTACCTACGGGCCAAAGCCTCCATCTCTCAGATCCCAGGGCCGCTGTTGAGACTAAAAAGCTTTGGGGAAGGCTCCCCCCCACGGCATTCCCACAGCACAGTGGAAAGCAGGCCAGGCTTTCCACAGGCCTCCGCCTTCCTCCCAAACCTTCCTTTGCCCCCAGTGCCCTCTGGTTACATTTTAGCAAGCTGGGTATGGCTGCTGATTTCCTGCTCCCCTTTAATGCCAGCACCTGGCCCTGCTCTACAGTGATCCTTACTGTGGTGCCAAGGAAGGTAAGAATTTGTTTTCATGAGACTCAGACCACCACTCTCTACTTCTTTGTCAACTTTCCTCCACTCATTGATTTGTCTTTTTACTCACCTTTCAGATAGCAGGCAAAAATATCAGAAATGACCTTATCAGAGCAGAGGCAGAGATGGTGGCTACATTCATATTGTGATCTAAATTATGACACAAACTCTAAATCCTTTGAACTTAATCTGGCTCTAACTACTCCTACCCAAGGTCACATTTTAAGACAAAAAAATGGTATTCAGGTGAACAGGCATTTTAGGAAGGCACACAGTGTAGGCATTTCACATCCTCCCAAATGCGAACAAGTGCTTTCTTAGGTTAGATTAAGTGGACAGTCTAATTTGATCTGGGATATTTAATAGGCGGGCAATCACTAGTTTTCCTGCTGCTCATAAAGGAAGTTGTGGAGAATGTCCCATCCATGCTGGGGGTACTGGGGCACAGGTAGGACAGGGGTATGCAGAAGGCTTCATAAATGTCAATTAAAAAAAAAAAAAATCCTAGGACAAGAGAAAAGGGATCTGAACAGTAGTAGTGATTAATTTCAAGCTTGCCCGGGGCTCTAGCATTTGCCCAGGCGCCTGAAGTGGAAAATTAAAAAGATCCATGGGGGGCGCCTGGGTGGCTCAGTGGGTTGAGCTGCTGCCTTCGGCTCAGGTCATGATCTCGGGGTCCTGGGATCGAGTCCCGCATGGGGCTGTCTGCTCAGCAGGGAGCCTGCTTCCCTCTCTCTCTCTCTCTGCCTGCCTCTCTGCCTACTTGTGATCTCTCTCTGTCAAATAAATAAATAAAAATTTAAAAAGATCCATGGAAGGAATAGCAACAACTGGAGTTCTCTAGAAAGACCTGGAGAAAAGTAGTCCAGAGTTTGGTTTTTGGGAGGGATGCATTGGTTTGAATTAAAAATCAAATCTTGGTTAGTTGGTATAGTGTTTCTATGAAAGGGAGATAAATAAAAGTAAATAAAACATGAAATTACAAGCCCTTCCCAAATGTGACTATAGCTTAAAGTTTCACTTTGCTTTGATTAAATAACCCCCATTGGAGATCCGCTTGCAGGGCATTAGGTGCTGAAATGGGGCTATCTGGGGAGCTCTTGATCACTGAACCAGAAAATGAAACTAGATGGAAATGTTAAAAACAAACAAACAAACAAACAAACAAACAAAAAACTTGTTAGTGGAAGAAAAGCACTCAATGTCATTATGCTTATGAGAAGAACATTCTCAACAAACATTTCCTACCCAAAAACCCCTAATATTTAATCAGAATAAGCTGCATTAGCATTTTGCACAAGTTCCCTGGGGTATCTTCTTCTTCTTCTTTTTTTTTTAACTTTTTTTTTTTTTAAGATTTTATTTATTTATCAGAGAGAGGGAGGGAGGGAGAGAGAGCGAGCGCGCACAGGCAGACAGAGTGGCAGGCAGAGGCAGAGGGAGAAGCAGGCTCTCTGCTGAGCAAGGAGCCCAATGTGGGACTTGATCCCAGGATGCTGGGATCATGACCTGAGCTGAAGGCAGCTGCTTAACCAACTGAGCCACCCAGGCGTCCCCCTGGGGTATCTTCTATTTGCGTGTTCCCGTACCCAGTGTTATATGTGCCTCCATTCTTGCCAAAGGTATTCCTTTTGCCCTTCTATGTAGTCATAGTGATGAAGTCTTAGGCTATAAGTGAGGCTCCGTGGTAGCCGACGACCAACAAAGAATTTTCAAGACATCTTTGATGCAAAATTTGAACAGAGAGAAAGCAGACTTTCAATCTTATGCCATTTACTTTAAAATCTGTTTATGTTCATCTTAGTCTGCCCCAACCACACCTAAAATTCTGTTCCAAAATTTTGCCTTCACAAGCCTTCTACAACTTTCCTTTGCATTCAGATTTTGTCCCAAGCCATCTTTCCAAACACCGTCTTATTTAGGACAAAATTACCATTTATCTTCCACAAAAATGCATTCCCATCAGTCATTTAGAATTTTGCATTCTTTAGAAACCTTAATCTCCAGTGAAGACTAAGGAATAACCAATTGTGAACAGCTACCTCAGAATTCGTTAGATGGCAAATTTGTGACTCCATTAACCACAAAACATGTTTACCAACAGATTTAAATATCCTTCATTTCCTTGCAATAAGAATTCAAAAACACCAACCTATGTCCAGTAATTAATGACTTAGCACTTATCCTATTTGGAAAAGACCTAGATGTCCAATGAATTTAATTCCATTTATCATCCAAGTCCAACGACTTTGAGAGCTATCTGAACAATTACCCATGAAAACTTTGAGACAGACAATGAACCATCAGTTTGGTCATCTTTTTGCTAACAAATTGCAACAGAGATCATATTAGCTTATTTGACTTTCAGCAAACATCAACAGAGTAAGTTGCGCATTCAGTGCTGGTAACTTTAAAGACACGTCTATCTTAATTAAACCAACAAACTTAACTTAGTTTTACTACTGACGGACATTCCACCTGAGCCCACCCCACTTCCAGGGTTTACCCGAGACACGGGTAGGAGATCCGGAGTGGGAGGTATGAGGTCCAGGCGGTGTTCTTCTCGCTTCCTGACCGTGAAGCGAGGAGAAGCTGCGGAGGCACCAAGGATGGTCACGCAGGCGGCACCCACGTTGGTGTAGAAATAGGGGAAAGGGAGACAGAAGAGACAAAGTCTGCCAGAAGGCAGAGAAAGAGTTCTCTGTTTCAGAGCTCATCAGCTCCAACAGAGGAGCAAACATCATGTTTTCCCACCAACAAGGGGCGAGGGGTTAGGCAATCCGATCAGGCCAGAGAAGGTAGGAAATTTCCCTGAAACAAAGGGAGTCTGGGCAGCTGCTTGGAAATACTCCTTAATGTCTCTGTCCCGAGGGAGATGAACCCCAGTTGGCTCTAGTTATAGCCATCAACCCGGGAAATGAGTGAGGGAGAAGCCCCCACATCTGTCAGGAGAAACAGAGAGAGAGAGAAAGTCAGAGTCCCCTTTGCTAGGGATGGCCTGCTTATCTGCCAGCAACCTGGGTTTACCAGGAGGAGCTTAGTTACCTAATTATCATCCACTATGTCAGGAAGGGGTTATTAGCCAGACATACTCGGGCAAACACTTTCTGCAGGAGGCCCTTAGGTTGGGGCCCTAGGGTAAAGGAGTGAAGGCCTAGGTATGAGCAATGAAGGTCCCCTAGGTCCATTCACACTATTTCCTGTGGAGGAGATCTGATAGATCCACTGAGGCCATGCAGTGTTCCAGGAGCTCAGTCCTTTCCTAAGTTTTGCAATAGTGTCCTTCCAGTGGGTTGAAAGGCACCCCAAGGTAGAGTCTGGGAACTGAAGAAGCCTACTGAGGCCATGCACCCAGAAAAGTAAAGAAGGTCTATTACCAGATCGCCCCTGACTCCTGGCTGGCATCCCAATTGAGATACACCAGAGACTGCCTTGTGTCAAAAGCAAATGGAGGCATTCCTCAAACAAGACATTGCTAATGACCATGATCCTGCTATCAAAGGCCCTGGAGGGGTGCTGGCATCCCTCCCCTTCCCCATCGCATCCTAAGCTACAGTTGGGTACTTGGTGAATGGACTGAAATGTCATGCCATGCTGTGCCACCATCTGTCTTGAAGATTGCGTACTGCCCTGTCATCTTAACCCATGGAAAATACTAGAAAACTTTTACAAGGGGAAATTACTGAATTTTGTAGCTTTAAGTACTTAGTAGAGGACACTGACAAGAAACAGTAGAGATTGAAATCCATCATGGTCTAAGCGACATTCCCGCACACGTGGTCCTGACAGTCAACTTCCCTAAGAAAGGTCCCCTGTTGGATTTTTAATTCAGTTGGGTACTGGTTTCAGCCAGCTCCCAGGGATGAGGGAACGGAGAGCTGGCTGAGGACAAAACAAAAGGCTGACACCCTGCAACATCCCCCCACCCCCACTCCTGGGTGGGACATATGTGACATTCTTTAGCAATCTCCCAACTATCTTAATGTTAATACCGTGCTTAGATTGGAAAAACGACCTTGACAATGGCAAGGCCTCTGATATCCAGTATCTTATAGGTCCTCTTTAGTATATGGAAGTTCAATTGAAACTTCCCTTTTTCCTTACCTTCCCAAACCAGATGGTACTTAACCTGCCACACCCCACGACCCTGGGGAAGCTGCTCTTTCTGCCCACAGGTCCTGTCCCCATGCTTTAATAAACCACCATTTTGCACCAAAGACATCTCAAGAATTCTTTCTTGGTTTTCGGCTCTGGACTCCATCCCACTAAATCTCACCTGTATTCTAAACCTTCGTTCCCAGTGGAGGTCCCATGGCCAGAAGCAGCCAGATGAGGGATGTGGACGGGATCACTTTAGATCAATCAGGAGGAAACCGCACACAGCAGTTAAGATTGGCAGCAATCCTGATGACTTAGGTGGCTGTCCCACACCCAAGACAGACAACTTTGTATAAGAACAGGAATAAAGGGATGCCTGCTCAGTCGTTAAACATCTGCATTCGGTTCAGGTCATGATTCCAGGGTCCTGGGATTGAGCCCTGCATCGGGCCCCTTGCTTAGCAGGAAGCCTGCTTCTCCCTCTCCCACTCCCCCTGCTTGTGTTCCCTCTCTCACTGTGTCTCTCTCTGGCAAGAAAGAAGGAAAGAAAAAGAAAGAAAGAGAGAAAAGGAAAGAAAGAACCGGAATAGAGAGAGGACATCAAGTTTCTGGGTTTTATTACCATTCAGGTCAGGGTACTAACTTCCAGCCAAAAGACAGGCTTTCTCTCCCCATAGGGCAGCCACGGGCTAGAGGATTACAGCCTGAGCAATCAACATGCAAGTGTTCCAATAAGACCACACTCCTTGAAAAGCCCCTGAAATGAAAGTAAAGGAAGAGGAGACAAAGTACTCACCAATTTTGCACCGACGCTCAGCGTCCAGATGTAAAGACTGAAAGCCCCACATTCAGGCACCAAATGATGAAGGGTTAGAATATTAAGTGAGGGTTGGTGGGGTGGAGTCCGGAGCTGACGACCAAGAAAGAACGGAGACATCTTTGGTGCACAATTGTGGTTTCTTAAAGCACAGGGACAGGACCCTTGGGCAGAAAGAGCTGCTGCACTGGGGTTATGACTGGGCGACTGATTATAAACTATGGGTTTGTGGGAGGTAAGGGAAAAGGGAGATTTCTAAAGAACTTTCCTATGTTAAAGAGGACCCACAAGAAATTGGATACCAGAGGCCTTGCCGTTTTCAAGGTTTTTCCCTCTAGCAAGGTATTAACACCAAGGTAGTTGGGGGAGATTCCTGGAAGAGTGTCCCCCATGTTGTCCCCCGACCCCCAAGAGGTGGGGGGCTGGGGGGGAGTGTGCAGGTGTCAGCTTGTGCTTTGTTCTCAGCTTGCCTTCTGTTCCCTCATCAATAGTGAAATATGATTCCAAAGGGTCAGAAACAAAGTTTTCATTTTGTTTTCCATATAGTCGTTCTCTCATTCTGCCTAGTCATACTGCATGGCGTGTTTTCACAGAGCAAATCTCAAAGATACAGTCTGTGCTCCAAGTAATGTGACAAATTAAGTGTCTTGGGAGATATTTTTTAAAAGATTTTATTTATTTGACAGAGAGAGATCACAAGCAGGCAGAGAGGCAGGCAGAGAGAGAGGAGGAAGCAGGCTCCCTGATGAGCAGAGAGCCTGAGGCGGGGCTGGATCCCAGGACCCTGGGATCATGACCTGAGCTGAAGGCAGAGGCTTTAACCCACTGAGCCACCCAGGTGCCCCTTGGCAGATCTTTTTTTTTTTTAATAGAACAATGTAGCAACACTTCCCCAGATGAGTATATGGTACCAATAAAATGTTCTTTTGGCCTCCCTGAGTTTGGCAGCACTGCACACTCATACTTCCCGTGGGTCAGTTCCTCATTTGGAATTAATTAGCATCACACAACGTGATGGGTGATACAGACAAAATTGGCGGGAGTAAAATAAGTCAGTAAACATTTACTATTAGAACCATGTTAAAAATATGATAAGAGTGATTCTGTCCCATAAAAGCCATAAAAGAGATGTTCATTGTCCTGAGAGATCTATGAAAAGTTGCTGCTATTTCTTTTTTTATACGTTCCTATATACCAAAGGAAAATGGGAGTCATACAAAATTGGTTGGAATTATTGGCAAATGTATTCAGAGAAGGAGAATGTAATACTTCATTATACAGTTTGCAGTATATGTTTGGGGATTTTCTAAAAATAGTTCTTTTAAAAATATTCAGATAGTGATCTATGGTTTTTTAATTTAAAAACTAGTGTAAAAAGTTTTTGATTTAAAAACTAGTGTTAAAAACCTTTGATAGTGTAAATGTTATTAAAATCCCAAGGAGTGAGAAGAAACTGCTTTGTAAAATTTCCAAGAATCTAAAAAGTAGCGGTCATCCTTACATACTCCTGTCATCAATAGAAAATCATACCATAGTATATACAGAAAGTCACCCAGAGATCATGAAATTCAGTTTTCTACTCCTGTTAGCATGTTGCCTCTCTCACTCAGCAAGGGACATGAGACATTCTACTCAGGGTAAAACAACAGGGATGCATTTTTTTTTCCTTGACAACCTCTCCACTCCCATAGCTTTAATGGCTACATGCTGACACAAAGCCCATTACCTGACATTTAACAAGTATTTGGAGATTATAAAAGCAAATTAGGTATTCTATTAAACACGAATTTCTTTGGTTAAAAATAACACACACTTATTTCTACAATTACGTGCCAAGTATGAGTGTTACGAAGTTTTTGTTTAAGCCTTTTTAAATTTAGTCTAAATATACCTTCCAATCACTTTTGACTCTGATAGTTCGTTATGGCATCACTATGACTGACTGATATTTATGGCCTGTGTGAGTGATCAGTAATAATTTACTACCTTTTGGTTAAGAGTCAAATGTTGAGGCATATTGAAGGAAACCCCAATGTTCCATTTTGTTTCATTTTTAACTACAACTGCACTTTTTTCTCCATCTTGATCCCCTTTACCCTAAGTAGATTATATGTCATTTAACATCATGCCTCCAAAGCATTTCATCAATTCAGCCAGAAGCAAATTTTAAGTTTATTAATTCTCAAAGGAAAACTCCATTTAGGACCTACTATGTGCCAAGTACTTTTCTTGCTCTGGGGATTCGGTGGAGAATAAGACCAGCAGACTTCTCTTGGGACTAACATTCTTGCTCTTTGAGTGTGCCTATTTGGTTTTCTCTTGAGGCCAGAGAAATTACTGTTTTTAGCTAAGTCTGATAGCCTGCCCAATTCTTTTCTCTTCCTGAAAATCCAACTATCATCTTATTTGGTTTTCAAAATTTTTTCTCCAAACCTCATCTTTTCCTTCATGTGTTTTATAATCATTCTTGATTCTTTAAAATATTATTTCCACTTGATTTTTATGAGACAAGAGGTTTTGTCCCACCATTTATGGTCTTGAATTTGTTATTCTGGTAGACATTTTTCAGTTACCATAATGTGCCTGATGGGATGTGATGTGCTTCATTTTCTACAAGGAAGACAAAGACCTTTCCCCTGAGGCCTGGCTGGGCAGTGAGAGCATCAAGGGGAAGCTCAGAGCTTTCCAAAACCCAGAAATAGTCCCAGGCCCCAGCCCAGGCAGCTGGTAATTCCTTATTTCCCAGAGGGCTGGTCAAGCTCATACATACAGTCCAGTCAAGCTCCCTTGAACAGCACTCTCCAGGCTCTGCTGGAGGGAGAGAACAGCACCAGCTCTTCCATGGAATGTGCTCCAAGCTCCATGCCTGCCCAGCTCCCTGAGGTGGTTGGCTCAGAAGTGACAGAGAAATGTGTGTAAATCTGGGTATGTGTTCAGTGTCATGTCTTCCCAGAACTTCTGTGGGAGACACCAGTGTACTATTTTTTTTTCAAGATTTTATTTATTTATTTGACAGAGATCACAAGTACGCAGAGAGGCAGGCAGAGAGAAAGAGGGGGAAGCAGGCTCCCCGCTGAGCAGAGAGTCCAATGCGGGGCTCGATCCCAGGACCCTGGGACCATGACCCAAGCCAAAGGCAGAGGCTTTAACCCACTGAGCCACCCAGGTGCCCCCTATTTTTTTTTTTTTAAGAGAAATCTCACCACACAACTTTCTCTTATAGAACGTAGCAGTAGAATCTCACTGCCATTAAGACTTTGCATCCTTGTGTCCTCAGAGTATGGATTATTTCTAAATCTTTTCTGCCCTTTTCCTGTCAGCTAATTATACTGGACTGGACAGACTGCTTTCAGGTCTGCATACCACATTCCTTCTCACCTCAGAGCCCACTACTCCGTTTTTCCCTCTGCCTATCATTCCCCTCTCTCTTCCTTTCATTTGGCTCCTGCTTACTCAACATTTCCCTTCTTCCCTCTTTCCTTCAGTGTGTGCTTATGGAGTACTGTTTTATGCTAAGGGCTAGTGATACTCTGGGGATCAAAATTAATATGGTTTAGGTCTTTGAGGAGTTTTCAGTTCACTAGGAGGAGCAGACCAAAAAAGTGTATATAAATTTATAAACTTTATAATAAATTCAATGAAAAAAAAAGATATATTTGTCTACAGAGACATAGTTAACTGAGTGTAGGGGTTGAGATAATGAACTCTAAGAAATTTTTGCAACTAAAAAAAATTTTCACAACTACAACATTATTCCATATTTAATTATTAGAATTATATTAGTTTACTTCTCATACCATCATTTAAAAAAATTATTTATTTATTTGACAGACAGAAATCACAAGGAGGCAGAGAGGCAGGCAGAGAGAGAGGAGGAAGCAGGCTCCCCCTGAGCAGAGAGCCCAATGTGGGGCTCGATCCCAGGACCCTGGGATCATGACCTGAGCCGAAGGCAGAGGCTTTAACCCACTGAGCCACCCAGGCGCTCTGTCATTTTTCTTTTTAATAGTCACTACTTAGGATATATCCTGATCCAGTTA
The DNA here is from genome assembly GCF_902655055.1 of Lutra lutra. Lineage (NCBI taxonomy): Eukaryota > Metazoa > Chordata > Mammalia > Carnivora > Mustelidae > Lutra > Lutra lutra. Next base: position 66,581,128 of record NC_062282.1, read on the forward strand.
GAAAAACACAGCAAATTGCAACAGCATGGTCAAAAATGAATTGCATTATTTTTCCACACCTTCCCATTTTTGTCTGCCACGTGACTTTGCAGTCCTGTCTACTAAGAGTCTATAGCATTTCTCCACCTCATGGATGCAGAGTACTTAGGTTAGTAAGTGGTTTGTTATGTAGTGTTGTTTGTGACAATAATTGACAAAAACTGTAGATACTGTCAAGTCCCTTCTGTAGTTTAGAAAACCTCTTGGTGTATTCTGATCTTCAGAGTAAGAAGGCATTACCTCACAAACATTTCTTTTGTGGCATAATACAATGAGAACTACAAATTGCTTGTTTAAAATAATTGTGGATTCACATTTTTAGTCATAGGAAACTCAACTGCAGCCTCCCACTATGTTCCCAAAAGTATGAGTTACCAGTAAAAAGGAAGCTAAACTACTGACTGAAACAGAGACATCACTTTCTTGTACTCCCTGTAGTGTTTATTTTTTGAGATGTAGAAAAAGGGAGTTGAGATCTCTGCATTTCCTGTTTAGAAAGACATTTGTATAGATGTTAAGATGCTCCCATACTCCAGTGAAACTGGAGTTTGCAACCCAAACTGTTATTGATGGTTTGGTGGTATGAGGAAAAAATAACTCAGCAAGGTCACTAATTCAAGAAGATTTTAACAGAGATGGTGGTGAGAGAGGTTGGGGGATAATTAAAATAAAGTGTAAAAGTCAAACAGGTCAAAGATGGAATGAGTTGACTTTCATATGGTACCATTCCCAGAGAATAAAATCTGCTCGTGATAGGTGCTCTCTTGAAACACACACACACACACACACACACACACACACACACACACACACACACCCTCTTTCTCCCTAAGCATCACTCTTTCTCTGCACTATTTAACAGTCTTCTCAAAGTAATTGGGTAGACTTATTCTCTGCAGCCTGTTCTCCTCAAGAATATTCCAGTGAGACTATGATGCCACAACTACTTCTATCAAAATCACCTAGAAACACATTGCTAAATGCAGGAGTCTTCAGCTTTTGCCATTCTTTATTTATCAGCAGAATTTTACATATTATTCACTCCCACTTTTCTTGAGAGAATTGACATATAACATTATGGTAGTTTTAGTCATAGCCATTTTCTAAAAATACTTCTTCAGTGGTGCTCTGGGGCGCTTCCCCCTCCCAGTATTTTCCCTTCTGTGGTTACTCTTTTTAGCTTCCCATTATCTTAACATCACAGAAACTTTAAACAAAATATTTGGATATTTCTTCCTTATTTAAACACACTCCTTGATAATCATGGCTTTAAATATTATCTAAATATGAATGAACTCTAAAAGTATTCTCCAGCCTGGATTTCTCTCCTAAATCCCTGAATTCCAGACCTGTGCAACACCACCTACTGTCTTTACCTAAGTAGTCAAAGACAACTTGAACTCAACATTTCCAAAGAAGACTTGTCCTATCTCCCAAAACCTGCTTCCCCTGACATCTTCTCCACCTGGATTATAGTACATTGTTTTTCAGCTGCCTAAGCTAAAAATCTTGGTGTTATCCGTAATTCTTCTTTTATAGCCAGCATTCACTTTGGCCACCAATCCTATTAGCTCTACTTTCCAAATACGTTTAAAATACTGTAGCTTACTACATCCACCACAGTGACACGATCCAAGCCATCTGTGCTTCTAGTCTAGATAATTGGGATGGCCTCATCATTTGTTCCCTGATTCTGATTTTGACTCAATTATCCACTGTCCACACTGTAGCCAGGGGAAATTATCCATATCTGTATTAATATTGACACCAATATATAAAATATACAGACATTTGTCTTTTAGAATGACAATCATATAATGCCACTCCATCCTTCAAAACCTATCAATGACTTGCCCTACCAGTCAGAGAGAAAGCAAAAATCGTTACAGTAGCCTACAATGTCCCAGGAGATCTGCATATCGTTCTCCTCTAATCACATTACCTCTCTGACCACATGTCCTGTTATTATCTCCCTTATTTCTTGGGTGTTAGCCACACTGGACCTTTGCTCTTCAAACACACTAGGCAATAGATACCTAAGAGCTTTTATATCCATAAATGTTTGGGTTAGGGTTTTGGCTTTGCCTAGAAGGCTCTTCTATGGATACACTCATGCTCACTTCCCAAGGCTTCTGTCCCCAGACACTTCTTCAATGAGGTGTTTCCTAATCATCTGATTTGAAATTGAGCTCCATCATTCTCTTTAGCAATTTTTTCCCCTATTTCATCTATGGCTCTTAATGATACCTGACATCATACCTTTTTGCTAATTACTTTTGGTTTTTGGCCTTTCTTTTCCTATTCGAATGTAAAATTCATGAGAGCTGGGATTTTTTGCTATTTCTCGATTGTATCTTCAGAGCACAGTATAAAATAAATATTCAAAGAAAAATGGATAAATGAATGAATCTCATGAATCCTGTTTGGCTGAAATCATTGGTGAATAAATCAGCTAATGAGTTAAGACTGTCAGAGCAGATTCCAGCATCAAACAGGAGTAAGGTTATAGGTTTTCTGATCTTTATATATCCCTTGTACCTTAAAGTCTTAGGGTTCTCTGGATACAAGACACATATTGGATAAGAAAAAATTACATTAGTGCTTCCTTTTTCTTTCTCCTTCTCCAGATGGTCACAGCATAGGAAATACAGCTGATAATGCAGAAAAGCAACTCTGCCTCAGCACAGCGGAGGACAATGGGGCATAGGAAATGGGACACATTGAAGAATTAAGTATGTCTTCCTAAATGCAGAGTGAGCACAATCCCACAGATCCCATGCTGGGTAGACCTATGTCTGCCTTTCAAAAGCTGTGATAACCAACTGATAATCACCCTGATTAATTTCACATATTGAGTAGAAATTTGATGACAGGATGGTTTGGACTTGCAGGTAATACTTGTGAAGACAATCTCGTATCACTGAGTGGCATTGTTGAATTTCTATTCCTGTCAAGACCTAAACCCACATACATTTCACTCAACATTGTGGGGATTTAGTAGTGTTAGCAGTCTCAATGCAGTTTTCATCTGCTATGCACAGTGAACGATTTGAAACAGCAGTTGCATATTGTCTGTGGGCACTGAGGAACGAAAGCAGCAAAGAGCGTGTGTGCACACATACATATATTAAGGACAAGGGCACTAGAAAGGGGGAGTACAAAAATATACTTGGAAAAAAATATACTTGGTTTCTTAATTATTTTCAATCAAAAAAGCATATGTGGAAGTTGATTTGAGTGTCTGTCTAGAGAGGTTACATTTCCAGATTCTCAAATTCCTTTAACTTCTAAAAATACCACTTTTATATTACAGCTTTATTAAAAGACCAGAGAAACATATTCCTGATTTCTTGGGGAGTCATAGAGGTAAGCAAGTGGGCAAAAACTTTTAATTATATAGATGAATTTGACAGAAATGGAAGTTCACAGAAGTGAACAATGAATGTTTTCACTTTAATGCAATGCCGAGGAGCACACGTAACCATCGTGAGGGGAAGCTGGCCAGTGCATAGATAGCTGGTCTTATAGTACGTGGTAAATCTTCTTCCCACCTCAATGCCATAAAATAGTTAACTGCACAATGCTTATAAAATTACAAAAATCTGGGGTGCCTGGGTGGCTCAGTGGGTTAAGCCTCTGCCTTCAGCTCAGGTCATGATCTCAGGTTCCGGGGATCGAGCCCCATGTGGGGCTCTCTGCTCAGGGGGAGCCTGCTTCCCCCCTCACCCCTCTGCTTGCCTCTCTGCGTACTTGTGATCTCTGTCAAATAAATAAATAAAATCTTTTAAAAAAATTGCAAAAATCAGTAAATGGAGAACTATTCAATATCAGGGGAAAGATGCTGATTCAGGATTCACATGGTCAGGAACTAAGAAAAAGTATGGTAATTCCTGTGTCTCACCTCTTACTTCTTCCTAAAAAACACCACAAGTCTTAGAACAGAAATGTTGAATTTGAGACCTCCGTTGGACAGATGCCAGTTTTCGAGATGTCCTGATGGTGAAGTACTTGGCACAAGGTAAAATAAATAAATACATAAAAATTAAAAAAGAGAAAACAGAAAACCTAGGCCAGGAGACTCTATTTCCAAACACATTCAAAGGAATAAAGCAGCGGGGCTTGTATACATGATAATTGAGAGCACGGCAGAAAGTAGCACATCGAAAACTTGATTAAAAATGACTCTGCTGGGGCGCCTGGGTGGCTCAGTTGGTTAAGCGACTGCCTTCGGCTCAGGTCATGATCCTGGAGTCCCAGGATCGAGTCCCGCATCAGGCTCCCAGCTCCACGGGGAGTCTGCTTCTCCCTCTGACCTTCTCCTCGCTCATGCTCTCTCTCACTGTCTCTCTCTCTCTCAAATAAATAAATAAAATGTTTAAAAAAAAAAAATGACTCTGCTTGGGGCGCCTGGGTGGCTCAGTGGGTTAAGCCGCTGCCTTCGGCTCAGGTCATGATCTCAGGGTCCTGGGATCGAGTCCCGCATCGGGCTCTCTGCTCCGCAGGGAGCCTGCTTCCTCCTCTCTCTCTGCCTGCCTCTCTGCCTACTTGTGATCTCTGTCTGTCAAATAAATAAATAAAATCTTTAAAAAAAAAAATGACTCTGCCCAGAAGGAACACCACCACTATGGCTCAGAAAATAGGAAAGGTGATCAAGTGGGTGTGAAGATCAGGATGTTCCGTGCACCGCACCAGTAACACCTCCTAGTGAACCTGGGCCGCAGGGATGCTAGGGTTTGATTGAGGCAAAGAAATTTCATGGTCTTATCCTTGAATATGACTGTGTTTGTTATCTGGACCTAGAAAATTAAGTTCTCTTGGAGAAACTTTAATCACTGGTGTGATAACTATTTTCCACTCAACAAAGCAATTTCATAGAGAATATAGAGGCTCATGAAATGCATTTTGAAAGTACTCTAAGAAAATAGGGACGGACTTACAAGGAGTGTACTGAACGCCTCATACAAAGATCCTAGGGTAAAATGGAGTTCTGAATGTGGCTTATCAGCCCAAGAAAAAATTCTGATAACTTTATTCAATAAGTGATGTATAAAATATTATATTTGTGATGAACTCAGGACTCCTTTTCTGGTCAGTCCTCTTTTTGTCGTTGTTGTGCATTTAAAAGTGAATGTCTGTGTGCAATATTTTTGTATATAAATCATTCCTCAATAAGCTATTAAATAATTAGTAATAAATAAAGTAATACAATAATAGATAGTTCACCCCCCAAAAAGAGTGAATCTCTAGTTTTCAGAATATAAGCTCAGTAGGGCACCTGGGGGGCTCAGATGGTTCAGGGTCTGCCTTTGGATCAAGCCCCACATAGAGCCCCAGTGAGTCTTCTTCTCCCACTCCCTCTGCTCCTCTCCCCCTCCCCCAGCTCATTCTCTCTGTCTCTCTCTCCCAAATGAATAAAATATTTTTTAAAGAAAGAATACATACTATGGAAAAATTAGAGGAGACTCATCTTGTAAGCTCTACTTTCTAAATTTATTTGGCTACCACTTTATTTTTTTTAAAGATTTTATTTATTTATTTGACAGAGAGAGATCACAAGTAGATGGAGAGGCAGGCAGAGAGAGAGAGAGAGAGAGGGAAGCAGGCACCCTGCTGAGCAGAGAGCCTGATGCGGGACTCGATCCCAGGACCCTGAGATCATGACCTGAGCGGAAGGCAGCGGCTTAATCCACTGAGCCACCCAGGCGCCCCTTGGCTACCACTTTAAAGTGATAAAGAAAATTCTATGGACTCATGATCTATTGTAGTTATTTGTGCATTTTTAGGAAGCTTTACTATGTGATGGGGCAGGGGAAAACAACTGTGAATAAGATAGGTAACTTTCCAGCTCGCAGAACTTTCAATCTTGAGGAATATGGAAAATACATATATAATTACCTCATACAGTTTTAAGTCTGGATGAAAAACTACAAAGGAGACAGCAGTAGGAATGGGAGCTGGGCTAAGCTGAGCAGGGGAAGGGTTACAGAAAGAGAGGCTTCCACAAAGTAATTTATGGGTGGCAACAGGGAGCAGGACACCGAATGGGCAAATCTCTTGGATAAAGATCATGACATGTAAGGCACCAAGAGGCAAGTGAAGAATGTAAAGATTTGAAGCAAGTTTGAGAGTGTTCTCTTTGTTGTTTCTTTTGTTAGTTTTTTGTCATGGATAGCGAGAGCTGAAATAGAGCAGAGATGTGTTTTATTAATATGATCCTTCTCCAAAGTGCTCTGTCATTTTCAAAGATTTGTCAAATAAGTTCTGTCCTTTGACCCTTCTGTCCTTTGAACAGTGCCAAAGAAAGTGGTGCTGTTCCAGTTACACTCTTTTGCTGTTGAGGAAACGGAGGCTCATACGGTATCTCACGGTTATTAAGGAAGCAAGCACCAGAATGGAAATTAACATCTTTATCTCTTGGCTCTTAGATCACTGGGCCCTGTTGCCTTTTTTCCACTTGTCTTCTAGAGAAAGGTAAGCAATGGCTCTCTCTGTCAATGAAGTACATAAAATCCATTACAATTTAATGGAAATTTTAAAAACAGAGGAAATATAGTGATGTTTCTCTTAAGGAACTATTTTATACTCTGCTCTAATGTGGTTTAAGCATGGTAAGTGATGTTACTTTATCGCTTTGTAACAGTAAGGGAAAGCAGATTTGTGGCAAGTCCTTGAATGGGAAAAATCTTCGGTTTCTGAGCAGAACCTACAATTTGCATTTGATCTTATAATTCTAGGATGAAGTCATTATAGCATGTTATATACAATTAAGGCTGAGGAATATTTCATTTTACAGGCTAACGATGTTCACATAGGAAAAGATGTCAATGAAAGCCACATTGAGAAAGTCAATGAAAAGCTGGCCTGAAAAAAAAAAAAAAGAAGTATTTTACATGTGAGGTAGAGAGTGATTTCAGTTTGAAGATGATGCTAGACTTTGTATGTGGAAGAGATCAAAGAGAGAATGTAGAAAGTTTATGTGTAATAGAATAACTTAAAATAGAAAGCTTATTTTCTTATTTTGGCTCCATTAATTTATATGAACCAACAGTGTAAACTCATCACGCGATACTTTGTTTTCATCTGTACAGTGGGAGGAAAATGACATTCTTTCTTCTAGTGAAATTGTAGAACTCAAGAAGGAATCTCTTAGAGCATTTCAAAACAGAAAACATTATACAAGGGATAAATTTGAAAGAGATGAGAACACTTGAATGAAAAACAGGGCAGAGGAGAATTCCCCATCTGAACTAAAATGATAGAAATGGAAAATAAGAGTTTCCTGTAACTCTTAGAAATTATCTTCTAGGTTACTGGGGTTTCCATTTAGAACTTTAGGAAACCAAAATTTCACCTGGTGTGTCAGAGTCTAGAAAACAATTAAAGCAATATCTTGCCAGATTTCCTCTCGTGTGTATTATATACTTTGTATTTTGCATACTTCAGTGGTATTGTATGTTTCCATTTTACCAATCTTTCAGTTTTTACAGGTTTTAGGCTCAACCTGTTGCTCCATTTATATATAGTAATCTTGAATTTACTTTTACTTGTTGAATAAAGATTTTCATGGTTTGGGGCACCTGGGTGGCTCAGTGGGTTAAAGCCTCTGTCTTCGGCTCAGGTCATGATCTCAGGGTCCTGGAATCGAGCCCCACATCGGGCTCTCTGCTCAGCAGGGAGCCTACTTCCCTCCTCTCTCTCTGCCTGCCTCTCTGCCTTCTTGTGATCTCTGTCCATCAAATAAATAAAATCTTTAAAAAAATGACTTAAAAAAAGGATTTTCATGGTTCAATCAGTGGACAGTAATTAAAGTATTTATTGAGTACTGGCATAAATTCTGTGCCTGAAAAAATAGAATGCATCATTTAAGAAAAATTGATAACTGCCTCCATTTAATTCATTAGCCCTTCATTTACAAAAGAAAATTAATGAATGGGGCAGCACTAATCACAACATAGATGCTTCTGATTATTCCTATAAAAAGGCTTCATATATGACAGTTTTCATGACTTAAAATTTGAGATACCTATCGCAAGTTCTTAGCAATCTGGCCACACAGAAACTGAAACCTTTACAGTCTGAGTTTGATCACCCCTCTAAGACTCTCATGAACACAGTTCCTGTTTATTATTCGCTTTCCTTTCCATGCCATTAGTAATTCCATGCCATTGTGAATTTGTTCTGTATTTTTGCTTTGTCTCATTTACTGTAGGAAAGCTCCACCTACTGACACCACATTAGGTTTTGTACCATTATTTCATTAAATTGCCCACCTCAGTATGCCCATCTTCAGAGTTATCCCTGAGCTTTTCCAACAACCCTAAGGTAAGAGTATGCTATTAAAATACCTTTTCTTGCATCATTATTTTTATAAACAACAGTTTAATTCTTTGCTTTAACTGAAATTTTACTTTTTCCTCCAGCTCCCTTCACAGGAGAGTATTGTGCTCATGGTTTAATATTTTTAAACTGGCTTAAACTTTCCTATATATCCTACAGCAATGTTAGCTGTAGCCATGTTGTAAATTATGTCCCTAGTATTTATTTATCCTCTAATTGGTAATTTGTGCATTTTGACCATCTTCCTCCCATTTCTCCTCCCTCCAAACCTCTGCCTCTGAAATTCTCAAGTCTGATCTCTTTATGTATGTTTAGATTACTTGTGTATTTAGATACATATATATTTAGATCCCACATAAGAGATTATAACATATTTGTCTATCAATCATACAGTATTTCTCTTTCTCTGTCTGGCTTATTTTCACTTAGTACAATGACTTGAAGGTCCATCTATGTTACTGAAAATGGTAAGATTTCTTGGTTGTTTTTGTGTGTGACACTGAATCATATTCCACCGTCTATGTATAGACCACAACTTCCGTATCCAATCATCCATCAGTGGACACGTAGGTTGTTTCCAAGTCTTGGGTACTGTAAACAATGCAGCTGTGAACATGAAGGTACAGCTATCTTTTCAAGTTAGTGTTTTCATTTCCTTTGGATATATTCCCAGGAGTGGAATTGTTGAATCCTAGGGTAGTTCTGTTTTTAGTTTTTTGGATCCTCCATACTGTTTTCCATGGTGGCTGCACCAGTTTACAATTCTACCAACAGTGCACTAGGGTTCTCTTTTCTTCACATTCATGCTGACATTTCTAATCTCATCTTTCTGATAATGGCCATTCCAACAGGTTGAGGTGATAGATCATTCTAGTTTGAACTTGAACACCTTTACATGTACCCACTGGCCTGAAAGGCAGAGTATTTATCCGAAAATGACTAAATCATTGAAAATAGGTTTTATGCTTGTGAAGACTGTGAGATCCTATGTTGGCAGGTTAAACTACACAACTGACCCTTGAACAATGTGAGGGTTAAGGTCACTAACCCCTGTAAAATTGAAAATCCAAGTGTAACTTTTGACTCCCTAAACACTTAATTACTAAAAGCCTGTGACAAGAAGCCTTATGGATAACTTAAACAATCTATTAACACATATTGTGTAGGTTATGGCTGTTCTATATTGCATTCTTATCATTAAGAAGGTAAGGAAAATCTTAAGAAAATTACAAGGAAGAGAAAAGACACATTTACAGTAAAGTACTGTACTGAAAAAGCTCACACATAAGTAGACCTAAGTGGTCTACTTAAGTAAGTGGTCTACTACATAAGTGGTCCAAATCTGTTGCTCAAAAGTCACCTGTTTTTTTTTCCTTTCTTTTAAAACACAGAAAAATGGAAAACTGCTAGCAAATTTAGATCTTTTATAGAAAACAAAAATGCTAGCTTTCCTTTACATGTTTAAGGAGTAGTATGTGTAAATTTTTAAACCTGCGATTACTATCTATTTTCTCTTCAATCTAGATCTTTGTAATATGTCAACGGGAAAATAGGAGTATAAAACAAACACTTTCTGAGACACAGCAGAACTTACATAATCAAATGTGAGTTGACTTCCTAAGTCATCAGTGACCTGACACTGAATCTCGATGGATGACAGATCTTCGGAGCAGCAGCTCATTTGGAATTAGTTATAAAGGAATTTCACCAGTGCCATAAGGAAAGTAATTGCAGGACTGTGACCAAACCTTGAATTCCTCATAATGTCATCTCTTTCAGTGTAACTATCTATCTACCAGTGACTTTTCTGCAGCCACGCATATTTTTAGCTTGAAGGAAGAATTAGTGATACCCCATCTGTCAACTAACACCCAGGAAAAATCAAGAGCTCTGTGCAGAAGGTTGGGTTTTACAGTAATGATGACAAATTTTCTCAGAACCACGGACAGCAGCAACCACCATATTGCCCTGCTGTGAATTACAGACTTAATCTCTGTCAGTAATAGTGCCAGACCATTTTCATGTAACTACTCAACAGATACAAGAGATAGAAATGTGGAACATGGTTCCTGCAAGTGAAACCAGAAATGGACAAAATAATAGGTAAGATGACTTTTATTTCTTATAGAGCTCTTTCTCCCTGTGATTCTCCCCAGACTCCCAACTTACATTGCCTGTCTTAAATTGTTCTAAAAACTCAAAAAAAAAAATAAATAAATAAAAGATGAATCTCTCACATATTCCTTTTTAATCACCAAACACCTCCCTTTCTCCTGGAAACTGCAGCCTTGCCTCTGTAGTCTGCACTGACTGCCATCTCTACATCTGCTACTGCAGGGGACTGGGACTCTGATGTCATTTCCTTTTTCACCTTTTATTTATGGTTTATTTCCTTCTAATGCTAAAACATCTAAGTAACATTCTAGGACCAGATATGTGAAAAGAAGTTTTCTGATGTCTGAAATTGTTTTCTATTCTAACTCAAAGTTAATTGAAAATACTGAGTAGTGAACAGCTGGTTTAAAAATCATCTCTCAAAATTAAAAACAAAACAGAACAAAAAACAAAGCCACTCCTTTGTCTTCTGTTATCCAGTGTTGCTGATGAGAATACCAATGCTAATTAAGTGACCCCTGCTTTGCAGGTAACTTTCCTCAGCCTTTTCTGCCTCCTCACTCTCCTTCATCCCAACAAATTAAAAAAAAAGGGAAAAAAAAAACTTCTAAATTTCTTTAGTTTTTCTGCAGTTCCATAACTCTTCATCACAGTACCGGGATTTCTATTTTCATGGGTTTGGGATGCTTCTTCAATATGAAGACACGTTTTTTCACTTTGCCCTTGTGAAAAGCCCTGTCAGATTGATGTCGGACAGTCTCAGTGGATATTCTGTGTGTCACCTTCCTCTTGTGTACTCTGTGTCATCCATTTCTCTTTTCTTGGAATATTATCCATTGCCCTTTTTACTAATTGCTATTCAGCAAAGATACTTTCATTTATTTTCCCCTTCCAATACCCTCCATCTCTCACTTCTGGTGAACAGCATCACACTCCATTACATGCTTTTTCTGAAGATACATTCATTTGAGAAAGACTTTGCTTATCCATCTTGTTCTCCTGCTCTCCTTCTGCCAGGTTTCAGGCTTTCCTCAAATCTTTGTTGGTCTTGACTATCTGTTCATATTTTTTATGGATTTTATTTATTTATTTGAGAGAGAGAGATATATTGAGAATGAGCACAAGAGGAGAGAGGTCAGTGGGAGAAGCAGACTCCCTGCAGAGCAGGGACCCCAATGCGGGACTCGATTCCGGGACTCAGGATCATGACCTGAGCAGAAGGTAGTCGCTTAACCAAATGAGCCACCCAGGTGCCCCTATCTGTTCATATTTAACAAGGAGATCATGCGAGCACAATCCAGGAGTGCTGTGTACTATGTTGGGGTGGGTTAATGAAGATTCAGTGTTTCCCTGTATGAATGGCAGGCTTTTAAAGTACAGCTGTCTAAGTGCTGGTATGTGAAGAACTTTCTACCCCAGAGCCATTCATTTCTCTGTTTACCTGGGTAGCAGAGTACAGTTTCCTATGTGAAAGAGATTTTGTCAGTACTGGAGGGGAGAAGTCTATTGTTTGAAACACTGTTTCACTCATATTTAGGTTTCCTTTCATGTCTCACATCTGTCCCAAGTTATTACCAGCTTCTTAAAATACTGATCTCCAAGGTTATCCATGGGACAATGTCTTACTTTTGTCTTAATACTACTGTGTCAGAATCCAGGCCAACTCTTGTTCTTCTCCCAGTTACTGGTTGATCCTTACTGATCTGTTCTCTGGGACTTAAAACCATGTTAAAATGTTTTGCCTATTACTGGCACCCCATTTTTTCTTTCTTTTTTGTTATGTAATTATACCCTTTTAATTCATTTATTTTCAATTTAATGTATCTTCAGAAAAAGGGAAAAGATACATATAACCAATTTTTCTTTTTGATAAATCTTACTGTTTGAAAATTAGTGCACAACTTGGCAGAGAAAGAATGTATAGCTTCTGACTTTTCAGATCTAATATTATGGTGCTTCAAATTATTTTTCTTTATCTAAATATACTTGGAGTTCTTAGAGAAATGTGAAACCACACAATTACCTAAATATGATTGGCACTGGCATGCAATGGGTTATTTCAAAAGTTAAGGTAGGATTGTGTGAATGATTGTGTAAAAGTGTGTGTGTGTGTGTGTGTGTGTGTGTGTGTATTTTCAAGCCTGGAGTATCTAGTACTTTACTTCTGATAATTTTATTCAGCATATTATTCAAAGTCTTAGCCACAGCAGTTAGGCACAAGAAATAACAAGTATCCAAATCAGAAAAGAATAAATAAAACTGTCACTATTTGCAGAACCTATGATTTGATATTTAGAAAACCCTAAAGACTTTTCCAAAAAAGTGAGAACTTATAAACAAATTCAGTAAAATTGCAGAGCACAAAATCAAGACACAAAAATCTGTTATGTTTCTCTCCATTATTTACAAACTACCAAAGGAATTAAGAAAATAATTCTATTCACAATTGCATCAAAGGAACAAAATATCTAGGAATAAATTTAACCAAGGAAGTGAAAGATCTGTCTCCTAAAATGTGTATACAGTTGATAAAGAAATTAGAAATTGAAAGACACTCTGTGCTCATACATTGAAATAATTCAGATTTTTAAAGTGTCTATATTACCTTAAGCCATCTAGAGATTAGATGAAATCCCTATCAAGTACCAAGCAGCATTTTTAAACCAAAATAGAATAATGTTAAAATTTGTCTGGAGCAACAAAGGTCAATAGCCAAAGCAATCCTTAAGAAGGAATAAAGCTGGAGGCATCCTGCTCCCTGATTTCAAACTATATTACAAACCTACAGTAATCAAAACAGTATGTTGTTAGCAAGAAAACCAACATATAGATCAATGGAACAGAATAAAGAGAAATACAGTTATCCATGTATGAGAACTTTTGTAAAGAAGACCAGAATATAAAATGTAGAAAGAATAGTCCCTCCAATACATAACATTTGGAAAATTAGACAGCAATATGCAAAACAAAAACAAACACACACGCGCATGCACTCGCGCACACACAAGCAAATCAGACTACTCTCTAATACCATATACAAAAATCAACTCAAACTTGGTTGAGGATTTGAACCTAAGACTTGAACCCATGAAACACTCATTAAAAAAAAAAAAAAAAATCCTAGGCGGTAAATTCCAGGACACTGATCTTAGTGATGATTTTTTTTATGTGACTCCAAAAGTTAAAGAACAAAAGCAAAAATACACAAGTGGGACTATATCAAACTAAAAAGCTTCTGCAGAGCAAAGGAAACCATCAAAGAAATCAAAAGGCAACTGATTGCAGTAATTTCTCCCAATCAATTCATGTATCTTACTAAGGGGCTAATACCCAACATATATGTATTAAAAAACTCATACAATTCAATAGAAAAAACCTGATTAAAAAATAGGCAGAGGATGTGAATAGACATTTTCCCAAAGAAAAGGTACAAATGGCCAACATGAAAACATGCCAAAATCACGGATCATCATGGAATTGCAAATCAATACCACAATGCCGTATTAAGCCATACCTACCAGAATGGTTACTATTGAAAAGACAAGAAATAAGGGGATATCTGGGTGGCTCAATCACTTAAGTGTCTGACTATTGATTTCAGCTCAGTTGATAATCTCAGGCTTGTGAGATCAAGCACCATTTCAGGGGTGGTGTGGGGCGTGGATCCCACTTTAGATTCTCTTTCTTCCTTCTCATCCTCTGCACTACACCCCACGCCCACAAGCAAGAAATAACAAGAGTTGGCACAAAGAGAAGGAAACTTTTGTGCAATGTTACTAGAAATATAAATTGGTACAACCAATTTAGAAAACATTACAAAGGTTCCTCTAAAAATTAAAAAGAGATCTACCATATGATCCCACAATTACACTTCTGGGTATTTACCTGAAGTAAATAAAGACACTAATTTCAAAAAGATATATGCACCCCTATGTTTATTGAAGCATTATTTATAATAGCTAAGATATGAAACAACCTAAGTATCCATCAATGGATGAATGCATAGGGATGATGTAAAGGGTGTGTGTGTATGTGTGTGTATGCATATACACACACATATATACATACACATACATACATCTATAATATATATATACATATACATTATATATAATGGAATACTGTGTTTTTTTCTGTGTTTTATATATATAGGAATATATATAAGAAATATAGGAATATGGGGCGCCTGGGTGGTTCAGTGGGTAAAAGCCTCTGCCTTCAGCTCAGGTCATGATCCCAGGGTCCTGGGATCGAGCCCCACATCGGGCTATCTGCTCAGCAGGGGGCCTGCTTCCTCCTCTCTCTCTCCCTCTGCCTGCATCTCTGCCTACTTGTGATCTCTGTCTGTCAAATAAATAAAATCTTAAAAAAAAAAAGAAATATAGGAATACATATATATATACTATAGATCTATGGATGGATGTGGAGGTATTTAGGAATACTACTCAGCCATAAAAAGAATGAAATCTTACTATTTGCAACAACATGGATGAAGCTTGAGGGTATTATGCCATGTGAAATAGATCAGAAAGAGAAAGAGAAATCCATATAATACTACTTTTATGTGGGACCTAAAAAACAAAACAAATGAACAAAATCAAACAAAACTCATGGATACAGAGAACCAGAAGTGTGGTTGCCAGAGGAGAGGAGGGAGGGAAGTTAAGTGAAATGAATGAAGGGAGTCAAGAGGTTTCAATTCTAGTTATGAAATAAATAGGTCCTGGGGATGTAACTTTATAGGATGGTGATTAGCATCAATAACATTGTATTTCATTACATATTTGAAAGTTACTAAAGGTAAATTTTAAATGCTGTAATCATAAACAAATGTTGTGTATCATTGTATGAAGACTGAGAGTAACTACTTATTGTTGTAAACAGTTTGCAGTGTATATAAATCCTGAATCATTATGTTGTATAGCTGAAACCAATATACTGTTATGTCAATTACACCTCAAAAAATATTCATAAGTGATGGTGAAATTAAAGAAAACATTGGTTTCTGTAGCAAAATATTGCTTGGGAGAAGCAAAGGTAGAAATCAACTTACTATTTCTGTCCTTATATCTAGAAACAAAATGCCTGTGTGGAAGGACTGTATTGATATCAGTATTTCTGCTGTACTGCCCAGAGTTTGTGGCACAAGATGTTTCAACTGCTAAAAATAAGGGGGTGTGTGTGTGAGGGGTAGAGAGGGGGACCCTTGCATTACAATATAGAACTACTTTCTTCATAGATGTTGGTGTCAACCATCCTTGATGATAAACTGAAAAACAATTCTAGGTAATGCCATAAAGTTGCTATTTCTCAAGAACCAGCTCACTTGTGCACATGTAACAATGGTGTGAAGTGTGGACAAAGAGAACATAAATCCTCCGCTAAGAAATCAAAAGGTGTAGCCGAGGAAGACTTTGCAGCAGGATGCTTTAGCCAAAAGGGGCATCACAGGAATTTTCAAGAAAATGGGACAGATTTTGCTTAGTGCTTTGAAGATAGAGTCAGTTCAAAAACTGTAAGTAGAAAGAGTTCAGGGTCCCCACAAAAAGAAAAAAGAGACATAGCTTCTGTGACACAAAGTCATTTTAGACTCCCAGCTGTTTTCTATGATCTATACTCTACTTGCCCAAGCACATATGTTGCAGAACTCCTAGGAAGTGTCAGAATTACAAAAAAAAAAAAAAAAAAAAAAAAAGCAAAAATCTTGGTAGTTAAGGACCTTACGGGGAAAAAAGGACTGCAAAAAAAATGAACAGTCTATCAGACAAGGAAAGAGCCTAGCTGTATCAGAGACACTAAATGAGTAGAAAAGCCCCAGTGCTGGGTCAGAAGTAAGCAAGGCCCTGCATTCCCTCCCTGAGATAAGGAGTCCCAAACCCCATCAAGTTTATTATTTACTTTTTATTTTGCTTATTTTTTTAGTGCCAACCTTTCATTTAAATTCCAGTTTGAGAACATACAGTGTAATATTAGTTTCAAGCGTAAAATTCAGTTATTCATCATTTATACACGACACCCAGTGCTCATCACAGCCAGTCCCCATCTAGTTTATACGGTCTCTTGGAACATGCCCACAGCTCGCTTCCCTTCATCCTACCTCTGCTTCATTATAATGTTAAAGTCTCCACTTGAGGAGCAATACAAACCTCATGAATGTAACATACGTGTGTATAGGCATGTTTCCTAAGTACTAATGCATGACATCACA
Organism: Lutra lutra; assembly: GCF_902655055.1. NCBI lineage: Eukaryota > Metazoa > Chordata > Mammalia > Carnivora > Mustelidae > Lutra > Lutra lutra. The sequence goes on from NC_062282.1 coordinate 66,597,827, forward strand.
CCCACCTGGACATGTGATGACAAAACTCCCTTTGTGAGCATTCATCTTAACCCTAAATAAAAGAAACCCACTCCCCCCTAACTGGGGAGTCACAGCTTTGTAACTTCCTCCCCAGCATCTTCTTTGCTGCAAAAAATATCCTTTGTATGACAACTCTGCCTGGTATAGTCACTCTCTGTAACTCACTAAGAAGTAAACTCACGTTAGTTCTATTACAGTATTAGTCTTAGGAGACAATTTTAAATACAGAAGCCAATCAAATGAGTCTCTGTAAAGTCTTGGAGAAAATGTTTTGGCTTCAGATGGCAAAATCCTCTGATTTAAGTGGAAACAAAATCTTATGGAAAATCACGTTGACCAAAAGCCATTCGAAAATTGTTTTTTTGTGCTTAGGCTTGAGAGTGTAGAAAGAGCTCAAGTCTCAAGTCTTCTTGAAGAATGGGAAGCACTACAAGACAAAATGAACATTTAGCTTCCTTTCTAGATTGAGTGAGTGTAATACTTTTTCTGAACCTTTGGCTCAGCTAGAGTAGTGCACTTTGAGAGAAGAAAATGTCAGTGAGCTGTGGTATGTAGTCTGACACTCCCAATTGAGATGACTGCTCTGTCCTAAACCTGCAGTGTATTTCTGTCACAGTTCCTGTAAGATTCCCTTGCCATTCATAAGAAAGGAGTGAATATTTTGCCATGTTTTCCATTCTTTTATGTGTGAGCAAGTTGCGGTGTTTAACAAGCATCCTGAGCAAGAGTAGAATATATTTCATTTCAATTGAAAATAAACCCCTTTGCATTGAACTCAATTTTGCCTGAGAATTAAGTATTTTATGCAGCAAAAACTAGGCACAGGTCTCACATTAAAGAAATTTCAATTCTTTACTTGTAGCATAAAATAATTTTTATACATACATAAGCTCATAAAAGGAGTTTAAGGAAATAAAGCCTTCGTATGGTAAATCTGTAATTCCTATGCCTAACAATTCACTTCTGTGATGCCACACTATGAGGAATTTTTTTCAAAGTCATATAAATTTGTGTCTTAGACTAATTTGCTTTCCTATTGTTTTGGATTATGGCTGAGTTAAAATTTGCTATTGAACACTGTCAATAACATTAATGAAAATCAACTTTGATTTCACTTCAGTAATTTAACAAAAACTAAAATTTACCCTAATGAATTTTAAAAATTTATACAAAGAAATAAAATTAAAGAAAAGTCGATTCTTCCTAAGAGCCCTTTTTATTCTTCGCAAGAAGTATGCTTTTAGTTTGAAAAATGGGGAACCTTGAAACTGATGCTAAATAAATCATGTATTTATCTACTTTGTTAGCAACTTGTATAGAAGAAATTTGTGACAAGAATTTAAGATCTAATTGAATACATTTTTTGCATGGAAAAACTGTAATTTCTATGACCTGCCTTCATGATATAATGTGAATATAGTTTATGGGGATGGTAAACTACACAGAGAGAGTGAGCTAATGAATTGGCTGAAATAAGCACCTCCACAGGAAAATGGCATTCTCTCCTTAAAATAGCAGTGAAAATTATTACTGGAATATTATATCTACAAATTAGTGACCTCACTAAGTTACTAAAAGCTGTGAATATAACTTCTTGTATGGCTAAACCTAAAAATTACTCTAAAAATTTCCTCTGAGTGAAGTGATTAAAAAATATTGCTCTCTATTATAAATTATATAGATATCTTACATATATACATATATACAAACATAGGGAAAGGAAGAAAGAAAGAGAAAGGAAGAAAGAAGGAATCTTTTTCTATTATAATGCCCTACTACTGTTCAAGTACTCTAGTGTGCACCTTCTAAAAATCAGGACACTCTTCTACAGTACCGTCATACAACCCTCCCATTTAGGAAATCGATACTCCTACGATGCTATGTTCCAGTTCAGAGACATCACTGTAATTCTGCCAGCCACCACATGAATGTACCTTCTCTATTTCTAGTCCAGCTACTTGCCCAGGAAACAGTTGCTTGTGATTTTCATGCTTCATAAATCTTCAGTCTGAAAGAGTTGCTTAATCTGGCCTATCTTTGTATCCTTAACAGTCTTGAACTCTTAAAATTTTTCACATTATAAAATGATCCCTCACCTGGGTCTGGAGGATGTTTCCTCATAACCAGACTCCGATTTCTCCTTGGTAAAATCATCATTGTGAAGAGATCAATTTTAGTATTACACCAGTATACTGTTCCTTAACAAAGCTTCAGCCACTAGTATTATTTTCCCAGTTCTTAAGGTCTACCATTACTTCCTTATTTTGTGATTTTATTAAAGAAGAGTTTTTTTCCCTTATATGTTTGTGTCAGTATGGACTCATGAGTTCCTGTTTTATGAAAGGGGATATAATCTGATAGTTTTAATTATTTTGATGCCCAATTGTCCTAGATAATACTTGATGGTGAGAGAACCATCAAGTAGGTTTTTATATACTTTGACATGTCTTTATCATTCTTTGAGCATGTCTTTCTGATATAAGTTATTCCTGGACAAGAAGTCTTGTTTGTGCCAATGATATTTAGAAGCCAAAAGTAATGGTAAGTGGCTATCAGTAAGGTATGCCTATACTCATCTGTGAATACACACACACACACACACACCTAATTCTCATTATTTATAGCATTAAAAACAGACTTTATCCTATGAAGTCATTGCAAGTTCCAAATTAGGAAACACTGAATCATTGTCCCTGTGGATAAAGGGTTAATTTCTTCGCAGCCTCTGGTCACATTTCCACCAATTGATCAATACATGACCACATTCCCTGCATGCTTCTGGTTGAAAACCCATTTTTAATATTTTATTAATATTTTAAAATAATATTAATATATTATTAATTCATTAACATATAACTCATGGTAACAGTGTAAGTCAAACCTGAACAAAACTTATCTAAAACATGTATTTTTTTTTCCATAAGGCACATCATAGTTACTTTGTACTAGGAACACTAGATGGAGGGGCACGTGCGTGGCTCATTTGGTTGTGACCAACTCTTGGTTTTGGCTCAAGTCATGATCTCAGGGTTGTGAGATCAAGCTCCGCTTCAGGCTTTATGCTGGGCATGCAGCCTGCTTAATATTCTCTCTCATCCTCTCTTTCTGCCCCCTTTCTCTCCCTCTCTTAAGTAAAAATAAATTAATAAGTTAATTAAAACTTTTTTATTTTTTTTAAAGAACATTAGACAGACCTTCAGCACTATACTTGGGGAGCCATTTTTAGCAACAAAATCTGCCCCCCCCACAAGTACAGCAATGTGAAAACCATGGCACTAAGCAGGCTGAAAAAACAAAATTTGCTCACTCTGTGGGCATTTAAACAAAAAGCAGGGCATTGCTTTGTTTGCCCTCATTTGGCAACATGCAAGTTAGACAGCTCTGACTTTTTTCTATGACTCTATTCATGTCTGCAATTAACTATGAAATGACTAGTTGGTTTGGGGGTTACAAATAAATTTTTGCAACCCAAGGAATCCTAAAACATGTAATTCATGAATAATTGGGATTAAGTTGTATATTTAAAAACATGATAAAAGTTCATACCTGTATTTTACATTCCAACCCCAAATCTCAAGGTTCAAACTAGCCTTTGGCCCTGCCATGTTTGTGAATCCTTTGTTAGTGCATTGCCTAAGTGTAAATCCAACTATTCCCAACGTATTGACTAATTTGACCAATCAACAAACTGGGCACAATGTAACCAAACTTCCAGTCACTCTGACCACCTTCTCTACCTAACCTGTCACTACCCTGTTCCTTAGGATAGCAGGCATTTTGAGGGGGAGACAATGATGTTGAACAATGATGAATGGGCCCTTAGAAGAATGGATGGGAGGATAGTTTGTGCCAAGCTGACGTCAACTTCTCTTTTTCTTTCTGTGACAATAGTCAACATTCTCTGAGTGATGAAACACCCAGGGAGGGAATTTATCATGATTGAGATCCTTGGAGGATTTCTCTTAGGCAGATGAGGGGAATTCAGAGAGAGACTTTAATTCAAAATAATCTATATACCAAAAGGACATGTGCTGGTATGCCATGTCCTAAACTCCTTCACTATCAACATAGTTAATTTAGGCTAATGTTCCAAGAGAAAATCTCAGAAAAGTCCACTTTCAGGCAATGAAAAGCAAGCAAGCACAAGTAAACTAATACTAAAGAAGAGTATAATTGAAAGAAGAAACCACATTGTTAAGTAACAAATTTGTTAGTCCTTTTTAGTTATAGTCTCAAATCTATGTGCCTCGGAAGGCAGAAAGTTACAGCCTTCCTGGCTTGGTATGTCAGAGCACAGAGTCTGGAGCAGAGTACAAATCTAGAGTTAAATGGAGAACATGGGGAGAAGGAAATCAAGTGAGATAAATGCCAAAATCTGCATTAAAATTTATCCAGATCCTTTGCTGGCCACTAAATTATACAACCACAGGGAAGGGCAAGGGGGTGGTGGTGGTGGGGAGGATGTGGTGGGTTTGACAAAGAAAAAGCAGCTTCTAGAAACTAAAAAAATCTCAGCAGAGATTTCAGTTACCATTATCTTCAGGGGAATCCAGTCTGGAGCTTGAGTCCATTCAAATTAACCATATGCTGGAAGAAAATCACTCTTCTGAGACATTCCAGATCCTGAACTTCTAAATACATTGTTCAAAATGTGCAATATACACTGCACAATCTCTTGTTCAAAACCGAAATTAAGGGGCACTTCCGTGGCTCAGGCAGTTGTATTCAACTCTTAGTTTCAGCTCAGGTCGTGATCTCAGGGTCAGGAGATCGAGCACTGCATCGGGCTCTGGGCTCAGCAGAGACTCTACTTGAGATTCTCTCTCCCTCTCTCTTAGCCCCTCCTGCTTGTACTTTCTCTCTCGAAAATAAATAAATAAATCTTAAAAAAATTTCAAATTAAAAATAAGCAAATGACTGTATCAATAAACAGGGAAATGACTCATACTCAAGAAAAAAAAATCAATACTTGAAGTAATCAAGATGTTGTACCTACTAGAAAAAGAATTTAAATAAACTACTATAAACACATTAAAATATGTAACAAAATGCATACATATGATCTCAAAAAATAAAAATTGAAAACAAATGGGACTTCTCAATTTGAGAATTGTAATATATTTTCAAAAATTCAGTAGATGGGCTTAACAAGACTAGAAGAAAACACGTATGAAATCAAAGACAGGTTGTTAGAAAATATCCTTCCTAAAGATAGCAATTAAAAAGACCACTAACAAGGAATGAGTAGAATTTGAAATTAAAACCATAGTAGCACCTACATTAACATATGCCAAGTGAAACACATAAATCTAAAAAAAAGATGTACAAAAGCTATGTGAGGAAAAATGTAAAACTCATGAATGGAATCAAAGAAGTAAAGAAATCTAGAGATGTTCCATTTTCATATTTGAGAAATCTCAACACTGTCAAGATGTCAGTTCTTCCCAATGATATACAGACTCAATACAATCCTCATTCCAACAAGTTTTTTATGGTTATTGACAAACTGATTCTCAAATTTGTATGAAGAGATAAAAGACCCAGAAGAGTCAACACAACAGGGAAGGGGAAGAGCACAACTGGAAGACTGATGCGACCCAACTGGAGACTCAATGTAAAGCTACAGTAACCAAGACAGTGTGGTGTTTGTAAAAGAACAAATACATCAACAGAACAGAAGAGAGAGCCCAGAAATAGATTCACACAAATATATGCAATTGACCCTTGACAAGGAAGCAAGACAATGAGGTGAGATAAATCTCTTTAACACAAATAGTGTTGAAATTGGACATCCACATGCAAAAAAATGAATCCAGACCCAGATCTTATACCTTTCAGAAAAATTACCTCAAAATGGATCATAGATCAAAATATGTAACACTAAAGAATAAAACTCAGGAAAAAAAAACAACTAAAACTGTCTAGATGATTTGAGTTTGGTGATATATTTTTGTTATAACCTGAAATGAGTGATCCATGAAAAAAATTAAAATGTTGGAATTCACTAAAATTAAAAAATGTATTCTCGGGGCACCTGGGTGGCTCAGTGGGTTAAAGCCTCTGCCTTCGGCTCAGGTCATGATCCCAGGGTCCTGGGATCAAGCCCCGCTTCGGGCTCTCTGCTCAGCAGGGAGCCTGCTTCTCTCTCTCTCTGCCTGCCTCTCTGCCTACTTGTGATCTCTGTCTGTCAAATAAATAAATAATATCTTTAAAAAAAATGTATTCTCTTTGAAAGATACTGTCATGCAGGGGTGCCTGGGTAGCTAAGTCATTAAGCATCTGCCTTCAGCTCAGGTCATGATCCCAGGGTCCTGGGATCCAGCCTTGCATCGGGCTCCCTGCTCAGCAGGAGGTCTGCTTCTCTCTCTGCCTTCCACTCCCATTCCACCAGTTTGCGTTCCCACTCTCGCTATCTCTCTCTCTGTGTCAAATAATTAAAATCTTAAAAAAAAAGACATTATTATGCAAATGAAAAGGCACAGACTGGTAGAAAGTATGTGCAAACACATATGGTAAAAGAATGGTATTCGATATATATGAAGAATTCCTAAAATTCAATATTAAGAAAATAACCTAATTAAAACTTGGATAAAATATGAATAGATCCCCCATGAAAGGAGATACACAGATAGCAAGTAGGCACTTGAAAAGATGTTCAGAATCTTAAGTTACCAGGCAATTGCTAATTAAAACAATGAGATGGGCACCTGGATGGCTCAGTTGGTTAAAAGCAGATAAAAGTAATTATTTGCTATTTTTTTTAGAGATTTATTTTTTATTTATTTGAGAGAGAGAGACAGAATGTGAGAGAGAGAGAGAGAGAGAGAGAGAGAGTGAGCACGAGACATGGGAAGGTTAGAGGGAGAAGGAGACTCCCCATTGAGGAGGGAGCCTGATGCAGAACTCAATCCCAGGACCTCAGGATCATGACCTGAGCTGAAGACAGTTGCTTAATCAACTGAGCCACCCAGGCATCCAATTCTTTACTATTTTAAAATGAAAACCTCTGACTCTTAATTTTGAATCAGGTCATGGTCTCAGGGTTGTGAGATCAAGCCCCTTGTCAGACTCTACACTCCACAGGGAGCCTGCTTAAGATTCTCTTTCTCCCTCTGCCCCTACCCAGTGCAAATGTGCAGATGCCCGCTCTCTCCAAACAAGGGACAAAACAATGAGATACCACTGCATTGGTTTTTAGAGCACCAGACATCCAAGACACTGACAGCACCAAATGCTGGTGAGGATAGAGATCAATAGGAACTCAGATTGATTGTTGATGGAATGCAAAATTGTACAGCAGCTTTGAAAGACAGTGTGACAGTTTCTTACAAAACTGAGCATACAGTCCAACACGTGAATTTCATGGCATTTACCTAAATAAATTGAAGAACAAATTCAGAAGGTAAATATCCACACAAAATCTTTCATAGGAATGTTTATAGCAGCTTCACTGATAATTGCCAAAACTCAGGAGCAAACAAGATGTCCTTCAGCAGGTAAATAAAGTGTGACACAGCCAGGTGATGGAATATTGTTCAAGGGTAAACAGAAATGAGCTAACAAACCATGATAGGACATGGGACAAACTTAAATATATATTGCTAAGTAAAAAAAGCCAATCTGAGAAGTTTATGTACTGTATGACATTCTGGAAAAGATAAATCAATGGAGGTAGTAAAAAAGCTCACCAGTGGCTAGGGGGTTGAGGGGAGGGACAGAGGGAAAAAATAGGCAGAAAATGGTATTTTTAGGGCAAAGTACATGTACGTTACTGTAACAGTGGATACATGTAGTTCTACATTTGTCAAAAGCAATAGAATTGACAATAGGAAGAAGGTAAATTAAGAACTTTAATAATAATATAACAATATTGGCCCATCCTTTTAACAGTTGTATCTCACTAATGCAAGATACTATTAGTGGGAAATGACATACATGGAGTGGTGAAGGGTGTATAGGAACTTTCCATACTTCCAGCTCCTTTTTTGGTGAAATTAAAACTGCTCTAGGGGCCCCTGGGTGGCTCAGTCTGTTAAGTTTCCAATTCTTGATATTGACTCAGGTTCTGGTCTCAGAATTGTGAGACTGAGCCCCACATTGGGCTATGCATGGGTCATGGAGCCTGCTTGTGATTCTCTCTCTCTCCTCCTCTGCCTCTGTCCCTCCCCAGCTCTCTTTCAAAGAAATAAGTATTTTTTTAAAACCTGCTCTAAAAATATGGTCTATTAATAAAAATCATAAAATTAAAAAATTCAAACATTTAAATCACTGCAGTACAAGTAAGTAGACTAAATTCTCAGAAGACAGATTTTTAGGCTAGGTAAAAAATCTAAACTCAAGTACATGCTTTTACTAAAGATACATGTTAAATCGAAAAGCACAAAGACACAAACTAAAGGGAAGCAAAATTATGTACTATGCATCTTGAATCATAATAAAGCTAGACTGACTAGAATAATGGTCTAAATACAAGAATAAATAGATAGTGAGACAAGGAATATTGCCAGAGGGCAGAAGTGACAATTCATAATGATTACAGGCTCAATATATCAGAAACCTCAACATTGATAACTATGTATTCCCCAAATAATGGAAATAATGGAACTGCAAAATAGCTAAAGTAAGATTTGGCAAAATTAGCAGGCAAAAATAGCAATAGAGATACAGAAGACCTGAATATCACTATTGATTACTGTATCCCAAATGGTATTCCTAGAAAACTACATCCAGTTCTTCTCTGGAACACATGAAACATTTACCAGTGTAGACACTGAGCTGGGCCAGAAAACAAACGTCCTTCAATTTCAAAGCAGAGCACTCTTTCAGACTATGTCCTCTGACACAAACAGAAGCAAATTAGAATCAGTAAAATTAGATACTTGAGAGAGTCCCAAGTATTTAAAAATAACTACAACAACTTGCTTTTTAATAACACATAGGTCAAAAAAGAATTCATGGGTCAATTTAGAAAATTACAAGTGATTGTAAATCAATTATGATGAACATATTACATACCAATATTTGCAGAAGGAATTTATTATGCTTAGAAAAACATAGCTTTACATTCTTACAATAGAAAATAGGAAAGGCCTAAGATTAGTTATCTAAGTGTTCATCTTATAAAGCTAGAGAAGAACAAATTAAATGACAAGGATGAAGAAGAAGGGAAATAATTCAGTAAGGAATCAATGATGTAGCAAGTAAACAATAAATTCACAAAGCCAAAAGTTCAGAAGTTTGTCCTTTGAAACAATCAAGAAAATTGTAGCAACCTGTAACAACAGTGACACCAGAAGAGAGAACACAGATACAAAGACAAACTGCTATAGTGATAATGTAAAAAGATCTTACCACTAAAATTCCAAGAATATCAAAAATAAGTAACTATTATGAACATCTTTACTCCATTACTTTGTTGAGGTACAAAAATTGTCCCAATTTCTCTCTCATTTTTAAGACTTTCAGACAACTAATCACATACCAAATGAACAACTCAACATAGAAGCCAAACACTGTGTGAAGTTACCACAGAGGAAAGAGCAAAGTAACACCTTACATACAATTAAAATTGGACTTAGGTTCACACTTACAAAGCAGATAAAAGTAATTACTATTTTAAAGTGAAAAATCTCAGAAATGAGGGAGAATAAGTAGGAAAGAGTTAATAAATGAAAAACACACTTCAGAAATGAAAAATAAGTGGTAAGAAATACTAGGATGACTAAGTCCACTTATGATTCCTAAAAGGAAGAAGTTTAAATTTCTTTTCCTAATTTTAAAACTCACATGTGGTATTGAGGACTGGGTATTATAGGTAACTAATGAATCATTGAACATTGTATCAAAAACTAATGATGTCCTATATGTTGGCTAATTGAACATAATAAAAATAAATAAAAATGGGGGAAGGAGTCAAGATGCTGGAGGAGTAGCAGGCTGAGATCCCATCAGGTTGCAGGAGTTCAGTTAGATAGTTACCAAAACATTTTGAACACCTACAAATCCAACAGGAGAGCAAAGAGAAGAGCACTAGTTCTAGAAACAGAAAGTTGACCAATTTCTGAAAGGTAGGACATGCAGAGAAGTGAATCCGAAGCGATGGGAAGATAGACCACGGTGGGAGGGGCCAGCTCCTGGCAAGCAGCAGAGCAATGGAGCACAAAATCACTCCACTGAGGGACATGGCTTCAGAGGCTAAGCAGGGGTGGAGCCCTTGTGGGGACAGCATGGTCTCAGGTCCTGTGGGGTCACAGAAGGATTGGGGGTGTCTGAGTGTAGCAGAGTTCACAGATATTAGAGCAGGGAAGCTGGCTACAGAGACAGAGCCGAGGAGTGAGCTCTCAGCTCAGGATTACCTTAAACTGTGATCCATGGTACAATCAGACCACTGCTCTTTGAGCAGGGACCCCACACGTAGCAGATCTGGGGAGACTCACCTTCCTTCTCTAGAGGCAGGAATCTGCTGGGTTTGGTGACTCCATACGGGGCTGTGTGCCAGAGACAGAAATACTTGGACACAGGCTGGGTGAGCTCAGAAGGCAGCCAGAGACCAGGGAGACAGGAGTTATTGAGTGCTTTTCTCCGAGGGTGCACTAAGGAGTGGGCCCCAAGCTCTCAGCTCCTCTTGGCCAGAGATTGGGAAGCTGCCATTTTCATTCCTGTCCTCCAGAGCTTTATGGAAAGTGCTCAGGGAACAAAAGCTCCAGAGAGCAAACCCGAGCAGATTAGTTAGCCCAACCCCTGACAGGGGTGGAGCAATTCTGCCTCAGGCAAAGACACTTGAGAATCACAACAACAGGCCACTCCCCCAGAAGATCAGCAAGAACATCCAGCCAGTACCAAGCTCACTCATCAAGGAGAACAGCGGAATTCCAGAGGAGGAGAAAGCAAAGTATGGAATTCATGGCTTTCTCCCCATGATTCTTTAGTCTTGCAAAGTTAACTAAATTTTTTAAATTTTATTTTTTTCTTATTCTAATTTTTTTAACTTTTACTCTTTCCTCTTTTAATTTTTTTTGACTAGTTTATCTTAAACTTTCTTTAAAAAAATCTTTTTGAACTTTCATTATTATAGTCATATTTTATCCTTCATTGTATCTAACTTTATTTTGTGTATACATATAGGGTTTTTTCTTCTAAAAATTTTTGGGATACAACTTCTTCCAATAGATCAAAATATACCCTAAATCTAGCACAGGGTTTTGTTCTAGTCTCCAGCCTGAGCAAATTCTCTCCACTTTTTTTTTCTTTCTTTTCCCAACCAACTTATCTTATCAGCTCCTTTTTTAGAATTTTTTTATTTGACAGACAGAGATCACAAGTAGGCAGAGAGGCAGGCAGAGAGAGAGGGGGAAGCAGGCTCCCTGCTGAGCAGAGAGCCCGATGCGAGGCTCAATCCCAGGACCCTGGGACCATGACCCAATGTGAAGGCAGAGTCTTTAACCCACTGAGCCACCCAGGGGCCCCCCTTTTTTAGAATTTAAAAAATTTTTTCATCTTTACAGTCATATTCCATCCCTTCATCATGTTTGCCCTTATGTGTGTGTGTGTGTGTGTGTATGTATGTATGTATGTATGTATATATGTAATTTTTTTTTCTTTCTTTAAAATTTTGGGAGGTAGTTTCTTCTAAGAGACCAAAATACTCCCAAAATCAAGTGGGTGTCTCTGTTCTATTCACCAGTCTAATATATATTTTTTCTTTTCCTTTATTTATTTATTTATTTCTATCCCCTTTCTTCTCCCCATGACTTGGGGTCTCTTCTGATTTGGTTAACACATATTTTTCTGGGGTCTTTGCCACCCTTTTAGTATTTTATTCTCTTATTCATTTTTTTTAAAGATTTTATTTATTTGACAGAGAGATCACAAGTAGGCAGAGAGAGAGGAGGAAGCAGGCTCCCTGATGAGCAGAAAGCCCGATGTGGGGCTTGATCCCAGGACCCTGGGATCATGACCTGAGCTGAAGGCAGAGGCTTTAACCCACTGAGCCACCCAGGCGTCCCTATTCTCTTATTCATATATTCTTATCTGGATAAAATGACAAGGTGGGAAAACTCACCACAAAAAAAAAGAACAAGAGGCAGTACTGAAGGCTAGGGACCTAATCAATATGGACATCGGTAATATGTCAGATCTAGAGTTCAGAATGATGATTCTCAAGGTGATAGCTGGGCTCGAAAAAAGCATGGAAGATACTAGAGAAACCCTGTCTGGAGAAATAAAATCTAATCAAGCTGAAATTTAAAAAGCTATTAATGAGGGGCAATCAAAAATGGAGGCTCTTACTGCTAGGATAAATGAGGCAGAAGAGAGAATTAGTGATATAGAAGACCAAATGACAGAGAATAAAGAAGCTGAGCAAAAGAGAGACAACTACTGGACCACAAGGGAAGAATTTGAGAGATAACTGATACCATAAGATGAAACAATATTAGAATAATTGGGATTCCAGAAGAAGAAGAAAGAGATAGGGGGGCAGGGGGTATATTGGAGAACATTATTATAGAGAACTTCCCTAATATGGCAAAGGGAACAAGCATCAAAATCCAGGAGGTGCAGAGAACCCCCCTCAAAATCAACAAGAATAGGTCCACACCCCGTCACCTAACAGTAAAATTTACAAGTCTTAGTGACAAAGAGAAAATCCTGAAAGCAGCCCGGGAAAAGAAGTCTGTAACATACAATGGTAAAAATATTAGATTGGCAGCAGACTTATCCACAGAGACCTGGCAGGCCAGAAAGAGGTGGCATGATATATACAGAGCACTAAACGAGAAAAACATGCAGCCAAGAATACTATATGAACCTAGGCTATCATTGAAAGTAGAAGGAGAGATAAAAAGCTTCCAGGACAAACAAAAACTGAAAGAATTTGCAAACACCAAATCAGCTCTACAGGAAATATTGAAAGGGGTCCTCTAAGCAAAGAGAGAGCCTAAAAGTAGTAGATCAGAAAGGAACAGAGACAATATACAGTAACGGTCACCTTACAGGCAATACAATGGCACTAAATTCATATCTCTCAATACTTACCCTGAATGTTAATGGGCTAAATGCCCCAATCAAAAGACACAGGGTATCAGAATGGATAAAAAAACAAAACCCATCTATATGTTGCCTATAAGAAACTCATTTTAAACCCAAAGACACCTCCAGATTTAAAGTGAGGGGGTAGAAAACAATTTACCATGCTAATGGACATCAGAAGAAAGCAGGGGTGGCAATCCTTATATCAGATCAAATAGATTTTAAGCCAAAGACTATAATAAGAGATGAGGAAGGACACTATATCATACTCAAAGGGTCTGTCCAACAAGAAGATCTGACAATTTTAAATAGCTATGCCCCTAACATGGGAGCAGCCAACTATATAAACCAATTAATAACAAAATCAAAGAAACATATTGACAATAATACTATAATAGTAGGGGACATTAACACCCCCCTCACTGAAATGGACAGATCATCCAAGCAAAAGATCAACAAGGAAATAAAGGCCTTAAATGACACACTGGACCAGATGGACATCACAGATATATTCAGAATATTCCACCCCAAAGCAACAGAATACGCATTCTTCTCTAGTGCACAAGGAACATTCTCCAGAATAGATCACATTCTGGGTCACAAACCAGGTCTCAACTGATACCAAAAGATTAGGATCATTCCCTGCATATCTTCAGACCACAATGCTCTGAAGCTAGAACTCAATCACAAGAGGAAATTTGGAAAGAACTCAAATACATGGAGGCTAAAGAGCATCCTACTAAAGAATGAATGGGTCAAGCAGAAAATTAAAGAATTTTAAAAATTCATGGAAACAAATGAAAATGAAAACACAACTGTTCAAAATCTGTGGGACACAGCAAAGGCAGTCCTGAGAGGAAAATATATAGTGATACAAACCTTTCTCAAGAAACAAGAAAGGTCTCAAATACACAACCTAACCCTACACCTAAAGGAGCTGGAGAAAGAACAGCCAAGAAAGCCTAAACCCAGCAGAAGAGAAATAATAAAGATCAGAGCAGAAATCAATGAAATAGGAACCAAAGAAACAATAGAACAAATCAATGAACCTAGGAGCTGGTTCTTTGAAAGAATTAATAAGATTGATCAACCCCTGACCAGACTTATCAAAAAGAAAAGAGAAAGGACCCAAATAAATAAAATCATGAATGAAAGAGGAGAGACCACAACCAACACCAAAGAAATACAAACAATTATAAGAACATATTATGAGCAACTATACGCCAGCAAGTTTGACAATCTGTAAGAAATGGATGCATTCCTAGAGATGTATAAACTACCAAAACTGAACCAGGAAGAAATAGAAAACCTGACCAGACCCATAACCAGAAAGAAGATTGAAGGAGTCATCAAAAATCTCCCAACAAACAAGAGCCCAGGGCCAGATGGCTTCCCAGGGGAATTCTTCCAAACATTTAAAGAAGAATTCATTCCTATTCTCCTGAAACTGTTGCAAAAAGTAGAAATGGAAGGGAAACTTCCAAACTCATTTTATGAGGCCAGCATTACCTTGATCCCCAAACCAGACAAAGACCCCATCAAAAAAGAGAATTACAGACCAATATCCTTGATAAACACAGATGCAAAAATTCTCACCAAAATACTAGCCAATAATGTCCAACAGTACATTAAAAGGATTTTTCACCACGACGAAGTGGGATCTATTCCAGGGGTGCAAGTTTGGTTCAACATCTGAAAATCAATCAATGTGATATAATACATTAACAAAAGAAAGAATAAGAACCATATGATACTCTCAGTGGATGCTGAAAAAGCATTTGACAAAGTACAGCATCCTTTCTTGATCAAAACTCTTCACAGTGTAGGGATAGAGGATACATACCTCAATATGATCAAAACCATCTATGAAAAACACACAGCGAATATCATTCTCAATGGAAAAAAACCAAGAGCTTTTCCACTAAGGTCAGGAACATGACAGGGATGTCCATTATCACCACTGCTATTCAACATAGTACTAGAAGTCCTAGCCTCAGCAATCAGACAACAAAAAGAAATTAAAGGCATTCAAGTCAGCAAAGAAGTCAAACTCTCACTCTTTGTAGATGATAGGATACCTTCTGTGGAAAACCCCAAGACTCCACTCCAAATCTGCTAGAACTAGGACAGGAATTCAATAAAGTGTCAGGATATAAAATCAATGCACAGAAATCAGTTGCATTTCTATACACCAAGAGCAAGACAGAAGAAAGAGAAATTAAGAAGTCAATCCCATTTACAATTGACCCAAAACCATAAGATACATAGGAATAAACCTAACAAGAGGCAAAGAATCTATACTCAGAAAACTATAAAGTACTCATTAAAGAAATTGAGGAAGACAAAGAAATGGAAAAATGTTCCATGTTTATGGATTGGAAGAACAAATATTGTGAAAATGTCTATGCTACCTAAAGCAATCTACATGTTTAATGCAATCCCTATAAAAATACCATCAATTTTTTTTTCAAAGAAATGGAACAATACTCCTAACATTTATATGGAACCAGAAAAGACCTTGAGTAGCCAGAGGAATGTTGAAAAAGAAAGCCAAAGTTGTTGGCATTACAATTCCAGACTTCAAGCTCTGTCACAAAGCTGTTATCATCAAGACAGTATGGTACTGGCACAAAAACAAGACATGTGGATCAAGGGAACAGAATAGAGAGCCCAGAAATAGACCCTCAACTCTATGGTCAACTGATCTTCAACAAAGCAGGAAAGAATGTCCAATGGAAAAAAGACAGTCTCTTCAACAAATGGTGTTGGGAAAATTGGACAGCCACATGCAGAAAAATGAACTGGACCACTTAACACCACACACAAAAATAGACTCAAAATGGATAATGGACCTCATTGTGAGAAAGGAATCCATCAAAATCCTTGAGGAGAACACAGGCAGCAACCTCTTTGACCTCAGCAGCAGCAATTTCTTCCTAGAAACATCGCCAAAGACAAGGGAAACAAGGCCAAAAATGAACTATTGGGACTTCATCAAGATCAAAAGCTTTTGCACAGCAAAGGAAACAGTCAATAAAACCAAAAGACAATGGACAGAATGGGAGAAGATATTTGCAAACAACATATCAGATAAAGGGCTAGTATCCAAAATCTATAAGAACTTATCAAACTCAACACCCAAAGAACAAATAATCCAATCAAGAAATGGGCAGAGGACACGAACAGACATTTCTGCAAAGAAGACATCCAGATGGCCAATAGACACATGAAAAAGTGCTCCACATCACTCAGCATTAGGGAAATACAAATTGAAACCACAATGAGATACCACCTCACACCAGTCAGAATGGCTAAAATTAACAAGTCAGGGAATGACAGATGTTGGCAAGGATGCAGAGAAAGGGGAACCCTCCTACACTGTTGGTGGGAATGCAAGCTGGTGCAACCACTCTGGAAAACAGCATGGAGGTTCCTCAAAAAGTTGAAAATAGAGCTACCCTATGACCCAGCAATTGCACTACTGGATATTTATCCTAAAGATACAAATGTAGTGATCTGAAGGGGCACGTGCTCCTGAATGTTTATAGCAGCAATGTCCTCAATAGCCAAACTATGTAACAAAACTAGATGTCCATCAACAGATGAATGGATAAAGAAGATGCTATCAAAAGAAATGAAATTTTGCCATTTGCAATGATGTGGATGAAACTAGAGGGTATTTGCTGAGCGAAATAAGTCAATCAGAGAAAGACAATTATCATATGATCTCACTGATATGAAGAATTTGAGAGGCAACATGGGGGGCTTGGAGGGCTGGGAAGGAAAAAATGAAACAAGATGGGATCAGGAGGGAGATAAACTATAAGAGACTCAATCTCACAAAGCAAACTGAGGATTGCTGGAGGGAAGGGGATAGGGAGAGGGTGGTGGTGTTATGGACATTGGGGAGGGTATGTGCTATGGTGAGTGCTGTGAAGTATGTAAACCTGGCAATTCACAGACCTGTACCCCTGGGGCTAATAATACATTATATGGTAATAAAAAATCAAAAAATTAAAAAAAAAAACCATTCCAGTACTTCATGCAAAACATATTTCCATTACCATGAGAGACAATGGGCTGAAAAAAGAGCTGAAATGATCACCACTTCATTTTACCTCCTGCTTTGATTTACACTTAAATAAGAAACATTTCTTACTACTACCAGTATGGCTATTTTTATTTAAGCAGAGTTAATATATGAATCCTCTAATTGTAAAATGTATATTGGTAAATCAAGGATTTAATATATCTACTGGCTGCAGATTGCAATTCCGTTTGTAGTGCACCTGTCAGAGATGCACACTGTGTTGGATCGTAACACTATGGTTCATATCAGATTAACTCAGGCACTATCTTATCAAATGTTTTACATATTGTATGGATTGGGAGCTTAAGAATCATTTTTAGCATAAAGAATATTTAGTATAAATGTTATGAATGCTACACAGATCATTTCACTGGGAGAGCAGTAAAACAGGTCTGCGCCCGATGAAGCTGCATATGCCATATTTTACGGGGAATCTTAGAAGGATTCTTTCTTGGAACTGATAATCATTATTCTAAAATGAATTACATTCTAATGTATTTTCAAATAAGGCATTTTACCATATTCTTCTACACTTTTCTAAAATAGGCAAGGTAAATATTGTTATCCAAAAAAGTGACTTTTCTTTTTTTTCTTATTTAAGACTTTTTAGTTATTTATTTGACAGAGAGAGAGAGAGATCACAAGTAGGCAGAGAGGAAGACAGGCTCCCCACTGAGCAGAGAGTCCAATGCAAGGCTCCATCCCAGGACCCTGAGATCATGACCTAGGCCGAAGGCAGAGGCTTAACCCACTTAGCCACCCAGGCACCCCAAAAGTGAATTTTCTTATGACATCAGATGGGCTAAATAGAAAGCAAACCATTTTTCAAAGAAATAAACTTTGAAAGAAAGCAAATAAAAGAAAATAAACAAAAGAAAGAAAGAAAATAAACATTTTTATATGTAACTCAGAGTTGCTAGAGGATGCTCATATTCATGTTTTCCCTTGGAGGGGTAAGATTTGATATTTGTGAAACAGCAGATTTCATTTTCAAGCATGTGCAAGATCAGAGGAAGATGGGGAAGCCCATTCAATGGTTTTTGTTTAGCTCCTCAAATATTTGGACTCCACCACAGTTTGGAGCTAAACATCCCCTCTTTCAACCAGCTTGGGCTTTGAGAATCTCTGAAGTTTTGTGCTAAGAAGGGTTGAGGAATATATTCAAATCATACTAAGTATGCATTTTTGTGTAGATATAGTGTCATTCTAAATATACATACACGTTTATGATAAACAAAAGTCTGGGAAGAAGATATAGCTGAAAAATTAATACTGAGTGTAGCTGCAGTGTGATTACAGATGTGTTTTCTTTTTTTGCCTTTATAAATGATGGTCTTTCAAACAAAAACTTTGTTTATAAATGTTTAGTAACAACTACTATATCGAAGCTATTGTTTTAGGTTCTGAATAGTGATCACAATAGTCTTTATTATGTTCATTATAAAATTAGAGTGATTTCTATTTGAAAATATAAATTCGATATGGTGACCATTTGTAGAATTTTGTACTTGAAAACCATGATTATTTCTGTATGATAAGAGTAATTCTTACTTTATTCTTTCTGTGGTTGTTAAAAATGTTCTAAAATACAGTAAGACTATTATTACAAAAAATAGAAAATGGTTTTAAAACCTTACACTCATCTCAAAGTTATGATTTTGATTTCTGTTCCAATTGTTCTATCATCTATCACTGAAAAAACTCTTATTCTGGAAATATTACCACCTTGACAATCATGTTTTTCTTCCTATTTTCTTTTCTTTAAAAGATTTGATTTACATATGGTTTCACTTATTTGTGGAGCATAACAAATAGCATGGAGGACAAGGGGAGATGGAGAGGAGAAGGGAGTTGAGGGAAATTGGAAGGGGAGGTGAACCATGAGAGACTATGGACTCTGAAAAACGATCTGAGAATTTTGAAGGGGTGGGGAGTGGGAGGTTGGGGGCACCAGGTGGTGGGTATTGTAGAGGGCACGGATTGCATGGAGCACTGGGTGTGGTGCAAAAATAATGAATACTGTTATGCTGAAAAAATAAAAAAAAAATTAAAAAAAAAGATTTGATTTATTTATTTGACAGACAGAGATCACAATTAGGCAGAGAAGCAGGTAGAGAGAGAGGAGGAAGCAGGCTCCCTGATGAGCAGATAACCCGATGCGATGTGGGGCTGGATCCCAGGACCCTGAGATCATGACCTGAGCGGAAGGCAGAGGCTTTAACAGACTGAGCCACACAGGCACCACCCCCCTCACTATTTTCAATGGTTAGTGTCTTTTTGATTTTTTAAAGCTCAATTTCTACCTCATTTACAATAACTACATTAATACATTT
Organism: Lutra lutra; assembly: GCF_902655055.1. Lineage (NCBI taxonomy): Eukaryota > Metazoa > Chordata > Mammalia > Carnivora > Mustelidae > Lutra > Lutra lutra. The sequence continues at coordinate 66,617,300 of NC_062282.1, forward strand.
TATTACTAAATAATTTAAATTTTGCTTTATCCACTCACTTCCTTTTTATCTTACATTCTTTTCCTCTCATCTCTGTTCTTTCCTTATTAATTTTTGCTTGGATTTCATGAATTTGTGTTCTACTATGAACTTTAAAAAGTAACTTAAAATGAATTTAAGTTTTTATTTAAATTCCAGCTAGTTAACATGCAGTGTAATACTAGTTGCAGGTGGTACAATATAGTAATTCAACACTTCTGTAAGATACCCTGTGCTCATCATGACAAGTGCCCTCCTCAATCCTCATCACCTATTTCACCCATCCTCACTTGTAACCATCCATTTTTTCCGTTTTTCTCTAGAGTTAAGAGTCTGTCTCTTGGTCTTTCTCTCTCTCTTCTTTACTTGTGCTCACTTGATTTTTAGATTCTACACATGACTGAAATCATATGGTATTTGTCTTATTCTGATTGGCTTATTTCATTTAGCATTATGTATTGTAGCTCCATCCATGTCATGGTGAATGGCAAGTTTTTCTTTGTTTTTTTTTTTTAATGGCTGAGTAACATCCCACCTATATTACTCAGCCATAAAAATAACGAAATCACACACACACACACACACACACACACACACACACACACACAGCACCCCTTCATCCATTCATCAGTTGACAGACGGACTGTTTCTGTAATTTGGCTATTGTAGATAATGCTCCATGTATCCCTTTGAATTGGTATTTTTGGATTCTTTGGGTAAATACTTAGTAGTAAAATCACTGAATTGTATGGTAGTTCTATTTTTAACTTTTTGACCAAACTCCATACTGCTTTTCAGAGTGGCTTCACCATTTTACACTCCCACCAACATTGCAAGAGTGTTTCCCTTTCTCCACATCCTTGCCAACACCTGATTTTCACAGTAGTTTCAAGTACAACTAATTTAAGACCAGATTTCCAAGTGCCATTTTAAACTAGTACCAGGCTAGTAAAGAATCACTAAAGAATGCCACTTAAGACCCAGTAATTATTTCAAGACAAATAATACTCAAATTCGTAGTTATTTTATGCTATTAGAAAATAGACATGGGAATATGAACCCTGTGAATACAGAAAAGTAAAAAGTCCCCTGCTAGAGGATATCCACCCATGGATCCCATGGTGAATTTAACCTTTAACAGAGAAGTGAGAGGAGGAAGAAACTCCCAAAATGCTGTTAAGAGGAAAACAGCTAAATTTTTTTTTAAAGATTTTATTATTTATTTGACAGAGAGAGAGATCACAAGTAGGCAGAGAGGCAGGCAGAGAGAGAGAGGGGGAAGCAGACTCCCCACCAAGCGGAGAGCCGGATGTGGGGCTTGATCCCAGGACCCCGGGATCATGACCTGAGCTGAAGGCAGAGGATTTAACCCACTGAGCCACCCAGGCGCCCCCAAAACAGCTAAAATTTAAACATGGGAAACGACTGTCTATCCCTGGAGTTGAGGCAGGAGAAGTAAGGGTGACTTGTTGGCAAGGGACAGCAAGGGGGCTTGTAGCGTAAGGATGTATGCAGAGGAACAGGAGGAAGTTAACAGGTGGCTGAACCTTACACAATGCATCAGGCACTCTACCCTTCAGTTCCAGATGAATAACTTGGCAGAGGAGAAAGTCTCTCTCTCTCTCTCTTTTTTTTTAAGATTTTATTTATTTATTTGACAGAGATCACAAGTAGGCAGAAAGAGGAGGAGGAAGCAGGTTCCCTGCTGAGGAGAGAGCCTGATGCAGGGCTCGATCCCAGGACCCTGGGATCATGACCTGAGCTGAAGGCAGAGGCTTTAACCCACTGAGCCACCCAGGCACCCCAAAACAGTCTCATTCTTATGGGAAACAATTTTTTATCAGTTTTTTTTTATACAAAGCCCCTCACATTTAATGAAATATTAAGAAATGTGGAAACATATTACTATCATAATAATGCTATTGACCCAGAAATGTCCAGATGTTGGAATTATCAGAAATGGATTAAGGTAATTATGATTAACATGTTAAATAATTTAGAGAAGTAAGCAACATGAGGGAATAAATAATGCTTTTTAATAAAGAGATAGAAATTTTCAAAAGCACTAAGTGGAAATGCTATGATAAAAAAAATCACCTTAGGCATTAAGATTTATTTTGGGGGGCTTTCAAGAGAACTATAAATAGCAGATAAAGATCAATGAATACATACATTTCAGACAAAATGTGGAAGAATTTATCTCCAGCAGACCTGCTAAATAAAGTCTGTTAAAAGAATTTCTTTAGACTGAAGAGAAAAGATATCATATAGAAAACTAATTCTGAATAGATAGCAATGCCTAGAAGAATAAATATATGGTAAATACAACAATCTCAAAAAAAAAAAACAAAGCTAAAATACCTCTTCATAAATTAGTAGTTGGCCTCATCAATATCCTTCTTCCAGTCTTTAATTAGGCAAAGGAAGTCAGTAAATATATAGTTGATTGGAAGAACTGTACCATTTTGACTTAATTGATATTCTGTAACATCACACCAAATATTGGTAAAATACACATTTCTCTCAAATGTACTAGTGGTAAAAGCCACAAAACTGGTCACATCTTGTTAGAAGAGAACTTGTACAGAATTTGTCCTGTACTACAGTAGTATCCAATTCTAAGCCACTAAGTAGTATAAATCTAGAAAATCTCCATATGCTTGAAGATTATACAACCTATTTTAATGGATCATGGGTCTGAAACTAAACCTCAAAAATAATTGATGGAAACACAACTTATTAAAACTTGTCTCATAAGCTAATCAGTGCTTAGATTTATAGCATTAAATGCATTAAGGAAAAAGGAGTCCAATCTAGGATATAAACTTCCACATTACTGGAGGGACACCTAGCTGGCTCAGTGGGTAGATCATGTGACTTGTGATTTGAGTTTAAACCCCATACTGGGTATTGAGATTACTTAACAAAAAAAAAAAAAATTTTTTTTAAAGATTTTATTTATTTATTTGACAGAGAGAGAGAGACCACGAATAGGTAGAGAGACAGGCAGAGAGAGAGGGGGAAGCAGGCTCCCTGCTGAGCAGAGAGCCCAAGGCGGGGCTCCATCCAGGACCCTGAGATCATGACCCAAGCTGAAGGCAGAGGCTCAACCCTCTGAGCCACCCAGGCGCCCCCCGCCCAAAAATAAATTCTTAAAGAAGCTAGTTGAAGAAAATAATCCCAGAGTAAGTCCAAGTTGTCAGCATAAAAAACCTTCCACATATTTAGTTTATTCCATTAAAATTAAAGTAGAAATATTATATGCTAACTGCAAAAGATATGGTGAATGCACTTGAGAAAATGCAGCATACATTCATGATAAAATTGCTCAGTAAATTAAGAATACTAGTATATTTTCTCAACCTCCTAAGTTAAATCCCAAAAACAAAATTGGAACCAAAAGCTATGGCTGATACCCTAGTTAATGCTGAAATGCGGACCATCTTACCCATGATCAGGAACAAGATAACATGTTTCAGTCTTACCAGGGAAATTAAACAGTGTTTCCAAGACCATATAGCTAGTTCAGTAAGTCAATAGTCTGAAAGTCAAATAATACCTCAAAATAATATTTTAATAGCTAAGAAAATAAGAACCAGAATGGCATTTTGAAAATAAGATATTATGAAGACCGAACAATAACCACCATAACAAACCACATAAGGAATAATAATTTAAGGCTCTCATTCTCATGTTTTCCATATTCATAGATACACCCCCCCCAACACACACACGTATCTCCAACTCTTGTCAATATCAATATTATCTGAGGTTTTCCAAAATTAAATGTAGCAGATGATCTTCATTTTCAGTGTGATGTCTCTACTATCAGGAAGCTATGGTACATTTGTGGAGTTTCTAATTCATCTGTAATGCTTTCTCAGAACTTTCAGAGTCACTGAAGAGAGGTGATTTCACAGTCTTGGCTTCAAAGAGGACCATAAAAATAGCTCTTGACCCGTTTATTAAAGTATGTTGTACTCTTAGGAGTCGGTTAAGAAATTAAATGATATATTTCAAGCTGTAATACTTGGGGAAAATAAGGAAACAATTTGACTCCTAATGAAATTAAGTTTGGGAATATATAGATTTATAGATTATGGCTTTATATAAGACAATCAGATGGTTATTGGTAGCACATAAACATGAAACCTTTCTTACATAGAGTAGTAGCACTGTCATCATTTAGTCACATAAAGCAAATATTTTCCTATTACATCTCTAACTTATAATAATGATTTGTTTCCATGCCTCCTTTCATATTCTTTTGTCTACTCCCAAGGGAAACTCATAGGGGATTGTTATCCTACTTCGCCTCAGAACTGAACACAGTTTCTAACTCAATATAGGAGTTTTGAATTTAATTAAATTGGATTTTAAGGATAAAGCAGACATCCCTAAATTCTAGAGAGAGCAGAACAAGACTCTTAGGATCAAAGGTAAAAACATAGACCAACTGGAGAAGCCAACACACAAGGAGGATTTGGACAGGATAGTGTTTAAAAAAAACTCTGAAAAACATTGTAGTAGCCAATTACAGAAAACAAAAAAAGAAAACAAAAACAATTTGTTCAGCACAATGGAATATTTTGGTAGTTAAAACATAAGGTTAACCTTTCATGGGAAAACTATGTATACACACATAAATCCATTATGCATTTTGAAGAAAAATTTGGGAAAAAAATTGACTTGCGTATCTATATAGATGTGTCCATCTGCTGTTGAAAGCACGATCATTTTGAGATTACATGGAGTAAACCCTCAGGGGTTACTCGACAATCTTCAGGTGAACTATTACATTCTGGATTATAGGTAATAGAGACAAATTACCTCCCCTTAGAATGGAGCAATGGTATAGTAACTTGTAAATGGATTTAATTAGCAATGGCACAGCACTGAAGACTTACATAAAAGTTTCAAGTATGGATCAATATTTTTTGAAACTAACAGGTAATACATTGTCTCTTAAATTCTATCAAGTCTTACTTTTGTTTTTCTTAACCAGAAAGATCAGTATTCAAAGCATAGATTGTACATTTCTAAAATTTGACATTAATTAGGCTGAAAACATTTTTTTGCTCATGGGTTTGAACTGTTTGGATAACCATGAAATTAAATTTCATGAATATAAAGCAGAATGAAATTATTTCCTTTTTGGAGAATTAATGAATTTTATCAATTTCCTTTAAAAGTTTTTATTAATAATACCAACTGTCCACATACCCACTTTTTACTAAATTCATTCTATAATGTAAGAACTCTGAGGTCAGAACTGTGTTTTTGTTTTTGTCTGATAGATACATACATAGTACAGTAATAGGTATTTCCAAAAAAGTCAATATAGAACACAAGAAGGGCTATTCATTTAGTACTCCTTAATCCGAAGCAAAATTTTCATGCATAGAAATAAATACAATTTAAGTTTAGGCTCTGCATATACTAGCAGCATTTTAACAAAATTAAACACAAATTTTGGTAAGAAAAGTGAAAGTTACATTTATATGGTCACTTAATGAATTAAAAATTTTATATATCTACCATTTGTTCTTAAAGTCATGGTGAATGTGTTAAAAGAAAAAAAAAGGTTTTGTCCTCTAAAAGATTTTAATCTATATAAGGGCATCAGAGGATATGTAAATCTTGGAGATGAAAATAAATGAAAATAAAATCAAGTGTTAGAAGTGTGGTGCAGAGCAGAACGAAGAGCTAGTATTTCCTTTGTATCTTAAATGTCATTTATGACACAGATCAGGAAGCCAGATGCAGTGATATTTTCTAAAAATCAAGGTGATCTATGTGCTTTTTATGACCACACATAGTCTGGTTTCTGAATGATTTATGGTCTTCTCAAACCAATGAAGAAGTTAATAACAACAGTATTTCTTGGAAGAACATTTTCATTTTTTGTATTGCTATTTAAGTGACTAATATAAGTATAAACCAGATAAAATTACATAGTTAATGCATAACACATTTCAAAAAAAGTTAGTGTAATTAAAAATACTAGCTGTATTATCAAAAGAACTAGGTCTTTCCTTATCTTTCCTAGGAGCTAGAAAATTACCTCTATAAGATTTCTAGATTCTAGGGACGCCTGGGTGGCTCAGCTGGTTGAGCGGCTGCCTTCGGCTCAGGTCATGATCCCAGCAACCTGGGATCGAGTCCCGCATCGGGCTCCTTGCTCGGCAGGAAGCCTGCTTCGTCCTCTGCCTCTGCCTGCCTCTCTGTCTGCCTGTGCTCGCTCTCTCTCTCTCTAATAAATAAATAAAATCTTAAAAAAAAAAGATTTCTAGATTCTAAAATTTTGAGTCTAGAAATTGGGTCTAACTCACAGCATTATGAAGATCAGATGCGCCCAGTGTTATAGCATTTTTTAATGACAAAAAATGCACAGTATACATAAAATATTGGGAAGGTTAGAATTTCTGTAGAGAAATAATAGTTTTAATGGTTCTTTGTCCCTCATCCTGTACCACACAACTTCTTTTCTGCTGCAGAAATCAACCAAATTCTCCATGAATTACAAAAATAACATTTATTTTTAACACATGTTATGTGAAGTCGGCTGGATTGTTGTAGCTCAGATAGTTGGTTCAATTTTTCTAGGCTCTGTTAATTTGACAGGTCTATAGGAAATTTGAAATGGGATGTCCATATGAAAACATTTCCTAAGAACTAAATTAATGCACATATATTAGGAATGAATTTTATAAACATGCTTCCTCTTATGTTCTCTTTGCCCAAGACAGCACTGTAAGTAGCAAAATGTTATTCATTGCCCTTCTCAAACTAATCTGTTAGGATTTTATAAAGAATCAGTCCCAAGTTTCCACGCTGATTGTTCTAGAAAATCTGTGTTTTACTTCTTTCAGTGAGTCCGATTGCCAACAGTTAGACTCCTTTTTGAATTCAACTTCTTATAGTCATTAGTAAGATGAAATTAGTAACATATCACTTGCAGTATTAACATTCTGTCTCAAACTTGTTCTCCCAAAGCAACTTCACTAGGTGTATTTTCTACCTTCTGCTTTAGCCAGGCTAACACTTTTAACTTTGCCAAAACAAACTACGGATCACTACCTTTTCAGTTTTCTTTAACAGTAAAATTTATAAGCCTCTAGTCAGGTTACCAAAGAAAAAAAATTACAAGACACAAATTACAAATATTAGCAGTTGGAAAGTGCCCATCACTACGGATCCCATGAACATTGCAACATTAGTAAATTAAGAGTATTAACAACTCTGTGCCCACCAATTTGATAACTTGATGAAATAGAACATTCTCTCAGGGGCGCCTGGGTGGCTCAGTGGGTTAAAGCCTCTGCCTTCGGCTCAGGTCATGATCCCAGGGTCCTGGGATTGAGCCCCGCATTGGGATCTCTGCTCAGGGGGGAGCCTGCTTTCTCCTCTCTCTGCCTACTTGTGATTTCTCTTTCTGTGCCAAATAAATAAATAAAATCTTAAAAAAATATATTAACTGCAAAGAGAGGTTTGACCAAATTATATAGTATGTAAATTATATCTCAATAAAACTATAAAAAAAAAGATTTCTTTTTGGCATAGCCATTTAAGGTAGCAAAGAAGAGCATTGCTTGACATCCAAGCAAAGGCTGACAACTGAAAGCCTACATTAATGTATCATACCATTTCCATTTCTTCTTCCCATTCTTTTTTTTCTCTCTTTTTTAAAGATTTTATATATTTCTTTTAGAAAGAGAGAGAGAGCACATGAGTGGGGAGAATAGCAGGCAGGGGAGGGTTAGAGAGAATCCCAAACAGACTCCAATCTGAGTTTGGACCCTGGCTCGGGGCTCCATGCCAAGACTTTGAGATATGACCAGAGCCAAAATCAAGAGTCACATGCTTAACCCATTGAGCCACCAGGGTGCCCCAACTCTGTTCTTCGTAAGCATCATGGGACTTCTATTTCTCCAACTCAGGTTAAATAGGGAAGGATTTATGGTGCCTTTGAAGAGAGGCAGCCACCTGAGCTGGGATTCATTACCATTGTGATCTGGTGATTCTTCTCAGCAGTATTTAAGAACAACAGTGCCAATTTCATTCTGATTTTCATCCTGTTCTTTATTCACCACCTGAACAGTTGACTCACCTAAACCAATTTTTTTCCATTTCTCTCATTATCATTTTTATGTTTGTGTTAGTCTTCTTTGTTCTTTGGAGTGGCTTCTCATTACTAAAGCAATACATGGCAGATATGGTAGCAAGAGGTTGTTTCCTATGTGGTTTATCACCCTCTGAACATGAGGTTGAAATAAGGTGGCCCAGGCAGAAGGAACTGCCTATATCACAAGATATGTGGTTGTTCAGACCAGAGGCACATCATCTTGCCTGGGTGATTGCTTGTCATAAAACCAATCTTGCCTTGCTTGTACATGTAACATTTTAAGGGCTTCAGAGGATATTCCATTATTTAAAGAAGGCAAGATAATCAAGTGGTAAAATTTTCAGCATTAACTTGCTCAATTCATGACCTCATTCATTCCAAATTGGTCAATTCAATTACATCTAAATTCTGGAGAATTTTCTATTTGTTGAATTCTGCTGGGACTCAGCCTGACTAGTCCATTCTGTTCAATTATGTCTACCATGAAATTGTAAGTCTCCCCGATCATTTAACTAACAAATCTGAGAGAATGAAGATTTATCAGGGACTTGCTAATATTTTCAAACAAAGTGTCACACTGCTTTGAACTCTATTCACAGGCTTCTACGTGCTCCTCTCTCCTGTGTCATATGCCTGGGAGTTTGGCTAGTGACTAATGACCATAGCTGAATAAAATCACAACTGATTATAGTGTTTCTCAAATTCCCAATAGAACCTTCCTTGTATAATAACACTTTTTTCAATTGTATGTTTTACCTACTATGATTGACCTTTTTCTTCCATTTTCAGCAATTCTACTTACACTAAAAATCAATTAAATACTAACCCGGTTATAGTCTTTCCCAGTCTCCTCCTCTCAATCGTCCTTTCCTTATGAATTTATTTTGCCAGCTCCACAGAAGTCAAAAATTTTCACTCATAAATAATAAGCAAACAAATAAACAAACCTCTACCACAGAACTTTTGCTGCTTCATACTGACAGTGGGTCAACAACTGTCCCGGCATTGAAACCTGAGTTCTTTCTTCCCTCGTCCTTGCCTAACCACAAAGTACCCTTGCCATATTGAGTCGTAGGTCTGAAAGTCAATCCTTCCTCTTTAAGATGCCAGCCTGTAAGATCTACAGTGATTAAATAACAGCAGTGGTCTTGGGTTCTGATTGATAATCAAACTCATAAAGCACAATAGCCTTCACAAAGCACCAAGTTCATTAGCTTTCATGAAGTTTAAAAATCCGGACACAACATGCACAGTGGCCAAAGAGCAATTGTCTCTTGACTCTCAGAACCAGCCTCTGAATATTCCCTAAATTCCATATTAAGTTTATGGCTGAGATTTGATAATGGATTTTTAAAAATATTTGTATTTATTTATTTATTTTCATGCACGCAAGAGAGAGAGGGAAAGAGAGAGAGAGAGAGAAAGAGAGCAAGTGCACAACACAGGGAAGAGGGAGAGGAAAACGGAGAAGCAGACTCCTTGCTTAGCAGAGAGCCTAACTCAGGGCTCCATCCCAGGACCCTGAGATCATGACCTGAGAGGAAGGCAGACGCTTAACCGACTGAGCCACCCAAGCACCCCCGATACTAGATTAGGTCACATGGAGGCTGACTGGTTACTTTGACAAAAAAGTTTAAGTGTTATCATGGGGTGAAAACCTGATTAGAGAAGGTTAATGAGAAATAGAGGAGGCAGTATAGGCAGAAACAATAGATAACACTCTCAATGAGATGTACAACAGAGGAACGGGCAGAAACTTGAAGCAGAGGTCAAGTCAGAAATGGCTTTGAAATGGAAGCATTTGCTGATGGTGATAAACCAGTACAGTAGGAAAAATAAAATATGCAGAAGGAAGAGGGAAGCATCACTAGAATGATGTACTTGTGTAGGCAAGAAGTGAGTATTGTACATTGTCGGAATGTACTCGGAATATTTCCAGATTGTTCTTGTGTGTCATTACGCTACTTACTGTCATTTCATGCTTCAGAAGAGACAAGTATATGCTAGTAACTCTTTGTTTCACTGCTAGTATTTTTGGTTCCTTTTTGAACATTTAGTATTATAATTTCTTGTTGAAATGCTTTAAGGTGAATTTTAATTCAGAGAAATGGGGAAATCCATTAATCGTGTCCCAATTCCATTGGCCTGCGAAGAAATGTTTCCCAAGATTTTAATTGCTCAGGGAAAACTAACAAAATCAAAATCAGTGTAACGGATCCATACATAGCTGAGATTTTCTAGGCACTTAGGAAAAAAAAATTGTAGCTCACACAGCAATGGCACTGTAATCAATGATTTCTGCTGAACTCTTTGCAGAGTAGTCACTGGGATTCCAAGTGTGTTTAATATGCAGGAGACGGAGCCAATCAAACAAAGCAAGGGAAGGTTTTGCAAACAGGAGGAATGCTCTTCTCTGCTCTGGTTTGCAGTCCCCACTATACTGATTGTGTTGGTAGAGTTTAATTTCTCCCACTTAATCTTGCCTTTGTTATTGATGACATTAATATATTTTTAGGAGCCAAGCATCCAGGGATAACCAGAGAGATGTAGCTCATATCATGCATTACCAGGATGACAGCAGAGATATTATTAGCTGAAAATCTCCTCTCTCAGTACAAGACCAGTGGTGGTGGGTATTAAGGAGGGCACCTATTGCATGGAGCACTGGGTGTGGTGCATAAACAGTGAGTCTTGGAACACTGAAAACACTAAAATTAAATTAAGATGGTAGCAAAATAAATAAAATTTAAAAGATTAAAAAATAAAAATAAATAAAAAGTAAAGCGATGCTAAACATAACAACACATGGATGCCATTCCTTCCCTTTTCTATCATTTGCATACAAGCAGTCTTGTTCTTGCCTCTTATCAGATTTCTTTTTTTTTTTTTAAAGATTTTATTTATTTATTTGACAGAGAGAGATCACAAGTAGACGGAGAGGCAGGCAGAGAGAGAGAGAGAGGGAAGCAGGCTTCTTGCTGAGCAGAGAGCCCGATGTGGGACTCGATCCCAGGACCCTGAGATCATGACCTGAGCCGAAGGCAGCGGCTTAACCCACTGAGCCACCCAGGCGCCCTCTTATCAGATTTCTTTAAGTCCACAGCCGTATTTCTTATCTTGGACACTCAAATTTGACCTCTTTTGTTTTTAAGCCCTTATACGGGAGTAAATAAATGACTGAGAGTTTTACTGATTTTAAGTTAGAGAATAAGCAATCTGGCCACAGCTACCAGCATCTAGTAGTTAAGGGAAGGATTTGACTCTAGCATTAGGTTCTTTCACTTTCCCATCACCGAGCATAGATTTGGGGGCAAGTGGCTGCAGCAACGTGCGTGTGACCTAATTTGAAATTCACCTTTCAAGCAACTTTGACTTCCTCGGCACTCTTGCATTCCCAGGGATGTAATGATATTGCTTTCCAACATGTTATTGGTCTCACATATTAACAAAATCCTTCATCTAATTCCAATACATGTTTACCATCTTTTTGAGATTGCAATCTTGTTTTCCAAATAAAAATGAAATAAATTTCAATTGGAAATGTATCTCTCAAGATGAAATGCTGTCAAAATAGAATATTCTGTAATTCACATGATTAGTACGGTTTTGCCATTTCTTTTCTGTGTGGCTTATTTTACAGATGATAGCGTGAGGCCCAGGCAAGCTAATTGATCTCAGGGCACAGAGGTTATGTAGCCTCCTGTCTTATTAGTGCTTCTACACAGCTACCAGGAAAAGGCAGCATGACCAAAAAAATGCCATGGGACATGAGGTCTTCTAAAAAACCCCACTGTAATTTTTCAAATTGCTGCCTAATGTCTTCTTCAGAAGAGCAGCAAATGTCAATGACATTTCTGTTCAGGGTAGAACCACTCTTGTTCAAACAGCAAGAGAAAAACAGAGCTGAAGCTCTCTGGTGGTGAAGAGAGGAAGAAAGAAGGGCCATTGATTCCATTGATTCTACCTGTTATTTTGGAGACAATATATCTCTTCTCTGAACTAGAAGATCAGTGTGGCATTGGCTTTGCCTAAACTAGGCTATTAGTGAGATGACCGAATTTAACAGTATGTGAGATTCTTAACTATTATCATAAAAGTGGCAGCAAGTACTACTTTGCTACCATCTGAGCAAAACAGCCTGTAACATCAGCCTTTACTGGCAGTGACAGCCCCTTTACCCTGGCAATGTTTAAATGCTTCACAGAATCCAAAACAAGAGAATAGAGCTTGGATGTCTGGTTGACTTATCTGCATGCTTGTCTAGACATCATCTCATAGAAATATTCAAACCTATGTGTTCGGAGAAAACTTTGATTTTGTGGTGGGTGCTCCAATATAAGGAACAAAAATAGGTTTAGATCATTTCTGTTTTTATCATCTTTACAATTTATATAAAAATGTTCAAGATATTGATGCGAGGGTTGGGGGTAATATATAAGCAGAGGACTCAGTGCTGGTCCAAAAAGAAGAATTAGGTTCTTTTGTCTGATTTCTTCAAATGTTTCCTGTACCCAAAAAGGATGGAATCTTATGTTTCACCATGAATGAAAATCACAAATACTACTCTCCCTTAGTAATCTTTTTCAACCTCCGCAGACTGAGAAGAAAACTGTTCCTTTTAAAACCATGGTTTAGGGGCACCTGGGTGGCTCAGTGGGTTGGGCTTCAGCCTTTGGCTCGGGTCATGATCTCAGGGTCCTGGGATTGAGCCCCACATTGGGCTCTCTGCTCAGCAGGGAGACTGCTTCCCCTTCTCTCTCTGCCTGCCTCTCTGTCTACTTGTGATCTTTGTCTGTCAAATAAATAAAAAATTAAAAAAAAAAAATAAAACCACGGTTTAACAGAGAGCAGAGGAGAATATGATAAAACCACACTTCCCTGCCAGCTCCTGGCGCCTCATCCTACTGACCTCACTTGAATTTTTCCAGAGCAGCAATCACTACCTTGTACTTCCCGTGATTGTTTCTCTACTATCTCTCTCTCTTTCTGAGAATGGAAGTGCCAAATGGGCACAAATTTTGTTTTGTTCACCTTTGTGTCTCCAGTAAAACTAGCACGTAATATACCCTCATTGAACATCAGGTGAGTGAATGAATAAAGGCAGAAAAGGTTATTGAGTGCCAAGAAATGGTGGAGAGAAACACCAAACAATGAAGGCTAGAATTTATAAGGAGAAAAATGGACGCTGGTAATTTTGTTTTACACCTTAGACTTCTCTCAGTTTGGGGGAGAATACTGATATGGCTGTGTATATCATATATATACATATATGTCAGATATAATCTTGGAAAGGTTTATATTGTGAGAATAAATATACATCAAAGGAGAGGAAAAGCAAGATACACAAATACAAGACAAGTGATATAAAAAGAAAAGAAAAAGCTATCTGCATCCAAATCCATTTCTGCCCAACTCTTTTGCTTTCAAAGACAGTATGTTTTACTAACCATCTATTTAACTTCCTGTGGGCAGAGACCCTTGCTTATCTTTCTGATATGCAGGACACTATAGTAATTGTGGTCCCCTGGCTTCTGGAAGTTATAAACTCCCACCTCTTCACTATTGCTTTGGTGTTCCATCTGTTCTATTGCTCTAATGTCAAACTCTGTGATCGTCTTTCTTACCATCAGCCCTGGCCTACAGAATAAAGTGTCTACAGTACAAAATGGTACCAGTACCCCTTTCACCAGTGGTGTTCCTGATGACTTTGGTAAATGGATGTGCCCTCTGGGCATTCTTACAGAATATAATCCTCCATTCAATGGTCTGGTCTCACAGAGTATATTCCCTCCTGCAGAATCACTTTTCTGAGCCACTTTGACCCCTTCTAGAACTGTATCCCAGGGAAACTCAAGCATTCCCACTTTTTTCGGTGTGGACAACCATTCTCTCCAGGCTTTTAAGGGCCGCTCTAGCAGTGAACTTGTCCTATTTTCTGGGTCTTCCCTGGTTGTTAAACTCTAAATTGGGAAAGTGTCCCCAAGTCTATGAATTCTTGTTTACCCAGCCTCAAGTTCTGTCCCTCTCTACCCTGACACCCTTAAGCAAGCACCATGGTATTCCTGCTGGGACATATTAGCTCATTCCTGCACCTCCTTTGGAATGCTCATGACCAATGACTAAGGTTCTTGATTAGTTTCAAAACATGCTTATTTTTTTTTATGCAATCCTTGTTTCACAGTTATCTGTATACTCTTTCTACTTCTGATCTGGTCTGACTCTAAAAGCATTGTAAAGTAGAACAAAGAGGTGGAAGAAAATCATGCTCTGTTTTTAATAACCAGTTGACAAAGAGGACTCACTGAGACATTTTCAGACTTACAAAGAGAAATATAGGGAGATAGCTTGCTTAAAATGGATACTATTTGTTCTATTTTAACCAATTGAGCCACCCAGGTGTCCCACTATTTGTTTTATTTTAAAAGGAAGGTTTCATCAAATGAAAAGATAGAAAGCTGATACAGTTTTTTAAAAAGTATATTCACTTTAATTACATTCATTTATGTTGGAAGAAAATCCTTACCCTTTTAGATAGAAGGTGAAATGAAATATCATCTTTAGGAAGAAATACAATGTTTAGAGGTAACATAGCTATGAGCTAGAAGAGTCTAATAAATGGAGATTTTCTATCGATAGTATTTCAACAAAAATACTACTGAATGTTGACCATTAAATTTTCTCTTCAGTATTGCTTTGAATTTGAATTGCTAGCACTCTTTACTTCCAATATGATTAGAAACATACATAAATTTTGGAAACTTAAAAGAGAACCCTGCCCCTGTTGAAACACTCATGCTTTGCTTTCTCCCTTGGAAACAGTAAATTACAAAATGCATTTAAGCAGCTAATTTCCTGCTTGAAAATACTAAATCACTTCTTCTGATTTCCCTTTTGTGCTTTGCTAAGAGGTAACTTTAATCTTGTGCCCTGGTCATGACAAGGTGGATACTTTCTGTATTTCTGTTAGGTGCTCTCGTTAACATCACTTATAACCTTACATAACAAAGACCATCACCCACAAGACAAAAAGAGATTGGAAAAATGAAAGAGATTTACAAAATACATACATACATACATACCTACAAAAATTTGTCAGCCAGCCCTGAGTGATGGTACCAATTACCCTATGCAAGTTGCATAAATTCATGCTTTGGTTTTTAGAGCATTGTTGTCAAAATTTTGTTATTGTTTCATAAAAATCTTTTTTTTTACTCCTATGTGTGCTATTTGTTTTTAAGTAGCCTACTGGTTTTATATAATCAGGTTTAAGTACCTCACATTGAATATTTTTGGTCTATATATAAATACTCAAATATATTGGAGAGTCAAATAAAAAATATATAATTTATTCTAATCACCATATTCTATAAATGAGGGATTTATTTTATTATTTAATTCATGCCCCATAAGATACTCCCCAAAGTTTTTCTACCTTTTTTCTTGGGGAGGGGAAGGGATGATAGGTTTGTTCAATGGATGTAACAATAGAATTATGGCAGCTATAATCCACATAAGTAATGTCACAATCTCTACTTACCAAAATGCATCTGAAATTTTCCATGTCACATGGGCAGAAAGCTCATGAGAATTGACCTGAAAGCCCCAGAGAACTCGCTTCTGGTGGTGGGGGCCATCGGCTCCCAAAGGGGAGCCGCCAGGGCCTGGCCTGGGGTCCTGTATGGTATCGCCTGAAGCCTGCAAGAATGAGCCCTAAATGCCGGGTGCACGCGCAGTGCAAGCCACCTCCGAATGCCAGCCAAACCCGCTCTTTCCTCAGCCCCCCAGGGAGCCCGCGTCAGCACTGGCAGTTGGGCAGATGTCGATTTGGGCAGAAAGTTTGTGAGAATTGGCTGGAAAGCCCCGGCAAACTTGCTTCTGGTGGCCGGGCCCTTCAGGGGAGCCCCCTGAGTTCGGCCCAGGGTCCCACCTGGTGTTGCCCAAAGCCACAGCAAAGCTCTCTAAAAGCCGGGTACACGTGTAGCTCAGGTCACCTCGGAATGCCAGCCAAACCCACTCTCTACTCAGACACCTAGCGTTTCATTCTCAGCATGGCAGATCGGGCATGCCATGACCCTAGGCCCTATCCTGAACCCTATGTTGGGTTTTCAGGCTTCCGTCCCCAGGGTCCTGTCCCCCAAGCCCTCCAGATTTGGGACCCTGAGCCACACCCCAGGAGTCCGCTTGTCACACAGATGGAAACTGTGCCATTTGGAGCTACACAGAACCCTTCAGAGCCCGAGAAACCTGCATGCCTCACTGAGGACACCCCTACCTTCTGCAGCCCCCCGGGTACAAACCCTCAGTCTGACACACCGCCTGACCCTGCCTTCAACTCAGCACCCCAGGGAACCCACGTCAGCACTGGCAGATCGGGCCTGCCATGCCCTTAGCTCAGCTCACTTCATGGACACCTGTCAGCTCTAGGCAGACCTGGAACTCCCGTCTGCCACAAAGCTCTGGGATTCCCCCTCCTTCTTCCAAAATTACACTGGCCCAAGTCTCATGAGAAAGGGAAAAGGCTACCTTCTGAATGCTTAACACCTCCTTTCCTCTTCTGTCATGTTTCTCTCCAATTACCTTTGTACCTGGGCAAACTGTAAGGAACATATGAATGGAACATGTACCTGCTCTGAGATCTGAATCTTTCATGGAAGCTTTCTGAGGGCTCCTTCTGCAACAAGAAACTAGCAAATCCTACCACAGTGTGTTTGAAAATGATCATCTACAGAATAGGAGAGTGAAAATCACTCCATTTTTACCTCACTCTTCATGAAATGTTCTGCTTCTTCTTCTTTATGGTCTTCTCATGGTCTTCTTCTTTTTTTGCATTGACTTCAATTCCAATTCATTTCCCTGCGGTGATAATTCCTTTGCTTCAGGGGTAGGATTTCATGATTCCTCCCCTGCATAGAACACCCAGAGCTCATCACAACAAGTGCCCTCCCTCATAGCCATCACCCATTTACCTCTCCCCCCTACACCCCTACCCTCTAGCAACCCTCAGTTTGTGCTCTAAGGTGGAGTCTCTTTCCTCATAGGCCTATCTGTCTCCCCTCACTATGTTCATCTGTTTTCTTTCTGAAATTCCATAGGAGTCAAGTCATAGGGTATTGGTCTTGTCCTACTGATTTTGCTGAGCTTAATACGGTCTAGATCTACCCACATCCTTGCAGATGGTAAGATTTCATTCTTTTTGAAGCTGGGTCCTATTCCATTGTGTGTAGATAGAGATAGAGATAGAGATAGAGATAGAGATATATGTCTCTCACATCTTCTTTCTCCATTCTTCAGTGAATGGACATTGGGACACCCTCCATCATTTTGCTATTGTTGATAATGCTGCTATAAACATCACAGAGCTTGTACCCCATTGAATGTATATTTTTGTGTCTTTTGGGTAAATACCTAGGAGTGCAATTGCTGGATCTGAGGGTTGTTCAGTTTTCAGCTTTTGGAGGAACCACCATACTCTCTTCCAGAGCGGCTGCAACAGCCCGCATGCCCACCGACAGTGCAGGTGGGTTCTGCTTGAAGCAGAATATTATCTCCCAGCAATTTACTAAGGAGGAAACAGAAAACCTGTGGGATAACAGGATTCATCCACCGTCACACAAGAAATTCACCCCAGGGTTCTGACACTAAGCCCCTTGAAGCCACCAGCATGCCTCTATCCAGGAGAATTCCCAAAGAATCTCCTTCTGACTTCACCAACCATGCAACTGGGTGTCCCCAGCCTGAGTTCCTTGATGGTTGCCACACACACCTAGCCAGAAACCGCTTCCAACAGTGGGTGCGAGAGTAGCCTGAATCACTACACAACGCTGGCCAATTCTCACCAGATTTCTACTGAAATCGATATCGATTTGGGCAGAAAGTTTGTGAGAATTGGCTGGAAACTCCCAGCAAACTCTTCTCTGGCTGCACGGAGCTTCAGCGGAGCCGATGGGGCCTGGCCCAAGGTCCAGAGTGGTTACAGCCCGAGCCCTGAGAGAAAGCACTCAAAGCCAGGTTTATGCAAGGCCAAAACCTCCCTCTACTCAGCCCCTGGGGTGCTGGTCTCAGCACTGGCAGATTGGGTCTGACATTCCCCTAGTCCCTAACCTGAATCCTAGGTTGGGTTTTCAGGTTTTGGTCCCCAGGGGTCTATCCCACAAACCCTCCAGATTGGGGACCCCTGAGCCATACCACAGGACTCCACCTGCCACCCAGGAGGCAACTGTGCCATTGGGAGCTGCACAAAACCCTCATACCCCGAGACACCTGCATGTCCCCCTCAGGCTACCCCAACCTATGGCGAACCCCTTGAACCACAAACCCAGAGCCTGATGCTCAGGCTCACCCCCTCCCACATCACAGACCCTGGATAGGTTGCCTCTGTTGGGGCTCTCAGGGGAGCCGCTGGGCCCGGCTAGTGGACCGCATGGCCACAACACGCACCTAGTGAGAACGCGCTCCAAACACCGGGTGGACGCCCAGCCCGAATCACCGCTCAATGTCAGCCAATTCTCATGAGCTTTCTGCCCAAATCGATGTTGATTTGGGCAGAAAGCTCATGAGAATTGGCTGGAATCCCCGGGACAACTTGCTCTGGGCAGCGGGGGCCTTTGTGGGAGCACCTGGGCCTGGCTCACAGTTCCACTTGGTGGGAAACAGAAGCCTGCAAGAGAGCACTCTAAATGCTGGGCCCACACACAGCCTGGATCCCCTCCAAATGCCTACCAACCTCCCTCCCCTCAGACCCCCAGGAAGCCCGCCTCAGCACCAGCAGGTGAGGCCTCCATTCTCCTTGGCTCGAAACCCAACCCTAGGTCGTACTCTCAGGCTTCTGTCCCCAGAGTCCTGGCCCTGAATTCTCCAAGATTAGGGACCTCTGAGTCACAACCCAAGAGTCCGCCCGATCCCAGGAGGAAACCGTGGAGCTGCTCAGAACCCTCAGATCAGGAGAAGATGCATGCCCTCCTGAGGCCACTGGCAACGTCAGCAGCCAACCTGGCACTGACCCAGAACATGATGCCCCGTCTGAATGCAGCTCCATTAACCGCCCCTGGCGATCCCTCCTCAGTAACCACAGATCCTTCCTGTACTCCCATATTCTCATGAGACTATTCATGGGGCATATTCTGGGAACAAAGGTCATGTAAGGGACATAGGAACCTCTGGCACTGGTTCTAATGAGAATGTGGGAGGTCAATGGAGTCCCAAGCCATAGGCCATCTCAGAGTTTGTGTGCAAAGACACAGTTGGAGGCAAACCCAGATGCTGACAGAGGGTAGAGGAAGACGGGAAAAGCTAGGCTTTCCCATCGCAGCTGCACAAGTGGCCTAGGCCAGGCCGGTGCCAGTGCCACAGAGGGCCCAGGAAGCCACATGCTCCAGAACATTGCAGAGGGCTCATCAGACTCATCCTGAAGTCTACACATGCTAGATCCTCCACTAACTCAGGAGAACCCTAAAGGTGCTCAGGTTCTTGGCCTGAACAAGATGACCCTCTGTGTAGTACAGAAACCACAAGATATACCAGCCAGGCAATGGTGACTGAGTCAGCCAAATAATACCTACATGGAATTCAACCTCACACAAACGTTTTGTGGGAAGCTCGAGGCCTCTTGAGACATGGGGGAGGGGCGGGTGTGGGGGCGGAGGGAATTTCTGAGGCCTTAACTGTTGGCCAAGCTCATTATCATCTTTTCTTCCTTTCAAGTTCAGGGGCGGGGGTCAGGCAGGCATCTGTGAGAGAGATCTACTCCAAGCAGAAGGGACAGAGAGACAACAAATGACAGCCTTGTGTGACAAGTGCCACAACAGGGGGCACTCAGGAGGACACGGGATGTGCAGGGTTGCCCAGACCGGGGTGGGCAGGACAGGGGGACCAGGAGTGCTCCAGGACAATGTCACAGCTGTGCCCTTGTGTGGCTACACGTATCAGTGTGACCACACACTGGCCAGACCGGAAATGACAGCACAGGCGAGGGGCGGTGCCCCTAAACTGTCTTCTGCGAGGCAAAAGCTCAGTAATGAGATTACTTTCAGTACGATTTCATGTCACATGCTTCCGTGAGTCCATAAAGCTGATCATGTAGAACATGAAGTATGTAGTTGGCTATGGCTGTCAAACCTGAGGTACCGGGGCGGAGCACACTTGATCTTTCTTTTGGCTGCTTTCAGAGTAGGATGACTTGTGCTCGCTTCGGCAGCAATATACCAGAGTAGGATGACTTTTCCCACCTTCATCTCTGACCCCAGGACAGGGAACAAGGGCAACACAGATCTACACATCGAAATGTCAACAGAAATCTGCAAACCCAAGTTCTCCCAGGAGCGAAAGGTTCAGGACCAGAGTGACAGAAAGGGGAGGCCAATAGCAAGGAACCAAAGGAACCTGTCATGTGCATGGGAGCTGGCCCACTTCTCTACCTGTCTGAAGCAAGCTGTGCCTGACAGGAGGGAGTCCCACCTGCGCCTGGTCCATCTGTTTGCTGCCCTTGAGCAGAGTGGACAACGGGCTGAGCTGGGTGTGGCTTTTGGGGGCAGCTGGCCAGCTGGCCACAGATGCTACCTGCCAAGTCCCCAGAGGACCAATTCCTGGTCCTCAGCTATGAAGATACAATAGTTATGTTTAGTGACCTATTTCCGGGGACAGGTCATGTGCTCAGTGCTTTGGTGACTATATCCTCTCCCACTGTATTTTTTAGAAACACTTTAGGCAGCTAAGTTGACATACAAAAAGCTGCCCCTAGTTAATGTATGTAAATTGACCCTGACCCTAACTAACCCTAATATCTAGTTAAGAGATAGTCCATGTAGAATACCTCTCATAAATTAGCAGATGGCTTTAGGAGCTAAGGAATTCAGGGACCAACCTTCTTTGGTCTTACTCTCCCCTGAATCTGGTCAATCGGAACCGATGTGGCCACGAGCTATCTGGAGAGTGGCCACAAGGGGGCAACACTGAATACACAGCGCCCCAAACCCCACTGCAAAGCTCATTCTTCCTTCATCCTGTCAAACCTTCTTCATTCAACGTTTACATATTGTGGGAGAGAGGAGGAAGAGTGTCATTTGGTGGAATGTTTTAAAAACCAAACTAATTCTTTCAACCTGTTGAGAATAGAAGATATTTTCTCAAATCTCGGACTCGGAGAGCACATGAAGACCCAGGGGCCTGGGAAAGGGCTATGACTGTGGAATCTATTCAGGTCTACTTAGGAAACAAGGCTGGCTTCTATGCCACTTCTTTTCAGGAAGAATTTGTGTCAGCTGACAGCCCTGAATCCACACAAAATAGTGTAGCACCAAGGAAATCAAAGGAGAAGCAACAGCCTCCAGAAGCCCAGAAAGAGCCACACCCAGGAACCAGGAAGACAGACCATCAAGGCTCTGCTCAGGCCAATTTGCATTTCCACAGACCCTCTGGGGCTAGAATCTCCCAGTGCCCCTGGGGGTCATGGGTCAGGCCCAGCACACACCCTGTCGCTGCCCTGTTGGACCCCGTGACAAGCCTCCTGGTGCCTTCCTCCACGAGATACCTCCTATCCCCTGACGACTCCAGCCTGCTTCTTGGATCTCCCTTTCCCCTTTTTGACCCCATTGTTCACTTTTCCTATCACTGCCATCATAGAGAGTACGTGGAACTACTTAAGTGTTCTGTCATTTAAGTGTTTTACATCACATTTACTGGGAAACGATACCTTGAATCATCTACCCTGAGGCAGAATCCCTTGTCACATTGCATGACTTCACTGTGGACTCTGAGTGCCCTCACAGGTCATGGGGCTAGTGTCCTGGGCAAGGTCCTCACTGAGCCGGCTCAGCTGTTGCAGTGAAGGCCTGAGCCAGGCACTGCTATCTGTGTGTAAGGAAGGCAGCACAGCCAAAAATTTGGTCTGGGTTCAGAAGTGCTCATGGCCCCTCAGCCACATCACATGGCCTGGGCACACCCTGAGGACATGGGCCAGCCTACTGTTGCCCTGAAGAATCTCCACGGAACAGCCCTTGTGTCCAATGGGGGAAGTCCATAGGAGCAGGGACCATGGGAGTCCAAACTCCTGAGGTAGAATCCATCTTGGAGATTGCCCTGAACTTCCTAGGAGTTCATTCCATCACCTTGAATGAATCAATTCATCTAAACACATTTCCTCATGTGAGAAAGGATGAGCCTCAAGCTGCGAGGAAGGGACTCTCCTAGGTTGTCTTGGTGCAATCAGCAAAAGAGCCAGACTGAGACGGGAGATGGCCTCCAGCATGATCCCCCCGAGTGGCTTTAGCTAGAGCCGCAATCACCCATTGATCTTTTCTGCATAGCCAGACTCTCCTGGGATTCTTCATGGGGCATATTCTGGGGACAAAGGTCATGTCAGCGCCGACACCTCTGACACTGGTTCTAACGAGCCTGTGGGATGTCAGTGGAGTCCCAAGCCATAGGCCATCTCAGAGTTTGTCTGCAGAGACACGATTGGAGGCAAACCCAGATGCTGACAGAGGGTAGAGGAAGATGGGAAAAGCTAGGGAAGGAGGGGATGCTCACGTCACATCTGGCCCCTGAATACATGGTTCTGTCCAGCAGGGCAAGCCCTCCAAACGCCCCCAGCACCTTCAATTATCTCACCCCTGAGGTTTGAAGCTGAGCTTCATACTTGGGTCATGAGCAATCTGGCTAGGTCACGGAAACGTGACACAGGACTTAGTAAAGCCAGAGCCTTGACAGATGTCTGTTCACGGAGCAATAGCTTTCTCCAAATATATTCTGAGGGCAAATAATTCATTGATAAAACATGGATATTTTTGATTAAAAAGGAAGCCATACTTTTTCAATTAATAAAAATTTATGGAGTATTTACTTAGTGTAAATTTATAATTCTAGTCCCACCTAGGAGCTTGCAAGGATGGTGGGACATAATCAAAGGATCAAGGATAGGAAGGAATGCAGGCTAAGGACTCAGAGAGCCATTCTTTTCAGAGAGGCCCATTAAGTAAGCCACTGAGAAGTAAGCCACAGAAAGACAGGGCCAGCGAATTCACTTGGGAGAAGAGTCACAGAGCAACTCGATTTTTAATTATTTTGACCATAAAACATAAATGTCAAGAAATATTGTCTTATGCTTTGCTTTGGAATATTTGGTTCTTCTCCATAACTATTTGGCTTACATGCTAACCTTTACTCACTATAAAATGTTCTAGGAAAATGTCTTATTTAAGCATGGACATCTTGTATTAAAAGGCAAATAAATTAACCCTAGCAAGCCCCTAAACCGTAATCCTAACTGCTGACCCTAACCTGTGACCCTAAACCTGACCCCAACCCTGACCCTATTTTGGGCTTGGAGGGTTCTATCCCCAGAGACCTTGCACCAAAGCCCCAGGGACTGGGGACGCCAGAGCAATCCAGATTCCTCTGCCTGTCACCCATTTGGAACTCTAGAAACAGTTCAGAGCAGGAGAAATCTGCATGCCCACCTGAGGCCACCCCCACATTCAATGGCTGCTGGGGCCTAAAAGTCACCCTGACCAATGAGCTCAACTCAGCCCTCTAGGAGTCTTGCCACATACCTGGCAGGTTGCAACTGCCATGATTCTAGGCCCCAATCCTAACCCTAGGTAGGCTTTCTAAAGGACCAATCCTGGAGGTCTGGCTCCAAATCCCCAGGGCATGCTGCCACCTGAATGAAGCAGAGGGCTCATCCTACAACAAAGTCAGAAATCATGCCTTTTGGAACTCCAGAAAGGATTTAGAGCAGGAGAAATCTGAAGACATCTTGAACCAATCCTTGCCTGTTTATTCTTTCATACCACACTAAATGCCAAGCCTGAGCCTGATACTCTCTTTAATTCTAGCCCTCAATTCAGATGTCTCTGAAGGTCTCCATACCTAAGCAGATCACACCTTCCATGCTCCTGGACTACATAGGTGAAAACATGCACACAGCTTTCTCCCAAAAGGACATACAAGAGACCAAGAGACACACGAAAAGTGCTCCACAACAATAGCCATCAGGGAAATACAAATCAAAACCTCAATGAGATACCACCTTACAACAGCTGGCATGGCTAAAATCATCAAGGCAGGGAACAACAAGTGTTGGTGAGGATGTGGGGAAAGGGGAACCCTCTCACACTGCGGGTGGGAATGCACGCTTGTATAGCCACTCTGCCAAATGTTATCGAGTTTCTTCAAGAACTTAAAAATAGAGCTACCCTATGGCCCACAATTGCGCTAGTAGGTATTTACCCCAAAGATACAGATTGAGTGAAAGTAGTGGCACCTGCCCCCAATGTTCACTTGCAGCATTATTCAACTGTAGACAAACTCTGGAAAGAGCCAAGATATCCACGGACAGATGAATGGATAAAGAAGATGTGGTTCATATCTACAACAGAATATTATTCAGCCATCAGAGAGGATTAAGACTTACCATCACATCCACCTGGCTGGAACTGGTGGGTATTATGCTCAGCAAAGTAAGTCTATCAGAGAGACAATCGGCATATGGGTTCACTCATACGTGAAATAGGAGAATCACCACAGAGGATCAGAGGGTAAGGGAGGGAAAACTGAATGGGAAGTCATCTGAGAGAAAAACCACGAGAGACTCTTCATTACAGAAACAAACTGAGGGTTACTGGAGGGGAGACGGATGGGGGATGGGGTAACTGGGTGATGCACATTAAGGAGGGCACGTGATGCAATGAGCACTGGAGATTATACACACCTGATCTATTATTGAACACTACATCTGAAACTAATGATGTACTAGAAGTCAGCTCATTGACATTCAGTTAAACAAAAAGAATTCAAGCAAACACTCCTAAAAATCTGTATGGAACCCCCAAAGATACTGAACAGCCAATGTAATGTTAAGAAAGAAAAACAAAGCTGGAGGAGTCACAATTCCAGATTTCAAGTTATACTACAAAACTATAGTCATCCTAACAGTATGGCCCTGGTACAAAAATACACACAGTGACCTAAGGAACAGGATAGAAGCTCAGACATAAACCCACAATTGTGTGGCCAATTAATTTTCCCCAAAGCAGGCAAGAATATTGAAAAGGAAAAGGATAGTCTCTACAACAAATGGTGCTGGGAGAACTTGACAGCTACACACAGAAGACTGCAATTACTCTGCTTCCTTATGCCATACAGACACATAAACCAAAACAGTTTCAAGACCTCAGTGGAAGACCTGAAACCATAGCAATCCTACAAGAGGACACCAACAGTATCTTCTTGACATGAATCAAAGCAACATTTTTCTAGACTGTCTCTTGAGGCAAAGGAAATTAAAGCAAAAAAAAAAAAAACCCAAAAAACAAAAAACCAACTGGGACTATATCAGAATAAAAAGTTTCTGCACAGCAGAAGAACCAGGAAGAAAGAATAATAAGACAACCTACTAAAAGGGAGAAGATATTTGCAAATATCCTATGCAGTAAAGGGACAGTGTCCAAAATACATAGAATGGATACAACTCAACACCCAGAAAACAAATAATCCAGTTGAAAAATAGTCAGAAGACACAAAGACATTTCTCCAAAAAAGAAATACAGATGGCCAACAGACCCATAAAAAGATGTTCACCATCACCCCAGCTCAGGAAAATGCAAATCAGAAGTATAATGAGATATTAGCATATACTGTCAGAATGAATCCCATCAATGGCACAAGGAATGACAGAGGCTGGGAGGATGTGGAAAAAGGGGAGACCTTGTGCACTGTTGGTGGAAAAGCATTCTGCTGCAGCCACTTTGGAAAACAGTTTAGAGGGTCCTCAAGATGTTAAAAATAGAGCTACCCTAGGATCCAGCAACCACACTACTGGGTATTTACCCATAGTATACAAAAACAATAACTCAAAAGGATACATGTGATCCCTATGTTTCTTGCAGCATTATTTACAAGATCACAATATGGAAACACTCCAAGTGTCCATTGATAAAGTGCTGAATGAGTTGAGAGATGTGTACACACACACACACAGTGGAATATTACTCAGCCATAAAAAGAATAAAATCTTGCCATTTGTAGCCACACAGATGGATATAGAGAGGATTATCCTAAGTGAAATCAGTTTGTCAGAGAAAGACAATACCATATGATGTCACTATTGTGTAGAATTGAAGAAACAAACATACATAAATAAAGGAGAAAAAAGAGACAAACCAAAATACAGATTCTTAACAACAGAGAACAAACTGATGGCTAGCAAAGTGGAGGTGGAGGAGGGATGGGTGAAACAGATGAAGGGGACTCAGAGCACACTTGTCTCGCTGAGCAGGGAGTGATATACAGAATTACTGACTCACACTACTGCACACCTGAAACTAATATAACACTGTGTGCTAACTCAACTGGAATTAAAATAAACAATAAACAAGATTTTTCTTTCAGTAACCCATCTGAAAAAGCTTTGGTACACAATGTTCCTGTGTCCTACTTGGGAGTATTTCCTTGACAATATTTATTCACTCTGTGCCTGGAATTCAAATTTCACTGAATTCCTACATTTTACCTGTTAATCCTAGCCCAGAGGAGCCATGGTCCCTTTCCATCCAGGGTCAGCACCTATGCATTCAACAGAGTTTAAGTAGAGAAAGATGTCATGTCATAATCCAGAAAGCTATTACTGTGTCTGTGTTAGTATGCAATGGTCAGAGTGTAGGACAGGTTTCAGAGCTGGTTTGTTCTCTCTCCTGGATCACTAATTCAGTGGTTGTTACTTGGATCCAATTGGCTACTAGATTTCCTGTGGACGAGCTTGCTTCTAAGCACATCCATGGGAGACACAAAGGTGGGTGGGCTCAGTGTGGGATAGGAAGAGGGTCAAGTACAGACAAGGGTACGATCCCTCCCTGATCCAGGAAGCAACGGGAAACCACCAAGCTCACCAGCTGAATGCAGGAGGCACAGGTCAAGGGATCTCATGATGTGGGTGTGGAGGCTGCTCTGAGCTACCTCTGGGAGTGAGAGAGGGGAAGGAATAAGAAAGAGGAACTGCCTGCCCCTGGCCCATGCCACCTGCCCACCGCTCCTGGCACACATCAGTCTACAATGCTGACGCAGCCTGGGCTCAGGATGGGCTGGCTCGGGCCCTTCAGCACTCAGTGGGGCAGCTGGCTCCAGGGCTCAGGGACATGCAGAGGGTCGTGGCAGGAAAAGATGGCCCTCCGAGGTCATCCCCTCTTAGAGAAGACAGCCCTGAAGGACTCCTGAAAACCCACTGAGAGATCTGAGAGACATGCCATGGAAGAACTAAGGCATGGAAAAACACAAAAGAATATTGGTTTTTAAGGTCAGAGCTGTCACCTGACGAGGTATGACAGCGTCCCTGAGGAGGACTGAGGGGAGGGCAGGCCAGCCTGAAAAGGAAGACGTGGCTCTCCTGATTGGGAACCTGCTGCCTCCTTCCAGGGCAGGCATCGTCCTCACCTCACAGGGACCGATGGAAGCGTTCCATCAGGGGACTGACAGAGCTGCCTCTTGAGAAGGCTACCATGGCATCAGCTTGCACAAGGCAGAGGATGAGGGCCAGATGGAGGGAGGGCAATACTCCTGGGGTATATGGGACAAGAACAGAGGCTCATGACCATGAAAATGATGAAAAATAGGAGGCAGTAGCACGGGAGCCCTGGCATGAAAGTGCCACAGGCACAGTGCCCACAGCTACAGTGACTGGGCGCCTTCTGTTCCAGGCACGGTTCACTTCAGTGGACTCCAGTTTAGTGCTGACCACAACCCTAGGAAGTGTGCACCACCACCGCCCTCCTCTCCCCATGCTGCTGCTAGGAGTCACAGTCACCAGATCCTGATCAGTTTTCATGGAAATGGAGCACTGGCTCCCACCACACTGCTCATCCTCCAGTGGAGGTCTAGTGTGACCCTCGTGCCTGGCCAGAGACTGCTGTCTACCTGTCTCCACACAACTCAACAGACATGAGGGTGTCCCTGAATTCTACAGGTTCTGATGAGACAGACCACAGGCTCAACTTCCCCACCCATCACCAACACCCAGTGGATCACTTAGGACTTGAGTTATCATCATGAAACTCACCATGCCCTGTTTCTGTCACTTCCTACAGAAAGTCAGGTTCTGATGCCCCAATTTACCATACATCCTGCTTTATGACTTGGGGCAATGCCATAAACCCACATGGCACCTTTCTGTTGGAGAAGGCCATCCTGCCCCTCCTGGAAGATGTTTCTAAGGAAGTACAAGTCCATCTGGGCTACAGTGTGAACAGTGGTACACAGTCTGCATGGTAGTAATCAGTAATTCTAACAAGGGTTCACCACCTCCCCTCCAGTCTCTCAAAACCTTCCTCAGTCCCCATGGAAGTCGTGGTCTGCCCTCAGAAAAGGAGGGGCACCTGGGTGGCTCAGTGGGTTAAAGCCTCTGCCTTTGGCTCAGATCATGGTCCCGGGGTCCTGGGATCAAGCCCCACATTGGGGACTCTGCTTGATAGGGAGTCTGCTTCCTCATCCCCCTGCCTGCCTCTCTGCCTACTTGTGATCTCTCTCTGTCAAATAAATAAATAAAATCTTAAAAAAAAAAGGAAATACCCCAGGAAACTAACCTTTAAACTGAATAGGATGGTAACTCTATGTCAAAAAATCAGGCAGTCTTGAAAAAATGGATGCATTCCCAGAAACATAAAAATGACCAAAACTGAACTGGGAAGAAAAGGAAACCTGAAGAGACTCATCATCAGTGACTGAATTGAAGCAGTCATCGAAAATCCTCCAGGAAACAAGAGCCCAGCACCAAATGGCTTCCCAGGAGAGTTCTACCAAACATTTAAAGAAGATTTAATACCTCTTCTTCTGAAACATTTCCAAAAAATAGAACTGGAAGGAAAACTTCCAAACCCTTTTGATAAAGCCAGCATTACCTTGGTCCCAAAACCAGACAAAAACCCCACCCAAAAGGAGAATTACAGACCACTCTTCCTGATGAATATGGATGCAAAAATTCTCACCAACATACCAGCCAACAGGATCCAACAGCGCATTAAAAGGATGATTTACCACGACCAAATTGAAGTTATTCCTGGGCTGCAAGGGTGGTTTGACAACTGCATATCAATCGATGGAATCCACTACCTTAATAGAGGAAAGAACAAGAACCAGAGGATCCTCTCAATAGATGCAGAAAAACCATTTAACAAATTAATGCACCCCTTCTTGATCAAAACTCTTCACCGTGGAGGGATAGAGGGTACATACCTCCACATCATAAAGACCATCTATGGGAAACCCACAGAAAACATCATTCCCAATGGGGAAAAACTGAGAGATTTTCCCTTCAGTTCAGGAACATGACAGGGATGCCCATTCTCATCACTATTGTCCAACATAGTACTAGAATTCTTAGCCTCAGCCATCAGACAACAAAAGGAAAGAAAAGCATCCTAATCAGTAAAGAAGAAGTTGAATTCTCACCCTTTGCAGACAATAGGATACTTGCTGTGGAAAACCCAAAAGACTCCACCCCAAAATTGCTAGAACTCATCCAGGAATTCCGCAAAGTGGTAGGATATAAAAACAATACACAAAATACACTTTGTTTTTTGTCTGCAGCAACAATGAGACAGAAGAAAGAGAATTAAGGAGTCCATCCCATGTATAATTGAACCCCAAACAATAAGATATTTAGGAATCCTTCTAGCCAAAGAGGCAAAGGATCTGTACTCAGGCAACCATACTATAGTCATGAAAGAAATGGAGGAAGACACAAAGAAATGGAAAAATGTTCCATGCTCATGGATTGGAAGACCAAATATTGTGAAAATGTCTATGCTACCCAGAACAATCCACAGATTCAATGCAATCCCTAGCAAAACACCATCCACATTCTTTATAGTACTGGAATAAATAATCCCAAAATTTGTGTGGAAGCAGAAAAGACCCTGAAAAAGGATGTTGGAAAAGAAAACCAAAGCTCGTGGCAACGCAATTGCAGACATCAAGCTCTATTACAAAGTTGTAATAACAAGACAGTATGGCCCTGGCATAAAAACAGACTCACAGGTCAAGAGAGAAACAGAAATGGACCCTCAACTCTAGGGTCAATTAATCTTCCTCAAAGCAGGAAAGAATATCCAATTGGAAAAGAAAAAGTGTCTTCAACAAATGGTTCATGGGACATGGAACATGGAGCATAGGAGAGTCATATGCAGAATATGAAACTGGACCATTTCCTTATACCATATACAAAAAATAGACTCCAAGTGGATGAAAGACCTCAACATGAGATAGGAATTCATCCAAATCTTCGAGGAGAACAGAGGCAGCAACCTCTTTGACCTCAGCCACAGCAACTTCTTGCTACACACATCTCCAAAGGCAAGGAAAACAAAAGCAAAAATGAACTGTTGGGATGTCATTAAGACAGCAAGCTTTTACACAGCAAAGGAAACAGTCAACAAAAGCCAAAGACAACAAAAAGAATGAGAGAAGATATTTTCAAATGACATATCAGATAAAGGGCTCATACCCAAAATCTAGAAAGAACTTACCAAACTCAACACCCACAGTACAAATAACCCAATCAAGAAATAGGCCAAAGACATGAACAGACATTTCTCCAAAGAAGACATCCAAATGGCCAACAGACACTTTAAAAAGTGCTCAGCATCCCTCGATATTAGGAAAATACAAATCAAATCCATAATGAGATACCATCTTACATCAGTCAGAATGGCTAAAATGAATAAGTAAAGGAAAGACACGTGTTGGGGAGGATGTGGAGAAAGGGGAATACTTTTATACTGTTGGTGGGAATGCAAGCTGGTGAAGCCACCCTGGAAAACACTGTGGACGTTCCTCAAGAAGTTGGAAATAGAGCTATTCTACAACCCTGCAATTGCACTGTTGGGTATTTACCCCAAAGACACAAATGTAGTGATCTGAAGGGTCACCTGCATCCCAATGTCTACAGCAGGAATGCCCACAAGAGCCAGAGTATGCAAAGAGCCCAGACGTCCATCCACAGATGAGTGGATCTATATGGATATATATAGCATTGAATATTATGCAGCCATCAAAAAAAATGAAATCTTGACATTTGCAATGACATGGATGGAACTAGAGGGTATTATGCTAAATGAAATAAGTCAATCAGAGAAGGACAATTATCATATGAACTCACTGATTTGTGGAATTTAATAAACAAGACAGAGGATCATAGGGGAAGAGAGGAAAAAAGGAAGCAAGATGAAACCAGAAAGGGAGTCAAAGCAAAAGAGACACTTAATCTCAGGAAACAAACTGAGGGTTTCTGAAGGGGAGGGGGGAGGAGAATGGGGTGGCTGGTGATGGGCATGGGGAGGGTCTGTGCTGCGGTGAGCACTGTGTGCTGTGGAAAACAGCACCTGTACCCCGGAAACAAATAGCACAGTATATGATCATAATAAAAAAGAAGTGAAAGAAAAACATTTAGAATACAAATGTAAACTAAGTAAAAATAACTAATCTCATTGATACAAAGAAAGAAAGACAGACAGACAGACAGACAGAAAGAAAGAAAGGGACTAAGTGAACTGGAGTCACCACACTCCAATTTCAAGCTAGATTACAAAGCTGTTGTCGGGGCGCCTGGGTGGTTCAGTGGGTTAAAGCCTCTGCCTTCGGCTCAGGTCATGATCTCAGGGTCCCGGGATCGAGTCCCGCATTGGGCTCTCTGCTCAGCAGGGAGCCTGCTTCTTCCTCTCTCTCTGCCTGCCTCTCTGCCTACTTGCAATCTCTGTCTCTCAAATAAATAAATAAAATCTTTAAAAAAAACAAAGCTGTTGTCATCAGAACAGTATGGTACTGGCATAAAAACAGATACACATGTCAATGGAACACAACAGAAAGCTCAGAAACTGATAATCATAGTACTCTTGGCCAAATTTATTCATTCGTATATTAAAGATATATTTAAACTTAGTCCTGATAGAATTATTTTTTTAGAGATTATTTATTTATTTATTTGAGGGAGAGAGAGAGAGAATGAGAGAGAGAGAGAGAGAGAGCATGAGAGGAGTGAGGTAAGATAGAGAAGTAGACTCCCTGACGAGCAGGAAGCCTGATGTGGGACTTGGTCCTGGGACTCCAGGATCATGACCTGAGCCAAGGCAGTCACTTAACAGACTGAGTCACCCAGGTGCCTGCTTTGATAGAATTATTAACTCTGAATGGGAATTAATAATTTTGATGTCCTGTTCCATTTGCTTCCAATAAATGCATTTCTTTAAAAATGCTGTTTTAGGGGCACCTGGGTGGCTCAGTGGGTTAAGCCTCTGCCTTCAGCTCAGGTCATGATCCCAGAGTCCTGGGATCTAGCCCCGAATCGGGCTCTCTGCTCCGCAGGGAGCCTGCCTCCACCTCTCTCTCTGCCTGCCTCTCTGCCTACTTGTGATCTCTGTCTGTCAAATAAATAAATAAAATATTTTTTAAAATGCTGTTTTATATACATATATATTATAAAATAAGGATGGTTTAGAATCTACACCTTTAAGAAAAATTAATTTCACTCTAATAAACCTACCATGGAAAAGGAAATATAGATATCCATCATTACAACTGAAAACATCACAAAAGAAGACAATTGGACACAATCTGGCATCTGATGGAAGAACAGAATACTACTTAAGTAGTTCTGCCCAAATGGCCAACCCGTTGAAAGCTATAGATCCAGCTACTCGCTTACAAAAACACAGATGTCAGAGAAAAGTCCTAAGAAAGAGTATGAAGACATTATCATTGAAGTCCACACTCCATATATTCCAACAGGAAAAATATTTTCCCAACAAATAAATGGTAAGACCAAAAGGAAGAAGAAAGAAAACAAGAAAGAAAGAAAGAAAGAAAGAAAGAAAGAAAGAAAGAAAGAGAAAAGAAAAGAAAAAGAGGAAAGGAAAGGAAAGAAATGAAATGAAAGCAAAAAGGAAAGGAAAGGAAAGAAAGGAGAAACCTCAGAAACTAAACCACACATGTATGGTCTTTACTTATGACACAGCAGCAGAAAATATACAATGGGGAAAGGAATGTCTCTTCAGTGAGCAGTACCGGGAAAACTGGACACTAAATGCGGAAGAATGTGACTGGATCACTTTCTTACATGCACACACAAATCATGAATGGTTGAATGACTTGAACATAAGGACTGAATCCATAATCTAGGTAGTAAGTTTCTCGATATTGGTTTTGGTAAGAGTCCCTTTCATCAGACACAAAAAGCAAAGGTAACAAAAGCAATAATAAACAAGCGTAAGGACATCAAACTGAAATTTCTGCATGACAAAAGAAACCATTAAATCCTTGAAGGCAACCTCCCCAAGGTGAAAAAAATATCTGCACATCCTATCTGTGAGAAGAGGCCAATATCCAAAATACACAAAACACTCCTTCAAATCCAAACAAAAACTGACTAAAAACTGGGGAGAATATAGGAATAGATACTTTCCAAAGATGACATCTATATGGTCAACAGTCACAGAGAAAGTTGTTCAACATCACTAATTGTCGTCAGGGAAACAGAAGTCAAAACCACCATCAGCTATCACCTCACAACTGTGGGAATGACAATTGTCCCAGAGACAGACAACCGGTGTGGTCAAGGATGTGTACACAAGGGGACCCTGTGCACTGTTGGTGGGAATGGAAATTGGTGCAGCCACTGTGACAAATGCTGTGGAGGCTCCAGGAAAAAATTAATACAACTACCACATGACCCAGTAACTGCTCTACTGAGTATTTCTTTGGAGAACACAAAAACAGTCCCTCCAAGAGAGAGATGCACTCTCATGTTCACGGCAGCATTATTCACAATAACCAGACATGGAAACACTGGGAGCCTTATGCTAAGTAACTCAGACACAGAAAGACAAACACTAGAGGCTCTCATGGACATGCCACATGGAAAAAAATTATGAACGCATAGATAATGAGAACTGATGGGTGGTTGCCAGATTCAGGGATGGTGGGGGGAAATGGGTGAAGGTAGTCAAAGGTGCCATGTTTGAGTGATAAAATCCACAAGTCATGGAATGTTCTGTGCAGCATGGAGACGAAAGCTAACCCTGAAGGATGGGGTGCAGGCTCCCTGGCTACTTGAAAGTACAGTGTTCCTGGGAAACATTTCACAGCAGAATGGTGTAAATGGAAAAAGGAATTACCATTCATTGTGACAGAAAAATGAGCATGCTCAGACACCAGAAGTTCCTTCTCTTTGGCTCTCCTTAGGCCTCAGGACACAACATCCTAACAATGCCCAAAATAAATGGGGATAAAGCACAGCACATGCTCACAGACATGATTCAAAGCTCTGATGGCTGAACGCGGAGAGCAGTACCCAGGAAGGAACTGGTTGTGGTGCTGCCGCCTCTGTGGTGCTTCCCCACCAAGAGATGCTGAACGCAATGCCCACTTCTTCACTTTGTCATAATAGGGACATTCTCTTCAGGTTTCTTCCTGCTACTAGAGCTGGGTAATTATATAGGTCTCAAGAGCTCGGAGTTACCTCAATTCCTCCTTTCTCCCATTCCCAATATTGAACCCATCGGCAAACCCTGTGAGCTCCATCTTCAATAGGTACCCAGAGCAGCACTAACCCCTTCTTCCAAGGCCGCCTGTCTGGTCCACACTGGAGCCCATCTCTTGTCCGAATTCCTGAAAAAGCTTCATCATTGACCTCCCTTGCCTATCCTCAACCCTGTGTCGTCTGTTCTCAAAACTGTAGCCAGGATGGCCCAGGGAAACAGGGTCCCATGGGGTCACAGCCCTGCCATGGCTTTCTGTCATCCTACCATCACCTCCCTGAGGTCACGTCCTAAGCTATCTCCTGTGGCCACAGGGCTTGCTGCTCCTTGTATATACCTGGTATATACTCCTGCCCCAGAGCCTTTGCATATGCTTTCCCTTCCATTTATAAGGCTCTTGATGTGAGATCACTCACCTTCTTTTGATCTTGACTCAAGCATCACCTTCCTAGTGAAGACCCACCTGGCCCCTATGTGAATAGCAAGCATCACTGCCACCACCCCTTCAGCACCCCAACCCTGTCTCCTGCTTTCTATTTCCAGAGCAGTTATCATAGTCACCAGGCCATCTCAGCAAGGGGGAAAGAGAGCCCTACTTGGATGGTTTCACCACAGACTCCCTCGGATTGCCTAGTCCAGAGTCCTGGGGGGGAAAGGTGACCAGAGCTCTTGCACAGCCAGGATGCCCAGGACAATGGGTCCCCTGTGGCACCCTGAAGATCATCAAGAAAATGAGCCGTAAGAGGAGTCCACTTGCACATGAAACCTGAAACCAGACACCTTCCTCTATTCCAGGTGAGCATGCACACATCCCTCCTTTGCCTGATGTACTCATCTGACAAAGCTGAGCAGAGAAGCATCTCAGGGTCCAAATCTCCCTCTGGCCAAGGTCCTGGGGAACAGACATCTCTCCTCCCTGCACCAGCCACCTGTGACTGATGGCCGGCATCCTCCCGTGCTGGGGCAGAATGGTGCACCTGTCCCTCTTTCCTGGGACGTCACCACAAACCAGGCTTTGCTGCACACTTTTCAGGAAGGAGCCTGCAGCAGCAGCAGCAGCTGCCCATGATTGGTGTCAGTCTCACAGGTCAGGCCCCATGTGGAGCTAGAGCTTCAAGGAGACTGGTGTGCCGTGTGGCCTTGGAACCTCATGGCAGGAGCTGAGATTTCAGTTCCAAATGAAAACTGACCTCTTCCACATGGCACAGGAAAGTGGAGGATTTCTCAGGGGTGTGGCTCTGGAAGAAGAGCTTCTGCTGGCTGAATTCCCAGGCACCAGGCAGAGGACACCTGTGGTGCCTCCTCCGAGGAAGCAAGGGGCACACTGGGCAAGAGTCCATCATGCTGCCTGTCGGCTGCTTCCCACCAAGCCCCCTGCTGAGACGAGGGCTGGGGAACCCAACAGGAAGCAAGTTTCCTATCACATCTGCAGCAGCAGGAGGGCTGGCTGGGGAGAACAGCCCTGTCCCTGGAGCAAGCTGGCCTGTGTGTCAAGAGTGAAGGCCACCGCCATGACCTCACAGTGTCCCAGCTACCTGATCTGACTCCCCTGCCAGGCTCACACCTGCTGACAGGGTGACTCCCACGACGCAGAAACAGCTTTCCTCCCCAGCTCACTGCTGCTCACAGAGAAGCCAAATCCAGTCTCAGAAACGCATGCATCGTTAGCTCTGGAATTCCCTGGGCTTGTCTACACTGGCCCACCCAGGTGTCCTTTCCAGATCATTCCTCTAGTGCCCTAGGATTTTGAGTCACCTTCAAGCTGCCCTTCAAAAGGCAGGAAAGGGTCCGTTTAGGCATACCAGCTGAGCGACTCTGTGTGCAGGAAACTTAGACCACATCCTCCCTGAACACCAACGCTTACAATTCCAAGCTTCAAACCCTTACTCCCTAGGCATGGAGAACCATGTCAGCATAAACACTTTTCTTTCAAATCTCTTGTTTCCCATTCCTGCATATCAGAAACCAAACTCCTGTCACCCTCTATTCTCCCTTCAGAGAAATAAGGAAAAGGATAGAATAAAACACTACATGGGCACAGCACACTTCTATCCAAATAGAATTCCGTGTTCTTTCTCATATGGGTAGCCTGACATTGCCCGTAATAATGAGAGGCACCACAAGTTCTGTACTTATATATATAGTTGACCTTGTGTTTTTCCTTTTGATATTTGGATCCTGAAGTCAATGTCTATATTGCTTTCTTAAAATAACAAGGATAATAATGACATGGTCACGTAAAGGTCTGGGTCTCCATAACCAGACAACATGGCTCTGGTTCAGATAAGGATGAAAACACAACCTCTCTCCAGGAATCAAAGCCCACACCCTCAGGGATCCTGACACACCTCACAGGTGATGACCTCCTCTGGTCCATGAAGTTGTCCGAGTGCAAAGATGCAGGCACCCTCCAGGGCTCATTCTGTTTTCTTCATCAATTCCCCATTTCAAGTTGCAAGTGATTCATGGGGTCAGGTTTCAGAGCCCAGGATGGGCCACCAGGGGAGCAGCCACACACAGACACTCCCCCGTCCCCACCCCTCCCCTGCCTTGGAAGGCTAATAGGGGCTTGTGTTCCATTGGGAGCACAAAGAACCACTCCCCCGGCTCCTAAAGAACCTGCATTCATTCCTCCTCCATTTCTTCCCTGCACAAAGGGCTCCATACCCTGTTACAGCTCTGAGGCTGTGCTTTACTTTAAAAGACAACGTCTTTTTTAAAGATTTTATTTATTCATTTGACAGAGAGAGACACAGCAACGGAGGGAACACAAGCAGGGAGAGTGGAGAGGATGAAGCAGGGTTCCTGCCAAGCAGGGAGCCCAAATGCGTGGCTCAATCCCAGGACCCTAGGATCATGACCTGAGCCAAAAGCAGACAATGAACAACTGAGCCACCCAGGCACCCCTCAAAAATAATTTTGAATATCAGAATGTGGTTCACAGAAGAGAAAAACATGAACCCCCACAAAGGATTCTTTGCCTATTTCAGAAGACTGTTTTCCCATTGTTGAATGAAAACAGAAAAGAAAACAATACAGACTGTCCCTTCCACTAGCAGGTCTGATTCGCTTCAGTGATTGAAAGAAGAGAAGGAAATAAAAGAGGAACAGATGTTCTGATGACCCGTCATTCCAACGATCGAACTTTTGAAACTTCACCCACATGCAAAGAAGCCCAAACCAACGTCTTGGCCTGGCAACATGGAGAAGTCTGAACTGGAGGGACAGGGACAAATAAAGAGCTCGTGTGTGTTGGCTGAGGCCGATGGCACAGAAGAAGGGGCTCGGCCAGCTCGCCACCTGTGCCTCCCCTGTCCTCAGTCAGGACCCTGCTCACAGCCCTGACCTGTCACAACTGTTAAATGAGAGACACACAGCCACCCCTGGAGCCAGCCCTGCCCACACCCTCCTGCAGAATGCACTCCGCTCTCCTCCGGGACCCCTGTCAGCTCTGGGCAGACCTGGAACTCCCCTGTCAGCTGCAACGCTCCAGGATCCTCCCCCCTTCCAAAATTACACTGGCCCAAGACTTTGATGAGAAAAGGAAAAGGCTACCTCCTGAATGCTTAACACCTCCTTTCCTCTTCTGTCATGTTTCTCTCCAATTACCTTTGTACCTGGGCAAACTGTAAGGAACATATGAATGGAACATGTACTTGCTCTGAGATCTGAATCTTTCATGGCAGCTTTCTTTTTTTTTTAAGATTTTATTTATTTATTTGACAGAGAGAGAGAGATCACAAGTAGGCAGAGAGGCAGGCAGAGAGAGGAGGAAGCAGGCTCCCTGCTGAGCAGAGAGCCCGATGCGGGGCTCGATCCCAGGACCCTGAGATCATGACCTGAGCCGAAGGCAGAGGCTTAACCCACTGAGCCACCCAGGCGCCCCTCATGGCAGCTTTCTGAGGGCTCCTTCTGCAACAAGAAACTAGCGTATCCTACCACAGTGTGTTTGAAAATGATCATCTACAGAATAGGAGAGTGAAAATCACTCCATTTTTACCTCACACTTCATGGAGCAGAACATGGTTTTCTTCTTTTCTTCCTTGACTTCAATTCCAATTCATTTCCCTGCAGTGATAATTCCTTTGCTTCAGGGGTAGGATTTCATGATTCCTCCCCTGCATAGAACACCCAGAGCTCATCACAACAAGTGCCCTCCCTCATAGCCATCACCCATTTACCTCTTCCCCCTACACCCCTACCCTCTAGCAACCCTCAGTTTGTGCTCTAAGGTGGAGTCTCTTTCCTCATAGGCCTGTCTCCCCTCACTGTGTTCATCTGTTTTCTTTCTGAAATTCCATAGGAGTCAAGTCATAGGGTGTTGGTCTTGTCCTACTGATTTTGCTGAGCTTAATCTACTCTAAGTCCACCCACATCCTTGCAGATGGTAAGATTTCATTCTTTTTGAAGCTGGGTCCTATTCCATTGTGTGTAGATAGAGATAGAGATAGAGATATATATCTCTCACATCTTCTTTCTCCATTCTTCAGTGAATGGACATTGGGACACCCTCCATCATTTTGCTATTGTTGATAATGCTGCTATAAACATCATGGTGCTTGTACCCATTGAATGTGCATTTTTGTGTCCGTTGGGTAAATACCTAGAAGTCCAATTCCTGGACCCTAGGGTAGTTCAGTTTTTAGCTTTTGGAGGAACCACCATACTCTCTTCCAGAGTGGCTGCAACAGCCCTCATGCCCACCGACAGTGCAGAAGATTTCCGCCTTAAGTGAAACATTACCTGCCAGCAATTTCCTAAGGAGGAAATGGAAAATGTGTGGGATAACCTCACTCACCCAGCGTCAGGCAAGCAGCTACAGAAATTCACCCCAGGGTTCCTGACACCAAGCCCCAAGAAGCCACCACCATACCTCTTACCCAGGTGAATTCCCAAAGTCTCTCCTTCTGACTTCACCACCAATGAAACTACAGAGAAAATATGGCATGTCCAACTATCTAGATGATCCATTTTGTGAAACTAGAATGTCAAGCTTCACTTTTAAATCGTCAAACGCTCCTTGGAATCCTTTTGAATTTTCCCTCTGCCCTCATTGTACCTCTTTGGATGAAAAGACTAATCAATTAGGAAATGTCACCTTTGACAAAGGACAAGACATCATCCAAGTCTCTATCTGACCGCAAACAGCCACCTAACTCTTAGATGCTGGCCATTCCTGTTAGATGAGGGAACACATTCTGTTAGAAACACACACTGAGTAAATCTCATCTTCCCTTTCAAATCAAAGGGATTGCCTAGGAAAGAGATGTTCCAAATATCTTTGTACGCCAGAAATGTACAGAGAAAATGGGATCCCCTGCCAGGTGCTCCCTGCAGGGAAACTCAGGAACTCTGGCACCCACTCCAGATTGCTGACAGCTGCTTCAGTCTGACTTTGTGGCTCCACTAGAGACAAGAGAAAAGCCCAGCAGGTTTGGGTTTAAAGAGAAGTTTTACCTGCCATCCTGACATGGATGTGACATTGCACCCAATGTACCTGCTACTTTCTCTGAACGCTGACATCCTGTGACAAGCTGCATGACTGACTCAGAAGTTGATTTAAAAACTTTGGGTCTCCTGGAGCCAGCATGGAGAAGGGTTGTCAGGTGGGGATAAGCAGGCACCTCCGACCTAAGGCCTGCACACCTGCTCCAATTCCTGGGAGAAAGAGAGACACGTGCTTGTTTCTTAAGTGGTAATTAGCCTCTTTCTAATGCCCAGTGCCATTGTCCTTTTTGGAGAAGCGAAGATACTCTTCCAAAAAAATGCTCAACTCATCGGTTCCAAATGCAACATGAGTCGGGTCTGGTTTCCCCCCAGCTCCAGACCCCCACCAGGAGGCCCCTCCTGCACCATCCTGACAGCCCATTACCACCAAACCCGTGGACACGAGGACAATGCTGAGTGGGGGCCTGGCTCAAGGGGTTCTTACCACCACTCTTGAGCCTGGGGAAACAGACACTACACAGCTCAACACTCCCTCCTGTAGGAATAAGCTGCAGCGCCTCACCTTTCAGGGTCTCTCACCTGGCACCCCACCATCACCCTCAATGCCAACAGGCTGCACTGAATCCTCTTCCAGCGTGTTTCGCAGTGCAGCTTGCCACTGCCTCCATGGTGGCAAGCAGCATTGCCATGACTTCCAGTGACTCTCGCACTGCAGCTCGCCACTCCCTCCAGTGGCGTGAATCGGCACTGCCGGGCCTTCCAGCATCTTCCAATGCAGCTCACAACTGCCTCTACTGGTCTCAAGCCACACTGGCACGTCTTCCACTATCCCTCAGCGTGCAACTCAACACTGCCTCCAGTGGAGGGAATCCACACTGCCTCGCCTTCCTACGCCTTGAACTGTGTCTGCCCACTGGATCCATTGTCAGGAAACTCCAGGGGCATGTCTTGCAATGTGGGCCGAAAGCTCGTGAGAATTGGCCAGAAACCCACGGTGAACTCACTTCCGGCAGCGGGGGCCCTCAGGGCCTGGCACGTGTTCCCGTGCTTGTGGCCAGAACCACATGAGAACCTGCTCCAAACGCCAGGTGCCTGCTTGGCTGGAGTCACCCCAGAAGGCCTGACACCACTGCCCTCTACTCAGCCCCCTGGGAGCCTACCTCAGCACTGGTAGACCAGGTCTGTCATGACCCTAGGCCCTAGCCCTAACCCTAGGTTGGATTCTCAGGGTTCTATCCCCAGAGGCCTGGCCCCCAAGCCCTGAGCCACACCCCAGGAGTCTGCCTTCCACCCAGGAGAAAACCGTGCCATTTGGAGCAGCACAAAACCTCAGAGCATGAGAAACTTGCATACCCCCCTGAGACCATCCCCACCTTCAGCACCCTCCCTCCCCTTCCCCTCTTGACAAACCCGCAGTCTGACGCCCCATCTGACCCCCACCCTCCACTCAGCACCAACCCCCACTCTGTGAACCCACCTCAGCACCAGCAGATCGGGCCTGCCATGCTCCTAGGCCCTAACCCTAACCCTAGGATGGGTTCTCAAGCTTCCATCCCCAGAGGCCTTGCCCCCAAGCTCTCCAGATTGGGGACCCCTGAGCCACACCCCAGGAGTCCGCCTATCACCCAGGAGGAAACCATGCCCTTTGGAGCTTCGCAGAATCCTTAGAGCGGGAGAAACCTGCATGCCCCCCTGAGACTACTCCCACCTTGCCCCCCGACACCCACCCCTGCCACAAACCCGGAGGCTGAGGTGCTGCCTGACTCCCTCCCTCAACTCTTCCCCAGGGAAGCTCGCCTCAGCAAGGGCCCTCAGGGGAGCCGCGTGGGCCTGGCTCATGGTCCCAGACCGTCGCAACATGCAGCGAGAAAGCGCTCCAAACTCCGGGTGCTTGATCCAAATTGCTGTACAACACTGGCCACTTCTCAGGAGCTTACTGCCCAAACTGATTTGGGTAGAAAGCTCTTGAGCATTGGCTGGAAACCCCCCGGGGAACTGCTTCTGACGTTGGGGGCCTTCAGGGGAGCTGTCTGGGCCTGGCCTGTGGTCCCTCGCTGTCATGGCCTGAACCTCTCAAGAACTCGCTCTAAATGCCAGGCCCAGGCATGGCCCAGATCCCCTCAGAATGCTGGCAAACATTACCCTTTTCTCAGGCCCCCAGGGGGCCTGCCTCAGCGCTGGCAGATGGGGCCTTCCATGCCCCTAGGCCCGAACCCTAAGCCTAGGTTGGGTTTTCAGGCTTCCATCCCCAGAGGCCTGACCCTCAAGCCCTCCAGACTGGGGACAACTGAGCCACACCCCAGGAGTCCGCCTGCCACCCAGGAGGAAAACGAGCCTTTTGGAGTACCAGGGGACGACAGTACCAGAAATGTTTGGAATGGGAGGTGGAGTTTTAAGTATGGTGATCACAGAGGGTCCAACTAAAAAAGTGACACTTGAGCAAAACACTGAAAGGGGTGAGAAAATGATCTGTGGGTCCTGAGCATTCTAAAGATAGGCACAAGATAAGCAAATGGCCTGAGGCAGGAACTTTTGGTGTTCTAGGAGTAATTAACAAAGGCAAAAGTGAACCAGGCAGTGTGTGGGAGGAGACGAGGTTGGAGGATCTCAGGAGACCATAAGCCATTGGGAAGACTTTGACCTTTACTCTAAACCAAATAGCTTCAGACTTTGCACGGTGCTGAGTGGAGGAGTTCAGTGATTATTATATTTTCAAAGAATTTCTCTAACTGTTTGAAAGTCAACTGTATGGGCAAGAGTAAAAGCAGGGAAACCATTTAGGTTCCTCTATGATAATCTCTGATGGTGACTTGGATTAAGGTAATAGTGAAGGTTTTGAAAAGAGGTCAAATTCTATAGAGGTTTTAAGAATAGGGCTGATAGGGGCACCTGGGTGGTTCAGTGGGTTAAAGCCTCTGCCTTTGGCTCAGGTCAAGATCCCAGGATCCTGGGATCAAGCCCTGCATCGGGCTCTCTGCTCAGTGGGGAGCCTGCTCCCCCCACCCCCACTGCCTGCCTCTCTTGTGATCTCTGTCTGTCAAGTAAATAAATAAAATCTTAAAAAAAAAAAAAAAAGAATAGGGCTTATATGGAACTGCTGATGGGCTGAATGTGAGATGTGAGAGAAGGGGAGAGCCAAGGATAATTCCAAGGCCATCCTTGAGCAAACAGAAGGATAAAGTTGGCACTTACTGAAATGGGGCTATGGGAGTAAGGAGTTGTTTTGTTTTGTTTTTTTAAAGATTACTTATTTTTTTGACAGACAGAAATCACAAGTAGGCAGAGAGGCAGGTAGAGAGAGAGGAGGAAGCAGGCTCCCTGCAGAGCAGAGAGCCCGATGTGGGGCTCGATCCCAGGAACCTGAGATCATGACCTGAGCTGACTGCAGAGGCTTCAACCCATTGAGCCACCCAGACGCCCCGGGAGCAAGGAGTTTTAGAGGGAGAGGTGTAGAGGGAGGATCAACATTTTTATTAGGTTATTGGTGATAATTTATTTTGTTTTGTTTTATGTTTTTATTTTAATTCCAGTTGGTAGACATACCGTGTAATATTAGTTTCAGGTGTACAACATAGTGATTCAACAACTTCGTGCATCACCCAGGGCTCTTCACAAAAAGTGCCCTCCTCAATCCCCAACACCTACTTCACCCATTATTCCCCCAGAATCATCAATGTGTTCTCTACAGTTCAGTCTGTTTCTTGGTTTGTCTCTCTTTCTCTTTTTTTCCCTTTGCACTTTTGTTTTGTTTCTTAAAATCCACATGAGTGAAATTATACGGTATTTTCTTTCTCTAATTTATTTCTCTTAGGATTATACTCTCTAGCTCCATCTGTGTCATTGCAAATGACAAGATTTCATTATTTTTTATGGCTGAGTAGTATTCTAGTGTATACATGTCACATCTTCTTTATCCATTTATCTATTAATGGACACTTGGGCTGCTTCCATAGTTTAACTATTGCAAATAATGCTGCAATAAACATCGGGATGAATGCATCCCTTTGAATTAGAATTCTGTGTTCTTTGAGGTAAATGCCTGGTAATGCGATTGCAGGTATCGGATAGCTATATTTGTAAATTTTGTGGAAACTTAATACCGTTTTCCACAGTGGTTGCCCCAGTCTGCATTCCCACCAACAGTGCACAAGAGATCCTTTTTTTCCACATCCTCACCAACACCTGTTGTTTCTTGTGTCATTGATTTTAGCCATTCTGACAGGTGTGAGGTGATGTGTCACTGCAGTTAGTTTTGATTGCATTTCCCTGGTGGTGAGTGAAGATGAGCATTTTTTCATGTGTCTGTTGGCCATCTGGATGTCTTTGGAGAAATATCAGTGATAATTGCAAATAGTTTTGGTCTTATCCACAGATTATTTTCTTTTTACTTTTTAAAAGATTTTATTTATTTATTTGACAGTGAGAGAGAGAGAGAAAAAACGAGAGAGAGAGCACAAGCAGGGGGAGTGGGAGAGAGAGAAGTAGGCATCCCACTGAGCAGGGAGTCTGATGCGGGGCTCGATCCCAGGACCCCAGGATCATGACCTG
Source organism: Lutra lutra (assembly GCF_902655055.1). Lineage (NCBI taxonomy): Eukaryota > Metazoa > Chordata > Mammalia > Carnivora > Mustelidae > Lutra > Lutra lutra. Next base: position 66,661,952 of record NC_062282.1, read on the forward strand.
AGCTGAAGGCAGACACTTTAATGACTGAGCCACCCAGGCACCCTTGTCCACAGTTTTATATTTTTTTAAAGATTTTATTTATTTATTTGAGAGAGAGAGAGAAAGAACGTGAAAAGGGAGAAAGTCAGAGGGAGAAGCAGACTCCCTGCAGAGCTGGGACCCTCCCCCCAAAGCGGGACTTTGATTCCGGGAGTCCGGGATCATGACCTGAGCCAAAGGCAGTGGCCTAACCAACTGAGCCACCCAGGCGCCCCCTTATCCACAGTTTTAATTAGATGGTTCCTTTCTAGCATATCCTAGGTTTTATCTCAAAGTATTTTTCTCCCAGTACTCTTTAACACAAATCTCAGACACCAGAGATAAGTGATAAATTAAACTACGTTTTAAAAATTAGCATGACAGAAACTACCAAGAGCAAAGTTGAAATACAAATAACAAACCATGAAACGGTATTCATAGCTCATACTATATCATTGCATTTCCTAATATATAAGGAGCTCCTACCAAAAGATAAGAAATGATAAAAACCCAATAGAAAAGTTAACAATGGATATGAACTGACAGTTCACGAAAAAAAAAGCTCGTTATAAATGTTTTTTAAACCAAGGTACTCACTATGACTCAGTAGCAAGTTAAAGCTATCAATAGATGATTTCCTCCTTATCAGATTAATAAAGATCAAATTCTCATCAACTTCCATGAAGAGCCAATCTGGCAACACCAAGCGGTATTTATTGATTGATTTATGAGACAGAGATGTGGGTCGGGGAGGAGGGGCAGAGGGAAAGGGAGAATCTCAAACAGACGCCATGCCCAGAGCAGAGCACAGCCTGGGGCTAGCTCTCACAACCCTGAGATCACGACCTTGAAACTGTGACCTGAGCTGAAATCAAGAGTCAGATGCTTAACCAAAAAGCCACCAGGTGCCCCAATATCAGTCAGCATTATAAACGCATACTCTCTGACCCAGCAATGTGACTTCTAGCTCTGTTTGTTAGAGATGTAATCACGTATTTATGAAGAGATACATGCTCCGAGTGACATTTCACAGCACAGCATGTAATAAAAAAAAAAATCAGACACAATTTATATATGCAATAATAATAGAGTAATGGTTAAATAGTATGTGGTTCCACCGCAGTAAACATCCAACAAAAGTAATAAGGCAGTCTTGCAAAGCATATTGTTAAGGGATAAATATGTTATTAAAAGAAAAAAGCAGGGGCGCCTGGGTGGCTCAGTGGGTTAAGGCCTCTGCCTTCGGCTCAGGTCATAATCCCAGGATCCTGGGATCTAGCCCCGCATCGGGCTATCTGCTCAGCAGGGAGCCTGCTTCCTCCTCTCTCTGCCTGCTTCTCTGCCTGCTTGTGATCTCCATCTCTCAAATAAATAAATAAAATCTAAAAAAAAAAAAGAGAGAGAAAGGAAAAGCAAAGAATGGCTAAAAGCTGGCATATGTTTAAAAAACGTATGAGGCATAGAATATATGCGTGTGTGTTTAGAACTACATGGAAGTTCTTTGCAAGTCCGTATGGCGAACACAGGCATCCAATTGCCTCTGGAAACAATCAAGGGGCTGAAGCGTAACTGTGGGAAGAAGCTTCTTTAAACAACGATCTTAGATGGAGTTGGCTGGAAACAGACACCAAGACAAAAATGAGTGCAGAATCTGTATTAGGGAGTGCTCTCAAGAGATTCACCCTCCAGGGGTGAAGAAGGCAGGGCTGGGCAGAGGGAGAGGCTGCCCCACAAATGTGAGCTGCAGCTGAGGCCTCGGCCTATCCTCCAGTCAGTGGTGAACTCCAGAGCTGGTTTGGGCCTTCAGCATTGGCCCCAGCTGACTCGAGGAAAGCAGGACTTTTTATCCAGGCCTCAGTCGGTGGTTGGTCTGGGGATGCCCTCTGTGGGGTATGTCATCTTGGGAGAGGTAGCTCCCAGCAGCTGATGCCAACTGCCACCACTGTTCCTGACAGCAGGGCTCTGGGGTCCTCAGCCTTGAAGGGGGAATTGGGGAAGAACACCTTTGAATTTGTTCCAAAATAACGAGATAGAATGGTTTGGTTTGGTGTGAGCGAGGAGCTGGTCCTCAATTCTGACCGTGCAGGAAATTGGAACCCAAAGCAGCCTCGTTTGGAGCTGTCTTTGGAGGCTGGGGGCACTGTTTCTAAGTAGATGACTCTGACATTGGTTTGACCTCCTGGAGCTCCTGTCCCAACCCAAAGGGTCCTTACATTCCCTCAGAACTCCCATTCTCCTTCAGGCAACAGAGGAAGAGAGAGAATCAAGTAGGATGCCTGGGTGGCTCAGTTGGTTAACTGTCTGCTTTCGGCTCAGGTCATAACCCCAGTGTGCTGGGATCATGTCCCACGTTGGGGCTTCTTGCTCAGAGGGAGTGTGCTTCTCCCTCTGCCCGCTGCTCCCTCTGCCTGCTTGTGCTCTTTTTCTCTGACAAATGAATAAGTAAAATCTTCTGAAGGAAGAAAGAGAGAGAGACAAAAGAAAGAAAGAAAAAAAGAAAGAAAGTGAAGCAAAGTAACTGTGATTTGGGAAAGTAATTTGCCATTTTATTTTAAATGAAAAAAAGCCATATCTCATCCCCCTGTCTAATTTTAGAGATTGTTAGCTACATCGAATTTGAATTCATTAAATTTGTTTAGGATTTTATATATTTATTTGAGAGAGAGAGAAAGCACAAGCAGCCGGGAGGAGCAGAGAGAGAGGGAGAAGCAGACTTCCTGCTGAGCAGGGAGCCCAGTGCTGTGGGGCTCAATCGCAGGACCCAAGGATCGCGACCCAAAGGCAGACGCTTAACTGACTGAGCCACCCCAGGTGCCTTAATGTATTGATCCATTCTTGACATTCTACCATTTCGATTTCCTGCACACAAGCATTTCATAGATGTCTAGGCTAGGCTAATGATTGTAGCTATGAAAAACAACCAAAAAAGATAAGTTTCTTGTTTTCCTTATTTGTCAGAATGAAGCCACATGATAGACTTTTTATTTGGTGGCGGAGTCCCATGTGTTGGCATATAAACTTGTCCTACTAAATTATTTTACTAATTAATTTGGGCAAGTTGAGGCTGCAGGAATGTGTGTCCCTGTCATGCTGGACTGCTTCTTCCAAAACAAAACACTTCCCGAAGCCCATTTCTAACAATAACTATGTTCACATGTTAAGCCCTCTGTGCTTTCTGAGTTCAGATCAATTATACTATATAAAATGGTGCTTCTCGAGCCTTTTGGTCTTCAGAACACTTTCACATTCTTTTTTTGTTTGTTTCAAGCATTCATTTAAATTTCAGTTAGTTACAGTGTAATATTACTAGTTATTACAGTGTAATATTAGTTTCAGGTGTAGAGTTTAGTGATTCAACACTTACGTATTGGGGCGCCTGGGTGGCTCAGTTGGTTGGGTGACTGCCTTCGGCTCAGGTCATGATTCTGGAGTCTCCGGATTGAGTCCCATGTCAGACCCCCTGCTCAACGGGGAGTCTGCTTCTCCCTCTGACCCTCCTCTTTCTCGTGCTCTCTCCCATTCTCTCTGTCTCTCAAATAAACAAATAAAATCTTAAAAAAAAAAAACAAAACACTTATATATATCACCAGTGCTCATCACAGCAAATGCCCTCCTTAATCCCCATCACCCATTTAACCCTATTACCTATTATCACCCGCCTCCCCTGCGGTAACTGTCAGATTGTTCTCTAGAGGTAAGACTCTTATCTTTGGTTTTCCTCTTCCCACCCTCCATCATATTTGCTTTGCTTCTTAAATTCCCCATATCGGTGAAATCGTATGGTATTTGTCTTTCTCTGACCTTAACTTATTTCTCTTGGTATAATATTCTCTAGTTCCGTCTACATTCTTTGAATGGCAAGATTTCACTTCATTTTGGGTGGGGGGGGCTAAGTGATATTCCACTTCATATATATACCACATCTTCTTTATCTGTTGATCAGTTGGTGGACATCTGGGCTCCTTTCATAATTTGGTTATTGTAGACATTGCTGTTATAAACACAAGGGTGCATATATCCCTTGGAATTGGTGTTTTTTGTATCCTTTGGGTAAATACTTAGTAGTGCAATTGCTGGATCAGAGGGTAGTTCTATTTTTAACTTTCTGAGGAACTTCCATACTGTTTTCCATAGTGGCTCCTCTACTTTTACATTCCTACCAATAGTGTAAGACGTAGAACGCTTTACATTCTTAAAAATTATTGAAGACCTTTAAAGAGAGTTTGTTTGTGTAGGTTCTATTGATACTGTATTAGACATTAAAACCAAAATAAAAAATTAATTTTATTTATTTGAGAGAGAGTGTGCATGAATGGGGGGAGGGGGAAAGTGAGAGACAGAACCCCAAGCAGACTCCCCACTCCATGGGGAGCTTCACATGGGGCTCAACAGACTAAGCCACCCAGACGCCCCTGAAAATGAAAGGTTAATTAATAATAAACTTGCATGCTAACATAATGTTTAAAAAATTGTAGTTAAGAAAAATAACAGTATTTTCCAAAACAAAAAGCAATTTCATTAGTGACAGAATGCATGAATCTCTCTCTCTCTCTCTCTTTTTTTTAAGATTTTATTTGTCAGGGAGAGAACACAAGCAGGAGGAGTGGCAGAGGGAGAAGCAGGCTCTCCACTCTGGGGTTCGGTCCTAGGACCCTGGGATCTTGACCTGTCTTGTTTAATTTAAGGCAGCTGGAGTATCCTAGCTGCCTCCGATTTCCCTCTGCTGTGATACTACCCGTTACAGAGTTTTCAGGAAATGCCATTGCACACTAGTGCAAGAACAGGAACGAAAAGGCTGAATAATTGCTTATACAGCAAATAGTTTTGACCTTATAGACCTTCCCCCAAAGGTCTCTAGGAACCTCAGGCATCCCCGGATCACACTTAGAGAACCGCTGCTAGGCAACATGTGTGTATTTAGAAGAGATGGCCCACCTGCTAGTGTTATTATAAAGAGAGCAGACCTCAGAGGCCACTGAGACCCCACGATCTTGGGCTATTGGCCACCATAACCCATAACTTTCACAACTACTGCAAAAAGAATTCTTTAAGAAAGGAGCTCAACATAAAAACTTTACCCTTGCTGTCCTAGTCTGTTTGGGCCGCTCTGACAGAATAACGTAGACAGGGTGGGTGGCTAATAAATGAGAAATGTATTTCTCACAGTCTGAAGGCAGGGAAGTCCAAGATGGAGGCACCAGCAGATGGCGTCTCTGGGGAGGGCCCCTTCCTGATTCATGTCAGAGTCTTTTCTTCCTGCTGTGTCCTACTCGGAGGAAGGGGCAGGGAGCTCGGTGGGGACTCTTTCATTAAGGCACTAATATTAGTCATGAGGGCTCCATCCTCATGATCTAATCATTTCCTAAAGTCCCTCCCACCAAGACCTGCCACATTGGGTAATTCACATTTAATACATGAATTTTGGGGGAGGAGGGAGAATGACAGGATACAAACATTCAGTTGATAGAACTTACTTGAAAAATAATACTGTAACTGAAAAAATGTTAAAGCTTTTTAAAGTTTATTTACCTAAAATTTTTATTTTTAAGCAATCTACACTCAACGTGGGGCTGGGGCCCACAACCCTGACATCTAGAGTCACTTGCTCTTCGAATTGAGGGAGCCAGATTCCCCTTAAAAGGTTTTTAAATAGAGATTTAAAGTGCTCTCACAACAACAAAGTGTTTTGAAAGAAAAGGGAGTTAGCTTTAAACTTAATCCTTCATAGTATAGTTTTTGTTTATAGACTGTGTTACGACTTTTATTGCCAGATGTTTTATTTGCCCAACTTCTCAAACCTTCATTTTCCCAGGTAATGCTTGGCCCCATTGGTGGTTTTAATCTTCCCAATGCATTATCTTCTCTTCGCTTCTTTTTATAGGGTGGGTGTTTATTTCCATTCAGGAAGGTGTGTTTAAACAACTTTGGGTCAACATTCTGCTAGTAATGCATTATATTTTTTAAAATAACGTACTCATTTATTTCTAATTATAAAAGTAAAACATACTTAGTGAAAAAATTTTAGGAAAAAAACCCAGCAAGGGGCATTTGTGTGGTTCAATCAGTTGAGCGCCAGACTCTTAGTTTTAGCTCAGGTCATGATCTCAGGGTCATGAGATCAAGCTCCATTTCTGGTTCCTTATTGGGTGTGGAGCCCGCCTAAGATTTTCTCTCTCCCTCTCCCTCTGCCCCTCCCCGTACCCCACTACCCAATTTGCATGCATGTGCACTTTTTCTAAAAAAAAAAAAAAAAAATTTTGAAAAATGGAAAAGATATAATCCCATCTTCCAGAGATAAACATTCTCAATATATTGTGGTTTAGTCCTTCAGACTTTATTCTATATACACAGTGCACAAGTAGATATCTTCCAGTCAGATTTAGCAAACCATTACAATGTGACACATTTGTTTCAATGTCTGGAGTAAACTGAAGCCAGTGGGTGACAGACATTGTGAAAAAACATGGCTTTGACTTTTATTAGAAGAGCAGTTTGTGAATCTAGGAAGTTAGAGTATTTTCTCATAATTTTACTAGTTGTGAAGAGTTAATTTATTGATGCTACTAATCCATCTAGATTGGAGCTCAGGGGCAAATAAACCAGAGTTTACCAATCTGTTGGCAAGACTATAGCTTTGCAAGTGATGGTGCCTGATAAACACATCACATAATTTCATACAGATGCTACGGTAAGAGAAGTGTCTGATGAAATCTTGCAAATGAACTAAATACGGCTTTGTAGGTCTTATCGTTGTTTGGCTTACCACATTAATTACCCTTTCACATGTTTTCTTTCAAGTGTTTATCCAATTATTTTCTGAACAGATGATCCCCTGAAGTCACCTCATTCAGAGTGGGGTAATTAAGCATGAAAATCATGATATGAAATATGACCTGTCTTCCATGAGCGACGCTACAAAGTCTTGCAGGTGGGGTGAGTTTAAACAGTGTCTTCAGGTATGTTGTGTTTGAACAGAGAGTGAAGGAGGCACATACTTGGGTAAAACAGGTAAAAACAATGGAAGCAGTTGTTCCTGTATTTCCGGTTAGTAAGGGAAGAACTTTCTGGGCTCACTGACTATCCAAAGACCTGTGGTTTTCAGCAACAAATCCTGAGTGAGTATGTCAGATTTTGGGGGGACTTGACCTTTCTGCATGAAACTTTTGGGTTATAAAACAGTTGGGAAGCATTCACCGTTTTTGGTATATTTACTGTCTTGGTTTTTAAGTCAGTCATTTGCAAGTTGGATTCATTCTTTAAGAGGTAAAATTTAGTTTAGTCCAGTTCAGCAGCTATGCAGTGATGGTCAAGGTCCTAAAGTGTATTTTGGTATTTGCAGGGAACTTTTTGTGCCTCATAAAGATTGGAGGCTGCAGCATTAGTATTTAACGGGTGGAAACCAGGAATGCTAAACCACCTGTAAGGTGTGGAAATGTCTCACACAAGAAAGAATGACCTTCATTTTGTCCAATTCTCCGTGTTCCACCAGAGTGAACCCACTACAGGTATAAATTAATGGTAATTTGGTAGATGTTAGAGTAGAGTTTATTGTTGTTTTATAGGAAGTTACAAAAAATCCTGTAATTTAGGGGAAGGTGGGATGGACAAGGAAACCCAAATGAATTAAAGAGAAAGTCTTTGGGGCACCTGGGTGGCTCAGTCGGTTAAGCTACTGCCTTCTGCTCAGGTTGTGATCTCAGAGTCCTGGGATCAGTTCCTCCTAGGGCTCCTTGCTCAGCGAGGCGTCTGCTCCTCCCTCTGCCACCCACTCCCCTTCTGCGTGTGCCTGTGTTCTCTCTCTCAAATAAATAAGATCTTTTTAAAAAAGGCATAGTCTTTGAATAATTTACTAAATCTGAGCCTCCTCTTTATGTGATGTATGATTATAACACTAAAAAAATTGGCAGTAAATAAACCGGAAAGGGGGCTATTAGTGCTGACTGAATAATTTCCCCTTTTAAAAACATTGTATTTGGGATCACTGATGATACATGATGGGCATCACATCATGTCACCTGTAGTAGTGTTGAAATTATGCAGTGGCATGGAAAAGTATTTTGCAAATTTGCAGTTAGGGAAATCTGACAGCACTGGTGGGGTATATTAACACTATTCTTTTATTCCCTTTTGGGGGGGATATGATATCTCCTCATTTTCTCTGCTAAGACGGTATGTTGTCTTGGCATGGTATCCTTCATCTAAATTTCTTTCTCTTATCAGTTACAAATATGAATCACATTTGTTCCCCTGCGGTTTCATTTTTCTGGTTTTCTTGTGTGGACTATCTTCCGATGCAGTTATTTCTCAAATCCAAACCTTTTGATGACAAGGAGATGCAAGGATCTGGCTACTTCATATCTTGTCATGCTTCCCTACTCTGCAGGGTGTGGTTTCCCCGGGCAAACCCTCAGCCTCGCTTGGAGTTGGATAGTCTTACAGAATCCATAGCCCTCCCAGAACTACTGAATCACTGTCTGCATTTTTGACAGGCTCCGTAGGGCATTCATAAGTGCATCTAAAGTTAGAGAAGCAGTGTGATAATGTAACCATGCCCTGTGGTTCATACAGGGCAATACTGAAAAATTACCTAAAATTTAAAATTTTATTTAAATTCAATTAATTAACAAACTGTATCATTCGTTTCAGAAGTAGAGTTCAGTGATTGATGAGTTGTGTAGAACACCCAGTGCTCATCCCATCTCTTCCCTCCATAATGCCCATCGTCCAGTAACCCCACCCCCACCTCCTTCCCTCCAGCAATCCACAGTTTGTTTCCTAAGAGTCTCTTATGGTTTGTTTCCCATATAATGTTTTAGTATAAGTTTTGTTACAGGCTGAATTGTGTCCCCTCAAAATTCATCTGTTGAAACTCTGACATCCTGGACCCCAGACCATGACTGTGTTTGGAGATAGAACCTTTACAGAGGTGATTAAGTTACATTGGGGCCCTTTCCCTTGTACTGTTTTAGAAAGTAGACCTGGCGTTTATTTTTCTCATTGGTAATTCCTAAAATTTAAGTATTTATTTATTATTTGACAAAGTCAAAAATTGACAATTTTCACTGATATGGAATTCAAAGACATGTGTGTTTGCCTAGTATTTCAATATATCCCTCTTGATCCAAGATAGAAGAGAATTTTTTTTTTGAAGATTTTATTTACTTATTTGACAGGGAGAGAAATCACAAGTAGGCAGAGAGGCAGGTGGGCAGCGGGGGGGGGGGGGGGGGGCGTGGTGGGAAGCAGGCTCCCTGCTGAGCAGAGAGCCCAATGCAGGGCTCCATCCCAGGACCCTGAGTCCATGACCTGAGCTAAAGGCAGAGGCTTAACCCACTGAGCCACCCAGGTGCCCCGAAAATTTGTTTTCTTTACATGGTTGGGTAGAATTTTTTTGTGTTATTGTATTTTGTGATACCTTATTTTGTGATAATGTTAGTAAGCCTAGCTTTATTGTATTGTGATTCAAGAATGTGGCCTGCATTATGTCTACTGTTTGAAACATGTTCAGGTTTTTTCGTAGACTCATATCCGGTCAATTTTCAATGGGCATGCAGATGTATTACCAATTCTGAGGGAACAAAATATACCATGTTTTATTGGATCTAAGTCACAATGTCTTACTTTTACATTTCAAAAACCCTGATTGAGATTCATCTTTCCATTTTGGCATCTTCTAATTACTTTTGGCCAGATGGCACTTGAGTGTGGTTGTTATTGCTGGCACAGGGACAGACTCGGTCCCAGCTGTGTGTGTCATTGACTCTTCAACTGAGTTCTGTTTGCATTGCTGGCTCTGTACATGTTGGGTTTAATTACCATTTGGAACGTGGGTGAAAAGATTATAGTACGTTTTGGCACTGAAATGAAAAGTTACTGGGCACAGAAAAAAGTTTGGAAATAAGGCAGAGAAGAATAAATTTGATGTTGGTAAGGCAAATACTATTGATGGAAGAATTGCTGTAATCCCACATTTTCTTGCAAAAAACAACCAAAGATCTTACAGAACCTTCAGACAATAAGGGACAGTAACTATCAGTACATGGATCTCTGTGGTGTTTTGTTCCTGAGATATGTACAGGAGTATACTTACTGTACACCAAACAGAGCAACCAAATTTAGGAGAAATTGCCGAATCCCTCAGAAGAGATGAAATACATGTCACAATGAACAGAGGATAGTGAGACTTGCTCATGTATTTTTTAGGGCTACAATTAAGGCATTGTGGCATTTATTCTTTCCGTGCTACAAAAAAAAGTGTTATGTTTTGCAACTGAGGGCATTTCACATTTAAAGGAATGAGATACATTGACCAGGTCTACCTTATCATGTTATTTACATCCTCACATCCTTTTAAAAAAACCTATTTGATCTGCTTTGGACCCAGAAGTACAGTTAAAGTCTCCTAGAGTAGGTGTGTCAAATTCTGTCTGTATCTCCTCTGGTATCTGCTCTTTGACTATTGCCAGCATGCTTTTGATGCATCTATCCGTGACTGTTACATCATCGTCGTAAATTCTATCAATTAGTATTGCAAGTAGCCCCACTTGGTCTCATTTCATGTGTTTTTGGCATAAATTCCTATTGCCTTATGCGAAGATTGCAATTCCTGCTATTTTTTACTTTGCATTTGCCTAGTTTACTATTGTTCATCCTTCTATTTTCAACTTTGTGAATCACTTCGTTTCAGGTGTGTTTCTCATACATATGATAAAGTTTGGTTTTTGCTTTGTTTTCTAATCTGAAAATCTGTTGATTTGTAAAAGGTGCATAAGCATATTTTCATTTTTTTTTAATGTGACAGGCATATTTTAATTTTTTAATGTTCTTTTATATTTTCTGTTTTTAGAATTTTAAAATTCTTTTGTGATATAATTTGTATTCTTCACTGTTTTGATAATTCTGATATTTGGTGAAGTTGGCATTTTTGGTGACACTTTTCCTTAAGAATTTTTTTTAGGCAATTTTGACACCCAACTTGGGGCTCAAACTTATATCCATGAGATCAAGAATCAAGTGCTGTACTGACAGGGCTAGAGGTGCCCCCATTTTTCATGACTTTTAGAATTTAAAATGTTTAGTTTAGAAAATATATGCTTTAGCAAATCATATATCTGATAAAGGAATTATATCCAGAATACATAAAAAAAAAAACTCTCACAAGTCAATTATAAAAAGACAAAACCCAATTTAAAAATGGACAAAAGATTTGAATAAACATTTCCCTAAAAAAGATACATGAATGGATAATAAAACACATGAAAGGATGCTCAAATGATTATTATCAGGCAAATGCAAATCAAACCCACAGTGAGATACTATTTATATTTTCTATGTTATGGACTAAATGTTTACATCCTTCCAAAATTCTATGTAGAAGCCCTAACCTCTTGTGAGACCGTATTTGGATACAGAGGTTTTATGGAAGTAATTAAGTTAAATGAAGTCATAAGGGCAGAGGCCTAATCCAATAGGATTAGTGCCCTTATAAGAAGAGGAACAACCGTAGTGCGTGCTCTCTCTCTCTCTCTCTCCCCACACATAAAGAAGTCATGTGAGCACACAGCAAGATGGTACTCCCCACCTACATGTCAAAAATAGAGATTCACCAGGAACCACATTGGCCACCACCTTGATCTTGGACTTTCCGCCCTCTAGAACTATTAAAACTCTTTCTGGTATTTAAGCCATTAAGTCTGTGGTATTGCATATGGTGGCCCAACCTCACAACCCCTTGAATAACTACAGTCACAAAGATGAATTACTACATGTATTGTTGAAGATGTAGAGAAATTAAAATTCTCTTACATCGCTGGTGGGACTGTGAAATGATATAAGCTGCTTAGAGAACAGTTTGTTCCTCAAAACATTAAACCTACACTTCCTTTAAGACTCAACAGTTCCCTTCCTAGGCATCTACCCAAAAGAAATGTACATGTGGATAGCACATGTCCATACAGAACTTGCTCAAGAATATTCATAATGGCATTATTCACAATAGGTAAAAAATGGAAGTCACCCCAATGTCCATCACCTAATGAATGCATAAAAAATGGGGTGTGTGCAGACCATAAAATATTCATCAGTGAAAAGGAATGAAAGATGTATTATAACATGGATGAACCTTGAAAACATTATGCTAAGTGAAATGAGCCAGTGCCCCAAGGACAATACCATATGATTCCATTTATGTGAGACAGCTGGGAGAGTCAAACTCCTAGAGAAGGAAAGTAGATCATTGGTTACCTGGAGCTACGGGGTGGAGGGGGGACAGGCAGAAAATGTGGAGTGACTGCTGATGTGCTCAGTCTCTTTGGAGTAACAAAAATGTTCCAATATTGTGGTGATGGTGGCACAACTTTGTGAAAAGCACTTAATTGTATACTTTAATTGGGTGGCCTTTATGGCATATAAATTATATTTCAATAACACCGTTAAAAACCAAGGGCACCTGGGTGGCTCAGTCAGTTAAACTTCTAACTCTTAATTTCAGCTCAGGTCATAATCTCAGGGTTGTAAGATCAAGCCCTGAGTGGGGCTCCATGCTGGGTGTGGAGTTTGCTTGGGATTCTCAATCTACCTCTCCCCCTCCCCCACTGCTTGTGTGCATGTCCACACATGTGCACATGTATTCTCTTTTTTTCTCTCAAAATCATAACAAAACAAAACTGCTAAAAACCAAACAGAAAAGGTTTTTTTAATTATATGTACGTAAGTTTAGTGTTAGGGTTGGGGTTAACATATACATATGTCATACACATACATGTATACGTGTGCGTATATAACATGTTATACACATATATGCACATATATGTTAGTATACACAGTATTATGTATATACACATATATAGTATATATACAAACATATAGTGTGTGTACATTTATGTGTACATACATGCATAGTATTATATATACTTCAAATATGTACATATATACCTCAAATAAATGTGTGTGTGTGTATATATATATATATATACATATATATGTGCATGTGTATTTTTTTAAAGTAAACTTGAGCCCCAAAGTGGTGCTCGAACTCACAACCCTGAAATCAAGAGTCACGTGTTCTCGTGACTGACCCAGCCAGCCACCCAAACTTTTTTTCCCAATAAAAGACATGATTTAAAGTTCCATGCATTTCAAATATGGAAAAATATATACAAATAATATGTAAAAGAGAGAAAGGCATAATAATATCAGGCTATACCAATAAGCTATATGGGAAAAAAGCATTACTAGAGTTACAAAGGATTACTACATGTTAAATATAAGGCTCAATTCAATTTTAGTATATGTGCTGCCGAAGCGAGCACTATAAGGCTCAATTCAGATAAAAGTTTAGAATTTGTGTATCTTCTATCCATTTACTAACATAGCAAAAAATATAGAAAGCAAAATTTATTAGCACTCTCAGAGGAAATGGTATAATTCCCTATGCAAGAAGGAGATTTTAATCTCTCCCACTAAATGATCCTTCAAGTAGAAAAAGATCATCAGGGTATTAAAGATTTATACAACACGATTAACAAGCCAGACCTGATGGACATATAATCAGATATATTCTTGTCAAGCACATATGAAACATTCTTAAGATCTGTTAATGTGAGCCACAAAATTAAACACAAATTATCCAAAAAAAAATCACAATCTCTATAACACACATAAATTTTACTGCAATATTTTAAAAACTAGTAAATTTCTAAGCTTAAAATTTAAATTTCAAAGACAATTCTTTGGAAAGAACAAAAATTTGACTAACATCTACAAGAAAGATCAAGGAAAAAAAGGAAGACACAATATTATGAATGAAAAGGGAGATATCAGTGTAGATGCAGGACAGATTAATAAGAAAGGACAAATTAGGGACAATCATCCCAATATATTTGAAAACTTTCATGAAATAGACAAATTTATGTAATATATGACTTAAAAAAATACTTCAAGGTGAAAGAGAGAACCCATATAGTCTTCTAATGATTAAATAAATTGAATTAGTGGGTTTAAAAGTTTTCCCTACAGGGGCATCTGGGTGGCTCAGTCAGTTAGTGTTTGCCTTCAGCTCAGGTCATGATCCCAGGGTCCTGGGATTGAGTCCCACATCAGGCTCCAGGCTCAGCCTGAAGCCTGCTTCTCCTTCTCTCCCCGCCCCACCAGTCATGCTCCCTTTCACTATCTCTGTCTCTCTCTCAAATAAATAAATAACGTCTTAAAAAGAAAGAAAAGAGTTTCCCTATAAAATAAACCTAACAACTTGGTCCACATAATTTGACAAGCAGGTTTTACCAAAAATTCAGGGGCCAGATAATTTCTCTCATTGTCTCTGTCTCACTCTCTCTCAAATAAACAAATAACATCTTAAAAAAAAAAAAAAGCTTTCCCTACCAAATAAACCTAACAATTTGGTCCACGATTACCATAAATTCAAGTGCAAGATAATTGTAATCTTATTATTGAGCATAGAAAAAGAATAAAACTTTCCCAAATCATTTTCATAAACTGGTATAACCTTGATACCAAAAGGAAATCTAAGAGAAAAATACAATTTGTCCTCACTCATTAACATAAAGATAATAAAAATTCCAGGCAAAATATTTGCAAATTGAACTCAGCGGTATATAACAAATACCTCAGAGTGGATTTGGGTTGACTCCAGATGTGCAAGATCGACCCAACAAGGAGACAATGTGTTAGAGTATTTCACCATGCTAAAACATTTCAACATGTGCAGAAAATGTTTTCCAGATGCAATTCCAGATGAAAGGTAAAACAATAAAGCTTTTAGAGGAAAACATATGAGAATACCTTCTTGATCTTGGAAGAGGGCAAGATTTCTTAACAGGATGTAAGATACAATAACCATAAAAGAAAAAATTGGAAAATGGACTATATTAACATCTGAAATTTTAGTTCATCGAAAGATACTGTTAAGAGATGATGAAAACAATTCACAGAGTGAGAGAAGATATCCAGTAAACATATATTTGATGAAGGCCTTATATCTACAATATTTAATAACTCCTACCAATCAATAGGAAAAGGACCGACAATCCTAATAGAAAAAATAGGGACATGATGTCAACAGTGAAACCACATAGGAGAATGTCCGAGTAGACTACAAGCATGTGAAAAGACAATCAACTTTATTAGTAGTCAGGAAAATGCAAATTTGAACTATAGTAAGATACCATTACAAACCCACAAAAAGGCTAATATGAAGGAGGCAGAAAACACCAAGGCTGTAGAGGGTCCGGGATTCTCACCCATTCCTAGCAAGACTATGGAAGTCAATCCAACGATACTGGAAAATGTTTTGGCGGTACCTATTCTCTCTGAACGCATTGCATCTCCTATCAGAAATTTCACCCTGAAGTACATATGCAACAAAGGTTCTCTATTGCAGGCATACAGCACCATACATCACCAAAAACATGCACTACAATTTTCATGGCAGTGCTGTTTTAATAGCCCCCAGTTGGAAATAACCCAAAAACCTATCAACAGTAAAATGAAAAAACAAACTGTGATATGTTTTCACAGCAGATGACCATACAGCAGTAAAGAGGATGACTCACTCACATACCTTTCCTCAGGAGGCTACAAGACAATGTGGCTTTAATTAAAGGAGTAAACCAAGACGAAGATAGGGTTCTGAGAAAACAAGGATCCAATGCAATGGACAGATGAAAGTATTCTCCAGAAAATTGTTGACGAGAGATTCCAGCGCAAGAGCCGTTCAGCTGGTCTGGAGAGCCCCTACCCCGACTGGAGCCCACTGGGAAGCTCCAGGAGGAATTGCCCCACAGAGAACGGACTGAATATTTTCTGTATCTGACCTTATAGAGATAAGAATTTCAAAACTGAGTGAAGGTTCAGGGTTTGCTGTGGTCTCAATGTTTGTGTGTCCCCCCGCTTCCCCCTGAGTTTGAAATTTCGTTGTTGAAATCCTAACTCCCAAAGGGGATGGGAACAGTAGGTGGGGACTTTGGAAGTGGTTAGTTTATGAAGATGGAGCCCTCAAGAATGGATTCATGCCTTCATGAGGAGAACCCCACAGAGCTTCCCAGCTTCACCATGTGAGGATCCAACGAGAAGTCTACAGTCTGGAAGGGGCTCTACTCCGACCAGCCTGGCAGTCTGATCTTGGACTTCCAGCCTCCAGAACTATGAGAAATAAGTATTTTTGGTTTATAAGACACCCAGTCTGCAGTATTTTGTTATAGCAGCCCAAATGCACTGAGAGAGAGCACGTGAGAGAGCAGAGGCAAGAAAAGGGGCAGAGGAAGAAGGAGAAGTAGGCTCCCAGCTGAGCAGGGAGGCGGATGCAGGGATTGATCCCAGGACTCTGGGATCATCACCTGAGCTGAACGCAGACAGTTAACCAACTGAGCCACCCAGGTGCCCCCTAAGTATTTTTATAAATATGGAGTCAAGGGGATGAGAAGTATGCTTATTGCCAAGTGAAATGTGTATGGGGTGTGTGTGTTTGTGAGAGTGTGTAAGTAAGAGAACAGAAACAGACTGACAGACTGACCAAACCCATATTAATTCCTCATCACCCATAGCATGAAATCAGTAGATAATGCCTAAAATGGGAAATTCGAGAAGCAGTTTTATACGCACATTAAAGACTTAGAGCTTGGTATCAAAAGAATGAGCAAAAATAGTTCAAAGATCTGAGAAGTGGGAAATGGAAGTGGGATGTGAGTGGGGTGACAGGTTGGGGGGGTAGGAACAGCCGGGATTGAAAACAAATTTTTTTAATTTAAATTCAATTAGCCAACACATAGTACACCATTAGTTTTAGATTTAGAGTTCAATAATTCATCAGTTGTGTGTAACACCCAGTGCTCATCACATCACGTGCCCTTCTTAATGCCCATCTCCCCACCTACCTTCCCTGAAAAAAAATCTTTACTTTCATTTTCAAAATAAACCTTTTGAATCATTTGACTCTTTATGCCGTGTGTATATAATTTTTGGTAAAAAAAAAAAAAGGAAAGAATAGGATGTATGGTCAACTGTGTTGAATGTCCCCCCATGCACACAGAAAACAGAAAAGAAGTGTTTTTTTGGCAACATGGGCTCATTGATGACCCTTAAAAAGAGCAATTTCATTCTACTACAGAAATTAAGGATGGATCTGGGCGCCTGGCTAGCTTAGTCAGTGAGCATGTGGTTCATGATCTTGGCGTTGTGAGTTTGAGCCCCACGCTGGGTAAAGGTTACTTAAAAATAAAATCTTAAAAAAAAAAAAACATGATAATAAACACTGAAAACACTTAGCCGATTTTACTTTTCTGAAGAATGGCACATATTTTCATTAAAGATGTTATTTTTGTTTTTATGGGTTTTCTCTCACCGCACTTATGGGCAGAACTTAGAGGAATTACCCACATAAATTACCCACATACTCCTAGTTTCTTATTAATTACAGGTTATCCATTGCCTTTCTCTCTAAAGTCATTTGGTTGCAGAAAACTTCAAAAGGATAAATAATGTGTAACCTTCACACTTTCCCGCCCACCTGTGCTCATGGTAATTCTTTCCTTGCACCTGAGGGCTTCTCCCAGGTGAACTAGTTATGAGTCACTCTTTGCTTTCTGGGATGGGTTCCACCATTGGCATGTGGAAGTTATCAAGCCATGGGTCTAGGTGAAGGCTGAAAAATTAAGATACACAGTTACACTTTCCATCCTTTTCTCTGCACCAAAGCCTTCTCACCTTCCAACCAAGTTAGGATGCCACTGGAGAAAAGGAGAGAAGGAGGAGGGATAGACCATGCAGGAAGAAGTGGGTGGAGAAAGGTCTCGGTGTTCATCCTGAGCAAAGAGGACCAGAGTCAGGGCAGGTTGGCTCCTAGAGGCCCTCCAGTCTCCAACCAAGTGAAGCTGTTTCTTTGCTCTACTGCGTGGTTCACAGAGTACAATCTAAATGCAATCTCCACCTCTAGAAATTCCATCCAGAGCCCTGGACTCTGGGGATGGTGGAATGGGCGGGCCAGTCCTGTATGTAACTTTGTCCATCTGCCTGCCAGGGAGTTAAAACGCCTTTTTGTAGGGTGACCACAGTAATATTACGGTAGTTTTATTCTTTTATTCAGCATTTTTTCAATGAGTTTGCAAATGAAACCCATTACTTTTCTTTGCTTTTAGAAAAATTAAATATTTCCAGAATATCAACAGCAAAGTGTGCCAAAACCATCTCGGACTCTTCTCTTTTCAGTGTTACATGTTAGATAAGGCCGTGAACGGCTGCAGGCCAAGTGTGATTTAAAATACATACAATTCCAAGGAATGATGAAGTATGAAGTAATTTGTTTTGAACTAATAAACTAGTTTCAGCTGAAGTATTTGTGAGATTTTTTTTTAAATGACCCAAATACTGTTTTTGAAAAAAACAGAAACTTGCATACTTGTAAAGAACAGGGTGAATTCCACGTGCTCGGCTAGACAGATACGAAGGCCTGGCAGTTTCAAGCACTGTAATCTTGCAACGACACTCTGCTGTGTAACAATGATTTCTGAGGTTTTAAATACTTATCTAAGCTAACCGTAGATAAAAGGGCAACAATCTCGTGCTTGAAAAATCCTAGGTTTGAAAAATGTAAGGTTTCCTAAACATTGCCAACACTGCCTTTCATTTTAATCTTTTTTCAAACCCTCAGAGACTAAAAAGTGAATTCTCATTTTAGATTTTAAGAACTGGGCTTTATGGTGATAAAAGTCGCCATTTCCCTGCCAGTCTGAAAGATGAGACTCTAAGCTTCATCCAAACGCTAGCGCATTTTCCTAAGAATCCGTTGTTTTAGAACTGAAATAGTAAAGATATTTCTAAGTTAAGCCTACATTTTATCTGAAAAGCAAACAATGCCTATCATCCTTAGGCTGTTTCCACATTTGCATAGCGAAGCATCAATGGCTGAAACGTTAGGGAATTCGGGCACCCTCTCTAGCTTTCGAAGAGATACTAAATCATTGTTTTAGAAGAAGATGCAATGTGTGACCGAAATCATGAGATTGTCTTGCATCTGGAAACACAGATTCAATAATATTGGATGGACTCTTCCTTCTGCAGCTGGAATGTACCCCTGAGGGCATTTGAGTGTCACAGGAGTACAGCAGCTTCTTTGAGCAAAACAAAAAGCAGGGTTTAGAAATAACTCATGTGAAAATGATTTAGGGAATGTCGCCAGAAGTTATATCAATTTCCACCCATTTTGAGGTTTTCACCAAAAAAGAAAAAAAAAGAAGAAGAGGAAGCCAGTATGGTCCTTGTCTGCATTAATAGATGGACACAGTTGACGGTTCCTGCTTCAGAAACATGACATTTAATTGCAGATGTTTTATTTTGGAAGAAACTTTGCCAAGTCCTCATGGATAGAGATCAGGAAGGGCCTGGACACATGTCGCACCAGGAAGAGTGAAACAAACTAACCTGAGAGGTTAGCTTTGGGAAAAATGTTGTCTCCTTTGTGCTGGCTGCCTGTACATTTTTTTTATTTTTAAAGATTTTATTTATTTATTTGACAGAGAGAAATCACAAGTAGGCAGAGAGGCAGGCAGAGAGAGAGGAGGAAGCAGGCTCTCCGCCGAGCAGAAAGCCCGATGCGGGGCTCGAACCCAGGACCTGGGATCATGACCTGAGCCGAAGGCAGTGGCTCAACCCACTGAGCCACCCAGGCGCCCCTGCCTGTACATTTTTGAAGGGTGTTTTGTGGAAGACTGATTAGACCTAGACCATATTGCCTCAGGGCGTAGAACCCAGCCCAAAGGATGACTGTTATAGGGAGATGGATTTTGGCAACATTTTCCGAAGACCATTTTTATTAATGTTTTCCAAACATGGGAGGAGGTGCTTCAAAAAATATTGACTTCCAGCTCGAGATCTATGGAAATAGGCTTGGCAAGGAAATACTCTTGGCAAGGAGATTCAAATATTGGGTGGGTTGTCAATGAAGCCATCTTTAAAGTCAATGCCAGTGCCCGCGATGTCAGATTTCAGAACTTCAGAGCAATTACTAAATGTTCTTTTCTCTTCAAAATGTGACTGCAGGGTCCGATAGGATAATTTGCAACGCGATGCTTTCCCGGGGCATAGCCTCCTGGGATCCCCCATCCCCACACCCAATGTGATTGGGACTGTCTCGAGGTGCTTCTTCGTTCAAAGGGGCGGTCCTTGTTCGAGTCTCCCTGCCAGAGCCAAAACTCAGAGGCCCAAGCTCCACCCTCCTCCCTCTTGCCTTAGGGACACCCATGTCTAAAGAAGTTGCTCTAGAAGAGATGGAACCTCCATACTGTTATCGCTACAGCCTGGAGGAGGGAGTATGGTATTCATGAAACCGGGAAATCAAAGCAATCCTCGACTCACATCTGTTGCTGTGACGTGGACTTGCTTGTTCTGCCCAAGGCTCCATGGCTGAAACTGTGTCCTTAACACAGGTCCATCTTGCACTCTGGGCAGTTCTGCAAGGTGTTTCAAAGAGCAATGAAGAGCCGGGCCTGCCCTGGGCAGTCACAGGGTCTGGACTCCCAGTGGGACAACCTTTTAGACTCAGTCACACAGTCAGCCCTCCAGGATGCAAGCTAAGTTCTTTTCTATGTGTCCCCAAAGCTTCCCCTTTGTACACTACACACTGGGCGGCTAGGAGAGAGATATCGTTAGGAAACGTGGGAAGATTTGATGTATCCCCATGAAATTTAGCCAGTAAAAAGGACAAGGGTTTCTATGTTATATTACCAAACAAGTTAGGACGATGGGAGGCAACAAATAACCAGTTTCTAAGTGTCCTCTAGATTTCCTAGCCAACTGGGATATTACCACTTAGTGGTGAGGAATAAAGGTTCTGGCACCTCTCTGCCTGGGTTCACATCCCAGTCATTACTTCTCAAAGCCTTCACTCCTCATCTTTCTGTTCAGGATCATAGGAGCCTCCATCTCATTAGGCAGTTGTGCAAATTAAATCAAGTGATCCACATAAGAGCGAGATTTTATTTTATTTTTTTTTTTAATTTTCACTTATTTATTTGACAGAGAGAAATCACAAGTAGGCAGAGAGGCAGGCAGAGAGAGAGGAGGAAGCAGGCTCCCTGCTGAGCAGAAAGCCCGATGCGGGGCTCGAACCCAGGACCTGGGATCATGACCTGAGCCGAGAGCAGCGGCCCAACCCACTGAGCCACCCAGGCGCCCCAAGAGCGAGATTTTAGAAAATAATGAGCATTCAGTAAATTCTGGCTACTATAAGCCAGGTGCCTCTCACCAAGGTCCAGGGTACTAAAAATTCTAAGATTCCCAGGTGCAACAGGGAATGCCTGCACAGAGAGGGCTTTATGCTAAAATCACAAAATAAGTACTAACTTATTATAAGTTAGTATAAATCTAGTGATTTAGTTTTCCATAACATCTAGTTATCTCTGTTTCCTTCCTTCCTTCCTTCTTTCCTCCCTTTCTTCTTTCCCTTCTTTTTTTTTTTTTAAGATTTTACTTATTTATTTGAAAGAGAGAGAAAACCACAAGCAGGGGGAAAGAGCAGAGGAAGAGGAAGAAGCAGACTCCCCACTGAGCAGGGAGCCCCACATGGGGCTTGATCCCAGGATCCCGAGATCATGACCTGAGCTGAAGGCAGAGGCTTAACAGACTGAGCCACTCAGGCACCCCTCCTTTTTCTTTATAAATATCTTTAGGATTCTATTTTCTCCTCATACTTCAGTGTATCTGTCCTCAGAAGAACTAAGCCTACTTTTTTTTCCCCACCTACTCCTTTCGACTGGCCCAGTGCCTTCTCTCTTACGACCTACCAACCAGGAGGCATGTGAAGGTATGAGGAAGTTAAGGAGAGACAGAAAGGAGGAAAAGAGGGAGGAAGATGAGGAGAAAGGGGAGAAGGAAGAAGAAAAAGAACTGGAGGGGCTAAGCGGTGAAGGTGGAGGAGAAGAAAATAGAAAGGAGGTAAAGGGGAGTGAGGACGGAAAGGAGAAGAAAAAGAAAGCAGTTTCCTACTTGGACAGACTGCTTGTCATCTGTTGAAGCCAGGGGCAAATTTTCTGCTTTTCACACACAAGTCTTTGCTCCCAGGCCCGATTATTTTCTTCGGCTGAATCCCCAGAAGTAAACTGCTGAATGAGGGAATGAACATGTTAAGCTTTTTCAGACATATTATCAATTTCCCCTGCCACAACTCCTTTGGCCTAGTTTCTGGAAATCTCTCCGTGACTGGATTTAGGCATTTTACTGGCCACTCGGCTTGCCTTGTCCACATTTGTGCTTTGGGCGGTATAAAAGTTGTTCCCTGCCACCCTCCACATAAAATTTTTAAAAATCTAGAGATTTCTATGGTGGATAGTCTAAGAGATCACATTTGCTTATTGCTGGCATGCAGGGGTTTCTGGTGTTTCACCATTAAATATAATGTGGGCTTTCAGCTTAAGATAGACACTCCTAAAATCAGGTCAAGAAAATATTCATCTTGCACTAGTCAAAATTCTGGTTTCAAGGTTCTTTCCCATCAGAAACAGAATCTGGGTGACTTTCTGGAAGAAAATTTCGCAAGACTATTTGATCTCTCATGGAATCTCTGGGAAGACTAAAGATCCCAACTCAACCTATAAAAACAAGAAAGGTTGGGAATCATGAAATTACGGATTCAATGGGAATCATTGAAGTTTGGGAGTGTTGCTTATTCCTTGCATAGCCTATGGGAAGCATCCTTTAATAAGTATCAGGCTTGCCAATGACCGGAAATCATCTAGTTCAAGGGACCCATCTGATATTTGAGTCCTACCAAGTGATGACCCATCATCTCTGTGCAAATGTCAGTCATGGTCTTGCCAATTTTCTTTGACTTCCTCTAGTCTTTACCCATCGTTTCTCTTTTTATCCTTTTATTCTCTTTTTATCGTTTATCTTTTTATCTTTTTTATCTTTTTATCTTTTTAACGTAATGCATTCTGTTTTCTCTATTGACATTGCTTTTCTACCACTTTTGTAAAATATAATCATACTGATCCTTAAAAATAAATTCAAATTTTATCTCTTATAAAAGATAAAAAGCTGGGAAGCTTGATTGCAGCCAAAATTTTTCCCCAAAACTAGTTAGGTTGAGATGCCTTTGCCCCCCTCTGCTGTCTGCAGATTCTACCATCTCTGCTGTCTGCAGACAAAGTTGTAACTGCCCCCTGCTTCTTGTCATTACCCACTCCTGGCTCAGAGTCCTAGGTGAGGGTCTCTGGTTGATCAGGTTTAGTGGGTGTCTGCCCTGTGGTTCTCAGGGAGAGGAAATCAAGTGATTGGCTTATCCCACCAAGATTCACAAAACTCCAAACCCCATAATGGGTTGCTGACACTGGATAGTCACAAATAGAAATGTCAAAGTCTGCGACCCATCTATTCTGACTTTACTAAAATATTTCACCGGCAGTCAATAATGATCACCCTTCCAGCATTTGAAATGACCACATGATTTTTTGCTTTACACCTATTGCTATAGTAACTATATTTGTAGATTTAGTTGAATCATCTTTCCATTCTTGGAATAAAAGCCACTTGGTTTTGCCATTTGTATTCTTTGAAAGTACAGCTGGATTCTATTTGCTACTATTTTATTTCTTTAGGGTTTTCATGGTTGGTTAATTCGTCGGTGACATGGTATGCATAATCCTTTTTAGGGTTTGATACTGATATTTTGATTCCACTATAAAATATTTTGGAGGATTTCCCTCTCTGTTTCTTGGAGCACTTTAAATACTTGTAAACACTTCTAATTGCATATTATGTACTTCTAAGCGTAATGTAGTGTGTGTATGTAGTGTAGTGTATCATATATATTAACTCATTTAATCTCTGCAAGAACCATATGAAGTTAGTGCCATTATTTCCATTTTACACAAGAAAAAATTGGCAGGGTGGTTAAGTAACCTGCCTAAGGCCACAATGTAAATTAGCGTCAGAATGTTATATTCCTGAACATTAGAAAACTTTTACCTGTGAAATATATCCAGGAATGGTATTTATTTGGTTAAGATGCTCTTTGACAATTTAAGAAATAAAACTCTAGAACAGTGGTTCTCAAAGTATGGTCCTCCAACCAGCAGCATCAGCATCACTTGGAAAAAGACCTTGTGAGTCAGAAACACTGGGATGGGTCCCAACGATCTGTGTTTTAAGAAGCCTTCCAGATGTTTCCGATGCTAGCTAAAGTTGAAGAACCACGAAGCCAGAAATATAACCATATTAGTCAGACGTTCAGTGGAACACTGCTGAACCAAGAGGTAAGGGCAGATTCCAAGTTTAGGACTGGAATCTTCAAGAATGTCTTTTGACGTTGTTTGCATAGCTCTTCTTCCTTTGGGGAATTGGTTCTCCCCTACAGCAATGCAATCGTGTGATTTTGGGTGGGGCTGCTCAACCAGGACCCTGCTCCGTGGGCACAGAACATTCCAAACATTCCTAATATCATATTTATCTGGTTTTAGTAGGCAAAGGCACGCAACGCAAGTCAGGCCAATGAAAATTCCTCCTGGGGTTTACAGTTAGAGCTGTTTTGCTTTTTGCATTATGGAGGGGAGGACAGGTGATAACTGAGGGATTTTGTCTGATAATTTCCCTGTCATGTGTAGAAGGTCCACCTGCATAGAAAAGAATAGGTCCCTAACAGTGCAAAAAAAAAAAAAAAAAAAAGGTTTGAGATTGAACCCTGACAAGCTCATCTGAGACCCGGATATGTTATCCTGAAACCAGCCCTACCCTGAATTTACCAGTTACACAAGCCAATAAACTCTCCTACGCTCAGGCCACTTTGAGTTGCCCCCTGTCATTTGCTATGGAAAGCTCCCGGGCTTCTGCACTAGACGTAGGGAGTATATAGAGAGAGTTGACCTATTTCATCATGGCAATATTTTGATTTTCAAATCAACTAGTATTTTCACAACTCCAAAGGGCTTACCTAAATTATACGTTTGAACTCCTTCATACCTTAAACATTGTGTAGCCAGTTAAAGTAATTTGGCCTTTGTATGCTGTTGGTCCATAAACTTGCATTTTTGTTTGAACCCAAGCCATTGGTTCCATCTGTCACCAGTCATCTATGACACTTTTGTTTCCCCCACAGCTGGTAGCCGCCACAGAAAATATCAATTCTCAACTGCCGACTCCTTTGGGAGTTTGCTCACTTGGAAAGAAACTCAAAAGGGCAAACCTTGGCAGCTCTCTTTCCTCTGTTTGGCTTAACCATAAGGGAAGCCCTAACACATAGGAAGCACTCAATAATTATTTATCAAATAAATGAAATGAAACCCAGGAGAAAATTTTATTAAAATAAAAAAATTTCAAAAATTTAAAATTTAAAAAATAAAATTTAAAAAAAAAAAATGATTTTTTTTCAGCAGCTCAATTCAGCACTCATGCATGAACGTAGGGGATGTATTCACTTTGGCAAAACTGAAGTCTTGCGGCCCAGTGCAATTACCGTAACAAAGGCTGGGTCACGGAGCATTTAAACCTTAGGCTGGCACAACCAGGACACCTGCGCCACGTGGCCCTGGGCCTGGGCTTTGTCGGGTGGTAGGTGAGCCGTGAGCCTTCAGCCAGGGTTACTTATCTCTGACCCAACTTTACCTCCTCAGCTGTCCAAGTGGATTACTGTATTGTCTTGGCTCCCAGCCAAAGCTGGCTTAGACGTGTATTTCTGAAATGTTTATGGCCAGTGAGATTCCTGCCTGGCTTGTGCTCAGCACGTTACTCTGGTGAGATATCCCTAATGGGATATAAATTCCATTGAAAAATAACCTCAGGGAGACCTGTTCTTTCCAGTTGGAGTCCTAGAAGAATCCCTGTAAACGTTGTGGTTTTCTTTGTGATTCTGGCTTTTTTTTTTTTTTTTAATTTATTTATTTGACAGACAGAGATCACCAGTAGGCAGAGAGGCAGGCAGAGAGAGAGGAGGGGAGGCAAGCTTCCCGCTGAGCAGAGAGCCTGATGCGGGGCTCAATCCCAGGACCCTGAGATCACAACCTGAGCCAAAGGCAGAGGCTTTAACCCACTGAGCCACCCAGGCACCCTCTGGCTTTTTTTTTTTTTTAATTAGCCTTCTTTGAAGGAAACAATTAGGTCTCCCGATAGATCATCTTTATTTTTTTCCCCCAAAAGGAAATTTGTTTAACCTCCAAATAGAAGCATCCTTTGGCTACCTGAATCTAAAAAATATACATTTAAAGAATGAACTCTATTTTTAAAATTTTTTTAAAGATTTTATTTATTTATTTGAGAGAGAGAGGACAAGCAGGGGGAGCAGCAGAGGGAGAGAGAGAAACAGGCTCCCCACTGAGCAGGGAGCTGGAAATGGGTTTTAATCCCAGGACCCCAGGATCATGACCTAGCAGAAGGCACACACCCAAATGACTGAGCCGCCCCAAGCATGAACTCTTCAGAAAAAAAAAAAAATCGACAGAATTGCAAATTTCATATATTCCAGCTATAGTTTGCTAATCCTTTCTGGGTATTCTTGACATTCATAGAACAGAAAAATGTATCTCACATTTAAAATCAGTAGTCTATTTTTTTCCCTAAGATTTTATTTTCTTTATTTGACAGTGAAAGAGGGAACACAAGCAGCAGGAGAGGGAGAGGGAGAAGCAGACTCCCCCTGGAGCAGGGAGCCTGATGCAGGGCTCCATCCCAGGACCCTGAGATCATGACCTGAGCATAAGGCAGACGCTTAACGACTGAGCCACCCAGGCACCCTCAGTAGTCTGTTTTTGATAAAATTCATTTATTTGAGGGATGCCTGGGTGGCTCAGTCGGTTGAGTGGCTGCCGTCAGCTCAGGTCATGATCCCAGTGTACTGGGATAGAGTCTCACATCGGGCTCCTTGCTCCGCGGGGAGCCTGCCTTTCCCTCTGCCTCTGCCTGCCACTTTGCCTGCCTGAACTCTCTCTGTCTCTCTGACAAATAAATACATAAAATCTTTAAAAAAACAAAAGATTTATTTATTTGATAGAGAGAGCCTGCGATCAGGGGGAGGGGCAGAGAGAAGCAGACTCCCTGCTGTGTAGGGATCCTGATGAGGGGCTGGGTCTCACAACCCTGAGATCTTGACCTGAGCTGAAATCAAGAGTCTAACACTTAACTGACTGAGCCACCCAGGCACCCCTTTGTTTGAGTTTTGAAAGGACACAATTTCACCTCCCTTGAGTGGTTGAGAAATAAACAGAATCACATTGTTTATTATGGAAATATACAAGTCCCAATTTGCCAAAATAAAGTGTCTGACACATACCTGGGAGGTTTTGGCATGCCCTAAAGATGCTGTTTGTCTTTTGTCATTATACATTTACCAAAGGATTGTGGGTTTTGAATAATGCAGCAGGCACTCCCATTTGGGGGTGGAAAGCATTGAGAATATAAACTAAAAAAATAAAAACAGCACTTTCTCTTAAAAAGTATTTTTTATGGATATGGACTTTTATAAGATAGAGGTCAGTTGCTTTTAAAAACCCAAAGTCACATAGTACTAAGGATGATGATGAAAAATTTCAAGGATGTTTAAGGGCAAAAAAATAGGTACTTTAAATACAAACATCCCAATATCCTTACTTCTTTTATCCTGTAAACCAGCCATCAAGTCTAGTTCAAGAGTTTTAGAATCACATAAATAATATTTTCCAAAAGTTATTAGGAGGTGCTGACTCAATTAGCTCTCCCAAAGAACTGAATGTAATTTGAGGGGTGGGGGATTGTCAGAGCCACCTGGCTCCCTCTGGTCAATCATGTCCTATGTTTTGTGACATTGACCTAAACTCTCTTTTAAACTTTCTTTTTCCTTCCATGCGCTCCATTCTGCAAGAGTCCAAAGCATCCAGCCTGCCTCAGCAATATTCTATTAGCAAAATGTAAAGCTCAACTTTAGGCAATAACTGAAGCCTCCGAAATTGCTGTTCTTCTGTCCTCTTGGAAGTTCTCTATTCCTTATCTTCTCTGGCTCTGCACCTTCTATTATTGGCCTCAGGACACTCACTCACTCTAATTCATTTTGGACACACCTCTCTCACTGACACTCTCTAGGAGAGACTGGCGCTGTGCACTGTCTCTGAGGGGAAAATGCTCCAGTCCCCAACCTGACCCCAGGACCAGCAGAACCAGAATGCCAGCCAGCCCCGCCCAGCTCTTTCAGGTGCTCCACCTACGCTCTTAGTCATGTCTAATTAACCCTTTCAGGCTTTCTAGGAGTGATAGACTCAGATGCTCCCTTTTAAACAGTAAGGCTGAGGCGCCGGGGTGGCGCAGTTGGTTAAGGGTCTGACTTTTGGTTTTGGCTGAGGTGTGATCTCTGGGTTGTGATCTCAGGGTCGTGGGACTGAGCCCTGCTCACAGTGGAGTCGGCTTGGGTTTCTCTCTCTCCCTCTCCCTCTGCCCTGCCCCCCACCATGTGTGTGCATGCACGCGCTCGCGCGCTCTCTCTCTCTCTCTCAAATAAATAGATCGTAAAAACAAAAGCAAGGGGCGCCTGGGTGGCTCAGTGGGTTAAAGCCTCTGCCTTCAGCTCAGGTCATGATCTCAGGGTCCTGGGATCGAGGCCCGCGGCTCAGCAGGGAACCTGCTTCCCCCCTCTCTCTCTGCCTGCCTCTCTGCCTGCTTGTGATCTCTCTCTCTCTCTGTCAAATAAATAAATAAAATCTTAAAAAAATAAAAAATAAATAAAAACAAAAGCAAGGCCAAAGAAATCACTGTATTTAACATAAAAATAACAAATTAAATGTAGACTTCTTCAAAATACTTTTTACTGTGTCAAAAAGAGCGAAACTCTATTCCAAAAGACATTTAGTGTATGTTGATGAAACAAACTTAAAAAATTTTTTAATCTCTGAAATTCTTTAAATTTTTTTATTCACCAGGCTCTTATAAAACACCAAATGGCAAAAGGGACTCTCTGTCTTATGCACATATACCTCCATTATGCCTCTCCCCAATTTTTTAAAAAAGATTTTTTATTAATTTATTTGACAGAGAAAGAGATCACAAGTAGGCAGAGCAGCAGGCAGAGAGGGAGGGGGAAGCAGGCTCCCTGCTGAGCAGAGGGCCCGATTCGGGCGTTGATCCCAGGACCCTGAGATCATGACCTGAGCCGAAGGCAGAGGCTTAACCCACTGAGCCACCCAGGAGCCCTTCTCCCCCAATTTTTTAACATATGGCCCTAGAAGTTATGTCATTAAAAGCAAACCATTTTTGCAAGAGAAAACTACGTTTTTCTGCTTGGGGGATGCATCTTCAAGGCAAGGAGAGAGGCCTGAGAAGAAACCAAACTTTGCCAACATCTTGATTTCAGCCTCCTAGTCTCCAGCACTAGGAGAAAATAAATTTCTGTTGGTTAAACCATGTCTTCTGTGGTATTTTGGTGTTTTGTTACAGTAGCTGTTGCAAGCTAATACAGTACGTGTATCAGCAATTTCACTCCTAAGTTATGTCCCCAAAAGAACTGAAAGCCTATGACCACACAAATAATTTTTACATAAAGGTTCACAACAACATTATTTATAATAATCCAAATCCCAAATATCTACTAAATGATGCATAGCTAAAACATGTCATATCCATACAATGAAATATGATTCAGTAATTAAAAAGAATGAGGTACTTATAAATGTTACAACATGGGTGAATCTTAAAAACATTAGGCTAAATGAAAGAAGCCAGACACAAAAGGCTATTATATGATTCCATTTATTTTTTTATTTTTTTAATTAAAAAAATTTTTTTTATTAGAGAGACAGAGAGAGATAGAAGGAGGCAGAGGGAGAGGGAAAGAGAGAATCTCAAGGAGGTTCCACACTAAGCTCAGAGCCAGACCTGGGGCTTGAGCTCATGACCCTGAGATCCTGAGTTGAGCCAAAATCAAGAGTGGGATGCTCAAACGACTGAGTCACTCAGGTGCCGCTATATGATTCCATTTAAATGTCCAATGTCCAGTGTCCAGAATAGGCACATCTATAGTGACAGAAGGTCATTGCAAGAGGCGCCTGGATGGCTCCGTCAGTTAAGCATCTGACTCTTGATTTTGACTCAGGTCATGATCTCAGGGTTTTGGGATCAAGCCTTGTGTTGGTCTCTGCACTGGCCATGGAGCCTGCTTAAGATTGCTTCTCTTCCTCTGCTTCTGCCCCTTCCCTGCCACACGTGCACACTCTTTCTCTCTCTCTCTCTCTCAAAAAAAAAAAAAAAAAAAAAAAAAAAAAAAGGAGCCATGCCAAAGATTGGGGATAGGAGGGAACGGGGAATGGCAGCTGATGAACAAGTTTCTTTTAGGGGAGATGAAAGTGTTTTGGAATTGGTGGTGATGGTTGTGTAACTAAAAACCACTGAACTGTACATTTAAAAGGACAGTTTTCTAGTATGTAAGTTATACTGCAGTAAGAAATCCAATCTGGCCCATCTTATTATAAATATTATTTATTATTCATCTAATATGTCACCTAGAGAGGAGGTCGATAGCCAATGATCAAAAACATGTTCAGACAAATTTGAGTTTATGTTTTAGCATTGGGAGGCTCTACTTTTTTTTTTTCTCACTTTTTATTTTGGTATAAAATCAGAATTACAAGTAAGTTTCAGCAACAGAACACAGAATCCCCAAATATATTTCACCCAGATTCCACAAATGTTAACATTTTATCACATTTGTTTTACCCCTTTCTTTGCATTTGTGTATGTACTAGTATAACATAATATATAATATAGGTAAAAATATAACACAATATACTGTATAATAGTAGATATACACACACTCTTTCTAAATTGAGAATAAGTTGCAGATACGATGCCCCTTTATTCCTAAGTACTCTAGTATGTACTTCCTAAAAATAAGAGCATTCCTTTACATAACCACAAAGTCAGGAAATTGTCATTGATACAGTATTACTGCCTAACCTGCAGATCTTATTCAGATCTTTCCAATTTTCTACATCACGTCCTTTATAGCAAGAGAAGATTCTAGAACAAATGCTGTATTCTGTTTTCTGCCTCTTTAGTTCCAATCAGCGGGGAACGGTTCCTCTGTGTTTTTTTTTGTTTGTTTGTTTCCTTACGGTTAAATGGAGACTAGGCATTTGTGGCAGACATTCCACAGAATTCTCAGTGCATTATATCAAGAAGCACATTATATCAATTCGTTATTTATCTGGTGACTTTAACTTGGTCCTTGGATGAAGAGGTCTGCCCGTTTCCTCTCTGGTAGGGTAACGACTTTTCTCTTGGTAGCTAAGAAGACTGTGGGAGCTGCATGTCACAAAGCTGCCTCATCTACCTGGTGATGGTAAGGGTGCCAAGGGGCTTGTTCCTGCCGGTGCCAGCTCACTTTCTCAACTGCCCTGCCCCAGGCTTTGCCTGTGCTCTCTGCCTTGCTGGTGGGTCTGCCCCACATGCCACATCCTCTGATCCAGTTCCTTCTCAGCTCTGACACTAAGGACTCTTTCCGGGCTGTGTTGTGATTTGTAAATGGTCAGTAGACTGCCTATCTCTTGTGGATGGGATTGGGTTTCATTCACAAGAATGAAGGTGGTAAATTTGTTTTTTTTTTCAATGGATGAGTTCCCGGGTGAGGAGAGACCCAGTGAAAATGGTTTGCTTGGGTTTTAATGGTTTTGTTCCTTCCCTAGACATTTAGACTTAACTCACATGGAAAAGAAGCCCTTTTGAAAGATAAAAATAAAGCCATAAATCCCTCTTGCTTTGAAATCAAGCAGTTTGCTTTTGCAAGAGACTGAATGATCACATATTCCAATCCTGGTAATTTATAAAAGAATTTGTAAAGATTCCTCGAGGGGTGCCTGGGTGGCTCAGTGGGTTAAGCCTCTGCCTTCGGATCAGGTCATGATCCCAGTGTCCTGGGATGGAGCCCCACATCGGGCTCTTTGCTCTGCAGGGAGCCTGCTTCCTCCTCTCTCTCTGCCTGCTTCTCTGCCTACTTGTGATATCTCTTTGTCAAATAAATAAATATATAAATAAAATTAAAAAAAAAAAAAAGATTCCTCAAGATGGGGCACCTGGGTGGTTCAGCTGGTTAAGCAACTGCCTTTGGCTCAGGTAATGATCCTGGAGCCCCAGGATCAAGTCCCAAGATCGAGTCCTGGGATCAAGTTCCAGCATGAGGCTTCCAGCTCCACAGGGAGTCTGCTTCTCCCTCTGACCTTCTCCCCTCTCATGCTCTCTCTCACTTTCTCTCTCTCAAATAAATAAGTAAAATCTTAAACAAAACAAAACAAAACAAACCAACAACATTCCTCAAGATGAAACTGAGCTGGGACCAAAATTCAAGTCCCTGTCCAGGACTTCTTCACAGGGCTAAATTACCTTTAGTCTTGGTCCAACACCTACACACACAAAGTAGCATGAACAAATTTCATGATCTTTGCTAATTAAGATGGCAAATTAAGGTTGCTCTGTTCTTTTTTTATTGAGGTAAAATTCATATAACATAGAACTATTAGCCATATTAAAGCATACAATTCAACAGCATTTTTTGCATTAGATTTTTGTTTCTGACTTCCTTATTATTCCCTATTCCTTATTATTCCCCTGTTTTAATCTCTCACGTGATGCTCTATTAGACCCCTGTTTCACTTAAACTCCAGGTAAAGTTATTTTCAGAGGCAGAATGGACAAAAGCTTGAGCAAATAAGGGATGAAATCAGTCCTTCTCTCCCCATCCCACACCACCCACCCCATATACTCCAGCTAGGGAGATGCTTAGTTAACCCTTTAGTGGACATTTACCAAAGACTATAAATAAGTGACTCCTTTAAATGCACTATTTTATTACTGAGGTTTTTGTTTTTTTAATTTTCCCTGTTATGCTTTGGGTACAAAAAAAAAACAAACCAAAAACAACAACAACAACAAAAAACAAAAAACAAACAAAAAAACCAGAACCAGAGAGGGGCGAAAAAAGGCCTAGCTGCTTTGATGACAATTTTGGTTTGACTCATCATCCAACTGAAAAGAGTAGGGTGGTGACTATTTAGGAACCCCTGTGGAGGTGGGAGTGGTGGCTTTGTCTCTCACCCAGTCTTTGCAGCCCGAATGGGCTCTACATCTCACATGAATCTTTCCCCCAAATTTCCAGCCCACTCTGGATCCCCCCTCTGGAGCTTGCTTTCAGGGCAACTCATCTGATTCCAAGAGCAAAGCCCTGAGTTTTTTGAGGGGTCTTTTTATACATTTTGCTTAATCTCTACAACTTGACTGAAGACTCTTTACATTTGAAATCTCTTTGTATTGACTGCTTTGCTTTGATTGGATAAAGATGTATTAAGATGTATCTGAAGTTCTTTCTTCTGTGCGTGCAGTTTGTCAGACTTGTGTGCCACCTGAAGTTCAAATCCACGTGGCTCTTGCTCCCTCTGAGAACGAAATTTGAAGAGGAAAGATAAATAAGATATGCTTATTTGACCAAAGTTTTTGGAGCTTGCATAATTATAGGTGTTAGGGATGTAAAGATGAATTGGACAAGGTTTTGGCACTCAGGGAGTTAAAGTGTGGTGAGAATTGTTACTGTGGGTTCACATGAACACTCATTCACTGAACCACTGAGAGACCCCTAGGAAATGTTTGAAATTCTCATTTAGATCAGGGGAAGTTGGTCTTAAAAGACATCCTTAGGGAAAGGTAAGCCTATGAATTCTTTTTTTTTTTTTTTTAATTTTTATTTATTTTGGGGAGGAGGGGTAGAAGGAAAGCTGACTCCCCACTGAGCAGGGAGCAGAATGTGGGACTTGATCCCAAAACCCTGGGATCAGGACCTGAGCCAAAAGCAGCTTTTAACCAACTGAGCCACCCAGGTGCCCCATATGAATTCTTTTAGTATCTTCTCTTGCAAATAATTCCTTGAAGGATAAAGAACACTAATTAATTGGTGGAAGGGGTAGGAATCAATAAAAGGATGTTCTAGTTAGGTCCAGATTGGAACTCTAACCAAATCAACACATTTAGTCTTCCCCAGACAGCCCCCTGTTTTAGGCCATTTCTTTTGGGGCACAGAAAAGATCAGACAAATTCTACCCACGTCCTTGATGGAGATTTTCAGGTACAGCTAGATATTGCTGTTTGCAGAAGAAAAGGAGGGGCAAAACCATTCAATTCATTTTCATGATAGTGATTATGAAGAAGATACCACAGGTGTTTACTAGGATTTTAGTTTAATGGGGAACACACCCCGAGTGTCAGAGAAAACCAAGATTGCTGCTTTCATCTGAACTTGAGAAGCCGGAGAGTCCCTGGGTATAATGATGCTGTCCTGCCTCACATTAGACAATATGTACCTGTGAAGTTCTTTGAGCGTTAACTGGGTCCATGAGACCATATCAGCCAGCCCAGAGAAGGTGCTGGAACAGGACACCACATTCTCTGGCAGCTACTGTAATCTGCATGCGTTGCTAAGAGTTCAGCTCCATTTCCTGCTCTCTACATTTTCTTTGAAATCTCACTGCCGTCTAATGACTTAGGACTTTTACATCCTGAGTAGGTCAGCGTGAGCATTCGTATCTGGGGCTCAACCAGAGAGAAGTCTCTCATTTGGTTATAAGAAACTGAATGGTAACTTTTAGAGACATTCACAGTCTCCTGTGTGATGTTGGGATTCTGAAAGGAAGTCGAACAGACACTTTTTTTTTTTCAGCTATTCTTTACTCAAAAAAAAAAAGAAAGAAAAGAAAAAGAAAAGTAAAGAAAAAAAGTTTAGTGTTTAAGTTAACAGGCCCCAAATTTTTCTGCAAATTCCTCAGATCATTTTCTAACACACAGCTTTAACTTACCTTCAAATTCCAAGCATGTCAGTTGTGGCTATTCTGAGTTCTTGTACTCCAGCAAGGATAGAATTAGCCAGAACATGAGCTGGTGATCTTCAGTTTACCAGAAACCATAAATCCCATGTTAGCACTGAAGTAACATCCTGTTAGACATGTGTATCCTTTTATGTTAAATTCAGTTTTTCTCTGGTTACAAGTGACCAAAAACAACAACAACAACAACACGCAAAAGAAAGAAAAAGAAAAGTGAGAGAGAGAGAAAGAGTTTAAGCCAAAAACCAAGGGGTTGAGGTATTGTGGGAGAACTCTGGAGGATCTCCTCAGTGCACAGAAGAGGGGCACCAGGCCTTGGGAGGGCGGAAGCAGGGCGTCTCTGGGGACCTTGCTGAACAAGAACACCTTCAGAGACTTTCTCCATAGAGTGCTTGCTGCCTCAAACATTTCTAGATCAAAATGTCTACTTTCTGGGAGAGAGACACTGACTGTTCCTTCTTTGCTCAGGATTCATCTCTGGCCCAGTCAGCCTTGATGGTAGGGTAGAACCAAACAACAGAAGCAAGACTTAGGAGAACCAAGAATCCACTCCAGGGGCGCCTGGGTGACTCAGTGGTTTAAAGCCTCTGCCTTCGCATAATCTCAGGGTCCTGAGGCCAAGCATCGGGCTCTCCGCTCGGCGGGGAGCCTGCTTCCTCCTCTCTCTCTGCTTGCCTCTCTGCCTACTTGTGATCTCTGTATGTCAAATAAATAAATAAAATCTTGGAAAAAAAAAAAAAAAAGAATCCACTCCAGTGGGCTCTGTGGAGGCTTTCAGAGAGAAAGGGGCTGTCCACTCCCACCCACGCACTGACTTTAATACTGTAACCACATAGTATGGTTAAAGGCAGACCTTGGTTATTTTCCATTGTAGAGGGATGAACACATTAAATGATGCATTCTTTCCTCATATTTAATTTTGTGACTTCTTTTATTAATTAAATGAGGCCTGGTGCAGTAATAAGAGGCAGATGTGTGACTCGTAGAAAATCCAGGATGAATCTGTCATCTTGGTACGTAATGGGAGATATGTGAGAGGCAAAGAACTGGCAATTGTTATGAACACACAGACAAGAACCAATTTCTTATTTAGTTGGGTTTTTAAGTAGAATGTAACTTTTGGGGTGCCTGGGTAGTTTAACTGGCTGACTCTTGGTTTTGGCTCTGGTTGTGATCTCAGGGTCATGGGATCAAGGCCTGTGTCAGGCTCCATGCTCTCAGAGGGGAGTTTGCTTGAGATTCTCTCTCTCCCTCTCCCCGCCCTGCCCCTCCCACTGCTTGTGTGTGTGTGCTCTCTCTGTCTCTCTTTCTCTAAAATAAGAATAAAGAAAGAAAATTGTAAATAGAATTTAACTTTCAAAAAAGGTCCAAAAATATATCATTATTGTGATATGTCACAGGTGTTAATTGGCTTCTCGTCTTAAATGTGTGTATCTGTATAGATGCAAGCATGTATTTTCTGATATCATCGTACTTCATCACATCCAAACATTATGCTATCTACAGTCTTTCTAAATATGTAAATGGAAGACCATCATTAACTGTGTCTAAATTATGTACATGTAATTACAACTGTCGGAGTCACTATTTTGGTAGACTGTCTTTATTTGAAGTCCCATTTCTATGTCTCCCACTAATGTCCTAAGTCTCTTTTCCATGATGTATTGGACCTCACACAGCTAACGCAAGACCCAAGGTGGAAAGATGGCGGAGAGGCTTTTCTGGAAGGTCAGAGGACTACTCATTATGCCTTGGGTGACCCCCAGGTTGGACAAACAGTTGATTACCAGGAAGGGGATTGTGTCAGTCCCTCCCTGTCCTCAGCTCATGGTGTTGTCAGAAATTACAAAATGCAGGCCAAACATGCACAGATCAGCTGTCTGCCTGGTTAGTATATTATTTTCATTTCTGGAGAAGCATATGAGCAAATATTTCTCCCTCTTCCAGAACTCAATATATATGGAAATCCTGAAAATTCTCATTCCAGACTGCAACAAATATTCTATTTCCTATGAATCAATGAAGATATCATCTGTCGAACTATTGATCTTTCTACCCCGTAAGCTGGGGTTTTTGTTTTATCCTTTTAGAGTCCTCTAAAAAATAAACTCTGGGGGATATTTTCCTTCTTTTCATTATTCAGGAATGGAAAAGATGCCTATTTTACTCCCTCTGTCAACCTCAGCCCATAGACTGTGAAAACACATTAGTCACTCAATTTACACTTCTAAAGGAAAACAAAACACACACACACACACACACACACACACACACACACACACACAACTAACAAAGCAAGCTCGATGGTTCTCAGATCATCAGATGTTTCCAAATAAAGTTTATCAGTTTGTATCTCAACTGCCATACCCAAATTCCTAAAAACCCAAGGTAACAAAACAAAAGAAAGGGATCTGTGCTCTTGTTGGAATCGGCAGCATTCACAGGGCAGGTGGGTCGTGGAGCCCTTAGCTAGGCTCTTCCATGTTCCCCCAAAGAAGCACGGCTAATCTCTTGTGCAGCCTTTATTTCTGCCTCTTGTTCTTGAAATATTTTCCAGGAAAGCATAGGAGATCGTGGTTTGCAGTCAAGCAGTCCTGAGTTCCACTTAATTCCCCAGACCCTTGGCTGTGAGGCCTGGACCGTTCTGTCCTCATTTGCTCCATCCTTAAATGGAAAGAGGCAACATTTGCTCCCAGGACTGCGGCAGAATGATCAGCAATAGCTACTGTTACTGGTGGAAGAGTGATTACAAAAGGGATTCCCTGTGACACTGAACCAGCTGCTCTCCCTCGTTCCACACGATCCTGACACTTGAGTCATTTTTTTCAGAGGATAGTTGCCGTGGGGAGGGGATCCCACTCCGACATTCCTCATCTGTGTTGTGACACGGAGAAATGCCTTGTGATGTGAGCTGACATTCTGCCTCAGGGAGGCTGGAGGGCCCAAGGTTGTCAGAATCCGTGGCCTGTTTCCCTTATCTTTCACCGTGGTGTGCCATACAAATATTCTCATTTCCATGCCAAGTGTGAGTGTGCGCGTAGGCCTGTGGGAAACCTCGTGCACAGCCTGTAGACTAGTGTAGGCAGCAGTCTGGGGAGCAGTGGACAGTACTTCTTCACCATAAATGTCCGTATCTCCTGTGATCCAACAGATCCTTCTCAGGTCCATGAGGGGCCATGTGCAAGACTGTTCACCATGGCAGCGCCCACAGAGGCAGGTGCTGGCAGTGGATGCCAGATATGGGCGGTGTCCACCATGAAGTCCCACGGATTAGATTTAGACACAGCAAGACCTTGCTCAGGGAATAAAGAAACAGAGTGAATGAGATCTACAACCTGAGAGCACTTATATAAGTGTATCATTGTATACAAAATGTATACATTTTATAATTACACAGTAGACAAAATAATATACACTAAACATCTGAAATGGCTGCCTATGGGAATTGGAAAGAAGAGTGGAGAAGGGAAGTTACAAGGAATGGAGAAATGGGTGGATAGATAGATAAATGAATGAAAATGAATGAATGAATGAAGAGCTAGGGCCCTATACAGAGTAATTGGGGATATGATTGACTTAGCCCAGGGGCACCTGGGTGGATCAGTCAATTAAGCATGCGATTCTTGATTTCGACCCAGGTCATAATCTCAGGATCATGACATTGAGCCCCACAACGGCTCTGCACTCAGCACAAAGTCTGCTTGGGATTCTCTCTCCCTCTCTCTCTTGCCCTTCCCTTCACTCGCATGCATGCACTCTCTCTCTCTCAAATAAATGAAATCTTTTTAAAAAATGGGGTGCCTGGGTGGCTCAGATGGTAAGCCATCTGCCTTTGGCTCAGGTCATGATCCCAGGGTCCTCAGATGGAGTCCCATATCAGGCTCCCTACTTGGCGGGGAGCCTACTTCTCCCTCTGCCTCTGCTTCTCTCTCTCTGTCTCTCATGAATAAATAGGTAAAATCTAAAAAAAAAAAAAAAAAAAGATTCAGTTAGCTCATTGCTTCTGTATTCCTAAATGAAAAATAATTATCATTTTTTGCGTGTGTGTGATCTTTAAAAAATTGGGAAGCAACTGTTTAGGTCAACGTAAACATTTCCTTGGAAGCCACCAAGAATGGAAATGAATAGCAATTTAACAAAAGTTAAATGTCAAACTAGGAAGGAAAAAATATGTTTGTCACCTGTTTTCTCTATAATAATTATAGAAGGGTGATTTGTAAAGAGAGGCCGTTACTTTGAATTAAGATACTAAAATCACAAGGTAGATTACATTAATAATTTTAAAGAAATGCATTTTTTGATATTGAAAGATCGCTGAGTGATCTACAAGGCCTAAACTTGTAGTTTTCAAGCAGATTCGTTAGAACGGTAGGGGCTAGTAAGGAGGGTTTTTTTCCTTAGCAAATTTTGCTTGCCTTATCCATGCCAAAAATGAGAAGCTGTTAGACCCTTCTGATTTCCATCCCCTATTTCTTTCCTGGTCAAAAATATCTGAGAACGGTGTCTATAATCATTTTGGAAAACAGTTTGGTTTGTCTCGAAGGTGGCTCTCCAGCGGGGCACTAGGAAAGGAAGGAGGTGCTATTTTGGCTGACCCTGGAGGTCTGGGTCAGATTCGGACATATGCTAACAAGTGGAAAGGACATTGCAGGTGGAGGGAGGAGCCTGGGGATAAGAATGAGCAGGGCAAATTCAGTCACCTGTCTAGAAATGAAGAGACCGTCCTCATCACAGCTGTGAGGCTGGCCATGCCCAGGTTCCCAGGGCAGCTCAGACCCTGCAGCTGTGGGTGATTGAGCACAGGGAGCGTTCTGGGGCACTGTCCTACACCGGGTGGGCCAGGAGCCCACAGCTTCTCATGAAATCTCGTAGATTAAAACAGAGGGCCCATTACATCCAAGCACGGTTTTCATTTTCACCAGGTAATTTTTAACCTCCTTCTGGCAGGGCTGTAAATTTCTGGGTGAGGGTGTCCATCTCTGTGGCGTTCTTATTTGTTCCCTTCTATTTCTTTTCAGTGGTGAACCCCTGATGTATTTCAAACCCGGGGACGTTTGTGTTTCTCTTGTCCCTGATATAGCCGTATAATGTGCTATGAAGGGAAGAGCCTAGTTACCCATTAGACAAGAAGAACAATCTCTCAGTTCCCAAAGAGGTTGCAATGTTTAGCACCAAGTGTCAAATGCTTTAAAGTGAAAATCCTAAATGCTATGAAAAATTGTTAACTGTTTTGTTGAGGTGTCAGTCAGATACAATAAATCCCCCCCAAATTGTATAAATCCAAAAGTTTTTGGTATATTACATTCTTAATATTTTAAATTGTGGTAAAATATATATAAAAATCTTGTCATTTTTCCCTATTTTTTTAAAGATTTTATTTATTTATTTGACAGAGATCACAAGCAGGCAGAGAGGAAGGGAAGCAGTGAGCAAGGAGCCTGATGTGGGGCTTGATCCCAGGACCCTGAGATCATGACCTGAGCTGAAGGCAGAGACTTTAACTCACTGAGCCACTAAGGCACCCCTTTCCCTTTTTTTATTAAC
Source organism: Lutra lutra (assembly GCF_902655055.1). Taxonomy (NCBI): domain Eukaryota; kingdom Metazoa; phylum Chordata; class Mammalia; order Carnivora; family Mustelidae; genus Lutra; species Lutra lutra. The sequence goes on from NC_062282.1 coordinate 66,702,331, forward strand.
ATTCCGGTTAGTTAACATACACTGTAGTACTAGTTTCAGGTATAGAATTTCGAGATTCAACACTTACATACAACACTTACAGTGCTCATCACAGGGAGTGCCCTCCTTAATCCCCATCACCTATTTAACCAAGCCCCCGCCCCCACCTTCCCTCTGGTAACCACCAGTTTGTTCTCCACAGTTAAGTGTCTATTTCTTGGTTTGCCCCTCGACACCCCCCCACCACGTTCATTTATTCTGTTTCTTAAATTCCAAATTTGAGTGGGTCTCTGGGGACCTCAGTTGGTTAAATGTTAGACTCTTGATCTCAGCTCAGGTCTTCACCTCAGCTCAAATCTTGATCTCAGGGTTGTAAGTTCAAGCCCCTCGCTGGGCTCCATGTTGAGCATGGAGCCTAGTTAAAAAAAAAATTCCACATGAGTGAAATCATATGCTATTTTTCTTTCTCTGACTTATTTCACTTAGCATAATACTCTAGCTCCAGCTAGGTCATTGCAAATGGCAAGATTTCGTTTTTATGGCTGAGTAATATTCCATTGTGTATACATGTGTGTATACATAATGTATACACATACACACACACACACACAGAGACATATATATACCACATCTTCTTTATCCATTCATCAGTCATGGACATTTGGTCTCTTTCCATAATTTGATTATTGTTGGTAATGGTACTATAAACATCGGGGGGTGTGTGTGTCTTCTCGAATCAATCTTTTGGTATTCTCTATTGGGTAAATACCTAGTAGTGCAATTGCTGGATCATAGAATAGCTCTGATTTTAACTTTTTGAAGAACCACCCTACTGACAAACCTTGGCGTTTTATGTGTACAATTCAGTGCTATTAGTTACTTTCATGATGTTCTGCAACCATCACCACAATCTATGACCAACTCTTTCATCTTCCCCAAACATGGTGCTGAGGATATGGTTATACTATAATTAGGCTTAGATGGGAAGAGTTTTGTTTATAAAAAAGGGTGTTTAACATCATCATCATCCTCTGCCCCATGGATCTGCATGGCATGTGTTTGCACAACCCCCTGCTGCCTATTTGCTCCTGGGCTGGGGGGAGCAGCCTGGGACTCAGTCCCTCCCCAAAGGCAGTTTTCTGCTTTGCTCATCTCCATGCCTGAAGGTCGCAGCTGGAGAATTTCTTTTTCTTCTGGAGATCACAGGGGTGAAGGAAACCGCACCAGAAGCCTTCAGAGGCAAGCCCTATATTTTGCACCAGAGTTGCTGTAACCATTCCCTCTATCTCTGTTCCCTGTTCCTATTTCCAATCCCCAACTTACATATTTTCATGTGTTTAATGTACTTTATTTTGTTTTCTGTATGTTGTTTTATATAATTGTGAAATGCCTCAGTTAATTTGTACTCCTGCAGTTTTAACCATGTAAGTTATCTAGGCCTGGACCTAGATGAAGGGATAAGGTTTCGCTTCCTTGTTTCTAGATCATTACTGAAACTGGTCTTTCCCCCATATATCCCGCTGGACACACCTCCCTGACTTACCTTAAGGAAAAAATACACACATGGCTCTTTACTAATGCTCTTACCTTCAACTTCATGTCTTTTGTGAGCAGTATATAGCTTATATGAGAAACTGTATTCCCTGGTTCCTCTCTTTTTAATTCTAAGTCACTTTCCCACTGTATCCCTTAGGGTTCCTGGATGCAAGCACAGAACCTGATTCTCACTTATGCAGAAAAGGAGGGGACTGAAGACCATCAGGTAATTCACAGGATCATGGGATGGCTAGAGCCCTAGGTTAAAAGAAGCCACATGCCAAGGATCCCAGAACCTCTCTGGGAAGGTCATTGTTGCCGCCAAGGAAGGGTAGATTATGTACCTGTAGCTGTGACCCCACCAACACTGCATATAGGCTGGTACTCTGTTCCTACTGCCTTTGGAAACTGGACGTAGCTACCTGAACAAATTTGCCACTCTTTCATTGCTTTGCATCAAGTTCTGGGGCTGGTGCCTCTGCCTGGCCAAACCTAGGCTTGCAAAAGAAATGGTTGGCTGGTTGGCTTTTTTAGCATCTAGAATAGGAGGAAGACCCTATCTCTTGCTAAGACTCATATGGTGAGGAGTTCCCCAAATGGAGGAAGACAGTTCAGAGGGTGAGAACCCGAATAAGTTACAGATGTCCCCTACAGGTAGGAAGCATCTGGTGTTCTGTACGGGGTAGAGTCAGAGCTTAATGTTCTCCAATTCAGAATTCTTGAAAGTGAAGTTTGTTGCTCTCCCTTTCCTTCTGTTACAAAAATGAAAAGACACACTTGGGCAATTTCTTTTAGCAGGTTTGTTTAGTAAGGCAAAAATAATTCTGACATCAAAACCTCATGGTATACCCCCCCCTGCCAAAAAAAATTTACACTGCTATGTTTGAAATTTTTTTTTTAAGATTTATTTACTTATTTATTTGTCAGAGAGAGAGAGCGCACACGCAAACAGAGGCGGAGGGAGAAGCAGTTTCCCTGCCGAGCAAGAATCCCCATGTGGAACTCTATCCCAGGACACTGGGATCAGGACTTGAGCCAAAGGCAGCTGCTTAACTGACCAAGCCACCTAGGCGTCCCTACATTGCTATGTTTGAAATACAGCTATGGAAAATACAGCTATGGAGCAAGTCTTTTTCATAGTAAGCTTAACTGAAGCTTATCTCCAATATTCTAATCATCTTCTTATTTTGAGCCAATATTTACAGTTTTATAATTTTCAAAGTTCTTTTTCTACTGCCTTTCATCCTTTATGTGGACACTGTTAGATTTTCTTTAAAAAGTATTTTGCTTGTATTACTATAAGGTAGGAAAAAAAGAAAATAAGTCAGAATAGGAAGAAAATACAGAAAAACAATACTGTTGTTTTTGTAACTAAATCCAAATAACGTAGTAACAAGGATTTTTGTTAATGAAACATTATTTTATCCACAGTGCATTATTTCTCAGGTAAGTAGGCAAGTAGATTTGTTAATAGTAAACAAATCTATATTTGTTTACTAGTTAGAAGTTTCATTCTTTTTATTCCACAAAGTCTCAAAATCTTAATCTGCTTCACCGATGTCCTCTTTTACTGACATCTCTTATAAGTGATGACATTTGAGTTGTCATTGCTGCCTCATACCAAAGTTACTTCTCACCATTTCCTGTGGATTTATGGTGAAATGTACTATATTTTAATTAATGATTTTATATCCCACTGCTGTCCCCCAAACCCCAGTTAGAGTGGTGAAAAGAGACTCAGTGCAGGAACTAGGTGCTTGCCTATCCTTAGACAATTGTCAATTATAAAACAGATTGGATTGCCAACCTAATGATTTTCTTGGGCAGAGATGTTTCCAATAAAATAACAGGCACCAGTGAAAGAGAGCATTGCTGGTGGGAGGGGAGAGGAGGTGATTTGTGCAATTTCCTTTAAAATTTTAGAAGTTCATGGTCCGGGCTGCTGCAGAAGCCTATTCTTATCTCTTGCTAGGAGAGGCAAACGATTCTGAGCTCCCAAGCTATAGGATGCAGAAAGAAGCTGGTGCGGTAGAGGAAAAGGGAGGCCAGCCAGATGGTGGAGGCATGGAGAGTAGGGAGGAGTAAGGGTGAGGGTTGGGGTGCTAATTGGCTTTTCTTGTCTCACCAGCAGTCTGTGGCAAGCAGATGGCTACACCCTTAATACTACCCTTTTCCTGGCCAGCATGCAGTAGTGGTTGGTCTTGTGGTCAGGCAGAGAGTGTGCATTTTTTTTTTTTGCCCTCTTCAAAACGTGGAAGTGGTAGAGGGACATGCAAAGCAGAAATCTAGGTTTAAGTATCATAGGATCTAAGAAAAGTAGATCTCCTCTCCTTCCATTTTTTGCAAGATGCCCATTAACTAGGTGCCAATTGATGTTTTGATAACATTGACTGAAAGTCATGTATTCTTTCTATTATAAAAATCAATCCAAACCAATCAAACTGTGCCTGAATATTTAAACAACCATCAATAAAATGATAAAAACTGGCTAAGAAGTCTAAACTCAAGAGGGATAGCATGTGTTTGGAGAGAGGTTGGCTTACAGATAATTATAAAAAGATTCAGGCGAGCCCATGTCAGAGGTCCTAACATTGGCTTTTCCTTACATACTCTGTCAGTTTCTCTGGGGTGGGGACTGTGTCTTGATTACTTTGTGATTTCTCTAGAGCTAGCCATATGGGCATTCACTGAAAGTTTGTGAAAGAGAATAAAATTTTAGTAAGTCAATCACTACATGTGCTATGCAATATTTGTGTAGATGTTGACTCTCTGCCAAGATAAACGTTAACATGACAAAGTAAAACCGTTAATAGTTTGAAAATGCAGTGTTGTAAGGGGCACTGATTTTTCTCAGTGCTGGTATAATGTTTTACATGCTAAGTGGAATAGAAGCTTTTAAAATTGGGAAGCAAAAATTCTAATATCTCTTTTTGTAGAGGAAGGAAGCGGAGTAAATACTTACTGAGCCCTGAATAGGTACCAGATAGACTGTGTGTACATTAATGTAGTCAATTCTGTTAACATCCCTGTGAAGTAGTTCTTTCTCTGGTTTTTACAAATGAGGAAATGGAGCTTCACAGATGTTAAGTAACTTGCTAGAGGTCACACAGCACGTGACTATGCAGGATTCACACTTGGATATTCCTGATTCTAAAGCCTGCACTGTCCTGACTTTATGCTACCTGAACCCTAACATATCTCCATTGGTCCCTCAAATATTCTCAGTTTTATTTGTCTAGCAATCAGTCAAATCAATACCTGAAATATTCTCTGTGGTCTTTCTCTCCACCTGTCCCGATGGCAGAAAGAGATCAGGCATCTTGGTCTTCAACTGCTTAATCTCCTAACTGAAATCATTTGGGGAATTTTAGAGACAAATGGGAGGGAAGTAGTGTATTTCTGTATTTTCTGGTGATCCAGAACAGAGCGCTAATCCTGATTCTAACATGCAATTCTGTAACTCCCTTCCACTGAATTTCCAAGCTTTCACATTTCCTTGTGCTTGCTAATACATGATACACGTATCTTATTCTTGTGTTTGATATTTATCCTATTGGCTGAACATCTTTTAGATGTCACAGCATATCTGATGTTGACCAGATTCCATTTGGGGTGGATGAGACATCTATGGTTTGCTTTCTCATAGCTTTAGCAGGCAACACTCCATTTTAAAAATATCCATTTTTAAAAATATGCATTTTCAAACAAGTGGTTCATTTCCTGAAATTTCTTCAACAATAATCATGATCAAATTTGGACGAATCATATGAGATGACATAGTAAACCTGAAACTGAAATAGGTTATTGGTATTTAAGGAGAAAAAGCTTTCCATTGTCAGTTATTATTTATGACACTTAGTACTATTTTATCAATAATAAGTGGTGACTAAAATAAATGTTACAGATCAGATTCTTACCTTCAGACCAGAATAATAAAAAAATAAGTTTTCTAAATGGAAGTCTTACAAAGTTGTTAAATCATTGTTTGAGACATTTTAAGTGTATCTCTTGGCTCATGACTACCAGCGCCCCTTGCTCAAAGGAAGTATGCAGAAGTAGCTCTTAGATAAAGTAGACTTGTCATGAAATCAGGGAAGGCCAGGGTACTTAGATCATCCCTTGCTGTATATTGCTCTACTCAAATACGGGGGCCTATGGACAGAAAAGTAACCATATTCCATCCTCTGCAGTGTCCCCCAAGGATGTTCATCAGCCTTAAAGAGTCTTATGGTTTGGTTGAAATGACAGACCCAAAAGCAATATGCTAGGTTCCAAATGACTGCTCTAGATGATAATGCCACAGGAGTTCATAGGAGGAATGACTTTAAATATTTGGGGGTGAAGCCCCCATTTTGGATCCATTTTACTTTTGAAAAGAAAAATGCTGGACTCTCTCCTGTGTGACTTCCCTATGACCATGGAGACCTCTTTCCTCCCTTCCTTGCTTTGAGTTCAGCCCAATTTAAATCCCTTTCAGGAAATATATAGTAAATGACAAAAAACTCAGAGGTCAAGATTAGAGAAGTGAAACCAATTTCTTTTAAATGACAACGGTTTTCTGAAAACCTCGTGGAGCTGATTCAAGTCACTACAGGGTGGTTTTTCAAGGGGGTGTCAGAGCAGAACTTCTCTGCAGTCATAGATGACATGGCGGGCTGTCTGACCTAATTACTTCTGGTAGGTAATTGTATATTCACTTATATGGCTCTGGCTGTAACTCAGGAGCCCCAGCGAGACTAAGGGCAGGAGCCGCGTGCTCTATTTCCTGTCTGTTCTCCACGGCAGTGTCTCATAACGCTGTCATCCCTTGAGCTCCTGTGATAAACACAAAATTCTCATCTGCCACCTCAAATCTAAAAAACCCCCTTAGAGGCAGGAGGAATTCTGTCTTCTCCCACCACAGCCAGTTTAAAAATTAAAAAAAAAAAAAAAAACTTTTAAAATTTTTAAACAAAGCCCATTTGACTGAGAAAATTTAATCGAAATTTAAAATATTTATTATTGAAATGATAGGTGATTTTTTGGCTTTTTAAGTATAAAGTATAAAATTTGAATACTAGATCTCTTTTGTAAGTCATAATGCTACCCCGGATTCTGAGAAGTCCCTTTTTTTTCTCCCTTCTCCTCATCCCCTTATTAAAAATTCCTTCTCCATTCTTACTGAATTAAACTTGTGGTGTGCCTTCAGTTGTTTAGAATGTTGTTTTGTTATTAAAAGAACTCAGGTCCCTGGATTGCTAGAGATCAGTATTTGTATGCCATTGATAGAATGATCAGTGTCTAAATATGCAATCTTACAAAGCAAAATGAATATAATAGTGCAAATCAGAATTTCATAAGTAGAATTTTCTTTTTTCTTTATGAAGTTCTCAGTTTTGTAGTATTCATATTCCAACATATTCCAATCTGTCCAAAACAAAAATGGCAAAGTACTCTCCACAAGTAACTTGTTTCAGCCTGAACACCTCTGTCTTCATACTCAAACACATCTTATATTATTTTCTTATTCAAAAAAATTTTTTAAAGATTTTGTTTCCTTATTTGAGAGGGAAAGATAAATAGAAAGAGAGAGAGAGAGAGAGAGAGAAAATGCACATGGGGGGAGGAGAAGAGGCAGAGAATTTTGAGCAGACTCTATGCTGAGTGCTGAGCCTGACATGGGGTTAGATCCCATGACCCTGAGGTCACGACCTGAGCCGAAATCAAGAGTCAGATGCTTAATCTACTGAGCCACCCAGGCGCCCCTTATTTAAAATTTTTTAATTGAAAAAACTAATAAAAAATTTAATTGAAGGGGCACCTGGGTGGCTCAGTGGGTTAAAGCCTCTGCCTTCAGCTCAGATCATGATCCCAGGGTCCTGGGATTGAGCCCTGCATGGGGCTCTCTGCTTAGCGGGGAGCCTGCTTCCCCTCCCTTCTCTGCCTGCCTCTTTGCCTACTTGTGATCTCTGTCTGTCAAATAAATAAACAAAATCTTTAAAAAAAATTTAATTGAAGTATAATTAACATGCAATGTTATATTAGTTTAATGCATCTTTTAAATCTGATCATGTCAATGTCTTAAAAAAATGACTGTGTACAATTTCTGTCTCCTGAAGAAATAACACAGGTATTAGAGTCCACAGAATATTTAGAATTCAAATAACAAATAAGATGGAAACTTGTCTATTTACAAAAAAAATAGTTATGAAGTACATCTCAGGAGTTTAAAAATCTAATCTATAAGAGACCGGAATACATTTATTTTTACTGTGGTAAAATTTACATATAGTGAAATGTACATATTAAGTGTATACTCTAGTGAGCTTGTATAATTGTGTCCATATACCTGTGACCCTATCATTCTAGAAAGTTCGTTAATGCCCCCTTCTAATCAATTCTCCCCCCCTTGGACATCCACTGTTTTGATTTCTTTTACAAAGATTACACTTATTTGTCCTTGAATTTCATGTAAATGAATCATATAAAATGTACTTTTTCTCTTGCTTAATATAATGTTCTGAGATTCATCCACATTGGTGAAGGTATCTGTAACTCATTCTTTTTAATTGCTGAATGGTACTTACACCGTGATTTATTTGTCCATTCTCTTGATGGGCATTTGGGTTGTTTCCAGTTTGGGCTTTTATTTAAAAAAAAAAAAACTTTTTATAAAAAAACTTCTTCCTCAAGTCTTTCAGTAGCCATGTGCTTTCATTTGTCTTGGGAGTAGAATTGCTGACCTGCAGAATAGGTGCATTTTTAATTTTATAAGGAAAAGCTAAACAATTTTCTGAAGTGGTTGTACTCCTATCAGCAATATAGGAGAGTTTCAGTTGCCCCTTTACTCATCATATATGCAAATAGGAGGGGTCCCTAATTACTTCACAATGTCATGTCTTTTTAGAGACTTTAACAGAATATTTCTGGTATTACATCCCAGGTACTCATATTCAGCATTCATAAATACATATATTTTATACAAAATATAGAGCCATCTAACATTACAGAATAGTTCTATTCCTGAAAAATTGGTTCCTCTCATGCTGTCCTGACCTGTGGGGATTAATTCATTCTCCAGACACTTGTTATCAACCTCACTCCTTTGGACCTACATCATTCATAGCTTGATTGATTCACCTACTTTTTTGTGTATATATTTCATTTAAGATTTTATTTACTTACTTGAGAGAGAGAGAGAGAGCGAGCATGCATGAGCAGGGGGATGAGCAGAGAAAGAGAGAGTAGCAGGTTCCCTGCTCACTTGGAAGCCGGGCTGGATCCCAGGACCCTGAGATCATGACCCAAAGCTGAAGGCAGACGCTCAACCAACTGAGCCACCTAGGCAACCCCTGTATATTTCATTTCTACACACAATACCTTTATTGAGGGAACGAATCACACTTCACACTTAAAAAATTTCTTTCATAGGATGTAGTGTAATGCCTTGCACACAGGAGTTACTCAACAAAATTTCCTGCTTAATTGGTTTTCTACATTGGTTTTGCCTTGGGCAAGGTATCAACGCAGTTTGAATAATCTACTTGTTTTAATTGTATGGCAATTTCCTTAATTTTCCATTTTTCTTGACTATGGTAAGCCGGGCCTCAAGTTAATTGTTGACTAAAATCTACCTCCTTTACCACCTTACTAATTCTTAGTTTCAAGCACCCTGTCCACAGTGTGGTCTGAAATAAAAAGAACACCATAGGAGATTAGAGAGTCCCTCTGGAGTTTCCCTCGAATTCTCCCTGAGGCCTTTGGTTTGCCATTTACAGGTCTGCACAGAGTACTGGATTCATCTTCCAGTCCCTGGAGGCTGAAATTCTTCCAAGCACAGCTCAGAGATCATCTGTTTCCAAGAGGTGACTTCCTCCCCAGCACAGAAACCTCTCTGGTTCTTGATGCACCTGCATCCTTTTGTTCACGCCTCCTTGTTAGGACCTGGCACTGGGAGGCACAGTTTGTTTATGTTTGCCTGTCCACAGATGGGCTGTCGGGCTCCTGAGAGCAGGGACCGTGTACATTAGTCACCTGTGCTCTGCATGTAATGAAATCCTCCACAAATGTTTGGTGAATAAATGCATGGATTAATAACTAGACTAATATGACTTTGAGGTATCCTAAACCTTTTAGAGGTTGTATTTTTAACTTTATGTATGCAAGTATGCATGTAAGTAAGCTCTGTGCCCAATGTGGGGCTTGAAAGCATAACCTCAAGATCAAGAGTCGCATGCCCTGCTGACTGAGCCAGCCAGGCACTCCTGTATTTTAACGTTTTAAGTTTTTTATTTTTTAAAAAGATTTTACTTTAGAGCTGGGTGGAGGAGCAGAGGGACAAACGGACTCCATGCTGAGTACGGAGCAGGATGCGTGGTTCCATCTCATACCCTGAGCTGAAACCAAGGGTAGGCTCTTCAACCAAATGAGCCACCAGGCTTTCAAAAATAAGCAAATCTCTGGAGAATTTTGGGCAAGAAAGGAACTGCTTGGGTTAATTCTCTCTCTCTCTCCTTTCACGAGGTAGACACATACTGTTTTTGTTTGTCCAGCATTCCTTTATCACTTTTGGCATGCATTCCTCATTCTTTATGGAACCCATCCCATGTGGTTTGGTGATGATAGCCTTGACCTCTGAGACTCCCCACACGCTGCCTATCAAAGTGGTGGATTTTGGCCTGGACATGGCTGGTCAAAGGATATAGTAATTGGTTCAGGGCTGACGACCAGAACAATCAAGCAAATTAGTTTTCCTGAGATTTGTTATATTGCAAGCTACTAGGAGAACTTAGGCTTGCCAGGCCCAGAAGCCAGCTTTTCCCCCTTCTGGGGAAGAGCTTGTATTGGAAAAAAAGTTACTGGTGGAGAACAGCCACGTAAGAGATGTAGGGGGCCATCTGGTTTTGGGGATTGCAATCTCCTAGTGGCCAGGACAAGTTTAGATTTATACTTCAATCACATTCAAGTTTAATACCCCTCACATTTTTCATTTTCATCCTTCCAGTCTTTCCTGAGATTGAATCTAAATTCAGGGATTTTTTAAGTGTCTGATTCCCCCCCCCCCTTTTAAAAATATTGTATTTATTTGACACAGAGAGAGAGGAGAAGCAGGGGGAGCGGCAGGCAGAGGGAGGGGGAGAATCAAGCTCCTTGTTGAGCAAGAAGTCCAACTGAGAACTCCATTCCAGGATCCTGGGATTGTGACCTGAGCTGAAGTCAGCTGCTTAACTGAGTCACCCAGGCACCCCTACCTAGGGAGATTCTTAACAGCTGTAGGGAGAATCGCCTGCTTTTTGGTTTTGCTGTTTCTACTCTGTACTGGCCTATTCTAGATGTGACTTCTTATGATTCTGGAGCACATTGGCCTCTGTCACTTTTGCCCTTTGTGCTTCTGCTGAGTTGTGTACTGTTCCACCACACCTCGGGTGGCCTGTTCACCCAGGTTGGTCTGTGGCTTCCCTCTCCCACTGACTCATTTCAATCTGTTGGCTTTTTTTTTTTTTTTTAACCTCCTCTATATCCTTCTAGTGGGACATAGGGAAGGTGTCTTAGGATTCTCGAAAGAAACAGATTCAATAGGATATGTACATATAGACAAATTTATTTTAAGGAATTGGCTCATATGACTAGGGAGGTAAGCAAGTCCGAAATCTTCAGGGTAGGTCAACAGGTTGGAGAGGAGGAAAAGCGACTGTTGGGGCTCAAGGCTGAAGGCTGTCTTCTGTTAGAATTTCATCTTGCTTGGGGGAGGTCAGTCTTTTGTCCTTTCAGGCTTTCAATGGATTGGATGAGGTCCACCCACATTACGGAGGGCAATCTGCTTTACTCAAAGCCGCTGATCTAAATACTAATTTCATGCATGACAAGCTCACACAAACACCCAAATAATGTGTGACCACATATCTGGGCACTGTCACCCAGGTCTGTTCAACACACAAAATTAACCATCACAGATGGTTAGCCTCTTCTGCCTACATTCATTCCTCTTATTTCTTCTCCTACCCCTTGTTGCATTTTTCCCCCCTAGGCTGCTAAATACCATGGTTCTAGAAAAGGCTGGTCTTGGATTCTGCTCTGCTGCAGCAAGATGGAAGAAAATAGGGAATGTTATTGTGAGGCAAAAACCATCTGTATTCTTGGATCTTCAACTCCTACCCTCAACTCAGCTCAGGGGTGGGACAAGAGATGGTGACTCCCACAAATCGCCTTCCTTCCCCAGTCAGGAGGCTTTTATTGGAGCAGAGGTAGTAGGGATGGGAAGACAGGATGGAGGGGACTCGTTCAGCCAGACTACCTTTCTTTTTCAATCTTTTCCTCTACCTATATCAAAATTATTAAACTTTAAAACTGAGAGTGGTGTTATTGTCTTTAGTCCTGGTTTTACAATGCCATCCTGAGAAGAATGGTACCCCAAAATTGTGGTAATGAAGAACACAAGGACATCTGGTTGAAAATTCATTGTTTTATTCTAGTACATCAACTATGAAAATATTATTTTCCTTTTTCATCTGCTGTCTTGAATTCAGATGTAGGGTCAGGAAACAAAGATTTTAGATGAGAAAAGTCTCACCTCTGTAGTTTGAAGTTAAATGAATACATTTAAGTGTTACTGAGTAGGGATAAAACCATCCATCAAAGACTAAAGACTTCATCGTGAGAAAGAAAAGCCCTTAACTTTTGAGCAGGGTCAGTTCCAATCAGAGTAAACAGCTGAATTATGTATAAATAAGTCTTACACGTTGACTCTAGAATTTCTTATTTTTACCACTCTAAAGGTAAAGAGGTAGAATACAGGAGGAAGGGTCATACTTTTGTAGGATGAAAAAAGGAAGAAGAAGAAGAAATGTTGAAAACCGGATGCATAAATACTGGTTTAAGAAATGCTTTAAAGACGACTTTTTTTTTTTTTTTTAAAGATTTTATTTATTTGACAGAGAGAAATCACAAGTAAGCAGAGAGGCAGGCAGAGAGAGAGGAGGAAGCAGGCTCCCCGCTGAGCAGAAAGCCCGACGCGGGGCTCGAACCCAGGACCTGGGATCATGACCTGAGCCGAAGGCAGCGGCTTAACCCACTGAGCCACCCAGGCACCCCTAAAGACGACTTTTATAAGTAGCATTATGACCATATTTTGGCATGAAATAAAACTGAAATGCAAGAATGCAAATTGGTTTCTCCTTTTAACTAAATCCTAAGTTATCACTAAGACAGAATCACTGGGTTAAAAGAACTCTGCCAATTCTACTTTTACCAAATATCCGGATCTTAATAGTTTGGAAAACAACTTGGAGCAGTATATAAATTTCATGCAGCTTTGCTAAGAGAACGATGCTTTTGAAGATGATAAAGACACCTTTAAAACTCTTTTGCTCTTTTTAAAACACAAAAATAAAAATTAGTTTGAAAGGATGCTGGATATTTCAACCTTCTGAAACATGATTTATTGTTATGCTTTCATGATAACCGGAAACAGTATTAACTTTGCAAAGTGTATTAAACAGAAACAATGTGGCCTTAGTAGAAGACCATGTATTAATTTATTTCTTCTTGCATTTATTTAGCAATCATATATTGAGGAGATACCACTTAGCAATATTTTTTGTTTTGTACATCAGCCCTAGCTAGCCCATTTGTTTGCACTGTATGCTCAGATCTCGGTCAGCTGTCACTCCTCTCTCCCTGCACAAATTGGGTTACTGTAAGATTTCCATATCTCCTTCCTTTCTTCCTGCCTCCCTATCCCCATCCTAGTCTGGGCCCCTCTGCCAGGTATGATAGGTATCTTGTATTGTGCTGTCTCAGATCCAAACGATATACAGAAAGTAGGGCAAATGTCCAATAAGTTGTCTCTAGGTCATGAGGTAGCTTTGTGCTGTGGGAAGAGTACTGAAGAGGGAAACAATGTCCCGGGAAGTTGAGTCTTGGTGGATATATATATATATATATACACACACGTGCGCACACACACACACATACACACATACACACATAGCCCAACCAATAATCAGAACATGTGCCCTGACAAGAAAGGGAAGGTTTAAAGGAAAAATATGGCAGCACATTTGAAATCATGATTGCCCTTATAAATGAAGAAGCACTGTCACCAAACTTACATGCTATTTGTTACCTCTCTTCTAATTAATTGGGGGAAACGTTGGCAGTGATGGGATTACAGGACTTAATTATTTAAATCTTTTTTTTTTTTTTAAGATTTAGTTATGTATTTGACAGAGAGACAGTGAGAGAGGGAACAAAAGCAGGGAGAGTGGGAGAGGGAGAAGCAGGCTTCCTGCTGAGCAGCTTCCAGCCACCCAGGGGCCCCTATAGGGCTTATTTAAATGAAGAGGGCTGGACAAACTTATTATGAAAGAATAGAGGGAAAATACTTCAGGTACAGGGCTAGGCATGGGAATAGCCAAGGGAATAAGGGAAGTGTATGTTTCGCCAAGAAACTGATCAAATATTTGCATGATTGCCCAATTATATGGCTAAAAGATTTTCTATTTTTTCCCCTCATTTTTTAAAATTGCTTTTGATTGGAGACAGAATTACTACTAGGACGAATTACTAGAGGTGTCTGGGTGGCTCAGTCAGTGAAACATCTGCTTTGGGCTTAGGTCATGATCTCGGAGTCCTGGGATGGAGCCTTGCACCTGGTTCCCTGCTCAGCAGGGACTCTGCTTCTCCCTCTCCCTCGGCTCACCACTGGTACTCTGTCAAATAAAATCTAAAAAAAAAAACAAAAAACAAAAAAAAATACTACTCATCCCATATTATATGTTTAAAATTTAATCTTTACAAACCCCCCTGCAAGGTAGGAATCATCTCCATTTTCCTCTGAGGAAACCAAGGAATAACTTCCATTAGTCACACAGCTAACAGTAGCAAATCTTCAACTGTTTGACTCTAGTGTCTTTGTCGTTTCAGATAAGAGCACATAACCTGAGTCTCCTACACATAATCTGAAATTGAGGGATTCTATAAAGAGAAAGCTTCATGGGCGTGAGAGTAACACAGATCAAAATCACTTCACATCCAGTTCGAACACTTCAAAAGTGGAAAGAAAATACTTAAAAATTCAAAATATTTTTTAAAAGGCTGAGGCAGAGGGGAGTATGGTGTGAAAACCAAACTCTTTCTGTAGCAGAAAGGCTGTATTCCATCACCTCGGATCAGCACTCACCTTCCTTAGGTCTCATTCCTTCACCAGTAATTTGGCTTTTCAAGACCTTTCTTAAGTTATTAAAATTGTCTGAATATTTCCTTTTAAGCTAACACCAACTTCAACTTTCAGCGTGGTATCTTAGATAACAGGGCAGAAAAGAGGACCATTAATAAGGAGATCATCTTCACTCGGGGTGCCCAGATATCGCCCCAGGGTGATACGCAGCCTGGTGCCCTTCACTAATTCTTATGTACATGACTTGATTAATATTTAAAGAACATTCTGGTCTTCATTACTACCATTATTAAGGTAGCTAACCTGTCATTACTCTACAGATGGGTTCCCACTAGATTGTGAGGTGGCCTTCTAGGTTATAGTTTAAGGGCGAGGCTCTGGAGTCAAAATGAAACTGTCTGGGTTCAAATGCTGTCCTGCCCCTCCCAGGCAGCCTTAAGGAAATTAGTCTATTAAATGGGTGAATTTTCAAAGGGAAAAAATACAGTTCGCCCACCTCAAAGCGGCCGCGTGTAGGCATAACCCACGAAAAGCCCGGTGCAGGGCACAATAAATTCCAGCAAACGTCAGCCTGAGAGTGAAAACTTTTCAAAGCGATAACGGACATTGTACTAGCATTCGTTGTCAGTTACATTTGAGGGATCATTTTTTTTTTCTTAAGAAGTGATTTCTACTTAAATTTACACAAGTTTAGATTTTGATGCATTGGTTTTTAGTGAAGCAAAAACAATTAGCAGCTTGTACGGGTTCCTTCACACGTTAATGTCACTTGCGACTCCCAAGTCAGGGTTTCTGGCTTTTCTGCGGGCTCGGTCGCTTCAAGATACGCAGGCAAACGTCAGTTTGACAGCGATGGAGGTGTTGGCATACACCGTTTTCCCTCCGAGAGAAAAATAAAGGTTTGCATTTGGCATCGGCACGCAGAGGGTTTTGAACCTCGGACACCGGAGCCCATTACGTAACTCCACAGCGGCCGGGCCTCCGGGTCTGTTTCCGATCCCTCTCCGCCGGGCGGGTATAAGATTACAACGTCCGCGGTCGTCCTGGCCTCTAGGAGCTTTGCGTGTGGCTGTTATGGCCGTTTACGTTTGAATTTCCCTGAACCGCTGGGTGGGGGCGGAGGCGCGGACCCGCCCCGGAAAACCTTCGGGCTTCTTCCCGCCACCCGCAGGCCCGGCCCCTCCGGGGGTCCTCGCGGGGTGGCGGGAAGGCCCGGCCAACGCTGGGCCCTGGACAGCCAGGCGAGCAGTCCCAGGCGCCCCACTCCGCCTCCCTCAGTCCTTCCCCAGCCACGCCCAGCCCCGCGCGCCAGGCCGACGGTTGCCCGAGGCCCCGATTTTGAATTTACAGGCCCGGCCCCCGAGCCCCGGACCGTGCCGCGGGCTCTCTATTGGCCGGTGACGGTCACGTGGAATGCCGGGAGGCGCCGGCCATGTTGGAAAGCGCAGCGCCACTGCCCGCGCCACCTCCGCCCCCCGCCGCCCTCCTCCCTCCCTCCCCTTCGCCCCCCCGCAACCCCGCCGCTCCGCGCCGCCTGAGAGGAAACAAAGTGCGGCGGGCGGGAGACTCGGCGGCGGCGGCGGCGGCGGCGCGCGGACCCTGCTCGGCCTTCTGGTCACCCTCGCCCCGAATCTTCCCGAGTGTGTGTGTGAGTGCGTGCGCGTATTTTCTTACAAAGGGCATTTTACGATTGACTGGCAGTCTTCTCCCTTTGCCCTTTGTGCTGTAACCCGGCTCCCGCCAACCCAGGTGCTTCTCCCTTCCCACGCCGCCTTCTCCGCGGACGCGGGTCGTCGGCTTGTGACTTCGGTCCCCGCTTCGCCCTCTGCATCCCTCTCCGCTCTGCCCCGCCCGCCAGTCGCCCCGCCGCCCGCCATGGCGACCGCGACCCCCGTGCCGCCGCGGTCGGGCAGCCGCGCCAGCGCCCCCGCTACGCCGCTGAGCCCCACGCGGCTGTCGCGGCTGCAGGAAAAGGAGGAGCTGCGCGAGCTCAACGACCGGCTGGCGGTGTACATCGACAAGGTGCGCAGCCTGGAGACGGAGAACAGCGCGCTGCAGCTGCAGGTGACGGAGCGGGAGGAGGTGCGCGGCCGCGAGCTCACCGGCCTCAAGGCTCTGTACGAGACCGAGCTGGCCGACGCGCGACGCGCACTCGACGACACGGCCCGCGAGCGCGCCAAGCTGCAGATCGAGCTGGGCAAGTTCAAAGCCGAGCACGACCAGCTGGTCCTCAAGTGAGTACCCGCCTGGCGGCCGCGTGGACCCACAAAAGGGGCGGGGGGCGCCGCTCGGGGGCGGGAGAGCCTGGCCTGGTGCCTACGCCCTTCGGAAGGAGAATCGAGTATTTCTTAGCGGGGACAGGGGTCTCAAAGGGGCCTCGAATGGTAGCGACGGCGCGACCAGGATGCACATTTTCTTCTCCCGGCTACCGAGCAGGACCGGGCGAAGCGCGCACCTGAGGCCGCCAAGGAGAAGCGGCCGGTTTGGGGTCCTGCGCCCGAGATCTGGAAGGGTTCTCCGGAGGGGCTGCCCGGCGGGCTCCAGGTGCGGGGTGGCGGCGTCTCGGCGCGCGCTCGAGTGCGCGCTCCGGTTTCCGGCCGGGCGGGAGACAAAGCCGCTGGAGGGTTTGCGGGGCCGGGATAGCCGGCGGGGGAAGATGGGCTGCCCGCCTCAAGAATGAATGAGCTCGGCGCGGGCGGAGAGAGGAAGGGGAGGGACCTGCCTCCGACGTCCCGGTCTCCCGGGGGTGGGTCCCGCTTTGGCGCGCGCAGTCTGGGCCCTGTAACATTTTGCAATCGTTCTACGCCTGTCTTGGGCGGGGTCTGAACTGCGCGCCTCTGCCCGCCCAGGGCAAGTTGGGCTTTTAATAAGCTCTTTAGCTTTCTTTGGGGAACAGTGTCTTTTCTTTCTACGAAATCAGGCGCGGGTCCCTTTGGGTGCTTTTGTGGACCCGACGACGGAAGCTCGGTTTTTGCATGTCATGGCCACCGTTCTCTGATCCGCGGACTGCCTACCCCCAGCAGCAGTCTCCTCCCCGAGTTTTTGCACCTCTTTAATGTAGTCAGTTCTTTGTGGTACTGGAGAGACTTTTTCAGCCTCCGCGTCTGTCATTGTCATTAATGACAAGCCAGGGCAGGTAAAAGTGAAGTGTGGAGAGGTTGAGTTTGTAAAGCGGTCTGGGGCCTAAGGATAAACTTGCAAGGCTTTGCTGAGCCTACCTTGACTTTCCGATGAGCAAAATGGCATAATTGTAATAAGTACGAAACTAGTGTTGATGTCATGATTTAGATATTTGCTAAATTTGTTCCCAGAAGTCATGGTCTCCATCCTCTATTGTCCGTTGGAATTTCTGGAGATGCTTGACTCGACTTTGACTCTGCCCATGAATGTCTTTCTGTCTGTATCTGTGTGAATGTCCCTGTCTCATTCTCTATGATTTTGTATGTGTGCATCTTTACTTCCCCACCTTATTAATATATGAAAAATAGTTCATAAAAATTAAGTGCATTTGATAAAAAAAATAATTGTAGCCTGGCTTATAGTGAAAGACGTGTGACATTCTGCTTTTTCCAGGAGGCAATTGTGTTTAGCTCTTTTTGTTTTTATTTATTTGGATGTTTAGTTTCATAACTCAACGATACGCTTGTTTTTCTGTTTCTTGGATTTCCCAACCTTTGGAGTTCTCTTTTGAAATGGGTCATTTCAGTCACACCACTGTCCATTTTTTTTTTGTACCGTCCAATTTTTTGTAATTTTTTTGTTACGGAGTTTCTTCAAATCCTAGATGCCATTGCTTGTAATGACTTGCCATGACTGTATGTACCACTAAGGAAAAAACATTAGAACCAGCTGTGTAGGATCCATTCTGTTGGACCCATTCCTATTTCAGAGATGTTAAAATGTGACAGATTAACTATCTGTTATGTGCCAGTCACTGTTCTATGTGCAGAGACTACAGAGATTTTAAAATACATTTTAAATAAATAAATTACTGACCTTATTTTGCTGACTACAGCTGGGAGATAACCAGCAAGTGGATAAAGGTCCTGTTTCATCTAATCTGAAGCATTTTGGTGCTGATGCTTTTATAATCTTCTCAAAACTTAACTACTGGGGTGCCTGGGTGGTTCAGTGGGTTAAGCCTCTGTCTTCGGCTCAGGTCATGATCCCAAGGTTCTGGGATGGAGCCCCACATCAGGCTCTCTGCTCAGCAGGGAGCCTGCTTCCTCCGCTCTCTGCCTTCCTCTCTGCCTACTTGTGATCTCTGTCTGTCAAATAAATAAATAAAATCTTAAAAAAAAAAGTTGACTACTGATTGTTTTTCACATGGTAACAAGACTGCCACCTTGCTGACTGTAGTTATAAAATGGTATGTATGAAGGGGGAGGAGGAAATGGAGGAAGAGAGTCAAAACATACACATAGTTATGAGATAAATTAGTACTAGATACGTAATATATAACATGATGCACGAGGTCATCATGCCATACAATATATATGAAAGTTAAGAGGCTAAATCCTAATGGTTCTCATCACAAGGAGAATTTTTTCCCCTTTTTCTCTTCTTTTGTATCTATACAAGGAGATGGACGTTAGTTGAACCTGTTGTGTTAATCATTAAATGGTCTATGTAAATCAGACCGTCATGCTATATGCCTTAAACTTTACACAGTGATGTGTTTCTGTTTGTCAAAGAGGAAGAAAGGCTGTATATGGATTGTGAGATGCATGCTAGTTTCAGCAAAATTAAAAAGCGAAGAATACATGTGTTAGAATCAATAAAATAATGTTTGTGGTATGATATTAGGTAGTAACAGATGCTAGAGGAATAGAAATAAGGCAGGTTAAGTTAAGTTAGGTTAAATATCTGACCCTTGATTTCGGGTCCTGTGATCTGGTGGTGAGATCTAGTCCTGCTCTGCGAAGAGTCTGCTTGGGTCTCTCCCTCTCCACCTCCTCTTAACATGTGCACGTGAACTCTCTCTCTAAAATAAATAAATAAATTTTAAAAAGTAAAGGAGGCGAAGGGTTGGTATGGTTAAGGAAGGCCTGCTTAGGGATTGAAAATAATATCCTCTGAGATATCCTTTAGTGTGCTGGGATTAAAAGTACATTTAAAAAAATCTGTACAGGGGCACCTGGGTGGCTCAGTGGGTAAAAGCCTCTGCCTTCGGCTCAGGTCATGATCCCAGCATCCTGGGATCGAGTCCTGCATCGGGCTCTCTACTCAGCAGGGAGCCTGCTTCCTTCTCTCTCTGCCTACTTGCGATCTCTGTCAAACAAATAAATTTAGAAAAAAAAAATCTGTACATATATTCCTTTTGTCAGCATCAGATGCATTTTCTTTTCTAACATTCCATCAATTGCTCAAAACATGCCACATTTTACTTCGTTTGAGGTTTCAACTCTGATATTAAAAAAAAATTGTTTTTAAAGATTTTATTTGTGTATTGGAGAGAGAGTGCTCATGCATGAGAGTGTGGAGGGGAGTGGCAGAGGGACAGCCAGACTCCCCACTGAGCTTGGAATCAGGACCTGAGCCCAAGTCAGACACTTAACTGACTGAGCCACCCTAGTGCCCTAACCCTGGTTTTTTGGGTACAATTTTGTCCATAAATAGTCTTTTATTTTTCTTGTTGACTAAAGAAGACTTTTTAAAGATAGTAATTATAATATCTTTTACATA
Source organism: Lutra lutra (assembly GCF_902655055.1). Classification (NCBI taxonomy): domain Eukaryota; kingdom Metazoa; phylum Chordata; class Mammalia; order Carnivora; family Mustelidae; genus Lutra; species Lutra lutra. The sequence continues at coordinate 66,722,687 of NC_062282.1, forward strand.
ACTATTCTTTTTTCCCCTGAAGCTTTCGGCTCTTAAGACATGCTGTGCAGCTGACATCCTAGGAATCAACCTGATTTAGACCCAGTTTCCCCCTAGATCACATATCTTCCTTTCCTTGGTGTCTTCCCTCATTTTTTTGGAGAACATCCTTAAGAAACTCATTCAGAAAAGTTGTCAAGATGTAAAATTCCTGAGTCCTGTTTGTCTGAAAGTAGCTTTGTTTTGTTTCATGCTTGACTGATAATTGGGTTAGGTATAGAATACTGGTTCAACATTTTTTCCTCAGAACTTGGGAATTACCATATTCCTCCATTGTCTTCTAGCATCTAGTGTTGTAATCTCTGTCTGGTGCCAGTCACAGTTATTTTCTTTTGGTAATTGCTTTTGCTTTTCCTCTGTGTAAGCTTTGGAATTTTCTTTTATCCTAATTTTCTGAAATTGCATGGTGGTGAGACTAGGAATGGGTATTTCCATTATGCATTCTTTCTTTTGTCAGTGGTTTTTTTCTATTTAAAGTTTTAATCTTTATTTAGCTCTGGGAAACTTACTTTATTCCATACCTTTCTGTGCTCTATTTTCTTTGTTCTCTGGTGGGGATGTTGAACACTTCTGCTCATAATTTTTTTCTCATTCTCGGAAATTACTTTGACTCTTCTCTAGCTCAATAGTGACATTGTAAAGGCTGAAGTCATACTTTTAATTCCAAAAAATCTTTTTTTTTCCCCCAAGAAATCTTTTTATACAGGTATTCTCTTTTGCTCACTTTGTTTCTGTTTTTTTTTTTTTTTTTTTTTTTTTTTAGATTTTTTATTTATTTGACAGAGAGAGAGAGAGAGATCACAAGTAGGTGGAGAGGCAGGCAGAGAGAGAGAGAGAGGAGGAAGCAGGCTCCCCACTGAGCAGAGAGCCTGATACGGGGCTCGATCCCAGGACCCTGGGATCACGACCTGAGCTGAAGGCAGAGGCTTTAACCCACTGAGCCACCCAGGTGCCCCATCACTTTGTTTCTGTTTTAAGGATGCATTATTTTCTTTATTCTGTCTGAGGATGATACTTAGGATTTTCTTTCTAAAATTCTTTTCTGTTCACTGGATTATCTCTTTTTTCCTCCTTGGTCATTTGTTTCTTTTGTTTGGTTATTTTTTATTTATTTAGTTTTTTTGCAAGTGTTTTTTTTCATGCGCATGATCCTTGGATGTCAGCATCTACAAATGAATGGTTGAGCATTACTGCTTTTGTTGTTTAGGTTGCTGCTTTGCTCCCTTTTCTTTTTCTTTCTTTTTTTTAAAAAATAATTTATTTATTTATTTGACAGACAGAGATCATAGGCAGAGAGGCAGGCAGAGAGAGAGGAAGGGAAGCAGGCTCCCCGAGGAGCAGAGAGCCCGATGCGGGGCTCGATCCCAGGACTCTGAGATCATGACCTGAGCTGAAGGCAGAGGCTTTAACCCCCTGAGCCACCCAGGCGCCCCCTTCCCTCCCTTTTCTAATGCAAGGACAAATTAGGACCTTTATGTATGAATGGGCTGCCCCCTTGGTTAACTTGTTGGAAAGCCTGCAGTTAGGGTAAGATCAGCTGGTGGGGATCAGGTGCAAAGCTGTTCCATGAGTTAATGGCCCCATTTTGAGTCTCTCTCACTTTCTCCTGTAGTCCTGTGTATGTTTTGGGATATGTACTTTTATATACTTTTCATCTAGAAATTTGTTGGAATGTCTGCTGATGATCCCTTCCTAATTCATTTTGATGCTACAGGTTTTTTTATGGGACATACTTTTTTTTATGGGACATGCCTTTTTATTAGGGTGTAGTGAGGTGGCTAATGCCTATATAGGAATCTTGGAAATCACTTCTTTTGACTAATAATTGAAGTATAATTTATAAGATGAAAAGGAAGAAATTTTTTGTCTTTTGGGTCCATTTAGCTCCTTTATTTGAGAATAATTTTTTTTAATTTTTTTTTTTAGAGATTTTTATTATTTGACAGACAGAGATCATAAGCAGGCAGACAGGCAGGCAGAGAGAGAGGGGAAGTAGGAGTTCCACTGAGCAGAGAGCCTGATGTGGGGTTTGATCCCAGGACCCTGAGATCCTGACCCAAGCCTAAGGCAGAGGCCCAACCCACTGAGCCACCCAGGCACCCTGTTTTAATTTATTTAGAGTCTTTGTAATTAGTGTATCATGTAGGTGGATTAAGAAAATTATAGATTCCAGGAGTGCCAGGGTGGCTTATTAGGTTAAATGTCTGCTTTGGGCTCAGGTGATGATCCCAGGGTCCTGGGATTGAGCCCCACCTTGGGCTTCCTGCTCAGTGGGGAGTCTGCTTGTCCCTCTCTCTGCACCCCACCCCCCCTTTCATGCTATCTTGCACTCTTGCCCTTTCTCTCTCAAATAAATAAATAAAATCTTTAAAAAAATTACAGATTCTAAAATTACTTTGTCCCTTTTTGGTTCCTCAGCAGACAGCATACCTCAGAGACAGAAGAATTCATGAAGATGCTTGGTCTTGCTGGAGAGATTTTGATAATACTTCTTTTGTCAATACTTTTGACAGTACTTTTGACAGTAGCTTCTATATACTTGGTCTTTCACAGAAAAACATCTCAGATCTAAGATATAGGTACTCTGATTCAGTCCAAACTTATGGATTGGAAACATTTTGGGGGATCGATTTCTAAGAATGATGATGAGTATCATCAGTCAACACAAAAGGGGAAGATTAATATTTTAGAATTTCAGTATTAACTGTACAGGGAAGCTAGATATAAGAGAATTAAGTTAGTTTGTCAGTTGTTTAGTAACTAATTTTGTGGATGCATTTTTTTTTTCCCCAGTGATATGGGTCCACAGTTTTTTATGTAAAATCCTATGGCTAGGTGTGTTCTGAAAGTAAAAACACTTTCCATTTTAAGAAGGTAATGTGCATGTACTATTAGGATACCCCCAGTGGGGCTTGGGGGGTAGTGTTCCATTGTGAAACAGATATTTCTGCAAGGAAAGATATTAATAGTTATAGTAAGTAGAGGAAGACAACTAAAAATAGCCTCATGTCCATTTAGGTCAGATTTTGTCACCAAATAAATTAATGAAAATACTTGGTTTTAGAAATTCTGGAAGTGCATAAAGGAGAATATGGATTTGTGTTTTTATTTGTTTTTTAAAAAGATATTATTTATTTATGTATTTTAGAGGGAGAGCACATGAGTAGGAGTGGTGGGAGGGACAGAATAGGAGTGAGGGAGTGAGCTTGATCCCATGACCCTGAGATCATGACCTCAGCCAAAACCAAAAGCTGGATGCTCAACTGATTGAGCCACCCAGGCTCTGGATCTGAGTTTTTAAATTGACTGCTTTTTATTAAGTTCACTGGATTCATCAGGTTGTAGAAGTTGTCTTTTATTCCTTGTTTGTTTTGTGGTAGATTTTAAAGCTTGGAAAGGTGCAAAATTAACTCTCAGGTAAGTTTCTCTTATTGAGAGTTATGAATTAGAAAAGTGGTGATGGGAGCTTGCTGGTATATAACATATATAGTGGATGCTATAGGATTGTTTAAGATGCTGAGCCAGTTTTACTGTCCCTTTGTTTAAAAAAATTCTGAAAAGAATGTCTCATGAAAAAGTTTAATGTTTTATAGATATTAGGCCTCAAAGCCAGTGTTTTCAAATTAATCTTTGGATAATGTACAAAATCTAATGATTTAAAGCATAATTTCTTGGCTTTTCAAAACAAATAATGCTTCTTTTAAAATACAATTTAGTGAAAGTAGGAGTTTATTTTTTTGTCCAAAGAGTATAATGTTGATTGTGTTTTTGCATGGTATTCATATACCTGAAGATTTGTAGACTTTCTGTCTCCATTCCCAAGCACCATTGCTTTGAGGAAGATGGATTTGCAGTTGAGGGATTAAACCTATTTGTATATTCCTTTGGGGCAAAATAACATTCTTTTGATTTTACTTTGTTATTACATTAGTAAGGAAACTTCTAGTGGAAAATTTGGATTCATGCGTTTTCATTTAAAAGTGCATACTGGTACTTACGTGCTGCTAACAAATGTATTTGGGACACGGTCAATCACAATAGTATGCGATTGGTAGTATCAAGAGTACTGCATGAAGTTGCAGCTTCTTATTTTTTGTGACTTGGGGCAGGTACTTAAATTCTTTAAGTCTGCATTTCCTCATCTGTATAATTACGATTAGGAGTGAGTAGTAGTTTTCAGAATCTCAGGAAGAAATGAGAAACTTAGACCATTATTTAGCCTGATATTTATTTGTGTCATAATAATGGATGAATTTTATCCAGCAGTATTTGGATAAAATATTGCTAATATTTTAGCAAGGAAAATTGTTAAAATTTTAGCAGTTTTAAAGAGTACTGAAATGTAAATATGGTAAAATAATTTTTCCTATTACTTTCCTAGTGGGGAGGGGCGTTGGAATTTACTATATATTTGGACTTAGTACATGTATATACTTCCTTTGTTGGCTTTCTATGTATTTTAGTCACTGATAGAATGAAATTTAGGAAATGTTATAACGTAAACAACACTGCAGGCTTGTTTTAACATTCTTGTTCAGTTTTCACACCTAATGTACTAAATGCTAATCTGCTTTAGGGAATTTTCTTTGTATATAGGATGATTAGTTGAAAAACAGAAACCTTTATTTTTTACTTGTCTTTTATGTCCTTATTTTGTTCTGGTAGAAACAAGTTGACAGTAACACCCTGACCTTAATACAAGAGCTATAAACCTGCATGTTAAAGTTAATTTTCAGGGGAATAAATGGAAGGATGAAGCCTCTAGAATTGGTGTTAAAGTGTAGGAGGCAAATCCCAAGTAATTAAACTGTCATAACACTTCCTTCCTATGCTTTCAAAGGATGTTTGGTATGGTAGAGCAAGATATCTTTTGGAGTTGTTGGAATTTAATCCCTAGGTTTAATCCCTTTAACTGGGTAATCTTGTAGTGTACCCAGATTTAAGAAAGTAAACGTGGAATGAAAGATAAAGCATTATAATATGCTGCAGATTCTTTTTCCCCCCTCTGCACAATCTGTTAATATCTGTCCTTTAATTTGTATAGATGACATCACCTCTGGTATGTCTGAGTTAGAGACCTTTAGAATTTTATATCATAACTGTAGGTCTCTTTCATTCACAAATAGTGAGATTGATTGAGACTGAGGCATTGAGTGAGTGATGGAAGCCTAACTGATGTTGGGATCTAAGGAAGTTTCCTAATCAGGATTTTTAACTTCTTTTTTTCACTGTAGCTCTTTGGTAAGGGGATTGTGTATTGGCTGTTCTTTTTGGGGAAATTTAAAAAATGAGCTTTTTGAAAAAAAAATTAAATTTTTTTTATTAACATATAATGTATTATTAGCCCCAGGGTAAAATGAGCTTTTTTATTACACAAAAATTATTATGTTTGTTATGGAAAATTAGAAAAGAAAGGTGAACACCAAGAAGAAAATTAAAATCACCCTTAGTTCCATAAAAAAGTGCTTAAGTTTTTCTCTTAATATCCATATTACTAATAAAGCTTCTTTTTTCTTTAACAAAATAGTTCTTGATAAATACTGATATGTAATCTTTTTTCATGGAGCACTACTTTACATGTCAGTAGTTTACATTTACAATAGTAAATGTACTATTCTATCATTTAAAACATTTTAAAGATATATTGATAACTTTATCAGTCACTTAGCTTATTATGACCAAGGATGTATGCTTCACAGTAACTGCTAATCTCCCCAGTCTCTCAGAGGCGGTTAGAGTACAATTATCCTCTTCTCTCTTGCTGACAGTATAACAGGCTTTTTCTTCCGGTTAACTTAGTGGTTAAAAGTTAACTAGTTTACTGGTTAAATGTTAGCCACTGGATAAAGTAATTACCATTTTGCCAATTTTTGATGGCATAAACAGCAGATGGATTCCCATTTCCTGTTTAGAGGAATTTAATTTTAATTTTGGAGATTCTTTTTAGTTCTTTTTTTTTTTTTTTTTAAGAGGGGTGGGGGGTAGAGAGAGAGAGAGAATCCCAAGCAGGTTCCACACCCAGCACAGAGACTGACAGGGGGCTTGATCTTAGGTAGTGACTTGAGTGGAAATCAAGTCACACGCTTAACCAACTGAGCCACCCAGGTGGCCCAAGTTCTTGATCATTTTTATATTGTAATGCTAATGTTGTTGGCATAAAGGGGTCAATCAAAATGCACATTATAATCTTCTGTTTTTGCTGATACTTTTGGTGTAGCCCTAGATGTTAAATACTGTTTTCCTTAGCTAATCTGTTTACTGTGTCCTTTTAAATTTTAACTTTTTGCCTTCATGGCATTTGAATTTATTGATCATAGGTAGAATTAGAGCCCTTTTGCTGCTAGAAGAGGTCTTGGATCGTTCAATCTAACCAGCTTATTTTGTGGATACAGAAATTGAGACCTGCGGAGATCAAAGTAGTTGTGCAAGATAAGGAACAGAAAGTGCTAGCATTGATTTCATACTTAACATGTTCGCCAGACACGATGCTAGATGCTTTATGGACACTGTCTTTTAAGCCTTATGATAACCCTGTTTGATGAATGAGGAAACTTGAGGCTCAGAGAACTTATCAGATAAATTGTAGAACTGGAGTAAGTCCTAGTTCTGTCTTCTAGCATTGCCAGAGAGTTTTTACATGGATCATTTCAGTTATTTTTTAAAGTAAACTCTATGCTCAATGTGGAGCTTGAACTCATGACCCAGAGATCGAGAGTCCCATGCTCCACTGACTGAGCCAACCAGGTACCCCCCGCTCCCCTTTGTCATTTCTTGTAATCCCAACATCAGTACTGTTCTGTGGGTTTACCAACCTGAAGCAGGTCCACCATGCATCGTCATTGCATTGGGACTTGAATCTTTACATGGGACAATTGATTTTCAGGTCTGTTTGGTTGTTACTTTTGCAAATGGTACTGGATATGTTTTTCTCAGTGATAGTTCATAGTCCCCAGGAGGTAATTTTGGATTTGTCAGTAGAGTGCAGAAATGGAAGCAGCTGTTTGAAATACTGATTGATGGCTTCATTTGCTAATAAAATGGAAAGGGTGAAGATGAATTACTGAAAAAGACTTAATCTTCTTTCTTAAAAAGCTACTTTCTTACCTTACTCTCAGCCTTAATAGTAATTTAAGAGGAATTAAGAGTTCTAAGTCTTTAAAACTCATGAGAGAAATGATTTTTTAAAAATTTAAGTTAAAAAGATTTTTTTTGAGAAATGTTCATTTTTTATTTATGGATTTGTGGAATAGCACTATCTATGCCAGGCCTTGACCCAGATGCTGGGAATAGATGGGATGCTCCGTCCTTGTTACCACGTAGCTTACAGTTTTGTGGGCAAGGCAGAAAACAAACACTATGCTATTGTGATACTGTAAATGTAGTACATTGGTACAGTGTAATAAGTGTTATGATGGCAGGTATCCACATGGTGCTGTGGAGGAAACGACTACCACCTAAGGCAAACTAGGAGCCTTTTGAAGTTTTGGAAGACCTCCCAAAGGAACTGGGGAGGCATTGAAGTCTGAGCTAAGTGTTGGGAGCTAAGTAAGTATGAATTGGCTGGAAAACATTAGGAGAGGGTGTTTTCCTGAATGGCAGGTAGTTTCATCTAACTAGAGCAATATATATGTATGTATGTATGTGGTAGAGGACAGTTGAATTTTAATAAATGAAGAACCTCAAGGAAAAAGTGACATGAATGGATGAATGTTCTGGCCATTCTATGGAGGAAACAAAGAGTAGAGGTAAAACATCCGTAAGGACACTTGGGAAGTTATGAGGTGACCCCTGAATTCAGAAAGGCAGTGGGAAAGGACAGAAAGTGGATTTAAGAGATGCTAAGCATGGGAGATTGGGGAGAAAAGTCTAGGGTGACTCTCCTCTGCCTGGGCACCTCAGGAGTGTTGCTCTTAGAGCGTGATGGATAGGGAGCTGGTTTAGAGGACCTGCTCCAGGTTTGTGGTGAATTAGTGGTGTTTGTTGGACTTGTTAGCTGGCAGTCTAGAGTACTTTCCTGGAGTACTTTTTCTTTCTCTTCTGAGAAGAGACTTTGAATGGAAGTATAGTATTTGCGGATAAAGACAAAAGAGAGGAGGGGCAAAGACATGGAAAACATCTACATAGGAGGATTAGGTAGAGAAAGGAAAACCCACAGTGGAGGTGGTAGGTAATAGAAAAGTAGAACAAGGGTTGAGTCATAGGACAAGGAGATTTATGAAGGAATGCTAGTGTAGTTTTGGTCGGGTAAGGCCTAAAAGTATCTATTAACTTGGGTGGCTGGAAGATTACTGTTGATTGTAAGGAGTGCCTAATGCTAGTAAAGGGCAGTAGGATCAAAGGAAGTGGGGTAATTAAGGAAGGAGTGGGAAGAGATTGTGAGATCACTTGTAGAAGAATGTTGGCTCTGAAGAGGAGATATTCTTAAAGGTTTATTTAAAGTAGATTCTCAGTTGAACTTTATGTCATAAAACATTGGGTAGGGGACCAATTATCTTTCTGATAATGCACTTCACCTCCTTTGCTTAAAATTAAAACACTTGAGTAGCTTCTAGGATAAAGACTAAAACTAAACCTCAGTATTACCCAATTGCAGGGTGACCATGAAAGTTAGTGTCCAAATAGGGGTACTTGTATGTGTGAAAGGGGGAGCTATAAATTATGCTGGGACAACTGGCATGAATGGAAATTGTCCCGGGCAAACTAGGACTTAGTGGTCATCCTCCCTCAAAGTTCTTCCCTGCATGGGCTGGCTCCTTTCTTATTCCAGCTTCATCTCTCCCCATACTTGATCTTGCTTTCTTCCCTCACTGTGTAGTCCTTTATTCAACCCTGTTTACCATGCTTCCCCTTAATAGCAACTTTGCAAAAGTGCTTTCCTTTGACTGGACTTCTTTCATCGTTGGGTTAATTTCTTATCTCACAGATGTCCACTGTATCCACTTTTTAGGGAAATCTTCCCTATCAGATATTTTTGCTATAAGCCTTAAAAAACCAACCAACCTAGGACTACCCAGCAGTATGTATGTGTGTGCATAATTTAAGGACTAACAGTTCACTCAAGGCTTCTCATGAAAAAAGGTTACCTTCATTTATTTTCACTGCTCGTTTGGTATTTATCTCTGTATCTAAATGACATTATTGACTTTGTGCTATGGAAGATGGGAAATTGAGTTCTTCATTCTATTATCCATAATATATTTGCTTCCCATTATCCTCCTAGTAATTACATTTTAGTTTAGATTGGTTTAGATCCGTTTTTGGTTTTTAAAGTATTCAGTGTGTTGCTACAAATGCTTCTTTAACACCAATTAGTTCAAATATGGCTATTAAGTACAGAGATGATATTATTGTAATTGTAGGTTGTACTGATTTATACATGACTTTTTCTAGTAAAGGGGAACTGGAATATCAAGAATAGAGTTCATGGGGGCCTGGGTGGCTCAGTGGGTTAAAGCCTCTGCATTCGGCTCAGGTCGTGATCTCAGGGTCCTGGGATCAAGCCCTGTGTGGGTCTCTTTGCTCAGCGGGGAGCCTGCTTCCCCCTTCCCCCCCTGCCTGCCTCTCTGCCTACTTGTGATCTCTGTCTGTCAAATAAATAAATAAATAAATCTTAAAAAAAAAAAAGAATACAGTTAAAGGTAAGAAAGCCTTCAGTTCCACTTTCAACTCTATTCTGTTATTTTATTTTTATTATTTTTAATTTTATTTTGAAGATTTTTTTATTTTTTGAGAGAGAGGGCGCAAGTGAGAGGATGAGTGGGGAGCGGGGAGCAGCAGAGGGAGAGGGAGAAGCACACTCCCCACCGAGCAGGTACTCCCACGTGGGGCTTAATTCCAGGACCCTGAGATCATGACCTGAGCTGAAGGCAGACACTTAACTGGCTGAGTCACCCAGGTGCCCCTTACTATTTTTTATTTCTTAATTGAAGTATACTTGACACACAGTGTTACATTAGTTTCAGGTGTACAACATAGTGATTTCACAATTCTGTACTTAGTGCTATGTTCACTACAAGTGTAGCTACCATCTGTTACCGTATAACTATTTCAATACCATTGTACAACTGTTATAGTACCAGTGACCTTATTCCCTATAATGTACCTTTCATCTCTGACTCATTCATTCCATGACTAGAAGCCTCTCCCCCATTTCTCCTCCGCCATTTTGTCCACCCCCCTCCATGCTGCCCTCTGGCAACCTTCAGTTTCTTCTCTATATTTATGGGTCTGTTTCTGCTTTTCAGCTTTATTTTAAGAAAATCCAAAGTGAGTGCCTATTCCCAGGGTTCCCTCTCCCAGAGAGGTGCATTCCCTTTGCTCTTATAGGCAGTGGTGTGTTCAGAGCTCTACTTCTGTCTCTATTGTCTCCATTCCTGCAAGAGAGCATGACTCCTCCTGTGCATTTATAAACATCTCTCCAGGTAGTTGGAGCCACGCTAAACTCCTTACCAGGGTTGTCCAAGTCCTCTCCTGAGGTACTAATCATTAATTATTGATGTTACTGCTGGTGCTCTGGCTACAAAACTGCATAGGGTTTGAGAGGGTTGTTCCAACTTTATTTTTCCATTTGATCTATTACTCTAGTGTCTGCAAAATTTGAGTTCTCAGGAACACATATACTGTGTTTGGCAGCCAAGCCTGTACGTACTCTGAACATAATCTCCAACAGAACTCATTAGAGTATTACCCTTAGTTTTTCTTCCCTGTACCACCTTTCGATTACCTCTGAAAATAACATTTTTTCCCACTTAGTTTTGTCTAATTTATATAAAAAGACTTGATACCGTTAAAACATCAAGTTATTTAGAATCATGAGGGTTTTTTTTTAATTAGTTTTATGTTATTGAAGAAATAGCATTCAGGAGAGCCTTGTGCTCTTCTCTAGGCTAGTTATATTGCCTAAACATTGATAGTTTAGATATAGAATTTTAAGTTGTAAAGTATATTTCCTAAGGATTTTGAAGGCATGCTTTATAGTTCTCCAGCTTTTGTTGTTGCTAAGAAGTACTGAGTGAAAAATCAGAAAGTTTGTAGCATCTTTTTTTTTTAGGTCCAATTCTAAAATTTCTTTCTTTCTTTCTTAAGATTTATTGATTTGGGCACCTGGGTGGCTCAGTTGGTTAAGCGTCTGCTTTAGGCTCAGGTCATGATCTCAGGGTCCTGGGATCGAGCCCCCTGTTGGGCTCCCTGCTACTCCCTCTACCTCTTCTTCTGTCCTCGGCTCATGCTCACTCTCTCTCTCTCTCAAATGAATAAAATCTTTTTTAAATTCATTTGAGAAAGAGAAAAAGAGAGAGAGAGGCACCAGCACACAGGCAGGGGGAGGGGCACAAGGAGAGGGAGAGAGAATCTCAAGCAGACTCCATGCCCAGTGTGGAGCCAGATACAGGACTCGGTCTCATGACTCTGAGATCATGACCTGTGCAGAAACCAAGAATTGGATGCTTGACTGACTTCACCACCCGGGTGCCCACAGTTCTTAAGGATTTCTTAAGGATGTTTGTTGGTGTGGATCTTTTCTTCTTCCAATTTGCTGGTCACATGGTGATAGTTTTCAGTCTGGAAATTCATGTCTTTAGTCCTTGGCAACTTTAAAAAATGATTTTATTCATGATTTTCTCCTATTTTATTACTTTCTAAGACTCTTATTATTCAGATGTTGGACTTCTTAAATTGATTCTTTAGTGTTCTTCTTTAAAAAATTTTTTCTCCTGAATACTCTCAATTTTATCTTCCAGTGTTTGTGATTCTGTTACAAATTTTTCATAACTTTGTACTCTCTTGATGTTTCTTTATACTGTTGTGAATAAATTTCATGGATGCAGTACTTCTCTTACCTTTTTAGAAGTCTTTATCTCCTTCCCCGTTCCTTTGTGCTCCACGTTAATTTTTTTTCTATTTATTTAGGTCCTTGATGTGTTAGTGCAGGAAATGGAAACTACTAGATATTTTAAGCAGAAAAGAAAATGATACGGAATGCAGGTGCTTGGAAAAAATCATTAGAAGGGTTAGAGGTGTTGGAATGATGCCTAGGATGCTATAGATTTTGGGAGCTTTTATGTCTGAGGCCACCACTGAAGCCACTGAACTTAAAAACAACAACAACAAAAACAACAACAGTATGTAGCTACAGTTTAGGATCAGGAAGCTGCCACTGCTGTTGGTACCAGTACCTGCCCCATGACCCAGCAAACTGGAGAATGAACATTGGACCACTGTTTTGGAGAAACTTCAGACCACAAAATGTCACAAAGCAGTGTCTCTTATGAGGAGCGGTGCAAAATTTCCATGAATGAAATAGTAGCAAACCAAACCTACCCCCTTGTAAAAGGACTACATACTATCACCAAGTGGGTTTTATCTTGGGAATGCAGGGTTGGTTCAGTCTGTGGGTCAGTACTGCAATAAACCATATTACTAGAATGAAGGACAACAACCATCTCAATAGATGCATAAAAAACATTTGACAAAGTGTGTTGCTCCTTCATGATAAAAATACTCAGATGAGGGATGAAAGGAAACTTCTTAACCTGACAAAGAGTATCTATAAAAAATTTATGGCTGGGGCGCCTGGGTGGCTCAGTGGGTTAAGCCACTGCCTTTGGCTCAGGTCATGATCCCAGGTCCTGGGTTCAAGCCCCACATCGGGCTTTCTGCTCAGCAGGGAGCCTGCTTCCTCCTCTCTCTCTGCCTGGCTCTCTGCCTGCTTGTGATTTCTCTCTGTCAAATAAATAAATAAAATCTTTAAAAAAAAATTTATGGCTAGTATCACACTTAATGGTGAAGACTGGGTGCTTTCTTCCTAAGATCAGGAACAAGACAAGGATGCCCAATCACACCACTTAACATTCAACATTGTACTGGAGTTTCTAGCTGGGGCAGTTAGGCAAGTAAAGGAAATAAAAGGCATCCAGATTAGGAAAGAAGTGGTAAAACTGTCTCTATTTGTAGATGCCATGATTTCATAGGAAATCCTGAGGAATCTAAAAAAACAAAAAACTTCCATATCTCTTACAGATGTATTCGAGTACTTCATTTTCCTCCAAAATCCCACCTGCAAGATATTCTGGAAAATGGCATTTTTTAGCTTTCCAGTTTGGGAAAGCAGAGCTGGGAGGGTGGAATGGGCGTTGGGTGAGTTAATCCACAGTGAGAGTTTTTCTCAGAAGTTTGATGACTCCTTTATACTCAGGAATGGTGTTCAGAATCTGATGGAAAGCTCTGTGCATGAGTGGGGCTTCTTGAGCAAGCTTCACTGTGGGTGAAATGGCAGGATCATTTCATTGGGAACACCTACTGTCAGTGTTTTCGGTTTTCTGGGGTTTAGCTGCCTAGCTTACTGTGAGCTCTGGGAGGTTGAAAGGGGATATCAGCATCTGTACAAGTCCACCGAATTCCCTTATTTTTGTGGTATGGTACTGCTGCCTTTGGGTGTGTCATGTGACTGCCTGATCTAAGATTCTGCTTACTTTACTTAAGAGAGTAAACTTTTCATCCTTTGCCATGGTGGATGAGGGTCTTTGGGCCCTAGGGCGTAGTATGGAGTAGTTGTCTGCCTCCTAATAGATTTTCAGCTAGTTCCACCTCAGAGTTACCAAGGTATATCTTGTTATCAACAGCATCTGTAGTATAAAGTAGGTTACTTCTCAGGTATCCCTGTGTCTGGCTCAGGATTGAGCACTCTTGTGTTGGTCAAGCTCATTTTCACTCATTTCACTTGTTTCACATCTGTGTTCAGCTTCCACAATTTTGTCATTTCCTCTTTACTTTTTTCATAATGGATTTGTGCCTTTGCTGTTTTAGTTGGGTTTCTAGAAGGGGTAATAATGAAGTTGTGTTGAATGTGACATTTCTATCCAGAAGCTATATCATGTACTCCTTTTTTTTTTTTTTAAGTTTTTTTTTTTTTAAAGACTATATTTATTTATTTGACAGACAGCAAGGGAGAGGGAACACAAGCAGGGGAAGTGGGAGAGGGAGAAGCAGGATTCCCAGTGAGCAGGGAACCTGATGTGGGGCTCAATCCCAGGACGGTGGCTGAAGGCAAATGCTTAACGACTGAGCCAGCCAGGCACCCTATATCATGTACTTTTGTAGCATTCTGTACTTTTCTTCTCTTTCCTAGCACTTGCTGAGGTTTGCTGACAAATTTAATGGTTGATTAAGATAATTCTTTATGATTGATTTCCTTATGAGAGTGGAATCTCTTTGTGGATGGGGTTAGTGTCTGATTTTGTTTCCTATTGTATCAGTACATTTTTCTAGCACTCTCTAGGCTCTCCTAAGATAATTATTGAATTAGTGATTACTATTTTTGTAGGAGGCTATTTGCATGTGAGATTGGGTTGAATGAAACCCATGGAGGAGTGGTAAAATAACTAAACATACTGTTAATTTCTAACTGATTATTCTGGTTTAATTTTCTTCAAAATATTGCTTACCTCTTCCATATATTAGTTTGTTTATTATGTGCCTCTACCCACTAAAAAGTACCTTCCATAAACGCAGGGACTTGTTATATTTTGTTCACTGCTGGTTTCCAAGCCCTCAGATCAATGGCCTGGCACACAGTTGTGGTTATTGATTGTTTTTTTCCTCCAAGAAGTCATTTTCTATTAGGATTTAAGCTCTACGCATGCCCTGTAAGCAAGCACAGAAGTAACTATATATGCGAATCTCTTTTCAAATAAATGGTTCTGTGGTCCATTTAAAGTCTTATTTAGTATTTTTCCTAATTATAAGCTGGTATCAGTTAGGGTTTGCCTGATTCTGATTAGGTTGTTGCTAATTTGTTGACTGCTCCATTTATTGAATGAATAGCAGAATTTTGTTACCACCAGAAATTATCCATTGCAGCTTTTGAGTTTGTGCGAAAGCATCTTAGTCTTTTTACTAGCACCAGAGGAGACCATGTTAGTAGAAATTGTGATCATAGAACTTACTAGAAATTTTGTGTGTTACATTTATCTTAATTGCAGGGGAATTCATTAAATTTCCTCAGTAAAAGTATTGTGGGTCACATTCCTTTTTCCTTTGAAAGGTAGGATACTTTGGGGACATAATTGAAGCTGGAGAATGAATGTTGGAGCAGATGCATATTTAATATGCATTTTGAGTCTGTAATTATGAAATAGTTTAGTTTTAAGACAGAAGGTTTGTGTTTGGGCTTAATAATAATCCTTACGTTAAATTCAAAGTGAAGTTTTTTTTTTTTTTTTTTTTAAGTCTGAACCATGGCTAGATAATAAAAGTCATGTTAATTTTGAATGCTAGGTGTGAAGAGAGCCTCAGAAGCTATATTGATAGTCACTTGAATAATTGCTCTAGTGTTGAGTGGCATTCAGCTGCCACCAGACATGTGTTCAGAAGAACCTTAACGGACATTAAAGCACAGAGCTCAAACAGCTGGGTCTGATTGCCTTGGCTGTCCATGTAGAGTAGGTCTCTGCTGAGGGATTTAAAAATCCCTTGCTTTATGGTTATGATTAGAGATAACAGTTTCATATAGAGTGATTTCTGTTATGTTATCTGATTGCAGGGGAAAAACTAAATGGCTTTTTCCTTTTACCCCTTGTAATTTATATGTTTTCCTAAATAAGAATGGTCCTGAAGTGAAGTGTTAGTGCTGAGTTAAGAAAGGCAGCTGAACAAAGAAAGGGTGTTGTTGGCATGGGTTTCTTGTGTTGTTTTTCATTTTCTTTTATCTATCTTCTCCTTTCCATCTAGGATATTACAATATGTGCATTAGGGAAAATTCTCAATCTGTATTTGTTGAGTGTCTTATTTTATAAGATGAACCTGACAATGTGTAATAGCTTCTCACAATTGCTAGGAGGTGATCTAAGCAAGCAGAGGGCTGCATAGTATTTTGCTATAGAATAATACGAGTGGAATTTAAAACTGACTGAAGAGTGGTTTGTTTTTGGTTTTCTTAAGCTGTTCTTTTGCCTAACATGTTAAAGCAGTAAAGCCCCCACATAATTATATTTCCATTTTTGATCTCTATAAACATGAATATTCCTTTGTCTAGTTTATTTTTTTTTTAATTTATAGCTTCTAAAATTCTATATTCTTAAGTCTATCAGTATTATAACTTGGATGGATTTTTTTTTTAAAGATTTTATTTATTTGTCAGAGAGAGAGAGCAAGCACAGGCAGACAGAGTGGCAGGCAGAGGCAGAGGGAGAAGCAGGCTCCCCACAGAACGAGGAGCCCGATGTGGGACTCGATCCCAGGACGCTGGGATCATGACCTGAGCCGAAGGCAGCGGCTTAACCCACTGAGTCACCCAGGCGTCCCTTGGATGGATTTTTTTTTTAAAGATTTTATTTATTTATTTGACAGAGAGAGATCACAAGTAGGCAGAGAGGCAGTCGGACGGGGGTGGGGTGGGGTGGGGGAGTAGGGGGTAGGGGGTGGGGGGAGGAGGGAGCAGGCTCCCCACTGAGCAGAGAGCCTGATACGGGGCTTGATCCCAGGACCCTGAGACCATGACCTGAGCCGAAGGCAGAGGTTTAACCCACTGAGCCATCCAGGTGCCCCAACTTGGATTTCTGTAAGAACACACCTTTCCAACAGATTTTAGCAGTCATTTACTGAACTCTTGTCCACTTTTGGATATATGCAGTATAATAATCTTCGGTGAATTTCTTGGAAATGACATATACTATCCAGAAACTGTTAGACCAACTAAGGGGTCATCTATAATTTAGATCTCTTACTTTGAATTGCTTAATATAACTCTTTGTACTTACATTTCTGTAATACGACAATCAAGGAACAAGGACAAAATTACTTGAGAAAATACTGAAAATTATGGCAACTGTGAAAGAAGAAAACCAGACCCAAGCATGTGACAGTTCCTGTCTTGAAGGTGAACACAGATGCTTTGTTAACAGATACATTGCAGGGGCGTCTGGGTGGCTCAGTGGGTTAAAGCCTCTGCCTTCGGCTCAGGTCATGATCCCAGGGTCCTGGGATTGAGCCCCACATCAAGGCTCTCTGCTCAGCAGGGAGCCTGCTTCCTCCTCTCTCTCTGCCTGCTTCTCTGCCTACTTGTGATCTCTGTCTGTCAAGTAAATAAATAAAATCTTTAAAAAAACAAAACAAACAAAAAAACCAGATACATTGTAGGTGATAAAGAGAAGCTAAATACCTCAGCTGAGCATTTGTGATGTAAACTGACCTGTGTGAGCAACAAAATGTAAACAGAAGGGCAGTAATTTCCCATTGCTTAAACTATTTTGTAATGAGTTTCCGATTATGTTCCAAGTGTGTGTCCCTGTAAGTTTACTTTTAGATTTCTGTTCCATACTAGTTATTTGTTCCCTGTTTAAGTGGCTAATCTAATTTTTCAAGTGTTTACAATTACAATATACTTACTAATTCATTTGTAAGTAGTTACTGTCATATGCTTACTAGATCTTGAGTGGTTTTCTCTGTGTTATGTAGATGTAGTGTGACTTTATTTAAAAGTGCTCTGGGGCGGCTGGGTGGCTCAGTTGGTTAACTGTCTGCCTTCTGCTTGGGTCTTGATCCTGGGGTTATAGGATCAGCCTGGCATTGGGCTCCCTGCTCAGTGGGCAGCCTGCTACTCGCTCTGCCTCTGTCACTGTCTCACTCTCTCTCAAATAAATAAATAAAGAAATAATAAAATTTTAAAAAATAAAATAAAATGTGCTCTACATTTATTACCTAGTAATGATATGTTTCCCCAAGAGCTACATTGCGCATTCATTTTCTAGTGACTCTCTAATTGAGTGCATTTTTGAATCTCCCATTTCTTCATTGGTGGGGCTTGTCGGCATTGGGTACACTTAGGCAAATGAAGAATATTGAAGGAGTAGGAGACTTGTTATGGAAGGGGTAGTACAAATATCTAAGCCAGTTCCAGCACTGAGTTCCAGAGCCACGTAGTTCAGTGCAGAACCCAAGGTTGAAATTATAATCCTAAAACAAGTCAAGGTCAAAGAGGTGGTAGCCTAGAATACCAAGATGACGAAAGCAGTGAAGTATAGTGGTGTTGCTGGTCATAGGGGGTGGTCAGGAGTAATTCAGAAAGTGGCAAGTAAGCAGATGTATTTAGGTTAGCCCTTTAGGCCTCAGGAGATAGTAGGGATGGGTCCCAAAGGTTATTGGTAGGTACCAGGTTCTTTTGGGGAAGTACCTCCATGTTGTATCCTCCAAGCTATGGCTGTTACTCTTGAGTCGCTATTATAGAATGTTAACAGAAATGTTAAGTGTGGGGGCACCTGGGTGGCTCAGTGGGTTAAGCCGCTGCCTTCAGCTCAGGTCATGATCTCAGGGTCCTCCCTGCTCAGCAGGGAACCTGCTTCCCCCCACCCTCTTTCTCTGCTTGCCTCTCTGCCTGCTTGTATCTCTGTCAAATAAATAAATAAAATCTTCAAAAAAAAAAAAAAAAAGAAAAAGAAATGTAAGTGTATCCTGTCAAGCTGATTATGTTTTTAATGGTCAGATATTTGATTAGACCTGGTTAACTTATTATGACTGGTGAAATTGAAGTTTTCTTGAAGTAAAAGCTAATTATTTTTATAAAGGGATGAAGTTCTCCATTAGAATGGAGTAGTGTTGGGGCACCTGGGTGGCTGAGTGGGTTAAGGCCTCTGCCTTCAGCTCAGGTCATGATCCCAGGGTCCTGGGATAGAGCCCCACATCAGGCTTTCTGCTCAGCAGGGAGCCTGCTTCCCTCTCTGCCTGCCTCTCTGCCTACTTGTGATCTCTGTCAAATAAATAAATAAAATCTTAAAAAAAAAAAAGAATGGAGTAGTGTCAGTTACATTTTATAAAAGTTTTCTTGGCCGCATTTGGAGTTTTGGTTCTTCTGTAAACGTCTACTGTAAATGGGTATGTTTTTGACTTAAATGCAGCAGTGTGCGTATTTCTAGTATTAGATTCATATTGTGAATAAAAATGAAAACATAGAAAGGTGTCTTTTTCTCGAGGTGTGGGAATAGCTTAGTCAGGGTAAGTCAGCAACACTGAGCAAATCCAGTTAAGAAATATTGTCCAAGAATAATGCCCACCAACCCCTTAAGTGATAGCTTCTCATAACTTTGGATTTTTAAGTTGGGCTTTCTTCCAGGGCATTGTCACATGTGACTCTGCTTAAGTGGTGGCTGCAGCCAGTTAATGTGCTGTGTATGTTTTAGGATGCCATTTCTGCAGGTTTCTGTACTTTGACTAAAGTGCTGATAATTAGATCAAGACTTCCTGTGTCATCTGTAATGAATGAGCAATAATGATACAGTTAGAACTATGATAAAATTATGGAACTTTCTGCATGGCCTCCATGTGTCCTTGGTATTGGCAACTTATGTGCCATATAAAACTCACTGATTCATAGCTTATTAGATGGAGACTTGCATGTAGTCTTAATAACTTTTTTATGGTAATTGGTAAGATGATAAGGAGGGCATCTGGGTATGTGAATTTTAGAGATTATAGAAGTCTCATAGTTATTTTTTTCTTCTAGGAAAAAACACACTTATATACCATAAAAAAGCAGGGTAACTTTCTCTGGGGAGTGTATGGGGGAATTTCTTTTAAGAATTTCCAAAATAGGGATGCCTGAGTGGTTCAGTCAATTAAGTGTCTGCCTTCGGCTCAGGTCTTGATCCCAGGGTCTTGGGATCGAGTCCCACATCAGGCTCCCTGCTTGGCAGGGAGCCTGCTTCTCCCTCTGCCTGCCTCTCCCCTTGCTTGTACTCTCTCTTTCTGACAAATAAATAAAATCTTAAAAAAGAAAAACAACAAACAACAATAACAACAACAAAAAGAATTTCCAAACAAAACAAAAATTTCCAACAACAACAAAAAAAATTCCAAAATAGGGTGCCTGGATGGCTCAGTTGGTTAAGTGCCTGCCTTCGGCTCAGGTCATGATCCTAGAGTCCTAGGATCCCTCTTGAGCCAGGGCACATAAAGTTAGCTTTTAATTGCAATTTTAAATTTTAAGTACATTTTCAGCTTCTGATTCGTATCTGTCTACTTTATTCTCTTATGTGAAAGAGCTTTAAAGAATTATGTTCTTTAACTAAAAATATAATTCTTTATATTCTTTATAGAATATATATATATTATGTATAATTATAATTTAATTATATTCTTTAAGAAATTAATTCTTTAAAGAATTTATAGTAGAATAACATTTTTACAGATTAATAGTAGTATAAGCAACTAAGAACTTGACAGCAGTTTCAAGTGGTGTCATTGGTGGCTCAAGGTACCACAGATTAATAGCATATCCTACTCTTATCCCCTTTATTCTATCACTCCTTAGTCTTTTTTTTTTTTTTTTTTTTTTTAAAGTAGGCTTTGTGACCAACATGGGGCTTGAACTCACTACCCTGATATCAAGGGTCAGATGCTCTACCGACTGAGCCAGCCAGGCACCCCCACCACTCCTTGGTGTCATTTGGTCTTGATTGTTGTTGAGGAAATTACCATGTTCTAATTATTCTTAATGTTCTTAATTTTGGCTTCATGTATTTCCTGTATTCTCCTAGATGTTGTGCGGTGTCTTTGGCTTGCAGTGTAACATTCTGAATTTCAAAATGTGCATGTTTTTTTATCCATTAAATCAGTGATACCAAAGGGAACATGCAGTAGCCTCTAAAATTGATGGGAGTTTTAAAAATTCTGTATCCTTCCTGGTAGGCTGTTTTGGTTTCTGGGAAGCACAGGTTGACCTTGCCAAGAGATACTGCATTTGGAAGTACCAATTATGATCTGAGATTTAAATACTGGGTAGTGGTGGATTGGATAGTGGATAGAATTTTTTTGTACTTAACTTTTATTAAGTAATTTTAAGCCAGTAGCTTTTGTGAATAATGTGTAAATACTCTATGAAATATGATTTTGTTTTAAATCATATGTTTTATGACATGTATTTCTGCCCAGCTCTGCTCATTTATGTAGTGGGACAGAATTGTTCCTCACAAGCAATGATTCTGTTCTAATGGGTTCCCAGCTTTAGAACCCAGCCCTTCTATGAACTGGACATTTTTTTTTTAAGATTTTATTTATTTTTTATTTGACAGACGGAGATCACAAGTAGGCAGAGAGGCAGGCAGAGAGAAAGGGAAGCAGGCTCCCTGCTGAGCAGAGAGCCTGATGCGGGGCTCAATCCCAGGACCCCAGGATCATGATCTGAGCTGAAGGCAGAGGCTTTAACCCATTGAGCCACCCAGGCGCCCCAAACTGGACATTTTCGTTATAAATTAATGACTGTATGGGGTTGCTTTTTTTTTTTTTTTAAACAGCTGATTTTTTTTCTCCTCCTAATTGAATCATCAGTGAAAGGATGCCATCTTGTGGTTTTGAAAAATACAGGAATTAAGAAAAATACTGATAGAGGACTGCTGAGATTTTATGTTATATAGTTGTTTTATGATGCCAAAACGAGTAAGAGAGGAATACTATTCTTCTCTTTAAATTATATGTGCTTATGTTTTGGGACAGTAGTTTTCTTCATTTTATTTGGATAATAAAAGATTATTTTGAGAATTCCTGTTAACTGAGGATTCTTCTAGCACATTCTCAAACATCAGTTGTAGAAATACTCTTCTATAATATCTGTTTTAATTGAGAATTGTTACTGAGAATTTTGGTATTAAGGCTCTCCCAGAGCCATCAGTTAATGATAGCAATTATTTGGAATGAAAAAATACTGTCCTTTAAACAATTATTTGTTTAAAGAATTATTTGACAAAATATATCCAAAGGAAATTTCATTCTAGAATATAGAACTACATTTAATAAAAAGTGGTACTTTATTTTCCTGTTTGTTCATTTAAAGATTTATTTATTCATTTGAGAGAGAGAGAGCTCGCATGCTTGAATTGGGGCAGGTGGGTAGAGGGAAAGAGATAATCTCCAGACAGACTCCCTCCTAAGTACAGAGCTCGCCCCGGGGCTCCACCTCACGTCCCTGAGATCATGACCTGAGCCAAAATCAAGAGTCAGATGCTTAACTCACTGAGCCACCCAGAGGCCCCAAGAAATGGTATTTTGGAAGGAAAAGAAACCTCAATTCAAACCTCATTTTTGTAATATAGTAGAAACTGAAATAATTTTTCCTCAATATATTAGGAAGGCCCTTATCTGTAAGTTAAGGAAATCTTAAAATAACATCTTATGTAAGAAATGGAGTGTATTTTGCAAGCTTGGGTCCAGTGAGTTCTTATGTAATATTAAGGGAGCTTATATAAAGTCAAACAGAAACAGACTCAGATATGGAGAACAAATATGGTTGCCAGAGGGGGTTCAGGTTGGGTAAAACAGGTGAAGGGGATTAAGAAGTACAAACTTGTGGTTGTAAATAATTCTTGGGGGATGTAAAGTACAGCACAAGGAATAATGCTCAGTAATATTATAATACCTTTGTATGGTGACAGATAGTAGCTGTATTTATCAAGGTAGTAACCATTTTGTAAATGTATATGAATGTCAGATGGCTAGGTTGTACACTGAAAACTAATGTAATACTGCATATCAACTATACTTCAAGTAATTCTACTTGATAGAACTCTAAATTCTATACTAAGAAGAATACTAAATTCTTCAAGAATTTCTACATGATACATCAAGTTGTAAAATTACTTTTTAAAAATAACTTCATTTTTATTTCTTTAATCTCATTTTGTATCTTGATTTATGTCTCCTGTACATCTTGGTTTATAATATTGTATTTTAAAATAATAAATATCCATTTCTTCAAAAACATTTCTTGCTAAAACATGTAGTGAGTGTCTCTTTATAGAACATGAAGGGCATATGTTCTTACGCAGAGAACACCAGGATTCTGGAACATTGGCTTTGTAGACTTCTTTGATCTAGAGTCATTAGTAATCTTGGAAGGGAAATCATTGAAGGGTAAAGTTGTTATCTACCAAAACTCTAGATTTAATGCTCCTGAATTACTCTGCTAATTTTAGTAGGCTATAGCAACCTTTATTTAAACTGCATCTTTTGTTTCCCCTTCGGCGGGGAGGGAGAAGGCTTCAGGTCAGGGGTATAATTTGATGTCTTGCATTTTTTCAAATGTCTTACAGTTATGCTAAGAAAGAGTCAGATCTTAATGGAGCCCAGATGAAGCTTCGAGAATATGAAGCCGCACTGAATTCTAAAGATGCAGCTCTGGCCACTGCACTCGGTGACAAAAAATGTTTAGAGGGAGATTTGGAGGATCTGAAGGATCAGATTGCCCAGGTAAGGCAAACGCTGGTCTTAAGCCCTGTTGGGAGGTTAATTCCCCATCTGACTGGGTTGAGTGATTTGATTTCTGAATTAACTTAAAACATTTTTTATTTAAAAATTAAAAAAAAAAATTTTATGGTTTCCCTGAAGGATAGTCTACAGGCAGCTAACATGCAAAGTATCTTCACCTCTCAGTCATTTTATCTGGGTCAAGCAGATCTTACTGCTGCTCTTCCTTTCTCTTGTGCTTAAGCTCTGTTTCCTGCTCTCAAAACCTGTTTCATTACTGTACCAAAATGTAAGAAAAGAAAGGAAAAGAAAAAGTCATAACATTGCTCCACACACAGGAAAAAGTGAAAGTGGTAGCTAAAATCCTTCGTAGGTCTTTGTCCATTATTTGTTGCCAGTTACCAGATCTGAGAGGTGTTTCAGTGTGGCACTCTTGATGGGACCAGCATTTGGACACATGGTTCTGTGATAAAGGTTATAGTAAGAGACTTTCATACACAGATAAAAGATACAAACGTTTTAATTTATGATTTGATTCAGTCCATAGGTATCTCTTAAATTTGTTACTAAATAATTGCTATGTGATTTTTTTTGTCAATTCTTTCTCTGCATATTAGTTGGAAGCCTCCTTAGCTGCTGCCAAAAAACAGTTAGCAGATGAAACTTTACTTAAAGTGGATTTAGAGAATCGCTGTCAGAGCCTCACCGAGGACTTGGAGTTCCGTAAAAACATGTATGAGGAGGTAACTATACAATTATTTTTTTAAGGAAAGGAGGGATCCTAAATATTTTGTTATAACTATATAGTAAAAAAAAGGGAGAAATTTTATAGGTAAATTATTCAAGGTATCATTGCTAAAAGGTTTTATACAAGAATTCAGGCTCTTACAATGAAGAGATGTGATTTCACTTTATCTAATTCCTAGGGGTTTGGTCATAGAGGTTAATTACTCTCAGCCTTTTTGAGTATTTCTATTAGTGTCTCTTGCTGCCTAATAAATTACTCTAAAATTTACCAACTTAAAACCACAAATCTTTATTATCTCACAGTTTCTGAAGGTGGAGAATCTGAGAGCTGCCTTACTGCATGAATTGGTATGTTTTAGGGTCTCTCATGAGGTTGCAGTCAGGTTTTCAGCCTGGACTGGAGGAACTGCCTCTGAGCTCATTCACAGGTTGTTGGTATGAAGAGTCAGTTTATCATAGGCTTCTCCCTGCGGCTGCTCATGCTATGGCTTTCCAGAAGAATGATTGATGAGAGAGAGGGGGTGGGGGAGCACAAGACAGAAGCTGCAGTCTTCTGTTACTTTTCTAAGCCTAGAAGTGATGTACTGTCACTCTTTATCACATAGACCAACCATGATACACTGTGGGTGGAGATTCTACAAGGGTGTGGCTGTCAGGAGGCAGCCGTCATTGGGGGCAACCTTGAAGGCAGGCTACCCACAGCACTTATAGTTAAATATATATATTTTAAAATAGTCTCTGTGGTCAAGCCTTGGCAGATGAAGGTAGCAACTTTTGCCAAAAAAATAAGTAATAAAATTGAAGAAAGGGTAATGTATATTTTCTTAAAATTGAAGAGGACTAGAATTAACCCAGAGTATGGAACCTGCAGTTAAATACTTAATGATTTTAGAAGTAATATAAATTTGAGAACAGCAACTAACAATTACTTTAAAAATGGGGAATTATTATAGAACTTAAATTTTCTTTTTGTTAATTGGAGAAAAAATAATAAGATAGAAATTTGACTATTTTTACAACTACATTCTATTAAAACATATAGGTGTTGGGGCACAGTGTACTTAAAACTGGACAGACAGACTTTGGATAACTCTTGAGTCATTTATTTAAAAATGAATAACTAATACCTGCTCTTTTCTTTTGGGGGAGTGGTGACAATCAAAGTGGAATAGTTTGTGCAGAAGTTCCCTGTATGAAGTATAGTGAATACTATCACATAATTGTTAACTAGAATTTTGTTTTATAAATGGAGGCATTTTTGTATTAAGTTGTCTTATATTTTTGTTTTGTTTTGATAAAATTGCTTGTGATATATCATTACTTAGTTTTTATGCTATGTGTGGACTCCTGTATCTTTAAACCAAGAGTAGGGTATTTTTTGTTTGTTTATTTGCAAGTCACTGATTCTTTATGAAATAATAAAAAAAAGTAATTGAGAATTTTTAGGTTACGTAGCATCTTTGAATTTTTTTTCATCTTTGAATATTTTGATGTTTGCCTTTCTGAGAATGAACTTAAAATATTCCTCTTTTTTATTTAACGTAGAGAATATAACTCTATTCAATAAATATATTTCAGTTCCTTATTATGAGCAGTTAAGGGAGTGAGAAAGAGGAAGAAGGAAAACAGGAAGAGGAGGAAAGGAGGTAGAAAAAGTGCAAAATTAGTTGTTGAACTAAACCTTTTATTTACATGATTGACGTGTCATTTGCTTCATTAAATATATATGAGCCCTGGGAGGTTAGTAACAGAACTGGAATCTGAACCCTGGTTTTCGGATTCTGTCAAGTGCATTTTCCTCTGCAATGAGCAGTTAAAAGAAAGATGAAGAAATGCCTAGGGAGTCATATGCAGGAGGAGGACACAGGAACAAACATCAGTGGGTAATATCCCCCTCTTGTGGGCTCTTTAATTATTGCCATTAAAGACAAATCTTGTATTTTCAGAGCTAGAAGCTGGAATGGAAATTTTATTCTTGGACTGGGGTTCCTAGCCATTTTAGTTTTGGATAGTCCTTAAAACCTGAACTGAAGGACTATGCCTACTAATTCTGTTATTTAATAGTGAATGGTCATATGTACTTAAGAGAGTAAAGTAATATTGGTAATATGTTTCCATATCTATTGATACTGATACCTTAGCACCAGCTGTTAACATAAGGCACATAAATTAGCTTGCTCTGCCTATTGCATTCTTAGTATGTTTAAGAAAATAGTTTTCTTAAGCATAAATCTTCTAGTTAGTTTTTCTGAGCGGCAAGTTTAACTTTTCATGTGCATTTTTTCTGGAGACATCCTTAGGATCATCATCATACCAGTTTAGAAAAACAATGACCATTCAGTGTACATAGTTAGTGTATGATTTCATGGTAGTGCTGTAAGGCTTCCAGGCCATTTCTTGTCTTCAGAGAAATACATAGCTATGCCACTGATAAGAAACATAAAATTCTTAGAGCTTTAGCTGCCACCCCCAGGGCTTTAGCTGCCACCCCCACTTCTGTTGTTGGTTCTAGCTCAAAAATCTTATCGTTTGAAAACAAAGGCAAAAATAGGTCTGTTCAC
This sequence comes from Lutra lutra, assembly GCF_902655055.1. Classification (NCBI taxonomy): domain Eukaryota; kingdom Metazoa; phylum Chordata; class Mammalia; order Carnivora; family Mustelidae; genus Lutra; species Lutra lutra. Next base: position 66,749,260 of record NC_062282.1, read on the forward strand.
ATGGCTGCTCTAGGACACACCCAAGGAGGTGGGTTTTAATACTTCATATGGCCCTGATGTTGCAGAGACGTGTCCCAGGGCAACTGTGGTAGATAACTTGGTTTTCTGTGATCTTTCCCCCAGGAGATCAATGAGACCAGACGGAAGCATGAAACTCGCTTAGTAGAGGTGGATTCTGGACGTCAGATAGAGTATGAGTATAAGCTGGCTCAGGCCCTTCATGAGATGCGAGAACAGCACGATGCCCAAGTGAAGCTGTACAAGGAGGAGCTGGAGCAGACTTACCATGCCAAAGTGAGTGGTCTCCCCGAGTGCCCGGAACCCTTACCAAACTCACCCTCAGGAGCGTGACTTGATGTCTGCTTCGTTCTAATTTTCTTTAATGAGTTCCCCTAGTCTCTCTGAAAATAGAAAATGGACTTAAAAAAAATTTCTACCAAGTAAATGTTACTAGAAATTATTCAAAGAGAGTAGAGTTATTTCACTTTTATCAGAGGTTAAGGTTTACCTTTCTGTCCGATCACGTGTCATGTCATAGTAGTGAACCCTAAGCCTCTGAAAATACTTTTCTTCCCACAGCACATGCTGATTCCGCTGTCCTGTGCATCCAGTTAACCATGAGTGCTGGGCAGCACCTCATCAGACTTCCATGGCGTCACTGTACATAGTTTGTGACCGCCACACTTTGGGCCAAGTGAAAGTCTCTGAGATTTCTTCCTCTGCCACTTTTACTCATTTAAAAAAATATTCTAGAAACTTCTCACGTGTGTACACACAGATCATGCAAAAATCTTTAACACCAGTGAGTACAGGCTTTCCTCGTAAATGGTTTTATCCCAGTGTGTTAAATGTGGCATGATTTGATTAAAGAGAGTTATCAATGAAGACTTAGAAAATTAAGGTCATAGAGGTGTTGTAAATAATTTCTATGAATGGCCTCAACTGTTGATGTTGCATTTAACCCATGTTATGAAGTAATTGGCTAGTGAAGCCCTACATCAGATTGTCTAACACTTACTTAGTGCTAGGCATTGTGCTGGGCAGTGAAGGAGGTCAGTCACTTAGACTGTGGCCCCAAAGGAAGCCAACAAACAGCCAACAAATGTGCCTCATACACATGCAGAACGGAATGTTATGGGCATCTGGAGAAATAGGATGTTTCTGTCTAAGGGGCTATTTTTTGCTTCTGAAAGGAAGTGTTTCTCTTGGGACATAATCTAAAATTAGTACTTTCTGTTTTTGACTTTATCTTCTGTAATTAGATTTGGTGGGTTAGAGATATGTGATGTTTATTTTCCTATAGACATCACCCACAGTTAAGTTGCTACTACCCATTCCCCTTACTTGCAGTATTAACTGACATGTTAGAGATATAATGGGTGAAATATTTAAGTAATACACTTTGGAGAAAGACCTAGGTGTATTACCATCGTTAAGCACAGGTACTGGGAATTGAGCCTGAAGTCAGAAAGACTGAAGAGAATTCGTACCACGTCAGTAACTTCATGATGCTTTTCCTGTTTCATCAGCCAGTTACCAACAGGGCTTAGGTTTGAGATGAAATGCCTTGAAGTGAATCATACTTCCTTATTCGTTTGTTCTAAGTCACTAGGTAAGACTGACTATTGGTTTGTTTCTTCTTTTAGCTGGAGAATGCCAGATTGTCATCAGAGATGAATACTTCTACTGTCAACAGTGCCAGGGAAGAACTGATGGAAAGTCGTATGAGAATTGAGAGCCTTTCATCTCAACTTTCTAATCTCCAGAAGGAGGTAAGTAAGCATCTTCCTCTAAGAAGAGTCCAAGTTGCATGTGAAGGCCACCTTCCCCACTGTCGTCTCCCTGCTTTGCTCTGCCTGGTGTCACTTTTCAGAGAGCACAGTATTTTCTGCACTCTGGTTTCCCAACGCTTTCCCGATGTTTTCATTTTGCAATGCATAAACGTTCTCTGAGCATGACCATTATTCCTAAATTAATAGATTATCCAGAGCTCAGGAGGTTTCCCTTAGGAAGTAACATGCCGGCTTATTTCTGGGGCTTATCCCTGGGCCCAGATTTTCTGAGCCATCTAGCAGCCTCATCTTGACACTCTTCCTGACATACTCCTTTTTAATCACATTTGGAAACCATAATAGGAAAAACACACAGAAATTGTTTGTGAGTAGTAAATGCTTTGCTATCCTAGACAGTTCTCATAGTGTTTGGACTCCTTACTGATCAAGGTCATGGGAAAGTCGCATTAATGGTGCATTAAGAAATTAGTAACTACTTTAGTCTTCGGTACACCCGAGTGACAAATGTTTGTGGCAAATGATTGCATTCCTGTGCTGACCGAGTGCTTGTGAGTGTGTGACAGCGCTGTCTAGGTGCAGCTTGGGCAGCGTGCATGTGGAGATCCGTGTCTGTCCAACGGTCATGTTGGTGTGGACACAGAGCGCACAAGCAGCTACCTAGGTACTCAGAAGGCTTTCACAATCTACTTCTCACCTTAATTACTTGAGAAGAATCTTCAGCTTCCTTTTCCCTTCAGGGAGATTTTTATTCTAAATTTTCTGTGTAAGAATAAACTTTGTTTTATTCTTGACTAAGTTTTTCTTCCTTTATGTTTTTTCTTTTCCTTTTTTTTTAGTAAAACATTTTTCTGATTATAAAACTGAAGATATTATAGGAATTTAGAAAACAAGGCAGACAGGGAACTGCATAAAATTGAGTAGTGTAAACAAAATTAAAATAGAAGCTTTTACATTGCCTCTATCACATGTGCTTTATTAGTTGTAGCATAATCTAAAAGACTATTTTAGACCTATTTTGTCCCGATAGTATTTTGAACTTTTCCTGTAGCACTAGAGATGGAAGGATCTTGAAAGTTCACTCAGACACAGACCTAGGTGAATTTAATTACTTGCCCAGAAGCTACACGTTGATAGATGGGTTTCTCTTCTAGTTGCCAGTTTTTCCCTTTACCTCTCACTCTCTTCAAAGATAATCTTTTTTCCATGGCACCATCTTAGTAACTACCTTTCCAAAAAATAGACCCCTATGTTCTTACTTCGAGTTGACATTTATTACTTTTCTCTGTTTAATTAATCATATTCTAGTTATCCCCTTTCCCTCAATTTCCCGTGTCCCTACCTTTTTTTTTGGCTGCTTCATATTCCCCTTGATGATGCTAGCTGTAGAGGTTTTATAGACTGGGGTGGGGCAGGGGGCTGTCTGAGACTTGCCTGCTGTTGGGACAGTGAGAAGCTGGGAAACTTGGTAGCCATGTTTCCTGACTCAGGTTCAGGACTGTTTCCCTGTTGGCTTGTAGGTTCTCTTCCCATCCTTGTAAGATTTTTTGATTAACTTCTGGTTAGTGGTGTTTAAATGATGTTAGGTGGGGCCCTGGGAGTTTCCAGGAGCTAAGACCTTATGAAATAGGAGAAGCACCTTCTTCAGCCAAATAGTTTTAAATTTCTCTGTCTTTGGAGAGCTGAGGGGAGGGGGAGATGTCCTTTTCTCTGTTCATTACTAATACCAGATTTTATAATAAATAATATATCTTGATGATTATCTTCATTAGTTGATAAACTTTAGCCTCTTAGATCGTAAAAAAGAAAAAAGCCACCCCTCTCGGTAGTCCCATTGTGTATCTTAAAAGCATTTGGTGTTGTGTCATACTAGTTTCATCATGCTGCCTCTTAGGCCATACAGTTTCCTTTGGGTTATATGACTCATATTAGTGAAGTACCCCTAAAACTTTATTTAAAATAGACATAGCCTTGGGGCACCTGGCTGGCTCAGTTGGTAGTGTGTGTGACTCTTGATCTCAAGATTGGAAGCTGTACAAGTTTGAGGCCCACGTTGGGTACAGAGTTTGGTGGCTCAGTTGGTTGAGCAGCTGCCTTCGGCTCGGGTCATGATCCTGGCGTCCTGGGATCGAGTCCCGCATCGGGCTCCTTGCTCGGCAGGGAGCCTGCTTCTCCCTCTGCCTCTGCCTGCCATTCTGTCTGCCTGTGCTTGCTCTCTCTCCCTCTCTCTCTGACAAATAAATAAAATCTTAAAAAAAAAAATAAAATAAAATAAAAAATCTTAAAAGTAAATAAAAAATTAAAATTGGCATAGTCTTTAAAATGCTGACTCCAGAAAATATTTTTAAATAAAATAGAGATGGTAGCAGTATTATGTTTTGGAGTTAGGAATTTCATATGCTGCTTATAGCATTTCTGTTATTTCTGTCTGGATTTCTGACCGGTGAAATTAATTGGTTGGTCACAGTCTGTTTGGCTTGTGGAAGACTCCACTGGCATTTTGAAAGCACCTCTCAGTTTTGTTTTTTTAACACCCAGACTAGAAACTTCTATTGTAGCTAGACTCTAGTAAACTAGTACAGTTATGTTACTTACTATAAAATAAGAAAACCAGGACTGTCAAGTCAGTCATAAAGTACTCCAGAGTGAGAGGTGAGATCTTACATGTAACCTAATTAGACCTCTTCATTTTTCAGATGTGACATTGGCTTAGTGAGGTTAGTTGCAGCCTGCCCAGAGTCTCAGAGCTACTTGATGGCAGACTTGGGAAGAAGGATCTAAGTCTGTCTCTCAGGCTGTATTCCTTGTGTTTCACTACATAACAGGTGAAGTGCAGCTGTTGAAAATACAATTCAGATATTTCTAAATGAGTCACAGTAACTTTAAAACTTTTTATACCTTGATTCTGTTTTTCCCCAACTTAAAGAACTCTGTAACTTCAGAGGCAGACCAAGGGACATTTTGGGGTAAACAGATCTAGGCTCAGATGTTCCCTCTGCATCTTGAGTACTTCATGCCTTTCATCAGCTCCCCTTTACATTCTATCTTGTTGCTCATGCTGTCTGCCTCCCACATCAGAAATACAGTGAAGAGGTCGATTGAAGGAGAGGCATTTGAACTTAAATTTTATTAGAAGACTGTGGGGAAAAAAAAGCATGGTTTTTGCAAATGCAGTTCAAGTGCAAGTTCTCGAGGCAGGAATTATGTTTAGCATCACTCTTAAGATGAATGCCCGCTTCTGATACAGTGTCAGTGGCTACTCTGATTTTAGTTAATTGAGTGATTATTATTATTTTTTAAAGATTTTATTTATTTTTTTATTTGACAGAGACCACAAGTAGGCAGAGAGGCAGGCGGGGAGAGAGGAAGGGAAGCAGGCTCCCTGCCAAGCAGAGAGCCTGACGCGGGGTTTGATCCCAGGACCCTGGGACTATGACCCGAGCCTAAGGCAGAGGCCTTAACCCACTGAGCCACCCAGGCGCCCCGAGTGATGATTTTTTAAATAGCCTTTTATTTTGGCATAATTCTAGTTTTACAGAAAAGTTAGAAAGACAGTATGGCAGTTCCCTTCTGTCCCTTCCATAGTTTTCCCCATCTTACGTTCTCATGGCGCGTTTGTCAACACGAAGACACTGCTGTTGGTACATTACTACTAACTAGACTCGGGACTCTTGGGATTTTACTACATGTCTCTGCAGTCTCCCCTGGTCTGTGACAGTTTCTCAGGCTTTCTTTGTTTTTTATGACCTTAGGAGTCTTGAAGAGAACTGGCCACTTACCTTTGTACTGTCCCCCAGTCTGGGTTTGTCTGATGCTTTTCCCATGAGACTGGGGTTATGGGTTTTAAGTAAGTGCCCTTGTCACATTGTATCATGGATCACATGACACCCACAGGGGATCAAGTGGTGATCTCACCTTCATCACTGGTGAAGGTATTGTTTGCCAGGTTTCTCTACTGTCAAATAACCCTTTCTCTCTTTCCATACTCTGTTCTTGGGAAGCAGGTCACTGTGTCCAGTTTACTCTTGAGGGTTGGTGATAGGAAGGAAGCTCCACATCTTGAAGGGAGTATCTACACTGATTAAGTGGAATTCTATGAAAGATTTGTCTCTTTCTTTCTTTCTTTTTTTTTTTTTCAAAGATTTTATTTATTTATTTGACAGACAGAGATCACAAGCAGGCAGAGAGGAAGGGAAGCAGGCTCCCTGCCAAGCAGAGAGCCCGATGCGGGGCTCGATCCCAGGACCCCGGGATCATGACCTGAGCCGAAGGCAGAGGCCTTAACCCACTGAGCCACCCAATACTACCTTCCTTTATTGGCTTAGATGATTCTGTCAAAATGCCATTATGTCCCCGCTTTTTTGAGCACCTCTTGCTTTATGGTGCTATAATATGCTCCAGGCTCATCCTATGTTTTCCCGGCTGTAGCCCTGGGATCAGCCGTTTCTCCAAGGAGCCCTGGTTCTTTTTACTGGAGAATGGTACATAGAATTAAGATCTGGATGCTGAGTGCCTCACTGGTACAGGGGAGTCATTGCTTCTAGGCCTTCTTGTGGTTGGAGCTAGGTCATATATGGGGGTGTGCCAAACCATGTTTACACACTTTCTGTAATTGTATCTCTGGCCACTTGTATTTATATTAAACTAAACCCACGTTCATACAGATATTTCTGACTAACTCCATACCACAGGGTTCATTTTTGGCCTACTTGCTTATCTATAACTTTTCTCTTTGAGAGTGAAAAACCTGTTTTCATCCACCCTGTTTACTTATTTGTTTATTCCCAGTGTGGATGTAAAGCACTTTCAGAATTTGTAAGCCATACCCCTGTGAGAAATGCATGTACTACCTAGAGTGTAGTGTTATCCGCATAGTGTAGATTCCACTTTTGATTTCTAGCCTTCCAGATTAGATTTTCATACAGTATATGCCTTTCCTTCTCTGATGCTGCTGCTTGTAATTCTAAGGGTGTGAGCTATCCATCAGTCTTTTTGAGTTGATCACCTTTGTCATTTTTTTAAGCTTTTTTAATTTATTTAACACAGATCACCAGTAGGCAGAGAGGCAGGTAGAGAGAGTGGGAAAGCAGGCTCCCTGCTGAGCAGGGAGCCCGATGTGGGGATCTATCCCAGGACCCTGAGACCATGACCTGAGCCAAAGGCAGAGGCCTAACCCACTGAGCCACCCAAGCGCCCCAACCTTTGTCATTTTCTGAGGCTACTGAGATGAATTCTGTCTTGGGAGGAACGTAGAAGAGTAATTACCTACCCAGACACAAGATTTCTCAGATGAACTTTCTGTTGCAGGTTGTGTGATTTCTCATTTTTTAAATACCAGTTACAAAGTTTTTATATTTACAGTAATACCTTAAAGACTGTACTGCATTGTATAGTCTCTTTATGCTTACTGAGCATGTGAGCACAGGCAGTCCTATGAGGACCCTATCCCTGAGGTAGCCGAATCCCTTCCTCTGGTTTCTGAAGAGTCCTGGCATTTCTCCACAATGTACTCTTGCCTGCCCTTAGATTTCTTTAGTAGGCAAGTTTTCTATCATTTTTAGTTAATTTATACTTTCGAGTGAAATGGCTTGTAGGGGGCTAGACTTTTACTAAAACTGAAGCTTTTAAAATTTTGTTTTATTTGGCCAAATAGAGAAGAATTATATATACATTTATGGCACTTGTATTTGATAAATTTATCTCTTTCCAAAGTCTTTTTATAAGCCAAAACTTTGCTGAAGCTGTATTTTATATTGGAGACATTTTAGTTTTTAAATTCTTACAATCAAAATCTCTTTGGCATTCTAAAGTTAGAAATTCCTTCAGGTTCTGTTTGTTTTCCAGTCCAGAAAATGTTTTAAAAATAGCTGCTTTGTGCTAATGTTGGAATGTTCCTAGAAAGTAAATGTGTTCCTTTGACTCTACAGTCTAGAGCATGTTTGGAGAGGATTCAGGAGCTGGAGGACTTGCTTGCTAAAGAAAGAGACAACTCTCGGCGCATGCTGTCCGACAAAGAGCGAGAGATGGCGGAAATAAGGGATCAGATGCAGCAACAGCTGAACGATTATGAGCAACTTCTAGATGTAAAGTTAGCCCTGGACATGGAAATCAGTGCTTATAGGAAGCTCTTAGAGGGCGAAGAAGAGAGGTAAGCACCTTGGGTGTCACTCTACCTCACAGTCTACATCTTGCCCCCACCTTTTTTATGTAAAGAGTAGTAACTAGGTTTGGGCCTTTGCAAAAATTTTATTTTAACATTTAAGGCAACTTTAAATATTTTCTCTGTTATTTTTTAACACCTAGGTGTAGTGGTAAATAGGTATGGATCATATTTCTACCTAAACAACAACAGATATTGTTTAAGCAGTCTTATTATTATTATTTTAAATGCTGGACTTTTGCAAGATATACAGTCTTTTTCTTGAGCTTTTGATTATTTAATATGTTGTAAAATACTTGATTTGCTTAAAGAGACTTTATAGTCATTTTTCAAATCAGGTTAGTGTATAAGTCCTTTGACACCTGTTAGAAAAGTTTCAAAGGGAATGTGTCTGATTGAGAATGAGAAGCGATTGAGTTTCATTGTTACATACATAGTGATTGTAATTTTGTAAAAAGAAAACACAGGTATGAAAAAATTAGGACAAGCCTATGAAACATAACAGTGATTGTGGTGGGGGTGGTGGTCAGTGGGCTGGTTCCTTCCCGTTTTTTCCACACTCCTGCATTATGATTATATTCTGTTCCTAGGGAAAACATTCAAATTATTACTTTTTAAAAGAACATTGTAATGCACATTCTAGCGCAAATAAACTTATCTTAGTTAAGATGTGTTGGTCTTGTGCAGCACATCTTCAGTAATGTTTTGCTTTAGAAATGTATGTGCAGGAAAAAAATGCATGTGCAGGATATTAATACCCTTGTTTCTAAAGTAGGAAAGGCACAGGTGTCTCATAAATGAAATGTTTGTTTTTTCCATGTAGACTGAAACTCTCTCCAAGCCCTTCCTCTCGTGTGACAGTGTCCCGAGCATCCTCGAGTCGGAGCGTGCGCACAACTAGAGGAAAGCGGAAGAGAGTCGATGTGGAAGAGTCAGAGGCGAGCAGTAGCGTTAGCATCTCCCACTCTGCCTCAGCCACTGGGAACGTGTGCATCGAAGAGATAGATGTTGATGGGAAATTTATCCGCTTGAAGAACACTTCCGAACAGGTGCAAAATAGACCCCCTTTTTTCCAGGAAGGCTTTGCTAGCTGGTAGATCATTTTCCAATTGTCTTAATTCCTCAGACTTCATTTGGTTTCAGTAGCCTTCACAAGAATGAGTTTCCCTCCTCCTTTTTACTTACAATTTCTTGAGTATATGTTCAAATAGGAAGAGGAGATAGTACACTTAGTGGTTTAAAGTGTTTCTCCTTAGCATTTCTTTATGGAGACAGAGCTGTATTTCACACTTGGTCATTCTCGCACAGTGGCCTTCCCAAGGATGAGGTCCTGTTATTCCCTGCCCTAGCCCAGACTTGTGGAAAAGTTGGAATTGTGAGTGTAAATGGGAGATACTCTTTCACAGCTGTTAATGTTGGTAAAGGAAGGAAATGTGAGCCCAGACTCGGATATGTGCAGGGAGTATTTTTCTCTCTAAATGATGGAATGAACACTAATGATTTAATTTGTATGAAGAACAGTATGGAGCCTTATCTTGAAATTATTTGTTTAAAAGTAAACAAAATATTCATTGGGAATTCTGAGGTTTCGAGCTGGGATCTTCAAGAGTACAGTATTGAAGGTTCTCCCTGGCTAGGCATCATGGAGCTGGAGGTTGTGGAGGGGTGTGAGATGATGCTGGAAGGCAGGTCTGAGGGTTCCGTGGAGGTGCAGTGGGATGGATGTCACTTTCTGAAGCATTCAGATTCAGAAGTGTTCAGGATTTGTCACATGTTGTTTGTGAAAATTACACCTTTTCTCCTCTGTCCTGTGTGTGGATGAGTAAATGATTTGGCTGGGCAAAGGAAAGCTAGCAGTTCACATACTAAAGAGAACAGGCTCCAAGCCCTCTTAGTCATGACTTTAAAAGTAAGAGTAGTCTCTGCTGCTCCCTTGTTGTATTTTGGCTCTTTTCAAAAGGCGTTAACAGCCCCGTGTTGAGTTACTCTAAAGCTGGCTTTCAGCTTGGTTTATTCTTGTCTTTGAGTTAGAGATGGGTATAGATTAGTGCATCTAGTTATTTTTTTTATTTTTTATTTTTTTAAAGATTTTATTTATTTATTTGACAGAGAGATCACAAGCAGGCAGAGAGGCAGGCAGAGAGAGAGGAGGAAGCAGGCTCCCTGCTGAGCAGAGAGCCCGATGCGGGGCTCGATCCCAGGACTCTGAGATCATGACCTGAGCCGAAGGCAGCGGCTTAACCCACTGAGCCACCCAGGCACCCCCATCTAGTTATTTTAAATACCCTGCACCCTTCCTCAGGTGCCAGGCAGCCCTTGCCAGCATGGAGCCAGAGGTGATAACCATCCCTTGGGACTGGTCATTGTATCACTGACCCTTTTTAGCCCCTATGCTTTGAGGAAGGGAAGTTAAGTATGGGCAGAAGTGGCATAGAAGAAAACGGTTATATTTTCTTCCATCTGTTTTTAAGCTTATGTGTCTATTTTTGTTTTGTTTTGAGATTTTATTTATTTATTTGAGAGACAGAGAGCAAGAAAGAGCATGAGTGGGGTTAGGGATGGGGAGAAGCAGGCCCTCCACTGAGCAGGAGCTCGACGCCAGTCTTGATCCTGAGACACAATCCCGGGACTCCATCCCTGGACTCCAGTATCATGACCCAAGTCGAAGGCAGGCATTTAACCAACTGAGCCACCCAGGCACCCTTATGTGTCTATATTTTTAAAGCTTAAAGTAATCAAATACTACATGTTTCTAATTGTGATTATGACTGCTAGATTGTATTGTAAATTTCAAAGACCAACCCAATCTAGCAGTGAATATGAACCATTTAGTTTGGTTCACATCCCTTCTCTTCTAGGTTTGTCTTCTTTAAAATTAATTACCTTAATATTAAAACTGCAGCATTATTGAAGATAGTGTTTTGCTGAATGATGAAACCATGTTTTCTTCTTATGGTAGGAAGATGTGAATCAAGAGAAGGCAGCCACAGAGCTATCGTAGCTTAACTATCTGTGTAAATTCATTTGATTACCCATCACTTTCTGTATACTTGATGTGACCTTGTTTTACTCTGTTCATAAATAGGATCAGCCAATGGGAGGCTGGGAAATGATCAGAAAAATTGGAGACACATCAGTCAGTTACAAATATACCTCAAGATACGTGCTGAAGGCAGGCCAGACTGTTACAGTAAGTGAATTTAATCATCATTTAATTTAACTTCACTGTCTTAACTAACAGTTAAAGTGACTCAAGAAAATTTTTGACTTAAAGAGAAGTATTTTAGAATTGAGCATTAAAACATCTTTGACACGATTAGGGAATTATAAGTGCTATTAAAGATTTTAAAAATTCTATCTTATTGAGAGAGGTAATTGACTATTAAAAGTGAAAGTATTGACCTTTGAATTCTTTTTATTTTGTCTACTCCAGTAGATATAAAACAGCTGTCTCTTGACTGACAGTTGTAGCCCAGTCTGATTCAGGAGATACCGCTTGGCATAAAGAACTATTAGGATAATCTGTCAGTGCTAAGGTACGCCTTAACGTGATAGTCATCAGCTGTGGGTGACCCTCAGCATCATCTGGGTAGTGTTCTGGTGTCCAGACCCCACATCACCCTTAGTCATCATCTCTGGTGTTGGATTAGGGACTCACATTTTGAACAAAAATTAGTAAGTGATAGGTCCTGTTGTAAAGAATGACTTTTTAAAACCTATTTTAGAGAGGGTCACGTGGTTTTTACATAGTATTCAAGTTTCTAGATTTATTTATTTATTTATTTTTGTAAAAAGATTTTATTTATTTATTTGACAGAGAGGCAGGCAGAGAGAGAGAAGCAGACTCCTTGCTGAGCAGAGAGCCCGATTTTGGGCTTGATTCCAGGACTCCAGGATCATGACCTGAGCTGAAGGCAGAGACTTTAACACACTGAGCCACCCAGGCGCCCCTAAGTTTCTAGATTTAAAAAGAGATGGGCTTTTGGCACTCTGACTCTCCTGTGAGTTCTAAACAGTTCACTGTTGCTGTGTTCTGAAATGCCACATCTTTAAAAGTCAGTAAATATAGCATACTTTTTAGAAAAGTAGCTTCATTGAGCAAATACAAAATTTTTTTACTTTTACTTAGTAAGTAGATTTTACAAACAATGTGTTGACTTTGATATAGATGTGAAAGAAGTCCACATTTTTATTCCTGAAAGATACAGAAGTAATGATCTCCTTTTATCAGTTCCTTTTAAAAATATTAAACACGTATTTTTTAAAAATTATTTTTATTAACATATAATGTATTATATGCCCCAGGAGTACAGGTCTGTGAATCATCAGGCTTACACACTTCATAGCACTCACCATAGCACATGCCCTCCCCATTGTCCATAACCCAGCAACCCTATCCCTAAACCCCCACACCACAGCAACCCCCAGTTTGTTTTGTGAGATTAATAGTCTTTTGTGGTTTGTCTCCTTCCCAGTCCCATCTTGTTAAACACATATTTTATGTGTTTAAAATTTATGATTGATACACATCTTACTTGGTGTTAAAGATCAAAGGTTCAAATTGGTTAAGACTTCCTTAAATAGTGTGTCATAGAGCTTGATACCCACTGTGAAAATATCAGATGCTAATTTTGTAATGGTAAAAAATGGGAAAAATATCCTAACCACACTTTCCTTTCTTCTTTTCAGTAATTATTATAGTGAGAGAAAATTGTTCAGTCCTATTATGTGTCTAATGGAAGCTGCATAATGTGATGGAAAGAATCTGACATTTTAATTCAGAAGATTCAGATTTGAGTGTGCTCTCTATCTCTCTAAAGTAATATGAAACCATTATGCCAATCATCTGCTTTTTCCACTAGATATAGTTCCTCAGGGACCAAATAGATATATATACTATAGGTCTAGTGGAGAACTCAGTTATCATATGAAATGTAATTTATTTATTTCTTCCTTCCTTCCTCCCTTCCTTTCAGTAGCTAGCATTAAATGAGATAAGAAGCTCTCTGGAACATGGTTGTGATAACTAATCTTACTATAAAATTGTACCAGGCAATAGCAAAGATCTATATATACATATATATATTTCTCTTATTTGTGTTCTGGAATTTTATATATATATATATATATATATATTTGAAATTTTCTTGTAGCCACATTAAAGAGAAGTAAAAAAAGAAAGGTATGAAATTAACTTTAGTACTATATTTTATTTAACTCAATGTATCCAAAATACTCTTCCTGCAACATGTGACCAATATAAAAATGTATTAGCCAGATACTTTACCTTTTGTTTTTTCTTTTTTTCTTTTTTGGACTCAGTGTTCAAACTTACGGATAGCCTCACAGTACATCTCCATTTTGACTAGTCACATTTCAGATGCTCAGACCATGTATAGCTGGCATATTGAATAAGGTAGCTCTGGAACAGAATAGCTTCAGATTAAACGACCCAGTAGGATTGTCAACATTTTATGATTATTATTAACACTAAACCAACTATGATTCCATAGGAACCATGGTGAAAAAGTGTTGCTTAAACTTAGGAAGACACTAACATTCCATATGACCTAACAGCCCAGATTCAATTGCTTTTTGTTTTACCTCAGTAAACACTCCCTGTCGCTTCCTAGTTACAATGCTGATGGAAGATCTCTCAGCTTCAGGTGGGCATCTGAAGGGGACAGGCTCCCTTCTAATCAGAAATTCATAGATTTTTCTCCGCACCTAAAAAAAATACCTACCAATACTATTTCTAGTCTACCTGTTGCCAAGATGTGTCCATTTATATTGTGAAATAATTTGTGGGATGTAAAACTTTTCTTTTTTCGTATGGTCTTTTAGAAACCTTTAAGACCAGGTAGTATCCTGTAGGTAGTATCCTGTAGGTAGTATCCCTACAGATGAGGACATCGAGGCTGGTAGAGTTGTAGTGATTTGTCCAGGGTTCACACCTAGGTTTTCTGACTCACATTTTCTCCACTCTACCAGTACTCTCTTGCCAATAAAATGCATTAAAAATATGGTAGAATTCCCTTGCTTCTGAAAAAGGAAAAGCAATTGTTTGTTTGCCTATTTCAGTAGTAGTCCTGCTTATCATTGATTAATGGGTTATTCGTTCATTCCCTGCACGCATTGTGGAGTTCAGCCGTAGACACTCCTGGGGTATTGTGACACTGCCCCTCATTGGAGACATACCAGTTTCTATAAAGAATATTCTAGATGGGCTGTCTGATGCAGATTTTTTGAGAGGAGTTAGTAGGATCTCTTCATTGACTGCTCTTGACAGCTGAAAGATACTGTTGGAGTGGGTCAGAGGGCTCCATTCTGGAAGAATGGCCCATAAAACCCTTAACTGGGTGCTGACAGGGAGAGCTAATCCTTGCTCAGTGACCCAGCCCTGCTGTGCAGTTAATCCGTTATTCTTCACAGCAATCCCGCTTCTGTCCTATTTTATGGATAATGAGAATAAGGCCACTTGGCACACATTTTGACGTGTTGAGGGCTAGGAGGTGAATGTAGACAGTGTTATCTCAGATCCCTGGGCATCAGCATTCCCATTTATTGGATGGGGAGGCTGGGGCCTACGTAGGCACTCTTGGACCCACGGGTAGTTCTACAGCGAGTCTGAAGCTGGGACACAGTTCTGAGACTTAGAATTAGGAGTTCAGGGTTCTTCATTATGTTGCTGTCAGGAAGATTTGGGAGGGCTGGATTCTTGGTGGACTGATATTCTTTCTTTTTTCTAGATCTGGGCTGCAAATGCTGGTGTCACAGCCAGTCCTCCCACCGACCTCATCTGGAAGAACCAGAACTCATGGGGCACTGGCGAAGATGTGAAGGTTATATTGAAAAATTCTCAGGGAGAGGTAAGGCCATTTTGTCAGTACCACTCCAGTGTCTGTTCCACTTGAAAGTTCTTTGTGCAGGTGTGATATCTTTTCAGCAGTCACATTGAAATGTGAAGTAACTGATTGCTTACACCAGGCCAAGGCTGCTGAGTAAATCAAAGTGAAGAGGACTTCACATTTTAGGAGTGAAATGGGAATGTATTGTGGAGCACTGAACATGAGCACAGGCTCTGGTTTCTGCCTCTGTTGCCCTCTGGGTTTGTGACTTTTGGCAAGTTCCTTGACCTCTCTTAGTCTTCTCATTTCGAAATGGTGGATAATAATAAAGCAAGTCACAGAGCTGTGATAATACTAATGTAATGAGTATAATATAAAAGAGATACTCATTGGGAAACACTCAGAATGTATATATCTGGCCTTTGGTAACTATGTTATTAGCTATTAGCTATGTTCCTAGCTCTCAATGTTTGTGAAACTCTTGAGTTTGAAGATTTTGGAGTGTACCTCTGCTTGATGGCTGTGTTTTCAACATGTCAGTCCTAGATTCTTATCAAAGAATGTTCCCTACCCTTACTGTCCCATCAAGACTCCCATGCCGTATGCACGCATGCATACCTGCCCTCCAGAAATGGGGCTGTGCCAGGGAGGGAGTGGGTGCAGGTCCACTTGCAGTTTCCCCTTTGGGTTTCTTTCTCTGCTCCCGTGATATCAGCTGCAGACCCCTTAACCCTGTCTGGTGCTTGGCCCGTTGGCCTCTTTCACTAGAGTCCTAAGCACATCATGGGCAAGGACCTATTCTGATTTTCCCTGGCACAGAATAGGCCTTCAGTAAGAATTTCCTGGCTAAAAAATTGTAAAAATTAAACACAGACCCTCCCTTAAGTTCAGAGAAATAAAATAACTAACAGCATCTGCTGTAGGTGTTTGCATTCCGAGTCCCATGCCTGGCGGTCCTCCTGTCTGTCCCTCACCAGGCGTGTCTACTGATCTTCGGACTGCTCTTTGTCTGGAATCCTTGTCTACTGGGTGAGGAGTTCCCTTGATCTCAGGCTGAGCTGGGAAGGGAAATGGCCTGTGATTCTTTCACTGTCAACCTCAGCACAGTTGTGCGAGATTTGGGGGGCGGCTCTGGGGTATTCATCCCCGATACTCAGCCTGGTTCTCAGGGGAGCAGCGTTGTTGACCCATGCCGTCGGTCACTTGTAGGCTTCCTCCTGATCTCTCTGCGGAAACCCTTGCTTGTTTCTGTCTCTGCACGTTGGGGTCCTTCCTCTGTGGCCACTGCCGCTGCCCTGTTGCAAGGATGGTGGCTCCAGTGCTGGGCACTCCCCTGACGTTGGCGTTGACAGAACACGGCTCTCTCCACACGTGGTTGAGTGGCGATCTGCTCAGGTCCAGAAGCCCTGTGATGAGGGACCCTGGCTGATGGAGCAGGCTTTAGTGAGCCCTGGGATCCAGGCCTCATCTTGCCGTTTGTTTCTCTGTGAAAATGTGTTCGGGGTACAAGTGATCCTGTAGGAGTTTAGAATGTAGCAGGTTGAAAATCCCCCAAAATATCCCCCTCTCTCTCTGCCTGCCTCTGCCTACTTGTGATCTCTGTCTGTCAAATAAATAAATTAAAAAATCTTAAAGAAAAATTAAAAAAAAAAGAAAGAAAGAAAGAAAGAAAGAAAATCCCCCAAAATAGATGGTAGATACCGTGATGGGGATGGGGCTTGAGGTGGTATTAGAGTGACATCTCCGTAATGCTAACTAGAGCAAACTAGAGCTCAGGTTTTCCTTCATAATTTAAATCTGTGAATATTAAATTATTTGGTTGGTTGGTTTGTCTGTTCTTTTTAACCAACTTCTGTCTTCCGCTAGCTGGGCTCTGTTAAGTGGCTTCTATCAGAAATGAAAATATCATGAATACAATTTTGGGTTGTTTTTTTTTTTTTAAAGATTTTATTAATTTGACAGAGAGACACACAGCAAGAGAGGAAACACAAACGGGGGAGTGGGAGAGGGAGAAGCAGGCTTCCCATTGAGCAGGGAGCCCAGTGTGGGGCTTGATCCCAGTACCCTGGGATCATGACCTGAGCCAAAGGCAGCTGCTTAATGACTGAGCCACCCAGGTGCCTCATGAACACAGTTTTTACGTCTGTGGTTGTCAGACAAATACATTTGGAATTTATTTCTTTAATTCTGAAACTTTTTATTAGTAGGTCCCAGGCCATATTTGCAACAATCCATAATTACCACCATAGAGACCATTGTTCTGTAGGATTGTAGATAATTAGCTTAAGTCAGTTTAATTTTTTATGTAAATTTTCCTCTTGCTGAGGCATTGGAAGTGTCAGAAAACGTAATTAAACTGTCTGTAATGAGACTATACGGGCTCACACAACCAAAAATCCAGAGATAGTGGACTTGATCCAGTGGCTTACCCAGTGTCCTCAAGCATCTTCTGTGTCCCTGTTTTCAGAGTGTCTCTTTGGTTGAGGCAGGATGAGTGCCGGATGCTCCTGGAGGTGCCTTGTTCGAGGTTGGTTCTTTGTGGGAAAGAGCTTCATTCCCCGTGAGTTTTCCATCTGGGGCTTTACTTACATGGTACCAGCCTGGGTCACAGGCTCACCTCTAAACCAGTCCCTGGAGTCTGGAGGACAGAGTTAGCTTGAGCTGCCTTCTCCCCTCCAGTAGCTTGAGCTTGCTCTGCTCCTATGACTGTGTGTCCCATCTCTCTAGGAGAGATGGGGACCCAGCTAAAACTGGGAGCTTTCACTGACAAATGAGGATGGGAATAGTGGACAACTAACAACAGCAAATGTTGACATGCTAAAATAGAATGTCTGTCTGTCTTTCTTTTTAAGATTTTATTTATTTGTCTAGTGGAGAGAGAGAGAAGGAGAGAGAGAGAGAGAGCACAAGCTGGAGGAGTGGCAGAGGGAGAAGCAGGCTCCTGAGATGCAGGACTTAATCCCAGGGCCCTCGGGTCATGACCCGATCCAAAGCCAGAAATTTAACTGACTGAACCACCCACCTGTCTCTAGAATGGTTTTGTTTTTTCTTTTTCTTTTTCTTTTTTTTTTTTAAAGATTTTTATTTATTTGTCAGAGAGAGAGAGCATAAGCAGGGGGAGCGGCAGGCAGAGGGAGAAGCAGGCTCTTTGCTGAGCAAGGAGCCTGACGAGGGACTCCATCCATCCCAGGACCTTGGGATTATGACCTGAGCCAAAGGCAGATGCTTAACCGACGGAGCCACCAGGGCGTCCCTAGAAAGTTTTTCTGTGAGGGAATTAAGAAAGCCATCTCTCTGTACCTTCTGAAATATAGTCATAACTGAAACTTGTATATGTGAATGACAACTTAAGTGTACAGAGATATCATAGTTTAACCGTCGGCTCTTCCACCCACAAAAACCGCTCTGATCTGTATGTAACATTTGCTGATCTCTGTGGTGTGGGTATCCTGCACTACCACTGTGGTGACTTCAGGCTTGTCAGCATGTCGTTACCGCACAGAGCTGGCAGAGGTGAACATGTCAGGTGGCTTCAGTACACTCCTGAGTTGTGTACTTTATGTGTGCAAAGCTTTAATAGGGACCAACTGATAGTACATTTTGTAGACTATGTGGGTCTTTTAGGGTACTTGATAGGGTTCGATATCTTGCTGAGAGGAAATTTTTGATAAAGACATCTATCTATTAGCACCTTGACTAATAACAATTTCCTGGGCCTCACTCTCCCAATGATTTTTGGTTCTAAATTTGTTTTATGATTTTCTATCATTTTTTAACATTTAGCACACTCATTTTCTATACAGGCTTTCTGCATTACATTAATTGGTTTTTAAGTGTTGTCAAATGAAAAGTACTTAACCATATGCTTACACTAAAAGTAGTTAAATTGAATTAATTTGTAATTTGTTGGGAAAGTTGCTTTTTCTGAGTTTCACATTTGAGGACAATATTCTTATGTACCTTAAGAGCCCACATTTCCAGATGAGGTGTCTACACTGGTCACCAGCTGCCTGAGCTGGAATGCAGGAATTCTCTAGCAGATTTTCTTTGACTTTTCTTTCCTCATTTTAGGATGAATTTTGGAAAACTGGGTACTCTAAGAACTTTCTGAGAATTCTTTTTCTGTTTTATATGCTGCTATCCCCCAATTGATCTCTTACTTCAGAGCATTATAATTGACCTAGACTCACATGCTTTTTTGTCCGTGTGGGTTTGGTCAAAGCAGGCTGATATTTATGAAATGGCTATTTGTGTGTGTAGGCACTGACTGAGATCCCAGAACTGAAGTTTCTGACTAATGGAAACTCTCAGAATAGTCCATCTTATTTGTCCATGCAACAATAATCAAGATTCCCCAGAAAATACTAGTGTACACTTTGCTTCATTTATAAAATATATCCTTAGACATATTTAATGTGGAGCTCTCATTTGTATGACATGGTTTTTGGTTTTCTTTCTTTGCCATTTTAAACTAGCTGGTTGCGTGTTAGATTCCAGATAAGCTTTTACTGATGTAATCTTAGCATCTTCATGCATGGAGTTCTCTTTCTTGAGTGACCTTAGGATCTGGTACAGAGTAAGGTGAGCAGCTCTGCGGCTCTCTGTGGGACACACTCATGTACTTGCTGGTCAGCCTTTTGCTTACACAGAGACATGGCTGCATCGTGCGAGTCAGCCTTCTCTCCAGGAGAGTCAGCTGTACGCGAGCCTTTCGGCAGGGAATGGAAGTCGTTCATTCTGTCTTAGCTCCAGTGAGGGACGGGCCTGTTTTCTGTGTGGAATACGTTGGAGCTTCCCCACTAATGTGAAGAAGGGAGGGCTCATCTGTCTTGATTCCATTTCCCAGGAGGAACCAGTTGCTGAAGGTGGAGTGTTGCCACCATGGTCCCCGAGATCACAGCATTTGGCCTTCATTGTCATTTTAGTCAGCATTTATTTAGTACCTTCTTTCTGCTAGGAGCGTGGATCTTGAAGCTGAAGTCTTGGGGAGTGTTATAAAGAATCCAGTGTGCCACACGGTTCCCAGAGCTCTTAGTAACAGAACGGAATCAAAAGCATTGGAAACTTTGCAGCAGGTGTTTCCCATTGGACTCCAGGAGCTCCCCTGCAGGGAATATTGAAGATCTCAGAACAGCTACCAGTTATGCAAAATTTCCTGCCCAGTAGCTAAAGCTTTCGAGGAACCACTGTTTCCTTTTTAAAAAAATAATCCCTACTGTAGGAAAGGTGCTCTTTCTAAAAGTTCGGCAAAGCAAAGTTCCCTCTCCCTGACTGCTTTTGTGATTTTTCAGTATGGTTTTAACTTAAGTTGGAGCCACTCTTGTTTTCAGGAGGTTGCTCAGAGAAGTACAGTCTTTAAAACCACCATACCTGAGGAGGAGGAGGAGGAGGAGGAAGCACCCGAAGTGCTTGCAGAAGAAGAACTTTTCCACCAGCAGGTATTACTTTCACATATTTAAGTTTTATTGACAGAAATAGGGAAAAACCAAAATCAATAGTGAGGTGGTTTTTTTTTTTTCCCCTGTTACTTGCTGAACCATGTAAGTGATTGGCCAGTTGGTGTTGGTTCGTTTTTCCTGAGGGTGTTAGTCAAGATAGCACATTAGAGCGTGGGAGAATACATTAGCACATCTTTTAAAACATTTGTTTTCTAATGATGTCACATTTCAGTTTTGTTTTATAGTGTACCTAGTATGTTGAGGTAGGGCCTGTATATCACTTACAAATATGTATGTATGGGTTGGAATGCATGCTCAAAAAAGAGTTCTGTGAGAGAGAAGTTTAGATCACTAACTTAGAGTATCTGCATATAAACTTTAAAAACCAGAGTAATACTCAACTGCAGTGGGAAACAAAATCCTTGCTATATTAGGTTTCTAATCATCTAATTACAAGATAGATTTTAGCTGATGCTTGGGCTTTTGAGAGCACTTGAAATAAAGAAACTCCAAATTTGATTTTAATTAATTAAATTGGAATTATTAATAAGTAATGAGCGTTCAGTTTATGTTCTCAAGCTGTTTGAGTCAGATGATTAATCAGAATTCTTACCCTTATCCTTGTAAGACTTTGTATCTGCAAATTTATAAATCTCTGTTTTACTTCACTGGCCCTAGTCCTACTCCAAAAAACATTCTTGTATGTGGTTAGCCCCCAGGGTTGAGAACCACTGGAAGTGGGTTGTATGAGGTAGAATGAAGTTTTGCATACTTCCTCATACATTTTGGAGGACTATTTAAGAACAGATACTTTAGGTTTAGCTTGAACAAGAAAACAAGGACAAGATCCATTTCCTACCCTTGCTGGAAAGCGTTATAACAACTGGAAGTACAGTAACAGTGTAAGAGTGGTCTCAGTGCGGGACAAGTGGCTCACAGTAGGAGTTGGAGCAGGCAGATGCCAGAGACAAGGCCACAGGAAGAGTTAAGATCTCCAGGAAGTGTGCTTGTGTGGTGTTCTGAAGGACTGGCAGTGTTCTGAGTATTGAGGACAGGCATTGGTGTTCTGTGGATATTTGAGTTACATGTTGGCTGCCTTAACATATACCCCAGAGCTTAGTGCTGTAGACCAGTTTCTTACTTGCCGTGATGGTAGTTTGACTGGGCTCAGCTGGGCACTTAGTTCTTTTGGTCCACGTGATGGAAAGTGAATTAATGCTGAGGTTGCATTCAGCTGAGATCATGGCTGGGGCTGGAAGGTTCTCCCTATTTCTCTCCATATTCCTTTATCTTTCAGTAGTTTAGCCCAAGCTTAATTATAACATAGCAGCTGGCTTCCAGGAGGGTGAAAAGGATCTCTAAAAGGCAAGGCTCATATTCTCATAGCCGAAGTGAGTCTCTAGGCCATCTCCAGTCCCAGGTGAGAGTAAATAGTCTTCAGCTCTTGATGGGAGGAGTGGCAGAGTCTGTGATGGTCCTTTGTTCACCACAGGGGATGTGTCAAGACTTGGGCACCAAGCGTATCTGTCCAGTTGTGCCGGAGGGTGTGTGTCAGACATACAGGAAATGGGAGCTTGGCAGTAATTGTGCAGTCGGGATGCCTGGGCAGGTAGCGTCTGCACACTGCTGAGCCAGGGAGACCCTGAGACCGAATGCGCAGTCGACTCGAGAAGGCAGACTGCAGAGACGTGGAGGGACTGTGTGCGTGGAGGTTCATGGAGATGCAGGGACGGAACTTGAGTGGGGAGAGAAGGAAAAGAGGTCAGATGGGTGAGGCTTTTAGCTTTTGTGATCAAGGTAGGTAGTGACTTCAAGGTTTAAAAGAGGGAAGATGAAAGAGTAGATATTTTGACTTTGTATTAGAGAATTGGTCCAGTCGCCTTTCGAATTGATTAGAGGTGGGTTTTTTGTGACCTTCAACAAGCCAGTTTCAGCCCAGTCCGGCAGTAAGTCACAAGTTGGACTGTGAGGGAGGGAGCCATTTTGACTTCACATTTGAGGGTGAAGCCAGAGCACATGCTCTGGGATGTGTAAGCGGAGGACCCAGCCCGTCAGGGTCCCTGATGTGGTTCCGTATGGAACCTGCTGACCTCTTGTTTCCCAAGTTATAAAAGGAGGTTATTTACTGAACAGCAGCTTTCAACTTCAGCTGCATATTATAATTACTTAGGGAGCTTTAAAATTACATATAAATAGATACACTTCCCCATTTAAATGAGAAATTCTCATTTAGTTGGTCTAGGGACCTAGATCAGATTTTTTTTTTTTTAAGCTCCTCTGGATCCGAATGTGCAGCTGGAGTTCAGTGTCGCTGTTCTCAAATTTGTTGGAAGGAGTCTGTAAGAAAAGGTTAGAAAGGGTACGTGAGAGATGATAAGGATTCATTCACAGTCAGGTAATACGGATTTGTCCTGTCTCTGCCTTAGTTGAAAGTACTGTTATCTACTTTCTTAGCACTGATCTGTCTTTCTCCTTTGCCTCATCAGGGAACCACAAGAGCATCCAACAGAAGCTGTGCAATTATGTAGACTTCTCAAGTCAACAGTCTTCCTCCAAATAAAGAAGTATGGTAATCCTTACCAACATGCAGTGCAGAGCCTTCTCAGAAGCACAGAATATTTTTGTATTTCCTTTATGTGAATTTTTAAACTGCGAATCTGATGGCCTTAATTTCCTTTTTTGACACTGAAAGTTTTGTAAAAGAAACCATATCCATACACTTTGTTGCAAGATGTGAATTATTGACACTGAACTAACTGTGTACTGTTTGGGAAGGGTTCCTCAAATTTTTGACATTTTTTTGTATGTGTGTTTTTTTAAGTTCTTATGAGAAGGGGAGGGAGGGTAAATAAACCACTGTGTGTCTGGGTATAATCTGAAGATTGCTCCATCTAGATTAGCAATCTGCTCTTGATTACTCTCTGCTATATATAACGGTGCTGTGAGGGGGGGCATTTTTCAATATATCAAACTTTTGTACTGAATTTTTGTAATAAACAATCAAGGCTACAAAAAATTTTTTTTAATAGAAAAGAGAAATTTTGTAAGAAGGCAATATTAACCTAATCATCATGTAAGCACTCTTGGATGAAGGATTCCACAAAACTTTGTTTTATGGTTACTTCTCTTAGATTCTGAATTCATGCGGGGATGGGGGGTGGGAGGGAAGGGTTTCTCTTAAAACGCATTAGCTGTGTTTTTAAAGATAGTGTAACTTGCTTTAATTTCCTATGTTACATTAACAAATAAACGCTGTTTTAATATTAATCTACTGTCTTTTTTAACTTTAGTTAAAGCCTGATTTGCGGGGGAAATACTATCTTGGTTTTGCTTTTCATAAAAATAATTTGGCTGCTTGTTTAGGCTAGTTGGTTTCTTTAAGCTTTGATGATGAGGAAGATAAATAGACTGTATTTGTGTTCTGGTGTCTTCCCCACCCCTTTTCAGTACTCTGTTGTCATTACTAACGGTAGTAACGATAATAAGAGCAGTGGTAATAGCTAAGGTTTTGGAGCCAGGCCTTGTGCGCAGTGCTTTATATTTTTGAGCTTATTAACAATAAGACCGTTCAAAATCACTTCACATAGGAAAGCCAAACAGGAACAGGGACAGTGGCAAAGGATGCTGAGGAAGACATTCCTCTCAAAGGAAGAAGATGGAGATAATACCTAGAATCTAGTTTGACTGTCCTGTAAAGTAGAGAAGAGATACTGAGTAACAGGGACCTTCTAGGGGATGAAGGTGTGAGTGCTCTGACGTAGGTAGGTGTGTGCTGTGGGCCGCTTGGTTGTGTGTGGGGGTGACTAGGCCGTCATTTGTTAGGGGCTTGGGGCGTTTTTGTCATGAGATTGCTTTAGCCAAGTATGTTCATCTTAGAGAAAGTGGAAAGTCTGGACAATCCTTAGAGCAGACAGATGATCAGTTTCGGAAGCCAACCCAGAGTCAGTGTTTGGTTTTCCTTTAAAATATTCCTGCGGGAAGCTGTGCAAAGACTACCAGCTTTCCCTTGAAAATAACTCACAAAGTCTCAAAATTACTGTGCTCTGCAGATTTACTGCAGACTCTGGTGCTGTCACAGACACAAGATAAATGCCGGCGGGGGGGGGATGCTCTGTCTGGTGAAGCAGATAAAATGATCACTTCTCAACACAGATGGATCTTCAGAATGAGAATGTCCCTGTGGATGGCCAGCCACGGCTTGGAACCGTTTTGCCACAAGATGGGGTTCTTGTCCTCAGAATACACTCGGGATACTTTACTGCTGGGTAAACGAGGTGCTGGAAGGCACACTTGCAGGAGGTAGGTGTTAGGAAGCATTGGCGCCTGTAACCTGGACGCGTCGTGCCTGCTCCAGTGACACAGATGTCCGTCTCGTGAGTTAGAGTGAAAATCCAGGCCCTGTTAGCAAAGGGTGTGATGTCCCTGGACGTGTAGCAAGCCAGACACTTACTCAGTCTGACAATGTTGAGACTAAATTGAGGTTTTCAGGAAGCAAGCAGCGCTTGTGTCTGTCCCCGCTGAGTGGGAGAGGCAAAGGGTCCGAGCCCCTGTTGCGCCTGCATCTTCTCTGTGTTGTCACATTCGAGGAGCTTACGGGTATGTTCCTGGATTATCAAACTATTTTACAAGCACGTAATTTCCCCTTCATTTTGTCTTTGGTGTTCTAGTTAGACAGGGTTGTTGTTCTTGTTCTTTGTTTATTTGTTTGTTTAAGTAGGTTCCATGCACAGTGTAGAGCGCTGTGCAGGGCTTGAACTCATAACCCTGAGATCGAGACCTGACTTGAGACCAAGAGTTGGGTGCTTAACCGACTGAGCCACTAGACAGGGATTTTATTCATTTGTTCATTCATTCATTCATTCATTCATTCATTCCTCTTATGTGTAGGTCTCATCTTTTCTTCATTAAGAAAATTCAGGGTGTTCTTATTTTGTTGAATCATCTCTTTCCTGTTCAGTGTTCTTCCCTTTGGTGATTTCTTTTAGATTTATATTTAACCTATTTTCTTTCATATCTTTTTTGTTTTAAAGATTTTATTTATTCATTAGAGAGAGAGTAGGAGAAGCAGACTCCCTGCTAGGCAAGGAGCCCGATGTGGGGCTCCATCCCAAGACCCCAGGATTGTGACCTGAGCTGAAGGCAGACTCTTAACCAACTGAGCCACCCAGTGCCCCCTTTCATATCTTTTACATTTCTCTGTATTCTCAGTAACTTCTTTGTATTTATCTCACTAATCTTGTTCTCAGCCTTATTTTTTTTTTTTATCCTTATTGAATTTGTAATTTCATTGACTATACTTTTCATTTCTGGAATTATCTTTGATTCTTTTTCAGATTTGCCCTTTTTTCAACTCTTCTTCCTTTTGTTTTTCTTCCTTTTAAAGAGTTATTCTAATCACACTTTACAGTTTCTCTTCTTTGTCCCTGAGTTCTTGAAATTGTAATTTTTCTGTTAGCTGCAGAGAAAGGAATGGTTTACTTTGTCATGGGGTTTTTAGGATTGTGAACTTTTCTTCAGCAGGGTTGTTTATTTTGTGAGTGGTTTGTATCCCTACCGTACAGAGTAATTTGGGGGTTTCCTGTGCCAACTCCCCAGTGATGATGGTGGACTGGACCTTTGTTGCCGTTTACTCCTATTGCGGTGGTGAAAAATGCTCTCGGCTGCTGGTGCGTGGGTCTTCTTGGTTCCTTAGAGGTCGCTTGTACCTGCTGCCTCCAGTCCCCCATCAGAAGTTTGGCTTTGCTCTGGGCCTGCTGGCTCGCTGGAGTGGGAGGTGTGGGAGCACCTGATGGTTCTCAGCCTTTTGCAACGGGCTCCCTTCTGGTCCTGCCCGTGAATGGAGCGCGTGCCGTGTTTCTTACCCCGACCTCCGTCCCTACACTGAATGCTTGCTCCTTTATGGCACCTAGGTAGTTTTTGTTCTTATTTTAAGCTTGGCTCTGTATTACAACAGAGATTTAGTTACAGTTTATCAGGTTTACCCTGGAAGAAGCGGTCCTCCTTGCCGGCTTATTTCCGCATTGCACATCAGTACAAACATCGGCACACTTACTTGCATATGTGTATGTGTATGTATATGTATTTTGAGAGAGATGATTATTCTAAATCATGTTCCTTGTGGTTTCAATTTCTCACCCACCATCCCTTCCATGAAATCTTAAATTACAAAGAAAGTTCTTTGAATGCCCTTTCTTTTCCTGGCCAAATCACATGTTAAAAACAAAATGGGAAATTGAAAAGGATCTTTAAATAACCCCTGCTTGTGAATCACTGGCTTCTAAACAAAATGCAGATCTTTTTAGTTCTGTTTCGGGAAGGAGCAGCATAGGAATGAATTTTGGGAGATACCACCAAAGGAGAATGACTTGAACCTCTGACTCCAGGTTTTGGTATTTCCACGAGAGTTACCTGGGAAAACCCAGAATTCTGAAATGGGGAAGACTCCTTCCCTCTCCTGCCAGAAAGGAAAAGGCACAGAAGGACAATATTTAGTATTCTGTGTTTCTGCCATTTGCCTCTTTTGCTAATGAGATACTCAGAACTGAACTGATGGCAAAATACATGTACAACTCACAGAAGTTGTATTTCAAGGTGTAGGGAGAGCGTCACGTGAACGTGCTGAATGGGGAAGAGTCTGAATGGGGAGAGTCGCTAATCAGCGGTGGACAGTAGGGGGAGTGGGTGTGGCTTGGTCGAGCAGACTGAGGGTGGAGGACGATCAGAGAGGCTGACTCAGAGAGGCTGAAGGGTGGCCAGTCGGCTCTGGAGGCCCCACACCTAGTGTGTGAATTCCCTCCCTGCCCTCCTCCTACTGTGACGTCTTTTCCTTCATTTCCAGCAACACAGTAGATCCTGTCTTCTGCTGACTTCTCTCCAGAGGCACAAATGCACCTCAGTGTGAGGAGGCAGCCTGTTCAGTAGCTTAATTACTTTCTGGCGATAAAGCACACACATGCGTCAGATGACATGACTGCTTCCTCCACCAATCTGAATTGGAATTCATCGGAACTGGAGGTGGAATTCTCCGCTCAGGTGCCGGCCAAGTTTGCTCTTAGAGAGAAATGAAGCTCTTGTTCCATTTCAGTAATTTTCGTCCCTCCTTTGGCTGTGTTATTGCTCCTGATGGGCCCTGGTCAGGGGGTTCTAAAGATTTCTCTGCCTCCTTTATATCATTTTCTTAATCATTGGTTTTGATTTCTTTGATCTAGAATAAGAAAATCCTCCCTTGCCTTTTAAGCCTTTCTTTGGGGGTACACTGAGTCCACAGCCTTAGTGCCTCATCCTCTCAGCCCCTAAGGCCTCCCCCAGGCTTCTGGATTTCCCCGCATGTTCTGGGTTGGGGGCCCAGCCCCCCCGAGAACTGTGCTGACTCAGAAATACCTTCACCAGTACTTTTTTTTCCCCTCAGTGTTTGTGACACAATCTGGATAATTCTTGTTTGTCGAATGCACTGGAGTGTTTCTCTGACCACCTTCCATACAGGCCCGTGTGCTACAACTTCTGTTCCCAGTGTTGCCTGGAGTATCACTGTGTCCCCAGAGGGATGCGGGGGAGCTCTGCTGAGCAGGTCCCGTCTGGCCAAAGCTGGCTGAGAGTGGTTTCCATATGACTCATTCATTGTCCCATTTCCCCAGCTTGGAGTCCCAGAACCCTTGTGTTCCTTTTCCCTTCTTTTCCCCCCTTGCTCTACATTTGAGCCAGGGAGATTCCCGGCTCACACCAGCCTTCACCAAGTGCTACTTTCTGAGTTAGCCGTGGCAGCTGGAACATTCCCTTCCGAAGCCCGGGATTGTGACACGACCCAGCCTTCCCACGCCATGTACTGTCAGCTCCCCACTCCTCTGTTAGGCCACCTTCCAGCCAGTGTCAAGAGGGAACGGAACCCAGGCTCTATTTGGGGCCAGGATTTTCCTATGATTCATTTTCCCAGTTGCCAGTTTCTTTTATGTTCTTCTCCTGCTGAGAGAAAAACTGGAAATGTGAACCTTAGAAAAGAATGAGCCGAAGACGATACAGGAGTGGAGTGCCTGTTGTGTAATCACCATCAGTCCCTGTCACAAAGACCACCAGGGACCTGGCCTGCACTCAGGGCTGTGGCCGTGGGTCCCCAGGAACAGTGCTCCTGTGTACAAATCTGGGAAGGGGGACTTCTGTGGAGAAGGAAGGGGTTGGGCACAGAGGAGGATATTTGGGTGACTCGGGCTGGCCTGCAGGAGCCTGGGGAACTTTGGGGACCTGGTTAAGAGAGAGTGGCAGTCACAGGGTTCTTGAAGTGCAGTGCTGCCCCTCAAAGTTACCTGACATATGGTTCGCGGTACTGCCCTGGCTAAGGGGTATCCCTTGTGTTGCTGAGGCACTAACCGGCCCAGGAGTTAGCTCGTTTATTCACTCAGTGACCATTCCCCGGGGGATTCGGTTCTGCCCAGTGCTGCTGGAAATACCAAGATGAGAGATCCAGTTGTATTCAGGGGAGCTCAGTCTGTTCGCCCAGGTCTCTATCTGACAGCTCTGCTGACTTTATCCCAGGAGCTGTCAGAAAATAATTTATGGAACGAGTTTACAAATGAAAAAGGTGCTATTCATTGTCAAAAATGAATGGGTACTGTTCCAACTGTCAGATAGTCCCCAAATCCCCATTTCCAGTCTCTGTTGTTTCAAATGTTCCTCAAATGAGCGGTGAGTATAATAAATATGATTTGCATGGTGCCCCGTAGAAAATGCTTTTGTGCTGAT
This sequence comes from Lutra lutra, assembly GCF_902655055.1. Lineage (NCBI taxonomy): Eukaryota > Metazoa > Chordata > Mammalia > Carnivora > Mustelidae > Lutra > Lutra lutra. The sequence continues at coordinate 66,778,229 of NC_062282.1, forward strand.
GAGCTGCCCTGAATGTCTCCGGCCGCAAAGCCATAGTTGAGTGAGGGGCAGGCCAGGAGGACTGGCTTCCCACAGCCTGTGCTCAGGCTCCATGTCCCCTCCCAGAGCTCACTGTGCTGCAGGACGTGCTTTTCTTTCTTTCTTTACTTTTTTTTTTTTTTTTTGAAGATTTTATTTATTTACTTATTTGACAGAGAGCGAGAGATACAAGCAGGCAGAACAGCAGAGGGAGCGGGAGAAGCAGGCTCCCCACTGGCCAGGGAACCCGATGCGGGGCTCAATCCCAGGACCCTGGGATCATGACCTGAGCCAAAGGCAGTTGCTTAACCAGCTGAGCCCCCCAGGCCCCCCAGGATGTGCTTTTCTTGACATCAGGGAGGTAATGTTGCCTTGTGATGTCAAAGTCTCCCCTGGGGGAGAGTCACCACTAGGTAAGCTAAGCAGAGGTGCTAGAGACTCGACAAGTCCTGCAGAGCAGGCTGGGCCTCAGCGAAGCCATGTGTTCATTGTGTATCTGGGAACAGTGGAAAGTGTCCCGGGGTGCATACAAGTAGCCCCACTTTTCCTACTAGAGGGGGCAGGCTCCAAATAACAGGAATGATTGGAACTGGTGATTCAGCCCTGATACGAAAGGAAGTTAAAACAAAAAAAAATTTTTTTTTAATGATAAGAGGAGTAACCATTCTGTGAAACATGCCAAGTGTAGTTCTGGGTCATGTTCCAAGTTTGTACTTCCCCACATGGGGTGGAGGGCCCAGACAGGCTGGGAAGAGACGTGGAAGCATTGCTTTCACCTTGGAACTAGCTTTGTGAATGGGAACCCCTGGAGACAGACACGCTTGGGGCTGCCAAGTACGGTCGTGAGAAAGCTGGCGTTCCTGCTTCTCTCTTTCCCTCACCCTGAGACTCAGCCCCATGACAAGGTGTCGACAGGAGAATTAAATTAGATTGTGTAGAAAGATCACACCAAGATAGTAGGTCTAAGTAAATACATAATAATTTAAAACCAATGATTACTTTGGAATTTTTTTTGAAGATTCACTTACGTGAGAGAGAGAGCAGGGTGGAGGGGCCAAGGGAGAGAGAGAAAGAATTTGAAGCAGACTCCCTGCTAAGCGTGGATCCCCACAGGGGGCTCGATCCCACAACCCTGAGATCATGACCTGTGTCGAAACGAAACGAAGAGTCCGACGCTCAACCTACTGGGTCACCCAGGTGCCCCTGGAATTTTTGGCTCAGGGTATTGGAAAGGAGGTTGAGATTTTCTTTACAAAATGGCAGGGCCGTCCACGGCTCTTAGTGTTGGAAATCCACACATGAGAACAGCACCGGTCAGAGTTCACGTTTCTCCCCGTCAGCTCAGTAGTTGAGCTAGGAAAGCCATTGGAAATGCCAGACGCACCAGATTTTATCATTTCGTGAATAAATATTAATTCATCAGACGTTTCCAGAGCGCTTACTGGGCGCTATGCAGTGTGCTAGGCCCCAGACAGTGTTGTGTAATCTCGTCCTGATGCTCATGGAGCTCACACTCTGTTACATGAAGTCACAGTTACATGAAGCCACAGCTGTGGACGGATCACACAGCAGTCTTGGGGCAACTGCCGTCCTCTGGGGAGATGGCTATTAGGACAGTGTATCTAGGTGGAAGCTGTGTTTCAAAGACAAGCTCTCCCCTTGGAAGAACTCAGCTGCACAGACCTTCACAGTCGCGATGGGTGTGATTTTTCACTGTGTTCAAATTCTTTGACTTCCTTGTGGGATGACTGGAGTTTCTTTGGAAACCGTGGCCACCACCTCTCATAGGATTAGCTAAGGGGACCTCAGGGGGTACTGAAAGGCCATTTCTCTCTAGTCCTGGGTCAGTCAGATTGCCAGCCCAGGGCTCTCTCGTGCAGGTGGAGGCAGAAAGGTAAAGAGTCATCAGGTTCCCAGGCGGGTATCTGCACAAGCAGAGGCCCGTAGCCCGGCCCGTTTCCCTGGTCTCCTGGACCGAGGGTCTTGGACCTGAAATTTACAGGCACCCAATTCAGGGTCGAGGTCAGTGACTGTTTCCATGGACGGAGACTGAGCCCAGCTCTGGCAAGTACTTCCCCAGCTGCTGAGCAGAATCAGAATCCTCCTGAGGCTCTCTGAGACTCCACTCTACCTGCTCTATTTAGGGGGTTTGGGCTGGAAGCACCTGGAAATTTGGAGTTTTGGGGTCTACAGCTGTCCAAAGCTAGGCTTTGTGAGTCCTCCATGGAGGGAAACCCATACCTGAGAGGGGATCATTCCCCAGCCCCCACTGCCACCCCACACCCGGGTGAAGATGTGCCTGTGAAAGCAACCTCAGGTTTGAGGAATAGCAACATCTGCCCTTTCCTTTTTGGAACACTGAGTATTATTTGAGGGGGGATGACAGCTTCCCAGTTAGAAGCTTTGGGAAGTGCACTTGGGTTTTCCCGTTCTAAACAAATGTCAGCTCCCCCCTGCAGAGGTCCCCAATGTACTGATTCATTTCAGATCAGTCCAGCACCCCATCCTGCCGCTTGCCTCCCCTGCGTGGAGGTGCCACCCCCCTGGCAGGTCCCCCTCTGTTTCCTTGGGAAGCAGACATTGTGAGCTGTGTCAGTACCCGGGACAGGCTGGCTGTATCCGCGCCTCTGTCCCTGTGGTTCCAAACCAAAGATGACAGTGACAGTCCCGGTGCCCCATGTACTCAGGGCTCGAACGGGACATGAAGAGGATTTCTAGAAAACATTTCTAGAAGGCAATCACTTCGGAGTTTTCCGTCGAGACCCAAACACTGAGAAAATGGCTCGCGCCAGTTGGCCATCATCCTCTCTCTACTCTCCTCGTGCCCGGGCCCTGCGCGCTGCGGAACGCAGAATGCCCACCTGCTGGGCTTCAGCCCCAGGGCTGAGATGGCAGGGTTTCGCTCGCCCTTGAGGTTGGCTGTGGTTGACTGCAGGTTTTTATTTAAAGAAAGGACAGTTTAAGCCTTCAGCTGGGAAAGGGGATTGAAGGGTTCCCCCCCCCACAGGAGCCTCGGGCGGAGTCTTGCAGCATGTGACCGGCTGGCCGTGCCCTTCCCTCTGCACCCAGGGGGCCAGAAGTAACTGTGCACCTCTGGCCCCTCTTGACTGAAATGCTGGGTGGGGTCTGGGAAGCACTGAATTATGAAATAAAGTGAGGCATTTGGGGAGCTGTTGTCATCCTTGGCATGCGTCCTAAGTTACCGCAATGAGAGCAGACCTCCTGTAACGGGGGCCGCAGGGCGCCGTGATCTGCTTAAGCAATTTGTTGTTTCGCGCGGATCTTCCGCAGGCTGGGCAGGTAGCGGCTGACCCCATGCAAATAGCTTTGGCTGGTTTCAGGCGAGAGACAAGTGAATAATGTTCCCTGATGCTGTTTCTGTCGGGGAGGCGAGGAGCTGACGGGATTCCAGAAGGCTCCGTGTGAAGGGGCCTTTTCCGTTCCAAGAAGTGCTGGGTGGGGCAGTGCAACGCGTTGACTTGTGCCTTTGGCAGGTTGTCCCCATCTGGGGTCACGTGAGCCGTGTTGTGTTTAGCAGAGTCACCAGGAGCTTGTGGAGGCAGATGTATCCTCTCCTTATCTCTGATCCCCTGACCCCCGTGGGGCATGCGGCCATTTCTTCCCCGAATTCTCCCTGGGTTCACTGTTGATTCTCACACCTGCGGCCTCCTTCTCTTTCCCCCTCAAGCACCCTTGTCCCAGGCACTTCCTCCTGAAGGGGTGCTGGTCCTAGCTACAGGGAACTGTCTTTGGGAATGTGGGAGAGGAGGAGAGGGGATGAGGGGGTTTTAGAGGGCTTAACCTCGATTTTGACCATGAAAGCAGCTGCTTTGTCCCAGATTCTTGAAATGCTGTGTGTGTGACAGGAACTTTTTACACGTGTATGTATGTGGGTGTGTATTTTCTGGTTCAGAATAACTTCTTAAATTGGTAAGTTTTCTGCTAAGAGAAGAACTCCAGTTTTAGTCCTCTGTCTAGGTGTTCTTTTCTTTCTTTTTAAAAAGATTTTATTTATTTTAGAGAGAGTGAGAGAGAGCATGAGTGGGGAGAGGGACAGAGGGAGAGAGATCCTCATGCCGACTCCATGCCGAATGGAGAGCCCGACTAGCGGGCTCGATCTCTTGACCCTGAGATCATAACCTGAGCCCAAACCAAGAGCTGGAGCTTCAGTGCCTCACCACGCAGGCGACCTTATCTAGGTTCTTAATGCATTTTGGACCTTACTGAGGTTTGATGCACAAAGCTTTCTCATTTTGGCCTTTGGGTGGCACAACTCTGTCACGCCCTGGGGCACAAGGCACATCCTCTTGGTCCTCTGTTGGGATGGACCCAGGGATGTGCCCCCAGGGTGGTCCCCCTGCTGGGCCGCTGGGGTCTCTCGGCCGCTCCCAACCATCGGGAGGACTGTTAATGATCCGCAGCCAGGGAAGTCTGGCTCAGTGTGATGTGGCTTCCCGCGGGCAGCTCCTCCTGGCCATCTGCACATCTCCTGGGTTTCCTGCCCTGCCCTGGCATTGCACCAAGGAAACACCAAGAATGCACTAACGGAAACCATCCCTCTCACCCCCGAAGCCACAGCAAGCCAGGCATGCGGAAGCGCACCACAGCCACATGCTTTATTCAAGCAGAATCAGGACTCCAGGGGGTTCACGACCATGTCTGTGTTTGCAGGGGGTGAGGGGTGGTGCTGGCTCTGTCAGAACTCTGTGCTATGGGGGGCGGGAGGGGAGCCTCACTGGCGCTCTCCTCTCTCGGCTGGACTTGTGGTTTCTAAGTCAGATGCTGGGAGGCCGGTTGGCCTTCCGTGTGCGATGGGAAGGAAAGCATCAATCCAGCTCAGAACCCAGGACATCCTTCTCTGACCTTTTCCAGCCCATGCGTGCTGTGTGCTCACAGTCCGTGCTGGATCCCGGGCCTCTGCTTCAGCGTGGCAGACACTGGCTCAGTTGGCCTCAGCCACATGCGGCCTCTCTGAGGACAAGTGACTGCCTTTGAACATGCAGCCTCTGGTTCACAGACATCCTGGGTGTCTCCCGTGCAGGTGAGCCTCTTACCCCCACTGTGCTAGCTGCGGCCACCCCCTCTGGCTCTCTGGTCTCAGCTTCCAGGCAACACTTGCGTCGGGCAGCTTGGCCCAACTTCTACCTTTTTTTTTTTTTTTTAAGATTTTATTTACTTATTTGAGAGAGAGAGAGAGAGAGTGAGCCAGAGAGAGAGAGCATGAGCAGGTAGGAGGGGCAGAAGGAGAGGGAGAAGCAGGCTTCTCCCAGGGATAGAGCACAATGTGGGGCTCTATCCCAGGGCCCTGGGATCATGACCTGAGCTGAAGGCAGCCACTTAACTAACTGAGTCACCTAGGCGCCGTCCATCTTCTACTTTTTAAGTAACTTTTTACAATGGAAAGATTTAAGCATCTGTAAAAGCAGAGAGAATAGGATAGTCAACCCCATGTGCCCATTACCCAGCTTTAGCTGTTACCCTGTATGGCCAATCTGGTTTCTTCTGTGCTCCCTCCCCCCCTGTACTGCCATCTGCTGGATAATTTTAAAGCAAATCCCAGATACTGCAAAACTTCATAATTCCTTCAAAATGTATCTCCAAGAGACAGAGACTTTTCATAAATGTAACCATAATTCTACTATCATACCTAAAACAATTTCTTTTTTTTTTTTAAAGATTTACTTATTTATTTACTTGAGAGAAAGAGAGAATGTAAGCCCGAGGTGGGAGAGGGGCAAAGGGAGAGGGAGAATCTCAAGCAGACTCCCTGCTGAGCGGGGAGCCTGAACTCAATCTGACCCTGAGATCATGACCTGAGCCAAAGGCAGACTCTTAACTGATTAAGCCACCCAGGCACCCTAAAACAATTTCTTAATAAGATCAAATACCCAGTGTTCATACTTACGTGTCTTGTGACGTTTCTCCCCTTACTTTTGGTTTTCTGAATCAGGCTTCAAACCCAGTCCACATGTTACATGTTTTGACAGATGTTGTAAGCCTTCTAGATGAGTTTTCTGGCCCACAGTGTCTGTAGTGCTGCTATTGAGAAACCCTGTTGCTGGTGGTATTTAACATTTTTTTTTAATCCCTCTCGTTCCTGTAAAGCAGTGGTTAGATAGCAGAGCTTGATCAGATCCAGGTTCGGTGATTTCTCAAGAACATCTCCTGGGTGTTTCTGGAATTCCTGTTGTATCCCATTGGGGCTGAGGGTGGAGGTGGTGTGAGGTCAAATTTTCTCTTCTGTGTGAGGTGAAAATTGATCTGTGGGTTTTGTGGAGGGTCTAATGCTTTCCTTCTCAAGTTCTGCATTAGCTAGTGGTTTTAGCGTCTGGTAATGATCATTAGGCAGATTGATTATTTCATTTAGATTTTGTCATTATTTTTATATTTGTTCAGTGAAAGCTTTCTCTAAAGAACTGCTCTTCATCATTTACATCCCAAGGTACAGTACACACAAGAGACTTAAAAAAAAAAGCCCTTAGGAGAACAATGATTCGGTTCTGAGGTGACTTGTGTATAAGTATCATTATAAACTCGTGGGTTTTTATCAGAGACGATGTGTAACTACTCCTGAGGCGTTCTTTTTGACGCCTGTACGGTTCATCTGAGGCTGGTGGGAGCCTCCTGAAGTTGTATCCCGTACCCTGTGGACACAACCACCTTAGTTTTCTTTGCTTTCAGGTAGGACGAGGTGTTCCAGATCCATCTTCCACACTTTCCGCCCCTGACCTACGCTCAGACATTTCTCCAAGGTGGTCTGCTTCCGTTTAGTAGGAAAATTGTATTCCGAAACCATAAGCAACCATGCCCAGTTTTTGAAGTTTTCGCAGAAAGAGTGAGGAACCTATAAGAGATGCAGGTGCACGCAGGGGGACCCATGTCTTCCCCGTGGGGGTGACCACCTGCCACTGCATTTTTACCATGAAACAAATTAAATCCCAACTCTTCCTTCTCACACGGTGTGTGCTCGAGAGTCCCTTCACCTCTGCAGACCTTGCCTGAGTCTCATTCCTCATCCTTCTCATCTGGGGTGCAGGAGCCTTCCCGCCCCTGTCGAATTCTTCCCCGTGTCCCTGCCGCCGGCACAGGCTTCTGCAGGAGGAGCGTCCGGCTCAGGACTTGGCAGCAGGTCGCTCAGGGCTCCTGAGGTCGCTCTGGCCAGAGCTGCCCCTGAGAGTTTGTCCTGTGAGCCCAGCGGGGTCCCTCCACCCCTTCCGGAAGGATGCGTGCCTCTGGGGGAATGTCTCCTCATGCACAGACCCCTTACTCGGGGTTGCCAGTTTTGTAAGATGTTGCCCACGGTGTTCCTGTGCTCTCACAGACTGAATAGACGGAGAACAAATAGATCCAGGGGCCAGAATCTGAAACCCCTTATCATAGGACCCAGCCCTAGTCTGTCTCTGTGGTCCGGGGCCAGGCCTGCTAGTAGCCCCAAGCTGCTGAGAGGCCCTGCGGAGGGTGGGCTCTGACTGGTGTCTGTGGACCTCACCAGACGCCGTGCACCCCTCAGCCACAGAACTCGAGGCCTCAAACACAGCTGACCCCACATTTACTAGGCAGGGGAAGGAAAGGAAGGCGAGTGGTGGGAAAAGCCCAGTGACATTTTTGAATTCAAAATGGATTTTTATATGCTAGCAAAGTTAATTGCACATGGCCCGAAAGCCAGTCTGTGCTTCTAGACTGTTCCAGTCTTTTCACAGGGCAGGAAAACATAGTTCTGGCTGTCACTCTGTACAAGTAATACTCCTCGCCCGTTGTTGGGGGTGTCGTCGAGCCTCTGTGGATGGCACTGCTGGGGCAGTGAGGGGCGCTCTGCAGAGACCCCCTCCTAGCAGCACCCAGGCATTTTCTCGCACAAATTTCAAGACTGGCTTTGAAAAATCCTAACGTCAGCAGCCTTTAGGCCCTGTCTGAGAATAAAACACACTTCTTATGTCTACTCAGTGTTTCTTATTTGCAGCTGGTTTACAAGTCCCAGCTGCCTCCTTTCTGTGAGTGCAGGGGGGAGTGGGGAGTCTGCAGTTAGCTTCATACGGGGCAGGCCCACGGGGCCCCAACCTGTCGCGCCAAGCACATCACTGCCGGAGCAAACACAGGTCCCTAGGAGTCAGGGAGCCAGACAGGGTGACCATGAATGTCCGAACAAGAAAAGACCTAACTTCAATGTCGTCGTTTTTCTTTCTGGGGCATCGAGCCCAGATCCCTGCTCTACAAAGCAGAGGTGAAGTAGCTGAATGGAGCTGGGGCACCAGAGCCAAGGGTGGGGGGCTCTTTCCATGCCCTGTCCCCACAGCAACTCCAGGGCTCCCAGAAGGACTTTTTGGGAGTTGCCGGTAGCAGACAGAATGGCGGACTTACCCTGGCTCTTGGCTCCCTTCCCCTCTTTACCCACTGAGCCCCGGAAGTGCCAAAGCAGAGGGAGGATGGGTGGTGAATCTGAGAGCACACTGGGGCTACAGAAGGTGTGGGGGCAAGAAAGCCAGTTGCCACTGCTGGGGGACGGCTGGGGTGTCATGTCCTCTCCTCTCTCCCGGATCACATCCCAGAAAGCGTAGAAGGGTAGTGCCAGCCCATTGTCCCCAGGTCAGGGGCTGACCCCAGGGCTGCTTCGCATCCGTGATGGGGTAGGTGCTGGGACTACAGGGCCAGCTGCCCTGCCAGCTACATGGAGTTCTCTCTTCCGTGCTCAGAAGGCAAGCTGCTCGAAATCCAGGCAAGTCAGAACAGTGAAAATCCACGCATGAGAACACAGTGATGGGGACACAGGTATAGGGGTGCTCCCTGAGGGGCACAGTCACTTGCCGAGGTGGGGCGGTGGAGAGATGTTGAGTCCCAGGGCAGCTCAGAGCATCTCCCACACTGGCCGCTAACCCGCAAGGATTTACCTCCCCTCGCTGTGGGTGCTTGTTAGAAGTCAAGGGGGTAGATGTGCAAGAGGACATGGGATCCCAGGAAAAAATAATAAGAGGTGAAATAAGGTGGTAGAATTCTGACCCAAGATTACCGTACAATAAATGCAAATGGGTATGAGCACCTGGGTGGCTCAGTAGGCTGAGTGTCTGCCTTCGGCTCAGGTCATGATCTCAGGGTCCTGGGATCGAGTCCAGCATCGGGCTCTCTGCTCACCAGGGAGCCTGCTTCTCCCTCTCCCTCTGCCCTTCCCTCCGCTTGTGTGTGCTTTCTCTCAAATAAACAAAATGTTTTAAAAAATGTGAATGGATAAACTCACTAATTCAAAGATAAGAGGTTTTCAGATTTAAAAAAATATTTGGCAGTATATTGTCTGCAGGAGGCATAAAGCAATACAGAAATGTTTAATATTAATTTAGAGAAAGAAAAAAGAATTTTTTTTAAAGATTTTATTTATTTGACAGAGAGAAATCACAAGTAGGCAGAGAGGCAGGCAGAGAGAGAGGAGGAAGCAGGCTCCCTGCTGAGCAGAGAGCCCAATATGGGGCTTGAACCCAGGACCTGGGATCATGACCTGAGCCGAAGGCAGCGGCTTAACCCACTGAGCCACCCAGGCGCCCCGAGAAAAAAGAATTTTAAAATGTCAAGGTGGACAAAGGCAATATTATAATATTATACTTTGGTAGGAGGAACAATCTATTAAGAAGAGATAATGATAAATCTGTAAATATTGCCACATATATCTAAGGTGGCTATCAACAGGATTAAGAGGAGAAATAAATAAATCTGCAGTTGTAATCAGAAAGGTTCTATGCCCTTCTAAGAAACTGACAGACCAAGCGTGGAAAAAAAAAGCAAAGTTAATTGTAAACAATTAACACACCGTAGATTATTTATTTATATACACATATTTATATACCCATTTACAAAAATCAACTATGTACTAAGCCACAAAAAATGCCACAATTTCAAAGAATCAGCATCATTGAAGCCATAGTTCTTTGGCCATAATGTAGTAGTAACTGCACTTGATCTTAGCCAAAAGGCCAAGAAGCGATGTGTAGTAGTAACAAATACAAAACAAAAAAAAATCCACTCCTCGCCCCATGCTTGTTTGCTGAAAGGCATTTACTAGTGACTATCTACTATATCATTAGTAGTGACTGTCTGGGGGTAAAGAAAGGAACACAAGAGAAATTAAAAAATACTTAAAACTGGGGGCTCCTGGTTGGCTGTCAGTGAAGCATCTGCCTTCAGCTCAGGCAGGTCATGATCTCGGGATCCTGGGATTGAGTCCCGCATCAGGCTCCTTGCTCAGTGGGGAGCCTGATTCTCCCTCTCCCTCTGCCTGCTACTCCCCGTTTGTGCTCTCTTTTTCTTTCACTCACTCTCTCAAATAAAAATCTTTTAAAAAGAGAAAATTATCTTCTAAAAAAATACTTAGAACGGAAATTTAAACATTGAAAATGTCCAAAAATTCTGGGAAAGTAGTACCTCCAGGAGAATTTATAGCTTTAAATCATTTATCCAAAAACAAAGACAAAAAAGACTGAAACAAGAGGGAACTAAAACACAAAAGAAGGAAGGCCTTAATAATGGTAAGGCTAAACTCAAGGAAGCGGAGGACAAAAAGGATGAGAGAAAAAGAAGATTAAGCAAATTCTAAACTTATTCTTTGAAAAGTTGAATGAAGTGCACTATTAACTCAGACTGGTTAAGGAACGTCTGGGTGGCTCATTCGATAAAGCATCTGACTCTTGATCTTGGCTCCGGTCTTGCTGTTAGGGTCATGAGTTCAAGCCCTATGTCGGGCTCCATGTTAGGTGCAGAGCCTGCCTGAAAATAACAACAAGGATCAGACTGGCTAGCAAAAGAGTGAAAAAACAGGCAGAGAGGAGGAGGAGTCAAGATGGCGGAGAAGTAGCAGGCTGAGACTACTTCGGGTAGTGGGAGATCAGCTAAATAGCTTATCTAAAGATTGCAAACACCTACAAATCCAACGGGAGATTGAAGAGAAGAAGAACAGCAATTCCAGAAACAGAAAATCAACCACTTTCTGCAAGGTAGGACTGGCGGAGAAGTGAATCCAAAGCGACGGGAAGATCGACCGCGGGGGGAGGGGCCGGCTCCCGGCGAGCGGCGGAGCAACGGAGCAAAATCAGGACTTTTAAAAGTCTGTTCCGCTGAGGGACATCGCTCCAGAGGCTTAACTGGGGTGAAGCCCAGGCGGGGTAAGCGCGGCCTCAGGTCCCGCAGGGTCGCAGAAGGATCGGGGGTGTCTGAGTGTCGCAGAGCTTACCGGTATTAGAACGGGGAAGCCGGCTGCAGAGACAGAGCCGAGGAGTGACTCTCAGCTCAGGGTTGCCTTGAACCGGTCGCAGGCTCGGTCAGCTCGGAGCGCGGCCGGAGGCCAGGGTGACGGGAGTCATTTGGCGCTGTTCTCTGAGGGCGCACTGAGGAGTGGGGCCCCGGGCTCTCGGCTCCTCCGGGCCGGAGACCGGGAGGCCGCCATCTTTATTCCCGTCCTCCGGACTCTACGGAAAGCGCTCAGGGAACAAAAGCTCCCGAAAGCGAACCCGAGCGGATGACTCAGCGCGGCCCCGGGTAAGGGCGGTGCAACTCCGCCTGGGGCAAAGACGCTTGAGAATCACTACAACGGGCCCCTCCCCCAGAAGATCAACGGGAAACCCAGCCAGGACCAAGTTCACCTACCAAGGAGAACGGCGGAATTCCAGAGGAGAAGAAAGCAAAGCACAGAACTCATGGCTTTCTCCCCATGATTTTTTAGCCTTGCAGTTAATTTAATTTTTTTTTCTTTTTCAATTTTTTTTTCTTTTTCTCTTCTTCTGCTAAATTTTTTTTAACTTTTACCGTTTTCTTTTTTTTAACGTTTTTTAAATAGTTTATCTAATATATATATATTTTTTCCTCTTTTTATATTTTTTCTTTATCGGCTTTCTTTTTTTTAATAGTTTTTTTTTTTTCTTTCTTTCTGAACCCCTTTTTATCCCCTTTCTCCCCCCTCACAATTCAGGATCTCTTCTGATTTGGCTAAAGCATATTTTCCTGGGGTTGTTGCCACCCTTTTAGTATTTTACTTGCTCCTTCATAAACTCTTATCTGGACAAAATAACAAGGCGGAAAAATTCACAACAAAAAAAAGAACAAGAGGCAATACCAAAGGCTAGGGACCTAATCAATACAGACATTGGTAATATGTCAGATATAGAGTTCAGAATGACGATTCTCAAGGTTCTAGCCGGGCTTGAAAAAGGCATGGAAGATATTAAAGCAACCCTCTCGGGAGATATAAAAGCCCTTTCTGGAGAAATAAAAGAACTAAAATCTAACCAAGTTGAAATCAAAAAAGCTATTAATGAGGTGCAATCAAAAATGGAGGCTCTCACTGCTAGGATAAATGAGGCAGAAGAAAGAATTAGCGATATAGAAGACCAAATGACAGAGAATAAAGAAGCTGAGCAAAAGAGGGACAAACAGCTACTGGACCACGAGGGGAGAATTCGAGAGATAAGTGACACCATAAGACGAAACAACATTAGAATAATTGGGATTCCAGAAGAAGAGGAAACAGAGAGGGGAGCAGAAGGTATATTGGAGAGAATTATTGGAGAGAATTTCCCCAATATGGCAAAGGGAACAAGCATCAAAATCCAGGAGGTTCAGAGAACCCCCCCTCAAAATCAATAAGAATAGGTCTACACCCCGTCACCTAATAGTAAAATTGACAAGTCTTAGTGACAAAGAAAAGATCCTGAAAGCAGCCCGGGAAAAGAAGTCTGTAACGTACAATGGTAAAAATATTAGATTGGCAGCAGACTTATCCACAGAGACCTGGCAGGCCAGAAAGAGCTGGCATGATATATTCAGAGTACTAAATGAGAAAAACATGCAGCCAAGAATACTATATCCAGCTAGGCTATCATTGAAAATAGACGGAGAGATTAAAAGCTTCCAGGACAAACAAAAACTGAAAGAATTTGCAAATACCAAACCAGCTCTACAGGAAATATTGAAAGGGGTCCTCTAAGCAAAGAGAGACCCGCAAAGTAGTAGATCAGAAAGAAACAGAGACAATATACAATAACAGTCACCTTACAGGCAATACAATGGCACTAAATTCATATCTCTCAATACTTACCCTGAATGTTAATGGGCTAAATGCCCCAATCAAAAGACACAGGGTATCAGAATGGATAAAAAAAACAAAAACCATCTATATGTTGCCTACAAGAAACTCATCTTACACCCGAAGACACCTCCAGGTTTAAAGTGAGGGGGTGGAAAAGAATTTACCATGCTAATGGACATCAGAAGAAAGCAGGAGTGGCAATCCTTATATCAGATCAATTAGATTTTAAGCCAAAGATTATAATAAGAGATGAGGAAGGACACTATAGCATACTCAAAGGAACTGTCCAACAAGAAGATCTAACAATTTTAAATATCTATGCCCCTAACGTGGGAGCAGCCAACTATATAAACCAATTAATAACAAAATCAAAGAAACACATCGACAAGAATACAATAATAGTAGGGGATTTTAACACTCCCCTCACTGAAATGGACAGATCATCCAAGCAAAAGATCAACAAGGAAATCAAGGCCTTAAATGACACACTGGACCAGATGGACATCACAGATATATTCAGAACATTTCATCCCAAAGCAACAGAGTACACATTCTTCTCTAGTGCACATGGAACATTCTCCAGAATAGATCACATTCTTGGTCCTAAATCAAGTCTCAACCGGTATCAAAAGATTGGGATCATTCCCTGCATATTTTCAGACCACAATGCTCTAAAGCTAGAACTCAATAACAAGAGGAAATTTGGAAAGAACCCAAATACATGGAGACTAAACAGCATCCTTCTAAAGAATGAATGGGTCAACCAGGAAATCAAAGAAGAATTGAAAAAATTAATGGAAACAAATGATAATGAAAACACAACAGTTCAGAATCTGTGGGACACAACAAAGGCAGTCCTGAGAGGAAAATATATAGCAGTACAAGCCTTTCTCAAGAAACAAGAAAGGTCTCAGGTACACAACCTAACCCTACACCTAAAGGAGCTGGAGAAAGAACAAGAAAGAAAGCCTAAACCCAGCAGGAGAAGAGAAATCATAAAGATTAGAGCAGAAATCAATGAAATAGAAACCAAAAAAACAATAGAACAAATCAACGAAACTAGGAGCTGGTTCTTTGAAAGAATTAATAAGATTGATAAACCCCTGGCCAGACTTATCAAAAAGAGAGAGGACCCAAATAAATAAAATCATGAATGAAAGAGGAGAGATCACAACGAACACCAAAGAAATACAGACAATTATAAGAACATACTATGAGCAACTCTACGCCAACAAATTTGACAATCTGGAAGAAATGGATGCATTCCTAGAGACATATAAACTACCACAACTGAACCAGGAAGAAATAGAAAGCCTGAACAGACCCATAACCAGTAAGGAGATTGAAACAGTCATCAAAAATCTCCAAACAAACAAAAGCCCAGGGCCAGATGGCTTCCCGGGGGAATTCTACCAAACATTTAAAGAAGAACTAATTCCTATTCTCCTGAAACTGTTCCAAAAAATAGCAATAGAAGGAAAACTTCCAAACTCATTTTATGAGGCCAGCATCACCTTGATCCCAAAACCAGACAAGGATCCCAACAAAAAAGAGAACTACAGACCAATATCCTTGATGAACACAGATGCAAAAATTCTCGCCAAAATACTAGCCAATAGGATTCAACAGTACGTTAAAAGGATTATTCACCACGACCAAGTGGGATTTATTCCAGGGCTGCAAGGCTGGTTCAACATCCGCAAATCAATCAATGTGATACAACACATTAATAAAAGAAAGAACAAGAACCATATGATACTCTCCATAGATGCTGAAAAAGCATTTGACAAAGTACAGCATCCCTTCCTGATCAAAACTCTTCAAAGTGTAGGGATAGACGGCACATACCTCAATATTATCAAAGCCATCTATGAAAAACCCACCGCAAATATCATTCTCAATGGAGAAAAACTGAAAGCTTTTCCGCTAAGGTCAGGAACACGGCAGGGATGTCCGTTATCACCACTGCTCTTCAACATAGTACTAGAAGTCCTAGCCTCAGCAATCAGACAACAAAAGGAAATTAAAGGCATCCAAATCGGCAAAGAAGAAGTCAAACTATCACTCTTCGCAGATGATATGATACTCTATGTGGAAAACCCAAAAGACTCCACTCCAAAACTGCTAGAACTTGTACAGGAATTCAGTAAAGTGTCAGGATATAAAATCAATGCACAGAAATCAGTTGCATTTCTCTACACCAACAACAAGACAGAAGAAAGAGAAATTAAGGAGTCCATCCCATTTACAATTGCACCCAAAACTATAAGATACCTAGGAATAAACCTAACCAAAGAGACTAAGAATCTATACTCAGAAAACTATAAAGTACTCATGAAAGAAATTGAGGAAGACACAAAGAAATGGAAAAATGTTCCATGCTCCTGGATTGGAAGAATAAATATTGTGAAAATGTCTATGCTACCTAAAGCAATCTACACATTTAATGCAATTCCTATCAAAGTACCATCCATTTTTTTCAAAGAAATGGAACAAATAATCCTAAAATTTATATGGAACCAGAAAAGACCTCGAATAGCCAAAGGAATATTGAAAAAGAACGCCAAAGTTGGTGGCATCACAATTCCGGACTTCAAGCTCTATTACAAAGCTGTCATCATCAAGACAGCATGGTACTGGCACAAAAACAGACACATAGATCAATGGAACAGAATAGAGAGCCCAGAAATGGACCCTCAACTCTATGGTCAACTCATCTTCGACAAAGCAGGAAAGAATGTCCAATGGAACAAAGACAGCCTCTTCAATAAATGGTGTTGGGAAAATTGGACAGCCACATGCAGAAAAATGAAATTGGATCATTTCCTTATACCACACACGAAAATAGACTCAAAATGGATGAAGGATCTCAATGTGAGAAAGGAATCCATCAAAATCCTCGAGGAAAACACAGGCAGCAACCTCTTCAACGTCAGCCGCAGCAACATCTTCCTAGGAACATCACCAAAGGCAAGGGAAGCAAGGGCAAAAATGAACTTTTGGGATTTGATCAAGATCAAAAGCTTTTGCACAGCAAAGGAAACAGTGAACAAAACCAAAAGACAACTGACAGAATGGGAGAAGATATTTGCAAATGACATATCAGATAAAGGGCTAGTGTCCAAAATCTATAAAGAACTTAGCAAACTCAACACCCAAAGAACAAATAATCCAATCAAGAAATGGGCAGAGGACATGAACAGACATTTCTGCAAAGAAGACATCCAGATGGCCAACAGACACATGAAAAAGTGCTCCATATCACTCGGCATCAGGGAAATACAAATCAAAACCACCATGAGATATCACCTCACACCAGTCAGAATGGCTAAAATTAACAAGTCAGGAAATGACAGATGCTGGCGAGGATGCGGAGAAAGGGGAACCCTCCTACACTGTTGGTGGGAATGCAAGCTGGTGCAACCACTCTGGAAAACAGCATGGAGGTTCCTCAAAATGTTGAAAATAGAACTACCCTATGACCCTGCAATTGCACTGCTGGGTATTTACCCTAAAGATACAAACATAGTGATCCGAAGGGGCACATGCACCCGAATGTTTATAGCAGCAATGTCTACAATAGCCAAACTATGGAAAGAACCTAGATGTCCATCTACAGACGAATGGATAAAGAAGATGTGGTATATATACACAATGGAATACTATGCAGCCATCAAAAGAAATGAAATCTTGCCATTTGCGACGACATGGATGGAACTAGAGGGTATCATGCTTAGCGAAATAAGTCAATCGGAGAAAGACAACTATCATATGATCTCCCTGATATGAGGGAGAGGAGATGCAACATGGGGGGTCGAGGGGGTAGGAGAAGAGTAAATGAAACAAGATGGGATTGGGAGGGAGACAAACCATAAGTGACTCTTAATCTCACAAAATAAACTGAGGGTTGATGGGGGGAGGGGGTTGGGAGAGGGGGTGGGGTTATGGATATTGGGGAGGGTATGTGCTATGGTGAGTGTTGTGAAGTGTGTAAACCTGGCGATTCGCAGACCTGTACCCCTGGGGATAAAAATATATGTTTATAAAGCTGTAAAAAAAAAAAAAAAAAAAGAAAGAAAGGATGAATCCCCAAGTTTTGTAGCAACATGGACGGGACTGGAAGAGATTATGCTGAGTGAAATAAGTCAAGCAGAGAGAGTCAATTATCATATGGTTTCACTTATTTGTGGAGCATAACAAATAGCATGGAGGACAAGGGGAGATGGAGAGGAGAAGGGAGTTGAGGGAAATTGGAAGGGGAGGTGAACCATGAGAGACTATGGACTCTGAAAAACGATCTGAGAATTTTGAAGGGGTGGGGGGTGGGAGGTTGGGGGCACCAGGTGGTGGGTATTGTAGAGGGCACGGATTGCATGGAGCACTGGGTGTGGTGCAAAAATAATGAATACTGTTATGCTGAAAAAAATAAAAAAATTAAAAAAAAAAAAAGAAAACATAAAAATCATGCAAAAAAAAAAAACCTGACAAAGCCTAAAGCAGGTTATTTGAAAAGATTAATAAAATTGATAAGACTCTACCCAGTCTCTCCAAGAAAATAAAAAGGACAGAAAATACAAATTACCAATATCAGTTATGAAAGAGAGGTTATCTTGGCTTACCCAACAGGTAGAAAAAGGATAATAAAGGATACTATGAACAACAACAAAAAAAAAACAGGCAGAGATATAACACACTGAACGAAGAAGGAAGTCAGAAGGGGCTGAGTGAAGGTTTGGGCCATCCACAGGCTTCACCAGAGTCTGACTGGCGTGAGGTGGATGTCCCCACAGAGGGTGGCCTGGTGTGGCGTGTCAGAGCTGGAAAAGGGGACATCTCCACAGGGACGGGGATGTCTGTAGAGATGAGAGACTCGTTACATGCAGAGAGATGGATTATGAAGGTAAATAAAGGGCAAAAGCCAGGTTTCACCTGGTAGGGGAGGAAGCTATAAATATGGCAATGGAAAAATGAGGTTCAACTCTGTGGCATTGGATTGGAACTGGTGATGTTGGTGTGAACTCTTCATTTTCAATATAAATAGAGAGAGGGATAAGCCAAATCTTAAGTAAGATTGATCTAGGACTAAAAAGACGGTTTAACAATAGCATGTCTTACTGCACGGATAAAAGTAGAAATTCACAGAAATTTCTAATTTTTTTCAATTTTCTCAAACTGGTAATTATATTTAATTATTACTACTAATTCAATTTGGTGTATTTTTAAAAAGATGTATTTATTTGAGACAGAGAGAGAGCATGCATGCACACGTGCCCACATGAGGGGGAGGGGCAGAAGGAGAGAATTTCAAGCAGACTTGAGTCTGCTGAGTGTGGAGCCTGATTGGGGCTCGATCTTATGACCCTGAGATCATGACTTGAGCCGAAATCAGGAGTCAGACACTTAATGGACTGAACCACCCTGGCGCCCCTCAATTTGGTATTTTTTTTTTAAGATTTTTATTTATTTATTTGACAGAAAGATTACAAGTGGGCAGAGAGGCAGGCAGAGAGAGAGGAGGAAGCAGGCTCCCCGCTGAGCAGAGAGCCCGATGTGGGGCTCGATCCCAGGACCCTGGGATCATGACCTGAGCCGAAGGCAGAGGCTTTAACCCACTGAGCCAGGTGCCCCAATTTGGTATTTAAAATAATGTAAAAACTCACAAAACACTAGAAGTAGAAAGGAAACAGAAACTCAACAAGATTATATAAGAAAAATGTATAGCGAATATCCGTGGTAGAGAAACTCTGACCCCTTGTTAAAACAGGGAACCCACCAAGCAAGCCTACTCTCGTGGCTGCCTTGGGAGAGTCAGAGAGGCCTGGTGTTGCACCAGGCCAGGAAAGAACAGGCTTAGAAAGGAATCAGCAGCCTTTAAGAACTAACACAGGGTTCAGCAAAAGTGTTAGTGCAGGATAACAAGTGTTGTTATACCAGTGCTAGCCAACGAGAACATGGAATAGAAAATAAGATACCATTTACAATAACAACACTACTATAAGGTATTTAGGAATTAAACTAGCAAGGGACACAAGAATGTTATTGACAATGATTAGAACTCTATTTCAGGACACTAAGAGCACGTAAATAAACGGTGTTATGCTATTTTCATCATATGGGATTGCCAAAAATTATAAAGAGGGCAATTTTCGTGAAATTAATGTATAAGTTCACTACAATTCCAATCAAAATTCCATCAGGACCTTTTAAACGAGTTAACAAAAACTGTTCTAAAATTTATGCACAAGAATTAAAAGCTGTCTATAAATAACTGAGTCAGTTTTGAAAAAAAAAAAAAAAAAGTAGAACGAAATTGGCAGGGGATAGGGTTGCTCATTCCATTACATCCCGAAAGTCGGGATGAAGCCTCAGTGAGAAAAACGGCGAGGTGATGCAGGGACACAGATGGAAACTGCAGAAACAGACCCATGTCTACAGGGAGCTGGGTGTAGGACACAGGGGACAGCACCTGTGAATGATGGGAGTGGAGACTGTTTCGTAGACAGTGGTGGAAAACTTAGGGAGATGAAGTTGGATCCCTGTCTTATGTCATGGGCACAGGTGCATTCCAGATAGATCCAAAGCCTAAGGGGGGATACATGAAACTATAGAGACTTGTCTTTATGGTTTGGGCATGAAAAAGGACTTCTTACATGTCACTAGGACTCCCCCACCCCATCAAAGCACCTGACAGCAACCAGATTTGGCAAAGTACAACTGAAGGATTTCTGTTCAACAAAGAACACCATGGACACAGTTAAGAGGATATTGATCCAAAAACAAATGGCAGCTCATTAAACTGACGTGAGAAACTAAGGAGGAAAGATCTCCAATCCAGGAGGAACAATGAGAAGTCTACATTTGCACAGATATGAGTAATGTCGGATTGGCCAAAATGAACAAATACAGAACAGCTAATGGAGAAACGGCAAAACTCAGCCACCAAGGGGCATGTCTAATATGGTGCCATCCTTCTGGAGAACCATACAAACAGTGAAGTTAAACTATATCAATGTCCTATAGTCAGGCATTCCCACTCATGGATGCTCATCTAGAGGATCCTTTCAGTGGGTGGGTGTCCATCAGGGTCCTGTTGGCTGGGTCAGAGAGTGGGAGGTAACGTGAAAGGAACAGAGAAGTGAAATGGAATCCCAAGCATTGTTAGGAGCAGGGACCCGGACACATAAGCAGCAACATAGATCTTAAAAATGTAGTGTTAGGTGTGGGGGTGGGGTGGGAGGGAAGGAATGAGATTTATAGCATAATCACTTTCTAAAAAAAGATGTATTAATTGACTTGAGAGAGAGTGAGCACATGCATGCACAGAGGGGAGGGGCAGAGGGAGAGGGAGAGGGAGACTCAGGCAGACTCTGTGCTGAGCCTGAAGCCTGAGCATGGGCTTTATCCCATGACCCTGAGATCAGGAATTGAGCCAAAGCCAAGAGTCCCACGCACTTAACCGACTACATCACCTAGGCGCCCCTAGCATATTCACTTTTATGTAAATTAAGGTATCTGCTCACAAAACAGTATGTTTTGCAAATATATATATATATATATATATATAAAATCTCAGGAAGGGTGGAGATGAGAGTGGACGAAGGGGGAACCACTAAAACTAGAAGTTGAGAGGCATCCTAGCATAGTGGCTGAGGGCATGGACTCCAGAGCCTGGGTCTGAATCCCGGGTCTGCCCCTTACTAGCTCTGTTACTTTGGGCAAGTCACTTAACCTCTGAGGTTAAGCTTCCCCATCGTTGAAAAGGGTCTGGTAGCTAATCCGCAAAGACAACCCCAAACAATTCCGCCCCTCCCATCAGGGGGCGGGGACTTGTCACTGCTTTGACCAGTAGGATGTGAGGAAGGGACCCCTGACCCTTCTAAGCCCAGGCATTGCGCAGGACAGAAGCTTCTTCCCTCTTGAAGTCCTGAGCTGCCATGGGATGAGAGGGGCCCTGGAAGCCGAGATGCCAGGTGGAGACACAAGGCCGTGGGAGGAGCACTTGGCCCACTTGAGTGTCTGAGACAGCCAAGTGCCACCAGACTGCCCACGGACTGCCCAGCTGAGCCCTAGCCAACCCATGGAACAGGGAAATGCAGGGAAATGGTTGCTTTAGAGCACCGAATTTTGGGGTCGCGGTGAGGATCCCCAGAGGTCATTTTGAAAGTGCCGCCTCGCACGTGACTCCTGGGAAGAGCCTGGCTGTGTGTATGTACTCCTGGAATAAAGCAGAAGGACCCATAGAGGCTGACAGTGATAGAAGTCGTCATGCAGGGTTAACTCTGTTCTTTGCATCTCCTATTCACAAATACGATCAATAAAACCTTTCACGGGGTCCATATATTCATTTTCTAAATTAGGTGGCTTTGGATCCAGTAGGTGAAAAGTCACGTTCAAAAAGGAGAATTTCTCAAAAGGAGCCGGGCTCCGCGGCTGATCTCCTTGTATTGTCTTTGTGTATAGACTTCAGAGCCTCTGAGAAGGCACTAGATGGATGAGTTCCGTGACTCACAAGTCCCTCATTTCTGGGAATACAGACAACTGATAGACTATATTTGTTTTCCTCTGTAGCACTAGATCCAGAACTGGCAAAAAAATTTTTTTTTTCTTTTTTTTTATCTGTGATGAATTCTCCATTAGCCATAGGCTCCAGGGTCAGGAAATGGGAGAGTAACTGAAATGGACACGTGATTCAAAGATCTCAATCAAGTCAGTAATTTCAACCTCCAGAAGGATCTCTTACTGTTCTTTTTATTCCAAGCACAGTATGCTCAATAAATATCTGTTGATTATTTAAAATCAGTCCCTCTTCTTTTTGAAAAAGATTTTAAACTATGTGTGTATGGTCCTTCAAATCATTTATTAAAGTTGTTTGTCAGAACCCAAGCTGGGGCAGAATAACAGACATCAGCCATGGTGAGTGGAAGGAATGGGAGGGAGGGGCCCGGCCACTCACGCATCCACTCCTGGGAGCAAAGCCTTACGAATCTTACAGGGGTTGTCTGAGGCAGGCATTGCCCGCATCTTACAGAGGCAAAAAACTGAGGCTTGGACAGGTGGGCTCCCTTGTCCAGTGAGAGCCAAGCTCAAGCCCAGGTCGCCTGACTCATGGCTCGTTCTCTCCCACGCTATGGCACTGGGAAGCAGGAAGACGGGATCACCCCACAACAGCTGAACGACAAGGGGAAGGCAGTAAACCCCTAGGCGTGGAGAGCTTTGTAAAGCCAAGAAAGGGGGACTGTAGAACATGCTGGTCTGTGCATTTCTGCCCGTGCATTTTGACGCATTTTGGAGTGGGTGTGCAACTGCCCAGCCATTACCTTGGAGTGTCCATTTCTCCTCACTCAAAACCTCGGAAGCCCCAGGCCTCATGCAGTAGCCTGCCAGTCCGTAGACCCTCCCCATGCTTGGCCGGGGGAATGGTGTCTAGCCAGGTGCGTCCGGGTTCCCACCTCTGGTCCTAAAATAATCCCGAGCCCCATTCCCTACCCAAGGCCCACCTCCTGACCCCTGAATGGCTTCAGAATCACAACCTACATATCGCCTCCAGCCCTAGGGCTTAGAGCTGTGTGGTTCATCTTCTGGTAGCTTCAGGGAACATTCTGGATCAGAGAGGAAAGGAAGCATGTGCTGATTTCCTTTCCAAGGTGTTCTCTCCCTGGTGAGAGCAGACTGAGGGTGAAGTTTCTGCGCAGGTCGAACAGCTCCATCAGCTGGGCAGCGTGTCAGGGAAGGCGGAGACAGACCTGGGCTGCCGAGAAGGTGCCAGGAGGGGAACAAAGAGGCCCCGGGGAGGATGTGGAGCCTCCAGCTGGCCACCAGCCAAAGTGCAGGGAGGCAGGCTGCTACTTTACTTCCCTTTCCCCCTTTGGCTCCTTCGTGCCCACAGATGTGTTACTTCCACTAAAGATGATGTAACTGTGAGGACAGCCCAGCCGAGAGGGACAGGCCACAGTGCTCAGGCACAGGGAAGGGGGGCCAGGCCATGAAAGGCAAGTACAGGTCACTTCCAAGTCATGCCATTTATTTTGTCTTTATTGGATTTTTCCAGCTCATCTGAGCTTCTGCTCCGTTCTCTGGGCTGTAGAATTTGTGCGAACATTCCGGGGTTCTCTGGAACCCCCAGATAAGCACATAGAAACGTGTGTGCGTGTGGGCATGCACACACACACACACACACACACACACACATACACACACACACACACACTCACAGGGTAGGCCAAGAGCTCTCTGGACTTGTTTTACTTGTCCCTTTCCCCCTCTGGCTTCACGGTCACACGTATTTGTCTCTACCAAATAGCCTCAGGACAAATGGTGAGGGAGGGATACATCCAGGAGGGTGGAAAAGAAGGCTGCTGAAGGAGTCGATGGTGGGGCAGCAGTGAACCCCCAGCATCCTTTACCAGCCCCTCCTTGTTCCTTTCCCTGCTTCATTCTTGAGTTTTCAAAAAGGAAGAAGCAGAGGGAGAGTTCAAGCCTGGCTGAGCTACTGGTGACCCGTGCGGCGCCTCTCAGCGGTTAGCAAGAGGTAGGTGCAGCCTGGCTTGGCGACAGACCCAGAGCTGGGACTGTCGCCCCCTGCCTCTTGGCTGGTGCCTTGTGCTGCACGTTCTGTAGTTCCTTGCTCTCCCTAGCCTTGAACAATGCCAGGGCTAAAGTGCCAAGAAGCGATGAAGAACTTCATCAGCATCTCAGATGGGTCCTGGTGCTGTTAGAGCCCAGAGTCTCACAGGAGGAGGAGCTGAGTTGGCGGTCTGGAAAGGGAGGCACCTACGCTGCTCTTGGCTGCCTGGACTGTACTGCACCCCCCAGCCCAGGCGACTGACTTCTTGCATGTGGGCTCTGCTTTATTTCCCAGGGTGGGGATGCAAATACGGGGGAAAGAGCTACGGTAAAGACCTAGTACTGATGTGCCCACCTTTGCCGCGCAGGGTCCCCACAGAGCTGCTGGGCCCCTGTCTGCCTTTGATAATTTGAGTCACTATGTCTCATTGCATGAACCCAAACAGCAGCATTTCCTTGCATCCAGCTCAACAGGAAATGATCCTGGGGATCTCCCACTTCCTTCATTCATGGAAGAGGCTGGGAGGATAGAGGTTACGGTCCTCTCCTGAATGCTAGTGCCATTCTATTGGGAGGGGTCGCCCAGGTACCTGACAGCTCAGGGACCGAGGCTGGGTGGATGTTATTTATCCCCTCTATGGCAGGGCTGTCGTTCACCAGCGACCAAGTTGGACTCCTGGCTCTGGAAATGTAATGTGTGACAGCTGTGTGCAGCCAGTGGTGTCCAGCATTTTAAAAAGGTCAATTAAGGAACAGTGGATGGTGGTGCGGCTAATGACAGCCTGGAGGGGCGAACGGGGCTGAGGAACCAGAAGGGCTCAGGCGTCTATTACCGGAGCGAGTGTCGAAGGGAAGCGTGGCAGGCAGGAATCTATTGTCATCGGCCATAAAGCACATCTGAGTTTTACAGCAGAGCGTGGTCCAGCTGTTCCCCTCCCCACGTGGTGCAGGGGGCAGTCTGTGAATGGGGGTCTCGGCAGGCAGAGGTGACACCCGCGTCAGACAGAAATCGTTACCCTCCTCGCTGCCTGCTCCTCTGCACTTTCCACTTTCCCACTTGGGAAGCAGTAGGCAGACGCTGGAGTGATACTCAGAATGTGGGTCATGTTCTAGAAATCCATATTTTAAGCATTCCCCAACGCTGGGCTCCGCCTTTTCCTCCCGGGCGTGTAGGTGGGCGGCAGGGGACAGGCAGGGGAGCCGGCAAGGGCTTCCTCAGATGACCCATGTGCCCCTGGTTTCAGCGGGATGCAAACGCAGAGTGCAGGGTAGACCCTCTCCACTGTGATGGATAAAAGAGGGACATGAAGCCCTTAGGAAAAAGGTCTCTTTCAGCCTGTGACAGAATTGGCTTGTGGTTTGGGGAAGGCACTATGTGGGACTCATTTTTTTTTTTTTTTTTTAAACCAGACAAAGGGGCTGTAGGCTGCTGGGACTAGCTTTTTGCCACATCTACCTGTCAAGCTAGAAATTCAATAGAGCAATGGGAATGCTAATTGAGATGCAAAACAGGTCCAGGGTTCCTAGAAATGTCTAATGATTCTCTGGTTCCTTGCAAATGCAGAATTAAGACATGAACTACATGGAATGGGAGTAAGAACACCAACATTTTTACTTGCTCTCTCTCTCTCTCTTTTTTTTCCTATTAAAAAAATTCTTTGGGGGAAACTTCACCAGTTTTATAATTACAAAAAAAAAAAAGAACATTGCAATCAATGGGGTTTGTCTTTCACACACTGGATATTTATTATTAGAAAATAGTTTTTATCAGCCGGCAATACCAAACAAGTTGAAAGGAGCGTGCTTCTCACCTTTTTTTTCTCCTTAATGAAATTTAAATAAACAGCTCAGTCAGGAGAGTCGCCACGCCTTTCTTTTTTTTTCCCCCCTTTAAAAACGGAATAAACGAAGTTTAGTACAAAACGTCCTTCAGCTATGCCTTGCTCTGCAGTTGTTATGTTGTCCCCTTGAGTAAGAGAGAAGGAAGAGATGAAAAAAGACCACTCTGGTTATCAAATTACCCCAAAGAATCTACAGTAGAAACCGGGAAACAGATAAACTCACCCAAAACCAAACCAGTCCAAACCAAGAAACCAGTTGTAACATTGGCTTTTTCATGGTGATTATCATCTGACTTTAATATATATCTATATCTATATCTATATATATCTATATATATATATATTTGAAGTCGTAATAAAAAAGGAAGCATTGAATTGCATCTTTAGCAGGACAAGCTTCCTCATCTGTTACAGAGGTGTTCGGGAAATTTCATATAGTATCTGGTCAGTAAGCACGTTTGGCAGCTCAGCAAGTATCACGTGACTGCAGCATCCATGATTCCAAGTGAAATGGCGTTGCTTTCTTTGGGGCCAAGTCCATTGCTCGGGGTGAGGTGCTCCCACGGCTCTGGATGTCCCGAGACCTACGGCTTCAGGAAGGGTTTGGAGGTGGCTCAGTGCATGGCCCCAGTGCACAAACTTCCAGAACCCCAAACAACGAGTCAGCAAACCAGCCACACGGACGTCAGACAATGGTCTCCTTTGAGTTCCTCTTGACAGAGTGGAGGCCCAGCAGGGACTGCTGGTTAGAAGGGACGCTGACAGACTTTGGGATGAGGAGAATCACTCTCTGATTGGTCCGACGCCATTCGTTGTACAATCGACAGTGGTACCTAAATGACACCTAAGGTCAGGAGAGGAAACACAAGGGAAGGTTTCAGGTCAGCGGAAGCTGATAATCAATCCAAGAAACAAACAGGTCATTGAAAATAGCTCCAAACAGCTGGTGGCAGTGAAGTGAGACAGGCCTCTTGGGGCAGCACCGTGCTGGCTGGCAGCTGAGTATTGGCACCCACAGGAGGACACCCCTGTGTGAACACGGGCAGGGCTCCCGGTGGGCTTCCTTCCTTCCTCCTCAGATTGGAAACAAGTAGGATATGAATAGGAAATGAGGTTCCTTCAGAGGCTAGATTTAGCTTGGGGATAGTAGTGTTTGGGCCCCAAAGCATCAGTTGTGAAGCAGATTGGCTACAGGCAGCAAGGTGGAGTGAGTACAGCGCTAGCCCTCACCCTGGGGGTGGGACCTGAGCCATGTGTCTGTCTGGGCCTCAGCTTCCTCTCTCTTAAATGAGAGTGATGCTTGGGTGTCATGTTCCCTCCTGCAGGTTGGACACTGCACAATTCAACATTCAGACTGCCTATGACAGGAAGAGTACCCTTCGACTTGTGTCATGCACAACTCTTTCAACTGTACCAGCGGCCCCCAATTGGTGATCCCCAACTGCCTGCAGCTCAGTCGTTCTACAGCTTCCAGTGGGGGAAGCTTTGGTGTGGGCACCAAGTCCCTGGATAAACTCCTCCTGAGCCTCAGCCTGGGGTAGGGTCTACTTCCCTGGGCGCCTGCAGTGCCTCGTGCCTACCTCAGCAGGGCATCAAGTGCTTTGTCCGGCAGTGTATTTGTGTCTCTCTCTCCCTGCTCCAGAAGCATCTCGACAGCAGGGGTTGGGCCATATTCATCACTGCATGCCCAGCGCCCATCATGTGCCTGGCGCTTAGGAAGTTACTGGGTAGAGTTTGTGAGTGAAAAGCTATCTTACACTTTCTGATTGCAACTGTTTCAGACTCTCTTCTATGATCTACAACATTATGAGCAGTAAACTGATGGTCAATGGTCACGTAACTGTGCCAGAGAGTTCTTGCTTCCCATGGAAATATCCCGGAATGAGACACATCTGTGGTTCATTTTGGAGCAGGCTGGCGTCCGGCCTGAATGGACTGCCCAGGAAATTCAAATTCTATACTTCTGAAGGTGCATGGACTGTCTTTAAAAACAGGGGAAGGTCCCAGTTTGAGAGCATCCAGATGACTAGGTAGGTGCTGAGAAGGAAGATACCTGTGAACTTAGGCTGAGAGATGGCCCGGGATGGGCTGTTTAATCATGGGGGGTAGGTGCTCGGCTGACCCCAGGACAGGGTCCACGGTGGTCAGAGAGAGGGCCGATCCCATGGTTGGAGCCCAGTATTTCTGGAAGCAGAAGAGGGCACAGGCCCTGGATCAGAAAGGGCTTACTGGTTCTCTGGCAGGATCATGAAATTCAAGGCCGCTAGCTAAAATTTCTGAGGCTAGAAAGCAGATGCCACAGGCCGAGTGCCAGAGAGATTTGGGTATGAAAATATAAGCTTTTAAACTCACACAGATGTGCTTTTCTCCAAAAGGCCCTGAACATGCCAAAGCGGATCAGGTTTGGGGTTTGTTTTTCCTCCCTAAGCTTGGTTCTCAACGCATCTATTCCGTCCTGCTGCGGCTTGGTGCCGATGGCTGAGTGTGGGAGGGGCAGGTGGGGATGCCTTCTGCTCAGGGCCAAGAGCAGGGAGATGAGTTGAAGGCAGACTCGTACTAATGAGGAGCTGTGGCAGCTCAAAAAGACCAGAATCTGGAGACATTCTACGAAAGCTGGGTTTCAAGTCAAGAGACCCTCATTTGTATGTTAAGGAGCTGTGCATGCCGGGCCTGGGTAAGCCGAGAAGTCCCTGTGGGAGCACGCAGGGGACGCCTGCTCCAGCGCTCTCAGGCCTGGCACCCCAGGCCTGGATCCCCACCCTCTACCTAGTGGCTCTGTGACTCTGGGAGGGTTGCTTGCCCCCCGCAAACTTCAGTGTGTCGGCAAAACGTGAGGAGTGGTGTCTGAGAGTGCACAGAAAGCATTTAGCACCGTGCCTCACACACGGTCGTGTTCTCGGCCTGTTCTTTTTGATGTGTTAAATATAGAAAAGAAGATGGTTTTGTGATGCTCCTTCTTAGACACAGGAGAAGGGGGACAAGAAAAAAAAAAACGTGCTAATTTCCCTTGCTCTTGACGTGGCCATGGGTCAGCAGCAGGCTGTATCACTGGGGAGCTTGTTAGAACATCAGAATTTGGGGCTCCACCCAGACCTAAGGAATCAGAGTGTGCATTTTAACAAGATCCCCAGGTGATTTGCAGATCTGTTCAAGCCTGAGAAGCGCTGCTGCAGGCAACCCGGGAAGTCAATGACTTAGCAGGTCTCCTGGTTCCTTGGCCAGAAGGTGTGAAAATCAGCCCGCTTGTTCAGACAAACAGATGAGATCTTATTATACATTTGTCTATCTTAATTGCTGTTAACCATCACAATCTGCAGGCAAATTCAGTCAATAAGAAGAAAGCATCAGATGAAGAGGACTCCTTATTGGGCAAAATCAAGGAACTTGGGCCTAATGCAGATGGGACCCCAGGTTTGCAAATGCCCTTGGTTGATGCTGCCCGGGGCCAGGAGCCCCAGGACACTCCCTTCCTACAGTGGAATAGAATAGGAAAAAAGGAAGTTTGACTTAGAGAACTAAAGAGGCAGTGAGGGAAGCAGAAACAAACCAAAAGGAAGCCAGGACAATTTTCACATTGGGAACTTAGTTTAGATTATTTCTTAAATGTCCCTGGGGGCGGGGCACAGGGGAGGGAAGGAGAGAGAATCTGAAGCAGACTCCACGCCCAGCAGGAAACCTGACAGGAGGCTCAATCTCATGACCCTGAGATCCCGACCTGAGCCAAAATCAAGAGTGGACTCCTAACCGACTGAGCCACCCAGATGCTCCTTCGATGTCTGTGTTACGTACGGAGAGAAGAGGAAGAAAGCACACAGGGTCACTATTCTAAAAAATACTTCTTTTGGGGTGAATTTCTTGAGGTGTGTTCAGTTCTTCATCCAAAGGAGATTAACCCATCGTGGGCACGATCCTACAAA
The DNA here is from genome assembly GCF_902655055.1 of Lutra lutra. Taxonomy (NCBI): domain Eukaryota; kingdom Metazoa; phylum Chordata; class Mammalia; order Carnivora; family Mustelidae; genus Lutra; species Lutra lutra. Next base: position 66,807,628 of record NC_062282.1, read on the forward strand.
GAGTGGTGGTCGTGTGGGCAGGGCAAGGAAGGATTACATCAGCAACCGCTCTCCCTGTCAGGGAAGTGACGGGCTGTGGCCTAAGGGCTGCTGTAAAGTCACAGAAGGGTGTGGGAAATCTCGTCACCGATTTCTTATTCTGCCCTTCCCATCCATATTGAGGCCTACTGATGGGGCCAGGGCCTCATCTTCCCAGGAAAGGCCCAGCTTCTTGATCTCAGGCTGCACGAAGCAGGTGGGCTGTGAGAGCACATGGGCCGAGGAGCAGGACCGGACATGGGGTCACCCTCGATACCCTCGGGCTGCCGTGGGCTGTGTGGGCTGTGGGTCAGCCAGCTCGCGCACGGTAACCCTTGTCAGGCAGTGTCCTCCCGGAGGTCTCCCAACGTTATAAGGAGAATTCAGATGACTGACTACCCCGTAGGGCCGGGAATCAGCCGGAAGAAACAGATCGCTCATTCATTCCATCCCAGGCCTTAACCAGCTTCTGTGCCAGGTGCTGGCTGTTGCCTCCGTGATGCGGGGAACGCAGGCGCTCCCTGCGGGTCCCTGCAGCACAGCATCCCAGTCCCCCACCTGTCCGCATTTGGCTCATTTTAAGTGCCACGCTGGATGACTTTCTAGCGCCGAGCGTGGACTCAGATGATGTCTGTCCCTGGCCCTCAGATGGTTTGTGATGTAGGCAGTGATAGTTCCATGGCACCCCACTCTGGGCTTGTGGTTTCCCAGAGGTAGGCTTCCCCACGGCAGGTTCCAGAACACCCTGTACGCGAGGGGCGGCAGGGCCAGGCTCAGACTGCAGAGGTGCGACAAGGCGGCAGCGGGGCAGGTGCGACAAGGCGGCAGCGGAGCTGCTTTCCCCGCTTCCCAGTGCTGGCGAGGCCCTGCCAGGAAGGCTCCTCTGAGCGCAGCCAGGCTGGGACTGACACGGTGTTTGTTTATCTAAGACATTTTCACAGCATATTCTCCGGAAGCCTGACAGCTTGTTTACAATGGGTTTCTGCCGGAGGGCACTTTCCAAGTGCTGTCAGCTCCTGAGTTATGGCTCCTACCAGGGCAGCTCAGTACGGCATTTATCTGGGAGGGACTTAGCCTGGATCCAGTCACCTCGGGCTCAGGGGTGCTGCACTGCTGTTTCCAGGGGAGAACGCCTTCCCCTCCCTCCAGCGGCTTTGCATCTTGTGGCCGGCTGAGTGTGCAGAGGAAGAAACCCTCATGCCTATTCTGGGGGCTCTGATAAATGTTTCCGAAGGTACCCCACCTAGTCCTGCTGGTAGCCCAGTGACCCAGGGCTGTCCTCCACTATCTGTAAAGGGGGAAGGCTGATCAGAGAGGGTAAGTACCCTGTTTAGAGTCACACAGCTCTTAGCGTGCTAAATCTTGGGTCTGACCACAGGGTCTTTGGCGTCTCATGCGTGTGCTTTTCACTACGGGGCACTGCCTCTCGGAAACGTTTCTGGAATGAAGTATGTTCTCAGTCTCCTGAAAGAGCCCACTCCAGGCACCCCTCCCACCCAAGCCCCCTTTCTTCTGAGATGGGAGGTGAAACAGGTGAGAAGCTTCCTCGGGTGCTCTCTCCTTTCCGATGCCAAGGAGCAGGGAGGAGCCTGGCGGGATGGGCATTCCTGTCACGCTCACTTTATGAATGAGGGTGCCAAGGCTCAGAGATGTGAACTGCCTTTTCCAAGCTGACGCAGTTGACCGGGCGTCAGTGCTAAAGGTGATTTGATTTCTTATTCTAAGAGTCTTACTCTTATTTTCTTCCCATTCCCACCACCTTGTGACTTCTGAGTCTGCCTCATTGCTTGACTCACAGTGAATCAGGGCAACACAGACCTTTAGAGGAGACACTCTCGTTTTAGCTGGTGGTGGGTAGCAGAATGCCTGACTTCGCCGGGGGACTCAGAGAGAGTTGGAAGCCTCAGAATGCTCCATCTTTACCAAGACTCGAGCCATGTCCTTCTCACTGAGACAGAGGGGCTGTCTGTCTGAACGCTCCTTCCCCGCCCCACCCCGAGGGAAGGTACAGAGCTGTAGCGTCACAGGATGGACAAGATGGAAATGACCTGGGCCAGGTTGCCCTGGCAGCTGGTGGGACAGGGTTTGGAAGACAGAGCAGAGGGGCACGTGGGAGTGAGTGCTAGAAGCTTCCACATGCTGACCCCGTGCTACGGGATAAGAGAATGGTATGCTCTGGACAGGAAACACATACTAAGTAACCGTGGGACGTGCTCAGATTAGAAATGAGCAGGCACAGCAGAATCATGCCAGGAAGCATGGCGCCCAGTTTCTGAAATGAGTCTAGCGGGTAGTGACTTTCTTCCCTGCAGGTCTCAGAGGGAAACAGAGAGAGTGAGATCAGTGCTGTGCCAACCTCTGCCCAAGCATTTAACTCTCTTCAGGAGTTAAGTGGGTGAAAAAAAACAGACGTGTTTAAGAATTCTCCCTCATATACAGCAGACACGCTTATTTGGGAAACGGGTTTCTTTGGTGGTGGCTTCTCAGCTAGATAAATTAGTGTTTTTATGGGCTGCGGAGTCAATATCCCAACACACAGAATAACCATCAGGCAAAACGCAGCTCCACGTCCAGCAAAGAATTTAGGCTGTGTCCAGGAGTAAGAAGAAAATAACCAGCCCGAGGATTCATGATCTGCCCAGGCGGTGACAGCAGCAGTGGCCAAGAGCATCATTCATGATCTGCTACAATCCCAGCAAAAGCGAGGCACATAAACCAGAGAAAGAAAACGCCATGCCCCGTTGCGGATGGCGTCCCAGAACTCTGGAGGAGGGGAATGTCTAGAGTGTGTGGCTTTGATTGATGGGCTCTCAAAAGCAGGAGCTTTTTCTTTCCTTGATCTGCTCTTCCCAGCAGCACACTGGGGTGGACACGCGCCCGCACATGCACATCTACAAGCACACCCACCCAGACCTCGAGCGTGGCACACACGCCCCCGCCAGCACCTGCAGATCTGCCTTTCACCAGGCCGGGTAGCTGGGCTACGGCCGGGAGGGAAGGCTGTGCCTGCTGAGGGGTGGCCAGCTCTGGCTACTCCAAGTCCCCGGGCCCTGGGCCATACTTACTAGTGTCCAAAAGAGGTAAATGGTGAAGAGTGCCACAGTGAGTGCAATCAATCCGACGGCCTCCAGCCGACTACTAAAGTGCAGGTGGTCCACAGCTCCCCGCAGGCAGAGCCAGCCTGAGATGGTGGCCAGCGGCGTGATGAACAAGAAGCACACCATGTCTCCAAACAGAGTCCGCTTCTCATGCTGGGGGCCTGGGTTTCGGAGCCACTGCAGGGGAGACGGGGAGACAGAGAAAAGCAGAGTCACAGTTAGAGGCTGGCATGGAGCGGAGATCCACTGCCCTCGAGGGTGTCTCTGTCGCCTGAAACGGGACACAGGTGCTTTGGATCTGTTCTGAGATCACAGGGAAGAGTTCAGGGCTCATTTCCATACCCCACCTCCCCAGGTAATAGTGATTCTTGATAATACTTTAACATGACAACAGTGATGAGGATCAAAATCGGAATTTTAAAAAGTGTCTTTGCTGTAGGCAGCCTGCTGTTTTTGAAAACAGTTCAGAGGTTATTATATTGAACACTGACATTACGGGAAGATGGAGAGGATGGTATTTCCAGAAGGTAATAGTTGAGACAGGAGAAGTGCTGCTGTGGGGCCAGAGGCTTCCAGTGTCTTGGCCCTGGGAATGTCTGCAGGAAGGGGTTAATTTAGCAAGCTGGGTTTGCTCAAATTGTGCATGTTCCCCAGAAAGACCGGTTTTCAAGACTGGCTCTTTAGAGATGAGCTCTGAGTCCGTGCAGTATTTTGCCTTTTACTAGTGTCTCTGTATGCCTGCGGCCTTGGGCCATATGGTAAGAGTATAATGAAATCGTTTATTCCAACGATGTGATTTATGCTGAACACCTACACTCACTGTGGGGGGCTGGAGTCTAGGGAGCTAAGGGCAGACACACAGGCGCTCTGTGCCTCTGTGACCGACCGCAGTGAACATCCTAGACACCAAGCCTTGGGGTGATAATGCCTGGTATGTGTTGTCACAAATTGTTGCCGGAAAAATTAAGCAGGTTTGGGTAACATTACCGGGAGGGGACACCTGGGAGCTCGTGCCTGGTTCCTCCTGAACTTTACACCCGGACCCTTTTCCTCTGCTCATCTGAATTAGTATCCTTTTGCTGTCTAACCATGAGGAAAGAGCTTTTCTGATTCCTGTGAAGCCTTCCACGCAATCATGGACCCTAAGGGTGGTTTTGGGGATCCCCCAAAGATGGAGACTCTTGTGACTCCATGAACTCAGTAATGCCCCTCCTTGCATTAGGACCCTGACCCTACTTAGGATGGTCCCTGACATCTTAGTTGTGCTGCCCAATTTTGGAGCTGAACCAGCCCAACAAGGGTGGTGAAAACTTTGTGCTTGTTGAAAGACCAGCGGTGAGAATTCCTACAGGATGGGAAACACAGTTGCTGTGCTCCCACTTAGGGGAGCAGGTTTAGGCTGAATGCCTGCTGAAATGTTTTCCATAATCCATTCTGGGAAGAGTCATGCTTACATATTGGTGTGGGTACATGACGGTAATGAGGCCTGGGGGCTTTTCTTCAGGTTAGCATTGGAACATGTCTCCAAATGCTCCCATCTCGCTACCCCATGTAGTACTAGCTGAGCCCAAAAGGTCCAGAGGAGGGGCTCAAGCACAGTTGATGGGGTGGGAGTGGGAAGAGACGCTGGCTGAGTCTGTCTTCCATCTTGTCCCATAAGCAAATGGGGGTTTCGCAGTGCAGTGGGCTGGCCCCCGAATGGGAGCATTATGGTCTGCTGAGTAGGCACCCCAAGTGGCCAGGGCTGTAATTCCCACATAAACATTGGTGGGAGGGAAAGGGGCATGACAGGGGACACAGGAGTGGGTGGTGCACAGTGGAGGGTGAAGGGAAGACCACGTTTAAGGGCAGGAGAAAGAGACAGAAGAGCTGTGGAAAGGGCAAGCCAGGTGAGGATAGAGCAGCAGAAGGGCCAGAAAAAGCCTCAGGAGTGAGCAGAAGAGACGTGGCGGGGAGAGGCACAGAAGAGGTTTTCTGGAGGTGCTCTGCCTTGAGTGTCTGGCTGAGGCAAACATTAAATGACCCGCAGTGCCCAGCACACTGCTTTCCAGAGTCACGCACCTTTCAAGTGTGCAGAGATGCTGAAGGAAGGCAACCTCAGCTCTAAAGTGGACCCGAGTAAAATAGATCATGGAGGGGTAAACAGAAATACAGCATTAAAAAAAATACACAGAAATACCTAAAGGATCAAATGCAAAGGACAGTGACCCTGTCACGTGTTGTCATGTTACCCCACACATCTCAGCAGCTTCAAAGGAAATCAGTGAGCTCTTATTAACATTCTCTTGCCTAAATACTGGGAGTATCGCTATGATCTTGAGAGCAGAAATCGGGCGTGATTCTCCTAATATTAAGGAGGCTCAGCAAGGTTAAATGATTGCTTCACGTGACTTAGGGGTCAAAGTGAAGAGGGGGCTTGGATTTCTCTGCTCCTGCTCAGATGTCCTATCCACAGAATATTCAAACAATATTAAAACTGCAAGACATTCAGAAATCCAGATCCTTAAACAATGTTGTCCGAATTGCAGCAAGCTGATTCCTTTTGCAGATTTTCACTGGAAACAGATCTGGAAGCCTGGCCTACTTTTCTCTGTGTCCTCACTTGCTGGAACATAGTAGATTCTCAGTAAATATGCAACCAATGTACGCAGACAAGCTGACCTTCCTGGCAAAGACTTTCCCCAATTCCTTCCGCTGGAGAATTCTGAATACATTTTATGAAAATTAATTTAAAATTTTACTTATCTATGTGGCCCTTGACATTACCCAATGGAATGACTCAGGTGTGGAAGGAGGTAATTACAAATCATTGCTTATTTCCATCCAGTGTAAGATAAATCACAAAGGCGAGATTAGTATTACTACTGGTTCCCAGTTTCTCATTTTCTAATTGTTCATTGATTTTCTATATTCCTAAAAAATTTCCAGTCCTTCTTATATGTACATGATCATCTAATATCTGGATTCTGCACATCATTAACTATATACATAGATATAATATTTAAATATATTTAAATATAAATCAAGCACATATATTTAAATATTTAATGTTTAAAATATTTAAATATATAAATAAAAATATTTATATATGTATTTTTGGCTTAGCTTGCCCTTTATTTACTGCTGGCTCATATTTAGGTATGAAGTTGTGTTTTTTGTTTGTTTGTTTTTGAAGTAAACTCTCTGTCCAGTGTGGGGCTTGAACTCACAATCCTGAGATCAACAGTTACGTGCTCTTCCGGCTGAGCCAGCCAAGTGCCCCAGATATGAAGTTCTTTAAATAGGTAGTATTATGTTAAAACTTCTGCAGAACCCCAAGTGTTATTTATCTCTTACACAAATGCAGGTGCCATGAACAAGACCACTGGCAGTATCTGCTGATGAATAAAAAAAGTTGCCCTCTGCCATGGTAAGAGCTTCTGCCAAAGTATCCAAAGAGGCTGATATGGGATATTTACACAAGCCAAGTTTATAACAGAGAAAAGTGGATTACACCTCACATTTCTAGCAAGAGGTGACTGTCTAAATAAATTAGAGAATTTACTTAGGATACCATAGAGTAATTTGAAATGATAATGTACATTTTGTATTTACGGACATGATATATTGCTGAGCAGGAAGACAGTTCTACTGGACATAATGTATTGTATGATCCTGTGTAGGTAATGATAAATTTATAAACACACAGACATTTATACCTACGTAGATGGAGTGGATTTACATAGCCAAAGACCAGAAGGATTCCTAGCAAAAGAGCAGCTAATCTGGGTGGTGGAATCATGAGTGGTCTTTAATTTTTTTTGCTTTGTATTTTCTTGCTTTCCTCCAATGAACATGGATTACCCATGTAAATATATATGTATTTATTAGTTGTGTACAAAACATCAGGAGAGAGAGAGAGAGAGAGAGAGACGGACACTGAGTGAGAGATCGGGAAAGAAGAGGGAGTTGGGCAGGGAGGTGTCCAGCTAGTGTTTTGCGAATGATAGCAGGGGAAAAAAAAATGTACTGAGCTATGGCTGGGGCAAGTTTGGTGCTAGAAAGTTGAGTTTATGATGCAACGTCTCACTGAGGCCTGGCAACAAGGCTCATATTACCCCCATTTTACAGATGCAGACATAGGGGAGAAGAGAGTTTACTAACTCACCTAAGGATAGATGGCAAGTGGGTGGTAGAGGTGGGATTCAAACCAGCCTCACTTTGTTGTTCCTTGCTTTCCATATTTAGATTTTCTTTCTGCACCAAATGGCACTTGTGTATGTGTGTGTACTAGATTTCTGGCAAATTTTCAGCTAGGTGGGATATAGTAAGTCCCACTGTTTACTGGTTCATCAAATAGCTGAAGGATTGGCTGGCCAGGACATTATCATGGTAATTTTAAAAAATATTCTTTTTTTTTTAAAAGATTTTCTTTATTTATTTGAGAGAGAAAGAATCAGAGAGAGAGAGAGAGAGAGCACGAGAAGGGGGGGATTAGAGGGAGAAGCAGACTCCCCCCCCCCCCCCCCCCGAGCAGGGAGCCCGATGTGGGACTCCACCCTGGGACTCCAAGATCATGACCTGAGCCAAAGGCAGTCACTTAACCAACTGAGCCACCCAGGTGCCCTTTAAAAAACATTCTTAGGATACTGTTCTGTTGTATGTTCATTCTTTTACCACATCACAATGAGGTCTAATGTCAGGGCATTTAATTTCAGAGATATTTTGGCTTAATTCTTAACAGGTAAAAGGTTGATCTCAATTATTGTTCAATGTGATTTTTTGCTGTTATGTCTTGTGCCTCTCTAGTCAGTTATACTTATTATACACGGAGTATTAGACCTATTCTGCAGTAGCGTCTTCATTTCCCAAATATGTAATACAGAGCAGGCTGCGGCCGGATGGCAGGTTGGTTTGTGTGTCCGTCTTGCCACCTGACCTGAGGTGGAGGCTTTTATATGACTCGCGTCTTGCATGTTCAGCATTTACAGCGTTCCATCAATGACAGTGGCTTACGTTTACTCACCCACAATGATATCCAAAGCTCTCTCTTTATGCTACGTGAAGTCACTGATTTACTAACCTTTGAAAGGGTTAACCTTTGACTATTGTCACCAGCATTTTATAGATAGGGAAACTGAGGCACAGAGAACATCAAGTGACTAAAAAAGATTGGCTTAGGCTTTGAACCATGTTGTCTAGCTCCAAAGATGTGATCCAAAATAATCTATTCTATCATCATTCTTAGTTTAAAAAAAAAAAAGAAAGAAAGAAAGGATGCAGTGGGTAATGAGGGAATGAAGTGGGTAGGAGGACGCTCGTACCTTCAATGTTTTTGTTGGTGTAAGAAGGTTCTCTGGGTTCCTGCTACTAATTTATCCTGCCACTTGTGGACAACTTTTGCTGCCAGAATATCGTTCTTGAAGGGGCTTTAGTTTAACATTAGTCTTCTGCTTATACTTGGTGGTTAGCTGTGCTTTAAAAGCCAAGGTCGATGCTTGAGAATACTAATTTGTACGGCATCTCTAACCTGGCTGGCCCACCCACATGGCAGCCAGGGGATCTGTCGGCAACCTGGGCGCCCTTCCTGCCTTCTGTTCTCTGGTTCCATTAGGAACATGAAGCACAGAGACTGTAGAATTGAAACCAGTGAGCTGCCTGCTTCCCTGTGGTGATCTCATTCCAGTCCCTGACTCATTCCTGACCCAGAAGACAGATGTGCTCTTGGAAACAGGTCCAAAAACCAACCACCCAACCAACCGTCTAAACAAAACAGAAATCCCCCCTTGGTGATCGGCAGTGTAGGGCCAGAGACAGCAGAGGGAAAGCAAGCAGCGTTCCCCCAGCGACACAGTAGTGTGCAAAGGTGAGCCGGGCACCTGTGATGCCTTCCAAGGTGTGCTAACTGTAGGTTTGGATCTAATTGCAGTGTCAATTTGTTAAATCCCTTCCTCGGGGGGTAGGGGTGAAGGGGATGCAGAGCTCTAGGACATTGGATTCTGTTTCCCAGGCTCCGAGTTAATCGGCTTAAATCCTCAAGGTAGACAGGACAGCGTGCGGGTCAGTTTGTACTGGAACCAGATTACACTCTGGTGGCTAATAGCTCTGATCGATTACCACCTTCCCCACGAATCTCCTTAATGAGAACCCATCATGAGAATGGAAGAAACTGACAGAAGGGATGATAACTGATAGAACCGTCTCAAATTTATGGAGAGGAAAAAGAGAAAGGAGGCAAGGTCTCAACATGGTTTCTCAATGGGTCTATCTGCTTGAGTGTTTCCTATTCATCTGACACTTGGCAGAGTTATTAACCAAGGGCTTACTTTACTTGGCATTGGTCTTATTTTCAAAACCCTCATCATTTCACACTAAGCTGTCTGCTTGCCTGGGGAGCTGCAAGGTCAAAGGGGCAGTGCAGTGATCAGACGGGTATGTGATGGGTCCTCTGCATGATCTAAAGATTACGATGAAACACGAAAATCATGCATTTCCGTTCACTTGAAACACAGCAGAGAACAAAAACAAACAAACCCTACTGATGTTTTAAATCCCTGAACTCCAGTCAGTCGGTGAATTTCCAGGACAGCTGAAGTCACCCAGAAAGAAATTATGACTCTGGGGGAGCTGAAGGCAATGGTTGCTCCGGATATCCATCCAACCAGGCTTGCAGCAACGCATCTCAAATGAAAACTTCACAGAGGATTTGCTCGTGATCCTAAAATGTCCTTCTCCAGCCTTGGCCTCCCTCCAAAGCTCCAGATGTGCGTATTCAACAGCCCACTCAACATCCCCACTTAGATGACTAACAGACGACTTAAACTCAATCTGTCCGAAACAGAACTCTTGATTTAGCACATACTTTTCTCCACGTCTCCTCCATCTCAGTGAATGACATCACCACCCATCCTGTCGCTCAGCTGGCCCTTCCCTTTCTGTCTTACCCATCACATGTCGCCTTTCGGCACCACCTTCATTTGGTATCTGGAATCTGGGTCCCTTCCACATCCACGGCTGCCATCCCTCGGCCATGATCATCTCATCCGTGGGAGCCAATAGCCTCCTTGCTTCCACTCTGGCTTCCCTACGGTCCAGCTCTAAAACCAGTTGGGGTGACTGAAGATCTACCTGTCAAAGCCTGTTGCTTCTTTGCTTAAGGCTCTACAATGGTCAGAATCAAGTCCGTACTCTTTACCTAGGACTCTGAGAAGACCTGACCTCACACCTGCCTACTTCTCCGACCACGTCACCTCTCCCCTCTCCCCCTTCATGTCCAACTTTTACCTATGCCTGTTCCCATTCGGGGGACAGGCTCTGCCCAGATTCTTGCACAGCTGGCTCCTTCTGATCATTTAGGTCTCAGCTCAAATGGTACATTTTCCTTGCAAACACTCCTTGTGCCTACAAACAGTGCTTGGCTACATTCTCTGCAGAGCACATGACACTCTCCAAAGAGATGCTATTTATTTGGCTGTTCCCTTGCTTATATTTTGCTCCCTACCTCACTGAGAGCTCTGTGATGACAGGGACCTCATTTCTGTTCATTCTTGGATGCCTCGGTCCAAGAGCAATGCTGGAGCACAGTGGATGCTTATAATGAAAACGAATGAATAAAAATCTGGATGCCAGTAGCCTGACCAGAAAAGATCTTACAATACTAGTTAGTCTAATGAAATTCATTGGTGAGGAGACACTTTTGTTGGTGGGTAGACATTAGGTCCTGAAGTTCACTGCCTTTAGCCTTCTAGACTAAAGATGCTTACGTATCATTCTTTTTAGGTTTCCAAGAGAAATATCTATGCGCTATTTTATTGCTACAAGGCGAAAAACCTGTAGTTTCTGTTCAAGATTTTTTTTTTAAGTTGTAAATCATTGTGGAGTGCCGTCTGTTTTTCCACAGGTCATGAAACAGCATGAGAAATCCAGTAAATTATTCAAAGTCCTTTGTACTGTTTTTGTCCCAATTACAATCTGTTTTTTTTCTACCTGAAAACTACCTTGAACTACATGAGAAAAGGACAATGTCAGATGTCTGTTTAAAAATTACACAACTCAGGTTCAACCAAAAATATGTGCCGAGTGCCTGTTAGATGCCAGATATTTTCGCTGAATTTAATAACAGCAGGTGGTGTTATTATTCCCATTTTGAATTAGGATATTAAGCCTCAGTGAGGTTAAGATACTTGTTCAAGGTTACACGGAGAGGAGCCAGGCTTTGAGATCTCCAGCCTACTGTTCTTTCAACTCTTCCTCTCAGCTTGCTTTCGTACTACATAAAATCTTACAAAAATTAAAAAAAATTTTTTTTAAATTGAAGTGTAATGGACATAGAATGTTTTACTCTGTTATGTTAGTTTCATGTATTAACTACAGGAAATCTTGATCCTAATTTCTGTTTGCTCCCACAGTGGATAAGGCTGGGGAAGTAGCACCATGCAGGGGATAAAATGGGAGCCGGGACATTGCTTCCGGCGACCCCCGTTAGCTCCCCCAAATTGTTCATCAAGTTTTTTCACCTCTTTGGGGGAGTTGAAAAAAAAAAAAAAACAACAACCGGGAGTCTCCCTCACAGGAGAGAGGATGACGTGACTTTGAGGGGAGTGGTGAAGGACCCTCTCTCTTTGTCTCAAGTTCCCACTTCTGTTCAGGACATGCGGTTCGACTAGAGAGTGTGTCCCTCGTCTTTCAGCCTAGGGCTTTTCTGAGCCCAGGCTGCTCATTTGCTGTTTCCTAGAGATCTCTCCGTCTGTGGGAGCAATGTGTCAAACTCGCCCAGGTCCACCACGGAGCCCTGGGTTCCCTGGCATCACCCAGCTCCCACGCATGCTGTCCCACAGCGCCTGCTGGCTGTTATCAGCACCCTCCGCCTCATCTTGACTGGGCCCTTCCTCATCCCCACGCCCCACAGGCAAGCGATCTGTGTGTCCTGTTGGTTCTTCTGGAATATATCTTGAACACATTCACGTCTCTTTCTCTCCAGCGCCATTACGCTTCCAAGCCAGCCTTGCCTCTCACCTGCAATTGCCTCCTCATCCTCCTTTTCCTGTGATCCCCGAATCCGCTTTCTCTAAAGCAGCAAGATCACCCCATTTCTCTTGTTTCAAATTCCCCAGCGGCTCCCCATGGCGTATAGTCTAACACCTCCCTGTGGCCCCTGAGCCCTGAGTGATGCAGCCCAGGTTGTTTGGGGTCCAAGGGTAGGATTCGCAGGATCTGTGATTTGTGGATGGGGATTTTCACAACCTCTAATCAAAATCTAGCATCTCATTGAGTTATGCAGAAAATCTTACTGATACGGGGAATACTTGTGACTTTGTGATCAATGAAGATCACAGTATTTCACTTCCTGTTAAATTGTGGCAGACATCCTGACATACTGCCGCTTCAGAGTTGGTTTTCAGATCTGCCACAATAGAATGGGTTAAAGAAGCCCTTGGGTTTTACATCACAACTTTTGTTTGCTAGCTCTGTTAGAGTGCAATGGGGTATCGTTGCATCCCAAGTGGGCCCTCCATGCATTCCATGATTCTGAGAAGGGATCCACAGGCATCAACAGAGTGCCAGTGCGTCCGTGAAGGAAAAGTTTAGCACCTGGAATCAGGCTCCTTTGACCTCTCAGGCCACCTTGTCAGGTCAGTGTTTCTTCCTGATTTGGGAATGCTGAGCGGGTTCCTGCCTGAGGGCGAGTGTAGGGGTTGGTGCTTTGCCTGGTACACTTCTTCCCATGTCTGGTCCCTCCTTCTCTGTCACTTCTCTGCTCCAAGGTCACCTCTTCAGAGGCGCCTTCACAAACTACCACGCATTCTCTAACCAAGTTATTCTTTACAACGTGGTTCTTGCTGGATAACTCTTATCACTATCAGAGATAACCTTTTCTTTTATTGACTTGTTTATCCCACGTCTTTCTCCCCTGGCGGGTAAGGTTTATTAGTGTACAACATTCTTCCGGCCTGTTCACAGTTATATTCCCATTCCCTAAAATACTTAATTTGTGTTTGATAAATATAAGCCAAAGACGACTATAAATGCTTCTGACCCGGAGGATGGCCTTGAGCAGAAACAGGATGAGTTTAACTGAGAAATATACATACATCCTCGCCCTGACTCTGCTGGTCAAATACAGGGGAGCAATTTTTGCCACAGACACATGCTTAGCAGTTGTGCTGGCATTCACAGCTGTGATTTGGCTGCAGCATAAGTCATGTTCAAGGGCGCCCTGGAGATCTGTGATAGTCCCTGGAGGATTTCGGCCAATAAGCCAATTAATGGGCTATAGTGCTCCATAAATATCGTGTTTGTGTCTGAGACATTCTAATTTGGCGCTGGCGTTATTTAAACAAATGCTATGCACACCCACACCGACGGTTTGAAATTTTCCAAAGATGAGATTAGCAGCACAGCAGGATAGATGGCAAAATAATTTACATATTATCACAACTTCAGATATAAGCAAAATGGGAGTCATTTTGCTCTGTTTTAGATCATCACCGTGCAGAAGTGATCACAGCCAATGGAGACTGCTTATCCAAAATATGAAAGGATGCTGCAGAATTATGTGACACACGTGATCTGTGGAAAGCCAGAGACATAGCAAGAGAAGGTGAGGAAGGGAGGTTAGAGGGCAAGGAAACAAATTTCCAGAAGAAATTGATGATTGGTATACATTGTGCTAAAAATAGAAATGATTTGCTCTGGGAGCCAAGGGCATCATATTGTGTGGTCTGTTATAAACAGGACACCACAGCAGCCCTAGGTCCCTGAGCCCTGCTTCATTTGGTACTTATGGGGCCCCTGGTCCTGGAGCCAGCCCAGTGGCTGGCCTCTGACACCCTCTCAGCTGGCTTGCTATTGGTCCCTAGGTTTCTGAAGCTTCGAATAATTACTTCCAGCAGGAGGAAAGGATCACAGGGCAAAAGGTGCCAGGATGGTATACCACGTAGGAGTCCCAACTGGAACCCGGGACCAAAGAGGAGACTCTGATGAATAATAGGAATAAGGGTAATAAATCTCTGTTTTGATCAATGGGGATATTTAAAGGAATATATATATAGAGAAATCAAATTCACAGCCAGGTCCTCAAAGGGGACCACATTTAAAAATCGGTGTCCCTTGGAGGTAGTGTGAGGAGTCCCACAGTGGGGTGTGGGGGAAGGCTTGCAATGAAACATGGAACACACGCATGATAGAGGACAGAAGAGAGTCTCCCCAGCGCCACCTACTCCCAAAGTAAGCCAGAAGGTTTGAGGCACTTCGAGAAAGGGATAGATTTCTGCTAGGTGGAAAAACCATGGAGACAGGAACTTTTAGATCCACAATCCCTGGAGTCCGGGGTTTTGTTGCCAAAAAGGATCCCGAATAGACAGGATGGCCCAGCTGACCTTGCAGACATGATGTAACTCCCAGCAGTGACTGGTTCTGGAACCTCTCAAGGCTCCACTTGAGGCAGTGGCCTAAGTCCCTGCGCTGGAGTATTTGCTGATACCTCTTTATTTTTGTTGGAATCTCCCTGCCCCCAAATTTCAAAGGTAGCCCCCCAGCCTGCAAGCCATTTGGAAGGTGCTACCCACTCCTTGTGCACACTGTCTAAGCCTTCCACAATTTTCAAGATCTCAGACATGTCCTTCCCAAGCCCCCTCACACCTAGATTAGAGAGTCTCTCTCTTTCTCTTTCTGTTTTTCTTGCTTCTCTGCTTTTCTGGGATATCCTTCATTGGGTACAGGGCGCTGAATATCAAAATGCTAGGCAAAACTATGCCATGGTGGTATTGACTGGCATTGCTTCTCTTGATTCGGTTCACTGTTTATGGACCATGTTGCTACAAATCTCACAGAGCTGTCTTCGGGGAAGACGCTCTGAAGGGGCAGGGACAATAGTTCAACTGACATGGGTCACGGCATCAAGGACTGGCATTTATTGCAGGGCAAGCTAGAGTCCGGCTGGATGAGCACAGTTGGCTGTGTGTGGGAAAGCTCCACTCCAGTTGGGAGACACACAGACATTTTTAGCTTGAGTGATCCAGAGACATGTGGCCCTAATAGGTCCCCATGCAGGACCAAGCCAAGCGTGGGAGAAGCTGAGTTAATAACTAGCCCAGTCCCATATATGTGCATACCTGAATCACCAGCTCTCCCCTCAAGACTGGCAAATCATATGCATGACTGTGGCACCCACAGAATTATAACGCGACTCCTCAGCGAAGAGGGGATTGGCCGCGGAGTGTTGAGAAATTTCCCTTACTTCTCATGTGCAAAACATTGTGAGGGTGCAGGAGACACATTTGAAAAACCTACGTGTTCCCTAGCCGTCTACATGACTGTCTTTCCAGATCAGGGGTCCTTGACTAAGTTTCAGAGTTTTGGAAAACCTGAGAGCCCTTGGAGACTGTATTTGAACACCAGATGCCTGCACGTTTCAGGGGAGAGAGTTCAAGCTTTTATCAGCTCCTCAAACAGATCTGAGGGGGAAGAAACAGTGTTTTAGAGCATTTCCTTAAATTGCCTTGAGACAACGCTTGGTCCAAGTCAACTTTCTGAGCTTCGAAAAATTGAAGAATGGGGTCAATCGTAGGATTTGACTGTCTCCGAGAATCCATAATTTCTCCTTAGATGATGGTTTAAAAAAAAATTAACCTAGGGCACACAATGTGATATTTAAAAGATTAATTGTACGGCTACAGGGCAGCAGAGCCACGAAAGCAACCGAATTAAATTAACGGGCTTAAAGGAAGAAAAGGACTCATACAGAGCAGAGATGGAAAGCATTCAGATGATATAAAAAAAATCGATGTGCATATGATTTCCATACAATAAAAGAGGAGAAAAGACCAGGGTTTCAGCTCATAAACTGTGATAGGGAAGGGGCAAAACCTGAAGAGGAAAAAGAGCCACTGACATCTCTGTACCAGTGCCCTGCTTCCTAAAATGGAGACGGTTGCACACACAGGACATTTAAGTGTCTAGAACAGGGGCTCAGGGCAAGCACTCAGTCAGTGATAACTAGTAGGAGTTATATATTAAGGATACTCGGAAGGGACCAAGAATACATAAAATGATAGCCAGGAAGATTAAGATATATTTTCTGCAAAATCTGAGACTAGACCTTGCAAACGTTAATGCTGAGTGAAGGGAGCCGATCACAAAGGACCACTATTGTAGTGTTCCATTTATAGGAAAATCCATAGAGACATAAAACAGATCAGTGGTTGCCCAGGGCTGGAGGTAGCAAGGGGTAGGACCCAGGAGTGAAGGCTGAAGGAGGAGGTGTCTTTTTCAGTGATGAAAATGTCCTACAGGGGACGGTGGTGATGGTCACACACTCTGTGAATATGCTAAGTGTCGTATGCTTTAAGTGGGGGGAACTGTTTGAACATGAATTAAATCTCAAATAAAGCTCCTTGTAAAATCTGAGACTGGAAAAGCCCATTGGTAAAAAAAACTTGAAGGTTCTTGTAGGTTCTGCTAAAGAATCCATCCTGCGTGAATTTTGGTTCGGTGTTCCTTTTGCTTTGCCACATCTTCATCTAATTGGGTTATTTTTCAGGTCTGTATCTGTCAGGTATGTCCTTCCAAAGAGCTGAAAATGTGTATATTTTGGTGTATGGATGACTTCTGGGTTTCAACATTAGAGTTGTAGATTTTAAATAGGTCAGTGTTTAGAAAAACATTAGAGTGATTTTATTCCTCCCATCTATCATGCCTTTTCTCCTTGCATCTCCCACTTTTCATGCAAAGATCAAGGCTTTGGACGTAGGAAAATAGGAGCGGAGGTATTATTTTCTAGGATGGTGGATATTTTCCCTTCATCTCCCAATTTAGCTTTTACTGATTCTTCCCGGATAAAAGCCCTTAAATGCCTATAAATTCTATTTTACAATGTTCCCGCTGCAACCACTTGCCAGCATTTCATATATACTATATTAGCCATTTTCCCTCCCAGCCCCAAAAGATTGTGAGCCTCACCGTTTATTCCAACCTCCTATTTCTAACAGCATCGCTGGAGATAAAGCAATGATCAAGTAACGAGTAGAAAGTATTTCCTTTTCTTCCTTTGATCTGACCTCAATCTTCACAAGCAGATTTTTATACATTTTCCTAAATGGTGTACCTAAGAATTAAACCCATTTTTCAGTAAACTAAAAGCTTCAGGTGAGTTTTCTCTCGCCCTCGCATTATACACATACAATCCTAACTTTCCTCTCACATGTCCATTGCGGTGCAAATCTGTCCCTCTAACTCTGTAATAAATGGACTGCAAAGAAGAGTTTTATCAGATGGTATATCACAGGCTCCTCTCCGAAAACATGCAGGCAGGCAGGTGATAAGGTACAGAAATACACAGTTAGTGAAAAATGAAGGAGGGAACCCAAGCCCCACAGACCCGATAGGCTCCTTCTTATCTTTCCCCAAATCTGCTGCACCTGTCATGAAAGGGAAGGAAGGGAAGCAAAGAAATGAGGCAATTATACAAATAATTCAAGAGAAAGGCCAGCGTTGTCCTTCCTGTGTTGCAAAACCAGTTTTACCTAAGTGAGTGATCTAGGGGACAGTCTTTAAAGAAGTTTCCCTCACAAACTCGGACAACCGCATTGTGAGAGATTAGCTTTCAGGGCCGTTCACGAAAGGCTGGAAAAGGCTCTTAACACCATCGTGTTCACGGGGCTTTCTTTCCCTGAGGGGAAAATCTCAGAAGAAATAGGGGACCAAATGACTCAGTAAATGAAGACTCAGATGTGGAGAGGGAGTAATCAGATAAGAAGAGACAAAGAAAGGGTGTGTGAAGTCCTTGGTAATGAAGAACGATGTCTCTAGCTCCAAATAGGCTGCTGAACCTAAGAGCTTGGACCACCTCGGACTGGGGGGTTGGGGGGAGAGGCACAGAGAAGCAAAGCCATTCCACTATCCCACTCTCAATCTGACCCAGCTCAAGTCTGTGTGTGTATTTGTATTTTTTTAATAGACTTAATTTTTAAAGATTTATTTATTTGAGAGAGAGCGTGTGTGAGAGAGCACGAGAGCGAGTGAGCATGAGCTGGGGGAGGAGGGGCAGAAGAAGAGGGAGAGGGAGAAGCAGACTCTCCATTGAGCAGGGAGACCCACATGGGGTTCGATCTTCTGAAGGCAGAAGCTTAACCGACAGAGCCACCCAGGAGCCCCAAATAGACTTTATTTTTCAGAACTTTAGATTCATAGCAAAATTGAGTTCCCATATGCCCCCTGACTGCATACCTGCAGAGGCTCCCCAATTCTCAATATTGCCCCCTCTGCCCCCAGAGTCAATGAACTTACACTGACACGTCATTAGTGACCAGTCAAGGTCCAGAGTTTACGTTAGGGTTCACTCTTAGTTGTACATTTTATGGGTTTGCACAAATGCAAAATGACATGTAACCACCATTGTTAAGAGTAGGTTCACTGCCTTAGAAATCCTGTGCTCTGCCCATTCATTCTCCCATCCCCTTAGCAGCTTTGGTTTAATAGGGGAATTCAAGGTCAAGAGGAGATCAGGGCTTTAATCTTCTCTACATCTAGTCTCTTAGGAAGGCTGGCTATAGGTGGAGAAGCCCTCGGCTCCATGTGTGCATGTGTGCGCATGTCCATGTCAACAAGCAAGTGAAAAGAAGTACTTTTGGCGCGTGTGGGTGGCTCAGTCAATTAAGTGTCTACCTTTGGCTCACGCCATGATCCCAGGGCCCTGGGATAAAGCCCCCCACATTGGGCTCAGGGGAGAGTCTGCTTCTCCCTCCTCTCTGTCTGCCGCTCCCCTTGCTGTGCTCGCTCTCTCTCCCTCTTTCTCTGTCAAAGATATAAATAAAATCTTAAGGGGCACCTGAGTGGTTCAGTGGGTTAAAGCCTCTGCCTTTGGCTCAGGTCATGATCCTGGGGTCCTGGGATCGAGCCCCGCATCAGGCTCTCTCTCTCCCGCATCAGTGGGGAGCCTGCTTCCTCCTCTCTCTCTCTGCCTGCCTCTCTGCCTACTCATGATCTTTGTCTGTCAAATAAATAAATAAAATCTTTAAAAATAA
This sequence comes from Lutra lutra, assembly GCF_902655055.1. Lineage (NCBI taxonomy): Eukaryota > Metazoa > Chordata > Mammalia > Carnivora > Mustelidae > Lutra > Lutra lutra. Next base: position 66,826,745 of record NC_062282.1, read on the forward strand.
ATAAATAAAATCTTAAGAGAAAAGAAAAAAGGAAAAGAAAAGGAAAGAAAAAAAAAGAAAAGAAAAGAAAAGAAAATAAGTACTTTCAAGTCAGGACAGAAGAAGCCAGGTATGGTGGGGACACCAAGGACTAAGGGGGTCATGGAGACCTGGATTCTTCTGCCTTCTCCACCTACTAGCCCTGTGGCTGAAAGTACTTGAGATCTCTGAAGAGTGATTTACCATCTTAAAGTCTCAGCTTCTTTACCTACAAAATAGGATACTATCCGTATGAGGAGAGAGACACGGGAATCAGATGATACATGAGCAGTATAGCACGCCATAGTTCCCCTTTGCTTGGAAATGGGTAAATAACTCAAGAAGAAAAACACGTTGGGATGTGAAATTTTGAGGATACAAATAGGTAGACTCGAAATGAAATTAGTGAGTGCCCCTGGACTTGGGTGTCCCATCAGGATCTGTGCCTCTTCTGAAAAGCGAAGTTTCTCCTACAAACAGGCATACAGTGTATCACTCTGCCAATGAACAGCCACTGATCTCCTGCTGCCTGAGTGAAGATACCTCTCGGCTTTGCTGATTCGAATACAACTGTTCATTAGGCAGCATTTAACTGTAATCATGTACTGCTCACAATATTTCGCGCTGTTACTTAATAATGTGTATTCTTTCCCTGGAGTTAAAAGTGTCAGCTATTGACACAAAACTGAAGAGGCAAGAGAAGAGCTGGCAGAAGCTCCCAGCGGGGGGACCCTAAGCAGTGTCGGTAGCGATGCACCTGAAATCTGCAATCAATGTCTCCCTTCTTTTCAACCTGACACGTAGCGGCACAGGGCAGTTGCTGTGAGCTAACTGCACCTTGTTGTTTTGGCAGGACTTAGGGAAAGATGATCACCAGCTTTAGTCATTCGGTGACATGGCAGTGCTCCTCTCTCAGACTCCCCTTTACAGAGCTCTCCTGCCAGCCGCCCAGGGACAGTTTCACCTCCACAATCGCCATACCTAACTCCCACGTAATTGCTTCTAATTGCCTGCCTTTCAAAGAAGTGGACCTCTTGGCGGCCAGTGCTAGCCGTTGTTCTTACATTGGGAGTTAGGGCAAAGGGTCCGGGATCTTGCAGGATTATTATCTCATTTTGTTTACTTCTTCTTATTCTTGGCCCAGATGTGCTTAAGGAAAACACGGTTCCATCTTCTCCTGTATTTGAGAACACCTGAGGGTGAATTAGTGAAGACTACAGCCATTTTCTCACTGTCCCTGCAAAGGTCTGTCACTCACAAAATGCTAAGGTTTGTTAATTCTAGGTGGTGGAGATGCACCTGTTTGACACATTATTCTTCATCCTCCTTTGTATTTTTATTTTATTTTATTTTTTAAAAGATTTTATTTATTTGAGAGAGAGCAAGCACGGGGGAGGAGTAGAGGGAGAGCAGATAAGCAGACATTGCATTGTGTGCAGAGCCTGATGTGGGGCTTGATCCCACGACCCAGAGATCATGACCTAAGCTGAAATCAAGAGTCAGATGCTTAACTGACTGAGCCACCCAGGCGCCCCCTCCTTCATATCTTTTAACATAGCGAATGAAAATTTAAAAGTTGATTGAAGTGACTCCTGGCGTTTTGCATCTTTGTGTCCTCAGTGAGCCAGTGGAAGGGAGCAGCTGCTGGACTGCCAAAGGTCCTCTTCAGAACATGGATTCTCATTTGTCTTTCAACCCAGTTCACTGCAAGGATCAGTACAATTTAAAATAATGGAATCCGGTCATGTAATTCTTTTTATGCATGAAACTGGATTTTCCCTCCAAATTAAGCCTGTACCAGCAGTGGATGGCCTGAAAACACCGGCACCAAGCAGTGAGCTCCCTTCCATCTGGCACGGACATGGGAACACTTCGGTTGGCTTGCTTTTTTAATGAAGTGATTTTTAATGAAGCAAGCTGTGAATTTAATAGACACCTTAAAACAGCTTCTTTGTAACTAAGCTTTAAGTAACAAAGCAACTGCCAAATTAGCTGCCAGAACCAAGAAGAAAATTCAAGACAGAACTGACTATGGGGTGTAGGATCTTGGGACTTCGGTCAGCAGGGATGTCATCCCCCTGGCCAGACCCAAAGATGGTGCCACTGGCCCAGGTACGGGCTGGTGGCCTGTCCAGAGACCTGACTGGAGGTTAAGGAAGTGCCTGGCCAACACATGAGGGGGCTGTAAGTGCCAGGTGCCGGAACCCCGTCCATGCTAGTGCGCCTTCTCTTCGTGGTTCATCTGCTTTGTGATTCTGAATTTGTGATCTGTGATTCAGGCATTTCCGCTCATTTACGATGTGGGAACAATAGGAGGGAGATTTTTAGGTTCAGTCTATACTACCTTGAAAGATGTTGGTAGAAAAAAAATGCTTGAGTATCAGAAAATTCTGACAAGTGGGAGAAATCACCCAATTTTGTAATCTTGAAGGTAAATGGTGGCAGATAATGCAAGCAGGAGAAAAGCGTTGCATGGGTGGAGGCAAGGCCTGGATAAACTGGGAGTGCTTATCCTACCTACAGGCATTCAAATTCTTTTGGGAAAAAAAGGGCTGAGGAAAAAAAGGCTCAGTCAGTTAAGCGTCTGGCTTTGGCTTAGGTCATGATCCCAGGATCCTGGGATCGAATCCCGCATTGGGCTCCCTACTCAGTGGGGAGTCTGCTTCTCCTGCTCTTCCCCCTGCTCATGCACTCTCTCTCATATAAATGGATAAAAATCCTTAAAAAAATTTTTTTTTAAAGTGTTGAGGCAAAAAGCACACCTGTGTGCATGAGTGAGCAAGCCAGTTTGTGAGCCTGGCTTTACCTGGCTGGGGAGGAGCTAACGCATAAAGAGAAGTGACTTGTCCAAGTTTTCACTGCAGGCCGTGGGCGGCCAGCCCCGCGCAGGATATACTACAGTTACAGGCCAGTGGCCAGAGTTAGCACGTTAAGCCCTGCTTGGTGAAGTCACCGGCCCAGATTTCACTCAGTGGGAGGGCCTCTGTTCTGCTACCCATGACTTAAGACACACAGGGTTCCTCAACATGCTCCCCTCTTTTTGTCTTTCAATGCCACAAGCCCTTCCTCTGCTTTGTGAGAACTTAGCCTCACCTGGAGCAGGTCAGAGAGCTGCCTCCAGTTAGGAGGGACTAGGCAGCCTAGGGGCAGAGTGGGCGGAAACTGTGCCCCCCCCCCCCCCCCCCCCCCCCGCTCTGAGCTCAGGTGGTGGCAGTTAGACTGGAAGTGAGAGTGAGAAGTGGGAGCTCCTGGTGGTTTCAGCCAAAGCCCTCCCACCCTGCTTCCCAGATGCCAGGGGGTGACCCTGCCGTCCATTTTGTCCCTCCGGAACAGGACCCAGAGTAGGAGGGAGAAGCCGAGAGCAGTGCATGAGACTTTCTTCACTTTTTCACCCAGGGAGTCTGGCTTCACAGAACCACGGTAAGCCTGTGCCTTCATCTACCGAACGTTTAATATGAGCTTTTCTCTCCAAGACTACGGTGCCATGTTTGTATAGTGCTTGGATTCCTAAAAGCTTGGCAGAGGCCAGCTGAGCCAGAAACTTTTGGATTTGGTCCCGTGTGCCTTACTCACAACCATACTTTTCTAACTTGGGCCAGCGGTTTCCTGCGGAGTCCTGGAGTGAGTGTTTTCTCCTCATTGCTTGGCGTGCCCACAGGGCTGTGCACCCCTGCCCTTCCCTCCAAACCTGCCTGAGGGCCAGCGAGTGAGCGGGAGCCAGGCTTGGTCAGAATCTCCTTGTGGGCTGTGTGGCTCGAAGCTGCATCGCTGGTGTGTTTCCCGGAAGACCTCGTCCAGCTGTGTCTGGCTTGAACCGTAAGGCCGTGGTCGCTTTCTTAGATTTATAACCACAGGTCCAAAGTATGATAGACAGTTTGTAGTTGGGGGAAGGGAGGTTCTCCAGTCAGGCGTTGACTTAATGAGTAGGTGCTTCTGGACTGCCCATCTCATGCTGGGATCATGGGCCCACTCCCTTCCTTACTAGGCTGCGCTCACGGGTTGGCGTGAAGAGGGGAGCTTGCCGGCCTGACTTCAACGAGTGTAATAGGCGGTACGCACGCCTGGGAAGCTCCTCGAATCCCTTTATGTACCCTGTGGTATCATTCCCTAATTACCCCAATGCCACAGGGGTTTGCGGAGAGGAATTTGCCTGCTCTGAAACCAAAAGCTCATGTTTTTACGTAAATGGATATATTAAAAGTCAAAAGCAAACCAAACCCACTATAATAAGATCCAAACGATGTCGCCACCTAAGCCTGATACATACTTATTAAGAGGGTTTGAGGGAAGTCTTAAATCTATTAAATAGCAAATGCCAAGGTACAAAGTGGTTTCTCCACAGCAGTTCAGCTCAGCTTCCTGCTGTGTAGCTGGAGATTACACTGAATCCAGGGCACACTTTAGAAACATTTTCCTCTAGTGACTTAAATACATACATATATATACATATATATATGTACATATATATATAAAATAAATAAAAAGTTTAGGATAAAAACGCTTTAATCCTCCTCTCTCTAGCTTTACATCTCATTATTCTGAGTAACTGATCTGTGTGAAAACATTCTCAGTTTCAGTTTAGCTAAACCTCTGAGTCGCAGGGAACAGCTTTTAAATTGCTCCTACAATTCTTATCAATCAGCTGGGTCTGTGTAAACGAACTAGGAATACGGAAACCTAATCACTCCCTCTGTGAAAAATCACCATGTCTCTGTGATCAGAGGAAGAGCAGATCCTAGGAAGCTCTCCACCCCCCCATCCCAGATTTGCACCATTTCCTGGCTATTTCATTTTATTCAGGACGGTGCTGAGCTGATCTATTACTTCATAAGTCTCCCGGGCAAGGGTGGGTGTTACTGATACATGTCTTAGGAGAGCCCAGGGCCAGATACTCCCATCAGTGGAAACTCATGTTGCAAGCACGCTGTTTGCACATAATAAGATGGGTTTCCTTGGCAAACTGCTCCATCACACACGCAATCAGCGGTGGGCGGCAGTCAAGGCACACATTTTGGGGAACGCATCATGGTATTTTTATTGGTTTTCTATATTTTTCCCTTTGTTGTAAAAGAATGGTATCAGAGTTCAATTTGCAGAGAGAGATGAGGAAAACTGAAAATGAGCAGGAAGGAGCCCATAAAACCACCCAGGCTGGTCATTCAGCGAATCCTTTTATGGTTAGTGGCTGTCTATTTACTGCATTCTACCAGGTCATTATTCTTGGGGATAATTTATCTGACAAAGTGCCACTGGGTAAATTTTCCATCATCAATGAAAAAGACGCCGGCTTCAGAGGAGAGAAGAGCTACCTGAGGAGGTGTGAGATGTATGTGTGTTGTATCTGCTCTTCCTTTTTTGCTATGTACAGTGTGAATGCTTCCCTTTCAAGCTTTGCCTGATTGACACAGACCTTAAGAGATTTACAGACGCTGGACTAGAGGAAATCCACCCACATTTGAGTAAACCAGATGATTACAATGAAGCTCTCTTGGGTTGAAACTAGCTCTTGTTATTATACTGGCTTACTTAGCAGCAAAAAAAAATAAAAATAAAAAAAATAAAAAATTAGGATGTGAAACTGGCAATGAATTTACCAGAGGACACTAAAAGATTTAGTCTGCCCATGGAGGTAGGTAGGTTAGTAGATAGGCACACGCAAAATCATCTTATTGAGATTTATACCTCAAGAAGATGATCATATCAAAGGATTGTATTGAAGGGTGTCCTCATTTTTAAGTGTGGAATGTATTTTTTTAAAAGTATTTATAGGGACTGGGGAGCCTGGGTGGCTCAGTGGGTTAAAGCCTCTGCCTTCAGCTCAGGTCGTGATCTCAGGGCCCTGGGATCGAGCCCCGCATCAGGCTCTCTGCTTGCAGGAGCCTGCTTCTCCCTCTCTCTCTCCCTGCCTGCCTCTCTGCCCACTTCTGGTCTCTGTCAAATAAATAAATAAAATCTTTAAAAAAAAATAAAAGTATTTATAGGGACTAAGGATATCATGGGAAGCCCCTAGCTCACCCTCCCCTCCCTACAGCAGCTCTGAGAAACTGAGTTGTGTCTCACGTTGGGCACTGGTTAAGTGAGGTTGGAGGTGCTAATACTGATTTGGCCTTTATGAATAGAAACTTGGAGACAGAAATGCTGGGTTTCTGATCTGTGAAAAATGAACATCCAGCTGCTGGCGGCACAGACTGTAGGAAAGCAAGGGATGGCGCAGTGTCTTCCAAACGGCGGTGGTGATCAGGGGGATGAGGGCTATGCTGAATGAGGGACTGGGGGAGTTCCCTGAACAGTGGGAGTTGGAGGTGTGATGGTGATTCTGACCAATGTTAACACCTGGGTGCTGACAAATAACATTTATAAATGACTTTTTCAACCGCTTCCTCTAGTAAACAAGAAGCTGTTATTATCACATTGATTTTGAAATTCAATGTTATAGAATTTTCTTGCTTTAATGAGAAGGCAGATCCAACCGGTAGATACAAAAATAATTAAAGCAACTGAAAGAGTGCAAATGAGAAGTAAAGTAACAATACGCCCAATGCTTAACCCAAATAGACGGTTTTTGCTGATTTTCCAAAAAAGATGAATGGTTATCTTGAGATAAAAATATGAAGCACAGCTCAGTATGAATAAACCTGCCCTTTGGTAAGAGTGGAAAAGTCAATTAGTAATGTCATTTGTTGAAAAATCTGCCTGCACCTGGTTCTCATTTGTCCTCCAGCTGAGAAACCAAAGACAACTTCTTTTTATTGCTTATGGTCAAACAGCAAGTTCATTTCGCCATGGGATGATCAAACGGCCAGCCTCCCCCGGCTTGAGAAGGTTTGCCTTTCACTTTCAACTTGCTCAATCATCATTAACTCTGAAAAATGTCACATTCCATTTGTGCAATGAAAATTTCACCACCGGTGACCGTTTGGGTAAAGTTTTTGTAGGCAAGGCCCTAAATCTTACAAAGCACCTCACACATTCTCAAGGTCATTTGCCCCGATTCCTTGTGTAATGACAGCAGCCTAAGATCCCAGAGTCTGTGGCCTCGCATAAGCAGCTTTGAAGAGCCTCTGTGTCTGGGTGCATGTTTTCCTCTCCAAGATGGAAGGGGTTCACTGGGTGATTCCACACAGGCGAGTCAGCTGGGCAAAACCGATATGTGTGCATGTGAGCACACACATGCACACACACACACTGGGATTTTTACCAAACGAAAATAAGAGTCTTCTTTACTGGGGAGATACCAGTAAAGACCACTGGACTGTAGCCCTTTTAAAGCAGAGTTATGCTTGTTTTTTTGTTTGTTTGTTTGTTTTTAATTTCATTTTGTTTTTATTCTGGGAAGATAGCTTCCCTGGAGAAGGTGCAATATCAGCTTGGGGAGGTTCCAGAAATTTTAACTTTTGCTTTTGGGCTTGAGACATCCTCCCCCCACCCCTTGTTTATCGTTTAATTATACCTGCCCCCCACTCCTGTCTCTGCAGAGAAGTTCTGAAATGTAAATCCTAGAGATGTGGCATGGGGCCAGATCCCTGATGGGCACTCTGCAAATAGGAATTTCTGATAGTGGATGTCAAGCAGCAAGACCGCTAAATTAAGAGGTCACTTGATCCAGAGTCTTAAAGCAGAGGTGTACTGAGGCAAGTCAAATAAATTTCATGCCATTTGGCAAGTAAGTCATAGCTAAAACAGGCCCTAGTTTATAGGTCCTGATTAAATTTTCAAGGTCAAACAGGAGACCAGGTATATGAGCTCTTCAGAGCTATAAGGCTGAGACGCTAACGTCCTGTTTTAAATAGTCTCCAAGAAGGGCATCTTGATTTCTAGCTTTAGTTTAATGCCAAAGTTCTGCCAGGTCAGCTGCTGAAAGAAGGGGGAGGTTATCAGTGGGTCTGGATTAGAGGCCCATAATCTTGGTCTTGTTCTCTTTCAATTAGCTCTGGCTCATAATACGTTAGAATATTTATTGTTGCTAATATCAAATTTTTAATTGACTGGTAGAAATTGAGGGTAGGAGAGAGGACAAAATAGCCTAATGATATTTTCTGCTGCTTCTAGCAAATATAGGACTAGATCCTTGGTCTAAAGTAGAAATGTGCAGCTCCTAAAATATGAAAGAGTGTCCTACCATTTTAATGGCTGGGTTGAAATGCCTGCCTTTTAAAGAAAAGAGATTCCAATGCTAGGCTATTAGCTGAAAGAAGCTTGTGTATAATTTCCTACAGGATTTTTTTGAAAAAATTCAAACACTTGGATATGTACTTGGTATTCTAAGTGCTCTAGAAATCTTACCTTGTTTTAAGCTTCACAGTAATTTCGAGAAGTAAAATTACTTACCTAAGGTCATGGAACTTATTCAAAGCCCAGAAGGCTGAGTTGGCATCCATTATCCTCTGCACCTCTTTTTTTCCACAGAGACCTCTTGGGCTATGCAACCCAAATGCCCACTTACCTGTTGCTTCAAACTGGGCAGATGGTATATAAAGAGAGTGATGGATCTGTTTGTTCCACTTCACAGGGATGGGAAAAGGGAGAGCAGCTCTGTCAACTTCCCCACTCTCCTCACACTGACTTGCCCTCTCCTGTCTCCTCGCAGAGATCACCTTTCTACTGCTGGCTCCGGAGTGAGCGTGTGAGCGGCTTCTGTGTCTCTCTCACACACATGCATACACACACACACACACACACACACACACACACACACACACACACACACTTTCACACGCTGCTACTGCTGTGCTTCACTGAGCTGCGCCCGGTTTGCGATCCGGGCATAAGAGCAGACATCATTTGCTCATTAGAGTGAAGTTTTCAGGACGTGCCCCAATTACTGACCTCCACTAACGGCCTGGGTTTGCGCTCGACTGCAAACCGGAAGTGGCAGAGTTCACAGTAGCTGGTGTTTGAGGATGACAGCCAGTGCTCCAGGCAGCTCCGATGGATTGTCCCCAAGGTCCCCGTGCATTCACAGGGGGAGAGCAAGTCCTCTTGGCTGCTGCCCTCATGGCAGATCCTGCACATCGGCCGGTCATTGAAGGGGCTGCAAGAGAAGGAGGGGCATCTGCTGGTCACCAGGCTGGACGCTGTCACCACGAGGATGGTCCTCTGGCTCTGGGTCCCTCAGACCTTCCCCGGCAGCAGCCGCTCAAACAGACCCCTGCATTCAGACCCTAGAGGTACACTCTGTGTACCTGGCAGTGGGGGCCAGGGCCGGGGTCCTTGGGCATCTCCTGTTGCAGATATAAAGAAGGAGGGGGTGGCCCAGGGCTAAGAGTGGGTGAATGTGAGTAGCCTGTTACTTTTGTATTGGACATGGATGTTGTTCAGGCAAACTCCCAATCAGAAAACAAGAACTGTCCTTCACATTAAAAACAGAAATTGTTTTGAAATGACATCAGCTGCAGTATCTAGGCAAATTGTGTCTTTCGAACCAAACCAGGACATTTTCAGGTACTCAGAGGTTCTTTTCATTTCTTCTCTCATTAGGGTGGGAGAGTGAGGGGAGGCCGGTTAACTGGCAGCGAACTCTCAAGCCCTAACACGGAAGTGCCATCTGACCCAGAGCACCGAGCTGAGGGCAGGTGGTCCTGGAGCTTTCCAAGGATGCTCTCTGGGACGCTATGGGCACTAAGCTGAATCCAAGTTATGAGTATGTCCTATGGAGACGGCCTCGGTTGAGAGCTCTGCCATTAATCTGGAAAAAGACAAACCAGCCGGTGCTTTCTGGGAAGGCACACGGCATGGTGGTTCATGAGGCAGGCTCTGGACCCCAGCTCTGCTGCCTACCAGTTGGCTGACTCGGTGCAAGTAAGTCATCTCTCTGTACTTTAGTTTCTTCCTCTCTAACACAGGTGCAAAGAATGGTGCCTGCCTTCCCCATAGGTGATGTGAGGATGAGAAAAGATGGCCCAAATCCGAAGCTTAGAATAAGGACCAGCATGCAGCAAACATGTTAATCGTGACTATTTTCACTTACAGGAAAACTCAGGTCAGGGAAAAATCAAATGATGTAGTGCTCCTCAGGGAAGTTAGTGGCCAATGAAGGGCTCAAACTAAGATGGCCTCAGCTCCTGTGCATACTGTGTCTTGGGAGAGGACTGTTCCTTTCTGATAGACATCATCTTGTATCGCTTCTCATACTGTACTGGGCATTTGGTTTTAAACTATGTTATCCCTGTATGTGCCTGCCTGAGGACCAGCCTCTCTACCTGCCCCCACCTGACCTGGACCCATCGCTCTCTTTGACACCATCTATGAGCCAAATGGAAACAGCCATGGAAGCACTGCTATTTCCCATGGGCCTTTCTGGGATGATCCTGGGAATGAGTGAAGGCTGAAAGGGGATTAAAAGAGGAAAAGACTTCCTTCCTACTTGCCCGGAAGTGGGTCCCACTCAGAGCTGGGAGAAGAAAGTTGAAGGAGTTGACCTTTCTCTGGCTCTTCTTGGCTCCTTCATTCCCACTGAGTCAAATGCATGTGAAAGTTGGAAATAATCTGGTTTATATGACCTTGTGATGAGAACATGTGAAAACCCCTGATACACATGTGCACAAACACACTCCGCCTCACAGGTCTAAGTCGTCTTAGCTCTGTAGCCTGTTCTTCCTGACTAAACAAGGTGTCTCAAGGCTGCCAGGGTGATGGGTGCACATACAGTGACCTCAGTTCAGAGATGAGCAATGATGCTCATCGCCTTGTCATATTCTGAGTCCTAACCAATTGTTAGAAGCTTTTCGAGAGGTGGGAAAATATATATTGACTTCTTTCTACTTTATCCCTTAGCAAAAGCTGTGCCAATCAGCTGAAGATGCACGGGCAGCGTTTCCAAGATACACAAGGGTTGAGTCTATGTCTGGCGGCCACCATGTCCAGGCTGGGACAGGAAATGCTCTGGTGCTGCCAGCAGTCCTGCCAGAGGTGCGTGTGGGCCGGGGTCTCTGCTGTAGGGTGTGGTTGACTTGCTCAGACTGAGGTAAGCAGTCAGTGTGTGAGTGACTGGCCTAAAGCTTCTGGGTCAGAAGTGGTGCTGGTATCGGAGGTCAGGTCCGGTGTTGATACCCACCATACGTTTATTGATCAGACCTGTCCCTACTTATCCTGACAGAAAGCTGGAGAAGCCAAGGAGCATGTATTGGCTGGGCAGCCCATGGCTCTCAGTCTGCCATTGGAGAGCAACACCATAAGAGGAGAGACCTCCAGGGACAAAGTGCCAGCCTGGATGAGCCATCTCTGCACTGTTTGGAGCCTTTGGCCTCCCTTTGGTTCCTCATTCAGGGGAGACAAGTTGTGGTAATTTGAACAAAAGGACCTTGTAGGGCAGGGTGTGTTGGGGAGGCTCAGAAGTTGGGGGGCCTATGGGGCACAAAGGAGGGGGCCACAAAAGAGGCCCCCAAATGGGGATGTGCCAGAGAAGAGGCTCACCCAGGAAGAAGCCCGGGGCGGTGCTCCATCAGCCAGCGCTGACTGGCACAAGCACCAGGAGTCTCTTCAGCAGTTGTGCCCACAAGTCTAATCACTTTGGCTCTGTCACCTGAAATCAGGTGCCTCCTTCCTCCAAGCCTCACAAAGGGCCACCTTTGTTAGCGCCTGGCAACAAGAGCATAATTACCACGGCAGTGTCCACATACCAAACACAGTGAAAGCACCCTGTGTTTTGTGGGGTCTTTGCCTGCCTGGCTCTCTCTGTACGTGGGACTTGAAGAGGAAAACTCAACAAGGGGAATTTGAGCTTTATGCCCCATCGCTATAGAAACGGTGAGAAGAGAACTTGGGTAGCACCTCCTCTCACCTGACACAAAGACCTGAGCGCTAATTACGTTCCCTCTGGCCTGTCTCCATCTGACAGAGAGTCATTGGATCAATTACAGATTTAATTATTTTAATAGCGGTACTACCTCTGGGTGGCAAGAGTCCGCACCACTGTTGACAGCAGCTGCCCGTCCTTGGCCGAAACTTGCATGACATACTGTGGCTGCCCATTCACTAGGCTGCCACAGTCCTCCACGGTCTTCACCACAGGCGCAGCCGAGCTGGTGCAGTCTGGCAACACTTCGGGCAGGTGACTGCAGCGGCTGGTTGTCATGGTAACAGACAGCAATTACTCTGCTAATGGCTTCCACGTTCATAGAGGATTTCCATCTAGGAGAGATCAGGAAATAGTTTACTTGGGCAGGGTGGTTAACAGAAAACGGGGGAATTACAGGCCACCCACATCATCATGTCATTATTTAATAACAGGGGGAGCCTAGACGCGGCGCCTCTTTTTGTTACCATGTGAGGCACGCGTGCGCATGCGCACAGAGCCCCCAAGACAGCGTGGAACGTGCTTATGAGCGGAAGAGCGAGCGTGTCGGTGTCCATAAACATTTAGGAGCCCCGCTCTTTGAGAGGGGAGGGCGTGATGGTTCTGGAGCCCGATCTGAAGAGGAGATAAGCAGTTCCCCTGCTCTGTTGCCAAAGAAGCCATAAGTCTTTGTTGACACCCTCAAAGTTACTAGAATCATTATTAAAACTGGTTGCAACTCTTTTTTCTGGTAAGCAATTTATTCCCCATTCAGCTTCATTCTAAGATGCTAAGATTAAAGACAGAGAGAAAGGGGGGATAAAAAAGACTGGCCAAGTAGCAGCTTCTAGGACAGTTATTGGCCAGAAAGAATCAATTAACGTCCACCTTTCTGACTGTTGCTGTATCTGTGTCCCATAATACAATTATCTACTTAATATATCGTGACAATTAACTTCCTTTAAAAACTTAACCTATTTTAGCCTTGTCTTAAATAGTTATTCATGGGAAGTGATTAGTTGTTTGAGCTTGTTACATTTTTTCTTAATGGATATCGCCATCAAATATTAGAATCGAGTCTTTGTTAGTAGAATACTGCCTCATCATAGAGAATCACACAGAAGAATGCAAGAAATGAGGGTGGATGAGAGCTCCACTGCCTGTTAAAAACAATCCATTCCCTGACACATAGCCTGTCAAATAGCCTGCAAGGAATTCTGTCCCCAGTCGGGGTGGTATGGGCTTGAACTGCACCTCAGATTCAAAGCAGTCCTACCCGCTGGTATGAGCAACAGCACTGTATCCAGTAAGAAGTCTGCATGTGATGCATGAAAAATAGAGATTGTTATAGAAACTTGTAAGAGTTGCATCTCACTTTTAGAAGTATGGCTGTTTTTGCCCAGCCTGCTCCCCTCCAGCGCTGGAGCCCAACAGGGCCCAGACTCCGTAGACAGACGCAGGACTGGTTGCTGGACTGAGTTGACATCAGTAAGCAGACTGTATGGCAAAGGCCCCAAACTGAGGGAAATCCATCCCACAGCCCCAGGAGGACTTCAGGAATTCTTCAAAAGCTTGTTTTCTGCTGGCTGTTATACCCAGTTATTAAATAGTACTTGATCCCTCCGGGTCTAGAAAACAGGATCTTCCCAACTTCCAGAACAATGTGCATCAAATGGATGTTCTTAGGAGAAGAACGCAGTGTTTGCAGATGAACTGATGCCCTCCCTCCCAACACGCAGATGTCAGGGAGGCCTGAACATCAGAGACAGTTGGACGGGAAGGGAATCCCCTTCTTGCTGCTGTGGTGTCTGGCTGGCCTCACTCGAGCATGTTCCCATTCCTGTCCTTGGCTGACACAAATCCTCTCTGTGTTGTGGTCTGCTCTCTGCTGGGACACCTTTGGAAGCTGGTGGTGGGGAGGGGATTCTGGACACAAGCCCTGACCTGAGGCATGATGTGGGGACACAGGCTTCTCAACTGCCAGGCAGTAACATACAAGGGTACAATTGCATGATTAGCTTGTTTAGTTTTGCTATTTATTTATTTAAAAGATTTTATTTATTTATTTGACAGACAGAGATCACAAGTAGGCAGAGAGGCAGGCAGAGAGAGAGGGGGGGAGGCAGGCTCCCCGCTGAGCAGAGAGCCTGATGAGGGGCTCCATCCCAAGGACCCTGGGACCATGACCTGAGCTGAAGGCAGAAGCTTTAACCCACTGAGCTACCCAGGCACCCCTATAGGGTTTTGTTTTTTAAATAGGATTTGTTGCCTTTCTTTCTTTTTACATGGCCAAAGCCAGAAACTGTATGTTAGAGAAAGTACAGAAAAATACAAGGAAAACAACACAACTCACTCATAACCCCACCACTTGGGTAACCACGGTAAACTTTCGGAGGGGATATCTTTCTAATTTTTGGCAGGGTTCACAGGGTGGAGTTGATTTGTAGCAGAGGCCAGATTTTTTTTTTTTTTTTTTAAAGTAACTGAGTTATGGTAGCTCTCAGGCCACAGAACGGAAAGATGTTCAAACCCCAACTTCTAAAACTGCACCTAATCCCCTTCCCCTGGCCTGCTCTTCTAAAACCCCACTGACATTATTTTAAATTCTCATAATGCCTCCCAGTCACCCAGGGTAACTTCCTGGCACAGCTCTCTGGCCTCACAAGGCAGCCATAGATGAAGAGCTAGGAGTGTGTTGGCAGGAAAAGCAGACACAGTGACCTTCTTGCTGCATGGAATCATTATGTCTGCATGCACTGAGAGCTATTTTTGGGTTTTGCGTAACTTCAACTCACAGGACCAAACCCTCCCTCCCTGTGCTCAATGGACCAGGAGGGAGACAGAGGAGGGATGCACAGAGGGAGGAAAGGGGACCAGGGCTGTCAGGAGGAGTTAGACTGCCCCAGAGAAAGGACATCGCTCAGGCACACAATGTTCCCAAGTTCATTCACTTATAACCCAGATTAAGTTCTCATCAAAGGAAGCCATTCTAAATATATGACCTAAATCTGCCATAAAAATTCCCTTAAAAATTCTAGAACTAGAGTCCCCTTTAAACTTATTTTATATCTGTAATTTCACTTCTGGGTGATGGACTTCATTTCTCTTCTCAAAGGCAAAAGAGATATCAAAGGCCATCTGATCCATTTCTTCCCTTCATAGAGGGTGCCGGGCACAGAGTTGAGCCTAAAGGGACAGAAAGCTCCTCAAGCTTGCTTCCTCTTGGGCTATTCCTTCAGAGCCCTGGACCCCACTGGGGACCTGCCTGATGGGTCACTCTGGTCTGGCACTCACTGAAGAACATACTGGCGTATTTGCTGGCCACCAAGCCCAGAAGTACCTTGAGATTCCAAGATTGGCGTGCCTGTGCTGAGTTCTCATTGCTTCTAAAAGACCACATCTTGAATTGCAAATGGCGTGTAAAGGCCAATACGGAGCATAGACATCTGAGGTCTTGGTGGGAAGGGCTGAGTTGGTTCCGACCCCACAAGAGCGGATCTCATCATCTCCTCAGGTGGAGGAGGAGAGATGGGAGCATCGTTCTCCCCAGTCCCAGTCAAAAGGAAATCTGGAGGCCTGGACCAGGCCTGGGGCAGGAGAGGGCCTCTGCAGGACGCATGCGCCAGTTGGCTTGCATATGTTGCACCTGGGGCAGTGACAAATGGCCCGCTGCATTTCCCTGTCTCCTTCAGAGCCACCTGGGAAAACAGCAGGCGGTGGCTGTGGATGCTAGAAAGAGCTGAGCTGTCGGTTTGCAGCCTAACTGGGCTTCCACTGATCTTCCTGCAAAATTTCAAGCACCATTCCACTGCTTTCTTATCAACACTGCTGCTCCTGTGGGAGAGTATCTTCCTAGTTCACTCAAGAATTCGGCTCTCGGGGATTTCTCAGGGCAAAAACACCATGCTGGTGGGGGGTGGCGTGTCTCTGTAAACTTGAACATCAGATTGCACTGGTAGGACAGGTCCTTTGTTGGCCAGGCTTGACTGCTTGTCTAATTGCTTTCTCAGGCTGCAAATAAAACATGATTTGGCACTGGCCAAGTCCAGCTGCACACAGTGAAAACGGCGGTGCTAGGTGGATGAGGGGACGATAGCGAAAGAGGAGGGAATGGCCCTGTGAAAGAAAGCCTGATGAGACCATTGTTAAGATACAAAAGGCCTGTCTGTTAAACTCTGACCCCTTTAAAGGACGGAGTTCAGGTTTCACCAAAGCAAGGAACCAACCAGGCAGCAGCTAATCGTTGCCATGTTTCTGAACAGTCTGCCTCTGGTAAGTGATTTCCATGGGAACACGGCTGGCACCAGGAGGACGCGTCCAGAGGAGGGAGGCGGGGGGCTCTGTTCACCTCCACTGCCCTCTGGCCCCAGCAGCCCCTGGAACCTTCTGGCAGATTGGAGGATTGCAGAGCTAGGGGAGGAAGTTCTGTTCTCAGAGGCAGGGACCCCAAGCCTGCACCTTGGCTCAGAACTCACTGGGGTCTATCACTCAGCCTCTGAGCCACAGTTGAGATTTCTTGCATATTTGGAATGAAGGCACTAATACTTCCTGAGCCACTTGGTCGGGGTGTTGGTGAGGCCTCAAATAATAAACGTGAACATGCTTTGTGACCTGGACTGAGCCACGTGTAGCGAATTACTGCCACAGCTACCTTCATTCCTGCTCTTACTGTAAGCTGAGCCACATTTCATTTCTATCTTTGAAAACCATCATCCCCCACGGCTGGTGAGCTTCTGCCGTGCTGTCCTCCTGGATCACACTTGAGCTCTGACCTTGTGCCACTCCATCCCATTGGCAGGTGGCATGGAGGCACCTTCTTCCTTGTTCATGCACTTCTCCTCGTTCTCCCCAGCCCTGTCTGTTCAGATCCCTGAACACAGATTTTCCCTTGTCCATGAAAATGTTTAGTGAAGGTAGGTGGTGAGAACCTGCTATTCTGCCGGAGATCCTTGGGTTATATGTTACAGCAGCCATTATGACCTTCCCTTATCTAGCCCATGATAAATACACTGGAAAATAGAATGCAAGCTATGACCAAGTTCCTTTTCAGGCCTGTTTCCATTAGAGCTGTATTTTCAGTGACCAGTCGACTTTCATCTCTTAGATTTAGGACAATACAGCTGTTTTGGGGTGGAATCCGTTAGGCTGGCTTCTCTGTTGGGGTGTACACATTACCATGGGGATTACAGATAAACATCAGAGGGGAAGAGTATGTGTGTTAGCGGCACTGACCTGGTCAGTCAGGCTGCCTGGCAGTGGACTGAGCAGGCCCCAAGCCTGGAGGGGCAGTCTACAGCAAGCATGGACCTCCAAACTTGACCCACATAATGCCAGGGATTTTTAAGAAGTAGGTTCCTCAGGTCTCAATAACTTCTAAAAGGGTCCTCTGTCACCCCCACAACCAGAGTTGGTCAACAAAGCAAATCAAGAAGGAAATTTTTTTTTTTAAAGATTTTATTTATTTATTTGACAGAGAGAGATCACAAGTAGACAGAGAGGCAGGCAGAGAGAGAGAGGGAAGCAGGCTCCCTGCTGAGCAGAGAGCCCGATGTGGGACTCGATCCCAGGACCCTGGGATCATGACCTGAGCCGAAGGCAGCGGCTTAACCCACTGAGCCACCCAGGCGCCCTCAAGAAGGAAATTTATTCATTCTTTTATCCACTCCAAGAATTTTTTTTTTTTAAAGATTTTATTTATTTATTTGTTTGACAGAGAGAGATCACAAGTAGATGGAGAGGCAGGCAGAGAGAGAGAGAGGGAAGCAGGATCTCTGCCGAGCAGAGAACCCGATGCGGGACTCGATCCCAGGACCCTGAGATCATGACCTGAGCCGAAGGCAGCGGCTTAACCCACTGAGCCACCCAGGCGCCCCAGGAATTTTTTTTTTTAAGGAAACTAGTGGCTATTTCTTTGAAGTTTCTGATGGTGCAGAATCCGGCCATTTCAAGTCTGGCTTTACTTTTCCCGAGGAGGGTTCCACGGACCCTCTTAGGAGCTGCAGAGCCACGAGGACATGGCCCCTTTCCACCAGCCATCATGCCCCTTGCTTACTCAGGGGACACTGCCCTAAATTGGGGGGAATGGCTAGCTGTTTTTCTGGTCCCAGAGATGCACATCATTAAAACTGGCCCAGGATTCAGAAGCCTGACCTTAGTTTTACATGAACAACTCTGCTTTAGGAAGGCATCTTGAAAACATCCCTTAGCCTTCCTAGAGGTCTGCATACACAGGGAGCAAGGCCTCCTCAATGAGACCAATGAACGGACAGTGCATGTTGGTCAGTGATTGAAACGAGGGGAAAAAAAAAAAAGTAATAATGGCCTGTCCAGGAACTTTCCCCTCTGAGGGAGACTTTTAGCCCCAGAATTCTAAGAACAGTCTCTGAGAATAGGAACACTCTTTGATAGAAGTCCCTGGCTTTTGAGGCATGTTATAAGCAGACAGCGCATGGCATGCCATGAACAGACTTGGAGTTTCCTGAATGTGCACAGAATATGAAGGCAGGCGGGAAATCACACACTGACCTTCCTTTCCCAATGAAAATGGAGCAAATGACTAATTTCAAAACCATTAACATGTAAAAGCAGCATATTTCTTCTGAGAACAGGGCACAAAGGCTCTCCAAGGAGATTGCTGGGACATGATTACCAGCAACATTTAAGTTTTCAAAAACATGCCAAGGAGGCCATTCACTCGGAGTGTGTAGCGGCAAAGTAGCTGCTTCATTAAACTTAAATAGTCTCGGCAGGGCTGTGCTTACAGACCCACGCTACCAAATTATACGTTTCTTTTCTGGATGCTTCACTGACCTCATTATGTGGAGCGGGGAGTTGGTCATTCCAAATAAAGTGACCATCCGGGTCTTTATAAACACGTCGGTCAGGCGCTTCATGAGTCCAGAGACGGCAACCTTGGTGGGCCCAATGGATTTAAAACAAAAACCAAAAAAACCCTGCCTTTTTTTTTCCTCATTATTCTCCACTTCTGTGTGCATTGTCACACTTGCAGAGCAGAGGAAGGAGGTGGAATGCTTGTTTCTGAGCATGAAGGAGGTTTGGATTTGCGGGTAAAGACATTTTCTTGAGGAATGTGTAAACACCAGTGATGAACCAACGGGTAAGAAAAAATTCCAGACTGGCATGAGGCAAGCTGGATCCGCACAGTTCCAATCTCACAGTGTACTATTTGAATCTGATACCCAGAATTATTTATCATCTTCCCATCCGCATTATTATTTTTGATTCTCAGCCGCAAGAAGCACCAGAAGTATCAGACTAATTTTTTTTTCCTTTCATTTAAAATTACTAATTTTCTCTTCAGGCAGGTAAAATCCTCTAGTCGTGCTGAAGGCAAATCAAGTAACAATTATCATGTTTATACATATTTTTTCCCCTCAAGAAGTGCTCATAAAATTAATTCAGATTTTGGAGGCTATCCATTTTTTCATTTAATTTTAATTATATAGATGAAAATGGCAATTAAAAATCCCACAACTACCCTGTGCATTCAAAGACACAGCAACAACTGAATTACACTTATAAATAATAACAGGCTCCCCCCCACACAGCCCTGCTGAGTGGAGGTGGGGGCTGGGGAGCAGAGCTCACTGATGAGTTCTGGGGACTGGAGAGCAATTGGGACACATCAGAAAAGTTGAAATGAAAAGTTTAAAAACAATAGAGGGGAGAAGGCAAAACAGAGTAAGACATTCACGGGACATCACTTGGAGATGAAAAATAAAAGTATATTTTTCAAGAGATATCCAGGGTGCCCAGTACCAAACAGCTCCCTGTCTAGCATAAGGAAAAGCATGCTGGCTATGGAATACTGACCAGGATCTCTGATAATACAGGGGATGAACAGTTCAGCTACTATTGGGCAAAATACTCTGTAAGAACCAGAAGCTCCTGATCTGTTGCTACGCTCATACCCATGTTCTGCCAGCATCCAAGTGAATGCCCACCATTAAGGAGGCTGATGCGGGCTTCATTCCCAGTTTTACCTCATTCACACTTTTCTGTGCAAATAGCCTAGTACTAGGCATACAGGTTTGCTAAACTCTTAACCGTAGCCTCCTGCATTCTAGAATACAGCCAGCTGTTGACTGATTTAAGCCGGGGTTCCTTAGGGCTTTTGCCATCTGCATGTCACCAAGACCATGGGGAGGCTGCAGTTTTGCCCTTTCCCAGGGTGGTATCCAGTGGCTCTGGGGGCCCAGGTCTCCCTGCAGCGCTTTCAGGCCCTTGACATCCCAAGAGACTTGGCTGCATTTTGCCCTTGGTTTTGGCACCGGGATAACTGAAGTCGCTCAGCTTGACAAAGAATTAGGCAAGTGCAGGGGTGCCTGGGTGGCTCAGTGGGTTAAGCCGCTGCCTTCGGCTCAGGTCATGGTCTCAGAGTCCTGGGATCGAGCCCCGCATCGGGCTCTCTGCTCAGCAGGGAGCCTGCTTCCTCCTCTCTCTCTCTCTCTCTGCCTGCCTCTCTGCCTGCTTGTGATCTCTCTGTCAAATAAATAAATAAAATCTTAAAAAAAAAAAAAGAATTAGGCAAGTGCAGAGTAAGGATGAAAGCTCCTTGGAAATTTGCTTTTCAGCCCTGTCTTTGGCATTAGAGACGGACTCCCTATCATATGCCTTATATTATTAGAAGGCCCCCAGCTCCCATGGTGCTTTCACATGTGGTCTAGTGAGGCATCAGGTCTCTAGGTATCTTTGCGTTGTTTTGGTACATGTTTGGCTTTGGGGTCAGGAGCACTCTGGGAGCATTTAGTGGGGGCGTTGTGGGGACAGGGGCAGAGCCCTGGCTTTTACCTGCCACCCTGTGCTTAGCAACAGAAGTCAGCTCCTTGCTGCTGAGCCACCTCCTCCTCCCTGAGGCTGAGGACCCAGGGTAGGTGTGTGGCTAGCATGAGGAGGGCACTTGGTAATGGGCAGGGTTTAAGTCTGTAAGGTAACAAGGTCATCTTACAACAGCTGGGGGCTGGGGTGGGGACAAGAGGCTCCTTCCAGATCCTGCTCTGGATCTCCCTGCCTGGCCCATCCCCTCTATAGTCCTCCTTGCTACCGTCCCCTCTGCCCTAGCAAATGTCTCATGGAGGCAGAACTGCTGACATGACAGTCTTGTGTAAAGATAGTGACAAAGCACAAGAATGGCCCCTGGAATTACTCTTCTCGGCCCTTAGACTCTGTTCCCTGTCTGTCTGCTACACACACACACACATCCTCATACTCATACATGCAGAGATAAACCATAGGTTCTTTCCTAGTGTTTCTCCAAAATAAAATGGTCCAGTCTTTTAAGTCAAGATCCAAACAAGCTCAGGAAAAAAGCAACACATAGCCAAGGGCTGAGTTACCTGAGATCACTTTATCATGGAATCTCTTCCCAGTGTATATTCTGGGTTCTTGTGCAACATGATACTGGTGGGGAATGAGGCCTCTTTCTTCCTCACTTCCTATGGACCTCAGTGCAAAGCATTCAACGAATTCCTTCAAAGGAACCTCTGAGGAGTGAGTTTTTCTCATTCGAGCCCATGCCTCTTTCCTGTTCTTCTCCTTTGGCTGCCTAGCCCAGCTCAGCATGCATCTTGACATCAGTCCCCACATCTCACACAGCCCCTACCTGTTGGAGCATCACCTTTATTTTATTTTATTTTTTTAAGAATTTATTTATTTGAGCGGGAGAGAGCACAAGCAGGGGGAGCAGCAGGGAGTCTGATGGGGGCTCCATCCCAGGACCTTGGGATCATGGCCTGAGCCAAAGGCAGATGCTTAAGAGACTGAGCCACCCAGCATTCCAGAGCATCACCTTTAACTGGACTTTTTCAGTGTGAGGGCCAGCCTGCTCTGTCCCCAAGCCTCCCGAGCAGCCCAGTATCTTCAACACCTGTTGGAAATAGCCTGGCTCATCGGCTTACATGGAGGGTTGCCCCACAGGCCTTGCAGCCGCTCAGCAGGAAGGTCCTGAATCAAATATCTAGACTGTTCATTTCTTTGTCTCTCAGTCCTGCCAGAAAGAATGGGTGAGTTTCCGTAACCTGATCCAGCCTGTCTGACTAGAAACAAAACAACTTAATACTGACATGGAATTAAATTCTTACCTAAGATAAAACAGCCACATAGGCAGAGGTCTACCTTCACTTTTAAATTTTCATCTGATGGGTTTTACTTCAGAACAGACAAAAAAAAAAAAAAAAAAAAAAAAAAGTTACACTATTAATACCAGTAGTGTGAGTATACTTTCCTATTTTCATAGTACTATTCATTTTCCTTCTCTAAGTGCTTAATAAATACAGTGGGTCTTTACTGCCTTCCAGGGTGAAAATAGCAGTTATACCCCCTTGGAGCTCATTCATTTGCTTTATGGGCTAAAAACCTCTAGTGTGTCACAAATTAACAAAATGTTCCTGAGGACTGTGTTTTATTCTTGAATCTCCAATTTCACTAATAAATGTGAAAAACACATGTAGTCAGATAAGTCCCTGGAGAACCACCACTGCGGATGCTGAAGAAAGCAAGTTATTCCAGCTAAGATCAGCATTCACTTTCACACCAGAGACTATTTGTTACCCAAATCTCCTCCAGTTGCTTGATGGAAGGCAATGGAATTGGTTTCTAGGGACGCCCCCCCCCCAATCTAACAAAATGAGTTTTTCTTTTAGCAAAGATATCTTCAAAAAATAAGAAAAATACCATGACATTTTTTGATCATCAGATAATGACATTATCCAGTCACAGCCCAATGGATCCCTACTACCACCTCTGAGAGAGCTCTGTTACTCTTTTTCTTAGTATTTTTACCATGAAAAGTTCCAAACAAATAGAATAGTAAATTGACATATATTCCAGTGTGCCCATCTGACAATTAATCAATATTTTGTCACACCTGTGTCTTCCTCTCCCTTTGCCATTTCTCCCTTCTTTCCTATTAATGTTTTTTAAGAAGATTTTTATTTATTTGAGAGAGAGAGCAATCAAGTAAGAGAGACAAGTGTGAGCCAGGGGGAGGGGCAGAGACAGAGAGAGAAGCAGGCTCCCTGCTGAGCTGGGAGCCCAACATGGGCTCCATCCCAGGACCCTAAGGTCATGACCTGAGCCAAAATTAAGAGTCGGACTCTTAACCAACTGAGCCACCCAGGCACCCCCTTATTAAGATTTTTAAGTAAATCCCAGAAATTGTTATTTTACCCCTTATATACTTGAGTATGAATTTCTAAAAATATGGACATTTTCTTATATAACCACAAGCCACTAACAAACTTAATGATCCTCTGGTATCATCTAATACCCAAACTGTATTCATATCATCCTCCCCCCAAATCTGTTATGCTTGGTTTATTTAAATAATCCAGACAAGACTTTTTTAGAATTTTTTTTTTTAAATTTAAGGAGGAGAGAGAGAGAGAGCATGAGAGAGAGAGAGAGAGAGAGAGAGAGAGAGGGCACAAGCAGGGGAGAGGATAGAGGGAGAAGGAGACTGACTCCCTGCTGAGGGACTCGATCCCAGCACCCTGGGATCATGACCTGAGCTGAACACAGACGCTTAACCAACTGAGCCACCCAGGTATCCCAAGATGTAATATTAGATGTCTCTTTAACTATATTTTACTTGGCACCTCCTTTTATTCCTTATGCCACTGTCTTGCTGAAGAAAGCCATGTTCTAATTTTGCTTTCTTGTGGTATCATTTAATTTGTTCCTCTGTCCCCTGTGTTTCCTGTGAACTTATAGATGGGCTTGACTGAGCTCAAGTTCATCTCTTACACAACAGTTCATAGGTGACTCTGTGTACTTCTCACTGCATCACATCAGGGGGCACCGAATGTAATGGTAGCCGTCCCACTTTTAGTGGGTTCAAGTGATGGCAGGGATTCCCTCAGTGTGACCTTGCCCATCAATATTCTAACAGCCTAATTATTGCATCCATTGATGACAGTTGCGTGAAGTAATTATTTCACTTGGGGGACTACAAAATCAAGCATTCTAAGTCAAATTTCCCTTCCAACTTTAGTAGCAGGAATCCTCCTGTAATGAAGAACTTTCCCTCATCAACCAGCGCAATCTGGTTATGCTGAAATCCAATGTGCACAGAAAAGGCATGATCACTGCTTAGTTCTTTCCTTTGATTGCCAATTTTCAGAGTAAGGAATTGGTGCCTTAGTTACAAGCTATAGTAACTGAGTTGTTTCGTTATTGTTTAGATTATTCTTAAATGTCCACCTGGTTTTTTTTTTTAATGTTTTATTTATTTGACAGAGAGATACAATGAGAGAGGGAACACAGCAGAGGGAGTGGGAGAGGGAGAAGCAGACCCCCATGGAGCAGAGAGCCTGATGTGGCGCTCGATCTCAGGACCCTGGGATCATGACCTGAGCCGAAGGCAGATGCTTAATGACTGAGCCACCGAGGCGTCCCAAGTTCCACCTGTTTTTACTGAAATTAAAAGAGAAATCAGACTGTCACCCCATAACTCACATTCCTGGTCTAGGGGGCTGGATTTGTGATTCAAATGAACACAAAATAAGTCAAGGACATGGTTCCTGCTGTCCGGCACTTTCGGTAAGAAGGACAGGTACTGTTTCCCTCACCTGTTCTGGTGTCTGACTTCGTCTTTATGGTTGATAGATTCTTTCCTTAGGCTGAACACCCCTCATAGATAGAGGACTTCTGCACTGACTAGTTTCTTAGGAAAATGAGAACAAATCTAAAATATCCCCTCTTTTGCTCATTGTGGCCCAGATCAGTGGGTGTCACTGGCCCCTGTATCCTTCCACTATGGTGCTGTTGACTAGATCCATCTAAAGGAGCCTGAGTGTGTGGAGGCAGACTGGCAGAACCGCGATGCATCAGACTGACGGGTTGAGATCGCTAAGCCTGTATCAGCCAGACCTTGCCTGTGACTCATCAGGACGGCATTCTCACCCAGTGAAGCCTGCAGGTGCCATCTGGCATGGCCACACCCCACTCTGGGGTTGCAGTAACCCATTCACACATTGCGCCAGCTTCCACTGGGGGAGAAATCGGCCCATGTATGAGAAACAGCTCCCTCTTCTCACTAAGTAGGGTGAAAACATTTAGGCCATTCATGGGCATTCCCCGAAGAGGCACGTATAAGTCTTCTTTACTTAAACAGTGGCTGATGAGCATCTCTGAGCCTGACAGGAATCCGGGGTCTTTCTTTTTTTGCTGAGAGCAGAGAGCTTTTTCTGCCCATTATTGCCTTGTTTTACTGACAGGCATCTGTCAGTTAGACATTAAAACAGAGTGATAATGGGGAGATAATATGCTGGCTCTGTCCACACACTTCGAGAGGGAAGCGCTCATGAAAAATGTGTATTTTGGGAAACCTCGGTGCTCATGTGCCCATCTGCAGTTCCATTTAGTTTGAAATTGAGTGGAGAATAGTAAAGCAGTGAGAAGAGGAATAACAGGGAATCAGGATCAGAGGAGCTTCCTCAGTGTCCTGTAGACGCCCGCCCCGCATGGGGAATCTGAGCAGGAGGGGGATGGGTCAGGAAATGCACGCCAAAGAGGATGGACAGGATGGAAGCTTTTTTTTTTTTTTTTTTTCCTCCCCCTGTCTTCACTGGAGCTCACTGAGAGCTGCTGAACCAAGGAACTGGCAGAAAACATCTTCCAGGACTCTGTAATGGAGGACTTTCACACATTCTAAAAAGCACCAATACCCTCTTTTGAAATAGAGGTGAAAAGGGAAGTGCACACTATAAATAAACTAATAAAAGCAATTCAGTTCCTACTGAGAATCCTTCTAGTAAAGAGTTCTCTGTCGGAAAGTAATATTGTTACTCAGATATTTGGACCTCCAGTAGTATTTTCGGGTCCAGCTATCTCCTACACACATACACACACACACACACACACACACACACACCCTGTGTATCACCATCTCAATTTCATCCAAGCCAGTAAAATGTCAATTTATTCAATCAATGATTATAATATAATAGCATCTTGATGCTAACAAGTTACCATAAAATCTCAGCATTGTGAAGTCAGCCACAGAGCCTGGGGACTACGGGTGCGTAATCCCTATGGCAAGGTTCTCATATGAGCATGACAGGAAGAGAACAGGTGCCATCGCATCCAGGGGCAACAGGCAACATGACCGGCACAGAAGCCAGAGATCGCTGGCCTCACCAGTAAAAAGGTTACGGTTTTCTTTCGGAAAAACAAAGTGGGGGAAGCTCTCTCTGCTGCAGTGAGTCTGCAGGTGAGATCTGGCTCTTCCATCAACCAGTTATGTCTCCCCCAGCTGGGGATAAAATGGTGCACACTCCGTATTTGAGAATTAAGTGAAATAATGTATCGAGGGGCCTCACTTAGAGCCTGGTGCACAGCAAACACTGCTGGCCACAGTTACCGGGCCTGGTCCACAGCTGCCTCAGATGTCTCCAGGGCACACGATTACTTTGAGTATTTCTGTTCCAGCCCACAGACGTTTATTACTGTACTGACGCTAATACAGACGGCCACCAAGGCCCCTGAGAGGCAGAGTGGGAGAGCAGGAAAAAATCATGAGCCTAGGAATCAGGCACATGGTTTTGAACACTGGCTTTTGCCACCAGATACCAGGGTTCAGTCTTGGATAAGTTACTTAACTTGCCTGCACGTCAATTTGCCCAACTGCGAAAAAGGGACAGTGAATTCCTTACACAGTCGCTGTGCAATCAGCCAATAGGGTATGGAAAGTGCCTGGCCAAGTGGATACCCACACAGCACTCTCTGTCATTATATGTCAGAATATGATCTCTGGAGAGGGATGGAGTCAGCCCTGATGATTCCTGCCACTAGATGGTGTGATCCTGAGCTACAGCAGGTGAACTGGAACTTGCCAGGGGAACACTGGGCTGAGATGGAACACACACAAGCACACACACGCACACACACACACATACACCGGCATATTAGGAATCTAGAGGAATTAGGTATTAGTAGAAGGTGAAGTGTGCAGAGAGTATAATCTTAAAAGAGCATCAAGGGGCGCCTGGGTGGCTCAGTCGGTTAAGCGTCTCCCTTTGCCTTAGATCATAATCTCAGGGTCCTAGGATGGAGACCCACACCAGGGTCCCTGCTCAGCGGGAAGCCTGTTTCTCCCTCTTCCTCTGCCCAACCCCCCAACTCATGCTCTTTTTCTCTTAAATAAGTAAATCTTTAAAAAAATACAGAGCATCAATATAATACATAACACAAAACTGTCTCCTCTGTTTTTGCTGGAGGGCAAATATGAGAGGCTGGGGGGCCAGGGAGGCCACTACTGCTCTTGGAACCTTCCCTTTTTCCCCCTTGGGTTTGCCCATTTTGGTATGAGAATGAGGTAACTGCTCTGAAGCATTTAGTATGGACGTGGAGGGTGAACGGTCCTGTTCTTTTCTGGGGAAGATGGGTCTTTGTGCTTCCCTGAGAACAAAGGAGAAAATCAAACTGAGTCTGTCATTTCAATTCTATCTGTTGATGCCAACACTCCTAAAACCAGGCACTCACTTTATCTTGTTTACACAGTGCTCAGCGCAGGGCCCACTTGGATGCTTACTAGGTACACAAGGGAGAAACGCATGTTCTTTTAATAAAACAGGGATATGCAGAAAGGGAGATGCACAACTTTTAGGGTCATAAGGATCTGGTCACTTGAAAGAGGCTGAATACACCGCATCATGCTTTTTATTAAGTCCTACTTTCAAGGTGACATAAAATACCCATCCTGTTTGCTAGGGGAGAAAAATGCAACCACAGCTAATCTGTGATGACAGTGTGTATGGATGCAAATGAGGCCTGCTGATTTCTTTAGCTGGGTCTGTTCATCAGTTGGACTGATTTCATAGATTTACAAATGATGATCACTATGGTAAATTCAATAACAGAATTTTCTGCTCTAAATGTAGCTTTCTTTTCAGGATCTTTTTACAGCCCTTAAGTGGTTTTTGATGTACACGAAACTAAAAGCTTGGAGAATTAAAAATTACGCCAATAATGAAGATGAGTTCCTAGGTGAATTACCCATTACTGTGGAGGTTTTTGGGTAGTTTCATTAAAAAGAGTAAAAAGGCCATCTAAAGATACTTGTGTATCTACAAACGATTGTAAAGTCATTCTCTTTATTTCTTCCCAACTCCCATAAGCCTCTTTTATTAGTTTCAAGGAATAAAACTCCAATCTGCTTCAGTAAACTGCATTATTTTTTAAACTACAAAAACATACGCGGTTTCTCTACATGAACAGTCTCCTTTAATGGCAATGCGGTCATTGGAAAGACCACATTAAAAGGTATACTTTATAGATCCTCCTTCTACCTTCTAGCTCCTCTCTACCTACTTCTTCTTCCTCTTCCTCTTCTTTAAATATTACTAAGACCCAATGCTTAAAATTTAAAAAAATCTTAAACTCCAGTAGAGTTAACATACAGTTTCATGTGTACAATATGGTGATTCAACAATCCCATGTATTATCCAGTGCTCATCCTGGTGAGTGTACCCTTAATCCCCATCAACTATTTCATCTATGCCCCCAACACCCCCATTCTGGTTTGTGTCTTATTTTTCTTTGTTTTGTTTCTTGAAGTCCACATATGAGTGAAATCAGATGGTATTTGTTTTGATCTGACTGACTTATTTCACTGAGACTTATATTCCCTGGATCCATCTATGTTGCTGCAAAAAGACCCAATACTTTTTAATAAGTGCCTGTGTATAGTTAGTACCTAAAAATATTTGCTGACTTATTAAATGAATAAATGAATTCACTATCTTGACATCGAATTCTGGATCTGGGTTTAATGTCACACAACATAGGGGTAACACAGATCTCTTAGAAGTATAATCCCTTCTGTGTGATTTAACTTCCAAGCAGTCTAATATCCCCTCTGCTACTTAATGGTTGCTACATTTAATTTTTTTCCTTGAATTTTGATTAATCCTTTTTTGTGGATTTTTTTTTTTTTGGAAATAGAATCTTAAATAACCCCTTTGTTTGTTACCAAACTTGGAATCAGGTGATTCTATGCACAGTCATTTAGAAAAATGAAAAGGAAGACTATGAATTTGAAGTCAACCTAAACATGGCTTGCAAACAGCTCTAAAACATGGAACTTAACAATTTCTCTTCCTACTCGCCCATATGCATAGTCTCCTTAAAGTGTCATGGAGGGTGTTGTTTACAAAATGAAAGCAAGAATGAATGAATATATGAATAAATGTCTAAATGAGTCAGCAACGATACAAAATATCTCAGAGGCAAAGCAGTTCCCATTTTCCCAGCAGTTCAGAACCTTTTGAAAACGTGGGGAAGGAGGATCTCAGGCTCAAAGCTCTCACCTACCAAGGCTCAGGTTCCTGATTTGCTGTGTGAGGCAGAAACATGGTGGCAGCTGCCTATTTCTGGCATCTTGACTTGGAAATCATGGACAGATTTTTCCCATGGTGCTAAAATGGCTGGTTACAGCTGAAATGGTACTACTACTTCCATATTCAGAAACACTATTAGGTGATTGGGCTCTTAAAATGAGCTGCTGTTGGAAATCTACCCATCATGTAACCAGGTTTCTGTATGTCACAATTTACATGTACATAGGTTGAGGAAGGCTATCCCTTCTGGTCCTGAATGATATGATGTAACAAACCCACCAGAAATAGCTACTGTTGTTAAAAAAAAAATGATGCTATTGCAGAGTCACCTCTAGGGAATGGTTGGGACAGATAGGCAGGCAAAGGTGGCACAAAGGTGAGGGTGTGATGGCTAATTTTATGTGTCATCTTGATTGGGCCTTAGGGTGCCCAGCTATTCAGTCAAATATTACTCTGGGTATTTCCGTGAGGGCATTTTTGGATGAGTTCAATATTTAAACTGATTGAGTAAAGCAGATTGCTCTCCCTAATGTGGGTGGGTCTCATTCAATAAGGTAAAGACCTGATTAAAACAAAAGGCTGACTCTCCCCTGAATGAGAGGGAGTTCCTCCTGCCTGACTGACCTGGCGCTCGGACTTCAGATTTTTCCTGTCTTCAGATTCTCACTGAAACATTGGCTTTCCTTGGGTCTCAAATCTGTTGGCCCATGACCTAGAGTTTACATTATTGGCTCTTCTGGATCTCCAGCTTGCCAATTCGTCCTGCAGATCTTGAAACCTGTCAGCTTTCATAATCATGTGGGTTAATTCCTTACAATAAATCTCTCTCTCTCTCTATTATCTATGTATCTATCACCTATCTATTATCTATATATATATATCTATGTATTTGCTATTATTTATCCATGTATCTATTATCTGTGTATCTATTAGTCTATCACCTATCTATCCCTGTATCTATTATCTATCACCTATTGTCTATGTATCCATGTATTATCTATCTAGCTATCCATCCATCTATCCAACCATCCATCCATCCATCCATCTACCCATCATCTCCCATCCTGTTGGTTATGCTTCTCTGAAGAACCCTGGACTAATACAGCAGAAAACACCAAAGAGCTGATAACCTGAAAAATATATATAAACATACACGTATATATAGCTTTAAAATCCAAAGTAAAACTTAAGCTAATTCCCAATTATCTTCTTGGTGATGCTCAGGCTCTGTAAAAATGAATCCACAATCCTTGATGGCTTATCCAAAGAGTGGGTGACTCGGTGTGTTAGACAGAGATGACACAGGCTCTCTTCTGCTAGGGCCATGAGCCCTCACTCACCCTGAAAAGCAATTTGGTGGTTTCCACCAATAGCCTTAAGATGGCCGTACCTTTCTTTTTAGGCATCTTTTTTTCAGCATATCATGTTTGAGCCTTTTCTTTAAGGAATCCTTTTTGGAGACATAACCAGAAGTGCCAGCAGGGACATATCCATCATCCATACTGCTGTTTTACTCTGTGTGGTGTTCCTTTCAAGCAGCACGGACAGCTGACCAACAGCTGGGGAAAGGTTAAGTAAATAGAGTATACCCATTTAGTGGATTATTAGTTTGGCCATCAACATGACTTTTATAATAAATGCTTACTGGCACTGGAAAATACAATATAAGGGTATAAGGGTTATGTAAAAAAAAAAAAAAAAAGGTAGGATGCACAATCTTTCTATCCCTAATTTCAACTACCAAAGGGAGAAAGATGGCATATCAGTCTGGGAACAGTGGTTCTCTCTAGGTAATAAGCCATCTTATTTTACTTTCATTGTTTATGCTTTTAGCATTTTCTAAAATAAAAAATATATATATATTTATTTTTTAAAGTTTTTTAAAAAATTTATCTGACAGACAGAGATCACAAGTAGGCAGAGAGGCAGGCAGAGAGAGAGAGAGAAGGGGAAGCAGAGAGCCTGATACGGGGCTCAATCCCAGGACCCTTGGATCATGACCTGAGCTAAAGACAGAGGCTTTAACCCACTGAGCCACCCAGGTGCCCCTAAAATAAAATATATTTTTATCATATTTTGAATAAAAGGATAAACAAATAACATGTTATAGCCCTCAAGAGGGAATGCACATTAAACCACCTTCTGAGGAAACAACCGATAAACACAAAAACCAAAGCAGAGCAAGGCAACTCAAAACTCAGAGAAGCTTATGTCCTCATCCTAAATCATCCAAAAGCAACCCAGAGGATTTCCTTTATTCCATAGGTGCAGACATGACTTTAGAGATAGCCAGGGGAGGAAATTCAGCAGCCTGCTCCAGGAAACGGCTGGTTTGGTGGGTAAGATCCCTGGCTTGGGCCCCGGAGGTCCTGGGTGCTCTGCTCTGAAAGGCATGGGGTCCCCAGCGTGCAGTTTACTTTCCCTCCGCTTCGGCTCATTCATCAGCAACACATGAGAACTAAATCAACCTCAGTGAGCCACTCAGGGTGTTGTCAGAATAAAATGAATCGGTAAATGTGCCAATAGCCCCAAGGTGAAGGCATTGCAGCAGTGTAGCCCACGGTCATCAGTGGTCTCTAGCACTGTCCTCTCCCACCTCGGCGGCAGCCCAGGGTCAACAGTGGAGAGACAAAATGACCCAGACAGGATACTCTCTCTCTCTCTCTCTCTTTTTTCCCCTACATAAATACAATGTGTCTAAATTAACATTTGGTTAGCTTGTTTCTTTTTAACCAGAGACATGCCAATTTAGATTAAAAATCCATATACTTAACGTGATTCATATCCTTGCCAGAGAGGATGAATCTATAAACAGGAACTGTAATGATCAGCCAAACTCTTCTAAAGCATCACTTATCATTCCCATTTGGAACTTATATATCCCAATAGCCTGGCCAGCAATTTTATATTTAAGCCATCTGGCCTTATAAGAGCTGGTGGGTATTTTCACTTGTTTCATGAATAAGGAAACCAAAGCTAAGGAATTTTATGAATTCCCCAGCCCCCTAAAAATATTAGAACCCGATAACTCCATTTCTGACCCCAATTTCTGTGCCTCCCTCCCACAATTATTTAATACTGATGAAATGCATACATGATGCAAGGTGCCTTTAGCCATTCTGGTTGGGGTGATAAGAAAGACTTATTAAAGGCAAGAGGAATGAAAGTGAGAACCCCTCCTCCCCAAAGTTAGAGTTAACAAAATTGGTGATTTCTCCAGTTACGACAAGCATATTCCCCTCCAAATCTTCAGAGTTTCCTAAGGCACTGAGTAGGACTGAATGCTTACGGGGAAAGTACATGATCTTTTGATAAGACTCAAATTTTGAAACAGGAAGAATTCTTGGTATTTAATGCTTGGGCAAGACAGTGTGTAACGGCTACAAGATTTCATGATTAAGTTTTATAATATGCAGTTGCCGCTGACATTGATGTGTGCCTCAGATTTTTTCAATCTCCATTTTACTGACTAAGAAGAGAGGAGAGCATAATTCTCAGCTCTGTTGGTCTGATTCTATGGAACTTACCCCCCTCCTAAGCTGGGAGTTAATGTGGAGGACAAAAAGGAGAAAATACGAGAAAACTGAAAGCCAAGTCACTTTCCTGAGTATTCCCAGAGTCTCCTGCTGCAGAGGAAACTTCTTTTCATATCTGTGAGTCATCACATATTTTTCTGGGTATCACAACTCATTCACTTCCCTTTTTGGGCAATGATTTAATTTTTCCCCATAGCACTTTAAATCTGGAGGCAAGAAAGTTCTGCGGGCTGTCCTACTGAATTATAGAAAATTAGAATCTGGTTTGAGGAAAATAACTTCATATGTGCATGGCGATGAAGAAAATGTAATAGTTTCAGTTTTTCAGAGGGCAAAATAAATAATTTTCCTTATTTCTTGCAAACCAGAAAAAAAAATACAGCGATCTCCTTTGCTATTATAATCAGGTATCTGGGGAGTAGGGGAGAAGCCTAAGACTGTCCTCTCTTTGAATAAAAGTGAATTCTGTGGATACATTAGTATCTAAAGTTGCAAATGACTCTTTTTCTTTTTTTTTTTTTTTTTTAAGATTTTATTTATTTGGCAGATAGAGACCATAAGTAGGCAGAGAGGCAGGCAGAGAGAGAGAGGAGGAGGCAGGTTCCCTGCTGAGCAGAGAGCCCGATGTGGGGCTCGATCCCAGGACACTGGGACCATGACCTGAGCCGAAGGCAGAGGCTTTAACCCACTGAGCCACCCAGGCGCCCCAACAAATGACTCTTTTTCTTAGAAAACCT
Organism: Lutra lutra; assembly: GCF_902655055.1. NCBI lineage: Eukaryota > Metazoa > Chordata > Mammalia > Carnivora > Mustelidae > Lutra > Lutra lutra. The sequence goes on from NC_062282.1 coordinate 66,860,166, forward strand.
TATAAAGGTTGCCAAAGGTTTCCCCTTTTTTGGATACTGTGTAATGATAACACAGGTACAAATTCCAGTTAGTGTCTAATTCTACAACAAACATAACCCTATGCTAGGGTTGGTTATAATGAATGACCTTCAACTGAAGCTCTGTTATTATTAATTTTTCATGGGCAACTCCATCCTGTTGGCTATATGATTGCTACAAAAAAAGATTAGGACCAGCGTCTATCCACATAACCTCCTTGCCCCCTGTGCCCTTTCTTTCTCATTTGAAAGGAAGGCTTCCCCAGATGGTACAACCTGGACAGGGGGAACAAAAGGTCTCAGGAATGGCTGAGATGGAAGAATTCATGCTAGCAGTCCCCAGGCTCCTACTCTGTTTCCCCCTTTCCTTCTTATCGCCTAAACTTTCCTTTATCAACCTTGCAGAATGATCAACCTTCAGTATGACTCCTTTTGGAGCATGGTTCTGTATTCATAAATAAGAGAACTTCACTTATCTGGGAAGAACTGGAAGACATTCTTCCTGCTTTAAAAGTAATTATTATAATTATTAAAAAAAAACCCAGTTGTAATTTTAACAGTCAGGGATTCTTCTGGACTAAAGGTACTTAAGGCTCATATGTGAGAACTGAATAGAAAGAAAAATCTAAATACCACCAATTTCTGTTATTTGAGGTGGTTATATCCTATAAATGGCTGTGAATGCTGAATTAGCCAAGGCTGAACCACTGCTCCTAACAGAAATATAGGGGTGGGTTCCTGCAAGGCTCTGGTCCTAGCATTTTTGTCAATTGATCCATACATAACTTTAATTCATGTGTGTTTCTGTTTAAAGATACTTAATATGTATTGTCAATTCATTTACATTGTACTCAGGGCCCATAATACTGTAAGTTATGCCTGAATGAAACTTACATAACATAGTGTTTTCCTTTTTTTTTTTTTTTAAGATTTTATTTATTTATTTGATAGAGAGAGACACAGCGCGAGAGAGAGAACAGAAGCAGGGGGAGTGGGAAAGGGAGAAGCAAGCTCCTCAACGAGCAGGGAGCCCAATGCAGGGCTTGATCTCAGGACCCTGGAATGGACCTGAGCTGAATGCAGATACTTAACAACTGAGCCACCTAGGCGCCCCTCCTTTTTTCTTTTTGTAAAGATTTATTTGTTTTAGAGAGAGGGTGGGGGATGGCGGGAGGACGGGCAGAGGGAGAGGGAGGGAGACACTCAAGCAGACTGTGTGCTCAGTGGGGAGCCTGATGCAGGGCTCCATCCCACAACCCTCAGATCAGACTTGAGCTGAAACCAAGAGTCGAAACCAAGAGTTGATCCCTCAATTCACTGTGCCACCCAGGTGCCCCCAGGGTATATTCTTACATAAGTTAGATAATGAAAGTTATCTTACTCCTTATTTTCTCTGTAAGACATAGCCTTCCTTGTGCTTCGGAACACTGGGAAGCACGTTAGCACTTTTGCCATTTTTAAAGAACAGAATCACCCACAAAAAACCCACAAGAGGACATTGTGAAAAAGACACTTGTTTACACTGTGAGATATGAAACAGCTGAGCGTTGCCTTGCTCAGTGTGAACTGGGAATTCGTGTATCAGGTGACTCAGATTTTTTGCTGCTCTATGTGTGTCTGCAAATCACCATGAAAGTGTTCCAAGTATTGATTTTTGGGTTACAAATATGTTTCATCCAGTAGGTGAATTCTCAAATATGGCATCTGTGAATAATAATGATTTAGTGTAGAAATTCTACCCCTTATCCATTAGCAGATCATGCTTTATCCCCCTTTCTCCTTACCACTGATATAGCCTCAATTAGAGTGATCTTTCATGGTAAACAGTGAGAATATTTTTTTTGCAGATAGCCATTCTAATTGGAGTACAGCTGTGCATTAAGTTTTTGCTTATTTGCTTTTATTTTCTTAAAGTAAATCATCATTAGGAGCTTTGATTTTCAAAAATTGGTGGTGTCACTATGAGTGGTGGAAAATATAAAATAACCATTCCATAAAATTTCCTTCAATTCTCTGTTTTAGAAAGAAAACCAAGTGTTGAGACTGAGTTATCCCTCAAAAGATACAGAAGTTAATTTTTATAATTCAGGTGAAACTACCATTAGTGCATCACAACTGACTCTGGTTCAGAAAAGTAAGGATGAGAATTCTGCAGGAAAATGCTGAACAATTACTAAGTACTCTGGAAATGGCAAAATCCTGAACCGAAAGTGTAAAAAATGACGCGTCTGTCCTCTTAAGCCCCTTGGTGCTGAGCTGCATTTCAAGGGCTTCTTCACACGGCAGGTAAGATTAGAAGTTCAAACCCATTTTTGTAAAAAGTTGTTGCCTTCTCTAAACTGTGGAGAAAAATGTTGACACAACCCACCCAACAGGGAGGTGTAATAAATAGGAAAAAGAAAAAAAAACAGGTGGGAAAATTCACACTTGGTAGAAACAGTTTTCAGAATTGTGCCTGGGTTTTCAAAACTGAAGCTAAAGCATGTGTTAATACGTGATAGTAATGTCCCATGGAACAGAATCTGAATAAGGTACAGGGGGTACTGACTAGTGTCTAAGTGCAGGGCTACATTAAAGTATGATTCTGGCAGAGTCACCGTTTGCATCTGGGGCCTGACCCTGGGAAAGCACATGCCTTCATTCTTCTGTGGGTTCGTTGGTGAGAGCTTCATGGAAACGCCTGGGGGCCCTTCTGCCGGCAGTCACCCAGAACCCATTGCCACTACCGTTTGCCCCCAGCCTGTGGAAGAGGCCTGGATGGACATGAGAGTTAAGTCTTGGAAGGCCTAAGCCTATAGTGACGGTATCGTGTAACACTGAACAGAGAATGTTAGATCTTGTAAACAGCCCCGTGCAATGTCGGTGGCCGTCCCTACTGGCTTAGAGAATCATGGCGCGGGTTCTGGGGCTCCCGGGTAGCTTGGTCAGTTGAACAGCCAACTCTTGGTTTCAGGTCAGGTCTTGATCTCAGGGTCTCGAGATGGAGCCCTGTGCTGGGGAGTCTGCTTGGGATTCTCTCTCTTCCTCTCCCTTTGCTCCCCCCAACCCCTAGCTTCTTTCTCTCTCTCTCTCAAATAAATAAATAAATTCTTAAAAAAAAAAAAAGTACATAAGAAAAAAAAAAAAAAAGAAGGGCGCCTGGGTGGCTCAGTGGTTTGAAGCCTCTGCCCTTCGGCTCAGGTCATGATCCCGGGGTCCTAGGATCGAGCCCCACATCGGGCTCTGGGCTCGGCAGGAAGCCTGCTTCCTCCTCTCTCTCTCTGCCTGCCTCTCTGCCTACTTGTGATCTCTGTCTGACAAATAAATAAAATCTTAAAAAATAAAAATAAAAAAAATTTTAAAAATTAAAAAAAAAATAGAATAAAAAAAAAAGATTTGAGATTCAAGGTTACAGTCTTTCTGCCTTGTATTTGTTACTTAAAATTAACTTCATACTCCCATGACAGTGATCTTAGAGACCAAAAGGATGTCTTCTTGAGCATTTTGAGCTATCTGATCACATTGTGGCTTTTAAAAACTGGCATCTGTCTCCAGCATTCCCTATGAGCTTGGAGAAGCAGTAAAAACCTTGAATTTCAACCAGTCCATGGTAGCATTTACTGATAAGACCTTAACTTCTTTGGGGATCTACTGGTTATTTTAGGCCAGGAGTGAGCAAACCTTTTCTGTAATGGGCCAGACAGTAAATATTTGAGGCTTTGTAGGTCATATGATCTCTGTTACAAAGACTCAACTCTGCATGAAAATGGCCAGAGACAATATTAAATGCATAGCCTCACTATAAAAAATTTTAAACAAAACTGGGGCACCTGGGTGGCTCAGTGGGTTAAAGCCTCTGCCTTCGGCTCAGGTCGTGGTCCCAGGGTCCTGGGATCGAGCCCCACATCGGGCTCTCTGCTCAGGGGGAGCCTGCTTCCTCCTCTCTCTGTCTCTGCCTGCCTCTCTGCATACTTGTCTGTCAAATAAGGAAATAAAATCTTTAAAAAAAAAAAAATTTAAACAAAACTTTATTCATGGAAAATGAAACTTGAATTTCATGTAATCTTCACATGTCACAAAATATAGTCTTTGTTATACTTTTGTAACATAAAGTAATTTTAAGAACATAAAGACCGGGGCACCTGGGTGGCTCAGTGGTTTAAGCCTCTGCCTTCAGCTCAGGTCATGATCTCAGGGTCCAGGGATCGAGTCCCGCATCGGGCTCTCTGCTCAGCAGGGAGCCTGCTTCCCCCCCCCCCCCACCTGCGTCTCTGCCTACTTGTAATCTCTGTCTGTCAAATAAATAAATAAAATTAAAAAAAAAAAAAAAAGAACATAAAGACCATTCTCCTGATTCGAAAGCAAACATAGGCCCTGCCTGAAAGGGGTTTATCAGCTAAAGTGATGACTGTAGGGGCACCTGGGTGGCTCAGTCGGTTAAGCATCCGCCTTCGGCTCAGGTCATGATCTCCAGGTTCTGGGATCAAGCCCCACATCGGGCTCTCTGCTCAGCAGGGAGTCCGCTTCTCTCTCTCTCCCTCTGCCCCTCTCCACTGCTTATTCTCTACCTGTCTCAAATAAATAAATAAAATCTTAAAAAAAATAAAATGATGATTGAAGACACAGATTACAAATAAAACACAGAGAAATAACTATATACCACACAGGTAAGAAAATGGCACAGGATAAATCATTTATATTAGATGACATTTAATGTCTCTCTATAATTCACTCATGATTGTATTTTGCAAAGCATGTCTTGGGCCACATAAAGCCACTGATGAATCTACATGGAGAAGGCAAATCCTCAGATGTCTATGAGATAAGTCCAAGTGGTCCATGGTTTTCATTCTAACTCTGTGACCATCTCAAGGCTTTTTTTTTTTTTTAAACATGTTTTGCAACTTCCTCAGAAATATACTGACCTCGGCAGCTGGGTAGCACCATATCTCTTCTTGTGCTAACAGCACCATACTATTGCAAGGTTTTCTTTTCCTCTGATTTACACCAATAAAGGATGAGAAAGTATCTCAGTATCTTCTAAAACATTGAAAAAAACCATTGTAAAGAAAGAAAAATAATACTGAACATGCCCTGTAGAACAAGCATTGCTATAAGCATCTGGTCTGTGTTATCTAATTTAATCTTGCTAACAATCCTCTGAGGGTGGGCCTATTTAAAAAAAAAAAAAAGTAGTGGGATGCCTGGGTGGCTCAGTCAGTTAAGCATCTGCCTTTGGCTCAGGTCAGGATCCCAGGGACCTGGGATCGAGCCCCATGTCAGGCTCCTGCTTGGTGAGGAGCCTGCTTCTCCCTCTGCCCCCTATCATTCTCATGCTCTCTCTCTCTCATGATTGAATTTAAAAATCTTTAAAAAAATTAGTAGTAGTTGTAGGAAGTGACGGCACAAAACATTTCCAAGGCCAAGGTCACACAGCGACTTGGTGGAACAGAATCTGAACCCAGATATTCGATTCTTCAAGCCCCACTCTCAAGCGCTCACAGTCCTGCCCCCCAGTGGCTTGGTCACTCACTCGGTATTCCTTTCCCGACACACCATGTCACGCATGTGCTGGGCTATGTGCGCGTGTGTTCAGGCACAACTCCCCTCGTGCCTGGGCTGTCCTTGCCCATCTCTGCACCATCACCCTCCCTGTTCCAATCCCCATGTATGCCCAAATGTCTACCTTCCCACTCCAAGCAGGGGTGTTGAAGCCACCCTGGACAGTAAGGAGATATGGGGCTAGAACTCAAGAGACCTTTGTTCTGGCCCAGGTGTGAACCATGGGATCCTGTGTGGATCCCTGCCCCTCTGGGGAGAGAGTTTCTTCATCTACTACCGAACACCTCTCTGTGAAAACAATCACATGACAACAGCATGTGTGGAAATACTGTGTAGTGTGTAAGGAAGCCGTCAATGTTGGGTTTTGTTTTTATTATACCCAGCCTTTGTCCGTTGTTCTTCCTTCCTTTCTTACTCATTGTGGAGAAGCAACATAGGTCGCTATCCCAGTATTTCCCAGAATACCAGTGCCTTTTGTTGCCTGCCCTTCTCCTGAATCACTGAGGAGATAGAAAATGGTCAACAAGACAGAGTTGGTCCCTGTCTTGCCCCGGGTCAGAAAGAATAAGACAGACACCCCCTGGAGCCAGCGTGGATCGTCCCACTGATCCTTTTCCAAGCCTAAGCTCAGCGAAGCCATGTGGATGGCCTGAAACTGGCAATGGTACAAGTGTTTATATCATGGAAATAAGCAAATGCTAACTCACACCTCCCTCCTCTTCTCCCTAGAGAGCTGGTTGCTGAGTATCTACCAGCACACCACAGGCTCAAGAAGAATCTGTACCAGGACAGAGGAATGTACAGAGTGGTCTGGAAGCATACAGAGGCACTTATTGTGGCTGTGCAGGGTGGGCACCGGCAATCAGAGAAGGCGTCCCAGAGGAAATGAGGTTTCAGCTGAGACCTAGGCAAGGTCTAAATAAAGGAGCGAACCAGGCAAGGGGAAGGGGGAAGAGAGGCCCAGGAAATCCAGGACCCGGAAGTTCCTTCAGCCAGTAGTGCAGAGGGACAGGGGAGGAAAGGAGCAATATGAAGCTGTAGAGGTCAAGAGGTTCAACCTGACTCTGAGGGCAATGAGTGGCTTCCAGTGGGCTTTGAGCGGAGGGCGGGGGGTGGGAGAGGTCAAGATTACAAGTGGGTTCAGAGTCAGAACGATGGCGTCTGAGTTCTGCTTTCCCAGCTGGGCACCTCCAGCTTCTTTACCTCAGCTGAGCCTCATCCGTAGCAGGAGGGTGACTCTAGTCCTCAGACCTCCCCGCGGGTGTTTGTGAAGCTCCTGGGAAAATGCTCGGCACCTGCCTGCTCCTGGGTGGACATTCAAGCCAAGACCAACCAAGCACGGGGCAGATGGGTGGGCCCTACAGGGAGAACCTGTTTCTGCAGCTGCCGTCCCCCTTCAGACCCTGGTGTTCTGCTAGTCTCGGACAGTGTGTCTCATTGTGTTGTCAATTTAATGTGAGCAGTACTTAAAGAAGATGTAGGATTAAATGGAATTAAGCAAAAACCAAAGACAAAACAGCAACAACAAAAAACAAGGACTGAAGGCCATGGAACTTTGCAAGGTAACTTTTGTTTCATGTTTGGGTGTACAGGGTTACTATGTAACATTGATTCCTGAACTCTACAGGGAAGAAGTGTGAAAGCTTCTCTTCATTAAGAATCTTCCTGAGCTTGGGCGGGAAATGGAGGATGAACAAGCAGGCCTGGGTGGCTTTACCCTGTCTATGAAGCTGGAAATATCTGAGGTAGTGGTTTATTCCCCCAGGTCTCCAAAGGCTTTTTAGCTTCTAATAAAAACTGATGCTCCTTGGGCCAGGATGGACCCAAGGCTTTATCTGCCATTGAGCAGACCTGAAAGTGACCTGAAAGCCACAAGCCAGGGAGGGAGATGGTATCCTCTTGGCAGGAGTGGTTGCCTGTTTGGGAGGCCAACAGAGGGATACTAAGTACCTCCCACCGCCCCATTAGTAACCCCAACCCCAGCGGTCTGTCTGGCTCAGTCACTAAAACCAAGCAAGGCAAGTCACTGCCCACTGGCTTGGTGCATGAAGAAACTCAGGAGTGAAAGTGACATTTCGTGTGGTGTGTCCCAGAAAGATAATTCTATATGTGAATAGATTTTAGAATAATTTACTTTCAACATATGTCAAAACATATCCAATTTGCCCTTTGGAGTTACAGAAACTGTTTGGCATTTCTTTTTCCTCTGCAGTGTAAAATATGGAAAGGAATGGCAGATGCCTGGTCAGTGTTTGGGAGAAAAACAAATGCCACACGGTATGATGATCTAGTTCACTTGGGTCCTTGGGGCTCATTCCTCAGGCATAGGCAATTGGCACTAGATTAGCTGCCGACATTTATCGACTAAGGAATTAATCTTCACCATTGGGCTTTTTTAAAGCCCATTCTTTCCTGGAAGTTGCAGCAGAACCTCAGGATTCCTTCACTTTTGCCTTTCTTCCTTTCCCTGCAGACAAAAGTGGCTAAAAATAGCCTCATAAACCCTTGATTCCACTGAAGAAGGTGAGGGAGCAAAAGAACAAAAGAACTTCATTTCCCCCATGCAGGCAGCCACGTGGCCAGTTCAGGCAGTCACTGAAACCACAGATGTTAGGAGACTGCATCTTTCGTGGGTGGAGGAGGGTGCGGGCGTGTATGCATTCGGGGGTATAGGCAATGTGAGAACAGTTACCCTAACTGTGACAACTGTGTATTCAGCCAGGGAAAATCTGTCCATCTATCATCTCTAGGTGCCCACTTGGCTTAGCTGCATCTCCTCACTCACCAAAATCATCTTTTGGGGGAGGAAGGAAGCAGTATACACTTCCTATGTCAATAAAGCAACGCCAAGCCAGGAACTGCACAGTTCCATTCCCTAAATGCCACCGGAAGCCCCCCTCTCAGCAGGACCCTGGGTGGGTGAGTGCGTGGCTCTGTTGGCTACCTTCCAGAGAGTGCTCAGTCTGTTAATAATTTAGCACCCGCCGTGTGCATCAGACCAGGGCTTGTGCAGAAATGCACAAAGGAATACAGAACACTTTGCCCTTGTTATCCTTGAATGAAGGAATGAATGAGAGAAGGAGGAGTTGAAAACAGCCTAGAGTTGTGGCTGTAGATTTCATTATGTCTGTGTCACCTGTGACACGGGCCACCAGCGTGGACTTGGTGATACATATGGAAAGACTGGTGTGCAAAGAGGACACAGAAACCACAGGGAACTCACAAACATGGACGGACCTCCATATGTCGGTTCTGGCATGACATTAAATATCAGTCTGGCAGGATCAGACTTGGGAAGGTGTTTGACGGGCACAGCTTTCTTGGCTAGGCAGCATTCGTCATGTGTGTTTTTGTGAGTAAGTGCCTTTGTTGGTCTGCAGCCATGGAGGTGAGAATGTGAACAAGATGGGCCTGTAGGGTGGAGGGAGGATTTTTCCTTCCATAAAGCTTTATTAAAAGGAGATCCCAGGGAAGGTATTAAAAGATAATGTTTAGGAGACAAACAGTTAAAAAACGCATTCAGATCTAAATGCCAACTCCTTCACATACATCTGTTAAAGAAAACAAGGCACCAGACAGCTCATAAATAAGAAATTTCAAATTAATCCTCCCTAAAGGATTTAATTATCCTGTTAAACTGACTTCCCATTAAAGATCATATCACACAGGTCATTTGAACCAAAAAAAATATGGCAACACCACAATGGTTGATCTATCTCCAAACAACATTTATAGGGGTTTTGGTGGAACAGGAAATAGAGGTTGTCATCTATGATGAAGTGACAGATCACATTCTATACAATAAGAGTTCTAGAAAGGTCAAGTTACCCTCTGAAAGACCTAACCCTTTTGTTCTTGCAATTCTGGACTAGGGAGGTAGAACCCCAGCTATCAAAGGAAAAGACCCCATCCCTCTCCATTCTCTCTCTGAGCCCTTGATAAGGTAGACTGCCCCAAGGAGACCCTAGAGGGACAGACATTTGGCAACTGGACCAGTTTCCCTTGCTTCCCTTCTGGTTCTCAAGGGCATCACAGAATTCTCAGCATGCAAAGGCAGATGTTATCAGAGACTTGGGATCAGAGAGCCAAAGTGCTTATTTAGAGAGGATAGATAGATTGAGGTTAAGTGATCTGAGAAGGAAGGGGCTGAACCTTGTAGAAATTCCTGGGATCTCAGGGAGAATCAGCAATGACCAAGAAACAGGAGGTGGCAGAAGTAAAAGAGATAGAGTCCATGATTTTATATGCCCGTCTCAGAAAGGGGTCTGAACTGGTGAAACAAACTTATCCATCTATATAATGGAATGAGGAGTCATGCATCCCAGTCTGACCACCCCTGCCCCCCATTCCAGCTCACTCCCTCCCGTACCCCATCTCCAACAATCTTTCAAAATCCCCTGGGACATTTAATCCATCTAATCTTCTACCTTTCACTCTACCTCACCCTCTTGATGTTCCTTCTTCCTTCCTGAGCCAGTTTAAATAAAAGGTCCACCACTAGAATCCATCTCTCTGCAGACACCCACAACTCTTAACCTCTTGCCGGTCTATTCTCTTGACAAAAGCATGATCTAGTTCTGTTCCAACTCTCTGCCTATATTCTTGTTGCTGAGTATGACTGGGGAAAACCACACAAATGCACTGGATGGAAATTCATGACCACAGGACTCATTGAACCCCGAATGCTGCCCAGCAACTGTTCTTCATTCCATTCCTTTACACAGTCTCACTCTCCTTGAAAATTATTTCACATTGACCTTTTCCCCCTCAAAACTTCAACACGTTTTTCCCTGTCCTCATTCTCAACCGATGACTTTGCTTCCCATTTCACAGAGAAAAGTGAAGCAATCCAAAGAACACTTCCATGGACTCCCACCACCCCATCTACTGCCCTCCTGCTATCTGTACTTGTAGACACAGCCTCTCCACCTGCCTCCATAAATGTACCTCCTGTGTGCCTCCTTCTCCCTCTGTGCACTAGATCCCCACCCCTGGCAGACCATCTACTCTACACGATTCCCTGTAGCAACCCTCCTCTCTTGAACACCATCAATTTCTCTCTTTCTGGACCATTCCCAACAGCATACACATATGTGGTTATTTCTCTCACCTCAAAAGATCCTCTATTCTCCCAGTGATGAAGCTAACAGCTCATTCCTCTGCTCCCCCTGCAGCAAATCTCATCAAAAGTGGTTTCTTTCTGTCCTCTCATTATCTTTTTTTTTAGCTTTATTAACGTACAATTAATGTATTCTAATGTGCACATATTTAAATTGTACAGTTTGATTGGCTTTGATATATGTATATTCTGTGAGACCATTACCACAATCAAGATAATGAAACTATCCATAACCCTCAAGAGTTTCCTTCTATACCTTTCCTTCTATCCTACACCCATTCCAATGAGCCTTCTGCCAGCACCATTCCACATAAACTGCTGGTCAAGGTCACCATTTGTCTCCATGTTGCTAAATCTAATAATCAATCCTCAGTCCTCTTCGTACTTGACCTCTGCAGCATTTTGACCTAATATTTCCTTTTCCCACCTTTACATGCTATCTTCACTTGGTTTTCAGGATATCACACTTGATTGGTTTTCTTCCTGTCTCCTTGATGCTCTTTATTCCTCCCCTTCTTACCATTGTTTTAGCCTAGAGAACCCTAGGATGCAGTCCATGGTCCTCCTTTCCTCTGTCTATACTCACTTCTTTCATAATGGGCAACCAGTAACAGGGTTAATCCCAAATTTCTACTTCCATCCCAGACCTCTCTCTTCTACTCCATACTTGCATATTCCACTGCCTGTTTAACATCTCTGTTTGCCAATTTAACATGTCAAAGGGTGAATTCCGGAATCTACCACCCCCAACAAAAACTCTGCTTGTAGTCAACTTCATCTCACTCAATGGCATCTCCATCCTTCCAGAGGCTCCAGCAGCCAACAGATGAGTAATTATTCTTGACTTTTTTCTTTCTTTTACCACCACCAAAATCTACTTCATTTTACTTTCAAAACGTTTATAGGCAGAATCTAACCACTTTCACTGCCTCCACAGCTTCCAGCTTGGTCTGGGCCACTGTCATTTTTTGCTTGGCTTACTACAGTGGTCTCCTAATCTTTCCTCCCTAGTCTGTTTTCTACTAGGCAGCCATATAGATTCTTTAAAAAATGAAGCTCAGTCACATTATCCCTTGGTCAAAACCCTCCATTGGTTCCCCATTTCCCTCAGAATAACCAAGTTTCTTACAATGGCCTAAAGGGCCCTACACATTCTAGTCCTCCTTCTCTCCCTGCCCCCATTATCTCTCTATTTCTTCTGGATCTCACCCCCTCCAACCATAGTGGCCTCACTGCAGTGCTGTACACATGCCTTGTACTAACTCTTCAGTCTGGCTTTAAATGCTTTCTTCCTGGCATAGCCACTTTGGAAAATAGGCTCGTAGTTCCTCAAAGTTAAAGAGTTACCACCTGACCCAGCAATTCCACTCCTAGGTATATACGTGGTAGAATCAACATCATAGGTTCCCACCAATACTTGTACATGAATGTTCAAAGCAGCATCATTCTTAAAAGCCCCAAAGTGGAAATACTCAGTGTCCATCAATTGATGAATGGATAAACAAATATGATATATACACATGAAAGAATATTACTCAACAAGAAAAGAATAAAGCACTGATACATGCTACGACCTGGGTAAAACTTGTAGACATTACACTACATAAAGTCAGACACAAGAGGCCACATTATTATATGATTCCATTATTTCCAGAATTTTCCAGAATGGGAAATTCTGGAATTTTCAGAATTGAAAATTTCCAGAATGGGCAAAGCCATAGGGACAGAAAGTTGAATAGTGGTTGCCAGGGGCTTTGGGGAGGAGGCAATGGCAAGTTACTGTTAATGTATACAGGGTGTTGATGGGGTTGTTGGGTTGATGATAATGCTATGGAATTAGAGAGTGGTGATTGTTGTACAACTTTATAAACCTACTAAAGCCACTGAACTATATATTTAAGAGAACGAATTTTATGGAATATGAACAATATTTCAGTTCTACAAGAGCTGTCTCCCCAGATGTCTTTCTGGATTACTCTTTTACATCTGTCAAGGCTTTGCTCAAATATTTTCTCAGTGAAAATTTCAAAAACCTTACCACCCTCCTAGCTCTTATGATCCCTTTATCCTGCCTTATCTTTTAATCCCTGTAGTATGTGTCAGCTTCCAACACGATCTATACTTCACTTACTGTGTTAATTGTTATTTCACCCAACTGAAATGGAAGCTTCCTGAATTCAGAAATTTTTGTCCACGTAAGTGGACAAGCAGAATCTCAAATAGTGCCTTGTGCATCAATAAAAATGGACTGACTGAATGAATAAATTAATACCAAGAAGACATTAAGATTGATATGCAGAAGAATATTGACTCATATAAAATAAGTCATTTATTCTTAAATGACAAAAGTGGATTACCAAGCAAGAATATAGTACATACAGTATGATCCCTGATTGTTAAGAAATAGAAAATGTATTATGCATAGAAAAAAACATTGGAGGGGATGAGATACATTAAAATACATCACAATCCCTGGGTGTTACGATTGTAGTTGGTTATTAATTTATTTCCTAAAACATGTGTTCATATTTTCTAAAATCACAGGTTTTGGAATCAGAGAGATTTGAAATATCATCTGTGCTCCATTTCCTACTAGCTGTGTAAATCTGAGCAAGTTATTTAGTCCTTGGTGACTCAGTTTCCTCATCTATAAATTGGGTTAATAATAATAACAGAATTAACCCTGCTGGACTCTTTTGAGGATGAAATAATACATGTAAAGCATTCAGCACCTGCTTGGCATATAATAGGCACTCAGTAAAAATATTAGCTATTATTAATTATTATTAATACCTTTCTAACAACCATGGAGTTCAAAATGAACTACTTGCTGAATTTTTTTTCCATGAAATATTTTGAGTCATACTTCTGTTGTGAGTTCCTTTGAGTGAACAGTGAACACTCTCCTGAATCATTTCAAGCCTATCCATTTCTCTGCTGATTGGGTCCCCTGGATTCATCTGTTCCCTGTTGATTCTGGTTGTGTTTGGCTCATCTGGCCAAGAGTAGGTTACATGTATACCAATAGCATTGTCTGCAAGGCACTGACCTTTAATGCTTTCATTTGAGTTGTCTGGACATTTTTGTCCATTGTAGGTTTTAAAGTTTTGGCATAACTGTAATCTAGGGTCTCTATTATCCAAGGATACAGAAGTTACAACATAAACAAATTCAAAAGCAAGCTCCTGCAGTTTCTCCAGCTGGACTTTTTTTATGAGTGGGGAGGGAATCAGCAAGGCAGAGAGAACCTTAAATTTTTATCTCCCTTTTCAAGTTTATTAAAAAGTGATATATTCTCATGGTAATATACATTGACTCATTAAAGGAGGGTATAAATGGAATCATAACACCTCTGGTTCATAAACTACTCCCAGTCCTGATAACCACTTTAACAATTCTTAGTTTATCAAATTTAAGCACTATCAATAAACTCCCTGATTTTAAAAAATTAGAAGTCTAGCCCACTACCTTTCCCCCCTCCTTTTCCCTTTCCCTAAATTTTGTTCTATTTTTTCTTTTATGTTCTTTGCTAACTTTATAACTTTAAATAATAGTCTTAAATGTTTTTTTTTAATTCATCAGTTTAAACCAGTATTTCTTAAGCTCCTGCCATTTTGTAAGTTGAGGAAACTGTCACCATTTTACTTCTTCTGTTGCTCCTCTCTTCCATCTCTCACTCAGACTGTCTCAGTCTTAGTTTTGCATTCTTAGGGTTTATGACTTAATTATCTATAATCACTTATCTTCCACAGATTGTTTCAGAATAAATTCCAGAAAATGAAAGGGCATTTTAATATAATGAATCTTTAGAGAGAGAATTCACTTTAGAACTAAGTAGTGTGATTGGACACAGACAGAAGGGAGTGTGGGGTTCCTTAATCCACACTGCTTGAAAGAGAATGCACCAGGCTTCAAGGTATGTTTTAAAATTTTTATTTTTTACCAATAGCTCTAAATCAAAACACATTTTCATTTGCTCCATAGTTGGACTGTGTATTTCTTATGGAGACTTTTGTTTTTCCTGACAGTTTGAATTGACTTTATTTTTTTTTTTTTTTGTTGACAATAGTAGCATATTTTTCACCTTAATGCTAAGATCATACAGCTGGTTAATCAAATCATTACAGAAAATTCACATTCCTCTTGAAGTCATGCTTCCTGTTGCTTTCTGACTCATGTTGTAACTCAGACATACTGTTTTCCAAACATGCCACAACCCTAGGATTTCTTTTCATTGTACTCTTTGAGATTAGGGTCAATATTTTTTTGAATGTTCTTCTTTCTCTCTTTTGGGTTCTCTCCTTCCTTTGCTAGAGAATATTCTCACACAATCTTCCCCCCAGAGATCTTTATTCCAGAGATTTCTAAAATTTTTATTTTGCCTTTATACTGATTAACAACTTAATGATATTTAAGTTGTAGTTTTCAAATGTGGTTTTTTTTGAACTGTGAATACATTTTTCTTATGAGTTGCTGACTGGAAATAAAATGACATAAAATGCCAGTCTGATTCTTATTTTTTTTATAAGTAACCCCTCCCATCCCGCTCTGAGCACTATTAGCATCTTCCCTTTCTTATTTATATTCAGAATTTCATATCTGAAGTTTCTGGGAAATGCTGTGTTATTTCTTTAAATACTCATATTTCCCCTTTGTCTTTGTTCTCTTTGCAGAGTTCTTAAGTAATCACATGTTGGACTTCTAAGATTGGGTATCCATGCTCATTAAATTACTTTTATATCTTTTTGTCTTTTGTTTAAAGATCTAGGAGATTTACTTGACTTTATTTTAAATGAATTTTGAAAATTTCATCTACCATATTTTTAATTTCCACATTTTTTTCATTCCTTACTTCCATTTATATAGTTACCCCTTACAATTTTATGGGTACACAATTTTATGGGTATTCTTTTTATTTAAAAAGTTTTATAAATAGAGAAAATAAATACCTATGTATTTACAACTCAGAATTTTATTTTATTTTAAAGATTTTATTTATTTATTTGAGAGAAAGAGAGAGTGAGAGAGATCACAGCGGGGGAAGCAGACTCCCCGCTGAATGGAAAGCCCAATGTGGGTCTCAATCCGAGGATCATGACCCGAGCTGAGGGCGGATGGTCAACCTGCTGAGCCACCCAGGTGCCCACAGAATTTTTTTTTTTAAATTTCCATTTTGTCATTTAGGCTTCAAGTAATTTTCTTATTAAGAGAAATGAAACTATAGAGGTCAAATGAAGTGGGCTTTTGTTTCACAACCCCTACCCCTACTCTCATTCTCCTCCCGTCTTTCTCTTTCCTACCATCCTTTACTTCCTTGTCAGAGGCATCCACCATCATAAATTTCGTGTGTTTTCTTTCAGTCCATGTTTTAATATTTTTACTACATATGTCAGTTTCTATGAACAGTACCTAATACTATTGTACGTGTATTAAATTTGTACCATAGTATACATAGTCCAAAAGCATTTGTTCACCCATGCTTTGTTTAAAATCTATCCCTGTTGGTACATATGGATCCCATTTATTTATTTTTAAGTGCTGTGAGCATCCCTGGGATCATTCATTTAATAAACACTTACGTGCACTGGAAATGTTCCCGCAACTGTTCTGGTGGCTGGGGACACAGCAATGAAGGAAACAAAATATGCACATAGTATATTGTATCTTTCTTTCATTACCAGACATTAGGTTTCACCATGACAAACAAAGCTTCGGTGAATACCCTTGTACTGTGCTTCCATTGCAAGTGTTTCTCTGGCAAATATTTCTAGGGGTGGAAGTGCATGTTCCTTGACCACATTTTCAACTCTACCATGTATTGACAACTTGCTTTCCAAAGTGCTGTATTAGATCACAGGTCCAGCAAGCTGAGCAAAGTCTCTGTTCCATTCATTCTGCCCAGCATCTGGATAGTCATCCTTCTTTATTCGTGCTTTCCTGAAGGCTGAGGAATGCCACTTCCATGTTTGAGTAAGCATTTCTTCTAATTGTTCATAAGGCTTAGCATCTTTTATATCTATTGGTTTTGTAAATCTCCTTTGTGTACTGCCTGAAGGAATGTTTTGCTCTTCATTTTTATAGTCAGTTGTTTGTCTTTTTCATACTGATTTGTAAGGTTCTCTCTCTATACATAGTCTGGAAGCCAAAATATTTTCTGTTTTATGTGTTGTAAATGTAGTTTTGAAGTCCAGGGTTTGTATCTTCACTTTATTTATAGTGGCTTTTGCATAAAAGAGTTTTACTTCTTAATGTAATCTTCTCCTGTATGAACTGTCCTTTCTGTGTACTGACTGAAAAATAACCTCCCCTCCATAGTCATAAAGATGCTCTCCCCTGTATTTCCTCTTAATAACTTTTTTAAGATTTTATTTATTTATTTGACAGAGAAAGAGATCACAAGTAGGCAGAGAGGCAGGCAGAGAGAGAGAGAGAGAGGGAAGCAGGCTCCCCGCTGAGCAGAGAGCCTGATGCGGGGCTCGATCCCAGAGCCCTGGGATCATGACCTGAGCTGAAGGTAGAGGCTTTAACCCACTGAGCCACCCAGATGCCCCAGTTCCTCTTAATAATTTTAAAGGTTTGTTTTACATATGCAGGGCCCTAATTCATCTAAAATGACCCATCTGTACAAGATGAGGCATTAATCCACCTTTCTTTTCTCATAATGAGAGCTAAATAATTTATTAAATAATCCTTTCTTTTCTCCCTTATTTTAAATACATAGTCTACTCTCTGCTAAGTTCCCATATATATTTTGATGATTATTTCTGGGGGTTTCTATGATGTTACAATGAAGGGACCTGAGATTTTAGTCAGATTCTGTTTAAAAACAATGCCCTCCTTGGGCACCTGAATGGCTCAGTCTTTAAGTATCTGCCTTAGGCTCAGGTGATGATCCCAGAGTCCTGGGATCAAGCTCCACCTCAGCTCCCTGCTCATCGGGAACCCTGCTTCTCCCTCTCCCACTTCCCCTGCTTGTGTCCCCTCACTAGTTGTCTCTCTCTCTCTCTCTCTCTATCAAATAAATAAATAAATAAATAAATAAATAAATAAAATCTTAAAAAAAAAAATCCCTCCTGCTCCCAAATTTCCCATCTTTCCCCCAGTCTCAGGACATTCTCGTCCACACACTGACCATCTTTTTAAATCCAAACTCCTTGTTTAAAGGTGAGGAAATGAAGATGCAGAGATATTAGACTTCCTGTTCAGGTTCACACACAAGGTAATTAGAAACTACCTAGCTTGGACCAGGATAGTAGCCTGCTTTCCAGTTCTGTCTCCATTAATGATCCATCCCCTAAAAATTTGTATTTTCAGTCAAATTTTTACTTCCACCAGTAGTTGATGAAACCACCCATTTCACCAAATCTTTGCAAGGCTGGGTTTCATTTAAACCGTCTTTTCATTCACAGCTTCAGGATGGTGGTTCACTATTGGAGTTTCATGACATAAATATTTAAGTAAATAAATATGAAGCAAATAAATATTCCTTTAAAACTTGACCATATGTTTCTTGGCCATGTCATGGTTTTGTCTTTCTGATTTGTCTACTTACATCATTTCCCCAATCTTCAATTTCACTGTTGCCTTTTTCTTAGTGAGTTGTGTATACAGTAAAGATACTAGCTCTTTGTTATATGTATTTTAAAAAATTGTGTTGATTGTCTTCTAGTTTTGTTTATACTCTGTTTGACACAAAAGTTTTAGAATTAAAACTAGAGGGATGCCTGGGTGGCTCAGTCGGTAAGTGACTGCCCTTGGTTTGGGTCATGAATCAGTCCTGGGATGGAGTCCCGCGTTGGGCTCCTTACTCAGCAGGGAGTTTGCTTCTCCCTCTTCCTCTGCTCCTCCAACCCCGCTCCTGCTCCATGTCTCACTCTCCCACACTCTCTCTCAAATAAATAAAGTCTTAAAAAAAAAGAAAGTTAACACTAGAACTAGAAATTCTTCTCTGTGGTATCTCCTATTATTCCTCTACTTAGAAAAATCTTCGCTCCAAGAGCAGATAAATATTCATCCTAGATTTTCTGTGACTTTTATGATTTCATAAATGCTTCAATACATTTATAACTTATTTTGGTGCATGGTGATATATCAAAAGTCAACTTTCATTTTCTTCAAATGGTGTATCAACTGGTTCAGTCTAATTTATTGATAACTCCTTCATTTATATGCCACCCTTTTCTACAGTAAGTCCTTATACATACTAGAATCTTTCCAGAGGTTCCACTTCATTAATCTGTATTTGGAAAATATCACACTTCAAAGTTCTTAAAGCTTTAGAATTCATTTTAGTAAGTGGTAGACATCTCTTGTCTCCCACATTTTACTGATCATTTCTGTTTGTTCTTCTTAGGTTTGCTGTTTTTTTTTTTTTTTTTTTTAATTTGAGTCACCATTTTCAAGTTGAGATTTTGTTAAAAATGTATTTAATCTGGAGAATAACATAGAAAAGAATTACATTTTGAAAATATTTAGTCTTCCTATCTAGGTACATAGCATATATTTGAGTTTTATTTCCCTTAGCAAAATAGTTCAGTTTTCTAAGTACTGATTTATTGTTACTGAATATTTTACACTTTAGTAAATGGGAACTTTCCCATTATATTCTACAAACACTTACTGCTCATTTACAGAAAAGCTATTGATTTTGGTTTATATTATATATAGGTTTTTACTTTTTATTACATTTTTATTATATTTTTTGTCAATTCTATTTTTTTTAGGTAAATAGAAATACCACATATAAATAATGATTATGTTTTCCTCCTTTCTGTAGATATCAGTTTCTTGGTTTCCAGCAGAACATTAAATGATCATGGTGAGAAGGAAGTCTTGCTCCTGCTTTTAATGAGGTATTTAGTTTACTATTAGTTTATTATCCTTCCAGTTTACTATTTAGTATCCTCTAAGTTGTTTCTCTGACATAGATAGTCTTGATTATAATAAGATATATGTTAGTTTAAGAAATGGTCTAGTACACTTATCCTGAATTTTCAGCCTTTTTTAAGAGTTCAATTTTTTTAGTCCTTTTAAAAGCCTACTGCTTTTGTATTCTGTATTTTTTTTTTTTGTGAATGAATTCTTCATACTCCATTCATTCTGTGTCCATAGTTACTTCTGATCTACTCTGTTCATCATTACTTTTAAAATGATTTATCTTTGAATCCGAAAAGTTCTCATGACTGGGTGGTAGAGAAAAGGGGAGGAAAGATCAAGGGTACTAAATAATCTTCTGGTTAATAATCAAATGTGACAGATTTTTTTAAAATGCCACTTCAATGTTCACTTGAATAGAAGTTGATTGATGACTGGCACATAGAGAAGAAAAGTTGATAACTACCAATTTGGCTGACTTTTATGTGCAAGATACAATTAATTCAAAGATACATAATCGCTAAAAAACAAACAAAAAACAAAACAAAACAAAAAAAAACCCCCAAAACAAAACCTTACAATGGTAGGGTTATTTCAAAGAGACATAGAGAGGATCCAATTCTAAGAGCTCCAGTGACTAAAGGTGGAACAAACCAAGTAACAAAATAAAGTAGTATTGCGCTATAAGCCAAAGTTTAAAATCTGAGTCCATACTTAGACAAATAAGTGACTGAATAAATAAATCAAAAAAGGGGAGGGAGGAAAGACACATCTCCTATGTAGAAGAAATCCATATAAGTTAGGTACACAGACCTCGAGGAGGTAGAGCGTAACTCCCCTTTCCTTAAGTATTGTCTATGCATGGTGAATTCCTTCCAGAGAGTTACTACATGGAAAGAGGGAAGAAGAATAACTTCACAATGGAGAAACCTGGCAAACACCACGTCAGCCAGGTGATCACATGCAACATCAACTCTGATAAGTCCATGTGCCCTTCGTGTGTGATGACATTAGTGGTTGACTTCTCTGGTCTTCCTCTTGCAAACTCATACACCAGACACATTCTTATTGAAGGACATTCCACAAGATCCCCAACCAGTGGGTGTGAAAAACAAGGAAAGGGTCTGAGAAACTGTCACAACAACCCAGAGAAGCCTAAGGAGGCATAACACCTGAATATTAGATGGGATCTTGGGTGGGCTCCTGGAACACAAGATGAATATTAGGTAAAAACTAAGGAAATGTGAATGAAGTATAAACTTCAGTAATAAGAATGCATTGGTATTGGCTCATTAGTTGTAACACATATACTCATATATATATATATATATATAATAACGGGGGAAACGGCATGGGGTATATGCGAACCTTTTTAAACTATCTTTGCCATTTCTCTGTAAATATAAAATTGCTCTAAAAATAAAGTTTATTTAAAAAATAATCACATGAGGAGTAATCATAGCTAACAATTCTTGGGCGTTCTTAAAGCTGTGATGACTGTTTATTGGGGTGGAAAACAACTCAGTAACTAACATACGGCTAGCCCTACTTGGTATTCCAACCAGATCATTTCTGGGACTGATTACCAACATACCTTTGTCTCCTAGGCGATTGCTTGGTTATATTTCCACAGAGGGTACTCAGTTATACTCTAAAAGCTCCTCTGAGCAAACAGCAAGAACAAATGGACATAAATTGCAGCAGGAAGGGCTTGAGTTAGAGTTTTGGTGTGCTGTGAAGTCAAGCTACGTGATATTCCTTGATCGTTATCAAGGGTGAGTTGACCATGGATCATTTTGGTGTTGCCTGGTTTTAGCCCCTCTTCGAGTAAGTCAGGCAAGAAAATGAATTGCTACAGTTTCCAGGAGGTCCTAAGAGTTTTCATAACTTAAGTAGAAAATTTCCATAAACCAGAAGTTGGCCTAAGTGGTACCAATCACTTAGAAATTGTTCTTCAAATTGTCTACAGTCTCTGCCACTCTCTCCATCGGCACATGATTTATTAATTTTGTTTCAGAGCTTTGAGTTCAGGCTGCATAAATCATGAATAAAGATTAGTTTAACAGTCACAGTGCCCCCTGGGACAATGTTTCAAGTGAAGAAAACTCAAAATTGTCGCAATGTGAAAATAATATGACAGTTGTATCAATAGTTGCAAATTGAAGTGATATTCAATACCCTTTCAGAGGCAGAGTATAAATCTTATTTCTGCTTATTTTATGCAAACTCTAAAACTTTCCTTTTTAAATTTTTATTAATATTTTTCTCTTGTGAAACTGTTTTGAAAAACAAGTCTAAGATCATCCTGATCTGCCTCCAGCTGTTAAGCAACATTAGACACTGACCTCTTGCTCCTGCTTTGATGACTTAAATACTTTAGAAAAACAATATATTACCAGGCCCCTGAGCCACTTACGGTAATGATATTTTGCCATTTTTCACATATTAAAAAAAGAAAGAACTGTCTGGTAGTGCAGCAGATACCATGGTTTTAATATAAATTGTATCCCCTTGTTTCCACTGGCTTATTCCACCTGACTCTTTAACCTTTATGAAACTCTAATTGTTCATATACTTACACATGTAACTGTGATTTGGAAAAAAAGACCAGATATTAAATACTCTGGTTAGAAGCTAAGTACTCCCTGGAATCAATTAAAAGTGGCTAGTTTTAAGGAAAAATGGCTCATTATTCAGGTAACTCAATTTCCTATTTCCTGTATTACCCTCAGGTGGCTGATGGTGTGGTTAGTACGGACAGTAGGATCTTGTGTTCAAGGCTATCGCAGTCATGACTTCATGGATTTAATGGCATCTCTGGCTGTAAACATTTATTCTAAATGTCTGAATTTGGGTGTGCCAGATGAAGAAAAGAGAGAAATACTGTACATACAAGGGAGCAAACCAGAGTTTGTTACACTCACTGCCCTCTCCGCTTCAGTAATGATATTTTGTTGGAAAGCTTTCAGCACGTTCTCTGGGTCAGAAATGAGGAACACTGACCTACATGCAGGCTTGGCATGTAGGTTATCAAAATAACATTTTAGAGAATCATTAAAAGGTTGCATTCAGTATGTTAAATCCCTCATCAGAGATGCCAAAACCGAGAGTCAGACATCTGTCTTGGACAAGTGACCACCCCAAGGCTGATGAGAGACAGTTCATGGAAAGGTCAGGGAAAAAATGCCAACAGTTATACTTACTATTATAACAGTACATTACTTTTTGTGGTAAGCGATATAGTTTATTCCCTTTTTGTCCTATGTTGTCCCCTATTCATCTGAATAACTATGGTATCAGATTAATTTCATTAGCTAGTATTGGGGACTGAACCAAAAATCCGATTAAAATTCAAATTATGATCCCATCATGATGCAGTTGGCTCCAGTATTCTGTGACTCTAATAAGAAATTATGCCTCATCAAACATACATAATTTGGCTTGAAGTGGTAGTAGTGGGAAACCAAATTTATCATCACAATAAAGTTGTCTCTGCTGGATCTTTTCATTTCATAGTGCAACATGCATTGGGTAACTCTAGGTCCCCAGGCAATCATCTCGTCATTCGGGCTCACTCTGGGTGGAGCTTGTTTATATCCTATAATCACACCATTAGCAGTCACGGCTAAATATAAGCACGAGGACAGATGTGAATGATTGTTTCATAACTCCAGTGATATCACTACACAATTATATTGACAGGCCTGAGAGCGACAGCATGAAGCTACCATGGTTACTCCTCCTCAGGGTAAACAAACAGGCGTCCGAACACTGAACATGCATCCCTCGTGTAGTTCTTGGTCCTGTGGAGCGGGGGTGGCAGCATCACCTGAAGAAACCAGGACGGGTCTGTGCCACGAGCACGGCAGTTCCACTCTCTCTGTAAGAACCCAGGGAAGGGAGTTGGGGACAAACTGCCGACATCTTAAGAACTCCTGTTCCCAGGAGGCACACAAGGTGCTTCTGCTGGTGGGTTCTGAAATTCAAGTAACTGTCCCCGTGGCTTAGTCATTTCACTTCTGTGGGCCTGAACTTCTTCATGTAGAAAATGAGTGCCAAGGTCATAGAACAGTGGTGACACAAATGTATGCGTGTTTGTGCATGTGTATAACTATGGGCTTTCAGTGACAGGAACAATAATAGAACTAAGTATGAACTTGTGATTCTGTCATTTATTACTAAATCCATTTCGTTATTTTACCATTTGTTTAAAGATTGTATTTATTTATTTGAGAGAGAAAACATGAACGGGGGAGGGTGGGTGGTTGCAGAGGGAGAAGCAGGCAGAGGTAGAGGGAAAAGCAGACATCCCACGGAGCAGAGAGCCCAATGTGGGGCTTGATTCCAGAATTCCAGGATCCTGACCTGAGCCCAAGGCAGCTGCTTAGCCAACTGAGCCACCCAGGTGCCCCATTTTGTTATTATTTTTTAATAACAAAAGATTTCCTTCTATCCATGTGACTATGGGAAAGTTAGTATACTCTAAGGTTTAATTTTCTTCTATATAAATTAAGATAATAATAGCTCATATCCTTGTTTATTGACTCTTGTGAGAATTGCCCAGGTAGTGTAGGTAAGTTTAGCTCTGTGCATGGCATAGAGTAGGGACCTGAAGCACTTTTCATCTGTTTTCTAGCCCTTTCTGTTTATAAAACAAGTGAGCAAATACTGACTACAGGTATGACTGTCAACTTAGAGGAAGAAGTGTTTTAATGAACTGTTACAAATTTTTTATGAAATAGTTATTTAGAGAAGAAACATCTGAATTTTAGAAATACATTTTTTTTTAACACAAAGAAGGGGTCCTAAAACAATGCAATTCTCCCTTAAAAGATAAACTAGGGCAATAAATATATTGACCTTGGTATTTTGGTAGGACAAACATAGACAGTATCAGTAGAAATACCTATATAAACCAAAATAGGGGCACCTGGGTGGCTCAGTGGGTTTAAGCCTCTGCCTTCAGCTCAGGTCATGATCCCAGGGTCCTGGGATTGAGTCCCACATTGGGCTCTCTGCTTCAGCAGGGAGCCTGCTTCCCCTGCTCCCCCCTCTCTGCCTACTTGTGATCTCTGTCAAATAAATAAATAAAATCTTTAAACCAAAATAAAAGATTTGACCAATCTGAGGTGATTTGTTAAAGTTATCGAGGAGGAAAACAGTCCTTAGGACATTACTGCTAACTACTGGGAAAAAAAAAAAAAAAAGCCACCTTAAAAAGAAAGTTAAAAAACCAACCAAGTACCTGCATTTTCTGCTTGAGTAAATGACATAAAAGATGTTTGCCACAAAGATTTACTTAACAGTTTGAACTAACAAGAGATAAATTTGATCTAAGACACTAAATGTTTTTAGAACAAGAAACTGACAGAAATTTAAAGTTAGTTTTTAAATTGGTAAATCTTTCAAGAAAAAAATCTGGTGAGTTTTTTTTTAGCAGTTGAGAGCAAGTGGGAACCCTGATTCTTCCTCAATGTTCCTTTCTTGTCAGGAAAACCAAAGAAAATACAGTAGGATGTCAAAACATCAAGGATACTGGTTTTAAACTCTTGAAGCTCATCAAAATAATTTACCAGAATTTTCTGTCATTCTCTCTTCTCCATGGAACAGAAAACTCATCTCAGGGGCAGCATCAGAGCCCAATGCACCTCTGTAAAGAGCACTTCTACTTTGGGCCCTATTTTTAATATTTAATGCAAAATTGGACTCTTTCACACTTCCCCCCATTCTGGCTGAGGGGACTCACTGAGTGGGCTAGCTGTTTGCTTGGGCTAAGTGGCCAGAGATGACAAGACTCTCCTTCAGTTGGTACTTTACAATGTACTTGACAGAAAGATCTGGAACTAGGGTTAGCATGACCTCACTCAGATACTGCCAGACAGTAACCTCTGTCCTCCTCCCAGTTTCCCCTCCTCTATTCCTCATGCGTCGTTGGCCTGAGGGTGGAACTAAGATCATTGGGCAAAGGGCACAAGGCCTTTTGCCTCAATGCAGTGTTCAAGTCTGATGTTGTAATTAATGCTGGTTAACCTGAGTCTCCCTGGTTGCTCTCTTTGCTGCGTACACCTAAACACAATCCATTTCTTAATTAACTCACTTACTGCTATGATTTATTCACCTCCTGACAGACTGCCGTTTTTCCAGATTTAGGAGCTAGGGAAGATGCAATGCTAGCTCTTTTGTAAAGGCCCTAAGTGCAGGTGCAGAGAGAAACATTTACCAAATGGTCTTTAAATTGAAAGCCTGAGACTGGAGGGTTTCTCTTCCTTATGGTCCATGAGTTTGGAAAATTAAACTTAAAAAATGATTTTCTGGGATTTTAAGATGTGCATTTTGTGAGCTTTCTCCTATTGTCCTATTGGTTGATTGAGGATGGGGTCCAGAGAAGAGATGCTTCTTAATCCGTCAGCCCATAGGTCTAATATGTCTCCTGAGCATGTGGGATGCTAAGGTCAAGTTCTGAAAGGAAGCACAATGTTTCAATGTGAGGTTAGTAGAAATAGCTGAGGCAGAGGGCAGCATAGTGAGACAATTTCGAGTCCAGGCTTCCAAGCAGGTGAGCCAGACCAGAACCTGGTGAGAGAAGGTGTGCATGCTGCTCTTCCTAGCCAGCCCCAGCAGTAGCAAAGGATGGGGGAGGGAATGACCTTGTGGGGGATGGAGCTGATTGGCAGCTAATGGAATGGGAGTCTCCCTGACTTCCAAGGAGGGAGAGGGAGCATGCTCCTGGTCAAAGCAAGGAGAGGGAATTTATATTCTAGAACTCATCCTGTGTTTCCTATGATGACTTTTTTCTTCAATCACATTAGAACACATCTTTTTTAAAGTTTCCATTTGTTGAGCAATAAATATGGACTAGGAACATTGCCAAAGGCCTTACCTACATGAGATCATTGTCCTCAGAACAATTCTATGAGATATGAATCTTTTTTTTTTTTTTTTAAGATTTTATTTATTTATTTGACAGACAGAAATCACAAGTAGGCAGAGAAGCAAGGCTCCCTGCCGAGCAGAGAGCCGGATGCGGGACTCAATCCCAGAACTCTGTGATCATGACCTGAGCCGAAGGCAGAGGCTTTAACCCATTGAGCCACCCAGGCGCCCCGAGATATGAATCTTTATGACCCTACCCCCAGACTACAGATGAGGGAACCAAAGCTCTATATGGTAAAGAACAGGTCTCATGGAAAGAAGTCATAATTTTCATACTGGTCTGACTACCTCTTTAACTTGAGCTTTCTTTCTTTCTTTCTTTCTTTTTTTAAAGATTTATTTATTATTTGAGATAGACAGAGATAGTGTCTATCTCAGGATAGGCAGGAAGAAAGGGAGAAGCAGGCTCCCCACCTAGCAGGGAACCTGATGTGGGGCTCGATCCTTGGACTCTGGGATCATGATCTGTGCCAAAGGCAGACGCTGAATTGACTGAGCCACCCAGGCCCCCCTAACTTGAGCTCTTTCATGCTAAACTGTACTGCTGTTCTTTCGTGAACCAAGGCACTGATTTCCACAGAAAGTGGACTTTCAAAAGGATAAACAAAAAAACCCTGCCAAGATGTTGAATGGTCAAGGATTCATTCACAGTCATTACCCACTTTTTAGAAAGGAACATAAATAAATGCTGTTTTGGAAACAGTTTTTAGCAATCACTGCCAAGAAAAATATTTTTGCTTGAAACTTTAGTTTTATTAATAGCACATTAATTATATAGTATGTGGATAATCAACAGTATATCGGTCCTAATGCTGGTTGAAATTTACAAAGCGTTTGGAGCCATATAGATGAAAGTTTCCATAAATACAAGGTGGAACAGTAGACAAAATGATGAGCCAAGGAAAGATGGAAATCACTGAGTGAGAATTTTCTCTCTACCGATTTGTAGGTCCAGGTTCTGGGCCTTCACTGCATTGCTAGTCGGAGTACTATGGTGGAACTATTGTGGAACTATTGTGGAACCACTATGGTGGAACTATTGGAGAAGAGAGTTTGGCAGTTTCTCGTTATGCTAAACATATATTTAACACATGGCCCAACACAGGACCCAAGGAAACATAGGTCCATAAAAAGACTTGGGCAATTTCAGTCCCAATAGTCCCCTACAAAAAACACAGGTGAATAGGTACATATATATTGGTGTATTCATAGAAAGAACATTCCTCGCAACAGCATGGAATGAACTACTAACTACGCCGCACCCCCCCCGCCCTGGCACCTTACATGGACCTCATAACTGTGTTGAAAGGAGCTGGACAGAAGGATGTACACAGTAGGAGTCTGGCTCAAATCCCAGAGGCACAAGTAATAGTGCCAGAAACCATCACCAGTTGCCCGGGGCAAGCTGGGTATACGGACGGGAGATTGACCGCTAAGAGGCACAGGATTCCAGGGAGATGGAAATGTTCTGTATATTGATTGGAATGGTGGTTACATGGGTGTGTGGATACATTTGTCAAAGGCATCCAAATTACATGCTTAAAATATTATATATAAATTGTACCTCAATAAGGTTGATTTTTTTTTTTTTTTTAAAGGACTACTGGCTTAGAAAGGAGTAGGCATTAGAAAAACAAAAATTTCTCCATTTTGGTTTCTCCCCGCTCAGGTGTTTTCTGTGTCTAATGCTCATTTCAGTAAGTTTATATCCTGTTATTTTTCCTTAGTTGCAGGATTGATTTTTGTTTGCGAAAGCCAAGTGGAAAAAAAATTAGAAGACTTTAAAATAAAGCTATTAGGATTTTTAAACTACCTTACCTGGATAATCGGATTTCCTCGATTGTTGAGGTTTTACTACTTGGAGCTTTCTTAAAATGCTATTTCCTAAAATGAGTATTTACCTCCACATGCCTTAAATAACGTCTATTGAACACAATTTAATCTTCTCTGAATGCCTCCAGGTCGTCACTATGAATATCAAAGCTGTAATATAGCAATGATTTCGGTTTGTTATGACACCTATGACTGTTTTCTTCTATGCTAAGGGGCCTCAGAACACTGAGTTTTTTATGCTTTTGTATTTGCATCTTATTCTTTACTGTGTCTTGTTGGGCTGTCAGCAAATATATATGTATAGATATTATATAGATATATCTATATATATCTTATTTTTTTTCCTTAGTGCCTGTTTGTCTCCCTGTAGAAACGGCCTTCCTCTCCTTCAACCTTCTAAGATAATCAGACTAACAGAGCTATATAGAGAGCAGTGGTCCCAAATTATTGATTTCCCAACCAGCACTTGATTGATTTCAAGTAAATTACCTGGAAACTGGGCAAAGCTACAGATGCCTAGGCCCCATCTTTGGTGGTTCTAGTATCAAAGTCAGTATATATCCTACATTCTTTTTTTTGTTATGGAAATATGTTTGTATATGTTTAAACTGGCACTGGGAGACCATGGCCCCACAGGCCAAATCCACTTTGTTGCATGTTTTTTTAAGACGTGAAATAGAATTTACATATCATAAAATACACCCTTCCAAGTGTGCAACTGAATGCTTTTAATACTTTACAAAGTTGTGCAGCTATCACACCTCCCCCAGGCCCTGACAACCACTACTGCATGAATCCACTATTTGTGTCTATGGCTTTGCATATTCTGGACATTTCATAAAAATAGAATCAAACAATATGTGGCTTTTTATGTCTGGCTTCTTTCTTTCTTTTTTTTTTTTTTAAAGATTTTATTTATTTATTTGAAACAGAGAGATCACAAGTATGCAGAGAGGCAGGCATAGAGAGAGAGAGGAGAAAGCAGGCTCCCCGCTGAGCAGAGAGCCCGATGCGGGCCTCGATCCCAGGACCCTGAGATCATGACCTGAGCCGAAGGCAGAGGCTTAACCCACTGAGCCACCCAGGCGCCCTGTCTGGCTTCTTTCACTTAATGTTATCAAGGTTCATTTATGTTATGGCACGTATCAATACTTCCTTTTTATGGGTGAGTAATATCCCATTGTATAAATAGGGGCCACATTTTGTTGATGCATTCATTAGTTGATGGACACTGGAGTTGTTTCCACGTGTTAGCTTTAAGGAGCAAGCCTGCTGTGAGCATTCATGTACAAGTTTTGATGTCTTCCATTCTTTTGGGTATATACCAAGCTAGGAGTGGGATTGCTGGGTCATATGGTAACTCCATTTTTAAGACTTTTCCAAAGTGACTATGCTGTTTTACATTCCTACCAGTCATGTGTGAGGGTTCCAGTTTCTCCATAGCCTTGTAGACACTTGCTGTTTTCCATCTTTGGGATTTGAGCTCTCCTGGCGTGATGTGGTGTCTCGTTGTGTTCTTGATTTGCATTTCCCTAACGATGCATTCGATGTTGAGCATCTTTCTGTGTGCTTCTCGGCCATGTGGAGAGAAGAGAAATAGCTATTGGAGAAATAGCTATTCAAATATTTCATGTATTTTAAAATCGGGTTACTTGTGGTTTTCTTAAATGTTGAGTTGTAAAGTTGTTAAAAAAAATACGTGCTCAATGCTAGACTCTATTCAGACAAATGATTTGCAAATATTTTCTACTATTCAGTGGAGAGTCTCTTCACTCTCTATCTTGATAGTGTCCTTTGAAGCACAAAGGTTTTAATTTTTAATTATCTATTTTTTGTTTGGTTGTCTATACCAAATCTAAGAAACGGTTGCCTAACCCAAGATTGTGAAGCTTGATACCTAAGTTTTCTTCTAAGCATTTAATAGTTTCAGCTCTTACATGTAGGTGTTGCACATATGAATTCTTAAAAAGCTTCTCATGAGATTCTAAGGCACAACTAGTTTTAGAAAGTAAGACTAAGTGAATTTTGGCAGCCTCCAAAAATCTCTTTAAAAGGAACGAGCTTTTGTGTGTGCAGTCATTGTAATATACATGTTGAATGATGAAAGGTCTTTTCATCTACTTTCTGGTTTTTTTGCTGTATTACAGATGGCTGAGATGTTCAGAGAGCTGACTGAGGAAAAGTGTTTATTATTGTTTAGGTGTATAGGTACCTCTTAATACCAACAAACTAAAACTGTTCCAACAAGTTTAGGAGGAGTTCCTTACAAGTTCCAACTTTAAAGTACAAACTGTCCCCTTAAGTCAGTTGCAGTGTATGGTGCCCCCCCAGTTCTGATCCAGGTATTGGGAAATGTTCAGAGAAAAGAAAGCAAAGATCAGCAGCTGGGACCTAGCTTCCAACCGAAGAAGGATCACTTGATTGTCACGTTTTTTTTTCATCTGCAGAAAGAAAACTGTAGGTACAACCACAAACCATCAGTTGCCTCTTGACAGCTTGTTCCAGAGACCCCTGAGGCCAGTGGCTCTCACACTTGAGTGAACATCAGAATCACCAGAAGAGCTTGTAAAAACCCAGATTCATGGTCCCCACCCCCAGAAATCCTGCCGCATTAAGCTGAGGTTGGGCCCTGAATTTGCTTTTCTAATATGCTCCCAGATTATGTTAATGATGCTGGCCCTAAGACTACACTTGGAGGATAGATGGGCTGCGTACCCTGCTTTATTGCTTAGTGAACATTGATCAAGCAAGCATTAAGAGTCATCTGGGGCTGCTCCTTGGTCATGAACATGTTAATAGTACACTAAGGAAGTTAGGAAACCATGAGTATAGTTTCCAAATTCGGTTTAAAATCTTAATCACTGATAGTTTGATTTCAGGTTCCAGGAGTATAGTCATTTTTCCAAATGCCATTTGGTCACTTTAAAAAGTATCCTGATTTCAATAAAAGTAGCAGGGGTTATCTAAGTTGCATTATTTTTCTTAAATTTTTTGATACTTGATCCTATTCAGTGCATGTGGACACACCGGCCACGGTTAGGAATGCTATTCAGGAACATCCACTGTGTTTGTGATAATGGATTTGACCTGTGGCCAAATGGTACCCTTGGGAGATGTGGCTGTGACGTTGACAGATTGAGCCCAAGTTAAATTCTGATGAGCTGCTAGAGGAAT
This sequence comes from Lutra lutra, assembly GCF_902655055.1. Classification (NCBI taxonomy): domain Eukaryota; kingdom Metazoa; phylum Chordata; class Mammalia; order Carnivora; family Mustelidae; genus Lutra; species Lutra lutra. Next base: position 66,891,658 of record NC_062282.1, read on the forward strand.
TTTATCAGTCCTAGGATGTCTGCCAGCTGAGTTGGGCAAAGGAGTGACTTTCCCAAATGGCCTGAGCAATCCACATTTATTCTGTCACCTCGATTTCCAGTGTTCTCAAAGGTCAGCTAGAAACTTCATTTTTCTCATTTCTGCCATTCTCTGGACCGCAAGTTGAAACCTGAGAACCAAATGTTAAGCTCCGTTCCTGCCTCTTACAAAATGGTGCAAAAAGAGCTCAGCAAACAGAAGGGATTGACAGTTTTGCTGATGGCACAGAGACAAAAGAGACCTTAGGTTGTTTGGCGATTCAGTAGAGAAGATAAGTAGGAAATGTTTCTGTGGATAAATTGCAGCGATCCAGTAACAGAGAGAATCTGACAGTCTGGCCACAAGAATACGTTTCACACTGAGGTCCTTAAAACAGTACTGGAAGTCAGCTAATTGCTTTTTGAGAGAAGTGGAACACTGGCTTTGAGGAGAAGAAGCAGAAGTTGCACGTCAAGCCTGCGTAGAGCATCCTTGCAGCAGGCCCCGCTCTGCTCTGCTCTCATCTGCACACTTCCCAGGTTTTGGTCTCCCAGATCCCCCACAGGAGGGATTGGGCAGTCAGCCTTACCATGCTCCAAGAAGGAAGGAAACATTTTCTTTTAAATAGACTGCAAACCAAACCCAAGTCAGTTGTCTTAGCACCCATATGTCCACAAAAGGAAATGTGTGTGTAGTATTTTAATCCCAGTAAGTGACACTAGTCACTAGGCTTCTAATGAGTTTAACTCTGTTAACCACCGCCCCCCCCCCCCGAGCTTTTCTAGATTACAATGGCCATAACCACATTTGCACAGAAATGGGCCCTAACTGGCCAGCTACTTCATTAAATTATCACGTGATTCCTATTTTATAGGGACAAAATAGTTGATCTCCATGAACCAGCAACTTAGAAACTTAGGAGGCAAATTAGAGCAATTACTAATAAATTATATATGTGATAACTAACAATTTGTCTGTCACCTAGAAATATGAGGAAAAATGCCAGACTCCCTAGTCCTGCAATTCTGAGCCGCTCTATTTTTCCCTTTCCAAGATCAAAAGCTTTCATCACCCACTCCTGCTCCATCATGACTTTTGCTGCTTTCCAGAGCCCAACGTTCAGAACCACAAAGGTAGGAATACAACGGTGGGATCTGCGCTCTGTTTGGAATGGAGGGTGTGACTGCTTAAAATGAAAGGACCAAAAACTACAGGAAAAAAAAACCAAACAAACCCAAACCAACAAGTGTGTTTCTTCACATCAGCTTTCCCTAAGTAAGTTCACAGAGGAAAGAAAGGCAGGAGGAAGAGACAATAGGTCTCCTCGTTCATTATCACTGTTCACGATCATCCTCGGTGTCCTTTTTGGGAGAGACGGTTTGATGACATTAGAGGAAGTTCTGTGTTATAAATCATCTGTAGTTCTGCGAGAGGAGGTGCGATTAGGTCAATTAACAAGATGCAATCTTTCTCTTCTTTGCTGCTTGTGTCATCCAGCCCTTGGGTGTGCCGTTCAACATGAAAGGCGTTGGTGTCATTCATTAATTGAGGGCCAGGTTCTCCCATCAGCATATTCCTCCCACCCGGTACAGCCTTGCCATCATCCACTTACATCCCCCGCTGGTTTCATCTTCTGTGGCTGCTGTCAAAATGTAAGCGTGGGGAGAGAGGCTTTTACAACTGTATGCTTGAATTTATTCTCATTGGCCTCTTGTTTGAATGAGGGGGAAAAAAGTATCCAGATCTTAGGGAAAGGAGGTCTAGTGTCTAGGACAGGATGTAAAAAAAAAAAAAAAAACCACTTGTAAATTTAAGAAGATTTAGATACCAATCCCAAATACCCTCCAGCAATGGAGAAAATTTGTTTTCTGTGTGATTTATATACTGCATTTCCACCCCCCCATAACCAGTGAAAATTAGATACTTCTTCTTCTTCTTCTTCTTTTTTTTTTTTTTAAGATTTATTTGAGAGAGAGAGAGAGAGAGAGAGAGCAAGTGGGGGCTTGGGGAGAGAATCCCAAGCAGACTCCACACCCAGCACAGAGCCTGACATGGGGCTCTATCCCATGATGCTGAGATCATGACCTGGGCCAAAATCAAGAGTTGGTCGCTTAATCAACTGAGCCACCCAGGTATCCTTAGATACTTACTTCTTTACATCGCATGATTCTGTGTCAGTTTTAAAACATACTCTTTTTACATTGAATACAAATGATATATTTATTTATAATCTCATATTTGCACCTTTTACTTTGTAATTTCAATATTTCCCCCAACACACACACACTCTTACTTGAGTCATTTTTGCCATCTACCTGGGTAGAGGACCCCACTCCATGCCATCGTTTCTCTCTGGAGAATCGCATGGCCTGTAGCTCCCCTGAGCTGTCAGGGAGAATCAAGAGTAATCGTCCTCCCTGTCTTCTACTAGTGCAGTGAGCAGAGTTTAAAATAAGACCAGCCTCCTGTGAATGCCAACCTCCTTTCTAAATAACCGTGGATACTGTTTCACAAGCTGACCTGCATAGTTCTCCAGGCTGCTGGGGAGGGGGTGGGGAGCAGCAGGTGGGTTGAGACTACCTTGTGTCCACGTGCTTGCATGCTAGGTCACACAGAGTGAGTAAACACACCTGCGGCAGCCTGTCATTGGTGGGGCGCTGAGTGAGCGCGGCCCCGTGGAATTCTGCTTCTCTGGGGTTCCTGCCGGGGGTGGGGGTGGGAGGTGGGTGTGGAGAAGTGTGAGGAAGTGAGGTTTCCACCTGCAGGGGTACAAAGCTGCATCCTGTGCAAAGCTGGCATCCCAGGGGGCATACCTCTCCTGATGCTGACAGAGTCTGAGCCACTCACCTAGCTAGACACTGAAGTAGTCTGATCTGGCAACTGAAGGAGGTGTCATAATACTAAGCAAAACTATTTTGTAGGGTGTGGGCCCAGAATGAAAGAAGATGAATGGGGAACCCTCATCCCAGGAGGGTCTGATGGCTGGGGATGATGGTTCAGACCCCTGGTTCCCGCTTTCCTCTTCAAGGCTATACCCAGTTAAGGGGGACAAATTCCTGAAATCACCACCCAAGGAGGGAAAAGCCTCACCAATATGTTCTTCTTCCGAATTCCAGTTTTTTAGCCAGACAGCATCTTGCTTTCCTCCATATTTTGGCTTTGTTGTTCTTTGGCTAATCAGAGGTGGAGGGGAAAATAAGTAACCTTTTTTATAATACCCTTGCTCTTATATTTTGTTCAAAACTCCCTGTTACCAAGGAAATGATTAAGAGCCTTAATTGAGGGTTTTCACATCAAAATCATTATGTTGTTCAAAGGTGGCACCTTTCTAGTGGTGTTCATCTGATGAACTCACTTAAAAAGAGATTTGAAGGAGTCCTGACCAAGATTTCAGATGCCCACATTAAATGTATGGAACCATCTGAACAATAAGAAAATGGGTCTTTTTTGGTAACTTGCTCTCCATTTATTAATTTTCATATATTCAGTCACATTCTGAGCACTTTGTTCCAAAAAATTCATTTTTTCTCTGATTTAAAAGTCTTAATGAAAAGCTATTTAGGTTACATGTGATCCCTGAAGTAATCCAGCTAGCAGTCATTCTTAAATCTGTTTCAACATAGAATACGGTAGTCCAACCGTGGACTTTACTACCACCTCTTCATGTTTTCCCATACATAAGTTCAAATTCTGTTTCCACTGGTATAATATCCTGGCGAAATTATACCAGAACCGAAAGCTGGGATCCTGTTTCCTCCTCAGCCTCATTGGCCAACACAGTAAGCCCAACATGGTGGAAGCTCTTATTGCTAGCCTGGAGCGCCGCGGAACGTGGCGATGAGGAGGCCATTCTCCCGGGTCTTGCAAAAGCAGAGTCTGTTAGCAGATGGATGGGAAGGGGAGAAGGCTGGTAAATCGTGAGTCAGGATCTGTGTGGGTGAAGTTAAAACCCGGAACAGCTGTACTGGCTCAAACTCAGTGTTCGAAAGTCAATCTTCATGTAAATGCACTTGAAAGGAATCAAGGGAATGTAAAGACCATTAAGATCAGTCTTCTAGCTGGCAAATGTACCTCATTTTCTCCCTCTGTCATATCATATCCCCAGTAGGCATTTCCCAATGCCTACTTTCTTTTGGTTCCTTTTACTCCCTTTGGAGTGGCCCGTTCTTAGTCCCTTTCTTTGTCCGGCGGCCCCCCTCCAGGCTGATGCTCAAACAAAGTTCTTTCGGGAATCCAGTATCTTTTTTTTTTTTTTTTTACTTCCCCTTGGATAACTTTCTCCTACTTTCTTTTCTTTTTTTCATCCAGGGAATCACAAAGGAAATACTACCTCACTATATTCAGGGGCCTGAGACACATATTCTTAACTCTTTTCTTTCTGCTCATGATACGTTCTTGATATGTCCTCTCCAGGGCCTCTCTGGGGGTCCATACGCAATGTGTGGTAGCTCATGGGTAAAATTATCCACAGCTCAGTGGGGTTTGGATATAAAATCTTATGTGATTCAGTCCATTCTCTTTTATATTTTGCCAGACTTGACCCTTGGAGACCCACTGCTTTCTTGCTAGTTTGCCCTGCTTTCAAATCCACATCCAAGTCCAGCTGTCTCTTAACTCCTCTGCTGTTTGCTGCTCAGATCCACTGCCTTTGCTTTGGGTCAGAGCTTCCTTATGGAGCCATATGACCCTCTGTCGTGGGATTCAGCCCCTTGGTGATTTCTTCGAGGCTGGTCGTTTACACAGGTGGCCCCTGGCTCCTCATTCCCTCAGGGGATCTTAGCCCCCCAGTCCCGGGGCAGCGTGGAACACACATCCATCCAGCCCTCTGCCTGCTCACCCAGCAGGCAGCCCACGTGTCCTGCTTAAGAACATGCCTTCAGGAGCACTTTCCTGACCAGGTTTACACACACTGGCCCAGAGTGACTTCTGGTGTCATCCTCCAAGGCAATTTCCAGAAGCTTTTGAGAGAAAGGAAGGTCTGTGTGTTGAGGGCTGATGCCTGCCACAAACACCCTGTTATCTGGCCACACTGGGAGTCGGGGGGTTGGTTTATCAGGCTTGGCCAGGCTGCCACCCCACCCGACATAAACAGCACGTGCACTAATAACAGCCAGGCTCTGCTTTGGGTCTGAGAAAAATGGACAGATGTGAGGGTGCTATGTGGTACAGGAAGTGCCATTGCTGAGGACACTGTCTCAGTGTACGGTGTTTTTTATATGAGCCTGGCAAGCCATGGGTTTGTTTTTGGTTGTGGATTCTCTGACTGATCAGTTTTCTCTCTTTGCATTGGCTCTTGGAAAGCTTAGTGCCAAACCTGAGGGTCGCCTGGTTTGCATAAATTTGAATGGATTTTTATGAATGAACTTGAATGAGTTTTATAATACCCTTACTCACCAGTCCATTTTATGTCTTTATCTTTGTTTTGCACTTTCCTTTCCCATCTGCCTCTAATTTATACCTCCCTGCCAGCCACCTTAAACCCTTACTGAATCAAGGTGGGACATGAATAAACAAACATATAAAATGAGGTAATTTTAGGGGAAAAAAAATAGTCAGCTGGAAGACAAATTCCTGGATAGCAGTATCTACTAAACATTATCATGTACACATTCATGACACAGAAATACCAATTCCCATAATTTACCCTACTGATACACAAGTGGGCAATATTTGTTTGATTATAGCATTGTTTGGGATAGGAAAATAAAAGGAAAATAAAGTACATGTCCAGGAAAGGTAAATGCTTCCTGCTGCATGTATACAGTGGAACACTATGCAGCCCTCCAAAAATGAGAGATGAGTTTCTGTGTTGTAACATCAAGGATGCCTTCGAGGTAGTAACTGAAGAATAAAACTGATGGGTGGGGGGTGGGGGAGGAGAGGAAGATCTATTTGTTATTTAACTTCCTCCCAACCCCACCACAAATAGTATGAATACTAAGAAGGGCTTGTTTTTTTTTTGGATGATATAAACAAAATTGTCATCCTTAGCACGGAGGCTTTCTCATAATTCACCCAGTATTAAATAACAGGAACGAGGAAGCAAAATTGCAGAAGCTTAGAGAGCTCGGTTCTCTGAATTAGCACAGGCTACAGAGTGGGTGAGGAACTACAGAGGAAAGATGAGGGTCTGGCCTTTGAAAGAGAAAAGCTTTGGCAGGTGAGGGTTGTCTGACGGGCATTTTGATGTGAAATGCAGTGAACTTTCACACTGTCTCCAGAGCCCTTAGTAAAACCTGCCTGCTTCCCAATAGTTGGGAAGTTGGATTTGTTTTACAGGGAATGTGATAAAGTGTTGCATCCAACCAAAAGGTGGGAAAGGGTCGGGGGCAGAGGTGGCCCTGAGTGACCAGCCCCATCTGGGTCACCAACAGATAATCGGGTCCCATGTGCAGTCAGTTTTGTGAATACTGGGAACTATAGCTTGAAAACCAGGAAAAGACTGGTCTACGGACAAAAATGCATACCCCATATCAACCCCATGCAAAAGCAGTGGTCTGCCTTATTAAATACCGAGATTAGTCTGCATACCCAGGATGATGTATAGCTATTTAGAAAAAAAAGGTTAGGGGCGCCTAAGTGGCTCAGTCGGTCAAGTGTCTGCCTTCAGCTCTGGTCACGATCCCGGAGTCCTAGGATTGAGCTCCGTGTCAGGATCCCTACTCAGCTGGGAGTCTGTCTCTCCCTCTGCCCTCTTGCACTCTCTCTCTCTCTCACAAATACGTAAATAAAATCTTAAAAAAAAAAAAATTTACAGAATCTCAGGAGAGAAGCTAATTCCAGAACTTAATATGTGTAGAGATATGCAAAATGCTAGCTTTGACTACATTAGTTTAATAGGAATGGCTTCTTCATCTGAAAAAAAAAAAAAGAGTGATGTTGCATTCCTTAAAAATTCCTCTTACTGCCCGCTTCAACTCTGTGCACCTCAGCCTCTTGTCCTCATACAGAACTGCCCCCCCGCCGTTTGACTGACCATTGCCACATGTGATTCTGTGTCTCCTGAGACCACCGCTTCCACATCCTTCGTGGCCACTCCCGTGGGGACCTGTCCAATGGCACAGACCCTGTGAATGGGCCTCAGGGGCTTCGAAATTCCTGGAACGTTATGCAAATTACCGTGTGTGTACATTTTTCTGGGGGAGGGGCAATGGCTCTGATTCAGCTATGATCCCCTAAAAATCAAGGCCCTCTGATGGAGAAGCCCAATAATGGAACTCCTGGAAAAATCTCATATTGCCAACGGCTAGCACAAAGCTTGGCAAACACTTGGTACTTAATAAAAAAATATGAAAAGTCACAATGATTGACTATACAGAATATGCCAGATGCAGAGAAGTTTATTATTATGATCCCTACTTTACATGTGGGCAAAATGAAGTCCTAATTGCAGATCCCTGTTGTAAGATGCTAAGCCCCTTGATGTTAGCCACTCTGTGCAGATGCTGTTAAATAAACAGATGCTGAATGAGATGACCAGTGGTAGTTACTAACACCTCCACCGTGCAGGTAAGGAAAAGGAGGTTTCAGCATGAGAAGAGGGGAGTTGCATCACAAACTCACGTCACCTGTCTTCCAGTTCAGTGTGCTTTTCCTTATGGTTCTCTAGCTGTGCTGGAAATAGTCTTTATTCCCTACAGACGTGAGAGTGAAGTCCTGTATCCTAAATGGAACTCAATTCCCGCATCTTTGAATGCAGGACTCTTGTTCATAAGTAGATGATGTTTTACACTTGGCAGGTACTGAGTCCCCATGGACGTCTGGTTCACGGGGCAGAGCTACCCCTTGGCCTCACCACATTATCTGCCTTGAGAATGTGAGCCTAGGATGACCGGATCTCCAGAATTTTAAGAGAAACCAGAGACGTAGATTTTTTTTTTTTATGTGGAATTTCCTGAGTTTTACATGTTGACAACTCACAAAATTTTTGAAAACACAGTCAAGGCCAAACAAAATACACCACTGAGGGCTGGGTGGGCCCGCGGACCATCAGTTTGCAAACGAAGATTTAATTTGGCCAACATTCAGAGCCATCTCCTGGCTCAGCCAGGCAGATAAAGTATATGGAAGAGAGGTGAAGCTAGTATTTTCAGTGTTGCTGCTTGTTAGCATCTTTACTGAAAGGTTTGGAGAGGCAGGTGGTTGAGAGAGAGTCTGAAACTGATTTAAAATAAGCTCCCCATGGCCCCAAACAGAAAATCGGGAGTGGGGAGTAACCATTGTGCCTGTGACTCTCTCCCTCAAGCCCCCAGCCCAGCTTTCTGCTGCACAGAGAACCGTTCTCGCACACACTGACACATGACTTCAGCATTCTTCAAGCTGGTTGTTAGCATGCAGAGCCCTGCTGAATCTGCAGAAAAACCCCTTGCTTGCCAAGCGTCTTCTTGCATAGCATGTGCTTCTGTGGGGCAGGAAATCAGCCTCCAGCAGGGAGCAAATGACTTCTTCCAGGGCTGTTCTGGATCGTCGCTGTCCACTGAGAAGGAAATCTTCTCACAAGAATGCAGCTTCTCCTAATAGGAAGTCCCTACTTTGCCTTTTACTCTGTTGAGCAAGGAAGTGCAAAATGCCAAATAAACGTGGATCCGTTTGAGGATCAACTACTCTGGGATGGAAGCATCAGGGGTGCTCAGCCTGCTTCCCCCAACAGTACAGGATCCGAAGGTGTGATGGAGAGAGCTAGGCAGAAGCATCATTTAGAAGGCTGGATTTGAGAGAACTTTGGGAATTAGTTCCTGCTCTAGCTGTTAAAAGTTGTATGTGGAGAGAACTTCCTGGAACGTTCTTGTCTTTAAATACAGTGGTAGGATGGATGTGGGATATTAATGTACTTTGCAAGGCTTTGGCAAATAATACTCAGAAGTGTGCTCTTCACACTGAAGGTGCCATATAATGTTTAGTTTGGAGAGAGATCCATGTTTGTGCCTGCACCCGATTTCCCTCCCACCACACCAGCAAACTGGGAATTTTCCAACCATTTTTCTTTAAACAAGAGCAAGAGAAAACATCACTTCTGATCCGTAAGCCAACAGTAACAGTGCTAAAGTGTGGACAACATCAAATATTATGTTTGGAGTGAAGCTTCGTTCTTCATAGGCTGCCAGGCATGCTCATTTTAATTTTATAAGGAGAACACATTACTTGACTACTATGGTATTTTAGAATCCCTATGCTGGAGCAGTCCCAAAGTCTGCCGTGAAATAGCTAAGGCTGTTCCAAATAGTACTTTCTACTTTTGTTAACACCTTCCTTTCCTTTTTAAAAATTTTTTATTTAAATTCAATTAAGTTAACATAGAGTGTGTTAGTAGTTTCGGGTAGAATGGAGTGAGTGATCAGTTACATAGCCAGCTTTCCTTTCAAGTCAACTCAATAGATTGTGCCTTTCTTAGCTTCAGATGACCTCAGATGCTTCAATACGCAGTTCCAGCATGTTAGGAGGACCACCATTGATAAAGAAACCTGGTGCCGCTGTCCAAACATTTGTACTGTACAGGTTTAAAAGTTGTGAACAAAGGGGTGCCTAAGTGGCTCAGTCAGTTAAGCATCTGCCTTCTGCTCAGGTCATGATTCCAGCCCCACATTGGGCTCCCTGCTCAGTGGGGAGTCTTCTTTCTCTCCTTCTGCCCCGCCCCTTCCCCCACTCATGCTCTCTCTCTTGCTTTCTTTCTCTCAAATAACTAAATAAAATCTTTTTAAAAAATTAAAATTGTGGATCAAGATCAAATTCCTATTTTAATGCGTATCCCAAAGAAAGAACCTGTGTTTGACTTTTTTTTTTTAAGAATTTACTTATTTATCTGACAGAGAGAGAGGGATCACAAGTAGGCAGAGAGGCAGAGAGGCAGGCAGAGAAAGAGGGAGAAGCAGGCTCCCCGCCAAGCAGAGAGCCCGATGTGGGGCTCAATCCCAGGACCCTGAGATCATGACCTGAGCTGAAGGCAGAGGCTTCACCCACTGAGCCACCCAGGCACCCTGACTTCTCCTTTTCTATTCACACTTTTTAAACTCCTGAATATATAAGAACGTGTAGGTTAAACAGAGGGCAAGTGAGAATGGCTCTCATAGGGAACAACCAAGGCAGCAAAGGGTCATGAGCTTTTTCTCTCCTGAAAATCAGTGTGGTTCTTGAGATGGAGAATCTAATTATCCCTTCAACTGTCTCCCATGTCCTGATCCACAGGGTTTGTTTCTTGTGCCAACAGTTAAGATAACCTCTGAGGAGAGCTGAATAAAGAAGTGTGTTTTCTCTGCATAAGGGGTCAAGGTGCCCACATGTTCTCGAGTTAAAGACAAGATATAATTTGGAATTGGTTTTTTGTTTGGACTTTATTTTTGGTCAAGTACATAATGACAGTTTGAGTGAGATATATGTAGAGATCCTTATTTTTAAATTGAGATATAATTCACCTGCTCCACAATTCACCCATTTAAAATTGGTCTTAGTGTATTCACAGAGCTGTGAGTCCATCACAGTAATCAATTTCAGAAACTTGTCATCACTCCCAAAAGAAATTCCATGCCCATTAGCAGCCATTCCCCACTACTCTCTTCCCGCAGGCCCTGGAAACCACCAATCTGCTTTCTGTCATGATGGGTTTGTCTGTCATGGACATTTTAGATCGATGGTATCATGCAATAGTGGCCTTTTCTGGTTTTTTTATTTTTTATTTTTTATCACTTAGCATGTTTTCAGGAGAGAGATACACATCATGGACACATGCACAAGAGCACCATCTGAATGTTCCAGAAGGACATGGACAACACTGTTCTTGCTCTTTGCTTTCTCACCTTCTTCAGAGAGTTCACATCACATTTGGATGCCCTTGGGAAATGGAGCAAGTCTGGCTGTGTCTCTGACAAGTCTTCACTCACCCATGGACGGCTCCATGTCAAGTTCTTATAAGACCTCATACTCAACGTGTGCAACATGACCTCCACAGTATGTCTCTCCAACTACAATATTCCTCTTCTTTTATTCATTTTTGTTAATGATAAACCTAGTGGCTTTAAAACCTAGTCATTTTTCCCTCATATAAGTTTCATTCCTCCACCGCTGCGCTAGATGCAGGTTTTGCCCATTCTGTCCCCACAGCTTCTCCAGGCCACCTGCCACTGCACCCTTGGGAACACTCCCTGGCCCAGCCCCCACATCACAGTGTGTTTGCTCCAGTCTCTCCTACACCATGGCTGAGCCCCAAGCTGAATGAATGTGAAGGGCTCTGTCTTGAGAGCAGCGATAGGGAAGGAAGAACAGGGGATCCGTTGGTTGGCATGGACCCATGCTCGTCCCAGAATAATGGAGAGACCGCCTGTTCTCTTCATACTGGAGGGGAAGCTGAGCACTTGGCACCTCTTCCCTAGGTGGCCTGGGCTGCAGCTGAAGAGGTTCTGACTGACTCATTGTTAAGTCCCCCAGCTGATCCTAATGTGTAATTCTGAGATCTAGCACATTGCAGCCATGCATCAGGAGACCTGGCTCTGAACCGTGGTCTACCAAAGGTTAGCTGCGGTACCTAGAGCATCAAAATGGTCTACTCTCGATTTTGTCATCTGTCACATGGGCTAAATACACCTTCATGGAATGTTCTGGGTGTTAATTCAGATGTGAAGTATAAAAGAGAATGTCTGGCACAGAGAAATTGCTCAAGAGAGTAGGGGGTGGTATGGGATATACATACCCTGTTCTGAATTGTCTTTGTGACATTGCTAATATGGCTGGGCAACAGCTGACAACCAATTTGTTTGAGTCCTTTGGTGAAAGGCAAATGACTCAGCTCACTGAGGGAACTCTGGACCTTACAATGAATTCTGACACAGGAGCACAGCCAGACCTCAACATTTTGTGTTTTGAATTTCTTGAAATGCAGGAAGGAGTAGTGGTGCACACGGGCATTGTGGTGGAGGGCCGATAGGTCAGAAGTTGGGAGAACTCAGTTGCTGTGGGATAGGAAGAAACCTGCACTGTCTCCACGTGGGTACAGGCTGTTGTTGACACCCTGTTCAAACAGTCAACTAAACCTTAATCATAATGTCTTCTCCTCCCTAACTCTTTGGGTAGATTAAACTGAGATAACTTGGTAGCCATGGGCTCTGAAATACTTTGCAAAGTCTCATCGACAATTCTTTTTTTTTTTTTTAAAGATTTTCATTTATTTATTCGACAGCGAGAGATCACAAGCAGGCAGAGAGGCAGGCAGAGAGAGAGGAGGAAGCAGGCTCCTTGCTGAGCAGAGAGCCCGATGCGGGGCTCGATCCCAGGACCCCGAGACCACGACCTGAGCCGAAGGCAGCGGCTTAACCCACTGAACCACCCAGGCGCCCCTCATCGACAATTCTCAACCGTGAAGACGGCTTCTTGTGGAGTCAGCTGTGTACACCTTCGTTTTCTCCCCTCTGCAGGAGGAGCCTCAGATTAGGAACCCTGTAGAAGAATCGTAGAGCTGGATCACACATATGCTGCCCAGCAGCTCCTCCAAGCCCCCAAAGGGAGTTGACTCTGGCCTCCCAAGAGAGATGCTTGTTTTTCAGTAACAAAGGGACAGATGATCCCTTCTGAAAAGTTGGCCTCAGGATAGGAGAGAAGGGGAGTAGGCAAGAGATCTGGCAGGGCCCTGTGTCCCCATCCCTATCTGAGGGCAGGAACTAGCACTCTGCCCATGACCAGGCTTTCTTTTGAGTCTGCAAGGCCACAGGCCGGTCACTTCCTCAGCTCAGGATTGTGTATCAGAAACAGCAATGCAGCAACTCGGAACTCTGACTTAGGGCAAGGATCTAAATATGGCAGGGCTGGAATTCTCTCTTTCTGGTATCAGCAAAGACTATCGGAAGTGTCAGCAGGCCGAGAATGCAGACCTCATGGGGGAGCTAACTTTGGACTTGGAACAGCAGTTTACTCGGGGCCCCAAATCCACTCTCGCTGCCAACTTGATTTATGATGCCGGGGTTAGCCCACTGAAGCTCAGACAGCTGAGGAGCCCTGTCCCTCAACTTCCTTTCCAGCTGTGCCTCCTCTGCATCTCAAACCCCTCTTGGGCAGCAAAGCAGAAGGCGCACAGGATGCAAAGGCTTCTCTTAGAAGATGCCTAAACCAAAGCAAAGACCTAAACCAGAAGAAAGCCCTGAGACTCTATGGACTGTACCTTTCTCCTGTCTTTTATCTATGTCCAGCTTCCTTTATGGTTTTCATATTTAATCAGCTTTGGGTAATTTTTCCCAATTCTAACACTGAAAAATTGATCAGAACATGCGACACCTGTTATCGTAATACAAAGAGAGAGTTAGAGGTTATCGAGGTGGGGTCAAAGCAGGATAGAATCTGTTTGTTGTGAACTACAACAGGTGACTCTGGATGGAACTGTATCATGTTAGTGTGGGTCTCTGCAATTGTGGGGGGGTTGGGAGGGAAGAAAATGCCAGGGTTTTTCAGGGCATGGGGATGCTACTGGTCATTTGAGTGATGCAATTCTATAAGAAGGGAATGTGTCCCCTCTAAGAGAGGCAGTGGCTCTGGGATGGGCAGGTGCACTGACGTGGGGGCTGGAGGTTGAGAAAGCCCAGTGATTCTCTATGTTCAAAAAAGAGGTCCTAGAATAGACCAAACTGGACTATAGTTGTTTGGGAAATAAACAGGACAGGGACACCTTCTATGCCAAGGAGCAAGACCAGTCTGGCAGAGTTTAGGTCCAGCTGAGGGGCAGCAGACTGTAGAGAAAGGCAGGAGGCCAAACCCAGCAGTTGGGGGAGGCTGACGGGGGAACCAGATGGGAACCCGGCCGCTGTTCCATGGCCTGCAGGTTCATTGCCAGAGCCCAGCCCAGGCCTCAAGTGGAAAGAGAAACAGCCAGCAGGAGCACAGGGCTTCTCAGAGCCAGTCATGGTCCTTAAACACTTTGGGGTCATGGGTCCATTTTAGGATCTGAGGAAAATTATAGAGCTGCTCCCCAAGAAAACACACATCTGCTCACATGATTCCACCTCTGCTTCTGGGCTTTCATGGGCCCCCGCAGGCCATGTCACAGGCTCTGGGTGATGAAACCCCAGCCCAATGGATGCTCCCGGGCACTGAATGAAGATGAGTGACGGCAGGAAACATATGCAGGATTGTCGAATCCTTTAAACCTCTGGCCAACTCAGTGGAAAAATATGAGGCCTGCCCTGAAACTGGTCTGAGTAATACATCATTTGCAGCAAAGGTAGGTTAGGCATTTAAGCTTTCGGTGTGTGTGTAGGAGTCCAGTGGAAAGGCAGGGACTGGGAGGGTGGGACAGAGGGTCCAGAGGTAGCCCTGAGAAAAAGAGGAAGAAAGAAAAAGGGGGAAACCAAAGGTAGGGAGCATTTGGCAAGGAGATTGTCCCCCTTTGGGCCCCTAGCTGGTGGAAGGAGGATATTCAAAACAATGGGGAATGGCTCGGGGTAAAGGGGCTTTGCTCTTGGGGACCACCTTTTGGCTTTTTTTAGTAGGTGTTTCATACTAAAAATTAAGATACATGGTATTTCTTAAAAAAAAAAAACATATTTGTAATAGCAAGTCTCTACTTAGATTGTAATGATGCCTTTTTTTTAACAAGACATTGTTACTTTTCATCTAATCATTTCATTAAGCCACAACCTGATTTCTGAAAAGATGAGTTTTGAGAAGTATAGGGGGAAAAGGGCTGCAGCTCCGTTTGGTATTAGTAACTTCTGTGATAGGTTTAATCCAATGTTTTTATATTAATACTAGAGCATGCCTTTTTTGTATGGATGAATTTTCTGTGGTGGAAGGAAGGCTCTGATTCTGAAAATACACAGTGGTTTTTCTTTTTCTTTTTTAAGATTTTATTTATTTACTTTAAAGAGTGAGAGAGAGCACAAGCAGGGACTTGGGGCAAAGGGAGAGGGAGAGAGAACACCCCAAGCAGACTCCCTGGTGAATGAGGAGCCCGACTCAGGGCTCAACCCCATGGCCCTGAGATCATGACCTGAGCTGAAATCAAGAGTCTGATGCTCAACTGACTGAACCACCCAGGCGCCCTTGATTCTTTTTTATTTATTTATTTTTTAATGGAAGTGTAGTTGACATATAGGAAATGATCACTTCTAGCTACCATCTGTAATTACCTAAAGTTGTTACAATAGTATTAACTATATTTCCAACAATAACATTGTATCCTTATGTCTTATTTATCATTGATCTTGGATTCTTAAACACAGTTTTGCTGGGAGAGAGCCTGACCTTGAGAGCATTTTTTTGTGGATGACTCTTTGGTCCATGGATAACAGAAGACAGAAAGAGATAGCAAGGTAGACTGACTGTTTAAGGAAACTTACCTTCTTACAAAGAAAGGGATTGTTTAGAGTACTAGCAGAACATACCCTGAACGTGTGTCCCCTGCAAGCATGTCTCACAGTAGTAAGATTTATAGAAACATGCTCATTGTGTAATGTCCCACAAGGGTATGTACAGCATACTGTGATATGTGCAAAATAAGGAGCACAGAATTCAGAGTCAGAAGAACTGCAATCAGGCTGATTCCGAAACTGTAAGGCACGTGGTTTTGGTAAATTATTTACCATTTCAGACAGAGCCCAAGGATCCTCCCTACAAAATGAGACTTAAAAGTGCTTGCCTCCTACCTACCTGACTGGTAGTATCAAATGTGAGGGGTGAATGAAATGTCAGAAATTAAAGCATTTGAAATCTTTAAAGGACCATAGTAAATTATACCATTATAATGTAAAGCCAACTAATTTTTTGAAAACTTCAGCATATTTAAAAAAATTTTTTTTGAGTACCTACTTTAGACAACCCCATTCTGGGTGTTGTGAATTACAGAGGTGAATAAGCCCTTCAAAAAGCTTTGTTTGTGGGGGCGCCTGGGTGGCTCAGTGGGTTAAGCCTCTACCTTTGGCTCAGGTCATGATCCCAGGGTCCTGGGATCCAGCCCCACATCAGGCTCTCTGCTCAGCAGGGAGCCTGCTTCCTCCTTTCTCTCTCTGCCTGCCTCTCTGCCTACTTGTGGTCTCTGTCAAATAAATAAAATCTTTAAAAAAAAAAAAGGAAAAAAGCTTTGTGATTTTGAAAATTAAAATAAAGCATCAGATTGAAAGCTGAAAACTCATGAAGATTTTTCAAATATTCAAAGTTGGATGGATCTATATCCAAACAGAAAAATAAACTATTTCATTTAGATAGGTCCTTCTAAATAAAGTGAGTATTTGAGAAAGTCCAAAATAAGTACAATGCAGTAGACATCTAAGAACCAGTATTGGTAAATCTGTCTTTTTTTTTTTTTTAAAGATTTTATTTATTTATTTGTCATAGAGAGAGAAGCGAGAGTGAGCACAGGCAGACAGAGTGGCAGGCAGAGGCAGAGGGAGAAGCAGGCTCCCTGCCAAGCAAGGAGCCCGATGTGGGACTCGATCCCAGGACGCTGGGATCATGACCTGAGCCGAAGGCAGCTGCTTAACCAACTGAGCCACCCAGGCGTCCCGGTAAATCTGTCTTGAGTAATATATAAGTCAAATAAATTTGAGCTGAATCATGTGATGCTTTTTTGTTTTGTTCTGTTTTTAATCTCCAAAGGACTGCTGACCTCTGCTGCCATGCCAGTTTTTGAAAGAGGCGCTTGTATGAGTAGTCAGGTTCTCTTTACAAATAAACTTTTGTTTCTACAAACAGAAGAGGGTAGGTTACATATAAGCATGTGTCCTTAGACTCTAATAAATGATAACAGAAGGGGAAGGAGGCAACTGGGATGGGAATATCAGGGAAAGAAGATTTCAACAAATTTCTGGATGTCAAGGAGAGGCTGGCAAAGAGCAGAGCAGGTGATGGTTAATTATATGTTCAACTTAGGTAGGGTAGGACACCCAGTTGTTTGGATGTTTAGATGTTTCTGTGAAGGTTTTTTGTAGATGGGATTAACATTTACGATTATTTGACTTTAAGGAAAGGAGATTACCCTCCCGAATTTGAGGGAAGGGGTGTGTGTGCGTGTGTGTGTGTGTGTGTGTGTGTGTGTGTGTGTGTGAATACAATCAGTGAAAATCAGTGAAAGGCATCCATGGCAAAAACTAAGGTTTTCCAGAGAAGGAATTCTGCCTCCATATTGTAACATAGAAATCCTGCCTGAGTTTCTGGCCTGCTTGCCTGTCCTGTGGATTTCGGACTCAAGACTGCAACATCATCTCTTATCTGAATTTCTAGCCTGTCTGCCGGATCTATGGATTTTGGACTTTCCAGCCCCCACAATCATGCACGCCAGTTGCTTAAAATAAATCTATCTCTATCTCTGTCTCCTTAACTGTATCTTTGTATCTCATTTTGTATCTATCATCTCTGTCTCCATCTCTCTGGTTCCATTTCTCTGGAGAACCCTGGCTGATAGACAATGAGAAGAGCCTAGAACACGCAGGAGAAAACCTGGGAAAGTGGAAGGGTGGAAGGGAGTGAACAGCCTGGCGGGCTGTGGGCTCACTGGGCAGCTGCGGCTCAGACTAGTTCGTGCAAAGGAGAGAGGTGCCCTCAAGTCTCCCTAAGGTTCACTAAGCCTTGCACATGTTCCTCATGCTCCTCTCCATCCCCTGCCTTAGGCCCACGCACTGGGCTAGAAACCCAGAATTTTACTTGTACAAGTCAAACCCTACTCTCTGTAAGATAGGGGAAGCTGGATGAGGCATGTATACAGAGGGCATGCTGGATGAGGGGAAGCTGGATGAGGCATGTATACAGAGGGCATATTTTTTGGGTAACTTTCGTTTAAGTCTAAAATTAGTTCAAAATAAACTATTAAAAAAGACTGTGCCATGCACTATAGTAAAACCTTGTCCTTAGGCATTTTAAGCATTACCCTCCCTCCAAGAAAAAAACTCCTAACTAAAATAGAGCACCTTTTCAGTGTTGTTTCCAGTTGGGGATAGGGGGAGTACCATGGCTTTTCAGTATAATTATTTCTGTGCTATTTTATTTTTTAACTGCTACATGTATCATTTTCACAAAAACTTAGAAGAGTTTCTTAGACATGAAGGAAGAGATTTTTTTTTTAAAGATTTTGTTTATTTATTTGACAGACAGAGATCACAAGTAGGCAGAGAGGCAGGCAGAGAGAGAGGGGGAAGCAGGATCTCCACTGAGCAGAGAGCCCGATGTGGGGCTGGATCCCAGCACCCTGGGATCATGACCTGAGCCAAGCCTTTAACCCACTGAGCCCCAAGAGATTTTTTTTTAAATGGAGTTAACCCCCACTGACAACACCAACACGTTGACTTAAGAAGAAAAAAGCATATAATAGTAGGACTAAAGGGGAAAATATTCAAATGCAGACTTAGTGGCTCAAGTAGCAAGACAATTTGGAAATTTCTGAGCTGCCTTCTTTGTTAGAAAGTAAAGGAAGGAGGCACCTGGTGGCTCAGTCATTTAGGCACCTAACTCTTGATTTCAACTCAGGTTGTGATATTGGGTTCGTGGGATCAGCCCTGCATGGGGCTCTGCTCTGGGCTCAGAGGCAGCTTGAGATTCTGTCTCTTCCTCTCCCTCAGCCCCTCCCCCTCTCACATGCTCACACACACACACACACACACAAACACACACTCTCTCTTTAAATAAATAAAATCTTAAAAAGAAAAAAGCAAAAGAAAAATTTAAAAACAATTTAGTAACCCCCTCCCTCCCTAGATGCTATGGATCTTGTCAGCATATGAGTATAAATTTCAGTGTACAAATGGTCCAAACACTTCACGAGTTGGGGCACACATTCATCTTGAGCTCTTCCCTTGGCTGAGGAGTGAGATTTGTGTAGTATTTAGTCCCACTGTGATCTAGTGAAAAATAAATCATAACACACGTAGAGGAAAGAAATGGTTTACTGATAGGACCAGTATGAATATATTAATCGCAATACTTAGAACACATCAGTGATAATCATGAACAGCTTCCTATTATGCTCTGATCCTTGGTGTCTTCTGCAATAATATCAACTTAGTAAGAATGAAATTTATCAGCACGATGTTGTCTTCTAGTACAGCATTTTCTCCTCCCTACATTCATTATCACTGTGTTCTTTTCCTTGCCAAATGTATTCCACGGCCTGATAAAATGTCTAGCATTGTGAACTCACCATAAGCCAAGCAAGAAAGAGTCCCCAAAGACAGTTCTGTGTACTTGCTGCCTCCTGGAATCGACCTACAGGGACTGCCAACTGAGTTTTCTTCAGGCCATGTGGAATATACAAAGTTGAACAAGTCGCTCTGGCTACAAAAGCTGGCAGCTCTGGGGAAGCAATGTACTGGACAGTAAGAGGGAAAGCCATCCTGTGCATTTAGTTAATACTAAGTGATCAGGCATAAAACTGCTGGGTGCCCCAGGGTATATGGTACAATCCAAACCTGTGATGGTCTCCCCCACCCATCCCACACCCATCCCAGCTTCTCTTCTGCTCTCACATTCTGATAACTCAGTTCTAAAAAGTTCACCTGCAGTCAAATCTGTAGCTAGAAACAAAATAAGCCTCTTCCCCTCCAAACCACAGGCATCCTCTTCATTGAATTTTGCCATTCTGTTCCAACTAGTATCCATGAGAAGAATGTCACATCAGCCCGATGTAACACAAGACCTGCCTAAGGGTGCTGTTGAGCCTTCCCCTGTCAATCCCAGGACACACGCTCAGGGAGGGAGGGGGCGCTCCTAGCTCCGTAGCTTATAGGCAGGCATGGAATGGACATTTCCCTAATGCAGTATCAGAAAATCACCCTTTTCCATTTACTGACTCACCCCGCTCCTTCCTCTTTTGTGAAAGCGGAGTTGTGGGTAAAGTACAAAAGCTCCACGCAGTTGAGTGGCCTTGACTGAAAGTTTTCCTTAGTCAGGAACACTCGGTGAATTCCTACCTAAACACTGCGAGCAACTGGTTCCTGGAGGTTACTGCCTGGATTTGCAGGTCAGGGGGCCTCTATGGTTACCACCAAACTCTGAAGGTGACCCAAGGGCATCGGAGGTTCCAAGAGTCATTCATTTTGTTCCTTCCTATTTCTGATGCCCAGCTGATTCTATAGCCAACCACCATGACCCACAGTAGGCCACAGGAGGACCAGGCCTCCAACCCAAAGAGCCTTTGAACTGATCTTCCTGTTGAGCACAAAGGTGCCGACCACAGCAAAAGCCAGAAAGCCCTCAGACACATCTGCCCTGCATTGGGGCTCAGGCTCCAGGGCCAGCTGTGGAGGCCAAATCCATAATCCCCTGTTGTAACCAAACAAAAGCTAGATGAGAAGAACCCTTGCTTGCAAAGAGCCTCCAGTGGTCAGAATCGGAAAGCAAGTGGCTGAGGAGGTAAAAGAAACCAGTTATGAGGCAATTGAGAGTTTGTCTAAAGCTTGGAACTATCCCGCTTAAAAGGTGTGCCATTTTCAGGCTCCTAGAACTCCACATGATCCCATACTATCAGGACCAGGACACAGGTAACTGCCTGAGGGCTGAGAAATGCCTCAGTGGCCTACTAGATTTCTCTGAGCTTATTTGCAGAGCTACTCGAATCTCCTCTCAATATCTGGGCAGAGTCTTGCCAAGCAGCCAAACGCTCACTTTAATCATTTTTAGTTAAAGGAAGAAAAAAAATTACAGTTCTGTATATAAATAAAAAGCTTAATCCATTGAGATGGGGTTCACATCCCTCTTCCATTTCTCTCTCTCTCTCAGTGCACCCACAGCTGAGGCAGAGGAAGTGAAATGACACCCCCGGTGACTTTCAATCTACCTGAAATCTATAATCCTATTGAAATGATCTAAAATGGTGTGCGCGTGACCTTAAACGTCGACCTCTCCCGGTGACTATGATGGGAGTGCAAAACAGAACAGCCACTTTGAAAAATGATTCAGCAGTTTGTTGAAAGAATTAAACATACACCTGCCATTCAACTCAGCAATCCCATGCGTAGGTATTTAAGGTAAGATAGATGAAAACACATATTCCCACACAAAAAATGGTATGTGAATGTTTATAGTAACTTTATTCATAATGACCCCAATCTGGAAATAACACTGGGGTCCTCCAACTGGTGAAGAGATACTGTAGTACATCCATACAATGAAATCCTACTGAGCAATAAAAAGGAACTCGCCGCTGACACACAGAACAACATCGATGGATCTCAAGGGTATTATGCTGTGTGAAAGAGACCAGACTCAAAAGGCTTCATGCCATATGATTTCATTTATGTAACATCCTGGAAAAGGCAAAGCCGTAGGGTCAGAAAACAGGCCAGTGGGGGCCAGGGGCTGGGGCTGGAAGAGA
The DNA here is from genome assembly GCF_902655055.1 of Lutra lutra. Lineage (NCBI taxonomy): Eukaryota > Metazoa > Chordata > Mammalia > Carnivora > Mustelidae > Lutra > Lutra lutra. The sequence continues at coordinate 66,912,947 of NC_062282.1, forward strand.
GAGTCGACTTCAAGAGGGCATGAACGAAATTTTGGGGACAATGACACTATTCTGTATCTTGACACACTAAAAAAGGGTGAATTTGTTCAAGTTATACCTCAATAAACCCCTACTTGAAAATAAAATCTCAGCATTATGGACTCAATGGTGAAGAAAGGCAGACTTGGAAAGAACTGATTAACATTCCACCTACATCAAAATATGGAGGCCATTTCCCAACCTGGGTCTGACAGGGCTGAGAAGACAGCCACTCAACACATGGTTTAAATAAAGCATTAACATAAACCAGTAGGGCCACTGGGCCAGCATGCTACCTCATGTGAGGTTACTCATTTAGGCAGTTTTCCAGCCTGCTTCTTAATGATAGAGCTGCTCACAATCTGACTTCAAGGTGCTGTTTATTTTGTGGGGTGGTGCCTGTGTCTCTACCTTGCTTCTCAAGTTCTAACTGCTTGGATGTCCCAGGTTACATTATCATTGGAGTCAAGCAGTTATTTCCACACTGAGAATTCAAGCCTGCCCTGTGTTTTTCTATAAATGAAAAAATAAGTGAAAAAATAAATGAATAAAGGAAGCAAATTAATCTTTATTAGCCCAGCTGGACGTAACAAAGAGAAAGAAGGGACTTGCCTAATTCAGTGATATTCTTTCAGATTCCTTGTACGGAATTATTTTTGGCAGAAAATTACATCCTGGACATTCAAAGGTTTTTGCTTAATTTTCCAGTGGATGCCATGACCATAATATAATATACTACCTCTATTTTCAGTGGTTCTGATTTGAAGCTAGGCTTTATTTCTCCCCTATCCTTTTCCCAATAGAAAGATTTATTGAGAATCCACTATATGGAAAGAAATGCTAAGGGCCAATGGAATGAGAAGCTCAAAGATGCAGCCTTTCATCAGCCCACTGCAGTGACTCAAATACCTCCAGGGGAAGGTGGAGTGTCATGTGTGACCAACAGAGGCAGAAATACAGTGCTAAGGCAGCAAGGGGGAAGGGAACCTGGATCTGTCAGGGAAGGTGGGATTCAAGCTGAGCCCCTGAAGGATGAAGTTGTGGGACCGCAGACCTTCTGGGCTGAGGAACTACTTTGCATAAAGGGACTTGTGGGCGCACATCTGCTTAAGTCAGTTTTCATCTGGCATCCTGGAGCCTGAAAGCCACGGGTATTAAATTTGTGTGTGGAGGGGAGGGGGATTTCACAGTCTTCAGGCCTCGGGCTTCTCTGTTCTCCAAGAGTCCCCTTGCTCCCTCTTCTCATACATACTAGAGGGCCACATGTTTAAGTCACCTGCCTTGTCCTTAAAGCCATTTCAGTGGGAACCATGATCACTCACAGTCGATTATTGGGTTATGAAGAGTCAAGTGTGGTAAACAACAGGAAAGGGACAGGAGGGCATGCTGGTGATGGCTTTAAAGGGGGTTAGAGTACTTGCTCCTCTCCAGTGGGGTATGGATCCAGGATCTTTAATGACCTCAGGAAGCAGTGATCACAAAAACACTGATAATGAATGCATGGGAACCTTCACTGTGGCATTATCACTACCAATAAGGGAAAGGTAATCATCCAAATGTTCATCAATAGGGACACACTGTCCTCTTAGCAAGTGTGGGGATGGAAGTGAGAAGAGCATATCCTCTCTAATCAGTAGGCTTGTTATTTCTCACCACCACCGACACCCCAAAATGAAAGGCCAGGGGTCTCAGGGCAGTCTTGCCTATGGATTCAGAACCTGTTTCTTCTTAACAGAAATAGTAGAATAGCCTATTTCATTTATTTACCTGAATGCTAGTTTACCCAAAAGGACTGGACACCCTATCTTTAGTAGGGTTATCCTTTTCTCATAACTCCTCCCTCTCTCTTGAGAAACTGTTAGGTCAGCAATAACTCTCTGTACCCCAAGCCTGGTCAACCCAGGCTTGCTTGCTACCATTCTTGAGGAATGAACCATATGTCTCTAGTATCAACATAGAAAAGAAACATGGCCAGTTATTTTAGAAAATGATCTAAATCAATAATCAGCCGACTGTTTATCAACAGCAAGAAGACACTGAAGCACTTTAGTCCAGAAACCCGCTGGAGGCTATTGGCAAACTAAGAACAACTGAAGAAATATTAAGAGGAGAAAATAAGAAAAATTGCCTATTCCTAAAAACTCTCCTGACTGGCATCATGATCTCTTCCACGGCAGGAAATAAAATATCCCACAACATGGGAATTCTTGGGTCTGGATGGGTTTCTTTCTTTCACTTGATGTAGCCCACAAAGTAAGTTGCAAAACTTGACAGGCAAGGGAAGGGAGGGGGGATCATGGAAGTGGGAAAGAAGTAACTTTCACCAAGTGGCCCAGGTGATAGCCAGTGAGCCGTATAACCAGGAATCTATCAGCCCTGACTACTGATCAGAAAACCAAAACTGCTGGCTGTGGCAAACCAGAATTCTCCTCCAACAGCTGAGAGTAAAGCTCACAGTTCCTGTTCCTGCTGCAGGCCACTCTGCAGCTTTCAACTTCAGAACGTCCTCCAGCTTGCATCGGGGGAGAAACCGGAGCAGCTATCCTAAATGGTCCCTCAGCTTCACACCCACATGCTTGTTTCTTGACTTGGCTCTCAGCAAACCCAGTGCAAACACTCAGCATTCCATGGCTGAGGCCACACACGGAAGCCATCAGGTGGGGATGGCCGCAAATGTACTTTCACACACCGGGGAGAAGAGGCAGAAGGTCAAGAACAGGGTGGGGAGGAGGCAGCTTCATGAACCCTTCAAAATCCACACCAGGAGGAAACGAACAGATTTTTCCATGGATATCAATCTGAGAAAAGCTGTCTTTTCAACAAAAGTGTCCCTCGTTCCCCGGCACTACTCCTTCCTTGCCAGTCCCAGGTCGTGCCAAAACCATTTGAAAAGCTATTAAGATTTGTGGTCGAAAGAACAAGCTCCAAAATATTTGTGGATGTTACCTAAAGAGGCCCCACAGTGACAGCCTAAAGTAGAAAAACTAAGAACTGGAAGATAGAGTACCATATGCCACAAGATTTCAGGAGGAAAGTATACCTGCTAAAAAACAAAACAAAACAAGACAAAAAAAACCAAAACCCAAAACCAAAAAACAATACACACACAAAAAAACAGAGAAGTTTCCAGAAAGTACCCTCTCAGCAACCCTTCTGAAGGAGATCTAGCATATTGAACTTTCACATAATTGCTTTTCAGGTCTGTCTCCCAAATAATCCCTCAGTGAATACCTAAGTCAGCAAAACAACTGGAATTTTTATATTGATCGTGTAATACTGGCAGGCCTGTGAGCGATAGGACTTAGTGGGGGCACACACACAAAATATTGCCAGTTGGGAAGAGAAGTTTTTAGCTAACATAGATGATGTGGAAAATGGGTCCATTTTCCTTCTTCTTCCAGATAGCAGACTTTTGTTTTTTTTTTTTTTTTTCATAAATAGTACCTATTTGTATGGCAATTATGCCCTGACCAGTTTTCAATGAGCCCATTAAAGCCAGCCCAGCACAACCTCTTGAGTAGCCTGCACCTTGGGGGCAAGGAACCTCCTTACAGGGTGAGAACCTGGATAACTTGACCTGTATCCTGGGCCTCTGAGCTTTCATCCTGGTCCTGCATGCTACTTTCTCACTGACTTTCAGATCAGACCCTCCCTGTTCTACTCCCAGGTATAAATGGACCTCACTGCCATTGAGGTTTCTGGTTCTCAGTTACTTGGTGGTCATGTCTCCCAGCTGATTTGGTGCCTGGTACTCTGGCATCTGGTGTTTATTTATTTATTTATTTATTTTATTTATTTATTTTTATTTATTTATTTGACAGAGCGAGATCACAAGTAGGCAGAGAGGCAGGCAGAGAGAGAGAGGAGGAAGCAGGCTCCCTGCCAAGCAGAGAGCCCGATGCGGGACTCGATCCCAGGACCCTGGGATCATGACCTGAGCTGAAGGCAGAGGCTTAACCCACTGAGCCGCCCAGGCGCCCTGGCATCTGGTGTTTGACGGAGGTAGCACACCCCCTCAAAGACTGAAGTATTTTCAAAACATGCTGTTTGTTTCCAGATGGTCAACTCTTGTATAACTCAAATATGCAATCTAATTTGTTCAACAAACATACCAAACACCTATTACTGTAAGACTGTTAGTGCTGAGAGTCCAACAGATAAGGCACTGCCCTGCCCTTATCCTCAGAGAACTTCTGATGACTAATGGGCCACAGTGGGTGGAAATCAGCCCAGTCCATCAAGGCCATGTCATGGAACCAAAGCAAATAATACCAACGCCTTATAGTCATTCTGAACTGCATAGTTTTCAAAGGGCTATTACGCATATTTTAATATTCATGATCTTAGGTCAAATTCTCACTAGGTAATTGAAAGAAATCCTTATATCATTTAACCAACTTTATTTGTGCTATCTCTCTTCCTCTCTCCTTCAGCGTACCTCCCTCATGAACCTCCCTGTCTCCAAAACTTAGGAGGCATCATGCTTCCATTCCTTATCACACCTATGAAAATCATCAGTCTTGTTTGTTCTGCCACCTTGAACTTATATATCCTCTCCATCCCCACTGCCATCACCTTACACAAACCATCATCTGATTTTCTCTGAATTATTCTTATAGCCTCTTAACCGGTTCCTCGGCTTCCTCTTTTGGCCAAGTCCAGTCTGTTTTCCACACAACAGCCAGTGACCATGAGGACTATAGCATGCAAGCAAGTTATGGTGGATTTGGTCCCGGCCCCTTTTATTGGGTCTAGAATAGTGGGCAGTGATAGAACATGCAGGAAGATGAGAAATAATTTGGATTTTGCCATGCCAGTGGCCTCACACCATCCCTCCTCTTGGAAAAGGCAAGAATGAATGATTTTATAAAAGGCTCACAAAAGACAGCTGTCATCATTTGGATGCATGCCACTCAGAGACATGGCAGAATGGACAGCACACATAGTGACACATTCCAGAGGGTATGGAATGAGAAACAGAGGAAGACTAGGGATGGAGCATGACAAGGCACCAAAGGATGTGAAGAATGAAGCTAGGAACCAGTGAGGTCACCCAGCCACCAGAAAGACGTTACCCCTATCACAAGTGAAGAAACCAGTGAAGAATTCCCTTCACACAGCAAAGTCTTGAAGGGTAAAGAACTCACACTATCTCAGCCCCGATCCATTTGTCTGGTGATTATCAGAGGACTAAGTAATATTTATATTATATAAATATTATAAGGGTTATATTTAAAATGTTTTTTAGTTTGCATGTTCCTTCTCTGGCACTTAATATAAGTCTGACCGGTACACAACCAGCAGGATTTTGTGCCTCAAAGATGTACTGCCTGTCACTATTCTTGGTATTTCTTTCATTGAAAATAAACTCATGTTGTATTTGGATGGGCAGAGAAACTACACCTGTGAAAGATCTAAAGGTATGAAATGGGCAGAGAGATGATGGAAAGCAATTTTGCCAGCCCCAAACTGGAGTCCCCTATTCCTATGCTTCATCAGGGTTGGTTTGTCTGTCTGCTTTCTGTACCGATCTAAAAACGGTCAGTTATTTGAGCATTCCCATGCTGGGCTAGCAGGAAGACCACCATAGCAGAGCAGAAACTGTCAACAGGCCATTCCCCAGAGCCTGGATGACCATGCCCACAGGTGAGACAACATCACTTCTGAGCATCTCGAAGGTGGTCCGGCCCATTAGCATCCCTTTGAGATTTTTAACACACAGAATCCAAGCCCTTGTCTTTTCTCATGTTGGGGAATGTGAGCCCCTTGCTACGAGCTCACTTCCTTTCATAAATCAGACCTTAGAGAGGGGAATTAATGTCTTCTGAACTGAAGCCTAGCTGTTACTACATTGGAGGACGCTGGCAGGAAACCCTGCCTGGAGGGAGTGATCGATAACTGGAGTAGAGGCAAGAGGGCAAAGCACAGACCGCAAGTCCCCTTGGACTGAGCAGCCCGAGGACAGAGATTGTGTCTTGTTTGTCTCTTCAGCCCCAGAACCTCGCAGGTGCTCAGTACGCACTAAACGCTTGTTGAATTGAACTGATGGTTGTAAGAAAAGAGCAGAGCGGAGCCCAAGGATGGAAGGAAACTAGAGAAATTGGGGTTTGGGGGTATTAGAGGAGTACATGACGCTGGTAGGAAATGAGTGGAGGGCAAAATATTTTAAGAATTAAAAGAAAAAGTAAATGGAGAACCAAATGCAGAGAGGATCCCAGGAAAACATTGCAGGTGTGGGTATGTGCACACGGACACGGGAGCCCACACACATGGGCATGCAAGCATGGTCAGTACCAATGGGGAGCTCGAGCTCTCCACAGGGACGGAAGGGCAGAAGGAGTCTTGGAGGCTTCCTGTTTGTTTTCAGCCCTGCTCCCAGCACAGGGGGAGGGAGGCTGGGGCAGCTGAGAGGTAAACACCAGCTGGAGGTGGCACTCGGGCCAGAAGCATGTCCCTGGGCAACGTGGGCGCAGACACTGCATCCCACGGTTCTTTTCTTTGTTCCCCAGGAACACATGCGAACAGCCCTCTTCACTCATTCTGAAGGAGATCCCTCCTGGTCCCATTTCCTAACAAAAACCAAAGTTACCTGACAATCCACCTTGTTTTTATCATCTATATATAGCAACGAAGGAGCTGTTCTCTATAAATAGGTTTGCAAAACTGGGCTGTGCCTTTTGCAAACATTAAAGTAGAAATGGCCCTGACACAGATCAATAATGCTTGTCTATTTCCTGGGGCTGCTCTGTTTATTTTTAGTACCTACAAAGAGCCCAATATTTGTAGGAAAAAAAACTCCGTATCACCTTCAAAAATATTATCAACTAATGACCTGGGCAGGAAAAAAAATTGCATTTACTTTATTCCTATCTTTCCTTTTTTTATATATAAATTCAGACTCAGCAGGAATTTGTTCTACTACCTCATTACATAGATTCAGGCCTTTGGGGAAAGGGATCATGAAGCTTATAAAATTCCATACCTCCTTTATTACTCCCTGTTTTCTTCCATTTGCCAATTTATCTAAGAGTTCAGTTCTGTATTCCACAGGCAAAGAACTGCATGCTCGTGCACATAAACCCAAAGAGCGAGCTTTGGTTGCTTAGAAATAGGAAGGAGGATGACCTGCTGCCTCACCTCCCTTTACTTGTACATTTTCATTTAGTGCATAAAGGAATCAGAGCTGCAGACCCCAAAGAGGAGCATCAGGAGGCTCTGCCACATAAAAGGTGCCTTAGAAAAAGTGCTGGAAGCTGGAGCAAGTAATTGGCACTTGATTATCTACAAGTGTCCCCTTACCCATCTCTGCGTTTCCTGTAGAGTTTAGCAAAATGCTCTCACACAATTGGTGTCATTTAATGTCAGTCAAATACACAAGTTTCTCCTAAATGCGAAAGCTATTGTGATTATATGTTGCACGCTGGAGTCCCCACTGAACTTGTGGATTCCCTGGGGGCCCAGCTAGAGTTGCACCCTTAGCAGCCAGGCTGAAGCCTGTAATGACTTGCACGCTCAGCAGGTCTTCAATGAAAGATCAGGTTATGCCATTGTGCACCCCAAATAAGTCACATACCTCCTTAGGGCATTCTTGTCCTCCCCCAGGGGCTTTATTAGAGTCTGTGACAACAGCTCTTCGGTGGGCACGTGATCGCCCTGAATTCTGGACAAAATTTTATTTGGCAGCTTGTATGTATAATTTTTCCCGAAGAGGGTACATATCTTTGATTGTCTCAAAGACTCTGTGGCTATTCCCTGCCCCCCAGATTTAAAGATTTAAGAATCTTTAGTCAAGGGCAGTAGTCTTCAAAATTATGGGATCATGAATCCCAATACCAAAATACCTTTGAGCAGGGATACCACACTTATGTGCTAGATATGTACGATGCATTATATTAGGTACATTACTAAACAAGCATCAGAATCACAAAAGTATAAGTAAGTATGAAAACAACAATACTTTATTTCCTTTAAATATATTTTCTTTAAATCTATCTAAGTGTATATACTACCTTACTAAACAATCATTATTTTATCAAGAACAACATAGGTAAATATGCTTCATGTTTGAAAACTAGATTATTTGTGATATGTTAATTTGAATGTCTAGTCCCAAGTTCAGTTTATTCTATGCAGTTGGGTTGTAATAGCTGTCACAGTTTTAAGCAAATAATAAGAAGAAGAAGTAAAGAAACAAAAAATTTAAAAATCACAGTGTATAAACATTTCCAAACAGTTTTCCACAGTGTTTCCTCTATACTAAAAGTTTCTTTAAAATTCAGTTACTTTCTTCCTTATTCTTAAAATGACACCTTTATCTTGAAAGGACAAATTAGTTATGCTTTGTGTTTTAAAAAAATGGCCTCTAGGTAGCATACTACTGAAGATGCTTATTATCACAGAAATGGTTAACAAAATATGGAACCCTTTCTTTTTTATAAAAAGAAAAATGAATGTAACTTATCTCTAAGTTTGACAACTCAATTATTTTTCAATAAGATAACCAGCAAACCTTTGTTAGGTACAAAAGAGCTTCATGGCCCCTTCTCAACTTAATACAAAATATTGTATTGCTTTAACGACACTGTATATTATAGGTTTGTTTTTTATAAAATTAATTATGAAGTCTCCTCCTGTAGCATTTTGCATACCTCTGGCTTCAATGTCTTGGCTGTATTAGCTTGCTTATGAATGATGCAGTGAATGAATTTATCTCTTGAAACCTCACCTTGGAATCCTTTTCTAAGAAACAGCTGCTTCTCGAGAGGAAACACTACTTGGTTTTTCTCACAAGACATTTTCATAAAGATTGTGAATGAATCTCATCCAGCGGTAGCTCACCAAAAAGCAAAACAAAACCAAAAACCAAAAAAAACCCAAAAACAAACCACAACAACAACAACAAAAAACAAGTACTTAGTGTATTTCATTGGTGAAGCAGAAACAAATAAATACAATAGGCTAGATCAAACATCTTACAATGTAAAACAGGTCTTATGCCCTCCATAACCTGTCCTAATAGGGTATTTGTTTCCTCAAGATTAGAGTTATAGCTTCAGTAATACTTTTGCAGCACTTGTGATAGAGAAGCTCCTTTTTTTAAAAAATTTCAAAGTTATTTATTTATTTATTTTAAAGATTTTATTTATTTGACAGAGAGACACAGCAAGAGCGAGAGCGAGCACACAAGCAGGGAGAGTGGGAGAGAGAGAGAGAGAGAGGCAGGCTTCCTGCTGAGCAGGGAGCCCAATGCAAGCCTAGATCCCAGACCCCTGGGATCATGACCCTGAGCTGAAGGTGGCTGCTTAATGATTGAGCCACCCAGGTGCCCCGAGAAGCTCCTTTTTTTAAAAAAGATTCTATTTATTTATTTTGGGGGGAGGGGAGGGGTGGAGAAGGGCAGAGGGAGAAGCAGACTCCCCGTTGAACAGGGAGCCAGACACAACCTGGGGCTTCAACCCAGGACGCTGGACCATGACCTGAGCTGAAGGCAGAGGTTTAACAAGTGAGCCATCCAGGCGCCCCAGAAAATAATTTTAAATAGTTTTCACCATAGTATCCTACCTGATCTTCTATCAGGAGGAAGAAGAAGTGTTTATAAATATATGTGGGTCTTTTACTTTTGCATATAACTAAAAACTTCAAAACAGGCTTCAGAGCACCATTTAATTGACTATAATTTTATAAAGGTCAATAGGTAAATTTAAACACTGGTTAAAAAGTGCAGGGTTTACCTTCATATTTTTCTAATTGTAGCACTTTCGTATTATCATTAGGAAAACTTTCAAGGCAAAGTATTCACTTCCTTCCAATATGTTCATTCTTAATGATAGTACATGTAAATCTATATTTCATCATCTTGAGGGTTTTGAAGTTGGGGGCTAACATCCCATCGGAACTGATTGTATGGTTATCATTTTTTAACTCCTATCTTGGCTAACAAAGGGCTTATCCTAGAACAGAATCAACTCCATTTTCAAACTGTTCCCTTGTTCTTGCTTGCACAATTAGTGATCCCTTCGAATTCATACTTTGCTTTTGTTTTTGCCAGAATCTTTTTTTTAATTTTATTTTTTATAAACATATAATATATTTTTATCCCCAGGGGTACTGGTCTGTGAATCACCAGGTTTACACACTTCACAGCACTCACCATAGCACATACCCTCCCCAGTGTCCATAATCCCACCCCCTTCCCGATCCCCCTCCCCCCATCAACCCTCAGTTTGTTTTGTGAGATTAAGAGTCACTTATGGTTTGTCTCCCTCCCAATTCCATCTTGTTTCATTTACTCTTCTCCTACCCCCTTAACCCCACATGTTGCATCTCCTCTCCCTCATATCAGGGAGATCATATGATAGTTGTCTTTTACCAGAATCTTTTTAAGCTACTTGCCTTGTGTTTGTTGTTGTTGTTTAGGGCTAGTTTAGTTGAAACTAATAATATTATGCAAATTAATCTAACCCAGCATGTACACATGCAATGCAACATGCTATAGACAAGTTGAAGAGACCAACCACTGCTTGCCGCGGGGAACCTACCCCTCCCTCAGAACATAGGGCCTTTGGACCTAAAGAACAGGGTGGGGGGTGCAAATGTTGTTCATAGTGCAAGTGTTGGTCATAGACTACTGAAACTTAATTTTTCTTATTTGGGGGGGGAGAAAAAATGAATAGAAATTCTAGTAGTTTCTTCCCATACTCCAATGGTTTATCTTACAAACTCCACTTCGGAAACCCGAATGTGGATAATCTGTAGGGTCATTACCAACTCAAAAATTAAAAATTAATGGAATTTCTGCTAGAAGGGCACTGGCTGTCATTGTTTGAGTGCTCAAAGAACTCCTGGATAATTCCCAAGGTTATGCTTCCTGGCAGCTCCAGAGAAACCCTCCATCCAAAAACCTAGTGAATGAGGAATGAAGGCAGGACACCTGGGTGAGTTTTCTCCTGCTGCCACCTAGAAGAGAGTCTGGTTGAAACCATCCAGAAGAACTGGGTAAGGTCGACAAGTCTCTATCTCCCCATTAGCCTACATTCACACACCCCTCAAATGGACTGGCAATTTTCAGCCTCAACAAACATTGAAACATGTGATTATGATGTGTTGCAAAGCAAAATTATTCAACACACACAAATTTCCCTTGGAAGCCTTGACAGCTGCAAGTGGGAGGGATGGGACAGGGTCATGTGTTTTCATATTTGTTCTGGACAGCTCTGTATGGTGTGGGAAGAAGAAACAAATTGTATTCCGTTATGTGGAATGGAAAAGTTTTCTAAATTTAGAGTCTTTTATCACCTGAATTATTTTCTTTGAACCTGGTTTCCTCCATTTCCCATAGTGAGGTGCAGGAGTTTGGGAAGTCAGTGTGATTGACTGCAACCAGCAATAACAAAATCATACACTGGGCAGTGGAACGAGACAACCCAATCCAAGGGCCAAAGCCTCTTTCAAGAATCTGAAAGGACAGTCATACACATCTAGGAGAAATTATTTATACAACAGCAAGATCTGGTTACCTATAAGCAAAATCTCCTAAGATACTAACTTAAAACAAGATATGAAGGTTTTTAAAATAAAGACAGCTCCAAAAGAGGATCTCCCAAATCTGTCCATTCAAATTTCCTCCACAAAAACTAGCTTCTCTCCTGTTCATCAAGAACTCCTAAGCGGGAGATTCCAAGCCCCCAATTCCTTTCAGAGGTCAACCTGTCAAAACCAGAGTCCTTCACAAAAGCTAAGGATGATATACCTTTAAGAAATTAGCTTGATTGGGGACGCCTGGGTGGCTCAGTTGGTTAAGCCGCTGCCTTCGGCTCAGGTCATGATCCCAGGGTCCTGGGATCGAGTCCCACATCGGGCTCCTTGCTCAGCAGGGAGCCTGCTTCTCTCTCTGCCTCTGCCTGCTGCTCCCCCTGCTTGTGTTCTCCCTCTCTCTCTCTCTCTCTCTCTGACAAATAAATAAATAAAATCTTTAAAAAAAAAAAGAAATTAGCTTGATTGATCAGGTCTGTGTTTGAGGAAAGGGAGGCATTTCTCTTTTGTTGGAGAAAAAGTTTTATTAACAAAAAGACAACAAAAATAATGCAGTCCAGGTTGCTCTCTGTATTTTGGAGGTTCCACCAACATTATCATCAGAGACATTGGAGAGAACACAGGATTATTTGTCTCTTCATTAAAATTATAATACCCTTTTCATTGAGCTTTTTGGAAAGTGACAAGTTGGCTCTTACAATTGAAGTTTTTATTTTTATTATTATTTATTTAAGATTTTATTTACTTATTTGTCAGAGAGAGAGAAAGAACAAGCAGGGGAAGAAGCAATCAGAGCAGGCAGGGGGAGAAGTGGGTTCCCCGCTGAGCAAGGAGCCCCCATTAGGGGGCTTGATCCCAGCACCCTGGGATCATGACCTGAGTCGAAGACAGTTGCTTAACTGACTAAGGCACCCAGGTGCCCCCAAATGAAGTTTTTATTTGTGCTACTTCCTTGCACACTGGTTTATAAGCACTGATGGTGTATTTCCCATACAAAGAGACAGAGGTAATTAAGTGTGTTAATGCTACTGGGTTCCTGCTATAGGTTTGCATTCTGGATTCCCTCTCCCTCTCTCTGTCTCTTCTTCTTTTTTTTTTTTTTTTTTTTTAAGATTTTGTTTATTTATTTGGCAGAGAGAGAGAGATCACAAGTAGGCAGAGAGAGAGGCAGAGAGAGAGGAAGGGAAGCAGGCTCCCGGCCTAGCAGAGAGCCCGATGTGGGGCTCGATCCCAGGACCCTGGGATCATGACCTGAGCCGAAGGCAGAGGCTTTAACCCACTGAGCCACCCAGGCACCCCAACTGTCTCTTTTTTTTTAATAAGATTTTTATTTTTTATTTTTATTTGAGAGAGAGAAAGCACAAGTGGGGAGGGGATGAGGGCAGGGGCAGAGGGAGAAGAAGAAGCAGACTCCCTGCCAAGCAGGGAGCCCGGCACGGGGCTCAGTGGGGCTGGATCCCAGGACCCCCAGGGACCATGACCTTATTAGCTTAACCAGATTGAGCCATCCAGGAACCTCCTGGATTCTGTCTCTTTATTTTCTTACAAAACCAGAACTCCACAACCTACCACTCCCAATCCCTCCCACCCTCCAAGTTGCTTCTTCGGGCACTGAAGTATGAAACCTACTGGTTACTCTTGCTTGGAATTTGTGATCAGACACATTTTATTTAAGCTCTTGTATACAACATAGATAAAAGAAACAGACAAAATAGGGATTTAAGCAGCCAGCTAGTCACCTGGTAAGTATTCCCCTTACAATTAAAAGTTACCAACCAGACAGTTTTATATCTTGCTTCCTATAGAAAGGAAAAATAAACAGGCTTGAAAGATGAATAGAATCATACAGTGTTAAAACTGGAACGAGTCCACAGAAATAATCCAGTTTTCCATTCCTTTTCCTGAAAGGAGACTGGTGCCTTGCTCTACATTTAGTCAGAGGTGGGACAGAACCAGGCTCAGGGTTCCAACTGGGGTGCAAGGAGATTGGGGGGCCTGGCCATGTGGTCATTTATGCTGACACCAAAGAGAAATCTGATAGCAGAAACTAAAATTAGATAACCAATTTCATAAGATGGTAAAGAGCTCCATAAGGCACCTGAAGTTGTAAATATTTATTAGTTATTCATGTATTTTTAAAACTAGAAAAGGGATTTTTTCCAAAGGTTTCCCAAGCAAAAATCTATTTTACGCACTCCAAAATATCTTCCAGGATGTTCCCACCATCCCCTGTCAATGGACATTCTCCGACAGAGGTCTAGAGAATGAACTTGTTCTATAGCTCACAAGCAGCTAGCTTGTGACAGGGACACACAATGGCACAACCAGTCTCAGCTAACACATCGCTTGTGTTTTCTCCCATCAGAAGCCAATACCTCTTACTGCCAAATGGAAACCATTCCCAGAATTTTCATTCCAGAGAGATTTCTCCAAGAGCTGTGCTTCCAAGCCCTTTCCCAGCATTCTATTCCTAGATCAGGTATAAAAATCTAGGCTCTGTATTTAAGCTGGAGAGGGAATAAAGAGTAACTGTCAAAACACTTACTCCACTGAGGCCCCACACCACTCACCTCCCCTCTTGAAAGTTATAACCTGCATTGAAATAATCCTTGTTCAAAGTGGAGGGTTTAAATCTGCATTAATGACCTTTGAAAACAGGAGCCTAGGAAGGCCCCTGAGATTCAAGGCCTCTGAGACTTTGCATGTGGAATACATGGACTCCATAAGCCAGGCTACTTCTGGGAAGGACTCGGTGCTAGAAGTGAAGGAATACTCAGCACTTGAGCGTCAGATTCAAATTCAATCATCTCCACATGCTTCACCTACTCCTCCAAGTAACTGCCGGCTCTCTGGGCTTGTGTTCAACTGCCTAATGTAGCATGAGGGGATGGCATCTCTCTGAATCTGAGGCTCTGCCTTGGACGGTTCCCTGCCTCATCCCCACTCCCCCAAATAAGGTATTGTCTCCCATGGGGGCAGAAGCAAGAGAGCGCTATTTTCCTTCCCAGCCTTTTATTTAAATATTAGAATATGCAAATATATGCAAATTGGGCATACTCTGTGGTGGAAATTCCCACGTATAAATAATAAATCTTCCTCCTATTGCTCAAAAAACAAGAGGAAAGGTAACTGGATTTCTGAAAAGTGCTCCCCCACATCCCCACACCACCTCACCTTCAAATATGAAGATAAATGAGAGTTTGAGAGAATTCATTTTCAACTAGTTGCTCACTCCTAGTTCGTGATTTCAAACACCAGGTAAATCTGTAGCTATGATTTTGTATAGCTGAGTATTGCCTTTGCCTCCCATTTATCCTTTTAGAATGTAAAGGCTGCCATTTTTGTTGGTATTCAGAGGTCTGCCAATATGCGAATCCAAGCAGTTCAATTATTTTGCCCAACTGGGAAAGTGAGTTATCTAGAAACAAATGGGAATGACAGATTAAAAAGCTATCCTTGCTAATATTTTCAAATTGGGCTAAAGTTAGTTATACCCTGTTGAGTCCTTCCACTTTGGATGAACAATGCAGCAAGCATGGCGAGACATCTTGCTTGGGCCTCTAATCTTAGCTATGACATTTCCTGTCTCATGTTCTACCATCAATAGTGACCTACTTGCTATACCATGTGATTTTCCAACTGGGGCTTTTGATGCTCACACATGGGAAACACAATTATTTTTATATTTAGCACAAAGTGTAGCCATGAAACATTTCAAATGACTTCCAGTTCAAGATAGCCACATTAATCTTATTTGGTGGTAATCTTTCCTGCTTTGTCATTTAGAAACATAATAGCTGTGACATGTTAAAAACAAAGCTATCACTTTTTTTTTTAAAGCAAACTGTGCAAATGCTACATTCTGTCAGTATCCAATAAACTCAAAACTATCAGAAAGTAAAAGAATCATGTCCTAGTTACTTATCTTGTTCCAAGAACTGGAAACAAATGGATTTTGTTGAAAGTGATAGGAAACAACACTGCTGGTGTTACTGGGCTTTGAAATCTTAAGAATAATGAAAATAACTCATTAGTTCTAATAAAAGAGTAGACAGAAGCTGGCATTCAGAAAATGGAATAGAAGGGTACAAAAGATAAAACCACAGGATTTATTAGGTAAAACTACAGTCAAAACTAAAAAGTCACCAAAACACAATGTATAATAAGATTAAGAATATCTAACAAGGGGACGCCTGGGTGGCTCAGTTGGTTGGACGACTGCTTTCGGCTCAGGTCATGATCCCAGGGTCCTGGGATCGAGCCCCGCATTGGGCTCTCTGCTCAGTGGGGAGCCTGCTTCCTCCTCTCTCTCTCTCTGCCTACTTGTGATCTCTGTCTGTCAAATAAATAAATAAAATCTTAAAAAAAAAGAGAGAGCCATCTCTACAAATTTATGCCTGTATGTATGCATGTAACCTAACAAATGACTGTTCACAATTTTAAGTCTTGCTAACTGATCCACGAACCTTTGTTCAAAGAAATGAACAAAGCATCTAACACTCTAGTGAAGAGTACTCATTTCACGTCACTTGTGAATAAGCAAACTCCCAAAACTTAACCCAGTCTCCAAAACAGATGCCAGGAGTCTACATACATGGATTTCAGTGAGTCTCCTAAACTCTGTGGCTACACCAGTTCGAAAGCAGCTGCTTTTGTGAATCATAAAGGACCTTTCACAGCACAGTGTGTTCACACACGGAAAAGCACATGTTCTACTTTGCCTCTGCCAAAGAAGCTTCATTGTCACCCCCCTCCCAAGTACTTGGGAAATATTCCAGCAATATGTGTGTACCCATTATGGATTCGTTCTCATTGCTACTGCTTTTGCTATACATTTTCTATAACCTCATGCTGTTTCCCACCCACACAGCTTAGAAAGCGGAAAAAAAAGAGAAAGAAAGAAACAAAGCCTTTGTCAAGTCATAAAAGGGCCAATCTACTGTATATGAAAACTACTGTCAAAGACAGTCTCTCAAGAGTTTATGTAGACCATGCACCCGCCTATTTTAAATAAAAATAATATGTTGACCCAGCCCTTTGATTACTCATCTGCTTGTCACCTGGGTCCTGATGGGCTCTTACCCAACTACACACCCAAATCTACCCAGGTTGTGAAGTGAGGAAGAAAGGGGTCCTCCCCAGGACACACAGGGGAAAAGCACCATGTGAACAACATCAAAATATCCTCTTTCTTTTCTTCCCCCTTCAGTTTTTTCTGACTTGTCTCTGATGCAAAACATAAAGACAGTCTGGAAGAACTAGATTAAAAATTACTGTCAAATATAGATGTATTTCTACTCACCATAAAATTTCGATCTGCTTCTGGAAGTCTGATACAGGGAGTTTAGCTGCAAAGTGTATTTCATAGTAACTACTCTAACAGGTTTTAGTGATAGCAGGAAGCCGAGAAGGCAGAAAACAGAGCCCAGTGGGTTTAGACTGATATCCTATACAGAAAGAGATGCCATGGTTGGTGAGGTCACCTGGGGAAAGATCTGGAAAAGGTGAGCAGATCAGAGGGGCGTGTCATGTTCCTGTCAAAGGGGGAAATGGTGATTTATTTGGTTGAGTGGTAAAGTCGCACTGGAAGCCTCAGAAAACAATGGTTCACAATGTATTTAGCAAATGACACAGCAGCCCACAGAACAACAGGGCAAGGAAAACACAAAAGCACATATTTTAGTTGAGAAGGTCCTGAGCTGAAAGCCAGAGAGAAGGTACTTCGGGAAGGCACTGCTTCACTTCTGTCAATCCCTTCCAAATTAACATGGGAGGTAAAGCTATTTTTCAATTTGCACCTTCATAATTACTTCAGAATAATTAAGAACACAGTTCTAGGAATAAATTATTTTGGTAGATACATGAGTTCAAATGAAAAATTATGTGTAAGCAGAGAAAACAATTTTGTTTAAGTAAATTTGCCACTGCAAATTATCATGCAATTATAATTCTTCCAATTTACAATTAAGCTTTATATGTCTACCTTCAGTTTTTAAGGGTTTGTGCCTAACATTAAAGGAGCTGGCATCCTTAAAACATCCTTAAAGTAATCAGCATAAAAACTGTAGCTAAGAATATTACTCAAATTTTCTTCTTCTACCAAGCTCTCTTAAAACCTTTATGTAATACTACTATGGCACGTCTCCCTTTTCCCCCAAAGAATTCTGATATCTATCTCTTACTTTGCCCTCAGAGAGACAAAGAAAAGTAGGCTTTGTTCAGTTTCCAGATTTTATAGGAGAAAAATCTAAAGTGTATGTACTCAGCTCAATGGCAACTGTCATCCTCCTTTAGTCCTCGTGTGGAGAAAAAGGCAGCCTGTGGATTATCAGAGATCAAAACATCTAAATAACTCCATTAACTTAGTCACTTGATTTTTTCATTCATTTTACAAATACAGCGAGGGTCTCTGTCCTCATGGAACTTTATATTCTAGAAGGAACAAACAAAAACAAGTAGACAGGCAGGTAAGTTATACAAGATTATGGCAAGTACCATAGAGGAAAAAGGAGAATGGAGCAAAGACAGAGGATGGGGGAAGGCTCCCCTCAGTAGATCAGAGGATGGGGGAAGGGAGGGGACTGTGAAGGGGAGCCCTGAAGGGAAAGAATGGAGCCACAGGAGCTAAGGATGTGTGATCCAAGTAGAGGGCGCAGCAGCTGCAGAGAGTCACAGGTGAGAATGAGACCAGCTTATGTGGTTGGAAAACTAGTGAGGGTAAAGGGGTAAGTAATGAGGTCACAAAGATGGGGAGAGGCCCAGCATGCAGGCAAGGGTAGTCTTGGGACTGTCTTCCAAGGTAAAGAGAAGTCATGGAGAGGAGGGAAGGGACCCGGGCAGATGAACCTAAGTTTAAATCCTACCTTAACCACTCAGTAGCTAAGTGAGCTCAGCAAATGACTAGCTCCTCTTGGATGCTGAATTCCTAATTTATAAAAGGGCACTCAATAAATCACAGCCAGTTATAATCATTGGTAATTATCATTATTGTTAATGCTATGATATGTAAATAAGGTTAATAAAAAATGTTTACATTCAAGTGGACAAATACTGCAAAATAATATATCCAAAATATAGAATTGAGAAACTGGCAAATTGTTTTAATCTTTTTTATTCAGTAAAGATCATATACTTATTAAGTACAAATAGACATAAATTAGTACATTTGAATTCATTAGGGTTTATTGTGATTCTAATCACAATAATTATTGATCTTGGCTTGATTTCTCTGGCCTTAATTAGTCTGCATTGTGGCTTTGCTCTCCCTGTCAACCTAGCCTAGCCATTTTGTGTCCAGAAATGTATAGCATTTCAATGGTACCTCCAGCTACACAGTAGTCATCCAGGGAATTTCAGAGTTACTTTCCAAGTCATGATGTATAGTAGACACTTACATTTATTGCCATCATCTATTACCCCTTCACTCCCAACACACACTCCTTTTACTAACAGAATCCTAATTTTGTTCAAATTCACCTCTCCCTTCCCTCAAGCAATGATGGAGAACTTCTTGCTAGTGGCCAATTTAGAGATGGAGCATGTGATACTGTTCTGATCAATGAGATAAGAAGACAGGTCTTTTCAGACTTTTCTTAGTACTATTTAATCTCCTTCAAAAAAGGAGACCCTGGTAGAGGGTGGTCCATTTTCTGTGCTCTACATATTGTCATGTCCACGAGTGACATCTGAGCAACTGCAGCCATCTTGCCAAGAAGATAAGAACCAGTGTTAGAGTGAAGTGGTCCCTAAGGATGACAATGGAAGAGAGATGAAAGGAACCCATATCCTTGATGATGTAATTGTGCCACTAAATCAACTCATCCTGCTGTCTGCCCTACTCACATGAGATAACAAACTTCCTTATGGTGTAGGTCAATGTGAGTTGGTGTCTTGTGTTGTGTGCAGACGTGGACCACATCTGGCTCATTTCCATTTGGAAACATCACTTGTTTCTTTGTCTCTGGGAAGCTCTAGGAATGGAATGAGGACTTCTGAATCTGGCTCAGCGAGCTCCAAAATTCTGGATGTGGGGTGATATAGCATTTTAATTTATAACACTGGGATAGTCACCTGGAAAATCTCGACGGGAAAACACCCCAGAAATAACAATAGGAAGATGATGCTTTGGTCTAAGTAGCTGGTACCACATAGTCTACCTTTGACTTTCACCTTCCAACCTGCCTAGTTTATATGTTTTTCCCTGAAGACCAAAGTGAGCTTATGCTCCTCACTGGGCTTATGTTCCATAAAGCTTCCAATTCTGAGCCCTGACCCAATTACAAGAATTCCATTAGGGACCTCGTACGACTAGCACAGATCCCAGGCACAGGTCAGATACCAAGGATGCAGAAACAGCCTCACACTCCACTGGGACAAGAGGTTTAAGGGGCAGAAGCACTCCAGAGAAGAGGTGCAATATTATGATTTATAATCAGGAGACAGACCTGCCTAGAAAGGAAGGGGGAAATATCACAAGCATAATAGGACATTTGGCTATTTTTGTTTCAGCTATGCAGAGTTATTTTAAAATTGAAAATACTAGGGACCAGTAAAATAAAATATCCATCTTACCAAAAGAGCATAGCTGCTAACTGACCATAGAGGGAAAGGTCGCAGTGTGATTACTGCTGGCAGAGTTGCTGGTGGGGTGGGGAATGAGGTAAAATAGAAGATCGCATAAATGTGTAATGGTTCACAATAAGCAAAAAGCAGTATGGCTTGAAACTGAATTAGCTATTCCAGTCTAATAAGTATTTTTCCTATAAGAAAATTATGGAATTATAAATTTAGCCCATTAAGGGAGAACAGAAATTATAAGGCACATAAATTTCATAATTTTGTACAGTATTTGAGAAACATTACTTATCAAATGGGGTAGACATTATAACTGGTGAAAATTTGCTAAGAGACCATAATTAAGACAGAATAGCAAATGGTGCCTTAGCTCTTGAAAGGGTCACTATCAGGATTCCACTTAACATCTTCATTACTGATCTGCTGCGAAAATGGAAATACATTCAATGTAAGGATGGTGTCTAATTGTGAGATGCTGTCAAGGGCTGGAAAGTGGTAGAAAAATATCTACAGCTGTGAGAAACAACACAACATAAGTAGGTAAACCAGACTAAACCATCTGAAACACCAAAAAATAAAAATTAAGTAAATAAATGAAGGAGAGCTACCTGAAACTCACTGGCCAGAGTTCTGAAGGGAAAGGAAAAAGTGACATTGGTTGATGTTAGCTAGAAGGCAATGAATGACCCAGCCTCAAAAGAAAAATAGAACAGATTAGGAACTTATCAGCAAACGATGCATCACTTTACATGGTCTACCTGTAAAGATATCAGGGGGACCCTGCTCTTCTTTTCCCTATTCAACATATACCTGTTGGGGTATTTGTAGAAAGATTCATCATCTCCTTGGTTGTCATGAATATGTATGTCTCTTGCTAGCAGAGGTTTGTGATTTGTTTCTTAATGATATAAAAAATGAGCAGAGGGCAGTAAGAGTGATTAGGTAAGGGGGGAGGGTGTCACTGGTTGGTAAAAAACAGGTTTTGTGAGGCTAATTCCATCTGTGCTGTGTTTAGAGTGTGTAACTGGGATCTTCTCTTTAGCATTGGAAAAACATACTGGCATGCTCTAGGAAAGTCTTTTGAAAATGGTAAAAAATATGATTAACTCCTGCAGGGAAAAGATTAGTGGGAACATTGATTCTATAGTTCTTACCTGAAAGGAAGGGAAACAGAATGTTAAAGAGAGGAAAACATGAGTGGGGAGTAGGACTACATGAAGGAGAAAAGTTCAAATCAGGGAATCTTAAGGCTGAGCACTTCCTGGCTGTGAGAACCTCAGTGTATGTAACATATTCACAGAGTGGAAAAGGAAGATTTGCTATATGGGATGCTAAAATGTGTATCTGAGAAAATGCCAAAGAAAGGCAGCACAGGGAGAACTTCCACTGGTCGTAGGGATGGAAATGGGCTCCACAGACGTCTGCCGCACAGCTGGTGGACACCCCCCCCCACACACACATCCTCCTAGCTCCCAGCACCCAGATGAAAGCAGAAGCCTTGAGACAGGCAGGGGCAAGTGCTCCTCACTTGCAAGATCCGAAAGAAACCAGTGAGTCCATGACCTCATCTAGGATTGCTCATCTTCTCTGATGCCTTGAACATCTAAATAACTTTTAGATGTAATCACTGTTTTCTAATGATATTTTCTTGGCAGGTACAAGAAGAAAGCACCTATGTTCACTGAGGCTTAATCTCCCACATGAGAAAGAAAATAAGGGTGCTTGATCTCTTGCAGTCATTTGAAGTAGGTTAAGTTCTAACATAAAAGGACCATCCTAAAGGCCCTGACCTCAGGCAGTTATGCTTAGTTTGGCTGCTCATAAACTCCACCTGGACACATGGTCTATGCAGAAGCTTAGTTAGCCACTCAGAGGAAGAACTGAGGTGAGAACTTACCTAAGCCATCAGATGACATCATGTATACAACTGTATGGGGGATGCTTCTTGAATGAAAGATTTAGAGATGAAAAATATTATAAAAGTTCATCTTTGAAATTAAAAATCTGTTGAAATTTTATTATTATTATTATTATTTTTTTAAACACACTTTTTTTTTTAAGATTTTATTTATTTATTTGACAGACAGATAACAAGTAGAGAGGCAGGTAGAAAAAGAGGAGGAAGCAGGCTCCCACTGAGCAGAGAGCCTGCTGCGGGGCTCGATCCCACGACCCTGGGATTATGACCTGAGACGAAGACAGAGGCTTTAGCCCACTGAGCCACCCAGGCACCCCTATTATTATTATTTTTAAAGCATCACTCTCAAATGTCGAGTTTCCCTATTATGCTCAGTTTTGGTTATCTGAGGCCTGTCGGCCCAGCAACCATCTTGTTTCTCCATGGCCCCCAGACCTCCCAACCTCCCACAGCCAAAATTAGCTAGTTGGCTGCCCAGGACAGCCAAAAAAGCCAGTACATTTGAGACTTCCAAAGATATGCAACTCAGGCTGCCCCAAGCCTCAAAGTGGGGCCCATGAGTTAGATGCCTATTCAAGATAGGATACAAGGAGTAAGAGAACAAAAAGGAATCAGGGGACATGGCCAGAATAATGGAGGAGTGGGTGGAGTTGGAGACATTTCTGAAGACATCACAAGAGGAGGCAAGGCAGGAATGGAGTAGAGGGGAACTATGAAGATGAAAGATCGGGAATGGATGACAATTACATGAAGCCCCGAGACGGGGGGGCTAGAGCCAGAAGTCTGTCACTAGGATTCAGTTATCAATCAACTCATATCAATCAACTACCATTTCAGCTGGTGGTGAGTATCCTTGTGCACATCCTTTGAAGGTCTTGCAAGCGTTGTAATTCTTTGTAGCCTCTAGTGCACCTAGCAACTATTTCTTACATACCCTTTCTTGAGAAGATCCAAGATGAGAGGTATGGGCCCTGCCTGGGGCTCCCAGTCAGGAGTGGATGGGGTTACAAGAGATGGTTCTGCTGACAGTGTACAACCAGCCCAAAGAGAGACATGGAAAAGCTTCCCAAAGGCGCTAATACTTGAACTGCATTTGGAGTTAGTTAAGTAGAAAAGAGGTACTACCTATGATAGGTACTCAGTTACTGTTTGTTCATTAATTTTGATTTGTATTGGTTACCTGGAAAATTGTTCAAGGACTAGGAGCTAGTTCTTATCACCACTGTTTTTTTTTTTTTTTAAGATCTTATTTATTTATTTGTCAGAAATAAAAAGCACACAAGCAGGTAGAGGAGGAGGGAGAAGCAGGGTCCTCTCTGAGCAGAAAGCCCGATGCAGGGTTTGATCCCAGGAACCTGGGATCATGACCTGAGCTGAAGGCAGAAGCTTAACTAACCGAGCCACCCAGGTGCCCCAACACCACTGTTTTTATTACTGTCAATGAAACAGATAAATCTATCCATTTTAGTGTCTAAGGATATAACCCGAAAAAATACTATACCTTACCTTTGGCTGAGATGGGGAGTGCACTTATAATTTTTCTAATTATGAGGCATCTTCTTGTTCTACTTATCTAATAGGAAAAAGTTTTAAAAGCTTTTGAAAAGATCACATTTTGCTCACTTGAAATATGTCTGTATATTTTAGCATAAAATATACTTGGCAGCTGCTAACATAATCGGATGGCTACGCCTTGCAAAAACTTGATTTCTTTTTAATCAAATTTTTAGAACCATACTGGGTTTCTTGCCAGTGCTACAATAGTGAGCAATAAATACATCATTAGATCAATGGCATTCTGATGATGGATCACTCCAAAGATACTTTCAGCCAAAAAAAATAAGCCCATAGTCTCACTGTGCAAAGATTCATAAAATATTGTTTAAAACATAGATACTCAGTTAATATAACAGGGAAGAAAACATTGCAAAACAGAACATGACGGCCTGGGTTTATAATGTAGCAATATTGATCATGGATTTTCCTAAGTACTCTAGAGCAGCCACAAGGTTATATATGCCTCTGATTAGACCCAGAGATAAGAAGGGGAAAGTTATAAAAAAGGAAACTAACCAGAGGAAGGCCTGTTGCTATAATAAATTATTTAAAGCAAGCAGGGCAAGCGGGTTGTGAAGACAATATAAAACAGAATCCAATGCCCCCAAGAAACCCCAAACCATCAGCACCTCTATAAATTTCTTACCACTCTGTCTGGGATTTAACTGGTGGTGCTTCTTTTCCACCACTCTCCCCAACCCATCCAACCCTAAGCCTTCACATTTTGTCAGTTCCTTTCTCAGAGCTTAACATTTGTTTTTCTTCTGTAACCAGGGATGCTGTCTTCAGTTATATTTCTCAGCTTGTATCTAAAGAGTGTCTGCAAGGCCACAGACGAGTGCATCTGTCACTTCATTCATCTGGATCTTAAATTTCCCATGGAAACTATAAGCTTGGAATACCTAATATGACACACTTATCAACATGACTTTCATAGTCTTCTCCTTTTCTTTTTCTTCTTATTGTTGTTGTAGTTAAATCCACAAAGCTCAGGCTAGGGTAAAACTTCTGGAGCTCAGTGACTGTTCCATATTAGAGGATGTGACTAGGCCCCAAATACTATGAAGTGAAGGTAGAAGCCTGATTAAGGGCATGTTGGAAGAAAAATAGTCAAAATGGCTAAAATTTTAGTGTTAGGAGATGTTCAAGGAGTAGACTGACTTGAAAAGTAAATATTTTATAGGTAGATTTTTGCCATGGAAATAGGGGTGGAGAAAGAAGGGTAGAAAACTAGAAAAGAAAAGCCTTTGTCAAATTCCTTTGATCAAAGAATTTTGTCAAGACTATGCCATGGCCAAAAAAAAAAAAAAAAAAATGTTGCTTAGAAACTTGCAGTGACCCATGGCCCAGTTTCAAGAAAAGTAGCATTCTACCATAGTTTTTTAAGTAGGCACACAAATCCCATTGTACAGTCAGGGGCTATGATTATACGTTAGGCTTTTAAAATTTTCTAGGTCCATTCATCATGCAGAATCTGGGCAAATGAAATATAAACAACTCTATTCTGCCATTATAAAAACATTACTAGCAGCATAATAGGACTCAATAGGCAACATGGTACAGGTCTAAAATATGAGTCCAAAGAATTCTACATATAGGCTTTCCTGCCATTGTGCTCTGTGACCGTTAGCAAATTATTTGCCATTCTGGGTCAAGCCTGGCTGGTTAAGGTTAGGGTCATTGAACCAATGATCATAAATGGGGGTAAACTTTATAAAGAAAACTATTTGAAGGTCACATTTAATATAAATATAAATTTGAAGAAAGAGGTAAAGAAATTATAGATGATATGAATGACTAAGCATAATTCTATCATGTCACCAGGATGCTAAATAAAGATAATTCAAATGCAAGGCCAATTTCTCAGTTATTGGTGTTATCTTTGAATGTGAAAGACAGGACCTAAATATTATCATTCTTTTGTGGCTGCTGTTTGCTCATCTGTAACAAAGTAGGAAAAGAATCATTGTATTCAAAGGATTGTTAAGATAAGTGACCTATAAACATGCCTGCCAAGTGCTCCTTAAAACAGAAATTGCTCCGTGAAAGTCCCAGTAATGATCCAGCAGCCTGGAACAATCCAAGTTCAGTGTCCCAGCCTCTCCACGTCTTTTTGTCATCAGGCAAGTAAATATTCCAGACACTTCTGACCTCTGAGAAGTCATTAGTTTTTTTTTTAAGTACACGGATGGTAGAAAGGGGGAATGGGAACAACTTCTTCTGATAGATCCTTTTTCATTAAAACCTTATCAAGAAATTTTAAATTGAGAATTATGCCAGTCTGAAATGGGAAAATAGACCCCAAATGTCAGTATCCAACTATAAATAAAAACTGACAGGCAATAATTAATAAGTCCAAATTCCCACTGATTTAAATAGAGAAGAAGCAATCAATTTTCAACCCATCTCTCCATGATGCTGAAAGGTCCATCTATCTAATTAATTGGACAGCTCAAAATACTTCTAAGATGAGTTGCAGAAAATGGGAACACCCAGGTCTTGGGATAGTTGGCCCAGGACACTTTCCTGACCAAGAGGCAAATCAGCTACAGCTTCTCAAGGAGATCCTTGATCTTGGGTAAATCTCTACTAGTCCTGCTGAGGTTCTAATCTCTAAGCCTGGAATGGCTTTGGAGTCAAAAGGGGCTCCTGAGGACTAAGATTCTTCTATTCTCCAGGGAGAAATGTCCAACCATATGAGTTATGACTGGCAAAGTCACCTCAGAGCATCCCAGAAACCCACTGGACTTGGAATACACAATGGAGGGACTAAGACTGGGGAGGTCTCAAAGTACCTTGCGCCTCCAGAGAGACTTCCTTAGAATTGGGGCTAACCTGGAACAGGGATAGCTTAGGATTCAAAAAACACTTCTGAACACAGAACCAAAGGTGCCATTGTTGAGGACAGAGTGTTAAGAGTGTTACCTATAAATTTCAAAAGGCTGGTAAATGCCACTTGGAAATACCAGACAAATTACTTGTTAAATTAACCCACAGAATATGATCATTCTTTTATATCGTAAATACCATTTCAATGTTTCTCAAAATATGGTGAAGGGATCCCTAGCATCAGAATCACTTGGGGGATGCCTGTTCAAAACACAGATTACTAAACCCCACCCCAGACTCCTGAATCAAAACCAAGAGAACAGAATCCAGCCCACAAACTGAATTTCTAAGGACCAACACAGTTGATTCCAACGATCCATATCAAGGCAGGAGAATTATTCTGTCTTTTAGTCCATCAGAAATTTAAAGACACTCACAGATTAGGGAAATGTGTATTTCCCCCAAAATGTTTTAAGTACCATAAAAATGAAAACAATATTTCTTGTGATGAGTTCTTGAGAACCATTCCAGTTTATTCTGCCCACATATAATAAATAATAAACACCATTATTAAAATGTAATTATGAGCATAAAATAATTGGGAAAAATATCAACTATGCTTCTCAAAAATATTGCCTTTATTTTGTCACCACAAGTAATTATGTTATTAAAAGAATTTATAGTTTTTTTAAGTATCAGTCACTTGGTTGCAGGAACTTATTAAGCTGTTATACTCCTCCCCATACCCTTTTAGTCATCAGAATTTTTGTAATAAAGGTTTTTTATTATTTCTTAAACTATAAATTGTGAACCATTGCAACTAGTGATTAGGCTGAACGTGAATTTATATCCAGGTTATAAATTCCTAAAAACATGTTTCATTAGAATTACTAAGGCAGTCTCAACTCTAGTAGATTAAATAGCCCCTGCGATAAAGCTCTGTTTACTTCTATTTAGGATTTTTTTGGGGGGAGGGTGCAAAACAATTCAGTTTTAATGCATTCTCTTAAGAAGCAAAAGAAAACAGTTTCTGATATACATGCTATTGCAAAGCAGTAAACCAGTGTTGCATGGTAATGTGACAAGGACCACATTTCTTTTCTAGAGGAATTTTATTTTTTTCTCTTATAAACTCCCTTTCCCCAAACTATGGGTATAATTATTTCACGAAACGTAGTTTGCCATTCCTGAAGAGTCAAATACTCTATTTCTTTCTCACCAAAAATCACAAGTTTAGGCAGAATACTGAATGAAAATAGAACTTGAGAGGCAGTCTTTGTTTGTAGCATGTTGTTCCTACTAAGGGTCGCCCCCCTGCCCATGCTCCACACTAGTGCTCCAACTGAAGTGACTCAAGTGTACATGTTATGTTTTAACAGATGGGCCGGCTGGCGGCTGCTAGGCTGTAAAACAGGAACTCAGAATTTGCACCAGAGTGGTATTGAACTAAGTGCTCATAAAGTTCATGGACATATACACTGACCTAGACAGACCAGGCAGATTCAGACATGCATACACACATGCTCATCATACACTCCAGAGATCGGAGGGTCTATCTCTCCAACCAGAACAAGTTCAAGGCTGTTTCCCCCTCCATATATTTCTATCTTATACACCAATCAATTTTACACACACACACGCACACACACGCACACGCACATCTACATATGCATAAAGCATGAATAGTCATATCTTTCAATTCTCATACTTTCAAAGATGAAAACATTCCCAAATTGTGTACCTAAGTCTCTAGGACATTCAGTAAGCTCTTATTCACATCCAATAAAAATTACAAGAAAATATTATATTTAATTATATTGAGTCCACACATAATATAAACTACATGTATGTAACTGCCCTCAGAAAAGCCAGCTGCTTTGACCCCTTATCATTATGACAGAGAGAGGAAAAATATCCCAGACTGGTCACAGATGAAGTGTCAGGTTTAACCTTGAATCCTGTGTTGTCAGTTCCTGTCACAACTTCATCACTTGAACACCAACCGACCAGCCTGGTGGTCCCTTTCAGGGTCTAGTCTAGGATTCTCCCGGGCTTCCTGCACTGGGACAGACAGCAGCTCGCCCTGGTCTTAATGAAGTCCTTCGAACACACCTTGATGGTGATACAGAGGTCCAAGAAGCTCATGAGGGATGTGGATACAAGTGCTAATAGAAAGTAATTACTTTACAAAGTTTAATATCCGTGCTGTCAATGCCTTTCAGTAACTGCAAAGCACTGAAGCCCCGGCTACAGAACCTAGCTGGTCACTTAAGTTCTCTGACCGCTGAACACCCACCCCGAAGACGATGGTCGCTAGCTCAGGCTAGCTCAGATGGTAGCTAGCTCAGACACCTCCGCCGGGTCGCCGCACCGTCTCCGGCGTGGGTAAATTTTCCAGAAGCCGGTCCTCAAGCCACGTAGGAACTGTTGTCCGTACACGACTGGGCACGGAGGCCGCCCCCAGCGCGCGTGTCACCGCCGCAGAGGGCCAGGGGACGCGTCCCTAGGCCCCCCTAATGATGGCAATTATAACATGCCAAGTTGGTGAGAACGCGGAGCCGCGTCCGGGACCGAGTTGCGACGCTGTGAAACAAGTTCGGGAGTGGGGACACCGGCAAGGAGGAAATTCCGCCTGGCCCTGACCTCCCCACAGCGGCCACGCTCGGACGGACGCACCGACGCCCGCCAAGACCCGTCCAGTGCCCCCGGCTTGCGGAACAGCGCCAAGAGGAGCCGCTCGCCTTGCGCCCGGCCACTCACCCTCCTCGCTGAGTCCGGATCCCAAACCGACGCCCCTGCTGCGGGTCCTGAATCCCAAGTTGCCCCGAACCAGCGACTGCTCTCGTTCTAGAGAACCCTGCACACCGGTTCGGGCGGGCACCTCCGAGAGAGCACGACAAGCCCGGCGGGCGCCCCGGCTCAGCGGCCGCCCGGAACGCGTTGACAATTCATGGACCTGCTCAGCGAATGAGGCGGACCGCGGGGCTGAGGCTACCGGGCTCCGGAGGGAGGCGGGGCCGCGCGGCGGGCGAGGCGGAGCCAGCCCCTGGGTCGGCCCCGCCGGGGCGGGGCGCCTTTAACCTGTGACTGGCGGAGCCTGCAGCCAATCGCGATGACCTCAGGAATCCGGGCGGCCGCTGGCTGGGCCGAGCGTCCCGCTCCGCCCCGCCGCCGCCGTCCAATCCGTCGCTGCCGAGGCCTGGCGCGGAGACGCGCCGGCGGCAGATAAGTTGGCTGCGGTGGGCAGCCTGGGCTGCAGACTGGCGCTGTGGGGGCAGCCGTGCGGGGATTCGGGCGTATTGGGAGGGAAGTGGTGGCCCCAAGAGACCCTGTCTGAGAGAGGCTTGGGGCCACCCAGACCCCTAGGGGTCGCGGCGTATCGGCAAGCTGTGGAGGGAGAAGCCCAGCCGCGGCGCGAACAGACTCCGGGTCGACAACGCCCACACCTGGCGTCCGCGGGAGGCGCCGAACTTGGCCCCGAGGGAGCCCCAGCACTCGGAAGAAACCGAGACCCAAAGAGGGTGAGTCCCGGGCCGCACCACCCAGTCACCGTCGGAGGCCCGGGCCCGAAACTGGAGCTCCAGGCTGTCTGGAAGAGGTTCTGGTTGCGGATTGGTGGTTCTCTCCGAAATGAAACTCGGACTCCGCGGACCTCCTGGAAAGTTCTTACACGTCCCCTCCTCAGCCCTGCTTTCTTACCGCCAGCAACAGGGAACCTGACCAAGCGCCTAGGCTCCCTTCCCAACCCATAGCGCCTGAGTCACTTGACAGAACCGGGGCGGGAGGGCAAAAGGGAGGCTCGGGTGCTAGACGGCAGCGGAGCCCCCCCAGACCCTACCTGGGGTCGGTCTGCCCCGTGTGTAGGCAGCCGCAGCGCGGCTCCTCCTGCTGCTCTCTCCTGAGAGGAGGAGGGCCCGGAACGCTCCTCCTCGCGGGCAGGAACGCCTCGGAGCGAGCCACGTGGGTCCCACGGTGTACGCTCACGGCCCCTGCCCCTTCCGAAGTCCTTGCATCGAGCTCAGGGACCTCCCTAGCGGCGGGCACTGGAGGAGCCTGAGCTCCCTAGGCCAGTCGCAGCTGAAGCAGGCCCTGTGGGCTCTGGCCGGCCGCGCCACTGCGGCTCCTTTTGTGGGCGGATAGGTTCTTTAGCCTGTTTTTACGCCCGGACCTTGGCCACAGCATACACACATATGGAGCTGTGGGTGTAACAAGCCAAAAAGCAAAGGGTTGGGTGTTGCTTTCAGGTTGAGGCCTAGAATGTTATCAGGCTCCAGACAGTAGCTTTGGGTGGATAGCGGCCTCTGTTGTACCTGGAACTGCGCCTTCCATAAGTAGGCACTCAAACCATGTTAGTCAGTTCAGCAAGGCAGGAAAAGGGTCAGGCTTTCTGGTGCCCCAACACATTCCTCACTGAGCGTTGGCTCCCTCAGATTCAGAAGTCCTGAAGGTTTCAGTTTCTCATGTGTGAGGGACTACGGACTTTTACAGGTGTTATTTCAGTGGCAGCTTGGCCCTCCTAAGGACATCCTAAGGACCTCCTTAGCTCTCACGAGCAATTTCTGATGAGAATCCCTGGCAAGAAGGAATGCAAAAGGGCTATAGCTGAAAAGGAGTGAAATGGGAAGGCTACAGCTCAGAGGTGAGCTTGGGCCTAGTTTGGGTTTCAAGTGGTGGCTCCTCAGCTTCCCTTCTCAGTGGGGAAAGGTCCATAAGGCAGGCTGTCAGGCAAGAAAATCAGGGTCTGGACAGTCCTTAGTAGGCCCTGAAAATTGACTTGTGATGCACAAATTGCATGTATTTAAACACCTCATTTAGTGGATCAAAAGACAGGTACAGACAAGGGAGCCCATTCCATTCAGTTTAAACAGTTGCTTACCATGCTGCTTTGTGTCTTGAGAGAATGGCATTTGCCCACAAGAAATTAGCTGTAGACCACCTGAATGGGATACACACCAGGTCTCTGCCTAGGTTGGGATGGGAAGATCATGGGAAAAATGTCTTTCCTTGGATCCTTTTTTCCCCCCACTCCCGGATAGTTTGCCAACAGTGTTTATCATATTAACACCCTGTGAAGGTTTTTCACAGATGCTAGTGATTATTTTAAAAATCACCTTGGTAATAGGAGGCAAACATCGGCTGTTGACTGTACTTGCTGTAGTATTTATGTTAGATGATGAAAAAAGGAAATAGGAAATTTCTTTTTATGAAATAAGTTAGAACTAGATGAGAAACTTCTGTTTCCTGATTTCCAGGGTTTTCCGTCTGTTTGTTTCATACAGATGTGATTATCCATGGGTTCTTAGACAAGTAACTGGTCTCATTTTCTTTTATAGAATGGATGACATGTAAGAGCACGTCTACACTCATTCACATTTTCATTACCGTCTTCTGTTTTAATTGGTATTTGACAAAAGTTTATCACTCTGGCACAGATTTATTCCTTTGGCTGTCATTCTCCCAATGATCTCTTGAATTTCAGCCATCTCCATATTTTACAAGAGAAAAGGAGATCTATTACTTGTGTAAGAACTCATTATAGTCCTATCTGTATGAAACAAACAGAAAACCATGGAAATCTGGACACAGAAGTCACCTCTTTAGTACTAACCTGTTTCCCTGAAGAAAATTTCTTTCCCTCAAAGGGATGAGGAAGTGGAATGGCTTGGGAATGAAAAGATTGACATGAGACCGTGGAAGCAGGGCTGGTGGTGTGGGTGGTGTGTGGTGGTGGTGTGGGTGGTGAGCAAATTTGCCTTCAGGCACTGTCACCCATCTCTGACACAAACAATATTTTGGAACCTTCTAAATTTCAAAAGGGTATGACTGATAGGAGCTATGGGTTCTAATCTGAGCTCCAAGTGCTGCTGGCAATCAGTTAACCTCCATTTACTCTTGCTTCCTTGCCATAAAACCACAGTAGCAGAATTGGGTTACTCTGTTTAGCTGCTTAAGGGGGACGCAGTGACAGTGGTTACAAAGCACTGTAAATGCATGACATTTATAACAGTAGTCACTGTTGAAAAGAACAAAATGATGTTGATATAGGAAAATAGTATGGACAGAACAATTCCTCTCTACACTTGGAATTTCTACTCATTTTAATCTCACTGGATTATGGTCCTTTCATTCTTTAAATGGAAGTGAGGAAAAAGGGCCCTCACAATCCTTGTTCTTTGATTACCAAATGTTTCTGGAAGCTTTGCATAAGTTAATGCTATTTTTCCCCTCTTTTTCCATTTCCACTACCTCTCTCAACATGTATTCATTTTGAAAATTATTCAGAATTTGAACAGGCTGAGCTAAAGCACCTTAGCAAAGAAATGCAATCGGAAGCAGCAGATTCTAATACCAGCTATGCTGTAGGTTCATTCTGAGACTATGGGCAAGCCATTAACCTTCCCATACTGGAGTTTCCCAACTATGAAACTGCAGCAATACTTCTGATTAATCTCACAGAGAGGAGAGAAAACTCATGATAAGGCTTTTTGAAATATTAATTGCCATGTAGAGGACAAAATATCACGTAGGCGATTTTGCAAACTCAAGTATGGTGCTAGTTTGTACACCACAACTAGGAGATGTTTTGTAACAGGGATTGCTCTGGCACAACGTCTGTAGCCAGGGTGCTACCACCCACAAAACAGTGATGTCTCATGCATTTAAGTGACAGTGCAGGTGCCTCCTGTGAGTGTTACTGCCACAGGTCCAACCAAGTAAAAATGTGGTCACAGAAATGCATGAGAAAGGGAAGCCTCCATTCTACAAAAACATGGGATTTCCTCAGATGTGCCCTGGAAGAAAAACTACACTGAACTTCTTAAAAATGTCACTGTGAGTACAAGTCTGATGAAAGACTAACGTGGTCTTGGGAAAATGGCCTGATAGATAAAACTACACACATTGGTCAAAGGGTCACTATAAGAGATTTAAAAATACTCTTAATTTTAAAACTTTGTAACAGAATAAATAACACTGAGGAATTTGGAAAGGGAAGGTCATATATTCAAGGGAGGGAAAATAGACTCCCAGCCCTTAGAACAGTAGAGTGTTCTAAGAAGTAGGACAGAGAATATGGGCTCTAGAAACACAAAAGACTGAAAGTTGGATTTTCTTTCCATTCCTTCCTAAGTTTGAGACCATGGATGAGGTGCTGAGCTTCTCTGAGCCAAATGGAGTGGGGATGAAGGGTGTTGAGTTTTCCTCATTGGTTTTCTATGAATCTCACCTGAGAAACTTTCTGTAACTGTTAGTACAGGGCTAGGCTCATAGTGGGCCATCTGCCAATGACAATTCCTAATGTTTACTGAACACTCACCGTGTGTCCTTCACTGTTCCATGTCTTTTCATCAAATTGCTCACTTGATGCTAACAATCACCCTCTTACGTTGCTACTGTCTCTTCTTCCTCAGAGTTGCTATCTTCTTGGAAGGACCTTTCTAGGATTCAGATCCTGCAGTGGACTTAAAAGTCAGAAGTCTCCTTTAGTAATTTTTTTTTAAACTAACATTGCCTGTTTTCCTGTGGGAAGGGCTAATCCAGTCTTTCGTGGCACCGGGAAATCAGGCTGTACTTGAGCACTTGGTAACACGTACACTACAATAAAGGGAACAAGGGATTCAGAATTGGGGACAAAAAGAGCCACAGGAAACAAGTAGTGCTTCAAAATCCCAAACCGCTTTCCAGGTCTCAGACTGTAATCTCCTCAATTGTGGCTTCTAAACAGTGTGCTCATCATCTGGATTTGAGGTTTAATGGAAGTTAGTTCCCTTGAGGCAGTAGTATGGGAACAGTAACTGGCTAAAGAAGGGAAAAATGAATTATCCCTTAGAAATGAATTGTATCATTAGTTATTATGAATACCCCAAATTATGACAGATTCATGTATAAGTATGCCAGGGAAAAGTAGCCATGAGCTATAATACACACAATCATTTGTTACCCAAGAGAATTTAGGTGCTAATGTGGATGGTTTTGCATCTGTGAAATTCTGAAACCCACAAAGGACTCCAAGATATAAAGCCAAATAAAACATAATACAGAGGGAAATGATTTTGATTATGTAACATTTATACATAGCATGTCATTTTACATTTTCAAATTGCTTTTCAGTCATTGGTTTATTCTTCCCAGCACACCTGGGGAGTACATCCATGCTGTTATCCTCTGTTCACAGCTGAGGCAACTGAGACTGAAGGAGGCAAAGTGTTTTGTCCAAGAACGCAACAGGGGCAGGGTGAGAAATCGTGCATTTATTCAATCATGAGTCTATTCAGCATCTACCCTTGGCAAGGCACCACGGTGTGGAGTGCACAGCAATGGGAACTATATCCGTGGTTTCTGCCTTGTAGGGAGTCTGCTGGGGCACTAAGTGTTTTGTGGATTATGTCTCTAGACAGTAAGGACCAGGGTTTAGAGGAGGAGAAGGTGAGTCCCTCAGGATTCCTGGAAACAGTGGGATTTGTGGTGCTTGAGAGATGGGTAGAGTTTTGGCAGATGGAGGCTAAGGGTGATCAGAATGCCAGAGACCGAGACAGGAATGTGAGCAAATTCAAGGCGTACTGAAGAATGCTTGATTACAGCAGGACAGTTGTCAGCCAAGGGCTGGTGAGGAGAAAGGAGCAGATTTTTTAGCATACTGAATACCTAGCTAAATATATAGATTTTAGCCTGTGGGCAATGGGAGCTCAACTCCTCTCTGACTTCTTCCATTCCCTCATTATTCTAACATGTACTGAGTGCTAATATACGCTTAGTCTCCAGATGTTTTCTCATACCTTGGCTTTTCTAACCTGTGCAGCATTCCAATGAGATACATACTATAATTCCTTCTCAAGTGGATGTGAAAACTAATGCATTTAGAAATTCAGAATTGCCCACCATCATGGAAGTAATAACTGACAGATGTGGAATTTGGAAAACAGCACCTTTGACTTTTTCGTAGGTACTTATGGAAAGAAGGGGTGTGGATTCTGGATACTGTACTCATGATGCCCATCTAACACTGTTCCCTTCACCCTAGTT
Source organism: Lutra lutra (assembly GCF_902655055.1). Lineage (NCBI taxonomy): Eukaryota > Metazoa > Chordata > Mammalia > Carnivora > Mustelidae > Lutra > Lutra lutra. Next base: position 66,948,396 of record NC_062282.1, read on the forward strand.
TGGTGTCTTTCTAGAAATGAAAAGTGAATAGGAGAAAAAGAAAATTTTCTTAACATGTAAGTTGTTTGATTTCTAAAGTCAGTTGTGGGTCAAAAATAAAGATACAGGGTATTTCCCCCTATTTTCTGTGCTCTCCAGCTAACAACAAATATCTGCATTTTGATAACTTTAGTCTTGGGTCTGTAATATATTTGGATCTCAGCTTAGTTTTTCCACTAAGCCAGAATCTCTCTCTGGAGTTGGTCAACTTGGTCTCTAATCCTTTCCCCTTAGCATGCAACCCAACCTGTTTATCATAGTGCCCTGTGAGGTCTCCATCTCAGCTTGAATTTCGCCCATCAAGAAATAGCTTTTCCTCTCCAGATGCAGGCTACTAATTAGCATTTTTACTGTTTAATCATCAGGACTAAAATACAAGTGAGAGAAGTATTATTGTTAATCCAAAAATACTTAGAAAGGAAAAAGATTGCTTATTTAAATCTTCCTATAAAGAAAGAGATGCTCTCAGGAGGTAGGTTTGTACTTAGGTGACATAAAAAGTAAAACTGAAAATTTTAACATTTGTTAATAGGGTGCTTCTCATTGATACGGTTTGTGGAGAGTTTCTTTGGAGAATTCCTGTCCGTGATCAGTCAGAGAAATCTTCCTCTAGAGCAAAATATCTGCTACAAATGAGAGGCCATTGTTGACCCTCTACATGAAGACAAATGGGAAATCACTGAAATGGGGCATTTCAAATTCCCAAATTCAGTGTATAGCATTCTCCTTGTCTCTCAACCCTCTAATGCCTTGTTTGGCTCTGCCCAGATTATATTTTATCACCTAAGCGATAGAGATTCACAAGTAAGTAGTTGAGTGTTTCTCCATGTTTTTTGTTTGTTTGTTTGTTAAAGAAGTTGAAAGAAAGTAAACTTGTAAGGATCATTAAATTTTATATAAGATCTTAAGGAGCCCATGTGAAAGGCATGGAAAACAAGCACTGGACCAGAAAATTGTATCTGATTTCTCCTCTATCTTAAAATGCTGTAAGTTTTTCCTGTGCTTTCAAGGAGAGCAGGAGTCTGGGACAAGGTGGTCTGAGTTTCAGTGAGAAAAGTGAGAAAACTAATCCATGTTATCTTGGCTTCTAGATCTGCAAAGCAGGGATGCTTACCTTGAGAGACAGAGAAAACAAACCTTGGAAAGACTCAGAGGAAATCATACAACTCATTGTAACCATTTGCATCTCTTTACAAAGAAAAAAATCACAATACATACTTCTGGGGATTTTCCATATTGATGGAAGAAAGTGTTCAAGATACCAAAGTGAATCCCACTGAAGGCATGTATTAGCATTAATTTCTCCTAACTATTAAAATGAAGCCTGTGTGGTTCTTTCTCCCCTTAAGATGGTCAACAAAACTGCTGAAACTCTGAAAGAGGATTGATGTAGAAACATGCTAGAATTAACCTTATTTTAAAAACAGTAACTATGAATAATAGAGGACTTTTCCAACCAGTAAGACTCTGTGCACTGAGGCTCTTTGCACAGGAACTTCTGAATTCTGAACAAGGTTTGACAGGATATTGCAGGTAGCAAAATACTGTGTGAGAAGTTAATAACATTTCATCTCAGTGCCTGCTGAAGGCCAATCTAGGATTCCTCAGAAAACCAGCATGTCAGCTGATGACCCTGGGAGTCTTTGTGGGGAGGTTGTTGGTGTTGTCCTGTCTAAAGGACCCAAAGTCGTTGAGTGAGAACATCTCAAGGAACTTTTTGTAGCCTCCACAGTAACCACTACAATATACTATCCACAGATATAAATACTCAATAAAGATTTATTTAATGGAATTTAATTGTTAGCAGGTCCTGAGCTTGACTAAAGCAGACAACTGCTCTTGGGAATACAACCAAACCCAGGAGCTCAAAGAGAATAGAGCATAGTCAAGGTCAAGTGTCCCCAGAAAGGTCATGCTTGTTTAGTTCATAGCTCAGATCAGTTGTGGTGGATATGAAGGCACTAATTCCCATTCAGAGGCACAGATACCACTCATTTGTACATGAATTGGAATATATAATGGGACCTGGCCCTTGAAAGTTTTGTGGCCCTTTCAAAGCCAAAAGGAAAGAGGGAAAACTGTATCTGTTTTCTGATTCCCTTTTCCAAGAAGCTGAAAATACATTGCAAATGAGCCCTTAGTTGTTGTGTGTCACTATTCTTACAAAACCTATCTTTGGTTCCAAGGTTGGGAACTTGTTCTGCCTTGCTTTCTCACTCACCTCCAACTGGGCTAGGTCTCGAAGTCTCATTTTGACCATATATTCTTTCAGCCAGGTGGGAGAGATGAGAAGAGGCTAAATATAGCCGTATAAAAAACAACCAGCCAACTAGAAAGCACCTTCAGGCTTAACATCAACAGTGAGTATGTAGCATTAGCTTCAAGTCGTGTGTGAACAAGCACAAATATTTTCTAAGAATATTTTTCAGAAGAGGGTATTTTTTAGATATAATCTCTAAATTGTATTATAAATGATAAATGGGCAAGTTAACTAACTTTATTTCAGGTATGTTTTACATATATGCTGCCATGATTAGCTCTGTCTTTCTTTGTGACTATAGATTATGTCAGTCAGTTTATTAGTCTTGCTGGAAAGAGAGCATTGCCATACTATGGTATTGGGAAAGGATCTTTGAGATGATGATGAAGGTTGTAGGAAAGGCTCAAGTTTGTTTTGATATTTGTTTCATTTTAAAAGGCTGTGACTAGCACTTCATACCTGTCTAATAAGCATGCATGTAACATTTTTATGTTTGCTGAATGCCTTAAAGTCCCCCATTAGTCTCCACCATACCCCTTGAGGGTGGGTTAGTATTAAAACCAACAGTTTACATTTGAGGAGATTTAAGACACAAAGGGATTATGTGATTTATACAAGGTCACCCAGCATGCAAGCCTAGCTAATAAAAGATGACTGCAAAGCTCTTTCCAAATAAAATTGCCTTATAAACATTAGGTGGTATTAATGGGCATGATCCCAGGATGAGTAAAATACTCTCTAGGAGTAAAGTGCTCATACACACTCTATATGATTAATTCTTTTTAACCTCGGGGCAACTTTTGATGTAGGAATTCTTGAACCTGGCTATGCATCAGAAATGTCTTAATAGTTTTGAGAACATGTGAGCACCTGGGCCCCTACCCAAGCTGAGAAACCATAATCTGGGAGGCGGGACCCAGATAATTTGTATCTTATAAAAGCTCCACAGGGGATTGTGATGCTCAGCCAGGGTGGAGAACCACTATCCTAGACTATAATAACCTCAGACAAGCCAAGAGCAACAAGATACCATGGAGTCAGTTTAGGAGAAAATTCTAGTGTCTTCCAGGCTTCCGTCTACCTAGTTCAAAACTATTATTAGCAAAGGAACTGTGTCCCTGAAAGACTCAACTGTATCCATGTATGGAATTTCAGGAAATAGGGCCGAGATTAAAGTTTATTTAAGAACCATGCATGTGGGGCACCTGGGTGGCTCAGTGGGTTAAAGCCTCTGCCTTTGGCTCGGGTCATGATCCCAGGGTCCTGGGATCAAGCCCCGAATGGGGCTCTCTGCTCGGTGGGGAGCCTGCTTCCTCCTCTCTCCTCTCTCTCTGCCTGCCTCTCCGCCTACTTGTGATCTCTCTCTCTGTGTCAAGTAAATAAATAAAATCTTTAAAAAAAAAAAAAAAGAATGAAAGAACCATGCATGTTTGTTATAATATACCAGGTAAATCTTTGTGTCTTTTCTTGGGTTATTACTGATTCCAGTCTAATATTTTTATTTCGAGTACCTTGAATAACCAACAGTAAAAACTTTAATATTTGCCCATTCACCCATCCATCAGACATTTATTGAATACTTGCCATGTAGAAATTACAGAGTGAACTAATGTTCTTTGTCCATCGGAGTTTATCAATAAGTTGTAAAATAGACTCAGGCCAAATAAACAAAAACCCTATAATAGTAAACCATACATATTGAATGATAAAGCGTATAAGGGCATTATTCATAATAGCTAAAAAGTTGAAAAAACCCAAATGTCGTTAATTGAAAAATGAATAAATAAAAGCTGGTATATCCAAATATCATACTATTATTTAATAATAAATGAAGTACTGATACATGGTAAAACATGGATGATCTCTGAAAAAGGCGAAATGAAAAAAGCCAGCCCCAAAGAACCACATTTTGTGTGATTCCAGTTATATGAAATGTCCTGAATAGGCAAATCTATAGAAAGTAGATTAAGATTGCCTAGGGCTGGGGGAGGGTGAGATGGGGAGGGACTCTTAATGGGTGCTGGGTTTCTTTTTGGGGTGATTAAAAATGTTCAAAAATTGTGGGACACCTAGGTGGTTTAGAAAAGCATCTGTCTTCTGCTCAAGTCATGATCCCCGGGCCCTGGCATCGGACCCCATGTCGGGCTCTCTGCTCAGGGAAGAGCTTGCTTCTCTTTCTCCCTCTGCCTCCCCGCCCCCCATTTGTGCGATGTCTCTTTCTCTTTCTCTTGCATGCGTGCTGTCTCTAAAAAAAGAAAAAAATTAAAAGGTTCTAAAATTGTGATGGATACATAGCTCTGTAACTATACTTTAAAAACCCCATTAAATTGCACACTTTATTTTTTTAAAGATTTTTATTTATTTATTTGACAGACAGAGATCATAAGTAGGCAGAGTGGCAAGCAGAGGGAGAGGAGGAAGCAGGCTTCCTGATGAGCAGAGAGCCCGAAGCAGGGATCCATCCCAGGACCCTGGGATCATGACATGAGCGGAAGGCAGAGGCTTTAACCCACTGAACCACCCAGGCACCCCTAAATTGTACACTTTAAATGGGTGGATTGTGCGGTATGTGAATTTTATCTCAGTAAAGCATAAATATATACATATACATATATCTAGCACTGGACAAACTTGGAGGAGAGAGTGATTGATTAATTTGAGTTGGAAGAAAGGGTGGAGAGTTTTCTGGAGGAAATGTTAGTTGAGACAAAAAAGGTGATTTTGTGAAGAGGGAAGGTTTAGAGATATAATCAAAGTGATGATGCTTTCATGCAAGGGCAGTTTATTGGAATTGATGGGATTTAGGACATATGCATGGTACTAGTACCTGGAAACTAGATGCAGGTCTTTTACTACCATGCTGAATTCTGTAGTTTGGTCCTCGTTTTATAGAGAGCCATGATGGGTTGGTAAGTGGTCTCAACAGGCTCATGATTTGGAAAGATGGGAGATGGGGTTGGGAGGACAATGAGTAGGGGAGACCATTGAGGAGGCTGGGCTTGTGCAACACATAGGCAAGAGATGATGAAGCCTTCAGGTGTGTCAAGAGTATTGAACACTGAAACAAGGATACTGATGAGAGGAAATGCTTAAGAAGTTGAATCTTAAAACTTGGTGGTTTTGGGGAATAGGTAAGAAGTCACAGGATATATACAGCACAGTATTTTAGAACATACAAGGGTCTGGGTGCTTTTTTCTTATTTAGAATCAATGCAAAAACTATGGTTGAAATAACACTACCCACACAGATTATTCTCTAACAACTTGCCAACAAGAGTTCCGATTACAGAGACTCGTATTTCTTAACAAAGGAATGTATATTGTGAGTAAAAGGATGGATTGAAGAGAGAAATGCTATCCACCCATTTTTTTAAGCTCTTTGGAATCAGACCCTCCCTTGTTGGAGAAGAAGCACTCATTTATGGCTTACTCTGAATGACTAAGTATTTATCTCTTGCTCAGATAGCTTCCCTAGAAACACTTCCTTTGGTGTGAGCAACTTGGATTTACTGCCAGGGCAACACCTTTCATCCAACACCCACGCTGCCTCTTGACTTGGTCCTCATCGGCAGGTGTTCATAAGCTGCATTTTGTTTTGCTTCTAATAAGAGCACAGTCTCAGAAAAGCATTGGCTGCAAGTACTACACATTATAACTTTCACTTACAAGTGTTCTTATAGGGGAGATCAGAAAATGTGGGAGTCTTCAGGATCAGGAAGACAAAGACTGCCTTTTCCCTTAATCATGACAGGCCACACCTGTGTTTTCCATATGAAGGAGGGCAGGGAGATCCTGGGCAAGGTCAAATAGAAACAGTCTCTTCCACTGCACGGCCCTGTATTCCCTGGGAATCTTCGTGGGCTCTGGAAGGCATTGGCAATGACACTGCCTGCTGCTAGCAGAGTTTGGGAATAGCATCCCTGACAAGTGCTGTACATGAGTTTAACCAAGCAGAAAACACCATTTAGAACACCACTTGCTGAGATGTGGCTCTTATCTGTGTCTGTCAGTGAACAATGACTACAACAAGCCCTGTTCAATCACAGTTGTTAGCCAAGCTAATTACAGCAGTCTCCGGTGGGAGGAATCCCAGCAGACACCTCTAAGGGACTTCATCATAGGTTCAAACATTGGCTTTGCAGGTAAGCAATGGAAACAGGCCCCTTGGGGGGCCTTTAAACAACAGTTCTCCACAACTCTGAACATGGATCCATCTTCACTCTGCAGATGGCGAGAGATCATTTTCAAAAGAGAACCACCACCAGAGAGCGATGGAGGAAAGGGATGTTTAAAGCCAGTAGGGTAAATGTTCTGGATGAAATGAGAGCAGAACTAGGTATTATTCCTTGGGCCGTCTTTGACTCACTGCATGACCTGATGGAGGTTGCTTCCCCTTTCTGGGCCTCACTGTTCTCATCTCAAAAATAAGGATAATAATACTGGCTCTATTTATATCACAGATTGCTGAAAGAATAAAATATATAGTTTAAAAAATAGAAGGGAAAAATAGAAAATGCCATTCAACTTTAGGTAGTGTCACTTATTCCCCTTCTCCTGTTCTACATTTTACTGACAAGTGATGAAACGGAGTAAGGAAAAAGGTCTGTGCTGTTGTAGAATCTGAAACTTTACTTTCTGATGCCTTTGAGTGATACTGTGGTTTGCTCAGTTTCAGATTTGCCTCCCTGTCCCGAGTTTATTTTGGGGTAAACTCATCTCCAGTGTGAGGGGTTGGAGAAGCCCTAGGGATCTGAAGAGAACAACACCCTAAACCCATCTAGTTATCATCTAAATGTCACCTGCTGCAACCCATCTTAAAGTCTCTCCTCTTCCTGGGACACCAGATTTGGGAGGATGTGAACCCTGAATGGGTCCCACAGTCAAGTTGGGACTTGAGAGAACACCTCCAGGACAGAACCGAAAATAATTTGTAGGGTGTGCTGCACATGTCTTAATCTGGGTCTCTAACTACATTCTTGTTCTACTAAAAATCTCAGCACACTTCTAATCAAGCAAGGTACGTCTACATATCCGATGGTGCTTTCAGTGATAGAAAAGGATCATATTATGGATTTGGCGGAGAAGAAAAAGGAGATTTATTTCCATTGGTTGAAGATGTATCTTTTCCAGATATGCAAAACCAGTCAGAGCATTAAAAAATACCAATGAAACGTGATCATGTTTTGTGAGCAGAAGAAACCATTCTTGACTTCAAAACAATAAGGAAGATTATAAGGATCCCAAATCCATGGTTAAAAAAAAAATGACAATAGGCTGCCAGTGGGACTATCAAACTCTTACTTGCCCCCTTAGGGTGTGGCGACATCTGCATTTCAGTGAACCCCTTGCTTTCACTTTTGCAATTTCCCCCTTACTCTTTGCTCCTTCCAATCATTTATCTTTTTTTTCCCAATGTTCAGCATAACTAAAAAGTCTAAGTAGGGAATTGCACATAATTGTAGACTGCACCATTGGCAAAATGATGCTTCTTTCTCAGTATTTGTAATTATCTGTTCCACTCTTGCTTACTCCTGGAAAATTTATGTAGAATGACAGCAGTGTCCTTTACTTCTTTTGAAGGCATTCTTTGGTCTCACTTTGTGTAGAGGTTATAAAACATAACCAAGAAATGCAATATCGTGTTTTTTATGTAAGTTACACATAAACAAATAGAAAATACCACTTTAAATCAACCAAGCAAAAGGTGGGGAGAATAGCTAATTATGTTTTAGCTATTGCACTTAGTTGGTAAGATGAAGAGATGGGAGAAAAAAAACAACTTTGATAACTCAAAGACTGTGATCACCCTGGACGTGTTGGCCTGCCCCTGCCAGCTGGGAGGTTGTTTTATGCTGTTAGGTGAGAACTCCATGGTTTCCTTTGCGCTCTCAACCTTTTCTTTATTACTGGCTTAGAGAAATGTGACATTGCTAAAAACTCCAACTTGAAAATGCTTCACAGAGCAGGATCCTTGCCAAATTCAAGAATCTTGCTAGTTTGCAAGATGGGAGCTGTAATGCAGAACAAAAGTCTGATACTAGAAGTCAGCAATCACAATGGGAATAAATCCTACAATCTGGCTTCTAAATGTCTTCATCTCCTCCAACCTTAAAAGAATGATGCTGGCCTTACTTTGAGGCTGACTTTACAAAGAGAACATAGAGGGAGGTGGAGTTAAATCCTGGAACTTAGCTCCTCTGGCAGTTCCTTCCCAACTTCTAACACCTCTTTTTTACCAGGTCATGAATAGATGCCCATTTTTACTTTTCAACATTACATTCCTAACAAAGAACATATGACAGTGCCTCCCTTGCCTGGTCAAGGAACAAGGGAGTTTCTCAGCTGATAGTTTAACTTAGTCCCATGATGCACTTGTACATTTTAACCCAGTTTTAAGGGAAATTATTTCTATGGTTCATTTCTCTCTTTCCTTCCTTAGTGGGCAGAACATGGGTTGACCTTGTCAAGAGGACCTGGGATCATTGACGGGGTCTTCTCTGCAATGCAGTGCTGCAGTAAAGCCCATCAGGGTTTCTCAGGGGAGTTGGGTTGCACTGTTGAGTTGTGAGTATCACAGTGCAGCCATAGGCTGAACTTGTCTTTAACTTGAATCCTCCCTATTTCTTGGTGTTTCTAAATTATTAAGATGTTTCCATTAATCTTAGGCCTACCTTGTTTCTAAGGGTGAAAGCTTTCCATCAGGAGTAGTTCAAATATAACATTTGGGCATGAGGGAAAGATGGCTTTGACACTCAGTGTGGGTTTGTGGCTGGATTCTTCTTGTGTATAATCTATTGGCTGGCACTGCTTCCAGGAGCTTTTCTTCTCCATCTTTTATATGATTTTAATGTTTTCCCCTTCTCCTGAAGGTTTATGTCCTTCTAGCCTTTATAATTCCAAAGCACTTTGGCTTTGGTACTCATCCTTTTTGATTTTTTGATTTTACCTTTGGTAAAATGCTGAACATCAATCCCTAACTGAAAGACCGGCCAGATGAGACCATTCTTTGTTGGCCATGCCTCAGTGTTCATCATGGATTTCTGTGTTAGTAGAGAGATGTAAGATCTGTGCCAGATGCAGGATTTTGGGTCATAGTGCAACGTATTCTGGTCCCTGTGGTGAACAAGGGCCCTGGGTCTGGTACCTCCATCTGTGGATGAGGATTGGTTGCCAGGGTTTACTCTCCAGTATCAGAGTCTGTCTGGAAACCCCTGAATTCTGCTGCCTGAATGCTTAGCTCTTCTAAGACAGGCTGAAGGTTATGGTACTTCCTAACGTAGCGTGTCATTTTTGGGTATTGAGCTAATTGGTTAATCAAGTCTTCAGCTCTTCTCTCTGATACTTTTTGTTCTCTTAGTTGTCTTTTTAAAAAAGGTATGTTCGAAAACTTCCTGAAAGATAGATACTCTGCAATCTTTTCTGAACCTTCCACTCATCATCCTACTGCAGTTTTCTTTCAGGCTGTATCTTCTTCCTTTCCCCCACCAAAATTGTTCTCAATATAGTTGAGTTACCATTTGTACTAGTTTCTTGTTGCTACTATAACAAATGACGACAGACTTGGTGGTATAAAACAACACAAGTATATTCTTTTATAGTTCTATGGGCCAGAAGTCCTAAATCACTTTCACTGGGCTTAAGTCAAGATGTAGGCAGGGTACCTTCCTTCTGATGGTTGTAGGGGAGAATTTGTTTCTTTGCCTTTTCTAGCTTCTGGAGGCCACCTGCATCCCTTTGCTTATGACCCCTTTCTTGTATCACTCCAGCCTCTCGCTTCCTTTGTCCTATCACTTACTTTCTTTTGTGTAGTCCCTCTGTCTCCCTCTTATATGGACACTTGTGGTTACATTTAGGACCCACCTGTATAATCCAGGATAATTTCACTGTCTTGAGATCCTTAACTTAATGGCATCTGCAAAGTCCTTTTGTATATAATATTCACAGGTTCTTGGGATTAGGACCTATATAATTTTCAAATCCAGTGTCATCTTTTAATTCCTCATCCTAGCTCTTTTAATTTTAAATACTGTTAGCTCTTCTGAGTAAAACTTTGCTGACTTTCAAGATATGACTATTTTCCATTGATGTAATAACTTCATTGTTTATCTCTCCCTCTGGAATGCAAGCTTATGAATAGGGACCTTGACTATCTATCTGCTCCTCTATCCTCCCTGCTCAGAATGATGCCTGGTGCTATCATATAATCAAAGGCAGCAAAGAATACAAATTGCATGACCCTTCCCTACTCCTCATTCTGTCACCTCTTATTCTTATTTTCCTTTACTGGCTTTTCCTCTGTCCATGTGGTCAAGTTTGGTATTTCCCAGGGCTTAGTCCTAGTCCACTTCTTTCTGCCAGTGCCAGGTGGAGGCAGTTTCAGCCATATTCTGGGGACCTCTCCAATCAGCATCTCCAGCCCAGACCTCTGATTTGAACTTGCAAATTTAATCTTTACGTGGATATCCCACAAGCATGGCAAATTCACCATGTCCCATCTTCCCCATCCACCAAGACAACCAAAAACTAACCTCCCCTTCCTTTAATACTCTCTATGTTAGGGAAGAGTAAGTACCAGGATTTACCCAGTAGCCACAGCAAGAAGACTGGCAGTCATCCCAGACTCCATGCTTTCTTCTACTCATTCTCCCCCCACCTCTACAGCCCTCCAGTCAGTCATGAAGTTTTGTCAACCTGTCTCCCAAACATGTCCTGCTATCTCTTTCTGTCTAATGTCCCAATATTGCCCTGGTTCACATCCTCATCACTTGCATAAGTAGGCTATAAATCAACTTACTAAACCATTGCTCTTGATTTCTTTTGAATATGATGGAGCGATATGCTCTTAAACTTTCTATATGTATACCTGAGCTACTGACCATTGCCAGCCATGCCTTTGTCTCTGCTGAGTGGGCAGTGACTGATTTGCATACCATCTGGTATTGGCTCCCAGAGCTGACTGGGTCTGGCATGGGCGCCTGACCCAAGGCTGGCCTCTGCTATTCTTCTGATCAGCTACCACGACTTGGGGGGCTGGCTATAAAATACAAGCTGAGTAAAATCCCTCTTTCGGGATTTCAGAACAGCAAGGCTGGGAGATTCAGATCACTGTATTGCTGAACAGAAGGATCAGCAGAAATGATGGGCATGAGCAATTGCAGTTATGAGAAAGCAGATATTGTGAGTAAGTAGGGGAACTGGTGAGTCAGGACGGATGAGGGAAAGAAAGAGGCCGAGGCACTGCATAAAGGGTTCCGGCTCTTTTTCTGTGGCTTCCCGAGGCCTGCCCTGGGATTCCCATTGTCACGATTCCATGAGCTGCTGCATTATTATAAACAAAAAAAACAGCCCTAGTCTGAGTGAGCCCTTGCTTCCTGCAATAAATTGGCCAAAGTGATATGTTTTCCTTCCAGTAAGCCCTTTTAATGTTATACGAGACATCTGGAAGAAAGCAGCACTGTAATCAAGAGCAGCAATGTGCAGCCCCAAACTCAGTGTTTATTCCACTCCATTTTAAAGCATTAGCTTAGGGAAAGAAGAGAAGTTTATGTTACTATTTCCTTTGGGAGTGGGAGAATATTATGATGAGCTTCTGGTGTCAAAATTAGTCTTTATGTAAAAATAAGTTGATGCCTGCAAACATAATTTCGGAAAGGAAAAGTGTGAAAATGGCTATAATAAATGACTGAATATTGTCTGATACTTATCAATAGTGGGAAAATGAAAGCACATGTTTCCAGATATCTGCCTTTCTATTTTCAGCTGTTGAAACAGAGGGATTGTGAAGTCTCCAGGATTCTTAGTCACATGACTATATTCCTTTCTGAAATGTGAATTAATAAGTAGATTGATTGAAGATTTATAGGTAAAAAACAACATTTGGCACATATGTGAATGGCACACATTTAGTACTCTGAATATGGAGTACAATCAGCATATTTATGTCACCTGCTCTCCCTGTAAGATGTATTCAATGGGGAATTTCTTACTCTGTTCAGGATAAAAATGAAAAACAATAGTTAAGTGTCAGGATTCTTTGGAGGATTCTCAGGCCACAGAAAGGCCCATGGTCACTTTACACTGAGTTTTGTGTGTCTGTTCCTATGTCAGAATGAAAACTTGGAACTTGCTTTAAAGTTGACTTACCTGGAGTGCAGTGTGAAGCCATGTGCTGGTGGGATGCTATGAAAGGGGAAGGCCCTTCTCTCTTTGTTCCTGGAAACTCTGGTTCTTCTAGGGATGGGATGGGATGGGAGAAGGCAAAAAAAGTGGTCAGGGGCAGGAGTGTTGTCAGCGAGTCCGGAAGTTGTAAGATGACCTCTAGCTCTCCGGGCCTGGTAACCACTTAAAGCAGACGTTTGACGAGGGTTTCTTGGTTTCTTGGGAGGTGTCTCGCCTGTAGTTCCCTTGATTTAGGCAGATGTGCTCTCCATTTGAGCAGCTGCTTACTTCCTCAGCCCCTAGGAGCCCAGGATTCTACCTCTGCTTCTGTCCTGAGGCTCCTCCAGCCCGTCCTCTTACATTGGCCCACATCTGATCTAGGAAGAAATATCCACGCATGTTCTTCTGGACCACTATAGAGAAATAGCAGCTGTCCTTCACTCTGCAGCAGGAGTGGCTTGCTAGCTCAACTCTCATGTGACTTGACAGCAAGGAGTTAGACCACTGGGTTCTTCCTACCTTGGGACACACATCAGGCTTTCTGATGAGCCTCATTTATGTCCATTTCTCTTGACATTAGGTGATCCCAGTCTTTTACTCTGGTGACGAGTGAGAACACATCTTTATTAAAAAAAAAAAATCCTTCAAGTATCCTGTCTCCTCAGTCTCCAAGTCTTTATGTGATCTAGTAACTCCTTTAACTGGGTCCAGCCAACACTTTAATCCCCTATGAGGATCAGTGGGTTTTTATTGACTTGTTTGAAATTCTAATGTCAGAAGTTTGTTGTTTGGATGAAGTCTCTGCCATTCCTATATACCTATAACCATGTACTTATACTCAGGCAGGAAGTGCTCCAAAAGAACAAACTTCCAGGCTCTCAGGCCAGGTCATGGGTTGTCTCTCAGCTCAGCATACTCTGAAACTCTTGGAACTTTTCCAATTCGTGGCCCAGGAGAAGGGTCAGCAACCCTAGGACATGGGGTACATGGCTCTCGGGGTGCCTGGATTCGGGAGGAACACAGGATGCCCAGCCATACAAGCGGGCCATCTTCTCTATGGCCCCCTCTCCCTAGTTGTCTTGAATATATAAATGTCCTGCAGGGCTAGTGGAGAGTGCTGCTGGGCTTAGCATGCTTGAGGACTATAAGGACCAAGAAGGCAGGGTAGAGAGGGCAGATAAACTTGAAGAACCAGGAGCCAGAGGGCTTGCTCTGGATGAGGGCAGGAAGTAAAGGAGGGAATGGTTACAAGGATGGGGGGGGGGGGTGTCACATTACCTGAGGTCCTTCACAGTGTGAATCCCAATCTACTTGGTTGTATCTCCTTCACTCGCTTCCCCTTTAGTCCAGCCACATAGAACCGTCTGCTGTTTTCTAAGTATGCCAAGCCCTGCATACTCTTATTTTCCACATGCTGTTCCTTTACGATGGAACCTCCTCCTCCTCCTCAGTCCTACTCTATAGCTTCTATAAATCATCAAAATCTAGTTTAAGTTTAATTTTCTGTGAAGACTTCTTGCTACTTTCCTCATCTGGCTGCTGTGCCATTTCATACATGTCTCAGTTCCAGCCATCACTGCATGACATTGTAGTGCTTTATTAACTTGCCTCTCCTTGCTCCCCAAAAGATAGTGATGGTCTAAGACATGGACTCGTTCATTCTTTTAAAATTATTATTTTTTATTAACACAGAATGTATTTGTTTCAGGGGTATAGGTCTGTGATTCATTCATCAGTCTTACACAATCCACAGCACTCCCCATAGCACATACCCTCCCCAAAGTCCATCACCCAGCCGCCCTATCCCTCCCACTGGACTCATTCATTCTTGTATTCCCACCACCTGCCACTGTTCCAATGTCGTAGGGACTTCTATGAGACCACTATTGCTGTGTAACAGTCTACCACAAATTTAGCAGCTTGAAACAACACAAATTTATTATTGAAGTTCCTCCAGATCAGAAATCTAGGCATGGTGTGGCTGGATGCTCTGATCAGTGTTTCAGTGAGCTGAAATCAAGGTGTTATTCCAGGCTCTGGTTCCATACCGGGCTTAGGATCCTCTTCTAGGCTCAATGACTTTACAGAATTTGTTTCTCGAAGCTGTAGGACTGATGTCCCCATTTCCTGCCACCTACTGCCCAATGACTACTACTCTCAGCTTATAGCAGCCACCCAGTTTCTTGCCATGTGGCTCCAGTAGGAAGTTTACCACACTGATGTTTGCTTCCTTCTAGGCTGGCTGGGACACATCTCTGATTTCTTCTGCACCCAGCCAGAGAGAACTTTCTGCTTTTAGAGAGCTCACCTGACTAGATCAGGCTCCACTAGTATAATCTGGCTTTTGCCATTTGATGTATCCTAACCATAGCAGTGATATTTCATCATATTCAGTGAGTTCCACCCACACTCAAAGGAGTTAGACAAGGGTGAGGGTTCATTAGGGTTGGCTTAGAATATTGCCTGCCACAGGGCTGAATGAATAATGTCAAATAAGATGTGTTCCAGAAATTTATAAATTATAAACACTGCTATTCAGTTTTAAGATTTTTTTTTCCTCTTGTCACTTTGGAATGCTTTTTAAGTTGGTCCCAAATTTGTGTTGAGTCCAGCATAGTTGAAGATGTTGCATGTGAGATAATACAGTAATATCCCTACCATGAGCGCAGGTAGTACTGGAAATTCAGGGTAGGGGGGCAAGACGTGATCTGACAACTGACTGACTGGCTGTATTATCTTAGGCTAAGTCCCTGAAACTCTCTGAATGTCATATTTCTCATCCTGTATAACATGAGTGGGTAGGACTACACAATGTATAAAGTTGGCCAGCTCTAATATTCTATATTTTCTAAGACTAAAACATACTGCTCAAATTAAAATCTAGCCAAGTGACTCACAATATCCAAATTCATTACAATAGTTCACAAAAGAATTTCATTATAGATGAAATTACAGTGATGTGATTTTAAGAGGAAAAGGCCATTTTGTGTTTAAATGAATCCACTGCTGTATTGGTTGAACTTAACTAAATATAAATAGAGGTACACAACTACATTTTTAACACTTTACATAAAATGGTGAAAAATATTATCTTTAGATGACATATCTGTCCAGTTATGTTCAGAAGTGAATTTTCTCCAAGATATTAAAACCTGATACTGTCTTACAATTTGAATTAACTCAATTGATGACAAGCGAATAACTATCAAAGGCAGCCCTCAAATATTATGAATCAATTCACTGACTACGTGTGAAGCATGTTGAGATTCTTATACACATTTTGGAGGTTTAAATCTTTCTTTTGTTTTTCTCAAATGAAGCCTTTTTGACTAAGATAATTATTCTCTTCTACCCCCCCAAAAAATGAATTCTAATTTTAAACAGGTATTATTAAATCCCACTGAAATAGGCTTCATGCAGATGTATTTGTTAAAACACCCCTTTATTGACTGTGCACAGTTATTAACAATTCACATTTCACTTTATCTACTGAGTGGAAGAGCATTTATTCTTTCATTAAAAAGTTAAGCCCTTAGGGCAGCAGCAGGGATGCAGAGCCTTCTCCTATAAACTGCACTGTCCAGTGAATGTAAAATGCTTCCATATTAATACAAAAGGGAAAAATAAATAAAACAAGTGCATTTCCCCCATCCTCCATCATCCCCTTGCTGCTGATATGCTCCTGTCATTTTATAAAATGCCAGCATGTAAACAGTTTCTACACTGTTCCCATACTTCCATCAGTCAGAAGAGTAAGGTAACCATTTATTTACTGGGCACCACCTAGTTCAGAACGTCTGTAGGGCCGGGCAAGGCCACTGTCAAAGTCTTTAGGAAGATGCCATCTGGACAGAGTAGGTGGCGGATCATGAAGGCATCCTCCAGCATCCAGCACCTTGCTGCTCAAGTTTCTGGAGCTGCTTTTCAAGTTTTGAGATGTCTACTCGATGCATCATCAGAAACTGGCCATTCAAATGGAAGACAGGGATGTCAAATTTATACCTTTCATACCAAGCAGAGTTTTCTGGAAGTGTGATGTCCACCTCCTGTAAAATAACCTGAAATGGAGACAGACTAAAGCTCTGTATTTTAGAGAGCACAGAATGATACAACAGCCACAGTGCCAATCTGATGCCCAGATGAGCTCTCATGCTGAAGGGTTTTGCTGTTGTCTGCCTATCTGAGGTCCTAAGTGAACTCATGTCCCTGATTTCCACAACTTGACTGATTTCGTTATATTCCTTAACTCTCAGTTTTGCTCTTTTTCTGTTATACCTATTACATTCAGTGTTGGGTCACTACTCCATTCCCAGTGAAATAAAATATGTCCCAACTGGGAAGCTGAGGAATCAGGACACATGCACTTTGCACATAGGGATAGGAAAGGCATCATGGTTTGCTACAGGAGAACACTTCCATGGAAATGACAAGAAGAAGATAAAATGAATGGGGACACAAGTTTAAAGAAAGCATGAATATTGCACCTGCTAGTTAGCTTTGGTTCATATTAAGAGTCAGAGTAAGAAAACCAGTACCGCTCAGAGAAAAACACTTAGGGGTAATGAGTTTTGTGGAAATTAGCATTGAAATCTCTCTCTGAAGAACAGAAAGAAAACTTAAATGAAAAATCATTTAATCTTTTCCCAAAGAAAGGATCCAGGCAGATAATCTACACCACATACACTATCCATTCCATATACATAAAGGCACACCACTGTATTATGCAGGTTTCCCCTGCTTTTCGAAAGCATTCACCAGGCCACTTGGCTATTACAAAAGACCTACATTAGTACCTGTTTTGCTAATGGAAAAATCTGAGGACTTTTGCTTTTATGAAAAAAGATGAAAAATGAAAATAGTGTTCAGTGTTGGTTTTGCCGTTCTGTAGGCAGTGCCTACACTGAGCAGTGAGAGTGGCACCACCAAGCTCCTTCCCTTGGGGCCTCCTTGCAGCATCGTAACACCAAGCCCCTAGAGCTTTGAACTGTGTGAGCATCTGTGCTTTATCTCAGTTTATTCTGTGTATCCATCAGCAAGAAATGTCCTAAAGTACCAGAAAAGCCCGAGAAAGGTTATTTCTTGGGTCTGGGAATGATAAAAATTTTTTTTCATAAATGAATGTTAATTGCTTCTTTGCTTCACTCCACTTGGGCATGTGAAGTTTGGATAGGAATGCTCTACTTTCAGAGAGTGGAGGGAGAAACCAGTATTACCCTGTTTTTGTAGGGCTCCAGTGTTTCCTTGGCTTCATCACAAAGGGGGCATGGATCCTACAGGAAGGAAAAAATAAAGCCATTAAATTCAAGGAATGGCATGTAGCCTGACAAAAACCACAAGAAGTAGATTATACTTACTTTAAAGGATGTGTTTTTTTTTAAACCAGGTTAATTATACTGTTTTATTTCCAAAGCAAAACATTGCCATAGAATCTTATAAATAGCTAGTGTTTCATATAAGTGGGCTGTCAGCATTTTTCAGTTGTTCTGCTTTGATTTTTCACCATAAATAAATCTATTTATACATATATGTATATACACATATAATAAATTTAGATGCTTACCTTTGTTACACACATACATGTATAAACCTGTCACATATACATTTACATACATCTAAATGTATTACATACGTGTATATGTAGATACATAAACATATACTACATTTAGATGCTTACATTTTATGTCACTAGCTTTATCTGATGGATATCAGGGAAGATTATTTTTCATTGATTTATAGTTGTAGGGCTTTGTCCTTCCTGTGACAGGAACACTTTTCTGGCCTGGCTGACATCACCAGAATTGCTTAAAGTCTATTTTGAAATGGAGGCATTGAGCTTTGCCTGTCTGTTTCTCCTCATCAGTCCACAGGAATAAACTCATTGAGATGAAGTTAGATAGTGATTGCCCCACCAACAAAAAGGGAGAAATCTCTATTTACTTCAGGTGATGATTGTACCAACTCTTTAATGGTCTGCCTGTTTTCTCATTGCAAGTGTCAGCAATAGCCTTCCCAGGTTAATTCTCTGCCCGAGGAACAAGCAAGTTTTAGTGCCGGTTGTCTGTATTCTTGAACCATCTAGTGGAGAAGTCTTTTGAGAATGCTGTGGATCTTTGGCGGATTTTAAAATCTCAGCTCTAGGGGCGCCTGGGTGGCTCAGTGGGTTAAGCCGCTGCCTTCGGCTCAGGTCATGATCCCAGGTCCTGGGTTCGAGCCCCACATCGGGCTTTCTGCTCAGCAAGAAGCCTGCTTCCCTCTCTCTCTCTCTCTGCCTGCCTCTCCGTCTACTTGTGATCTCTCTCTGTCAAATAAATAAAATCTTTAAAAAAAAAAATAAATAAAATAAAATCTCAGCTCTAGACTCCAGGAACAGCTACTAGCTATAGGTTCTCTTGCATGAGCTCAAAATAGACTCACCATTACCGATGCTTATATAAAACCTGCTTTTTAACATAACAGGAAGAGGTGAGATGTTATATAAAAGAAAGGCCCCTCCTCCAGTTTAACTCCCAGCTTGTTTTGAAATAAGGACCCAGATCATCAAAAGGCAGTTTTTCTTCATTAGGGTCTTTCTGGCCCTAACTTCCTGGTTCAGAGAATTAGGCTCATCATTTATTATAAGCACCATCAAGAAACAGATTAGGGATAGTCTGTAATGTTTTAAAGAGAATCACATTGAAATTTTCTAAGAAAATTACAAAAAGTCAACAGAAGATTTTAAAAAGCAAAAGTTGTTAGAAAAAGAACAAGCTAAAGAAGTACCAAATATACCAACATTTTGCTTTTATGTTAAAAAAAAAAAACTTCAGTTGAACCTAGATCACATTTTCTGTTTTGTTTTTGTAAACATGGACATTGGTGCACATTATTCTGTGTATATGTATTTTTATTAGGAAAGGTTCATCAACTTTTAAAGAGGCCTATGAACTGAAAAAGGATTAAGACTCAATGGTCTGGACCATTCAAACTTTCTTCTCTAGGACTTTCCACAGCACCAGCAGAGCAGGTACTTACTGTTCCTAGAATGGAATGGACGTTCATTGGGTTAGCCATCCCACTCCCCTTTCTTGTAGGAAGAATGCTGTGATTTTGCCTCAGAAAAACTGCTCTTGGCATGTGGCTGACTGAATCCCTGAACAAAAAGGGTAGAACACCTGACTTAGGCTGAGACAGTCAGTGTATCATATCCCTCTTGACCACAAATGGCTCAGGGATTGGCTAATCTTATATACCTAGTAACACATACCAAGGATTCAATATAAATTTTAAGCTAAATGAAAGATTAGTGTGGCTCTCCACTCCCCAGATGTCTATGGCTAACTTGGCCATTATTCAAACTGAAAAATAATGCATAATAGTTAGACTGAGTGAGCACCACTAGCCTTAAGGGATTATTTTATTTTTGTGGCTAATTCTCATATGCATTTCCCATATGTAGACACAGATAATCAATTATTTTTATTCCATAATTTCCAACAATACAATATATACTATGGATATGAAAAGCAGTTTAGATAACTATTCGCAACAAGAAATTCAATTATTAAAAAACTATTTTAAACTTTGTTATTAGAGAGCCATTAGATATTTTAAGATTGCTAAAGATTGCCTGAAATCTGAAAAACATATCAAACAAGACAAGTTTTTTTGCTTGAATTGGGAATATTATTCCCTGAGGTTAAGTGTTACCCTATCCTTTCTTTCTTTTTTTGATTATATATCACACAAAGTAATGTTAACTAGTAAAAGGAAATCAGTGATATTTACATTACAAGTTTCAGGGGAAAAAAGCTCTTAAAATTTTTCAACTTTAAGTTGGTGAACCTTTCCTAATACAAAATTTTCAGTTTTAAGTTATGGCTTAAAACTTGTGTTAGGGATAAGAAAACAAGGACAGTTGTACTTGTCAATCCTTGTTATTTGTGGCTTTCATATTTGCAAATTTGCCAGTCACTAAAATCACCAAAACCAATATCTGTGGCACTTTTGTGGTTATCTGCAGACATTCGAGGATATGCACAGAACAGTGAAAAATCTGAGTCACTGAGAGAGCACATTGCCAGCGGAGGTCGAAGAAGACAGTGATCCGACTTACTGTTTCAGGTCTCACACTTGTCAACAGCGTCCTTTTCCTGATCTACTGGGTGTCATGCTTTTTGCATTTTTGTGTTTTTTGTTGATTTGGCTATTTAGAATGGTCCCCATGTAGAGGGCTGTGTAGTGTTGTGCATTGTTTCCAAGCATAAGAAGGCTGTGATGCGCCTCGTGGTGAAAATACTGTGTTAGATAAACTTTGTTCAGGCATGAGATATGGTGCTGTTGGCCCTGAATTTGGTGTAATGAATCAACAATACATAGTAAATAAAGTATCTTTAAACAGAAACATATGCCAAACAAGGCTATGTATTGATCAGCTGACAAAATGTGGCCAGCAGCTCACTGGAGTCTAACCATAACCTCCCCTGGGAGCACTGGTTTAGTTCACTAAATTAGTTCACTAATTCAGTGTTTGTGGTGACTTTATGGAACATAGCCATCACAAGAATTAATTATGTTTCTAAGCGATGTATTTATAAACATCATCTCTCTTCTGATAGTTCTTCCTTCCAATGCAGAGTTTGGGAGACTATTAAATATATTAGTTTTCCCACTGAAAAGTGTGAGACAATAAGGCATGTGGGTAGAAACCAGGGTTAGTACCATTGTAACTGCAACTGTAAAGCTGGGGGACAGGTCTGAGGACAGCTTATTCCATTGCTTTCCTTTCAGCGTTTCCCCATCCCTCTTCTTAAATGTACAACTTTCTTCAGACAACAATTTAACACCTTTTGTTTTTGAAGTAGTAATTTTACTTTTTAACTCTGTACCTTTGTAAATAAGGTCAGCACAGGAAGAATGGTCTTCGAGGCAGAGAGATTTCTCATGAGGAGTTGAAGGGAGTATTTGGCAAGATGTACGCTATTTCCTTGAAACCAGAGCATCTTAATTCTGCCAAAAGAAAAATAGACCGATAAACTTATGTGCCCTAGATTTTGCTGTTTATAATATGATCAGTAAGCTGCAAGCCTATGATGGAATTTGATGACTTGAGAATTGCTTCTTGGACTCCAGGAGTGTCAGAGAGGCCCAGATGTTTGGCAAGTCTCCATGATGCCTCAACATTCACTGTATTCCAAACAAAACAGAATTTAGAATGGGAAAATATCCATATTTATGGATGAGCTGTGTGCCTAATCACTTGGGTTCTGCAGGCAAACTTCATGGGTTTGTTAATTTGAATACAAAATTAAATTTCACCTGCAGGTTGTGCAGCATCCTGATGATTCCCTAAAATGGGGAGGTTTCCTGAGATGGTTCTTACCTGCAGAGATAGCTTATCTTGTTGGCAAGCATTCAACAACACACAGCCACCTTCATGGTAAAGAAACAGTAAGTAAGGAGCACAAATCCCCAACTGACGGTTAAGGTTGTCACTTAGGAGATCCATGCCTCACTCTGCTGCAAAAGATGGGGAAACACAGAGTTGTACTAAGAGGACCTATAGGGGAGAGTTAGGTTGAGTTGACTTGTCAGGAGCAAAAATCTACTCAACTCCTTAAGTATTTTAAAAGGAGATTGCCATCATTTTTAAAAACATACACAAGTGTACTAGTGTTACTACTGGAGATACTCCAACACGAACAGCTTGGTAATAGCAGCATGTCAAACACTAGGCTTTGAAGCTCCCTCATCTTGCTTCTTTGCTCGACATAAGACAGCCTACTTATTCCTATTCTACTGAGCCTCCAGCTTTGTCCTTAAAACTACAGATATGATAATTTCACTTTTAAAACACATATGCACTGTTGACTTTATCATTTATCAATATTCTCAAAATGAATTCATTCCTGGGATCTTCATTTCTTAACTTTGCTTTCCAACTTCATCTTACTTACCCCTCCCTTATCTTGGCAAGCAGCAGCCACAAAGATTCCCTTTCTGTTCCTTGAATACCTAAAGACCATTTCTTTATCAGGATCTCTGTACTTGCTGTCCTTATGCATGAAAAGCTCTCAAGTAGCTTCCCCTCATTTGGCCTGGGTCATGCCTTAGTGACGACCTTACCAAGGTTGGCCGGCCCACCATGCTCCATCCTTATGCCTTGCTATGGTTTTCTTTTATCTTTTACTGCCTAAAATGGCTTCTTTACCTCTGTCCCCCTCTATTATAGTGTGACTTCCATAGGAGTAGGTACTTGTTTGCCCCACTATCCCTGAGCATCTATAATTAAGTTGGCACATAGTAGGTATTCAGATATTTGTTTGAATATTTGAAGTATTGGAGTGAACCTTTCTCCACCTTTTTAGTCTCCCCTCTAATCCTAACCAGACACTCAATGTGCACAGCAGTCACTAACTGAGCATAGCTCATGTTATAACTAAACGTTAGTATTCTTCAGGGTGTCCATAAGACTGTGGGCCAGGGCCCTACAGTTGGTTCCAACCCCTTCACCACCAGCTCTGATCTCTGCTCTTCACAGAGAATGACTATATTAATTATGTGCTAATCTCTAGTGCTGACTAGGCTTCTTAGTGTAAGATTAGCCTTAAACTCATTTCAAACAGAATGATACGATTTTAGAGAAAAAATGCCAGCCCTATCAAACTAGTGTAAAGACCACAGGACAAAAAGATTGGATTCTGATCTGTGAAAACAATAATCTTTCCTTCACTCTTAAACTCATAGCCTTCCACTTCTCCCTGGATCTCCCTGCTAACTGAATGATCTCGATAACACATAAAAGGGAATGTGATGAGCACTTTGCAATGATCTGCTACCCACCATTATTCCAAGATGGAAAGTGGATCCAAACAATTTTACAGTACGCTGTGCTACTCGCAATTAAGTTTTAAGCCCTGGTATACACATTTTTTTTTTATAAATTAAGCAGAATCAGCAACTCCAATAGGTGAATGTGGTCAGAGACCACAGCTTCTAAGCATGGCTTTGTCTACACAGGATATGAATGAGGAGGGATGGTAGACTACTAGCCATTTTTACATTAGGTAAAAATTTTTGCATCCTTGGTTTTGGGAAAGCCCTATAATCACAGTGGCACATCTTCCTAGGGAATAGAATTAAAGGAGCTGTGCTATAGGGGAGAAAGAAAACAAAAAATTAGTTTTGTTAAAGACAGAAAGATAGTTCTTGGAAATGAGAAGGATTGAGCCATTTGTGGCAGTGACCTAAGACAACCACCAGGATAGTGAACCACAGCTGCATGCTTTTGGTGGAGGGATTTAAGATTTATTGATGTCTGGCTGGTAAGGAAAGGAGAACTTAACTGCTTTTACCTAGCTGAGTTGAGACTGAGGTGTTAAGGCTTTAAAAAAAAAAATTCACATTCACAAAGGAAATCTGCTTCAGTATTTCCAACATGACAAAACACAGCATGTGGTCTTGGTTGCACCCAAGACAAATAAAACCTGTCATAGTAAACAGAGTTGCTATTCATTCCAGATTTGCTGGAATATTTGTTCACCCAACCCAGAGAGCTGAGTCTTCAGTGATGCTGCAACCATTCTGTTTAAAATTAGTTCTCTTTCCACTGTTAGACCCACTTCCACCTTATTCCTTATATTTAATCACTTAAACATGGCACATCTGTTTACGGAGAAATGCATTAGCATTATGCAGTTTTACTACCTGCATATTTTCCGAATGTCCTAAGGCACATGCATTTTACCACATTGTTAAATTAACTTCTTTCTTTGTAAGCACTGTATTAGAATATTATATTAGAGTATGATATTTAAAATGCTCCCTATACCTCTCCTGGGCAGAAATAAGATCTGAAGTCTAAAATTCTGAACACAGGAGTCCAGTTAGTTCTAGAAATAAACGAAAAATGATACACCCCATTTGCCACTGCATCATACTCTTCTTAGAATATTTTACTAACTCTGTAAACCCTAACACTATTGCTGTCAATGTCACACTCAGTGAATCATGCCTTCTTGAAGTAAAAATCTTAACACAGGCTACTCTGTCAATGTGACATTTTCATTAGTTCTATTATTTTTGAGCAGTATCTCAGCATTATAAAAAAAATACTCTGAAAGGCAGTTTCTGCCTGGTAGCTCATGACTTGGGAGAGGACAACACCTTTTTGATTATGTCATTGAATTTAGTCATGAAACTTGTGTCCTTACTACACACAGACACAATTTCATCCTTTGTATTTTGTTACATGCCTCTGTGATATGAGCAAAAAGAGCTGTGTTCATATCAAAGAAGCACAAATGGGTCACCTTTGTCATAGACAAAAAAAAAAAAAAAAGTAAAAGGCATAAGACTGGATTTAGAATGTGCCTAAAACAAATTCCACAGCCTAACAATAAAGATGGTGACTCCTGCTGTTTCAAGTCCAGGCTGCTCAGAGGCGTGGATCAGCCTGACAGAGAAAGGGAATGCTGGCTTTTCAACAAACTGAGGCTGACTCCAGTGGGCTTTACGGCAGAATCAAATACAGCATGGGGGAGGACTGATTGGACCCATTCAGCCCTCCTTGAAGCCAAGATAAGGAAGATAACTTAACTTTATAGCATTTCCCTTGTGAGGCACTCAAGGGCATACGATTAAAGCAACTGATTACAGTACAGAGAGAAGCCAGGGTCGTTTGAGCCTTTATTAAGGATTATTCATTTCTTGCATGAGGAGCTGCCCAGACTAGGGCCGCATATCACTTATGTAGGGCCCCTGGATTCTTCAAACACTGCATGTGTCTGATTAGAAGAGAAACAACATTGTTCTCGCTTGAGTAGAGAAACTGACCTTCACTGACCAGAATTTTTATTCATACAAAGCATCCTTTGGCACGCCAAATCTCCAGGCTCACATGATCCCTCATCAGTAAGCTGCAGTGTTAGTTCATGAGCATAATGAAAAAGTCTATATAAGCCCAGGTACTGCCTTGGTTATTAACAGGTAATGTTGGAGCTTCACAAGAGTATAATGTAAATTTAATGCTGAGCTGACATTAACCAAACACTATTACAGTAGCTCCTGCTGAACGTGTGTTCCATGAGGAGAGGCTCAGGGCTTCCGTTTAGTCATCTGTGCCATATGAGATGTTAAGCCCTCATTTCACATTCATTACCATCTAAGTTAATGTTTCTATTTTTACCCAAGTGACTAGAAACAATCGTGTGTATGCACACATGCACACACACAAATATACCACACACCTATACTGGGAACAAAAGCCCATCATTCTAGATTACTGAAAATTTATGTAATGAGATGAGGTTGCTCTTAGCAGACTTGTCTGGGTCACTGGGCTCAACCTAATGCAGGGAAACAGGGACACATGTTGCCACCCCAGTGCCCCTCTGTCTCTCTCCCCTTTGTCCAAACCTCCTCTTCTCCCAAACAAGTGGGAGCCTAGCCTGGGATT
This sequence comes from Lutra lutra, assembly GCF_902655055.1. Classification (NCBI taxonomy): domain Eukaryota; kingdom Metazoa; phylum Chordata; class Mammalia; order Carnivora; family Mustelidae; genus Lutra; species Lutra lutra. The sequence goes on from NC_062282.1 coordinate 66,974,285, forward strand.
TGGGTGACAAGAAGAGGCAGCATTAAGGGACATCCCCAAAGCTGAAAATGAAGCAGATACTATGACGCGTCAACTCCAAGGAGCTAAGCAGGGCAAGAATGAGGCTACAGAATAGAAACAGGGAGTGGGACCCTCACTCACTGGCATAGGTGGGATCGCAGGTGCTTTTCTAGCTCTGTAGCCTCAGCAGCCAGAGAACCAGGCCAGCGGGACTGCCTGAGAGGTGGAGCCAGCTGAGACGAGATGTGGCAACAAAGATCCAAGCCAACCACCCACCTGTAGGCCCACTTGTACATGGTGTCGTGCTCGGCTTCATTCTTTCCTTCTTTATTTAAATTGAGGTATAATTAACATAACATTTTAATTAGTTTCAGGTGTACAAACACGATTCGGTATTTATATATATTGTGAGACAATCACCACAGCTTCATTCTGACCATAGAGTTTGACTGCTGATTTGATCCCACATAACACATGAAACCATGCCCCAGACCTGGGGAGCAGGAAACAGCTTCTCACATCACACATCCATCTCACTCCCTGTAGCTTCTATTTCCAGATTTCAGTGCCAACAGATTTGTTCACCATACATGGGCCAGAGAAGGCAGTAGAAAATCAATCCCAGAATGGAATGACTGGTCACATGAGTGCTTAGGAACAAAACCCTATTTTCTTTCCCTTCAGATTATTACCATGACAGTGAGATTTCCAAGTGTCTGGATGTCTCTATTCCACTGTTTATACTCAATGGTGCTACGTTACTTTGCATTCAACACACTGTTCTGTTAAGTTCTTTAACTGTTTGAAGGGTGGGTATTGCCAAGACACTAAGATTACAATTTCACTGAAGGTTTTCTTTTTTTCTTTTTTTTTTTTTAAAGGTTTTATTTATTTATTTGACAGAGAGACCTCACAAATAGGCAGAGAGGCATGCTGGGGCGGGGGGAAGCAGGCTCCCCACCGAGCAGAGAGCCCAATGCGGGGCTCGATCCCAGGACACCGAGATCATGACCTGAGCCTAAGGCAGAGGCTTTGACCCACTGAGCCACCCAGGCGCCCCTCACTGAAGTTTTTCAAATCTACCACTTAATATGTGTGTTCTGTTCCTGTATCCCACCTCCTTCAAATTCTCTATAAAATTAAACCATTTTTTTTTCTTCATCCTGTTTAGTGTTTAGCCCATTTCTTTCCCTCCAAATAAAAGTCACAAGGAGAAGTCACGTCCACATACTAGATGCAAGCAACAGGAATAATAGAGGGATATACTTCAGTGGATTCAGAAGAAGGTAGTTCAGTTCTAAACTGGAACAGTATAAATACAGGAGTGATTGCAACCACGACATCTATTGTGCACCTTTAAATGCTATAAGAGAAAGGAGGATACTGTGGGCTGAGGTCAGAGGTGGTTTCACAAGAGTAGGATCCCAAATCATCTAGGATTTGGGTATGTCCAAAAAAGGGGAAACATTCTAAAGGTGGTGTGAGACACAAAGGTGTTGAAGAAGGAGTGCCATGGTCTGTCTGATGGGAAGCACTGAAGGGTTTTGAACGAGAGAGTGTTGTGACAAAAGCAGTGTTTTGGAAGACTGATCTAGCACCAGCATGCAGGATGGACGTCAGAGGAAAGAATGGAGGTGGGAAAGAGAGGTCATTTAGGACAGCCTGGGTGTGGGAGGAGAGTCACCCATTTATTCCACAATTATCTGATGTTTTCCATGTGTTAGAGGCTCTTATAGGTGCCAGGTGCAGTGGTGACCGGGAAAACAAGGTACCTGTCCTCCTGGGGTCCGTATTCCAGTGACATTAAATCAAACAGTATCAGAGAGTGACAAGTGGAGGAGAGGGAGTAGACAAGGTGGCATGATGGTAACTGAGGCAGGTCCTTGAAATAAGTACTCTGAGCTGGTGTCAGGTTTGCTGGGACTAAAGGCTAAGAAGGCGCAAAAATCTGAAGTAGGAACATTTTGGAGAGAGGAATAGTAAGTGCAAAGGCTTTAAGGTGAGGACAACCTGAACTTACTGGAAGAAACGAACAGGACCATATGGCTGGAGCAGATTAAATAGTGGCAGGAGACAGGGCTCAACAATCATCTGTGGGGTCACATCGCCTAAGTACTCACAGGCCATGTTGAGATTTTAATTACAATTAGATTTAGAAGAAGGAGGTGACATGAATCTCATATACATTCTATTTTGTTTATTTATTTATTTATTTTTAAAGGGAACACAAGCAGGGGAAGTGGGAGAGGGAGAAGCAGGCTTCCCGAGGAGCAGGGAGCCTGATGCATCGTTTGAACCTAGGACCCTGGGATCATGACTTAAACTGAAGGAGCCACCCAGGCACCCCTTATACATCCTAAAAGATTACTTGAAGTGCTGTGTAAAGATGGATTGCATGGTTGGGGGGGGCAGGGACCCTGTTAGAGGGCCACTGCAGTAGTCAAGGTAAGAAAGGATGGTGCTGTGGACAATGACAGAAACGGGGCCAACAGATCTTGGCCATGAACTGGATGTGAGAAATTGAAGATGCAGTAAGGACAATTCCAGCTTGGGCCTTGAGCCTCTGGTTGGGTGGCAGCGCCATTTACTAAAATGAGAACAACTGAGGCATAAATAGATTGAAGAGTATACAGGACTGAGAGCTCCGTTAGGGACAAGTTGGAGCTCATGGAGAGAGTGGCATATACAGGTTTAGTATTCAGGAGAGGAGCTAGGGCCGAAGACAAAAATTTGAGACTCCGTCAGTTTAGGGACTGTATTTACACCTTTGAAACCAGATGAGATAATCTAAATAATACAGAAAAGGAAGACGGCACAGGACAGATCTCTGAGGCAATCCAACATTTAGAAGTTGTGTTGAGCAAGCAGAAGGAAAGGCTGGTGAGGTACAATGCAAACCGGAAAGGTGTGTCATCACAGAAGCCAAGGGGAAAAAGTGCTTCTAGAAGGGGAACGGGGTGGTGGAAGAATCTACCACAAATCAGATGGGAGGAGTCTGAGGGTGTTTCAAAATCATGAAATCTTCGAACCAAAGCCTACCCTTAAAGTGAACTGCCTATCTGGTTTTTGCCTAAAATAACACCTTAACTAAAAGTGGTTATTTCTAGTGAGGATGGAGGCAGTGCGTTGGAGAAGAGTGAAGGCAAAAGTTGATTGGGTATCTTCAAAAGAGATAATCAATGTAAAAATCTCTGTATCAGTTACAAAGCAGAATAGAGAAATCAGCTTTAACATTATTACTAAAATAATGCTAAAAGAAAGGTATTATTATTAATAATGATAATAATAAGGAGCGCCTGAGTGGCTTAATCATTTGAATGTCCAACTCTTGATTTCGGCTCAGGTCATGATCTCAGGCTCATGGGATCGAGCGCTGCATCAGGCTCCCTGCTCAGTGGGGAATCTGCTTGAGATTCTTTCTCAAATAAATAAATAAATCTTTTAAAAAAGCAATTATGATGATGGTTCTCTTGACTGAAATGTGGTTTTACTGGCTTCAAAAGTAAGATTTAAATCTCTACTATAGCAATCTCAGAAATAGGGAATTGCAAAGCTGAAAAATATTTCAAACAGAAGTCGCTGAAAATTTCAGACTATGGGTATTACTTACGTAGGAATTTCTGAGACAGTATATCACTGATTAAGAACCAGCATATTTATCTTCTCAGGATGTCACTAAGTCCATGTAAGTCTGCTAATATCTTGGCATCCAGTACTGGCTTAGCTTCCTCAGGCTTCAGAAAATTACAGAAAAAAAAAAAAGAAAATTACAGAACAGGACACTGAAATCTAGTTTTCGAGGAGTCAAGGTTTCCCTTTGATAGGTTTGGGACAAACCCTTCCAGTTGCCCTTCCCAATACTTGCCTTTATATTTTCAAAGATTAAAAAATTCATCCATTTTACCAGTTGAGGACATCAAACCATGTACATCAAACCCATGTACATCAAAGCTGCCTAGGTAATGGTAAAGTTGGATTTTATTGTCTTTCAAGACAGAACTTGTTTCAAAATAATTTTGAATAACTTGTGTAGAGAGGTCAAAATAAATGTTATGTAAATGTAAATAAACACAGCTCCTGCTAAATCATCAGTCAGGGGAATTAAGCACCAATGGGATAATTCCTCATTTAAGAGTTTCAGAGTCACTCCTCATACAGTTTCAGCAGAAATTCAGCATGTTTGAATTCCTGGGTGCATTTTTGGGTGAGGATTTTATAAATATAAACCCCAAAGACAAGCAACTGCCCCTTGTTAGTTTTGAAATGCCGGGCAGTTCCTCATCTGCTTCAGCTTCAGCTTCATCAGCTGGACAACAGAGATGCTAGTCCTTGCCCTGTTCTCTCATTTGACAGAGATGGGGAGAAACTGTGCCCAGAGGCTTTGATGTCAAATGCCCTGCTGATCGGAGAAGGGGCTTCACACACTGAAGAAATGCCATGGCCATAACCCGGGGCTTTGGAAGTCCCCAGAGAATCAGAAGTAGTTTGCAGCTGAGGGAACCTAAAATGCTAGACCATCTAAAGAGGACCAAAATTCACACAGAGATCCAGGCAGAGGTGTACAGGCACTTGCTCGCTGCACACTTGCTTCTCCAGCTCCTCAGTCATAATCAGGAAGCCCTAGCATCCAAAAAGACCCAGTAGAGGAGGTGACGTTAGCCTTGCCAGGCACTCATCTTGCAGCTGAGCATCTGAGATGGAAAAGCACCTCCAAAGGGGAACGATGTATTTTTCTCTTACTGTTTGACACATTTTAAAAATATTTTTTAACAACAAACCCTCATCATCTCTGCATTCTCCACATCCAGAAGCACCCCTATGTTTGCCTCATAAGATGACAAATGTGAAGTGGAAGGGGAGAAGAATCTTTAGTGTAAACAAGAGTTTGTTTTAGAATCTTTGGACCTTAGCAGTCACACTTTCCAGATCATTGCTTTAGAGGAGTCAGCTTGGTAATGGGCTTGGTGCACATGAAAATGTCAGGGGAGGATTTCCAGAAAAACATTCAGCTGAGAAAACGATAATGAAGATGCTAATCAGAAACAGTAGTGTACTGCTACCATACACTCCCTCTAGAACCCCAGGTGTCCAGAGGCGATTCTGGACTACTTCCTCTTAACACACTAGGGCTAGTACACACTGCACCCCTCTCTCATCCCAAAGACACTGACTCAGCATTTGGCCTTGAGGCATATTCTGAATTCAGAGTTGTAGCAATGTTCAGTACAATTACAACATAATGGCTGCAAAGCTGTTCCTGAAAGCCAAGAAAACCTGAATAATGTGGTTGGGTTATATCATACATGAGGGCTTAATAGAGTTAAAAACCAATTTGAAAATTCCTTCATTCCATAAAGATGGCATTAAGATGAAGGCAAAATCATTCTAGTTCAAGGGATGGGAACAAAGTGCATAAGGACTTATGCTGACTCCTTTCCACATTATCCTTCTTAACTAAAATGACCCATCCCCTTTGAAGATATCTCTGGTATTTAATGCTGACCCAGAAAGAAGGCAATTTCATTAAAACATCTTAGTTTTATTGTAACCAGCTAGTAATGCCAGTTTCCTTGCTATTTACAAAGCACACAATCCCATTTCCAAAAACAACTATTTGCGATTCAAAATCTGCCCACCCAGGGAAGGTCATCCATTCATCACTAATACCCCCACCATTTCCAGGTCACCTTGCCAAAGAGATGAATTTATCTTCATGACCACACAAGACCTGAAAGATTTTTCATTCATTTTTAGCCATTTTGTAGCAAATGACTTTGGAAACTTTGAATTACTAAATTTGAGCATTTTCTTCGACTTGTGATACCAACAATATCTAGGCCTGGCTCAATCTGAATGTTGGGAACCATATTCTCTTGAGGTCGTGCACCCACAACTCTTGGTGATGTCAGATTCTACAATCCTTGGATCCCATTCTGTTACTTAACACTTATGGGGATATCTTAATATTTTGGAACTGGGAAGTGACTTCAATGATCTCCTTGTGTTATGGATAAACTAATGTCTTCCTGAAACCTTCCATATTGCATTTTTTGGTTCATCTTTCTGTATTTTTTTCCTTGAAAAATGGCTTATTTTTATACATAATGAGACCAAAACAGAATTTTCAGAACTACAAGGGATCTCCAAGTTCAACTTCCTTTCTTTAAAAACAAAAACAAAAACAAAAACAAAAAAACCCTCAGAAAGCTTTATACATAAATCCTCAACATACCAAACAACTGGTAGCACATTGTGTTTAAAGATTAATTTAAGGATGGAGAGTGAGGAAAGCCTCTGCTTCAGACAGCAGAATTCTTTTATTTTAAGAATGAGGTTCTGGTCTCTAAATCTAAGAAGATACAGATCAATTTCATTTTTGAACGTGGAGTAACAGAGCTGAACTTAGATCTCTTTTTTTCCACTCTCATGTCCTAGGCTGACTCAGCTGACTGAATTTCCATTAAATAACACTATCCTTTCTCTTGGCTGACTGGAAGAACTATATGTTTTAAAAAGTAAAGAGTTAAAAAAATCAAATAATTCAATCTCATGTCCTCCCTCCTGACTAAACTAGAAGCCATTTCCCCATGATTAGTATGAAAAAGTACAGGAACAACGAAAGGAAGTTCATTTGTTTCCAGGAGTAATGTTCTGGTTTCTGCTGCAGTCCCACTGGCAACAGAAGGAAGCAGTGTGTTCCACAGGCCTGCTCCATTATAACACAAAAAGCTGTCAGTTTTGAACTCCTTGGGAATTTGAGCAAAGCAGAAAAGATGATAGTGGCTTTCTTACAATATTATTTGGGCAACCTAGCCTTAAAATAGTGACCATACATAGATTGTCTCTCCTTAAGGAAGGACCAAATGAAGGTATTAGTGACCTAGGTAAACTCGTAATTTGGTATACCTTCACAAAAACAGTCTTCATATATTTGCTCAACAAGTCTTTGGGTGAGGAGTTGAGCATCGAAGGCCTGAATGGAGGGGGAGACAGGGCTCCTGAAGCCATTCAACACAACTCAGGCCCTATAGCTGATCAGGACCCAGCTCCTTGGAAGGCAGTTTGGTGACCATCTGTAGATTCTCAAATATGCATTTCCCTACTCCAAGCTGTTGATCAAGGCATTAATAACTGCAGTATTTATAACTGTATCTAGTAAGCTCTTGAAAGGTTAATGTTTTATATAATCCTTTTCTCTACCTGTTGTATTCCCAATCACATTATAGATCCAATTGCCCTTCAGGGACACTGTGTTTTCATTTCTGTGGCATATACTGAGTGTTTGCAATGCGTCAGGCACTGTGCCAGGTATAGAAACATGAGAGTGATTAAGATCCTTTCCCTGGGGGCACCTGGGTGGCTCAGTGGGTTAAAGCCTCTGCCTTCGGCTCAGGTCATAGTCCCAGGGTCCTGGGATTGAGCCCCGCATCGGGCTCCCTGCTCAGCGGGGAGCCTGCTTCCTCCTCTCACTCTCTCTGCCTGCCTCTCTGCCTATTTGTGGTCTGTCTGTCAAACAAATAAAATTTAAAAAAAAAAAAAAAAATCCTTTCCCTGCCCTTTAGGACCCTACACCTTGCACAGAAGAAAAATTTACAAATACAGTACTGCAGTGGTGAAGCCTATAGCAGTTAAATGGTTATTACCAGATACTAAGGATGAAATGCTCTGAAATCCTGGGAGATGGATATTTTCTTAAAATAGAAGGTATCTTGAATTTTGCCTCCATCTCTAGAAACCTTATCTTTGGTCAAGATTAGAATAAAAAGAGAGTGATGTTTCCATGCCTCCAGGTTCCTGTAACTGTAACTGGAATATTAGGGATGTGGATAATGATCTATGAGACACTCAGCCCAAACATCTCATTTTGCATATTTTTTCTCATATGATTTTGTCCCTGAACTTGCTATGTGATATTACTAGGAGAAGGATGAAGGAAGCCTGCCTAGTCCCTGCTACCTGTGTGGATTCCTGGATCCAGATAGTTTCTCCCCTTCAAAATAATTGCAAACAAGATTAAAACTGCAATCAGGAACAATCCCAGCTGGCTTCTGGTTTCCTCTGATGTACACTCCTTGAATAAAGCAGTGGCAAAATTAGATTTAAAATAAGGAACATAAAAAACCTCCATACTTGTACCATATTACCTCAGGGTCCTGCTATATGTGAAACACCAAACCCTGGCATTAAAGTAACTGAACGCATCAGCCAGCTAGAATATGCATACATTATGAAATACAAAAACTTTAAAAAATAACTTATTTTGAAGGCATATCTCCACATTGCCTCCAGGTACTTAAGAGTACAAGAGAGCCAAGACATCTGGGATAAAATAGAAATACAGTCCAATAAATTCCCGAGTTGGAAAATCCTCATTTCTATTACCTTACCTGCCATCAATCCATCTAAATAAAACCACATAGCCACATTTTCTTCTAGTGAAAGAGACAAAAAAATATTGATTCTTCCTCAGCAGGCAGTCACTACTGACCACAGAAGGTATGAAGAAAGAAAATCTGGGGAGACTGCCTGTCTAAAGCACCAGCCCCACCAATCTTAATTTTCCCAACAGGAACTTTCTGGTTCCACCCAATTCTTCAGCAGAACGGGACTCAGGTTATCAGGCTATGACGTTCCACACAGAACCATGACAGCTGGGCCTTACCCTGATGTTACAATGATCACTTAGTATTTCCAGGGAGACTTTCTTTTCCAAGTGTTTCAAATCTCACTGTATGTAGCTCCAAATATTGATAAATATTGGTTAGAGAGTTTCATATGCATTTGCATAAGCTATTCTTCATATAATTAGTAAATGAAGGGTCTGCGGCCTATAACAGCTACCTCAACTTGTACAGTGGCATGCACACTGAGACACTGGTGCAGTGGCTGCTTCACCAAGGTAATGCGTAGATACAGGAGCCCTGCTTATATCGGGAAATGTGCTAGAAAGTGTTGGAGGTATAACAGGTTCTAGACACTATTCCTATCCTGGAGGAGTTTATAGCTTGGGATCAAGCTGGGCCATAATGTGTGTGTGTACACACACACACACACACATATATTTAAAGTGCTCTACAATATGAAGTACTACATGAAATAATATTAAGAAACAAGAACAACTATTATCCTGGCAAAAACCTTGTTAAAGACAGTATTAGAAACAGGCACTTGCCTTTTCCCATTAATAATTTCACTGGGAATTCTTTACCTCTGGACTTACTAAAAAAAAATTGTATGAGTTGGTTTTTATCAGGGGTGGCCGACAAGGCTAAGTATTTGTTGAGAACTGTCTCTGATTTATTCTCACGTTGTTCACCACCCAGGGGTATGCTTTTGCCAGTAAAGCAGAGAGGAGGTTCCCAAACCCGGGACTCAACAACGTTCCCTGCAGCACCTTTCAACCTTTTCACCCCCAATTAAAGGTCAACATGGCTGCTCAAAAATATTTATTTAAAAAGGCAGTCATCTCAGCGGCCTGCCAATTGAGATTATATTGCCACTTCACAGAATTCAATTAAACCCCGGATGGGGCTTCTGTGAAACACTGGAATTAGCGTGAAACTGACATGCTTTCTGCTTCCTCTTAAAAAGCTGCCTTTTCCCGCTCGTTATTTTGTTCCCTTCCCAGAGCGCCGTCACTTGTGCGGCGCGCGCGCACAGACACACACACACATGCAGACACACAAATGCCTATAATCTCCCCCCGGAGGTTCATGGATTTATGGCTCTCGGTTTAATTAAATTCCCTCTAACGACAATCGAAATTGGCAGCTTGCACTCCAGCTAAAGGTTCGCGTGCCCCGCCTCCCGCCCCGGCGCCGGCTCCGGGCTGGGACCAGAGCTCCCACTCCCTGCCGCCATGTCGCCCGCACCCACCTGAGCCGGCCGCCGGCTAAGTCGCCGCTTCCGCTCCGACCCCGGCACTTCCGTCTGGACCGTCCCGGATCACGCCCCGTAGCTCTCACTTCCGGCGAAGCACGCCAGGTTTTGGCGGTCCTCCCGGGGTCGCACAGCCAAGCAGGTCGCATGTTTATAGGGTGGGCCACCCCTGGGCAGTTTCTCAGGAAAAGAGAGACGCAGTAACGAAGGCCAAATGTTTTTAAAAAAAAAAAAAAAAAAAAAAAAGGTGCCTAGCCTGTTTGAGGACCACTTAATAAGAAGCCAACTTTGAAAATGGGGAGTTCAGGCCCTTAACTCTTACCTGTGTTCATTCACTCATTCATGTAATGTTGACTGCCTTCCTCCCCTTGGTCCCGGCTGAGCTAGGTTATGGGGAACGAGGTGATGAAACTGGCAGCTGTATTCTCCCCAAACTTAAAATTAAGTAAGCAAGTCACACATTAGGAAGTAATCCTTTACGTAGGCCATGAGTTCAGTGAGCTAAATACATTGAAAGGGAAGGAATGTGAACCTTTAAAAATTAGGTGGAAGTGATCTGCCTGAAGAGGTAGCTTTAGGGTTGGGATGTGAAGCGCCAGGTGGGGCAGGGACGGAGCTCTCTAGGCCTGTGGAAGTCGGACTGGAGGGAGCCGGGCACCAACAACGCATAGAAGACTAGTATGGCTGAGGCATAGAGTGAGTGGGGAGAGAGGTGCAAACAGGCCACATAGGGTAGGCAGGAGCCTTTTTTTCAGTTTTGTGCTAAGGACAGCTGGAGGAATTTTTGTTGTATTCTTTTTGTTTGTGTGTTGGAAGGGGTTGAACTGATTGCCTTTCCTTACTGAAAGGATCACTCATCCTTGGGAAGGAGATGAGAAGGGGTTGGGGTAGGTGAGAGCAGAGTGCCAGCTGAGAAGGCAGGAGGCCCCTAAGTACTCCAGGGCTGAGGTGTGGGGGCTTGAATGGTGATACTCTGAATAGAAAATGATACGTAATTATAAGAGCAATGCTTAAAGCTAACATGGATTGCTCACATCAGCTTTATACTCATTAACTTGTTTAATCTGGGGAACCATCCTTTTAATCATTATTGGTACCATTTTGCAGATGAAAAAATAATAACTTTCCTTAATCTCAGAGCTAGAAAATGGCAGAAATGGGATTGCATCTCATCCTGTCTGGTGGCAGTATCTAAGAGCTTACTACTATATACTCAATTTGTATTTAGTGATTTTTATTTTATTTTATTTTTTTAAGATTTTACTTATTTATTTGAGAGAGAGAGAGTGAGAGCGACCACAGAGGGAGAGTGGGAGGGAAGCAGACTCCCTGCTGAACAGAGAGCTGATGCAGGGCTCTATCCCAGGACCCCAAGATCTTGACCTGAACAGAAGGCAGACACTAAATTGACTGAGCCATCTAGGTGCCCCATGTATTTAGTGATTTTTAAAGAAGATACAAAACAAACCAAGGTCAGGAATGCATTCCCTAAACAAACTACACTGATGATGTGATATTGTTGGAAGAAACATCTAGAAAGTAGAGTTTTCAAATTTGTACTTTATCTCTACAGCACTTGCTGATAGCAAAAGAGGGGAATTTATGACTGTCAGTAGACTACCTATGATTATATTTGGGTTGATACACTCTGATAAGACCTAATCCCTTTCTGAGGGTGTGGGGGAGGAAAAAGTACACTCCACCTAACATTGCTGATAAAATATTTTTAAAGAAGTTATTTTGAGTCTAGTTATAGTTATAAACACCTTAATGGAACACACATAACTCACATTTTATGGAGCGATGGAAAAGCTTCCTAGGAATGCAACTTCAAATCAGCTTCCACATCTCATTTCTTATTAGAAAATAAAATAAATTGGATTTATGAAACCTGATTTCATCCACTGAAGGAAAAGAATGATGTTACCAAAGGCCAACAGTGAAGTCTTTTAGCATTAGTTATGGGTAAATTTCTTTAAGGAGCCAAAAATTCACAAAAATCTTCAGAATTTGAGTTTAATTAGTAAGACTTAATTTGGTTGTTCAGGTGATGGTGCAAGGTGTGGTACCTCCACAGGATTGTTTGGATTAAGGGCACAAGTTGAATGAAATGGCTGAAAATCCCCAAGAACTCACTGTAGTCCATGCCCAGTTATTCAGGGAGTGCTTGGCTGAATGCCAAAAACTCAGAGGACAAGCTTAGCCTCTAGGTGGTAGGCTCACAGTGCTGGGCATATGAGCTTGTCTGGGAAAATGTCTGGAGTCTGACTGGGAAAAATTATAGCCTCCAAAATTAGAAAAGGAAAACTGCCAAAGCAAAATTAATCAACATTTATTAAATGGTCACAAAATATAATACTGTGTCAGCTTCATTAATTGCTGGATTTAATGTTCATAACAATTGCATTACATTTGAAAACAGTTTTAAGATGAGCTCCTCTCACCAACTGAGAGTTCCTAAATATATATGATGAGTGTTAAGAAATCACAGCACATTTTTAAAAGATTTTATTTATTTAATCACAGCACATTTTTAAATGAGTTACTCTAGCTGAATAATTTCAAAAGAAAAATTATAAAATTTTTATAGCAAAATAATTAAATGTGAGATGAGTACACGTACTAACATGTTTGAAATGATGTGAAAGTAAGAGCCTTTAGAGAATATAAAGGTCTTAGTATAGCAATAGGTCTTGTACATTTATGATCACTCCAAGCATGCTTGTCCTAGGCATTTGACCTATATTTTGACCTCTAGGTCAGGGCTCCAATTTGAAGCTCTGCCCTGAGATGATGGCTAGGATTGGTGTCAGGATCTCTCACATGAGTTGAGTTCTTCTGTTAGATCCCAGGGCTCTGCCAACTCTATGGTCAGTTCTGAGACTGAAGTCTGCCTTAGAGAAGGCCTGCTGGTTAAGTCTAGTCGGCAACTCCTGAGATAACTTGAAGGGTACTTTAGAGGGCATGTCACCATTCCCTCCAGAGATGACCTGGAGCCAGGCTTCCCCACAAAGGCCTCCTGAGGGCTGGATGTGTGTGGTGGAGGGAAGCGTCTTCACTCCCATCTCCCTTGCCTCTGGGAGAACAGGAGTAAGGAAAAGGCTTTTAATGTCAATGCTTTCCCTTGAGAATACCTTAAAAAAGATCATATGTGTCGTGATAGGTAGTGACTGTCGTGTTAACTCTATTTTATAGTAGCCTGGCTCTGTATTACTACTCAAGAAACATGGAATCTGAACTTTGACTCGAGGGGCACCCACCAGAGCTGGCTGATGTTGATTTTATTATGACGGTAGGAGTATTTAGAAACCTGGTAGATTTTCTTTTCTGGTCTTTTTCAGGTCTTTATAGGAGCTTGTTTATTTATGTCATGAGTGTCTCATCCCCAGCAAACTCTGCAGGAAATGATCTGTAAGGGCCAGATATCGTGTTATGTTTAAGGTCATGGAGAAAAACAGTGGCAACCTCCCAAAGAAAAGACAGGCTTCTGAGTCTGGATGTGTTGGGTCAGCAAGGTCACTGTTGACCCCCTCGGGCCAACCATTGCAGGAAACAGAATTATAAGGCTGTCTTACCAGGGGAGACTGGACCTCAGAAGCCCGATTTCTATATCCCACTTGACATTTAAAAAACTCTGCTCTTGTGCCAGAGGAGAGTGAAGAAAATTTTAAAAGAAGAAAAATGTTTATTTGTTTTAAGGCTTGCTCAGTAATCCACTTATGCCATTTACATTAAAGAACCTTTCTATGTAAACATCATTAATTATGTAGTATAGAGCCAAATAAAAATGCTAAAAAATAAAAGTAATTATAGAATAAATTAGTATAGCTTGAGTGCACATATGTTATACAGAGACTCTAGACTTTTATATTTTATTGAAGGAGGCGGATTTGTGATTTTCTACATTGGAGCTGCTAGGATGGAACCAACAGACGTGACATTTTACAGATGGATACCAATGCTGTTAAAGTTTAAACTCATACTGGCCATGACATGGTGCTTTTTAACAGGGGCCCTGACTTATGCCCCCTCTCTATATCTGTCTAGAAAAGACTCTGGGTGGAGATGTGGATTGAGTATCCCATGGATTTCCCCAGGAGGTTTTTTGGAGCAGGACCATTCTTGTCTTCTCCAAAATCAGTGGCTTCCCTTGTACACTCAAGTGCAATCACATAAGACTGCTTGGGTCTGTGCTTAAGGCAATGAGTTGTGTGCAGCCTGCCAGGCACAAGGGAGGGCAGGGACAGGAGCTGGTGAGGAAATATGGCATGGAGACCTTGTAGTAGCAGTGACAGACAGTATACATTTGTATCACCTTTTGTAGCATTTCAAGGGTTTTCATGTATCCTATGTAATTAAATCCTTTACGATAATTCTATAAAATAGGGAGGGTATGTATTTTTACCAATCCCATGTGGCAGGAAACTGAAGCTTATGGAGGGAGGTCTCAGTGAAACAGGGATTAGAAAGCATTTCCTAAATCCTATCTATGTATTTTGTTTTTCTCTTACACCTTCATATTTCTTTTTAAAAGTAAATGAAAAGCATCATGGTAAAGTTCATGGCAATGTTTTGTGCTATGTGGGATCTTTTAAGAACATGTGAGTGCATTTGCATCATTTCCTCAGGGAAAGTTTTGTTTTACCTAGAAAAGCAGGAAATGGAGTTGAAATAGGAAAAGTTTTTCATTTTTATGGATTAAACCCATCTGTTATGTTCACTAATCTGGGATCATGGAGGAGGAAAGATTTCTCACAGTATAAAGAGAGGAGAAAAGAGAATTATGTGTTTCCTTTGTTCCCTGGTTCAGATTCATACCCATCCACAGAGTCCTATTCAGATAAAACAGGGCAGCCATCAGAAAGAAAAGACAGCGCTGTCCTCGAACGTGTCCCAACACCCTGAACAGTCTTCAGCAGAGTCGAAGTTAACACTTAGCCAGCTCTGAAGAATTCTGAGGGATAATTATTTTCACTGCTTTGAGCATCTTTCATAAATATGCTTCAATATTTTGCTGTATTATCTGTTTTGTCTGCACTGCACAAAAGAAAGTGAAATTACCTTTTGTTTATTCAGAATAGTGCTTACTGAGTGTGTACTATGGGGCAGTGCTAGGCACCAGAACTCTGGGGTTGAAACAAACAGACATGCTTCTTGTTGGAATGGAACTCACAGTCAAGTAGAGGAGATGAATGTTAGTCGCATTATCCCAGCAGTAAATATATACTGTAGAAGGCCCTTTCTCCAGTGAGAACAAGACTAATAGATGATTAGGTAATTGGAAAATGCAGTTAAAGTGGGAAGTCATTAAAATGTGTATGTGGGTTTATACATATACAGTTGACCCTTGAACAACAAGGGGTTAGGGGCACTCACCCCCCACACAGTTGAAAATCCACGTATAACTTTTGACTC
Organism: Lutra lutra; assembly: GCF_902655055.1. Lineage (NCBI taxonomy): Eukaryota > Metazoa > Chordata > Mammalia > Carnivora > Mustelidae > Lutra > Lutra lutra. The sequence continues at coordinate 66,989,579 of NC_062282.1, forward strand.
TCCCAAAACTTAACTAATTCTAGCCTACTGTTGATCAGAAGCCTTACTAATAACATAAATAGTGGATGGACACACATTTTATATGTTGTATGTATTATATACTGTATTCTTATAATGAAGTCATCTAGAGAAAATGTTATTAAGAAAACCATAAGAGAGGTCAGTCGGGCGAGCGCCGTAACTGGAGGGCTTGGGCCGGGGCCGGGGCATCGACCTGTGCTTGGGACGCTCCTGGGGGCCACACGGGTCGTTGAGTGAACTAGATGGCTCGGTGATAAACCGGTTGGAATTAATCAATTCCGCCTACAAAGGGAGATGATGTTCGGGGAAGTGAGGGCCAAACAGGTTTAAAGTCCTCACAGTTTGAAGAGGAGGAGTCAAGATGGCGGAGAAGTAGCAGGCTGAGACTACTTCGGGTAGCGGGAGATCAGCTAAATAGCTTATCTAAAGATTGCAAACACCTACAAATCCAACGGGAGATTGAAGAGAAGAAGAACAGCAATTCCAGAAACAGAAAATCAACCACTTTCTGCAAGGATCTCTTCTGATTTGGCTAAAGAATATTTTCCTGGGGTTGTTGCCACCCTTTTAGTATTTTACTTGCTCCTTCATAAACTCTTATCTGGACAAAATGACAAGGCGGAAAAATTCACAACAAAAAAAAGAACAAGAGGCAATACCAAAGGCTAGGGACCTAATCAATACAGACATTGGTAATATGTCAGATATAGAGTTCAGAATGATGATTCTCAAGGTTCTAGCCGGGCTTGAAAAAGGCATGGAAGATATTAAAGCAACCCTGTCGGCAGATATAAAAGCCCTTTCTGGAGAAATAAAAGAACTAAAATCTAACCAAGTTGAAATCAAAAAAGCTATTAATGAGGTGCAATCAAAAATGGAGGCTCTCACTGCTAGGATAAATGAGGCAGAAGAAAGAATTAGCGATATAGAAGACCAAATGACAGAGAATAAAGAAGCTGAGCAAAAGAGGGACAAACAGCTACTGGACCACGAGGGGAGAATTCGAGAGATAAGTGACACCATAAGACGAAACAACATTACAATCATTGGGATTCCAGAAGAAGAGGAAACAGAGAGGGGAGCAGAAGGTATATTGGAGAGAATTATTGGAGAGAATTTCCCCAATATGGCAAAGGGAACAAGCATCAAAATCCAGGAGGTTCAGAGAACCCCCCTCAAAATCAATAAGAATAGGTCTACACCCCGTCACCTAATAGTAAAATTGACAAGTCTTAGTGACAAAGAAAAGATCCTGAAAGCAGCCCGGGAATAGAAGTCTGTAACATACAATGGTAAAAATATTAGATTGGCAGCAGACTTATCCACAGAGACCTGGCAGGCCAGAAAGAGCTGGCATGATATATTCAGAGTACTAAATGAGAAAAACATGCAGCCAAGAATACTATATCCAGCTAGGCTATCATTGAAAATAGACGGAGAGATTAAAAGCTTCCAGGACAAACAAAAACTGAAAGAATTTGCAAATACCAAACCAGCTCTACAGGAAATATTGAAAGAGGTCCTCTAAGCAAAGAGAGACCCTCAAAGTAGTAGATCAGAAAGAAACAGAGACAATATACAATAACAGTCACCTTACAGGCAATACAATGGCACTAAATTCATATCTCTCAATACTTACCCTGAATGTTAATGGGCTAAATGCCCCAATCAAAAGACACAGGGTATCAGAATGGATAAAAAAACAAAACCCATCTATATGTTGCCTACAAGAAACTCATCTTACACCCGAAGACACCTCCAGGTTTAAAGTGAGGGGGTGGAAAAGAATTTACCATGCTAATGGACATCAGAAGAAAGCAGGAGTGGCAATCCTTATATCAGATCAATTAGATTTTAAGCCAAAGATTATAATAAGAGATGAGGAAGGACACTATATCATACTCAAAGGAACTGTCCAACAAGAAGATCTAACAATTTTAAATATCTATGCCCCTAACGTGGGAGCAGCCAACTATATAAACCAATTAATAACAAAATCAAAGAAACACATCGACAAGAATACAATAATAGTAGGGGATTTTAACACTCCCCTCACTGAAATGGACAGATCATCCAAGCAAAAGATCAACAAGGAAATCAAGGCCTTAAATGACACACTGGACCAGATGGACATCACAGATATATTCAGAACATTTCATCCCAAAGCAACAGAATACACATTCTTCTCTAGTGCACATGGAACGTTCTCCAGAATAGATCACATTCTTGGTCCTAAATCAAGTCTCAACCAGTATCAAAAGATTGGGATCATTCCCTGCATATTTTCAGACCACAATGCTCTAAAGCTAGAACTCAATAACAAGAGGAAATTTGGAAAGAACCCAAATACATGGAGACTAAACAGCATCCTTCTAAAGAATGAATGGGTCAACCAGGAAATCAAAGAAGAATTGAAAAAATTCATGGAAACAAATGATAATGAAAACACAACAGTTCAGAATCTGTGGGACACAACAAAGGCAGTCCTGAGAGGAAAATATATAGCGGTACAAGCCTTTCTCAAGAAACAGGAAAGGTCTCAGGTACACAACCTAACCCTACACCTAAAGGAGCTGGAGAAAGAACAAGAAAGAAACCCTAAACCCAGCAGGAGAAGAGAAATCATAAAGATCAGAGCAGAAATCAATGAAATAGAAACCAAAAAAACAATAGAACAAATCAACGAAACTAGGAGCTGGTTCTTTGAAAGAATTAATAAGATTGATAAACCCCTGGCCAGACTTATCAAAAAGAAAAGAGAGAGGACCCAAATAAATAAAATCATGAATGAAAGAGGAGAGATCACAACGAACACCAAAGAAATACAGACAATTATAAGAACATACTATGAGCAACTCTACGCCAACAAATTGGACAATCTGGAAGAAATGGATGCATTCCTAGAGACATATAAACTACCACAACTGAACCAGGAAGAAATAGAAAGCCTGAACAGACCCATAACCAGTAAGGAGATTGAAACAGTCATCAAAAATCTCCAAACAAACAAAAGCCCAGGGCCAGACGGCTTCCCGGGGGAATTCTACCAAACATCTAAAGAAGAACTAATTCCTATTCTCCTGAAACTGTTCCAAAAAATAGCAATAGAAGGAAAACTTCCAAACTCATTTTATGAGGCCAGCATCACCTTGATCCCAAAACCAGACAAGGATCCCAACAAAAAAGAGAACTACAGACCAATATCCTTGATGAACACAGATGCAAAAATTCTCGCCAAAATACTAGCCAATAGGATTCAACAGTACGTTAAAAGGATTATTCACCACGACCAAGTGGGATTTATTCCAGGGCTGCAAGGCTGGTTCAACATCCGCAAATCAATCAATGTGATACAACACATTAATAAAAGAAAGAACAAGAACCATATGATACTCTCCATAGATGCTGAAAAAGCATTTGACAAAGTACAGCATCCCTTCCTGATCAAAACTCTTCAAAGTGTAGGGATAGACGGCACATACCTCAATATTATCAAAGCCATCTATGAAAAACCCACCGCAAATATCATTCTCAATGGAGAAAAACTGAAAGCTTTTCCACTAAGGTCAGGAACACGGCAGGGATGTCCGTTATCACCACTGCTATTCAACATAGTACTAGAAGTCCTAGCCTCAGCAATCAGACAACAAAAGGAAATTAAAGGCATCCAAATCGGCAAAGAAGAAGTCAAACTATCACTCTTCGCAGATGATATGATACTCTATGTGGAAAACCCAAAAGACTCCACTCCAAAACTGCTAGAACTTGTACAGGAATTCAATAAAGTGTCAGGATATAAAATCAATGCACAGAAATCAGTTGCATTTCTCTACACCAACAACAAGACAGAAGAAAGAGAAATTAAGGAGTCCATCCCATTTACAATTGCACCCAAAACTATAAGATACCTAGGAATAAACCTAACCAAAGAGACTAAGAATCTATACTCAGAAAACTATAAAGTACTCATGAAAGAAATTGAGGAAGACACAAAGAAATGGAAAAATGTTCCATGCTCCTGGATTGGAAGAATAAATATTGTGAAAATGTCTATGCTACCTAAAGCAATCTACACATTTAATGCAATTCCTATCAAAGTACCATCCATTTTTTTCAAAGAAATGGAACAAATAATCCTAAAATTTATATGGAACCAGAAAAGACCTCGAATAGCCAAAGGAATATTGAAAAAGAACGCCAAAGTTGGTGGCATCACAATTCCGGACTTCAAGCTCTATTACAAAGCTGTCATCATCAAGACAGCATGGTACTGGCACAAAAACAGACACATAGATCAATGGAACAGAATAGAGAGCCCAGAAATGGACCCTCAACTCTATGGTCAACTCATCTTCGACAAAGCAGGAAAGAATGTCCAATGGAACAAAGACAGCCTCTTCAATAAATGGTGTTGGGAAAATTGGACAGCCACATGCAGAAAAATGAAATTGGATCATTTCCTTACACCACACACGAAAATAGACTCAAAATGGATGAAGGATCTCAATGTGAGAAAGGAATCCATCAAAATCCTCGAGGAGAACACAGGCAGCAACCTCTTCGACGTCAGCCGCAGCAACATCTTCCTAGGAACATCACCAAAGGCAAGGGAAGCAAGGGCAAAAATGAACTTTTGGGATTTTATCAAGATCAAAAGCTTTTGCACAGCAAAGGAAACAGTGAACAAAACCAAAAGACAACTGACAGAATGGGAGAAGATATTTGCAAATGACATATCAGATAAAGGGCTAGTGTCCAAAATCTATAAAGAACTTAGCAAACTCAACACCCAAAGAACAAATAATCCAATCAAGAAATGGGCAGAGGACATGAACAGACATTTCTGCAAAGAAGACATCCAGATGGCCAACAGACACATGAAAAAGTGCTCCATATCACTCGGCATCAGGGAAATACAAATCAAAACCACCATGAGATATCACCTCACACCAGTCAGAATGGCTAAAATTAACAAGTCAGGAAATGACAGATGCTGGCGAGGATGCGGAGAAAGGGGAACCCTCCTACACTGTTGGTGGGAATGCAAGCTGGTGCAACCACTCTGGAAAACAGCATGGAGGTTCCTCAAAATGTTGAAAATAGAACTACCCTATGACCCAGCAATTGCACTGCTGGGTATTTACCCTAAAGATACAAACGTAGTGATCCAAAGGGGCACGTGCACCCGAATGTTTATAGCAGCAATGTCTACAATAGCCAAACTATGGAAAGAACCTAGATGTCCATCAACAGACGAATGGATAAAGAAGATGTGGTATATATACACAATGGAATACTATGCAGCCATCAAAAGAAATGAAATCTTGCCATTTGCGACGACGTGGATGGAACTAGAGGGTATCATGCTTAGCGAAATAAGTCAATCGGAGAAAGACAACTATCATATGATCTCCCTGATATGAGGGAGAGGAGATGCAACATGGGGGGTCGAGGGGGTAGGAGAAGAGTAAATGAAACAAGATGGGATTGGGAGGGAGACAAACCATAAGTGACTCTTAATCTCACAAAACAAACTGAGGGTTGATGGGGGGAGGGGGTTGGGAGAGGGGGTGGGGTTATGGATATCGGGGAGGGTATGTGCTATGGTGAGTGTTGTGAAGTGTGTAAACCTGGCGATTCGCAGACCTGTACCCCTGGGGATAAAAATATATGTTTATAAAGCTGTAAAAAAAAAAAAAAAAAAAAAAAAGAAAACCATAAGAGAAAATACATTTGCACTAGAGTACTATATTTATAAAAAAAAATCTGCATATAAGTGGATCCAAGTGTTCAAATGCATGCTGTTCAAGAAAGGTCAACTGTGTATATACACGTGCATGTTTATATGGTTAATATTTTATATATACATCCACATGTGTGCATATATACATATATCTAAATATACATATTGCATGTATGTGTATATACATGTGTATGTGTGTGTGTATATACACACATACGTAAACTTTCATTTCTTACTTAAAAATGAACATGTATTTGCCGATTTGATAGGGTCATCTTTTTATTTATTTTTATTTTTTTTAAAGATTTTATTTATTTATTTGACAGATAGAGATCATAAGTAGGCAGAGAGGCAGGCAGAGAGAGAGACGGGGAAGCAGGCTCCCCGCAAAGCAGAGAGCGAGATGCGGGACTCGATCCTAGGATCCTGGGATCGCGACCTAAGCTGAAGGCAGAGGCTTTAACCCACTGAGCCACCCAGGGGCCCCAGAGTCATCTTTTTTGAATAAAGTCCATTCAAATGTATATCACCTACAATTTCCAGTTTCAGATACTTTAAGGTGGAGGGAGAACTTAAAGACACTTACCAAGTAATTTGAGTTCATTTAGATTTTTAACACTTTTTTCTCTAGTCTTTTACACTTATCTTATTTACCACTAGTCTAAGCAATTTCCACTGCCCACCCCCCAGCTTTTTCAAGTCTTTCCAAAGCATTTCACTTTTCAAAAGAGCAACTCTCTTTTTATGCTCATATTTGATCAGTTTACGTGATATTTAATTAAACTACATAATTGTAGTCATCAAGTACAACTGCTGTAAACAAGTTGGGGAACAAAAGCAACGCCCTCTTAGAAGGGCTAGAGCTCATTCTGTGGGGGTAGAAGTGACAAGGGTATTAGACTGCAGAAGCCACAAGCATCCATCATGCTCCAGGCCATCAGTCAATACGTTTTACAGATGGACTTGAAAACGTCAGTTAATTCTCCCCTAGGAGCTCAATTAAGAGTTTCTATTATAATTAAAAACTAATAAACATTACTAAAGAAAAGCAGTGGGTGCCGTAAAGGTTTGCAGGCAGGGGATGTGATTGGGTCCTGGGGTGGCAGGAGAGGCCTCTCCTAGGATGGTGGCACTTGAGCTGAGATCTGAGAGCCATGAGGCATTTGCTCAAGAAGAGGCTTGGGGCAGGGGTCTGGAGAAGGGAGTCCCAGGCAGCAAGAGTAGCAGAGGTAACGCTATGTTGAAAATAAGGAATGGAAAGAAGCACTGTGATCAGAGGGAAGAGCAAAGAGGGAGAGCAGTCCAGGATGAGGCAGAGGGTGGGAGAGGGCAGTTCACATGAGCTTTGTACATTCTGATAAGCATGCAGGTCTTTGTCCCTTTTGACAAGAGAAAGCTGTCAATGATTGTGAAGCAAAGGGGTCTCCTTATTTGAGCACAAGCAGCCTCTAATTTGTTTTGACCATCAAATCTCATGGGGGCACAAGTGGATTGCTTTAAAATCTAAATACACGATAGGCAGGGGAAGAAAACAATATTTTCTTGGCCTCTGGCACCAGAATTTCGCTTAGGGAGGGAGCTGTTCTTGAATAAGAAAATACATTCATTAGCTGCTGGGTCAAAGTTGAGGATCCAAGGGCAGGTGTCAGAATAATAAAAGAGGTGCTAGTTATCTCGGCTGAGAAATTGGGATGGAGGGAGAGAAAAAGGAGGGGGGTCTTGTATTACTTTCACAGGGCTGAGGTGACAGAGTAAGACAAACTGGGGGCTTAAAATAACAGACATTTATTCTCTCACAGTTTTGGGGGCTAGATGTGTGAAATCAGGATGTTAGTAGGGCCATGTTCTCACCTGGAGCTCTGGATAGACTCTCTTCTCCTGGTGGCTGGCAATCTTTGGTGTTCCTTGGCTCGAGGCTGCATCATTCCAGTCTCAGTCCCTGTGGTCTTATGGCATTTTCCCTGTGCATCTTTGTCTGTGCCCCTTTTCCTTTTCTTATAAGGACCCTAGTCAGATTGGATCAGGGACCACCCTTAATGGCTTCCTCTTAACTTGATTACAATCTGCAAAAACTCTATGTCTAAACAAGGTCACATCCGCAGATGCTGAGGTTAGGGCTTATATATATATCTTTTTGAGGGACATAATTCAAACCAAAACAGGTGTGAAGAGAGAGAAGCGGGAAGAATCAGCGAAACCACAGGAGCTTATATAGCTAGGGTGGCTACAACCACTAAGAAATTACTGGTAATAGGATAGCTAAGGGGAACAATATGGTTTTTAAGTGCTTTTCTTACAATGTTTTAAGATGTGACAGCCTGCAAAACATGTTCCCCATCACACCCATGTGGTGTCTCCCACCTTTTCAGTGAAATTTCTGTTATATGTATTTACAAGGTGGGAGAGGTAAGGGGACAAATGACAAGTGGAGTCACCGAGAAGGATTTGGGTCCCATGTTAGGGCCTCTGATATAAAGAGTGTGATCCTAGGAAACCCCAGAGAGAACATCAATTTAGTAGAGACTGAAAAGAGTTATTTTGTGACTGTAAATGCCTTTCCCTACCCAGATATTTAGAGATAGATTGGGTTTCCAAAATCTCTAGCATGGGGGTTTGTGTCAACCGACCTTATCCCTATCTTGCTGGGCTAAGACCAAGGTTTCAAATACAATTATTATGAAAATTCTTCCCTGCACCTCTTTTCTCTTCCTTGTTAGGGTACAGTGCATGATTTTGGTGAAACGAAGAGTGTTTGTGATTTACTTCTAAAAAGAATGAAAAATCCTATATTCTACACCATGTGCCCTACTATTTTCTAAATATAAAAATTCCAAATCGATTACCACTTGGGTGGCAGGAAAATGTTCTCTGAAGTCCAGTTTTCCTCTCTCATCAGTCTCCCTCCTCACTTCACAGAAAACCTTTCGGTTGCATTCCTCCACCGCCAGAAACTCTTCGATGCCTTTCACTCAGGTCTTCGCCTGGCTCTCAAAATGAAGGGAATGATTTCCTGTAGTGAGTCCAGATGTTTGTGTTCAGCATTATTGCTATTAGCCGTCAAGTCTGAGAGTCGTACAAAATTAAATCCGTCCTTGAGGCCTGCAAGGGAAGACAGTTTGATAATAGTTTCATGTCCTCAGAGTGAAATAGCTAAAATGGGGAAAAAACTACCACCTCCAATGAACTACGATCCATTGCACAGTAGCTTTCTTTGTTCATGGCTTCATTTACGTTGGTGTTTAACACAAATGTCGTTTTAAAGCACATAAAAGCTTCCTTAAAACCTGAGCAACTGGCAAATGGTTAGAATAATTAATAAGGTAGGTATTTGGGGATTTGTTTTGTTTTGTTTTCTGTTAAGTAGCTTGGAGAGAATGGGAGAAATTGCAATTGGCAAAGGTGTTCTTTGCGGTTCATACGTCATGCCTCTGTGGAAGCTTTGGCCCTGTGTTGCAGGTACTTCATGGGCACTGAAGCTGCTCAGGCAAAAGGAAGCAAAAGCAGTTATCCAGAGAACAGGAATACAATACGAGGCTATGCTTGGATATTTAGGCAAGAAATCTCCAGGGTCTTCTCCCACTTTGTGAATCTTGTAGGGGTGGTTGGTTGGAGGAGCTGGATGATGTTGTTCTTTACCTCTGAAGGATTTGGCTAACCCATCCATCCCCCCACATTATGCCAGGGAAATTTCGTTCTCTAGCTGCTGAGGGCAGATGGGCCCTCTTGGTAAACTGGATAGTCATCCTCTCAGCCTTCGACAACCAGCTGGTATCCTCTTGAACCAAGCCATAACAGCATGACTCCTGCCTGCAGAGGAAGGGTGTCCTCCACAGACAAGGTGGTCATGTCAGGGTGCGGAATCCTGAGAGCCCAGAGAATGTCGGTGGAATGGCCTCTGAGGTTCAACCCAAGGCTCACTCCATGTGCTAGGCTCTCTGGCTCTGTATGGTGTTCTTCCCCATAATTCCTGCAGTTCCTGCTCTGTCCTTATTAGTCCTCATAACAACCCTTTAAAAACAATATGTCAGCTGCTGTAAGAGGAGCCATTCTTCTATAATTTTGACCCCACCCTGAGCCCAAGAGCATCCTCTCAAAGCTCTATACAGACTCTCAGTGGCTGCCACACATTAAGAAGATTAAAGCAGAGGAAAAAAAAAAATCTCTGCTTGACCTAGCCATATCAATCGCCCTTGGGTGCTAGTTAACTCTGCAGGCGTAAACCATTCTGAACTTTTAAACACTTCGCTCTGTTAATAACAGCAAGTCAGGTTGGCAAAAATGCCAAGGAAATTTCTTGAAATGGTGATCAATTTTAAGGGAGTCTTTATAAAATCAAAAGTGTTATCTGCTTTCTGGGGAAAAGCATGAAAGCTAAAGGATAATGAGACTTTGGCAGATAGAAAGTATGTGGGGATCAGTTATTCTCATTAGTCAAAGAGACCGGGCAGGAGTAATTGGCACAAGCTGATGAAATAAAAGACCTGTAATATAAGAAAAACCTCATTATAAGTACAAGGAAACTTTGGCATTGCCCTCTTGCACTGCCGGTGACAATTCAATTAAAGTAGAGTCATATTTCTTATTTTACAGTTGTTAATTGGTTAAGGCAGAGAGCATCTTTGTGAAGTTTCTCTAATTCTTCTCCAGTGTGCGGTGTGTGTGTGTGTGTGTGTGTGTGTGCATGTAAAAAGGGAAAAACAGAGACACAGCAGTGACATATGTTAACTACCTGTGTTCATCTAGGGAAAGCTCTCAACCCATAATTACTCTTTACTTCCATGATGGAAAGGTAGATGGTCGCTTTGAAGACATCTACTCCCAGGTTTTTACCTCCCAGGGTCTAATTCTGGGGTCATTTGTGGCTTCCTGGGTTTGTACGGCTCTCCTTTTTGATCATCATTGACTGTCACACAAATGCAGATGGTGAAGCAGAAAAGCCAATCAAATGGAATTGTCAGTTCGGGTTTCGTTTGTACTTTCTCTGCTTGTCACCTGTTTTAAAAGCTTATCTGATTGTATATTATCTCTCACAGCTTGCTTGGCTTCTCCTTTCCTCTTGGTCTGGAGGGAGGGGGGTGGACAGAAAGAGGGAGAGAGAGAGAAATAAAGAGAGAGAGAGAGAGGTATTTAAAGTTCTTTGCCCTCTAACGTCACCGGAGCTCCTGCAGGTGATTTAGACACCACCTGGGCTCCGCGGTCTGTGTACTGTAACTCGGTGACTCAGTCTCGCTTGACCTTCAACAGCTGCTGAGCTACTTGGTCTCTAAGCAGGGGCAGAGGAGGCCGTTATTACAGGGAAAGGACATGTGGCTTTCCAAATGGCATAAAATACATCTCTTGCCACCGGATGAATTACGTATTCATGAAAACCACGCAACAGAAGACTACTCCTCTGGCTGAGCAGTCACCTGGGCTTGAGCGCAAGGCTCAGCATACGATTCAGACTCTAGCTCCCTCATTTATTTACCCTGCTGGTCCATGGGTGCAGCATGGTTGCAGGTTCCTACAAGTCGGGAGAGGGGGGCTGGGAAGAGATCTGCATTGCCAAGGAAAACTGAATTGTGTGATGCCTACATTTTAATTTGGTATCAACAAGTTGTTATTGGGCATCTGTTATTGTAACATTATCCACACAAAATTATAATACTGTATTTACTAGGAAAGAAATGTACTGGTCACAAGGTCAGTTTTTCTGCAGATACTGGGAAGCTTCCCCTTTCACCATTTAATATATATCCCACTAGTGCGTGTAAAGCAACTTACACGAAGATGGTGAGTTTTGATGTTTCAATTTCTTGTTAATTCCTGACTTATTAGCAGAGGATCGTGGAAATTATCCCTATTTTACAGATGGGAAAAAATGAAGCCAGAGACATTGAGTGACATCCCAGGATCACTGTTAGCGGCAGAGCTAGAAAGAATGTTGCTGGGTCTCGGCTCTGAGTTTGTATTCGCTCCACCAGCACACCACACTGGTGTGGGTTTGCCTTTAGTGTTAAAATGTCAGTAACGGTGATGACAAAAAGATGATGACGTTTAAAATGCTGTCCTTGGTTCTGTTCATAGCTGGTCAGGGACAGAGTTCCACTGCTGCTCAGGTTCACACCCATGCTGATCCTCCTAGCTTCAGCCCTCCCCCTTCTCTGCCTTCAGATCTCTCCATCTTTACATTCTCTGCTGGCCTGGGTATGCTTGCACCTGTTCACACCTGCTCCTGGTGCTCCTGGACTGCCAAGGCTGCAAAGAGACTGCCTTGCAGCTAGGGCTCCAGATAGGCCTTCTGGCTCTGCTAATCGGATGGATTCACATAAGACTTTAGTTCAGAACTGAGTTAAATGGCCAGAGTTATGGTGGGCCATTAGACTGACTATCTACCTACCTATCTATCTATCTTCCAGTAAGGATTTAGCAGGAATGAACAATTGTCATCTCTGGAGAGCTGCCAATGAGATCTATTCCTGGAGCTTTGGCAGCCTCTGGATTCCCAATCTTCCTGAAGGTGCCCAAGAGGGCAGCTCCCCTTGGGGTATAATTCTGCAGTATGGGTCCAGGATTGCCCTCAAGGCTCAGCAGGGAGACTGCTCCTCCTGACCTCTCAATGATTTCATTAGCACCTAATTCCCAAATAAAATCTCTTCCTCCTTAAACTAGCTAGAGTGGTTTCTCTGATCTGCAGCTGAGTCGTGATTCATCCACTGCTTAAAGATTACCTGTGAGCCCATTGCATCTTGACTCAACTTGTGATTTATCGTGTCATATTGCATTTAAGTTTTCCCTCCCTCCCCCCCTATCTCTCTCTCTCTCTCTCTGTCCCCTTCCTTCCTCAGACTATAAGGTTATTCATCTTTTAGTCCCTCCGTATGTGGGATAAAGTTTGGCACATAAAATTCACTCAAGAAATGTTTGTTTGAATAAATGGATGGATGACTAAATGCAGAACCAAATATCCTGTGATGCTTAGTTCATGGGAGAATGAAAACCTTGTCAAAAATGCAATTTCAGGGGCACCTGTGTTGCTCAGTTGTTAAGCGTCTGTCTTCTGCTCAGGTCATGATCTCAGCGTCCTGGGATCGAGCCCCACATTGGGCTTCCTGCTCCGTGGGAGGCCTGCTTTTCCCTCTCCTGCTTCCCCTGCTTGCATTCCCTCTCTCACTGTCACATAAATAAGTAAAATCTTTAAAAAAAATGCAATTTTATTTCATACATATGCCATTAGTGTATTTTATTTAATAAAATGTAGAAAGGCACACACTTTTAGCTTGATATTAATCATTTCCTTTTACTTAAACAGTCAAATAGGATTTTCTGCTCAGCAGTTAAATATTTTGCTGTCCCTGGAAGACTAGCAATGTGTGTTGATGAATGTGAGCCTTGCCTCTTAGCTCCTGCCTCCTACCCATGACATTTCTTCCTGGGTAAATTCTGAACAGGTGCTGCTAGCTGCCTCATTAACTGCATGGAGCTACAGGAATTGTGGGTGAGATGATCCCTCACCAGAAACTAAGCCCTGTGTTCTTTAAACACTGCATTGGACTTAAAGCATCGTGATTCTTTCTGTGTTGCCACCAGCGACAGACACTGGCTTAAGGTGCCAAGAGCTGGAATTGACGTTATGTCTTATCTTTTCTCTGATCCTCCCTTCTCGTCATCATTCAGTCTGCTCTCTATCATTTATCTGCCTATTTCATTTCCCCATTAATACTTATTAAGCACCTACAGGTTGCATAATAATAATAATAATAAATAAAATATTGTTATAACTCTTTTAAACCATTTAAAAGGCTTTTATAATTTGTAAGTCATTTAATTCTTGCTAAAACTTTCTCAGGTTGGCAGTGCAGACATTCATATTCTCATTTCTTTGATGAGCATAGAGAGACATAGAAAGGATAAAAGTTACACAGTAGAACTGGGCCAAGGTGGTATGAGCTGCCCTGACTCTAGGCCCACTGTTTGTCTGGATCCATATATTTTATGGTATGAAACGAGAATAAAATAGAGACACAGAATAGACAATATCAGATCTTGAGGGTTTTGCACTGCAAGCCAGTATATTTTACTGTATATACTGTATATTTTACATGTATATATATACATGGCAACACAGGGAATGTCTTGATGAGGATTTGAAAATACCTCCACTCAATGATGAAAGGTATTTTTATTATCAATGAATGCATATAGTATGTCTACATGAAGCACCCAAGCGGAGAGAACTCATGAGCCTCAGCTGGCAGTGATGAATCTTTTTGGCATTAATGATGCCACTGCAGCAGCAATTGGAGGAGGTCACCCACTCACAGCATCTTGACCTCATCTGATGACATATGGAATATTAAGCAACATTTCCCAGTAGGAAAGCAGCCAGGAAGGGGAACTAGATGGAAGAACATCCCAGAAAACAAGTCCAGTGGGAATCGATTGAAGGGTCTGGGGAGTTGAGAGGGAGATTGGGAGAAGAGATGGTATGAAACATTTTCTGCGTGACACCAGGAAGCAAAATACTTGCGCTGGTGGGTAGAATGACAGGGAGATAGAAGAAAACATTTTCTGACAATCGAAAAACTCCAAAAATGAGATGGATTACCCTGAGAGTAATAAGCTCTTTGTCATTAGAAATGCTCAAGAAGGTGACCATCTGTCATGGCTGTGGTCAGGGAGCCTCCCTTGTGGGGAGGTTAGATCATCATCTTCTTGCCAGACTAATGTGTGCTGGGAGCTGGAGGAGAAGCAGGCCTAACCGGAGAGTCTGATTCAGTAGCTCTGGACGGAATCCAGAGAATCTTTGTTTGGGAAACCACTGGGCCAAATCACTGGACTCTATAGTGGAGGGTACAAGAAAGAGGACATTTCCTTTGTATTTATATTTTATCTAAAAGTAAAAAAGGAAGTAAGCTTACTGCTGTTTGATGTCTGATGAACCATACAATGTCTGTCGTATCTAAGGTGTCACATGTGTTACTGGAGTCAGAGCAGGAGCCCTCCAACACCGAGGGCTGTGGCCAGGTCTTCCTTTGTTCATTCCCATGAGCATGTTTCTATATAATGTAGTTTATTGTGTCCGAGTTAGAGAAATTTATGGACTGTATTATTTTTATTTTTATTGATTTATTTTTATTTTTATTATTATTTTTTAAAGATTTCATTTATCAATCTGACAGAGAGAGAGAGAGAGAGAGAGATCACAAGTAGGCAGTGTGACAGGCAGAGAGAGGGGGAAGCAGGCTCTCCGCTGAGCAGAGAGCCCGATCCCAGGACCCTGAGACCACGACCCAAACCAAAGGCAGAGGCCCTAACCCACTGAATCACCCAGGTGTCCCTGTTGATTTATTTTTAAAGATTTTATTTATCTGACACAGAGAGGGAGAGCACGAGCAGCGGAGCAGCAGAGGGAGAGGGAGAAGCAGGCTCCCTGCTGAGTTGGGAGCCTGAAGTGGGCCTCGATCCCAGGACCCTGGGATTGTGACCTGAGACGAAGACAGAAACTTAACCAACTGAGCTACCTAGGTGCCCTGGACTCTATTATTTAAATAACAGAATTGCAAAAAGTAGAACACAGTATTTTGAATGAAATGGGGAATAACCATGACAACGTTTTGTGTCACAGAGAGGTTTACAGACTATCTTGGGTCAAAATAAAGCAGAGTCAACCCAAGTTGTGCTTGCTTGCTTGCTTTTTTTTTTTTTTTTTTTTACAAAAAGATATGTGTCCAATTACACTGACCTCCTGTGATGACAAGTACCTGTTGGTCGTAGGACTCTTGACAGACATTTGTGAAAAATTAAACACACATGGGGTACCTCGCTGGCTCAGTCTGTAGAGCATGTGACTCTTGATCTCAGGGTCCTACGTGGGGTCCCCACATTGGGTGTGGAGATTACTTGAAAAATGAAATACACATAACATGTTTCATTTATAGAAGGTTTAGTATGGGCCAGGCATGGTTCGTTTTATAGAGGTCAAGTCAATGACTCTTCATGCAGGCTACTAACTATACCGATAGATGGAGAAACTGAGGCTCTGAAAGATGAAGTGACTTGCGCAAGATCATTAAGGTAGTCAGTGAAAGAGTGGGGTTTAAATGAAAGCTTTTCATCAGTCAGCTATTTACTCCTTCTCTGAAAATGCAAGATCAGCTACCTTTTGAAAGGAGCTTGTGCTAGGTAGAAAGCATTTTATTTATTTATTTATTTTTAAAGATTTTATTTATTTACTTGAGAGAGAGAGAGCATGAGAGGGGAGAAGGTCAGAGGGAGAGGCAGACTCCCCACAGAGCTGGGAGCCCAATGTGGGGCTCGATTCCAGGACTTCAGGATCATGACCTGAGCCAAAGGCAGTGGTTTAACCCACTGAGCCACCCAGGCGCCCCTAGAAAGCATTTTAAAAATGTCTGGAAACATTTCCATCACTGATGCTATCTTTGTGGCC
Source organism: Lutra lutra (assembly GCF_902655055.1). NCBI lineage: Eukaryota > Metazoa > Chordata > Mammalia > Carnivora > Mustelidae > Lutra > Lutra lutra. The sequence goes on from NC_062282.1 coordinate 67,005,772, forward strand.
GAAGCTATATAAGTTTGTAAACTTTAAAAACCACAACATCACAAACTTAGGAAACGTAGTAATAGAATTTTAAAACTGATTTAAAAAAATGAAAGATCCAGTATATTTTGAACTCATTTATTAAATATATAAAAATATAGTAAGTTCCCATTTGTTGACAAGAACAAATGCTAGAGCAGGAATAATACAAATTTACTAGCAAAATTCTACAAAAACGTTCATGTAATTGGTCGATGATTTTAAAATTAACTTTCATGAAGAGGGCGGCCTGAGACTTTTGATCTCAGGGTTGTAAGTTCAAGCCTCATGCTGGGTGTGGGGATTACGTAAAAAAAAAGTTTCCGTGATTTAGTAAGCCCAACTAGCAATGCATTTTCTCCCCAGTTGGATGAATGTATTTTTGAGAAGCATCTTTCTCAGCAGTAATGGCCACTGAAACTGCACCAAACTAAATCTCTGTATCACAAAGTATTAAACTAAGATTAAAAAAAAAAAAGGATTCATGGGGCGCCTGGGTGGCTCAGAGGGTTAAAGCCTCTGCCTTCAGCTCAGGTCATGATCCCAGGGTCCTGGGATCGAGCCCCACATCAGGCTCTTTCCTTGGTGGGGAGCCTGCTTCCTCCTCTCTCTCTCTGCCTGCCTCTCTGCCTACTTGTGATCTCTCTCTGTCCAATAAAAAAATAAAATCTTAAAAAAAAAAAAGGATTCATATTCAATTGCATTATTCAGTAAAGAAATGTTATCAATGGTGGCATATTTTTAGTGAGAGCAAAATTCCTTATTCCTATTAATAAAATACACTGAAACAAGTTATTTTAAAACATTTTATCTACATGCTATCTTTTAAAATTTTTTTGCATTTTGTGTGTTTCTGAAACGATCATAATGTATTGGTACAATAGGGTATGTATACAACATATAAGTGAATATGTAAAAATAAGAGGGTGTGTGTTTAAAATAAGAGGGACACATGGTTAGCAAGCTCAGAGGCCGCTGGCGATGACATCCTTCAAGGTCCATTCCCTAGTTTGGAATCTTTGCTTCTCAGGCAAATGCTCTGCCCTTATTTGGTGAGAGATAAAACCTAAGTGCTAGAAAGACACTTCCCTCCAAGGCAGGCAGCACCTCATTATCTAGCTCACTGCCCAAATCCTGTCCAAAAAAAAAGTCTAAAGACATACACTTCTGAGTGAATCGGCTTGATTTAAGACTCAGAGCTATCTGTGTTTTGTACAACATCTAATGCACTGTTGATGCTTAATAAATAACAAATCGAGATATTAATAATTAAGAATTGATGTTACTGCTCCCATGAAATGATTTTCAGGAGAATTATTCCCCATTCACTCATAAAGAAAAATGCGAGGTAGAGACAGAGCAATAGCTTTTAAGGAAATTTAGTTCCAGCTACTTTGTGTGCATGTGGTTTTCATCCCCCCTCCCTCATAAATCTGATGAATAACCGAACAAGACAGACCCAGAGCCCATCTAAGCTGCTTTCCCCCTCCTTTTATTTCCCCACCTTTAGGTGGGAATGTCTAGGATGTTGAATTGTATGATTTTAAAGTGCTTGACAAACATTAATTAACTGGTGGTCGTTCTTTGTTTGAAGGGAGTTATGTCTAATTATGAATATATCTCCAATTATCTGCTCCTTTCTTTTGACTGTATTATTACTGAAAATGTACAGTATCTGATTTGCTTGCACAGTTATTTGAGTAGGCTTTTTGAAGTAGGTGGCACCCATTAAAAAAAAGGGACATGGGGTACCTGGGTGGCTCAGTGGATTAAAGCCTCTGCCTTCTGCTTGGTTCATGATCCCAGGGTACTGGGATCGAGCCCCACATTGGGCTTTCTGCTCAGCAGAGAGCCTGCTTCCTCCTCTCTCTCTGCCCGCTTCTCTGCCTACTTGTGATCTCTGTCTGTCAAACAAACAAATAAATAAATAAATAAATAAATAAAATCTTTAAAAAAAAGGGGGGGACATACAGTTATCTTAAGGAGAAAAATTGTATTTGAATGAAGGTTATGTTTATGCTCATATTTGGTCATACTACATTGTCTCCACACACACACACATACACAAGCACACACATCTTTCCTTCAATAGTAACCACACTCTTTCAAGTGGTAGATTGTGACGATTGTGATGACCCACGCTGAACTGGACTCTGTTCCTTCCAAGCTAGGGGGATTGTTGGTATTTGCTTTTTAATAGCAGAAATCAGAAAAGCTCTCCAGAAAAGTGAATTAATACTCCTGTGAAAGCAAGTGTAATTAATCACGAGAGAAAGCTGGCCATGCATGTCAACAGAATCCAGAGAATTGGCTGAGCGCCATTGATTCATTACCTACCACGGACCCTCCCCCCTCACCCCATGCGGGAAGAAGGGTGCCATTCGGACAGCAGCCACACCTGCCACTGGCATTGCTGGCTGGGAGACCAGATGGATTACAAACTATAGTGGACACTGACCTGTATTTTGGCATAAATAGTGCACACTGTTAATTAGGAGCATAGCTTGGAACAGTGTCTTAAATAATTAGCCAGGGCAGGTATGTGCCTGTGCAGGGGTGGATTACAGAGTTTTCTGTTGCTTAGAGAAATTTTCTATAGTAACAAAGGAATAAAATGTAAATTAATCCACAACTGTAGGACTTATACTGATTAATGCCGTTCAAAGCAGGCTTCTCAGTAAATCACTTCTCATATCTGCTAGATCTATCAGTAGCCTATAAATACTGATGTTGATGTCACTCAGCTTCATCTCAGCACTACTCATCAGCTTTAGGACACAGTGTCATAAGGTAGAGATTATGGACTTTGATGTCACATGCACCCAAATTCAAATCCTGCCCTCTTGATTTACTAGCTATGCTACACAACAGGGTTCAAAATCTTCATCCATAAGATGCGAATCATAGTAATCACTATTGGCTGGATTGTGGAACCTCTCCCACCCACCCATCCCAACTCACCCGCAAATTCATATGTCAGGGTCCTGACCCCCCAAACCTCAGAATGTGACTGTATTTGGAGACAGAGCTGCTAAAGAGGTGGTTAAGTTAGAATAATACTGTCAGTATGGGCCCCTAATCCAAGCTGACTGATGTGCTTAAAAGAAGAGGAAATTGGACCCGCAAGAGAGACTCCAGGGATGCACAGGGGAAGACTGCATGAAGAGGAACCAAGAGGCCGGCCACTTGCAAGACAAGGACAGCGGCCTAGAACAGCTCCTTCCGTTATGGCCCTCAGAGGAAGCCAGCTTGCAGGGTTCGACTGATGTTCAATTCGTAGCCTCCAGACCTGTGAGCAAGTATATTTCTGTTGTGGTAGTTTGTTTTCATAGCCTTAGCAAACCAACACAGTGTCTGTTATGGGGTTATTATGGAAATAAACGATATCTTTTTTGCATAGAGTCTCTCCATATGTCATTAACAAATGACCATTGTCACCGTCATTCAGTCAATAGTATCTCCCTTCTCCTTCTCACTGAAGAGATTGTCATTTTCCAGGACACCTGTTGGAAATTGGACTTCAGGCAGTGTGGTTCTTTCTCATGTGTCAAAGAGAATGCAGCCAACTCACCCTCTTTATGGAGCTGTAAGCCGCCTCTTCCCAAGTTATTCCTGCCTGGGATTCTTCCCTCTGGCTTTTGTCAGTCCTGGCTCAAGGACGCAGTGCCTCCTTTAGGATAGGCTGCGGAGTAGGCAAACCCACCTTCTTCTTGCCCTTCAGAATCCACAAAGGAAGAGCTGTCTGCCAGCAGCGGAGAGAACTGTAAAGACAGAGCGAGAATCTCTTTTGCAGTGCTGCTGCTGTTTTGTGTTTCTGCACATTCTTCATTGACATCAAGTGTTTGGATTCCCTCATGTCTCCATATATTATGCAAAGTCAAAGTGGATGTTATCTCAGGAGCAGACACAAACAACTGAGATGTTCCCACTCTGACGTTTCGCTTTGGAGCTAGGTAAATTAATGCAGCTCCAGAGTCCTAACACTTGCTGTCCCGATTCCAGACAGAAGCAGTTGATGACCCACAGTCATGCTAACGCGATGGCCTCACCTCCATCCTGTCGTCCAGGAGGGCTGTGTGCGCTACTGACTTCTTTCCTCTGGGGCTGACAAGGGAGGAAGTGCCATGATGACAGCTGAGGTACTGGGCTATTTTTAAGATATTTAGGAGCTAGGAGATTCCTGATGCATTGAATTTAGAAGTGTTCTCTTTTTGCTATGGGTTGTGAAATTTGTTGACTGGGGCGCCTGGGTGGCTCCGCTGGTGAAGCTTCTGCCTTTGGCTCAAGTCATGATCGCAGAGTCCTGGGACTGAGCCCCACGTTGGGCTCCCAGCTCAGTGGGGAGTCTGCTTCTCCCTCTGACCCTCCCCCTGCTCACACTCTCTTTCAAATAAATAAAATAAAATCTTAAAAAAAAAAAGTTTGTTGGTTGCAGTCACTTGTGTATTCATTAATTTGACCAACATTTACTGCATACCCTTCAACTGCCAACCCCTGAAATGCTCTCTGAGGAGCATAATCATAACAATAACAATAATGATAATTAACATTTTACTTTGTTATCATCACTGGCCTAGGCTCTTTATGTATTATTGTTGATTTTATTGATAACACTTTTTTATTAACATATAATGTATTATTTGCTTCAGGGGTACAGGTCTGTGAATCATTAGTCTTACACAATTCACAGCACTCACCATAGCACATACCCTCCCCAATGTCCATAACCCAACAACCCTATCCCTACCACCCCCCACCCCCCAGCAACTCTGTTTGTTTCATGAGATTAAGAGTCTCTTATGGTTTGTCTCCCTCCCTATCTTGTTTCATTTTTTCCCTCCCTATCCCCCATGATCCCCAGCCCTGCTCCTCAAATACCTCATATCAGATAGATCATATAATAATTGTCTTTCTCTGATTTACTTATTTCGCTTAGCATGATACCTTTTAGTTCCATCCACATCATTGCAAATGGCAAGATTTTGTTTCTTTTGATGGCTGCATAGTATTCTATTGTCTGTGTGTGTGTGTGTGTGTGTATACATATATACATATATGTATACATGTGTGTGTATATATATGTATACACACACCATATATATATATATTGTATATATGTATATATATACATGTTCTTTTTCCATTCATCTGTTGATGGACATCTAGGTTCTTTCCATAGTTTGGCTATTGTGGACATTGCTGCTATAAACATTCAGGTGCACGTGCCCCTTCAGATCACTACATTTGTATCTTTAGGGTAAATACCCAGTAGTGCAATTGCTGGGTCATAGGATAGCTCTATTTTCAACTTTTTGAGGAACAGCCATGCTGTTTTTCCAGAATGGCTGCACCAGCTTGCATTCCTACCAACAGTGTAGGAGGGTTCCCCTTTCTCTACATCCTCACCAACATCTGTCGTTTCCTGACTTGTTATTAGCCATTCTGACTGGTGTGAGATGGTATCTCACTGTGGTTTTCATTTATATTTCTGTGATGCCAAGTATTGTTGAGCACTTTTTCATGTATCTCTTGGCCATTTGGATGTCTTCTTTGGAGAAATGTCTGTTCATATCTTTGAACTATTTCTCAATTGGATTCTTTCTTCTTTGGGTATTGAGTTTGATAAACTCTTTATAGATTTTGGATACTAGCCCTTTATCTGACATGTGATTTGAACATATCTTCTCGCATTCTGTCAGTTGTCTTTTGGTTTTGTTGATTGTTTCCTTTGCTGTGTAAAAGCTTGCTATCTTGATGAATTCACAATAGTTCATTTTTGCCCTTGCTTCCCTTGCCTTTGGCAATGTTTCTAGGAAGAAGTTGCTGCAGCTGAGGTTGAAGGGGTTGCCGCCTGTGTTCTCCTTAAAGATTTTGTTGGATTACTGTCTCACATTGAGGTCTTTCATCCATTTTGAGTCTATTTTTGTGTGTGGTGTAAGGAAATGGTCCAGTTTCATTCTTCTGCATGTGGCTATCCAATTTTCCCAACACTGTTTGTTGAAGAGACTTTTTTCCATTGGACATTCTTTCCTGCTTTGTCGAAGATTAATTGGCCATAGAGTTGAAGGTCCATTTCTGGGCTCTCTATTCTGTTCCATTGATACATGTGTCTGTTTTTGTTCCAATACCATACTGCCTTGAAAATGACAGCTTTGTAATAGAACTTGAAGTCTGGAATTGTGATGCCACCAACTATGGCTTTCTTTTTCAACATTCCTCTGGCTATTCAGGGTCTTTTTGGTTCCATATAAATTTTAGGATTGTTTGTTCCATTTCTTTGAAAAAAATTGATGGTATTTTGATAGAGATTGCATTAAATGTGTAGATTGCTTTAGGTAGCATAGACACTTTAACTCCAACCCATGAGCATGGAACATTTTTCCATTTCTTTGTGTCTTCCTCTTTTTCTTTCATGAGTACTTTATAGTTTTCTGAGTACAGATTCTTTGCTTCCTTGGTTAGGTTTATTTCTAGGTTATCTTATGGTTTTGCATGCAATTGTAAATGGGATTGACTCCTTAATTTCTCTTTCTTCTGTCTTGCTGTTGGTGTATAGAAATGCAACTGATTTCTGTGCATTGATTTTATATCCTCACCCTTAATGAATTCCTGTATGAGTTCTAGCAGTTTTGGAGTGGAGCCTTTGGGTTTTCCACGTAAAGTATCATATCATCTGCAAAGAGTGAGAGCTTGACTTCTTTGCTGATTCGGATGTTTTAATTTCTTTTTGTTGTCTAATTGCTGAGGCTAGGACTTCTAGTACTATGTTGAATAGCAGTGGTGGTAGTGGACATCTCTGCTGTGTTCCTGACCTTAGGGGAAAAGCTATCAGTTTTTCCCCATTGAAAATGATATTCACTGTGGGTTTTTCATAGATGGCTTTGATGATATTGAGGTATGTACCCCCTATGCCAACACTGTGAAGAGTTTTGATCAAGAAAGGATGCTGTACTTTGTCAAATGCCTTTTTAGCATCTATTGAGAGTATCATATGGTTCTTGTTCTTTCTTTTATTAATGTAGTGTATCACATTGATTGATTCGAGGAGGTTGAACCAACCTTGAAGCCCAGGAATAAATCCCATTTGGTGATGGTGAATAATCCTTTTAATGTACTGTTGGATCCTATAGGCTAGTATTTTGATGAGAATTTTCACATCCGTGTTCATCAAGGATATTGGTCTGTAATTCTCCTTTTTGATGGCATCTTTGTCTGGTTTTGGGATCAAAGTAATGATGGCCCCATAAAATGAGTTTGGAAGTTCTCCTTCCATTTCTGTTTTTTGGAACAGTTTCAGGAGAATAGGTATTAATTCTTCTCTAAGTGGTATAATTCTCCTGGGAAGTCGTCTGGCCCTGGTCTCTTGTTTGTTTGGAGATTTTTGATGACTGCTTCAATCTCCTTACCGATTATGAGTCTGTTCAAGTTTTCTATTTATTCCTGGTTCAGTTTTAGTAGTTTATATATATCTAGGAATGCATCTGTTTTTTCCAGATTGTCCAGTTTGCTGGTGTATAGTTGCTCATGATAATATGTTCTTATAATTGTTTGTATTTCTTTGGTGTTGTTTGTGATCTCTCCTCTTTCATTCATGATTTTATTAATTTGGGTCCTTTCTCTTTTCTTTTTGATGAGTCTGGCCAGGGGTTTATCAATCTTATTAATTATTTCAAAGAACAAGCTCCTAGTTTTGTTGATTTGTTCTACTGTTCTTTGGTTTCACTTTCATTGATTTCTGCTCTGATCTTTATGATTTCTCTTCTCCTGCTGGGTTTAGGCTTTCTTGGCTGTTCTTTCTCCAGCTTCTTTAGGTGTAGGGTTAGGTTGTGTACTTGAGACCTTTCTTGTTTCTTGAAAAAGGCTTCTATTGCTATGTCCTTTCCTCTCAGGACCTCCTTTGCTGTGTCCCAAGGATTTTGAACAGTTGTGTTTTCATTTTCATTTGTTTCCATGAGTTTTTTAAGTTCTTCTTTAATTTCCTGGTTGATGCATTCATTCTTTAGTAGGATGCTCTTTAGCCTCCATGTATTTCAGTTCTTTCCAACTTTCCTCTTGTGATTGAGTTCTAGTTTCAGCAGTGTGGTCTGAAAATATGCAGGGAATGATTCCAGTCTTTTGGTACTGGTAGAGACCTGATTTGTGACCCGGGGTGTGACCTATTCTGGAGAATGTTCCATGTGCACTAGAGAAGAATGTGTATTCCATTGTTTTGGGAAGGAATGTTCTAAATACATCTGTGATGTCCATCTGATCCAGTGTGTCATTTAAGACCTTTATTTCCGTGTTGATCTTTTGCTTATATGATCTCTCCATTTCAGTGAGGGGGGTGTTAAAGTCCCCTACTATTATTGTATTATTGTTGATGTGTTTCTTTGATTTTGTTATTAATTGGTTTATATAGTTGGCTGCTCCCATGTTAGGGGCATAGGTATTTAAAATTGTTGGATCTTCTTGTTGGAGAGACCCTTTAAGTATGATATAGTGTCCTTCCTCATCTCTTATTATACTCTTTGGCTTAAAGTCTAATTTAACTGATATAAGGATTGCCACCCCAACTTTCTTTTGATGTCCATTAACATGGTAAATTGTCTTCCACCCCCTCACTTTAAATCTGGAGGTGTCTTTGGGTATAAAATGAGTTTCTTATAGACAGTATATCGATGGGTCTTGTAAATGGGAGCATTTAGCCCATTTACATTCAGGGTAACTACTGAAAGAGATTCAGTGCCATTGTATTGCCTGTAAGGGGACTGTTACTCTCTATTGTCTCTGTTCCTTTCTGGTCTATTACTTTTAGTCTCTCTTTTTGCTTAGAGGACCCTTTTCAATATTTCCTATAGGGCTGGTTTGGTGTTTGCAAATTCTTCTAGTTTTTGTTTGTCCTGGAAGCTTTTTATCTTTCCTTCTATTTTCAATGACAGCCTAGCTGGATATAGCATTCCTGGCAGCATATTTTTCTCATTTAGTGCCTGAATATATCATGCCAGTCCTTTCTGGCCTGCCAGGTCTCTGTGGATAGGTCTGCTGCCAATCTAATATTTCTACTGCAGTGATTCTCAAACACCTCTTGTCCCGAGCTGCTTTCAGGATTTTATCTTTGTCACTGAGACTTGTAAGTTTTACTATTAGATGACAGAATGTGGACCTATTTTTATTGATTTTGAGGGGATTCTCTGTGCCTCCTGGATTTTGATGCTTGTTCTCTTTGCCAAGTTAGAGAAATTCTCTGCTATACTTTGCTCCAATATACCTTCTGCCCCAATCTCTCTTTCTTCTTCTTCTGGGATCCCAATTATTCTAATATTGTTTCATCTTATGGTATCACTTTTCTCTTGAAGTCTCCCCTCTTGGTCCAGTAGTTGTTGGTCTCTCTTATACTCAGCTTTATTCTCCATCATTTGGTCTTCTAGATCACTAATTCTCTCTTCTGCCCCATTTATCCTAGCAGTAAGACTCTCCATTTCTTATTGCACCTCATAAATAGCTTTTTAAATTTCAACTTCATTAGATTTTAGTTCTTTTATTTCTCCAGAAAGGGATTCTCTAATAAATTCCATGCTTTTTTTGAGCCAGCTAGCACCTTGATAATCATCATTCTGAACTCTAGTTCTGACATATTAGTAATGTCCCTATTGGTTAGGTTTCTAGCCTTCGATACTGCCTTTTGTTCTTTTTTTTTTTAATGGTTTTTCTGCCTTTTCATTTTATCCAGATAAGAATAGGTGAATGAGAGAACAAAATATGAGAAAGGTAGCAACTACCCCATCTAAGCAAAAGATCAACAAAGAAGTAAAGGCTTTAATTGACACATTGGACCAGATATCCATTAATCAAATCAGAAGAGACCCAAAACTGGGGGGAGAAAAAAAAGGAGAAAAAAAAGAAAAAAGTATATAGATAGGTAGATATTAGACTGGTGAATAGAACAGAGCCACACATTTGATTTTTGGGTGTATTTTGGTCTGTTAGAAGAAATTACCTGCCAAAATTTTAAAGAAAGAAAAATGTATATATATATACAAAATACAAAAATAAGGATAAACACGATGAAGGGATGGAATATCACTGTAAAGATGAAATTTTAAAAAATTAAAAGATCCTAAAAGAAAGAATTGATAAGATAAGTTATTGGTTGAAAAAGAACGGGGAAAAAAGAAGAAAGAATGTGATCAGGCGGAAGACTAGAACAAAGCCATCTGCTAGATTTAGGGTATATTTTGATCTATTAGAAGAAATTGTATACTGAAATTTTAAAGAAAAAAAAATCTATGTGTATACAAAAAATAAGGTTAAATACAATGAAGGGATAAAATATGACTATAACAATGAAAATTTTAAAAGATTTTTAAAAAGGTATTGATAAGATAAAATAGTTAAAATGTTAAAATAGGAACGAGGAAAAAGTAAAAACAATAGAGGAAGAAAAAAATAAAATTAAAAAAATTTAACTTTGAAAGACTAAAGGATCATGGGGAAAATGCCATGAATTCTCTGTTGCTTTCCCCTAACTCTAGATTTCCGCAGTTCTCATTGATGGGTGAACTTGGTCTTGGCTGGATGTTCTTGCTGATCTTCTGTGGGTGGGCCTGTTGTAGTGATTCTCAAATTGTCTTTGCTAGAGGCAGAATTGCACCGCCTTTGCTAGGGGCCATGCTAAGCAATCCGCCTGGTTTTGCTCTCTGGAGCTTTTGTTCCATGAACGTTTTCCATACAACTTGGGAGGACGGGAATGAAAATGGTGGCCTCCCATTCTCCGACCCATAGGAGCCTAGATCTTGGGCCCCCACTCTTCAATGTGCCCTCAGAGAAAAGCAGTCAATTCCTCCCGTCTCCTTGGTGTTCAGCCAGGCTCTGAGCTCACCCAGCCTATGACTGAGCATTTCTATATCAGGTGCATGGCCCCATTTGGAGTCTCCAAACCCAGCTGATTCCTGTGGCGTGCCCACACCACTCCTCCTGGAAGGTGAGTGTCCCTGGATCTGCTGCTTGTTGGGTCCCTGGCCGAGGACCCTTGGCCTGACTGCCTTGGATCATGGTTTAAGGTAAGCTCGAGCTGAGAGCCCCCTCCCCAGCTCTGTCTTTGCTGCTGGCTTCCCTGCTAGGATACCTGGGATCTCTGCCACACTCAGGCACCCCTGGTCTTTCTGTGACCCCGTGGGTCCTGAGACCACACTGTCCCCACGAGGGCTCCACCCCCCGCTTAGCCTCTGGAGTGACGTCCCTCAGTGGAGCAGATTTGTAAAAGTTCTGATTTTGTGCTCCACTGGTCTACAGCTTGCCAGGAGCCCGCCCCTCTGCCCGCAGTCTATCTTCCCGAATATTGCCTCGGATTCACTTCTCCTCATGTCCTACCTTCTGGAAAGTGGTCAATTTTCCGTTCCTAGAATTGCTGTTCTTCTCTCTCCTGTTGAGTTTGTATGTGTTCAGAATGGTTTGATAACTGTCTAGCTGAACTCCTGGGACCTGATGATATTTGGGTCTCCTACTCCTCCACCATCTTGCTCCCCACCCCCCACTACCCCCAACATGACTCTTCTCTGATAACATTTGTAGAACGTCTGCTACTGTAGTAGGAGTTGTGCTAAGCAATTTGCCTGCTCTTTATTCTCTCTCTTTTAAAAAATATTTTATTTGTTTATTCATGAGAGACACAGAGAGAGAGGCAGAGGGAGAAACAGGCTCTCAACAGAGCAGGGAGCCCAACGTGGGACTTGATCCCAGGACCCCAGGGTCATGACCTGAGCTGAAGGCAGATGCTTAGCCAACTGAGCCACCCAGGTGCTGGAGCCTGTGTTTTATTCCTAAAGTGACCTCATGAGGAAGGGACTCCTTATCCCATTTCACAGATGGGGAAGCTGAAGTTCAGATTATGCTGAAGGTCACATAGCTGATAAATGGTGAAGTCAGGAATAAAACTTAGGTTGTTCTGATCCCAAAGCCTATTTTTTATCCAGTGGCTCAAAAGATAGTTGAGAAGGAAACATTCTATAATAATTGAGGTCCCTTGTGCCCTACACTTGGAAGTCACTCTCAGGAGAAACATTCTTCCTATAAACGATGTTAGCTTTATTTGACCAAATCATGTGTCTGGTGTAATTTTCACACTATTTCCCTGGGTGCTGAAATCTCCACCCCACACCCTGAAAGCAGCTTTTCATAAATATTTGAGAGCTCCTCCTTTGGGTTAAGGCTGTGCCCAGTGGGGAAATGGTTATTCCATTATGTCCTTTGCAACTTCATGTCAGTGTGTTGAGCATGTCATATTCTCTTTGGAGGTGCTGTGGTGTTCAGTGTGAGTTGCCTTGGGAAAACAAAGAGAGCTGGGGCCACAGGATGTGTGAAGGTTCAAGAGGTGCATGCCCTTCAGGGTCCAGCAGGCAAAGAGTCCCGAGACTTTGAAGGGTCTGACTGGTCTGTGTCATTGTGAGCTGGGATTTTCTGAAGCTCAAGGCAGCTTTCTTTACAAATCCATCCAATCTCCAGCTGGATGATGGCTTGGATAGAGACATCAGGGAGTAGGCAGGGTCAGGCTGTTTTGGGAACAAGAAAAAACACATTTTTCTGGAATTTACATCTAACCACAGTCATGTCTACCTCTCTGTGGCCCATTTGAATGGAAACAATTTTCTGTATTTAATCCAACTACAACCTAGTATTACTAATAACTAATATTGATATCATGACCATTTACAAAGCACTTTCGTAGGTATCATCTCATTCATTTATTCCAGCAAGTTCTGGGGTATTTCCTTTTTTTCCCCCTCTCTAGGGGAACTGAGAGTCACATAATTAAATGACTTGCCTAGGGTCCCAGAACAGGCAGTGGAACATGTGTAGGGAGGACACGTCATCTTTGGGCAAGACCATAGACTCTTTGGCCTTATCAACCTGCCTCCTTGACCACACTCTCATTCCCCTTATGGAACCTGAAAATACTGGGCTCCCAAATCACAGACCAGTTTCAATAAAGGAAAAGTCTAACCTAAATCTTTTTATTTCTCATGCATATACACAGTCTGTCAGAAGCCCAAATCATGGAAACACTTGGTTTCACGGAGGTGACTTTCAGGATGTGCAGGTAGTTGGGGGCCAGCTCTGCCATTGGATGCCTCAGCAGACAATGTCTGGACCCTGGCCAGATTCCTCAGATTCCTTGTTACCGTTTATACATGCCAGTGGGTTTGGTGTGATTTTCTTTCCGTGGCCAGTCCTGGGGCTTTTTTTTCCCCCCTTAGGGGACGGCCCTGACTGACAGGAATGGGAGTGCCACTGGTTGGCCTGGACAACTGTTGAGATGTAGCTTAAATCCTGGAACTCCCCTTTGGGATCAGTTGGAAGTCAACTGTTGGTGGGTCTTTACCTGAGATCACGTATTTGCTTGACCTCTTGCTGTTTTGGTCCTGCTTCCCTTACTGCCAATCAGTCTTCTCTTGGAGGCCTTCCTCGCTAGAACTTTTGGACATGATTCCTTGTCTCCAATTTTGCTTCTAAGGAGCCTGGCCTAAACCTAAAGCAGTATGTTCCAGAATCTTCTGGTTGGTCTAGTTTAGTGTTTATTTTCATGTCTTTGATTAAGCAGTTTCAATATTTATCACTTGTCTGACCTTAAATTATTTAAAATCTCTGAGCCTCTTTTTGAATTCTCTAAAATGGGAATTATAGCACCTGTCTGTTAGGGCCATGGTAGGGATTTAATAAGATAAGGTAGGTAAAGCACTTGACCTAATGTTTATAGGTGGTGCTTGGGTCTTATGACCTATTTTAATATTTTGTGTGGAAATTTTTCCAGTGGTATTCTGGAAAACATGGCCAGTAGGATGAGTCAAAGTCACAGAATAATTCTACCACAGCTCAGCCTTGTATCTTTGTGAATTTCTTAGATATATAGACAAAAGCCGTTTACAGCATGTAATCTGAGTATCTCAGGATTTAGCAGTTACTGATGGCAAATGTAATCATACCAGATTAAGCCCCAAATGTCAATAGCAGTGAGCAAACCCCCATTTGACTGGCTTCTTATTGACTTAAGGAAGCCCAGTCTTTCATAGGCTACCACCCTGTCCTGCACAGGGGGCTCACATATGCCCACATTTTTCCTCAGCACTGTTTGCCTGAGCCAGGATTTGGAGCTTTGTGTGTCGTCATTTCCAGAGTGGCTGATCCCGGGGTGTGACTCTGCTCTTGCTGCTGATGAAGTTGGAGAGTCCCACAAGTAATGTCATTTTAAAAATGGAGAACTGCTGCACCTCAAGGCCTAACCTCCTCACTGTTTTTCTGTGAGCACCAGAGGATCTTCTTTCTTTTCTTGGCCCTCTGCTGGGATTGGCATGGCAATGCCACCATCAAGGATAGAGTTCTTAACCATGGCAGACTGTAGAGCCAGGACACTGCTAAAGCTGAAACCCACTGCCCTGGGCCTGGAAAATCAAGAATATGGGCTACCATGCCCTCAAGGTCAGGGATGCTGATTGTTGTCACAGCCCATGGCCACCATGTGTGTGTGAGTGAGTGTGTGTGTGGAGGGGAGGGATGGGATGATGGAGTGAGGTGGGGGGTAGGGAACCAGAAAAAGTGACAAGGATCTATACTGAGTTCACCAGCATTTTAATATATTTTCAATTAACATACAGAACCCCTTTCTCCTTAGGACAAATCTCAGGTGGCAGTGAGTTCTGAAATGTGCCACCATCTATAACCATAATCACTTCACCCCCCCAAATCTGAGCCCTGTTGCTGGGTCTTGCTGCACAGATAAAGCAATTACTATTTAAAACCACAAGTGACTGCCGCAGCTTCAGCCTGTAAGAATGTGGCCTGTTTCTCTCCGGAGTAAATAGCCTTTTATTTAGATAAGATGAAGCCCCCAGGGCATGATTTGGAAGGAGGCTTTGAAACAAAGAGATAGCTAAACCAGTCAGCATTAAAAAAATAAAGGAGGGTTTTGGGGGAGGAGGGAAGAGAGAGAAAGGAGGAGAGGGGAGCAGGAGAAGCTGGGGATTAAGCCACAGACAGGCAGTGTAGTCAGTCTGCAGCCTTCCACGCCCACCATTAGACCCCCTCTACCCCCCTCCCCAGCCACCTGTGGCCAGAAGATGTTCGAAGACAAGGTTGTTTTGTGTTCCTTTTACCACATGCTTGGTGCTGAGAGATAATCACCTAAGGTGAAGGCTGTGCCAGTAGTGTTTCTGGGAAATCGAGGCAAGAGTCTGCTCCAAACTGAAGAACAAGAATGCAGGGCGAGTAGAGAGCAGCCTGGAGAAGACTGACAATTTAACTACTGAAGGGAGAAATCAGGGAGAGAACCTTTGGAGATTCATGGAGACAGGGCTTCCATTAACCTTGGGATGGGGAGAGTGTCGGCCAATTTTATGTAATTCTCAGAGGACAAGGTGACCTCAACTGATAATGTGGGTGACAACCTAAATAACCCCCCTGCTTGCCATCTTTCTTCCACCTCAGCCTGTCCAACTTGGCTGTATATGTCTGAGTCCCACTACATTTCTAGGCTTTTGCCCTCTCTGGCAGGTCCCCAGATCCCACCAAAGTCCCTAGATACAAATGACTAAGTGGGAGGAAAATGCATATAACTGATGTGGTTAATGAGTGAAACTTGTGGGGGGGACGGTAATCATAGAGCAGTTTATTTTGTCTCTCCCAAACACTGCATACAAATATTTAGGTTATTAAACAAAATTTTTATTCAGAAAGTCCAGCCTATAAAATATCAACACTCCAACTTTGACTTGAAGTCAGATCTCCTCCCTCCCCCAGTTACTCTCCTGGTTGGCTGGGAGGAGGGGGTGGAGACTATTACAGGCAGGGGACAGAAGCTAGAATCTGCTCCTGCCCTTCTAGGGTTAGAATATAGTAGTGAAAGGAGAGGTGAATGGGGATTAGAAAAGTTCTCATGTGACTGATACCGTCTCATGGATTTGTGGCCTTCGGGGTCTGGGCTATTTAAGTCTGGCTTTGGTTCTTTGGAGAGCCCCATCCCTGGGGCTCCTTTCTTCTGAAGCTCGCTTGGCCCAACTGAAGACTCTTCCATTATGGCCAATAGGTCACTCCTCTATAACCCCCAGATATCCGGCAATATCTTTAGCTTCTCTCCACTAGGGCCCATTTGCCCCTTTGTTGGGAACTCTCATGGGACAGGACCAAAGCAGCAAATTCATTCTTTATGCGACCCGCTCCTGACCATGGGAAACGTTTGCTCCTTTTCCTTTAACAAATTCTGAGTGGGTAGGCTGCTTCATGCAGTCACTTATTTTTTGAGTTATTTTTCAGCTCATTTTAAGTTTGAAGTGAGAAATGATGTGTTTTTGGAGTAGTGCTGTTGGGGTCCAGAGCCAACGCCAAGAAACAATTCCTGAGATGTCTGTCTTTGGTGTAAGAAGGTGGTTTTGTTAAAGCTCAGGGACAGGACCCGTGGAGCAGGAAGAGCTGCTGCTCTGGGCTTATGAGGGTCAATTACATACTTTGGGGTTGAGGGAAGTAAATATAAGGAAAGTTCCAAAAGAATTTTCATGTGCTAAAGAAGACTCTGGATAACGGAGGCCTTGCTGTTGTCAAGCTGAGGTAGTTTTTCCCTCTAGAAAGGCATTAACAGTTAAGACAGTTGGCAGTTTCCTGGAGGACTGTTATACGCTGCCTGTCTCCAGTATTTGTCAATCGGCTGCAAATTATAAGGACATTTAATTTCATCTACATTTCCTTCTGCCTTTATTTCCCACATCAAAAGACAGCAGCCCATGTGTCTCCAACTGTAGTCCTGTTGCAATGCTGTCAAGAAGCTGGAGACAAGTAACACATATTCCCTACCCTTCCAAACTAGGGGAACATGAAGGCTGCCTAGCACCATGCTGTTCAAGGAAAACTTCTTTCCCCAAGTCTGCGGAGTCCTGCTGTTTTTATGCCCTCTATATAAAGGAGAAGTCTGAGAGATTTCTTACCCATTCCTGTCACCAACTCTGAAGTTTCTGCACGGAAATAGAAAACAATTTGGATTGTAACATGTCGACTTTCTGCTGTAGCTGACATGTTCCCTCTGATGCGCCTTTGCCTCTCTTTGTAATCTTTGTAATCTGACAGTTCCGTGGCCATCAGACATGGCCGTTAATGTCTCAATTCCAATTGTATGATGGTTCAAGTTTTGTTTTTTTTTTTTTTCCTCAGGAGACTCTTCAATCCCAGTGACAATAAGGGGACACGAATGGTTACGGGGAGCTATTTTCTCAGTCCATTTCCCAGAAGCATTTGCGGCTAAGTACCTGCCTCACTAAGCCTCCTTGTTACGATTAAGAAATGGCTGGTGGTTCTCCTTTTCCACTCTCAGTGGAAGGGCAGAATGCACTGAAGCTAAGGTATATTAGGATGTTTTCCTCCGACTGGTTTTTAAAATGTTTTTCTAAGTATGGCTTCAGGAACCTTCCTTGTTAGGATCCAGCAGAGTTGGGAGAAATACTGCAAGTCTCTAAGCACAGAGGAAGGGGAAAGTGATTTTTATTTCTTGCTCACTCTTCCCATCTGCCTACTTGGAAAATATACCTTGATTTTCATTTGCCCTGATCTTTTCTCATACAGAGTAGTGGCCTTCATTTTGAAATTTGGAATTCATGATGATACTTGGCTTAGAAGTTATGTTCTGAAGTGTGTGAAAGTTACATCGAATTACAGATTTATCATGTGCAATGTGATTGCCAGTTTTGGTTGCCTGAAGTGGAAGAAGTATGAAAAGTACCCTCAGAAATAGGGTCTTACAGTTTTGATGATAAGTGTCATTTGAGATCTAGCTCTCCTAAGTTGGCCTCCTAGGTTGACATTAATGAGGAAGGCAGGGTGTGTGTGCATGCATGTACATACCATTCACTCACCCAATCCATTTCAGAGTGTTCAATCCATAACACAGAGAATGCAGAACAAGCAACCACAGGGAAAATGGACAATGGCCACAGAAAACCTGTTCCATTCAACTTTGCTCATTAGAGCACAGTACTAATTTTCTTTTTCTACAGAGGTCAGGCAATAGAGTTTAGTAAAACAAACACCACAGAAACCTCCCTGCCATCCACTTAAGGGTCTGAGGCCTCGTTTCGTTGTACCCCCACTTGTTATTAGCCACGGGACCCTATGTTACTTAACAACCTCTCTGAGCCTTACGTTGCCGTATCCGTGAAACGCAGGCAAAGCTCTGTGTTGTGTTGAAGTCTCCTGTGAGGGTGACGCCGTTGCTGGAGTTCCGTGGGCACTGCACAGTGTGGGCCCTTGCTGGACGGTATCATGGCTGGGGGACTGGTGGGAGGACTGTGACCCAGAGATCCGGCCCTAACACTGCAGGGTCTTGAATCAGGTTTCGATTTCAATTCGAACATGTCCCCACTGACTGTATTGATACAGCACAAAGCCAAGGGCAGATTGGACAATGATTTGTTTAATTTGATGGATGTGGACTGCAGAACTGGGCCACTCCATCTGCAAAGCATCTAGGCTGTAATGATCTGATATTGGCTGTCTACATTCATCAAACTAAGTGGATAATTAGCAAAACACCATTTAACTTTGTGATGTATAGACAGTAATTATGGCTGTTTCTCAATTAAAAATCTCATCCAGAGTCGTGACTTTGGTTGTCACATCTGTGCAGATGATTCCCACATTTGTTTGTACTTCCATCTCCGAATTCTTTCTTAGAAGACTTCTGTTTTTCCAGCAGCTACTGGGCATCTTCTTCATCCTCTCCCTGACATGTTTCGCTCACAAACCTTCCTATCCTCTGTAATCCTCGTTGCAGCCAGTCCCATGTTATCAAGGTGAACTCTGACTTCTCCCTCCCCCACACCTTCCACATTCCATCAGATGCCAGATTCTATCAATTTTATGAAGTATCTTAAAATCTGAATTCCTCCTCTGAATTCTATGGCCTTGCTATCCTTCGACTTCATCAAGGCCCAGCCTATGTGGCCAAAAACTCTATAATCAGCCTCCCTTTTCCAGTATGGCTTCACTCTAATCCATCCTATACGTTAATGTTCTCATCTTTGTTTTTCTCCTCCTCCAAAACCCTGAGGGATTCTTGTTGCCTAAAGGATGGAGCCATATTCTTCCCCCTGGCGTCCTCAGCATGCCAAGGCTGGGCTCTAACCTGTCTCTCCAACTTTATTTTGTCTTGCTCACCTTCACGCACACTCCTGAGCAGTAGATTCCTCATTCCCTGCCCTGACTCATGGCTTCCCAGGTGCTCTTCTGGGCTCACACAAGTTTCTTCTCCGGAAGCTTTTCCCCTCCTTCAGTTTTCTAAATCCCACTTGAAGGACACCTGATCTTCAAGAGCCATTCAAATACCTTCTCCTCACTGCCCTCCTTTAAGCTGTTTGAAAAGAATCTCTCCCTAATATGTACTCCACCATGTGTTTTTGTTTTTTAAGGATTTTATGTATTTATTTAGGAGAGAGAGAACATATGCACAACTGGGGGGAGAGGGAGAGGGAAAAGCAGACTCCCTGCTGAGCAGGGAGCCAATGGGGGACTAGATCCCAGGACCACGGGATCATGACCTGAGCCAAAGGCAGCTGCTTAACCAAATAAGCCACCCAGGTGCCCCTGTACTCCACCACATACTAACAAGATTTGTCCTACTTTCTCCTCTCCAGACAGTGAGTTTCTCCAGGGCAGGTTTTGTGCCCATCATCTCTGTATTCAACAGGGTCTATATATCTTGCATGTAATGGCTGCTCCTTGAGTACCTATTGAATAGATGAATGTAAAGGAAGCAAGCTTTGTGGTAAATTTGTTTCTATTTTTTTGCACAGAAAGCAACCACTTATTTGAATATTATAAACGCCTATGTTGGAATATTTTCCTTTGAGAATATCAATATGCTCCTGTGGCTTTCTTCTTTTTGATAATGTGGGTCCTTTATCAGTGTTATGTAGCACTAATTATAGGGAAGAGGAAAGGAAATTCTGGAAAATAGTTCACTGAAGAAGAAAATGAGCATGGCAATTCTAACTGTAAATGGAATAAATAATATGTTTGGCAAGAAGGACATCTTGAAAGGTGGTGTTCCTCTATTTTAAGAGGAATAATAATAACTTAAAAAAGCAACAGCTTGGAATTTTTTAGGAGAAACTGAACTTGCAAGGACTGTAGAATAGTCAAATCATTCAGATATTGGGCCAGTCTTTTCCTAGAATTTGATGGCCCACTGGATTTGAGAAGAGAGGGGAAAATGGCTGTTGGCCTGGAGAAAGGGACTAATGGAGATAAATTACAGGAATAGTAATGGTTTCACCCTGGGGATGGATGGATGGTGTTTAAAAGACCGGTGTGTCATATAGATGGTGAACTGCTATTGTCATCGCATTGGCAAACACACTGAAAGAGAATGTGGGCAAACCCAGGCAGTGCATTTTGATGCTAAGGATAGGGTGAAGGATGGGATGAGATGGGAGGATGGAGGCAGGATTTCGTCTGGACACATTTCATGGGAGTAAAATAAAGTGAACATTTAATGGTTTATTTTTAGGCTCATTAAAAAGGCCCAAATCATTAAAATGTTCCATACTGAGATCTCTCCAGGGGATCTGAGTTGGAGTTCTCTGATGGTGCTATGGGATTGGTACCTAAAGGAAGGCCTGATAAGGATCTTTGCTTAACATATTACTTTACACGAAGTCGATGTTAGGTTAAATGCTGTTGGGTTAGAAACCAATATTAACTATTAAATATTCACAAAGGTTCAGATGTACCTCTGCCTAAAGGCAAGAGAATGAGCTGTATGTACAGTCATTATATGCTTCAGATTTTCCAGAACATCTATGATTTTAAATAACTCTGCTATTTTCAATATACATTTAAGTATAAGATGAAATTTTGTGACTAAGTTCATAACTCAGAAAAAACTCTGTTGGGGGCACCTGGGTGGCTCAGTGGATTAAGCCTCTGCCTTCCGCTCAGGTCATGATCTCAGGGTCCCGGGATCGAGTCTCACATCGGGCTCTCTGCTAAGCGGGGAGCCTACTTTCCTCTCTCTCTCTCTGCCTGCCTCTCTGCCTGCTTGTGATCTCTGTCTGTCAAATGAATAAATAAAATCTTAAAACAAAACAAAACAAAACAAAACTCTGTTGGATGTTGGGTATAGAAAATGTGGAGATTGTAATCGTGTGGTCTGTCAAGGGCCCTTTCTCTTTGGGGAATTGATTCTGTTGTAACTGATTTTATTATCTTATGGAGATACTTCCTGAACTGAAATTAGGTTTGTTGGCAATAAAAAGGCTAAATTAATTTCAAGCTCTCCCCCATCTCTCTTGTGTCCTCCCCACTTATGAAAATGCAAGGGCTCAGGTTAAAAAGAAAATCAGAGTTTCAAGAGGGAGGTAATTTAAAGGTCAACATATCCCCATTCCCACTTTTATTGGCTTCCCATTCTACTGAAGGTGAACATCACCACAGCCTCCAGGTTGCTGGATCCATGGGCCAATTTTCAGTCTATACCTTAGCTGACTACTTGACAGTATTTGGCACAGTTGACATTACCTCCTCCTTAAACTGTTTTCCTCATTTGTCTTTCAGAACACTTGTCTCCTCCTACCTCACTAGCTGATTTCCTCAATGTCCTTTGCTAGGTCATCATCTTCTCCACAGTCTTGAAACAGTACTGAGTCCTACAGCTCAGGCCTTAGACCTCTTCTCTAGATATACTCAACTCTCTCCTGTATGACTCAAAACCGACTGATGAATCCATAATTTGTATCTCCAGCCCCATCCTCTTCCTGAACTCCTGACTTGTATAAGCAGCTACCCCACACCTCCACTTGGATCTTAATAGACACACTACTGTGTTCTCAGAGTTCTTACATATAGTTCATCTATTTTTACTAGTCTTAAAACTTTTAAGCTTCTAATTAAGCATCTCCATGTTCAGAAGTATATATAATTATCATAAATACTTTAATGTAGCTTATTAAATTCAAAAGAGGTGACTTGTTTAACCTCACACATTGTAGAAATTGTAAGTCTAATTTTAAAGTGATTAAGTAAATATTGGAAAGTAATGCCATTCTGAAAAATAGTCACTGTCTTTCACTGTCAGTATCAACATTATAAATAGTAGGTGTGATTTTCAGGTGATTGCTAGATGCTTTCTTCTTCATCTTTTAGAGTGATTATGTATAACCCAAATCCAGCTGAAACCTAATGGAGGTTGTATATGCAATTGATAATTTATGTTTGTATAGCTTTTTACAAATTGTTTTTTTTTTTAAATAATAGATCACTTGAGATGCACTGAAAACTCTGAGTTAATTAAAGCAGGTATCATTTTTTCTTGCCAAAAATTGAAGCTCAGAGAGAGTTGGTGATTTGTCTAAATCCCACAATATAAATGTTAGAGTTGCCTTTACAACTCTGGGTCATCTGACTCTAAATCCCATTGTTCTCCCAATACTCTAAGTGATTTTCCCTTCAAAGTAACATCCAGGCAGGTGTTCAGGCAAAACACACAGCAAAGCCATGACAAGAAGAATCAATTATTTTATTTATAATTTTCAGTGATTATCCTCACTATTAAGAAAACTGTGCCATGCCCTTGACATTTTTCCAGAGTCAGCATCCTGCTTAGATACTCTACTATGTTGATGTTTCTAGTTTTTTAAAAATTATCTTTAATTATCCCAAAGATAAATAAATAAAATGGAGAAATAGGTAAAGAAGCAAATCACATTAACTTTCAAATCAACATTGGAAATGAAAAGAAATGATTTTCCACACACACTTGGGCTTATAGTCTGTGATAAGCGGCAGGCCAGTGTTCAGCTTCATGCTGTTTTCCTGACACCCCTTTATTTATTTTTCATTAATCTCTCTCTCCTGTGTGCCTGGTGCTCAGTAATCTGCTCATCTGTAGCACGATCTATACTATAATCCATTGCTTCTCCCTCCATGCATTTTAATGAAGCCATTTTTGCCTCCTTTACATAACTGCTGTCCTGGTTTCATACTACAACATAACCATTCATTGTCACATTATTGAAAGCAAATCTTTAAAGGAATACCTCAAAATGGGATGGATACAGATTTTTTATTCCCTTTTTTCTTCTTTTTTAAAGAGGGCTTTGTGAACTCAGCAGCATTTTCATGATTTCATTTTCATTTGATGCTCAGGGTTGGAAACAGATCATCCTGGACGCCGATCCAAGCCATTGGCTTCCTGTGCCCCCCTTCATAGCCCATCTCTTGGCCAGGTGTTCCAAATTCCTGCCCCTTGCCCCCCGGGGTGGTATCTGTCGCCCCAGAACCAGAGAGGGCTGAGCAGGAAGTGCTTGCTTTCATTCCTGTTTGGTTTTTGTCTTCCTCCTAGGTTGTCTTGCTCCTCTCTTTCTGGTTACTGACCTGTCTTTGTACCTTTTGTTCTGCTCTGACCACCGGACTGTGCACACTACAGGCCTGTGTTTGTCTGCCTAGCTTCTGGCTGTTGTTCTCTGTATGAGTCTGATTCATGGCCTTGTTCTAATGCTGGTATCCTGGCCAATGTCCCTCTCCTGGCTGTTCAGGGAACCAGGGAGCTTCTTGTCCTGAACTTTTCCATCCACATCTTGCCTCATCCTGACCTCATTGCTTTCTCTTCCTCCCTTATCAGTCTTGCCTTAGTTTTCCAGACCATTCATTCATTCCTTCATTCATTCAGCAACCTACTATTAAATGCCTCATGTGTGTTGTTGAGACAAAGGTAAATAAGACATAAGCTCTGCCCATACAGTATTCACAAACTAGATGATAAACACAAAAATGTGCAGATCTAGAGTCTGTGGGAACTGAAACTTAGACAAATTTGGGTGCTCTCATTAAGGAAAGAATGCACATTTCTGAATATTTAGTTTGGAAAGGGCTTTAGAAGAGGTCTATTTGAACAAGGGCCTTGAAGCTTCACAGTGCACAGTAAACTACATGGTAAATCCATCTGTATGGATGAAGAGCTTTCAAAAGGGGTCAAACTCTAGAATAGAAATATGCAGGGCACTAAGCAAAGGCAACTCATCCATCCCTGAATATCAGGGATGGCTTCATGGCAGAGGCTATCTTTAATCAGTTTTAAAGGCTAAGTATGGTTTAACTAGATAAAGAATGGGGAAAGGAGAGAGAGGCAGAAAGGCCATCTGCACAGAGGGTCCAGCATATGGGTGAAGACCATAGTAGTGAGTCCTGGGCACTGCTAACAGGGTAATTTTGCTGGAGTACAGGGTGAAAGCATGAGACTGGAGAAGGAAGCTGGTAGTGAAATCCTTAGAATCTGCACCACAGTAAGGATCTTGAGCTTTTGTCTTTACTTAGATTTTCATCTCACACAGACCCCTGTGGCCGGAGAATATGCACATGTGGATATCTGTTAGGAGATGTGGCAGTTGTTCTGGGAGAAGGTGACAGAGTTATGAACTAAATTCATAATAGCATGAATGAAAAGAGGAGGTAGGTCCAGAAATACAGAGATGAGATGTAGGGTAGGGAGGAACCACGGGCTTTCTAACCTGGGCCTGTGAGTGGATGATGGACCATTGGATGAAAGTGGGGAGAGACAGAAGATGGTTTAAAGGGAGACAGTATGTTTAGTTTTAGGGCAACTCAGCAGAGGCATTCTGAGGAACCAAGGATGGGAACCTGGGAAGGGAGCTTGGGAAGGTGTTGGAACCACGGGGAGATGGGGGGCAGTCTGAGGACAGGAGAGTCCAGTGTCATAGCTGCAAAAAGAGGAAGCCACGTGGACATGCTAAGTGCTGCAGTCTCACAATAAAAAGATTACAACATGCACTCTGGGTTTGTCAACGGGAAGTCATTGGAGATGCAGATGAGGTGGTGGTGGGAATGAGCCAGATTTCAAGAGGCTGGGGATTGGGGGAGAAACGAGGAAGTAGTGATGACTGTGGACATGGTAGAGAGATTTTTGGAAGAGAAAAGGTTAAAAGGTATTGGGCAGTGACTAGAATCTAAGGGAACTTTTTAATTTATTGTTATTTTTTAAAGATGGAAGATGCTTCAGTGTTTTTCTTTTCTTTTTTTTTTTTAAGTTGAGAGATGCTTGAACAACATGCATATAGCCAGAGAGGTTAAATATTCAGAAGGTGGGACAAAACGAGGTCCAGTTATCTGTGGCACTTTCCCTGGGAAAGCCAACTGGAGATCCTCTTGCTCCTTCTAGAAGATGAAATCTGTCCCTTCCCTATTTGAGAAGTACAGGTCTGGCTGGTTGGTTTTCAGATCTTTTATGTTTTCTGTCAACTCTGAGGTTCAGTGATTGATTTATTGATGGCCCAAAGAAACGTGTGTGTATGTTGGCCTACAGTGGTACTGAGTCAGTTAGCATGGAATGAGAACAGGGAAAGAGTAACAGCAGGTAGAAAGGAATATCCTTATCTCTGACATCCCTCTCTTTCTGTAATCCTTGCTTCCTCATGGACTTTCCTGGCAGGGAGCTGTTTGCTTCAATAGGAATAGCATTATTTTGGGGTAGAAAAAGATCAGGAAATGGTCAGTTTGCTTTTGCTTCTGGAAACCTGTAATTGAAGACATTATTAAAACCACCGGTATCCATTCTAGAGGCAAAGGAATTCAAAAGCTACGTCCCAGAAGCCATCTCAAAGCTGTGAAACCGAGATCCCATTTGCCAGCAGCTGAGAGCAGAGAAAAATTGGCACAGACAATAAATGTGAAAACACTTTATAAACCAGAACGTGCTCTACAAATGTCAGTTATTACCATCCTTTCTGAAAGCTGTTTGCAGAAATATTTGCCTGAAGACCCCACAATACTCAAAATAAAACCACAGTAACTCAAAGGCAGTTGTATTCCTTTTTAAAGCATATGTTTTATTGTGGCATAGGAAACTCAACTGCATTTTCTGCTTAATGTCCACTTGACAGACTTGGTGGAATAAGAAGTCTCCTCCCGTCTCTCACGTATCACATAAATGTGTGTTGAAGCAGGCCTGTTACCATGTAACCACGACGCGAAATGAAAAGTACTTCTCCACCATGCCTCCTTGATGGCTGTGAATAATACCATCCCAATAAGCACCAGAGCACTAAAGCCCAATTAGTATTAATGTTAAAAAGACTTTAGCCCATTAAAGGAAGAAAAAAAAATATGCTACTTAGTTATAATCAGGGGAATGATGAGCTATGGGCAAATAACAAAAAAACAACATTAGGATTCATGATGGGTAACATGTTTACCATTTGTGCTTGGAAATGCATTGAACTTAAAACAGCAACATTAAAAAAACAAAAAAACCAAAAAACAAAAAACAAGGGTGTTTGGCTGGCTCAGTCGGTAGACCATGTGACTCTTGATCTCAGGGTTGTGAGTCCAAGCCCCATACTCGGCAGTAGAAATTAAGAGGAAAAAAAAAAAGAGCAAATAGGAACGTTGTCTTGTGTGATCTGATTTTTAGAGACAGGGAATCCAAATCCAATCATTCCTTCCCAAACTCAGTGATCTATATCTCACTTATTGATACCAGAATATGTATGAAGATGACTTTATTTCTCTAATTCAAGGCTTTGCTCCTGGTTAAAACACACATTCTAGGGAAATTTAGTTTTTTGTCATTGCTAAGTGTGAATGAGTTTCTGTTTTTTTTTTTTGTTTTTTTTTTTTCTCTGAAGTAGGTGGATGTGTGTTCCTATGTAAGGGTGGGAGAGGGACAGGCAAGGCAAGGGACAGCCCATGATTCTCTTCACAGTTAGCGTGGGACTGGGGCAGCCTGAAGTTTCACAGCAGGCGTGGTGGTAATTTACCCCAATTCCATCCTTCTTTGTGGTTTCTGAGCCTCAGTGGTTTACATGTTACCCATTGTGAGTAAACATGTGTCCAGAGAAGGACCATATTTCCAGATTTCCCCAATCTCACTCCTTCCAGCAAGGGCTGCCAATGAGATACAGGCAGAAGTCACTTGACGTGACTATGGAGAACACTCCTTAGAAAAGGGACAGGCCTTGAAGAGGCATATTTTTTGCCTTCTCACCTCATATCCTTCTTTCTGCTGGGAACGCATGTTTGATGGCTTCCAAAGCGCTGGTGCTCTAGCAACCGTCTTTCAAGTATGAGGATAAGGAACAGCACTATTGGAACAGAGAGCTGAAAGTAGCCTTAGTTTCCGGTGACAATAGGTAGTTCTCCTAACAGGTCTGGACTGCTCACCTTTGGATTTCTTATTACAAAAGGCAGAATGAAATCTTTTACCACCCTTTTTTCTTGTCTCTGCTACTCACAGCTGAACTCAATTCCTAACTGATGCAGATGTAGGTACATTTTGTAATAAACACACACACACATGAACAAAATAAAAGTTTAGAACCCTGGGCAGAGTTCTGTGTCCATTTCTGGACCCCACACCCAAAGGTGGGTATCGACACTTGGTAACCTTTCAGAGGAGGGCCCCCCATCCCCACACACATGCACACACACACACACACGTTACCTTGTCCAAATACATTAATTAGATGTGTGATTGTAGTATTCCACTGAGTCTCATGATAGAAATATTCCTTGTTTTCAAGTTGTGCACAGTCTGTGGTAGATCACGCAGGTGCAAGCATGATAAAATATTTGAAAAACAATGGCTGCAAAGTCAAGTTAAAAAGACTAGACATATTTGGAGAGAATATAAAAAGTGATATAGAATGTCTATCTGAAAGGATTATTGTGCAAAGAATTTTGACCTGGCAGTTCACATATCATGTGAGAACAAAACAAGTGGCAAAGATACTGATCTAGAAAGGATTTGCAGTGAAATGGGAGCGCAGAGGTGAATTTACTGAGAAGCCAGTGACGCTTACCCATCGGAGTCCTCATCTGCATGGACTCCGTCCTTCCAAGGTCTCAGGAGAGGTGCTAGACGCATGTTCACATATTCTTCTGTGTTTCTAAATTTGCAAAAGTAATACATTTTAATTGCAATTGGTTCAGATCACTGTTTCTTTCCAGCTTGACTCCCCCTGTGTCACGTTTCCCCTTCTGTTGGACAGTGGTGGAATAACTGGGGCTTCTCTGGAATCCAAGTAAGAGGAAAGATAAATCAGTCTTGTCTCTTGTCAATGCCTAGTTAAAATGCAAGTTCTTGCCTATATAGAAGAATATATATATACATGTATATGTATGTATATATTTAAGTGGAGGAGGGGCTGAGGGAAAGGGACAGAGAGAATCTTAAGCAGGCTCTACACCCAGTGCCAAGCCCCATGCTTGGGGCTTGTTCCCATGACCCCAAGAGCTTGACCTGAGCCGAAATCAACAGTCTGATGCTTAACCAACTGAGTCACCCAGGTGCCCCAGAAATATTTGTTTAATGAAGTATGTACATTGCATAAACACCACATATATTGTCTTTTTCGATGGGAATCGCACAACATAAGATCTATTAACATTCCCGTACTCTCATGCAGAAATCTATAGCACAAACGTACAAAACATTAATGATGTCCATGTGGGAAGTCATGTTTTGTGTATTCCATTATTAAAAGAATATTTTGATCAACCATACAGAGGCAAGACTGATTTATCTTTCTATTTCCCTTATTGGAAATCTTACAAAGTTTATAAAATAATTCCTAAGAAGAGTGATCAAGCATTATGGCAGGAGGGGCCACTAATCTTCAGGTCTTCCCAGGAGAGTAAAAGAAAACATTTGTGTTCTCTCCCTTTAAAATGGCAAATAAACCAAGGGAAAAATACATACCACATGGAAAGAGCCTCACTCTTCCTATCCTGGCACACAAATGAAAAGGATTAATAGGGTTTGAGTGTGAGTGAGCTTAGAGTTCCTGTGATCAACCCCTGTATTTTACAGATGAAACATGGAAACTCCCTGGAGGGTCAGCTATGCTGCCAAGGTCAAGCCCTGTGGGCCACAGAGCCAGGCCCCAGGGCACAACTCCTGATCCTCAGTCAGGTGTGTGTTCTCTTTGTCATAGTCACGTTCAATGTGGTGGGGAAGTTTTGGATAGAGTTGTTCATTGTCACATTAATACTCTTTTATGAAAATGGATTTAGTAATTTTTGCTGGAGGTATAATAAAATTGAGTAAGTTCTCATTTATTTGAATTGACTTGAGTGCATGGCCCGCCTGAAGGTTTCAGAAAAGGCTAGGTAAAGTTTCAAGATCCGTTTAGCCTTAATAGTGGATGATTTTCATTCATCCATCCTCTTTAGCAAGCATTTCTGGAGGCATCTTCCATAAACAGAGCATCATGTTGTGCACACAAAATAAAATAATAGAATAAAAAAAATAGAATGTAAAAACATGGAGCTCTCCACTCTCATATGGGAAGAACCACACCACTCAGGCACCAAAGGATGTCTTAGGTATAAACTGTACGTAGGCAGTGACTGAAAAAAGTCTCCATTGATCAGAGCTACTGCTAGAGCAAAGTTCTCTGCCATGGAGGAGGACCAAACACTCAAGTATAGTGGGACTGATTCAGCTGAAAACAAAGGTATGCCAAAAAAAAAAAAAAAATGTATGCAGTAGTTGTGAATTCCTGCTTTCATTGTTAAAAATGCCCACTGATGGAGACAAGCTATTCCTGCTTCCACTGTGTTGGGAAGAGGAGATACTCAGTTTCCCCGCTTGTTAATGAACAGACATAAATGTTTTAAAAAAAACCAAAACACCATCTGGGAGTTTAATATCCAGTTGGGGAGCAAACCCTATTTCTCCCAGCCAATATCCAAACACATATATTTAATAATAGTACATGGCACTTATCAAAATTATGATACAGAGAGTTGAATGCCATAGCATTCAATTGTCGTTGAACCAAATTCCTCTCCTTAAATTGAGGTGTGTGTTAAGATTGTCTTGAAGATATTTAAGAGGGATAAGCCATTACTTTTAGCGTTTTCTAAGGCAGAGTGCACTCCCCTTCACAACCATGTTGAGGTTTGAGTGTGTAATATGCAGGTGTCCTCGGTGGTAATGGATCCCCCGCTAGGATGGGGCTTATGTACAGAGAGGCTTATGCAGAGGAAGTCAGTGCCCCAGCTTGGGTGGTAGAAAAGAGTCAGGGTAGGGGTGCATGGAGTGCAAAGTCCATTGAGCATTGGATTCTTGCTTTTGGCTTGATGTTGGAGTTGTGGGATCGAGCCCTATGTGAGGACTCTATGCTCAGCTCAAATTCTGCTTGGGTTTCACTCTCCCTCTTCCCCTCTCACCCCCACTCTCACTCTCAAATAAATAAATAAATAAATCTCAAAAAAAAAAAAACAAAGAAAAGTATCAGGGCAACTATCTTGAAATTGCATGTATTCTTATGTCTGGTATTCTATGCACTATTTCTTTTGGCAGGGGGCAAGTAGTATGTAAAATAATGTCATTCTAGTCTGCAATATTCAAAGAAACAAAACAAAAATGAATATATTTTAAAGAAACCTACACTGAAATCCTCCCATTCCCTTCCTTGCCCTTTCTCCCATTCAAGCCTCTAGGCATTTCTGGGCTCCCCACTAGGGGATTCTCCTTAGCACAGTGTGTGTGTGTGTGTGTGTGTGTGTGTGTGTGTGTGTGTGTGCGCGCGCGTGTCCCTGTGTGCTTGTGTGCACTGTGGGGTGGTGGGGAAAGGTGGAAGTTGATGTGAGGCAAGTTTGACAAGAGTTTGTTCATTCCAGGGGGAAAGTCTCTGCATCCTGCTTCCCAAGCAGAATGCTGGGGACCTGGTAAAAACCTGGAAAGAAATGGAGCAATTTGAGACACAAGGGCCCTGTAACTCTAAGGCAGAGTCTTGAACTTGAAAGACCACAGAGTGAGACTCTCTGCACAGAATCCAGGCCTGGAAGGTATAGACAGCTCTGCAGGTTTCTGTGGCTTTCCA
Organism: Lutra lutra; assembly: GCF_902655055.1. Taxonomy (NCBI): domain Eukaryota; kingdom Metazoa; phylum Chordata; class Mammalia; order Carnivora; family Mustelidae; genus Lutra; species Lutra lutra. The sequence goes on from NC_062282.1 coordinate 67,036,644, forward strand.
TGTCCTAATGGAGCACGGAGTCACAAAATGATGGTGATGCCCGCATGTGTGTCATGTTGGAGGTTGGAGATGGAGTCAGATGGATGGGATCAGGGGACGTCCTACCCATCCTGCAGCCAGATGCCTCCTTTCCCAAAATGTGACATGACTTTGACCTTCTGGAACTTTGACACTACCCAAGGGCAAGATTCAGGGGTCTCCAGATGACCAGGGAACTTCCTGCTGTCTGGGGGCATTAGGCTTTCTAAATACAAATTAGGTTTTACTACAGAAGAATAAAGTTTTATTTCTGATACCTAGAATTTATTCACTGAGATTCGTGCCCCCTATACCAATTTATTTTTCCTCCTAAAATATGTCTTAAACAATTACTCTTGTCTTTGTTTGAGCCGTTGAAGTTTCACAGGCAGGATCCAGATAAAAATTTACACACTACTTCTAAAGCTGCTTGACTCTGTGTGGTTTCCAACCAATTTTCTGGTAACTGTGCAGAGTTTAGAAACTTCAGGCTAAAGATTTGACATGACACTTGACAGAAATAAAGCCTTTAGCAAAACCCACCAGAGCTGTCCTTCAGATGAGTTGACTCTCTTCTGGAAACATTTCTGGCCAGGTTTTTGTGGGGCTTGTATCTATTGAGATTCTCCCAGAATTTACAAAATGTAAAAGTGGACTTTATCAATGCAGTGTTAGCTAAACTCTCATGCACTGAGAATAGTAGCGCCTCAGTAGAAGGCAGAAAATGAGGGAATAGGATATAGCCTAAGCCAAAGCTTATCAGCTTCTCATTTGTTGGAGCCAGGGAGGGTGAAGGGAGAGTGAGTAATTGAAGTCCAAGTGCTTTAAAACCACCTAAAACTTGATGGTCAGTAAGCTTCTGGATGGTTGGATTTGTCAGAGCAACAAGGAAGGGAAGACCACTTTCTTGAGTGCGGGATGAATGCTTGATAAAAAAGAGGTCTGTGAATCTCCATTGGCACTTGAGCAGGTGATCACATACAGAGCTAGAGAGGAAAGATCAGGGTTTCTACCCAGTTTAAGTCTTGCACAGGGACTAGGTAGAGTCCTCCCTCTTCCCATTAAAAAAAATTGAAGCGAAATCCACATAGCATAGTATTAACTATTTAAAAGTGCACATATTAATGGCTTTAATACATCCGTGATGTTGTACCGGCACTACTTTATCAGGTTCTAAATTATTTTCATCACCCTCACAGTGGTCACCTCCCATTCTCCTCTGTCCCTGATTCCTGACAACCACAGTCTGCTTTTGGTCTCTACAGATGGACTTTTTCCCTGCATATTCATATAAATGGAATCATATGTGGCCTTTTGTGTCTGCCTTCTTTTATTTAATGTAATGTTTCTGAAGTCCATGCACATTCTGTCATGAGAGTACTTCTTATTTGACATACTACTTCTGATGGGGCACAGGAAAGTTTAACATTTAATTGCTTGTGTTTATCACAGCTTTCAAAAGAGGAGACCGAAGTTCTGGTTCATTTCTTCAAGCAGACCTCTTCGTCTTCTGTATTCTTTAAAATCCTCATTTGAAATGGACATTGGTTGTTTTTGCCTACCCAGACTCAGAGCTCCTTGTAATAGCTCCTGACATTGTGTAAGGCATGATCTCTCCCCCACTCAGTCTTTGGAGTTCAGGTAATGGTGATCTAACTCCAAGAGTGGGTGCTGTCCTCAGGATGCCCAGTAAAGGCTTTATCTCCTTGGCCACAGTTCAAGACGACACATACTCTAGTGGCATGGATCATTCTTGGACCACTGAAAAGTGTTTCCTCTCTGTTGGACTTGAAGCTAGAAGGTGTAAGCCTGCCAGGTGTTTCCACATAGAGAGTTAAGCCAGTGCAACGAAAGCAGAGGGAAAAGAAGGTTCAAAAGAGCGGAGTTCTGGTGACATTGTTGAGCCACTTTGAGTGGCCATGTTTAATTAGTTACAAAACTTTTTTTGTTGTTGTGTTTTTTTCTTTCTTTCTTTCTTTCTTTCTTTCTTTTTTTTTTCAACAGTCTGAGTTGAATTTCTGGTACAGCTGTCGCTGGAGGGCGTGAACATGACCATATTGACCTAGGGCTGGTGTGGTGTGGATGAGAACATTCCAACCCCAGGGAAATCCTTAATGTTCTTTGAAGTGACGACTGCTCTACTCTACATCTTCTCATTTTGTCTGAGTAGTGCTTTATACTTTTATAGCAATAGCAGGAAAAGTAAAATACTATTTGGAATTTTGATATTTGCCTACCTATCCATATCAGTATCTTTAATCTTAAATATATTTAGTGTAAGTTTAAAAATTCTAAACTTCTTTCTCTTTGGTTTCATGACATTAGCTCCTTGATAGGGATATTCTTTTTAGTTCAATAGAATGAAGGATAGACTTTCATTCAATAGCATAGAAAAAAATGTGGGTCATTTTACCAGTAAAAATCCTTGAGGAATAACATTTTATATCATCAAGGTCTTTCTGATTCAAGGTGTCGTAAGTGCCACAAACAGAAAAAAAAAATAGCTTTTGAAAATTAGAGTGGTTTTTCCCCTCAGTCTTTTTAGATTCTCATGTTTTACACTAATAAAGTTGGGAACTTTGCATATTCCTTAAAAACATTCTTCTGTCCAATGTGACTCAAAGTTTTAAGATAAACTCCCAACTAAAATTTGGTAGAAAGTAAGCAGCAGAGAACTTTCCTCCCATGTTCTATTTTGCTTTAAATAAAAAGAAGATGAATTATAGAGGAATAGTCCCAAAGGTGTATTCTTTTAGTCAAGAATGTCTTTTTTTGTCATGGAGATTCAGCTCACCTTTGGGCCTCTTGCAAAGAGTACCAGAAGTGGTATATTTTCATCAAAAACTATTTTGGCATGTAGTGGTTAATCAAAGCATTTCTTTAAAAAATTTAGATTCCATACATTTAAAAAACTCCTAAATAATCTAGTTGGGTATTGGTATGAATTGAATTGTGTCCCCCCAAAAGGTATATTAAGTTCTAACCCCTAGTACTTCACCAAGTGACAATGAAGGCAAAGTTTGAAGTTCTGGATCTGCAGGGCAAGGCATAACAAAGATTGATGGCAAACCCAAAAGAAGCTAGGAAGAGTTAAGGATTTGCCCTATAGGTTTCAGGGGGCACATGGCCTTGCTGACACCTTGATTTCAGAGTTCTGACCTCCAGAACTATGAGACAATAAATTTCTGTTGTTCCTAAGTCACCTCGTTTTTCGAACATCATTATGGCAGTGCCAGGAAACTGATAAATAATTATATTTTTATATAATGCTAATTTTTTTGCAATGATAGAAAAGGATACTATAAATAAGACCCCTACCCATTTGACTTTCAAGAGACTTTGAACAGTTTGCCACATCTACTCTGAGAATGAAGGCCATCCTAAGCCTCCAGACTTGCAGTATGCCAGAAAATGTCAACATCACTCTGAAGGGACACATAGTTATTATGAAGGGTCCCAGAGATTTTAATCATTTTAATCAATACAGAGCTCAGTCTCCTTGGGAAGAAAAAGAAGAGGTTCCAGGTTGACAAAGGGTATCAGTCAGCATAGGCTGCTATAACAGAATTCCACAGACAAGGTGGTTTGTAAACAACAGAACTCACAGTGCTGGAGACTGGGAGTCCAAGATCAACACTCTAACAGATTCAGTGTCCTGTGAAGACCTGCTTCCCATTTCACAGATGGCTGTCTTCTCACTGTGTCCTCTTATGGCAGAAGGTGCAAGGATGCTGACTCTCCAGGATCTGTTCTACAAGGTCACTAATACCGTTCATGAGGGTGCCACCATCATGACCCAGTCACCTCACAAAGGCTCCATCTCCAAATACCGTAACTTTGGGGATTAGGTTTCATTAGATGAATTTGGGAGGGACACAAACATTCATTCTCTAGCAGTGGGGAAAAAGAAAGGAACTGGCTACAGTTCGGACTATCTGTAGTCAGGTACAGAAGATGATCAAGAATGAGATTCTGGGCTTCCATTACAAGGTGAGGTCTGTGTATTCTCACTTCTCCTTCAGTGTCGTTATTCAGTAGGATGGGTCTCTTGTTGAAATCGGTAGTTTTGGGGGGTGAAAAATAGTGTAGTGTTTGAATGAGTCCAGGAATTGCTTGTTCAGTAGTTCAAGCCCAGAAAGATGACTTAGGTCTTGAAGGAAATGACATTGAATATGTATCATGTTTAGCTTCTTTGATTCAGCCACAATAGTTAAAAGCAAGAATATCAGAAAAATTCCGGATGGTATATGTCTCTGGAAAAAAAAAAAAAGAGAGAGACAAACAACAGAAACAGTTCCAGCCTGATGAATAAGATCTAAGAATTGTCCAGTTACAGAAACAAGATGCTGGACCTACTTGTGGTATTTAAAAGATGGGGTAGAAGTCTTCTATTGATTTCAGACTTGTTAGAAAAGAGAGGGAGAGATCCCAATAGGTGACTTGGCAATATTATGATCCATGATCCTTAAAAAAATCTTCAAATTCCGTGTTATAAAATAGAAGACTATAATTATGAGAGAGTTCAAAATGCCCCAAGGACATGATATGGGAAGAGGACGGTGTCCTGCCCAGCTGTTATTTGCTTGCACTGTACCCAACTTCTTCCTAAACCCAGAGGTTCTCACACCCTTGTGTGGGATCTCTGCATTTCCTCTCCCCTTCTTTTCTCCCCTACTCCCCCTTGCTCCATTAAAAACAATCCTATAAAATTTTGAGACAGGATCTCTGAAAACACCAATGCCCTTTAGATGGGATACCAATGACACAACCGATTTATTTTTAATGTGATAATTCTGTTATTTTTGCCAAACCACGAAAGCATCCAAACACAAAAATCCAGACTGGCAGCCACGTGGAAGGCATTGCCAACTTCTCCGCGTCCCTGGGCGGCACCTTGAGAATTGGCTGTGATAATTACCTAGTGCAGTGTTTCTTAACCCTGATTGCACATTAAAATCACCTGGGAAGATTTTTTTAAACATTCTCACTCCAGACCAATTAAATCAGAAGCTCTAGGGAGAGGGCCTAGGCATCAGCAATTTGTAAAAGATCCTCAGGTGATTCCAGCATGCAGCCAGGGTTGAGAACCGGTGGCTTAATGTCATGTTGTGTTACCACTGGAGTCAGGACACTCTGATAACAAGAGGCAGAGGTGAGCACCCATCCCTGCCCCTTACAGCTCTCTGCTTTTTGTCTGATTGGAGTTATAATAAAGCCTGAGTGGAACTAAGATTAAGCCTGGTAATTGTCATGGCAATGCCCTAGATTTTTCTATCAAATCCAATCTTATTTGTGACGGGAGACACAGAAGTGACTCTAGTGATGTTAAAATATTTCTGCTACTATTTAGAATATTCAGCATTAAACACAACAGAGTTTTCTCGTAAAATTTCAAACAGGAAAACTTTTAAAAACAGCAGATAGCACCCGAATAAAAAAAATTATCATTAATTGTAAAGTGTGCTTGATCACAGAGAATTATCTAGGCAATCAGCATCATGTATAGCCTTTAATGCCTTCTGTCTGCTGAATGTGAGTTCTGCATATTGATCACAAATTTGCAAATTTTTCTAGCTTATGCCTCATCACTCCCTTCTTTGATTAAATATAAAATAAGTGGGATTTGATAATCATAAAGCTGGGAAGGACCTGTGGAAACCATTTTGTCTAGCCCTGTCAATTTGCAATTGTATACCAAATCCACGAAGAGAGTCAGGCTTTTCTGGTCCTTCTGTTAAATTCATGAATTCTCTAATATAGACCACTGCAGCATCCTTCTAATGGCTCCCCCTTTCCTGCCCTCCTTTTTCTCTACACTCCACAGACTCTTTGTGATGGTTCTAGACACAAATCCAATCAAATCCCTCCCTTCCTTGCTTGACATTCTTCAATGACCCCTTATTTGCCTCTGGTCTGAATTCAAACTCCTTAGCGTCACCTATAATCCTTTGTGAATGATCTGACCCTGCCTCCCTCTGCAGATTCATCTCCTAGAGCCTCTCCTTTTCACTCTAAATTGTAGTCATACCAGAGTTCTAAGTGGTCTGAATGCAGTTCTCCAAATGTGTCCTTATACCACCTTGTGTCTGCACATGCCATCTTTTCTATCTGAGATGCTTTCTCTCCCCTTCTGTAGGGAGACCCTAGCTGTTCTCCCATTTGTATAGTTCATATTGGGTTGTAATGAGCAGGGGAGAGAGAAATCAGAAATCGCAGCACAAGATGTGGAAAGTGGGAGAAGACTTACTGAAATGACAGTAGAAGTTTGTTGGGTGGAATTTACTTCCTGAAACAAAAGGTCTTCTCAATTCTTTCTGTATAAAGATCTTCGAAGTTCCATATAAGACCAAGGTCAGATGGGTTGAAAATGGAACTCTCTTGGGGGCAGGTGGTAGTAGTGGTTGTATTTCAGGGACCATAAGTAGAGAGAGAATGGTTTCTTTTCTGTCTGTCATCATCATCACCATCATTTGTCTTTAGTTGGGTTTCAGGTGTGGAAGTTTAATTTAACCACACTCTTCAGTTCACGGCATCTTACTAGCATTGCTTTACACAAAGATGCTATTTAATCTAGTTTTTTTTTCTTTAACTTTATTAAAATTTTTATGCAAATGCTTATTCCTGTTCCCCTTCTACCACATAGGAAACCCTTCCAATGTATTTAATGTTCATCTTTTTATTTGTATGTGTTCTTTGGTGGTCTATCTAAAAATTGACTTTTAGTAGTACTGTATTCTATACTTCATTCTATAGCTTTCTTTTTTTCCATTGTGTTTTTAATATTATACCTGTTGCGATGTGTATTTGGAGTCTGGCTAACCAGACTAATTTCTAGCTGCCCAACCATCACATTTCACCTTTGCATGTCTTCCCCTCCCCCATTTTGGGGACTGAGCCCCTGGAGAGCTTCCAATATTCTGTTCCTATGGACAACTTTGAAAGGTATAGCCTCTTGCATGTCCCCTTATGGATGTGTGTGAGCCTGTGTCTGTGATAGGTACTCAGGAAGGGGGTTCTAGATGTGTACACACTTGATCTGACCAAATGGAGCCATTGATTTGCCAGGTTGTATGACAGAATGTGCGCCTGTCTACATGCCTGCCGGCACAGCATGATATTGTTACCTCTCCACCAACACTTGGTATGACCCAGCTCTCTAGGATCTGCCCATATTAGAGAAGTAAGGTACGGCCTCATTTTGCTTTCCTTATTTTATTTCTTAAATATTTTTTTTTATTTATTTGAGAGAGAGCATGAGCCAGTGAGCACACAAGCAGGAGGAGTGGCAGAGGGAGAGAGAGAAGCAGGCTCCCTGTTGAGCAGGGAGCCCGACGCAGGGCTGATCCCAGGACCCTGAGATCAGGACCTGAACGGTAGGAAGGCAGCCATTTAACCAACTGAGTCACCCTGGTGCCCCTGCTTTTCTTATTTTAAATTGACCTTGTATTTTAGAGCAGTCTTAGGTTCTTAATAAAATTGAGGGGAAAGCGAAGAGAGTTCCCATCTATAATCCTGTCCCCGCACCAGCCTCCTCCGCTGTTAATACCCTGCACAAGAGTGGTACATTTGTTACAATCGATGAAGCTGCAATGACACATCATAACCACACAAAGTGCAGGTGTACATTAGGATTCCCTCTTGGTGTTGTACATTCTGTGTGTTTTGACAAATATATGATGACATATATCTACCATTACAGCATCATACGGAATAGTTTCACAGCCTTAAGAATCGTCTGTGCTCTCCCCTGATTCATTCTTCCTCCTTCATAACCTCTGGCAACCACTGTTTATTTTTGTTTTTAATTATTATTATTATTTTTTACTGTCTCTTACTTTGCCTTTCCCAGAATGTCATATACTTAGAATTATACAATATGTAGCCTTTTCAGATTGGCCTTTTCCACTTAGTAATATGCATTTAAGATACCTCCAGATCATTTCATGGCTTCATTGCTTACTTCTTTTTAGTACTGATTTAACCACAGTTTACCCATTTGGCTACTGAAAGACATCTTGGGGGCACCTGGGTGGCTCAGTGGGTTAAAACCTCTGCCTTTGGCTCAGGTCATGATCCCAGAGTCCTGGGATCCAGTCCCACATCGGGCTCTCTCCTCAGCGGGGAGCCTGCCCCCCCCCCCCCACCGCCACTGCCCTGCCTCTCTGCCTACTTGTGATCTCTGTCTGTCAAATAAATAAATAAATAGAATCTTAAAAAAAAAAAAGACATCTTGGTTATGGTAGTTACAAATAGAGCTAATACAAATATGGGGGGGCATGTTTTTATATCAATTTTCAACTCATTTGAATAAATACCAAGAAGGGCCATTGTTGGATTGCATGGGAAGAGTATGTTTAGTTTTGTAAGAAACCACCAAACTGTTTTCCGAAGTAGCTATTCCATTTTGCATTCCACCACCAATGAATGCGAGCTCCTATTCCTCCACATCCTCACCAGCATTTTGTGTTGTCAGTTTGTGGATTTTAACTATTCTAATAGGTATTAGTGGCATCTCACTATTTTAGTTTGCATTTCTTGAGTGATATATCATGTAGAGTAACCTTTCATATGCTCATTTACTGACTGTATATCTTCTTTGGTGAGGTGTCTATTTCGGTCTTTTATCCCTCTTATAAATCAGGTTTTTAATTTTCTTACTGTTGAGTTTTAAGAGTTGTGTATTTTGGATAACAGTCCTTTATTAGATGTGTCTTTTGCAAATACTTTCTCCCAGCCTATGATTCATCTTCTCATTCTCTTGACAATGTCTTTTGCAAAGCAGAAGTTTTAAATTTTAATGAAGTCCAGCTTACCAATTATTTCTTTCATGGAGCATGCCTTTGGTGTTATATCTAAAAAGTCATCACCAAACCCAAAGCCATTTAGATTTTCTCTGTTGATTAGACTTAATAGATTTTCTCTATTTTGTAATAATGGCTGTGTTTAGCAATCAGCTCACAAAATTCCTGAAAATTTAACAATCATCTCTTATGAGCTGGCATGAGCCAACTCCAGCATACCACTGCGTGTAGCCATATGGGAATAGAGAAAATTGGATTCATTATTTACAGTATGTGCCAGAATAAATTCCAAATGGATCAGAGACATAAGTGTAAAAATAAAATGATACCATACAAGTACCAGGAAAGACGTGGATAAATTCTCTATAACCTGGGAGTGGGGAACAATTTCTGAATTATGGCTTAAGCTCCAGAAGCCTTAAGGGAGGTTGGATTATATTAGTTTCATAAAATGAACTGAGAATTTTTCTTTTTGCATTTTTTGGAACAACTTATATAGCATGGGAATTGTGTTTTTAAAAATTTAATAGAGTCCATTTAAAAAGCATCCAGGTCTAGAGATCATTGGGATGGAGTTTTAACTACCAGTTCAATTTCTTTAATCCTTCTGAATCTATTTTAAATTACCTTTTTCGTTTTGTGCCAGTTTGGCATTTCGTGTATTTTCTGGCAGTTTGTGCCTTTTAGCTATGCTTGCTCTAAAATCTATAATTATTTCCTCCTCTTCACTTTTTGATTGTGTTTTACTTAGTTTTTTATCTTCTTTATTTTCCTACCAGTCTTTTAAAAATTTTTTATTTTTTTAAAAGATTTTTAAAATTTATTTTTCAGAGAGAAAGAGGGAGAGAAGCAGGCAGAGGGATAAGCAGGCTCCTGGTTGAGCAAGGAGCCTGACATGGAGCTCGATCCGAGGTCCCTGGGATCATGACCCGAGCCGAAGACAGACCCTTAACCAACTGAGCCTCCCAGGTGTCCCAGTCTTTTTTTTTTTTTTTTCTCTAAGAATTTTATTTATATACTTGGGAGACAGACAGCTCACAAACAAGGGAGAGGGGCAGGGGGAGAGGGATAAGCAGACTCCCCACTGAGCAGGAACCCTGATGCAGGGCTGGATCCCAGGACTCCAAGATCATGGCCAGAGCTGAAGGCAGCTGAAGGCACCCAGGCGCCCCTCCTACCAGTCTTATCAGAGATTTATCTTGGTTATCTTTTCAAAAACAGAACTTTTAGTCTTATTAATCTCCACTTTAAAAAATTATTATATATATATTTTTATTAAATCCTTTCTAATATTCTTTTTTCTTCTTTGAGTTTCTTTTGATGTTCTTTTTTTTAAATTCCTTGAGTTGGATGCTGAGCATATATTTTTAAAACTTTTATTGTTTCCTGATAAACATATTTAAATATATATATGCTCTTCTAAATTTCTTTAATTATGCCCCATATATTTTGTGTTTTTATATTCATTTAATTCTAGATTTCTTCTTCATTTTTTTTTTTAGATTTATTTATTTGAGAGAGAGCGCTCATGGGAAAGGGACAGAGAGAGAGAGAGAAAATCTCAAGCAGACTTTTTGCTGAGTGCAGAGACTGACTTGGGGCTCAGTCTCATGACCCTGAGATCATGACCTGAGCCAAAACCAAGAGTCAGGACAATTAACCAACTAAGCCACCCAGGTGCCCATAGATATTTCTTCATTTTGATTATAATTTCATTTTTAACTTATGAGTTATCTAGTAATATGGTGTTTTCAAAATATGAGACATATAAAGAAATTCTGTTATGTATTTCTAGTATTATTTCATTATGTTTGGAAGATATAATACAAGACATTGTTCCTGGTGAGTTTATTGAGACTTCCTGTAGACATGATACATTCATGTTAATATGTGTATGTTTCTAAAAATGTATATTTGCTTGCTATTTGTTGCATGAACTATTATGGCATGTATATATCAGAAGGTATATATTATACACAGCATACCATCAGAACATACCTATCAAAGATCTGAACAGTATAATTAATAGCATTAGATAAAAATCTACTTAATTTTTGTTTTCTTAATGCATTTCTGATAATTGCATGTTAATAATTACAACTATTTATATGTTTCTATCTGTATGCTGTCAGTTACCATAACCTGTTATTAGGTCCATATAGGTTTGTGATGGTTCTATCTTCTTACTTTATTGTTTTCTTTACCTTTTATCTCAACTTCTTTTTTGTCAGCTACTATCATTGATGTTTCTTTGTGTGTATTTGGGTTTTATGAACGTTTCTCACAGACAATGTATTTTGGATTTTGTTTTTATTTTTTTTAAAGATTTTATTTATTTATTTTGATAGAGAGAGAGAGCATGAACAGGGGGAGAGGCAGAGGGATAAGGAGAAGCATACTCCCTGCCTGCCGAGCAGGGAGTTAGAGGTGGGGCTTGATCCCAGGATTCTGGGATCATGACTTGAGCCAAAGCCTGATGCTTAACCCACCTAGCCACCCAGGTGCCCCTGTTTTTATTTCTTAATACTATTGGAGAGCACCTGTGTTTTTACTTGTGCGTTAACTGCATTTACATTTATCGTGATTGCTTTTGTGTTAGAAATTACCTCTCCTGGGGCGCCTGGGTGGCTCAGTGGGTTAGGCCTCTGCCTTCGGCTCAGGTCATGATCTCAGGGTCCTGGGATTGAGCCCCACATTCGGGCTCGATCTCAGGGTCCTGGGATCGAGCCCCACATTGGGCTCTCTGCTCACCAGGGAGCATGCTTCCTCCTCTCTCTATCTCTGCCTGCCTCTCTGCCTACTTGTGATCTGTCAAATAAATGAATAATATCTTTAAAAAAGAAAAAAAAGAAATTACTTCTCCTACCGTGTCTCTTATTTTCGATTTACTGCATTTTCTTTTTGTTTTCTGTTGGCTCAAAAAACTATTTTGTTTTTGTTCAAGTGTGGCTGTCTTTAAGACCTTTGCTCATGTTTACTTGTTATTTTTTTTTCTAAAGATTTTATTCATTTATTTGAGAGAGAGAGAGAGCACATGTGCATGAGCAGGGAGAGGGGCAGAGGGCGAGGGAGAAGCAGACTCCCCACTGAGCGGGGAGCCAGATGCAGGATTCAATCTCAGGACCCTGAGATCATGGCATGAGCCAAAGGCAGATGGTTAACCAACTGAGCCACCCAGGCATCCCTGTTCTTATTTTCTTAAACTTATCAACATCTGTATATTTCTCCTAACTAGACAAGTAATTTAGTGAACTTGTGTGTGTGTGTGTGTATAATTGCTATTTTACACACACAAACACACCCATGTCATAATGGTTCTGTTTCTCTGATTGAACTCTGTTATACCCAAATACAGAAAGAGAGCAAAAGTTAAAAAGAGATAAAGAAAACCCCAAACCAAGAATCATCAGAGTAAAACTCAAGACTATCAAAGACAAGGAAAGAATTTTAAAAACTTCCAGACAAAATGAAGAGATCATTAACAAGAACAAGAATCAGGTTGAACAGTGGGCACAAGATGACAAATGGAAAAATACATTCTAAATATTAAAGGAAAATAAATTTGAACCTTGAGTTTTATGGTTAGCCAAATTGTCTTTCCAATGTGATGGCTTAAATATAAATATAAGTATAGATGTGTATATATTTTTTAAAATAAGACTGAGCAGGATATGATACCATAAACAGGTATTGCAAGCAGTACTTAATACTCAAGAAATATGGTAAAGGGGATACAATTTCTTGGTCAAGTTTATGTTCTTATTAAGGACCAAAGTGAGAAAAAGAACAACTTTACAAATGTATCCAAAACAAGCTAGAACTAAAACCGAGATAACATCAGATGATAGGAATGGGAAAGGGGAATACATGTATTGCAGGGATTTAACCTCATGAAATGTGAACACTGGTCATACAGTGTCTGCAAGAGTGTGGCCTTTGTGTCCAGAACTGCAGCTGTCACACTACAGATCAGGAGGTTGAGAACAGAAGATGGAAGTAAAGGGGCGGTGAACAAGACATACTGGGACTCAGGAGCTCAAGTGGAGCCTGTGAGGCCAGACGGAAACTCGCACTAGTTCTTGTTGCCTCTAACCTTGATTGTATGTGTTTCTTACAGAAACCAGAGCCTTTCATCACGATTGCCAAGCACACACCTGGGCCAGGGGTCAGTGACACTGTAGTGAGGATCTGTGCAACATGCAGAGGTTGGAGGAAACTCCACGGCTGCTTTGTACCAAGGAGGTGAGCTAGCAGGTTAGTGACAGTACCATTCAAACCCTTCACAGGGACCTGGCTTATGGCCCACGTCAATGGAAATGCTCAGGAAATAGAGTTTGGGGAAACCGGATTTGGCCTAGCCAAGTGGATACAAAGCAACTGCTCACAGGTGTCAGCATTCTTGCTCCCACTGTCCACATCTTCTAGCTTTCTTTGGGATTTCCTCTCTTTACCCTTTTCTGCTGACTTCTAGGAGCACTTGTCCCTCTGATCTATCATTTTTCTTTCTTTCTTTTAAAAAAAAAAGATTTATTTATTTGTTTCAGAGAGAGAGAGAGAGAGAGAGAGAGCGCACACACAGGCCTGTGCATGCGTGTTGGGGGAGGGGCAGAGGGAGAGGAAGAGAGATGACCTTAAGCAAGCTCCATGCCCAGTGGGGAGCCTGATACAGGGCTCGATCTCACCACCCTGAGATCAGGAGCTGAGCTGAAATCAAGAGTCAGACACTTAAGCTGCTGAGCCACCCAGGTGCCTGTGTCCATCTGATCTTTCAACTCACCGATGTATGCGTCACCTTTATCCATCTTGCTTTATATCTTAACCATTGGGTTTTTTTAAATTATTATTTATTTGACAGAGAGAGAGATCACAGGTGGGCAGAGAGGCAGGCAGAGAGAGAGGAAGGGAAGCAGGCTCCCTGTTGATCAGATAGCCCGATGTGGGGCTCAATCCCAAGACTCCGGGATCATGACCTGAGCTGAAGGCAGAGGCTTTAACCCACTGAGCCACCCAGGCGCCCCAACCATTGTTTTATTCACTTCAGCTATTACATATTTCATACCTTACACTCAATTTAGACCTTTTTAAAAACAGTTTTCTTGGTCTTACTTCATATTGCTGACATCAGTCTTAACTTCTTAATATATTTATCATCATTAATTTCTCAGTCTGTCTCCTCTCATAATTCTGATTCAGATGGTCTATACTGTTGAGTTTGCTGTCTTTCTTATAACCAACTTATATAGCAGTTGTGGTCCTTACATGGATTTCTGTGTTTTGTTTTGTGTGTGTGTGTGTGTGTGTGTGTGTGTGTGTGTTTTGGTCCCACGAACCCTTCCTCTGTTTGACTCTCAGTTACTGTACATTGTTATGGGTTGGGACGTGGCTACAGTCCAGACTCTAATTGATATACCTGTAGGTGAGTTAAAACCTGGGAAGAGAGCCTTAGGGGCCATAGGGCAGCTGGTGATTATTCCCATTTGACCACCATCCAGAAATAACTTTTCTGGTGTTTATTTCCCATTTAAATGGCGGACAGCCTCTAGACTCTGGAAGCAGAGCAGTCTCTGTAGATTTGCTGACCTTGTCCTAGGGGTTTAGGGTGGGAGAGTATTCAGTGGTGGATACCCAAGGGGAGCGGGTCAGTATCCATCCCAGTCTTCATCCCCCTTTTTTGCTGCAGGGCCTTTGGGCTGCCCTCCTTGTACCCTGCTGGCCTCTGCAGCCTCAGCTGTTGCTGCCAGTTTCCGTGGTGATCAACATGCTGTGTTTGTCCGTGTAGGGGAGAAGCAAGAGGAGAACAGAGGGTTGTCCTTCTCTGGCTGCCTTCCCCCAGGCTGAAGCCATTCTTGCTCCAACCCCCTGCCCCGTCCCTGCCCCCTATCCATCACCTGAGTTGGGAGGCTTCCCAGAGACTTTTCATAGTGTTTTATTTTATTTTATTCTTTGTTGTTAGTTCCTCAAATTTGAGTTTCCCTCTGGCTTCTGTGGTTTCTTTAGGGTGGATTTCAGGAAGGAGCCAGTGGCTAATGTAGTTTGTCATCTTGACAGGAGGAGAGAATGGTTTATAGAATGAGCAGGTGTGCCACAGAAAGGGGAGAGAATCTGAGACAGCAGACACATGAATCTTAAGAGAGGAAGGCTACAAATGAACCACAAGAGTTGTTTTTTCCTACGTTTAATTAAAAAATTTTAATTAATATGTTTGAGTGTATCAGTGTGTGTGCATAACTATGTATATATATACACGAGACTTTAAAAGTGAAATAATGCTGTCAGGCTTGTGATGGAAAAAGAGCAATCTTCACCTTTTCCTATTCCCAATATTCTGTGCCCTCAAGGCAACAATTTTCAACTCCAAAAAGAAACCTTCCTTTAAAAAAAATTAAAACTTTTTTAAAAAAAGCTTTCTTGTGGTATTTATTTCCACATTCTTAGTAACATGTGTATATTACTCTTTCTTGGTTTTTAAATGTTAGGTACTATGTTTGACTTCCTAAAGTAGAAGATGAAGAGTCAGGGCTTGTACCACACTGTGTTCTCCTTTCAGTGCACCTTCCTCCTTCTTACCCCAGCCTTGGGACAGAGTTCTGGGCTCCTTCCAACCTCGGTAAGGAGTGTGTATACTACCATGCCTGTGCAAGTCCTGTTCATGTCTGAGACACGTAGCATGCTAAGATCACATTTCCTTTCTTAAATATCTTTTCAGTTTCTTAGGGTTAATGCTGACCTGCCCCACCCTCCCTCCCTGCCCTCACCCCCAATTGTTCAGTGTTCTCTGTGCCTTTCATAAGTCTCTGAATACTTTGATATGTGTTGAAAGCATCGGTTAATCTAGCAGATTCTTCCCCTTCTCCATTCCCATCCCTCTGTACAGACTTAGTCTTCCTGCTCACCCTGGACTCGGCCTTCATCATTGTCTCAGGAACTTCTTTTTCCTGCTTCGTCATGTTAGATCTCCTGTTTCCTGACTTTATGTCTCTCTCTTCCTGGATTCATTCCCTTCTTTGGTGCTGAAACACCAGTAGTATCTTTTGGTTGCTTTGTAACAAAGAGTCTGTAAGAGGCAGAGTTTTTTAAGTGTGTGCAGTGGTCATTTGCCATTCAGGCTGCCCCACAGTTTTGAACACCCCTCTCTCATTGTTTTAAGAGTTTCCTGCATTATAAATTATTTTCTTTTAAGATTTTATTTATTTATTCAAGAGCACAGAAGCAGAGGGAGAGGGGGAAGCAGACTCCCTGCTGAGCAGGGAGCAGGACCCTGAGATCATGACCTGAGCCGAAGTCAGATGCTTAACTGACTGAGCCATCCACGTACCCCTAAATTCTATATTCTTAACAAAGAACATTTTTAGGTCATTTTCCAGTTGTTAGGTTACAGGTATGTGGTTTTGATTCTACCAGTCAGCTGCATTTATGATGGAATCAGACTCTGGATCCAGAGCTGTATGATCTGGGAGAGAGGCAAGGCCAAGGCTTCCACATGGCAGGTGCATAGCCGGGTGAGGCAGTCCAGCAGGCTTTTGGAGTCCAGAGTGTGACCGAGGCACCTGATTTTGCAGCCTCCTGATGATGACAGAGGCGGAGGTTGGAACTGGCCCCTGGGACAGCAGTGTCCCGAGTTAGCGGCTTCTTTCTGAGGCACTGACTCCCTCAGTGGGCAGGACTGTGCTGGGGTGTCAGCCCTAGAAGGGTTGTCCCTTTTCTCCCAGTCTGTGAGCTCTCTCTATCTTCTAACTAGTCTTTTTGGCTTAATTTGGTATCTTAGTTTGGGTTGCTGTAACAGAATACCACAAACCTAAAGCCAACACACATTTATTTCTTGAAGTTCTGGATGCTGGAAGTCCAAGATCAGGGCACCAGCATGGCCAGGTTCTGGTGCATATCCTCTTCCAGCTGGCAGCCTGCTGACTTCTCTGTGTGGCCTTAGATGGTGCAAGGGACAGGAGAGCCTTCTTGGGTCTCTTCTAGAAGGGCATTGGTCTTATTCATGAGACTCATTCACCACCTCATGACCTCAGCACCCCCAAATGCACCCTCTTCTAATACCATCCATTGGGGGTGAGAATTTCAGCATTCGAATTTGGGGGCAGAGGAAACACAAACATTTAACTGTAGCAACTGTCTAGAATAACTTCTGCTGTATTAGCTTAATCTGGCCAATGTGCCTTGTATGCCTAAAGGTATCTTGGTTCTACAGCAAGACATATGAGTTTGATTGAGAGCAGATTTCTAATTTGGAAACTAGTTTCCTCAAAAACCAGAAAACATTTCTTCATTGCCTCTGGCTTCTAGTGTTGTTGCTGAAAATTCTGAAGCCCTTCTTTTTCTGAGTTTGTTTGTGATTTACTTCTTCTCTGCAAAGTTTTTTGTTTGTTTGATCTCACAGTAGTGTTTATTCTTACTTTTTTTTGTTTTTATATTTTGAAATCTACAAATGGTCATATTTTAAAGAGTCCGTTCTGTGTGTTGTCTTATGAAAAACAACTGTTTTCTGACTTTGCCCCCCTCATTTCCTTACCATTAGAAGCAAAGACTTTGATCACTAGCATATATGAATACAATTAAATGCATTTTTAGAACACGTGTAATGGATCCCAGAAAGTCTTTCAAAATTCTCGCATTTGGCTTGCTACTCATCTTTTCAAAAAAGCATTATACGTAAAAGTAAATCCCTGCTTTGTACTTAGACGGACTTTAGGGTGTAGGGGTTGGAGACCCCATAATAGCAATGAGTTAGTTTTTCCTCCCCTTTCACTCTTTTGATAGTAGGATCTGAACCCAGGCTGGGACCTGAAAATACAAAGAGGCTCTACTTCTAGGGGGTAACAAGTAAGAGGTCTGGTGTTTCAGGATCCATTAAGTTCCTGGCATCAGCATCTGGGATAAGACTCCTGACATGGGGAAAAGGCTGGGGAGTGAAATCTAAAGAGCTGAAGTAGGAAGCCCAGGAAAGTTGGTATGGAGCTTCTTGGCTGAACTGAGCACTAAGAGATTGGACTCTCCCTCCATGGAATCTACAAAAACCACTGTAACCTAGGTAGGTGGGGTATACTGGCAGAGGCCAGCCTCAGGCCAGCACTTGGGACCCTACTTAAGCACCAGCAGAAACAGCAGCATCAGGCAGAGGAAGCCATTCCAGGCTGTCCAGGCCTCAGCTACAGCTCCGTATGCCTTTGGTGTGCCTCCTTGTTCTATGCCAGTGAGCTTTAGAAAATGTCACGAATTGCTCTGGCTTTAAGAGAGTACATCTAGTTCCAGAGCTGGAAAATAGTGAAATAGGAACAAGCAGGATTCCTTCCTGAGACTATTTAGAATCCTGGAATTTCTGTATTTATAGAGGTGGGCCACGGAATCCAAGAGATAAACTGATTTCCTGCTAAAAGGAACCTTCCTGGGACAAGGCTGGCTGCAAATCAAGAAACATTCTATGAAATCAGACACTAGCATCTCTGGTTATGGATAAAATGTTTGTGGCCCCAACCCTCCCCAATTCCTATGTTGGAATTCTAACTCCCAGTGTGATGGTATTAGGAGGCAGGCATTTGGCAGGTGATTAGGTTATGGTTATGAATGGGATTAGTGTCTTCATCAAAGAGACCTCCAAGAACTTTTGCCCCTGCTGCCATGTGAGGATACAGTGAAAAGATGATCATCTATGAAGCAGGAAGTGGGCTCTCACCAAACACCACTTCTGTAGGCACCTTGATCTTGGACTTCTCAGCCTCTGGAATTAAGAGAAATAAATGTTTGATGTTTAAGCCATCCTATCCACAGTATTTTTACTATAGCAGCTTGAATGGATGAAGAGATCAGTGCTTGCTTGCTCGCTGTTCGTGTGTATGTATATATATATATATTTGTTTGTTTATTTTTAAGCACCTCATGATGAAAGGTGAGGGAGAAAAGGAGCACAAAGGGGAGGGACGGGACCTGACATGACTTTCCTTGCCTAAAGCCCTTCCCACGTTTTCCCTATTGAACCAAAGGAGTTTCCACAACTGACAAAGACATAAAGACATAAACTGGTCTTTTGGAATATGTTGGTTTTTTTATGTTTCGTTTTTTAAATCAAATATAGGGAAGAAAAGCATAGGAGCTTAAGGCTGAACATAAGGGTCTCTGACTTTAGGTTCCCTGAACAATAGCCAAAGACAAAGCAAAACAAAAATGGACCTCAAAAACAAAAACAAAAGTAAAAACCTCAAAAACAAAACCCAAACCATAAAACAAAAACCCAAATGAAAGAAACACTTGGTGCATTGCTGGAGTCATACACTGGGGTGCATGACGCAGTTTCAACAGACAATGATAAGCCTGATAGGAAACGCAGGGCGGAATTGGCTGCTAAAGCTTTTCTGGAAATGAAAAGAGGCAAATAGCCCAAACCAGGCCCCACATCTGTGACTTTCACTAAATGGACTGTCTGCTCCATCACAGCTGTTTTCAAGGTCCTGGAAATCAGTTCCCTGGCTTAATCCAAGGTGAACTGGACCCTCAGAATCTTTCTGGTCACACTCAATTCTTCTATAGCCGTATTTGCAGACATTATGCCAGCTGTCCTGATTCCTTGGGTGACGTGGGGGTGTCACCATGACTGTGACTAATGAAAGACACATTTGTCCTTTGTAGGCAGGGAGAAAGGGCACTAAAGAACACTTCCATAATTTAAATGGAAGGTGTAGGTTGGAAATGAACAAATGGATTCCAATAAGATAAGGGAGATTATTTAAGTTTGATAGCAAGTGGTTATAACGTGAAGAAATTCGAATATGAGAGGTTCTAGTCAAGCATTTTCACTAGAAAAAGCAAATCTCTAAAGTAAGCAAAAGTAATCAGAATGTATCAACTCAAGAGAGAACAAGATATGGCACTTGGAAAGGAAAGGTAATAACAGGGATAATAATGTTCAGGCTCTGTTATTTTTTGAGGTTGGTTCAATAAAATGTAATACAACATTAACAATTTCTTGGGAAAAAAACCAATCAACTGCTCTTCTCTTTTTTATCTATGGCTCTATATTCCACATGAATTATTCACTGCTGTGGTTAGTCCCTTTTAGTGGTGCATCCCTGAAGAGTTCTGGGTTGTAAAGTAACAAGGAAAGTAAAATTTGCGATATTTTATTTAAGGATAAATGTTAATTAGAGCTTTATTTAAAAATGATCATCCGTTTGTTCTTACATGCTTCCTCATTTCAACTATTGATTTCACTTCATTCAAACCGAGGGTTCTTCACGTGTCTGTTGTCGTCTGGTACATTACGCCATCTTTTTCAATTCAAAATACCCTATTTACAGAAAGAGTGATTCCTTTCACATTGCTTGCTAACCTGTTATCTTTCCATTGCCTCTGAGGGATGCTGTGTAATGTGTTACACTCACAGCAAAATAAAGCTCGAGGCATTGTTTTCTAGGTGTCTTTGTTTACTAAAGCTGCACAGCAGCAGAACCCTATCATAATGTTCAGCTTGGGTTTATTTTTCCCAGGTATGGTATTTTTGAGAATCTTTTTAACCAAGGGCTTTACAAAGATAATAAAATAAGTTTTTGAGACTGATTGAAACCAAACCCCGAATTAAAACTAGTGATCAAGTTTAGCACCAAAACAGACAACAAACTTCCCGCTATTTGAAAGTGGAATTTAACCTAATTCTCTCCCTCCTCTGCACATATGGCTCAGGGAATATTTTCTGTTAGGGTATCTGTTCTGGGTTCCTCTTTTCCTCAACCACAGTCCATGTTCTTCAGTGCCCTAGGCTTTCTGTGACAGGATGGGTCCATATTGCTATTTTCAGACTGTTCTCTGGCTCTATGTATGTCATGGCTAATTTTGCTTCAGGTCCAGTCCTTACCAGTTGTTTCTGTAGATCTGCTTGAGTGTGGAGCTCTCTAGAAAATATGAATCTCCTTCTCTACCTGCATACCTGGGAGCAACTCTGGGTTCTGTGCCCGTCCCTCCATTCTCTCCTTCTCATCCGAGCACTGTCCCACATCCACCTTCTCTCTTCCAGCTGTGCTGCAGTCATCCCTCTGTTGTCCTGGGTGATGTGGACGGTTCTGTTCACCTTCTTTTGGCTGAAAGAGTTTTTTCCCTCATGGAAGTACAATGAAATAGATTCATTCCTCCATTGAGTGGTTCCAAGACATTTCCTACATAAGTACCATTAAACAACCCCCTAAATAATAGTGGCTCGGGAGATACATGATTCCATCCTACAACTCAAGCAAGGAAACCACTTAGACACAAGGATGTGTGTTGTGGGATTTAGGGAAAATTGCTTGTTCCTCCATCACCAACCAAACTCTCTCCTTCCCTCTGTCTATCTTGCCCTTGCCCTCTTCCTTCCTTGCCTCCTTATTCCTTCCAATTACTTCGGAAAACAGTTTGACTTACTACATGCTAGACGCAGGAGTGGTGGCTTATTAACCCATGTTCCCACACATCCTCAATCTTGACTGCATCAGATTAGTCTCTAACAGCTTGAGGGGAGGGGAGAAGATATTTGAGCCCCACTTCTAAACTACTGAGACAGAGTCTGTGGGCATGAGACTTAAGAAGTCTGTATTTTTAAAAAAAAATCTCCAGTCTTTTAAAAATACTCTAATGTGCAGGCAGGTTTGAGAACCCACAGCCTGAATATTGCCTGTGGTAGCCATGATGTGTTAAATGCTGCATCTGATCACTCTGATTGTGTTGGAGTTAATTTAGTTTCGTTTAACTCTCTCTTTGATGGCCTGGCTATCGGGACAGAACAGTGGCAAGGAGAAGAGTGTGAACTGTCATATCAGAATACCAAAGTTCAAATTCTGACTCTACCCTAGGCTGCTTTATTGAGCAAGTTATTTGGTCCCTCCATGCTTCAGTTTATTCATCTATAAAATAGACATTAAAAATAGTATCCATCTTATAGCATTGTTGGATGATTAAATAAGATTAAACACAACAAGTACCAAGAATAACACCTGACACACAGGAAATGCTGGTCAAGTCCTAGCCATTACCCTTCTGTGATCATGATGGAGTCACAGACGTCTCTCAAGTTCAGAAGGACTTTGAAAGATGATCTGGCCTTCAGGCAGTTGGATAGTCATGATTCCCATTTTATAGATTAGAAACCTCAGGTTCTCAAGTGATGTGCCTGCCCAAGATGATTCAAGATGAAAATAACAACAATTACAATAACAGAAGTAGTAACAATTAATATCTCTTATGTGGTTCCTATAGGCCAAACACTACAGTAAGTCCTTGGACTGCTTAGCTCATTCCAGAACCTGCCTCCTCAGCCACCACACCCGACTTCATTCATGTGTGTGACTGTGGTATCTATGCCCATTTGGCTTTTCCTATGAAGCAACAGAATGTGGAACAAATGGCATATGTTCCCCAAAGTTTTCAAGTCATGTCCCTACTTAAAGCAGAGTTAGCTATGGAATGTTTTATGTGGTTTTAATTCTACATCACAGCCCTGACAGTTTTGGGCAGAATGACCCATCCATGCCTGTGGCTTTTCTTGCCCATAAAAGAAAGTCTTAAACTCCAGCTGGTGTCAGACCTAATGCTCAGGTCATTCCTGAGCTATAAGATGGGCTCCCACCTTTTAAAATCCTGACCTTCATTTGGTTCGAACCCGTTTCACCAAGTTTAGAATTCTTGGCTCCGTGTACTTAATTTGGATCCATGGCTCTCCTGTACTTTTTTTGTTTTGGCCTATGCAGCAGACACAGAGATACATCTCTCAGACTCCCTCTGAAGAAAGAACGTGCTGCACACTGTCAAGGACTGGGCTTAGCTGACACTTCCAGCTGTTAACTTCTTCAGGTCCGCTTCAGCTTTGGGGCCCAGGCCAAACCCTTCTCAGGCCCCCCCGGCCTGGCTACCTCCACCAATGCTGGTCCCTCTGAGACCTCTCTTTGCTCAGAGCTCCTCATCGGGCTGGTAGAGATTTTGTCAGGTAGATGTCCCAGTGTGACAGCTTCCCACACCCAATCCCACTCTCTCTTTTTGTTTACACAAATGTTACTCACCAGTACAGTAAACATTTGTACTCCTAACCATCTCAGAGCCTCTTTCCAGGGGTCCTAATTGACACCTCCCACTACTCAAGGGAGAGATCCCAGTCAACCTCATTCAAGCTACCGACCTTCAACTGTGCTTGATACTCACAACCAGGCCTGGCTGGGTACTCATTGCCCATCTACAACCAGACAGGTGCTTAATTACATACAGTCACTCAATAAACAGGTGCATATTGAGTAGCCATGGTGTACTTACACCTTCATAAACGTGATCACCTCTTCTCAATGTCTGAGATAAAGAAGAAATGTGGCAAATTTATATACCATGCCTCTATGTAGCCTTTGGTTCCTGTGGTGAATTGTTGGCCAGAATTTTAACTTGAGCAATTACATACTGTATTTTAGGATCATTGGGTCCTGCCTACATAATTATAAGGTTGTAACAGAGTGAGGAAAAACAGATGTCATCAAAATAAGATAAGAAGTGACTATGTCTGTGGTGAAGAAAAATACAGTGACCATGAGTCAGCATCAATGAACTAGAGTTCACAAAGTAAATCACGGGCTGGATCTAGAAAAATAAACACATAGTAAAAGACTCTGAGGGTTGGGTTTTTGTTGTTATTGTTTCTTTCTGTTGGCTTGCTTGTTTGTTTTCTAGTTTATTAATACTACACAGAGTACTGAGTCTGGATTATGCTTTCAAATTGGGAGACAGGCAGTTGTCAATGTGATTTAATTTCATGGGCTCTCAGAAAACTCCCCATATCCCAACATTCCTATTTTGAGGGGTTTGGAGTTTTGAAGGGGGGAATGGTCATTATTAAACATGGGGCACTTACCACAATTATAGGCCTGTGTCATCACTGTTTAGACGTGGTCTAGACATGTGTCATTGGAGAGGCGATGACAACAAAGGCCAGCTATTCCAGGGGACAGGATGGGATCTTTCAGTCTCTGGAGAGGGAGAAGCAGCTGAGAGATGGGGACAGTGTCAGGGAAGAAAAAAATAAAAGACAAATTCAACTTTGATTAGAGTAGACTGGGTACCAAAAAAGAGTGCTTGAAAACCTATTGAGGGACTAGAAGTAATTCATAAAGTGGAAGGCTGGGTGGTAATATCTGTGGGACAGGCAGAAAGATTTGGAAAAAAAAAAAAAAAAAGATTATTAGGCCAAAGAAAGGAAGTGAACTTTCAACAAAATCATGAGTTTTTTTCTCCAGAAAGTGGGCTTCGCTTGATGCAGAAAGGGTAATGGGGTTAGCTCTAAAGTAGAATTTCTTGTCAACAAAGACTGACATTATAAATTAATAAGGGAGGTTGTGAAATTCATATTCATTGAAGATAGCGCCAGTATGACCCCGCATGAAGTTGAGAAAACAAGACGCAACCAGTTTTAAAGCCCTTTTAGCCCCACAATTCTCTGATTTATGGGAAAAATGAACATCTTTACTTTTTTCTGTGTCACCTGTAGCCTGGCACATGCAGTAAAGGTCTGAGAGTGTGGTTTTCTGAATAACCAGCCTAGAAAGCCACCAGAGCACACACAGTGAGGTGACTCTGTCACCCATGGAGCAGCTAAAATGACATCAATAAATCATAATTATGCCCAAGAGGGCATTATAAATCATTGAAAGTTGCTATTAATATTTTAGACTTGTTCATTTTTAGCAGTGTGTTAAATTTTAGCATTTGCATTCCATTTTAATTCAACACTTGATAACTGAAATAGGAGACTGTTAAAAATGATTTTAGGTTATTTTGTTGTTGTTAATCATTTAGGGATTAGATGGAATAAAGGAACTAATGGTCGTTAGCTCAATTCTCTCTAAAATTCCTGCCTGGCGCTCTGGGAACTGGTTCTCCTGGAGTGTGGTAAGGTGATAACCTTTGGTCTGTGGTGACAATGGAGCATTCAAGATGCCCTTCTTTTTTTTTTTTTTTTTTTTTTTAAATTTTTTTTATTTTTTTCAGCATAACAGTATTCATTATTTTTGCACCACACCCAGTGCTCCATGCAATCCGTGCCCTCTACAATACCCACCACCTGGTGCCCCCAACCTCCCACCCCCCTAAAGATGCCCTTCTTGGTAGATAGTTCCCCTTCCAGGCTGTGAAGCTTTCACTTTTCAGGGAACATAGCCATGTGGTAGCTGGTAAGGTGACCAGTTCCTTCCTAATTATCCAGGACTTTATTAGTTTTAGCACTGAAAGTCTTAAGTTCCAGGAAATACATCAGTCTAGGTAAACTGGGATGGTTGGTTAATCCAGACTTGTCCCTGAATCTAAAAGAATATTCTTTGACAGTACTGGCCCCAGGAAAAATGGTGGATTCTAACATATTCATCTTTAGAGCCTTCTTACTTACTTTCTGTGAACTGCAGTCACTCCGTTCTTGACTTTTTCAGTGGCTTCAGTGGCTTTATACCTCCTCACGTTGGTCAGGGTGTCCTATCAGACTATCCTCCCGGGAGTATCTACTCTTCCACATTATTGAAAACATCCCAAGTTATTAATAAAAACTACTCTTTACTGAGAATCTATTTTGTGCCCAGCAGTGTGCTAAGTATTTTGTATTATAGTATCATAGGTCTTTACAGAAACACTTTGAGGAGGAGAGCGTTACCACGAACATTAGCCTTGCATATCGGGAAAGGTGTATAGTCAACAATGTGTTTTCCCCTCTTGAAACATCACGCTTTATTTAAAAAATAAATCTTGATTTTCTTAATACTTATTGCTTATAAGGACATGCAGATTCAGAAGATTAAGAAATTAGGCAAAGATCTCAGAAGTGACCATTGGAAACTGTATTCTAACACCTATAGATTTTGCCTAATCAGAATTGGTCCCCTTACAAATTGCCTGCTAATACTTTGGGCTTCAGTGAGTGGATCTCTGCTAATAGATGCTATTCTCTTTGTGATAACTCGTACTTCATGAATTATGACTTATCAGCCCCCTCTTTCTAGAATACTCATTTTCTTTTAAGCACTAAAGGACAATTCAGGTAGCTGTCTTCAGGGGACCAGCAGTGCCTCAGAGTAGGGCTGTAATAGACCAAGTGGCTCTATTTTTCCTAGGGTTGGTAAAGAGTAGAGACTGTATCTGCTGGAACTCTTGATTGTGAGTGACACAAACTCAACTCACACAGGATGAAGGATAAGAGTGCCTTACTGAGGCTCTTGGGTGGCTCAGTCCATTGAGTGTCTGCCTCTGGCTCGGGTCTTGACCCTAGGATCCTGGGATCGAGTCCTGCATGGGGCTCCTAGCTCAGCCGGGAGTCTGCTTCTCCCTCTGACACTCCCTCATCTCCTGCTCTCCTTCTCTCACTCTCTCTCTCAAATAAATAAAATCTTTAAAAAAAAAAATAAAAGAGTGACTTACTGGATCTTGTAACTGAAAAACATCAGGGTATCTTTGGCTTCAACTATGACTAATTCAGGTACTTCAAAGCTTCATCAGGACATTGTGTCCCTCCGTCTCTCAGGTCTGCTTTCCTGTGGGTTGGCACCATTAGAGACAACCTTTCCGGTCATAGTGATTGCTGGGAGCTTTCAGCTTAGAGCTCTTTGGTTTACAAACTTCAGGAATAACCTAGAATTTAGTCTATGGGATGGATTTAAGACGTGTGTCTTTCTGTGAACCAATCCTCGTGGCCAGGGAGGTGGAATACACAGCTTAAGCCCTAGTCACATGTCACACTTGGATTTAGGGATGAGATAAGGTCAGTCTTGTCTGAAACACATGCAAGTGGGAGAGGCATGCCCCATGAAAGGAAAACTGAGGTATGTTACCAGAAGAAGTGGGAGGAATGGATTCTGAGCACGGGAAAGCTAGAGATGGACACTTGAAATACCTACTTAAATTGAGTTGGTTTGAAGATGAAATGAGAAAATATAAAAGCATTTTATAAACTAAAAAAGTACTGTGCAGTTAAAAAAATACTTCCCTTTTATTAATTGATGTACTGCTGCACTCAGTTTAGAAATGAAAGGCTTTAAAAGCCTGCACTTTTATTTGATTAGATTGCTCAGTATAAACCAATGCAATTAAGCCAGCACAGCCTCACTGGGGCAAGACAGCTGTGGCATATTCTTTATTTTCTGTTGACCGTATGGGAGAGAGAATCATGGAGACAGTCAGGAGAGGGGAGAGGGGCTGGATAAACTTGCATAACAAGAAAGATCTGTGGTCATCTAAATGTGCTTTCCCTCTTCAAACATCACACTTTACTTAAAAAAGTAAATATTGATTTTTTAAAAGATTTTATTTATTTATTTGACAGAGAGGGAGAGGTCACAAGTAGGCAAAGAGGCGGGGTGGGGGGGGTGTTGGGAAGCAGGCTCCCTGCTAACCAGAGAGCCCGATGCGGGCCTCCATCCCAGGACCTTGAGATCATGACCAGAGCTGAAAGCAGAGGCTTAACCCACTGAGCCACCCAGGTGCCCGATATTGATTTTTTTTTTTTAACAAATGAAGTTTATGTGCAGTTGAAATGATTACTATTTAATCTCCCCCCCCCTCCTTTTTTTCTTGGAGAGAACTTTTGTTTTTCTGTCAATATTTCAGCTGTTCAAAAACCTATATAACCACTCCCGTGACTCAGGAAGTTTTTTTGCTTAGATGTCAAAACCCAGGTAGGCAGTTTTCCTCTAATTTTATTACCTTCATGGGTTTCCTCAGGAAGAAAGCAAGGGATGCCCACATACCCTGAGCATTCCCAGAATCTTCTCTGCTCACTCACCTGCCCTGAATTCATTTGGCTCCAAGAAAAAAAAAATTCCCTTAGGCCACATGGTTCAGCTATCAGGAGAGAAAGTACCTGTAAAATACTTCTCCCTTTCAAATCCCATTTATTCATTCTCCTTCACATTAAATGCTCATCTCCACTGAGAGTGCACTTTAATTAAACATAGCAACATTTAGAAATGGAAAAACCTGACTCCCCAAAAGACACATACAGAAAAGTGCACAGGTATATACATATAATTATAACCTCTATGGACATTTTCTTATGGAAATGTATGTTCATAAAAATTTTTTTTTAAAAAGAATTGAAAAGAAGATTTATAAATCTCCCACATTCCATGACTCAGATATCAGCACTATGAACATTGTAGAGCCTGTTTTTTTAGTTTTGGGGGGAGAAAGGAAAGTCTGGCATTTGCATATTTTTTCATTTATAAAAATGAGATCATGTTAAAATGCTCATTTATATTCTGCTTCCTTTCATGTAACAGTATCTGATTAATGTTTTTTTCTACAACAGTTTATTTCTTAAAGGAGTTATATCTTATTTTTTCCTTATTTAAACATCTACCTTAAATGATCTTGAACAAACAGCAATTGCTAAACGCAAACGTATAGAGATTTTTTTCTTTGCTTGAATGTGTTGCTGCCCCTGCCAAGAGATATGTTTGTATTTTAATATTGCTCTTTTGTAGCCAATGCCTTAGTACAAGCAAATAAATCTAAGAGTTGGTCCCATGGGAGACATTTTAAAACAGAGTTCACTCATTATTTTCATTATGACACATAGTCTGTCCATCTGTTTGCCCATAAAAGTGACCTCGCTCTAAAGCAAATACTACCCCTTCTTTCCTGATGAGTGTTTGTGGAGAGAAAGGAGGAATCAGACTCAATATTCATTTTAAATGGCATTGATTAAAGATCTTTCTCCTTATGCTTGGCATTGTGTCAATGTTAGCTGCACCCTTGAACTCAATGCATGACTGGTATACCAGTTAGCCACAATCATGTTTTAAAATTTGTGCTCCTCTATTCAGTTATCTGTGGCACCTGGTGATGTTAGACTTTGGAAAAGGAACAAAGAGCCATCCCCTACTAGCATATTTCTGTTACAGGTATTTGTCAGAACATTCCTCAATGAACAAATGTGAATTTTTCTTGTGCCAATAACTTTGTAGGGTTGAAATGGCATTTCACCAGCTGGACAATATCATCTTACTTTAGAATTGAAATATGATGGTTAACTTGGGTAAAATAATGCCAGGGAAGGTGTTTGGAGGAAGGAAAGTTGCTGACTGGTAAGAATGGAAATGCCAGATATTGTCAGACTGAAAGTGGGCTAGAAGGCTAACTTCTAAGAGTCAGAGAATGAGGCTGCATCTTTAATCAGAGCGAGGCAGTGAAGTAGGAAGCAGAGTGGCCTTGGGGAAGAAACTATCTGAATATTCCTTTACATGCCAGGTAGTTTGATTATGGTGTCTCTTGAGTTGCAGGGGCCATAGCAAAGTAAGATTGGAGATTCAGGCAAGGTGTCAGGAGGCAAATGTTAGCTCCACATCAATTCTGACTTCATACAAACAGCTGCAGGTGTGCTAATTGCTAATGTCTGGGGTGTGTCTCATCTGGGACCAGCAGGTGAAAACCTATGGCAGCAAGCAGATTAGATATCGCTTCCCGGAAGGATCCTAGTTCAGAGCTAACTGTAAAAACTAACTTTACTCTTAGCCGAAGAGTTCTACGTTGTGGATAGAATAATGGTAAGTAATGCCAAGGGCATGGATCCACACAAAAGCTAAAAATATTCTAAGAACTCATGTTTTGGCAAAAGCATCATGTTTGGTGGTGGGGGGAGGGTGGTGAGGGGGTGGCGGTCTGACCAAAAAGCCAGACGGGACCCCATGGTAATTTTTTTTTTAAAGATTTTATTTATTGATTTGACAGAGAGAGACACAGCAAGAGGGAACACAAGCAGAGAGGGAGAATCAGGCTTCCCGCCGAGCAGAGAGCCTGATGCGGGGCTTGATCCCAGGACCCTGGGATCATGACCTGAGCCGAAGGCACACACTTAATGACTGAGCCACCCAGGCACCCTACCCATGGTACATTTTTATATGCTGAGGAATTTGGATGTGTTCTGTTTGTATGGTGGGAGAACTGTTTGGTTAATGTAAAAGTGTGACAAGATCGATCCTGCCATGGAGATAGATTATTCGGACAAAAATATGGGGATCAGAAAGCTAGTAAGGATTAATATAGAAGACAAGGGGATCCATGATAAGACTAGAGCAGTTAAGAAGGACAAAGATATTTGTTGCTGCACTATTTACAGAGACAAAACATGCGAAACAATCTAAATATCAACCATCGGGAATGGAGCTCCGTAGCTATGAAAAAGAATAAAGCTGTTCCCTTGACATACTTGGAATATTCTCCGAGATCTGTTAAGTGAAAAGAGCCAGGTACAGAACAGTATGCATACTACTACAAATATTTGAATGAAAATAAAAATATATGCTTGCACATGAATAAAACTTAGTATCAAGGTTAGCTTTGGTGGGAACTTGGGATGGGAAAGGAGCTTAGGATTCACCGAACAGTCGTTTTGTTTTGTTTGAATTCTTCATGTGCAAGAATTGTTATGCTTAAAAACTTAAAGTGTTAGGAAAAACCTCTATGAGAGAGGATTTTTCCCTGAAGAGACACATTTCCTTGAAATCAAATCTCTTAATCACAGCTCCTGGGGTTTCTAATTTAGTGTACAGCACCTCGCACCACTTACAGTTGTTCCAGCATCTCAGCTCTGTCTCACCTGGCTCTTCTCCTGCCCAGGAGGGAAATGGCTCATGAGAGAAATTAGAGGAGCAAATGGGGACAGTGGGCATTCTTGGAAACCTTGCCTCCTTCACTGACAATTCTCTGCTGTGACCTCAAATTCCACCTTCTTTCTTCCCTTTGCCACACAAGTTAGCTTTATGGAGATGAGAATAACTAATAATGTTTAGGTAGTACCATGTTTTGGATGCCAGTATTTGATGAATACTACAAATTTTATTTTAAAAACAGTTGTTATGACAACTGCAGCAAACACTGGGATTTCATGTTGTTAGGGGGGAAAAAAAAGAGTGCTCTCCCTCCAACCCCTAAGCCCATCCCTTCAAACCGAGGTTAGGTCTTTGGTGGATTTTAAAATTTTAACTTCTGGATATAATGTGTAAATATGAAACCAAGCTGAGGTCTCTTTCCCAGTGGGTTATTCGTACGCTTGCCTTTTGTCCAAGATACTTCAGTTTTCTCGTGTTGTTCTAAGGCTTTGTAGAAAAAAAAATCCTAGAACTCTGTGGTATAGATTTTTCAGTCTCCCTGAAGCATCCAGAATTGTTTTTTTTCCCTGCCCCCCTTTTTTTTTTAAAGATTTTATTTATTTTTTTGACAGAGAGAAATCACAAGTAGGCAGAGAGGCAGGCAGAGAGAGAGGAGGAAGCAGGCTCCCTGCTGAGCAGAAAGCCCGATGTGGGGCTCGAACCCAGGACCTGGGATCATGACCTGAGCCGAAGGCAGCGGCCTAACCCACTGAGCCACCCAGGCGCCCCTTCCCTGCCCTTTTAAATCTAGGAAAACAAGCCCCCTTTTTCTTAACATAGTTTTATTCACACATAATTAAGCTGATTTACCATATTATGCACCACTGTAGGCTTAGCAATCCTGGCTTTCTCTCAAGGAGAGAATGAAACAATTATTCTGAGTCTACCATAAAAAAGGGATTTTGCCCAATTCTGAAAGTACACACCACTGGGGATTTTGTTTAAATCCCTGATTTTATTAAAGTTTACATGAAGGGAGGGGTGGAAATTAAGTAAATTACAAGTGCAACAAATGAAATGCTAAACTGTTAAGTAGGAGTGTGTGGTCCTGAGAGTTCAGTTGGCTAACACGAAACATTTCTGAGGAGTAGTTTTTATCTGGGATTTCATCATTCCTTATTATCCTTCGGGAAACGCATTGTGTTTTGGAGCTCCATGATTCCATTTGCTTTCTTTCTTTCTTTTTTTTTCAAAGATTTTATTTATTTAGTTGACAGAGAGAGATCACAAGTAGGCAGAGAGGCAGGCAGAGAATGAGAGGGAGGAGGAAGCAGGCTCCCTGCTGAGCAGAGAGCCCAATGCGGGACTAGATCCCAGGACCCTGAGATCATGACCTGAGCCGAAGGCAGAAGCTTAACCCACTGAGCCACCCAGGTGCCCTCCATTTGCTTTCTCAAGACACACACTCAAGTTTTGTTTCCCTCAGTAAATGTTAGAGTTTAAAATATTCTATGGTTTTCTCTAACATAATAAAGTGTGAAGGATCAAAAGTGTATCCACTAATGTTGGCCACACAGAGGCAGGATCACACAGAACAATAATCCTGCAACACACAGCACAGGAAAGATGAGTAAACAAGAGACCTCCACTGCCTTCAGAGAACAAACCACCTGGAAGCTGAGACAGTGGCACATTCTAATCAGAAAAATAAATGACCAGCTGCAAGGTTAAAAGCTCGTCATTCACAGAGCGTCCTTCATGTGTTTGAAAGCGTCTGGAAAGTAACTGGCATCGGCATTAACTACAAACTCATTTGTAAGGCTTAGCAGCATTTCTCCACTTGACACCTCCCTAATCACTCATCTCATGGGCTCAGAGTGAGTGGACTCTGCTTGTAAAAAGACAGTAAAAACTGAAAACCAGGAGGATTTCACCAAATGGTTGCTTGCCGTTGCATGCGGAGACACACAGGAGGACCTCAGAATTTTCAGTCTGTATGTTTCCTTCTCCTGCTCTTTCAGACACATCCATTTCCAGCCATCTTTTGACTGCTTTCTTTGTTTTGTTTTTGTCAGTTTTTTTGGGGTAAAGATAATTTTTTTTAGAGCAGTTTCTGTTCACATAAAATTGAGAGGCAGATCTAGAGATTTCCCGTATATGCCCTGCCCCACACATGCACAGCCTCCCCCATAGTCAATATTCCCCAACTGAGCGGTACATTTGTTACAGTTGATAAACCTATTCTGAAACATCATCATCACCCAAAGTCCGTAGTTTACATTCTTGGGGTTGTAGATCTTCCAGGTTTGGGAAATGTATGATGGCATATATTCAGCATGGTAGTCTCACACATAGTAGTTTCACTGCCTGAAGAATCCTCTGTGCTCTGTCCATTCATCCCTTCCTTTGCCCTCATCCCTGGCACCCACTCGTCTACCTTCGCCTAGTCTGCCTTATCCAGAACATCGTATAGCTGGAATCATAGCCTTTTCCGACTGGCTCCTTTCACTTAGTAGTATGCATTTAAGTGTCCTCCATGTCTTTTCATGATTTGATAGCTCCTTTATTTTTAGCACTGACTACTAGTCCATTGTCTGGATGACCATGGTGTATCTCTCCATTCAGCTGTTGAAGGGCATCTTGGCAGCTTCCAGGTGTTGGCAATGATAAATACAGCTGCTGTAAATAAAAAACCTTGTGCAGGTTTTTGTGTGTATGTCAGTTTTCAGTTCCTTTGGGTAAATACCAAGGAGTGTGATTGCTGGATCGTATGTTAAGTATATGTTTGGTTTTTTTTAAGAAACCACCAAACTGTCTTCCAAAGTGGCCATACTGTTTTGCATTCCCAGTAGCAATGAATGAGAATTCCTGTTCTTCTGCATCCTCACCAGCATTTGGTGTTATCAGTGTTGTGGATTTTGGTTGTTCTAATAGGCATGTAATGGTATCTCATTATGGTTTTAATTTGCATTTCCCTGATTAGATGTAATGCGGAGCATCTTTTCATAGGCTTATTTGTCATCAGTTTATCTTCTTTTTGAAGTACCTGTTAAAGTCTTTGGCCCATTATTTAATTGGCTTGTTTGTTTTCTTACTGTTGAGGATTTTTTTTTGGCTTGTTTTGTTTCTTGTTCCTTTTTGAGAAGGAACCAATGAAAGGACTTTTCTAATATTCAAAATGAAATTGAAAAAGCAACATGGATATTTCTGTGAAATTAACAACACGGATATTTCTGTGAATTAACTATTTTCTTTAAAAGACTTGATTTAAAATGACAGTACTTATGGTACCTAATATTTTCCAGATGCTCCATAGAGGAAGAAGTATGGGTTCACAGTTAAGTCAGATGTATGCTTCTAAAATGTCCCTTTCAAGGTGGGGGAGGCTAATTATAAATTGGCAATTTACTGCAGAAGAAGTTTACATACATCAGAGAAAAAGCCTTCCTGATGAAGATTAGAAATATCCTTCCTAGGAAGGCAGCATGTTAAGGAGCCCGTATTATGTTCCATTGATTCTTTGAGCTTGTTAAACAGTGTTGTTAACAGCAGGTCCTAAGATGTCACCCTATATAGGTTTTACTGTCCAAAGTAGAAGGTGGGAACTTAACCTCTGGCACAGCACTTTACATCAAAGACTGCTCAGCAATTCCAGAAGATAGGCAGCTCTAATGGTCACCTGTGCTTCAGATTCATTGTAGGCTTGAGTTGCATGGCTTCCCCAAACTCATGAACCCATGTTGAGTGTATTTTAGCAAAAAAAAAAAATCAAAATGTTTGGTGACATAGGTGACTTTATATGTGGAAAGTGCTAATAGCAAACTCACTAACTTGGAGCAATTAATCTGTCCTAAGCCCCTGTAGATCAAATGATGAGGCTTCCAGCACATGGCTTGAAACTAGTTGGCAACACCCAGGGACTAGAAATAATATCGTTGTTTTTCAGACAGACTGAATTGAATGTATGGCCAACCAATGCCTGCTTGATCTTTGAGAAACCATTTTTTCCAGAGGAATAACATTGACTCTTTCCCGAACAGTTACAGCAGTCCCCTAACAGCCCGAGCTTCTGATTGTAATGCTTATCAGATGAGAACTACTAAGAGCTGAAGAAAAACCTATTTACAGTTAGGTGAGGACCAGGGAGCCAGAGGAAAAAATATTTTACTTACATACATAAATTCTAAACACAATATTTTTTTCCCTTGAATATATTTCCTGTAACTTTCCAGTTAAGATAATCTGAAAGAAAGGAATGAAGCTCAAATATGGAGAGCTGAGATACACTTAGTGTCCGGGAACCTCGTGGAGATACTTCCATTCAGTGTAATGTTGCTCTCTTCTTTTTGGATACAGAAATTTATCTCCTTGGGTTCAGACATCCCCCAAAGAAATGATAACATTGCTCAAGTTCACAGAAAAGCAAAAGCTTGAGATGAGTCAGAAAGGATAAATGTTCCTGCCAGGGGAGATTTCAGTTCTTCACATGACAGTTGGAGTGGCTCCAATGTGGCCCCTGAGTTTGGTTTATTCTGTTTGGATGAAGAGAACGTGCCTCTTGATTTGAAGATGCAGAGTGTAACTTTTGCTGTGAAAACAGGGCAGATACCCAGGGGAGTGTTGCAGTGATGCTGAAGAAGAACAGAAGCCATCGATTTTCCTTTGTTGAAGGTGGTGCCAAATGACTGCCCAACGATTTCTTGAGATACAGAACCCCCAGCTTTATCGCCAGGTGATGGAAAGCTAGCTGAGTCCAAGGGCCGAGACAGTGGCTCTCTAGAGTTCTTGAAAAGGTAGAAAGGAATGAGTGCCATTCCGTCCTTAAAGCCAGGCTTGCCATGTTTTGAGAGTGTGAGCTTGATTCTAGTTCAAGTTCAGTAGTGACCCTTTCGCTAATAGATATGGTGACCTGACAGCTGAACTGACTTGACTAAAAAGGTGCAATATTTGAGCTTGAAAATGATGAATGAGTTTAGAACAAGTCAGTGGAACTACCAGGTCCTTTACATTATGGATTATAAAACCATGAAACTTGTTCCCAAGAGGAGAGAAATTGGAGCTAAAGATTTTTAGAACATTTCCATTGATAATGACAGAAGTAAATGTGTTAGTAAGGGGAACTAAAGTATTTGGGGAGGTGTACCTTTTGTCTCTCTAATACCAGGGCAGGCAGTCTTTCCTTTCCATAGGGTGAGAGTAAGAAATATGGGGTTGAAAGTCTTTTGCATTAAATCATTCCCTGAGCTGGGTGGTAGGAACTCATCAGGAACTGGAGGAGGGTCTCACTATACAGTGATCACACATTTTTTTCCCATAGATGGTAGCACAGCTCTAGTTTCTTTGGGACCTCTTTGCACAGAGCATCACCCTTGAGCATGATCCTGGCTCCCTAGCCCAAGAAGGCTATGTTTGTCAGTACTGATAAGTAAGAGGCACCTCAACAAAGGCTAGTGATGGCATTGAGGGTCCTGAATGAGGGCTGAGCATGGGGTCCAACTCTCTTCTCACATGACCTTTTCCCATTTACCTTAAATTCCACCGAAGACAGGCTCACCACCACTACTCTCCCCACTTTGGTAGAAGGGGACCATTGTGCAGATCTCTGCTATCCTCTCTTTCCTTAAGCACAAGAGTTTATGTGATCAGACCTGAACTTGCCCAGTACCACAGGTGTTAAAACCCTCTGTTCAGGGGAGAGCTGGGGGAGCACATAAGTATAAAAGTCTCAGACAGGTTCCAGCAGCATTAATGGTAGGATGCTGATGGCAACAAGCAAAGTCGTCCTTGAACTGAGTCCCTTCTTGTTATGTAGGTTTCCTGGGATTAAAAAGCATTTGGCAAAACAAGTTTCTAAGCATTGTGGCCCATTTTGGTTACATCAAGCAAATCAATCCTTTTAACGTCAGAAACCCTGAAAGACTTTATAATCTCATTTGAAGAAAACATTGAAAGTCTACATTTGGTGTCCCTTGTAAGAGTGAAACATGACCTAACTGGCCTGGATCCCTCTGCAAAAACCCTGGGCAACTAGACAGGGTGGCTAAGCTTAGAAGAGGGAGCAGCAGTGATTTAGATTTAGACATTTGGCTGCAAGTAACAATGTCCTGAGAAATAATAACTTAAAATAGTTTATATCTTTCTCATATAAAAGAAACCTGGAGATAAGGCAATTCAGGGGTGGTGTGGCAGCAATAGTGCCGGGAAACTGTTCTTGTTTTGCTGTATTCTGTGTGTGTCTTTCATTCTCAGGGACTTCTCACAGTCCAAGATGGCTGCTTGGATCTAGCCATTATATCCTCATCCCAAGCAGCAGGGTAGAGCAAGGGGAGAGAAAATATGCACCCTTCCCTTACAAGATTTCTTGACCTTGCAACATAATGCTTCTTCATTCAGTCTGTTGGCCAAAACTCATTATGTCCTAAGCTGACTGAAAAGGAAGCTGGGAAAATTTCTTTTCAGTGAAAAGCAATGTATTCCTCCTTTTAAAAATTCAGAGTTCTTTTATGAGGAGGTAGAGGGGATAGATATGGAGAGGTAGCTGGCAGTGTCTGCCATAACTAGGTAACTGTCATGTTTTCCTATCTCACGAGCTCTTGGATTACAGTTTTCCTTAGTTGTGTTTTTTAGATCAAAAGACCCCATCATCAGATGACCAGGCCTTGGCCCTTCCTCATACCAGTCTCAAATTTACCTCCCTTCCCTGCCTGGACACCTGGCATCCCTTGCTCTTGCTCTTTTTCTCTGTGTACTTTCCAACCATCGTTTGCTACTGATCTGGTTGCAGTGTATAGATAGACCTTTAGTCCATAAATCCTGATATATTAGAAGTGGGATGCCACAATATCCACTCTGTGTATCCATCCTCTTATAGAAGTCAGCTTCTGGCTTTCTTTGAGGAAAGGCCCAGAAACCCTACTTAGTGCCAGCAATTCAAGTAGCATCTTTGTAGCAGAACAGACATAAACCTCTTCTCCTTCACATGCTTTAATGCCCCTGCAACCAGAAGGCTGTGCTGTGAATGGAGTCTCTCTCACTGACCTTGGCTTCATTTATGGACATGGTCCACAAGATGTTCATCACATTGTGAATTTTAGGTCTTCAGAGGTTGTCAGCCAGAGCAGTGAGGTTGATGCATCTTTCCATAGTACAATTGTTTTGGTGGAATATTTCGTTTCCTAGGTAAAATTTCCCTGCACTCTTTGGTCTCTGCTGACTTTAATAGAGTCAGTTTAACTACCTGGTTCTTTTTATCCCAGTATATTTGGAGACCAGCAGGAGACTGGGTCAGGAAGAAATAGAGTATTATATGGGAAGAAGAGTGCAGAGTTAGGGCCAGAATGCCATAACCCAAATGCCATGAAAGTGGGAGTGAACGCTCGGTGGCTAGCTTCCAGGCACAGATCCAAGCCTCAGTTCCAGAAGAGCCAGGTCCTCTGCCAGATCTGTTGTTACATCTCATTGAGTTGCTCTTCAGTGTGATTTCTTTAATGAGAGAGCAAGAGGTGGAGTTCTAGCTGTGCTTCTGGGAGTTTCACAAAAACTTGAGTATGCCCAGGGGATATTACCTGAATATCATCTGTGAGTGTGGTAGGCAAAAAAAGAATAGAAAATCATGGGATTAGAGAATTATAGCAGTCCTTATTTGGACCTCTCCAAGCTCTTTGATCAGTTTACCCATGACATTCTTGAATTTGACAGAAAAAAATGCGATATATTTGAGCCTGATTGAGTT
The DNA here is from genome assembly GCF_902655055.1 of Lutra lutra. Lineage (NCBI taxonomy): Eukaryota > Metazoa > Chordata > Mammalia > Carnivora > Mustelidae > Lutra > Lutra lutra. The sequence goes on from NC_062282.1 coordinate 67,074,764, forward strand.
ATCATGTCTGATGGGTGCTTATTAATGAAAGTGAGTTTTTTTAAAAAAAATAATTTATTTATTTATTTATTTGACTGAGAGAGAGATCACAAGTAGGAAGAGAGGCAGATGGGGTGGGCGGGGGAAGCAGGCTCCCTGCTGAGCAGGGAGGCTGATGTGGGGCTCGATCCCATGACCCTGAGATCATGACCCAAGCTGAAGGCAGGGGCTCAACCCACTACACTACCCAGGCGCCCCTGAAGGTGGGTGTCTAATGGGTGTAACGAGGCTCTGTCCTTGTTTGATGAAGATACAGAGGCATGCCAAACAAGTTTTCAGGTAACATTAAATTAGCAGTGATAGCTAACATGCTAGATAATGAGTCAGAGAGACTGGTCATCTCAGCATCTGAAGTGATGAAATGAACTTAACAGCATGAAGATGAGTGAGGAATACATGTGCTATCCTCTCTAGTGTCCAAAGTATCAACTTTGCGCATATATGTTGAATGGGACATGCTTAATCCACTGCATTTGAGCAACATTTTAACTGTCATTCATTCCTTTATTCGTTTGTTCAACAAATATTTTTCAACTCCTTCTTGGTTCAGTGATGGGGATTTGAAGATAATCCAGATAGATATAATTCCTTTCCTTATGGAAGCAAGTAAATAAGAAAGAAAAATAAAGGATGATGTATGCAATGGTAGAATAAAAGCAATATCCTAGGGAGTGCATAGCTTTAATAGTAAGGGAAGTTCATTTTGAGAAAATGACATTAAAGCTGAAATCTGGAGAATGAGTAGGAGTTGGCTTACTAGGCAACAGGGAGAGAATGATCCAGTAAGAGGAAACAGCATGGGTAATGGCTAGGAGGCAATAGGACATGAAACAGTGAAGGAAGGGGAGGTTTATTAAGACTATAACATAAAGGGTGGAAGAAATAATGAGAGATGAAATTGGAGAGGGAGCACTAGGGTAGATCTGGAAGGGTTTTGCAAATCAGGTAAAAGAACTTGGATAGGTTCTTTTCTTTTTTCTTTTTAATTGAAGTTTAGTTGACACACAATGTTGCATTAGTTTCAGGTGTACATCATTGTCATTCAACAACTCTGTGTGTTATGCTCTGCTGATCACCAGTGTAGCTACCATCTGTCACTATAGAACATTATTAAAATACCATGGACTGGGGCACCTGGGTGGCTCAGTGGGTTAAACCTCTGCCTTCGGCTCAGGTCATCATCTCAGGGTGCTGGGATCGAGTCCCACATCAAGCTCCCTGCTGATCAGGGAGCCTGCTTCCCACTCTCCCTCTGCTGCTCCCCTTGCTTGTGCTCTCTCTCCTTCTCTCACTCTCTGTCAAATAAATTCTAAAAAAAAAAAAAATACCATGGACTGTGTTCCCTATGCTGTACCTTTCATCCTTGTGACTTACTCAACTTAGATGGTTTGTGTATGGGGGACACAACAGGTGGGGTTGAGAAAGCGTGAAAAAGGTTGAAGCAAGGAAGTGACTTAATCAAATTTTCATATTAGAAGTTTCCCACCAGCTTTAGTGTAAAGAAGGGAAGAAGTGGGAGGGAACACAACTGGGTGCCCAGTGACCTGTTTTGAGGGTGTTGCAGTCATTGAGGTGAGAGATATTGGTGGCCTCCTCTAGTGACAGTTCAGATGGAACCAAGTGGGCAGAGCTGAAAAAATAGATGGAAAAGGAATCCAGACCTGGTGTTGGTTTGGGTGTGGAGGCAACAGAAGTTTCAAGAGTGACACTTGGGCTTTTGCCTTGGGAAAACTGAATGAATAGTGAAAACATTATTTGATTTGGGAAAGAGGGGGAAAGGAGCATATTTGGGAGAGAAAGTGGTGTATTCAAATTGGACATGTTGAATTTGAGATGATAAGGTATTATCCAAATGGTGATGTTCAGCAGGCAGATGGGTAAGAATCTGGAAGCCAAGAGAGAGATTTGGGCTAATGATACAGATTTAGGAACAAACGCAATCAAAGAGAGAGAGAGAGAGAGAGAAAAGAAGAAGAAAGAAAAGAAAAAGAAAAAATAATTTGATCTTTGGCCATAGTTCTAAAAGTAGGGAGCCTAAGAATACAGAAAGTGACAATTGTGGCTCTGGAGTATAAGATGGTACAGGGGCAAAGAGCTCTGGCTCTGCTCTGTGCAGACTGGGAGAGCCTTAAGTCTCTGAGTTTTGGTTTCTCCATTATAAATTAGGGATTATTTAGATGAGATACTGAAATGTGCAACTTTGTCACCTGAAGAACTGTTAAAGAGCTTGGGGCTGGCCAGCTTCATATACTGGAGGTTTGAGACAGCAATTTATAAATACACAAAAAATTTCCAGAAGAAAAAGGAGATAGAATTGCCCAGTGGGTCCCTGGAGGATAAAAATAGGCTAAACTGACAAGAGTTTTAGGGAGACTGACCTCAGCTGCTTATTGTGGGAACCTGTTGATAATCAAGATTCTCTAAAGTTAGAATAGTTTGTTTTTCTGGAAGGAGGACTTCCTCCTTTCTGAATTAGGGATCCTATGATTGCAGCTGGAAGAGTCATAGCTATTGTTGTAGGTACCTGGGGTTGGAATGAGAGCCTCGTTCGAATAGGGTATTTATTTAGGGCCTGGTGTCCTTATCAAGCTCATTAAAATTTTTATTACAACATTCGTTCTCACATTTGTTCTCTAACCATAAAAGAGATTGTTTTCTCCACTAGGGAAGAGGCTGGAGTAGGTCAGGGGCTGCAGGTTTTTTAGATAGAAACATCTTCCTCACTTGAGCCCCCATTCTGCAACAGGACAGCGTCAATGTCCCAAATACACACAGCACAGCGTCATGGGTCAAGGGCACAGAATTGCCCCGGAGTGCTGCTGTGAGGTTTTGTTTTCTCTCTGACCTCTCTTACCCCTGAATGTTTCATGATCCTTCCCCAGCTGAGCAGTCTTCCTCCTCTCAGCCCTCCCTCCAGGGTACCTCTTCAGGGAAAGCACAGTGGTGTGTAATAAATAAGAAGAGGTCAAGATTTTAAATCTCACCGTCCTGGGTTTATTTTCTGATAGTAAAATGGAAGGAAAATAGAGTGAAACCTCCATGATTTATGGGCTCCCTTCCCTTCAGAGGTTTTCCAGTTGCATCTTTGTGCTATGCTTGACATTTATGATATAAGGGATTAATATCTGAAGAGAAGAGCTGCTGGTGCTAATTATTCAGACCGGCACTGACAGCGAACTGGTGAGCGGCACTCATATGTCAGATCCTATCTATACATTAAGTTTTTAACTTAAAAGAGGTGGGAATTATGAGGCACTATGGGCTTTCTCTGTGTAGATTTCACAGAAAAGTCTATAGGATCTATTAGTAAATCAGCCATGATAGAGTTGCTGAAAAACAAGCCAATAAGTGTCTGATATATGGAATCTTCAGGAAAGTCTTTGACTTAAGAGATGTGCCAGAGACAATAAAATGCTACAAAGGAGGGAAAATGGAAATGATGGGACTTTTTTTTTTTTTTTAACTCAGAAAGGAAAATGTTTGCCTCATCTTCCAATTCTTCGGGTTGTCAGATGTGCCTTGTTTCTACTAGCTTTTTGTAAAATTAATCATTTCAACAGTATCAAACAGACTGGGTTGTTACACTTGAAAAATTTTTGATGTTAAACCTTTGAAAAATGCGGTAATGTGATTTTTTTTTCTTCTCAACACTTTCTTCCCAGAAGCCAGTTTTAATTTGCAGATGCCAACACATGACTAATGGTTTTATCTCAAAAGATTAGTACACATTAAATCAACACAGGACTAAGGACTCATATTTTATTACCTTTTGTATGAGAGAGTCCAGGTTTTGTGATTCTGACAGATATATTGGCAGCCATCTCCTCACTGAGGAATAGTAGTTTTTAAGTTAATCGGTCACTCGTAGACCCTGTTGTTGCCTGTCTAACAGCCTATTCTTCTTCCTTGTTAAAGAACACTGATAGTTCTGTTCAGGAAGCAATGTGCTCTGTCTCAGGTAATGAGATAATATTGGTATAAGCCAATAAAAGTAAATTATGCTTTTGCCTGTGACTGGTATAGGATCAAGGAGGTGACCTATTTCTGGCCAAAAAAATGTAAGAGAGGTAGAGTTTGAATGCGCTTGAGGGAGAAGGGATGATGGTTTCTGGAAAAGAAATGAAAACAGATTATCATGTGTGAGTTATTCCCTTGTGTCTCTGCTAATTTCCTTCTCAATTTTGGGTGTGGTTGTGAGAAAACTCATGTTGGAATCATGAGTCTAGACCATGGCCAGTGTTGTGGGTGGCAGAAGAGAAACACAGAAAGAGCTGGGCTTTCTCATGTCATCAAGCCACTAAACCTCGGCCTACCTCTGGATTCCTTTTGAAACAAGTAACACGTGTCATGATACAAGCCAGTTAGTCATGTTTTCTGTATATCACTAACAATTACAGTTAGGTTGGCAGACTTGGGAATTGTTCTTGCTTTGTTTTTTTAATTTATAAAAGTCATACTTGTATATAGTAGAAGAAAACATTGAACACTATATAAAGGCATTAAATAACAAGTGAACGTTTATTATCCCAGCCCCCAGTACCCTCCTCAGAGGAAATCGCTCTACTTTATTATTATTATTATTTTTTTATTTTTATTTTTATTATTATTTTATTTATTTGACAGAGAGAGAGCGATCACAAGTAGGCAGATAGGCAGGCAGAGAGAGAGGGGGAAGCAGGCTCCCCACTGAGCAGAGAGCCCAATGCGGGCTTGATCCCAGGACACTGGGACCATGACCTGAGCCGAAGGCAGAGGCTTAACCCACTGAGCCACCTAGGCACCCCAGTTGCTCTACTTTTAATTACTGCTGCTTTTAGTCCTTGATGGTTATGACTATAATTTAATTTGCCCATTTTTTCCATTCTGAATATACTACTTAGACAATATCTATTGCCTCCTACTCTGAAAGATGAGGAATTTATCTTCAACTTCTACTCCCTCCCATATTTATTACATTTTCTCTATTGTTTACATTTGTAGCTTTAAATCAACAAATATCACTTTCCACATTTTTACCATATAGAATGCAGTTCTATGATACTAAACTATTCAAGGGAGTATGTTGAAGGCATTGGATTCTCTTGCTTCACACATTCTTCAAAATCATGCTGTACTTTAGTTCATATTTATACATTGGTTTCTTGAACAACTATTTTTGTTTTTTCTTTTATCCTAAGTTGCTAATTGTTTTACCTTTTTCTTGAGGAAAATGGAAATGCAAATGTTTACATTATACCACTGAGATAACTTTCTCACCTTTTTTTAGTTTCAGATATACAACATAGAGATTCAACACTTATGTACTTTGCAAAGTGATCACCGTGATAAATCTAGCTACCATCTGTCACCATACCGTGCCGTTATATTATTAACTATATTCGCTATGCTGTATATTGCATCCCCTTGTCTTATTTGTTTTATAACTAGAAATTTGTACCTTTAATCCCCTCTCATCCTCCCATCCTTTCCCCTCTGGCAAGCACCAGATTGTTCTCTATCTCTATGAGTCTATTTCTGTTTTGTTTTGTTTGTTTTGTTTTTTAGATTCCACATATAAGTGGAATTATGTAGCATTTATCTTTCTTTGTGTGACTTATTTAATTTAGCTTTATCCCCTGTAGGTCCAAATATGTTGTTGTGAATGGCAAGATTCCATTCTTTTTAAAGGATGAATAATATATATATATATTATATATATATATAATATATATATATATAATATATATATGTATAAATATACACACTTATGTATATATATCATTGTATATATCATTATATAATATATATAATATATGTTTATAATTGTATAATATATATAATGCTGCAGTAAACATAGGAGTGCATATGGATATTTTTTGAATTAGTGTTTTAGAATAAATAGCCAAAGGTGGAATTGCTGGATCATATGGTAATTTTATTTTTACTGTTTTGAGGAACCTCCATGGTGGAAGATTAGAGAGGCTGTGCCATTTGCATTACCACCAATTATTCATGAGGGTTCTGTTTTCTCCATATCCTCACCAACACTCGTTATTTCTTGTCTTTTTGATACTAGCTGTTGTGAAAGGTATGAGGTGATACCTCATGGTGGTTTTCATTTGTGTTTCCCTGATGCACATTTTTCATGTGTATTTTGGCCATCTCCAAGTCTTCTTCAGAGAAATGTCTATGCAGGTCCTCTGCCCATTTTTTAAGTGGATAATTTTTTTTTGCTATTGTATGCTCTTTATATATTTTGGATATTAATGCTTTATCATTTATATCATCTGCAAATATCTTCTCTCATTAACTTTTCATTTTGTTGATTGTTTCCTTGGCTGTGAAAAAGCATTTTAGATTGATGTAGTTTCATTTGTTTATTTTTACTTTTACTGCCCTTGCCTAAGGAAACATAAAAAATAAAAATCTGTATTGCTAAGACATATGTCTAAGAGGTTATTACCTGTATTTTCTTCTAGGAGTTTTATGGTTCCTAGTCTTACATTTAAGTCTCCAATCCATTTTGAGTTTAATTTTGTAAAAGGCGAAAGATTTATGCGATCTGAAGAGAAACCAGAGCATTTGAGTTTAATTTTGTATATGGTATAAGAAAGTTGTCCAGTTTTATTCTTTTGTATGTGGTAGTCTAGTTTCATTTGCTTATGGTTGCCCAGTTTTCCCAGCACCATTTACTGAATAGATGATCTTTTTCCCATTGTATATTTTGTATATTGTGTGTATATATATATATATATATATATATATATATATATATAGTATATTATAGTTTTGTATATATTGTATATTATAGTTGTCCAGTTTCATTCTTTTGTATGTGGTGGTCTAGTTTCATTCTTTGCTTATGGTTGCCCAGTTTTCCCAACACCATTTACTGAATAGATGATCTTTTTCCTATTGTATATTTTTGCCTTTGTCAGATTAAATGATCATATAAGTATGGTATTTTTCTGGGCTTTCTGTTCTGTTCCTTTGATCTATGTATCTGTTTTTTTGTGCCAGTACCATACCTACTGTGGTTTTGTAGTATAGTTTGAAATCAAGGCATTTAATACCTCCAGCTTTGGGTTTTTGATTTGTTTTGTTTTGTTTTTCCCTCAAGATCACTTTTACCATTTGGGCTTTTTTGTGGTTCCATGCAAATATTAGTATTATTTACTCTAGTTCTATGAAAAATTCCATTGTGATAGAGATTGTACTGAATCTGTAGATTGCTTTGGGTAGTATGGACGTGTATTAACAATGTTAATTCTTCCAATCCATGAGCATAGTATATATTTCCATTTATTTGTGTTATCTTCAATTTCTTTCATCACTGTCTTACAGTTTTCAGAGTACAAGTATTTCACCTCCTTGGATAAATTTATTTCTAGGTATTTTATTTTTTTAATGCACTTGTAAATGGAATTACTTCCTTCATTTCTGTTTCTAATAGTTTATTATTAGTGTATAGAAATGTGACAGATTTATGTTTATTAATTTTGTATACTGCAACTATACAGAATTCATTTTTTAGTTCTAATAGAATTTTTTTTGGAGTCTTTAGGATTTTCTATATATAGTATCATATTGTCTGCAAATAGTTAAGTTTTTACTTCTTTTCCAGTTTAGGTACCTTTTCTTTCTTTTTTTTTTCTGATTGCTGTGGCTGAGATCCAATAGTATGCTGAATCAAAGTGGTGAGAATGGACATCTTTTCCTTTTCTCTGACCTGAGAGAGATAGCATTTAGCTTTTCACCATTGAGTATGATGTTAGCTGTGAGTTTGTCATATATGGCCTTTATTATGTTGAGTTGTGTCCCTTCTAGACTGACTTTGTTGAGATTTTTTATAATAAATGGATGTTGAATTTTGTCACATGCTTTTTCTGTATCTATTGAGATCATATGATTTTTACCCTTTTTTGATCACATTGATTTGCAGATGGTGAATCTTCCTTATATCCCTGGAATAAATCCTACTCGATCATGGTATAGTGTCCATTTAATGTATTGTTGGATTGGTTTGCTAATATTTTGTTGAGGATTTTTGCATATATGTTTATTAGGGATATTGGCCTCTAATTTGTGTGTGTATGTGTGTAGTCTTTGGTTTGGTATCAGGTTAATGCTGGCCTCATTGAATGAGTTTGGAAATATTTCTTCAGTTTTTTGGGAATAGTTTGAAAAGGAGAGGTATTAATTTTTCTTTAACTGCTTGGTAGAATTTCACTGGTGAAGATGGCTGGTTTTGGACTTTTGTGTGTGCAAAACTGATTTAGTTGTGTTATCAGTCTGTTTAGATTTTCTATTTCTTTTATTTAGTTGTGAAAGACTCCATGTTTCTAAGAAGTTATCTATTTCTTCTAGGTTGTCCTATTTCTTGGCATATAATTATATTAGTCTCTTAGGATCCTTTGTATCTCTGTAGTATTGGTTATAACTTCTCTTTTGTTTCTGATTTTTATTTGGATTCCCTCTCTCTCTCTTTTTTTTTTTTTTTTTTTGGATGGTTTATCAATTTTATGTGTCTTTTCAAAGAACCAGGTCTCACTTTCATTGATCTTTTCCATTTTAGGGGTCTTTGTTTCATTAATTTCCACTCTAATCTGTATTATTTCCTTCCTTGTATTAACTTTGAGCTTTGTTCTTTTTTCTAGCTTCTAGGTGTAAGGTTAGATTGTTTCTTTGAGATTTTTCTTATTTGTCTTGATGATCCTGTATTGCTATGAACTTCCCTCTAAGAACTGCTTTTCCTATGTCCAGTAGATTTTGGACTATTACATTTCCATTTTCATTTGTCTCAAGGCATTTTTAAAAAATTTCTTCTTCTTCTTTTTTTAACTGGCCCTTTGGTTTTTAATTTTTTATTTTTTTGAGAAAAAATAAAATTTTTTATTTTCAGAGAGTAGGGAGGGTGCAGGAGGAAGCAAGAGAGAGAATCTTATGCAGGCTCTAGGCCCAGCCTGGTGTGGGGCTCCATCTCATAACTCTGATCATGACCTGAGCTCAAATCAAGAGTCAGATGCTTAACCGACTGAGCCACCTAGGTGTACTGGCCCTTTGGTTTTATAATAGCATGTTGGTTAGCCTCCATATACTCATATTTTTTCCAGTTTTCTCTTGAACTGATTTCTAATTTCGGACCATTGTAGTTGGAAAAGGTGCTTGATATGATTTCAGTCTTACATTTATTGAAAGTTGTTTTGTGTCCTAACATGATCTGTGTTGGAGAATGCAACATGCGCACTTGAAAAGAATGTGTATTTGATGTTTGACGTTAGATGCTTTGTATATATCTATTAAACTCACCTGTTCTAATGTGTTATTTAAGTCCAGCATTTCTTTATTGATTTTCTGTCTGCATGATCTACCCATTGATGTAAGTGGGTTGTCTGAGTCCCCTACTATTATTGTATTATTGTTGATTTCTCCCTCTATGTCTGTTAATATTTGTGTGATTTATTTAGTTGCCTCTATATTGGATACAAAAGTATTTATATGTGTTATATCCTCTTGTTGCATTGAGCCCTTTATCATTATATAATGTCCTTTTTTGTCTTTTGTTAAACTCTTTGTTTTAAAATCTGTTTTTAGGGTGCCTGGGTGGCTCAGTGGGTTAAGCCGCTGCCTTCGGCTCAGGTCATGATCTTGGGGTCCTGGGATCGAGTCCCGCATCGGGCTCTCTGCTTAGCAGGGAGCCTGCTTCCCTCTCTCTCTCTCTCTGCCTGCCTCTCCGTCTACTTGTGATCTCTCTCTGTCAAATAAATAAATAAAATCTTTAAAAAAAAATAAAATAAAATCTGTTTTTAGAGTCTTGTATCAGTATTGCTACACAGGCTTTCTTTTTGCTTCCATTTGCATGGAATATCTTTTTCCATATTTTCATTTTCTGTCTGTTCATGTCTTTAGTTCTGAAATGAGTCTCTTGTAGGCAGCAAATAAATTTTTTTGTTTTGTTTTGTTTTTTTGTCCATTCTGCCACTCTTTGTCTTTTAATTGGAGAATTTAGTCTGCTCACACTTAAAGAAATTATTGCTAGTTATGCACTTACAGTTGTTTTGTTGTTTTCTGGCTGTTTTTATAGTTCTCCATTTCTTTCTTCTTCTCTTGCTCTCTTGCCTTGTGATTTGGTGACTTTTTTTAGAGTTATGTTTGTATTCCTTTCTCATTTGTGTATATGTATCTCTTAGAGATATTGAGTTTGAGGTTACCATGAGGTTCATAAAACTTCCTATGTATATAGCAGTCTGTCATCTTAAATTCCATCATGTTCTAAAAGCATTATATTTGTTCTCCCCCACATTTTATGTTTTTAAGATCATGTTTTACTTCTTATTAGTTTGTTTTACTACACTGTCTTTTAGCTTGCATACAGGCTACAGGGGATTGATCAAATATATTTACTATCTATGTAGCTTTACCATTGAGTTTTTTTCATAATTTTCTTATTTCTAATTATGGCCTTGTCGTATCCATTTCATGAAGTGCTTTTTTTTTTTTTTTTTTTTTTTTGGGAGAGAGAGAGAGATAGTGAGAGAGAGCATGAGAGGCAAGAAGTTCAGAGGGAGAAGCAGACTCCCTGTGGAGATGGGACCCACATGCGGGACTCGATCCCGGGACTCCAGGATCATGACCTGAGCTGAAGGCAGTTGCTTAACCAACTGAGCCACCCAGGCGCCCCTAATGAAGTGCTTTTAACATGTCTCATAACACCATTTGGTGTTGATGAACTCCTTAAGCTTTTGCTTGTCTAGGATACTGTTTATGGCTCCTTCAGTTCTAAGTTAGAGTCTTGCTGAGTAGAATATTCTTACTTAAAAGTTTCTTCTTTTCATCACTTTGAATATATTGTGCCACTCTCGTCTGATCTGCAGTTTCTGCTGAAAAACCAGCTAATAGTTTTATGGGGAGTTCCCTTGTACATAACTAGTTTTTTTTTCTCTTGCTGCTTGTAAGATTCTCTCTTTATCTCTTACTGTTGACACTTTATTATAATATGTCTTGGTGTGGGTATGTTTGGGTTTATCTTGGGATTCTCTTTGCTTCTTTTTTATTATTTTTCTTTTTTAGATTTTATTTATTTGAGAGAGAGAAAAAATAAGAGAGAAAGCATGCACAGACAGAGGGAGAAGGAGAAGTAGACTCTCTGCTGAGCAGGTTGTCTGAGTGGGGCTTGGGTACCAGGGCCCTGGGATCATGACCTGAGCTGAAGGCAGGCACTTAATCGATTGAGCCACCCAGGGGCCCCAGGATTCTGTTTGTTTTTAAGATTTGGATGTCTATTTCCTTCAACAGGTTAGGGAAAGTTTTTAGCCAGTATTTCTTCAAGCAGGTTTTTTGCTCCCTTCTATCTTTTCTCCTGGGATCCCTATAAGGTGAATGTTAGTATGCTTGATGTTCTAGAGGTCCCCTAAGCTGTCCTTGCTTTTTAAAATTCTTTTTTATTTTTGTTTTTCTGATTTGATTATTTCTAGGATCTTGTTTTCAGATTACTGATTAATTTTTCTCCATTATTTTATCTGCTGTTGATTCTGTCTAGTGTTTTTTCATTTCATTTGTTATATTTTTTAACTGACTCTTTTACATATTTTCTATCTCTGTGTTAAAGTTCTCTTTGTGTTCATCTTTATCCTGAGTTCAGAGACCATTACTAAGTTATGAGAATTACTTTAAATTCTTAGATATCAACTTACTAATCATACTATTTGTTCAATGGAAAGTACTCTTTTAGAAGATACTCTCATAGGTGTCTGAATTCCTATTTTAATTTTATCAATAACATACTTCTGCAGAACTATGAAAAGCCATTGTTCCATTGTTTTCTAGCAGTATTGCAGATGAGAAGTTTGATAATTTTATTTCAGTTTTTCTGTAAATAACTTTTTCTTGATTTTTTTTTTTTTGCTTTCTTTTTCTTCTGGTGTTCAATTCTGTGATAGTTTTGGGACTGAGCATCTATATATTTGCTCTACTTAATATTCAGTCTTAAATCTCATTGGTTTGCTTTTTTTGAGTTCTGGGATTTTTAAAATTAGTTCTTTTTTAAAAAAAAATTGTATCTAATTCATATGTCACAGGATTCAGGGTTTTAAAGCACATGTAAGTGTTTTTTTGCATATTCACAAAGGTTTGCAATCATAACTACTGTCTAGTTTTATTTTTATTTATTTATTTATTTTTTATTTTTTTTAAAGATTTTATTTATTTATTTGACAGAGAGATCACAAGCAGGCAGAGAGGCAGGCAGAGAGAGAGGAGGAAGCAGGCTCCCCGCTGAGCAGAGAGCCCGATGCGGGCTCGATCCCAGGACTCCGAGATCATGACCTGAGCCGAAGGCAGCGGCTTAACCCACTGAGCCACCCAGGCGCCCTACTATCTAGTTTTAGAATCTTTACATCATCTTGGAAAGAAACCCCATACCCATCATCCATCATTCCCCATTCACCCTTCCCCCAACCCATGACAACCTCCAATCTACTTTCTTTTTCTATGACTGTCTGTATTCTGGATATTTCATATAAATGGAATCATATAATATATAGTCTTTTATATGGGTTTCTTTTACTTAGTGGAATGCTTTCAAGATTCATCCATAGTAGCATGTATCAGTACCCCATTTCTTTTTATGGACAGATAATGTATTTATCTGTAATCCACATTTTATTGTTTTTACTTATTAACCGCTCTTTCTTTAGTTATTTTTCACCATATGTTTTCTTAGTTTTGACCTTCAGATTTGTTAGCTGGGTTGTAGGACTTTTTATATTGATCCCCTATGATTTTAACTTATTCCCCCAGATCTTTGATTTCTTTCTTTTTGTTGAACATTTTAGAAGATTTCCTTGATTTTATTTTTCAACCCTTCTATTACACGTAAAAATCTTTAGCAAGCATATTTTCAATTTATAATAATTCTTTCTTATTTTTGTTCTTTTTTTTTTAATAAGAAGCCTCTTTTGTTTTTGTTTATATGACCTTTAGTTCCCATTTATTGAGCATCTACCTAGATGTCCTACCCTGATGTAAGATGTCCCCAAATAGTCCTATCACTTTGTTGTGAATTAAATAAAATAAGGTGCCGTGGACTGTCTGGTGTTGGTGTGTACTTGGTGTACATAGGATTTTTTCTCCCTTCTGTTTCTGAGTTAATCAGACCAGCTTAATGCCTTGGCTGAGATGGAGCCTTCCATTTGTCACAACTCTGTGTTGTTAGATAAGTGGATAAAATGTCCAGGACAGCTTCAGACCAAGTCAGATGTCAACAACCTCAGCCTTCTTTCCTTTTGTGGGTTTGTGCTTCTTTTCTTAAGTTTAGGTTTTTGGGGGCATAATTTACATTCAGCAAGTTTCAGCCTTTAAAGATATTTAGTTTGGTGAATTTTGCTAAGTATATACAGTCGTGTTACTACCATCATAATCAAGACAGAGAATAGCTTCATCAATCCAAAAGTTTCCCTTGGGTCCCTTCTCAAATCTCTCATCTTAGCTTTGGATTTCTTTGAGTGTTAGTAAGACTCAGCCCTATAGATTACTGTGACTGCTTCCCCCTGCTGCTGTGTGGTTATCCTTCTCTTACAAGTGTCTCTACTAACCAGCAGAACCAGTGATCTGACTGTGAGCTTTGTGGGTAGGACAGAAAGGTCTTCCTTTAGGGCATGTGAGTCCGGAGTGGGTAACCAGCAAGTTTTTGGCTCAAACTCCACCGTATATAGTTCTTTTGATGCAAGGGGATAGGAATGGAGTGGGAAGTGCTACCTGGACCCGATATTTCAGAAATAGTCCTTTAATTAATTACATTGATTATTGCTTGACATCCTATTTCCGCTCCTGTTTCCTGTCATCTACACATTTAGGGGCTCCTAGGTCTCTCCTATGAAGAATGGCTCCCACCTCTGGGTAGCCTTCTTGCAGCTGTGATCTGGGTCTCAGCTTCCTTCATTCTGGTTTATCCAGTAATACAGTCCCTTCTTCTTCTTTGCTAAGAAATTTACCGAAATATATTTCTTACCACTATTCTTCCCCCTAATCACAATGGTGTCATGACTTTATTCCAGCTGTATTTCTTTATCATATGTGCCATGTGACTTCTGTGAAGGAATGGAAGTAAACACATGCTTGGTGTGTCATCTTGAAGTGCAAGTCTTCAAGAGACCGATTCATAGGATTCTATGATATATCTGAGAGGTCAGCAAGGAGACAAATTACTTAAATGTCTTCTCAGATGAAACATTTCAGGTAAAAGAGGAAATGTGGTCTGTACCAGTGAATAGGCTTCGTGACTCACATTACTGTTAGTTTGTACTTTGGCTTTCAACATTAGAGTCATTTATTGATTGATTTTCAAGTAAAAGGAAATAAAATCTTAATTAAAAGAAAAATGAACAGACTCACAGTTTCACAGAGCACCCTAAAGATGCTTATGTATTGGCTGGCATCTTAGACAAGTATAGTTTAGTTTTCACCATACTACAAATACGGCCTTAGAGTAGGTTACTTCACCAGCCCACATAACATGTTTGTGATATAGATGGAAGCTATAATTTAATTTTTACTGATGTGGAACCTGAAACAAGTCAGCTTGATCTAGGTCATAAAGAAATTTAAAAGAGAGTCAGAGCATTATATTGAAATCTACTAAAGTGAATATAAAAATACAGGATCTACAATGTCTCACCTTGCTTCCCACTACTTTTCTTTGGGGCGGGGGAAGCTTTAGAAAAAGAGAGTTAATTTAAAAACAAAAGCAAAGCACCCATTTCTCTTTCTAAACCGTACATTACCACTCAGATATCTTTGATTTTTGGTCTTCTCTTTCTCTTCATTAAAATTATAGGGAGCAGAGAAAGGGAATGGTATTAAAAATATTCTGTGTTTGCATTGCAGAGAAAGAATCTTCCTGCAAACAAATTTTTCTAGTGGATGGTCTACAGTCTTCTCACCATGGGCTCATACAGTTATAATTCCGTCAATAAGGACTCTGTATTCAATGAGGAGAGAATGGAAGAGAGGGAGGGCATCCCAGCTTTGGAACCTCTTGTGAGAGGTTGGTGCCCGGTATGTTCTGTAGGTGAGAAGGTGGTAAGGACCTCATGTTGATCACCTGTTTTTCTGTTCGGCCTTAGCTGTCATCTCTTCCCTGTCCTTCCTTCGAGGACCTGGACATATTAAAGAGCCATAGTATGGGCCTAATGTATTTGATGTTGAGATGATGAGAAATCCGATGTTTACCTTGCAAAGTTCTATCAGAGATGCTACCCTACATGATAACTTTGCTCCCAATATGTACTTTTATGCAGGTCAATGATGTCTTGGGTAAGCTCTCACCGAAGCAGTAGAATCTAACCCAGCTCTGTCATGACCATCTGTCTGATGAGAGCAGTCTGCTTACCTTTCACATGGGCTCGGTTTCTCACCTCTCAAGAGGGGATTGTCATGTAGGCCTGTCTTACATGAAGTAACAGGTACACAGAGGTGCCTCAGTTTTGGAAGGCACAAAACTCACTGCAAATGTAAGACTCTAATACCATGGCTTCCCTCTCTCCTGTTCCAGTTCCCTGCCTGGCCCTGCCCACAAAAACCAGCAGTCTTCTGTGACCTGTGGTGGCATCGTGTGCACTCATGCATTGGGCTTGGTCAGTGTCTGCCAGTAGTCACTCAGGTCATTCACCGATTATGTCCTCCCTGCCTGGGGGCCTAAGCAGCATTCCTGCAGCTAGCCTCTCTGAAGTCAGGCTCTGCCTCACCATCTGCCTTGTTGTCACACACTGAGACCTTGTCAGAGCACAGTCGCCACCTCCCAGTCCCAGGTCACAAGGTCTGGGAGCCCGCCCTGAGCTGGAGATGAGGAAAGACAGGGAGGTGCTGAGTGAGTTTGTGTGTGAGCGTGCAAGGGTGAGGCCAGGCTGAGCTCACATGTGAAGAATTTGAAGAATTGGGTGTAGGGAGAAGACCTAGAACAGGCTGAGGCAAGGGGAAGCATGTGTCCAATGGGTGTGAAGGCAGCTAATGCTGTGTGAGTGAGGAGGAAGCAAGAAGACCAGGATGTGCCATCTGTGAACTTGATGTTGCTTGTTTCTTTTCAAGTCATTTCCCCCCTGCTGCTCCTGGACCCTGTGTGCACATTTCCCTCCATTGTGTCTCTTCCCCTCTGAACTTAGCCAGGAGGAGGATGGGAGGAAATGCCAGGGTTCAGTTAGGGAGAGAGAATTGCACTGCCCTCCAGCTGCCATAGCAGAAATGACAGCAAGAACCAGGCTCTGTCTGGAACAAGAAACCTTTGAAAAACACGACATTTGGGCAATCCTATCATTTGGGCTTTTTCCTGGAAGGAAAAGAAAGGACAAATGAGAGAAGTGAAAAAAGAAAAACATATTTAAAAAAGGACCAGGATTACGTATTAGTGAATTTTCATGATTAATATTTTAGTTGTCGTTAACTAAACATGCGTTGAGGGCGGCATGTAAGTCTATCATCTCCCCTCTTGTAGCACGCCCCTCTCATTCCCCAGTGTCAGGTAATAGGGCCAGCAGCGGCAGACGGCGTATGGCTGGCGGGTCAGGGCATGAGCGTTCCCTTACCAGCAGCCAGAAACATTCCATCATACTCTCTTCTCAGATCCAGTTCTTGAAGTCCCATTCTTCAGGGAGAGGGTGAGCTAGAGGGCAGGGAAAGGTGAATAAGTCAAGCTAAGGTTGAAACTCTAGGGTTGGTAACCTGGAGCCCATAGGCTTGAAGCTGGTGGTGTTGCCCTCCTCTGGCAATGCTCACCTTCCAGGTGAGAAGTCACAGAGGTCCAGGGCTGAGTGGCTCTCACAGGAGAGGACACACGGGAAATTCTGCTCTGGGAACCCCCAGCGTTGGAGATGCTTCACTCTCAGAAAAAGAAAACCTCTGAGTCAAGAGATTTGCTAAGTGAAGTGATTGAAAGAAGAGAAGGAACAAGAGTTGCATCTGTCAGGAAAGGAGAATGTGTGACTACTAGTATATTCTAGCTGTCTAGCATAATGATATTTCTTGTCCCTGACAGCAGTCCAGTGAAGCAAGTCAGTTTTATAATCCCATTGTGCATACAAGGGGACTGAGGCACAGAGAGTCTCTTTGCCAAAGTCACATGGTTTTGTGGAGCATTCTGGCGGCTTAATGGAGTTCCTATTCTCCATTGTTCCTAAGTTTGTATTATTCCCGTAATTGGAAGCAAGGAAGTAAATCATGTCCTAATTACCCAACTGAACTATGATAGGATACTGTAGTGCCGAAGAACTATCTGAGGCTATCTATTCTATCTTGGTCAATATCTGCATTTCTGAATCAAAGAGACCACATTGCCCAGGGTCAGGCAAGGTGGGCTCGGAGTGCTTTCCCATCTCAGAAAGGGGAGTCACCATCTATTCAAGCCTTCTAGCCAAAAACCAGAGTGCCATCTTGCTGACTCTCTCTCCCCTCACATATGGGATCCAACTCTAAAGTATCCATTCCTTCCCCTTTTCTCTCCCAAATTTATACACTAGTCTCCTCATCAGTATTTTAAAATCCATATTTTACCCACAAGCCATAGTGATTAAAAAAAAAAAAAAGGAGTCTCTCACTCCTCTGCTTAAAGTGTATCAAATACTTCCTGTCCTCTTAGATTAAAATCTCATCTCCTCACTATGGCTATGAGGCCCTCTAGGAGCTACTCTTTTTCTACCGGGCTCACTTAGGGTCTCTCTCCATCCTGCAAGCTGTCTCTTGCTACACTGGCCTCCTTTCTTTGCCTTGGACATAGGAGATTTCTCATCTCAGAATGAGATGCCTGAAATGCTCTTCCTTGGAATTTGGTCAGTACCTTCCCTCTGTCAGGTCTGCTTACGTATCAAAAAAGACTTCCTAAGAACCATATCCCAAGGACGTCCCCTTGGACGTCCCCTTGACAGATACTATCTGCCACACTTCCCCATGTCTTTTTTTCCACAGCATTTTTCAGAATCTGTAATTTTTCTAGTTATCTGTGAATCTATTGTTTTTCTCCATTAGAATGTAAGTGTCTTGGAGAACAGGATTTTCCTGCTGTATTCATCTCTGTTTTCTAAAGCTTAACCCAGTGCCTGAAATGTAGAAAATGCTTAAACATATTTGTGGATTGAATAAATGACCAAATAAACTCAGGCTTCATGATTCTTAGGTCAGAGTTCCTTCCTTCCCTAGCCTTTAATATATAAGCTTTGTGACGTACTCAAGAGCGCCCAACAGCCAGTAGACTCAGGAAAATGGATAACTGGGAAGAAGAAAGAAAGCCTGAATACAGATGGGGAGCATGGGAAGGGAGATCAGAGACTGAGTCTTGACTGTGGTCTCTGCCAAGATCACCAGTGGGTATTTCTTGATTCCTCCACAAACATTTGTGATGGAGTCTTATTACACATAACAGCAAATTCCAAAGCAGCAGTGACAGCAGGAAAGCATGAAAGGCTAAGGAAGCAATTCCTGAGAAGAGAAAGTAGCTTTTGGTAAGCAGTTCCTTCATCTCAGTACCTTCTATGGATTTCACATAAGGGGTAATAACATTTTTATTTGCACATTTGCCTTGAAAATAAAAATGGAATGGAAAGAATGGAAGGATTAAAAATTAGGATAAAGGATTAAAGCATACTTTAAAATTGTTCTTGCTATTTTATGTTTCTAGTAAGTTCAAATTGTACTGGTCTTAAGGAGCAGGAATCTAGAAAATAGTGATTTAAAAAATTAGATGATTATTATATTTGGAAGTTGGAGGTCTAGGGCTGAGACTGGGGCTCCATGAAGTCCCCAGGTCCCCTTCTATATTTCTACTCAGTAATCCTTACCCTGTTCTTGGGGCATCAAGGTCATAATATGGTCGCTCCCCGTGTAACATTATGAATCCAGGCAGGAATCTGGTCATTGGAGTCTACCTGCCTTTCAAAGGGCCTTCCCACACGTTGTATCTGGTGACTTTCAGTTATATTTCATTGGCCTGAACTGTGTTACATGGCCATTCGTAGATGCAAAGGAGGCTGGGAATTGTAGCTTTCACCTGGGCTCATTGCTACCCTGACAAAAATCAAGGTTCTCTTAGTAAAGAAGAAAGGAGAATGGTTATTGAGTAGGCACTGAGCAGTGAGTTCCACATTACATACCATTTTGGCATTTTATTCAAGTAAATGTGCCTTCTGGGAGAACAAACCAAACTTTAGCAAACAAAAGTAAATCTTCTATAAACTCATCTCTTCTCGGTGTACCCATCCAAAAGCATAGAAGTGATTTTTGTTCTGATATTTCCTATGATGCATGTTACAATTTTGCTCTGGTAGTATAGATCATCCTGAATTGAGTATATTTGTGGGTGCATATGTGTAGTTATTTATACGCTGCCTCTGATGATTAAGCATCTTTTAGTACCTTTCCAACTCTCACTTTCTTATTCTCTATGTGGATACTTAAACCACTATTTTTTTCCAGCTCCCAAATCTTGATATCTGAGCCAATCTTCACTCATGACTCTGCAGTCTAGCCTATCTACCTTCATTTGGGTTCAAGATTTAGTCTCCTGGGAACCTTCATTTCAACATGCCCAAGTAAACTCATTGTCTTTGCCTCCCAAATTTTTCCCTCTTCTGTGTTGCTCGCCTCAATGAGTGTACCTGCCCAGGTCAGAAATCTGGGAGTCTTTCCTGAATCCCCCTTCACATTCCTTCCTTCCCACAACCATCTCATGTTAGAATCTTGTCCAGGTAGTACACTCCATATTCTCCTATCTTTCCTCTTCCCTCTTCTTCCTTGCCATGTCTTGGGCTCACACAGTTTGGACCAGCTGTTTTTAGCTGTTTTGTTGTTGCCACAATAAGTATCTCATGTTAGATTTCATTTTGTGAATAGCTTTGCATGCCATCCAGGATGTGCAGCTCTCTGTGGTATTTTCACATTTAGTGTGCTTTCATTTAGATGACATTTAAAAAATCTAAGCAATTTTGGATCACCCGGATGGCTGCCTTAGAAGTGAGTGCTGACAATTGACTTCAGTGCCTGCACAGGCTTTTGTGTTTTTATGGTAGCAATGGGCATTACTATAATTATCAATAGCCTACCCAAAACAAGAAGGCAGAGGGACTTTGTATTCCAATATGAGGCATTTGGGAAATATAAAGTTCAGTGAAATCACTGTCTTTTGTTATTTTAACAAAGGTTTTACCCTAGTTTAAATAAGTAAAACCATGGTCCCAAAGGCATAACTTGCTGAATTCAAAAAAACCTATACTGGGACAGTGAGTCCGTTGTTAGGAGTGGAAATCTGTTTCCATACCATTGGTATCTTCATTCCAGTTGATACCACTTGTATCATCGGTCACATTGAATATCATTAAGTTGAGTGTTATTATTTTCGCTAGTTTAAATTTAATGTATAGATGTTTATCCTTGCATAAAAACTCTAGATGTAAGATGCTCACACATAGTTTAGTTTTGTACAAATCTAAATAGTAATATGCTAACGATATCCAATGGCACTTGAGGTCCGTGCATACTCTTAGGGTGAGTCTATCACTCAGGTGGTTTACAGCAGGGTCAGCAAACTTTTCATGTAAAGGGCTGGGTGGTAAATACTTCAGGGACTGGTGGCTATACAGTCTCTGTCAAAACTGCTTCACTCTGATACGGTAGCATGAAAGCAGACACAGATAATATGTGAAACATATGAGCATCGCTAAGACTTTGTTTACAAAACCAGGCAGGTGACTGATACGGACTTCCTGTCTTGTGCACTGACTCCAGGGCTAGAGAGTATGATCCTAGTTCCTTGGCTTGACATAGGTCTATTTCTCTCTCTCAACTCCTCTCCCACCCACTCTTCTGAAGACTCGCTGTGTTCCAGCCACAACAGAGCTGCTTCATCTCCCAAGCATGTCACACTCTTCCTTGTGCCTCAGCTCATGTGCCCTGACACTTCCCTTCTTATCTTCTTAAACCAACTAACTCCTCCTCACCCTTGAAGATGAAACTTAAAATGTGCTTCCTCTCAGAAGATGTCTGTGGCCACTTGTGGCTGAGTTGATGCTTCTGTCTGCCCCTCTGGGCTTCTTTAAATTCACTCTGTGCTCCCATAACATTTTAAAGAAACTCATCTGTATTGTAACTGGACACTTATTTAACTATTTTGCTGTCTTCTCATCTAGGCTGAACTCCCTCTTCTCTGTAGCAAATGCTGTTCCATCCTTACAATTATTATTCCCAGTGCCCAAATTTAGAGGTTTGATGGAGAGAACAGAAAGAAATGAGCGGGAATGTCACATCAACGATGTATTTACCCAACAAAACTCAGAAATACCCATGTTTTCCTGAAATAGGCAAAGTTAGGTATTCTTCCATCTGTGGGAGTGGGGGTTTGTGAGTTTTGTCAGTTTTGAAGAAGTAAAGGGAATTTTATGTTTGTACATCTGGGCTTTGTGACTGCAAATCAATGCCTGGGATAGAAGTTCACCATGACAAATGGAGGAAAACAGTTGAAAAATAAAAGACAAGAAGAAAAAGAGGAAAACCTTTCATGTATGTTTGGGGTGTAGGTAGGTAAACTGAGTTGGAGATGTTAAGTCTGGATTTTGAGCAGGGGGGAGTTCAGAAGGGACTGTTGAGGGAAGCAGGCCTGAGAGTGATGAAGAGGATGGGAGCAGTAACCCCAGGGAAGGGGGAGATTTGGGGAATCAGGCATCAGCAATATTGGTTCTGTCCCTTCGCCTCTCCTTCTCTCTGCTCCCTTCCTCTCTTTCTGTTTCCTCTAGATGTTTCTACCTTACCTTGTCTTCTTCTGAACAAACTAAAATATGGTACCAAAGTAAATACTGTATTACTCATTTAAAGTTTTCTTTTCTCACACCCTAAGACCCAGCAATTGCACTATCATACCCCAAAGATACAGATGTGATCCAAAGGGCCATCTGCTCCAAATGTTTATAGCAGCAATGTCCACAATAGCCAAACTATGGAAAGAGCCCAGATGTCCATCTACAGATGAATGGATAAAGAAGACGTGGTATATATATATTATACCACATCTTCTTTATTTATATATATATATTCCATCATATATATATATATATGATGGAATATTACTCAATCATCCAAAATGAAGTCTTGCCATTTGCAACAATGTAGATGGAACTAGAGGGTATTACACTAAGCAAAATAAGTCAATCAGAGAAAGTTAATTGTCATATGATCTCATTCATATGTGGAATTTAAGAAACAAAAAAGGATCATGGGGAAGAGAGGGAAAAATAAAACAAGACGAAATGAGAGAGGGAGACAAACCATAAGAGACTCTTACTCATGGAAAACAAACTGAGGGTTGCTGGAAGGGAGGAGGGTGAGGGGTTGGGGTAATTGGGTAATGGACATTAGGGAGGGCACGTGATATAATGTATACTGGGTATTATATAAGATTAATGAATCACTGAACTCTACCTCTGACACTAATAATATAGTATATGGTTTTTTTTTAAGATTTTATTTATTTATTTGACAGAGAGATCACAAGTAGGCAGAGAGTCAGGCAGACAGAAAGGGGGAAGTAGGCTCCCTGCTGAGCAGAGAGCCCCATGTGAGGCTCGATTCCAGGACCCTGAGACCATGACCTGAGCCGAAGGCAGAGGCTTAACCCACTGAGCCACTCAGGCGCCCCTAATACATTATATGTTAATTAATTGAATTTAAATTTTAAAAATTCCTTTCTCTGTTTGAAAGTGTTGATGTGGGTCAGTTGATCTCCTTTTGCTTAAAATAATAACAACTCAAGCCACTCAACTTTTAGAAATTTTAATTTTTTCTATATTACTTGTTCAGGGAAAAGAAAAAGATCTCTACTATGGTCACACATTTTAGGAGAAACTCAAATCCTAAAAATACAAAGTTAAGGATAATTCTTTTATCCTATTTGATAATATAATTATTATGCTAAAGGGGAAAATATATTAAAAATTAAGTAATTAAGCCATGACTGACTAGCAGTGAAAATACTATATGGAAAATAATTTTTTCAATAAAGGGTAATGGGATAAAATCAGGGAGAATGGCTGGGGCTGCCAGGACTCGCACCAACATGTACACAAATATACAGAAACAATATGGTGAAGTAAAGATACTGTGGCTGGATTGCCTAGTCAGAAAAATATCTTTGAAATTTGAAAACCAAGTTGCCATTTTAAGATTTATGAGTGATCTTAAGACTAGACTAGATTCTTGAGTCATTCTCTGAGCTTTTCTGTATGTGATTACATACATTTTCATTTTAATACATTTCAGTATTATATATGTGCTTTTATACCAAACACAGGTCATGTATACATTACTAAGGAACAGGAGGTAATCAGATCCTCCACAGGAAACAACATTGGACACATTTTATTGTTAAGATTATTGCTTATGATTTGAGAAATGTTAACAATTGTCATGTGATCATTAAAGTCAATATTCTTCTGTCCTGAGTAGTTCTAATTAGATGGTGTTCATGATTTTATGCAACCATTATGATATTTTACCAGGTTATATTACTAATAGGGTCCAAATTTCAGATTTTTTAAAAAAAGATTTTACTTATTTGAGAGAGAGAGAGATTGAGCATATGAGTAGTGTGTAGGGGGTGGGGGTAGAAGCACAGGCAGAGGGAGAAGTAGATTCCCCATTGAGCAGGGAGCCTGATGCTCTGGCTCCCTGGGCTCAATCCCAGGACTCTGAGATCATGACCTGAGCTAAAGGTAGACGCCTAACTGACTGAGCCACCCACATGCCCCTCAGATTTTAAATAAGGAAGACCTAGTGTCTTCTTTAGTCAACAGATGGAGGCCAGTCATCCTTCCCTGGAAACATCATCATCATCACACCTTGTTTTGTACCGGATGTGTGTAGCAGCTCAGTGCTCATGTCAACCATGTAAGATGAGTTCTATGATTTCCCATGTTACAGAGACAGACAGAATAGGTAACTCTCCCAAGGTCACACAGGAAGGGTAGAGCCAGGATGACATCCCCTACAGTCTGGCTTCTGAGGCTATGGACTTTACTGTACCACATGCTTTACTTCTGCTCACGATTCTAATTCCCACATATGCCAATTTCCTCTCATTGCTGTAGGATATTCCTTCCTTGTCACAGTCTATTTATGATCTATATGCACCTTTCGTGAATAAAACCGACAGAGCTTTGTCTGTATAAATGACCTGTATTAATGTCTCTTGGCATTAAGATGGCTCGTGGAGAAATAGAAATTATATTTTGCAGCCCTTTTCTGGTTTCCTCAGTAATGGATTATGTCTACAGGATATGAATTCAACCTGTGGAAAAGCTGAAAGAATCATCATTAATAATGGGACTGCTGACATCATACCACTCCTGATGTGACACACGAAGAAGGACACAACATCATCTATGTGCTGGTACTGCCAAAATGTTTCACCTGAATCTAATCATGAGGAAACAATCAGGCCACCATACATTTAAGGACATCCTGCACATGAGCTGACCTGCACTCTTCAAAGGCATCAATGTCATGAAAGACAGAAAGGATGAGTAACTCTTGAAGATTGATGGAGACTAAAGAGACAGGAAAATGAAGTGCAATGCATGGACCTCATTTGGGTTCTGGATCAGGAGGGAAAAAGGCTGTAGAGGACATTGTTGGGAAAAACAGATAATTGTAAATCTGGATTGCATATTTGATGCTGTTGAGTCTCCTAAGTGTGATAATTGTGTAAGAGAATGCCATTGCTCTTAGAAGACAGATATAATTGTGTGTGTGTTTGTGTGTGTGTGTGTATAAATATACACATATCCGCACAGATAGATAAGTTAATAGAATGTTAACAGGGAATCTATACGAATGATAAATTGGTGATTATTGTACTATTCTCAGAACTTTTTGGAGGGTTTGATATGTTGATAAATGCTTTAAAAATGGGATACAGAAAAGGGGAAGTAAGTGGGGATACATGTAGATTAAACAGGATTTTCCTTGAGTTGGACATGCTTGAAGCTCGGTGTCAAGTTTGTAGAGTTCATCATGTTATTCTACTTTTTCATATGTTTGGAATTTTCCCTAATGCAAAATTGTGAAAATCAGAAAGATTCAGTCACGTTTCACCATGCTTATTCTCAAGAAAGGATAAGGATAAACTGCCATGAAGATTCTCTACTTTGCTGTATCTTGCCTTCACCCCTACTCCTGCCTACCCTAGCTACCATTTTCCCTTGCCTGGATCCTGACTCCACCCCTACTACCCTTACTCCACTCATTTCTTAACTAGCTTGAAGCCAAAGTGATTTTTTTTTTTTTTAATCTTACCAAGCCCTACCAAAAGCCCTTCAAGTTCTGCCCACCATTTTTAGAGGAGACTGCCCACTTCTGCCCAGCTTAGGCCTCTTTTATGCTCTACCTCCTGTCCCTGCATCCTGGGCTCAGTGCTGTTTCAGATCTCTGCTTCCTAGCCCATTCTTCTCTATACCTGTGGCTCCTCCCTCTCACTGGAATGCTCTTTTCCCTCTTTATTTACTTAGGTGTGTATTCGTTCTTCAAACATCAATTCTTTATGAAATCCTTTCTGGGTCTATCTGCTTAGGATAAAGGCATAGTATGGGCTTTTAGGGCAGTAGGCACATTTCTCTGGTAATATTTACCCTAACAGGAATGACAGTTCTCTGCAATTGTATTAATGTTTTCTGCTGTCACCAGGTTGCAAGCTCTCTCCTGTATTTGTTTTGCTCGCCAAGGTGTCCGTAGTCAGATCTCGATACTGATACATATTTGCTTTTCTGATACATATTTTTAATATGTACCTTCCAAAATAGTTTTTTCCCCACTAAAAATATTTAGAATTTTTGTCTTTATCGAGTTCCATCGTACTTACCTGAAAAGGGATAGGCGATTGTCTCCTGAAGCTCTCCATTCCAGGTCTTTTTTTTTTTTCCCCCTTAATTGAGGCTAATTTCAGTTCTTAAGTTGATGTGATCCCCTCTGACAATATAGAAACATTATTGTCATAATGCTCCTTGAAAAATGGGTTAAGTCACTTGGCTTCTGTTTGCTTTCATAATCGATATGACTTCATGCAAAATGATGCAGCAGTTCACATCATTCTGTCAGTCCCCGTGAAGGAAATATTGTTTTCCAAAATTAAAATTGTGAATCAACTCACAGGAGGATGTCATCAAATAAACAAAGAATCATTGCTTATATTGCACTGCCAAGTTTTTGATAAGCTTAATTCCTCTAAATGCATTTAACTTTAATGAAGAGTAATACAATTTAATAACAACATAAAATGGAATCATTTATCTTCCCAGTCCTAAACATTGGGCAGATGTCTTCTCCTTAATCCATCCTTTCACATGCCAACTTTTTTTCTTTCTTCTTCAGATTTGTCTCTCCTCATTTATGTATATGCAGTTTGGGGAGTGATCCATATGTACATGTTTAATTAAATCACTCATCAGGCTATAGTTTTCACGGTTGAAAATCTCTGGGGTGTGTTATTTCAAGTTCTTGAGGCGATGATATTTATATAACCCAATAAAATTTGGTACTTATTAGTATATTAGTCAAAATTGTTTCAGTTGGAAGTGACATAAAACCAAACTCAAACTGACTTAAGCAGAAAGGGGAATTTATTGGAACACATAACTGGGGAGACCAAAGGTGGATGCTGGTTTCACAAGCTCAGATGAGGTGGGTAGACGTCTCTCCTCAACTCCTGACTTGCTTTCTTCTGTGTTAGCTTCATTCTCAGGTAAGGGCCTTACTAACAGCTGGCAAAGGAACGTGTGTGAAGTAACAGTAGGTCGTTCATTGATACAGGGTGACCTTCAGATATGTACAAATGAGGAAACGGTCTCCAGCGCGAATTGGGATTTGGAGTCTGCCTGTATCTGTTAACTTAATCTGCATTATTTATTTATTTATTTATTTATTTATTTATTTATTTAGGCTTATGGAGAGAGGAAGGATTTTGTTAGAAGGCCCCTGTGAGAGGGGCAAGGTGGGGGAACATCACTAGTTTTTGAGTCTCTATGAAAGGCAGAATTATAACAGAAGGTGAAATCACTGTTTTTATAAAGGATTTTATAAACTATGAAGGGAATGCAGCACAGTTTTGGTGTTTTTAGGGCATGAGAGCTTTGAAATGCTTCCAGGGGACATTAGTGCAACAGAGGACAGCATCTCACAGAAAACAATGATGTGCGCAAAAGCTTTAGCTTCATTCCTGAACACCCTCTGGAGACTTCCAGAGCTACTCGAGTCTCTGGGGCACAGAGGCAGAATAATATGGGCTACAATAACAATAGAGTTAGCCTCGTGTTCTGTGGAGGGTATTTCGAATTAGTTTTATATGGTAGATTCCATGATGCCAAAGGCTTTCTACAGAGAAGAAAACATTGTGGAAGACGTCAGAGTTAGACTTAAGTACATGAGAAGATACGAAGGAATAGGTTATTTTGTGTTGATAAATATTTCACTTTGATAATTCATGCAATTTATATGGTAAGCTAGGGGCATCATCACAGGATATTTTCCATTGGCTGCCTGTAAGAAAGTTGTGTTATTGCTCTGTATGGGCTTTCAAAAATAGAATCAATATTAGAAGAGCCATTTCAGACATGTTGCCACTAACTGAGAAGGATGGGGTTTCTCCGCATTGAGAATGCTCTTCCTGTGTAACCTCTTCTCTGGTTAAAAGCATTTAAAACATTTGAGGAGCATATATAATGGGATTGCAGAGATTTATACTTTCAAATCAGCCATGTGATCTGCAAAGTTAACTGTAAATTGTTATCTAGGAAAAAGCCTCCATTACTTCTGTTTGTATAAGCTCACACCCTAAATAAAACTGCTACCAGCAGAATGCTCATTAAAGTGGATTTAAGATTCCAAATGAAAACTTATTGATTTCAAGAAGGATAAACACTACTAAGCCTCTAGAATCATCTGAAGTTATTAAATTACCAATTTAGTTACTGTCATTATTTTTTTTTTTACTATCTTGGTTATTTATTAAGCAAACTTTATAAGGTATAATGTTTGAAATGAAACTGGAAGGTATCAGCCAATAGTTATTTTCCACACACATTTAGAAATTAATGATCTGCTGAAAAATGGTGATGGGTTTGGTCTCCCTCGCCCCAAATTCCTGGCTCTCATAAAAAATATAGCCTACTTCATGTCTATGGGAAGGCAAGATTAGAATGGGTGTCAGATGATAAATTTTTAGCCACCAGCCTCTAGCCAAAAGAGCCTGACGTAGCCCTATCACATTTCCCATGTATATTTATGTACTGTACCATTTGGGTATTATAATAAAAATTTTTATCTGTCCCTGGAGGCAAAATTGAGTTATATATTAAATGGCTATTTTCTTTGTTTTCTGCTTAGGTATGCATGTAATGTGGTAGCATAATATATATTCCACACTTGTTTCATTCCTGCAGAGAGATAATATTTTTGCAGCTGACACAGTAAAGACATCCTGTGCTTCTAGAATAAGAGAGAACATATTGACAAAATAAAATGCAGATGTTCCCAGTGTTTCTTCTACCTCATGGTAGTATTCAGCAGAGGTTAACTTTCATGGGCATATTTCTGTCCTTGTTTGGGCAGTTGGACACAGAAGTCTATAGTAGTTTCAAGATTCTAAATGTGATTTCAAGGAAAGTATTTCAAAATGCTTTTAGTGGTGGGAAAGTAACTTAAGGTTTCATCCCCCGCTTTAGTAAGAATGTTGGCAACAAGGTAACGTCTCTGTTTCTCTATAAGGAAAGAATGTGTATAGCCATTTTTTCTCTTAAAGAATTTTACTATTCTTAATATAATACAATACAATGGAAAATTTGTTTTGTTGTACTCTAAGAAAAATAAATTTCTATGACAAAGATGATTCCTAATCACATGTTTGACCCCTTCCTTTTTCCCATTTCAGAAAGAAACAATCCAGGGAATATAAAAGGAATATGTGTGTATTACTGTTGGAAACATGTCTATGAAGGTGAAGAATTTTAACTGAAAATGGAGCAGGTAGGAGTGAATAAGGGAGCACTGATGAGCCACTATTGGAAAAACTAATTTTTCTGTAAGGTTAAGAGAAAAATTTCCAGATAAATTAAGAAATACAGTAATTCAAATGAGGGGGATCAAATGCGAACACTCAGATCAAATCATCCATAGTAAAACAGACTTCCTATACAATAGAAGAATGTAGGGGTTGGGGAGCTAATTTTCTTAATTAAACTTAAAAGGATCATATATTATTATTATTTTAAGTGCCAACTTCTACAAAAATGTATAAATCGAGAGGCAAAAAACAAGTCAGGAATAAAAAGAAGAATAACTGAGGAACATTCTTTCAGAATGCACAGCACAAACTATAAGATTTGGGAATTCAAGAGAAAAAATCAAGAGGCAGAAAATGTTGAAGCAGTAGAATTAATATCATGATTATATGAATTCCAGAAGGAGAAAGTAGTAGATGAATGAAAAGCAATAATCAAACAGAAAAAGGCAACTTCTCTGAATTGAAATATTCAGCGTTGTACATGGAGCAGGGTTAGCAAAGATTAGATGGGTATAGTGAGAAGGAATGGTACCCAGGTGGTTTTGGCTGGAAGCAGTCAGCTGGGAGAAAAAAGTCATCAAAGGGGAAAAAAAGTTCAAATAGCATTAGACTCCTTATTTATAACACTAGTGTTAGAAAAGCTCAGAGAAAATGTATAGCCTCCTGGGAAAAAAAGCATTATGTTCCAAGAATTATATTCCAAGCCTACCTATTATCTTTTTTTTTTTTTAAAGATTTTATTTATTTATTTGACAGAGAGAAATCACAAGTAAGCAGAGAGGCAGGCAGAGAGAGAGGAGGAAGCAGGCTCCCCGCTGAGCAGAAAGCCCGATGCGGGGCTCGAACCCAGGACCTGGGATCATGACCTGAGCCGAAGGCAGCGGCTTAACCCACTGAGCCACCCAGGCGCCCCAAGCCTACCTATTATCTTTTTTTTTTTTTTTTTTTTTTTTTTTAATTTGACAGAGAGATCACAAGCAGGCAGAGAGGCAGGCAGAGAGAGAGGAGGAAGCAGGCTCCCCGAGAGAGCAGAGAGCCCGATGCGGGGCTCGATCCCAGGACTCCGAGATCATGACCTGAGCCGAAGGCAGCGGCTTAACCCACTGAGCCACCCAGGCGCCCCTAAGCCTACCTATTATCTTAATGCAAAAGCAAATGAAAGCCTGGCTCAAATTTAAAAGAATTCAGAAATTATATGACTCACGTATGCTTTTTGAAAACTACAACTTAAATTAGCCCTTAAAACAAAAACTAATCAAAATAAAGAATTTAATAAAGACAAAGACGTGTTTTAGGAAAAAAGAGCAGTGAGCAAGAAAAACTTAGATGTAAATCTAAAGAATTGCTTGTAAAGTGGTTGTGAAACTGTACAATGTATAACAAAGAATTTAAAAAAGAAAATGTATATAATTTTTAAAACCACCTGGAGACATGGGGTGAAGAGAAATGTGGAGGAGGGAGTGAAGTGTGATAAAGTTTTTATATTGAACAAGGAGGGTCCATATCAGTAACTTCATTCTTGATGCTGATGGAGAATAAATTAGAACATGTTTTAAAAAATTAAAACCAGATTAAAATAAGGCCATTGGAGAAGAAGGAAAATAAAAAGGGAAATATTATTATTCCAAAGGATGGCAAAGTGTGTGTGTGTGTGTGTGTGTGTGTGTGCGCGCGCGCGCGCGCGCGCGCGCGTGAGAAAGAGAGAGAGAGAGAGAGAGGAAATAAGAGCCTAAGAGTGAAAGATAGAGAAATACCAATGAGGTTTCTCTATTACAAGTGTGGCGTTTTTGTTTTTGTTTTTAATTTCATTTATGTATTTGACAAAGAGAGAAAGCACAAGCAGGGAGCTGCTGGCAGAGAGAGGAGAAGCAGACTCCCCACTGAGCAGGGAGCCTGACATGGGGCTCAATCCCAGAACCCTGGGATCATGACCTGAGCCAAAAGCAGACACTAAACTGACTGAACCACCCAGATGTCCTGTTCTATTACAAGTTTATTTCAAGTCCAGGGTGGAGTAGCTGCTGTTGGATTTACTGTTCTATAAAACTGAACCAAACTTGTGAGGTGGTTACTTTTAGGCATTGGAAGATAGACTGTGCAATACTATAGTCTCAGCAAGACAGGGAATAAATGAGGTGAGTACCATATTCAACCTGGTTTTGTTTTTGTTTGTTTTTTTTGCTTTTTTTAAAGATTTTATTTATTTATTTGACAGAGAGGTCACAAGCAGGCAGAGAGGCAGGCAGAGAGAGGAGGAAGCAGACTCCCTGCCAAGCAGAGAGCCCGACGCGGGGCTCGATCCCAGGACTCCGAGATCATGACCTGAGCCGAAGGCAGCGGCTTAACCCACTGAGCCACCCAGGTGCCCCCTCAACCTGGTTTTATGTCTGGGGGCAGTTTCCTGAATTTGCCACAAAGTGGAGCCCAAGTGAACAACATTAAGTCATACTGAAGTGTGGCAAAAATTGCAACAGAGGGGATGAAAAGGCAGGTGAAATTCACAGTATAGAACTACAGAGACAAATGAGGTCTACAGAAGGGAGGTTTCCCAAGTCTGTGTAGAGATTCTTCTCAGCTCTTTGGCTTAGAGCTACTCTGGGCTTTGCCTGTATAGGTTAAGATTTTGTAAGACCTCATGATTCTGCAAGACAGCAACTCCTGTGGTGCTAAGAAATGAATGGAAATGCCAGAAGTCATGCCATGCCATGCCAAAATAAATTTAAGTTGCAATCCAGCTATGGTAGAAAGACTTTACTGAGCCCACTGGACATTCAGTTGAGACCACAGAAAGGCCACTCTTTTGGAGTAAGTAGTAAGATCATATCCTAGGATTAAGGTCAAAATCAATGTTGATTTGCCCAAACAGAGCATAAAACGAGGCCTGAAAGATGAAGAGAATGAAGCATTTATGCAGTTTCTGACCATAACCAAACATTATACCTTTAAATGAGAAACAAGATGATCCAGATGCTCTACAATATATCGCCTGTAACATGCAGCATACAATTAAAAAATCACTACATATGCAAAGAAGCAGGAAAATTGAATTCATAATCAAGATTTTAAAAAGCAGACAATTGAGGGTACCTAGATGGCTTAGTCAGTTGAGTGTCAGACTCTCGATCCCAGCTCACATCTTGATCTCAGAGTTGTAAGTTCAAGCCCCCCACATTAGGTTCCATGCTGAGCATGGAGCCTACCCCCGCCCCCCGCCGAAAAAAGTAGAAAAACAATCAAAGGCGATCCTGAGAATGACTCAGATTTTGGAGTTAGAACACATTTTAAAAATGGTGCTTATAGGAGTGCCTGGCTGGCTCAATCAGTACAGCTTGTGATTCTTGATATCGGGGTTTTGAGTTTGAGCCCTACATTTAGTGTAGAGATTACTTAAAAATAAAATCTTTAAAAAATGGTGATTGTAAACATGCTCAAGGATTTAAAGGGAAAAAATGGACATAATGAACAGGTAAAAATCTCAAAAGAGAAATATAAGCTGTGTAAAAGTACCAATTAAAAATACTAGAAATGACAATTTCCCTCAATGGCTTAAGAGGAGATTGGACACTGCAGAATAAAAAGTATAAGAACCTGAAAATAGACTAATTAGAAAATATCAAAACTGAAAAACAGAATAAACTGTTATTTTCTATTTTCCAAAATGAACAGAGCCTCAGTATCTTGTGGAATTATATCATTTGTCCCATATGTAATTGAAGCCTCAGAAGAAAAGGGAAGAAAGAATGGGTCAGAACTATTTGAAGGGATAACAACCCCAAATATTCAAAACTTAGCAAAAAAAAAAATCATTCTACAGATATAAGAAACTCTTAAGACCCAACACAGTGTATCTTTCAAAATAATCTTCAAGAACGAAGGTCAAAAAATATTTTGAAAGGAATATAATCTGATAGAATATAGCCTGATAGTAGTCATGACACTAAAAGAAATGCCAAAGAAAGTTTGTTGGGCTAAAGATAAAATGTAGAATGATAGGATGAAGGAATAAAGACAATTGGGAATCGTAAATATGTGCATAAATAAGAATTTTATTTTCTTATCTTTGAACTTCCTTTAAACATAATTGACTGGTTCAAGCAAACATAATAATGCACTGTTGTATTTTTAGCATATGTAATGGTAACACATGACCATAGCATTAAGAGTTGCAGGGGGGTTAAATGGAATTCTTCACTTGGAAGTTTCTTATATTCTACATGAAATGTTATAATATTAAGTAGAAGTAGACTGTGTTAAGCTTAAGAATGTATACTGGAATCGCTATAGCAATCACCAATACACACATACACACACACACAGAGGAAACCAAAGAAGCAATAAAATGGAGTATTATAAAATATTTTATGGGACCAAAAAGGCAGAAAGGAACTAACAGAGAAACACACATGAGATGGGACAAATAAAAAGCAAATTGCAGGATGGTAGAATTAAATGCAACCATGTTAATAGTTACATTGACTGAGAATGTACTAAATATTCCAGTTAATAATAAATTTTGTAATAAAAAAAGGTCAGTTCATCAAGAAGATACAACAATCTTAAATGCATATTCATCTAATCACTGTGTTTAACATAGCTCCTGGCACCTAGAACTATTATTGATGCAAGGATGACTCAACACAAAGAAATCCATTAATGTAATTCATTATATAAATAGATCAAAGGGGGTAGAACTCATGACATTTCAATATGGGCAAAACACATTTGCTAAAATTCAATCATCACTCTTGATTAAAAACAAGTAAACAATAACTCTTGGCAAGCTAGCAATAGAAGGAAAGTTTTTTGAATTGATAAAGGTTAGCATAAACCAAATCAAATACTTGGTATAAAACATTATATTCATTCCTCCTAATGTTAGAAATAAGATAAATTTGCTCCCAGCATTGTTGCTATTGAATTTTAAAATGGAGAGTCTAACTAATGCAGTAAGACAGAAAAGAATAATGTATCTAAATATTATAAAGGAAAGACATAGGTATAGTTATTTGCAAATAAGAAATTGTCTTAGAAATCAAGAAAAAATTACTAGAATCAATAAAGAATTCAATATGAGGTTTAGATACAAAATTAGCATGGCAAAATCAATGCTTTCCTATATATTATCAACAATATATTAAAGAATAAAACAGAGAAAAAAGGAACATATTCTCAACAAAAAGAAAAATTACAAAACGCCTAACAAAAGTATAAGATTCATAGATGGAAAATTATAAAGCTCTAGAAAAGAAAATGATCCAGTAAATGCAGATAGTCCCTTCCTAAATGGAAAGCCACTATTTTTGAGATATAAATCTTCTCAAGTTAATTTAGAAACGTAATGCAATTCTAATCATTATATATGAAACTTAACTAGCTGATTTTATAGGTTACATGACAGGAAAAAAAAATGGCAAGTAATGGCCTGCAAAACTCTGAGAAGAAAGAAATTGTACTAATTTCTCTTTCAGAAATTTGAACACATTTGAAAATATAGTTGTAGAAGTATAGGGTTGGTGCAGTATAGGCAGAAATAGTGATGAATAAAGATTGGAGTCTGTACACTGGCACTTGGCATTGTAGTTAAGAACACTGAATCTCAAGCCAAGGCATATTTGCTATGCATTCTTGGTTAAGCTACTTGTGGTTGGCTATGTAGTTGGCTTATGTGTAAAATGGGGACCATTATACCACCCATATCGTAGGGTTGTTGAGAAGATTAAATAAGAAAATAATAAAAAGCACTTAAAAGAGCTTAGAATACGGTTAGAACTATAGAAATGTTAGCCACTATTAGTAATGAAGATGGTAAACAAATTCGTAGGAAAAAGATGATTTACTTCTCAAATCAAGGTGAAGTTTGGTTATCAATTTTGAAAGAAATACACCTGGGGTGATGAGTTGTTCGTTTTGGAAGAAATATATTTATACACACATGTTACCCAATATCCAAAAAACTAAACATAAAGGGATTAGACGAAGGTATAAAAAAGAATTCATAAGCATGGGATGAAGAAATCCTGTTTCAGCAAGATATAAAACATGAGAGTCGTAAAGGAAGATAATGCTATATTTAGGGTGGGAGGGAGGGGTGGCTGGGTGATGGACATTGGGTAGGGTATGTGCTATGATGAGTACTGTGAATTGTGTAAGACTGATGAATCACCTGTACCCCTGAAGCAAATAATACATTCTTTGTTAATTAAAAAAAAATAAAAATAATTCACAAATAAATAAACAACATTTAGGAAAGTTAAAAAAATAAAATAAATACACAAAAATTAAAAAGACATAATAACAACATTAACAGACAACATGCAGCCTGGGAATAGGTTTACATGATACTGACAAGGGATTAATATCAGTGCGAATCAATAGGGAAAATATAAATACTCTAATAGAAGAATAAGCAGTGGAAGCACCTGGCCGACTTAGTAAGTAGAGCATGCAACTCTTGATCTCAGGGTTGTGAGTTCAAGCCCCACATTGAACACAGAGTTTACTTTTATTTTTTTTAATTTATTTTTTTTTTAGAGTTTACTTTTAAAAAAATAAGTAATGGATAGGAAAAATAGTATAGATATTCAATAAGCTCTACAAAAATGTTCAATGTCATTGGTAATCAGAGAAATGTAAATTAATGTGATACATTTTAAGGAATTTTTACTTATCAAATTAGCAAAAATCTAAAAGCTTGATAATACCCAAGGTTAGTAAGGATGTGGCAAAAGATACTCTGCTGGTAGGAGGGTAAGATGACAAAACATTCTTTGGAGGACAATTTTTCCAGTATCTACTAACATAAAAGCTGTCCATCTTTGTTGGCTTAGCAATTCCATGTTGAGGGCTTTATTTTAGAGAATCAGCATGGACTAAAAGGTCTGTGTGTGAAAATGATCATAGCAGGATTGTTTATAATAGTGAAAAAGGGGCAACTGCCAAATACTGATAGAAGAACAGTTAAATAATTTCTGGTAAAGCCATAATGTTGAATATCACACAACTACTAAAAAGGATGAAGTATATATTTCATATTTTTAAAAGATTTTATTTTTAAGTAATCTCTGCACCTAACATGGGGCTTGAACTCACAACCCGAAGATCAAGAGTCACATGCTCTGCCAGTGGAGCTAGCTATATGCCCCTGTATATTTTATGTCTTTTACAACATATTAGTGGAAACGTTTCAAGGCAGGTTAAAAAAAAAGTAAATGTTTCAAGCAATTCCTGGCTTTGTTATTTTACACATACACACACGCGCGCGCGCGCGTACTTGTATGTGCACCTGTAAATATGGAAGGGCATAGGAAAAATACTGAAACAAAAGTACTCAACTGTTAAGCCTGGCTGTCTCTGGCCTTATGCTGGAAAGGTAGATAGAGCCTCACATTTTCAGTCTTTA
Organism: Lutra lutra; assembly: GCF_902655055.1. Classification (NCBI taxonomy): domain Eukaryota; kingdom Metazoa; phylum Chordata; class Mammalia; order Carnivora; family Mustelidae; genus Lutra; species Lutra lutra. The sequence continues at coordinate 67,111,258 of NC_062282.1, forward strand.
CACTTAGGTACAGTTTTAACATTTTATAATGAAAGCATGCTCCCACACATCTTGAATAAAAAAGAACAATGAAACATAATAGAACACTAATGACTGAAGAAGTTCAAGCACCAGGACGCAGAGTATTTTCTGGGCAGATGCTCTTGATTTAGGAGCTAACCCGTATTACTTTAAAATAATTATAGAGCAAACACATGCAATATTTTAATTATTTTAGTATGGCCAGCATCCTGAAACCAAACCTGACAAAGATAACCCATAACAAACCTACATTTCATACTTATAGGCATAGATGCAGACCTTTAAAATAAAATACCAGGAAATCCAGTTGGTACACCACAATGAAGTAATGTGTAGTCCATAAATGCAAAAGTGGTTTAACAGTATGGCAGATATTAATCTTTTTCGTAGGCTAAAAGAGACAAAGCAACATCTGACTATGTAGGGTGACCCGTACATCATGGATTGATACATTCATTCAACAAATTTGTAGAGCCCGGTATTATTCTCTGTTCTGGGATAAAATCAGACACTCATCCGTATCATCAGAAACATGCATTGTAGCAGGGGAAAACAGACAAGCAAAACAAATGCTATTTGCTAAGGTATGAAGGAGTATTTAGACAGGGGAAGTATTAGGAAGAGAATAAAAAGATGATCAAATTTCTGTCTGAAATCAACAGAAAACATTATTCATGTTAGGAAACACTAGAAGTCTTTTTATTCCACTTGAAAGCAATACACTTCCTCACTCCATTATTAAAGCTGCACTCAACAAGTTGGAGCCCATGAGATAAATGGGTGAAACAAAGGAGTCCTCTGCATGGGGAAGGAAAATTGGGATATCCAATGATAATTGCTGAAGATAGTCAGTTGAAAAAAATACTAGAGAAGTGTGTAGTAAAGTGGCAAGCTACAAAAAATATAGAGCACTTTTTAAAATCTATTAGCAACAGTTACACAATGGAAAAACATGTCATTCATACTAGCAAATGACACTGTAACATGCCTTGATACCAATGGCAGAAAACGCACAAGACCCATTACAAGAAAATGATAAAACTCTGAAGATAAAAATGAAAAAATCCTAACCATCTTTGCAGAAAGAAATATTTGGAATTATAAAGATGTCATTTCTCTCTAACTCACTTATAAGCTCAATGGAATTCTAGTGAAAATAGTGGTATAATTTTGGGATTTAGAAATTGTTCTTATTTAAAATTGTAGTCTTTATTTTTGTCAAAGTTATACATATTTACTTTAAGTATGATGAGTTCTGCTAGCTTATAACAGCAATCCTCAGCTTTACTCTTCCCAGCTTTTGATTCACACTCCCCAAGTCAATAGTACCCAACATTTGTGCAGTTTAAAAAATATATATTTATTTGAGAGAGAGAGAGAATGTGAGAGGGGAGAAGTCAGAGGGAGAGCAGACTCCGCACCAAGCAGGGAGCCCAATGTGGGACTTGATCCCCGAACTCCAGGATCATGACCTGAGCGGAAGGCAGTTGCTCAACCAACTGAGCCACCCAGGGGGCCCCATTTATGCAGTTTTTACTGGTGTTTGTATCGTTCTTATTTTTCAACGAGAGGATTTTTCTGCTAATTAAGGTTTTGGGTTTTTTTTCCAGTTTTGGAGATGATCGATTCTCTTCTTACTGCAAAAGGTAATAATCACTTCTCTGATCCACTTTTCAAACCTCAATCAGACTCTCCCACAGTCACATATTCATCCTACAAATGTGTACATGTTTCAGCTGCTCTTCCCCCCAACAGTAATTTTGATTCCATCAATGTTCAATGTTATAAGCAGTATGTCTGAGTCTCACAGTATTCTATGCTTTCCCTTCATGAACAACTTGCTTTTCTGGAAGTTAATGACTGTCTGCTTTTCTTCTCCTCCTCCTCCTTATTATTATTACTAGGATGATGATGATGATGTAAACTCTACACTCAAAGTGGGGCTTGAACTCAGATTCCTGAGATCAAGAGTTGCATGCTTCTACCGACTGAGTCAGCCAGGTGTGCCAGTAATTGTCTACTTCTAAATTTGCTTTGTTACTGATACAAGGGACCGAATTAAGAGAACAAGGGAGAGGAGAGAGAGAGAGGAGGAAGAAACAAACAACAACAACAATAAACTTCTCAACTCCATCACACACTTGAGAAAAGCCTGAGAATTTGAGTTTTGCTTGAAACTGTATTCTGGATCATCCTTCCACATCACAGTGGACTGGCTCCTCTCTGGACTTGCTGCTCAGCTTTGCCAGAACAGCAAAGCTGCTTCCTCTTCATGGTCATCCTAGGAACATTCCTTTTCCTGGTGCTGATTTTGGAGCTCCTGCTTGCTGGATGCCGTGTCTTCCACTGTCATGGTTTACACTCTTGTTTGCGGGGAGCACTTCCTCTAGTAGCTTCCAGGGAACTGTGCCCTGGAAGTCACCTAGGGAAGAAATGCTACTGCCACTGACTATGTGGCACTAGAGGAAACTGCTGTCACCTTGGCCACTCCACCTCACACCAACCACTGGCATCCTGTGGGAGATGTGTTTGACTTCCCCTCCCTGCACTGATGCCCGGAAGACTCTGTGGCCATCCATTCTGTGGCCAACTCTCACTGGCATTGTGTTTTGAAATTAATCTGTTAGACCCTTTCTTCAAATCCATCTTTACAAGCCTGTTTCTAAAAGTTAAGAAATGTTAGTGCTAAGAAAATCTCCTCCATTCCTTCTACACAGGTTGAAATAATTCAAGCTACATCAGGTAGTGCCCCAGAGGGTTCATGCTCATTAAGTTGGTGGGTAAAACCAATCTGTTTGACAAATCTGGTTTGTAATTTTAAATAAACATGCACAGTTTTTTATAGCAAACATTTTAGCTAACATGGTAACCCATAACACATGGTCTAATTCCAAGATTGTAAGCCAACATTTGGTAGAAATATTAAAAATAAACCTTCAAATATTACACAAAATATTACAGACTTAGGCAGAAACTCAAGTTTTTGGTGACAAGGTACAGAATAACTATAGTTCTCATTTAAATTTATCAGTAATAGGTATGTACATAATTGCTATGTATTATTCATCAGTTTTTAAAGTTGTAAGAGCTAGCACATAAAGTAAAAGGACTTTTTAAAAATTCAGTGAAAAATTAAGATCTGTTTCTGCTATTCTAGTAACATTTTCAATCAAATGTTTCCCTAAAGAATATTATTAACATAGTGGTGAAATATGAAGATGGAATTATTTTCTGCAAGTCAGTGGATTTAAATTTGTTTTTAATAGAAGGTTGATAATAGGAATCAGAAACCCATTGATCTGCTATTTAACTTTCCTTTTCCAATTGTGTTCAGCATTCTTGCTTTGCACAGCAAATTTCCTTTTCTCTGGAATGAAAACTGGAAAGTTTTCTTCATCTCGGCATAGGGACCAAATGACATTTGTGTTGACATCAACCATCTCTCCTTGGGGTAATCTATGGCAATGTTGAGGAAATGAGATTGATTTTAAGGGACTGGAACGTAAGTGAGGAAGAAGAAAGTTAAGAAACAAGAAGTGAAATCACACAGCTTCTTACAAGCCATGTGGCATTTAAATTCACAAAATTAATCAGAAGAAAGAGTTGTAAGTACATTCATGTTCCAAGTTAGAGCAACTTCAACTTGAATATTGTCCATCAGGAATTCTTAAAAATTTATTCTTTGCCTCAAATTTGGAACAATATGACTTTGAAAGACATGCAAGGAAGAAGGGATAAGGCTGCAGGACCAAATTATGGCCATCTTTCTGAGTTTCTCTTACCTAGTTTTATATATGTGTATAGACAAAGAGTGGGGCTGAGGGCCCCTAGAGAGTGACCAATGGTCAGTGTTCTACCATAAACCTTCTGGTCAGGATTGTACCCAAGAGCCACTGCAATAAAAATTCCATTTGCGAGAGGATGTGAGTTTGAGCTCTGAACAATTGCAGATGAGAGGAGGCAGTGGAAAGAGGACTTGATTAAGGTTGATTGTGATCCTCCTTGGTGGGTAAGGTTGATAAATCTGGGATAGGGATGGGAATCCATATGATCATGCTACTCCTGCCACCCACTGGCCAAAGAATGAGTTCTGCATAATTGAAATGTACCCGTTTAGGGTTATGATTTTTCTCCATCCATAACTTCTTTCATTTTTCTATGATCTGACAGTCTCTGTTTTGAGCTTCTGTCCTCTTTGGTGGTGGAAAACTAACCTAGGCAATGCATTATCTTTCTCCCAAGGTTTCAGGGCTTTGGGGAAAGGCTTTAAGTTACACTGAGTTGTCAAGTGGACAAGGTGTAACTGCATGTTGTCTTCTAGCCTGTCTGGTATTCGCTGTGATGGAGCAACCCATCTGGGTCCTGGTTGTCATCACCCTCCTGTCATGATGTTCACATTCCTATGTCATTTCTGGTTTTACATGGTCATGCTGCTTTGTCTCCTCTTCAGGCTGCAAGGCCCCTCTCAGTCTACCAGCCACCTCTCAGCTAAATTTCTCAGGGTTTGGAGATATCATCTAGATGATATCTCTTGCCACTCTGGGGCTGTGAGAGACTGGGGAGTTACCTCAAGCCCTATCTGCATAGAGGGACTGCCACTTCACAGTATCTCAGAACATAAATTAAGATGTTTCTGGCAGTAATAGGAAAGTTATGTCAAACTGCCTTAAGACAAGTTATTAGCTCATATAAGGAGTCAAGAGGTAAGGTGAGCTTCAAAGTGTGTTGATCCAACAGTTTAAAAATGCAATCAAAGGCTTGGGTTCTCTCTGTCTCTTTATCCTGCCCTCTGCCTGTGATCTTCATGTTGAAATGGATTCGTGTCTTGGTTGTATGATAGCCGCCTGCAGAAATTACTCCTTTGTCTTTTGTATCTAATTGATGTCTCAAGCTTCTTTCTTCAGAACGAAGTAGAGCATTCCTAGAAGTCTCAGGTAAAATCCTCTTCCTCTTATTGGTATGGCTGGATCACATGACTCTTCCCCCTCCCTTTTTTTTAAATTGAAATTTTAATTTTAATTCCAGTTAGTAACATTGAGTGTTATAATCACATGCTTACTTTTGAATTTTTTTTTTTTTTTTTAGCAAAAGGAACTGGATTACTGCTAGACCAAAATCAGGTTGAACCCAGAAGCTGAGATTAGAAATCAGTCTCCTAAGGTACTATGTGGAGAAGGGGTGAGTACCTGAAGATATTTGGAAATTTTTAAGGAGAGAATGAGGAGGATAGCTTCTCTCTAGGAAATAATATCAGCCAGGATTTAGTTAGGAAAACAAACCCCTCTAGAAATTTCAAGCAGAACAAGATTAACATAGGGAATTAAGCTGCAAAAATCATTTGAAGGGGTAGAAGAGAGAAAAACGAGGGGGTAAGATGGAATTAGTCAATGTTCAGAATTCCAGGAAGCTGCTCCTGCTCCTGTAGGAGAGCTCACCTGTCTAACCTTGAATTGCTCTGCGCTGGTGCTTCTGCCCCTGCAGACCCAGTGCCCTTGTTGCAAGGTCATGCTGCTTCTACAGCCAAAGCCTGGTGTGGCTCTGGCTTCCTTCTTCCCTTCAATCTTAAAAAAAGAAAAAGAAAAAGAAAAAAAAGATTACTTATTTATATACCATGCAATTTAACAATTTTAAGTTTGCGAGGTATATAATTCATTGCCTTTAGTGTATTCACAGAGTTGGGCATCCACCACCATAATCAATTTTAGAACATTTTCATTATTCCTGAAGAAAAGTTTTCTCCTCAGGCAACCCCCCCTCACCCCACTCCCAATCCCTCTAGTCATCCTCCCCTCCCTCCCCCATCCTTCCCTTACCCTACACATAAATTAATCTCCTTTTTGTCTCTGTAGATTTGCCTCTTCTGGACATTTTATATAGATTTTTATAGTGTGTGTTCTTTTGTGATTGGATTCTTTCACTTAGCATAACATTTTCAAGGCTCATTCATGTTGTATCAGGACTTCATTTGTTTTTATTGCTGAATATTCTTCCACAGTATGAATAGACCACATCTTATCTATCTATTCATCAATTAATGGACATTTGAGTTGTTTCTACTTTTTAGCTGTTAATTATGCTGCCATGAACATTCATGTACAAGTTTTTGATGAATGTATATATGTTGGGCAGAGACTTTGGAGTGGAATTGCTAAGTCAGGTGGTAAATCTAAGTTTCACCTTTTGAAGAACTGCTAACCTGTTTTCCAAAGTGGCTGCACTATTTTGTATCCCCACCAGCACCAACCCAATGAGGTTTCCATCATTTCTCTACATCCTTACCAGCACTTGTGATTATGGTTTTTGTTTTGTTTTTTTGATGATAAGCTTTCCTACTGAGTTGGAAGTGGTAGCCTATTGTGGTTTTCATTTACATTTCCCTGATGGTTAATGATGTTGAGCATCTTTTCTTATACTTACTGGCCATTTGTGTATCTTCTTGGAGAAATCTCTCTTCAGAGCCTTTGCCCATTTTCAATTGGATTATTTGTCTTTTTACTATTGAGCTGTAGCAGTTTTAAATATATTCTAGCTACAAGTCTCTTAATAGATACACGATTTTCAAATGTTTTCACTCAGATTGTGGATTGTTTTTTCACATTTTGATAATATTCATTGGTGCATAAGGGTTTTACATTTTGATGAAGTCTAATTTATCTGTTCTTTTTTTCTTTTGCCACTTGTGCTTTCGATGTCATATATAAAAATGTGGAATTTGAGATTATGATGATTTACCCCTATGTAGTCTTCTAAGAATTTTATAGCTTTAGTTCATAGCCTTAGGTCTAACATCCTTTTTGAGTTAATTTTGGCATATGGTTTGAGGTAGGGGCCCCACTTCATTTTCTTGCATGTGACTACCCAGCTGTCCCAGCATCTTATTTTAATCTTACGCAGATTCTTTCCACTGGCAGGTCCTGAACTGAAATCTTCCTACAAGAGGAGACAGGGAAATGTAGCCCCTGTGAGAAGGAGAACTTGGACAGGTGGGAACTAGCCCATAGTATGCAGCAAATAACTTAATATCAGCCTTTCTGAGGATTTGCTGTCTCTTTGGTGTCTAGACGGAAAAGCAGGCTACAAGTATCCTTTTATTCAAAGATCCTAAACCTGCCTAGAATCATTTTGACACCCTTATAACTTGAGAAATATAGAGAATATAGGGCTCAACTCACTTTATTCTATTTTTTCTCTTCTGTGTTCCTCTTTCTTCCCAGTCCACACAATTCTAAAATTGAGTCTAAGAGAAACCCAGCCGTATACTTTTCCAGATAGTTCTGTTTCATGTGCTTTTGTTCTGAAGAGCTATATTTTGTTTTTTAAAAGAATGAAAAAAATCTTAAAGGTACAAGAGATTATTTTAGATATGCTATTAGACCATAGAAAGCAGCATTTTGTCTGACAGATTGAGAATATGGTTTCACGAATGTGATGCAGAGCTCCAGAGACAGGGATGAGACTTTGGGGGAAGGGAGACAGATTCTTAAGGAGGAGATAAGTAATTATAGATAAGGAGCTAAAATTTATGGGTAAGTAGGACATTGATGCCTTTGCTAGAGATTTCCAGTTATGACCATACAGGTATTAGGAGCAACTTGGCAATGGTTTTACAACTGTATTCTGCAATAAACTGTAGTATACTAATATAGACTGAACTGTTTAAACATCTTGGAGACTTTAATTTATTCAGCTTAAGAGCTTAGTTGAAGGGAAAAAAATAATGGAAAGTAAGCTGTGGGATTGCTTTTCGTGAATTCTAAATTTAGCTTAAATATATTTCTAATCCTCGGTGCCAGGGATATTTTCTTGGAAATTCATTTGAATTGTATAATCTGATCACCTTTATTAATGCATGGATTCAGATGGGCATAAACATGCTTACTGTATTTTACTATGTCAATTTTTAGCCTAGGTAATCCTGTAAATGATTAGCTAATTATATTCCGTCTGATTATCAAGCTACTTAACTTAAATCCAGTATGATTATAAAAGGCGAGTAAATCTTCCATGCCAATAGAGGAGATTCTGCACATGGTTACATTTAAGAAGGCAAAGGAAACCACTATATAAGCAAAGCCTGTGCAAGATTAAATTCCCATTATCTGGATGACAGAAACTAGGAAAGAATAGAGTTTGAAGAGCAACACAAATTCACAGCCATCATTTTGAGTCCATCTTACCTTCAAAGACAAATATGATCGCTCCCTGAACTGATTGTCATAAAACTAGACAGGGAACATTCCATCACCTACTGTAGGAAATGACTCTCTCTAATTTTAATTAAATTAAAATTAGTTTTTAATTAATGTTCACATTATATCTGGGCATAAATGGAAAAATTCTAAGTGATGGAGAGAAAAGGGAAACAGTGTGTGAGGATTCAAGAGTATGATGTCGTTTCAGCTCTGGGAGAAATTCAAAAAATAGAAACTAGTATATTCAGAACGTCTTTCACATGCCCATCATACTATCTCATCTAGTGTTTCATGACAGGCCTAAGAGGAAGGCATAATTATCCCAAGATTTCTAGATGGGTACACTGGATCACAGATATATTAGAATCCAGTTTGTCTGATTCTAAATTCTGTGCTCTTGTGGTTGTTAAATTTTGACAGCACCCTTTCAGGTACAAAAGAAAGAAAGAAATACTATTATAATTGGCTTAGGAAAACCAAGTAATTTATCAGCTCACAAACTGTCACGTAGAGACCAGATCCTCCTCATTCAACATTGCCTGCTGCAGGTGAGGTTGCATTCAGGGATCAAGAGGAACTCTTTCTCTCTAGGTTTCATTTCTACCTTTCTCTGTACTGTGCTTGCTATCAGGCAGGCTCTCAGGAGCTTCGGCTTCAGGCTTTAAAGCTTTAATCCCATGGAAAAAGAGATCCCTTTTCTAAGCTGGGGTAAGAATTTCAGTATTGAATTCTACTATCCTTTTTTGGCCTAACTAATCTTAACCACACTGTGAACAACTTGAAAGGAACGTGAATGTACAGGGTTGGCTATATCAGGAAATGTGACTTGTAACTCTTAAGCCTTATGTATATAAGTTAAAGATGCAGATATAGGTGGCAGAATGACTCCACTATTTCTGAGATTTTTTTAAAATGTGGATCGTGAATATACCCAGGTAACTATAGCAGTTGGTGCTGATCATGAAGCTTCCTTAAGTCAACAAAAGCCTTTACTTCTCTGCTATTGAAAAGGTTTTATTCACACCATAAAGTCAAACATACAGCCTCATTCAAGTCAATATGAAAATATATTACATAGCATGTGGAAAAGTATGTATTTGAAGGGGAAGAAGACCAACGTTTATTAAATAACTGTTATGTACAAGACATAGGTACATCATACCTATTTTTTTTAAAGATTTATTTATTTTAGAGAGAGAGTGTGGGGAAAGGGCAGATGGACACAGAAAGAGAAACCCAAATAGACTCCATGCAGAGTGTGAGCTCCACATGGGGCTCGATCTCATGACCCCAAGGTCAGACCCAAGCTGAAATCCTGTCAGATGCCCAACTGACTGCACCCCCCAGGTGCCCCATGTTATATCCACTTTTATGTTAGACAAATGATTTGGTGGGCACTAGCCACATGTGGCTGCTTAAATTTAAAACTTAAAGTGACTAATTAAAATTAAATTAAAATTTAGTTCTTCAGTTGTAGGAGCTGTACTTTCACTGCTGAATATCCACATGACCGTGGCTTCCATGATGGACAGCATAGTCATAGAACATGTCTGTCATTGTAGAAAGTTCTGTTGGACAGCTCTGACTATCCACCTCAATTTTCCCCCTTTTGTCAGAATGGAATCTAACAATCTTAAGTCATATGAGATAAGACTATTAAGAAATAGTTGGTGTAGAATGTGTATCTTCTGTAAGAAAACCACTCTGAACTCAGAAAAGCCAGTGTCATGGGCCAAAAAAGAAGGGGGGGGAGGTATTAGATACTAGATATTAAATGACATGATGGAATTATTGTCAGATTTGTTTGGTGTAATCAAGATATTGTGGTCTTGTTAGACTATAGTCCGGCTCTTTGGAGATCTGTGCTGAAGCATTTAGGAAGAAAATTTTGACATTTTTCTTTCACTCTGGAATGACAGAATAAAAAACAGGGATAAAGCAACAATGACACAATGTAAACAATAGTTAAATCTATCTAATTGGTGCTGTTGTTTCTTTTTTTTTTTCTTTTTAAATTTATTTTTTTTTAATATATAATGTATTTTTATCCCCAGGGGTACAGGTCTGTGAATCGCCAGGTTTACACATTTCACAGCACTCATCATAGCACATACCCTCCCCAATGTCCATATCCCCACCACCCTCTCCCGTCCCGCCTCCCCACAGCAACCCTCAGTCTGTTTTTTGAGATTGAGTCTTTTATGGTTTGTCTCCCTCCCAATACCACCTTCTTTCATTTTTCTTTTCCTACCCCCCAACCCCCCCACATTGCAAACCACTTCCTCATATCAGGGAGATCATATGATAGTTGTCTTTCTCTGATTGACTTATTTCGCTAAGCATAATACCCTCTAGTTCCATCCATGTCGTCGCAAATGGCAAGATTTCATTTCTTTTGATGGCTGCATAGTATTCCATTGTGTATATATACCACATCTTCTTGATCCATTCATCTGTTGATGGACATCTAGGTTCTTTCTGTAGTTTGGCTATTGTGGACATTGCTGCTATAAACATTTGGGTACACGTGCCCCTTCGGAGCACCACATTTTTATCTTTAGGATATATACCCAGTAGTGCAATCGCTGGGTCATAGGGTAGCTCTATTTTCAGTTTTTTGAGGAACCTCCATGCTGTTTTCCAGAGTGGTTGCACCAGCTTGCATTCCCACCAACAGTGTAGGAGGGTTCTCCTCTCTCCGCATCCTCACCAACATCTGTCATTTCTTGACTTGTTAATTTTAGCCATTCTGACTGGTGTGAGGTGGTATCTCACTGGGGTTTTCATTTATATTTCTGTGATGCCAAGTGATGTTGAGCACTTTTTCATGTGTCTGTTGGCCATTTGGATGTCTTCTTTGGAGAAATGTCTGTTCATGTCCTCTGCCCATTTCTTGATTGGATTATTTGTTCTTTGGGTGTTGAGTTTGCTAAGCTCTTTATCGATTTTGGAAACTAGCCCTTTATCTGATATGTTGTTTGCAAATATCTTCTCCCATTCTGTCAGTTGTCTCTTGGTTCTGCTAACTGTTTCCTTTGCTGTGCAAAAGCTTTTGATCTTGATGAAATCCAAATAGTTCATTTTTGCCCTTGCTTCTGTTGTCTTTGGCGATGTTCCTAGGAAGAAGTTGCTGCGGTTGAGGTCAAAGAGGTTGCTGCCTGTATTCTCCTCAAGGATTTTGATGGATTCCTTTCTCACATTGAGGTCCTTCATCCATTTTGAGTCTATTTTCATGTGTGGTGTAAGGAAATAGTTCAATTTCATTTTTCTGCATGTGGCTGTCCAATTTTCCCAGCACCATTTGTTGAAGAGGCTGTCTTTTTTCCATTGGACATTCCTTCCAGCTTTGTCGAAGATTAGTTGACCATAGAGTTGAGGGTCTATTTCTGGGCTCTCTATTCTGTTCCATCGATTTATGTGTCTGTTTTTGTGCCAGTACCATACTGTCTTGATGATGACAGCTTTGTAATAGAGCTTGAAGTCCGGAATTGTGATGCCACTAACTTTGGCTTTCTTTTTCAATATTCCTTTGGCTATTTGAGGTCTTTTCTGGTTCCATATAAATTTTAGGATTATTTGTTCCATTTCTTTGAAAAAAATGGATGGTACTTTGATAGGAATTGCATTAAATGTGTAGATTGCTTTGGGTAGCATAGACATTTTCACAATATTTATTCTTCCAATCCAGGAGCATGGAACATTTTTCCATTTCTTTGTGTCTTCCTCCACTTCTTTCATGAGTACTTTATAGTTTTCTGAGTATAGATTCTTTGCCTCTTTGGTTAGGTTTGTTCCTAGGTATCTTATGGTTTTGGGTGCAATTGTAAATGGGACTGACTCCTTAATTTCTCTTTCTTCTGTCTTGTTGTTAGTGTAAAGAAATGCAACTGATTTCTGTGCATTGACTTTATATCCTGACACTTTACTGAATTCCTGTACAAGTTCTAGCAGTCTTGGAGTGGAGTCTTTTGGGTTTTCCACGTATAGAATCATATCATCTGCAAAGAGTGATAGTTTGACTTCTTCTTTGCCAATTTGGATGCATTAATTTCTTTTTGTTGTCTGATTGCTGAGGCTAGGACTTCTAGTACTATGTTGAACAGCAGTGGTGATAACGGACATCCTTGCTGTGTTCCTGACCTTAGTGGAAAAGCTTTCAGTTTTTCTCCATTGAGAATGATATTTGCAGTGGGTTTTTTATAGATGGCTTTGATAATATTGAGGTATGTTCCCTCTATCCCTACACTCTGAAGGGTTTTAATCAGGAAGGGATGTTGTACTTTGTCAAATGCTTTTTCAGCATCTATTGAGAGTATCATATGGTTCTTATTCTTTCTTTTATTAATGTATTATATCACATTGATTGATTTGTTGATGTTGAACCAACCTTGCACCCCAGGAATAAATCCCATTTGGTGATGGTGAATAATCCTTTTAATGTGCTGTTGGATCCTATTGGCCAGTATTTTGGTGAGAATTTTCGCATCTGTGTTCATCAAGGATATTGGTCTGTAATTCCCTTTTTTGATGGGATCCTTGTCTGGTTTTGGGATCAAGGTGATGCTGGCCTCATAAAATGAGTTTGGAAGTTTTCCTTCCATTTCTATTTTTTGGAACAGTTTCAGGAGAATAGGAATTAGTTCTTCTTTAAATGTTTGGTAGAATTCCCCTGGGAAGCCGTCTGGCCCTGGACTTTTGTTTGTTTGGAGATTTTTGATGACTGCTTCAATCTCCTTACTGGTTCTGGGTCTTTCAGGTTTTCTATTTCTTCCTGATTCAGTTGTGGTAGTTTATATGTCTCTAGGAATGCATCCATTTCTTCCAGATTGTCAAATTTGTTAGTGTAGAGTTGCTCATAGTATGATCTTATAACTGTATTTCTTTAGTGTTGGTTGTGATCTCTCCTCTTTCACTCATGATTTTATTTATTTGGGTCCTTTCTCTTTTCTTTTTGATAAGTCTGGCCAGGGGTTTGTCAATCTTATTAATTCTTTCAAAGAACTAGCTCCTAGTTTCCTTGATTTGTTCTATTGTTTTTTTTAGTTTTTATTTCATCTCTGATCTTTATGATTTCTCTTCTCCTGCTGGGTTTAGGCTTTCTTTGTTGTTCTTTCTCCAGCTCCTTTAAGTGTAGGGTTAGGTTGTGTATTTGAGACCTTTCTTGTTTCTTGAGAAAGGCTTGTACTGCTGTATATTTTCCTCTCAGGACTGCCTTTTTTGTGTCCCACAGATTTTGAACCATTGTGTTTCCATTATCATTTGTTTCTATGAATTTTTTCAATTCTTCTTTAATTTCCTGGTTGACCCATTCATTTTTTAGAAGGATGCTGTTTAGTCTCCATGTATTTGGGTTCTTTCCAAATTTCCTCTTGTGATTGAGTTCTAGCTTCAGAGCATTGTGGTCTGAAAATATGCAGGGAATGATCCCAATCTTTTGATACTAGTTGAGACCTGATTTATGTCCCAGGATGTGATCTATTCTGGAGAATGTTCCATGTGCGCTAGAGAAGAATGTGTATTCTGTTGCTTTGGGATGGAATGTTCTGAATACATCTGTGATGTCCATCTGGTCCAGTGTGTCATTTAAGGCCTTTATTTCCTTGTTGATCTTTTGCTTGGATGATCTGTCCATTTCAGTGAGGGGAGTGTTAAAGTCCCCTACTATTACTGTATTATTGTCGATGTATTTCTTTGATTATGTTATTAATTGGTTTATATAGTTGGCTACTCCCATGTTAGGGGCATAGATATTTAAAATTGTTAGGTCTTCTTGTTGGACAGACCCTTTGAGTATGATACAGTGTCCTTCCTCCTCTCTTATTATAATCTTTGACTTAAAATCTAATTGATCTGATATAAGGGTTGCCACTCCAGCTTTCTTCTGATGTCCATTAGCATGGTACATTGTTTTCTACCCCCTCACTTTAAATCTGGAGGTGTCTTCGGGTCTAAAATGAGTTTCTTGTAGGCAGCATATTGATGGGTTTTGTTTTTTTTATCCATTCTGATAACCTGTGTCTTTTGATTAGGGCATTTAGCCCATTAACATTCAGGGTAACTATTGAGAGATATGAATTTAGTGCCATTGTATTGCCTGTAAGGTGACTGTGACTGTATATTGTCTCTGTTTCTTTCTGATCTACTACTTTTAGAGTCTCTCTTTGCTTAAAGGACCCCTTTCAATATTTCCTGTAGAGCTGGTTTGGTGTTTGCAAATTCTTTCAGTTTTTGTTTGTCCTGGAAGCTTTTTATCTCTCCTTCTATTTTCATTTTTTTTTAAAGATTTTATTTATTTATTTGACAGAGAGAAATCACAAGTAGGCAGAGAGGCAGGCAGAGAGAGGAGGAAGCAGGCTCCCTGCTGAGCAGAAAGCCCGATGCGGGGCTCGAACCCAGGACCTGGGATCATGACCTGAGCCGAAGGCAGCAGCTTAACCCACTGAGCCACCCAGGCGCCCCTCTCTCCTTCTATTTTCAATGATAGCCTAGCTGGATATAGTATTCTTGGCTGCATGTTTTTCTCGTTTAGTACTCTGAATATATCATGCCAGTTCTTTCTGGCCTGCCAGGTCTCTGTGGATAGGTCTGCTGCCAGTCTAATGTTTTTACTCTTGTATGTTACAGACTTCTTTTCCCGGGCTGCTTTCAGGATTTTCTCTTTGTCGCTAAGACTTGTAAATTTTACTATCAGGTGATGATGTGTGGACCTATTTTTATTGATTTTGAGGGGCATTCTTAGCATCTTCTGGATTTTGATGTTTGTTTCCTTTGCCATATTAGGGAAATTCTCTACAATAATTCTTTCCAATATACCTTCTGCTCCCCTCTCTCTTTCTTCTTCTTCTGGAATCCCAGTTATTTTAATGTTGTATCATCTTAGGTGTCACTTATCTCTCAAATTCTCTCTATTTGTTTGTCTCTCTTTTGCTCAGTTTCTTTATTCTCTGTCATTTGGTCTTCTATGTCACTAATTCTTTCTTCTGCCTCATTTATCCTAGCAGTAAGAGTCCATTTTTTAAAAGATTTTATTTATTTATTTGACAGACAGAGATCACAAGTAGGCAGAGAGGCAGGCAGAGAGAGAGGGGGAAGCAGGCTCCCTGTGGAGTAGAGAACCCAATGTGGGGAGAGCTTCCATTTTTTATTGCACCTCATTAATAGCTTTTTTAAATTTCAACTTGGTTAGATTTTAGTTCTTTTATTTCTCCAGAAAGGGCTTTTATATCTCCCGAGAGGGTTTCTCTAATATCTTCCATGCCTTTTTCGAGCCTGGCTAGAACCTTGAGAATCGTCATTCTGAACTCTAGATCTGTCATATTACCAATGTCTGTATTGATTAGGTCCCTAGGCTTCGGTACTGCCTCTTGTTCTTTTTCTTGTGGTGAGTTTTTCCACCTTGTCGTTTTGTCCAGATAAGATTTGCTTTCTCCTCCTCTGGAATTCCGCTGTTCTCCTTGGTGAGTGAAGTTGGTCTTGGCTGGGTTTCTTGTTGATCTTCTGGGGGAGGGGCCTGTTGTAGTGATTCTCAAGTGTCTTTGCCCCAGGTGGAATTGCATCGCCTTTACCAGGGGCCAGGCTAAGTAATCCGCTCGGGTTTGGTTTCGGAGCTCTTGTTCCCTGAGTGCTTTCCATAGAGTTCCAGAGGACAGGAATGAAGATGGCGGCCTCCCAATCTCTGGCCCGGAGGAGCCAAGAGCTTGGGGTCCCTCTCCTCAGTGTGCCCTCAGAGAAAAGTGCCCAACCGCCCCCGTCTCCCTGGCCTCTGGTTGTGCTTGGAGGAAAGCACTCAATAGGTCACACTTGGAGAAAAGCGCCCGGTCGCTTCCATCTCTGTGGCCTCTGGCCACGCTCCGATCTCACCCAGCCTGTGACCAGTTCAAGGTAACCCCGAGCTGAGAGCTCACTCCTCGACTTTGTCACTGTAGCCGGCTTCCCCGCTCTAATGCCTGTGAGCTCTGTGACACTCAGACACCCCCGGTCCTTCTGTGACCTCGCGGGATGTGGGGTTATGCTGACCTGTGTGGGCTTCCCCCCAGTTTAGCCTCTGGAGCAATGTCCCTCCGTGGAGCAGACTTTTAAAAGTTCTGATTTTGTGCTCCGTTGCTCCACTGCTTGCCGGGAGCCGGCCCCTCCCCCCTGCAGTCTATCTTCCCGTCACTTTGGATTCACTTCTCCACAGGTCCTACCTTTCAGAAAGTGATCAATTTTCTGTTTCTAGAATTGTTGCTCTTCTGTTCGATTTCCCGTTGGATTTGTAGGTGTTCGCAATGGTTAGATAAGCTATCTAGCTGATCTCCTGCTACCTGATGTTTCTCAGCCTGCTACTTCTCCGCCATCTTGACTCCTCCCCAGTGTTGTTGTTTCTAATTTGAAACAGAATGAAAATAGTTTTGAAAAACCAAACTTTCTTTTAACAGTTTTGGCCTTTGATGTCACACTCAGAAAATGTTTTCTTAAACTAGACTTTTAAAAATAGTTACTGAGGCAATCTTCTAGAATTTTAATGGATCATTTCTTTAAAAGCCTAAATCTTTTATCTGTTTGTAATTTGTTTTGGTGTAATGGGCACATTAAAGATTACTTTTATTTTTACGTAGTTAAATGGTAGTGAATATTTGCTTCCCTTTTAAATTCATTCACAATTTTTTTTCTAGAAAGAGCCCCTGATTTTTCATATAGAGTGTCACCCCTCCCCCCACCTTTCACTTTCTGCTCGTATGTTTTGGGTAATGCAGAAATAGAACATTAAAAGCCTGGTATTCTTTAATTTACTCTCGGCTAAAAAGCCCTTGGGGCAGAAACCGTAGTCCTTTTGGTAGTATCATAGGCAGTTTAAAGCATGGGAGCCTGTTAAAACATGAGCAGAGAACCCTTTGCTAGCCACTACATCCTACTTAATAGATCAGAAAAAAGTTTAGAGAATATTAACATATCTGTTACCAAAAGCAAAAGTGAATGTTGTATGTTGTTCAATGTCTTATATAAAAAGTGGAGTTTCTAGATTTATTTCCTCAGGAGGACGTTTCACTCATGGCTCAAGGAAGAACATAAAACGCTGTATTAAGAGGTCTTTGTACAAGGACTCAGGTGCTCACCGCCCTATTACAGGGGCTGAAGAAGCCTAGGCATTGGGCCACCACTAACTTTTTGGTGCATGACCATGGAAGATCAGAGACCCTCTGTTTGCCAGAGTCATGAACATGCAGGAACCTCCTGTACATCTCCTGGTACTTCATAGATCCCAGATGGAGGGAATGGGAAGGGAAACAGAAGCTGCTTCAGAAACTGACATTGGAAAGGCCCATGCTATGCCTTCTACTGCTCCAGAGAAAGAGGAAAAATGACTTGGGCCGCCCTGCAGTCTTTCAGGATTATGTGAGTTTATCTGTGAAGATGGAGCCTAAAAATGCATTCAGAATGCTGGCGAAGGTGTCAGAGAAACCTCAGGCTTTCAGCTTCTGCAATGTAAGGGAGATAGAAAAGTTTTCAAAGGTGGCAGTAGGGCCATGGGGAATGGGTCCTGGGTGTCACCAGACAAATAACACAGAAGAGATGAGGAGCTTTCCCATTAGAATGAAATGTTTATTTTAAAAATTTAAAGGATCGTTGATTTGAAAGTTTGAGAGTAGGGTATATTTGTTAGAGTATCTGGTGAAGGAAACAATTTGAAATTGTAACATATGTTTATCATAGAGGAATGGTTTCACTTACCAATGCTAAGAATTAACTTCTTATGATAACATGTTGCCTAGCAGAGCTCCTCCCTCAGTGTGTTTCCCACTGCTCTAAGGGTGACTAAGCAGGCTGGGTCACCGCAGGACCCTTGCAAAAGGCTTTGACCCTTTGTTGATCCCAATATGGCATATAAATGTAACTATCTTCTTAATGTATCATGAAAAAAAGCTATAAAGTGCTGCATTTTAGTGAAAGGGTCTTCTCTTGATTTAATGTGAATGTTGTTCCTGAATGTGAAAGCTCTGAAGTGAATTAGTGTACAACAAGTATCAGGAAAGACTCTTTGGGGGCACTTCCTTGTGTGAATACATCATGGCCATGTAAAGCTGCAAATCTCAGGATTTAATATTAATATTCCAGAGAGTTATGTTAGATAAATAACAGAGGAGGCTGATAAAAATTCCCTGGGTTTTCAGAAAAGTTAAAGGCTTTGATTAATTAATTCTTTATCTTCATCTCCTCATCCTTTTCTTTTCTTGCAAGAGTGAGATAGTTATAATCTGAGAGATAAGACAGAATCTACTGAGAGCTGTATTTGTGCAACTCTGTGGTTTGGGCAAATGTGTTAAATGAATGAAAGGAATTCATGTTGAGGAGTCTCTGCTCTTAAAATAATTTTCTACTTAAAAAAGATAACTTCCAAGTGGAAAATAAAAATGCCCTACTGATTTACAAAACTTATGTTTAAAATGTAGTCACTATTTTTGAGACATTAGTATGCACAAGGACATCTCTTGGTGCTTGAGATATATCAGTAAACAAAATAGATATCCCTGCCCTCAAAAAGCTTATATTCTAATGGGGAAAAGACAGATAGCAAACTATAAACATAGTGAGTAAGTAGATTATATAGGATATTAGAAAGAATAGAAAAATGTGGAGTCTTTTTGTTGTTGTTTTTAAGATTTTATTGCCTATTTATTTATTTATTTTATTTATTTATTATTTTATTACCTATTTATTACCTATTTGACAGAAAGAGCACAAGCAGGGGAAGTGGGGGAGGAGCAGGGAGAGGGAGAAGTAGGCTTTCCACTGAGCAGGGAGCCTGATGTGGGGCTTGATCCTAGGACCCTAGATCATGACCCAAGCCAAAGGCAGATGCTTAACCTACTGAGCCACCCAGGTGCCTGAGAATGTGGAACATTTTAAAGGGGGATTAGGTATGTTGCGGGGGCAGGGATGAGTTGAAATATTTGATTGGAGAAAGCACTATTTGAGTTAGAAATGAAAGAGATGAAACAACAAGCCACACCTGTCAGTGAGAGGGAGCAGCAGGGGACCTAAGGGGGAATGATCCTTGGTGTTTTGAAGAAAAGAAAGGAGATCAGTATGGAATGGAGTGAGCAAGAGGACAGCAGACTACACAAAGAATTCTTGTAACTTAAGAAGAACAACCAATTTTTGGTTGGGTGAAGAACTTTAATAGACATTTCTCCAAAGAAGATGCAGATTACCATCAGCACATGCAGAGATACCCAATGTCAAAAAATGCAAATCAAAACCACAATGACAAACCGCCTCACATAGCTACTATCAAAAAATGGGTGGGGCAGGAATAACAGGTGTCAGCAGGATGTGGAGATATTGGAACCCTTATGGACCATAGGTAGGAATGTAAAATTGTGCAGTCACATGGAAAACAATATTGCTGTTCTTAGAAAAAGTAAAAATAGAACTACCATATAATGCAGCAATTCCACCTTTGGGTATTTATCCTGAAAAATTGAAAGCAGAGTCTCTAAAAAATATGTGTAAACCTATGCTCATGGTAGTGTTATTTAAAAGAGCTGAAAGATTTCATCCAAATATTTCATCCACAGATGAATGGTTATCAGGTATGGATATACATACAGTGTAATACCATTCAGCCTTAAAAAGGAAGGACATCCTGACACATCCCACAATATGGATGAACCTTGAGGATATTATGCTAAGTGAAATACACCAATCCCCAAAAAACAAGTACTGTATAATTCCACTTGTGTATCGAGAATGGTTACTTTCATAGAGAGAAGATAGAATGGTATTTGCCAGAGGCTAAGAGAAAGGGAAATGGGGGAGTTAATATTTAATGGGTACAGAGTCTCTCTTTTGCAAGATGAAGAGTTCTCATGATGGATGGTGGCTAAAATAGCCAGGGTCGCCTAAGTGGCTCCATTGATTAAGCCTTAGACAATCAGGTCATGATCTCAGAGTTGTGAGATGGAGCCCTGTGTGGAGCCCCACTAGCACTGGGTGTGGAGCCGGCTTAAGATCCTCTCTCTCTCTGCCCTTCACCCCTACCCCCAACTCACACACATGTTCTCCCTAAAATAACTAACTAATTAATTAATAGCCAGGAACTCTTAGTGAGAGAGAGGCACTGTCTCTTTCTCTAGTGAGGCACTGTTCCCCACTGGGTGAGTCCCACCAAGATACAAAAACAGTAATACCTCCCACTTTAGAAAACCTTTCTTTGATCCTACATGACTATGGTCTCATTTTTCTGTTGTGGTTTAGAAGACAGTTTGGAAAAGTTGTCAATACTCTGTGTCACATGCCTCTTTCTAGCCTATCTTCATTTGTCTCCAAATAGACTTTCAATCCACTACTCCACTGTAGAAGGGCACTCCTGACATAATTATCTGTAAAATCTACCAGCCTAGCAGCACTCATTATGTAATACATGCATGTGGAATTGATCTGAGGCAGGAGGGTTTAATTGAATCACATCTAGTCCCCCTGGCCTGGTTAATCAGTATGGAATAATCTGATAAATTTTCTTACTTTTACTATTTCTATAATTTTCAGGATAAAAAATAAGAATAACTTAAGAATATCTACTTTTAATTTCATAATGGAAATTGGCTAAAAAGTTTTTTATATAGATTATTATATAGTATTAAAATAATACATACATTTTCTTTCAGATATTGTTATTATAACTGAACAAATGATTATTTGTTTTAACATGAAAATATATAACTTTTTCTCATAAATCTTCTTCTCTTGTGTTAAGCATAAGATAGTTATTTCATGAACCAGGAGGAGAGTTGATGTCAATCTCAATATATTATATTGATTTAAATTTTTAATGGTTCCTAGTAATTCTGCATTATGAATCAGATATGCCCACTGTGGGCCAATATTGCTTTGTGTTTCCATTCATTGGAAGCCAAATTCCATGCATGGTGAAGAGAGACTCTCCTAGTGATGGTGATTCAGTTTTCATTAAGTGATGACTCACCACAGTCCAATTTTTGCCTAGATTTTGTTCACTTGTCTTGGTTTCATGAGAGCATTTCTCCACTGGTCTTTATCAAGCTACATGCACATGACCACTTAACCATATTTCTAAGCTGGATATCTTCCTTTAGTATATGTCCGTTATCTCAGCTACACCCCCTTTCTGTGTTGGATGAACATTCACCTTAACAGGGCTACTGCATACAGATGTTCATTGTGTACTCTGCACAAAGACTCCTGCAGAGTGGTCCAGTGGAGCTAAAAGTCAAGCATGCTCTGCTCCCAAACCCTGACAGTGGCCTGGAATCACTGGAGAAGGGGAAGACTCATTTTGTTGACTAGAGGTGTGCATTTTCCTCAGTTGTACAAAACATCAAGAGGCTATTAGTAATCCAGCTTATGAGACTTGATTTTAGGAAGAGGCTTCCTTTCAGGATAGAAACACAAAGGACAACCACTTGCTTCTTCAGACACTTTGCAACTGGACCTTGGACATGTGACTTAGGCTAGGCCAATGAGGGGCATGTGCCCTAGACTTTGATTTGGAAACTGGGACAGTAGAGATTTCTTGTTGCGAGTAGGAGAGGCAGCAACATCCCATTTCGTGGAGTGGTAGTTGCCTCATCAGGGTCCAGGGCTGGAGCTGTTCGTGATGAGACCTCCAGCATCTGGGCTCTTCCTGAGGCCTTGCTGGGACTCCAGATCCACAGGCTTCTGCCGTTAGGTCTCACAGATTCCCATCTGTTTTGGATCCCCTTAATGGCCTCCCCCCAGTTTTGTTTTATTAGGTTAGTCAGAGTTGACTTTTATTGCTTGAGGACAAGAATCTTGTCTGACACAGCAAGCATTCATATTGCAAATAAAAGGAGATCACAACACAGGAAATGGCAAGGGGGCAGGTCAGAAAATACTCCTATCATTGCTACAGTCCCTTCTGGTCATCTTCTCTAACATTCCTTTTGCATACAGAGATGAGAGTACTCATTATGCAGATTGCACAGATTTATTTATTCAGAATTAGGTGTATTTATTGTGCCAAATGTTATAATTTCAAAAAGCAGTGTCAGAAGGATACCCATGTCTTCTAACATTTTCTGATTTTGGTGTGTGAAAGGTGAAGCAGATTTCCTGTTGAACTGCTTCCAAGCGCAATACCATCCCACGTGAAGTCTACTTTTATGAGAATATCCCAGAGAGGCATATTGTTGTTTCAAGAGCTTCTGAAAACATAGTATTACACCAGGAAATAGACCAGCAGTGCTTTCAGAAGCAGTCCAAATACATCCAAGAGTCATAAAAGTAATTTCACATTTAAATAAAATGAAATTGATTTTTGGTCCTCAAGGTGTGTCTGAGAAATGGAAACATCCACATAGGAGTTGGTTAAAATGTAGGCCTTGCCCAAAATATTGAATCAGAATCATATGTTCATAAAATATCTAGCTGATTAATATGCACATTAAAGTTTGAGAAGCACGGAGTGCCTGGGTGGCTCAGTTGGTTAAGCATCTGCCTTCGGCTCAGGTCATGATCCCAGGGTCCTGGGATTGAATCCCACATCGGGGATCCTTGCTCAGCAGGACCTGCTTCTCCCTCTCCATCTGCCTGCTGCTCTCCCTGCTTATGTATTCTCTCTGTCTGACAAATAAATAAATAAAATCTTTAAAAACAAAAAGTTTGAGAAGCACTAGAATAGAGAATGTCAGAGGACCTTACATACAGTGAGTCAGTGTTGTTTCGTGAAACTTATTCCAAGTATATATAAAATATGAATTTAGTCATCATGAAAAATATGTTTCTTACTGTGGGTCACCGTATGAAAAAATTGGAGAGAGAAATGTCAGCAAGATGGCCAATATGACCCTCCTCATTATGTGCCCACCATCAACAAAAATTTGGCATCAATCCATGGGAAGAAATTACTGTGGGAGCTGTAGGGTCCAGCACCATATCACGAAGGACCAGTGAAGAGTCTTACCCACCTGTGCACAAGGTAATAGGCAGACCTTGGCCCTGAATGTGGCCCTGAATGTGACCCATGAACTTGTATTAGCCCCACACAGCCATCGTCCAGGTGACTGACTTAGACAGTCACCCACAGATGAGAGAGTTCTTGGGAAGTCCAGAAGAGTCCATTGGAGAAGTTCCAGCCTACTGTTATAGAGACATAGAGAAAAAAAAATATATATATCTATGTACATATATATATACTATCCATTAGCAGTGACTACATATTTTTCTCAAGTGCATGTGGATCATATGATAGGTCATAAAGCAAGTCTTGGCAAATTTAAGATTGAAATCATAGCAAATATCTTTTGCTATCACAGTGGTTTGAAACTAGAAATCAGTAACAAGAGGAAAACTAGAAAATTCACGTGTGTGGAAATCAAACAACACACTCCTGAACAACAAATGGGTCAAAGAAAAAATAAAAAGGGAAATTAAAAAAACTTGAAATGCAAAAATGGAAACACATCATACTAAATTTTATGGGAAGCAGTAAAAGCAGTTCTAAAGGGAAATTTATAGTGATAGATGCTTACTTACATTAAGAAAAAAGAAAATTTTTAATCTAACTTTTCATCTCAAGGAACTGGAAAAAGGAACAAACTGAGCCCAAAGTTAATGGAAGAAAGGAAATGACAAATATCAGAGCAGAAATAAATAAAATAGAGATCAGAAAACAATAGAAAAGATCAGTGACGCTAGGAGTTAGCTTTTCAAAAAGATAAAATTGACAAGCTTTTAGTTAGCATATTATGGGAAAAAAAGAGAGAAGACTTAAATAAAATTAGAAATAAAAGATATTACAATTGATACCACAGAAATACAGAGGATTGTAAGAGGGTACTATGAACAATTATATGCCAACAATTGGGATGACCCAGAAAAAATGGATAAATTCCTAAAATGTACACCCTACCTAGATTGAATCATGAAGAAATAACACCAAACATGCCAGTACTCTGAGAGGAGAAAGATTTAGTGATCAAAACTTCCCTAAGAAAACCCAGGACTATCTGGTGAGTTCTAAACATTTAAGCAAAACATTTCAAGAATTAATTCTAATCCTTCTCAAATTCTTCCAAAAAAATTGAAGAGGGTGAACACTCTCAAACTCCTTTTACAAGATCAGCATTATCCTGATACCAAAGCTAGATAAGGACAAGAATTCTATGGATCAATATCCCTGATGAATATAAATGCAAACATTCCCAATAAAATATTATGAAACCAAGTTCAGCAGCACATTAAAGGGACCATACACCATGAGCAAGGGGGATTTATCACTGGGATACAAGGATGTTACAACGTATGCAATTAATAAATGTGATCTCTCACATTAGTAGAATGAAGATAAAAATCATTTGATAATCTCAGTAGATTCACAAAAGGCATTTGACCATATGCAACATCCTTTAATGATAAAAATTCTCAACAAGTTTAGTGTAGAAGGAATGTACCTCAACCTGAAGACCATATATCACAAGCCCACAGCTAAAATCATACTCAAAGGTGAAAGGTTCAAAGTTTTTCCTCCAAGATCAGGAATAAGAAAAACGTGCTTACTCTTACCACTCCTATTAAACAGAACACTGGAAGTTCTTGTTAGAGTAGTTATGCAAGACAAAGAAATAAAAGACTTCCAGTCACAAAGTAATAAAATCATGTAATAAAGTTTGCAGATTAAATAACCTTATATTGAAAGTCCTTAAGACTCCACCAGAAAACTTAGAATTAATTAACAAATTCAGTAAAGATACAGGATACAAAATCAACATATAAAAATCAGTTGTGTCTCTATACACTAATGATGAAATAGCTGGAAATGAAATGAAAAAACAATTGCCTTTAGAACAACATTAAAAACAATAAAATACTTAAGAAAAAATTTAACCAAAGAGGTGAAAGATCAGTTCACTAAAAACTAAAGCTGTGATGAAGGAAATTGAAGAAGATACAAGTAAATGTATGTTTGTGGATTGGAAGAATTAATATTGTTTAACTGTCCATACCACCCAAACTGTCTAGACTCAGTGCAATCCACACCAAAATTTCTATGGAATTTTTCAAAGAAATAGAAAAAAAATCCTAAAATTTGTATGGAACTATAAAAGACCATAAATAGTCAAAGCATTTTGAGAAAGAACTGAAGGCATCACACTTACTGATTTTTTTCAATCTATATTATGAAGTCATCAAAACAGTATAGTATTGGAATAAAAAGACACATAAACCAGTGGAACAGAAGAGACCAGAAATAAATCCATGAATATTTGGTTAACTTACATTTGACAAAGGAGCCAAGAAGTACTAAAAGGGGGGAAAGCACAGTCTGTTCAATAAATTGTGTTGGGAAACTGGATAATCACACACAAGTGAATGAAATTGGACCCCCATTACAGACTACTCACAAAAATTAACTCAAAATGGATTAAAGGCTTGAACATAAGATCCAAAACCATAAAACTCCTAAAATAAAACATAGGGAAAAGACTCCTTGACATTAGTCTTGGCAATGATTTTTCTGATATGACACCAAAGTCATGAGCAACAAAAATGAAAATAAGTGGGACTACATCAAACTAAAAATCTGCACAGCGAAAGGAACAGTCAACAAAATGAAAAGGCAACCCACAGAATGTGAGAAAATATTTGCAAACTTATATCTCATGAAGAGTTAATGTCCAATATACATAAGGAACTTACACAGCTCACAAGCAAGCAAAAAAAAAAAAAAAAAAAAAAAAACAAAAACCAAATAATCTCGTTAAGAATGAGGAGAGGACCTGAATAGACTTTTTTCTGAAAAAGACATACAAATGGCCAACAGGTATGAAAAGGTGCTCAACATCACTTAACATCAGGGAAATACAAATGCATTTCAAAACCACAATGAGCTACCATTTCACACCTGTCAGAATGGCTTTTATTATAAAGTTAAGACATTACACATGTTGGTGAGGATGTGGACGAGGGGCAGGTACACTATTCGTTGGACAGTAAATTGGTTTAGTCATTATGCAAATAGTAAGGAGTTCCCTCAAAAGATTAAAAGTAGAGCTAGTGTATGATTGATCAAACACTTCTGGGTATACATCCAGATGAAGTGATATTGGGACCCTGTTCTCTACACCCCCACATTCATTGTAGCTTTAGTCACAGTAACCAAGATATGGAACCAGCTTCAATGTCTTTTGAGAAATGAATGGATAAAGAATATGTGGTATATATATAAAATGGAATATTATTTAGCCACTAAGAAGGAGATCCTGGCAATTGCCACAACATGGATGGACCTAGAGGGTGTTAATGCTAAGGAATTAAGTCAGAGAAAGACAAATACTGTATGATATCATTTAGATGTGGATTCTAATTAAGGTGAACTCATACAAACAGACAGTAGAATGGTGGTTGCCAAGGGCTAGGAGGTAAGGGAAGTGGAGATATGTGGTAAAAGGAAACAAACTTCCAGTTATAATATGAATAAGTTCTGGGGAACTAATGTACAGCATGGTGAGTATAAGTAACAATACTGTATTATATATTTGAAGGTTGCTGAAAGCAAATCTTAAATGTTCTCACCACAAAAAAGAAATGGTAATTATGTGACATGATGGATGTGTTAAATAACCCTACTATGGTAATCATTTCACAATGTAAAAGTGTATCAAATGATCAGGTTCTGTACCTTAAATTTGGACAGTGTTATAGGTTTTATAGCTCAATAAAGCTGAAAAGTAATTTTTAGAGATAATAGGCAAAGTTTTAAAAAAAATGAAAACAAAAAAATTGAAAAACACTAAGCTAAGGGAACTATGAAGGTGGAATTTTAATCCCATTGTTCCCATCTCCCTAAGTATACCAAGATCCTTCACATCTGTGGAGACATCTTACATAAGGGGAGAGAGAAAAGTGCCCCTAACTTCTAATTCATGGTCAAGGGCTGCAGATACAGTTTTCCTGTTTATTGTCCTGTCTTGTCCCTTCTTCCCACCAATATCTTAAAAAGAGAGTAATTTTTTAAAAAAAGATTTATTTTTTAAATTTTTTAAAAGATTTTATTTCAGAGAGAGAGAGAGAGATCACAAGCAGGCAGAGAGGCAGGCAGAGAGAGAGAGGGGGAAGCAGGTTCCCCACTGAGCAGAGAGCCTGATTTGGGGCTCGATCCCAGGACTCTGAGATCATGACCCAAGCCGAACGAGGGCAGAGGCTTAACCCACTGAGCCACCCAGGCACCCCCATTTTATTTTATTTTTAAAGATTGTATTTATTTATTTTAAGAGAGACAGAGTGGGTGGATGGAGGAAAGAGGGAGAGGGACAAGCAGACTCTTTGCTGAGCCCAGAGCCCAACACAAGGCTGGATCCCATGACCCCAAGACCATGACCTGAACCAATATTAGGTTTGATACTCAACTGACTGAGCCACCCAGGCAACCCTTATTTATTCATTTTAGAGAGAGAGAGACAGAGCACATGTGAGTGGGAAGAGGGACAGAGGGAGAGGAAGAGAGAGAATCCCAAGCAGACTCCCTGCTTAGGATGGAGCCCAAAACAGGGCTCGATCCCACAACCCTGAGAACATGACTTGAGCCAAAATCAAGAGTCAGCCACTTAGCCAATTGAACCAACCAGGCACCCCAGGAGAGTAATCTTTTTAAAAAGATAAACAGGGGTCATCCTCCATAAAGAAGTGTAAAGAAAATCTAGGTCAACAGGAAGAGACTGAAGAGAGGGAGTCTGAGGGAACTCTCATCAGACCGGAACTCCACCTTGCTGTTTCTCCTCATCCTTTGGCTGAGACTTAGGATTAAAGGTACAATCTATTTCCATCTGGCTTGTATTTGTACTGGGGAGAGGGGAATGAAGCTGTATATACCCAAGATCTAAGACTCCTGAGCAAAGACTTGAAATCAACCCTACGAAGTCCGTTGGGGAGAAAGTAAGTAAACATAGCACACTGGCAAGAGTAGGAGAGCTGCAGTGGGCTATCAGGAGACTAGAAGAGGTAAATGTAGTTTAAAGGCAAGTGAAACAGTAGAGAGAGCATGGTGTTTGAAATCAGACCTGCTTTTGCCGTTTACTAGCTAGGTGAGCATGAATAAGTTAACTGATTTTTCTGAGTCTTCATTATCTGTAGAACAGCAATAATGATACATACTTCCTGTTGTTAGGATTGGGTGAAGTAAAAAATGTGTTGTGCTGTATTTATATATTAATGCTCTGTAATGTGCCCTCTTCTTCTTTTTCTTCTTTTTTAATGGGAAGGAAATAAATTCTATGACCTCTATTCTATTGCTGTAACTGAGAAAGCTTTTAAATCATAGATTTAAAGACATGACTGAGAGCACTACAGAGCGGAAGTCATGAGTATAAGAAGCTAATCTTGTCTGCTAAGAGGTAGAACTACTAGGCTGACTTGATTTCCTTTATGGGAAGTATTACCAGACAAATAAATTAAAGGAATGAGAATACATCCGCAATTATAAGGTAATTAAAAAAATCATATGAAGTCCTTGTGTATCTGATGAAGAAAGGGTCTGGATATAATAGAGTTGTAGTGTTTATAAGTGGTTGAATGACATACTACAAGATGAGAATAAATATAAACAGAGAATAGCATCTCTGTTAGAGTATGTCTTTGAATTTTACCTTCTTTCATATGTTTAATAGGTATTTGCTAAAGAGTATTGTGGATTGTTGATCAAATTTCAAATTTCATGATTTTGAGCTGGCTAGCTAACAGTCTAGGACAATAATTAATCCCACCAAGATCTCGAATTCTAAAGATTGACAGCATATAGAAAAATGGAATTTCAAAGGACAAAATGAATAGTCCCGTAAAATTACTATGAAAGTCCCAACTAATTGTATAAATAATATTTTTAAAAGTTAGGCTAAATAGCAAATAGGAATCATATTGGAATTTTAGTAGATTATAAATTCTACGTTAACAGAATAGTATAGTTACCACCACCAGCACCAACAAAAGCCCATAAAACCTTCTGTTAATAATGCTATAGAATTCAGAACAAACGTCAGTATAAGTCTTGCTATAATCCAGGTTGTTCAAGGCTTGGTCTGAAATGCTTTGTGTGTTCATTCTGGATAGTGCACATGTATCATTCGAAGGTCTTTGGATGAAAGCAGCAAAAACCAATTCTATCCAACTCAAGCAAAATAAGTAAAAACATAGAAAAACACAGAAAACATATGGAAGATTTTTTTTTTTCTAAGAATAGCTCCTTAAAGTAAAGGAAAAGAACTTTCTTTTCTGGCTATAAAGGACTAGCCTGGCTGGACTTAGGCTCTACCTTTAAACAAATAAAAATTAGACACAATACAAAAAAACAACAAAACAAAAAGCAAAAAAACAACCTCCTTTCAGACATTGGGCCAGAGGACTGTGATCCCTGAGAAATGGTAAGCAAATGCAACGAACCCCAGAATCATTCTGGCTTTCTGACGAGCTGCTTCCTGGTCTACAGTGCAGGGAGCACAAGAGAGTGGAATTCAGGGAGGTTGACATGGCTGGATTTTGGAGGGCAGTGCACCAAAGAGGAAAGATTTATACAAAGAAAGACTTACAGAAATTTGCATAGGGTCCTTCTATTGCTGAATAATAAGCCATGATGAATGGGCTAAAACTGTGTAAGAGTTGGTACATACCAATCAGGAAACTGAAAGCGGAACAATTCCCAGAGCCCTTGCCAGACTGATAAGCGGAGTGGAGAGAGAATAGTCTTCAGTGAACATCCAAAAGGAGACTCCAAAAGGTCATACCTTATTACAGTGCATCAGTCTGAGTCGGATCAGAAGATAGAAGCCACACTGTCAGTTAAACAGGGGCATTTTAATATGGAGGCTTATTGACTCTGATGAAAAGCGACTGATGATATGACAATTCTGCATGTTACTCTAGGGCCAGGAAAGCGCTTAAGGAAGGATAAAATTGGAAAGGCTTTAGACTTCATTGGAGAAGGTATAGTTCAGTATATACTGGATAGCAAAGAAGTTTGCTGGTTTGCCTAGGCTAGAGCTGCTCTGAAGTCTCTTAGCCATCAGGAAGCAACCCTCTGGAGAGCAGGCAAAACCCTGGTGACTAGTAACAGGTAGTGTGAGCATCCAGAGAGAGGAAGAGCGCTGGAATAGCACCAAGGAATGCTCTGGACCACAGATGAGCCACAGAGGGTCCTGGAGAGGGAGCAGAGTCTCAGTAGACACCCTCTAGTTCACAGGCAAGCTGGGTGGGGAGGTGTAGAGTATACAGGGACTCAACAGGAAACTTCCAGGCTGCAGACAAGCTGTGGCCGAGATAGTAAAGAGGGAACTGGAATGCCAGTGTGGGCAGGAGGCTTTGGAGTGATTATTTGTGCCAAAGACCTTCAGGGCACTAGTTTCTTGGTTGAGAGGATTGGAAAATACTTAGATTAATTTAAAAACATTGATGAACCTCCTGCTAGACAGAGTGATCATGAGAAAATAATAATACAGATCAATATTCCACCATTAGTCATTAGGGATATATAAATTAAAACCGTAATGAAATACCACTGTATAGCCAGGAGAATGCTAAAATAAAAAGACTGACGGTACCAACTGTTGATGAAAAACAACTGTCATACATTGCTGGTATGAATGTAAGGTGATACATTTACTTTGGATAACTGTTGTGTCATTATATACTTTCTGTATAAACCAGTAATTCCACTGCTGTGAAATAATGAAAAGGACATATGTCCACAAAAGGACTTGTACAGCAGTATTCCTAGCAGCTTTATTCATAATGAGTGTAAACTCGAAATAACCCAAATGTCCATCAACATTTGGTGAATGGGCAAACAAATTGTGGTCTACCCATACAATGGAATGATGCTCAGCGATAAAAAGAAACAATCTGCTGATTTAATCAAGATTAGTGACTCTCAGAAACATTATGCTCAGTGAAGGAAGCCAGACACAAAGAAATACATATTATGTGATTCCATTCTAGAAACTCTAGAAAAGACAAAATTAATCTGTAGTTACAGAAAGCAGCTCAGGGGACAGGGATGATGTGGTGTGTGGGAAACTGACTTCCAAAAAGGCACAAAGGAGCTTTTTGGCATAATGGAGTCATTCATTATCTTGACTGTGGCTCCATGCATGTACATATTACTCAAAACTCATCAAGCCATACACTTAATATGAGCACAACACATTGAATGTAAATCATGTCTCAATATAGTTGATTTAAAAAAAAAAAGAGGCAGTAGAGCAACCAGGTTTCCTAAAACATAAAGCAGGGTAGCTTTGGGGATTAAGTGACTTGAGCTAATGGCCAATCTTTAGAACCCTGTCATCTGGTCCATCAGTTCTAGATTTATTGGTCCTTGAGCCGTTCTGATCAAAGTTCACATTCCTGCAGAGAAGGTCTAAAGGGACCAGCTTAGGTCAGGTGCTGGCTCTTGAACCTGGAAAAGATGGACCTTTCCAACAGACCTTCTCATCCAGACTGAACTAAGTGTGGCAGGAGTGGTCCCCCAAGGAAAAATGGAGCAGCCCTTAGCTGGAAGAAGTGGCAATAATGTCTGGTAAACAAACAAACAAACAAATGCACACTTCCCCTGGGAATTTCCAGGGGTGACCTAGGAGGATGGTGATCTATGTATGCTTATTCATGCCTTTCATTCAAGCGTAATCTTGAGTATGGACTATTTGCAGATGCTGTTACTGACTGGAGACACATAGGTATTTGAGATGTCTCCAAAAAAGAAAGAGTTCATATTCATGTAAGCAAGAGAAACCTGGTAGGAGATCGTCTGGCATGACTATGGCGCAAAAGCTTTTTCTGGAGGGGTGGTGGTGGTGGGAGGTAACAGAATTCAGCTGACTATAAGAATTGTCCAGGGGGCACCTGGGTGGCTCAGTGGGTTAAAGCCTCTGCCTTTGGTTCAGGTCATGATCTCGGGGTCCTGGGATCAAGTCCCGCATTGGGCTCTCTGCTCAGCGGGGAGCCTGCTTCCTCCTTTCTCTCTGCCTGCCTCTCTGCCTACTTGTGATCTCTGTCTGTCAGATGAATGAATAAAATCTTTAAAAAGATATTTAAAAAAAAAAAAGAATTGTCCAGGAGTTTGAGGTTTGTGTCTGCTTCAGTTCGGAAGCGGGAAAATTCTTTGGTAGAGAAGAAGGTGTACAGCTGGAGAAGCAGATTGCAGAATTCATGTCTTGGCCAACCCACAAACGGAGAAAAACCTTTTCATTATTCTTTCTGTGATTTGTCTCCCGGGGCCTCCTTGGCTAGACGGCAGAGGGAGCCATTCCCCAAGAAATCTCCGCGCGAGGCCTGGTGGAGGGCCTGGAAAGATTCTCTGACGGTCCCGGGAGTTCCCTTTGCCCCGCCTCTGTAAAGCAGGCTCCCTCATTTCCCCCCCTCTCCCCGCGAGTTCCTCGCTCCACCTTCCCAACCACTTTGTTGCCGAGTCGCACACTCTGTTACCACTAGGTCATCCACCCCTTCTCCGTCCCACATTCGCTCTCCTTCCCTGGCACCACTGGGGACGTGCCGTCCATCCAGCTGGCCAACCTGGCGCTGTCCCCAGTACCCCAAGTCCTCAGAGAGGGTCTAGAACACCTCCCAGGGACTTTGGCGCCGGGCGCTCACTAAAGGCAGGCGGGGGCACTCTCTCCATCACTCCTTGGTTCATTTCTTGCGGTGACCCCACGATTTGCCAACTTCGTGACAGGACTATTTGCTGGGATCACTTCTGGGCGGTGGAAGCCGCTTGGGACAGGGGCGACCTGCGATCGGGACTTAGGAGTTGGGCGGGTAGGATCCCGTTGGTGGCACTAGGGAGTGCGAGGCGCCAAGCTACACCCCCCTTCGGTCACTGCCCCGGCGGCAGCAGCTGCAACAGCGGCAACTGCTCGCATCCCAGCCCCAGCTCGGGTTACTCCGCTCCTCCTCCAGCATCTCGGGCCAGACCAGGAAAACACTGTTTAAGTTTGCAGCGAGTACTTTTCCCGTGCGCAAAACTAGGGGTCTGGAAACGCGCCGAGACCGGCCTTCTTTCCCGCGTGTGCGCATTAGAACCTGAACGGAGACCACCAGGTATCGCTCTCTTCTGGGACGCTACTTGGAGGCTAACTGCGCTGTTGGAACAAATTTTGCTTCTTGGCTGGCTGGCGTGGGGTTGAAAACCGAGCAGAAAGGGTTGCGCTACAAATCTCAGGATCCCGGGACCTGGGTAAGAGTTGAGCAAACTCAGTTCTTGGCAGCCAGGGGACCTTGGCCGGACGCTGCCCGGTTTGTTATGGGTTGGGGGCATTTTTTTTTTCCTTCGTCAGGAGACTCGGGCGCAGCGTGAGGTGGGGCGGGATGGGCTCAGGCTGGGTTGTTTACGTTGTCTCAATGGTTTATTGTTACCGTTTATATTTGGTCTTGTTCTTTGGGGCCGTATAGGAACTTCCAGGAGTATTTTTCCTGGAGAGACACCTCCGTTACGCATTTTATTTTGCATCGCCTCCTCTGTGTTTGTTCTGTATTGACGGTGTCAAAGCTGGATGTAGGGAGGTGAGGAGAGTGGAATCAGACTGAGAATGAAAAGCAGTTTCAGCAGGACCCTTTCTTCCAGACCAGCTTTACTTCTCTGGGATCTCGTTTTCCAAACTTTTCTTTTTCCAGTACTTGATATTCACATTGTGCACAGACTTGGGATGCTCCCCCTTCCTGTGTTCTCAGGGTCCTTTAGGGGTGTGGGGAGCAAGCCTGGTGATTTAGATAAGAAGGGTCTTTCCTGGTTGCAATGCCAAGCTTTTCAGGGAATGTTGGGAGGGGACATTCTTCAAGCCATAGAAAGATCTATCTTGTGTTAGTCCTTTAAATAATTTTGATCTAGGACTTTTAGACCTGGCTTAAGAGAAACCTTTTGTCTCTTTAGTTCTTTCTGGAATTAATGATGGTACCCCCAGTGCATGAAGTGTCCTCATTTATTTGATGTTTCTTTAGATAATATCATCATAGGAGGACCCAAATTCTTAGGGGAAATTTAAAGTTTGGAGTTTTATTAGCCAAAAATTTCTTAGGCAGTGAAATCCGTGCTGTTCCTAGGCAGAGGAGAATCACATTCCTTGCTGACTCTTCTTGGCTTTCTCCTTTATATCCTGGGTCTCACTTTGTATATGGTCTTCTCAACTAAAGATGATTCTTCATTCCTTATGGATGAAAAGATTAGGATCTGATCTTTTCTATACAGAAGTGCCATCTTCCTGACACTACTGCTCCAAAGGGTCCCATTGCAGAGTTTTTTGTTTGTTTGTTTGTTTGTTTGTTTGTTTTTCTTTGCAGCTCTAAGATCAAAGAGTTTTGTAGAGGGTGAGCTCTGGGAGCAGGCAACCTGAGGTCAGCTTCAACCCTGACACTTTCCAGTTGTGTGATTTGGGGCAAGTTACTTGATCTCTCTCTCTCTCTCTCTCTCTGCATCTGTAGAATCTGAGTGATAATAATAATCCTTATTGTTAGAATTGTGAAGAAGATTCAATGAGTCAATGCCCATAGAGTCCTAAAAGCCTGGCAGGTAGTTAGCTATTACTCTGATGAGGAAATAGCTAACATTATCAACCACTGCATCACTGTAATATAACTAAGTATGAGTTGTTATCTATGTTGAGCTGAGCTTTGAAGGCTGTGCTCATGTGGGCTTCAGTCCCGCCAGGACAAGATGTGTTGCCAGATTTATCTCACACACGATCTTTGTATTGCTTTCTGCTAGGACCCTTTCAGAAGAAAGAAAGGTGCATGCGTCAGGACTGGAGTTTTACCGAAGGGGTGATGGTTGGGTGCCAACAGGTGCTTGAGACAGGCTGGCAGATGGGAAATCTACACTCACTTTACACCCTGCATACTGCCTTAGAAATGCCGTGCATTAATATACCTCCTTTAACCTGTTTCTTAGAGGTCCATCATTAATTTGTTCAAAAAATATTTATTAAGCATCTATGGCATTTCAAGCACTGATCTAGGTTCCATGTTATTTAAGTTCGTTGGCTTCATTTTTAAAATGCATAAGTATTTGCCTTTTGTCTCCCCTTCCCTCCACCCCAAGCATTTGAAGGCATCACGTGACACTAGCACTCCATGAATTAAATCCCAAATACTTTTTAGCTATAATGATTTCAAGATCTGTTAAAATGAGGAGACCATACCACTGAGGAATTGAACAAAATATTCAGTACAACCTCCAGCACAGTTACTTCTCCCATCAGCTTCATCATATGTAAATTTGTGGGGAGGGAGGTGGAAAGAGCTGGATAATCTCCAGGGTTCCTTCTGTCTCTAACAATCCTTAGATTAACTGCCTTATTTCATCAGTTATTGCTTTTTAACTTTTTTTTCTTTCAACATTTGTCTTAGGTATATAAATTCTGTCACTTCCATCATTGCGTATTAATCAAGTGGGTAGTGGCACAGATAATTAATAAAAAGAAGGAAAAGTATTTAGTTCTGCTTGTATTTCATTAGTAATTTTTAGCTTTCATTAAACTGTAAGAAATTGCCAAAATTCAACTATTTTTGACCTACAGAAAATGGCGATTTCATACAGTTCAATCTAGTATAAATCCTAGCCCCTTCCACTGTGATTCAGATCCAGTAAGTCTTGGGGGATATGGGAAATTGTGCAGTATTGCAAGTTCCCTATTGCAAACCCAAGTCACAGGCTCATGTAGTAGCACTGAATCTACCTTCCTTGTGAATGTCTGCTTGGTCTAATAGCATCTTTCTAAGATACAAGTCTCATCATGTCTTCACCTTGTTTAAACATCTTTGGCAGCTCTCCAGATGGTGACCAACAGTGTCACCGGGTACTTACTGAAAATGCAGATTCCAAGGGTCCCCCTGAGATGCAAGGGCCAGATATCTGCACTGAAGCAGATCCCTAAATGAATCTGGTGGAGATCACAATTGACCTAACACCGTAAAGCCTAACCTCTTTATCATGATGCACAAGACCATAGCACATCTTCTCTGGGTTGTTTCTTCTACTTCTTCCTCTGGCCTCCAGGTAATCTTGATCTGGTTCCTTTTCCTAAAGGCATACATTGCCTGCCTTTACTTCTTATGTGTGTGCTATGTTCTCTGCCAGAGATGTCTTTGCTCCTTTTTTCAGTCCAATCAACTTCCTACCCATTTATCCTCCAAGACAGACCAAATCAGATTCAAATAAGACCCACCCTCTGAAGCTTTTTGCAATTCTCTCTGATAAACTTAGTGCTATCTCTTGTGATTGCTACTCTACTTTGCAGATGGCTTTCATTTGACATCTATTATATTATGTCAGCTATATTTATGATCTGGATGTTTGGGCAACTGATTGGTGAATTTACCATTCCTTATTTTAAGCCTTCATCTGCATGGCTGGCACGTCATAGTTATATGATAATGCCTAAAGAATGGCAGGGAAGATGGAATGAATGAACACTAGTTGACTTTCCTTAGCACACGAAGTGTTTGGGATGGTCCGGATATGTGCACTCAGGGCTGTGGAGAAGCCAGTCAAGAATTTACAATTTGGCTAGACACAGTGTGCAAAGTTAGTAAGAGAGCTAAATGGGCAAGATAGATTATCCTGAATGCCACTGAATTAATGTTACATGTTCAACACTATGGCAGCACTATAATCCAAGAGCTGATTTTATTATACCTTTGGGATGGTTCTGGTTGTGTATAACAGTGTTGGGGCGCCAGGATGGAAGTGCCAATGCCAATAAAATAAAGAACTTTTGCCCTGTCCTTGTCAATTTATACATTCCTTTGTCTTTGTTTTTATATTTGATCATAAACGTGGTGACTGGCTTAGTACTATTTTTCCTACTTTAGTATAGGGTGCACTCTTAAAAACGGTCCAGATATTGATGGTGCAAAACCCAACATTTTATAAGGGATGCTGGCCCTATGAGCTACGTATATTACCAAATATCTCATTCTACCTAGCCATTTATACTCTGCATTCAGTGTTCACGCCTTTCTTTAATTTTTCTTTCTTTGAACTCTGTAATTTTGGTGATTTCCTTCTCATTTAAACAACAGTTGATCTGTTTAAGTTCAATAAATGTCTTGATTCAGATTAAATATTTGCCATTTTTGGCATGCCTAATAACCTGCGTTTTTGTCTCATATTAAGTTTTACGAGACCCAAAACTTCTCTTTGTTACTTGAGGCTTTTAGTTGTTTCATTTCCCACTCATTTTTGCGATAATAGAAATAGATAATAGAAATAATTTCAATGAGTGAATAAACATCACGGGGTAATGACAATGATGATCGTGTTGCAAAAGTTGAACTTTTAGCTCATAGACAGCTTCACCATAAAATAAACCACGGAAAGTATTCATTCATAGGCTGATGCATGAAAGTTCCAGTGATGTAGGGCAGGGAGGTAGCAGCATCAGCACGCAAAGTATCAACATCCAGATTGTTTGGACTTCAGATAAAGCGATAGTAAGAACTGCCCATGCTCTTTATTTCTCAAGGAAGTGTAACTAGTATTCTGTATTCAAAATTAGCTTAATTTTAAGAATGAACTAAAATTCATTAGCTGTTGTTGATGTGTCTTCTTTTTCCGTTCTGTTTCCAAAGTGAGCTTTTTCTACCTCAGTTTAAGCTTGCAGCTGAGTGTACTTCTGTAAGTACATTCGGTCTGAATCATTCATTCGATCTGAATTTCCCAAGGTTTTGTATTTATCTCTAGTCTCTCCTTTCTTCACAATTTAAGATGATTTTTCACGGTGGCCTTTCTAACTCTTATAAAAACGGTAATTGCAGAAGATTAATTTATAGCACTTGATCAGAAGATTTCTCATATGATGGGGGAGAAAATAAGTAGAAACCGGTGTTGTTTTACTTTATGCAACTTTATTTGCAAAATTCTGGGTCATCGTAAGGATGTCATTTGATAATGCGTACTCTGCCATTAGCCAGTCTGGAAAGTGTGAATGTGATCATGTATCCTTCTGTGATGGAGCTTCATGTCTAGTGATTTCCTCTCTTGTTTCATTTCTCGTGACTTATGCTCTTAGATAAAGAAACTATGTAAAGCATTTTAACCACCTCAATTTCCTACTTAGAGGGCAATAAATCGTACTCTTCCCCCCACTTCGAAAACAAAGAAAACAGTATTTCAGCATGGGAAGCCTCATCTTGATAGGTACATATGCAGGATATTAGCATCTGTTGAAAACATCTTATCTTTGAGAGCAAGGAGGCCCCCATCCTAGAGGCTGACTGAGTGAGTGCCTTGTCGTGAACATTCTGGCTGGTCTGGATGAGTGGCACAGATCTGGTTTGTTCTCAGACCTCACCACAGGTGATCATCCCATGATGTATCTTTAAATACCTTCTGGTGAAGAATTGCTTGTCTTCTTTAAAAAAAAATTTTTGCGGGGGTCACCTGGGCGGCTCAGTGGGTTGAGCCTCTGCCTTCAGCTTGGGTCATGATCTCAGGGGTCTGGGATCGAGCCAAGCATCAGGCTCTCTGCTCAATGGGGAGCCTGCTTCCTCCTCTCTCTCTCTGCCTGCCTCTCTGCCTACTTGTGATATCTATCTGTCAAATAAATAAATAAAATCTTAAAATAATTTTTTTTTTGACGGCAAATTGAAAACCAAAACACAAATTTACCTTTTTCCTTTGGGAGCAAAACAGAAGTATAAACTCTTTGTTTTGGACCCAGGGGGTCCAATTCTGCAATGAAAATGAGGAATTTAAAATATCTACCTCCACTGGTAGCTTCAGAAGGGTACTTTATGTTTTTGGACAAGGAATTAATGACAAGATGTGACATTGGTGTCCTTTAAAAAAGAAATGGGTTTGAGTTTTATTTTTGCCCATCCATTATTTATTAGGTGTATAGGGCATAGGGATGATTATTATTTGGAATTACCGAGATTCTTGCCTTAAAAATAAACAAAGATTAAAAAAAAAATACAACTGACTGGGTAAGGCTGGGTGTAGTAAGGGCCAGTGGGCGGTTCTGAGAGCTTCTTTGCAAGTTCATTTGGGAGAGAGCAAGGGCTCGTTGTGCTCACCAAAGGTTTCCTGGCATGGTGGGGCCTCAAAGAGAGAGGATTTGGGTTATGGCACGTTTTAGACAGGGAAATGAGCTCAGCAAACATGTGGCTGCAGACATTCGCAAGACATCTTCAAGCAATAGTGGCGAAACCATTCTATAGGAGTGGTGAGGTAATATTTGAGAATCATTTCGTGGTAGCCACACAGGGGCTCTAGGACAAAATTCTGCCTGCTCCCACGGCACAAGGTACACGAGAGGAGCCCCTCAGGTTACGATGCCACTATTTCATTACATAAAGCAGATGTGCTTTAGGACATCTCTGGGATTCATATAAAAATGGAGCCCTGTTCCATGAGAAGGTGCAAAATGAGGAAATGGCTAATTCAGTTAACAACTCGGGGGCTTCTTGGGGATGGAGGGTGGGGTCAGGGATATGGTTTTTCTAGCATCACCTGGATCTGAATTCATACTTTCCCTTAAGATCTTTGGTTTAGTGATTATCTTGCCCCACTCTTGTACTATTTCTTTTCATGTGAAGTTGTCTGCAGAAATCCAGATATCACTTCTCTCTTTCACTTTGTAAAATATCATTCAACGTGTAGCTCCGAGTGGCTGACCTTTAAGGCTTGGGACTGTGAGGGAAGTTCATATCTTAAAACTTAAAGCCATTAAACCATTTAAATGACTAATTATAACTATTATATATTACCTATAATCATTTCATATACCTTAATTGGTTACTATTTAGCAATTAAATTATTTAAAATGAAAAATATAGAACCCCTATGTCTGTCCGTACCACCCAGGGAGCTTTCTTCCTGTCCATCTTTTTTCTGAAGGCTCCAGCCTCTGCTAGATCATTTCCGAGTCTTCCTGCAACTTTTGCTGCCCCTCCCTCTTTGTTCTTGTTGCTGGTCCTCCCCTCAAATTCCTATTCCCTTTTGACCAGAGATTTTTTTTTTTTTTTTAATTTCCAGTCTCATTTTCCACGTTCTTCCGTGCCGTGATCATTCTGATCCTTCTCACCTGTCTTCTCCTCATGTTTCCCCCACCCTAAAATCTGGTACACATGCTATCAGCTATCTCCCATCTTCTCTGCCTTTCTTGAGCAGAGAGACATGCACACTCAGTCCATGAGTGAGGTTAGCAAGGCCTCTGTGCAGCCTGTTTTCAAACAGAGGCCTAAGACTCACCAGCAAATACTGGCTGGCCTATCAGGATTTGGACTTGGTAGATGTGTTGCAGGGCCCCAGGAGGTATATTTTCGACAAGGTATTCTGAAGCAGGTGGTCCATGGATGCCCTGAAATCTCTGTTAGGACTCTGTTGCTCCATTCAGCAGGCCCAAGTCTTTTTGCTTTTTCTTTCTTCTTCTTGTAAAATATTTTAGTGACTTGGTCAGAGGGGGCCAGGGAGAATAGCTGGTCTGTGAGAACCCGTGCCTCTCCCTCTCTGCTTGCAGGGACAATGGCTGTAACATAACGCCGTTCATGTGACAGCCAGAGAAAGGGGCCCATTGTTCTGTGGTTGGCTGATGCTACATTCAGCTCTGGCCAGCCATCCAACTGAGCTTGGTAGCCCCAAGGAAACAGACACACTTGAATCGGAGAGACAAAGAAAGGAGGTCAAGGCCTTTCACAGTTAAACTACTTGCAGCAATGTGTCCGTGGTAGGATTTGGGAAGGAAGAAAGTAATTCCGTGGAAGCACCATTAATCTGGCTTGGGAGCGTGAGACGTGGCATTAGGGGAACAAGTCTCTTAGAACTCCCAGTTGATCTTTGGCCAATGAGGTATTGTTTCCAAGTACGTTCCACTGCTTACTGTAGGGTTTTATTATTGATTTGAAAAAAATAAAAAAGATCTCTCTGTCCATGAGAAGGCACATTTTCACTGCCTGTTCTCCCCAGGTTCATCAAAGACAGGTGTTTGGTCTGAAAGTATAAGGCCTATGACCTCAAATGATTCTTTGTTCCAGGGTATGGTTACTGTGTATATCATGATGTATTCCTAATCCTTCCAAATCTAGATTCAGATTAAGATTTGAAGCAGAGAAGTTTTTCTTTTTCTTTTTTTTTTGGTTTTTTGATTGTTTGTTTTTTTAGATTAAAATACAGTTAATTCCATTAGAAAATTATGGATCAATTTAGACAGTTATGATGTTGGGGGATTCCCTAGAAATCATTTTAATACCACCCCCCACCCCCAACTTCCAAACTGGATTCTAGCCCTGGAGGAAAAGGCTTGCAAACTTCCTGTAAAGATCTAATCCAGAGCTCAACAATTGGCTACATTCTTTGTGTCCCAGGATTCAAATTCAAGGTCATCGCCTCAGCAAAGGTCACAGCCTTTTTCGCACAGGATTGTTCATTTAGTCTGATTACTCCCTTTATGAAAAAGTGTGTTATTCATTCAGGCTTTGACTCTAAGTTTCCTTCAAAAGGGAACTTAGTCCCTGGTTCCTGTGGATATTTGTAGGTGGCTATTTTTTCTTCCTTGTTCTCACTGTCTCTCTCTTTCTCTTTCTCTCTCTTTTTTCCAGTTAGGCAGGGGATATAGCCTTGAGTGGGGCAAAAATGGGGAAAGCCTTTTTTAGATATAGTGGGGGGTGGAGAGCCCATTTACAAAGAGTGTTCAGGGAGTTGGTGCTCATTGGCCAGTAGGGATCCTTTTGTCTCTGAGATAAGAGGTTTCCTTACTGGGAGGATTAGGCTGAAGGAGGTTTGTACCCAGGAGAGGGCCATATATGATTTTCTCGAGGTCACTTAGAGCTCCTTGTAATTAAGTCTGTCATTGCACCTTGATGGTAGACTATCATTGTAAATCCATTAAAGAAGGAGAAGCAAGTGGATTGCAGAGAGGCAAGTGGCTTTATTTTCTTCATTAGACTTCCCCTCTCCCTCCCCTTGCAGTTTGTTTATACTTTTTTGAGTGGATATTTGCTTTTACCAGTGAGGGAGGTACCTTTGAAGTGTTGAAGGGGAAGACAAGACTGTTCTTTGCAGGTGGCAAAAGGATTGTGTTAAACATTCTGCTGATGAGTTAACTAATTTTCACTTCGTTGTCATTAGGCTGTTCATTTGGCTCTATTCCTGTGATTTTGAAAGGCTCATTCCTCAGTGCTCTGAGGGATGAGTACAGTGCTCTGCTTGAACGTCTGCATGGACGCAGCTTTTGAAAAAACAGGGAGGTGATACAGTCATCTTTTATTGTGGTTATGTCCCAGGTTGCACTGAATGCTTTTTTAGGCATGAGGTGTTTGCATGGGGCTTCATTTTCTATCAGCATTAGAGCCCTGCCCCAATGAAGACTTCTGAAATGCAGACATAGTTGTGTTTAATCTGGGTGTCAGTTACATGTGGGTGTTCATTTAGTGGAAATGTGTTGAGCTGTTCAATTCTGTTTGTGTTCTTTTTTGTGTGTGGATTTTATACTTAAAAAGCTCAAAAAAATTTTAAAGCCCATATTCTAAACTCTAAATTTTGCTATAGAATTAAAGCTGTAGCAGTGATAGAGAAGAGTAGACTTTGGGAACCCCAACTGTTGTATAATTTGGATCTTGGTGGAGCTGGGAAGGCCTGGAGCTTTAAACATCCATGAATTTTCCCTTCCTTCCATAGTTGGTAGAGCCCAGTGTCAGAAAGCAATGGACCAGCCCCAGCATAGTTGGTTTTTTTACCTTTCTAGGCAGCAAATCTGGTGCCTAAGAAATCAGCAGTGTCAGTGGAGCCCTGCTTTTGAGAATCTAAAACACAAGCATCCCTCCAAGTTGGCCAACTACAAAATCTCACTCCCATTACTCACCTCCTTCCTTGTAATCTGTCAGGAAAAATCAAAGAAGACTCTATACATTATTTATTTTTTTTTCTGAGTCTTTAGGTAACTTCTTCCCTGAAGTCCAATATCGAAATGCTTTTATTTTTTTTTCCTCCCATTTTGCTAACTGAGACTTAGCAGTAGGAGGTGTGGGGCCTTGGGCTCCTCTCTCTTTGCTTATTCCGGCCGTCACCTCCTGAGCACCACAGTGAGCTCCAGGAGCAATACTGTTAAAGGAGCATCGCCATGAGCAAAGGGACACTTCCGGCACAAGAACAGCCTGTGGTCCTTCTTCCATCTAGAGGACATTAATCATCACTAGTGTGGGTCATCATGCCTGTAGAACATTCTAGCTTGCTGTTACAATATGGAGCTAGTATACTCAAACAGAGAAAGCAGGAGTTTTTGGTTTTGTTTTGTTTTGTTTTTAAGGAGAACTTGGAGTTCTTGGCTTTAAAATGGTTCTAGTACATCT
This sequence comes from Lutra lutra, assembly GCF_902655055.1. NCBI lineage: Eukaryota > Metazoa > Chordata > Mammalia > Carnivora > Mustelidae > Lutra > Lutra lutra. The sequence goes on from NC_062282.1 coordinate 67,154,772, forward strand.
GTGAGATGCGTACATATCCATTCTGTACACTTCCTTTAGGTATTGGACTTGAAGGTTAACTGTGGACTTACACAAACGTGTGATTAAAGTCATGAGTTAAGAGAGAGAAGATTTTGATGGTCTGAATCTAGTCTTGGCTGGTCTCATTTACCATATGACATGTGACAACCTGGCTCAGCCTCCCATGTCCACCCTTTGGACCTTCATGACCCTGGGCAGGCTACTTATGCTCTCCAAGCCTCCTTCCATCACCTCGGAAGGGCAAACAGTATGTACTTTGAAGACAGTTATGTTTAGCATAGTGGTAGGCACATAATAAGCTCTCTGTCAATATCAGTTATCACTATTTAACACCAAATAATCTTAAAAGAGGGAAGAATAATTAATGGAATAAGGTTTGCATATACCTTTTATGAAAGAATCATCCAAGGGCTTAAGTAAGATCCCATTAATTAAATATGGACATTAGAAAATAGTTTCTGACCCAAAATATAAGCTATAAGAAATTTAAAATATTCTGGAATGCAACAGTTAAATTTATCCACAGGCATCAATGTTTTTTCATGAAGATAGTATTATCTTATAGTAGTAGATCAGCGAATGAAAGTGTTCCAGGGGCGCCTGGATGGCAGAGTTGACTGAGCCTCTTTGTTTCAGCTCAGGTCATGATCTCAGGGTTGTGAGGGAGTCTTCTTCAGACTCTCTCTCCCTCTCCCTTTGCCCCTCCCCACTGTGCACACTCACTCTCTAAAATAAATAAATAAATCTTTTAAAAAAGACATTCCAACAAAAACGTGTGCACAAATGTTTGTATCATCATTAATCACAATAACTACAAGATGAAAACAACCCACATTTCCACTGACTATTGACTGGAGACTGGATGAACAAAATGTCATGTATGTATACAGTGAAATATTACTCATTCCTTTAAAGAGGAGTGAAATCTGATACATGCTATCAAGGACATGGATGAACCTGGAAAACGTGATGCTAAGATAAAGACTCCAGACACAAATGACCACATACTGTCTCCTATTTATACGAAATGTCCAGAATTGGCAACTCCATAGAGACAGAAAGTAGGTTAGCGGTTGCCAGGGGCCTGGGGAGGAGGAAATGGGGAGTGATTGTATCGTGGGTATGGAGTTTTCTTCTGGGGTGATGAAAATGTTCTGAAATTAGGTAATGGTAATGTTTGCACAGTGTGTTTAAAACGGTGAGTTCTATGTCATGTGTATTTTTTTTTTAAAAGATTTTATTTATTTATTTGAGAGAGAGACAGTGAGAGAGAGCATGAGCAAGGAGAAGGTCAGAGAAAGAAGCAGAATCCCCGTGGAGCTGGGAGCCCGATGTGGGACTCGATCCCGGGACTCCGGGATCATGACCTGAGCCGAAGGCAGTTGTCCAACTAACTGAGCCACCCAGGCGTCCCAATGTCATGTGTATTTTAACTCAATGAAATCTTTTTGACCTTTATTAAAAAAAATACACACATCAGTAGGTGTTTTGCATTTAAATGAGATGTATCTGCATCAGTCAGTCAGTCTCTGCTCTTATGTATCTGAGTTAAGCCTTTTGTGTGTTGGGGAGAATACCAAGCTCTAAATTATGCACAGTTGGGGTTCCCAAAGTCTACTCTTCTCTATCACTGCTACAGCTTTAATTCTATAGTAAACTTTAGAATTTAGAATATAGGCTATAAAAATTTTTTGAGCCTTTTAAGTATAAAATCCATACAAAAAAGAACACAAACAGAATTGAACAGCTCAACACATTTTCACCAAATGAACACCCACACATAACTGACACCCAGATTAAACACAACCATGTCTGCGTTTCAAAATTCTTCCTTGGGGAAGGCAAGGCTCTAATTCTGATAGGCAGGCATGGCCCCTACCCTCCATCTGTGAAGACAGGGAAGGATGAAGAAGCAGGTGATAGGTTCCAGGTGAATTCTTCTTAGGAGAGGGAGAGAGCACTGTGACTTGGGTGATGAGAGAAGGCTTCACACCTTCACCTGAGAGAAGGTGATGAGTGAGCTTCATATAATCGGCAAAGATTGAGAAAGTACCCCAGTTGGTAGAAACATACATGGCTAGGGTGAGAGTGGGAGGGGCAGGGGTGAGGGCTGGCAGAGGTGCCCAGAGGGGAGTGTTTTATACTGGAGTATCAACACATGATGTTGGAGGTGTATGTTGGAGCCAAGTTTGAAAATCTTTGAAATCTGCTTAAATTCACCTGGCAGTGGATAGCAAAAGATTACCAGTGATGATAGGAGTAGAAAATCATATAAAAATTAGAAGACAATTGGAGAGAATAGTATAGTAATTTCATGAAATCTCACATAATCTGTTCTTTTTTTTATTTAGTAAGTATTTATTGAGCACCTGTTTCCTTCCATGTGATTTCCCTTGGTCAGAATGGGATGATACCCAAGATAAACAAGGTCCCTGCCCTCTTGGATTTGCACTCTAGTATACATTTCAAGCCCTGACTGCTACGTCCTGTGGATGAACGTACTTGGAAAGTTAATGCCCAGGTCATGGAGTGGTTTTGAGTGTGGGTTCTACAACCAGACTTCCTGGATTTAAATACTGGTTTGTCTCAATGTCTAGTAGATGTATGACCCTGAACCACTTACTCCAGACTTCAGTTTCTTTATCAGTTAAGTGGGGGTAATAATGCTAGCTTTCTCATAGACCCATTATGAGGGTCAACTGACATAATGAATGTAAAGGACTCTATCTGGCATATAGTAGATGCTCAGTAAGTTTTATTTGTTTATTTGTATCTGATTAGTGTCAACTCAAGGATTTGTTGATGTCATGTCTCTTTTTAATTCCAGAGAGGGTCTTGCAAAGACCTGCTGTGGGACATCTCAGGTCTAAGGTCTTTAAGATGCCGTACTATCTTGGAGGTTGACTTTGTCAAATTACTTAGCATACAAACCCTACATTCATACTTCAGGAAAACAACAAAGTTTCTCTCTCTAACAAACTATAATCTTGATCTTGGCTTGGGCACAATATTCCAGATAATGCTTCTCCTACATTCTAGATCAAGAAGCCTTTAGGAACATGTTGGTCTGAGCGATGCTCCCCTGTCAGCATTAGGAGTCTGGTGATGAAGAATGTGGTCGATGTTGCAGACCTGAGCACCTCAGGTCTCCTTTTGGAGACTCCACCAGAGTTTGAATTTATTTTCACAAGTGCCACAGACCACCTCAGATCTCTGTGCCTCTGTGTCAACCTCTCTGAAGCAGACTGAAATAGCCAACCACCTTTCAGGAGGCACATTTTTGGAGTATGTCTAGAAGGAATCCTTGGAGCTTATGGGAAGAGACGGCATAGACCTTGAGGGCCCTTCTATTTCTAGAATAAATGAATTCTAGCTTTTAAGCTCCTTGAGCCCATAAGAACTATATTAATTACCTTTCAGTCCCCAAATGGTCAAGCATAATGCTATGGACTGAATTATATCTCCCAAAATTCATATATGGAAGCTTTATCCTTCAGTATGACCATATTTGGACCTAAGGCCTGTGAGGAGGTGATAAAGGTTAAATGGGGTTATAATGTGGGGCCCTAACCAGTAGAGCTGATGGCATAGAGGAAGAGAAAGAGACATCAGAGCTCATTCTTTCCATCCTCTAAGAACACAGGGAGGAGGTCATCTGGGAGTCAGGAGGGGAGCTCTCACTGGAAACTGAGGTGGCCAGCACCTTCTCCTTGGGCTTCCCAGCCTGCACAACTGTGAGAGATACATTTCTGGTAAGTCACCCAGTCTGTGGTGTTTTGTTAAGGCAGTCTGAGCAGAACCCGGACATGCTGACTTTTTCTTTTTTTCTCTTAAAAAAAAAAAAAAAGACTAAGAACTTAAATCCTTGTGGGTCTGATTAATTTCAAAATTATTCAGAACTACATGAACAGGACTATACAGAACAGGGATGTTCACATGAAAAAGTGAACCTGACCCACAGTCCTAATCTTCATTCCATTGGATAATCTTGACTTTGTCACCTGCCATATACCAGCAGGATGGCAAGGGAGCATTACTGCTTGATTAAAACTTCCCCAAGACACCCAGTCTTTCCCCTAGTGGAGGTGCTTATCAGCAGGGAAATAGTCAATGAGGAGTGCACCCTGTTGTTAGGAGGACAGGAGGCAAGGGAATAGCCCACACAGTTTCTCCTCTAGATTTTCGGGTTTTGAACCACTGACCCCCTAGCTACTCTTTAATAATGCAGCAGGACTGAAGGGTAGAGGCTATGAGGGAGGGTGAATAATGGAGGTCATGCCAGCAAAGCAACCCCTGGCCTCAGCTAGGAGAGACGAGGCAGTTCCTCACACCAAGGAGTGGAGGTTCTCCGCCAGGAAGGACCATGATTGCATCTGAGCCCAGCCATGGATTCATGTACAGAGGGTGCCTCAGAAGAGCTGGCCAGATGGTCTACTTTTATTTTGGTGAAGACCCGCCTGGAGCAAAGGCAATTTACTTCTGCTGTTCAATACAAAAACAAAAAAGTTTATGATGTCAAGCTCTGCCAAGCTAGGGCTGGGGGCAAAAATAATCCTTGCCTTCCTTTCAAGGCAATATGTAAATGATGCTTTGTAGTTTTGTTTGTACAACCTCTGGGGACCATTCAGAGGGCCTCCCTGTAGCCTATCACTTCTGGAGAGTTTAATTTTTATGGTTGTGATCATCCCATAAGCTAACGCTCTGGGTTCAGTTGTCACCTCCCAGCATAACTGTCTTTGGCTGAGGATATTGTATTGTTACAAAGTCCAGAGATCTTCAGAAAGCGATCCCCTAAATTTGTTTTAGAATTTCAAACATGTGCTTATGGGTCGCCTTCTCCCTAGAGGACCAAACTCCAATCTTTCTCAATTTGTCCGAGTTCAGGTGTGGCAGACAGAGAGATATTAAGTCTCTATCCAAGAAGGATTTCTTATAGCTTGACCTAAGGAAACTCCTGTCTAGCCAGAGAATTTGGAAGAGCATTTTTCATTTTTTGGCGCGGTTGTAACTATTTGTAAAAATGGAACCATGAAATTAGAGTCCAGCAGCCTGTAGTTTCATTCACTGGCACACACGGGAGACCACAGTGTTTTTATGTGTTAGGGGCTGACATGTCCTCTCTCTTTCCTTTGATGGTGAGTGCGTCAGGCTCCACTGCTGAGAAGGAGGGCAACCATGGCCTGACAGGCAGATTTCAGAGCAAAGTGTCAGTGAGTAAAGAAAGGGCTGTGGAAACCAGGCAAGTTTTGTCATTGACTTCTGAGAACATGTTCTTTAAAACAAAAGCAGTTTCCCAATTTCTGCCTAGGAGTTGGACCTACCACAACTCAGACCCCAAGCAGAGTAAAGCCCCTTCAGGGTATACTGTGGCCATTTTTCCCTCGGTGTGCTCCCTGGTATGTGGGGAGAAGACCAGGCCTCTGTATGACTCTGGTGGCTGTGCCCACAGAACGTAAGCCATGCACAATGACCATCCCACCCATTCTTTTTTTGCCCAGCCGTTGCTGGCAGCTGAGCAGCTCAGGAAAGTGAAGATGCTTGTGGGCACTCAGTGTGTCAGACCTCAGAAGGATCCCCAAGGCCCCAGTGAGGAGCCTATGGTTAGGGAAAAGAAGTCCAGATGAAGAAAATTATTTAAGGAGAGAGTGAGTTTTGGGACATTTCATTCCGTTGGTTCAGTTCAAGTTGTGTTTTTGTTTTGTTTTGTTTAAGATTTTATTTATTTATTTGTGAGAGAGAGAGAACACAGAGGCAGAGGGAGAGGGAGAAGCAGACTCCCCGCTGAGCAGGGAGCCTGATGTAGGGCTTGACGTCACGAGTCTGAGATCATGACCTGACTTAAAGGCAGATGCTTAACTGACTGAGCCACCCAGGAACCCTTGATCCAGTTCAAGTCTTTCGTTCAATGTGCTTTATGCTGAGTTCTGGGAGGTTGATGGAATCCCCCAAACATGAAATTCCAGTACTACCCATGAGTGTAGCTGCCTACTTTTAAAATTGTATCATGTGAGGTAAATGTTTGTGTTTTCTAATCTGGTGCTGATGAAAAAAGCATTAGAAGTGATGCGGGGGTGCCTGGGTGGCTCAGTGGGTTAAGCCTCTGCCTTCGGCTCAGGCCATGATCTCAGGGTCCTGGGATCGAGCCCCATGTCGGGCTCTCTGCTCAGCAGGGAGTCTGCTTCCCTCTCTCTCTCTGCCTGCTTCTCTGCCTGCTTGTGATCTCTCTCTCGGTCAAATAAATAAATAAAATCTTAAAAAAAAAGTGATACAGATGTTAAGGTCAGTGTCACTAATCCATAAAATTTTTAATTTTTTTAGCATACTCTTCAGTGAAAGATGTAAACGTTTTTTGAGTGAGGGAGCATACTTTCCCACTAGAACTCTGTTAGGTAGTCCCAAGTGGTGGAAGGAATATCTTATCTGGAGATTAAAGATCTTGTCTTGAGATCTAGCTGTTCCTCTGTTTGGTCTTCAGCAGCTAAAAAAAAAAAAAAAAAAAAAAAAAAAAAAAAAAAAAAAAAAAAAAAATCTTTTGTATGTGTTTCCTTATTTATAAGATGAGGAAATTAGAAAGGCCTGTTTGGACTGCTTGAACTTGACTAGGAAGTCTCTTGGGCTGTGTCTGGAGTGTTTGGGTGCCACTGAGTGGGCAAGTGAGAATAGGGTAGGTGAGTGATGCAGACAGGCTGGGTCCAGAAACCAGAGAGGGTCCCCCAAAAGCAGCCAAGAGGGTTCTTGGCTTCACCCAGGATGGAAATCAGGCACAAGCCAGAGAAAATGGAAACAGTTTATTGCATAGTGTCAGTGACAGGCAGGGAACAGCAGATGGAGTATCTGGGAGACTCAGAAAGGAAAGGAGAATGAGTCTTGTCCCCGTTTGGGGCTCGGAGTTTACATTAGAGAAGGATCTAGGGTACATGGTCCTCCAGGCTTCCACTGTAGGGTCCAATCAAAGGTGAGTGTCAGGTGAACAATAGGCATTACTCTGAATTACCAAAGGTAGGGATCTTGAGGCCAGCATTAGCCAAGGTTTCTTTGAAGCTGGCATCCTGGAACACATTTGGGATCTGGCTCTTGGTGGTATTTGCAGCCTAGGACAAAACTCAGAGAATAATTAACTTTCATGCTTCCCCTTAAAATGGGAAGAGAACTTCAGTATTTCTGCGTCGTGAGGGTTCACTGCCTAGCGTCCCTAGAGTAGAGCCACAGCTTCGCCATGGAGCTGGACGGTGGAACTAGACACCAAATGCAAGAAGCACAACTGTGTGACAAAGAGAGCTTACCCTTTCTGCTCCCTTCTGTGGACTGCAGGAGCTGAGGACAAGCTTTGGGACAGCTGTTGTCCTGTGGGTTCCTCCTCTCGGTCGGCTCCTGGTTAGGGCACAGCCTGAGACCAACTGTGGGACTCTTGCCTCTTAAATCGTAACTTCATTGAAGTCTCAAAATTTAGCTAACTTCAGACGGAGTCCAGACCTTCTCCCCTGGATACATTTGCTTCTACTCCATTATGATGGGTCTTTGGGAGAACGGGTAAAAATCAAGTGTTCTCTCTCTCTTTTTAAAATTGACACACACGTTAAAAGAAAGAAAGAAAGCAAGCCTTAGCTTTTATACATTTTGAGAAGTCTGGTGTCTGCTCCTGGTCCCCAAGAGACCCTGAAGAGAGTCAGGTGATGGCACAGAGCCTCGGTTGGGGAGAGTTCTGCCCCATTGGGTCCTAGAGGACTGGGACTCTCTAATCCACACCACATGCTGTGACCTGAGCGGACCCCGCAGGACAACAGAGGTCTTGCTGTCTCCTTGTAGAGCAGTTGCTCAGAAGCCGGGCTACAGCTGTGGCCTGCTTTGTGGGCAAGTGCAGCGTGCTGATTAAACTTGATCTGTTAAGCCCCTTTCTCCCTATAGGTATTATAAATAACAACTGGTCCTCAGGAGTACCTGCCAGAGGGGGGATTGAGAGCTGCATTCTGTACTCCAGAAGGCGTTGTTTTGTGTAATCTTAACATCTTCAGCCGTGAGAGGGGTGGAAGACTCAAACCCCAAAGCAAAGCTGTTTTACTGTGACCCAGAAAATCCAAGGTGAGGAATTCAGAATTGAAATCGAGGAAGGCAAGTTCCTCCCAAACCTCAAATTCCTCAGAGCGTCTCTAGGAAAGTAAGAAGTACACACAAGTCGAGCCCTCTACGTGCCTTCGTTCCAAGTCAAACAATTGATTCAGAATTCGGGCCAACAAGTCTCAGAGAGCCAGAACTCTGACCTGGTGTAGTGGCTTTGGGATGTTTGGTGCCCTCTGGTTTCTCTTTGCTTCAAGTTGAGAGACAGTGAGATGGCGCTTCTTGGGTTTCTGAGTCTGGGTTCTGGAGGAATTTTTGTATGTGTTACAGCTCTCTGGGAGAGCAGGAGAGGTGATATTCCAGCCCCGGGGGAGGCGGAGATGGGTCTGGGGCCAAGAGAGGATTACACTGTTGTCATTACACTTGCTGACATTTGCCTCGGGTTCTCTCTACCAGATTACAGGTCCGTGCATGAGCCGTGGAAGAATGTGTGAATGTTTGTTTTAATCATGCAGATGGGTAATAAAAAAAAGCAAACAGGAGTCCCCTATCTCTTGGGCAGACATCTGTTACTTCTTAGAACTTGGCTGACTCTAGATAGTTCTTTTCCTTTTTTTTTTTTTATTGTGGTAAATTAACGTGTAACCCTTTTTAAGGGTAGGGTTCTCCAGTGTTAAGCCTATTCACAGCATGCAACCCTCACCACCCTCCCTCTCCAGAACTTTTGCATTTTCCCGAACTGAAACTCTGTACCCGCTAGACAGCAACTCTCCATTTTTCCCCTTTGCCTCCCACCCTGGCAACCACACTTCCATTTTCTAACTCTATGAGTCTGACCATTGTGGATATCTCATATAAGTAGAAACATACATTATTTGTCAGTTTTTGTTCAAGATTTTATTTATTTATTTTGAGAGAGAAAGAGAGAGCATGAGCAGGGGGAGGAGCAGAGGGAGAGGGAGAATCCCAAGCAGACTCCACCCCCAACACAGAGCCCACCGCTGGGCTCCATCTCATGGCCCTGAGATCATGACCTGAGCCAAAATCAAGAGTCAGTCTCAACCGACTGAGCCCCCCAGGGGCCCCACAATATTTGTCCTTTTGACTTAGTTCACTTAGCATAATGTCCTCAAGGTCCATCCATGTCACAGCACATGTCAGAATCTCCTTCCTTTTTAAGGCTCAATAATATGGCATCATATGTATATACCACATTTTATCGATACGCTTATCCCTTCATAGACATCTGTGTTATTTCCACATGGAGGGTATTAAGAATAATGCTGCTGTGATCCTTGATGTACAAATTTGTTCGAGTCCTTGCCTTCCATTCTTTTGGAATATATGCCCACAGGTAGAATTATTGCATCATGTGGTAATCCCATGTTTTAAGGTTTTTAAGGACCGGCTGTACTGTTTTCCACAGCAGCTGCAGTATTTCACATGTTCAACTGCAAAGCACAGGGTTCCAGGTTCTCCACATCCTCACCAACACTTGTCATTTTAGGGGTTTTATTTGTTTTGTGTTTTGATCATAAGCCATACCCATGGGAGGGAATCGCTGTCTCTTTGTGATTTTGATTTGCCTTTCCCTAATGATTAGTGATGCTGAACATCTTTTCCTGTGTATATTGACCATTCCTGTATCTTCTTTAAGGAAATAGCTGTTCAAGTCCTTTGCCCATTTTTTAATTAGGCTGCTTATTTTATTGTTGTTGAGTATAGATGTCTTTTTTCTAATGTTCTGGATTTTTATCAGATATATGATTTGCAAATAGGTTTTCCCACTGTGTGGGTTGCCTCTTCACTCCATCAGTAGTGCCCTTTGACACACAAAGGTTTTTGTTTGTTTGTTTTTGTTTTTTACAAAGCCCGATGTATCTGTTTTTTTTTTTTTTTATTTTGTTGCTTTTGCTTTTGGTATCATACCCAAGAGATCATTGCCAATTTGCTTTTAGATATTTTAACATATAGCTCCTTTCTCTCTAATACCACAAAAACCATGACTTGTGGAAATTTTTCTTTTGAGGGAATTTTGCTTGGTGATAGCTCTTCTTTTTTTTGCAGCGGGCCTTAATATAATTTCAGAATTGGTTGACTTCACTTCCGCCATGCTCTACCCATCTTTCTTCTCTTCTCAACAGATCACAAAGGCTCACTTGTGGATAAGAAAAAAGAGAGTGAGGCTTAGTTTGAAAAAAGCCTCAATCATGTATATTATATGGGCTGAGGAGAGAAAGTCCAGATTTAAGAAGTCTGGAGAATATGAGAGGGCCCTGTGGTAACCATGGCCGGCAGGAAGTGTATGACAACAAACTGGACTGCCATTTGTCTGAGAAGGCTGAATTCTATTTTCTAAAGCTCTTTTTGCCTTCCTCAGGCTGGAAAGATTATTTGAAAATAAGGCAGGCTCTAGAGGCAAACCTCTAGGGAACTGGCTTCCAGTCTCTATCCCGAGGACTGAAAAACTTGTTCCATAGACACTTCTCCAAGTGCATAGATAATGGCTTTTATCAATGCTCATTCCTCTTTAGAAAACACTGTATGGGGACGCCTGGGTGGCTCAGTTGGTTAAGCAGCTGCCTTCGGCTCAGGTCATGATCCCAGCGTCCTGGGATCGAGTCCCGCATCGGGCTCCTTGCTCGTCAGGGAGCCTGCTTCTCCCTCTGCCTCTGCCTGCCATTCTGTCTGCCTGTGCTCGCTCTCTCTCCCTCTCTCTCTGACAAATAAATAAAAATAAATAAATAAATTAAAAAAAAAAAGAAAAAGGAAAAGAAAACACTGTATGTTCCTTTTATTTTTATTAAACGCTGGTAAGACTCTTCTAATAGCTCAGAAAAATCCTTTCCCTGCTTGCTCATTTCTCACACTTGACTTGTTATTATTTTGGGGTTATATTTTGTGCACTAATCACCATTAACAGGAGCCACGCATCCAAAATGCCACGGATCACTTGGAAGTGCATTGCACATTTATACAATCTCATCCTCAAGGAGCAAATTCCATCCGGAGAGAGAACGCCTCCTGGGCCGCCTTCTTTTCACTTGTCTGTTCAGGAGAATGTATTTACAGGATATCTGTGTTCTAGTATTTCCCCCTGACTTCTGCTGCAACCACATGTCACACTTTCTGGAGCATTGGGCTGTTGTTTACTCTAGGCGTTGGTTGTGTGTCCCTACCTGGTGTGTGCTCAGGGTAGAGGTTGCTCTGACATTCCTGGCTGTCCTGTGGGTCTGGTCTGAAGAGGGCTTATCTGCGCTAGTCACTCTCCCCACACTGCTGTTGCCCTCACAGTCACTCGAGTTGTGGGTGTCTGGATTTTTGCACCTTTAAAACATGGAACTTTTCGGGCGCCTGGGTGGCTCAGTGGGTTAAGCCGCTGCCTTCGGCTCAGGTCATGATCTCAGGATCCTGGGATCGAGTCCCGCATCGGGCTCTCTGCTCAGCAGGGAACCTGCTTCCCTCTCTCTCTCTCTCTCTCTCTGCCTGCCTCTCTGTCTACTTGTGATCTCTCTCTGTCAAATAAATAAAATAAAATCTTTAAAAAAAAAAACATGGAACTTTTTAAAGTGCAACCCTTTTTCAAAGGAGCCACGGTTTCATGAGTAGATCCACACTTGCCTGTATGCTCAGACTGGAAGGTATCCGTGATGAGCTTTCCTGGGGACAAGGAAGGAGGGCAGTAAGTTCCTCTGATTTGCATGCTACAGAACGAGATGCTCCTAAAAGCCAAATTTGGTGGTTTTTCCCTAGGGCCGGGGATCCTGAGATACCCGCTTCTTGGTGCTGCCTGTGCACTGGGTGTTTTAATGTCGTCATGACATCAGAAGCTGGGAAGTGCTTTCCACCTGCAGTGCAACTAACTGAATGATCATCCCCAACTTTAGTGTCTGCAAGTAGGCATTCCAACAAAAACGAAAGCCCACCCTGATCACCTCCCCTGGCTCCTTTGCCTCCCCAGCAGTGCCCCCTATGCGACAAGCTGCAGGGAAGTGGGGTGGAGGGAAGGAGGGAGAGGAGCAGAAGTCAGAGCAAGCCGACCAGGCCCTGTGACCAGTTTCCTTGGCACCGGGAAAAAGTGCCTTCAGCTGGCACGGGGGCTTGTGTGCGCCAAGCTTTGCTTGTTTGCCATGGAAATCCTGGTTGTGAGCGGGAAGCTGCTTTTATGGGGAGGCTTTTTTGGCACTGTGTCCGACATACACTCCAGTCAATCACGGGAAAGTGCCTAATAACAGATGTGGTAATTAAGCCTGAAGAACTCTGTCTCTATTTTTCCGTTTTTTATTGCAGGGAATAACAAAGTGCCTCATTAAACCTCCAATCACGCTGATTTTTGAATTGGGCCCACCGATATTGTAAAAAATGACATTGCTGCAAAGGCTTTCTGCCTAAGTCCTTATCAGCCCACGGTGCCGCCAGGGAAAGGGTGGATTAGTTTGGGGGAGGAGGATTCTGTTCTTTCTGTAGTGCCCTTTGCACTATGGTACCAAAGCATGTGAAGATTCCAGGGGCACAATCAGATTCCTTCAAGATTCCATAGAAAAAGGTTTAGCTTCTACGTGCTTGTGTGAATATAAAATGCCCCCTGATTCTCTTAGGTTCAAATTATACTGCTTATAGCAAGAAATTAACTTTGGTTTTCAATCCTAGAAAGGTTTCAGATAACCTGAAACCATGGTAAATTACCATATTTTAATAGGATAAATTATCTGGGAAAAAAAGTTTAATTACATCTGAAAAGGTCTGTCTTTGATTGTGACAGTTTCTAAGGCAAATGTCTTCATTAAGTTGTTTTTCCTTCTTTTTTAATGATGAACATGAGTCTGGCTCATCATTAAAGAAATGAATCTAAGAGTTTAATGACCTGGGACAGGCAGAAAAAATATATGTCCTTAATAGTAAGAGAACATGGCTCGAAAAATTCCTCTTGAGCTCCTCTGAATAGTTCAGAGCTGGTTCTGTGTGATTGGGGCACTCTTGGGAAAGAACCAAGTGCTTCTGCCCATTTCTGACTTGGCTCTATTGGGTAGTGTAGATTTGGAAGCTGCATTTATATTCTGGAGATAATTTTTTTTGTTTCTAAAAATGGCCATAGGCATAGAGATTTGGGCAGACATTTGTTTTAAATATTTTGAAAAGGCTCTGGCTCCCATTTTCCAAAGATATTGATTCATTTCCTTGATTCCTGATGCATAATTTTGAGTTTTTCAGGATATTTCCAAGAGAATTTCTAGTTGACTGTATTCTTAAATGTAGCTCTTAATCTGACCCACACGAAACAGGTGATTTGTAGAGCCTAATCAAGATTTAATTTCAATTCGTATATTAATGAAGCATAAACGTGACCTACGTGTAATTTGTATATATTTAACATTTGTACATATACATACATGTAAAGGTATACCGCCTTGAATGTTACTCTCTCTTTGTTGACTCATCTGACACTGAATATGTGTAATGCAATTTTATCCATAAAGGCAGCGTTCTCCATCATTGGTGTCAAACATGTTCTTGCCAAATATGAAAGCAGGCGTGTTTAGAGTCAGATTTTTACCACATTAAAATTTGTTTTAAGAAACACCGATACAGGGGGGCGCCTGGGTGGCTCAGTGGGTTAAAGCCTCTGCCTTTGGCTCAGGTCATGATCCCAGGGTCCAGGGATCGAGTCCCGCATCCGGCTCTCTGCTCAGCAGGGAGTCTGCTTCCCCCTCTCTCTCTGCCTGCCCTCTCTGCCTACTTGTGATCGCTGTCTGTCAAATAAATAAATAAAATCTTTAAAAAAAAAAAAAAAAAGAAACACCGATACAGGGATGCCTGGGTGGTTCAGTCGGTTGAGCACTGGATTCTTTTTTTTTTTTTTTTTTTAAGATTTTATTTATCTATTTGACAGAGAGGGAGAGAGCACAAGTAGGCAGAGAAGCAGGCAGGGGGGCTGGGGAAGCAGGCTCCCCGCTGAGCAGAGAGCCCGATGTGGGGCTCGATCCCAGGACACCAAGATCATGACCTGAGCCGAAGGCAGTCGCTCAACCAAATGAGCCACCCAGGTGTCCCAAGCACTGGATTCTTGATTTCAGCTCATGTCATGATATCAGGGTGGTGAGATTGGGGCCTCTCCCTCCAGCTCTGAACTCAGCTCTGAGTCTGCTTGAGATTCTCTCTTTCCCTCTCCCTGCTCACCTGCTCTGTCTTTAAATAAACAAATAAATAAATAAAAAGAGAAAAGAAACCCAAAACCCAAAACACACAGTAGGAAAGACCCAAGGTTCAGACAAAGATGCTGTGGTCAGGATTATTCAGTTGTGGACCCATCAAAGCTTTCTTTACATGAGAATCAGATTAGTTTTCTTCTGTTTTTCCTAAGAACAGCAAGATCTTCTGGGATAAAAGAGCTCATTTGTTAGTTTCAGTTCTCTTGTTGGGGAACTATTTCTATAATTTAATGGATAGGCCTTTAGAGGAACTGGCAACTTGGCCAAGTCAGAGCAGCCCTGAGCAGAAAGCGCCATCTCCTGGGGGCAAGGTTTCTCAAACCCCCCTCAGCTCCCAGCTGAGGTGGTTTGTTCCCTTCCTACCTTAGTTATCGGGTCTCTCACGTCAAACCTCTGGACTCATGTCAGCTGCCCGTGACTCAGAGGGGGCGATCCCTGATTACCTTTCATTCTCTCAGATCACTGCCCGCCATGATGTGAGTATTCTATGCTCTGTAGCCCCAAGTTTTGATATAGCTCGGTTAACAACCATTTATTGAGCATCTATTATATTCTTATAGATGTGAAGAGAGGTGGTAATCAGGGACGAGTGCTGGAGAAGACTAGAGCAAGACTTGGGCTTTGCTTTCAAGGTGTTTATAGCTGAGGAGGTGGGATGGGCTACACTGAAGACGAACCTCCAGCCGCGGGTAACAAATCCATATCAGATGAAGATCGTGCAGCTTTAGTTCCATTGGAGGTTTCTATGCAGTTTTTTAGGGAGAAGACTAAAGGATATTTTTACTCAGGTCCCAACACATCATTAACTAGATACTTAATGAGAGCATAAATTATTGCAGAGAGAGAAATAAGTTGACAGGAAGCTTATGTAATGGTTTTGAATTTCAACACTTAGTGAGGCTTACATGTTGACCCAAGGGAATTATAGAAATGAATCATAGACCCTTGAAAGTTAGCAGGGCAGGAAAAATATAATCTGTGCAAGAAACCATTTCCACCCTCCGCAGATTCGTCAATTGAGATGGTCTTCACGGGCAGTTTAAGTCCATTAGGTTTTAGTTTTCCTTTTTAAATGAAATGATTAGAGAGTTTAACACCTTGAACAAATGACAGTTCATAGGAACTGATTCTTCATAAGAAGGAAATGAATGTATTCAGTGTGATGGGGTCAGTTTAAACTGGATTGCTTTCTGTTCTCTGTAGTTTCCATTATTTATGGTAAAGTGAAGATGCTGCTATTAGAGATTTTGAAATTTTAAAAAAGTGTTAAGGAAGAGGATTTATAATAAAAGCAAAAGGGAAATGACATTTTAAAAAGAGCAAGAATGGAAGAAGGAAAGAAATTAAACAAAATGTCGCAAATTAGGCCTGTGTTTCTGCAGACTTCAGAGCTCATGCCTTTAGTTCAAATACTTTCAGCTTCTCTGGTTCAGATTGCCCTTTAAAAGTTAACCAGCATTTGCTTAAAAGCAGAGGTGTTATTCACCATGAAACCTGTAATTACTTTAATATTAATGTTATAAATAATTAATATTAATATTAATGTTTGCTATTTAACATTAATGTTAAATATTTAATGTTAATGTCATTTATTTATTTATTCTTAACATTATACTTTAAATGTATTTATGGCTACCTGTGCTTTTTGTTTTCTTGCCTCATTTAGGTAATGTACAGACACTTACGTACATTTAGGATACATTGAAATGTCCTTTATTTGCAGTCACATTGTGAGCTTCATCGAAGGCCATCAGAGACCTTAGTTGTTTTTCAAAAATTAAGCCTTAAAATTATAGGAACCCCTTCCTTTTCTTTTGTCAATATTTCAAAAATATATTTTAAATAACCTTAGATATTCTTTGCCCTTTTCTAGCTTGTTTTTATATTACACTTCATGAACACAATGAAGAAAGGCAGTCCTCTAGTTAACTGTAGACTATAATAATCTGCTAATAAGTGGGGGTTCATTCTAGGGTATTATTCCCAGACATTGTTTTTCTGGAGAAGTTTGCAGAGCTGGGTCCCTATAATAGCATACACAGTGCACCCTAGAAACTGTGCTTTTCAGCCGTGAGGCTGAAAGTTTCTTCTTAGCATAGTAAACATTACCATTGCAAGGTTTGTTCCATTGCTCCTTTCTCCCTGACTCCTGTACTGTCCTTTGTTACTTCTGTCACCTGACTCTCAGCCCATCCTGGACCATCCCTTTGGTGCTACCAGTGTATGCCCATGGTCACTTCCCTGTGGCCATAGCTGAGATGAATACCAGGTCCCTAAAAACATGACTACATGTAGCCATATCAGAGGAGAGCCACTTTAATGAGAATACAGGAATGCCAGTGAAAGAAAGCCTTCAGCTTTCAGTGAATGTACAGAATAACTACTAATTAGCCCTTGAAAGTATCCGTAGAATTCTCTTATGAAACAGCATCAGTTTTTTTCTCTAATTGAAACCACATATTTTTCCAGCAAAGTGTTTGTTGTTTTTCTATATTTATAATCCCCAGTATTGTCATCATTTTTTTCAACTCTGGGATTTTCCTTTGCAGTGGTATTGTTTAGCAATTAAATGGGACAATCTTGACCTTCCATTTTTCCCCCTATATATTGAGAAAAATATTTCAAAATCCAGAGAAACTGATTTATGTATTCTGAGCTTTGTTTTTCCCATGGGTCATTCATTCATTCATTCAGTCAGTAGACAAGAAATATTATTGAGCCCCTCATCTGTAGCAGGAACGTTTAGAGTGACCAATGTATTGTTTTGACATGAAGGAATTTACCAGCTGGTAGAGACATGAATAAGACAATGGTGAATATAATAGCATGCTTTTCTAGTCTGGAAAAGTCGATGTCATCTACTCCCAGGATGCACCAGGCGGATGGGAATAAGGAAGGATGTTTAGATTGGCCTGGGAGCACTTCTATGGTGGCATTTGCTTCTTGAAGCATAACTGGTAAAGTCAGGTAGCAGGCACTGCTGAGGTGATAGAAATGATATGTACATGCCAGAGCTTTCTGGGAGATAAGGATGGACTCAGATGATCTTGAGTGAAGAAATGCCAGTTTGGACTTCCCTGAAAAGAAAGCTTGCAAAAACTTTTAAGTTTAGGGGCACCTGAGTGGCACAGTCTGTTAAGCATACAGCTCTTGGTTTCAGCTAAGGTCATGATCTCATGGTCGGGAGACTGAGCCAGGGTTGGGTTCTGTGCTCAGCATCGAGTCTGCTTGAGATTCTTTCTCCCTCTGCCTTTCCACCCCTCCACCCCCGTTCTTGCTCTCTCTCTAAAATAAATGAATAAATCTCTAAAAAAAACCTTTTTAAGTATAGATGTGTGATATTCTGATTTGTGTTTTGACAGAATTGGGGGCAGCATGGAGGACCAGCTGGAACTGAGTTGGTAAAAAGAATAAATCGATCAAACTGAAAAGCTATTCAGAAGTTAGTGTTTTTAGACTTTGGTTTTAAGCTCGCTATTAATAAAACCTACTTTATCTTGACAATAAAAAGTCAAACTAAAGGACCCGTACCATCTACCTGCTTACTGCTCTAGTTAGAACAGGGAGTAAAGTAGGTGAACGACAAATGACAGATGCATATATTTCTCAACTTTTTATTTCATATTTCTGTGTTAAAATGAA
Source organism: Lutra lutra (assembly GCF_902655055.1). Taxonomy (NCBI): domain Eukaryota; kingdom Metazoa; phylum Chordata; class Mammalia; order Carnivora; family Mustelidae; genus Lutra; species Lutra lutra. The sequence goes on from NC_062282.1 coordinate 67,172,699, forward strand.
ATTTAAAAACTGAATGACACTTTCAGGAAGAGTCAACCAACAATTAGCCGTTTCTTCACTCCTAATAGAAGTTTTGGCTAAAATATAGAAGTGATCGTTTAAGAGTACAATCATACTTAGTAGGTACAGTTGGCATCACTGACTGAAAATGATTTTAAAAGCAGATATAATTTTGAAGGCAGATAAAGGAGTCAAATGATATGTCCAAAAAAGTAAAATCATCCTACAATATACAAAGCTTATCAATGCATGAGGTCGGGGGCACCTGGGTGGCTCAGTTGGTTAAGTTCCTGACTCTTAATTTCGGCTCTGGTCATGATCTCAGGGTTAAGGGATCGAGCCCCTTGTTGGGCTCTACACTCAGCAAGGAGTCTCCTTGAGATTCTCTTTTTCCCTCTCCCTCTGCCCACTCTCCTCACTCTATTTTTCTTTCTAACATAGACATACAAATCTTTAAGATAAATAAATGAGGTAAGAGATGACAACTCTTGCAACAATTTTTCCACTGGGACATTGACTGATGCCTGAAAAATTATGAAAAATAAATTAATGGAAAACACTTCCAATTTTAGTATATGTGCTGCCGAGGGCAAGCACTGAAAAACTCTTCCAAAAAAGCAGATCAAGCGTAATTGGCTGAGAATAAGAAACAAAACTCTAAAATGCCCATGAAAGTTGTAAACTTGCCCTATTTCAAATTAACAAGGTCAAAGTCTCCCTACCCCGAAACTTTCAAAAAACAAAAAAAGGTAAGTATTCTTAGTGTAATTTAAAGTACATAAAGAATGTGCAACTGCCTCATGGTACATAAAAATGATTAATTCTTGAAAAACTCATGACTTGAAATATCTATTTCTTCACCAGATTTTTATTTGTCCCATTTACCAATTCCAGATCTTGCTAGACTCGAGAGGTCTTACTAGATCCAAGATTTTTTTTAGTTCTTTATTCAAATCCACATATATGACTCCTGTTTATACATTCTATTCTATACATATACATATGTCTATACATATCTATTCATTAAATTCATTCATTCATCCATTTAGTCTCCCTCTGCTAGGTGTTGCTCTAGGTACCAAAATATCACAGAAAACCAACAAGCATCATTGCAGTGAAGAAATTGGGGGTGTCCATTTATCTTTCATCAGCTCCTTTGTGACAGCCCTTAGCAGAACGACTATAAAGCTCATGTCTAATTTGCTCCTTCAATGCACAGACTGAATAGACATAATCATTGTGAGCTCCTCCTCCTTGGTAGAGGAGCATTCATAAGTTGCCTTATGAAAGTCTTGGGCATTTCATCAATATTTTAGTATTAAACTTTTATAAGAACCCTAGGACTTATAATTTGTATATTTATATTCTATTAAGACTGGCATCAGCCACAGGAAAAAAAATGTAATTGTGTCTTGATTATCTTTGTGGGCAGCAATTCATAATATTGTGTACACTGACAGGATCTTGAATTTTGGGCCAATATTAGCCTAAGGAGAAGCTATTTATGAAAGAGCTTTGTGACCTTGGGCATACACTGAATTTCTCTGGATCACAGTATCACCATTTGTAAAATTAAGAGTATTGGACCACCTTCCTGCTACAGGCTATGTTCATACAAAAGCTGATGAAACTTAGGCATTCTGGAAGTTTGTAAAGAAAGACAAACGGGAAACTATAACTCTATAAGTTTCTTGCCATTCAAGCTGCCTTCTTGGCTGATATTTATGAAAGGGAAGTAAAGCAGAGAGAAGATAAATGACCTGACATTGATCAGAGTCTGATGCCAAAACACACTAGAATTTTCCTTGGTTGCCATACTTTCCTGTCCCCATGGCATGCAGATCCTGAATTACCCTAAAAATGGCAGAGGAAGATAAGTACAGAGACACAGGGACATTAGAAGAGAGAATGATGGATAATGTGAATGAAGAAAGTAGTATGGGGAATGGCCCTTAATTTCCTATCAATATGAGATTGTTCTCGAACCATTATTCAGGGTCAGACAGGGTCACTTTGTGAATAAAAGATCTGTCTAGATACCACAGGAAGTGGTGTTGCTACTTCAGCATGTGGTACTTTATCTACTAAAACAAAGCCCTATTTTAAGAGTCATAAAGTTGGGGTTTGGGTTGTGGCTTCTCATATTTACATATATATGCAGTTGGCGAGGAAGCTGAGGTGGGAGGGAAGGCTGCCCAAGTATTTTCTCCTTAATGTCTGGGCCAAATGCAACTTCGAATAATTATGTTCTTCCGCCTACTTACATTTCTTCAGCAATTTCCTCACATTTTGCCTCAACTCTTCAAAGCCTTTGACCATGTGGGATTAAAACCATGAGGATGAAAGTGTCCAGACTCTTTTGTGGCCATGCCTGCTGTGAGCCATGTCTGTGGTCATTCTGTATCCTGGTCTGGATTTGTGGTTCTGAATTGAGCAACCCTGGGAAGAATGGCAGTTGAGTCCCGCTGTTCCTGATTATTTTAAACATTGGTACAGTGTAAATATGGAAATACCTTTTGTACTTTCTTTCCTTTTCTTTTCTCTTTCCTTTTCTTTTAAGTAGGTGACATGCCCAGCATGGAGCCCAACAGGGCACTTGAACCATGACCCTGAGATCAAGACCTGAAGTGAGATCAAGGGTCAGACACTTAACCGACTGAGCCACCCAGGCACCCCTACCTATTGTACGTTCTAATTCAGGATCTCAGTGTTGGCCAGAAGATAGCTTAGTCACTTGCAGGATCTAGTTTTTAATGAATTTGCATTTTAAGAAGAATTTCTTGCTCCATTGTACAAGTAGAATGTTATTTTAGAAAGAAAGTGGCACTGTCACTGGATGAAGATGATTTGCCTGAAATCAGGGGGCCTGACTTCTGGATTCTAGTGTTGGGCCATTCACAAACTTACTCTGTGATATAGCTGAGTCACCATAACTTGGGCCTCCAATTATTTCTTCCATAAAAATGAAAGGATTTTGGTTTAAGCCCATAAGGCCTTAAACTCTAACTTTCTGTTCTCTTTTTTAGTACAAAAGCTCTCTGGACCCTAAGATATGTGTAGTGCCCTGGAAACTTTTGGAAGCCAAATGACTGTTACAAATACAAATTATTTGGCCTGTTATGAAATATTAAAAATAGAGGAATGCTGTGTGTGTGTGTGTGTGTGTGTGTGTGTGTGTGTGTGTGTGTGTGTGTATCCCTCCTTCATAGAATCTGGACAGATGCATTTGATAGGAAAATTTTCTAAAATCTCGGTCCCATAGATATTCTTTCCCTCATAGAGTCTTCATTCCTCTGTGTTTTCTTACATAAGAAATAACCTTCAGGGAAAGGAAGCCTTGAGTTGGAGTGTTCAGCTGTGCCTGAATAGTATCTCAGGAACTGAGTGTTAGTACAATGACCCAGAGATGACCAGGTGACATATGGGTGGCCCTTGTCATGCCAGTGATGGGGGCAGAATGAGTGCCATCATCCTTCCTACTATAGCTCTATGCATCACTGCAAAGGACCTTCCCAAGAGAGGGACCGTGCAACTACATAGGCTTCCCAGTCCTGTCTCCATCCACCTCTGACCCCATGTGCAAGGAAAGGCTTAAGATTCTGATGACACCCATCTATCCTGCTGTGTGTCAGAGAGATATATTTTCTCCTTTTCCATTGTATTATGATTTGGCTTTGTCTAAAGGAAACTACCTTCTTTTGTCATATATTCTATTACAACTGGATTTTCTTCCTGCTGGTATTATGTCAGGGGATTGGTCCAACCTGACGGTCAGCTTCTTCAATCCTTATTATTGGTTAAAAGAAGGAAAAAGACAGTAGGTCTCCCTTTCTTCTTGGGCTGATCAAGTTCTGTTTTTTAGTTCATTTCTCTCAAATCCATTCATTCTTTGCCTGAGGTCTCATGAGGTGTTTGGATATTTTACCTCAGGTCAATCTTAAACCATGATATTCAGCGCCATTCCTGACATGGCTCTAAAACTCCTTTTCACTCATTTGGTTTTCCACCCTATGTTCCAAACAATCTTGCCCATTTGCCTTTCCCTCTGGGAAGTTTCTTTCTATGCCTTTGTTCCTAGTGGTTCTTCTGGGTATACCCTCCCTTGCTCCATCTAATCAGCAAAACCTGCCACATTGCTTTCTCTTATGTCTATGCACCAGTTGGGAAGACTTTCTCAACTCTACATACTTATTTGGTAACCGTCTTTGACCCTAATCCCATTTTACATTGCTTTGTCATTATCATAGACATGATACTACTCTCCTGTTTGACTGTAAACTCTTTGAGGGCCAAGACTGCCTTTGCCAGGGTTTGCTGATTGAAAAAACAGTTGTCTGTTCTTTTTCAGCAAAGCCTTTGAAAAATGACTGTGTGAAAGATGGTTAAAATAATGACATGATTAGGACAGTTGATGAAATTTGAATCAGGTCTAGATTAGATAATAATAGTGCATCAATATTAAATTTTTCCATTTGTATTGCATCAATGTTAAATTTTTTCTATTTAGGTAATTGTACTGCAGTTATATATGTGAATGTCCTTGTTCTTAGGAAATGCATATTAAAGTATTTAGAGGCATAGGGGCAAAATTTCATGTATAGGTTACTCTCAAGTGGTTAAGTGTATGTGTGTGTGTGTGTGTGTGTGTGTGTGTGTTTGTAAATGGATAGGATAGTGGCATACTACAAATTACTCTCAAATGGTTAAAGGTTTGTGTGTGTTTAAGTGGATGGTAGTAAAGTAAATGTGGCAAAATGTTAGCAGCTAGTGAGTCTGGATGAAGGTCATTCTTTGTTCTATTTTTATAGCTTTCAAGTAAATTTGAAATTGTTTCAAAGTAAAGAGTTAAAAGCAAAACAATAATTAAATTTTATTTATTTTACATATATTTTATTTCTATCAATAAATTTTTATGTATTTATTTCAGATACAATTTTATATATATATTATCAGAGATAATCATGGAAAACTAGTTCAAAGGCAGGAAAGGAAAAAAAGAACATTTATTTGTAAATGAAAAAGCAATGCAGAGAAAAGTTTAGAATCCGTTCATTTAATATTTTGTAAGTGACCAGTAGCACCGAGCACATGATGAACTCCTGGTTATCACGAGGCAGGTCAGTTCTTCTAGGTAGTCAAATGCTAATGGTTAAGGGTAAGCGGCAGGGTAATCTAGGACATGTCATTGTGTGAAAAAGCAGCAGCTACACCTCAAAGCACGGGCATCTTGAGGTCATACCTCCCAGAGCAAAATAACTGAAACTGTAATTAAAAGTCAAGGGGCTCCTGCCAGGAGTTACAATGCAGAGAAAAGATTTCAGAATCTTTGCAGGTGGTTTCTGCTTGATGCTCCTAAAGATACCAACAAAATTGTGAGCATTATTGAGAGCATTTTGGAAGTCCAACAAGATATTTTTGGTATAGATATATTAAAATAGAGATGTAGTGGTTTTCTATTGCTGCATTACCTCAGTTTCTGTGTGTCAGGAAATTGGGAGAAGCTCAGCTGGTGGCTCTGGCTCAGGATCTCACGAGGTCATAGTATGCGTCATCGGCGGTTATGGTCACCTGAAGGCTTGGCGGGGCTGCAGGATCCACTCGCGTGGCTGGTGGTGGGACACCTTCCGTGAGGCTTCGCCTTGCTGCTTGAGTGTCCTAATGACATGGCAGCTGGCTTCCTGGCGGTCCGAAAAGCAAGAAGGGAACCGCGTTGCCTCTGATGATGTAGGTCTGGAAGTTACACTGTCATTTTTGCCGTATCCTATTGGTTACACAGTCTATTCATCGAGAAAGGGTCTGACACAAGGCAGGGATCGTTGGAGGTCAGCCTGGAGGTTGGCTACAACCCTGGGGTATAATTAAGGTTGCCAAGGCATAGTTGTTGAAAAAGGAAAGAAAGAAAGGGTAAATCTTATAATAGGGCTAATAGAGTTTTTCTTTTTTCTTTTTCTTTTTTTTTCTTTTTTTTTTTTTTGTGGACAGGCCAAATAAATTAGGACTCCAGATTGAGAAGAATGAGTGGGAAGGTTATTGAGGAATATTAAGTCATGAGAAGTTTAGGAAAATCAAGATGATTTTATTCACTGAACCCTGGAATGAGAAGCGGTGTTTGAAATTTCTTTTTCTTATGAAAAAGAGAGGTATTGTTTCACCAAAAGGAGATAAGTAGACTGAACCAAGCAAATAGAAATGCAATTCATAATGGTTTAAGCCACAGCAACTGTCCTTTTTTTTTTTTAAAATGAGAAAGAGTGTCCAGCTGAGGGGCAGGGAGGAACAGAAAGAGAAGGAGAGAGAGAATCTTAAGCAGGCTTTATGCTCAACATAGAGTACAGAGCCTGATGTGGAGCTCGGTCCTGGGACCCTTGAGATCATGACCTGAGCTGAAATTAGGAGTCAGTTCCTTAACTGACTGAGCCACCCAAGCACCCCAAACATCTTTTTTGAGTCTGTTCTTACATCTCTCTTTGTATTTCTGATATTGGGTCTTTTTACTTTCTTTTTTTCATAATCAACATTAGAAGTTTGTTTTCTTAGATTTTTAATTTTTGTTTTGTATTTTTTTCTTTTATTATTATTATGCTTTTAATTAGGCTCCATGCCCAGCCTGGAGCGGGAACGTGGGGCTTGAACTCACAACCCTGAGATCAAGACCTGAGCTGGGATCAAGAGTTGGATACTTAATTGACTGAGGCACCCAGGTGCTGCCAGCTGTCCTTGACATTGACCCTATTTTGTTTTTCTTTCTTTTTTTTTTTTTTAAGGATTTTATTTATTTATTTGACAGAGATCACAAGTAGGCAGAGAGGCAGGCTGAAAGAGAGAGAGGAAGAAGCAGGCTCCCTGCCAAGCAGAGAGCCCGATGCGGGACTCAATCCCAGGACCCTGGGATCATGACCTGAGCTGAAGGCAGAGGCTTAACTCACTGAGCCACCCAGGCGCCCCTTGACCCTATTTTCTATAATTCCTCCCACTCTCACCAATTCTTTCACTGGTTTCTCACATACTTCCCTTAGGCTACCCTCCCTCCAAGGGCAGTTCCACCCCACCCCTGAATGCACAAACCTCCACCCCTTCCTTTGCCCCCAGTCCCTGTTCCCTTCTTTGGATTTTGCTCACCCTCTCTGTGTTAATCTCCGAAACATCTCTTTCATCTAATAATGTGCCCTGCTCAGTGACTTCAGTGCATCCCACTGCAGGCAAGATAAAACCATATGAGCTCCTTAGCCTGGTGCTCAAGACCCTTATCACTGAGCTCTGCCTACTTTTCTAGCACTGCCTCTCAGGATTCCTTACAAGTCATCCTGCTCTCCACCCGCAAGTCTTGGCTCCCACTTCTCTCTTTGCCTCATGGCCCTTTGCCATGGTTTTCATTTACTCAAGGCTCTCTTTTACCCGGATGTGATGCCAAGAACAGATCACAGATGTTGTAGTCATCAGCCAGATTGGTTCAAATCTCTGCTGTTCTAATTGTTGGTTTTCAAGTGAAACATTTAATCTCAGCCAATGAGATTACATATGTGAGGTGCAAGTCATGAAGTAGATACTCAGTGATTTCTAGTTCTTTTTCTTTTGAATGCTTCTGTTCATATTCGGCCTCTTTTATGAAACTTTCTTTCTCACATTGGTTTTTTTCCTCCTCTTAAAACCCTGGTCATCTGTTTCTATGTCAACTTGTTTGGCAAATAATAGCTTATTTAGAATTTTCGTTCCCTAGTTGATTTGGACCTGTTGAGGCTGAGACCATGCCTTTTAAGTCATCATGGTCCCCACAGTTGTTTGAGCTTCAATCCTTAGTGAGTATTGTGTGTGGAATTTTCCATTCCTGGGGGCGGGATTCATAGGGGTGTTTTGTAGTACAACCCAAAGTTGAGGACATGTGGGCGATCAGGGTGTCCCTTCAAATTACCCTTTAATGCCACCTAGATAATACGTGTGGAGTCGGCAGGTTAAGTCTATGAGACTGTACCTCTCTGTTCCCACAACAGCCTCTTCTGGGCTTAACTGTGCCGGCATCGTGCTGTATTGAAATGGTCTGTTTGTGGCCATTCTTCATGTGGCTGGTGAGCTTCCTAAGGGTGGCGCAGCGCCTGGCATCTTCGGGGTTTGTCTAGTTCTTGTTTGGTGTGAAGTATCTAGTGAATGCCAAAACTGGTGTGAAACACTCAACATCCTGCTAACGTTTAGGGATATATATACATATATATATGTATAAATATTTATATAAATGTTTATAATAAATAAAAAATTTATTAAATCCTATACTACAAACTTATAATGGTTTTATAAGCAACATATATACGTTTCTTATAATTTAAAATTATAAATTTAAATTATTGTAAATTTAATTATAATTAATTATGATTATATAAATATAAATATATAATATATAAATAAATAATATAATAAAATAAATAAATAAGTATAAATTAAATAAATAAATAAAAATAAATCAGTCAATAAATATATAGAATAATTATAAATTATTATAAATTTAAATTATTAAATTATAAATTATAAATAAAAAGTTATTAAATCCTATACTACAAACTTATAATGGTTTTATAAGCAACATACATATATACATACATATACATATATATATGTTGCTTATAAAACCATTATAAGTTTGTAGTATAGGAACATATATATTTGCATGTATATATATATGTAGTATATGTAGTATAAGTAGTATAAGTAGTATATATAAGTATATATAAGTATATAAGTATATATAAGTATATATATAAGTAGTATATATAACATATACGTAGTATAAGCAACATATATGTTGCTTATAAAACCATTATAAGTTTGTAGTATAGGATTTAATTTTTTTTGGTGTTAATAGCCACACTCATGTATCTTATATCCTTAGAGTCTTCTAAAGAATGCTGTGTGACCGCCCATATAAGATGACTCAATGTGCCTCAGAAGAATATCTGTGTTATGGTGTTTGATGTGAGCAAAATAACACAAGGTTTTACACACACACACAACATATATAGTACTTGCATTGCTTCAGATAGAGTTATGCTTGCTTAAAGTCATATGCTACTAGAGTAACTAGCTTTGGATGGTGAAAACAAAAGTCACAAAACAGTGCCTCCTGGATTCTTTTTATCTGCAAAGTAGTGTTTCTGTGGAAATTCTCATCTGGGGTTGTTTCAGGACAACCAGTAGCATTCTTCTTCTTTTTATTTTTTTAAGATTTTATTTATTTGACAGACAGAGATCACAAGTAGGCAGAGAAGCAGGCAGAGAAAAGGGGGTGGGGAAGCAGGCTCCCCGCTGAGCAGAGAGCCGGATGCTCCCATCCCAGGACCCTGAGATCATGACCTGAGCTGAAGGCAGAGGCTTAACCCACTGAGCTGCCCAGGCGACCCCTCCTTTTTTTAAAGTAAGTTCTACCGCCAATATGGAGCTTGAACTCAGGACCCTGAGATCAAAAGTGACATGAGTAAGCATTGACATATTTGATACCCCTGAGCTGGAGCTCTGATACTCTATTCACAGGCTTGAAGCTCCAGGAAGAACACAGCATGCTACCTTCTGCCCCACTTGGGTGGCCTTTCTGAGGAAAAGCTAGTATATTATTTATTGATAATGTGATGGGGTGATCAAGGGATGGGGGTTGTGGAAATGTGACTATTCTTAATCGTGAAATTTATTTTCGCTTAGAAAACTGTGAGATGATTTTAGGGAAATGAGTTTGAGAAAAAACTGGGTGAGGGCACCCAAGTTATTTCTATCAGTGCTCTTAATGATTCTAGGAAGGAAATAGATTTGAAAGGCAGAAAGGATTGTCTGGCATCATTTATATCTCTGTTGTTGCAAAAATAAATTAGCAAGTCAACGCCCCATTATTTATTTCTCCCTAATACACTGTTCAACTACTCCCTATCATCAGAACCCAGATTCATCCACTGTAAGGATTGTATTCAACCTGATTATTTATTGCGGTTTTTGTGAGACTAAGCAAAGCCTCCCTTCCTAGTAGACAGCAAGAGTTAATTCTACCTGCTGTGTTTCTTTTTTCTAATAGGAGCACTTTAGCAATGCTAATCAGTTGTACTGATTTTCTGTTTTGATTTTTCCATAATAATTAAGTGAATGATATGGAATGCAATCAAGTTTGGCACTAGGGGGTTCATGCAAATGACTTTTTTTTTTTTAACATTTTAAATTTTGTTAAATGGAACCATAACGAAAGTTATTTGAAGATGAAGACTGAGTGGGTGGGGGGTAGCAGAACTCTCCATTTAGAGTTTTGAATATTTTCCAAAAGTCTGTTTTAATGAAGCAAATCACCACTGTATTACTTTTTTTTCAATTGAAATAATTCTATTTTTTAAAGATTGTGTTTTGTTTTCATTTGTGCTCCAAAGTGGAAGATTATAGTGTAAGACAAGATGGCACAGCTTAAAAGAGAGAAATGGGGAGAAAAATGTGTCGAACTTTCTTGCTTCAGGGTAGATACAAAGGAAAAACGGTACATTCATTTTACTCAGTGAAACCTATAGAAGAAAACAAATAAAGCAGGGAAAGAGTATATGTAATGCCCCATACACTTCTTATTTGGGTTGTGTCTCTCAGTGCCTTTTATTCAACAAGACAGAACAAAAGGAAGGAGCATCTGGGTTTTTGAATATAGTGAAATGTTGTATTTTATAGACTTCTACAGCTCATTGACATGTCTGTGAATCCCTCCACAGTATATAACATTTGAATTATTTTCTCAACGGGTTTTAACCTGTTTATGTGAAGTTGCATGATCCCTGCATCTGTGTCTAGCAATTCTTTTTGCTTTTGATGTTTTATGCTCTAATGCAGATTATTCTAGAACTCAGTTAATTTTTTAATTTTCATTTGGAAAACCCTTTGGGAATGAGACCCACTGATGTATATATACATTTTTTTAAATGTCCTTATATTTTCCCTTCTGTAAACACCTCCAGCAACTTGGCAATGCAGTTAGGTTTTTTCTATGCCAAATTTCAAAAGCACAGGGGAGATGACCAAATTATGCTTTTTTTCCCCCTGCCATCCTCATAGAGAGGTTAAAGACTTCATAGAGCTTCACATCAAGTGCAAAGCAAGAAAGGCTTCAAAAAGATTAGCATTAACATTTTTACATTAAAGGAAAACACACAACCTTTTTTCTTTTTCTTGGCAGTTTGATTCATTGCTTGCAGCAATTTCTAACTTTACAGACTAAACATTTCTAATTGGAAAATGAATGGTTTGGGTCTAAGATGGTGACTCACGATATAAACTTTCCAATTTGGGGTAATTGTTGGTAAGTAGATGGCAGATTACTGCTGACGAGCTCTCGTTTTGTCTTTGAGGAGAAAATGAAAGTTAATATACATGTTTCACACTTCGCTGCAACAAAATGCTTATCCTAAGGTAGATAAAGCAATGAGACAGATATTTGCCATGCTTGTTTGTTACAACTAAGTATATTAGAGGTTTGCTTTTTTTGATGAATGAAGAAAATATTAGCGGTATATTACATGTCTTCAACTGTGAAATGGGGATCATAAAAACACCCTTTTCTTAGGTAAATGGCTGTGAGGGTTGGACAGATCATGCACATAAAATGTTCTGCTCTGGGCCTGGTCCCCAGCAATTGGTCAGGAAATTATTTCCCATCATCATCATCACTCTTGGTCACTCCTGTTAAGTGGAAAAACTTCTTTGGTTTTATAATGTTGAGTTTCAGCTTTTACAACTTCATGACAAACACCAATAATTTGAATTACTTTTTAAGCCCTATTTTGGCCTCCCACTTATGCTTTTTATGTTAGAATATATTTTGTGATGATGGAAACTCCCCTTTTTAAAGATTTCACAACCTCTCATAGTGGCTTGCAGTATCTTTTCATTGTTCTACACATTCATGATATTATTTCCTTATTCTAAAGCAAATGTTGTCTTTAGTTTTAGCCTTTGTGCAGTTAGAGACAGGTGACTTGTCATGATATACTTGATATACTTATCCTTATAAACAGCCATGATTCCAAAGGATTGAGTACTTCTTCACGTGATCCAATGTCTTGAATTTGAAGGATAAACTATTTCCTAAGGTTAGGTTTTTGCTGGTCTTGTCATTTATTGTTCGTTTGAAGATAAACTTAACCCCCTCTTTTTAAAGTGATCTCTATACTCAGGGTGGGGTTTGAACTCATGAGCCCAAGATCAGGAGGCCCACACTCTGCGGTGCCTGGGTGGCTCAGTCAGTTAAGCGTCTGACTCTTGGTTTCAGCTCAGCTCTTGACCTCAAGGTCCTGAGTTTGAGTCCTGAGGAGTCTCCATGCTCAGTGGGGAGTCTGCTTGAGATTCTCTCCCTCTGCAACTTCCCTGACTCATGAGCAAGAGCTCTCATGCACATGTGCGTTCTCTTTTTCTCAAATAAATCTTTTTTTTTTTTTTTTTTTAATAGGAGTCCCATGCTCCACGAACTGAAATAGCCAGGCATCTGAATAAACTTATCTTTTTAAACTACAAGGTCATTATTGAATAAATTTTGCTCCCATTTGGTTCCTCCCCTTGTGGTATAAAAAGTTAGTGTAGCTTCTCAAAATGCCAGCTCTCATCTGGAAAATAACTGCTTCGGTCACATAATCTGACCTATTGTTACTGGTTTTCCTAGTTTACCAATAGGCAAGTTAATACTTGTTCTCTTTTTAAGTAGTAAATGGATCAGCTATTTATATTTCCATGTCCATTTTTACAATGATTACATAAAGTCATTTTATTTAAGTGTGGCAATTAGGCATTTCCTTCTGACTAAATGGTAAGTTCCTGGAGGTGAGGAGATGGGTGTGAGTTTTAGGCGCAGGCTATGCCTGCTGTGACACACCCGAGGTGGTGAGTCCTGGCACATAGTAGGTATTCAGTAAACGCCGCAGATGACTTCATGTGAGTATCTCCTGGGAATCTCAAACTTGTATCTAAAACGGAACTAAAGCTTCTTCCTCCCAGAAGGGGAGGGTGTCTGTGCTTCTCATCTTAGTGAAGGGCACAACACTCCATCCATGGGGCTCTTCCAGCAAACACTCTCCTCTCTTACTCCCATATTCAGTCACCAAGTTCTACTGATTCCAAGTCCGAAAAGTCTCTCAGATTTGCTCAATTCCTTGCAGCGTCTGCGTTATCCCCCAGTGAAGTTCATGAACTTGGTAATGGTGTACAAAACCTTTGTGATATGCCCGTCTCTTTCTCAGCTGAATTAATTTGGGCTCCCAGAAGTGTGCTTGACCCTGCCTCCCCTCTGATTCCTTCTTCATGGAACATTCTCCTTCATCTTGTGTCTCCTTTGTGGGTCTCTTTGGCAAAAATGCTGCTGTTTGTTTTTCCATTGTGTTCCTTCTTCCTCTCAAGAACACCAGGTTGGTTGGGGGCACCTGGGTGGCTCAGTGGGTTAAGCCTCTGCCTTCAGCTCAGGTCATGATCTCAGGATCCTGAGATCGAGCCCCACATCAGGCTCTCTGCTTAGCAGGGAGCCTGCTTCCTCCTCTCTCTCTGCCTGCCTCTCTGCCTACTTGTGATATCTCTCTCTCTGTCAAACAAATAAATAAAATTAAAAAAAAAAAAAAGAACACCAGGTTGGTTTTCTCTAACACAGACCTCTAAACAGACTTACACATTTTTCTGTACACCTGCAAACAAACTTCTGGTTCTGGTTTAGCTGGTTTTGTTTCTGTTGAGCAGATGGGGAATTGGAAGCACTAAATGTAAGAAATGAACATCGTGATTATGAAATTATACACATCTTAATGGCCAGGGGCAGGAACCGTATCTGTATTTGATGACCAGTTTTTGCACGGTGCCTAGGATAGAGCAGACCTAGAAGACGTTCAGTGCTCAGGGAATGGATTATTGAATGAATCTCAGTTTGAGCCTGAGGTGCCTCTCTCTTGAGTCAATGGAGCTTCTGTTTCATCCTTTACCCTCCAGGACAAATGAGGCCAGATTCCTCTATGAGCCCTCTTCTTCCAGAAGGGAAATATGCCTGGTGAGAGAGTGTGGAAGCCTGTGTTGTTCCGAATTGTTTGGGAAGATTCCTTTAATGTTGGTTGGCATGGATGAGAAGGGCTTTTGTTGTGGTGGCAATTAATGATGATTTGCACATTTTTGTAATTTACAAAATGGTGACCACCCTGAACAGCACAAGAAATACCTCTCTCTTGGACCATGAAATCTGGTGACCCTTCTATTTAAACACATGGCTTGTGATGTGTGGTTCAGCCTTAGTGACAAACCGGTTCTGAATGGTTGTTGTACTGAAAAGAATTCTGTTTGGGTCATTTTCATGCTTCTCTAATTTGGATTTTTGTTTTCTTGTTTTCTTATAGGTTTTTCTTCCCCAAAATGGTTATTTCTTTGAACCCATGCCTGAGCTTTATCTGTTTCTCGTTATGCCTCTGGAGCAGGACAGCATCATCACTGAATCTTGAAGACCCTAATGTGTGCAGCCACTGGGAAAGGTAATCATTTTGAAAGTAGTCTGAGAAATAATTTCTGATTATTTTTATATATTGGCATTATCAACCTGATATATAAAATAGACTTGGAGAAGAGATTATAAAATTACTTTTATGTAAATACCAATAGTTATAATAATAAATTAGTATTATTCACCTCGGTCTTATGGCATATAAAGTGAAAAAATTTTGATCTATTGTTTCTAACACAGGAGTAGTTGTAGCATGCAGGGAAAATATTACTAGCTCCATTCACATGATCTCCCAAACATCTCCCTGCTCTCAGTCTATTTTGCAATAATCTGGGGGAGCTGGAATTATGCATGGGAATCAATAGTTGAGTGGTGAAGGACAATATGAAATTATGTACTGAAGGGTGGCCATGTGTAGTGCAAAAAGTTTGGGCTGTATGTGGCCTGAAAAGGGCGACATGATTTCTGGAGGCACAGGAGTCACTACTGCATGGATGTAGTGTTGGCTAAGATGCTCTCAGAGACCTGAATAAGACGGAGTGGATAGCAGTGATTGAGTGGAGTTCTAGGAATGGAAGGTGGCTTGAAGCCAGTGCGGTGCAGACTAACGAGGGTCTTGAGCAACAGATCTAGAGTCAGCACAGTACTGCAGGAAGGCAAAGTAGACTAGATTACATCAAAGCAGATGATGTCCTATGCAGATGAAGGCAATGTGCAGTGGGAGAAGCAGAGGCAGGACAACACAATAGGTCATTGTCAGAGAGCTTAGAGTCCTTTTTTGGAACACAAAAATAGGACAAACCATATAGCGCTACTGCAGTATAGTCAAGTGTAGTCTATACTGCTCCACTGTGCTACTTGCATTTCTCCTGAAGCATCGTTAGCCACAGGTCACCTTGCAAATGTCAGTTTTCCAGAGAGAAGGCGGTACCCTTCTAGTCTGCTCGAGCACTCCAGAGTTATAGGTAGTTTTGATAGCTGTATGCGCCATTTCATCAAACTCTCTGTCTCTTTCCCCTGTTCTCCTCAGCACCATGGGGAGCACAACACAGGGGACACATTCCTGTCACTGTCATCAGCACAGGTCAAAATGAGCACACCCAGAGCCTTTCAGGCCCAGCAGCTATGTTATTGTAGGGACACCCTGGTCCCTCACTCACAGCATTATTTTTTTCAGTGACGGCTTCCCCATGTCTAGGCACAGGCTTACAATCACGGTAACAGAATCCCACTTCTCTGATCCATTCATGGAGTTACCTATCATTAGGAAACTTTAAGCTGTAGAGGAAATATGTACATGTAATCAAGATCTATGTATCTCTGGTATTAACTGTATTATATAGAATCAAAGGGGAAGGACCTCTTATTAATTATCTTTACAGTCATCACAGCACCTCCCATAGACATTTCAGCTACCAAGTGCATAATAAATATCCATTGAAGCAATTAAAAATGAATCAGTGAATATAAGGATGGATACCTATCACATTTCAAAAAGGGAGAGGTCATTGGTGGTAGAACTTCAGGGAGGATGAGCCCTTTGGAATAAAAGGAAATAATCACATTCGGAAGATACTGGGATATAAGAATCAACACATCATGTTCACACGTGGATTGTAGGATGGGTAGGAGTCAGTAGAGGTGAGATTTAGAACCTGCTCTGTGGGGCGGCTGGGTGGCTCTGTGGGTTAAAGCCTCTGCCTTTGGCTCAGATCATGATCCCACAGTCCTGGGATTGAGCCCAGCAGCCAGCAGGCTCTCTACTCCGTGAGGAGCCTGCTTCCTCCTCTCTTTCTGCCTGCCTCTCTGCCTACTTGTGATCTCTGTCAAATAAATAAATAAAATCTTAAAAAAAAAAAAAAAAGAACCTGCTCTGTGAAAGCCTGGAGGTGTCATTGCACATACGAAAAAGAAAAGGAAGAGTACTGATTTGAGAGGGAAGAGATGAGTACAGGTGCCTTGTCATGTTCCTAAGATCGCTTTGAGAAATGGGCCTGGTAGTGTTTTGGAGCACAGAATCGGGAGTCTCCAGCACGATGAGATGTAAGCAGGTGAACTCTCTGAGGAAAAGGCTAGAAAGAGAAAAGAAGCCAGGCTTCCCGTAACCCAGCACCCACTCATACATCCACATTTCATCCTGATTCCTTCCTCATTATTCAACAAAACTTGGCAACACATAATTGCATGTTTTGTTCACTAGGGATAATTTCCAGGGTCTAAAACCCTGCCTTTCTTAGGGCATGTGCTGGATAAATAACTGTTGGTTGAGCCCACTCACTTTTTTTTTTTTTTAATTTTTATTTTTTATAAACATATAATGTATTTTTATCCCCAGGGGTCCACTCACCTTTTGACAGGCAATGAAATGGCTAAATATGGACGCCAGTGGGGGAACGGGGTGGGAGGGGATGGACAAGGGAACAGTAGTCTCTAAACCTCATGCATTTCCACTGTGGCAGAAGTGATTAGAGTGACCTCTAAAACACTTACTAATGAGGAGGGAAAATGAGGGTGAAAGAGTTACGGACATGATGGAGATTTTTTTCTCCTGACTGTATTTTTTTTCTATGACTTTCTAGAAAGAAGGATTGACAGCCATACTTTTCTAATTGATACATTTCCTATTTAACACTAGGTAATTATTCTTCGAAGAAAGGTAAAAGAAAGTGTGATGGTCGTGATAAGAATGGAGAAAGGAGTATAAATTAAAATGATCAACCAAGAGTGCAGGTGACAAGTTCTGTATTTTCAAAACCTGAAATGGGGCTTGAATGGAAATGGGGAGAAGAGGATGAAGGTCAAGGACAGAATTCTTGGTGGTAGTGTGGAGTAGGGTTCATTGATGCTTACCTTATCTAAACCCAACCTGGATCAAATGGACTCAGCCAGAGCCTTGCTTCTCACAGTGTGGTCTGTGGGGCTCTGACTTGAGCCCTACCTGGGTGCCCGTCAGAAATGCAGACTCTCAGGCCCTGCCCCAGGCCTGCTGAATCATTTATTTTCAAATAAAAGTAGGCCTCATTTTAATGTAGCAATTGTGGTTCTTAGAAGTCATACAGAAAATGAAATTAAGGAAAATGAAATCACTTAAAATACACAAGGGGTGCTTGTTATTAAAGGAATCCCATGCAGCAGCCTTTCAGAAACTGATAATTCCATGAATTATCTGTTCCTTCTCCACATCCCCTTTCCCTGGTCTGTGAGTTTACGTGTCGGCATCTACTGGGGTTTCTACTAAAGAAGGCACAAGAGAAGAGAAGCCATTCTTGGCCCATCCCCATGGGAGGTGGCACACAGAAGTGGTAATAATTGAAGCAGCAAGTCCTGAAACGAGCAGAGATAAGGAATGATGATTATTACCATATCTGATTAAAGTAACAAGATCATTTTGGCAGATAGAATGTAATTAAACACTTTGGAATGTGGCCAAGCGATGATGGCTTCTCCCCGCCCTCCCTCTCCTCCCCCCCCCCCGCCCCCTTCTTTGACCTTAAATTAAATCTTGCTGGGGTTTCTCCCTGGATGATATTTAATAGGTTAAAGTCCCGGTGATGATATGTTTTCAGTGTCTTTGAGAAGATTAAGCACACAAGCAGGAGGTGAAGAGTTACACATCTCTGTGGTGAAAATAGTGTAGAATTGAGATCAGATTCCCTTTATACCAGTTTGGCACCCGTTGTCTGCTTCAGAAGCTTCAGATGTTCTGATGACATCTGAGAGGTGGCATGGGTCAGGGTGGTGTCTGGGGGACCCGGTATTAGTGCTGGCTCTAGGCTGACTGCTAGCACAGGGAGCTCAGGGTTGCTCATTTGTGATAAAAACAGGATTGGACTAGACAGTCAAGAAGGCTCCTTCCTGCTCTGACTTGAGAGCAGCTGATGAGGAACACAGAGGTGTGGACGGTTAGCAGAGGGAGGTACTGATTATGTTCAAACAGCAGCTTGGAAGCAGTGATAAAGACCCAGAGGAGGCTGGCCGGCCCTCAGAGATCTTTTCCTTCATAATGCAAGCACACAGCCTCCACAAAGTAGCCCCTTGAAAAGTGGCATGTTAATTCTTCAGCCCTAGGTGGGTTGAGCAAATCAGGTATAGTCAGTTACAGAGTATTTGGCAGTCATAATTTGAAGAATATTCACTATTTACTAACCTGCTTAGGATACACTCAAGTTTAAAAGTAATTTTCAGAATTATGTGCATAGTGTGATTATATTATGATAAAAGCCGAAAAACTAAACCAACACAAAAAGCTAAAAAAACCCTAGGGACTATAAAAAAGCCAGGAAAATGCTGTTGGTGGTTATTTAAGAGTCAGAGAATTCTCTGTCTCCTAAAAATATTGTTTTCCAAATTCTGTAGTGTGATTAGAATACCATTAAAAATGGCAGGTGGGGGTGGGGGAGAGCAAGATTGTATGGAAAAGAAAAAGAACGTATAAAAACCAACAGGAAGGAAATTTGGTGTGAAAAGCCTAAAAGCCTTAAAGCCCTTCTCCCATAGACTTCACCAGAAGCCTGTTTGTGATCAATGTGCAAATTAGTTTTCAATCCCTTCTGTATCAGAGGAGTCAAGCTGGAAAAGAAATGCACAAAGCATAGTGCATTTTGTCTTTCTGTTTATGTATTTCTCTATCAGAGCCCTGTTGTGTTATTTCTAGTATTATGGGCTGGCCCCTCTTGAGAGCTCTTTGAGGGTGGGAATTGCAGAGATGTTCAAATAACTGTTTGTTGAATTGGAATCCTAAATTGTTTGATGACCCTTTTCTAGAGAAGAGTTTTTTTCCTGTCCTAAAACCAGAGAAGCTTCCCTCAGATGTGTGCTATTAGTGAGCGGCAAGTGGCTAGAGAAAAAAAAAAAAATGATATATTTCAGCATCTCCTCTCTTTTAAGCAATCCTCCAGACCGCTAGAAATTAGTGAAAGCTTTTGTCGTGTTTGCCTGTGGAATCCGTTTGCCTATGGAATCCATTCTTCTTCCACATTAAATAGGATGTGTTTGGCCAGGACCTCTTTGTTGATTATCACTTCTGCTCACCAAGGCAGACAGAACTTAACCATCATAACATGGCCTTTGAATTTTATGGGAATAATGCATCAAGTTTAGTTCTAACAAACCAATTTAGTTCTGTTTAATTAGTGCTGTAGAGCCTGGTAGAATATTTTTGTCACCCAATCGGCCTGGATTGAGGGTGGTTTCTTTTTTACTCCCCTAGCATGTGTGGACCGTAGCTGCTTTGTTCATGGATAATACAGGACTATACCTATATGCAGAGAACATTCATTCACTTTGTTCTGCACTGAAAACGGAATGGAGTAATAATGCTCTAGGCCTCGAGATTCAGTTATTTACAAGCAGCTGGATAGGCAGGGAAAAAATTGGTGAGAAATTCTTAGAATTTGCATTAACCTGAACCTCAGAACCCTACTAGAGGTCAGAAGACGTTGTGGTCCATATATACAATGGAATATTACACAATCATCAGAAAGGATGAATACCCAACTTTTGCATCAACATGAATGGGACTGGAGGAGATTATGCTGAGTGAAATAAGTCAAGCAGAGAAAGTCAATTATCCTATGGTTTCACTTACTTGTAGAACATAAGGAATGACATGGAGGACATAAGTAGAAGGAAAGGAAAAGTGAAGAGGGGAAAATTGGAGGGGTAGATGAACCATGAGAAACTGGACTCCGAGAAACAAACTGAGGGTTTTGGATGGGAAGGGGGTGGGTATTAAGGCAGGCACATGGGTGTTATACACAAACGATGACTCATGGGAGCACTACATCAAAAACTAATGATATACTGTATGGTGACTACTATAACATAAAAAAATACCTTCTTGTGATAATTCATCCCAAGAACCTTTATATTTTAATAGAGGCCTCTTTTCCCCTAAAGGGGTTGTATCACAGACATGGGCGTTTGCATCCCATACACTCATTGGAACATGCTCTTGGGGTAGCCTCAGGTGGCATACAAGAGAAAAGGAAATAGTCACCTAAAATGTATGTAAGAAATTCAGAATGCCAAGTAGGAAGGGATCTTCAAGACCATCTGTGATTCTCTGGTTTTAAAGTGTGATACTCAAAACCCAGGGAATAAAATTATCTGCTGATGGCAGTCTAGTTTCTCCACACCCGATGAGGATAACCCTGTCTTCTGCTAATCCGGTGATCTTTTCAATAGGGCCTGTTGCATCTGCGTGAGATTTGTGGAGCATCCCGAAATTAACCTACACATCAAGTTGCGATGATCCAAAGAATGAAATACACAAAAGTGTGAACAGTATGATTATTTTATGGATTACCTATTGAAGCCTAAGTGCAGAATAGCAAATAGAGGCCACCTAGAGAAAGAAATCCCCCTGTGGGGGAGCCCAGAACCACTTAGCTTTTCAAATGAGAAGGTTGTACTGTGTGTCTAACCTGAATTCTTCATGCTGATGTTTCAGCCGCATTCCTTCTGTACATTCTCTAGTCGATAGCTCCTAGTAATGAAGTTGGTCTATTGATTTGCTGCAAGTGAGTCCTTTATTGTGGCCCATTCCGTTTGCTAGTGTGAATTAAAGATTTTAGTGAAAATCTTTGAGACTGTTCAAGAGAAGAGGATTAACTTATTCCACCAAGAGGATTCTCCAGGTTTTCCTGTAGGCAGGAACTCTAAGCCCTTGAGCCTGTAATGGACTGCTTTAAAATAAAGAACTATGACATTGAACACTGAATGCTCTTTATGTTTTATGGATGTTTTCCACCTACATTCTCAGGACCTTAAGATTGCATGTTTTTACTTTAACAAGAAGTTGTTAGTGAAAATGTATTCGAAACCAGGCTAAGTAGCAGCAGGCCGTGGATATGTATATTTCAGGCTAATTGTTTCAGTGATATGTTTAGAGACTTTGTAGTTTTTACTTAAAGGTTGCATATATTTTCCCAGTGCCTGAGAAGTAGGGCAGGCACACAAAACCAGATTAATTCAAGTTCCAACCTGAGAAATATGTTCTTTCTGGTTTTCCGGAATCAGTACCAAAATGTATCGCTATGAATATTCACATGGTCTCCATGCTTATTATTTGCATGCAGACTTAGATGGAAAACTTCCTTTGAAAGGTCTGGATTAACCCTGCATGTCTGGGATGAGGGGATGGAATTAAATACAGAACACTATGTGGCAATCATGTCTGTAATCATGTCTGTAAATCATGTAGGATTATCAGAGTTTATGGTGAATGGGAAAGAGAATTCCTTTTATGAAATTTAGAACATGAACTCTTGTCTTTTGAATGTATCATTAATATCAGTCCTTTCAGTGCTCTGGTTCAAATGGACACCTGGAAACATTCTTTATTAAAAGTCGGCGTGGAGTCACAAGTGAAGATAATTTAGCCTCTGATTTTTTTTTATACGTAGTATATCATGAATGTAAAAATAAGAAATATTGATTCCTTATCTTTCTTCTTTTTCAGCTACTCAGTGACTGTGCAAGAGTCCTACCCACATCCCTTTGATCAGATCTACTACACTAGCTGCACTGACATTCTGAACTGGTTTAAATGCACACGGCACAGGTAATCGAAGCTCAGGTGTATTTATGAGTTTGGCTAACTGGGAAGGACTGTAGTGCGGAAAATTAAATATTTGATACGATGTGTCCATTTGTCTCATGAATAGTTATTGAGTGCTTGCTATTATCCTAGCCTTGTTCCAAACCATAGGAGTTATATAGAAAAAGCAAAACTGATTCTGTGCCCTTGAGGAGCTTACAGAGACAGTGTCTACTAGTTACCATCCTTTGGTTAGCAAGAATTCATGCAGCTTTTGTGTGGTGCATAAATGGGGGAGACCCTCTTGAATATGGACATCACTAGGTACCAAGACACTCATATTCCAGCATATGTGTCTACTTGATTATCTGACTCAGTTTAGACTAACTTAATTGTTTTTTAAGAGAGAGAGAGAGAGTGCATGCACATACATGCACTGGGGGGTTGGGGGGAGAGGCAGAGGGAGAGAGAAAATCTTAAGCAGAATCCACACCAGCACGGACCCTGATGAGGGGCTCGATCCGAGCTGAAATCAAGTGTCAGATGCTCAACCACTGAGTGACCCAGTTGTCCTTAGACCAACTTAAATTTGACCTCAATGTAAGGCACATAATTTTTTTCTATAAATGTGAAAACAGAAAAGGAAAACATCTTAAGTATTAACGTTACTATGGAAGGGAACTGTGATACCTTACTTTTATTTGTAAAATGCTTACAGTGGAGTGAGTCATGGGTCTAAATATGACACCTGTTGATTTATGCTGCATTATACATTAGGCTCAATATTATTTCTTCAGACATTCCTTATCCACTTTATCTAAACAAGTATTTCCTTCCTGCCCACTCTCTTCCCTTACTCAGGCCTTATTTTTCATCACACCACATAATCATTACCAGTCATTGCATGACATATTTATTTGTTTAATATGGATCTTACTGTAGGTCTATCTTCCCCAGTAGAATATAAGTTCCTTGAGGGCAAGGCTTTATATTGTTGCTCATCATGAGTTATTTCACCAGTGCCTAGAGTAGTGCCTGGAATAGAGTAAGTGCTCAGTAAACATGTGTTGTATAGATAAATCAGTGAATGAATGAAGCTTTAATTAAATGAGGGTCATTTGTCTATAACCTTCTGTTTTATAGTGGGATGAGACTGCATTGTTATAGATTTTTTCAGGGAATTCTCTGAATTCTTCCTTTAAAACATATGTAAGTAAAGGATAATTAGATCAGTGTCATATCTGAAATTATTTTAAAAAATTTTATTTATTTGAGAAAGAGAATGAGAGCATGAGCAGGGGCAAGGGGTGGGGCAGAGGGAGAAGTAGGCTCCCTGCTGAGCAAGGAGCCCTGCATGTGGCTCGATCCCAGGGCCCTGGGATCATGACCTGAGCCGGAGTCAGACACTTAACCGACTGGCCACCCATGTCCCCATCATATCTGAAATTAATCAATACTTTCCAAGTTATCTCAAGATAAGTAAAAAAGAAAGTCATGAAACTTCTGATCCCTTGAAACAAAGTATAGGTTGACTAAAATGGGCAATTTTAATAAATTCTTAAACAAAAAGATAAGAGGATAATATTGGTCAAGACATGTAGTACATGTTCCTTCTTACCTATTTTAGAATACTTCACTTTTCATACCTTTATTATATTTAATAGCTCTTCTGTATCAAAATATAAATTCCTTATTCCTAATCAAATTGCCGGTCAAAAAAAGTAACAATGTGATTTTTCCTTCCATGCAGAATCAGTTATCGGACAGCCTATCGGCATGGGGAGAAGACTATGTATAGGCGCAAATCCCAGTGTTGTCCTGGATTTTATGAAAGCAGGGAAATGTGTGTCCGTAAGTAAGACCTTTATCCCCTTGTGGGCAGCTTGTGTTTCCCAGTGCTGGTGTGCACTTGTGAATGGCAGCCGCGAGGGAGGCCCGGGGAGGTGGGGCAGCTTGGACCATTCCCTGTCGCCCTTGGCTGCTGCTTTCCTGGTCTATGGAATGAGGGAAGCATTGCTTTGTCCCTCTGTCCTATCAAAAATCTCCACATGAGTGTCACTTGAGGAGAAAACAGATGTTATAGAAGGATGATTTAGGGCCGGATGTCTCAGTGTTAATTACAGTTTTGCAATAAATGTCTCTTTGGAAACTGGTCAAGGAGTCACTAGACTCAGGTCACAGAAGAGAACAGAGGCAGGACTTCCTCGCAGCAGCTGACCGGAGTCCCGAGGCAGCTTCTGAGAGGCCACTGTGTTCTTTTCTGGTACACAGAATGATGAAGCTTACAAAAAGCAGAGGAGCTTTCACACTAAGAAACAGCTCTAAGTCTGGGTCACAAAGTAGACCTTCTTCTATGTCATTTTCTGTCTCCCCTCCCCATCTCACCAGTTCATTCTGAAATGTTTCAGGGGAAGTTGCAGATTTTATGATGCACTTTAGAAGACTGTGGAATTTCATGTGCAATTAAGTTTGCAACTAAGGTTTCTTTCCACTGTGTTTAGGATGTAGAGAAGAGAGATCAATAGAAAGGGGTATATTCAAATATTTTGGCTCCACACACAGCTAGAGGGGCAATATTGCTTTCTGAGCTGAGGCACTGGTGTTGAGTAGCATCGAGAGAGACAAGGTTCTGCTCTAAACTGAAGATATTAGGAATGGTTGGACACATCCTGGCTTAAAAGAGCCGGGTAAAGTAGCACTGGGTGACTTTGGAGAAGCCCTTTATACCTCTTTGATGCTCCTTTGATCTCAAGTGCAGAGAGGACTTAAATGGATAGTATATGTGTCCTCTTTCTTCCAATGACTGGATTCTATTCTTTTTTTTTTTTTAAGATTTTATTTATGTATTTTAGAGAGAGAGAGAGAACAGGGGGAAGGGGCAGAGGGAGAGAGAATCCACAAGCAGACACCCTGCTGAGCATACCGCCTAATGCAGGACTTGACTCCAGTCCCAGGACCCTGAGTTGATGACCCAGGCTGAATTCAAGAGTTGGCCACTTAACTGACTGAGCCACCCAGGTGCCCCTGGATTCTTTTTTTTTAATAAATTTTATAGGAATTTTATAGGAATGGGTGCAGTTCCTCAACTTTGATATAGAGCCGGGGCTCTATGTCATAATAAATGTTCATTGAAAAAATTAGAAAATGTAACAAGAGAAAACGAAAGAAAAGAAAAAGAAAAGAAAGGAAAGGAGAAAAGAAAAGAAAGGGGAAAAAGAGAAGAAAAAAAAAATACAGTGTGAATATCTTTCTTGATCAGTAAATGTACTTCTGTAACATATTGCAAATGTCAGTGTGTTACTGAATTATAGATTGTTAGCAAATTTCAGCTGTTGAATATTTATGTGATTTCCATGTTTTACCTATTATGAACTGCTGTAGAAGACATCATTGTAGTTAAATCTTTGTTCATCCCCTTAATGAATAGGTAAGGATAAATTCCTAGAAGTAAAATTGCTGGGTCAGAGGTATACATGTATTTTTCAGATGTTTGGTGTGTTTCCACTTTATGTGGGATTGCTTTTTGCTTATCCCTGTGCCAATTTTCCCTTTACTACTATTTTCTTAATTTGCATGTCTTTGATTAATAAGGATGCCAAATAAGAAAAATTACATGTTTATAATCAAACATCTTGGAGGATAATCACTAACTGATCTCTGTGGCCCAGGCTGATGGGAATTTTCCAAGGAAAGCCCTGAGTGCACACAGGGGCACCGGGGTGGGGGTGTACCTCAGCTGTCTCTGGCAGCCACTTTACCCAGAAGCTTCAGGGTAGCATTATCTTGGTGCCCATGCTGGGGCTCAAACTTAAAAGAACAGTGGTCAGTACAGTAAAGGAGTGGTTCTATCTCCCAAGGTTCATTTCTCTTACCCATTTGCCAGAAGTTGCATATAAAGTCAAGAAGTGACACAGAGCCTGGAGGGCTACCTTCTGGTCATACCTGCTTTCCTT
Organism: Lutra lutra; assembly: GCF_902655055.1. Taxonomy (NCBI): domain Eukaryota; kingdom Metazoa; phylum Chordata; class Mammalia; order Carnivora; family Mustelidae; genus Lutra; species Lutra lutra. The sequence goes on from NC_062282.1 coordinate 67,198,653, forward strand.
GAAGGCTCGTACATGGGAAGCTAGATTTTACTGGCAAGCTGGTGTGAGACCGTGGATCCAAGCAGGGTCGGTCAGTGTTTAGAGCCTCATGGTTCATGCCTTCCAGAACCCAGCACCTCTGTCATTTCGTTCAGTACTGCATCCCATCTCAGGAAGCTGGGCAATTCCCCAACCCCATCATACCCAAATATTACAATGGTAAAAATAACTTTTCCTCTATCTCAAACTAGGCAGGTTGCAAGATGTCCTCCTGACTGCTTGGATGGCTATCTCTAGCATTTGCTTCTAAAATTTTTCTTTTTCTAAGCCTTTCAACCAATCAACTGCCCCTGGAGACTGAAACATTTTTCTTTTAGATATGTTAATATATTTAAGCAGCTCTCTGTCTAGTCTCTGAGGCCTGGGAGCTATTTGGTCTCTTTAAGGGTATTTTGCATCTCTCCACTCTGATGTGTTGATTTCATAGCTTAACCCCAGAGGACACTCAAGCTTCCCTTACTTCCTTGTTCCAGGAGATGCCTCTGGTCAATCTTCTCTGCCCTCAATAGCCAGTACCAGTGAGGCACCCTTGTGGATAGGAAAGGAAGAGAGAACACAGGATTCTCTTTTTTTCAGTTAGATTTTGCTGTCGGGCACCTAGCGTAGTCACCATTGTTAACTGTCATCAGTTACCAGAAGGAATAGAAACACAGGAATCAGTACTAATTTTAGTTTAATTTTTGGTAGTGAATTTTCCTAGAAGGCAAAAAAGGGCGATTTCATGCAACTACATACTTGCATTTGAAAAAAAGTTTCCTTCAGGTAGCTGGAGTAACTCCTTCCGGAGAGCAAGCTCCATCCTCCCATTTCCTCCCACCCCTCCTTCCTCCTGCCAACGACGAAGCATATCTCCTAGACTCAGACTGTACAGAAGCTACTGGTTGGCAGAGTACACTGAGTGTGTTCAGAATATAGATTATGTCATCAGGTAGGAACAATCGAAACAAAAAATATAGGGTATGGCGTTGGAATCTGGGTAGGGAAAAAAATGGTTGGAAAAATTTCCTAAAATTTCCTAAAAATAAACTTTTTACGTTTATTCAACTTCCAGGGTTACTCTTCTAGCGTAATCTTGTATTTAATTACTCTTGATTTAGAGAAATTAAAATGTTAATGAAGAAATGCCCAGAGGAATGAAATGGATTTAGTACATGTATGTCTGTTTGTACATTGTATGTGTATATAGGTTTGTGGTATGTGTAACATGTATGTGTAGATATGATTTTTTGTTATCTGTTAACTTTTTAAATTTGAGTATAGTTGATACATGGTGTTATGTTAGTTTCAGGTGTGATTCACATAGTGATTCAGCTTCTCTATACATTATGCTCTGCTTACCACAAACTTAGCCACCATCTGTCGCCATAGAATGCAATTCCAGTATCACTGACTACATCTCCTATGCTGTGCCTTCTATTCCTGTGACTGATTCCCTCCATAACTGGCAGCCTGTACGGCCCTTTTCCCTTCACCCGTTTGCCTGTCCTTCCACCCACTTGCCTTTAGCAACCATCAGTTTGTTCTCTGTATTTACAGGTCAAATTTTACTTTTTTGTTGTTCATTCATTCATTTTGTTTTTTAGATACCATACACAAGTGAAATCACATGGTATTTATCTTTCTCTTTCTGACTGACTTCACTGAGCACAATACTCTGTAGGTCCATCCATGTTGTCATAAATGGCAAAATCTCATCCTTTTCTTTGGCTATATGATATTCCATTGTGTGTGCTCGTGTGTGTGTGCGCGCGCGCGTGTGTGTGAGTGCGTCCCATCTTCTTTATCCACTCTTTTTTTTAAAGATTTCATTCCTTTTGTGGCTGAGTTATATTCCATTGTATTTATATATCACATTTCTTTTAACATTTTTTTTTTTTTGTCAGAGAGAGTGAGCACAGGCAGACAGAGTGGCAGGCAGAGGCAGAGGGAGAAGCAGGCTTCCTGCTGAGCAAGGAGCCCGATGTGGGACTCGATCCCAGGGTGCTGGGATCATGACCTGAGCCGAAGGCAGCCGCATAACCAACTGAGCCACTCAGGCATCCCTATATATCACATTTCTTTTATCCATTTATCCATCGATGGACACTAAGTTGTTTCTGTTTCTTGGGTTTTATAATTAAGGCTATTATATACATAGGGGTGTAGATACCTTTATGAGGTGGTGTTTTTGTTGCCTTCCGATAAATACCCAGAAAGGGAATTTCTGAATCATATGGTACTTCTATTTTTAATTTTCTGAGGAACTGCCATGCTGTTTTTCACAGTGGCTTTATCAGCTTTCATTCCTACCAATAATGCACGGGGTTCCCTTTACTCCATATCCTCACCAGCACTTGTTATCTCTTGCCTTTCGGATAATAGTTATTTTAACAAGTGGAGATGATATCTTTTCGTGGTCTTGATTTGTGTTTCCCCACGGATTAGCGATGATGAGCACTTTTTCATATTGGCCACCTGCATGTCTTCTTTGGAGAAATGTCTGTTCAGATCCTCTGCCCACTTTTTAATTCGATTTTTTTTTTTTTTTTGCTATTCAGTTTTATGAGTCTTTATATACTTATATTAACCCCTTATCAGATTTATGATTTGTAAATTTTTTCTTTTATTAGTAGGTTGCTTTTCATTTTCCTGATGATTTCCTTTGTGGTGCAGAGCCTTCTTAATTTGATGGAGTCCTACTTGTTTATTTTAATTTTTGTTGCCTTTGTTTTTGGTATCATATCCATAAACTTACCACCATGATTGATGTTAAGAAGCTTACTGCCTATATTTTCTTCTAGGAGTTTTATGCTTCCGGTATCATGTTCAAGTCTTTAATCCATTTTGAGTTTGTTTTTGTGTGTAGTGAAAGACAGTTGTCTGGTTTCATTCTTTACATGTGACTGTCCAGTGTTCCCAGCACCATTTATTAAAGAGACTGTCTTTTCCTCATTATACATTTGTGGCTCCTTTGTCGTAAATTAATTGACCATATGCATGGATTTATTTCTGGGCTCTCTTCTGTTCCATTGATCTCATGTGTCTATTTTTATGCCAATACCATACTGATTTGATTACTCTAGTTCCAAATCAGGAAGCATAATGCCTCCAAGTTTGTTCTCATTTCTCAAGATTGCTTTGGCTGTTTGGGGTCTTTTGTGGTTTCACACAAATTTCAGGATTATTTGTTCTGTTTCCATGAAAAATATCATTGGAATTTTGATAGGGATTATGTTGAATCTGTAGGTGGCATTGGGTGCTTTGGGCTTTTTAATAATATTAATTTTACTAATCCATAGCATGAGATATCTGATATATTGAAGTTATGAATATAAAAACCTGGTGTTTCTTATACCAAATTCAGCTTATAGATGTTCTATTCATCAGTCTAACAAACTCTTACAAACACAGTGAAGGGCTTCTAACTAATGTTTTACAAATTTAAATACTATCAAGTTTTTAAAATGGAATTTATGCCTTTGAAATGGAATAAACATTATAGAGTTTGATTGTCTCACACATTTCTTTATTGAATTTAAAATATTCACAAGGTTGAAATATCGTTACCCCATAAGAAAATAATTGGGGAGGGTATGTGCTATGGTGAGTGCTGTGAAGTGTGTAAACCTGGCGATTCGCAGACCTGTACCCCTGGGGATACAAATATATGTTTATAAAAAATAAAATTAAAAAATCAACTCAAAAAAAAAAGAAAATAATTATGTCATCTCATGTTTTTGCTTTACCGTTAGAAAAAAAATTTTGGTGTATCTTCTCAGTTTGCTGAAGTTTTTAATTAATTAATTTGTTTTCTTCAATTGTAGTAAAAAAATGCATAGCATGAAATTTCCCATCTTCCTAATTTTTAGGTGTATTATTCAGTGGTATTAAGTGTATTTACTTTGTTATGCAACAGATCCCTAGAACTTTTTCATCTTTTAACACTGAAACTCTACACTTACTAAATCTTAATTCCCCCTTTTCCTTTATCCAGCCCTTGGCCATACACCTTTTAACTTCTTTCTGTTGCTGGGGTTTTGCTACTTTAGAGACTTTATGTGAGTGGAATCATATAGTCTTTGTCCTTTTATGACAGACTTATTTCACTGAGTATCTGTCCTCGAGCTTCATCCATGTTGTACCCTTTGCTAGAAATTCTTTTCCTAAGCCTATATAATATCCCTTTGTATTATTTTCTGAAGTCTTTAAAAGCAGGCAATATTGTCCTTGATTACTACCTTGGTAGAAGATACTGAGCCCATTGTCTATTCTAGATGTATTCCATATTCCTGAAATTTGAGACTTATCTAGTCCTAGTCCTATTTTTCGGGTTAGGTTAGAACCATCAACCTAGTTGATGTCCCTGTTTGATTGAATTTGACCTATCACTTAGTCATTAAAATATATAAATGTATTTGTGGCCTAACTTTACTATGGTCATTGCTACAATTATGATTTATTTCTTTTCATGTAATTCTTACATTTTATGACACCTATCTCTTGTAAATATTAAAATGATATCTGATTGCCTCTTGCAAATCTTGTGGCTATGTTTGAATGTGAAATCATAACCTCTCAGGTCATCTTGTTCATGTTCTTCCATCTTGCCTTGATGCTGGTCCCATATACAGTCTGAAGTTTACAAGAGTGGCAGTTATGTGGCTCTTCTGCCAGGGCATTAGTTTCCTCTATAAATAGACCAGCAGTCCCCAGATGCTTTGCATTTTCCATCTTCTCAAACACCCCACCCCTATGTATATATATTCCATGCAGTTCCCTAATTTAGAATTTTGGTCTTGTTCCTAAAGTGAAAAGATGAGCAACACAAACTGACCTAAATGTAGTGGTCAAATGTAATTGACCAAATTATGTATTAACATCTATTTCTCCCTCATTGTTTTGCCTCCCTCATTGATCCTTCCTCCCTTCCTTCCTATCTACGTACCATTTCACCCATCCAATTATTAGACACTGAAATAAGTTAGTGGATGCATGAGCATCATTTTGTATCTCACTTTGTACATGTGAGTGATTCATAAGATAAATTGGGATGGGATTCTGGGACAAAGGGCATGCATGTTGTATCACTAAGGATCAGGTTCAGCTATGAGATAACAGTTTGTTTCTTTCTCACATTGGAGCCTAGAGTTGGGTAACCCAGTAGGGTCTCCAAGCAATGTTTACTTCTCTGCTCCGCTGTCTCTAGGGTGCAGGCTTCATCTTCATATACCATTGTGGATCTCCACATATCTATCCTGGTCCCAAAGCAATGGATGGGAGAGATGGGAAAAGGGGCAAATGGCAATGCCAGCTGTCTGTTTTTTGTTTTTTTTTGTTTTTGTTTTTTTTTTTTTTAGGATTTTATTTATTTATTTATTTGAGAGAGAAAGCATGAGAAGAGGGAGGGGGCAGAGGGAAAGGGAGAAGCAGACTTCCCAATGAGCAGGGAGTCCGATACAGGGCTCAGTCCCAGGACCCTGGGATCATGACCTTAGCTGAAGGCAGATGCTTAATTGACTGAGCCACCCAATGCTTCCAGCTGTCTTTTAAAGAAGGTTCTTTTAAATAAAAGTGAGCACATTCCATTTCCACTTTGTCACAGTACGCCCTAACCTGCAAGAGCATTTTAATTCTGAACGGTCAAGGGCCCAGTAAAAATATATTTTTATTGGAAGGAAATAATGGATATGAGGATAAAGGAGCCGCCTGAGCCACATTTTAAGATTTTTTGATATAAACTACCAAATTGCTGTCCAAACAGGTTGTAACAACTTGCTTGTCCACTAAAAGTATATGAAGATACATCTTCTCCACATCCTCACCAACACTAGGTAATACTATTGCTTTCGGCTTGTTGGGGGAAAATAGTATCTGCCTTCCTATGCATTCCCATAAGTACCAGTGAAGGTGTTCTCTCCAGAAACATACATTTATTAGCAATTTGTAATTTGGTTCCAAGGATGAGGATAGTCTAGGGGCTACAGTGAGACTGCTTTGTTCATCCTTTCCCTTCTCACCCCAGAGTTCCCCAGGTCCCCCTTTTCCCAAGACTTTAACTGTTGGCAGCTCCAGGGATGGTGTGGAGCCAGGGCAGCCTCTTACCTTCTCCCTGCAGCTCCCTCCATGAGCACTGAGGAAAGAGGAATAGTTTGTGGTCCTCTGGCAGGAAGGGCAGCTTGAAGCAGCACAAGCCTAAATGCAGCGGTGTGCTGGTCCATGGAAAGGAGATGAGATCCAGACTCACAATGTTTATGGTGCCGCAGTTGTGGAATAAATGAATGTTTGAGGCAGCTCTAAGGGTCTTACCATTATTTACAACATTGGAATCTAAGGATGATGTGTTTGTAGTACATACAACTGATTTCCGAACACATACTTGAAACCGACTTCTTAGCAAGCAGGAATCTCCTATAGATTTGGGTTCATGATACTAGGAAAATCTCACAGGAAAAGTAGCCACAGAGTGGGAAGTTGATGCTTCTCCCTCCATGGGAAGGATTGGTTAATTCTAGGACAAGGCTGGCCACATGTTCTCACTCCCATGTCCTAGGTTTCACCTGATGACAGGGACTGCAGAGAGGGACTGAGCTGAGCTGCTTGGGGCAGCATGAGAATGGACAAAGGACATGGCCAGGATTCCCTTCTCCAGGCCGACTCCCATCCTTTTGCCTCAGATGCCCAGTGTCCTTCCTGCTGGATGCTCCTGTAAAAGAAGGAACTATCTTGAGACCTGTCTCCTTTGTGGGGGACTTAACTCTGCCTCTCTGTTTTTGTCAGATGGGGAAGGTCAAGTGGTAAGTTCAAATTAAAGCTGTATTGGGGGAATTACAGGCAGTGTGGCTTGTGAGGAAGACCTAGGAAGAAGTTTGGGGACTGAGTCACCCACTCTATTGCCTTGTAGGCCAACCTGATGGTAGAAGACCAGTTCCCATGGATGTGCCCTGCATGTCTTTGGCATTCATTAAGAGAACTCTGGAACTGTAAACAAGAAGCCTTAACTCCCACACACCGAACAGTATATGATTTCCTGTTCTTAGTAGAGACCAGTGTGACAATTGATTACTGTAGCAGTGAATGAATATTCACAGCTGATTTTTAACTTGGCCAATTTTATGAAAAACGGAACTGGTTGTAGGGGAATAAGGAGCTAGAACCGGGGTCGCTGTTTATATAAAAAATAATTACTGCAAATGTACTTTATTCTTGTTTGAATGTCATGCTTCAGTAAACAATGGGTTTTATACCAAATTTGGGGCTAAGGGCTTAAAGACATCTGTAGCTCACTCATGCAGGACTATTTTTCTTCCAGGAAGCAGATGGACCACATAGGTGGCACTTAACACAACCCATACATTTCCCCTCTTTCTTTTCCTTTTCCTTTTCTTTCTCTCGTTCTTTCTTTTCTTCTTTCTTTCTTTTCTTCTTCCTTCCTTCCTTCCTTCCTTCCTTCCTTCCTTCCTTCCTTCCTTTCTTTTTCTTTCTTTGTACTAGAATATTATGTTATGCTAAACTGGAATCAACAAGAACCTTCTCTTTTGGGAAAGGGCACCACCCCTTAGAAGCAGTGACCTGGAACACTGTGTTTAGAAGGATTTTGAGGGGGGCTGCCTGAGTGGCACAGTTGGGGAAGCATCCAACATTTCGGTTTTGCTCAGGTCGTGATCTCAGGGTCATGAGATCAAACCCCATGTGGGCTCTACGCTGAGCAAGGAGTCTGCTTGAGATTCTCTCTCCCTCTGTCCCTCCCCCCACCTTTCTCTAAAATAAATAAATAAATCTTAAAAACAAAACAAAACAAAAACAGAAGGATTCTGAGTCCACGTAAGTGCTAAGAGAGAACAGAGTGACTCATCAGTGATGTCTGTCATTGTCATCGGGTGGCCTGTCATTGAGTGCCTTTACACTTGCCATAGCTGTAGTAGACCCTAGTAGCATTCTGTGACATTTTGGACTTCTGGAGTCATGGGGATATCATTTATGGTTCCTGAATCATGCAGTTGGCCATAGCTTCCTGTTATACCCACCTTACCCCTTGAACCATGAAGTCATATACCATTCTTTCTGCTATTGTCCCCAGGAATAGAGTGAGATTTCTCTTCATGCACTGGAATATCTGCCAGACTAACTCAGGATTATATTGTCAGCAATTTTATTTACAGAATTGAAAAAGAGACTCAACAGCCACATTTTGCCCAGTGTCAGCCGTAGGAGGGTCTGAGAGGAAGGGGAGTGCAGGCTTGGGCAAATTGTCCTAATGGGCAAGGCTTTTGGGAAGAGCTGCCTTGTGCATCCTTATTTCCTTCATCTGGAGTTTGTGAAAGAACACAGGAAACTCCTCAGTCAGGCTTCATGTCATTTTAGTCTTTTGCTGCTGCAAAGTTTTGGGCTCAGATTTTTCAAGATGAGAAGAACTAGAGTACAGGGCAAGATGCCTTGTTCAGGTTATGAAGTTTTTGCTTTTGACAGAGGGCTGTTTATTGACAAGCTGGGTGTCTCTATAGGGAATTTAGAGGGGCAGAGTGAGACCTTAAGGAGAGAGGAACAGCTCCCTGAAGGGAGCTATTTGAGCCTTGTGCTATGGTTTTGCTTGACTCTCACAGACTCCATTAATAATAAAGTTGTGATCTTGTGAAATATTTCCAAACAACTGTGGCTGGTAGACCCTTAAGCAGACCCTTTTGAGTCCACATAAAAGCGAGACAATCCTGTTAGGCTAGCCAAAGGGATCTTGAACTGACAGTAGTCAGATGGTGTGTTTCTAAATATACCTACTCATGATGCCCTTTCTGCCACTGGCAGGGGATTTTTTCATGTTTCCATAGGGACCCTGTATTCTGTTGCTATGGAGCCCAACTTGGTGCAGAGGAACCTATCACTAAATACTGGGAAAGGTCCTTTGTCCACATTCTTCACCAATAGAAATTCCAATTTTCCCACACATCTACTGGAACCTAAACTTCAGTTTTTCACTTTTGGTTTTTGGTCTCAGTTAGTAGTAAAGATAACAAACCTGATAAACAATGCAGAGAAATCTTTATTGGTTTACTGATGGTCAGTGTTTTCTCACTAGTTAGGATTTCATAAAGAGGAACTGTGGATTTAATAATAATAGTAATAGTAATAATAAACCATGAATTCAGGATAACTTTTGCCAAACAGATGGAAATCATGTCTGCTGCCCATTTTTTTTTTTACTTAAGAAAGCCTGACATTAGAGTCCCATGGAGGCAGGGCCAAAGGGAAGCAATGAAAAATCCTTGCCTTATCTCTAGAAAATAAGTTCCTGCAATTTTAGCTTTTGCAGGACAGGTGGAATTCTCACAGGTCTAACAATTTATGTGGTCACCTTACAGGGATAGATAATAGTTAATAGAAAAATCTCAGAACTGAGAAGCAATTTTTATTGTACTGTGGCTCAGATCTTTTTATAGCAAAGTCATTTTAAAATAATGGAAAAACACATCTAAATCAATTATTGATTTAAATGACCAACCACAAAACATTGACCTGGCCAGGTGATGACAGAACTTGCATTTTTGTCATCTGGGATGGTGACTGTCAGCACTTTTGCAAATAAACCAGTAATAAACCTGATACATCCCTGTGGGCCACACACAGAGTTGCTAAAGGGGTTGGGGGGAGTCACGTAATAATATAAGCAGGATTGCATGGACACTATTCTTCCCATAAGCTGCAGCAATATCCCAAGTTCCAGAGGTGGTTTTTGTCTTGGTGAATAATTCTGAAAGGGTTGAAAGAAATCAGCTATAGCTCCAAGAGAACCACCCCAGAGAGAAACAGCCTTCTTAGGTAGACCAGAGAACAGCATGATTTGAAGATGGGTTTCCCTGGCCTCTTGGGCACATCAGAGGGGCAAAGGCTGTAGGAGCAAGTCTAAAAACACTGCCACCAAACAGATGTTTAAGCTCAGAAGCAACTAGATTAATCTATTGTACTTAACATATAATTGGGCGGCAACAAAAGAACTCTGCCACCTCAAGTGAAGTCGATCTGTTGATCCAAGGAGGAGAGTAGGTTTCCAGAAACTTGGACCCTGGGTGTTATCTGTAGTTATATGCCCCTCGTATGAGCTACTAATTACCCACCCCATAGTACTCACTTTTGCATTATCCAGTAAGTTTGGGAAATGCCTTGTGTTTGGTCCCCTTTCTCAAAGATTTATGGCAGTCTTGTAAAGGTTCTGGAAATGCTTGGAGTAAAGACATGTTTCAAGTTTATTTGGCCATGAAATTCCACCCCCACTCCCACTTTTCTTCCCCAACAACCTGATAGAACTGATAGTTCTCAGACTCTACTTATTTGGGAAATAATGCTATAAGGAATTTGGTGTTCTTTTATATAACCTTAGACTGGTAATTATAAATATTTAACTTATCAGGGACTCTTTGGATCTTTAATTTCTTGGGTTTTCTTCCCAGCTCCCTGAAATTGACGTACGACATGCAAGTTTAAGGTGTACAACATTATAATTTGACACACTTGCATGTACTGCAAGATGATTATAATAGGGTTAGTTAATACCTCCATCATCTTACAGAATTACTGTTTCTTGTTTGTGATGGGAGGATTTTTAAAAAAGATTTATTTATTTACAAGACATGAGAGAGTGCATGGGGGAAAAGAGAAAACATCCCCAGTGGACTCTGCACTAAGCATGGAAACTGATGAGGGGCTTGGTCTCAGGACCCTGAGATCATAGCTTGAGCACATGATGAGAACATTTAAGACCTACTTTTCTTAGCAAGTTTCTTTATATGATACAGTATTATTAACTATAGTTGTCATGCTGTACCTTAGAGCCCCAGAACTTGTTACTGCAAATTTGTACCCTTTGGATTGTTTGGGTTTTGCTATTGAGTTGAATGAGTTTTTATATATTTTGGATATTGACCCCTTATCAGACACAAGATTTGCAAATACTATCATTCATATTGTAGGTTGACTTTTCATTTGGCTGATTGTTTCTTTTGCTGTGCAGAAGCATTTTACTTTGATGTAATCCCACTTACTTATTTTTGCTTTCATTGCTTTTGCTTTCGGTGTCCTGTAAAAAAAAAAAAAAATCACAGCACTCTTTCCCTATGCTTTCTTCTAGGAGTTTTACGGTTTCAGATTTTATATCTAAGTCTTTAATCCATTTTGAACTAATTTTTATAAGTAGCATAAGATAGGGGTCCAGTGTCATTCTTCTGCATGTAATTTTCTGGTTTTCTTAGCACCATTTATTAAAGACATTCTCCTCCCCCCCCCCCCCCGAGTATTTTTGGCTCTCTCATCAAATATTAATTGACCATCTATGCCTTATGGGCTCTTGAATTTGTGGCAATGGTCTGTGTCCCAGTACCATACCACTTTGGTTATGATAACTGTGTAATATAGGTTGAAATCAGCAAGAATTATGCCTCCAGATTTGTGTTTATTTCTTAAGACTGCATTGGCTATTCGGGGGTGGTTGGCGGTTTTAGAAGAATATTGGATTGTTGTTTCTATTTCTGTGAAAAATGCTATTAGAATTCCAAAGCTATTGGGAAGCTATAGAGAGAGCATTGAATAGGCTTTGGGTGCTATGGGCATTTTAATAATATTAATCCTTCCAATCCATGAACATGACATCTTTCCACTTATTTGTGTCTCCTAAAATTATTTTCATCAAAGTTGCATAGTTTTCAGTGTACAAAAGTTTCAGCTCCTTGGTTAAATTTATTCTTAAGTACTTTATTGTTTTTGATGCTATTGTGATGTTATTCTTTCTTTCTTTTTCAGATATTTTGTCATTACCGAACAGAATTGAAACTGATTCCTCTGTGGTCAGTTTTTTGTATTCTATAACTTTACTGAATTTGTTGATTAGTTCTGTTTTTGGTGAAGTCTTCAGGATTTTTCTTTATATAAGATTATATTATCTACAAACAGAGACAGTTTTGCTTCTTCCTTTCTGATATTGATGCCTTTTTTTCCTCTTCCTTACCTGACTGCTCTAGATGGGACTTCCAGGACTAAGTTGAATAGAAGTGGTGAGAGTGGGTGCCCTTGTCTCGTTCAAGATCTTAGAGGAAAAGCTTTCACTTTTTACCATTGAGCATGGTGTTAGCCATGGGCTTGTCATATATGGCCTTTCTTAAGTTGACCTACATTCCTTACATACCCAATTGGTTGAGAGTTTATATCCTCAAAGGCTACTTTATTTTGGCAAATGCTCTTTTTTACCTATTGAGATGATCATTCAACTTACCTTTCATTAGATTAATGTGATATATCATATTTTTTAAAATGTTGAACCATCTTTGCATCTCAAGGATAAATCCTTTTTGCACAGTGTATGTGATCTTTGTCATGTGCTCTTGAATTTGCCTTGCTAATATTTTGCTGAGAATTTTTACTTCTATATTCACCAAGGGTATTAGTTGATAATTTAGTTTTCTTGCAGTGTCCTTATCTGGTTTTGATATCAGGATAACACTGATTTTGTAAAATGAGTTTGGGAGTGTTTTCTTCAAATTTGGAGAAGAGTTTGAGAAAACTGGCATGAATTTTGTAAATGTCTGGTAAATTCACCAGGGCAACCTTTTGGTCCTGGGCTTCTTTGTTGTAAAGTTTTGTATCTCCTTACTCTGATCCGTTTGTTAAGATTCACTTCATGAGGGGCCCCTGGGTGGCTCAGTGGGTTAAAGCCTCTGCCTTCGGTTTGGGTCATGATCCCAGGGTCCTGGGATCGAGCCCCGCATTGGGCTCTCTGCTTAGTGGGGAGCCTGTTTCCCCCTCTCTCTGCCTGCCTCTCTGACTACTTGTGATCTCTATCTGTCAAATAAATGAATAAAATCTTTAAAAAAAAAAAAGATTCACTTTGTGATTCACTTTTGGTAGGTTTTATGTTTCTAGGAGTTTATCCATTTCTTCTCAGTTCTCCAGTTGGTTGATTTATAATTGTTCAGAGTAGCATCTTGTAATCTTTTTTATTTCAGTATTACCAATTGAAGCATTCTCCTCTTTCATTTCTAATTTTATTTGAGTCCTCTCTCTTTTTTCCACAGGTAGTCTATCTAAAGATTTGTCAATTCTGATAATCTTTTAAAAAAAACCAGCCCTTAGCTTCATTAGTCTTTTTTACTGTGTTTCAGTCTCTATTTCTTTTTATTTCTGTTCTTTATCACTTCCTTCCTTGTGTTAACTTTGGGCTTAGTTGGTTCCTTTTTGTTTTTGTTTTTGTTTTCTAGTTCCTTAGTTCTTTGATTTGTAGAGTTAGGTTGTTTTTTGAGATATTCTATTAATAGTTTATTACTATGAACTTATCCTTTAGAACACCCTTTGCTATATCCCATAAGTGCTGATATGTTGTGTTTCCTTTTTGGTTTGTTTCAAGACATTTAACTTTTTAAAAAATTTCTTTGACCCATTGGTTGTTCAGAAGTATGTTGTTATATTTCCACATATTTGCGAATTTTCTACTTTTTCTCCTGTTAGTGATTTCTACTTTCAACCCACTAAAGTTGGAAAAGATACTTGATATGATCCCAGTCTTCTTAAATTTGCTAAGACTAGTTTTTGTAACCCTTAACATTTGATATCCTAGAGAATGTTCAATATGCAGTTGGGAAGAACATTATTTTGCTGTCTTGGGACAAATGTGTCTTATATATCTGTTTCATGTCCATTTGGTCTAAAGTAAAGTTCAGATTCAGCGTTTCCTTATTGATTTTCAGTTGAAAGTAGGATTTTGATATATCCACTGTTGAAAGTAGGATTTTGAAGTCCTTCTACTATTATTATATTATTGTCTATTTCTTCCCCCATATCTGTTGGCATATGATTAATATATTTAAGTGCTCCTATGTTGGGTGCATATGTATTTACAATTGTATATCCTCTTGATGAACTGACCTCTTTAACATTATATAGTAATCTTCTTTCCCTCTTGTTACCCCTTTTGGCTTACAGTCTCTTCTCAGATACAAGCATAGGTAGGTACCCCTATTTTCTTTTGGTTTCCATTTGGCTGGAATATCTTTTTTCATCCCTTCACTTTGAGCCTGTATGTATGCATAAAGCTGAAGTGAGCCTATTCTGGGCAGCATATGGTTTGATCTTTTTTTTTTTTTTTATAAAATCATTCTGTGCCTTTTGATTGGAGAATTTATCCATTATATTTAGAGTACTTTTCAGTAGGTAAGGACTTAATAATGCTGTCTTCTTGTGTTCTGACTGTTTGGAAGTTGCTTTGTCCTTTTGTCCCTCTGTTTGTCCCTCTGTTGCTGCCTTCCTTTGTGAATTGATGATTTTTCCATAGTGGTATCCTTTGATTCTGTTCCCTTTGAGTATCTTCTGTAGGTTTTTGCTTTGTGATTACCATGAGACTTATATAAAATATATTATAGATATAATAATCTCTTTGTGCCCTCTTATATTTTTCATTTCATTCATTATGTTTTTCAGAGTCAGAATTTCGACTTGGTTCTTTTAAATTATGTTTTGTTAAACTTCTCATTTGTTTGCATATTGTTTTCCTAATCTCAGTGAATTCTTCTTCTTTTGTTCATGTAGCTAGTTGAGCTTCCCTTAACAGATATTTTGAATTCTGTATCTGGTAAATCACAGCTCTCCATGTGTCTTTGAGGTTGGTTATGGAAGATTTCTCTGTTCATTTGGTGGCATCATGTTCCCTTGATATTTAATGTTCCTTGAAGTCTTTGTTACTGTTACCTTCACATTTGTAGTACCACATACTTCTTTAGTCTTCACTAACTGACTTTAGAAGACAATGTGTTCTGTCAGCCCTGCTAGGGATTCTGAGGCTTTCTCAGACCCTCTATTGATGTGTTTGCTTCTCTCTTCTTGCTCCCTCTTGTGGCAGAATTCTTTTTTTTTTTTATAATTTTTTTATTTTTTCAGCATAACAGTATTCATTATTTTTGCACCACACCCAGTGCTCCATGCAATCCGTGCCCTCTACAATACCCACCACCTGGTGCCCCCAACCTCCCACCCCCCACCCCTTCAAAATTCTCAGATCGTTTTTCAGAGTCCATAGTCTCTCATGGTTTACCTCCCCTTCCAATTTCCCTCAACTCCCTTCTCCTCTCCATCTCCCCTTGTCCTCCATGCTATTTGTTATGCTCCACAAATAAGTGAAACCATATGATAATTGACTCTCTCTGATTGACTTATTTCACTCAGCATAATCTCTTCCAGTCCCGTCCATGTTGCTACAAAACTTGGGTATTTATCCTTTCTTTTTTCTTTTTTTTTTTTTTTTTACAGCTTTATAAACATATATTTTTATCCCCAGGGGTACAGGTCTGCGAATCGCCAGGTTTACACACTTCACAACACTCACCATAGCACATACCCTCCCCAATATCCATAACCCCACCCCCCTCTCCCAACCCCCTCCCCCTATCAACCCTCAGTTTGTTTTGTGAGATTAAGAGTCACTTATGGTTTGTCTCCCTCCCAATCCCATCTTGTTTCATTTATTCTTCTCCTACCCCCTTAACCCCCCATGTTGCATCTCCTCTCCCTCATATCAGGGAGATCATATGATAGTTGTCTTTCTCCGATTGACTTATTTCGCTAAGCATGATACCCTCTAGTTCCATCCACGTCGTCGCAAATGGCAAGATTTCATTTCTTTTGATGGCTGCATAGTATTCCATTGTGTATATATACCACTTCTTCTTTATCCATTCATCTGTAGATGGACATCTAGGTTCTTTCCATAGTTTGGCTATCGTAGACATTGCTGCTATAAACATTCGGGTGCACGTGCCCCTTCGGATCACTACGTTTGTATCTTTAGGGTAAATACCCAGCAGTGCAATTGCTGGGTCATAGGGTAGTTCTATTTTCAACATTTTGAGGAACCTCCATGCTGTTTTCCAGAGTGGTTGCACCAGCTTGCATTCCCACCAACAGTGTAGGAGGGTTCCCCTTTCTCCGCATCCTCACCAGCATCTGTCATTTCCTGACTTGTTAATTTTAGCCATTCTGACTGGTGTGAGGTGATATCTCATGGTGGTTTTGATTTGTATTTCCCTGATGCCGAGTGATATGGAGCACTTTTTCATGTGTCTGTTGGCCATCTGGATGTCTTCTTTGCAGAAATGTCTGTTCATGTCCTCTGCCCATTTCTTGATTGGATTATTTGTTCTTTGGGTGTTGAGTTTGCTAAGTTCTTTATAGATTTTGGACACTAGCCCTTTATCTGATATGTCATTTGCAAATATCTTCTCCCATTCTGTCAGTTGTCTTTTGGTTTTGTTCACTGTTTCCTTTGCTGTGCAAAAGCTTTTGATCTTGATAAAATCCCAATAGTTCATTTTTGCCCTTGCTTCCCTTGCCTTTGGTGATGTTCCTAGGAAGATGTTGCTGTGGCTGAGGTCCAAGAGGTTGCTGCCTGTGTTCTCCTCGAGGATTTTGATGGATTCCTTTCTCACATTGAGATCCTTCATCCATTTTGAGTCTATTTTCGTGTGTGGTGTAAGGAAATGATCCAATTTCATTTTTCTGCATGTGGCTGTCCAATTTTCCCAACACCATTTATTGAAGAGGCTGTCTTTTTTCCATTGGACATTCTTTCCTGCTTTGTCGAAGATGAGTTGACCATAGAGTTGAGGGTCTATTTCTGGGCTCTCTATTCTGTTCCATTGATCTATGTGTCTGTTTTTGTGCCAGTACCATGCTGTCTTGATGATGACAGCTTTGTAATAGAGCTTGAAGTCCGGAATTGTGATGCCACCAACTTTGGCGTTCTTTTTCAATATTCCTTTGGCTATTCGAGGTCTTTTCTGGTTCCATATAAATTTTAGGATTATTTGTTCCATTTCTTTGAAAAAAATGGATGGTACTTTGATAGGAATTGCATTAAATGTGTAGATTGCTTTAGGTAGCATAGACATTTTCACAATATTTATTCTTCCAATCCAGGAGCATGGAACATTTTTCCATTTCTTTGTGTCTTCCTCAATTTCTTTCATGAGTACTTTATAGTTTTCTGAGTATAGATTCTTAGTCTCTTTGGTTAGGTTTATTCCTAGGTATCTTATAGTTTTGGGTGCAATTGTAAATGGGATGGACTCCTTAATTTCTCTTTCTTCTGTCTTGTTGTTGGTGTAGAGAAATGCAACTGATTTCTGTGCATTGATTTTATATCCTGACACTTTACTGAATTCCTGTACAAGTTCTAGCAGTTTTGGAGTGGAGTCTTTTGGGTTTTCCACATAGAGTATCATATCATCTGCGAAGAGTGATAGTTTGACTGCTTCTTTGCCGATTTGGATGCCTTTAATTTCCTTTTGTTGTCTGATTGCTGAGGCTAGGACTTCTAGTACTATGTTGAATAGCAGTGGTGATAACGGACATCCCTGCCGTGTTCCTGACCTTAGCGGAAAAGCTTTCAGTTTTTCTCCATTGAGAATGATATTTGCGGTGGGTTTTTCATAGATGGCTTTGATAATATTGAGGTATATGCCGTCTATCCCTACACTTTGAAGAGTTTTGATCAGGAAGGGATGCTGGACTTTGTCAAATGCTTTTTCAGCATCTATGGAGAGTATCATATGATTCTTGTTCTTTCTTTTATTAATGTATTGTATCACATTGATTGATTTGCAGATGTTGAACCAACCTCGCAGCCCTGGAATAAATCCCACTTGGTCGTGGTGAATAATCCTTTTAATGTACTGTTGAATCCTATTGGCTAGTATTTTGGCGAGAATTTTTGTATCTGTGTTCAATAAGGATATTGGTCTGTAGTTCTCTTTTTTGTTGGGATCCTTGTCTGGTTTTGGGATCAAGATGATGCTGGCCTCATAAAATGAGTTTGGAAGTTTTCCTTCTATTTCTATTTTTTGGAACAGTTTCAGGAGAATAGGAATTAGTTCTTCTTTAAATGTTTGGTAGAATTCCCCCGGGAAGCCGTCTGGCCCTGGGCTTTTGTTTGTTTGGAGATTTTTGATGACTGTTTCAATCTCCTTACTGGTTATGGGTCTGTTCAGGCTTTCTATTTCTTTCTGGTTCAGTTGTGGTAGTTTATATGTCTCTAGGAATGCATCCATTTCTTCCAGATTGTCAAATTTGTTGGCATAGAGTTGCTCATAGTATGTTCTTATAATTGTCTGTATTTCTTTGGTGTTCATTGTGATCTCTCCTCTTTCATTCATGATTTTATTTATTTGGGTCCTTTCTCTTTTCTTTTTGATAAGTCTGGCCAGGGGTTTATCAATCTTATTAATTCTTTCAAAGAACCAGCTCCTAGTTTCGTTGATTTGTTCTATTGTTTTTTTGGTTTCTATTTCATTGATTTCTGCTCTAATCTTTATGATTTCTCTTCTCCTGCTGGGTTTAGGGTTTCTTTCTTGTTCTTTCTCCAGCTCCTTTAGGTGTAGGGTTAGGTTGTGTACCTGAGACCTTTCTTGTTTCTTGAGAAAGGCTTGTACCGCTATATATTTTCCTCTCAGGACTGCCTTTGTTGTGTCCCACAGATTCTGAACCGTTGTGTTTTCATTATCATTTGTTTCCATACATTTTTTCAATTCTTCTTTAATTTCCTGGTTGACCCATTCATTCTTTAGAAGGATGCTGTTTAGTCTCCATGTATTTGGGTTCTTTCCAAATTTCCTCTTGTTATTGAGTTCTAGCTTTAGAGCATTGTGGTCTGAAAATATGCAGAACTGTTCTGGAGAAATAAAAGAACTAAAATCTAACCAAGTTGAAATCAAAAAAGCTATTAATGAGGTGCAATCAAAAATGGAGGCTCTCACTGCTAGGATAAATGAGGATTTATTTATTTATTTATAAAATGAGGATTTTCCCAATCTTTTGATACCGGTTGAGACTTGATTTAGGACCAAGAATGTGATTTATTCTGGAGAATGTTCCATGTGCACTAGAGAAGAATGTGTATTCTGTTGCTTTGGGATGAAATGTTCTGAATATATCTGTGATGTCCATCTGGTCCAGTGTGTCATTTAAGGCCTTGATTTCCTTGTTGATCTTTTGCTTGGATGATCTGTCCATTTCAGTGAGGGGAGTGTTAAAATCCCCTACTATTATTGTATTCTTGTCGATGTGTTTCTTTGATTTTGTTATTAATTGGTTTATATAGTTGGCTGCTCCCACGTTAGGGGCATAGATATTTAAAATTGTTAGATCTTCTTGTTGGACAGTTCCTTTGAGTATGATATAGTGTCCTTCCTCATCTCTTATTATAGTCTTTGGCTTAAAATCTAATTGATCTGCTATAAGGATTGCCACTCCTGCTTTCTTCTGATCTCCATTAGCATGGTAAATTCTTTTCCACCCCCTCACTTTAAATCTAGAGGTGTCCTCGGGTTTAAGATGAGTTTCTTGTAGGCAACATATAGATGGGTTTTGTTTTTTTATCCATTCTGATACCCTGTGTCTTTTGATTGGGGCATTTAGCCCATTCACATTCAGGGTAAGTATTGAGAGATATGAATTTAGTGCCATTGTATTGCCTGTAAGGTGACTGTTATTGTATATTGTCTCTGTTTCTTTCTAATCTACTACTTTTAGGGTCTCTCTTTGCTTAGAGGACCCCTTTCAATATTTCCTGTAGCGCTGGTTTGGTATTTGCAAATTCTTTCAGTTTTTGTTTTTCCTGGAAGCTTTTAATCTCTCCTTCTATTTTCAATGATAGCCTAGCTGGATATAGTATTCTTGGCTGCATGTTTTTCTCATTTAGTACTCTGAATATATCATGCCAGCTCTTTCTGGCCTGCCAGGTCTCTGTGGATAAGTCTGCTGCCAATCTAATATTTTTACCATTGTACGTTACAGACTTCTTTTCCCGGGCTGCTTTCAGGATCTTTTCTTTGTCACTAAGACTTGTCAATTTTACTATTAGGTGACGGGGTGTGGACCTATTCTTATTTTGAGGGGCGTTCTCTGAACCTCCTGAATTTTGATGCTCGTTCCCTTTGCCATATTGGGGAAATTCTCTCCAATAATTCTCTCCAATATACCTTCTGCTCCCCTCTCTGTTTCCTCTTCTTCTGGAATCCCAATTATTCTAATGTTGTTTCGTCTTATGGTGTCACTTATTTCTCGAATTCTCCCCTCGTGGTCCAGTAGCTGTTTGTCCCTCTTTTGCTCAGCTTCTTTATTCTGTGTCATTTGGTCTTCTATATCGCTAATTCTTTCTTCTGCCTCATTTATCCTAGCAGTGAGAGCCTCCATTTTTGATTGCACCTCATTAATAGCTTTTTTGATTTCAACTTGGTTAGATTTTAGTTCTTTTATTTCTCCAGAACGGGCTTTTATATCTCCCGAGAGGGTTGCTTTAATATCTTCCATGCCTTTTTCAAGCCCGGCTAGAACCTTGAGAATCGTCATTCTGAACTCTATATCTGACATATTACCGATGTCTGTATTGATTAGGTCCCTAGCCTTTGGTACTGCCTCTTGTTCTTTTTTTTGTTGTGAATTTTTCCGCCTTGTCATTTTGTCCAGATAAGAGTTTATGAAGGAGCAAGTAAAATACTAAAAGGGTGGCAACAACCCCAGGAAAATATGCTTTAGCCAAATCAGAAGAGATCCCAAATTCTGAGGGGGGAGAAAGGGTATAAAAAGGGGTTCAGAAAGAAAAAAAAAAAAGAAAGAAACTATTAAAAAAAAGAAAGCCGATAAAGAAAAAATATAAAAAGAGGAAAAATATATATATATATATTAGATAAACTATTTAAAACACGTTAAAAAAGAAAACGGTAAAAGTTAAAAAAATTTAGCAGAAGAAGAGAAAAAGAAAAAAAAATTGAAAAAGAAAAAAAAATTAAATTAACTGCAAGGCTAAAAAAATCATGAGGAGAAAGCCATGAGTTCCGTGCTTTGCTTTCTTCTCCTCTGGAATTCCGCCGCTCTCCTTGGTATTGAAACTGCACTCCTTGGTAGGTGAACTTGGTCCTGGCTGGGTTTCCCGTTGATCTTCTGGGGGAGGGGCCTGTTGTAGTGATTCTCAAGCGTCTTTGCCCCAGGCGGGGTTGCACCGCCCTTACCCGGGGCCGGGCTGAGTAATCCGCTCGGGTTTGCTTTCGGGAGCTTTTGTTCCCTGAGCGCTTTCCGTAGAGTTCCGGAGGGCGGGAATGAATATGGCGGCCTCCCGGTCTCCGGCCCGGAGGAGCCGAGAGCCCGGGGCCCCACTCCTCAGTGCGCCCTCAGAGAACAGCGCCCAATGACTCCCGTCACCCTGGCCTCGGCCACGATCCGAGCTGACCGAGCCTGCGACCGGTTCAAGGCAACCCTGAGCTAAGAGTCACTCCTCGGCTCTGTCTCTGTAGCCAGCTTCCCTGTTCTAATACCGGTAAGCTCTGCACACTCAGACACCCCTGATCCTTCTGCGACCCTGCGGGACCTGAGGCCGCGCTGACCCCGCCTGGGCTTCACCACAGTTAAGCCTCTGGAGCAATGTCCCTCAGCGGAACAGACTTTTAAAAGTCCTGATTTTGCTCCGTTGCTCTGCCGCTCGCTGGGAGCCGGCCCCTCCCCCGGCGTTCTATCTTCCCGTCGCTTTGGATTCACTTCTCCGCCAGTCCTACCTTTCAGATAGTGGTTGATTTTCTGTTTCTAGAATTGCTGTTCTTCTTCTCTTCAATCTCCCTTTGGATTTGTAGGTGTTTGCAATCTTTAGATAAGCTATTTAGCTGATCTCCCGCTACCTAAAGTAGTCTCAGCCTGCTACTTCTCCGCCATCTTGACTCCTCCCCCTCTTGTGGCAGAATTCTTAAACTTGCATGCCTTCTATTCCGGAACACACCAGGCCACGTGCTCTCTTTTGCTTTCCCAAGGCAGAGCAAAAGCTCGAGCTTACAGTCTCTCCTTGGCCCACAGATTTGGGCTGACTTTCTGGATGTGTTCACTAGCCAGCTGCCAAAGCTCATTCTTACCACCGTTGAGAGCATACACAGAGAGCTGGACACAGAGTTTGTGTGGGGAGTGGTTTGAGGAACATGGAGTGTTGAAAGTGTTCATGGGCCAGTTAGGAGAATCCACAGGCTGGGCATTCCCAGTGGCTCATGGGTGGGCTTCTTGGTGAACTGTGAAACGCAGATGGTAGGATCCACATTGCTTTAATGCCCTCCAAGATTCCTATCTGCTGCTCTCCCAGCCTCTTCCCTCTCCCCAATCATGTAGGTCACAACTCTATACTCTGGATGTGACAAGAGAGAAATGGGCCTCTCTGACAAAGTTCTACACATTTGGGGGAGCTGCACACTCACTCCCACACTCTCTCTTTCTGTGGCATGAGAAATCACAGGCACAGAAGGGCCCTTGTGACAATGAGTCGTGCTGTCCTGGGGGAGGGGTGATGAGTAAAATACAACTCTTCCTCTTATCTGCTCCATTGTGTCCACACTTGCATTTTGGTGTTTTATTTATTTATTTTTTTTTGCTCCAATGATGTGCTGGAGCTTCTCTCCTGGAAACCTGGTCTCCCACAAAGGCTGTCTCATCCATGGGTGATTGTTGAAGAGAGTGTTCTTCAGGGGCTTCTGGACCATGGCCAAGATGGACTGGAGACAGTTCATGGGCCACTGCAGGGTCCACAGCTGGGGCTGAGGACTGTATGTCTACTCCCTGATGCATGGGTGGGCAAGACGCCTGGGTCCTTTGGAGTATGGCGCTGAATCCCACAGCTCCCATAAGGTGATTTTTATGTCCCTGGGGGAGATGCTGAATTGCTTTTAAGGGAGAGTACAATCTTAATATCTGTTTTAACAACTCAAGAAAGGGAAATACTTGGTTGAGTCATGAGAGGATATGGCAGACCTTCTACCCTTCACCATGACATAGAAGATGTACTTATTTCCTGGCTTCACCATTGGAGCCAGCATTGGTGGGGCCTCTCCTCCAGGCGTTGAAGATTATTAACACAGACATTTCATGGCCAACAATTGTTCACCAAAAATAAAGTCATCAATGAGTAAGCCTATGAAGTTGATCTTGATATTAAATTCAAAATAGCTATATAAATGATAGATTTGATTCGAGGGCAAAAACAAAAACTAAGAAAAAAGGACAGTTATGTTAAAAATGCCATCTGTTAAAGAACTTAAAAGCTGTTTATTCTGAACACTTTTAGTACCATCACTGCTCTTTTCATAAAGCAGGTCAGTAGTCTGTGCTGGGGGGACAGACCCGCAGGCTGGATGACCTGAGGTATAATCATATTTGATTTGGTCCACAGAGTGTTTTACTTTTTTTTTTTTGATTTAAGATGAAACTTGAGACTTTCCTCTTCCATGGAAAAAACAGGCAATTGGTAACATTGGCTTGATATTTTTATGTGGCAGGAGACTAGAGCCATTGAAGAGGAGCTGCCCCTTTTATTATTTTTAATTGAGATATAATTGACATATAACATTATATTAGTTTCAGGTGTACATTTATTTATATATATATATATATATATATATATATATATGGTAAAATGTTCCCCACAGTAAGTCTAGTTAACATCCATTGCCACACATAGGGGCCAAATATTTTTTTTCTTGTGATGAGAATGTCCAAGATTTACTCTTAACAACCTTCAGACATACAATACAATATTATTAGTAGAGTCACTGTGCTGTCACTTATTTTATAATAGGAAATTTGTTCCTTTTGACCTCCTGGAGCTGTTCCTTTTACGTGAGCAAATGCTCTCTCAATATTCTCAGGCCTTACTTGACCTGCTTATTCTCCTCATTGATCCTACATGACTTCTGGAGGCATTTGAGTTCATGTTCCCTGGTTTTCGTGGGACATTCTAGTAGCAAAGGTCCTGCTGCCAGTTTTCTCTTGGACCCTTGATCCTCCTCTCTTTGAAGAAGTTCTACCACTTATTTTATGTATTTGGCTTAAGTCTTCAATCCTGAAATGCAAATATGTCCCTGACAGGAGATAACCTTTGTTGTTATTATTTGTCATCGACCCTTGGCAATGAGGACTCCATTTATTGCCAGGCTAGTGGAGACAAGGCTGTAGAAAGAACATGAGGGCACCAGAGTCTAAAAGGAAGTGTCCAGGTACTGCCACCAAGGAGAAAGGAGGAGTGAGATCACTGAATGGGAAAAGCAGCTACCAAAACTCTGACACCCATTGCCCTCTTAACTGCCTTGAGCTGGTCTTTATTATGAACGTGTGGTTCAGATGTATTGGCTAACCGGAAGCAAAGTGTCTGGAACCAAGTGACACTGAGATGAAATAGGGTGGATTAGGGGAAATGCCATGTGGCAGAAAACATGCTGTGGGAAAGAGTATTTGTGCAAAAATTCCGTGGCTCCATGGAGAGTGGTCAAAGCAAGAGGAATGCCTTTCTAAAAACTGAGGAGCCTGGTATGGCACTTCCTGTAGAATCATCTCGCTTTCCCCACAGACATCCACATGACAAGACTGGGAGGGAAATGATAGATCACAAATGAAGGTGCTCTCCTTCTGGTTTCTTCTCTAAACTGTACGCTGATGATTTTGAAATCCTTCTCATATTGAAGTAGGTTGGAGTTTGTCTAATCAGACTGGTTGTAGCTGAGTTGTGGTAAATTCATGCTTAGGAAATTAGAGTTTATTCCAATGCTTATTAACTTCTTGAAAGTATGATCCATTAGGATTCTGTTACTTATGTGACTTAAATCTGATTTAATCTAAAGAGACAATGGGAGGTCGTGGCCAAAATAGATAATGCCTGTGTATGTGTGGAATTAAGCTAAAAACTCTTTCCATTTTCAAACAAATGAATAGGATTATGTACTCCACAGATGGCGTTTCAGTCCCTTGTGTGGGATCCATTACAGTAGTCTATTTCAACACAAATGTTTTTTTTCTCCTATAGAAGTTATTCACATGGTAGAGGAAAAGTTTGTAGAATATTACATTGTGAGTTTTTAGTATAAGAAGTTCCCCCAAATAATTATTTCTTGGGAGCTTCTAAGCCAATACCTTCATAAGCATTCGCAGAGCCCAGCCATCAATGACCATAGATTCTTCCAGAAATTGCCAAGTGTGTACACTATTTTAGTGTTCCTTCAGGTTTTTTATTTTTTTATTTTTTTTAAAGATTTTATTTATTTGACAGAGAGAGATCACAAGTAGAGAGAGAGGGGTTGGGGGAGGAAGCAGGCTCCCTGCCTAGCAGAGAGCCCGATGTGGGACTCGATCCCAGGACCCTGAGATCATGACCTGAGCTGAAGGCAGAGGCTTAACCCACTGAGCCACCCAGGAAGCCCCCTTTAGGTTTTTTAAAACCTGCCCGCTTGTAGAGAGGTCTTTCTCTCCTACTTTTGGTAGTTCTCCTCACACTTTAGTTCTGTTTTGTGGTTGTCTTTAACAGCTTAACCGAGGTAAAATTGACAGAAAATAACTACAAATCGAAGTGTATAAGTGGTAGATATTGGCACGCATTTCATGTCTCCAACTGTGAAACCACCCATCTCAGTCCTGATAGTGAACATACGTATCACACACAAACATTTCCTCATGCGCCTTTATAGTTCCTTCCATCCACTTTGCCTGTCCCCCACTTCCTCAGGTACCCACTGATCTACTTTCTGTCACTCTAGATTAGTCTGTTTTTTTCTCGAGATTTATATAAATAGAATCATACAGTATGTTATGTTCTGTTTTATGTCTGGTCTCTCGCATTCAGCGTAATCATATTGGTGCTGATCCATATGGTCGTGCATCTCATTAGTTCATTCCTTTTTATTGCTGAGTAATATTGTACCATATGGACCTACCGCCATTTATTTATCCTTCCGTGTGTTTACGGACCGTTTTGGGCAATTACAAAGAACACAAGTTCTTGGTATGGATGGACATAGACCTTTATTTCTCTTGTCTCAAGTCTGGGAGCAGAGTGGGTGCATCATTTGGTTCTTATACACAAGTGTTCGGAGATGCTTTATTTGTAATTGCCAAACACTGCAAACAATCCATACATTCATATAAACATTCTAAGGAAATTTCCAACGTTTCCAGAGCGGTTGTCCATTGTACTTTCTCACTAACAGTGTAGGAGACTTGCAGTTCCTCCACCTCTGTGCTGTCTGTGAGCACAGCCCTGTTAATTTCAGTTGTTTGAATAACTGTGCAGTATTATCTTTTCATTTTAATTTGCGCTGTTCTGGTGAGTGATGATAATGTGCATCTTTTCATGATCTTATTTGCCATTAATATATCTTCTGGAATTAAGTGTTCAAATCTTTTGCCTATTTATTTATTTGTAATTGCACTGATTATTTTCTTAGTACCCCTTATGTATTCCGGATACAAGCTCTTTATCCGACAATACTTTTTTAAAAATTTAGTTTCATTCTATGACTTATCTTTTCATTCTCATAATGTTTTTTGAAGAGCAAAAATTTTAATTTTGTTGGACAAATTCATTAATCTGTTCTTTTGCAAATTGTGTTTTTGGTGTTGTATCTAAGAAACCTTTGCCCAGCTCATGGTCCCAAAAGTTTACTCCTCTATTTTCTTCTACAGGTTTTATACTTTTAGGTCTATGATTCAGTTTGAGTTAATTTTTGTATATGCTGTGCAATTTCCCACATTGAGTTATTTGTCTATGGATATTCAGTCTTTCCAGTGTTGTTTCTTTTTCACTGAGGCCTTTCTGCAGGCCTTTTTACAGACTTTGTGCCTCTGTAAAAAGATAATTGTTCATACATGTGTAAATTAATTTCTGGACTCTCTTTTCCATTCCACTGATCTATTTGTCTATCTTTACACCAACATCTTTAGATCAAATAGTATTGTATTTCTTTTTCAAAGTTGTTTTGGCCACTGTAGGCACTTTGTATTAACATATAAATTTTAAATCAGCTTGTCAATATTTATAAAAAAAGCTGCTAGGGTTTTTACTGTGTTGAGTCTATAGATCTATTTGGAAGAGAATTGATATCTTAAAAAATACTGAATCATCTGGCTTATAAACAAGGTCTACCTCTGGAGAGAATATGTATGTTCTTCTGCTATTGTGTGGAGTGAGTTCTGTAAATGTCAAATAGGTCAAATTGATTAATGGTTTTGTTAAATTCTTTACTTTCAGAAGTGTTGTTAATTCTTAGTGTATATGTCTTTCACATTTTAGTCAGACTCACCCTTTTTTGGTGCTATTGTAGGTGGTTTTTAAAATTTCAATGTACGCTTGTCTATTGCTAGCTAGTATATAGAATTAGTATATAGCATATATAGTATATAGAATTGTCTATTGCTAGCTAGTATATAGAATTAGCATATAGTATTTATAGTATATAGAATTAGTATATAGTATATAGGATATATTTTTGTACATTTTTTATCTGTAACTTTGTTAAACTCTTATTATTTTTACTAACTTTTTTGTAGATTCCATAGATATTCTACATACATAGACATAGTTACATAACCTATAAATAAAGGTAGTTTTACCTCTTTTGTCCCAGTCTGGATATCTTTTATTTCTTTTTTGTTGTGTTACTATATTTGCTAAAGCCTCTACTGTAATGTTGAATAGATATTGTAAGAGCTGACTTCCTTATCTTCTTCTTAATCTCATGTGTGTGTGGGGACACTCATTCTTTTACTATTATTTTATTGTATTAGTAGTAGGTTTTTCATATTTGTCTCTTATCAGGTTAAGAAAGCTCCTTTTTTGTTCCCAGGTCACAGAAAATTTTTATCAGAAATGGATATTGGGTTTTGCCAAATGCTTTTTCACTTTTTTCGAGATAATCATTTTCTGCTCTCTTATTTTTATTTTTACTTTTTTAATTGAAGAACTGACACCTGATATATCTCCCAAAAGGCTAGTTTTAGTTAGGAATCATGTTTGCCTCCAATAAATAGATACCTGAAAAATAGAGACATGTACATACTAAGGGTTTATTGTCTTGATCTAATGAGAAGTCTGAAAGTAGTTGACTCACGGCATGCATTCATCCATACAAGGAATACAGAGCAAAGGGTTCCATGATTCTCTGGGCCCTTCCTTCAAGATCATGATGGTATCTGCAGATTTAGCCATTTTGTCCACATCCTGGGCATCAGAATGGAGAAAAAGAAGGGGAATGACACTTACTAATTAAGTCTGTCCCCTATACTGTCTTCTCCAATCTGAATGCTTCAATCCAGAAAGAGGCTGGGAATTGTAGTTTATTGCTGGTCACATCATTGTCCCTGGTGAAAGTCAGATGGAAGGAAGAACAGACATTAGGTATACAATTTCGTGATGTTTGCCAAAGACACTACTAGTAGGCACTCGTACTTGTCCTTAAGAGCCATGGAAGCCCTATTAGGAATGGAGGGAAAAGGAATTTGAGGAAAGTATTTTTTAATTATGTTTATTAAAGGCAGATTTCTGGGCTCCCCATGTTCTCTTACTTTCCATGACTCATCAGCCATCTCTGCAGGTCATTTGTGGACCACTGGTGGCTGTGGGGTAAGAGACCTGATCCCAAGCAGTGGGGTTTTGCAACTTTGGGAATGGATGGAAGGAGAAGAGAGTATGAAACAGCTGTTGTTAGCCATTCTTTCCTGCAACTGTAATACAAACGTGTCCACTTCCTCCTTTAAGATGTTCTTTAAGGAGAACCTCCTTGATTTCACTTCAGTTGCAATTAACTGCTCTTTCCTGCAGCCTTCGTAGTATTTTTTTTTTGACAGCTTTATTGAGATATAATTCTCATACCTTATACTTCGTCCACTTAAAGTATACAATTTGGTGGTTCTTAGTATATTCACGGAGTTGTGCAACCATCACACAATCAATTTTAGAACATTTTCATCCCCTCGGAAAAACCCTGTAACCATTAACCACATTCACACCTAATCCCTCCCCATCCTAGACGACTAATGCACTGTCTGTCTTTATGGATTTACCTTTTGGACATTTCATATAAATGGAATCGTTGAACATGCTCTCACAGTATTTTGCTCATACCCCTGCATTCTGCTCTGGGTCCGTTGAGTTTGAGGCACTTGTATTTGACTTCCTCTGCAAAGGGGGAGTTCCTGGTCTGCTGTCTCTGTATCTGGAGTAGTGCCTACAGTGTGCTGGCAACATCAGTAAACGTTAAACTGAAAGAAAGAGAATTCCCTTCCTCTTTCTAAACAAACACAGTGGGGTAGGTTGCAATGTAATGTTTAGATATAGGATAATGAGATTATTCCTGTCTGCACCTGAACTCTGTAATAGCAATTAGAGTTTTGTAGTAACTATATAGTTGGCCTCAAACAAAAGTATTGGGGATAAAGTTTATCTTAGAAGTCTACTCTCCTTGTTGTAATCTTCTTAGTTACAACTCCGAGCTGTCTAGTTCAGCTGCCCCAGTAGAGGGTCCAGCATTACCTCTACCATCCTTTCCACCCCTGCCCCCCACCTCTCTTAAGACCCATCAGAAGCTTTGGTCTACTGTGAGTCAGATAGTAGAGTTTAATCCTTCTTTTGCCTCTAACACCAGCTATGAATGTTGGGAAAACCATTCCATATTCCTACCCTCGGTTTCTTTGTCTGAAAAAAAATGTGGTGGTTATGTTCATTAAAGGCACCTTTACCTCTAAAAATATAAGTTCCTCTATAGCAACTGAGAATAAAGAGTAAAACAAGATTTGTGACTTATGATATTCATTTATAATATCAGAATGAAAGGAATTTCTGAGGTAAGGTTAGCTGGAAGGTTTGTGTTTCCACCAGACAGTTATTTTTAAAAGATACTTAGATCATGGAAACATTTTTCAGATTAAATGAACTGATGACATTATGTCCATTAGAACAACAGTAACTATTGTATTAGGAGATATAATTGGTTTATAAAGGAATCTTTAGTCTGCCCACTTTTTTTTCCATACCCTAGGTGTAAATCCAAAGTGAAATGTATGTGGCAGAAGAGAAAACCATTGAGTATAGTTTAGTGGCTCTTGTTATTAAAGCCAAGTATTTACAAGTGAAAGGAATGAGGTCCATGGCACTAGTAATGGGATTTAAATGTATTTAGGAACTAAGGCTGAAATAGGAGCCTAATTAGAGAAGATCCTGGGGTCATCATGTCAGTCCTCACCTGTCTGTCAGGCAGACAGGCTGTCCACAGCTTTCACTTCAAAGATGGGGCATGTTCTTCTCATCAGTGTTTCCCGCCTGCCAGTACTTGAGCGAGAAGATGCCTTGGCTGCCATTCACAAGTCATGTGTCTCCAGCAGTGCATTTAGTGGGGGTGCAGAGAGTCAGCTTACATCTGGTCCCAAAAAAGGACAACCCGAAACTCAGAATATGAAATGTGATGATTTTCTTAAAGGGAGGTGTGAAAAATAAATCATAATTGATAGGTCATTTTTGCTAGCATTTTCCTGATTATAACTGCCCTTTTAAAAATAAGAAGAAAGGACCTCAATAGGGAATAAAGTGACTGTTTTCCATTGATGCAAGAGCCACACTTACAATGGATCTTTTTTTCCTATTCTTTTTTTTTTTTTTTGTACCTATTCTTGAAATCTAAGTGATAAGTGATTAAACATTTGTTAAGAGGGACTGCTGTTCCTTTTCTCTTTCTAGTTCACTTTGGGATTTTTTACAGGAAAAATCGATGTCTTTATCTTACTTTGGTTTCTCACATGGAGTTTGTTAATTATGGATGCTTGGACCCCGGAGTAGGTGGCATCTGAAGCTAAATGAGGAAAGATGAGACTAGAGTAGGCATTGAGGTCCACTGATGTCCTTGGGAGAGGGTCTGTGTTTGTCCATACATATACCATAGTGAGTGTTCCTGCAATTTGGCCAATTGAGATATTTGAGGACATAGAGTTTTATGGCTTATTCTCTTTTCTTCTGATGTCTCCCTTTGCTCCTGCTGGTCTAGCTGTTTCTTGGTGAAGGCTATTGCTAGATGTGGGAGTCCAAGCTGGTGGGATAAGGAAGGACATGGAGCACACATGGCCCTTGTGTGAGAATCTAATGTTGTGGGAAGATTCTGCAGTATGGCTGTAGAATTTGTATTCTTTCCCTTTGGAATCTATACCAACAATATTCCCCATCACTTAGTTAATTACTTGACTTGAGGCTTCAATGCTCAGAGGCGACTCCATTGGCTTTAGCTTTAATTAAGAAAAAATCGTTAGGAGAGCAGAGTCTCCCTTCCAGTTTCTCATTAATTTACAGATGAATTTGTTTGGTGCTAACTGTCTATTGACAGTTTGCTCCAGACTTTGGCTAAATGTTAGTTTGAGGCTTCTATAAAAGTAATCTGGATTTTTAAATTACCATCACAGGATTTTTGTTTTATTTATTTTAATTGGCGGGACTTCTCAGTGTTCATTTCATAAAACACGGAATTTGTCCCATCAGGAATCAAACATGAGAGCATTTGTATGATGACCCAGCAATCTCGAAAATTTGAAATTTGAGGAGATGGGTGACACTTTTTTCTTCAACTACCATATGCAATTTCTGTGCTTTCTTTTAAATGCACAGTATCAGACAAAACTTCTTTCATAGTATCAACTCTTAAAAACTTCTCGAGATATGTGAACAGAGTTTTACACAGTTTTAGTGTCTTGAATGAGGAGAAATTCATAAATTTGGGTCTGAAGACTGATGTTTGCAATTATGTTGTCTCATGAGTACATGAGACAAGTGAGACAAAGCACTTTCATATTTACATATCACGGTGGACGCCAATGTTCTTGGTAATGTGGGAGTGTCCTGGGGTGCACGTGCTACCATAGAACAGAGTGTGGTCCAGAATATGCACTCTGCACCTGAGCTTTTTGTGGCATTTAGTTGACCCTTCCATGCTCCATTTATGGTAGTTTGGTGGCTTGTATGTGCATAGCTACACTTTAAGGAACATTACAGAGCTATGACCTTACAAATGAATGGCACATCTACAGTGTCAAACACACGTGTGGAGATGGTAGGAGGCAGTGGATCCTGAGGTTGGCACATATTGACTTAACCTGACAGCATGAGTCAGGCTTTACAAAGCCAGTTTGTTCATATGTTACAGGCTGAGCTTGCTTTTAATTACAACCCAATGTATGATTGTCTGAATCAAGTACTGGGGAGTTGCTAAGCATCTCCTTGGAATGCTAGTGTCCATAACCTCTACTGTGGCCCAAGGTCCCAAGTTCACTTGGCCTGGCATCCCTCACCAACTGGCCTGGGGACTAAATAATTATTCTGGTGAAGGAAGTGAGCCTTTAGTTCCTTAAGTTTATGGTCACTTTATTCCTTTGTGGTGTCCTCTACCTGATGGTTTGTTGTAATAATTCTGTATATTTCATTAGAGTATTCCCAGTTAATTCTCAGAGTAAAGTCTTAACACCTTAGTTTGGTTTTCAAGCTCTGTATCTTTCCAAAGCTATTGCTCCCAACATTGAACCCAAGCAGAACTTATTCCAATTTGACTTCTTTCTACCCCTTCTTTGTGCTTTCTTTTCATCTAAAATGCCTTCCCTTATATCTCTTCATGTCTAATATTTTTGATAAAGACCTTAGAAGTGGTTATTGTTTTTGGTCCAGAAAATATGTAATATATAAAATACACACAGATATGTACACACATATAAATATGTACATAAAATATATATCATGGTATATATATTATATATACAATATAAACTATATTCATACAACATTGCCTGTATCACTTAAAGGAATAGTCAACATCAGGGGAAGATTTTTACCATTACATTGAGTGGAAAGGAAAATTGAAAAATATTGTGATTCTTTTTTTTCCTTGAGGAGAGAAATATATAGGGAAAATTTTCTGAAATGATCTAGGTAAATAGAAATGTTGAGCTGATGGGACCAGAGATAGGTTTATTTTGTTTTTTGGTATTTCACATGTAGACAGTAAATCTGTTTAACTTTTGTAATAAGACACGCATTAGTAAAACTTATCTGTGAAGCATAGGATACCTTATCCCATCCTTACATAAAATTTTGGAATAGCTGAACTCCCAACTATGCCTTGTGGCTCTCCCAATTACTCTTATATCCGGGTACTTAAAAGAATGTGTCCTCAAAGTGAGTGGTGCTAACACTCAAGGCAGTGCTAACATTCAGCACGGTATGTATTTGATGCTGCTTTCTGTGGGGCTCTGGACCTTTGTTTTAGACATCCTCAGATGACCCATCCGCTCACGTTTGCAGTGATAAACCTGACTTCCATGGGGTGGGTCACACCCGACATATTCACTAATGAAAGAGAAGTTGAGATTGACTACTTCCTAAAGACCCCGGGGACATTTTTTGAATATCTTTGTGAATAGAAAAAGTGTGTCTAGTTCTACTTTGTCATAGTTGTGAGTGACATGTGCTCAGAGAAATTTGACTCTTGTTTCCAGTGAAGGTGTCATGTAAGGGGAAGACCCCTCTATTTACTCTGCCTCTCAAGTCTTCATATCCTGCTTTGGGGTTTGTTGCTACATCCGCGTATGCTTCTCCTGAAACAAAGAGAGTATACTGGGTAATCACTGATAATTTTTTTTAAATGTGGACTAGGCCATTTTCCTTGAAACTTCTTTCCTAATTTGGCATGAAGTACAATTAGATAGTAGAAATGAAGGAATTTTTTTGGTGATCTCAAAATAAGAAGGGGAATTGTTTGGTCACACAGCAGACTAGGAGAGGGCCAAGGAATGGATTGAAGGAAATTATCAAGCATGCATGTTGTTTTTAAGTGATACTTGAGACTGGGATGTGAAACAGCTGTGTTGTTGGTTTTTCTTTTTTTTTTTTCCTCGTGCCAACTTTCCTTATTTGATTGATTTTCTCTCTGACAGCCCACTGTGCTGATAAATGTGTCCACGGTCGCTGCATTGCTCCAAACACCTGTCAGTGTGAGCCTGGCTGGGGTGGGACCAACTGCTCCAGTGGTAAGTTTCCACCTGCTCTTGTCTGTCTTGGCGTGTTTTTGCTGTATGGGCTCCCTTGTCTGCCGATTATCCTGAACCACTGGTTTCCCTCTTGTTCCCTGTACAGAATATGGTGTGGGTTCCCAGTCCGGCTCAGGAATACAGTTTCTATTAAATCAGTATATGTGTTATACTGATATAACAGTATATGTTGTTAATTGAGGATAAAGAAAAGTAGTTGGAAAGAAGGAGATTTTAATAATCTGAGGCTGATACATCTGTAAATATGAATATGTTTTCCAGAGTAGGGTCCAGACTTGAGGTTCTTTAGTTCAGTAAAGCAGTTTTGTGGTTACATAACTATTCCATCCTAACTGCTATGTTTATATGTTGATTTATCTAGCATTCTTCCTTGGTGATTAAAATGTATCACCTGTTGGCTTTAAGTCAGAAGTAAAATTGATATGGTCAATGCTTAGTATATTTATTTCCCTCTGAATTCTGAGATGCAAATAATGATACTCAGAAAACATGGAGTTACCAAATATTCGTAATAACTGAAAATTCATGAACATTTTGATATTAAATCAAATTGTAATATGGTATATAATTTGTATATATATGGTATATAATTATAATTCTAGTATAATATTTTGGACTGTAAACAGTTTGCACTTAAAACCTCATATTCTTTATTAAGAGGATTAAGCAGTGGAATGTCATGTAATACAGTTGCTTTTCTGAATTTCACAGTTAAAACTTTAGTTTTCTGCCTAACTCGTTGCTGCATGTGTAATTGTGGATACTTCCTGTTTCTTCGTACTGCTTTTTGCTTTGAAAAATGTGAGGGGGAGTCCGAGTGCAACTGAATTTTAATGCATGAAATGTTACGTTGAGAGAAAGGAAATCAGCAGGATCTCATGACAACACAAACTCATCCCCATTTCTACTGCACAATTTTCCACAACTAATCCAAAAGGATTTCAAGCTAACTAGATAAACTGGCTTTAAGAATTTTTTCTTGCTTGTATTTGGAACCAGGTAGATTACTGTGTATCTTTTAAGAACTGCTTGTTTTAGGCTTGTGATCTCTTGGCTGCCCCACAAACAGCATCTCCAGGGGTAGTCCTTGTGCTGCCTGTGCACGGAACGTTCTGTGTGAAAGAGCCTTTTTATTGTGTCTTAAACAGGGAGTGTGTGTGTGTGTCTGTGTGTGTGTGTGTGTGTGTGTGTCTTTCTGCCCCTGAAAGGCTTCCAATTCCAATGGATAACTGTCTTGCAGGGTTTTGTTTTGCTTCTGCTGGAGATCGGGAGGAGAGTGGGCATTTTGTTCATAGGCCGTGGAGGCAAAATGTTTGGGATGTGGGATTTGGCTCACAGCCATTTTTCTGGCCGGCTGACCTCAAATGCAATGTCGCTTTCATTAACTTTTCCAGCTTAAAAATCAGTTGTGCCTACACATTTTGAAGAAAAATAACATTATTGTAAAAACTAGCAGGAATGAAAGGAGTGGATGTATTCTTCATTTGAGAAGTGAGGTTTGTTCCTAATGCCAGGGCACGTAAGCTGTGGGATAGAATGGTTGTAGCCACATTTAGAGTTCGTGTCCTAAGGAGCCCGCAGCCGCCTACAGCTGAGAAATCAGACTGCTGAGTGCTTATGTGCAGAAAACAAAATGCTACATGAATTTCAGGCTGTCCAGAACTGATTCAGGCCTTCTAGAAAACAAACTGTTGCTTTCTTTTGGAGTTTGGGCTTTCTAGAAAATAACTTGTTGCTTGCTTTTAGAGTGTACTGATTTTTGAATGAAGCCTCTAGAATTCTGAAGACACGTGTTCTTTCCATCCTAGAATACAATCCTGATGCAGTGTTTAATCTCTTCTTTACAACTTTGGGCTCTGTAATGACCCCAAGCGTAAGTAAACACAGGCTGATAACTGAGGTCTTTCAAGATGCTCTTAGAAAAACATTTCTGACACTTTGTTCAAACACCTAAGCAAATGCTCTTCTGAGCTGGAACATTGGATACGGTTACCTGGGCCTTGTCTGCTGTGGTTCCTCTAATACCACTTATTAGAAAGTGTGTCATTTAATTACTCTAAGCCAAGTAGTTCTTGAAACAAAAAGCATACTTGAATAATCTACTAGGTAGCACAGTTTAAATGACCTCATTTCGGGGCGCCTGGATGGCTAAGTCAGTCAAGCATCTGATTCTTGATTTCGACTCAGGTCCTGGGATCGAGCCCCTTCGGACTCTGTGCTCAGCAGGGAGTCTGCTTGAAATTCTCTCTTCCTGTCCCTCTGCCCCTCCCCCCACTCATGCAAGCACATGGGTTCTCCCTCTCTCTCTCTAAAATAAATCTTAAAAAAAAAATGACCTCATTTTCAAGGATTCCTTTTCTCTGTTCCCTCCTTCTCTGATTATGGTTATGAAGACATTGGATGCTGTTTGTTAGGTCCGTAGAATGATTGCCTTGATAATCAGACTAGGTACTTGCATCAGTCAGGGTCCCATCAGGAGAGAGAAACCACAATAAATTTTCTTCAATCAAACTTTTATTTTGGAACAATTTTAGATTTATAGAAAAGTGGCAAAGATAGCAGAGAGTTATCCTATACCTGCATCCAGTTTTCCCCTTGTTAACACCTTATCATTAGTTTGTCAAATTGAGAAACCGACATTAGTACATTACTATTAATTAAACTTCAGACCTTGGATTTCATTGCTTTTTTTTCCATTAACGTCCCTTATCTGTTCCAGGATCCAATCCAGGGCACCATGTTGCATTTCATTGTCATGTTTGCCCAGTCTCCTATGGTCTATGACATTTTCCATCTTTGGCTTTTCCTGATCTTGACAATCTTGAGGAGTGCCGGCCAAGTATCCTGTTGAATGTCCCCTGATCTCTGTTTGTCTAGTGTTTTTTCTCATCATTAGACTAGGGCTATGGGTTTTGAAAATAATACTGTCGAGCTGGAATATTCTGCTCTTCACATCATATCGGGGTATCATAATGTTCATGTGACATCACTGATGATGTCATCACTTGGTTAATCTTCATGGTTAGCTGATGTATAGTGTACACCATGTTTCACCACAAAAGTTACTGTTTTCCTTTTCCTAGTCTATGCTTTGGAAGCAAGTCTATATCTAGCCTACCCTCAAGGGTGAAGGGCAGGAATTACGTTCATGTCTTTGAGGGGGAGTCCTTACATATGTTATTTGGAATTCTTCTGTAAGGAAGATTCATCTTACTCCCATTTATTCAACCTTTGTGTCAATTTGGATTCAGAGATATTTATATGAAATTTTGGGTTATAGGCCAATATATGTGATTTTGTTGTTCAGATTGTTTCTGCTTTGGAGATTGGGAGTTATTTCAGGTCACCCCTGTGTCCTTTTGATGTGCCCCCATCCTTTTTTAGTCTGTTTTTTGTTTGTTTTGTTTAGTGAGCGCTTCCTTCCTTACTGGTCCTATAGGATACTCCAAGGCCATGGTGTGTTTTTCTGCCTCAGCCTTAGACTTCCATTGGAGAATGGCATTTAGAAAGGAGAATCTTGCCAGGTATGCTCATTGCTCCTGGGACGCACAGTAACTTGGACAGGGAAAGTTGCTGAACAATTATTAACTGTACCAGGGGACTGGAGTAATGAAGAACTGTTTAGTAGAATTCATAACACTTGAAAGGACACAGGAAGAGCAGATTTAAGGAGCAGCCACTACTTCCAGGGCTGAGATAGGATACCCAAAAGGAATCTCCACTAAGGCTATGATTCATTAGGGAAGGCACACCACAGCTCACTGAATAGTGAGAGGCTGCATAATACTACTCTAGCAGAACTTGATGGACATCTGCTCTCTGGAACTTGCTAGAATCCTGCCCTCTAAGGTGTTTGGGAAAGATTTTCATGGAGGAGTGTCTGATCAGAAGCTCTCTGCTACAGAAAAGCCCCAGAAGGTTGCCAGGGGAAGCTGCTGACTGATGGGTGCTGCTGGCTTTCCTGTTGATGGAGAAGCTGGGTGCTGGGAAGCTGCCCATGCTTTGGGAGCCTGGAATAAGCTGGGATGAAGAAGCTGGTTCTGTTGCAGGAACTGGTCACCATGCAAGATGGTGGTGCTCCGTGGCCAGATGCTGGAAAAGCTTGTGTGGCAGGAGCTGGGGCTAGAGAGGCCCCCTGCTCTGCACCAGTCTCTTGAGCTAGCACTGGAACCACTGTGGAAGAACGTGCTGCAACTTTGTTGTCTGTTGACTGTTGACTTCCAGCCATGGAAGTACTTCTTAGAAACCCACGGAGTCTCTTGGCTTTCAGACATAGTTCTCTTTTTTCCTGTCTTATAGTAACAGCCCAATTTCTGCCTGATAATCAGGACCATTCACTCCAGCCAGAAGAGTAACTCTTTTTATTTACATTAAGAGCCTAAAATAAGCAGATGGTAATAAATCGATAATGGTCGCACACAACTATCTCTCTGGGGTTTTTTTCTTTCCTAATATACATGGGAGAAAAATGGGCTAACAGGTACTTTCACGTGTACAGGGTTACGAAGACTTCCCTTGGAGATTTGATCTGACTGTTTACCTTGTCTGTGGAGGAAGGAATCCTGTGTTTGATATACAGTCTTCCTGGGTCTCAGTGTAGTCTCTGTATAAAAAAAACCAGGTGTGTCAGAGGACTGTACAAAGTTTGTTCCCTGGAGTGAAATCGTGATTTATTTTACTAAACTCAGACGTATTGCTTCTTTTAAAGTTTGATTAAATGATTTAAAAAAAACACACACACACTCGTATTTTACTTTTATTGGCAGCCTAATGCATACCCTAGCCTATATGCCATTAATCTAGCCTACCTCCATCTCTCTCTACCCTCCTCTTCCCTGCTGTCTTTCTTCCTCCCCCCATCAATCTCTCCGTCCCTCCATCAATCCCCTATTCCTCTTCCTCCTTCAGGGGATGATAAACCACTCATAGAAGGCAAGCACTGTGTGTTATTAATCTCGTTAGCCACCATTGTGGCTGGTGTGTGGTTGGAGCAGAGTAAATGGTTGTTCAATTTAATTAGATTGAATGAACTGCATGGTTCTGTGAAGGTCATTCACGTGTTCATGGTGTGAACTTTCATTGAGTGATTATTGGATGCCAGGAACTGTACTGGATATTGGCGATAAGGAAACACGAGTGGAGCAGTGGGGGCCTCACAGAGCTTACAGCTCTGAGACAGGTAGACAGAAGTGCAAATGTCTCATCTTGAGGAAGAGCACAGTCTCAGCAGAAGAGGTGGATGGAGAAAGCCAAGAATGGAGCTGGGTATGGGAGTGAGAATTGGTTACAGCAGGAGGAGGAAAGAGTGGCCGGCAGGATGTCAAGAGGTTTCTAGTATTGGGGTGCTAGTGGGCAAAGGCAAGGAGAGCTCAAGGGAACTTGTATCTGATGACCTTTCTTCTCTTTGTAAACCCAGGAGTAGAGGCAGTGTGCTGAACAGAGGAGGAGCAGGAGTTGGGTCATGTTGATGACAATGACAGTAATAGTTCTGCTTAAATGAGTGCTAAATACGTGACTGGATTCCCTATAAGGGTTTGATAGACATTACATTTAATACTCACAGCAGACAGTGAGATGATTGCAATTCTTGATCTGATTTTGTTGATGAGGAAATAGAGCTGCAAAACAATTACATGACTTGCCCGAGTTTTGACATCTACTGAATGGTGGAGACACACTCGCATCCCCTTCATAGCCAGTCATTTTAACCATGAAGATAAGGTGACTCCTGCAACTGGAAGGGAGGTTTGATGAGAGTGACCAGGGTCCAGGGCCCTGAGGGGAACGAGAGCAGGAGGCATGGGCTAACAGCCCCAGACAAATGTTAGAATGCATATCCTGAGAGATATTGAGGGCACTGTCTCAGAGATGATGAATTTTAAATGGCACCCATTTGGATGGACTCGTTTGTAGTTTTTAATTTCCTCATTTGTATGATGCAGACTGTTGGGCAGATTCTATTCATGATCCCTGTCCACCCTGTGAGTCTATGTGTGGTTTGCTCTAGTAGACACTTATCTGTAATCACTGCGACCTTGCTTTGTGCTGGAAACCCTTTAAACCTTCTGTATGAGTAGCAGTAACACATTTGTTCTCTCAACCTGTATAATCCTGTTGATGATTTTCTAAACATCTATAAAGAAATATATTTCTCCTTGGGCTATAGGGCACTTCCAGAATGCAAGAGGGAGCCCTAAATCAACCAGCAGCCAGCAAATAGCTTTCAATAGTGTGTCCGCAGGCTTTTGACTTTAGTACCAAGTAGAGGCGAACATGGAAATTAATTTTGGTTTAAAAAATTCCAAACTGGGGCTTCTTTAGTCACCAGTAGCATTTCTGGTTAAATGTACTTGGAGGTAGTAAAAATATGCCTAGGAGGCAAGACAAGTTGAAACCTTTTCAGGTACAGCATTAAGAACACTAATAACCTTTTATATAAAGCACGCACTCTGTGCAGCACAGGGTAAGTAATAAGACTTGGCCTGCGGGATATTCCAATCAGGGAATCCATTTGACGGATATTATAAGCCAAAAATCATAAGACACAAAAAGCTGACTTATTCCTCGGCAAGTTCTGCTGTAAAGCTCTATGGACTGGACACAATAGTCGGATCGATGGTGTCTGGAAAGAGAAGACACTCAGAACCCAATGCTCACAGAGAGTTATTAACATACCCATCGCGCTGTCAGAATTACTTGCGAGATCAGGTTGATGAAGCAGCAAGAATAAGAGTAAAATCATTCGGGGTCCCTGGCGGGGGGACGGGGGAGGGGGCCAAGGCATTGATGATAGGTGGGAAGAACTGGGCAGGGAATGGTTCATCACCGCCGCCTGAAGGCAGTTTCACTGATGGACTGCCCAAATATTTTGATAGA
Source organism: Lutra lutra (assembly GCF_902655055.1). Lineage (NCBI taxonomy): Eukaryota > Metazoa > Chordata > Mammalia > Carnivora > Mustelidae > Lutra > Lutra lutra. The sequence continues at coordinate 67,239,432 of NC_062282.1, forward strand.
GGTCGCAAACACAAGCTGCTGATGTTGCCTTTCCAAAGGAGTCTGAAATCCGGGCTGTTCTTGGTTTCTCTCTGGAGGGCCAGAGAACCTCCTCCACCTGCTTCCTCCAACCCTCCTTGGAACTGAATTGCTGCAGTCCCTTCTATGCTGTTTCTGAGTCTCATGGTCCTCAGGCTTCTATAAAGTTAAGAGTATCTAACTTCATATGCTCGTGAGGACTGACTGGCACCATACCTGTGATGTGCTCAGCCCCACACCTGGCTCAGGAAATGGTCCTCCCTTGCAATTCCTTGTGTGACAAACACGGCTTGCCCCAGACCTCTGCAAATCATTGCAGTGTTTGGACCAGACAGTGGATGGGAAGGCTCATTGTGGACATCTTGTTTAGTCCTGGGGGCCACCCCCCCTCTTTAGCAGAAGCCTCTCTCTGTCCACGGTTGCTTGGCAGGAGGCTCCCCAGACAGACCCCTGGTGTAGTTTTCTGCATTATTCCCAACCTCCGACCCTGGATGTCCTTCCCAGATGAATTCATGTCTGGTTTATGTTGCTTGCGGCATAATGAGAACACTGTCGACATTTCTGACTGACACGCCAGTCAGTTCTCATGCAGCAGCTATAAACCACAGGCTGGGCTATCATGTCATTAACTCCATTCTACATCATTTATTCATTTGTCTGCTTTTCCTTTTCCTTTTTTCACTGTGTATAATATCCACCTGCATCTGTTTATCAAAAGATCTTGGTTCAACCTCAAAATTGAACAAAATCTAAGCTTTTCTCACCATCTCTGCTGTTCCCTCTCCAAGCCACATCACTACTTGCTTTTGCTCGGTGATCACAAGTGTCTCCTCACTGCTACATCTAACTGGGCCCCACTGGGATCCGTTCTCTGCAGTGAGACCAGAGTGACCTTGGAAAAACTGCAAATACTGCTCCGTTTTCTGAACTCCCCATATTTCCCATGATAGAATAATCTCCAAAGCCCTTTTGGACTGTGCCAGCCTATCTCTCCAATCCCTTGTCATCCCACTCCCCTTCTGGGCATCATACTGCCTGACTTCTGCCTTCCTCTCATGGGACATGTTGATTTCATTTCTGTCTTTACACTTGAACTTTTTGCAGCCTGGAATATTCTCCTCCCTAGATTTTGACATGGTTGGCTTCTCTGGGTCACTCAAGTCTTGGCCTAAACACCACCACCAGGAGAAGCTTGCTCCAACCTTTATATATATATATATATATATATATATATATATATATATATGTAATTCTCCATTATTCTGGATTATATTTCCTTTTTAACTTCTTTATGGCACTTTCTGAAAACATTTTTTTTCTTTTTCTTTTGCTCTGTCTTTTCTTCTAGGATGCCAGCCTCATAAAATTTTGTCTTTTTTTTTTCACTGCTATTTAGCTAATTTATCACTTAACATCCAACACAGTGCTAGGCACACTATAATGCTCAATACATATTTGTGGAAGGGAAGAACAAAGGCATCAATATTTCAGAAATAGTCATGGATATAAAAACAAGACATGAGAGATAAAAAAAAGGCTCTGTCTCTTTGTTCAAGGAGCTTTAAGTTCAACAGAGAGGTTGGAAGTATGTGCACAAATGCAGAAGCAAAGTGTCCAGAGAAGTTAAGGAAGTAGTCATAGATCTTCTAGAGAAAGGGTATGACCTAAAGTCTTCCCTTCAGTGGCCTTGAGGTAGCTCGGTCTCATGTGGCTCCTGGATTGACCTTGACCTTTTGTACTGGGGGCCCATTCCTCCTTGGTGATTAGGCCCAAGATTCTTCATCCATAAATGGGCAGCTACAGTGAAATTTTTAGAAGCCAGGTGAGATATGCTAGATAGGGTTTTCCATGAACTCTGTGGAAATGTGGATGTGGGAGCTCCTTACCCTCAAGAGAAGGAAAGTTTTAGAATGAACTTCAAGGTTATTACTTATAGAGGGGTGAGGCTTCTGACATGGTGGCCCCAAGACTAGGAAAGTTGTTTGAAAGTCAACCTTCATTTGAATGGGGAATGCTTAATGGTTCTGCCATCCAAATTTCCACATATTGCTTCTCAAGGTGGAAATTTCATATGACAATGTAGAACTTAGCTGTTAAACTTGAATCAAAATGGAGTATGAGCAGTAAGAAATTAGGCAAAGAAATTCAGACTACAAATTATTCCAAATCACATAGCAACCATTTTCTTTTTTTTTTTTAATATTTTATTTATTTGTCAGAAAGAGAAAGAGAGAGCACAAATAGGGGGAGGGGTGGAAGGAGAAGCAGGCTCCCAGCTGAGCAAGGAGTTCAATGTGGGACTTGATCCCAGGACTCTGGGATCATGACCCAAGCTAAAAGCAGACACTTAACTGACTGAGCCACTCAGGCATCCCACATAGCAACCATTTTCTGAGAGCAAAAATGTGTTTCCTGGCTCTTCTGCTTAGAGTGAAATAATGATATGTATTAGGTGGTCTTGGAGCCTCAGTTGTTATCTGACCTGTAAAATCAGGTAAGCTAATACCCAATTTTAGTAGAGCTATATCCATTTCATCATATGTTAATTGGATGAAATTAAGTGCTGTGATGTATTATATATAGTCTGGTATCTTTTATGATTATATCTGAATATGTTTGTGATTGTATCAGAGAGTTTTTTTAAGACACTTGAAAGTTTCTTCAGGGCATACAAGAAAAAGGGCTAGTCATTGTTTTTCATTCTTTGGTCAAACTATCTCTTAATTCATTGACAACCTTAGTGATTTTTATTGTTTTTTTCTTTTTTCAAAGATTTTATTTATTTAAGGGGGGGGTATATGAGCTGGGGGGAAGGGCAGAGGCAGAAGCAGACTCCCCGCTGAGCAGGGAGCCTGAGATCCCAGGACCCTGAGATCATGACCTGATCTGAAGTCAGACACTTAACCAACTGAGCCACTTAAAGGACCCTAACAACTTCATTGATTTTTAAAAGTTCAAACATTTGTACCTGTATACTGGAGCAAATTAGTCATGTTTGCCATGTATAAAACTAAAAAATTGTAGAAAGTAATAAAATGATTAAGACTATTCCAATAGAGTGAATAGAGGAGGTTGCAAGAGCCTAGCTCTTAAACCATAAATGATGGGATCATCTTAAAATTCCATGAAAACTTAATGTTTCAACTCACTACTGTTACACAAAACTAGTGGAAGTAACTGCCAAAGTTTAAAAATTTTAATGGAGCTGATATGAACTGGATCTTGGTATATAACTGTGAAGTTTTGTTGATACATTAAAGAAAAGCAGCCACTTAAAAAAAAAAAAAGAACCTTATGTTATAAAATTAGTATTGTGAAAATCAGATTTATCCATGTTACAAATTAGTGCTTAAAATAATTAGACTACATTAAAGTTTAAAACTTCAAGACAGAAGATATTGTAAGTAAAAGTTAAAAGAGAAGCAAGAATGGGAAAAGATTTTTGCAATATATAAAACAAATGATTAGTATATAGAATTTGTAAAGAATTTCCACAAATCAATAAGTAAAAAAAGCCCTTCAACTTTAGATTAGGCAAAGGATGTAGTAAAATAATTTAAAGGCAAAGAAACCTGATTGGCTGATAAGCATATGAGAATATGATTCTCTTTGTAATAATCAGTGACATGCATCCTAAATGAGAAAGATGTCATTTTTTGCCATCACATTGACAAAGTTAAGAAGTCTGACAATACCATGTGTTGGCAAGGATGTGAAAGCAAGATTCCATACACTGCTCTCATGAGGGTAAATTGGCAGAATAACTTCAGAGAAATTTGTCTCTAGAATAAAATTTTAAATTGCATACACCATATGATCCAGTAATTTTTTTTCTGCTTCTTTATAATTTGTTTCACATACCTTGCAGAAACCTTTGATTTTAGGTACTGGGGGATATATTCTTTGCATCTTTGTAACTGTGGACATTTGGCAACAACCGCAAATGGCTGCGGTTAAAGGAAAAGATAAATTTATTAGAGGCTATTAATATAGAGGAATTCTGTGTAGCCATTCCTTGCTATAAATTGATATATATAGTATTCCTCTGTATTAGCAGATGTAGTAATATTAATAGATCTCAATATCATAATACTGGGTGGAAAAAGCAAGATGTACAGTGTTATATAAATTTTATGTTAAACTAATGAATACATAAAATGATACAATGTACTATTTCTGGATACATAGAGGCTAGAAGGATGCACATTAAAATCATGATCAGGGTTATGGAGTAAGGGAAAGAGCTGGGAGCCAGACACAAGAAGACAAAGGGGACTTTATCTGTCATGCTTTATTTCTTGCATCAAATGAAAAAGCAAAGGTGAGGCCACGTTCACAACAGTTAATTCTAGGTTGTGTGTCATGATCCTTTGTTATAGTATTACATGTAGTCTCCTATAGTCAAAAAATTTTCTTTTCTAGAAATCTATATTCAGTTTTTGAGACCATCCAGGTAGCACTGAGGATTTGGGTGCCTAGTTTCCTTACTGTGGGATTTTAAGCAAACATTTAACTTTCCACCCTTTGACCCCCCACATCCATAATGAAGATAATTAGATACACAGTGGTGATCCCGAGTAATTAGCCTGTGGTGCTTACCTGAAGCCACCTTGCCTGGAAGCCTTCTCCCATCCCTTTTCTCCTCTGCCCGAGGCACAGCACACATAACACAGACCCTCTGTGCTCCTTGAGCATCCTGGGTACTGCAACACTTAACACAGTGCTTTGTGATAAGTCACACCATAGACCAGTCTCTCCTGGGAGACAAAGAAATCTGGCTGTAGACCATGTCAGGCAGGAGCAAGTAGTACATGCTCAACAAACTGAACTTAGTAGCCATAGAAGAGGCTTCATACATTTTTAATGAAAAAATACATGAGCAAAAGAACGAAAGCATGATAAGACTTGATAAAGTAAGGCACCCCACAATGGCTCCTGGGTCTTAGTATTCTTTTGACTTCACTGAATAAATGTAATCTCCCCAAATGCTTTAATTAATCCCAGCCTACCATGTATATCCCTGAGATTTTCCTGCACTGTGAATAGGGTCATCAACAGGCTCTCATTGAGAGCCATCAACATTTATATTTAGACACGTTAAAGAATAAACATTTCACGCCCTTTTTTCTGCTTCGTCATTTGAGATAAGCATACGCTGAAGTTCTAAAATGACATTTCATGCTTTGAAAATTCATTTAACAAACATTTTTTAAAAAGAAGAATAAAGGTTTTCTCTCAGCCACTGAGTAATATTAATATCAACAGCACTGGGTGGCTGTCCACAGTGACGGTTGGCACTCTGTCAGCTCTCCAATGGGGTTTTTGACATGTGAAGGACATGGGGTTTTAGTGCCTTCAGAGGATCTGGAAAATACATTTTTATTGTTCTTCTTCATGGATGGAGAAGCTTTACAAAGTTGTTTTATTTTTGAAGCACTTGATGTTTTGAATGAGGATCTTTTCTTCTACATTAACAAAGGGAATGACACACCACTGCCTTGTTAGCCTGAAGCACAAGGAATGAAATCACAGGGAGATAAAAGGCCCTGAGAGGCACGGAAGATTAGGAAGAAAGGGTGTATATTTCAAGAAGAACCATGTTTTTCTGTGCTTTGAGACTGTGGAAGATTATTTTGGTCCCTTCTGAAAGATACTTGTTCTGTAGAGAGATTTTCCTGAAAGTGACTTCCTTGTGCTTTGTCTGTATATTAGAATATGAAGGGCCGAATTTTCCTCCCTATTAATTTCTTCTGCGGTCCCAAATTTTCCTAAGTTTAAAGTGAGTTGAGAACGTCACAGCAAAATGACACATAAAAATATATTTTCAAGTCAGTGTGGCTGACTGCTGTATCCTAACAGATGCTTGACATTTAAATGTTAAGAACGCTTAAAGAGTCTTACTTCGAACAGCAACCCTGGTGAGGTTAGTTATGTATTATAAGCTGACATCACTTTCCCTCTGATAAAGCTGGGTTCCAAGATTCCGTACTATCCTGCTGTCAGTGTTTGGTAGAGGTGTATCCACAAGTTTCTCAAACCCCTTATAGTTCCACAGTTTGACTCCTTAGATGCTGGAGGTATCAAGCCAAGACCAACAAAACCAAAATAAAATGACAACCAAACACGGACTGCTCATTTCATCTAGGATTTCTATAGACCTAATGCAAGTTCAACAGAATTGGCCACTTTTGTGGTTCTCAGTAATTTAGAGCCGGTTGCTTCAGAAAAGTGTCTTAAAGTTCAAAGTGCGTTTGAAGGCTGCTTCTGTTGTCTCAGTGGGCATAGATAAGCTGAGGCAAAATCAAGTAAGTGGGATGGGTGCCTCCTAATATGGCAAGATCGTCCAGATTTTATTTGTGACCACCTCTTTCTTCATGCTAAGGGGAGGATTACTAAGGAGTTCATGTGTTCTTTCTCAATTTCTCTTTTTACATTTCTGGGCTCTACGTACAGGCCACTCCTCTGGACACACTGATCATCTGCAAGTGGGGGAAATTTCTAAATCCAGTTTTGGTTGGCAGTTAAGAATAGGATGTCACGTAACAACTGGGTTTCACTGTGGGGCTGAGCTTTTTCCAGTCGGCTTTAGGGAAACGGTTGAAAGGGATGATACCAGAGCTTGTTTTTCACTTTGTAGAGTTAGTGGGCAATTTGTTTTTGAAATTCACATTGTGAGACCTAAGTTGTCCTTTTTGTCATGAATGATTCATGCAAGACAAACAAATACTATGAACCAGTAACAGACCTGTTATTCTTGCTTTATGTACAGCTGGAGGATGTTTTTCTAGGGTGTTCTTTTTTCTTAGGGTGGGATGTTCCACTGTGCCAATCATGGAATAAAATTTCTGATACACAAGATCTGTGCTGTGTCACACATACCAATAAGTACTTTTTGTGCGATTAGTATATTTTATCATTCCCACGTGGCAAAGAGAAAATTAAGTGTAACCGAGGTTGGGGACTTGCTCAAGGTTCTATGGCTATGAAGTGACAGTGGTCTGCTAGGGTCCAGGTCTGTCTAATGCTAGGTGATTATACCCTTCCTTGAGCCAGCCAGTGATTGATGACTTTTATAACAAGGTGAACTTGACGGTAAACCTTACTCCTTAATCTAAAGGAAAAATGACTTCATCCTTTCCTTTTTGTTGTTGTTCTTGTTGAGGAGTGTTTAGGCTGAGGCAATATATTAATGTGCCCTTGTTCTTTCCCCCAGAGCATCTCTCAATTTGGCATTTATGTTTATCTCTCATTGTGCTCCTTTTCTTATTCTTCCTCTACACAAAGACATGAGATTTACTAAACTGTCTGCCATTTGTTCAAAGAATGTTCCAGTGCCTTGTTTTTGTCAGCACATGTATGCCTGTGGACATGTGGAGACATTCCATATCAAAACCATTCTGATGGTGCTGCTGTTAACACTTTAAAGCCTGAGAAATACCACTTTTAGGCAAAAAAAATATATATATCCTTCAAACGTCTGTGAGACTTTTGTCTTAGAATGTTCTCCTTTGAAAATCAGGAGATGCAGTGAATGTGCACTGACTGATACCAGATTTTGTAATTGATGGCCATCAGTTGCTTGGGATGGTGCATGTGGCGTGGGGGCAAGATCACAGCTTTGGAGGCATTGACAGGTTTGGGTGATTCACTTGTGTTCACTACTTGCATGGTAAGTGACTTAGCAATTTACCAACTGAGTCCATTTTGCACATGAAATGCTGGAATGAGTTATTCATTGAGTTATTGTGATATTTGAAGAAAATAGCTACATAATGCTGACACATGTTTGCAGCTTGATGGATTTTACAACCCCTTCACTCTCTTCCCGTCCTTTGGACAGGAAATTGGACTGAGGGTTTGAAGTGGGCCATGGGGGAAGAATGTTCCCAAAAGTGTTAAGACGGTTTAACAGGTTTGTTTGCCTGTGAAAGTCATAGTGCTCCACATTCATGATCATCTTCATTCGTTCACCAAACAGACCTTGAACTCTGGCCATAAGCCATGTGGGTCTGGTGTTCAGGCCGGTGTGCTCCTAAAGTGAATGATATCATCACTGTTTTCACAGTGAGTTTATTGGCTTTTTTGTTTGCATAGAGTCATTATCAACTCACAGAAGCTCTTCAGATCTGATATCTCCTTAATTTTATTCTCTCTTCAATAAATGCCCTATGTTCTCACGACTGAGTTAATTTCCTATTTTCAGTGCCCCTATCGGCTGACCCCATAGGCTTGCTCAGTGAAAGGTCTTATCATTTGCTGCTCTGCTTCAAAGAATCATATTTGATGAAATTGTGGGACATCCCATTTAACCAAAATGTATAATTTCACTCCTTTAGGAGCTGCATGGCTGCATGAAAAATGCTTGGACTTCTGTTCACAGAAAGTCCTGGATTTTTTAATACTGATGCCACCACTTACCAGCCAGGTGTTTGAGGACATTTCACCTACATGGTCTCATCCCAAATATCCTCCGTGTGCTGAATGTGATAATGATACAAACCTTGTTGTAATTGCTGTGATGATTAGAAAGAGGCGTTAAAGCGTGGAGCACAGAAGCTGGCACAATAGAAATGCTCAGTGGGTCGAACCCTTTAAAAAGCCATTTTTCTGCATACTCTTACCGCCAAAAGAATATCCAACAATTGCCAAAAAATTTAGAAAATCTGGTTAATCTAAATGAGCAATAGAAAAATCGAGCATATTCTTAAGACCCAGAGTACCATTACCATTTGACCATAGAGCCTTTTAGTATCTGTCTGTCTGCCTCTCTTTCTGTCTTTGTCATGCTCTCTCTCTTCTCCACTCCTTCCCAGGTATTAGGTTCAGCCATATGAAATTGGTGATATTTGGCCTTTTTTAACCTAAATTAATAGCAATTTCATCTGGTTCATTCTAATATATAGCTAAAATAGGATCATATGGTAGCTATCATTTTTAATTTACTTTTTGCAATTAAGATATTGCTAATGTCTTTTAAGTTCATTAAATATTCTTCTCTAATATCACTTTTAGTTGATGTATCATATTCCATTATGTGATTATACCAATTCCTTTTTACCTATTTTCTATTACTAGGAAATTAGATTTTGTCAGTTTTATTACTATAAGCAGTACTGCGATTAAACATCATGATAGTTTTGGAGGGAGTAAAATATAGTGGTTTAGTAAAGAGACTGAAGACAGGAGGTCTGACTTCACTGTTTCCTACCCATGTACCAGCTGAACAAAAGTCACCTGGATCTCCATTTCTTCATCCGTAAAGTAGGGACTACATTAGTACCTATTCACAGGGCCATTGCGAGGGTTCATCTGTCTCCAGGCTTATATAGGTATCTGTGGGCACATCGTAAATATTTTTAATGAGTGAACTATTGTGAATTGTTACTATGTTTACACCCATATGTTTATTTGTGTTGGAAAAGTCTCTGAAGAGGAATTTATGACTGAAGAGCTTTTGATACATTATTCTAGATTAAGGTCTAGAACAGAGGTGGTAATCTGCTCTCCCATAGATGTGCATGTGAGTGCTAGTTTTCATGAAAAGAGAGAGGTTATTACCATCCCAGTAAATACCAGACTCATCCTTGTTGGCACCTTACTTCCTGACTGAGGCCGCACAGTTTTTTCCTAGTTTAATATCCCTGAAATCAGAATGCTTCTAAACATCAGAGTTAACTGGGTGGCTCCCATGATGTGGCAGGGTGAAGGCTTCTGTTCACAATGACTGAGATCAAGAAAAGCTGTCAGTGTGTCTTAACACCTGTGAAATTCAAGTTTGATAGGGAACAGGGCAAACATATATAAAAATTGTGATCTGAGTGCAAGATGAGTTTCATGGAAAATATATACCGATGCCTTTTTCAGAGAGCATCTCAGATTGGGTCTGAAAAAAATGTACCTGAAGGACAGAGGTTTCTGGGCTGAGCTTGGAAGACTGGTGAGGGCCAATGAAAGGAGAGGGTATCTCTCCATGTCTGCTTATTTCTATACTTACTACTTTTGTTGTACAGAGGAAGATGATAGTGGCCATGATGCAGTAGAAGAAGGCGTTCATGGGCATTTGCCATTTCAAAGCCTTGTGACTGTTGTATGTATCATTCTCTCTGAATATTGTACCTCCTGCAGCTTCCTCCCTTTCCACTGCCCCTCTTCCTATGTTCAAATCCTCCATCCTTTACTTAAGTAGGGCACACTCTGCCTTTAGGTCTCAGCCTGGACGTCATTTTAGTTGGAGAGCCTTTCACAGTTCAACAACACTGGTTAGAGGTCATCCCTGTGTTTCTGTTGTATCGCATCCATATTCCTACTCTATGGATTATCACAGGGTATTTTATTGTCTAAGAACTTAAGGCCTCTGCTGATAGCCTGTAAGCTTCTAGAAGCAGGCATTCTACCATTCTCCTTTGAACTCTAAGCCTAGTACCATGGCTAGCACATGGCAGGCCCTTGAGAGATAAAAACAGAGTGAATTTCAGTACTCAGCCGCAGATGTAAACTGGTTACACGTGTCACTGGAAGTTGTTGCTATAAGGGCTCTAGGGTGAGCCCATTGTCTTGCAAGGACCCAGTGCTCCACTAGTTGTCACTGAGGGTTGTAGCATGGACCCTGTACTTCTGACCACAGTAGTTTAAGCTTCCTTTTATTTCTATCTTATTGTGAGAGCTTATTAGAGCATGCTATCTGTGCTGTCTGAGACCCTCATTAAGCTGCCCCCTGAAACAGCTGTATGAATCTGAGTACACTCTGTCTAGAGCGCACTTCTAGCTGTTAGCATAACTCAACAAGAGATGAAACCAGAAGCTGAAAACGAGTCCCTTTTGAGTATTAGGGTTCTTTTCAGTTTGTTCTAAAACAAAAGTTTGTTCATATACCTTTTCCTATTAGAATATCCCATCTATTGCCATGTTAATATTAACTACTTTTTTTTTTTAAGTTGTCAGTTGAGAGTAACCATCCCAGTCACTTTTTCTTCAGGAGTGAACCACTTGGCCCTTGAGATTAGATCGAGGTAGTAAGTAAAAGATGTGAACTGATTTGACCTCAGAGTCTCTGAACTGTCTTTCCAAACACAGTGCATGAATTCGGGATAACTGGTCAACCTTGGCATTCAAAAGGAACAAATTCTGCTTCTAGTCTAGACAGTCAACATATTCTAGTGTTTGGAGTAATCAGGCTTTTGTGTCATAAACTGTAAAAATGGATGTGTAGCAATAGTTAAATATGACACACGAAGAAAGAAAAGGAAGTCCCAGTGATGCCTTAATTCAAGCCAGGCTTCCGTGTCTGACTTGTTCTACTTCCTGCTTATTTGTCTGTACACTTTTGTATGTGGATTTTTCCCTCAGCACAGCTTATGTTGATGCCCAGTATTCACACTGTGAGGCCCATGTATCAGTGGCCTGTTAGAGAAACACAGCCCCAAGGAGAGAAGCTGTCACTTCAAAGCATGCCACAGTGCTTAGATAGAGCCAGGAAATTAACCATGTCGGCATGATAATATATCCTTAAAAGCCTGAAACGCTTTCTTTGATGCTGAGAGTTATCATTTTCTGCTATGAACTTGTTTCTGTCATGAGGAGGTATCTTAAGGGTTTTTGTTTTTTTGTCGTTTGCATTTATCTAACCCCAAGAAAATAGAAGTGGTCTCTGCCTGACTGCTCCTCTGGGAGAGAAATTGTTGAATGGGATGTGGAAATGTGGCACAAGGAAGAAGAGAGACCAGTTCTGTCCCCTCAGTACCTTGACTTCTTCCCACCACTCTTCTGATGTTGTGAAACACATTCTATAAAATGTATGTGCTCCAGCTCACCCTTATCCCAGTGTCACTGTGGGGAAAAAGAACTCTATGCCATTATGGTTGTTACTTTCTAAATGCTTCTGACACAATTTGGATGTCCTTATCAAGGTAGTTTTATTAGCTAAGATTGTATTAATCTGCCATGATACAATAAGAAAAAAATGAATAATTTAATATCTGAGGTTCCCAGAAGCTGAGAGAAATATGAAAACTTTAGGGAGGGTTGAGCAAAGAAAATGAGTGAAATGAACAGACTTTTAAAAAAATTAAGTAAAAATTATTGAGGGAGTAGTTAGCCTCCAAAGAGCAAGGTCAAGGATACATTCACATTTTAGGAATAAGATCATTTCTAGTACAGACAACAGTGATGAACCATGTCAGATAGACCATGAGGAAGACAGAACAAAAAAGGGTCAGATTCCACGATAACAGATTTAGCTTACATGGAATGAAGATTTCCTTACTCTTAGGACTGATGAATCAGGGAACAAGTTACAAAGGACTCTCTAACTTACTTGGGTGTCCCTTAAAAACAAGAGAAATTCTTCTCTACCCGGGATATCTGAGGGCACTTAAAGAAACATACAGTGTAATTTTTTTTTTTTTTAAAGAACAGATCCTCAATTGAAAGAGTTGTAATTGAAAAACAATTCTTTGACCCTATCCATAGGCAATAAAGAAGCAACTATATGAATAACAATTAGGCTTAAATCTTAAACTACTACCTAATCTTATTCTGTGAAAAAAGATTGTGAGTTCTCAGGTAATTGCTTTCTTGATCTGGTTTAGGTTCCCTAATCCTCTCATTGTTTTTAATTGTGTTAGAGTATGTTTATTAAAGTACTAATGAGAACAAAACCGTACTGATTAAAGACAAAATTATTCACTTAAACCTTTTGATATTATGAAATGGAAGGTAGGTTCTACTGTTGGAAGATGAATCCTGCATGTCTAATAAGTTCTTTCCTGTGTGCCTGGTTTTATTTCTCTCTCTCTGTCTCTTTTTTTTTTTTTCCCAATAGTTCATTCTAGATCTGTTGAGGTTACAAAATTTTTATGACATGAAACTGTTTTTTAAATCATAAAAGCAGTTTATCCTAAGAGCTCCAGGCAGAGCGCATCTTCCCTAGTGATTTTTATAGCATCTAATTAATAAATAAATAGGCAGCTGGCTAGGCAATGAATATTAAGAGTTGGTTTTGGCTTATCATCACCCCTTATAATTTTTAGGATGTTTGGGATCGAGGATTTTTCCTTTCCTGCTCCCCTCTTCCCGCTCATCGTGAATTGCAGCCACTTTTCCTCTCCTTTGGAACTATACTTCTAAATCTATCTCTTCAATGCTGTTTTCTGTTACCGTCTTACTGGTTTCGTATGCCTGCTGTTGCTTTTTTGGTTTTGTTTGTTTTCTTTTGTTTTTTTTTTTTTTTTTTTTTGGGAGAGAGAGAAAGAGAGAGTGTGCTTGAGTTCCTGCATGTGTGAGTGGGTGGACAGGGAGGATTCAGGGGAAGGAGGGAGGGAGAGGGAGAGGAAGTGCCGAACTCCACACGGGGCTTGATCTCACAACTTTGAAGTCATGCTTATTGTCATTTTTCTTTGCTGTCCTAAGTGTTTGTTTTATTTTTTTAAGTAAGTCAGTGAATTTCAGTGTTCAAATCAATTACTCTCCGTTTTTTCCTGATTACCTCCCAATCCATGCATCTTTTGATGAAAGATGATCTTTCAGACCATGATCTGAAAGCAGATCAGCAGTTTTCCTTTGGATTGCTCTGGCCTAGACGTATAGTGGGGTCAGTCTGCTTCCCAGTAGGTCAGCCTGCAGGACCCTTCTTGGTCTTCACCAGCACTGCCCAAGGTCAGGTCCCTGAATCTCATTTACATCCTGATCTGCTGTATTTTTCCTGCCTTTCTCCCTGCCTTTTTTGTGAGCTCCTTCTTGCCCCTTCCCCAGACTATAGCCCACTGACCTTACTAGGATGCAAACCTACATTGTCTCTCCTTGTTTAAAATCCCTTATGACCAATTCTTATTCATAAGATGCACTCCAATTCCTTCGTGTGCATTCAAGCCCTTGCCTGAGCTGAACCTTCCCATCTTGGGAGCCGGCCTCCTCTCCCTCTATGCTTCTTACATCATCCCATCACCATATCAGACTCAACACTCCAGGTGCTGGAAACAGGCTAAGCAAAGGCATGAAGCTGGAAATCGTAGCCCTGCTTCAGCAATGGAGTAACTAGAAGTGGTCCATTTAGTGCTGAACACATTTAAGAGGCCTTACCCTGGGCTGGTGCCAGGGCCCTGCTGTCCAGCTATGGACTGGCGATGAAGGGATCACCAAGCCATTCTCATCAAGAGCAGAGGAAAGCTGGTTTTGAAGAGCTTGCTGTTGCCCCCATTCATCCTCTGATGCCCTCTCTCATTTCTCCCCCTACAGCCTGTGATGGTGATCACTGGGGGCCCCACTGCAGCAGCCGGTGCCAGTGCAAAAACGGGGCTCTGTGCAACCCTATCACAGGGGCTTGCCACTGCGCAGCAGGTTTCCGGGGCTGGCGTTGCGAGGACCGCTGTGAGCAGGGCACCTACGGTAATGACTGTCACCAGAGATGCCAGTGTCAGAATGGCGCCACCTGCGACCACGTCACAGGGGAATGCCGCTGCCCACCCGGGTACACTGGAGCCTTGTAAGTGACATGCCGCAGAGCAGCAGAGCACAGTCCACTCACCTTCTCCATTCATGCTGCTTTCCCCTCTCTATTCCTGGGATCCTGTTTCTGTTGCTGCCTGAAGTCACTGAAAGGGCGGGGCTCTGGGCACAGAGTGGGGAGATCAACAGTGAAAGCCCTGAGATGTTCCTTGAACTTCAGACTCCAGCTGGAGTCTGATGGCCAGCTTCCATGTTTTCCTTTCGGCCAGGCAGAGATAGAGAGGACCAGGCTTTATGTTGAGTGGTAATATTGGTGGTGGGAGGGGGTTGGGGCAGATTTGAGGTTCTGCTTTAATTCCCCCACAATTGCATTTATTATTAATGGTCCATGTTGTTCTGCTCTGTGTGGCAGCTAATTTGCTGGATAAGGCTGGGTGGGTTCAGTGCCATAGAAAAGAGAAGAAGGGAAAGATGTTTGAGACAATCCACGATAAAAGGTTAACTTGGTTATTTAATACCTGTGGATACATACGTTGCTCTGCGACCATAAAAGAAATACGTCAGATCTTTGTAGGATACGTGCACACAGATAGTTTTATTTTTTCTGGATACAATTGATGCAACTTCTTAACCTCCACTACTTTATTTTGTGTGAGGGACTTTCTTCAGTTGGTTGGTATCAGTAAACAGAATAAGAGGCAGAATTTGCCCCCCCCCCCAAAAAAAAGGAAATAGAAAAATCTTGTTCCCTTACTGGGAAAATTACACTTATAAATCACAGAATTAAAACTTGAAAAAATGTGGCTGATTAGGTAAATACTTCCTGCCAACAGTATTAACAGCTATAAAGTAGAGCTGAAGAAAAAACTGCATTAGCCTAGAAAGCCCTCATTTTCAGAAAAATGAATGATCATCTCAAACTACTTAATTGTTAATATTGCTTTTATGGGTTTTTATCAAGGCCACAACTGAATAGGGCTTTGGGAAACTTGGAGCAGTTTTATAAGAGCGCAAACAAGGCAATTAAAGGCTTAGAGAAGAAGGTTCATTCATAGGAAAAGGGTGGGAGTTAAGGACACAGAAAATGATGAGGCTCAAGAAGAGAATGCTGGAAATTCATTTTGAAGAATATGTGTACAAAGCAGGGGATGTGGAAATGTTTCAGCCTCCTCTGAGGTTGGAGTAAACCCACAAACAAAAGCAGACCTCAGATATCACACAGGGGCTTTAGACTAGTTGCATGGAAAGTTCCCGTCACCAAGGAGTGTTTGGCTGAGAAGAGTCATCCTTGGTGTTCTTAGATAGGAAGCATTCTCTTCAAATTAGGAATAGTTTCATTAGAAAATAGCCCAAAAGAAAGGAAATGTCTAGACTACCCCTCAAAGACCTTTCCAGCCAGTGTGATTAATGCTTTGATGTTAATGAAATGAAGAATTTTGAGCAGAGGAAGCTTGTCTGTTTCAGGTCCCTGGGAGCTGTTGAATCTGTGAACCTAAGGGTCTTGTGGTTGGGTAATAACGATATTCTTTGTCACACATCAATTCCTCAGCTGTGAGGATCTTTGTCCCCCTGGCAAGCATGGTCCACAGTGTGAGCAAAGATGCCCCTGCCAAAATGGAGGAGTTTGTCATCATGTCACTGGAGAATGCTCTTGTCCTTCCGGCTGGCTGGTAAGCTCCCTTCCTCCCCTCCCAAAGTCACCTGTTTAAGGATGCTCAAGTGAAAATACACATGGAGGACTTTAGCACAAAGGAAAGTTACCCTGATGGTTAGAGATTGCAAAATTGGAGATAGCTGACCATTTTCAAAGCTGGTGTCCTTCAGTCCATCTTCAGGTAGAAGGTGATTAAATCTTGACATGCACTAAGGGTCCTCATGGAAAACATAGGGGCCATCTGTCCTTCACTTTCCCTCAGGACAAAAAAAAAGAGGGAAATACCTCATCACACATATGACAGACAGGGCTGTCAAATACTGGAAATTTCTAAATGTTGGTGTAGCTCGGATATACTTTGGGTTTGGTTCCAAACCTCGGCAATAAAGTGGAATCACAATAAAGTGAGTCAAATTAATTTTTTGGTTTCTTCTTACACATAAATGTCGTTTTATGCTGTGCTATACTGTAATCTATGAAGAGTACGATGGCATTATGTCTAAAAAACCAATGTACATACCAAAATAATTACTGTAGTAATATCAGAGACCACTAATCACAGATCAGCACAATGAACATAATAATAATGAAATCTTTTTTCAAATATCAACAAGAGTTACCAAAATATGACATAGATACACTAAAGGAATAAATGTTGTTAGAAAAATGGTGACAGTGGACATGCTCAATGCAGGATTGTCACAGGCCTTCAATTTGTTTAAAAAATAAGAAACAACATATCTGTGAAGCACAGCAAAGCAAAGCAGAATAAAATGAAATTTGTCTATAATTGTTTTTATAATTAAGTTCCATGGGTCATTGTTGTTCTTTGAAATCATTATTCTCAAAGGAATAGGTCATATGTGAAAAAATTATCTGGTCATGTACATCGGAGACACAATGAGGCAAACCCAGTTATCAAGTATTGCAGAATTTCTCAAAGCCTTCAGCATGAAAATCCAAGAGGAGCTGTCACTTACCATGTTTCCCAAACTTTGACCATGTCACACTTTCTTCATGTAGTATGTCACAGACTTGGTGTTATGTGACACACTCAGTGTCAAAGGTGGTTTACTAATCAGATTTCTCCTTACTGGCATTGGTTTGTGCGTACATCTGCTTGCAGGCACAAGAACAAATGACCAATGTCTGTTTCCTTCATTAACAAACAAAATTTAAGAAATTTCACTCTCACCCGCTGTCTCCAGGAGCTGTAGTGAAGCTGAGTTCCCAAATCCAGTGATGACCCTTCTGTTCTCATACTGTTTGATTAAGCCAAAACATATGACCCCGTTGCTCATCCATCTCCCACCTTCATCATCTTTCCATGCCTCTGCTAACCCTCTACCTCTGTTACTGAAGATCTCTTTTTCCTAACCTCCTTCTTCTACATACTGCATCGCAGTATTTCCCGGGTTTCACTCTTATTTTTCTTCTCTTTTCTCCCTATAAATCTCTGGAACTCTCACCCAGTTCATGGCTTTAACAGTCATCCTGTGATTTTTTCTAAATCTTGACCTTCCCTCACCTGAGTCCAGACACATATTTGTTACTATTCTATTAGACCCCCAACCTAGATGACCTGTACACATAAAGCCACAATCTGATGGGGCTCCACCCAAGCTGGAGCCTTAGGAGCCAACTCTGGGATGGAATGGGTCCGCTAATGTCCTTGTGGTAGTCCTGAAGCAAAGGAGAACTGGAGTCCACTTCTCAGTAAGAATCATGGGAAGAAAGGGAGCGCTCAAGGTGTGAGGGCCGTGGAGAAAAGTGGAAAAGAAATACCAGACCCAAGGTGAGAGTTAGAGAGGTAAGCAGGTGAGACAAGGTCTGGTTCTAGAGGCAGAGCCTGGAGAAATGTCATGAGGCAATGGAGTCAGAGTGAGGGGGCTTTTATTGAGTGCCTGATGGTGGGGCGAACAAGGGAGCTCTTGAGGAGTATAAGCCCAGCAAAGTCCGTGTTAATAGGAACAAACTTGTGACACACCCAGGCCTTTCTTAAGGCTATTCCTTTTTGGATTTTTAAAAGTCTTAGTTAAAACCAGCATTTCTTTCTTAGTTGCTCAAGGTAGAAATATTGAATTATCTTTGACTCCTTCTGTTCTTCATTTCTTGTGGGTACTCTTTTGCCCTGTTGGCCATTGTTTGGTCCTTGGCAAGGGAAGGTTTTTGTTGGGGCAGCAGAGTGTCCAGAGAGCTCCGTGTTTGGATGAAGAGTGCAAGCATTCTACTCTTAGTACTGGTGTACAGACATTGTCAGGAGTGTTGCCTCATCTTGAGACCGGAAATTTCTTCTTGGTTGGGGTGGTTATGATGCGGGATGGTGGCACTCACAGGCTCGGACAGTGAGTCCCAGTAACTGGGTGGACGGATCCATCAGCCCAGTGAGGCCTCCCCTCCACCGCTTTCTCTATACTCCGGGCCCCCTACCTGGACAAAAGTTTCTTTCTGAATGCTTTGGGTCATTTCTCAATCTGCATAGCTTAGGTCCTAACTTATACTTCTCTCTACAACATTTTATTTGTGCTGTCTCTCTAGGGGCTTTTCAAAGATGAATATATATTCCTTTTACACAGACACACGTGTGTATTTCAACTCAGGAGAGGACTGTCTCATTTAAAGCTATTTGCTCACATTAATCTTTATTCATAAACAGTATTTCCACAGCATCTCTGAAGCTGATGTGCGACCCTTACAAATGCGGCCAGAGTCAGTCCCTGAGAGAATGAGAACTTTGACCAGAACTCCAGCTTACGGCAAATTGACTCCTGGCACACTATTTTTTCAGGCATGTTGATAGTTGTGCTAGAATGGAGGGATTAGAACTATTTTTGCATTTATCCCCCACCACCACATTTGAACAAATTAAGGATTTTGACCTTATCTTTGATTCTCAGAGCTTAGCTCTGTGCCTGACACATAGATGATTCTCAGTGAGGCATTGGTCTGAATCATCTCTCAAAGGTTTTTTTGGTTCCAAGAGTCTGTGGAAGAACTTTCCCTGTTTGTAGATAGCTAAAAACCACCAGAGGAGACTTAATTAGCACACCAACTGCCTTTGTGGGTAGCCAGGAGTTAGAGGAAATGTATTTTCTTATGCTATCCAGAATAAACATTTACAAAACCATCTGGTGTTCGCTAGCCTCCAATTTCAGAGTGCCCACAGTCTGCCTTTTTTTAGGGAGAAGGAGGACAAAGCAACAGCTTGCAACAGTTAAAAAAAAAAAAACAGTTTAAAAATCCCTGTTCTTTGGGATATGTTGTTTGTGCTAACAATAACTCCAATAAACAGATGATAAGCTATAAGCCCAAGTTATATAGCCAGGCGAAGTAGAAAATCATAGTATTTCATTGACCTACTGGTACTTATTCCTATAAACATAGGATTGGAATAAATATAATGATAGCACATGACAAGATGGACAGCTTCTAGGGTGAGGAGACATGTCCAAGTTACTCTCTTGATTTTTCTTCCCAAGAAATAAGCTTTCCTATTGATCTTGGCCCAGCAATGTTTGTTCAACCTGCTGAAAATAAAAGTATTTTTCTTCTGAAAATAATATGTCTGGGTTCATTCTTACAGGACTACTGTCTTAGGCGATGTTACTATTAATTCAGGTACACAAAATTTCCATCTCATGCTTCATTATACCCTAAGACATAAAACCACTGATAATGTATATTTTCTTTAGAACATATGGTAAAGCATTTGGATATTCCATTTGCACCAGATGTTGCTGTTTTTGTAATGGATGCTCAATAAGTATTGTTGACTTATTATACATGTAAGGACACACGGAAGAATGCTTAGGAGGATTTATAAATACCTGAGGTTACCATAATAATTTCATGTAACTTTATCTTAAACTTCAGTTTTTTAATATGGTGTTTCTTAAGATTATTCTGCCGTCTTCAAACGTATCTTGAGTTTTGGCTTTCTAAGTAAATAAGTTCATTTAAAATTTCTAACGTTTTAAAGACGCTGAGCAGAGTGCGTGTGTTCTAAAATCCCCTTCATCTAATTCTCCTGCAGCCCTGTGCCCCTATACCTTCCTCCCTTTCTGTTTCCTCTCTTCCTTCCCTCCTCCTTTGGCCCTTCCCTGGCTGGAGGCCCGTGTAATTTTCCGAGTCTCTTTGAATGCAGGGCACAGTGTGTGGTCAGCCTTGCCCCGAGGGTCGCTTCGGAAAGAACTGTTCACAAGAATGTCAGTGCCATAACGGAGGGACGTGTGATGCTGCCACAGGCCAATGTCATTGCAGTCCAGGATACACAGGGGAACGGTAAGGGATAGTCTCATCTTTCTCCGACTGCTCGTAATGGCGTGAAAGGAAAGCTCGAAGAGCCCAGGGAACACCTCCTTGACTATTCTGTAACATTCCAGAGATATCTATAAAGTATCAGTGCATTTGATATATTATTTCCCAACTCAGTGTGTAGAAAGTGAGCCATTGGGGTGCCTGGGTGGCTCAGTGGGTTAAAGCCTCTGCCTTTGGCTCAGGTCATGGTTCCAGGGTCCTGGGATTGAGCCCTACATTGGGCTCTCTGCTCAGCAGGGAGCCTACTTCCTCCTCCTCTCTCTCTCTCTCTGCCTGCCTCTCGGCCTACTTGTGATCTCTGTCTATAAAATAAACAAATAAAAAATTTTTAAAAAAAAGAAAGTGAGCCATAGACAATAGTGAATTGAAGATATAGAGGAAACATTCAAAAACATAGATTAAAAAATATCAGCTATCCAGAACCTATGGTGAGTATGTCAGGTTCAACAGTCAAGTGGTTGGACAGCCACTTCAAAGATCAAAATATATTTCAAACATTTTTTGGTAGATTTATTTCAAAATTGGATGTGTACCTGGTTATCTTTAGCAAGTATGTGGGGCATAGAGTTACGGTCTTAAGATTCAGTATTCCATTAAGAAAATCAATTATTTTCCTGTGTGGCAGTGACTGAGGAAGATCGATGGGATTGCTAGTGCTCTCCAGTCCCATATGAAATAAGAGCAAATGTGTGGCTGTACTTGTGTGACTCTTCCAGCCACTGTCATATTTCAGATTAGATAATCAAGTATTACCCTAGACGGTTTTGCTCACGTTGTGCCTTCTAATTTGCTCTTTCATTTCTTACATCCTGAAAGACCAGCTAACCAGGCTTAGTGGATGTATGTGTAAAATTGAAGAAAAAAGTTTGGAGAGGTAGGGGACTATGTTGGCTCAAAACAAAGATTTTTGGAACCTATGTCCTTCGACACATCCTTATTGCTAATACTCAAATAATAACTTTACTCTCTTCTGGAGTTGAATCAAGATTGAAGAAGTACATTAAAGCAGTTAGAACAGTGTGGAAGCTTACAAACATTAGTTCTTATTATAGTTGAGTAATTTCCCTGAACCATCTAAATACCAGCGATTATCAATTTGAGTGATGTCTAGGAACTGAATAAAAATTAGCTATCATTAT
Organism: Lutra lutra; assembly: GCF_902655055.1. Lineage (NCBI taxonomy): Eukaryota > Metazoa > Chordata > Mammalia > Carnivora > Mustelidae > Lutra > Lutra lutra. The sequence goes on from NC_062282.1 coordinate 67,261,002, forward strand.
TTTTTAGTGAGATCTGTGACCTAAGTATTTCTTCAACCTTCCTCCCTCCTTTTATTTTCTTTCCAAAGTTCTGATCTATTTTTTTTAACTTTTACTAAGATACTGTAGCATGGCCCCCCCTACCCCCACCACCTCTCAACTTAGAATTTCTTGTTAACTTTATCTCTAATTTGTATTTTTTGGAAAAATGTCATTTCTGTTTCTAATTGGCTACTTCAAGATAAAGAAAAACTTGATCCTGACTTTTTATTTAGCCTCTCCACCAAAATTTTTAATTAATTCTGATGTTATGTTTAGCAAACACCAGTTATTTCATCATTTATCAAAAAAGGTACTTGTCTCTGCTTTTCAGTATTATAATGATTATTTCCTTTCTTGAAATGATTGCATTAATTTAAGCCTCTAAATCAGTGAGGACAAATAGAGGTCAAAGCAGAAACTCCTGTCTTAATTTTATTGAAAATGGCTTCAGTGTAGTTTCATGTTTGTTACTGGTTTTTAGTAAACTTCTTGTTAAGTGTTTTTTTTTTAAATCTCTGTTTTTATTAAGAACTTCTCTTAGTAGTATTTGTTTAACTTCATTAAAAGACTTCTTTTGTTAATATAGTTATGTATTTTACCTTTAATTTTTGGATATTATAAATTATCACAGCACCCTTGAGAGCTTGGTCTTTGTAATATATTTTTAAAATATTTATTTATTTGAGAGAGAGAGAATGAGAGAGAGAGAAAGGTCAGTGGGAGAAAGAGACTGCCTGCTGAGCAGGGAGTCCGATGTGGGACTCGATCCTGAGACTCCAGGATCATGACCTGAGCCGAAGGCAGTCACCTAACCAACTGAGTCACTGAGGCACCCCATGTAATATATTATAGGACTTCTTAGAAAGTTTTTGTCACCTACATCTTGGCTTACAGTTGTGTTTTGGATAGATGTTTTTAGATGAGTTCTGAACTTACTCTCTTATTCAGAATCCCAAATAATACTTTTACCTAATATTTTAGGGCACTAGAAAATTAAATACAGTTGACCTTTGGTAAACTCAGGGCTTTGGGACCCTGACCCCTCATGCAGTCAAAAATCATATGTAAATTTGGGGGGCACCTGGGTGGCTCAGTAGGTTAAAAATCATATGTAACTTTGGGATCCCCCAAAACTTTACTACTAATAGCACACTATTTAGGAAGCTAAAATATATAATATTAATATATATTAATATATTGATAATATAAACAGTCAATTTACACGTATTTTGTATGTTATATGTGTTATATATTGTATTCTTACAATGAAGTGAGCTAGAGAAAAGAAAATATTAAGAGAATCATAAGGAAGAGAAAATATATTTCCAGTACTGTATGTATGAAGAAAAAAAATCTGTTAAGTGGACATGTACTTCCAAAACCGTGTTTGTTACTCAAGGATCAGCTATATAATTTTTTTTCTTGTCCTCTCACAGTTTAAGGCTCAAATTTGAGGCAACACAGAAACAACAAACATGTGGGGCGAGCTTATATTCATCTGATTTAGAATGCAGGGAAGGGGAGTAACAGCTGATTTCCAGGTGAATTTTAGATTAAGGCAAAGAGGGCAAGGAGCCAAAGAAAGACAAAGGAAAGTGAAGAGGGAACTTCTCCTTGAGTTGTTGTTCTGATAACTTTTGTTTTGCCAGTAAACTGATGATGTGATTTCTGTTTTCAATTATACCATCTCCATCTGGGTTCTAGACACACACACACACACACACACACACACACACACACACACACACTGACAACATGCACATTTGTCACTACAATAGAGAAAAATGAGTAGCTATGGGGCAGTTTGTGGCAGGAGTGTGGTGAAGGCAGCTTTGAGGGCCCGGGGTCTTGGCATTTCTCTGTTTTAAGAAGTCAGCAGAACTTGATCCCTGAGGTTAAACCAGAGTTCTGCTGCCCGAAGGAGCAGGTACCACCATAGGCCGCCGCCAGCAAAGACTTTCCAGGATGTGGGGATGGCCCTCCCAGCCAGAGCGAAGACAGAACAAACAAAACAGACACCTTGTAGGCAGGCAGAGCAGCCCAGGGGATGCCCACATAATAGTCCTGGGGGTTTGTGGAAAGGTGGGGAGGACATTGGGGTAGGGAAATGTACTGTGGCCTGGCCAGGCAAGAAGGGAAAGAGGATGATTTCCAGAGTCTCCCAGAAATTCCTCTGAAAGGGTTAAAAGAGTGTTCTTCATGATGATTCCATGGAATTGCTCAGGCCTTTGGGGCCCATGCTCATAGCTTGTGTTTCCCAAGAGTGAGCCAGAGGGAGAGATCTGTGCCTCGGTCATGCTCCCTGTTCCGGCGAAGGTGGGACTGTCCTGCCACACCTGTGTTCCGTAGAACCTGCAAGTGAAGAAGGAAAGTGAGTGAAAGGAGGTGAAGTCAGAAATGACAGACGGGAATTGGGGGGATGTAGCGTTGGTCTCCACTGGGAGAACTTTCCTGGATCTAGGATTGTGGAAAAGTTGGCTATTTTCCAGGCTTTGTGTATTTCCCCCAGAGCAGCACTTCCAGATGCTGAAAAGGCAGGCAACTGATCCATGATCCCAGGTTTAATGAGGAATACGGTTCTTTCACATTAAATCATGGTTTGGCCCAATTATTCCAGGCACTCTGGGGAGGGACATGCTCAGAAGGACCAGGCAGGAAGGAGCTGCCACCCCTTATATGCTAACTTACTTCCTTCTTCATCCATTGGTAATAAGATGCATCGTAGTAGTCAAAATCATATTAAAACAAGCCTGTGAACCTCATGGGTTTGCGGAATTGGTGTCATATTTTATTATCTCTACTTAAAGCTTATCCATCTTTTTCCCAATTCCAGAGCATTATTCAAAAACAAAAATTTTTAAAAATAATAAATGAAAACAAGTATATATACATTTTATATATGAGATATATACATATATTTATATATATGTTAAATACATATGTATTATATATATAATTTTATATATAGTATACACACACACACACACACACACACATATATATATTCCAAATTAACATATTTCCACTGGCTGATATTTTTTGCTCTATCTTTATCAGTCTCTCTGCCTTCACTTGTAAGAAAATCTGTTACCTCTTTTACTAGTTCCTAGGATAGCTTTTTTGTTGTCGTTCTGCCTGGGACCACATAAACAACATGAAGGGCATGAAATTCACTGAGAAATGATGCCTCTTTTGGATAAAGGGGCCAAAAAGGGAGATAAGTCTGTTTGACAGAGACTTTTAACTCTGCTAACCTGAAAGCTATAAGCTACTTTATGATTGCTGGGGTTTTTTTTATTATTTTTTCTTCTTACTTATTTGAGAGAGAGTGGACATGTGCAAAGAGAGAGCATGAGCTGGAGGTGGAGGGCAGAGGGAGAAGGTGAGGGAGAAGCAGACTCCCCCCTGAGCAGGGAGCCCAATGCAGGACTCAATCCTAGGACCCCCAGGATCATGACCTGAGCCAAAGGCAGATGCTTAACTGATTGAGCCACCCAGGTGCCTCTGCTTTTATGTTTGAGATAGAAAAAGTCTACTACCAGAATGATATCCTATTACCTTGGTTTGGTAGATGGAAGTAGACATAACTATTATAAACAGGGTTTTCTTACATGTGCAACGTTGATGAAAAAGAAATGAGAATATGAACCAAGCTTTACACGGTGGCTACTTTAGTAATGGCTTTTTGCCATTTATAATATGAACTAATAGTATGTTTTATTACAGGTTTGGAAAGTAAATATGGGTCAGGACCAGCTATCATGGATTTTGTTTTCCCAAAGAAAAGGAAGTCGCTGCCAAGATAGGATAAAATATACACGCTGCTTCCATGTCATTTGACAGCAGACGGTTTTCCAGGCTTCTGATCTATACTCGTTCACCCACTTTTAGAGCTAAGCTTTTTACTAAGTTAAAATCGTGAATCCCAAAGCTTCACAATTGGATTTGTTTTCTCATGCATGCAAGAGAGAGAAAGCAATGTTATTTTACCTTGTTTATCTTTTCCTTTTTGGTACTGAATCACAAGAAAATCTGGACAGACAGGCTGCAGGGTTCTTACCAGCCTTTAACAGAATCCATGACAAGCCCTAATGACTGCACCTTGGCATTTCTTTCCCTAAAGTGTACGTCCTTGAGGAATAAACTAAGTGACTTGGCTTATTAAGACTTCTTACAAGTTAAAAATAGAGTACCTTTTAAAAATACTCTGGTCTAAAAATAGGTATACTCCTGCGTAATTTTAAAGCACACATCTGATTTTATGCTATATGGTAGGCGGGTTACTTCAGAACTTTGCTAATGGTTTGTTGAGCAGTGGATTTGAAGATTTTTACTTTTTGACAAACACACTTAAAGATGTCTTAAGCATCGGGTGAAACCAAGTTTACAAGAGGCTCGTTTTCTTGTCTCTATCACATTAAGGGTATGCTACAGCCAGGGTTAACCACCGAAGAGTCAAAGAGCTGGGGGTGGAGGGCAGAGGGAGACGTGATTTAGCTTCTACATTTAAGTAGAATCCCATCCAAACTTGGTATTGTTACTAATCACACCCTATTATTAAAAATATGCCAAGCCTTGTGGAAAAGGTTTGCTTTTCAGCCTGTTTGCTCCTGCCTTCAGATATCCTTGAATTCATTATTATGCACTTGCTGCTTGTATGATACTGATCTGAAAAAATGCAGCGCAGACCTACATTTCTGACCATGGGTCTGGCGTGACTCGAGAGCCACATGGGAAGTGTCTGCTGATTCCCACCCACAAAGTGTACCGTCCTTATGGCAGGCACTCAGCTAGACGAGACCCCGTCTCCCTCTCCCTTGGCAGGAAGTGCTCCTTCTGTTGCAGGAGGCTCCGTGAAGTCACCTTGCCAGGTCAAAAAGAAACTTGGCTGGCCTGACAACCGGTGACGCATTCTATGGAGCGATGAGAATTTTCTCTTCTCCATCACCGTTCCTTCCAGCCACTTAGCTGCCCACCTGATCCAACTTATCCAGAGCCTGTCCTTCCTCTGGCACCAGAAATGACTCTACTGTCATTTTTTAAAAGATAAAGTGAATTTTTGAGACCTGATATTTTTCTTTCCTTGCCATTTGTCAGTCCTTCTAATAAACAGGGGATAGTAACCCCCTTAAAAATTTTTTTGTACTAGGAAACTCCACGTGTCCATACACCCCCTGGCAAGAGTTCCCCAGGTGGAATTGAAGAAACCTGGATGCAATAGCTCTGACTTCCCCAGATCTAAAGAGGACTTTCTTTATTAAATATATAACTTTCTAAATGACGAGCAATTATTTCCATTCAGCTTTGCAAAAAGGAGCCACATGGCTAAGATTAAATATTAAAGCTACCATGAAAGCCAAGAGAATTAACATTGTTTGAAATTTGCTACAAACTTTTCTCTTTGAAACAGGGAAAGCAAGTATTTTAATTTCCTCATCTGAGCAGTCACTTTTCTCTCTCTTCTGGTATCTCCTGGTATCTTTCCAGTATGTATATACATGCATGTATGTATATCTTTAGCAAGCAAAACACTAGGTATAAAACAGGCTTCCTATGCCAAGTTCATGATTTTACTTTGTTTTTGTTTTGTTTTGTTTTGTTTTATTCCTTTGAATAGGTCATGTGGCTATTACTACTACCTGTAGCCAGAGTAATGCAGCTTCCTGCTTTTATACCTATAATGGGGCCGTCGCTAAAAAAACACAACAAATGCAAAAAGCACCTTCAGTTTCTACTTTACAAAGCCTGTTGGAATCAACTGTGTATTTGTACATGGCATTACATAATCTGTCTTCTGCTCCCACCCCCCCTGCTTGGTAGGTGCCAGGACGAGTGTCCCGTTGGCACATATGGAGTTCGCTGTGCTGAGACCTGCCAGTGTGTCAACGGAGGGCAATGCTATCACGTGAGCGGCTCGTGCCTCTGCGAAGCAGGCTTTGCTGGTGAGCGCTGTGAGGCACGCCTATGCCCCGAAGGGCTCTACGGCATCAAATGTGACAAGCGGTGTCCCTGCCACTTGGACCACACTCACAGGTGAGGGTCATCTACCTTGGAAGGATGTGCCCCATTAACATTTGAACGTCAGTGTCCACTCTTTGGAAGGATGGATTGCCAGAGAGATGCCCACCCTGAGACCTTCCTACCCCTGGGTCATCCTTCAGAGGAACCACCAAGTACATGGACCACTTCTTTCTTTAGTGGGGGACGGTCCAAGTTAGAAACATTAAAACTGGCAGATGGTCATGGGTGGATATTAAGTTCTAGTCTCGATGAATGGCCATTCCCAAAAATGAAATTTGCTGGGGTTAGTAGAACATTGCCCTAAGAGAGGGATTCTGTGACATTCCCTTAGAAGCAAAGATGCAATGAGAGACATGAGTTAAGCCAATTTCATATGTGAAAATATCACAAAAAAATGATTCTTGCTGCAGCATCTTTGACTTAAGAGCACATCTGTGTAGTGAGGAAGTATACCGGTGGAAGTTTTATAGAAGTGTTTCACATGTGGCTGTCATATGTGAAATATGTTTTTAGAATTGATTACTCGGACATAAAACTCACAGGGGTCTTTTAGCTCAAAAAAATCTCTTGAAGAATTTAAGAACAGGAAACCATGGTTCCCACCCACCCTACTATACCTTGTCTGCCCCTGAAAATACCTTTCCACCCCCTTTCTTCCTCTCCATCCCCCAAGGACCAGATACATATCACTTAGAATTCTGGGCCTCATTTGCAGACTGCTGGAAAAGTTGGGTCTGACAAAAATGTGGTGCATTGTATAGCAGTTCAAATGTTACAAGAATTACTTAATTGCATTCAGCACAGCTCTTACTTCATTTATGCTTCTAAAAGGTAAACTTGTGGCCCTGTCAATTCTCAAATGCACAAAAGTTAAATGTAAACAGAAGCCTGTGGTTGGTCTCTTCTTTAAACCATTGCTAGGAACAAAAAAATGGACTTTGTACTTTGATAGGTTGTGTGTGTGTGTGCGCGCGCACGCGCGCACGTGCGTTCGTGGATGCATGTGTGTGAGCCCATGTGTGCATGCTTGGAATACATTTTACTGGGACATATCAAAGAAGTGCATTCTTAATGTATCTCAAGCAACTTTACAAGCTGCTTTAATCAACTTTGGTTTTCTTCTTTGGAAAATACTACCACTCTTTATGTGACAAGGTTAAGTAAACATTTGGGGAGTGAAAATGAATCATCTCTGCAGGATTGTGTTTGTTTTTTAACTCTCAAGTGTTTAAGGAGCTGGCAGGATTAGGGATAAGTCATGAGTTTGGCTACCCTTCCTGCAGTGTTTAAGGCTTGTCTCAGCAAAAGGTAAGCCTCGTCTAGTGACAGCTGAGAACTTCTTGATATCAGAGTGCTGTTTCATTGTACGATCCTGACATCAAATAGATTAATAAACCTACAGAAGGGAGCTGTGTTATGAGAAGCATTGGGGACACAGAGAGAATGTGGGTTTTGTTAGAACTGGGTACCATGTTCAATAGTGGCAAGGTCCCAGTGGACAGTCTCTTGACTGACATCAATACCGTGATATATTTGACATAGGTCACATGTACCTAAGCATGTATGCTTTACCAAAGAAGTATGGGAAATTATTTGGCAATCACATGGATCAAAGGAAAAGCTAAAATTTCTAATAATGTATAACAAATAATCAGATTAAAAACAATTAACCTAGAAAGTGCTTGCCTGAAAGCTAGTTTTAAAAAGTAGCTTTTGTAAATAAATAACTAAATAAATAAAATTTAAAAATCAAAAAATAAAAATTAGCTCTTGCAGGTTTCTCTTAAAACTAGTTCAGTATTGATGAAATGACTCTGTCTTATTGAATTCATAATTGAAGCCATCCCCCTGGTTCTTGTACCTTAAAGTACCCTAAACTTAAATGTGAAATTCCTAGAAACACAAGATTCCTTTGAACCACAAGGCATAGAACCTTTGTATTTTTCTTAAAGATTTTATTTATTTATTTGACAGAGTCAGAGATCGCAAGTAGGCAGAGAGGCAGGCAGAGAGAGAGTGGGGGAAGCAGGCTCCCTGCTGAGCAGAGAGCCCGATGTGGGGCTCAATCCCAGGACCCTGAGATCATGACCCGAGCCAAAGGCAGAGGCCCTAACCCAATGAGCCACCCAGGTGCCCCGAATCTTTGTATTAATTGGAAATCCAGCTTGTTCATTTCACCATTTAATCAAGCAAGTGGAGCTTGCTATTATGTAATTCATGATGTGTATTTACCGTAAAACTTTTCGTTTTAATGACTGAGATAACTTACGCAATGCAGACTATTAGTTTATATTGTCTTTAGGTAAATATTCAGTTATATGCATGTATATATTGACAGATAATGCAACCGCATATCTGGGTTAGTGGTTTGTATCTGTTAGCTTTTGCTGCATTAAAACAAAACAAAACAAACACTGCAGACAGTGGTATAAGTTGATTATTTATTAGCAGTTGGTTTTTTGCTTGACTGTTAGAGCTAGGCTCAGCTTGGTGTTTCTTCTGCTTTCCTCCCTGTATTCAGCTGGCGGACCAGCTAGAGGTAGAGGGGTTCTAGAATTCCTCTTACTTGTCCAGCATCTGGCCGGTTGTGATGGGCACCTGAGCCACATGTCTTTAGCAGCTAGCATGTTAGTTAGCCTGGGCTTCTTTTCAGGATGACTGGCTCCCAAAAGCCTCAAGAGACAGAGCAAAATACCAACATGCAAACACGTTTCAAACCTTTGGCTATGTTGTGTTTGCTATCATCCCTGTGGATGAAACAGGTCACACAACCAGCTATGGTTTCAAACACTCCACCTTCTGATAGGAGGAGTTGCCAAAAATTTGGAGCCATATTTACTTTTACAATCTATCCTAAGGTTGAAATGAATTTAAGTATAATTATAAGTGACCCTCATGTTTTTGATCATAGTATTACTATCGACCCTAAAGACTTTCACTGTGACCTGTACTTTTCAACCAAAAACTAACTCTTAGAGTGGAAATGGTTTTGAACAGCAAAATAAAATTGGAGATTTATTAAGATTCCACATGGGAGATGTACAGTAGCTCTTGTTAATAAGGACATTTAATAGCTGTGGGCAATCAGGATGTGCCTATTTGCAAATGCCACGTGATTGTCATTACATTTGAGCATTAATAACACCTAAGGAAATAAACAAAAGGAAGTTCGATGACTCGTTCTATTTTAGCCAATATTATATTAGACTCATGTAATAATTTAACTCTTAAACTGAAAAACTGACTTGAATGTTTATATCTAGTTGTACAAAGTGATAGGTATCCGTATGTGTATGTAATCCTATTTTCATATACACAGAGCAATCTGTTCTTTAGAAAGAAAATGAGTAGGAGTGTGTTACCCTTCAACCTCCAATCCGCCTCTAACATCAACACGTATATCTCATGACCAATTAAGCTGCCTGCAAGAGAACCCATCAAATGCTTCCAAAGTGCTCTGGCTTCCTATATCTAATTACAAATTGCAGAATACTAATTTCGGTGCCAATCAATCAGAGAACCAGTGTGCTGCACTAATCCTCACTGGGGGGTGTTGAATATCAATCTCTGTGTCTGCCTGTAGCTTAGTCAATTCCCCTATCTCCGGATTGTCTGTTTTGCTTAACATTTGTGTCTACACCGGGAATAGGTTTTTTTCCTTTTTAATGTAAAGTAATATTTTCTACTAAAAGATGTCCTTTTTTTTTTTTTTTGTAGTATGTCAAAGTAAGGCAAACTACTTTAACCAATCCATGCTTAAAATATTTCATTTCCCAGGACACCTGGGTGGCTCAGTGGGTTAAGCCTCTGCCTTCGGCTCCAGTCATGATCTCAGGGTCTCCTAGGATCGAGCCCCACATCAAGCTCCCTGCTCAGCGTGGAGCCTGCTTCTCCCCTCTTTCTCTGCCTGCCTCACTGCCTACTTGTGATCTCACTCTCTGTCAAATAAATAAATAAATTCTTAAAAAAAATTTCTTTTCCCTTTCTCAAATGTAGGACCTTCCTGAAGTAAATTTAGATTTGTCTCTGCTTTTTCACAATACAGGCTTTTATTGGTCCTGCTAACCCATCGCTCAATGCTAAGTCCTACATTTTCACCATTCTTTTTCACATCTAGCCTTCCTAGCAGGCTGCGACCAAGCCTCCTTTCTCTTTGGTGTAAAAACAAACCATCAAATCTAGGTCTGGGTTTGATTCCATTACTACCTGTGTTGGGCTTTGAATAAATTACTCTTTCTAGGTTGCTCTTGCCTGATTTATAAAGTGGGATGATACCCAACAACTGGAATGTGTTGTGAGAATTAAATGAAATAATGTGCGCATGGATTCCTGTGTGTGACGTTGACACATACTCAGGGCTCGGTCAACGCTTGCTGCTTGCGCGTGTGTTGACTCACGGTAGCACCAGAAGAGTCACGTCAATGAGTATGCCTTGTAATTCAGAGTGGTTCCCCTTTGGCCACAACTCTGACATTTTAAAAATGAATTCTAGGGCGAATCTTGCCTCTCTGTGCAGATGTACCAATTATCATTCAGAGTGGCTGGGTGACTCAGGGAGGTAAGCAGATCCATGTGGGAAAGCAAGACTTCAGAGTCCGAACCTTCTGTACCTCAACTGCCATTTTCCGTCATGCATTCAGTGTTTGCTGTGTGCCCACTGTGGGGACAGGTCAGGTAACATGCCAAATTCTGTGTGCCCACTGTGGGGACAGGTCAGGTAACATGCCAAATTCTCGCCTTCACGGAACTCGAGGTCTAGAATGGAAGGAAGACATGGGTAAAATGGAGATGCCCAGGCGAAGAATGGGAAAGCAGTCTTCTAGATGTATGGGATAGCCCACGTGATGCCCTTATATTGGCAACACTCAGTTCTTTTCCCAAGTAAAAGAAATCCATTGCTGTTGAGCATGGTAATAAAGAGAGACTAATGACTAGGGGACAGGTTGGGAAGCAGGCGGTGGTCAGGTAACAATGGCCTGTGGGCTGCATTTAGGGCAACTTGATGTCTAGGGTCACAGGGACTCTTTGGATTAGGGGCTCTAGTCCTAAAAACTCCCTCTTCACTCTTTAAAATGTCCTGGTTTAGACAACAAACAACACGGTCACTATAGCTGTGTTAGATAGCACAGATTTTATTCCCAGTGCAGTGGGGAGTTTTTGAAGATATTTAATGAGAATGATAGGAGAGCATCTACTTTTTAGGTGACAAGGCTTGAGTGAGTGCAGAGGCTGCAAAACAGAAGGCCAGCCTGGTTTCCCAGCCTCAGTGTCGGGTAGTGTGGTGATGGTGTGGACGGAGACATGGGGGTGGAGGCCAGCTCTTAGGTCCTAGGGATAAAGAGGATATGGGAAATGAGGGAGGAGTTCCTAGGAATAACTGAGGTTTCTGGTTTAAACAGCTGAGTGGTTGGTGGTACCACTGCTCCAGTGGGGTGATTGAGAGTAAACACAGAGGAACAAAGGACCAGAAAGAACTAAGACACGGTATTTGACAGGTCTAAGTTTGAGATGAAGGCACCCAGTGTTTGCTCAAGGATTGGGAGCAGCTGAGTAGATCTGAGTAGGTCTAAGGAGATCCAAGACGAACCCTTGCCTTTCAAATCAAAACCTTTTTTCTTTTTTTAGGATTTTATTTGTTTATTTGAGAGAGCCTGAAAGAGAGAGCATGAGCAGGGAAAGGGCAGAGGGAGAGGGAGAGAGAGAAGCAGAGTCCCTGCTGAGCAGGAAGCCCAACATTAGGCTCGATCCCAGTACCCTGGGATCATGACCTGAGCTGATGGCAGACACTCCACCAACTGAGCCACCCAGGTATCCCTCAAATCCAAATCTTCTATATCCAAGAAACCATGTTAAATATGGAGTGGTACTTGGGTATTTCTTCACAGCGTGTTCCCTGAATAACGCTTGTGCTGGATGCCTCGTCTTTTGCCTGTGGGCACTTAGTTGCAGCAGAGGAACAAGCCATCCTCCCCATAGGGGTGTGGCTGAGACCTGCCCTTGACAGACTAGGACTTCAGGCCTCAGGGGCTGTGTGCTTTCACTAAGGTACCCAGGCAGTGGGAGAGCTGTTGTGCCATCTCAGCCTCCTCCTCTCCCCCAAATCATTCTCTCTAAGACTGAAAATCCATGGATTGTCTGTGGATGAGAGTCCCTTACCAAAGTTCTGGATGAGGCAGTGGATTCTGCTGTGGGCTGTAGTTACCAGGAAGGGTTTATCTCCACCAGGGGCAGAAGAGACGGTCTTTCACAGCCTTCCGATTGTGAACAGAGCCAGTTTGATTGTTGAGATGTTCCTGTGGTGAGAAGCACATGTGTTTTGCGTGCCACAGAATGTCCTATTGTGTCAGCCTCACTAACGCGTGCCTCCCAGCGCAGCTGATGTGTCCGTTTGCTCCAGCGTGACAGCTGGCTGCCTGGCCAGTCCCTGCGGCAGCTGCCTCAGGTAGAGACAGCTGCTTTGCCAGCAGGTATGGAGAACAGAAACAGGCAAGGAAGGTCCGCTGCTTTTGGAGTTCCTTGGAGATAAAACCCTAGTTCACCACTTTTTGTCGTGCACTGGACAGAGTCGTTCTTTAAACCCTCTCATCTAGGGGACCTATTGCTGAATTAGTGCTTTCAACTTATAAAGATTATAATGAGTTTCAGACAAAAGGAAGCCATTGTAATAGTCTTCCGGTTAGAGCATGATGCCGATTTCACGCTGCATTTCTGTGGTACCAGTCGGGTTTCAGCCAATTAATTAAATCATAGCAAGCCTGGGAACAAAGTTTAAATTATTGTGCATGGAATTACCCACCCATTCATTGCTCATGGCTGAAGCAACATTTGCATGGGCCCTGGGTGTCATGTTCACCCGGGAGTGACTTTCTCCTTTCATCCGTGTCTCTCAGCTGTCACCCCATGTCTGGAGAGTGTGCCTGCAAGCCGGGCTGGTCAGGACTCTACTGCAATGAGACGTGTTCTCCTGGATTCTTCGGGGAAGCTTGCCAGCAGATCTGCAACTGCCAAAATGGGGCTGACTGTGACAGTGTGACCGGGAAGTGCACCTGTGCCCCGGGATTCAAAGTGAGTGGCTCTGGAGGAAGGCGACATGGGGTACGATGAGGAGCATTATGACACCGTGTGCCATATAGGACCTTTCCTCAAGTACAGGGAATGTGCTAAGATCTGTCACATCATTACCTAGAAAGAGAATGAAAAGCACTAATAAGAAACATAAGGAAATACCTTATTGCCTGTGCACCCACCGAACAGAATTTTACCTAGTTTCTAGGATTCCTGAACTACAGGTTAGGAATTTTTGTTTTAAAGGAAAATGAGGAAAAAAATAAAGGAAAATGGGTTAGTCTTGATTATTTTCTCTCCTTTAAAAGAGGACAGGATTAACCAATGAAGATGTTAATAATTATTCCAGAGTGTGAAATGTGGGGTGAGTAGGTAATAAAGACTTAGAGTTGAGGAGATCTTTTACAGGTTTTTCTAACCTATATCACTATTCTTTGGTGGAGCCCTTCATTTAACCTGTGTTAAGTCTCTTCTGTTTTTCTTTTTAGTTATTTTTAAAGATTTTACCTATTTATTTGAGAGGGAGAAAGAGAGAGAGCATGAGCAGGGGGGAGAGGCAGAGAGAGAAGCAGACTCCCGCTGAGCAGGGAGTCAAGGCAGGGTTGATCCCAGGACCCTGGGATCATGACCTGAGCTGAAGGCAGATGCTTAACCGACTGAGCCACCCCAGCACCCCAAGTCTCTTCTGTTTTTAAAGAAGATGACCTCCAGCCATCCTTGATAATCCACTTCTATGTTTTAGGCTTATTGTCAGATAATAAATTGAATCATCTGTAGGTGGTATGTGTTCTGTTGCTTTGCCTCACCCACTAATCATTTTACATATTATTCAAAGAAGGCTAGGAAGCATTGCAATTTAATGTATAGTTTATATTTATGCTTATTTATTTATTGGCTGTAATTGATAGTTTATTGTTCTGTATCTGCTTGTCTGAGCAAGGACAAGGGTTTTTTGTATTTGCTAGGAGGAGAAGCTCATGAAAGCAGCAGGCTTTTTTGAGCCCCATTTAATACTGAATCCTAAACAGGCCAGCTAGCATTGCCCTTGAATCTTTAAAATTTGTATGCTGGGGACATTTAACAATTTTAAAAAAATACAAGTGTTAAAATTAGACAGGGAATATAATTAGCAGTGCCAAGATGTATTTTTGTTTGTTTGTGTTGGCCTTATTTCATGCAGTAAAATTGCATGCCTTTTCCTCTCTGTGCCTGTCTAGGGCATTGACTGCTCTATCCCATGCCCACTGGGGACCTACGGAATAAACTGTTCCTCACTCTGTGGCTGTAAGAACGATGCTTTCTGCTCACCTGTAGATGGGTCTTGTACTTGCAAGGCAGGTAAGTGGGTGAATGAGTCTTTTCTCTGCTCTTCATTCTGTTACCTTCTAAAGTCAAAGGGAAGAAACCTCCACTAGGGTTCTAGCTCCGTCGGTGCCAATGTTCAGCCTCTAATCTCAGCCAGCCCCTCATCCAGGGTGGGCTCTCCTACATTTGTGAGCCAAGGAAAGGGACTCATGTAGGATCTCTGAAGTTGCTGCCAGCTCCCAAAGTCTGGGAGTCTGTGGGCTTTGGGTTAAAGTGAGCAAGCAGACATACAGCCATGTCCCGAAATTGGCCTGGAGTCACACCAAGAAATGCAGCCAAGCGCCAATTTTAGGCAAAGAGCAAAATGTGTCTATCTCTAGCTGCTGCAACAGGCAGGGTCCTGGAAACTCATGTCCATGGCTCACTGGGTTTGCTTTAAAGGTAGGGCTGCTCTTTCAAACACATGCCTTCCTTTAGCCTCCCATATAAATATTTCACTTTCCTGACCAGAGCGACACTCCGCATTCTGCATGGCTTGTCGCCACACCTTAGAGGTGCCCCTGCTCCCTATCTTATCCCAGTAGCCCAGCGGTGCCTCTTGCTCCTGGCGTCTTTGACCGATCATACAGCACAGATGGATTCTGGGTACTTGGGTCGTTGCTGACGGAGGCACCTCTCGGCAGCGCCCCTGCTCTCTGTGCTGGGCCTGGGGGCCCTGATGTGCACCGTTGTTTCCTCCATGCTCTGGCGTTCTTGTCGCTGCAGGCTGGCACGGTGTGGACTGCTCCATCAGCTGTCCCAGCGGCACTTGGGGCTTTAGCTGTAACCTGACCTGCCAGTGCCTCAACGGGGGAGCCTGCAACACCCGCGATGGGACCTGCACCTGTGCACCTGGTTGGCGTGGGGAGAAGTGTGAGCTCCCCTGCCAGGTACGACTGAGCCAGCGCCCCAGCTGGGAAGGCATGGGGGGTTGCTGAGGGCAGAGTGTCTTGCTCACTGCTGCAATGTCCCCAGTGTCAGGCACGCATGTGTGAACCCAACGAAACCCTCAGAAGAACCGAGGTCTTTGAAGTCAAATTGGACATAAGATCAGAAGAGGGATAGACAAGGACATTGGTTAGGTAGCTCTGTGAGAAGCACTCCCTTCTTTTCCTTCATCTCTGCCTGGCTTCCCCACCATGCCTCCCCATCCCCGCCGCCATTCCTATAGCCCCATGTCTCCGTGGCAGCCAGTCAACCACCCAGCCGTCTGCCTGTCAACTCTCCAAATATTGTATCTCCATTATCATGGAAATCCTTCCGTCTCAGAGTGGGAAAGTGGCAGAGGATTGAAAGGGGGTGGTGACCAGTGTCACAGAAATGCTTATTGAGGTGGTGAGAGGTTTAGAAACAGCCCTCTGTTAAACACAAGTGCATCTCAAGTCACAAGAATCTCCAAAGATTTCCCTCTTTCTATGCTGGCTCCACTCCGCTGACCTACTTTGGAGGCAGTCGTCACTGTAAATCTCATACCCTGTCCCACTGCAGGCAGACAGAGGCTGCAAATGGGACACATGTTCTGTGGTAACGTGCTGATTTCCCTTTCTTCCTCTGAAGCCCGTGGCCTGTTTCTTGTCCTCTTTTCCATGACTCTTTCTTCCTATCTCATTTCTTTCCTCCTAAGCCTTTGAGCGTTAGCTCAGTGATGTGCATTCTCGCCCCCAGGAGAGATGGCGAGATGACACTGTGACCCTCAGAACTGGGCCCCTTGTGGTGGGAGCAGTTTTCCCCTGGGCTTCCACTTCATCAAGTACAACCCATTTCCCAACTAGAGAGGATCCCACCCTGGGCTCTCATGTGCCCTCCAAACCCCTGGGAAAGAGTTCAGTTAGCTTTGCTGCCCCTCATCCACCAGTGAACAAATTATCAGTGCTCTGTGACAGGCTTGAAGAGCACCTTTCACTCACAATCTGATGGTAGGTAAACCAAAGCACCTGCCATAATCTTGCTCTGTGTGTGTGTGTGTGTGTGTGTGTGTGTGTGTGTAAGATGCTTTAGAAAATTCACTGAAGTCCACTGCTGGTTTCAGTGGCTCTTATGGTGGCAAAGCCCCAGCAAACATTAGTGGAGCCTAATTTTTTTTATTTTTAAATTTTTTTAGTTTTAGCAAATTGTAGTGAAATGATGATACTCTCATATACCCACCACCTGTTTTATGCTGGTTTTCAGCTTCATTGCCCTGGATAACTATGTACCCCCTGAAGGTTTATAGTGTCCTCCCTCAGTTTGTCAGGACCTGGCATGAAAGGGCAGTGTTGCTAAGTGCAGAGCTTTCCATTCCTTTCCCACAAACTAAACGATTACATGCATGAAGGGTGTCGTCTCTGCTGGACCGAAACGGATGGGCACCTGAAAACATTCAGGCCTGGAAACAGACCGGGGAGGAGTGCGTGCCAGCGAGTACGCCAGCCTTCTTGGGATCTCGAATCAGAATACTCATGTCCTTGACACTTCCTCATGGAAAGGAGGGTATTGACTGGGGAAAGCAACAGAAGATTTTCACTTCTCCTAATGGTTCTTCGTATCACATTGGAAGTTTGCAGAAATGAACTTCAATTAGCGCTATGATTTTCTTTTAATTTTAGAGCTTAATGAGTAGCGTGCCCTACAAGGAACATATTATAAAAATCTTCAGGAGCAAAAGACTATTTCATTATGAGCAGTGACTTATGATAAGACACAAAAGATTCTCTTAATTAAAGAGCATGTTTACATATATTTGTATGTGTGCATATCAGTTGGTTTCACCGTTCATAGGACCAACTGTTACTTTAGACATCAATTACAGTCTGAATGATTTTAAAGCACCACTGCCTGCATTTGGGGAAAGACAGAGATGGCAAGAGGGGATTATAATGTGTGTTGCTAAGAGGCGCTTGGGAGAAGAGGGTCCTAGATCTGAGGTGGCTGACCGAGGTCCCCCTCATCTCTCACTGTGGGTTTCCATGACCTCGTCACTGTCTTCCACACAGGATGGCACGTATGGGCTGAACTGTGCAGAGCGCTGTGACTGTAGCCATGCAGATGGCTGTCACTCCACGACGGGCCACTGCCGCTGCCTCCCTGGATGGTCAGGTGAGCCAGGGACCACTACTTGAAATGGGAAAATGTGCCACCTTATACCCAGTGCTGTTCCTTGCTGCTTTAGAGAAGCACACACAGGTCACCTTTTCAGGGAAGGAGAAATGATAAAACCTCCGGTGAAAACGGTCACATTTTTACCCAAGAGATATCAGCATGAGACCTAGTTCAGTAACTGGGGACATGTGAATGGCTTGAAGGGCCTAGCAAGGCTTCTGTGACATTTTGGAGCACTGAGGAAAGAATGATGGAACGAAACCATAAGAACATAACTAAGTTCATCTTGGTGAGGCAAAAATATTCAGTATTAATATTAATATGGTTAATATGCCATATTAAAATATTCATTGCTAGACATGAAAGTTTTAAAACTTTCTTTTTCTTACAATAATACTTAGGTCATAAAAATTCATAGTATGATCGAGGATCAATTTTGTAGCCACAAGGTGGAGGTTTCTCCTTATTTATAGGGCTTCACGTTTCCAGCTAGGAAGTTTATCAGACTAGAAAATGAACCCTGTTTTTTCTCATGATAAACAGACTCGGGAGAGGGCACTGAATGCTCAGGCAAATTGGGGTCCTGCTTTTTTGTTTCTTTCATGAAGTCAAGCCTATTTTAAAAAATAAAAACAAAACCTTACAAAATGAGTGGAATTTTAAATGCTTATTTAGAAAAATTACAAATGGAAATGCACCAAGAAAGTTATTGAACTTGGGGATGAGTAGACTGGGTCTATTTATGAGTGATTTCTTCTGAAAGTAGAAGAAAATGTTGGCTGCTAATACGCCAATTGAGAGTCGAGTACTGTGAAACTTGGGTGCGTGTTTTAGGTGGTTAAATGAACCCAAACTTCCTTTTAAGATTCTCATTCCTAGTCATTTGTGTATGTGTGTGTTTGGTTGTGTATTTGTATATGTTGTACTTATATCTAAATATATGTGTATCTATATTCAGAAAAGAGAGGGAGATTTGTAGGAAACAACTATTTCCATACTGATGGTGCTTCCCTATCTTCCAAAATGGTTTTTTGACTTACCTTCTTTTTTTTTGTTTGTTTTTGCTTTTTTTTGTTGTTTTGTTTGTATGTTTTTATTTTAACGTGTCTTCTAAAAGAGAAACTGGTAGTAACAAGCCAAGTGTCCTCTGTAGTGATAGTTCATGTTTTGAGAAGATGGGTCTTTCAGAGGAGAATCTTATGCCTCCATGCCAGACATGGGACATTTAGGAAATTATGGAGTCAGGGTGATCTTACCTCTTAGCAAAAAAGCATGAAAATAAGAACAGAGAAATAAAAATAAGTAGTGTTTATTGAAGGGTTACGGCAGGCTTGCAACAACTCTGTGAGATAGAAAATATCATTCTGTCCTTTTTGCAGATGAAGAAACTGAGGCACAGAGAAGTTGAGTGTTGATCAAGGCCCCAGGGTCAGTAAATGGGAGAGACAGGGTTTGCACTAATGCCCTCCCACTGCATCTCCAGCCCCTGTCATGACTGCACAGACTGTGCGCAGACTTCTTCCAAAATGTGCTGAGGGAAAGGACAGTTAGGCTGAGATTCATTCTGAGGATGAATTCATTCATTCATTCATGGATGAGGACTTATGAGAATTACACGAGAGGATTGTGGTGATAAGTGCTGATAAACTGCAACCTCTTCATGTATGTGCACATGTGTGTATGTGTATGTTTAGTGTGTCTATACATACCTAGGGAGAGAGAGAGAGTATATATGCATATGTTTATATGTATGCATTTATATATAAAGAGACAGAGAGGCAGAGGCAGAGAGAGAGAGGAAGATATACCATAGAATCTACCTATTTGTATAGGTGTATACACCTATTTGTATAATCCGGTGGTTTTTAGTATAGTCAAAGAATTGTACAACCATCATCACTATCATTTTTAGAAGACTTCCATCACCTCATAAATAAATTCCAGATGTACTTATTAGCAGTTATTGTCCATTTACCCCCAACTCACCACTAGGCATACTCCCCCGCCCAACCCTAAGCAACCATTAATTTACTTTCTGTCTCTATAGATTTGCCTATTCTGATACTGTATAGATTCATGCAATATGTGGTCTTTGGCTACTGGCTTCCTTCTCTAAGCTTGTTTTCAAGGTTCATTCCTACTGGAGCATTTATCAGTGCTTAATTCCTTTTGACCGCTGACTAATATTCCATGGTATAGGTAGACCACATTTTATTTGCACGTTCATCAGTTAATAGGCATTTAGGTTGTTTCCACTTAATGGCTATTTTGAAAAATCCTGTTAAGGACATTCATGTACAAAGTTTTGTGTGGATGTGTAAGTTTGGAATATAAATTAGGGGTGGAATTGCTGGGTTGTGTGATAACTACAAGTTTAATCTTTTATTTTTATTTTTATTTTTTTTTTGCATCTTAAATTTTTTAATTGAGGTATAGTCAACATACAATATTATATTAGTTTCAGGTGTCCAACATAGTGGTTCGGTAATTCTATATATTACGAAACACTCACCACAATGAATGCAGTTACTACCCGTCATCATACAAAGTTACTAAATTATTACTGACTGTATTCCCATGCTCTACTTTTCATCCCTGTGACTTATTTATTTTATAACTGGAAGTTTGTATTTCTTAATCTCATCTACAACATTTCATCCATCTTCCCACCCCTCTCCCTTCTGGCAACCACTAGAGTGATTCGCTCTCTGTATTTACAGCTCTATTTCTGGGGGTTTTTTGGTGTATTTGTTGTTGTTGTTGATTTGTTTTTATTTTCCACATGTAAGTGTACTCATATAGTATGTGTCTTTCTCTGATTTGTTTCACTTGAGAAAATATCCTCTAGGTCCACCCATATTGTTGCAAAAGGCAAGATTCTATTCTTTTTTTTTTTCAGCATAACAGTATTCATTTTTTTTTAAATATTTTATTTATTTATTTGACAGAGAGAGATCACAAGTAGACGGAGAGGCAGGCAGAGAGAGAGAGACAGAGGGAAGCAGGCTTCTTGCTGAGCAGAGAGCCCGATGTGGGACTCGATCCCAGGACCCTGAGATCATGACCTGAGCCAAAGGCAGCGGCTTAACCCACTGAGCCACCCAGGCGCCCCAGTATTCATTATTTTTGCACCACACCCAGTGCTCCATGCAATCCGTGCCCTCTACAATACCCACCACCTGGTGCCCCCAACCTCCCACCCCCCACCCCTTCAAAATTCTCAGATCGTTTTTCAGAGTCCATAGTCTCTCATGGTTCACCTCCACTTCCAATTTCCCTCAACTCCCTTCTCCTCTCCATCTCCCCTTGTCCTCCATGCTATTTGTTATGCTCCACAAATAAGTGAAACCATATGATAATTGACTCTCTCTGCTTGACTTATTTCACTCAGCATAATCTCTTCCAGTCCTGTCCATGTTGCTACAAAACTTGGGTATTCATCCTTTCTTTTTTCTTTTTTTTTTTTTTTTACAACTTTATAAACATATATTTTTATCCCCAGGGGTACAGGTCTGCGAATTGCCAGGTTTACACACTTCACAGCACTCACCATAGCACATACCCTCCCCAATATCCATAACCCCACCCCCCCCTCTCCCAACCCCCCTCCCCCCATCAACCCTCAGTTTGTTTTGTGAGATTAAGAGTCACTTATGGTTTGTCTCCCTCCCAATCCCATCTTGTTTCATTTATTCTTCTCCTACCCCCTCAACCCCCCATGTTGCATCTCCTCTCCCTCATATCAGGGAGATCATATGATAGTTGTCTTTCTCCGATTGACTTATTTCGCTAAGCATGATACCCTCTAGTTCCATCCACGTCATCGCAAATGGCAAGATTTTGTTTCTTTTGATGGCTGCATAGTATTCCATTGTGTATATATACCACATCTTCTTTATCCATTCATCTGTTGATGGACATCTAAGTTCTTTCCATAGTTTGGCTATTGTAGACATTGCTGCTATAAACATTCGGGTGCACGTGCCCCTTCGGATCACTACGTTTGTATCTTTAGGGTAAATACCCAGCAGTGCAATTGCTGGGTCATAGGGTAGTTCTATTTTCAACATTTTGAGGAACCTCCATGCTGTTTTCCAGAGTGGTTGCACCAGCTTGCATTCCCACCAACAGTGTAGGAGGGTTCCCCTTTCTCCGCATCCTCGCCAGCATCTGTCATTTCCTGACTTGTTAATTTTAGCCATTCTGACTGGTGTGAGGTGATATCTCATGGTGGTTTTGATTTGTATTTCCCTGATGCCGAGTGATATGGAGCACTTTTTCATGTGTCTGTTGGCCATCTGGATGTCTTCTTTGCAGAAATGTCTGTTCATGTCCTCTGCCCATTTCTTGATTGGATTATTTGTTCTTTGGGTGTTGAGTTTGCTAAGTTCTTTATAGATTTTGGACACTAGCCCTTTATCTGATATGTCATTTGCAAATATCTTCTCCCATTCTGTCAGTTGTCTTTTGGTTTTGTTAACTGTTTCCTTTGCTGTGCAGAAGCTTTTGATCTTGATAAAATCCCAATAGTTCATTTTTGCCCTTGCTTCCCTTGCCTTTGGCAAAGTTCCTAGGAACTGCGGCTGAGGTCGAAGAGGTTGCTGCCTGTGTTCTCCTCGAGGATTTTGATGGATTCCTTTCTCACATTGAGATCCTTCATCCATTTTGAGTCTATTTTCGTGTGTGGTGTAAGGAAATGATCCAATTTCATTTTTCTGCATGTGGCTGTCCAATTTTCCCAACACCATTTATTGAAGAGGCTGTCTTTTTTCCATTGGACATTCTTTCCTGCTTTGTCGAAGATGAGTTGACCATAGACTTGAGGGTCTATTTCTGGGCTCTCTATTCTGTTCCATTGATCTATGTGTCTGTTTTTGTGCCTGTACCATGCTGTCTTGATGATGACAGCTTTGTAATAGAGCTTGAAGTCCGGAATTGTGATGCCACCAACTTTGGCATTCTTTTTCAATATTCCTTTGGCTATTCGAGGTCTTTTCTGGTTCCATATAAATTTTAGGATTATTTGTTCCATTTCTTTGAAAAAAGTGGATGGTACTTTGATAGGAATTGCATTAAATGTGTAGATTGCTTTAGGTAGCATAGATATTTTCACAATATTTATTCTTCCAATCCAGGAGCATGGAACATTTTTCCATTTCTTTGTGTCTTCCTCAATTTCTTTCATGAGTACTTTATAGTTTTCTGTGTATAGATTCTTAGTCTCTTTGGTTAGGTTTATTCCTAGGTATCTTATAGTTTTGGGTGCAATTGTAAATGGGATGGACTCCTTAATTTCTCTTTCTTCTGTCTTGTTGTTGATGTAGAGAAATGCAACTGATTTCTGTGCATTGATTTTATATCCTGACACTTAACTGAATTCCCGTACAAGTTCTAGCAGTTTTGGAGTGGAGTCTTTCGGGTTTTCCACATAGAGTATCATATCATCTGCAAAGAGTGATAGTTTGACTTCTTCTTTGCCGATTTGGATGCCTTTAATTTCCTTTTGTTGTCTGATTGCTGAGGCTAGGACTTCTAGTACTATGTTGAATAGCAGTGGTGATAACGGACATCCCTGCCGTGTTCCTGACCTTAGCGGAAAAGCTTTCAGTTTTTCTCCATTGAGAATGATATTTGCAGTGGGTTTTTCATAGATGGCTTTGATAATATTGAAGTATGTGCCGTCTATCCCTACACTTTGAAGAGTTTTGATCAGGAAGGGATGCTGGACTTTGTCAAATGCTTTTTCAGCATCTATGGAGAGTATCATATGATTCTTGTTCTTTCTTTTATTAATGTGTTGTATCACATTGATTGATTTGCGGATGTTGAACCAACCTTGCAGCCCTGGAATAAATCCCACTTGGTCGTGGTGAATAATCCTTTTAATGTACTGTTGAATCCTATTGGCTAGTATTTTGGCGAGAATTTTTGCATCTGTGTTCATCAAGGATATTGGTCTGTAGTTCTCTTTTTTGATGGGATCCTTGTCTGGTTTTGGGATCAAGATGATGCTGGCCTCATAAAATGAGTTTGGAAGTTTTCCTTCTATTTCTATTTTTTGGAACAGTTTCAGGAGAATAGGAATTAGTTCTTCTTTAAATGTTTGGTAGAATTCCCCCGGGAAGCCGTCTGGCCCTGGGTTTTTGTTTGTTTGGAGATTTTTGATGACTGTTTCAATCTCCTTACTGGTTATGGGTCTGTTGAGGCTTTCTATTTCTTCCTGGTTCAGTTGTGGTAGTTTATATGTCTCTAGGAATGCATCCATTTCTTCCAGATTGTCAAATTTGCTGGCGTAGAGTTGCTCATAGTATGTTCTTAAAATTGTCTGTATTTCTTTGGTGTTCGTTGTGATCTCTCCTCTTTCATTCATGATTTTATTTATTTGGGTCCTTTCTCTTTTCTTTTTGATAATTCTGGCCAGGGGTTTATCAATCTTATTAATTCTTTCAAAGAACCAGCTCCTAGTTTCGTTGATTTGTTCTATTGTTTTTTTGGTTTCTATTTCATTGATTTCTGCTCTAATCTTTATGATTTCTCTTCTCCTGCTGGGTTTAGGGTTTCTTTCTTGTTCTTTCTCCAGCTCCTTTAGGTGTAGGGTTAGGTTGTGTACCTGAGACCTTTCTTGTTTCTTGAGAAAGGCTTGTACCGCTATATATTTTCCTCTCAGGACTGCCTTTGTTGTGTCCCACAGATTCTGAACCGTTGTGTTTTCATTATCATTTGTTTCCATACATTTTTTCAATTCTTCTTTAATTTCCTGGTTGACCCATTCATTCTTTAGAAGGATGCTGTTTAGTCTCCATGTATTTGGGTTCTTTCCAAATTTCCTCTTGTTATTGAGTTCTAGCTTTAGAGCATTGTGGTCTGAAAATATGCAGGGAATGATCCCAATCTTTTGATACCGGTTGAGACTTGATTTAGGACCAAGAATGTGATCTATTCTGGAGAATGTTCCATGTGCACTAGAGAAGAATGTGTACTCTGTTGCTTTGGGATGAAATGTTCTGAATATATCTGTGATGTCCATCTGGTCCAGTGTGTCATTTAAGGCCTTGATTTCCTTGTTGATCTTTTGCTTGGATGATCTGTCCATTTCAGTGAGGGGAGTGTTAAAATCCCCTACTATTATTGTATTCTTGTCGATGTGTTTCTTTGATTTTGTTATTAATTGGTTTATATAGTTGGCTGCTCCCACGTTAGGGGCATAGATATTTAAAATTGTTAGATCTTCTTGTTGGACAGTTCCTTTGAGTATGATATAGTGTCCTTCCTCATCTCTTATTATAGTCTTTGGCTTAAAATCTAATTGATCTGATATAAGGATTGCCACTCCTGC
The DNA here is from genome assembly GCF_902655055.1 of Lutra lutra. Taxonomy (NCBI): domain Eukaryota; kingdom Metazoa; phylum Chordata; class Mammalia; order Carnivora; family Mustelidae; genus Lutra; species Lutra lutra. Next base: position 67,285,867 of record NC_062282.1, read on the forward strand.
TTTCTTCTGATGTCCATTAGCATGGTAAATTCTTTTCCACCCCCTCACTTTAAACCTGGAGGTGTCTTCGGGTTTAAGATGAGTTTCTTGTAGGCAACATATAGATGGGTTTTGTTTTTTTATCCATTCTGATACCCTGTGTCTTTTGATTGGGGCATTTAGCCCATTAACATTCAGGGTAAGTATTGAGAGATATGAATTTAGTGCCATTGTATTGCCTGTAAGGTGACTGTTATTGTATATTGTCTCTGTTTCTTTCTAATCTACTACTTTTAGGGTCTCTCTTTGCTTAGAGGACCCCTTTCAATATTTCCTGTAGCGCTGGTTTGGTATTTGCAAATTCTTTCAGTTTTTGTTTGTCCTGGAAGCTTTTAATCTCTCCTTCTATTTTCAATGATAGCCTAGCTGGATATAGTATTCTTGGCTGTATGTTTTTCTCATTTAGTACTCTGAATATATCATGCCAGCTCTTTCTGGCCTGCCAGGTCTCTGTGGATAAGTCTGCTGCCAATCTAATATTTTTACCATTGTACGTTACAGACTTCTTTTCCCGGGCTGCTTTCAGGATCTTTTCTTTGTCACTAAGACTTGTCAATTTTACTATTAGGTGACGGGGTGTGGACCTATTCTTATTGATTTTGAGGGGGGTTCTCTGAACCTCTTGAATTTTGATGCTTGTTCCCTTTGCCATATTGGGGAAATTCTCTCCAATAATTCTCTCCAACATACCTTCTGCTCCCCTCTCTGTTTCCTCTTCTTCTGGAATCCCAATTATTCTAATGTTGTTTCGTCTTATGGTGTCACTTATCTCTCGAATTGTCCCCTCGTGGTCCAGTAGCTGTTTGTCCCTCTTTTGCTCAGCTTCTTTATTCTCTGTCATTTGGTCTTCTATATTGCTCATTCTTTCTTCTGCCTCATTTATCCTAGCAGTGAGTGCCTCCATTTTTGATTGCACCTCATTAATAGCTTTTTTGATTTCAACTTGGTTAGATTTTAGTTCTTTTATTTCTCCAGAAAGGGCTTTTATATCTCCCGAGAGGGTTGCTTTAATATCTTCCATGCCTTTTTCAAGCCCGGCTAGAACCTTGAGAATCATCATTCTGAACTCTATATCTGACATATTACCAATGTCTGTATTGATTAGGTCCCTAGCCTTTGGTACTGCTTCTTGTTCTTTTTTTTGTTGTGAATTTTTCCGCCTTGTCATTTTGTCCAGATAAGAGTATATGAAGGAGCAAGTAAAATACTAAAAGGGTGGCAACAACCCCAGGAAAATATGCTTTAGCCAAATCAGAAGAGATCCCAAATCGTGAGGGGGGAGAAAGGGGATAAAAAGGGGTTCAGAATGAAAAAAAAAAAAAAAAGAAACTATTAAAAAAAGAAAGCCGATAAAAAATATAAAAAGGAAAAAAAATATATATATATTAGATAAACTTTAAAAAACGTTAAAAAAGAAAACGGTAAAAGTTAAAAAAATTTAGCAGAGGAAGAGAAAAAAAATTGCAAAAGAAAAAAAAATTAAATTAACTGCAAGGCTAAAGAATCATGGGGAGAAAGCCATGAGTTCCATGCTTTGCTTTCTTCTCCTCTGGAATTCCGCCGCTCTCCTTGGTATTGGAACTGCACTCCTTGGTAGGTGAACTTGGTCCTGGCTGGGTTTCTCGTTGATCTTCTGGGGGAGGGGCCTGTTGTAGTGATTCTCAAGCATCTTTGCCCCAGGCGGAGCTGCACCGCCCTTACCCGGGGCCGGGCTGAGTAATCCGCTCGGGTTTGCTTTCGGGAGCTTTTGTTCCCTGAGCGCTTTCCGTAGAGTTCCGGAGGGCGGGAATGAAGATGGCGGCCTCCCAGTCTCCGGCCCGGAGGAGCCGAGAGCCTGGGGCCCCACTCCTCAGTGCGCCCTCAAAGAACAGCGCCCAATTACTCTCATCACCCAGGCCTCCAGCCGTGCTCCGAGCTGACCGAGCCTGCGACCGGTTCAAGGTAACCCCGAGTTTAGAGCTTACTCCTCGGCTCTGTCTCTGTAGCCGGCTTCCCCATTCTAATACCGGTAAGCTCTGCGACACTCAGACACCCCCGATCCTTCTGTGACCCTGTGGGACCTGAGGCCGCCCTGACCCTGCCTGGGCTTCACCCCAGTTAAGCCTCTGGAGCGATGTCCCTCAGCAGAACAGACTTTTAAAAGTCCTGATTTTGTGCTCCGTTGCTCCGCCGCTCGCCGGGAGCCAGCCCCTCCCCCCGCGGTCTATCTTCCAGTCGCTTTAGATTCACTTCTCCGCCAGTCCTACCTTTCAGATAGTGGTTGATTTTCTGTTTCTAGAATTGCTGTTCTTCTTCTCTTCAATCTCCCGTTGGATTTGTAGGTGTTTGCAATCTTTAGATCAGCTATTTAGCTGATCTCCCGCTACCTGAAGTAGTCTCAGCCTGCTACTTCTCCGCCATCTTGACTCCTCCAAGTTTAATCTTTTAAAGAATTGCTACACTGTTTCCCCAAGCAGTTACACCGTTTTCCACTCCCACCAGTAATGTGTGAGGTTTCTGTCTACTCATCCAAAATTTTTATTATCTGTCTTTTTTATTCTGGCCATTCAAGTGGTGTGAAATGTTATTGCATTGAGTTTTTTATTTGCATTCCCCTAATAAAGGACGATGTTAAACATCTACTGCATTTAGCTCAGCCATCTGTATATCTTTTTCCAGCCATCTGTATTTCTGCTATCTACTCATAGACTTTGCTCATTTTTTAATTGGGTCACTTTGTATTTTTATAATTGACTTGGAGTATTTCTTTATGTATTTTATATGTATGTTCCTTATCAGATATATGATTTGCAAATATTTTCTCCCATTCTGTATATTACTTTTTTCATTCTCTTCATGAGTCTGTTTCCACAGAATAAGTTTTTATTTTGATGGAGTTCAGTTTATCTGTTTTTTTTCTTTTGCTGCTAATGTTTTTGGTGTCAAACCTAAGAAACCGTTGGCTAGTCCAAGGTCACAAAGATTTATACCTGTGTATTCTTCTAAGCATTTTATAGTTTTAGATTTTACATTTAGGTCTTTGATCCATTTTGAGTTTGGTTTTATATATGGTGTGAGATAAGTGTCCAAACTTCATTCTTCCACATACTGATTTCCATTTGTTCCAGCATCATGTCCTGAGAAGAATCATTCATTCGCCTTCCTGCGCATCACCTGTATTGTCTTGATACCCTTGTAAAAAATCAACTGACCACATGTGTGAGGGCGTTTATGTCTGGACTCTCACTTCTGTTCCTCTGTTACGTATCCTTATGCCAGTACCATACTGTTTTGATTACTATAGCTTTATAGAAAGTTTTGAAATATGGGGAGTGTGAGTCCTTCAATTTGGTCTTCTTTTTCAAGATTGTTTGGGCCATCCCAGGTCCCTTGAATTTCTATATGAATTTTAGGGTGAACATATCAATTCTTATGAAGAAGCAAGGTGGATTTAATGAGGAATTAGTCTGTAGATCAATATGGAGATAACTGCTAACTTGGCAATACATGTCTTCAGATCTTTGAACAGAAAATGTGATCAGTGACCTCTTTGTCTGTGTCTCTCAGTCCTTTAGAATTTGTTGAGAGCTGCTTTGGCTTCTGACAGGAGTAAACTGAGATGAACTGTCATGTGCTTGATTTCCTGTGTCTGAGAGCTACCTGGGGAAGCAAACCAAGGCTGGGGTAATGGACTTTATTTCCTGTCAATAGGAGTTACCCATAGACACAAGAACTCTTCTGCCCTCCAGTTTCTCCTTGACCTGCAAAAGCTAAGATAACTCTGACCTCACAGTGTGAAATTCCACCTCCCCATGTTTCCATGTGGCTCTCAGTTACTAAATGTTAAAACTGCATCACACTAAGAGTAAACCAGATTTTGTGACTTCCCTAGCATGCTTGAACTCCTCAAATAAAATGACCAGTACTAAATTCTCCGTCATCACAATGAAGTGAAGGCATTTTGAACCCCCTGGCAAATTCAGAACTTTTCTAACAGAGAAGCCCTATCATTTGTTTTGGACCACACTCCACCAAATCTCCTTTTGTTTTATGAATACAGAGGAAATGTGAGGTGTTCCTGAACACACCAGTCACTGCTCCAGTATCTACCTGCTTTGATGATTTAGAGCCAGACTGTGAAAGGCATACTCGCGTCTACATGAGAAAAGCAGGAGATATGATTTGGCCTAAAGCCAGCCAGAAAATGTGTTTGTTGCATTCCACAGTCTGGGTCGTGGGGTAAGACAAATTACCCCATCTGGCCTTAGACCTATGGAGCTCCTGCGGGAATGCAGTGACTTTGTCACACAGCATAATCTTGTAATACTCTGTCCATCTGTGACTGGTCTGCTTCTCCAAAGGGGAAGACACTCTGCTGCTTCAAGCTGCTCTTTACTTATCAGCCCCCTGTCTCTTTGCTTCATGGCCCCATTGTCTCATTTCTCTGGAGGCTGTTGATCTCTGAGGGCCAAAGACCACCCCAAGAATTTTTTAAAGAGAAATCATTCCCCACATTCACAGTACACACTAGGTATATGCAAACGTACATCAAGGAGAAGAAGGTTACGAACATTCCAAAAAGCCCCCCACCAACTGGACCAAGAACTGGTTCATTTTCCCAAGAGGAAAGAAGAGGGGACTGTGTTATTTACATAGAGTGCCATTTCATTGTCAACACTGGATAGACTCATAATTTTTCATCAACGAACTTGTTTTTGAGGAAGTACCTCAGAAGAATCTTTCTCCACATAAAGAAAGCCTTGGCTTTGCATTTGGATACCAGATGCCAGGACGGATAAATAACATGAGTCTGGGAAAGTCAATGATCCTGTTTCCTCTCCTTCCTGTTGCTGAGAGTGCTGTAGCTCAAATGTGCGGTATCACTGGATACTTTGGGGGTAACAGTGAGGTTTTGGTGTAGTCTAACAACAAGAGTCTAACAGGACTCTTCCCTTGACAAATCAATAAGAAGGCACAGGGTCACCAACAATGCAAGGTCATGGAGGACAGTGTGGTGGGGGATACTCATCAGACCTCTGTTTTTAGAGCCAGAGATAAGGGTGGGGAGAGCTTTATTCCTCTTTACAAAGAAAATGGCACACCTCCAGCACCTGGGTGGCTCAGTTGGTTAATCAACTGCCTTCTGCTCAGGTCATGATCCTGGAGTCCCAGGATTGAGTCCTACATTGGGCCCCCAGCTCCACGGGAAGTCTGCTTCTCCCTCTGACCTTCTTCCCTCTCATGCTCTCTCTTACTCTCTCTCTCTCAAATGGATAAATAAAATCTTTGAAAAGAAAATGACACACCTCAACTGAGGAAATCATCTGCTAACCTGATACACTAAGGAAATCAGCTTGCTTTCTCACTGTGGGGCTCATCCACCACTCCTCCTGACTTTACCCTCTTTTCTGACGTTGGACTGTCATGCTCTCCTAAAGGAACTGAGACTCTATTTCTATCATCGACCGTTCCATTTTACCTGGTTCTAAAACAGGTTTTCAAAAGGTACTGCCATACAGATTACCCAAAGCAAAAGTTGCCTCTGATATCCCAGTCACTATTTCCAAAAGAAATGTACCATTAAAAAAAGACGGGCACTTTTATTATATATAGTTATTTAAAACCTTACTACATAGCTATTTTTAGCCATTCGACTATTTTCTCAAAAAGAGGCAGATTGCAGTTTAAAAAAATGGGCAGGAAAATGAAACGCCATCCAAAATATAGGCTGCGTCCTGGATGCCTTCTCCCACACCTCTCCCCACGTACACATGAGCCCACACGTGCATGTACACAGGCACACACACGCACACACATGCACACTGCTATAGAATGAGACTGGCTTTTCAAAATGATTATTCTAAAGTCCCAGATGTCAATGAAATGTAATTAGTTGTGTGTGTGTGTGTGTGAATGTGTATTTCCAGAGTAGTGAGGTAATATGCTTTATAAATATTTTCCCAAAACAGTAGAAATATGCTGACGTTTTTTCTTCCTTTCTGCCTTGACTTCAGCCAGCCAGAACACCTCTTCACTGAGCGTGAGAGCTAATCAAGATTTTATCCCAGCTGTGTGGGGACATAGGTCATCTCCAGCCTGGTTCCCAGCCCTGGCTAAGATCACTGTCACCTGGGAATATTTTTAACTTGTGTGTTCCCCGTCTCCACCTCACACCTACTGAATGACAACCTGGAGAGTGAGTGAGGAGGGGGATGGAGCCATTGCCAGCCCATAAAGCACCTTTTGTACAAATTTGCAGAAGATTTGGAAATCTTTCAGGTTGCACTTCTTGGCAGGTCAAGGGCAAGCTGGATTTCGTCTTCCCTTTGCTCTACGGCTCAGGGCTCTTGTGCAGTATACAGCCTGCACAACTTTACATGGTGGCCTCATTTGTCATTTCAAAAGCTGCACTGGTGACCTGTGCATGGACGTAGTTACCAGTCTGTAGACTGGCCTCTGCTATGCCTTTTTACTCTCACTATTGAAGAGGTGGAGGGGTCCCAGGGAGCATTTCTGTGACAGAAGCCTTGTAACCAGTGGCTTAGGGATACACTCATACCAGGGGTGGGGAGGGGGGAGTTAAATACTAAACTAAGAGAAAAGAGATTAGAACACCAAATCAACCTCTAGGAATGGTGGTGAAAGGAGAGGAACTAGCAACCATGGATGAGGGTAGCAGGGGCAAGAAGAATAGCAGGAGAGGTGGGGTGATTCTGAGTCTGGCCAGGAGGAGTGTGTTAGAAGGAGGAAAGTTTCTGAGAAGAGCCCAGCTTTTCTTTTCTTTTCTTTCTTTTTTTTTTTTCTTTTTCCTTAAGAATTTATTTATTTATTTGACAGAGAGAGATCTCAAGTAGGCAGAGAGGCAGGTAGAGAGAGAGGGGAGGAAGCAGGGTCTCCACTGAACAGAGAACCCAATGTGGGGCTCGATCCCAGGACCTTGAGATCATGACCTGAGCTGAAGGTACAGGCTTAACCCACTGAGCCATCCAGGCACCGTGAGCCCAGCTTTTTGGCTCTTCCCAGCAAGCACAGCTAGGCCTGTAGTGGTCCCAGCCCCTCTCCCAAAGGATGGCCCCCTCTGTGCATTTCCCCAAATACTCCAAATAGGACCAGGTGAACAAGTGAACTGCTACCATAGGTACTGATCTGTCCCAAAGTGATCTCTCATGTGGCTTAATAACACCTGAGTTGTTATAGTAAGGGGGGAAACTACGTTTCATTGTGCAGTAACATAAAAGTCCAAATTCAGGTGCAAAAGAGCTTTAATTAACGTGCATGCACCCAATCAACCAGGGCATTGAAGGGTGGACAGCATTCATGCAGGAACCCTTGTAGATCTATGTGATTTTGTGGGGAGAGAGTTCTGCAAAAGCAGAATGTGGGGTCCCTGAGGTGACGGTGGAGGAAGGGGCTTGTGTTCTGAAAAGAAAGGCTGTAGAAACAGCCAAAGCTCCCCGAGTTCCCCATCTGTCTAGCAGTCTGTCCTGTTTGCTTTTATCCGGGGATCCAGGGTGAGGCAGGTCATGCTCTCTGGTGCTTTTGTCTTGCAGCTGCAAATGCAAACATCGATGCTTTCTAGGAATTTTCAAGATGTTTTTTCAACTTGTTCATCCCTAGAAAGCAGATCCTTTTTTTAAAAAATCCACCTTTAAAATTCACGCATCCAAATAGAACAATTTAGCAAGACTTTGTCTAGTGTCTCTTGAGTTGTGCGCAGCCACAGTGCTGGGTGGTACTGGGAACACGAGGGGGAAGCATTGCCAGCCCCCAGCCTGCAGAAGTTCACGTCCTCTCGGGCCGACCCTGCATGGGCACCGGTGGAGACGCCAGTGAATAATGTCTCTACGCCAACAGTAAGTGGCCGCTTTGTTAGCAAGAGGATTAGGAAAGCAGAAAAAGTCTTATGACTCTATACTGTGGTCCGTCTCTTCTATAATCATCAAGCCCAGTGATTATTAACAAATCTCTCCCTTCATTCTAATACGTGTTTCATAGCTTGTTGCTCAGGAACCAGACACTGAATTGAAATCATGTCCTTCGTTCACTAATGCCCCCAAAGGTTGAAGTGCTGGCAGAAGGAATATGAACAATTAGCAAGATGAGGAGTTTGGGTTCTATCTCTGAGAGGGAGAAGTACTGACACCCCAGATGATTTCTTTTACTGCATTCATGCGATCACAAATGCCTAGTGAATGCTGGTTTCACACTGAGGCTGCCGGCATAATGCATCAGGCATGAAATGCACGAACATTTCTTTAGAGCTGCTTAGCTGAAGTTTATCATGATCATTCAGCCATTGCCTAGCAACTTGGGAAGGCTATCAAAGAGCTCTTTGTCCTTGGTCCTGGCAAAAACAGTCCCTCACAGATCGCCTTATCAGCGTTAGAACGTTTATCAGGAAAAAAATGCTTCCATTGAACCAGAGATTTCTGCAAATTTAAAAATCCCCCTTTCCCATTTTGTCCCCTCTTCCAAATACCTTAGGGAGTTGCTTCATGAAGTAATTCCTATTAGAGCCTTTATCTGTTCTTTAGTAAACCTTCCAAAAGAATTTCTTCAAGATGCCTCCATAATTCTTCTGCTTTCTAATCTGGGCTAACATTAAAAAACACAGACCACAGACCTGAGCTCATGAAGGTCTGTCTTCTCCAAAATCAGCAAGGCAGACACTTCCACCCCCTCAGTTGGGAAAGGTCATCATTTTAGGCACACAGAATAGAAATACGCTGGGTTTCTTGGTTTGCTTATGCTTCTCATCACTTCTTTCGGGAAAGAGAGAATTATATGGTTGCTCCATCCACTTGGAAAATGGTTCTGAATATCACGGTGGAAAGAGGGACTCTGCTTATTGATGCATTCAACAAATCTTTAACACCATCTTTAATAACGTCTTTAACACTGTAGGGAGCAAAATCCCCATCTCACTTTCAGGGAGCTGCCAGAATTCATTCATTGCCCTGTGTGGAATATGGGGTGGGGGGCAGGTACAGATATTTCATCCCCATTTTCTCTTATGTTTCTCTGGAATTTATCCTCCCTGGATTCCAACTGCCAATGACTGAGTTTAAGACCTTGTCATGTATATCTTTTTTTTTTTTTAACCTGTGTGACCTACAACAGCCACCTGACACAGGCCTTCTCTCTTCCAGGCTCATCTTCCTCATACTGTCTTCTGCCCTCCTGCCAACCACAAATTTAATTATGTGCTTCTCCTACTTAATTGTCTATTTTGTCCCTGTCACCCCCAAGGGAGAAGCTCACACTCCACAGCATGGCGTTCTTGGCTTTCTCTGCATGCCACGAACTGGCTTCCCAGAGACCTTCCCATTTTTTCCAACCCCAGTGTTGGCTGTCCTCAACTTTGGGTACTTCCTTGGACTTTCAGGTCTTGTACACACCATTCCATTAGCTTGGAACCCTTGTCCACCTTCACAAGCTATTTCCTTTTCTGAAGCTATTTCCTTTTCTGACTGTGATTCCCCAGACAGTGTTAACGGTGCTATCCTGGGGCTGTTATCATTCTACAGCTGGAGGTCTTTCTTAGAGAACCCATTACCAGTAAGCCAATAGCTTACTGGACCCCTTGAATGTTGATTAAGTTGAATTCTTTTTTCTGCCTTTGATTAAAAAAGGAAACAAAAAAATGTCTTGTAGAATGCCAGCCAAGTTTGCAAAGACTGAGGTGAAATCAATGGAAATAATTTAGGACTAACACACACACTAAAAAAAGATGGTTAATGCAAACTTAGAATTCCCTATCCTGAAAAAAAATTTACTGCAGGAATACCTTAATACAGAAGTCACATCAGTAGCCATATACCTAGTGTAACCTAGAGAAGAACTTACCCAGTTACCTCCTCTGTGAGCCTCACTGCTTGATAGATATTTCACAATTCGAGATTTATTTCTTAGACTCCTTACATGTATATTCCCTTAAAATATAAGTGTTCTCTGGAGAAGGTAACAACTCAACAATAATCAATTTATCTTTTCTTGACTATAAGATGAAGGGAAAGATAACAGGAGGGCACAGAGCTCTAAAGAGGATGAGTAACAAAGGGAGGAAATGGGACAGCAAGAGGAAAAAATGCAGCTTCAAATATACAAAGTCTATAAATAGATTAAGCATTAATATCTGAAAAATGATGATTTATTTTTACCAATGGTAAAGAAAAAGAAAAGGGATTGATTTTTTTTAAAGATTTTATTTATTTATTTGACAGATAGAGATCACAAGTAGGCAGAGAGGCAGGCAGAGAGAGAGAGGAGGAAACAGGCTCCCTGCTGAGCAGAGAGCGTGACATGGGGCTCCATCCCAGGACCCTGGCTGGGATCATGACTCAAGCTGAAGGCAGAGGCTTTAACCCACTTAGCCACCTAGGCACCCCAAGGGATTGATTTTTAGGGTAAGTTGGTAATAGAATTATTATAATTTACTTTTTAAGGAAAGACTTATTTGCAATCCTGAAATAAAGGTTTTTAAAAAGTAAGCTAAGTTCTGTTGAAATATGCTTATACATTTGGAGACAGAAGATTTGACAGATGATCTCTAGAATTCCCTGTGATTCTCTGGAAATGAAATCATGGGTAAATCATGTGAAACAAGCGTATCATTGTAATGGATCTCTTTGCTATATCGTGGGCCCTGCTGCTCTATGAAAATTACCTCGATAAAGTTGATTATGACAGATGGTTATGTTATCCAGCTGGACAAACCTATTAGGGAAGACAAGTCAGATATGAAATAAAGGATCACTTTATTCAGATTTGCCAATCTGCCCTGTAGTCATTTTCTCTTAACATGCTCTGATTGAGAATGTGCTAAGTCATATACAAATTATGATAATCTAGAATGTAAAAAAGTGGCAGATAATTTTGACCTAAAGTGTGCTCCATTCCAGCTTCACTGTATTTATTGGATATGAAGGAGAGATTTGACAAGAAGCTGATGAACCAAATCACCATGAATGGCTAAATCCCCCCCTTCCTCAAGCTCCCACCCCACAAAAATGTGCCAAAAATGAGGACTCATTTTCAGGATGATTTTCAGATTAACTCAGCTTCCGCATCTCAAAAATCCTAACTGGGATTTGCATGAGTGGCTCCAAACCCAAACGGTCACGGTTGTTTGAGTATCTGTGAAGTGGGTGTCCCCATCCTGGCTGCCATTAAATAGGAGTTCTGGATTATGGTCAGATCTTAGGACCTGAATTTGAACAGACTGAGGCCTGTAACAGGTTACCCTTGTTGATACGTCCTTCAGACTCACAAAACAAAATTTAGTTTTGCAGCCTCCTTTTGAAGTGGTTTATTCCTCAGTAGATTTGATGCTTTGCCTCGTCAGCCAAAACACCAGATACAACCCTATAGCTGGTGAATCACATTTGGTGAGCAGAGCATTTGCATGTCATTCCACCTTAGCTTTTCAAAAGAGGTTTTTAGGGAAATAAAAAAAGATCATATGTTCGTGAACTCAAGGGGAAAAAATCACAATGGGCCCAAATTCTGTATTTTATTCTATAGGAACCCCGAAACCCTGGTCAGCTTATAACAGGTCTGATCTCCTTCAGCCCGCAGTGCAAGCTCAAATAATCATCTATTGTTGGGTCAAGCTAGACACAATGAGGTCTGTACGCTTTCATGACTACTTAGCAGCCTTTACTAAGGGGGAGACTTTTGGAAGGAGAGAAACGGGAACCAAAGCGGAGTTATGGCTCGGCAGAAATGACTGTGTACCAATTAGCCATGTTCACATTGTGGTTTGGGGCTGCACCTGTTTTAAGGTTTGGGCCACAGAAGCAAAAACTGTAATACAAAACATGCCTTTCTCAGCTTCCTTGGCGCTGGGTATTAACAGCGTTCTGGAGTCCCTGAGTGTGTACGTGCTTGTTTTTCCTGTGTTTTCCCTTGGTCTCAAGCCAGCCGTCGCTGGTTCACTACTAATTATAACTCATTGCTTCTCAATGCAGAGAACATGTCTTTGAATTGCGGAGAATTCTGACTTACAAGAAAGAGGTGCCTGTTGTATTTCAAAGACAAACATACCAAAGAGACTTCTATTTACCTCAAAAAAAAAAAACTGGTTTTATTTTTATTTTGGGGACTTTGGTACCCACCCCCTTTGTTTTTTCTTTAGGCATTTGTTCATTCATGAGCAGCTCTAGAGTTTCTGTTCCCAGGGTGAGAGTTAAAAACCTACATATAGTATCCTAATAACCAATAACTTAGACAACAGCTATAAATAGCATCAGTTGTGATATTCTGCCTTTACCTGCCTGGTGTAAGGTTAAATTTTAAAGAGGAATTTAGTGGCACAGATGAGCGTATCTTTCCATCCTGTGCAATGTATCATCAAAATGTTTTAAGATTGTGTCTGCTCCAGGGGGAAGGTTCTCTTAATGTAAAACAATTTAACTACTGTTTTACTTCTCTTTCTCTTTTTACTCTTTGTTCATTTCTCTGTAAAGATGAGGAATAAGGCGGGGGACGAGGTTTTCAATGATAAAATATTTTTGATAAATTTTGCTTTTAATAGAACTCTTGGGCTTCCCATTTGTTCCGTCCTCCTTAAAGAGGAAAACCAGTATAACAAAGGTGTTTTATTCCTGCTCTTTTATGACTCCATAGAAAATCATCCTGGGATTATTTTAATGTTATGGTGACACAATGAATGATTATGCAATATGATGATGTACTGATGTAGGTAAGTGAATTTTAAACCCTACGCCATGCCCGCTTATGGTTGCCTGGATCACTAAGCTTGGAGACCATGACCATGCTCCTTGTCCTGGACTTTGCATCCCCGAGGCACCTGTCCACCCTGCCTCTCACTCAGCCTGTGTGTTGTTTCAGGTGTCCACTGTGACAGCGTGTGTGCTGAGGGGCGCTGGGGCCCCAACTGCTCTCTGCCTTGCTACTGTAAAAATGGGGCTTCGTGCTCCCCAGACGACGGCATCTGTGAGTGTGCGCCGGGGTTCCGAGGCACCACTTGTCAGAGAAGTAAGTGTCTCATGAGGGGCAATGTCTGCCTTCCTTTCTTAGTCCCCAGGAGTTGTGGCTCCTGTCCTACCTCTCAGCGCATGGTGACATTCTGTTTCATTCGAGGGGAGGGAGAGGAGAGATACTAGGTCTCCCTGTTTCTCAAAGGGCTGTCCTTGATAGCACTCCCCAAGAGCTTTATTCGTTCCAGCCTTCAGGATGAGCCTAACAGATGGGGCTAGAGCCATTCCTTCTCAGTAATGATTTCAATGCCTCATTGGCATTATCACTGGGATACGTCTCTCGATCCTGCCTTAAATCTTACAAATGGTGTTCCAGAAATCCATTGACCTGTAAATATTTGATTCAGCAATTTTGGCATTGGCCTTACCTCAATTACCAGAAGTCAACATCAGCCAAACCTAGCGGCAAATCATACATCGTGCTATTAGACTTACAGCCAGTGCTCTGGGGAAAATAGCACTGCGGAGTTAAAAATGGGGCTGTTGACATAGGTCAATAGGACTTGAAGTTAGGAAGGATTTTACTAAATTTTTTAGTAAATGTAATCAAGAAAAGCGTATATGACTTTAAGATACCTTATTCTACTTTTTAAATGACTTTTTTTTCCTTCGCTCTTCGCATTCATCCTGTATTTAAATTCAAGGAATGTCTTGAGAAGGACTTAGTTATGTAGCATTTTTTTGCTTGCTCCCTTTTCAATCACCATCATTTACCTGGATCACGTTGAGGAGGAACAATCCTTTCAACGCAGACTGGAGGGACGCCTGGGTGGCTTAGTGGGTTAAAGCCTCTGCCTTCAGGTTGGGTCATGATCCCAGAGTCCTGGGATCGAGCCCTGCATCAGGCTCTCTGCTCAGCGGGGAGCCTGCTTCCCCCTCTCTCTCTGCCTGCCTCTCTGCCTACTTGTGATCTCTTTCTGTCAAATAAATAAAATCTTTAAAATAGATAGATAGATAGATAGATAGATAAATGCAGACCGGAGATCTATTTATTGCCAGTAATTACTCTTAAAGAATAAAGGATTGACACATGGCTTGAGAGTATTTTGGGGGTATTTTAGAATTGAGTTTCCTTTCATTTGTTTCTTCAACAAAAATTCTTCAAGCCTCCATTCTGTGTCATGCCTCAAGTTAAGTAGGACCATAAATGAGAAAATTGAGAGGACGGAGACATTTGCCTGCCCTCAAGCAATCCAGTCTAGCAGTTTCTTTTCATTATTAAAGAAAACCCTTCTTCCTTCCATGGTGGTGATTTTATACTTGGAAAATTCTCAATATTGTTTAAAAAAAAATTTTTTTTACCCCTAACTGGAACTGGAGGCTGATGTGGAATTTGAGACACACATCCCAGGAATGATAACTGTTGATTTCTGATCTATTTTCAGTCTGTTCCCCTGGTTTCTATGGGCATCGCTGCAGCCAAACATGCCCACAGTGTGTGCACAGCAGTGGGCCATGTCACCACATCACGGGCCTCTGTGACTGCCTGCCTGGCTTCACAGGTGCCCTCTGCAATGAAGGTAAGGTGTGCAAGTGTTTCAGAGAGGCGTGCAGTGGTGGGCGAACCACATACAGTCTGCTCTTGGGGGAGCCCGAGTACATATTTTCCGCTCTCAGCTCCCCATCCCTTCTGGTGCGCTGTGTCTGTAACTTCTGCAGATATGACTAGGAACTTCTGAAAAGCTGGCTTCCTGCTTCGGCAGAATCTCTTTATTCTCTGAGCTGTGCAACTCTTTGGTATTAACTGGAAACAGCCTCCCGTGAAAAATCAACAGAGGGAAGAAGGGTTTTGGCTCCCTGAGTGTGCAGCCATGAAGTCAGATTTCTAGAAATGTGATGATGTCTCCTGGTTTGGGATGCCTTCCTAAGAATCTTTGGCTTCATGTATCTGCTTAAAATGAGCCCATTCAAGATGAGGGATGCTGTTGAGTGGAGGCAGGCAGGAAATGGGAAGCTGGGTGGATGACCTTCAAAGTCGTTTCCTGCCCCAAGACTGGAGTTCCATGAACTGAGATGTAATTGTGCATTACTGACCCTGTAACTTATTCACAGTGTGTCCCAGTGGCAGATTTGGGAAAAACTGTGCTGGAGTTTGTACCTGTACCAACAACGGAACCTGTAACCCCATTGACCGATCTTGTCAGTGTTACCCAGGTTGGATTGGCAGTGACTGCTCTCAACGTGAGTCTTGTTTGAGAACAACCATGTGTATCTGTTTGTTTCCACATTCCTTAGGATGGAAGTATGAGGGTTTCTATAATCAGGAAATAATATATGAATAATTATAATATACCTTATTTTAATTTTAAGTGGCTTTATTCCCCATTAAGAGCTCTATGCAATGTTAAATCCAAATGATGTCTTAGAAAGAATCTAAATAGGTAACATTTTGCTTATTCACTTTTCAGTGCTTCTTTGTCTATGAAATGAGGGTATTGTACTCAGAAAGTTCATTCTCAGTTTTGTATCAGGCCTCAAGTTCCAGCTATTTATTTTTCCTTGTTCTTGGGCAAAAATGATGCACATAATCATGGGAGATTTTTTTCTATTTTGTAAAATTACTTCAGACATATTATTTTTATTGGGCCATATTCCCTACTGGATAACCAAATATAAATTCTACATGGTCCTCCTTTTTTTCCCCTCCAGTTTTATTGAGAAGTAATTGACATACATCACTGAATAAGCTTAAGGCATACAACTTGATGGTTTGATGTGTCTGTATCATGAAATGATCACCACAGTGGCCTCAGCTAACATCCATTGTCTCATGTAGATCCAATGGAGGGCCTCATTTTTTTTTTAAGATTTTTATTTATTTATGTGACAGAGAGACAGAGATCACAAACAGGCAGAGAGGCAGGCAGAAAGGGGGGAGGGGAAGCAGGCTCCCTGCTGAGGGACCCTGGGATCATGACCTGAGCCAAAGGCAGAAGCTTTAACTCACTGAGCCACCCAGGCGCCCCATAATGGTGGTCCTCATTTTAAGCAGTTATTTTCTTGAAGCATTAGTATAAACAAAAACGGGTTTTGTGGGCTTTGTTTTTGGTAAGTCAAATCATTTTACCCCATAATGTTATACAATTTCATAGACACTTTATCTGAAGTTCTTACTGCTCTTCATTGGTCGGTGACCCCCAATGATTCTGTTTTATTATTTCTGCATCATCCAGTTAAGAGTTTTTATGAATAAACCGATGCTTACATATAATTGAAACCTTAAATTATACAGTTTAAAAACAAATCTCTCACTAGAGTGAGTAGAGGGGTAAGTTCATGACTTATTGACACTGGGTCCCTTAGTTTCTCTCAAGTCCCATCATTACCCTATCTGACCTATGCTTAAATGTCCTCTCCTCAGAGAAGCCTTCCCTGAAGGAGTAGCTCTGGTCATTCTTCCCTCGTTACCCTATTTTATTTTTTTTCTCATAGAACTTGTTGCCACTGTTTTCTCTGTTGACTGGCTGGCTGGTTGGTTGGTTGGTTGGTTCATTGGCCTGCCTGCCTCCCCTACTAAAACATAAGGTTTCAGAGGGTGGTCTGGGCCTTGTCTTGTCCTCTGCTATCTCTTCTGTGTCTAGAACAGTACTGGGTGCATAAGAGCCCAATATGCATTTATTTGTTAAGGAATTAAATCTGTGCTCTCAAGATGATTGTTGCTCTGCCCACCTTACTGTGCGGTCAGCCCATGAATACAGTGTCCGTTGTGATGGTTGCTGTTGCGGTCAGCCTTGCCCTCTGGGCATCAGGCAGATCTGGGGCACCATGCTTGCTGAGTCCTGACGCACACTGCTAACATCCCGCACTCTAGGAGATGGGATGGGAGGACTGCGCTCTCTCTGCCGGGCACTGACCCCCAGGCTCTAACGGAACTCTCCCTGTGTGCTGTGGTTTCAGCTTGTCCACCTGCACACTGGGGCCCAAACTGCATCCACACGTGCAACTGCCACAACGGGGCCTTCTGCAGCGCCTACGACGGCGAATGTAAATGCACGCCTGGCTGGACGGGTCTCTACTGCACCCAGAGTAAGCAACCGGCCTTCTGAGGCTCTGGGGCGGGGGGCGGCGGAGCCACGCCCAAGGAGGATGCCAGCTCACCCTCTGCGCACCTGAGCTGAGCTCAGCTGGGACTCCTGCAGTTGGAGGGTCTTGCCCTGATGACCACTAGACGTTTGAATGTTTCTGTGTGTTTAGATGCTGTCAAGGTCCAGGTTTTCTGTCTGCATATGTTGTGTCAGGATGGAGCATTGCTGGATGTGATGTGCGGCTCCTTTCCCAACTCTCCTTCAACCAGACCCTGTTTATAGGCACCCAGCTCCCTATCGTTTGTACATACATGTTCATGTCTGTAAGTATACATGTATATATGTATACACATACATCTACTGTTTTTACCATGTGATCCTTTATTTATTTATTGTTTCATTTTATTTATTTATTTGACAGAGAGAGACACAGCGAGAGAGGGAACACAAGCAGGGGAAGTGGGAAAGGGAGAAGCAGGCTCCTCGCTGAGCAGGGAGCCAGATGCAGGGCTTGATCCCAGGACCCTGGGATCATGACCTGAGCTGAAGGCAGAGGCTTTAACCCACTGAGCCACCCAGGTGCCCAGCATGTGATTCCTTTTATATGAAAATCAAAAACAAATCAAACTGTCAATTGATTGGGAAGGTGCATGGAGAGTGATGAAAATGTTCTATATAATTCTTCACTTTGGGGTAGTGGTTCCATGAATGTATACCCTGTCATTTATTCCAACAGCACAAAGGTTAGGGTAAGTGACAGTGACCAGAAGGCAGTGAAGATCACAAGCCTCCCTCCCTAACATAACGCATGTTCTCGGAGAAGGTTGCCTTAAGTGAGTTTCGGAATCACCAGGGGGCTTAATACACACAGGCGGCTGGCCCCACTCCCAGAGTGCCTGAGTCACCGGGGCTGGGATGGAACCTGAGAATTCACATTTCTGACAACTTTCCACATGGTGCTGCCAGGCTGCTCTAAGAGCCACTAGTTCTTTTTTCCATTTTATATCCCATAGTGTCCTAATTGTTTCTTCTTGTATGAGGTTTTTGCCCTCCTAGCCTAGACTGTGCAAAGTACTCCACAGCACTGTAGGGGGAAAAAAGACTCTTCTCTACCCTCTTGCCTTCAAATGAATGAAGGAAACAAGACAGGAAAGCACAAATTATGGTTATTATTAATAAAAATGTATAGTTTATTCTTTTAAAACATTTTTAATAGTAAAAGAATTTTAAGTCACAGAAATGAGCTGAGAAGGAAAGATGGGTCAGAAATTAGGCATTTCTTGTTGAATACTAATTAGGGCATATAATTAGTGAAGAGGACGAAAAAGTGTTTTGGAACTTTATGGGAGGCGGTGTAGACCTTGAGCCATGATTCGAAAGGAAGAGCTGGCAAGGAGAGGCTTGTCTTGAGCATAGTCTGCCAAGATTGTATGCAGAAAGGGTTTTAAGCTTGTTAGGGAAAAGTGCTTATAAGTTATTATTTGTCATTCCAAAATCTGGGTCTACCTCAATCAGAGGACCTTTTTAAGTGGACGTAGCAGAAGATGGTGGGCAGAACGCAGGGTCTGGAACCAGACTTGCCTGCGTTTGTATCACGGCCGGGCCAGCCTGCTGCTTGCTAGCTCTGTGACTGAGGGAACCTTCGGGGCTTTGTTCCCAATTGTAGGCTTATAGGTGGGACTACTGTAAAGATTCAGTGAGAGGACACATGGAAAGCAGCAGCTGGCACAGAATAAGTGCTGAATAAAAACGTGGCAGTGATAGTTGTCCCTGCAAGCTGACCTCTGTGCTGTGCCTCTGTTTCCTGAGAGCTGAACTTTCATTAAAACCTCTCTTGAGAAAAAGGGAAAGTAAAAATCCCATGTGATACTTAGAAATGACCCTAGATGCAGGCTGTATTGAAGCTTGCCAGGGATCCCTGAAACCCTCCTGCGTGTCAGCTGCTGGCCTGTGACAGCCTGCGGCGCCAGTGCCTATCCTTAGCCCAAAGGCCCCAGGGGTCTGTGTCTTGCAAATCATGCACCGATGGAAAGTTTGTTGCTTTTTTTTACAAAGCGCCTATGAAGGGCAGGGGTTTAGTTTTGTTTTGTAAGTTTAGCATTCTACATACACCTCTGATGAAGGAGCTAGTATTATCTAAGTTAGTGACAAATACAGCGGACAGAGTTACAGCAGACTTAGAGACACTCTGTACTATTAAGTAAAAGCATATGTGTGATTTTAATATAAAGTACTCATTTCAGTCCATGGCACTTGAGTCTGGGAATCTAGTAGCTGAGGGAAGGAATACAAGGAAATGCCCCCATACCTCCATGGGGTTGAAAGCATGCTTTGCTAGAAGACACTCGTCTCTGGGAGCATCAGCAAGGGTTAAACTGTCAGGTGTGGAATGGTTCTGCTTCCCACTCATGAATTATGACCTTCTTGCAGGAGCATCCTGGGACTTCAAAGAAGCCTTTGTGATAAGCTGAGATCTGTGTTATTGTCTTTATTCACTCTCTAGTGGCTCCGCATCCTTCAGATTTAAACACAAACAGTTGGAAGCAAGAGCTTCTTTCTGGTTCCCTCAGCAGCCTCCTGACTCTGCTGTCTTTCCCTCCCTCGCAGGATGTCCTCTGGGGTTCTATGGAAAGGACTGTGCATTGATATGCCAGTGTCAAAATGGCGCTGACTGTGACCACATCTCCGGGCAGTGTACGTGCCGCACTGGCTTCATGGGGAAGCACTGTGAACAGAGTGAGTATGAGAGTGTGACACATCCAGGTGGTATTTTCCCCTAGAACCAGTTTTCCTGCATGCCTAAGAATATGAAGGCAGGACCTGCAACTTTTAAGTTGTCTAAACCTATGGCTGGTCACTTCCCCGCCCAGCTGACTGTTCCCCTCCCAGAGACCTGGCCACCTGGGGTTCCTTGCTGACTGTCTTTTCCTTCAGACCTCTTCTGGGTAAGTAATCAGTGCTCTGGGTGGAGGGGGTGCGGCTCCAAGGATGAAGACAGAATTCAAGTTTTCCATCTGTTCACCCTGGCTCTCACTCTCACTGTCCTGCTTATTTTTGGAACGGGGCTGCTCAGAACTTTACGAGCCAGTCAGGTTTTCTTCACGGCAGACCCAGAGCCCAGGTCGCACCCTGGACGAGAGAGCATTCTCTGGGGCCAGGCTGAGAGCGCAGGAGGCAGGTGGGCTCCCAGTCCCACTGGGGGTGTGGAACCAGGTCCATGCAAACGTTGCCCCCCCACTTCTGATAGCCTTCTCTAGATGGTATTTTTATACTGTTTCTCCTAGCAACTTCTCATCTTAGTCTTTCCAACCTCCAAGACAAAAATTGCCTTAAAACTTTTTGTTGTAAGACTCCCACTCCAGAAGAACATGCTCTGTTGCAATTATGCATCCTTGTCTTGCCATTTCCACCCCTACAGCTGTGCATTTGCAGGGTTATAAGAAAATTAGTGTTAGACTGAGTATTTCAAAGTAGTCTATTGTTCCTTTCCTATGACTTTCATTCAATATTTTGAACGGGATAAATAGGGTCTTAGAGCTATATGGGGCTCACCCTCATGTCATAGATGGCAGGAAAGGGGGCAGGACCTTTGTGGCTTATCAGAGGGGGCATTCCTGGGAAGGTTGCTTCAAAGATTACATGGCTGTAGGAGCAGTGTGGCCTGGAAAGGTGGATCAGCATAGCAGGAGTTTGGCAATCAACAGTCTCCCTCTCTCCACTCCAGCAGCATCTCACAACACCCCCGGATGGCTAGGTTGTCTTGGTCTGGTGTGCTGAACCTAGAAATATTTTTGCATATTTTCCTATCTAGTACATAGCAGGAGTTACCTCTAGGAATCAACCTGGGCAGAAACTGCCCAATTTGAGTTTTGTACTGGTATTCATCTCATCCTGAAACCCATACTGAGTCACACAGTTGCCTGCACACCCTTTGTGTATGCAAATATTGTGCATCTGTGTGTATAAATGTCTAAACATATGTGCACATACATATATGCACAGAAACCAGAAGAGGCTCTAAACTGACTTTCCCTTGGAAGCCAGACTGGTTATGGTCTTATTTTTAAAAAACTGCTTAAGTCCCTCCATGATTACTTTGAACATCCAATCAAAATGTTCCTATTTTTGGAGACCCCTCCTGATGCTCATTTGTAAACAGAAACACTGTGTTTGACAGAGAACTCCAATAATAATAGCACATTGCCCCCTGCTGCCCACTTTGCAGAAAGCACTAGTATTGGGGGATGATTTTTTTTTTTTTTTAAGATTTTTATTTATTTATTTGACAGAGAGAGATCACAAGCAGGCAGAGTCAGGCAGAGAGAGAGGGGGAAGCAGGCTCCCCACTGAGCAGAGAGCCCGATGCGGGGCTCAATCCCAGGACCCTGAGATCATGACCTGAGCCGAAGGCAGAGGCTCAACCCACTGAGCCACCCAGGTGCCCCTGGGGAATGATTTTTAAATTTGACATGCCTATACTCTTCTTTGAATCTATACCCAGCTCTTATTAAAAGTGCATCCTAAAAAATCTCTCCATTTTGATCTCTTAGGCTTCAACCTGCACATCCCAATTTTGAGCCATTCTATAGTAAATGAAGTTCTTACCTAGAAAATTAACAAAAATTGCCCCTCCTTTGTCCCTTGCTAATCCAAGTCACAATGTGCCTATAGGATTGCTGAGCCTTCAGTAAACTGCTCATGTTCTCAAGAATTCGGCTCTGGTTTATGCTCTTCAGTCTTCTGTCCCACTGTTTTGCCCAGTGGGGTCATCTCAGATTGCCCTGGCAGATGGTCTTCATCAGTTCCGTTGGGTTCTATAGAGTGTCTACTTACCCTTCAGTGAAGTGGGTGCATAAATGCTGAAGGAGTCAGGAGCTGTGGCGAGGAGCTTAGTCTCTGGCCCCATGCAGCCTGGCCTGTGAGTCCCCCCATGAGTCAGGGAATTCCTGTCAGCTCTAGGACTCCCTGGGTAGTTCTACCTGCACAAGGATCCCCTGGAAGTTCTGCCCTAGTCTAGACACATGGGATCATGTAGTAAGAGACAGCCTTTTGCCCAGATGCCCAAGGCTGGAGAGCTTACATTGGACTTTCATCTCCTTCTCAGAGTGCCCTGCAGGAACGTATGGCTACGGCTGTCGCCAGATATGTGACTGTCTGAACAACTCCACCTGTGACCACATCACTGGCACCTGTTACTGCAGCCCAGGCTGGAAGGGGGCACGATGTGATCAAGGTAAGGACACTAGTGCCTTGAAATGTGTAACCACCATGTAGCCAGTGTTAAGTATTTGCACCTACCTTATCTGATGTAAATGGGCTTGGGACACTGCAAGGCACAGCTGGTTATTTACTTGCCAGATGGATGCCTTATCATTGCTGTCCTACGGGTGAGGAAACTGAAGCTCAAAGAGGCTGAGTAATTTGCCCAAGGTTGAACAGCTATATGTAGGTCAGGGCTTAGATGCCAGGTTTGTCTGATTCCAAAGTTCATGAGCTTTCCACTGTGCCTGCAAATGTTTTCACCTTTATTGAGGTATAACTAATCTGTGAAAAGCAACACGTGTATGCTACTATATTAGAGATAGATATACACACACAAATATATATGACACGTATGACATAAAGTGTACAACCTGATAAGATCTGACATATCCACCCCATGAAACCCAACCACAGTAAAGATAGTGAATGCAGCCATCACCCCCAATGTTACCTCATGCCCTTCCCTGCCACTACTGACCCCGAGGCCCCAGGCAACCCCTAAACTAGTTTCTGTCACTACGGATGAGTTTGTATTGCTAGGATTTCATGTAAATAGAATCGCACTGTACTCTCTTTTGTCTGACTTCGTTTGCTCAGCATAATCATTTTGAGACTGAACCATGTGGTTGTATATATCAGAGCTTCAGTTCATTGTATTGCTGAGTAGC
The DNA here is from genome assembly GCF_902655055.1 of Lutra lutra. Lineage (NCBI taxonomy): Eukaryota > Metazoa > Chordata > Mammalia > Carnivora > Mustelidae > Lutra > Lutra lutra. The sequence continues at coordinate 67,308,841 of NC_062282.1, forward strand.
ATTCCATTGCATGGGTGTATCATAATTTGTTTACTGATTCACCTGTGGGTGGACATTTGGATTGGTTCCAGTTTGGGGCTATTATAGGTAAAGTTCTTATGAACAATAGTGTATCAAGTCTTTGTACGGAGATACAATGCCATTTGTCTTGGGTAAATCAATAGGTGTAGAACGATTGGCTCATATGATAGGCATATGCTTAACTTAAAAAAAAAAAAAAAACAACTTGTGCAGGGCCTTTGAGAAATTTCTTCTGATGATTCTGAAGCATGATGCCCAGAGAGCTCCTGGTTTGTGTGGCTGTCTTCAGGAGATAGCACTCTCATGGACTCTAGAGTTGTAGGTGCCGTCCCCTGAAATTGTACACTACATAGGCATTCCTAGTTCATTTCCTTTCATTAGGTAACTTCTATGTGCTCACGGTTTGTATTTGTCCTAACAACAGGAGGTCAAGTTTCACAATCACATCATTAATACACATGGCTTGTGATCACACGGCACTGGTCTCCGTGCTCCGTGTTATGGGGCAGGCTGTCTAATAAGGAAGTGTAACCCTCAGAATCATAAAGTTATAGGATGTTTGAGCTGGAAGCACCTGCTTTGGGGCCAGTTTCCTCCTCTATAGTTAGATGGTAAAACTCTGGCCGAAATACTTAAAGAAAAATTCAGCACCTCTGGATCAGTTTTTTTTTAAGACACCCGGTTTCTTGACTCATGGTTTATATCTTTCCTGTCCTCACTAGACTGAATGCAACAAAGAATTATGTAAAGCTATGGTTTAAATTTTAATAAGTAAGCTTTTAGGGCGATGTTGTCAGGTGTTAACTGGGACAGACCTTTCGGAAATGGAAAATAACTGCATAGCGCAGTTATCTCCCAGGGTAAAAAGCCCGCTGAAATTAGGATAAGGAAGACCCTCATCTTGGACCAGATTTATAATGGAGTTATCCTTGCTTGGAAGGACAATTACTCTTAGAAATGTTAAGGATAGACATAAAATTAAGTTAGGCAGTTGAAGCATTTAGAAGTTAGCCTTTCATAAGCTTACTGTCGCTTAAGAAATAAAGCATGGTTAAAAAAAAAAAAAAAACTAGATAAATTATTACCTCCAGTGAATTCCTGGTCTGGTCTGAGTAATTATTTAGTGTTTATGCGAGAAGCTCCCAAACCCTACAGTGAAGTCTTTGGGTTCTGGAAATCCAGTCCCGTTTTTGAGACATAGAGTAGCCCTTTCCGGGCACAGACCAGCCAACAACATCCGCAAATGAAGAATGTTTGTTTTTCCTTCTGCAGTTTCTAAAAGTTTCCAAATTAACCTTTGATGAACTGAAAATATCCCAGCATGAGTCCACGGGGAGAAGTTTGTAAATTGAGTTCAGATGTTTGTCTGGCACCTGTCATCCTTACTCAGATCTCGTCTTCTCCTTTCACTAGCCGGTGTCATCATAGTTGGAAACCTGAACAGCCTAAGCAGGACAAGTACAGCTCTTCCTGCTGACTCCTACCAGATCGGGGCCATCGTGGGCATCATCATTCTTGTGCTGGTGGTGCTCTTCCTGCTGGCCTTATTCATTATTTATAGACAGAAGCAGAAGGGAAAGGAATCGAGCATGCCAGCAGTTACCTACACCCCTGCTCTGAGGGTCATGAATGCAGACTATGCCATTTCAGGTAAGACTGGTCCCTAGGGCCTTCTTACTCCTTGAGAAGGAAGGTTTCATCCTGGTTCTTTGAAACTGGGGCATGTGGCTGGGCTCTCTGTTGTTGTCCAGTAGCCTTGAACAAATATTGTGTTTGGAAAAGATACATTGTTACGGATGTGCCATAGAGGTCAGTGGTAGCAAAATCATCACTGCCTTCTTCCATGAGGGTTTTTAAACTGGATGCATTATGGGGTTGCTTTAGATTTTGGGAATTTCAACCAGGAGGAAGCTTTGCTAGGCACCTAAGCTTTTGTCATATGTCGGGGACTGGGAGCGGAGAGGAGGAGGCACCCATAAGTTTGGTAAGGTCATGGAGCACATCAGGGAACAGAACCAGGTCTTCTGTCTCTGGACCTGGGCACTTAAAAGAGTGCCTTCTAACCTGTCCCTGGGCCTATACAAATCATTAATCACATGGCAACAAACTTATATAAGAAACGGTTTTGTCATATTAGCAAGAATCAAAGCTGTTCTGTAAGAAAACTCTTTAGAATCTTTCTGTCACATGTGCCCAGAAATGTAAATTTTTAAGTGACATGCTCCTTCATCAGAGAAAGTAACCACTTAGGGGTGCTTGGGTGGCTTAGTTAGTTAGGTGACTCCTGATTTCAGCTCAGTTCATGATCTCAGGGTTGGGAGATGAGCCCCACGTCAGGTTCCACATTGAGCATGGAGTCTGCTTAAAGTTTTCTCTCTGCCCCTCCTCCCAGCCCACTCCTGCCCATGCTTATTCTCTCCAAAAAAGGAGAAGGAGAAAAAAAAAAAGGAAGAAGGAGGAAGTAGAGTTAGTGAGGAAGGGGAAAAAGAAGAGGAGGAAGGGGAAAAAGAAGAGGAGGAAGGGAAAGGAAGAGAAGGAGAAGAAAGAGAAGGAGAAGAAGAAACCACTTAAATTAAGGAATTTGTACACTTACAGTAATTTATTATTTTAGACAATTACTGTAGGATGGGTTACGTGTTTATATATACACTGATTCTAGGGGGAATACCTAAAGCAGCTGATTTGCTTCATAGTGCATTTTTGGCACAGAATATTATGGTAAGAACAATAGGGTCTAAAATATTAAAAAAAAAGATTTCAAAAAGATTAAAAAAAGAGGCAAGTTCCAGCAGACATAGCTTCAAAGTGATAGCTTCCCAGGAGAAGAGGAATTGTCTGAGGACACTTGCATGGTTTCCCAGGAAGCAGGTAGGAAGGCAGGCACCTGCTGCTTCTAGAAGCTTTGCTGCATATGCTGGGCAGGAGGGGATTCGGCCCAGCCTGTAATGTGGAAGCGGTACAAACATTTGTTCTGGTTATTTTGCTTCCCTTTGTTCCACACAGACTTAGGGGAACCTGTCACCTTAATCATTTCCTTCTCTTCTTACAGAAACCCTTCCCCACAGCAATGGGGGAAGCGCCAACAGTCATTACTTCACCAACCCCAGTTATCACACGCTTACCCAGTGCGCCACATCTCCTCATGTCAACAACAGGGACAGGATGACCATCGCTAAGGTGAGAGGAAGTGACTCCCAGGCCCTGAAGCAGGACAGGGAAGAGAAAGTACAGGAAGGAGCATGGAGGGAGAGCTGCAGCTCTGGGCACTTTACATCTCTTATCTTGTTGATTGCATGTTAGAATCTCAAGTTTACTGGTGAAAAATCTGAGTGGTGGGGAGTTACATTCACTTCGAAACAGAGTTCCCCAGTTTGTGAGGGAGGCAGTTGGAGTGTGTGTCATGGTCTCCTTGTCTCCAATTTGTACTGGTTCCGGTGTAGGTCTTTGGAATAATGTTTCTGATATTGCCTGAGGTTTTAAAATGATGTCTCAGAGCTGACTTTAGCAGACTCCATCCTGGGTCCTTTCTTTTGTCTTTTCAGACCACCTGTCTTCCAGTGCCCTGCCGAGTCCCCCAGTCCTTTCTTCACAAAAATCGCTGCATGTGTTGATTTAGGTTGAACCACAGGAAATTGCTTTTTTGTAGGTCAAAAATGATCAAATAGAAACTTGTGTGCCAGGCATTTCTAATCAATCTGCAAATATAAATTCATTTAATCTTCACATTGATCCTGTGACTCAAGAGTGATTGTTTTCCTCATTTTATAGGTACACAGAGAGGGTGGATGCCTAGGGCTCCTCCTCCCATACCACTCACCTCACCCCCAGTCTCCTTGAGGACGCTTGGAAATTCCAAGCATTTCTTCCTTCCGACTGTCCCAAATTATATTTATAATCTCCATTGTCATATTCTGGCTCTCTGCTAGACGAAAACCAAGCTAGTCAAATTAATTCCATTGCAATTAAATTAATGCTGCTGGATTTTAATTATGGCGCCTAATAGTTAAATAGCCCTTCCCATTCCCTCGAGACTTTCGTGTTCATCATTGCATTTGTTCTCCTACATATTCAGGGAAGGAGGCGAAGTACATAGTCTTATCCTCATGTTTATTGCTAAGAAAATGGCTCAGAGTCACTGGTGACTCATAAAAAATCATACAGTGTTTGACAGGAGAGCTCCAACCAAGAATTTAACTTTTTTAAATTCAAAGTTCCATGTACATTAACTCAAGTCAAGTTGAATGGGCACAGAATGACTAAGGGAGATGAAGTATTTGAGGCAGTAGGGGAATAGTTGGGGCCAAGGGACGGATACTCCTACTGCCCTCTAAGGCTCACCCCATGATGACCTCTGTCCCCTTGCATGGCCGCCTTGAAGAACCAGCCCTTGATCCATGCCACAGATGTCCTTTCCCACATCTGTAACACTGTGCTGGGCTATGCTATGTTCTCTTTTTACATCTTGATGGTTTATTTTTTTAACAGTCGAAGAACAATCAGTTGTTTGTAAATCTGAAAAATGTGAATCCTGGGAAGAGAGGCCCAGTGGCAGACTGCACAGGAACACTGCCAGCAGACTGGAAACATGGCGGCTACCTCAATGAGCTTGGCAAGTTCTCCCAACATCCATCCTCAACAAGCTCCCTTATCTTCTAGTCCCCTCAGATACTCATAGATTTATGATATGCCAAAGAGATCTATTGGAAATATGCATGAAAACAACAGAATGATAGAATTATACCCAATACCTGTATGGAGCTTATTAATGTCCTGGGTGCTTTATCTACCCAACAAACATTTATTAAGGTCCTAGTGTATGCCAGGAATTGATAAAAAGAGATGAGAATCTCTGCCTGCGTGTAGCTTCCATTCTAACTCTACATATATTAATTTACATGATTCTCACAAGTACTCTGATAAGTAGGTACTGTTAATGTCATCATCATGTCCGTGTAACAGTTGAGAAACTGAGTCAAAAAGAGGTTAAGTCCCCCCAAGAAAAGTCTTAAAGCCTATTAAATGGTAGAGCTGGGATCTGAATCCTGTCAGGCTGGTACCAGGATGTGTGTTCCCCTTTGCTGCCTTTTAATATGGGGCACCCATACTTGAGGGCCACTTCCCCTTTAGGTGAGGAAATGAAGATATCAACAGGAATACAGTCAGTGCTTTTCGAACATTTTGGAATCAGACCCGCTTCATACTCTTGAAAGTTATCAGGAGCCCTGAAGAGCTTCTTTCAATATGGGTCATATTATTGATACCACATTACAAATTAAAACTGAGACCATTTAAAAGAGTTATTATTGCTTTGTTTATAATAACAGTAATTAATTTCATGATAATGTAAAACACATTTTTATGAAAAAACCCCCACATTTTCTGAAACAAAAACAAATTAATGAGAAGAGTGGCACTGTTTTACATTTGTTGGATCTCTTTAACATCTGGCTTCAGAGAAGATGGATTCTCATATCTGCTTCTCCATTCAGTCATTGGTGATCCCATGCTTGGTGCTGCTCTTAGACAACCACCATGCACTTGAGAGAGAACAAGAGTGAAACAAGCATATAATGTCGATGTATTATAATGAGAACAGTCTTGATCTTGTGGGCCTCCTGGAAAGGGGGTGAGGCCTCCTGGACCAGCCTTAAAGAGCTGCTGTGACACCCCACTGAGTGAACTGTGCCATTACCAAGTCATTTCCCCTGATTTCAGGGAGGTGCTTGATGAAGCCGTAACTGATATGTGCTCACCTTATGGATAGCAAACCCTTTTTTGTATTTATTTGATGGTGGAGTGGCCAGGAAATCCCAGTTAAATTTGAATTTCAGATAAGCAACAAATATTTTTAGTATAAATATATCCCAAAAGTTGCATGGGGCATACTTACCCTAAAAATTATTTGTTGTTTCTCTGAAATTAAAATTGAAATGTCCTTCCTTTGTTTTTACTTGCTGAATCTGACAACCTTACTGGATGGGCCCTTCCATGAATCTTGTTTTTTAGAGGAATAAACTGGGAAGCCCAGAGAGGTTAACTTCTTGCCCAGGATTTCATAGAAGGAAGAGGGTAAAGCCAGGTCTCAAAGTTCATCTTCCAACTACTTACTCCTCCCCTGCTCTTTCTGGGAACACCATATACACCAAATTACCTAAGCCAGATAGAGGAACCAATCAGTATGGGCTCCGGAATCCTCTGTTACTGTAGAAATGTAAATGTTAAAGTAGGAAAACAAATACAAATTCTTAACTTTTGTCTGCATTCTCTATATCCACATTATCAAATAGCTGTGCATTTCTGAACACGGTCAAATTATTTAGATACCGGATTCACAGTTTACTTATCGGCCAAATCATTTAACATCAGAGAGATTTCTTGTAGCTCCAAGGAATATGTGAGTTGATATCAGCAAAGTACTAGCTGGCACTAATGAGGGAAAAGTTCTCTTACTCCATTTTCACCTGCTACATATGGTCCTAACTCTAGGACCCAGTCCCTGCAGTGGTAACATATAAACTTCTCTGCTTTTTATCTCCTTAAGACCCACCAGACTGAGAATGTAACATCTTCATTGAAAATTCTGGGTCTCCTTCATGAGTTTCCATCCAAGAGCAATTATACATTTAGTGTCCCTTTATAGTTGTTGGCCAGAAAAAGTCTTCCCTTACAATGGACAGGGTAGGGCACACTCTGGATGCTGAAATGTGTATGTGCTTGACATGATGGAGAAGTTGTTGTGATGTTGTCTGAAAGAGCCCTGAACCTGGCACAAAAAGCCCTGGGGTCGACTGCTGGTTCTGTTATATGGCACTGGGCTAATCACCCCCACGAAGAAGATCCATTCATTTGTGGCATAGAGCTCATGATCGTGTTGTATGAATTAGATTAAGCCAAGCATTTGAAAGCATCTATCCAGGGATTGGAACAAATGGAAGTTTATATGAGGAAACCCGCCTGCTCCCTCATTAAAACAGCCTCCAGAGAAAACCTGGCAGGCGTGCTGGTGTCACGGTGCCACTCTTATACCCTAATTTACTCTCCACCTCAGGCTGCTCCTCTCCTGAGCCTCTTGGGGGAATGCTAGCCATTACACAGCTAAGATCAAGATGGACAGTTAACAAGACTTTGCTAAAGTCTGGAGACAGCTAAGTGAATCTGGCAGAGCAGCAAAGACAGAGTTCTTTCATAGGAGTTCTCAGAGGCCACAGGTCCTACCCTTCTTCATGCGGTCCCTTTACAAAGGTCTGGGAATCCCTAAGACCACCCTCAGGATCCATAATTTGGCAGAAAGAATCATAGAGCTCCCTGCGAGCTGTTATACTCATGGTTAGAGTTTATCACAGCCAAAGGATACAGGTGAAAATCAGCCAAGGGAAGAGACACAGTGGGCAGAGTCAAAGAAAGTTCCAAGCCAGAAGCTTCCAGTTGTCCTTTCCCAGTAGAATCATGGAAAGTGCTAACTTTTCCTGGCTACAGTATATGACAAGAGGCGTGAAGTATTACCAGCCAAGGAAGCTCACTTCAGCCTTGGTGTCTAGAGTTTTTATGAGAGTTTGATAAGGTCAACATGGCTGACCGCCCATGTGGTTGACCTTTCGACCAGCCCATCTGGAGATGGAGCTGACATGAAGTGGCCCAAATCCCCTTCCATAAATCTCTTTGTTACGCTACCCAGTGTAGTCCTAGGCCCCAGGTAAACAAAAACACTGTTACTGGGTGGGATAGTCCAAGGACTTAGAGATTCCCTCCCAGAAACTAAGGGCAAAGGCCAGAGCTTACTTTGATTAGGTTAATTCACTATTCATCCTTATCCTGCCTCCCTGCATAATTGGGCACCTTTCCCACCAGCTGGGAGCATGGCTAGGCTTAACCCAGACCCAAGAGAGAAAACATTCTCTAAGAGGACATTCCTGTATCCTGTCCCACGATATTAGACACACCCTCTCCCTTTAAGGGATGCTCCCTCTTTCTTCACAGAAGTGTGTCCTCCAGGACATCTGAACTTGAGTCAACTACCACTCTAAGGGACACATGCACAGTGGCAGGGGATCGTCCCCTAGCCATTCTCCTACTTATTTGAATATTTGTCATTAGTCATTACTCTCTGTTTCTAATGTAAGGCTATAACATTTCTTTAAAAGATCATGGAAGAGACCTTGGAATGCCTCCATGTAAAATGAAGCTGGGGGTCGTAGGACACATTCTGTGTTACCATTCATTTATACAGCGCCTCAGAGTTTATGACCCCTTTTCATGCAGTCTAGTTCACTTAATGATCACACCAGTCCTGTAAAGTTTGGAAAGCAGGTTTTGTTTTCCTCATTTTAGAGATTAAAAAAAAAAAAATTGACAGAGAGAGAGCTTGCCCAAAGTCATGTGGTGAGCGAGTGATGAAATTGGAAGTCCTTTGTCTCAGTTCTAGCCCTGGCTATGTCCTTTCCACAGTGCGACCTTGAATCAAGTATACCAATTCACCCATGCCTTATTTCCTACCTGTACTGATCAACCTTTCCCAAAGTCACTGGAAATGAGTAGGAGGATGATCTGAATGATATATATATGTATTTTAAATTCTAAGTGCTAAAAATATCAAGCATGAGCAACCTGGTAGCAAAGGTTTGAAAAGCAGCACTCTTGGTTATTTCTTGCAGTGGGGAGCTCATAGGTGCCCAAACCATCCTCCTCCATGATCTTGGAATATTAGATGGGTTTTCTCTTGTTTCCAGATCTCACTGGGGATTTTTTTCTTTTTTATCACAGGAGCTTTTGGACTTGACAGAAGCTATATGGGAAAATCCTTGAAAGGTATTGTGTAAATTTAAGGAAGAAATACATCTATCAGAATCATAATTTAAAAAACAGTTTATATCAGAGACTGAAATAATTGGCTAGACAAGCAAAAGTGGCAGTGTAGAGAAAATGGTCAGTTGTTGGTGTGGCTGATTACACCACCAGACACACAGACATGTTTGACTGAGGTCAAGAGCGTGACCGTAGGTGCGTGGTGTTAGAGCATAAGTCTGGGGGAACAAAGGTTTCCATTTGCTGGGGAAACACTCATATTTCTTTGAAAAGATATAGGACTTATGGAGAGAGAGAAATGTATGAAAAAGGAAATAGCAAGGAAAACAAGAGCTCAGTATCTTTACATGAATAACTTCTTGTGCCCAGTCCTGAAGTTTTACAAGGAAGTCTCACGTCACAAAGACCTCCCTCACCACAATGATAGAACTTTCTTGTGCTCCCAGGGGCATCCACGGGTGGTTTCTTGATTGAAGCCTCTGAGAATTCAGACTATTAGTAAATTAGGATGGAATTAGTTTTGAGTGTGAAACAAAATCAAAATGAAATCAAATCCACAATGTTTTACATTGCTACTCACCTGAAAGAGGAGCTAAAAATTACAGATGGGTAATTTAAAAGCAGGTTCTCTCCAAAACAGGTAGAAAATGTATGGTGGTGTTGTTGGTATATATAATTATAGAAAACTAGCTACAAAGAGAAAGAAGTAACCTGAGTATATTGCCACCAAGAAAAAATTTAATGTCCCTGCAATAGCATTTGCTTTTCTCCCCCATCTCTCTTCACAGATCTGGGAAAAAATTCTGAATATAATTCAAGTAACTGCTCCCTAAGCAGTTCTGAAAACCCATATGCCACTATTAAAGACCCACCTGTACTTATCCCCAAAAACTCAGAGTGTGGCTATGTGGAGATGAAGTCACCAGCACGGAGAGATTCCCCCTATGCAGAGATCAATAACTCAACTTTAGCCAACAAGAATGTCTATGAAGTTGGTGAGTTCCCCTAACCAAAGAAAGAACCTAATATAGGAATTTTTTAAAAACAGTTTTAAAGTCCTTAAGCATACAGTAACAGTTCTTATAAACATGATTGAAGACACTGGTCCATATTTTCAATGCAACCTGTGTTTTTAGTGACCATATTAATTGGTGTCAAATAAATTTTTAAGGGAAAAGAAAATAGCATTTAGCAAAATTAAGTAAATTTTCCTTATCTCTCACTTGGCTCTCCATCTTTTGTTTTGTAACGATAGTGACTATTTGAGCACACCTGTGGAATAGCATATGTCTTACATTAGCTCTTGTGTGGAGTTAACCTAAACAAATGGTTCAAGGGGATGAAACAGGTGTTTCTACTTCCTGGTTGCATATACATTACCTTAATGCTTTTAGCAGAATGGAAATATTTTACTTTTAAATTTGTCTGATATATTGGTAATATTCTTGGATGTGAATGAGATGGAAATTAATAAGAATTCAATTTAAAATTAGAATTATTTTTATTGCCCCTTACAAATACCATTTGGGAAAAAGCTGAAACACATCAGAGCTGTCACCGGGTAGGTAGAATAGGGCTATGTATTTAGTTTTTTTTTTTCCCCGTCTCTCTCAAGTTTATGATTTAAACTTTAAAAAATTCTCTGTTACTTGTTAACTTGTAAATGAAGTAGTTAATTTAACTCCAGTAGCTAGTAATTAATTTATGTCACAGACATGTCTCTGAAAAGATAACATCTTAAAGAATTAAGACAGCTTTTTTTTTTTTTTTATGGGAGGTATAGTGACCTAAATTTATTTTTTTTAAAGTTGGTTAAAATCCCCCTTTGAACCGTCTGGTAAACCCACCACTTTAACATGGGAACTCAACTGAGAGCCAGGGTCCTGAGTCCTAAAGTCACCTTGTTAACTATTTCCATGAATTGAGTTACCCTGGAAGGACCTCAGTCTTCTCACTTACAGGGTAAAGGGTTTGGACTAGATTATCTACAGAGTGCTTTTCAGACAACAGTTCACATCTAGGGCTTCTGTCTAGTCCCTGGGTATCTTCATCCCAACCCTGCGGTCACCTTTTTGTTCAGAACTCCACTGTACACATCAGCTGGTCTGACAGATATAGAGTAGCCACTTCAATGTGATTATAAAACCCTCTTTTGTTCATTAAAATAATGTTTCTTTACATTTTTAGAAGTGCTCCTCCTATATGTGTGAGATTTGCAAGAAATGCCATATTCTATTCTTTTTAAAACTTTCTGTTGCTGATAAATTAATGTGTCCCTGGTTGTCACAGAACCTACAGTGAGTGTTGTCCAAGGAATATTCAGCAATAATGGGCATCTCACCCAGGATCCATACGACCTCCCAAAGAACAGTCACATCCCTTGCCATTATGACCTGCTGCCAGTCCGAGACAGTTCACCCTCCCCCAAGCGAGAGGATGGCGGCAGCGGCAGCAGCAGCAGCAGTGAATGACACCAAAGGACTGCTTGGTAGCCGCTGAAACAGTTTCCAGAACTGCAGTTCAGTTCTTCTCCATCTCAAGTTTGCCACCTTAGGTGAATGTTAATCTACTTGGTAGGCAACTGTTGGACATGAACCAGAAAGCTCAAAGCTAAGGCTGACTGACCGTAGGTCCACCTTGTCCAGGTGGCTCGGAAGGAGAGATCAATGTGACTTCCTATTCTTCTAAGCATTAGAACTGCACTCGTGAAGCATGACTTCCTATAAAATTTGGGCTGAAAGCATGACTGCGCGGAGGTCTTTGGGAGGGAGTCATGGGGTACAGTGGCTGTTGGCATTATGGCTTGAACAATTAAAATTTAAATATTTTCTTTCTCATTTGCATTGCAGACCTGTACCAAGGATTGTGCAGTTATCATAAAATCTAGTGTGAATCACTAAACATGTAGAAGAGAAGGGGCATAGTATTGAGTCCTTATGTTTATTTTTTTCAGCTGGACTCAGACTTATAGGGATAATATGAACCCAGGAAGAAATGTTCTGTCAAGTGGCATCCCTGGAGAGACTTTGAGTAAACTCTAGAATTGGTTAGCCCATTTAAATATGAAAACTTTAGACTTTTTTTTAGGATGAAGAAATGAAAAATTAGACTTATTTTAGAAGTAGTAGAATTATTTCAGGAATCAGTATACAGGTGTGGTTGGCAGAGGGTTATCTACTTGGACCCTTGGCCTACTTTTGATCCATGATGTCATTCTGATTGTTGTCCCTATCATACATATTCACCACTGAAGGTCCATAACATATCAATAATTATTTCATAAATACTGAAATGAAATAGTTTTATTTTTGACAGACCGGATTAAACGAGTCTATAATGATTGGAAAAGGTTGTAAATTTTAAGTGTAAGAAGATGCTTCGGTTTTGTAAACCATTAGTAACACATGCTGTAATATAGAATTAGCAGAAAGTTTTGATTAACTTTTCCCTAGAAGTGACCAGAATATTTTTGTGCATATTTGAGAAAAGGGCACTTTCCTTTTATTAATTGTTGATTTAGAGAAACTATGCTTAAGCTGGTCTTTTGCATTGCTAATATGACGTGTACCCCATTTTTCATTAATTTGTATTTCTGTTTTTAAGTTGTATATTCTATGTTTTGTAGTGCTTGGATTGTTAATGAAAAAAATTATATTATATGTTCATTGTTTCTTGTATTATTGTCACTTATCTTTTTTGCTTGATAAAATGCATTGTCCTTTTTTTTCTTTTAGAGGGAGGAGATGAAAATACATAAATCAAACCTATTAAAATTGGTCATTACTAAAATTGCAAAGTAACCATGGGTGAGTGGCTTATAATCGAAATAGAGAAGCTTTTTAATATTAATGGAGCTCCTTTTGGTCTGTGGGTTCCGAGTCTTGGTTAAGCCAGGCGGTAGGAGAGTGAGGAGCTGTTCATTATGGAATGAGTACCACAGACTGGTCTTACCGAAGACCTTCATTGGGAGGATCACACACTTGATCTTCCAAACTGGGACACTTATGAGTGTGAACGAGGGCATTATGAATATTTAACCCACTGTTAGCGTAAATCTGGACTGTCCCAAGCAAACCAGAATGGATGCTCATCCTTTGCACACCTGTCATGCTCTAACATTTTTCATTTCAAGGTAGTTGTCTGAAGAGAATGCCAACATGATGCAAGAAAGCTGGTTTCTCCTTGACCTACCTGAGTGAGCAGAAGGTCTGAAAAGCTGCATGAGGAAGCAACTTCATGAGAGGAAACAGTGGCTGTAAATCTTTAAAGACATGAAACCCTATGTGGTGTCTTAGTGAGTCAGTTGACAAATATGTATTATCCATGCATTCTGCTAGGCATTGTCCCTGCCAGTTATCAAGTTTGGGTATCCAGTGAGTTCATATCATATACCTGCCCCTGTGATGGTGGTTTGGTCAGGGAGATGATACACACCTTGGACATTCACTCCTTTAATGGCTGTTTCTTGTCAAGAGCCCCAAAGTTAATTCAAGGACATCTTGAATTTCCTGGAACATGCCTTAGAAATTGGTTCATTTCAATAGTTACCCTTCGGCTGACCATTGGCTCTAGGGGGTGGGTAGGCATTTAACTGAGACACTTGTGGGTCAATAGCCACGAAAAGTCCTTTCTGGTAAGAAAAATATCTTTTCCCCCTTCTTGTTTAAGAAGCATCTCTTCATTGCTCCACAATACATTTGAGTTTCCCCATAATGCCCTCAATATAGTTTAAAAAAAAAAAAACACCTTTTTTTTCCCCTCATTATATTACAAAAAAACCACCAAAATCCTGAGCTTCCTGTACAAAGACAAGAGCATCTTAAGCAGAAAGCCGGGCAGCAGATGTGGACTCAGAAGGAGCGCTGCCATCCCTCCCTGTGCATTCTCTCTGCTAGACCAGCTGCTCAGGATTGATGCTGTCCTGACACCATATTTGTATCAGAGGTGAGTCTTGCTCACCAGAGTTCACTTAAGATTTTTCAAACATCAATTACACATAGAGCCTTTGGATATTGTAAAAACAACATGGTGTATTTGGAGAGGTCTAATTGAGAAGTCAAAACTTCCTAGATATTTTGATCTAGATTTGGGTAAGGAGAGAATTTCTTTTGTCAGAATGAAAATTAAAAGACAAAAAGACCTGGCAAGTCCCCCCCGACCCCCGAAACTGCCACCCTTTGGACCCTTGCAGATATATGAAATGTAATTTAGTGATGATGTCATTCTTCATACACCGTGAATCTATTCTCATGACCTTTGAACTCATTCATTTGGGACCCTAAGATTAATTGCTTCCTCATATCCTACATTGGTCAGAGCAGTGAATATGCTTGGCAATACGAAGGAAAAGCCATTCATGTCAGAATGTCAGCCAAACTCTTCTTTCCCTAGAGGGAGATATGTCAGACAATTTATAAACTGTTTGTATTTATAGATAAATACACCAAAAGTGGCCCAAGTAATAGCTTATGTACTCACTTTCACATGGAGAATATGTTACTTATAGTGAATTGTATGATAAGGAATATTTCATAATTATTTACAGTGCTTGATAGAAATTCCTTTCACATGCCATAGTAGTTATGCCAAGAGAGTTTAATATGTTTAGCATTATCTCTATGGGAAATTATATTCACCAATTTTAGGAAAGCCAACGTAGAATTTTGTAAGATAGTTATAACCTGTCCCAGCCAACTCCATTAGCACAACCACTGTGTGCTGTGAGAAATGCGAACCACTTTATGAAAATGTGGACCATCCAAAGAGCCACAGCAGTACTTGACAATTGCTGGGGAGTTTTAAACCATAAATATTGAAAAAGTTGCATAGGAGTATTACACTATTAATTCATGTCAATATTAGAAGTCCAGTTACCACTTAGAATAAGATGAAGTCATAAAAATTGCATCTTAAGGTTATGTTTTTTTTTTAAATAACCAATCTTCTATCTTCAGGAAATGTCTTTATTATTCCAACTCAGTATTTAATAGATATTTTGATCTTAAAAGATTTATGTCATGGCAGTGTATACAGATGGGCAAGTGTGAGTCACAAGGTGTGGATGAGTGCTTATTTCTTCACTAAGATGTACAGCAAACTGCCCTTTTAGGGTCTTCTGACACTGGGTCTGCCTGTTTTCATTCAGTATTTAGTCCAGGCTTCCTTTTGATATGAACAAATTGCAAAATATATTTTTAAAAGGAAAAAATCCAAATACGTAAGAATTTTCCTGATTGTAGCAAACAAAAAATGCTTTCAGTATGAAAATCTCTCTCTTTTCCAAAGATGGTAAACTCTGGTCAGTATTAGCTTACATTGTCATTTATATCACCAAATGAGTATAGATTAATGCAATAAACTTTCTATTAAAAAAAACTTTAAAGTGGTGTTTATTTCTATGTGTGATTCAATTGTTAATTAATGAGAAGAAAAAAACCTTATGATCTCACTTGAAAAATTAGTAGTTTTTCATGTGTAGCCCTATAGCACTTTATATAGACATGTAAAAACCATTGCATTTTATTATATTTAACTGGTCAAGCATCTAATTTCCCTTCAGACTGCTTGTTCTTTAAGGACAGAGGCAATGTATTGTACATATTTGGATTCCAGCAACCCAGGTTAGTGGCTAAGAGTCAAGTCTTCTGTAAATAGCTTTAGGTCATCTTATGTGAATTTGTTTCTTAAATCTCCATGGCTTGTTAATTCCTTACTTTATAATTAAAACATTTCTGCAGTATCCACTTTATAGTGCTGTGTTCTAGAGATCAAATATGAATAAAACATTACTTTTTCTCTCAATTACTGTTTGTTTACTGAGGGCCTGAGTGCCAAGCACAGTTGGGGATACAGGAAAATGTGATACATGAGCTATTTTAAAGCCATTATTTAATTAGGGAAATAAATCATTTTACTAGCCGTGTGACTTTGGTAAGTTACTTAACTTCCCAGGGCCTTGGTTCCTAGAATATAATATGTTAGAAAGAATAGTACCTATTTCATAGGGGGTTCGTGAGAATTTAATAACTTTATGCATACATAATACTTACTTCAGGACCTGACACATAGTAGATAGCTGGTAAATGTTAGCTATCATTACTATTATGAAAAATTAGCTAATAACCTGAGCCATTTTATAGTAACCAGATGAGTGATGAGGCTGGTAAATCAAAAGTGAGCATTTAATGAATATTATAAAAGCTACATATTTGTGTGACCTTATCCCAATCTACTTTTGTACTATTATGCATTTCCGTATATATTTTATTTCTAGAGTGGTGATTTAGGAAAGCAATAATAATATAATTTCATCTTCTAGGAGCGTGTTATCTTCCTCAGAACTAAGAATGCTTTTTAAAATGTGTGGATGTGGGTTTCTGGGAAGATGGTGACCTGGCTTCACATTCCCATCCTAGAGAATACAGCCATCCAGGAAAAAGTCAGGGACTGACCTTGGCAATCTGAAGATGTTCCACACACTGTGAGATACCAAGTTCCTGAAAGAAGATGCAAATGGGAGCAAAATATAAATGGGGATTGCTGGAATTGATGGGAGTGGACTATGGGAGGGGCTGCATGGGAAGGGCCGGCCAACCTGGGGGAAGGGAAAAAAAAGCATCTTCTGTTTGCATGACACAGTTGTGAGAGGCTAAGTGTCCCTTGTCTGATGACATCTCAAGAGGGATAGTTTCTACGTTGAGCTAAGGTCAGCCTATCCCTCCTTGGACTTGTGAACTGAGAGGCTTTCACAAAGTGCCCTTGGGGATCACTGGTAACCACCAAAGGAAAAATCCCTCCCCTGGCTGTCAGTATGCAGGAAAGAACCAGAGAGACGCACAGTTGTAGAAAGCCAGCACGCTGTCACATGAAGAGACAGAGAAACATCACAACCGCTTCATGGGAACATTGCAGCTCAGATGGAAGCAAGATAGGCTGGTGTGGAAAAGGACAAGAAACTTCTGTTACAGAGGCAGAGCCAACGTGGAAAGTGGAGGAAAGCCTCATAGAATACGATTTAAACTCTTGTAGGGATGGAATTAGAGGACCAGAGAGAGTTTCTTGGAATTGAAAACAGTGGTTCCCCAGTTTAAAAATTCAGTAGAGGAATGTGATATTCAGCTAAGGCTGAATTCGTGTTTCGGAGAACAAAGTACAACCACAAGAAAAACAGGAAAACTCATCCAGGACACTCAACGTCGAAACAGTTGCTAATACAGAAGGGGGAAAAGGTGCCATGGCAGAGTAGTAATCAAAGAAATAATCAAAGAAAACTCCTAGAAATGGTGCCCTTCCATAATGTGAGTCTTTTAGATCTTTAGATCTTTCTTTCACTTGTGGAAGGACCTACTGGGCTAATGAAACAGAACTGATGAAAAACAATGTGGAGGGACAGAAATCCTGGTGGCCTTCCCAAACTCATTCATTTTTTAAATATTTATTAGAAATACCCGCCAGCAGATGGTTAAATACCCTGCCTTCCATTCTGCTGGAAGCCTCTGCCCCGACTAGCATGGACCAGGAAGAGCCAGGGCCCCAGGATTTGGGAAAGGAGCTTGTGTGAGAGACGGGCACAGGACTCGCTGAAAATACTAACACGTCAGTTTAGCACCCTTCATTGAATTTGCTATGAAGTAATCACCGAAGTGCGATCAGGAAGAAAATTGCCACTTGCGTGGCTGTGGGCTTATGAAAGGCTGCTCTTCCTCCTGTATCAACGGCCTGGACTTCTTCGATGGTCATAAAGCAAAGGAAAAATCCACATATGCCACAAAGCGGGCACTCTGCCATGGTATACCTATTAGCAGAGGATCGAGACGCTCACAGAACAAGTGATCTTGAAATACCTAAAAGCGGATTTCTTGTAACCTCTCCTAAAGACCACACAAAACAGAGAATATACTGCTTGACTAACATTTGAACCTTTTGTTGTAGCTGCAGCTTGGACATGGGGACCATTAGGAAAACAGACAGAAACAGGGTCCCCTCTGCAGTTCCAGCCATGATCAGGGATTTGAGACATAGCTTCCCAGGGGTTTACAGTAGAACTTCATTTTGCTTCCCTGAAATTCAGGTAAAGAACTGAGTGTCGACAAAAGCCAAAATAGATCGTCACAGTAGTGACTGCCTATCATAGGCATATTTGGAGGCTCTGCACTTGACTTCTACGAAGCATGACATGCTACAGAGGATTACGAAGAAAGCAGAGCTACTATTGGTCATCATGTTCCAATGATTGGAGCCATGTTATAAAATTGATTTTATAATTAATGAGAAAAAGATCATCTTTCTTATTATGCATTTTGTATAGATGGCTCGTAAATCTGGTTTGACAATAATATATTTTTATATGATACAATAATTTAGTCAATATATCAAAGCCAAAATGATGAATTATTTTGCTTCAGATGAAATATCTAATTCCTAGGTGTAACAAAAAAAAGGGGGGTTGTTTCTTTCTGGACCTCTCATATTTTGTATATGAACTACCTTTTCAACCTCATCATCCAAAATTGAGTGGAATTTAATAACTCAAGGTAGTAATGCTTAAATTGTAGAAACCTAAATGTGCAAGAACTTTTTTATTTTGCACATTTTATGTCTTGAGAGAAAATAAAAGGAGTAACTGTTGTTTTTAAAGAAAAAAAGTAAAAAAGCTTTAAGAATCCCTGTGGTCTTGTTACATATTCATAGGATTCTAGTTATCATTATTTTTAAAAATTTACTATTTCCCCCTGAAATATTACAGTGCTTTTTTAAATAACAATCGCCCTTGGAACAAAGAAACTAGCAAAGACTATTCTGCTTCAAAGTATTTATCTGTAATATCCATTAGCTCTTGAGCAGGTGGTAGATAGAGAATGAGGTCAATATCAAGTGGGTGTTGTGTTAGTTGACATGTGATTATTTTGAGCCAGAAGGAACTAGAATAGTTGGAGTTGAATTATAGTCTTCATCAGGAAAGGGGAAAACTCTAATCATGGTTGTTGCTCAATCATGACTTCTTGAGAAAGACCTTTCCTAACCACTTTTGTGGGATGAAATCATCATCCTGTATCATCATCCTTGATGATTACCTTCATCAAGACTTGATCTCTGAAGTTTCATATTATTTAATAACTTTGTTCATTCCTTTATTGTTTGTTCAACTAGAATGTAAGCTTCATGAGGGCAAGATCTTTTCTGAATGGTTCACTGCTGTATCACTAGAACACATGTCCAGCTGATGACAGAGGTCCAATAATGATTGATTGATTGATTGATTGAGAGGCACCTGGGTGGCTTAGTCTGTTGAGTGTCTGACTCCTGGTTTTGGCTCAGGTCATGATCTCTGGATCATGAGATCAAGTTCCATGTCAGGCTCTTCACTCATTGGGATTCTGCTTCTTCCTCTCCCTCTGCTCCCATCTCCCTGTGTGTGCTCTCTCTCTTTCATAAATAAATCTTTTTAAAAATGATTGATTGAATGAATAAATGGCTTCTGCTTACTTGGACAATGGGGTTTGACTTTGCTCTTCCTTGACATTCTTCTTGGGTGACTTGGAAATGTTGCTCCTTCCATCGCATGTTACCATTGCCATCATTCATGATGACAGCTTCAAGTTCAGGAAGCTGGTGACCTGAAGGGATGTAGGACAAGAGCCGGTCTATCTAGCAAAATATTTTCTTACTTTCCTTCAAAGCTCGAGTCAGGTCTTTGACATTTCACCCACAAAGCTGAGAGTACCAGCTCCAGAGATTTTGGATTTTGAGAGAATATCATTGTATTTTTGAATAGATGTTGCAAAGGAGTGGATTTTAATTAAACCTGTGATAATCACCATCACCCACTCTTTGCTTCTACTGAGCCCTGTATCACAGCCACGTTACACTGTTTGGTGGCTTCCAGTCTTCTCCTCCGCTTCCACCATCTTCTTTCCTGCACTTGCCCATCTCTCTCGTTGTCTCTGTGCCTACCTCCACATCAGCCCCAAGGCTATGCTTCAGATAGGCTGCTCTCACACAGAGATTGAGTGCAGGAGGTCAACTCAAGAAAGCTTTTTTTTTTTCCTGTGACACAAGGGATTCCTTTGGCAGGTGATTTTGGCTCAAAGAACCCCATTGGCCTGACCTAAACTTTGTTAGAACTGTGCTTGCCTTGTAGACTATTCCTTCTCTCACCTTCACAGGACCAGACTTGAGCTAAAGAGAATGTATGACCCAGGTGCTCCTACATAAAAATATGCCTTGTGAAATGTGCTCTATGGAAACATCTATGCTGTGTCCTTTATGGGAGAATTCTGATTCTGTGACTTAAATTCATGGCTCCCTTCTGTCTTTGGTCTCAGCCTGTTGAACAATCAGCTCTCTGAAAAAATTAAAAGGCATTGATTGGTAGCATTTTTCCATTTCTGTGGTGTAAACACTCCTCTTGTGGCCAATTTGAAATTACCAACATGGCATCACGGAATGTGGACTTGGGGAGAGATGCTCCCTATCACAAAATCATATAGAATTTCCACATTACAAACACAACAGAAGTCAATGACCTCAAGATCATAACTAATAGTAAGAGGTAGTGAAATAATTAAGATGGTTGAGTTTTGAGTATTTATTGCTTACAAAAATAGAAATTATTGAACTGTAAGTTTATATACTTCAATTTTTTAAAAGATTTTATTTATTTATTTGACAGACAGAGATCACAAGTAGGCAGAGAGGCCGGCAGAGAGGGGGGTGGGGGGAAGCAGGCTCCCTGCCAAGCAGAGAGCCCAATACGGGGCTTGATCCCAGGACCCTGAGACCGTGACCTGAGCACCTATATACTTCAATCTTAATAATGGCTGGGTTTGGGGTGCCTGGATGGCTCAGTTTTTAAGCATCTACCTTCAGCTCAGGTCATGATCCCAGGGTCCTAAGATCGAGCCAGGCATTGAGCTCCCTGCTCAGCTGGGAGCCTGCTTCTCCCTCTGCCCCTCCCCCTGCTTGTGCTCTCTCTGTCTCTCTCAAATGAATAAATAAAGTCTTTTAAAAAATAATGGCTGGGTTTAACAGCTGGATCACAAAATTCCGGAAAACTTAATAACTGGCTCTCACAAGCCTGTATGAAATGCTTTCAGTGCAGTTTTACCACAACCCTGACTTCCAAATGTCCAAGCAATGGGTCCATGAGCTCGACCAAAACACTGACACTGGTGCGTACAACATAGGGCCCGGAAGGGAGGAGCTCAGAGCACATTTCTCTCCCCCATTTTCATTTCACGTCTGGAAAAACTGAAGTCTAGCAAGTTTATACGCTCAAGTAAACACTGTGTACTGAAAATACCATAGGCTGGCTGGGTCTCCTATAACACATATCTCTGTTGTACTCATTTCACCAGAAAAAGACAATAGGAACCAGATTCCTTCTTTCTTAGAAGATTTTCAGGCTAATTATTCAGCTGTGAAGGTGTCCTCTCTTAGGTTTCGTGGCAAGCACTGAATGAGGGGGTGACCTTACTCAAAGGTCTTGGGCTCCATGTAATATACGAACTCTCAGCATGAAGATCTGTGAATTGACATTTAGGAAAAATGCACTGATGGACAAAGTTCTGTCACCCCTATTGTTTATAGTTCTACACAGACAGGCTTCCTTACCCCGGGGAAGTGGGTAGCAGGACTCACGTGAGACTTCTGGATGCATGCCCAACTAACAGAGGCCATTAGAAAGGGCCAACTCACAGTAGATTTAAAAAGAAATGCTTTCAAATTTCTGCTCACCAAGTAGCTGGGGAGGGGAGGGGGGCGGATATATAGCAATGGCTGGCCCTTACGTTTGAATTGTGGCGGCAAATTCAGTTAAAAAAAAAAAAAAAAAAAAAGAAGATCCCAAATATTTTATTTGCCTGCAGGTAGATTTTATTTCTGGCAGAAAACAAACGAGGGTTGAGTCTCTTGACAAAGGTAATTTTATTATTTATTTTTTTTTAAAGATTTTATTTATTTATTTGACAGAGAGAGAGAGAGATCACAAGTAGGCAGAGAGGCAGACAGAGAGAGGGGGAAGCAGGCTCCCCGCCGAGCAGAGAGTCCGACGCGGGGCTCGATCCCAGGACCCCGGGATCATGACCTGAGCTGAAGGCAGAGGCCCTAACCCACCGAGCCACCCAGGCGCCCCTGACAAAGGTAATTTTTAAACAGCAGGAGGAAATGCAGAGTTTTCCGTGCTTTCCTGAGATGTTGAAAGAGAACCTTGACAGACTAAGCTGAAATGTTGATCTCTGGGAGAATATATTATTTAAAGACTAGAGAAAAGGAGGGAAAAGCCAGGGAAAAAGGATCCAGAGGATCAAAATATTGCTATTTCCCCTCATAGAGAAAAGTATAAGGTAACTGGCAGGGAATACCATTAAACCTGGAATGAGGAACCATGTGGCCAAATTAATTACTAGAAAATGTCCTTTTGGTTATTAAAAGAGTGCCCTTTCTCTTAGGAAGGCATCTGATTCTTCAATGAGCTCAGCACCTAGTACATATAAAATAGGTTTCCATGAGATGATTTTGATTGAATGAATAAATACAAGAACATTGTGTTCTTCATTAAATGCTTTAGACACTTTCAAGGCAAAAGTCAGTTTTAAATAGCACATAAAATACAAAGCCACAGTGCCATTAAACAGAAGCTCAACGCCTAAGCATAATGTACTAAAACACTGTCATGTCACTCTATACATTACATAATACAAGACGATGATAATAATACAATTCCTTTTTGGCTTTTACTGCTTCTATAGACAGACTGACTTAATCCAAAACAGCTCTCTTAAAATAATCTTGTCACCACCCAAGGTGATTACTTCAAGGAAAACATTTGCTTGTGTGTTTACATCCTGAATTACTCATTTTTTTTTCAGAAACTAGACTCACCACTTAACAGTCAGAGCTCTTAGATTGTTATAAATTGGTTCAGAGGCTAAGGGCAAACAAGTTGTCCAAGGAAAAGTTCAAAGGAACCTGGGAAAACCACCAAGTGCCCTGCTAGGGGGTGAGGGCCTGGGCCCCTTATCCCATGACGGAGCTGGCTGGTGACCTCAGCTCTTACAGGTGTGATCAGCCAGCACCCCAATCCCCTGGTCGTGGTGGATTTCTTCAAAACATTAGACTCACAGGTGTTCACAGCATCTTATTACTTAAAGTATGCAAAAGTGGAGAGACCGTTGCTCATGCATAGCCATTGCTTTGTTGATGAGGAAAGAAGGCTTGTAGCTCTCTTAAATAGAACCTGAAGCTGTTGATCTGATTTCTCTCTGCTGTGAGGGTCCTCTCACCTTTCCTTGAACTCATCCACTCTCCCCACATCCCACCACATGCAGACCACACCATCTCTTCCAAGTGACATTGCTTTATGAGGCAAAGAACATTTTGCTACTTTTTTTAAAGGACTTGATTTATTTGAGAGAGCGTGCGAACAGGGAGAGAGGCAGAAGGAGAGGGAGAGAGAGAATCTCAAGCAGACTGCAATGAGCATGAAGCCCGACATGGGGCTTGATCTCACAACCCCAGGATCATGACCTGAGCCGAAACCAGGAGCAGGATGCTCAACTGAATGAGCCACCCAGGCTGCCCATTTTGCTATCATTTTTAAGGAATTCTGATCTCAGTTTTATGGTGAGTCCCTGTTATTATTGATCTCCTACCTACTTATTTTACCTTTTCTCTTTATACCTTACTATCTTCATTGTCTATTTTTGCAGTGCTGTAGAAGTTAGTATCATGAGTACAGATTCTATCTAGGATTGAGAGGAACATCCTTTAAATCAATATCATTTGAGAATGATAGAAACAAGAGGGAATATGGAGTTGGCAAGATGGGTGACAGATTTCCAGTTTTGACACCTGTGTGATCTTGGTCAAGGTTATTAATTCATTTCACTTGACTCTAGTTTATTCACCCAAAAAGAAAACATATTGACACATGTCGACACTGTTCTTCCCCATAGAACTGGCATAACACGTAATGTGTAAAACATTTGAAAATTCCAAATATTGGAAAATAATATAAAAACAGCTTTAAGAGTTATTGAAATATTTTGTCAGAGTGTGAATTTATCAAAATTATCATTGTAGAAGGATCAAGAAGGAAGAGCCATAGAGGCGATTTCCTACGATTAGCAGAATGACACCAGAATGCTGGGCTGACTCACCATTCAGTAGATTCTTACTGGCTAGGGTCATGGGTGTAACCATGGAAAGGATAAATTAGTAATTTCCAATCCTGATTTAATCCCACTTGACTGATGAACCTTCCAGGCAGCCCTGTTTAAATCACTGTACCTTCTACTGTATGAGTAACATCTAGAGTTTCCAGCAGATGACCACATCAGAGAAATAACGATGGGGAAGAAAATGTCCATGAGATAATTTCTGGAAAAGCTCTAACCTTTTTGGAATAATGTTGCTATAAAAATGGCAAATATTTTTAATACAGGAATAATTTCATGGAAGTAAAATATTACTTTTAATAAATGAACGAAACTTATTTTTTAAAGCAATTTTACACTAACAGCAAAATTGAACAGAAAGTACAGTTCCCATACACTCCCTGTCCCCCACATGCACAATCCATTTTGACATCACGCACCAAAGTGATTTATTTGTTACAATTGACAAACCTACAATGACACATCGCTCTGACCCAAAGTCCATAGAGTACATGAGGGTCCACTCTCAGTGCTGTATATTCTGTGGGTTTTGACTAGTGTTTAATGACATGTATGCATCATTGCAGCTTCCTACAGAACAGTTTTACTGCCCTAAAAATCCTCTGTGCTCTGCCCGGTCATTCCTCCTTCCCCACTAGCCCCTGGAAACCAGTGACCCTTTTAATGTCTCCATCGTTTTGCCCATCCCATAATATCACACAGCTGGAACGATACAGCATGTAGCTTTTTCAGATTGGCTTCTTTCACTTAGTAATATGAACTTAGTATTTCTTTTCATGGCTTGATAGCTCATTTCCTTTTAATGTGGAATCATAGTGCCTTACCTGGATGTACCACTGTTTATCCATTTGCTGGCTGAAGAACATCTTGGTTCTTTCCAAGGTTTGTCAGCTACCAATAAACATCCATGGTGCAGGTTGTTGTGTGGAAATAAGTCCCCGATTCATCTGGGTAAATGCCATGGAGTGCAATCACTGGATTGTATGGCAAGTATATTTCATTTTGTAAGAAACCGCCAAACGGTCTTTGAAAGTGGCTGTGCCGTTTGGCGTTGTCACCAACAGTGAATGAAAGTCCCTGTTACTACACATCCTCACAAGTATTTGGTGTCAGTGTTCCAGTTTCAGGCCATTCTGGTAAGAGGGACACGCTTATCTCATTGTTGCTTCAATCTGTAATTAAACATTGGAACATCTTCTCAGACATGTATTTACCATCTGCATATCTTCTTTGGTGAAGCATCTGTTAAGATACTTGGTCCATTTTTTAATCATGTGTTTGTTTTCTTACTGATTAGTTTTAAGATTTCTTTGTATGTTTGGATCTACAGTCCTTTGCCAGATGTGTCTTTTATCAGTGATCATTTTCACAGATTAGACCATGGTGATGTATGTAAAAAGTCATCATGTCCATGGTCATGAAGGGTTCATCCTATCTTATCTTCTAGGAGTTTTATAGTCTTGTATTTTATTTTTGGGTCTGTGATCCATTTTGAATTAATGTCGGTAAAGGGCATAAGGTCTGTGTCTGGATTTTTTTAAATTATTTTTATTTACATAAAATGTATTATTTGCCCCAGGGGTACAGGTCTGTGAATCATCAGTCTTACACAATTCACAGCATTCACCATAGGACATTATCCCCAATGCCCATAATCCACCCACCCTATCTCTACCCCTGGACCCCACAGCAACCCTCATGTGTCTGGATTTTTTTTTTTTTAACCTGGCTATCCAGTTTTTCCAGCAGAATTTGTTGAAGACTTTCTTTGCTTCATTATATTGTCCTTTGTTTCTTCGCCAAAGATCAGTGGCTCTATTTATGTGAGATATTTCTGGCATCTCTATCCTGTTCCAATTGACTTGTCTATTGTTTCCCCAACTTTTTAATCTGTGGTGTAGTATGTGACATGAAAATTCTGAGTCACTGTTGCTTAAGTATTGTTTTGTTCCCTTTTCTCTTTCCCTTGTCTTCTGCTGTTCCCGTTATGTATATTTGCACCTTTTACAGTTCTCTCTCAGTTCTTGGATAGCCTGTTGTGGTTTGTATCTCTTTTTCCTCTTTGCTTTTCGGTTTTAGGATTTTCTATCGTTCACTCCTCAATCTCAGAGATTTTCTCCTTAGCTTTCTCCAACCTACCATGAGCCCACCAAATGCACATTTTATTTCTTTTATAGTGTTCTTGATCTTTGCCACTTCTTTTTTATTCTTTCTTAGAATTTCCATCTCTCTGCTTAATATTATGCACCTGTCCATGCATCTTGTTTACTGTTCCATTAAATCCCTTAGCATGTTAGTCATAGCTTTTTTAAAAATTTCTGGTCTGGTAATTCCAACATGTGTGCCCTGTCTAACTAGTTCCGATGCTCGCTCTGTCTTTTAAACTTTGTTGGGCTTTCTACTATGCTCTATAATTTTTTTGTTGAAAGGTGGAGGTGATATATTAGGTAAAAGGAACTGGGGTAAACAGACCTTTAGGAACATAGCGGTGAGTGAGGGGGAGGGAAGCATTCTGTGGTCCTGTGATTGGACTCAGCTTTCCATAAGCCTGTGCCCTTGGATGGGGACTTCACAAGTGCTTCTCATTGTCCTTGCCCCTCCTAGGTGTGATAGGATGGCTAGAGGGGGTGGAGTTGGGTATGTCCCTTCCCCCAAGTCAGTTAGTCTCTGATGAAAGCCCAGCAGGTTAGGCTCTACTTAATGAGTTTCCCCTGAGGTTGAGTCTTGTCAAGAAGAAAGCGTTCTGGCACATTTCAAAGTGGTTCTCTTTCCCCTCATTTGCTCTAAGCAGGAGGGGATTTGCCTCTGAGGTTCCCTGAGAGAAACTGGTTTGAGCTCCTGGAGGCGAAACTCACCAAAGCATGAGGACTGTGTATGACTGCATGCCCGTGGGAGTTAAAAACTCTAACTTGTCCACGCTGAGCCTGCAGGCAATTCTCTCCTTGCTGTTCAGGTGTGTTTACCTCGGCACGGGTTCCTGCACAGGTGTCTGCGCTGGGAAGAGGTGACTGTCTTTATCCACCCTTTTGGTCGGCTTGGGGAGCAGTGGTCTGCCCTGTGACCTCTGCCTCTGATGGATCTCAGAGGAGTTGCTCTGACCACATGTCTGCTTTCTAGTGGTTGTTCGAGTGGAGCGGTGATGTCTCAGCCCTTTACGTGCCGGACTCAAAACAGTAAGTCGGAACTAGCATTTTTATTCTAAGTAAATGATGATTTCTGAAAATTAGGAGTGCAAAGTTGTGCCACAGAATACATACCAAATTCTTTGTTTCTCCTTGATGAAGCAGAAGACGTTGACTCCTTGGTTCAAAACCGCACCTAGGTGGGCTTACTCTGTATTACTCAAAATAGTCAGCGATGAGCATGTCAGCTGTTTTCTTGTAATAACACAAGACATTCAGTTTGAAAGTCGCATTTTTCTTACTTTCCATCATGGTTTTTCCTACATAGGGTGCAGTGGGGACTACTGTGTGGTAGTCACCATTACCCTTTGGGAGCCTCTAGTCCAAACTGAACTCTCTCCCTTGTACACACCAGCTGTGTTCATGAGTGATGGCAAAGCCAGGAGGAGAAGTACAACTTCCTTTGGTCAGTACTTGTTAGTCTTAGAATCCATAAAAAGCTCTAAAATATTAAAATGCTAAGAACAAGTCTCATGATATTAAAATAGTCTTTAAATGTAAGCAAGCGTTTTTGCACTGTTCATGTTTGCTGCCTATTTGCTTGAAAGGATCTAAAATTCATTCAAACTTGTCCAATTCCATGCTTTTTTTTTCTTCTGTTTTTCTCATCCAAACATGTATGGATTAATGGCTGAATCCTTCCCTATCAAGACATTGCCAGGCAATAAATCACTTCTATTTTAAGCAATACATTATTTCATTTATCTCTGATCAAGGCACCCAAACCGTTGCATAAATTGCTAAGACAAACCTAAAAGAAATAAGGGTTGGATACTGCAGTTAACCTTTTATTTCTTTGCAATTATTTTCAGATCCCTTGTTCAGTGGTCTCATTATTTTTCAATACTTGTTATCATCTCTGTTCCTGCTATCAGAAAATGTTTTATCCAGATTCCACATCATATGTGATCTATCCTAAGTTTGTTTGTAAGTATTTCCACGGCTTAAATGAAAGTGGAGAATGGTCATTTATCACTTTTGAAAGCTCAAGATTTTTTCACCGTCCTTCAGCACATCAGTGAGATAGGGCTTGGCTTTGAAACGAGCAGTCCGCAGCTCGGAGCTTACACTGGTGTGAGAGGCATTATAACGTCTGCATGGCTAGAACGTCCCATGGCTTTGCGATTTGTTTTTTCTTAGCTTCCTAAAGTTTCTGTGAGGCAGCCAATACAAAATGCAGAAAGTCCAAGTACTTGATGACTTAACATTTTCCATAGAGGGCTTTGAGTTCTCCTGGAGCAAAGCTTCAGTCAGAAACTAAGTGGCTTCCATGAGAAGTGGAATTCTGCCTCAGTACAACCTCAGGAAGGAGTAGGAATTCTTTCAAGATTGCAATGACAGACCTGAGCTCCTGCCATAGATTTGTATTCAAACGGGAGACTCCACATGGATAAGTAACCCAATTTGCAGATGTAGCCCGTGAACATCTAAAGCGTGTTCTGTGACCCAGCAAACATTCCCATGTGTGGAGGTCCCGGTCAGAGATGTGTCAGAGAGGGAGATGGCAGTTTTCCTTGAGCCTCTGCTCAGGCCAGTTCTGGCTTAGCTGCAAGCATTACATTTGAACGGGAATGGATTGTAAAGAGACGCTTCCATCTCCAGAGTTTCTTAGATGTCTGGCCTTGGGAACATGTCAGTAAGGAATGTTTTATTCTCTGAGTGCCCCAAGTGCTAATATAATTAATAATGCATCACTTTTTATTGCATACAATACCTAGGGATTAATTTCCAATTTCATTATAATGTTTCAGCAAGTATACAGATAGTTTTGACAGCTTTTATAGGTTACAGGTTTAACTATGAAAAAAATAATTTGGATATACCGATAATCACTTTTTCCTTCCAGATTCCTTTAATTGAGGTATAATGGACACCTAACACTTTATTAGTTTCAGGTGTACAGCATAATGACTCTATTTGTATGTGTTGTGGAATGATCACTACAACGAGTCTAGTTAACATCCATCACTTTTAACAATAACTCTAAAGATCTACTCTCTTAACAACTATCAAATATACAGTACAGTATTATTAACTCTAGTTTACCATGCTCCGCATTAGATCCTCACGACTCATGTATTTTATAACTTTCCAGTTCATACCTTTTGGCCCCCTTGTGGCAATCACCAACCTAGCATCTGTCTTCATGAACTTGTTTTTTTTTGTGGTGGGAGGGGTTAAATTCCACATATAAGTAAGATCACATGGTTTTTGTTTTTCTCTTTCTGGCTTATTTCACATAGTATAATGCCCTCAATGCAATTTGTTACAGATGACAAGACTTTTTTTTTAATGGCAGAGTAATAATCCATTGTGAATACGTATCACGCTTTTTAATTCATTTATCCATCAATTGACACTTAGATTGTTTCCACGTTGTGGCTCTGGTAAATAATGCTGTATTGGATATAGGGTGCACGCTTCTGTTTTTAGTTTTTTGAGCAAACACCATACTCTCTTCATATTTACATTCCCACCAACAATGCACAAGGGCTCCCTTTTCTCCACGTCCTTGCCAACACTTATTTCTTATCTTTTGGATAACAGCCATTCTGACAGATGGAAGGTGATATCTCATTGTGGTTTTGATTCAGGCTTTCTTGATGAATAGTGATGTCAAGCACCTTTTCATGCATGTGTTGACCATTTAAATGTCATCTTCGGAAGAATGTTTATTGAGATCCTTTTAAAAAAAATCAACTTGGCTTTTTTTGACTATTGAGTTGTAGGAGTTCTTGATATATTTTGGATATTAATGTCTTATCAAATATATGATTAAAGTATTTTATTCTGCTTGGTAAGTTGCGTTTTCATTTTGTTAGGGTGTCCTTGCTTTATGGGGGCATAATAGGGGCATAGTAGTTTGGTGGAGTTCCATTTGTTTATTTTTGTTTTTGTTGACTTTGCTTTTGGTGTCAAATTCAAAGAATTATTGCCAAGACCGGTATCAAGAGCAGCTTATCACCTGTGTTTTCTTCTAGGAGTTTTGTGGTTTCAGGTCAAACATTCGAGTCTTTAATCCATTTTGAGTTAATTTTTGTGTGTGGTGTAAGAAAGTAGTCCAGTTTCATTCCTTTGCATGTGACTATCTAGGTGCTTCCAGACACCATTTGTTGAAGAGGCTGTCCTTTCCCAGTTGTATATGCTTGGCTCCTTTGTTGTAAATTAATCAACCACACATGTGTGGGTTTATTTCTGGCCTCTCTATTCCATTGCATTAATCTCTTGTTTTTAATGCCAAAACCATACTGTTTTGATGATGATAGCTTTGTAATATAGTTTGAAATTGGCCAGTGTGATGCCTCTAGCTTTGTTCTTCTTTCTCAAGATAGCTTTGGCTATTCAGAGTCTTTTGTAGTTTATAAATTTTAGGATTGTTAGATTCTATTTCTGTGAAAAATGTCATTGGAATTATGATAGGGAATGCATTAAATCTGTAGATAGTTGAGCTGAAGACTTTCTCAGATGTCACGGCCTTGTGATATTTGGAATTAAAGTTAAATTTAGCTGAACAAAATTCTTAATGTAAATTAATGTAAACTTTATCTTTAACACACATGGGTTAGGTTACATTCTTTGTACTGTTGGAATACGCCTTCTCAGAAGGTAGTTACAATGAGAAAACGATGTTACAGTAACTTGGTTTTTTTAACACCATCTAAATTCTGTCAGTAGTAGAACCCAGAAGGAGAAAGGAGCTATAGTTTCATGTTGAAATGGAAGCTTTCTAATATTAGAAAAGGTCAGAAATAAAACCAAAGGTTACAACCTTCATTTTAAGTGACACGCCTCTTTGGAAGTGTGGAATGTAATGCTGATAAAATTTGGAAATCCCTGTTTACTTTATTTCCCTTTCTCCTTTGGCTTCTGTTGCAAGCTGGTTACTCAATAATGTTGAAACATTATGAATTGCCCGCTCAAAGGTTTTGCCACTTTTACCATCTATAAAGCTTAAAGGGGTCGTGGGAGAATTCATTTATCAGACAGTGGGATAGTTTTCCTATTCACTTTGACTAGATCAATTCACAAAATTATTTTTCTCAGTAACAATGGAGATAAGCTCTAAAGATAGAAAATAAATTCACTCTCGAGCATTTCTAAGAAAGCAGGAAAGAAACAAAGAGTATGTGGAGATGAAAACCAATCAAGCATCTTTGTGTGATGATGCAGAAGTGCAGTGACTTTGGAGTTGCAAGTATGTTTCAGAATTAAAGGCCTTGAAGTTCAACATGACGTTTCCAAAACTTTTGAGGGTAATCTGTCCGATGGGGGCCAACACACACAGTATTTCTCCCCTTATGTAAGCTATTCTGTTTCATACATTTAAACATTCCTTCTTTTTTCTGCTCCAAGCATGGGATTCTGAACTCCAGCAGACAATGAACAGAAACCCAAAGATCAGTGTGTCTCTAAAGGATTATATTGCTGCCATTGCTTCCCAGACTATACGTTTATTGAGCGAAACTTAACTCCTTTAAGCTTTTCAGTAATTCACTCCTTTTGTCCATGTCAAGATGAAGTGGTCCCTTGTTTCTAACAATGGACCACATCATCAAAGCCCCTGGAAATGCACAAAGCAAGGAGGCAGGTCACACTTGCCAACAGTCACCACTCTCACCACTGTGTCACACGCAGGCAAAGCCAGTGCCTCAGGGGACTGAGGGCCATTGGGCGAAGCCACTGCCCTGGATGGAAGAATTCACTTACCACACAAATGCAGTCCATGACCGAATTCTTGGGACGAATTTTATTTTGCTCACAGATAGCTGCAAACCAGGAACATGATTCTCAACCTGCCTGCAAGATGGTTATAAGTAAAAGGCAAATGGAGGAAAAAATAATCCGAGAAGACGGTATCAAAGAATGATCCCTCCCCATGGAGAAAATGGCGTATTCTATTCAGAAATAATTCCTCTTTGGTTTTGTCTGCATTTGCTTCCTTTGTTTATGAGAATCTGGCACAACAGAATTCCATGTTTCGGATGGGAAAATGAGGCCTCTTTTCCAAAGAAGTTGGATGCAAACGATCTAAGAAGGAAAAAAAAAATGGGGGGGGGTACCATTATGCAATCCTTTCTCTCTTTTTTTTTTTTTTAAGGCAGTAGCTACTGCAGTCAGACGCTTCCTCTCTGCTCCATCTGCACGAAATCTATTTTATCAGTGTTCACACCACGTTGTAATTTTAAAGCTAATGTCTGTCTCCTTCAGTAACCTATAAGCTCCTTGCAGGCACTATGATGTCCCTCTTGTTTCTTTTTTTTTTTTCTATTTTAAAATTTGCAAACTTAATATTTGGACATGGTTAAAAAAAATCAGAGTAGAAGTTCATATAATGAAAAACAACTTTTTCCTGCTCTGGAATAATGCTCCGCTCGCCAGAAGCCACCGTGATAGGTTTTTCTGTGTGTGTCTTTCAGGAGATTTCTGGGCACACACGCATTTATAACAAGACAGCACTGTTACAGAACTTACTCTGAGCATTATTTATTTCCCTCCAATAGTATTTTCAAAAAAGTTTTCCACATGACCCTATGATTAACCTCCTCCTTCTGAATAACAGCGGGACATTCTTTTTTCTAGATATGACATATTTATTTAACTGCTGTCTTAGGAACAGACATTTACATTGTTTCTGTTTTTGTTACAAACAAAACCTCAGACATCCTACTTGATCCTTTGAACAAGTTGGAACAAATTCCTTTGAATTTACCGGCATGTTAAATTTCCAAAATCCATCGATGGTGTGTGATACTTTCCCCACATCTTAGTGCTGTGTACCATTAAACATGATGACCTTTTCCAATCTGATAAATGAAATACAGCATCTTGTCTAAATTTGTGTTTGGGGGGGCACTGGTTGGCTCAGTTGGTTAAGTGTATGCCTTTGGCTCCGGTCATGATCCCAGGGTCCAGGGATCTCCGCGTTGGGCTCCCTCCTCAATGGGGAGTCTACTTCTCCCTCTGTCCCACCCCCATTGCTCATGCTTTCTAACTCTGCTCTCTCTTAAATAAGTAAAAATAAAAATCTTTAAAAAATTTATTTAATTTCATGCAATAGTAGAACAGGTCCTTAGATTTCACCCCCTCCCTCTACAAAAATGATTTTATACTGATGTTGAATTAGTTTCATTTGAGAGCATTCACTGATGCTGACTGTCCGCTCTCTGCATTACCTACTTGGTGAATTCTCTATGACCACGTGATCCAGATTCTTTCCCTTGCCAAGCTGTATACTGATTCTTTCTATGATGGACTGTTGTGTTCATAAAATGAAAGATTATTTTAATGCTGACTTCAGTAAGATATCCTAAGACAAACTGACCACCTAGAGATAACATGATGCTTTTTAAAGCCAAATGGAAATGGATTCAGATCATCTTCCATTTGTGATTATTGGTACCACTATTCCTTTTTATCACTCCAGGGAATGAGAGCTAAACATACTTCCCTTAAATACATCAAAGGTATTTTGATGGTTTGTATCAAGATTTTTGCCAAGTGTCTTCAGTTTCTATTCCTTTTCAGCCATCAATCTCTACTGTCTGACAAATGTTTACCCAGATGAGTCCCCTACCTTTTTGTTAAAAGTACCCCATTCAACTTCATATTTCCAATACTTAACCCATTGCCTGGCCAGTAGGAGATGCTTATCTTTGTAGCTACAGTGCATAGGCCAAGCGTTGCTCCAAACCTTGTATGTATTAATGAATTTAATACTCATAACAAGGAGTATTAATGAATTTAATACTCATAACAAGGAGTATTAATGTTAAGAAATAGTACCACCATTTTACAAATGACAAAACAGAGTTGAAATGATAGTCCGAGGTCACCTTACTAGAAACTTAGGCAATCAGGCTCCAGATCCTATGTTCATAATCACTGAGCTATGCATACTCAAGCAATAATAATTTCACAGAACTGACTGCATTGAGCACTTTCATAGATCCCAGGACCAGTGAGGGGATGAGTGAAGTCTGATAACTCAGCAGATGGGGCAGCAACTCTCACTCACCTTCCAAAGTATTTTATGCTCCTTTAAATACCAGGGAAACATTTCTTCTGCATGTGTCTGACATACTTGCCATTTATAATTCTCCCAGAACATCATAAAGCAATTTAGGTTGGCTATTTTCATCATTCAGTTTATTTCTCTTTAAATGAAATATTCATTTTAATTAACATGCAAGTCACATCCTCTCCAAATGTTCTTTACTGCATTTCCATGAAATCATGCAAGTACACCCTTTGAAATGTTTTCTTTTGATTCAACAAACATTGATGCAGTGTGGAATAAAACATATTTTAGATTTGTATGATTCACTGAAATTAATAAAGCCCTTCTTTGTAAACCGTTTTTGTTATCTCCTACAACCCTGCAAAGTAAGTAGAGTGGGTGTGATATTTCATTTATAGATAAGTAAAATGAAGTTAAGGCACTTAAGTATGTAGCACTCAAAGTAGCATTTTTCTCCACGACACTGTGTTTATAGATAATATTGTGTTAAGTGGTTGACTGCGGTTACATGCCATTTTCCTCAAAATTCTAGGTTCCAATAGCTATTATTGAGTGGGGACCTGCTGTGTCATAAGACCGATATTAAATAATATAGTATTATTGTTCAGAGAAGAGCGTGATTAGTTCTGGCTTGCCTACTGATCAGTTACACAACCAATGCATTTCCTGGAGAATACATCCCCACTGTCTTTGACAACTACTCTGCGAATGTTATGGTAGATGGAAAACCGGTGAACTTGGGCTTATGGGATACAGCTGGACAAGAAGATTATGACCGATTACGTCCCTTATCCTATCCGCAAACAGATGTATTCTTAATTTGCTTTTCTCTTGTGAGTCCTGCATCATTTGAAAATGTTCGAGCAAAGTGGTACCCTGAAGTGCGACACCACTGTCCCAACACCCCCATCATCTTGGTGGGGACTAAACTTGATCTCAGGGACGACAAAGACACGATCGAGAAGCTGAAGGAAAAGAAGCTGACTCCTATCACCTACCCGCAGGGTCTGGCCATGGCTAAGGAGATCGGTGCGGTAAAATACCTGGAGTGCTCAGCGCTCACGCCCCGAGGCCTCAAGACAGTGTTTGACGAAGCGATCCGAGCGGTTCTCTGCCCGCCTCCCATCAAGAAGAGGAAGAGAAAATGCCTGCTGTTGTAAATGTCCGCCCGCTCCCCCCACCCCGCCCT
Organism: Lutra lutra; assembly: GCF_902655055.1. Taxonomy (NCBI): domain Eukaryota; kingdom Metazoa; phylum Chordata; class Mammalia; order Carnivora; family Mustelidae; genus Lutra; species Lutra lutra. The sequence goes on from NC_062282.1 coordinate 67,344,229, forward strand.
GTCCCCCTCGGAACCTTTGTACGCTTTGCTCAAAAATGGTGGAGCCTTCGCACTCAATGCCAAGTTTTTGTTACAGATTAGTTTTTCCATAAAAACCATTTTGAACCAAAAAAAAAAAAAAAAAAGGCTGAAGGAGTAGGGTGTGGCAAGCAAGACCCAAGGATAAAAAGAACATGGACCTAAAAAAAAAAAAAAAAAGAAGAAGAAGAAGATGCAGAAGACTATTCCAGGTAGAAGGATAATCAAAGAAGGATTTCTCTAGTTGCCAAAACATGGCAGATGCAGCTAACATGGGACCTCTTCTGCCTTAAACACCTAAAGGTTCTGGGAAGAAACTTTTAAAAATAATGTAAATACATAACTAATGTTGCAAAAGAAAAATAATAACTTGAGGGGGCAATCCTCCTGGTGTCAGAACAAAGGAGGCAGCAGAGACTGATACTACTAGGGTCGGGAGGGATGATATCAGACCCCCAATTAGGCTTTAGACACTTTGAAGCTCAAGATTTAATGTCCACATGGAAACAGAAGATAAGAACTGGAATTCAGCATGAACATAGGAAGGGCAGCTCACACCATGAAAGGAAGCTAGAAAAATCACATTGTCAGGACCAAGGATGGGAAAGAATGTCCTGAGGAGTGCACAAGAAAAAAATCTCTAGAAAATAACTCCCTTGGTAAAACAATCTTCCAAAAGAAAACTTGATAATAAATCATTGAGAGGCCAGTGATCCCTCTATGGCATCAGATATTGTAAAAACATTAATATTGTTCAGGGATGTCATTTCTACAACCCAGGCCACTTAGGATTATCAAAGATAAAATAGTTCCTACTGAAGATGAGCTCACGATAAGTATTAGAAGACCTCAGGAAGTGATACACCCTGAGTGAAAATCAGCACGCATAAAGTAAACAGAGTAATACCTCCAAGAAGCTGAGATAACAAAGCAATCTGAAAGAACAAAGTAATGATGCTTTTATTATAGAGGGATAAACAAAGGAATGGAACCCATAAGGAAAACAAAGACATCAGGACAAAAGACTTCAGGAAGAATAAAAAGAAATTTCTAGAAATGAAGCATGTGGCCTTGAAATTGTCAGCGTTGAACAGTAGATTGTAAACAGTTATGTAAGGCATCTGAGGCAGCCATGATTTTGGGCCACTAAGATCTTCTGTAAGGGGAAATAATGTACGGGTGGCTTAGTTCTTTTACCCTGAATCTGCTGTTACTTTGGTTCATGCCAAGATGAGGCTTCCAACAGCCTGGTTCCAGCCAGAGCATCATTGTACTAGGGAAACTGAGGCAGACCTTGTGCTATGATTCTCAAGACTCCACTTGATGCCAAGGCTTCCTACTGGTCTAGCTGAAACTTTATCAGGCTATTTAAGACACTGCTTGCCCAACCCTCCCTCTTTCCCAGGTGTTAAACCTGAATCCCAGTCTGTCATCTCTCTCCTCTAATGCTTCCCTTTTTTCTTCATTGTCACTGCACTCAGTAGATGTCTTGTACTCTAATCCCAGCTTGATGGCTGCTTCTTAGGGGTCCCAAGAAAATGCAGAACAAGATCTGAAATATAAATCGGAGAATAATCATCTGGACAGCAAGAACATGATATGAACTACCATCTAAAATTGAGGGTAAAGATAAAACATTATAAACAAGACATTTTACTCCTAGACCCTTGCTAATGTAGTTCAGGAATAAGAAACAACAAACCCAAAATGAAGGAATGGGCCCTAGAAAAAATAGTGGTAAAATGTGGATATTTTTAAACATGGAATTAAATTTAAAAAGCAACCACAACAAATGATAAAATTGGTGGGATCTTTTTTTTTTTAAGATTTTATATATTTATTTGCTGGAGACAGAGGATAAGCAGAGGAAGCTGCAGGCAGAGGGAGAAGCAGGCTCCCAATTGAGCAGGGAGCCCAATGTGGGGCTCAATTCCAGGACCCCGAGATCATGACCTGAGCTGAAGCAGATGCTGAATCTACTGAGCTACCCAGGTGCTGCAATTAGTGGGACTTTAAAAACCACCCCAAAATCCTGGGCCATAATAGCTTGGCAGTTGGACAAAGAGGCACAGTTCAATCATCCTATGGACCTTTTATTATTCTGGAAAAGGATAGATCTATTTGAATAAATTAACCCTTCCTAAGTCACGTAGGCATACAAAAGTAAAGGTAGAATTGCTTATAAACATGCCAGTTTGTACATAGGTGTTTAGCACCACTTATTCCCCAACTCCCACTAAAATGGCCACAAATGAGTAAGAAAGAAGGAACCCACAAGAAAGAAGGGAACAGAGGGGATGGTAGCACAGAGCCTCGTGTTTAAGAAATAGATTGGCAACACAAAGTGTAGGAACTGGAAGAAGGTATTAGAGCAGGGAAAATAGAAATTCAGGAGCATCTAACAGGTGAAACCCATATGAAAGCATCAGACTCCTGTCACAGCATCAGGAAAGACAGGGGCAGTGGGGGCAACAGGTTGTTGGTGTTGGAAAGTTGGGTCTTGCGGTGTTGGTGTTGCGGAAGTTGGGTCTGGAGGATGTGTGACGGAAGAACAGTACCAAGAGAGTCTGAACCTCACACCGCCTCTGTGCTGCCAACTCCCCTCCCCTCAGTGCAGCAGAAAATAGAATTTGGTCTCTGCAGAACCTGGGCTAGAGAAGTGGAGAGCTCTGGGTCCTGGACATGTCTGCAGCAGAGGTGCGGCGCTATGATGACTACAGTTCCCTAAAGCTGCAACTTGGACCTCAGCCACATCTCTGCGCACTGAGCATGCGGAAGCCGGGCTCCCACTCTCAGATGGGAGATCTGAAGTTTCCTCTTAAATGGAACTAACCAACCCAAAAGGACAGAACACAGGACAAAACAAAACAAGATCACATTCTCTATCACTTGGGGAGGACAGCAGAGTGATAGAAATTCTAGTTTGCTTTTAAGGGCCTTGTTCTTAAATATGAATAGACAGCTACTGTCATCATTGCTACTCAATAAGGGGAAACCCCCATCATAAAAAAAAAAAGGAGAAATAAAAATAATTGAATAAAGAAGAAAAAGAGGACTTGGAAGATGAAGCAGATCTTTCAATGTAGCTGTGATTAATATTCTGTGAAAGACAAAGTTACTACATCATAACAAGAATTTTCATTGAAAAAGTAGAGAATAAAAAAAAAAACTGGAAAGGCAAAACAAGATTATCAGAACAGACATTTTCACAGAAGAGTCGGTATACAAAATTGAAAACATATTCCAGAAAGTAGAACGAAAAGCACAGGTAGACAACAGGAGAGAACGGATAAGAAAATTAAAGAACCACTTCAAGAGCTCTAATACCCAAATAACAGGGATTTTAGAAGTAGAGAACAGAAATTCTGGAAAAGAAAATGTCAAATGTGTAACACAGAGAGCTTGGAAGACAAAAGGTCATGGGACTCCAGACTTGAAACGCTTGGGTGAGTGCACAGTAGAATGAGTGGGGAAAAACAATTCCTTAGGAAAGCTCACCACTGTGAAATATCAGACCAATATATTCAGATACAAACTTGAAGGTTTCCAGGACAAATCACACAGAGAGAGAATAATGTCATTATACCTCCCGACAGAAATACTGTAAAGTAAGATGCAGTGTGAAAATGCTTTTGAGGTTCCAAGGGAAAATGATTTTCAATTTAGAATTCCATACCTGAATGCCTACACAAAGAATCAAATATGAGAGCAGGATAAATATATTTCAGACATTTATCAGGTTCTGATAAAAATTTATTTCCTGGGCACTTACTTTTTAAGTTATCTATGGAAAGATACATTGTCTCAAAACAGATGGATGAACTAAGAAATAGAAGTTATGGGGTTGAGAGGCAGGAGAGCCAAAATACAAATACCAGGATAAGTGTACAGAGAAAATTCTAGAAAAAAGGCATAGTAGTAACTCAACAGAGTGTCTAAAATTTAAAAATTTTAAAGTAATGTTGTTTAAAGATTTGACCATTATTAGAAGAAAGACTGAAAGGAGATGCTCCTGGAGAGTGGAATTGAAGAATAGGAAGGCTCAGCTTACTCCTTTATATAATAAGCCTTAAATATATATTATTATATATTAAATATTATATATATTAAATATATATTAATATATATTTTTATATATTAAATATATACATAATAAGCCTTAAATATAAATTTCTTATATTTTTGTAAGAAAATTAACTTTTTCAGGTAAGTGCTCCTACAAAGTATAGAAATTAAGTCGGTGTAGGGGGCAGTCCGTGAAGTGGAAAATGGGAATTATGGAAATATTTATTAATCCAATTGAAAAAGAAGGAAAAAATCATTAAAAGCAGAAAGTAAGATCACAGAAGTAAATCTAAAATATAAATACAAAATTAAACATGTCAGAGGAAAATCAAAAAGTCATATATGTAATAATAAAACTCAGCCCTCTGCTATTTAAAAGACATAATTACATGTAACAATGCAGGAAAGTAGACATTTCAAATACAGAAAAAGATACACCAAACAAAAACCATAGGAAAGGTGCTATTGTAAGATCAATATCAAATAGATCATAAGACAAAAGATTTATTAGGGACACTAATTTTTACATGTGGATAAAATAATATAGCCAGAAACCATAATTCTGAGTTCTTGTGAGCCTCACTATGCAGCCCCAATTATACAAAGAAAAATTGAAAGAATTTCAAGGAAAAGCGAAAAATGTCAAAGTTTGGCCAAGTAGAACGTGTTTTAAGAGCATAATTAACAACCTTGGATGAACATAAATGAGTGTGTGAGTGTAGATATAAATATAGGTACAGAAATGGATAAAGGTACAGATTTGTTTGTGTCTTTATATATGATTTATTGAACTATCAATCTTGTTAAAAAGTGCAAGGAGAAACTAGCTCATCTTTCCACCTCTAAGGACTCTCTCCTAAATGTAATCTTGACAAGCTCTGAGCTTCCTTCACTGAATACAGATCTAGTCCAATGTGACCACACGCACAGCCTCACTCAATTGTAGATGATTCTCTTCCTCAGCTCGCGGTCATGGGGTCAAAAGCCTTCCCTGGGCAAGTAGAATTTGGTTGTTGGCTTCTGGCTTTGTCCTCGGGACACACCCTTCCTTACTTCCTAGATGAGTTTGTGGCCAATGGGGGAAAGAAGGAGCATCAAAATGGGATTAGGGAAAGAGGAACAATCTTGGAAGGCTCACAGAATTACAGTCTGGTGTGAAATTGTGCCCTATATGCCACACCCCAATTCTGGCTCTTTCTCTAAAGAGGCGCTTCTATGGGTTTTTTTGTTTGTTTTGTTTTGTTTTTAAGAGACAACCTTAAAGTTGCTTCTAAAGCCCCAGCTTGGCTTCTAATAGTTCACCCTTCTGTCGTAGTCACCTCATCCCCCCCCAAGTCATGCTCGTGGGGGGGTGTCTCCCTCTCACACATCTATAAAATCTTGAAAGATTTCATGCATAGATATTACGCATCTGCTTCTGCCTCTACAGACGGTGAAAGTACATTCCATCTTCAGAAGGATGCTTTAGCCAAGCTCATACCTTTTGAATATTCATTCATGAGTCAGGGGCTGATTACTGTGTCCCCAAATTCTAGGGACTAGGTGTCTAGCTCTCTAATTGGTTCTTCGAAATGTGCTCCTTGATTAAAATGAGAATAGCATTAGTAGCACATCTGGATGGAGTAGACAAACACCGAGGCTCTCCTACTCTCTCGAAAGAAATATTTCCTTTCTGACGCTTTGTCATCCCATAACCAGTCCCCCAGGCTGGTCCCACACCCTCTGCAAGTGAGGGATGACCTACAGGTGATAAAACCAGTTTCCCCTTCTCTCAAAATTCCTAGCAGAGATGTATGTGAACAAGCTCTGTGACTTCTGCTGTAACACCCAGACAACAAAAGAGGTCACATCTTGACACCACCCTGCATCCACAATACAAACCCTTAGGAAAAAAACACAGTGTAGGGATGTCTGGGTGGTTCAGTCAGTTAAGCATCTGACTGTGGCTCAGGTCATGATTTCAGCGTCCTGGGATGGAGTTTTACATCTGGGTCCTTGCTCAGCAGGGAGTCTGCTTCTCCTTCTATCTGCAGCTTCCCCTGCTTGTGCTCTCTCTGCTCACTCTCTGACAATAAAGAAATAAAATCTTAAAAAAAAAAATCCACAGTGCAAGTTTCAACATTCAGCATCAAAGAACTGACATGATATGAACCATGTTTTTGTATGTCAGTGCAGTAAAATTAAAGATTAGTAAGTAAAAAGATGAACAAAATCCATATGTATAGGAAAGTATAAGACACAATTCTCAACAAGGCATTGTGAAAGACAAATGAAATTAGAAAATAATTAGAATTACAAAAAAAATCCACGTGTATCCAAACTTGTGCATTAAAATGGAATTTAAAGAAAAAGGTAAATCCATATATACTAGGAAAAAATTTACCCATATAAAGATTTTAAACTTTACTAAATGGCCAGTAGGAGGTTGCTTATAGATTTTATTATATTAGGTCATATATGTACTCATGCTTTTTTTGAAAAATGATTCATTCTTATTTTTTCATTTTAATATTTGAGGATCTCTGAAGTTATTTCTTTTTCATTTTTAAAAGATTTTTGAATAATCTCTACACCCAAAGTGGGGTTCAAACTCATAACCCTAAGATCAAGAGTGGCATGCTCCATTCACTGAGCCAGCCAGATGCCCCTAAAGTGATTTCTTATCCTTCTCATGGTTAAAATGGTAACAAGCAAATTATTATCTAAGTACTGAGACAATGAGATAATATTTTCATATTATTATAATAAGTAATTCATTAACGGCAATTCATTTTTTTTTAACCAAGTAGGCGTATAAGGGCACATTACCTGCACTTCAATTGACCTTTTAAAAAGTCTGGGAAAATTCGGGGTCTTATAGATGTCTAGGCATGCTGAAAAAAAAAATATGCTTTGAGCGCCCTCTTCCGGCCCAAAGAGAATATTTCCAGAAACAGACAAATTAAGTATCAAATTTCACATAAGATTTATTTAAAATTTTAGCTATTCAGATGGCTGCTTCACTTTAAGTGGAGTGTCCATGATGGCAAAGAATGGATGTATATCCTATTAATGCCATGGTAATAACCCATTCTTTTCCCCAATGTTGCTCACGAGACCCAGTATCTTGCCCCCTAGTGGGCATTTACAAAAATGACACAAAGATATTTTCAAACTAAGAGATTAAATTATTACAATTATAGAATTTAGGGCGCCTGGGTGGCTCAGTGGGTTAAGCCTCTGCCTTCGGCTCAGGTCATGATCTCAGGGTCCTGGGATCGAGGCCCGCATCGGGTTCTCTGCTCAGCGGGGAGCCTGCTTTCTCCTCTCTCTCTCTATGCCTGCCTCTCTGCATACTTGTGATCTCTCTCTCTGTTTCAAATAAATAAATAAAATCTTTAAAAAAAAAAAACAATTATAGAATTTAGAAACCATTGGATGAGGCTCTCAATACTGTTTAGTCCAATACGTCATTTTTAGCTTGAGAAGTAACAACTTATAACGGGAAGAGAATGTCTTTTCCATGTGTAAATGCTGATGAATATTTATTGTTAAATAACAGGATTTCATGTTTCTCTTGTTTCATGTTTCATTTCATGTTTCTCTTCATGTTTCAATATTTCATGTTTTTCAATTCCTTGAGGTTGCTTTTTGTATTTGCGCACATTTCATTAATAACTGAGTTAGATTGTGCTTTTAACGTTCTTAAAAGGTGTGTAATTATCGCTAAACTGTCATGAACTCATACCATTCAAATCATCAACTATTTATTAAGTACCTGGACCCTTGACTTACAAAAATAAAGCAAATTCCATGTTCTTAAAGAGCTTCTAGTCTAATAGAGAGAGAAATTCTTTTTTTTTTTAAGCCCTGAAAGCTGAGAGGATAGTGAAAAAATGATATTTTATAGTGGATATTTCTGTGATCAGCTGTGCTTCCTTTGTCAGTAACTTAATGTGGGAGTAAGTATTAATTTCAGAGAAAGCAGACTTGAGAGCAAGAAAAATTATCAGGGATAAAGAGGTCATAGTGATGAAAATGTCACTTTGTCGAGTTTTTACTGTGTGTAACAACAGAGCATCAAAATACATAAGGCAAAAACTGATAGAACTGCAAGGAGAAATAAATGAATCTACTTTTAAAATTAGTGACTTCAATAGCTCTCTATCAGTAACTGGCACAACCAGCAGGCAGGAAAACAGCAAGGACCTAGTTGAACTGAATGGCACCATCAATCGAATGAATTTAATTGACATTCATGGAATACTCCAGTAGAATATACATTTTTCTCCAGCTCATGTGGAACATTTACCAATACCGACCACATTCTGGGTCTCAAAAATCACTCTAACACATTCAAAAGAAGAGAAATCATAAGATGTATTCACTCAGCCACAGTGAAATTAAACTGGAAATCAATAAATCAATAACAGAAAGCTATAAAGTCCCACTCTGCTTGAGTTTAAGCAGCACACTTCTAAATACCACAAAGGGTCAAAGAAATCTTAAGAGACATTTAAAATATGGTGAACTTGATGAAAATAAAGATTAGAGCAGAAATCAATAAAATTGAGATCAAGATTGAAAATTGAGATCAAGAAATTAATAGGGAACATTAATGAAATCAAAAGCTGTTTCCTTGACAAAATCAATAAAATGACAAATTTCTAGCAAGGCCAAGAAAACACAATTACTAATGTCAGAAACGAAATAAAGGTTATCACCACGGGACAGTGAAACTATACCATCAGTATCCGCTCACTCGTAACAAACATACCACATGAATGCAGAATGTTAATACGGAGAAACTTAGGTTGGGGGTGATCTATGGGAACACTCCCTCTGTACTTTCTACTCAATTTTTCTGTAAACTGAAAACTCTAAAATACACAGTTTTAATTAAAACAAAAAGAGAGAGATTTGAAATCTAGCTAAGATTTGAATCCTACCACTTATAATGTGTGTGGACTTTGGCTCTTTTAGAGATTCATTTTTCTCATCAGAATGGAAACATAATAATAGGAGAGGGGTTGAGTGAGCTAACATCTGAAAAGCTCCAGAGAGAGCCTGGTACACATTGGGCACTCTACATTTACTAGCTTCTCTAGCTTTCCTTCTCTTTGTGGACATGAGTACTTGATAGTAAACGTCAGAGGACAGGATGGGGCCAGTCCTTGCCAGGAAGAGTGCACGATCCGAAGTAGAGTTGAAGTTGCAGGAGGTGATCTAACAGATGAACCTTTGGTACTAGCAAGAAGCAAAGATCATTCTTCATCTTACCTTCAGCTATAGGATTGAGCTTTATGGCAAGAATCACCCTTGCTTCTATAGATAGGAGCAGCCAAACCCCCATGCTCAGAATGTGAACTTTCCTTCCCTGACCTCCTTTACAGACTCCCACTTAGAAAATGATAAGAGCACTTCATTTTCATGAACAGTCTTAAAAACAAAGTCCACTTTATTTTGCTTCTCCAAACATAACTGAAAAGCATTGCTTCCCTTCATACCTCCTTGCTCCTCTTCCTCCAGATTTCTGAAACTCTAAGATTTCAGAATAGCCAGTAGCCGCTGATTTGATTTTTGCATTTGCCCTGTCAGATTTTCTGTTGCAGGGACTGGGTTTCTGGTCTGTCCTAATCTCCAGTTTTGCTTCTCAGATGAGGTAAGGGTTTAAGGTTGGCAATACCGCCTGGAGGATGAAGAAGTCTCTTGGGAACTGTTTTAAACCAATAAATCAAATAACACAGGGGTTTGATTTAAAAACATAAGGGTAGATGGGTGCCTGGGTGGCTCAGTCGGTTAAGTGTCTTGCCTTCAGCTCAGGTCATGATCTTGGGTTCTGGGATCAAGCCCCATGTCTGGCTCCCTGCTCAATGGAGAGTCTGCTTCTCCCCTTCCTCTGCCCCATCTGCAATCCAACTCTCTGTCTTTGTCTCTTTCTCTCTCAAACAAACATATGGGGTGATACTACTAAAAATACATAAATAGCTAAAATGAGCAGGTAGCAGTAAGGAAAGGCCATGGGCACATTCTGGTTTCATCTTATGTAGATGCTTTATAGGGAGTCAAATATATTATGTAAAGTAGTAATTATAAGGGTAATCATTAAAACAAAACAAAAACATGAACTTTCTAAATTATCAGATAATACACACATATAATACATTATAGATAATGTAAGAAAATAGTTTAAAAATATAACAGAAAAGATGTCAGATAAAAGCTAAACATACATGTCATATAAGTAAAAGTAAGTTGATTAACTCCTCATTGAAAAAAAAAACATTTGAATCATAAAGCAAAATTTAATTTTATTTCCAAAATTCAAGAGATAGACCTAAAATAAAATAACTCTTACAAATAAAAAATTAAAGAATGAGCAGAGACCTGTCAGGCAAATGTGAAGAAAACAGTAAAGGGAACAATCTATTTTGGTGATCTCACCATTACGACATCCATGGACCAAATAACCTTGTAGCAGCATAGTTAAAGCTAAAATTATAGGAAACACAAGAGGAAATAGAGACCTATTAGGTATTGAAGATTTTAATTCTCGCATCTCAGTTCATGACATAGCAAGTGTTTATCCATGGAATACATAAATAATGAAAGTAATAGGTATACTGATTTTGCATGGAATTTAGTTATCATGCTTCACATTATTTTCATGCACCCACAAAATATTGGAGTTAACCATATTGTAGGACACAAAATCTTGGTTAGTTTAAGAAAGTTAGATGAGAGTTGGGGCGCCTGGGTGGTTCAGTGGGTTAAAGCCTCTGCCTTCAGCTCAGGTCATTATCCCAGGGTCCTGGGATCGAGCCCCACATTGGGGTCTCTGCTCAGCAGGGGGCCTGCTTACTCCTCTCTCTCTGCCTGCCTCTCTGCCTACTTGTGATCTCTGTCAAATAAATAAATAAATAAAATCTTTTTAAAAAAAAGTTAGATGAGAGAAATAAATAAGAAGTGTAAATATGGGGATGGCTGGGTGGCTCAGTCAGTCAGAAAGCAGTTAGAAAGTGTCTGGTCTCGACTCAGGTCATGATCCCAGGGTCCTGGAATTGAGTCCCACATCAGGATCCTTGCTCAGCAGGGAGGCTGCCTCTCCCTCTGCCTGTCACTTCCCCTGCTTGTGCTCTCTCTTTCTCAGACAAATAAATAAAGATCTTTTTAAAAAATAAGTATAAATATGGTAAAGGATGAATAAGTAAAAGCAAATCAATTCATTGGCTATTGGAAACAAAACCGTTCTTTAAGGTGAATGTTTACAAAATTAATGTGATAGAATGCATAGTCTTCCTATGTACAAGTAATACTCAATTGGGAAATGCAGTAGAAGAAAAGACTTGGTGATAGCGAGTTAAAAGGTAAAATACCTAAGAAAAAGTTAAATACTAAAGTTCAATATTTTGTAAAAAATCAGACACTATTGGGGCATATAAAAAGAGCATTAGATAGGAAGACAGAGCATCATAAAGATGTCAATTTTCTCGGGCGCCTGGGTGGCTCAGTGGGTTAAGCCGCTGCCTTCGGCTCAGGTCATGATCTCGGAGTCCTGGGATCGAGTCCCGCATCGGGCTCTCTGCTCAGCAGGGAGCCTGCTTCCTCCTGTCTCTCTGCCTGCCTCTCTGCCTGCTTGTGATCTCTGTCAAATAAATAAATAAAATCTTTAAAAAAAAAAAGTCAATTTTCTCTAACACAATCATATGTATACACATATATACATATATATATATATATATATATATATATAAAACACAATTATATAACAGGATTCTAGTGAAAATGTCCTCTTTCATTTTAATATAGATGAATTGGTTGTAAAAGCTAATAACTTTGACTTTAGAAAGAGCAGAAATTTCTATATGGCAACACACACATAAAACTCCACAAAGTCAAAATCCAAATTACAAAGAAGGCAAAATATTTGTAATATGTTTTGCATAAACAGGTCTAATTTTTTACTATATAAATACCTCCTATAAACCATTTTTTAAAAAGCAATAATACAATGTAAGATAAAGATCACTTCAAAAGAAATACAGATGACTTTTAATCACATACGATGCTCAGTCCCATTCTTCACAAGATAAACACAAAGAGATACATTTTCCACTTGGAAATCAACAAAGACTCAAGTATTTGATAGCAAAGTGTATTTGGAGAAGATGTAGAGAAGCAGGCCTCATACTTAGCTAGTGAGAGTATAAACTAATAAGTTCTCAATGCAGAGCAATTTGGAAGTATTTATCAAAACTCCAGATACAATTACCATTTGATCAAGTAATTCTACTTAGGGGAATTCATTCAACAGATATGCCTGTATGTGTGTAAAATGACACACAACTAAGTAGGATCAATATAGATTTGCTGGAATTAGCATAAGATTGGAATCAACTACATTCAGGGATTGGTGCAAGTTGAAGAAATTGTTGACAACGTATTCCATTCCGTGGAAGTATATGTAGCTCTTTTAAATGAAGTAGCTACAAACATAGTGGTAGCAGATGAGCTCCAAGATCCATGGATGTGTGTGCAAGTGTATGTGTGTGGGTCTAGAGAGAGATGTAATATTTTACACACACACACACACACACACACACACACATCCCCCAAGCACTAAGGTATAATATTTCCAGTTATGTAAAAAACCCAAGAGGAAGAATATACATACCTGTGTGCTTAGGAGACAGAGCAGTGGTTGTCTTGAGGAAGGAAACTAGGGGGTCGGAGAACAGGCTTGTGGGAGAAACTTATCACTACACAGTTTTCAGAGTCTTTGACTTTTGGGCTCTGTCCATATATTACCTATGAAAACAATACCAAATCAAATCAAACTTCTAAAAAGTGTTTAACATGTAAAACAAATTCTGGATTTATGCTTACTAAATAAGGGAGAGATGTGCTTTTAGGATGTGGTCTTTGGAAAAAGCAAACGGCTGACTTATGTAGGGTCAGTATTTGAGCACAGGCCCACCATGCTACTGCTACCATCTTAGCTCCGACTTCATCGTGGCTCACCTGGAAGTCTTCCTATCTTCCCTTGGGCCCACAGAGCTTCTCCGTGGTCTATAACACAATATAAAGCTTTAGCAGGTCTGGGGCTTGAGGAATATGGTTGGTGGAAGGGGGAGAGCTGTCAAATCGTATTTCTGAGTCCTGAATAATAGTGATAAGTCTTCATGAAATGGAAAAAGCAAAATCTTAAAATAGTTTCATGGATGAGTTGATGATTTATCTCTTATCCAACTGAATTTGAAAAGATGGTGAGCTTTCTAGGTAGTTAGAAATGAGAACTGAGGTTTCAGAGAAGCATTGGAGACAGACATGCAGAACTGAGGATTTCTGTTAAAACTCTCAAAGTAGATTCCTGCTCTTGTCTATACATAGGGAATGTACATGTGGGATTAGCGGTCTTTAAAAGTGTACTGTGTTAGATGTGGGGGGCGGGAGGAGCTGTAGAAGAAGATGGAGGGAGTGAGGGCCCTGGGGCGTGGGGCGTGGGGGTTGGTCCCCAGTGACTCTCCCAAGCTACAAATGAAGGTTTTTCAACTCTGTGCTGCTCTCTGTCTGTCTCACTAGTAGGAATGTGGGAGAAGTGTCTCTGTGGGCTCTCCTGAGTGTGTGTCTGGGGATGGAGGGAACCAGATGTGATCGAGCTGGGACTGAAACCTTTGTTTAGCGATTCCAGTATGTGAGCTGCATGTGAAATAGGTATTCCTCAAATGAGAAGGCAGGAGGACTAAAAGAAAAGGATACATTTTATAAGACAGAAGCAGTAGTCAGAAGGAGCAGGAGAAGCAATTAGTGCAACATGATGGATGCAAGGGAAGAGTGAGTCTCAGAAAGGAAGGGCCTTTTTTGCAGAAGCCATGGTGCATGACAAATACACTGAGGAACAAAACCACCTCGATCCACTTCCTGAGGCCCCTCAGCGATGACTCCCATCCCAAAAGCTGGATGGAGGAGATCAGGTGCCTCCTCACAGCCCCATGGAGTTACTGTCCCAGTGGTTGTGGCCTCTCTTTGATTTCGTGCACATTTGCTTTTTTTTTTTTTTCTTTTTTAAAGGCTTTGTTTATTTATTTATTTGAGAGAGAGAGAGATTACAAGTAGGCAGAGATGCAGGCAGAGGCAGTGTTGGGGGGAGAAGGCTCCCCACCGAGCAGAAAGCCTGATGTGAGGCTCGATCCCAGGACCTTGAGACCATGACCTGACCCAAAGGCAGAGGCTTAACCCAATGAGCCAGCCAGGTGCCCTAAATTTCGTGCACATTTGTAAGAAGACCCCCAGTTTTCTTCCCAGTGTTTTCAGGCTCTGGGTACACTGTCTTTGCTACAGCCTGTGAGATCTTTCAGTGCAGGAATTAGTTCATGTTCTTTTTGGCCCGTGGCTTCTAGCATAGGGTTTCAGTCAATAAACCACTGTTTGAGTGAATATCTGGAAACATTTCCAGGAATTGTGACGTCTAGAAACGTAAGCCACAGACAATGCCGCGTGCCTATGCTGACAGATTATGCAGGGAATCTGACCAAACTCCCACCTCAGAGGCTCCGTTTAATGGAACAACCCTAAATAAAAGGTAATTTATGTATATGCAGTAAAGAAAGAATGAGGTCTCTGCAAAAAATAGTTTTGATTTGATGGAATCCAAATTGTGAGGCTTTAGGAAAGAATCAGCTTCTGTCCCCTGAGCTTCCTGACCCTCAATACAGCCCCTTCATTTATTCATTCACTTGACAGCTGTTAGCTTGAGTGCCTACGAAGTTCCCGAGAACAGCACTGAGGATACAGTGGTGAACAAAACAGAGAAAGTTGTTCTTGAATTCATAGCTACTTGCATTTATAATGCAGGAGGTGAACAGGATGCAAAGAAATGTTGCCATTTATATGGTAATGTCAGAAAGTCCTAAGCTTTAGGAAGGAAAATAAAGCGAGGGGTTGAGCAAGAGACTCTCTGGGACTCAAAGGACATGAGGAAGTGAAACTGTTCAGGAAGAGGAGCTGAGGGCCCAAGGTGTGGGCAGGGTGGGCGCCCTTGAGAATCAGCACCAAGGCCACTGTTGGGAACAGCAGAGCAAGGGGAAGGTTGGTGAGCTGTGACACAGAGACGTTCTAGAGGCTGGATCCTGCTGGACACCCTGAAGCTCTATGGAAAAGTACCATAGAGGCAAGAGTAGAGGCAGATGGGCCCTCGCAGGGTGCTAGTGAAGATTTCTAGGTGTGGATGAGGAAGTCGGGGCTCAGGTGACAGCGGCAGGGGCTGCAGTCAAATCCTGACGAAGGATGTGCCCAAGGATTGGGTGTGGAGGGTGAGGGAAAGGGCACGGGTGACAATTTCTCCAAGGTGGTGGTGGTTTTAGAAATACACTTTCCTTTCACAGCAGCTTTAGAGTCACAGAAGGATGGAGGAGATGGTCCAGAGAGCTCCCTTGTGCCCCACACCTAGTTTCTCCATTAGGAACCTCTCACGTGAGTGTGGCATGTGTTACCGTGAAGGAACCTCTCTTGCTCCATTGTTAACTAAAGTCCATACTCGCGTTCAGAGTTCCTTAGTTTTTCCCTCACATTCTCTGCAGTTCCAGGATCTCAACCAGGATACCCCTGAGAGACCAAATGTACCCAGGGACGGTGGCCAGACCATACATAAACCTGCCCAGAAAGGCAAACAGCCAGCCTTGTAGCAATCGGCCCGGAGTGGCCAGGGTTGGGTTAATAATTGATGGCTTCGGATGGAGGAAACCTCCAGAAAGGCCAACTACGTGCAGCTAGTCAGTCACACAGAATGCCGTGGTACTTTTTAAATTTAATTTTTTTAAAAGATTTTATTTATTTATTTGACAGAGAGAGAGAGAGAGAGAGAGATCACAAGTAAACAGAGAGGCAGACAGAGAAAGAGGAGGAAGCAGGCTCTCCGCCAAGCAGAGAGCTGACGCGGGGCTCGATCCAAGGACCCCGAGATAATGACCTGAGCTGAAGGCAGACCCCTAGCTGACTGAGCCACACAGGTGCCCCAGAATGCCATGCTTCTGGTTCCCGAGAACCCATAGCTGCCTCCTCCCTCAGCCTGTGATGAGGGTGTACCTGAAGCCTTCCCTTCTTGCTGCTCTAAAGCTTTCCCAACTGCCTACCTTTGAGTCTCTGCCCAACACAAGTGGTGGTGGCTGACTTCCCTTCAAGCTCTGAGGAAAGAGCCTTTCCTCACCCTTATTTGGGTGGGTCCATACCCCTTGCATTTGGTAGTCTTGTCTCCTTAGACTCCTCTTCCTCGCGTGGGTGTCACAGGCTTTCCTCACTGGGGTTGACCTTGACGGTTAGGAGGAACACTGGACACATGCGTAGAGGACTCACCTCGAGTCTCATGATTACACCAGGATTATGGGTTTGGGAGAGGAGAGCGCCATTTTCCTCATAGCCTATCGGGGCAGAGTCTACCCACAGGATTTATCACTGTGGATGTCGACTGTGAGCCCAGGGGTTTTGTACAAGAGCAACTTGAAAAGCAGAGTTGCCATTTGCTGACCAGGGAAGTGTCGATGGAACAGAGTGATGTTTTATTTTGTTTTTAAACGTTGAGAGTTTTAATTAGTGTCCTGACTAGGCACAAAAGGAAAGCTACTGAATAGTCATAGAGTTCAGATGTGATGTTACGGCTGGAAATATACATGTGGGAAAACGCTTCCCATATCTTATCATTAAGTATGATATTTGCCGTGTTATTCTGTAGATGTCCTCTATCAGGTTAAACATTTTTCTGAAGTGGAAGCACCCTTCAATTCCTGGGGGGAGAAAACCCTCCTTAATCATAATACTTATCGTCCTCTTGCTCATCCAGTCAATTCCAGGTCCTAAGATTTCATCTAGGATTTTCCATCTGTGCTGGTAAGTTTTAGAATTTTCTTTGCTTGTCTTGCTAGGAAGCCAGCAGTTAATGAGCCTTCCTGGCAGAAATCCCTCAGCTATCTCTCCTTCACTTGTCAGGGGAGGAAATGAAAATTCAGGGAAGGTAACCCCAGAGTTGCATTGTTAATTAGCGGTGGTACTGGGTTCCCAAGCCAGTGTGTTTTCCACTTCACCCTGATGACCCGCTCAGAAGCAGTTCTGTGGGACCCCGGGGAGAAGGACACTGGATGTCAGTTCACAAGCACTTGGGTTGATATGTGAATTACGGGGATTGGACCGGTTCCTCTCCTAGACTCTCTTCCCCAAATTTCACTTCTAGGCCTTAGGGAAAGACTGAATTGCCCAAGGGAATGGATGCAACTTGTCAGTTTCAAACATTGTTTGAAAATGAAGGTGCCTGTAAGAACATCTGTGTTGTTTCCTATTCTTTTCTAAACATATAGAAAACCTACAGGGAAAAAGTGTTCTATGAATTCAAAGACTTGAGAAACACTCCTACAAGATATAAATATTTAAGAGTTATTTTGCACTGGGAGCTGTAGGCTGAAGTTATGCAAACTTTGAACTTTGTAAAAATGTGAAAGTTTAGAAAAAGTTTTTAAATCCTTTGTAATATGTTATTACATATTAACAGTGTTTCCTTGGGCAGAGAATTCATTTGGTTGCATGGTTCCTTGTTCAAAGTGAATTTTCTGGTTTTCCAAAGGAGGCGTATTTGTTCTGTTTCCCACAAGTTATTTTTCGTAAAATCATATCTAGGGAAGAAAAAAAAATCATTGCCGTGTGTATACTCTACATCAGTCCTCATTGGATATTCAAATCAATTCAATAAAATGTTCATAGAGTAATCTATCTAAGAATTTCAATGTAATAGGATTCTAGAAACAAAGTTATTACCGTCAAGGAGCTCACATAAAAGATGGGCTATAGACATGTACGACCAATAAAGATGCAGTGTGAAAGGTTTTATGATGGAAGAAAGCTTTGAGCAAGTCCTTAAAAAATGAAGTATATCTATTAGTAAAAGGTGGAAAGAGAAAAAACATTTCAGGCAGAGGGACTGATAGAAGCGGAGGTGTATGGTTTCTGGACGGGCCATATGTATGCAGCTGGTGGCTGGGGAATATGGAGGAAGATTCAGAAAGAGTAAGTATCTAGAAAGTAAAGGTCAGCTGGATTTTTGAGATTTTTATCATTCAGGCAATGAGGAGTCCTCGAATGTTTGTGTAAATATGTGTCTTAGAAAGAGAAGTTAGTTCTTTGTAGGCAATAGAAATGGACTCTGGTAACAACAATTACATGTGTGTGTTTGAGAGGCAGGTACTGAAACGTTCATGCTGTAACTACCTGTGCAAAAAGAGCAACTCCTTTTTTAAAGAAAGAGTGATGATTCAATATCTCTGTAACTAGAGTGACCATGAGACAGACTGTCCAAACTGGAACCCTTTGGAGAAGAGGAGGTGGGAACTTTTAATAATTCTGTTAGGGCAGCCATCCGCAATTGGGGGTGTCCTGAGCAAAGTGAAAGTCAGAACTACCCTATTTATAACTGAAGGAAATTTTGACGACAAGACTAGACAAGACAAGAATGCGAGCTAACACGAGAGAACCCTGTGATGGGCACTGATCACAGTTGCCAGCATTTTACACATATGAAGTCATTGAATCCCTAAGCAAAAAAGTATGAGGTAGGTATTAATATATGTTCTCATTTTATAGGTGAAGAAATCAAGGCAGAATTTAAGTGACATGCCCAAGGCTAGCTGGTAACCTAGCAGGTGCTAGAGAGCCAGGATTCAAATCCAGGTTGTCTGGTATCAAGACTTATGTCCTAATCTCTACCACATTGTCTTGCAGTCACACCTTGCTTGCCTTCTAAATTTGAATTCCAGGCACGCCTGGGTGGCTCAATGGGTTAAAGCCTCTGCCTTTGGCTCAGGTCATGATTCCAGGGTCCTCCTCCTCTCTCTCTCTCTCTGCATGCCTCTGCCTACTTGTCATCTCTGTCTTTAAATTTGAATTCCAGATAAACAATAATTGTTCAGTACAAGTATGTTCTATGCAATGTTTGGGTCAAGACTTCTTCTGAGTTGCAGAGCCTGTGGTATTTCTGACCAGGTTCAGGTCTGTCTTTACTCCAGGCAATGCTGCAGATGCCTGGGGTCCCAGCATCTTCTCCTTCCCACCTCAAAATACATGCTTCAGTATCTATATGAATATTACACATATTATGGACTCTTTTGAGAATAATTAAGAGTAGACTATGAAGTAAACTAGAAAAAAAACCCTCAACTCATGTGGGAAATACCACCCAACTGGTGGGCAGAATGGTACCCTCCCCAGAAGATAAGTCTACTGGGAACTTGTGAATGTGAGCTTATTTGGGAATTGGGTTTAGATCACCCCCAAGGATCTTGAAATGAGATCATTCTGGGTTTAGGAGAGACCCTCAATGCAATAGTATGTATGCTTAGAAAGGTAAAGGGAGGGACGCCTGGGTGGCTCAGTTGGTTGGACAACTGCCTTCGGCTCAGGTCATGATTCCGGAGTTCTGGGATCGAGTCCCGCATCAGGCTTCCAGCTCCACGGGGAGTCTGCTTCTCCCTCTGGCCTTCTTGCTCATGCTCTCTCTCACTGTCTCTCTCTCAAAAAAATAAATCTTTACATAAAAAAAAAAGAAAGATCAAGGGAGATTTGAGATACAGAGGTATTAGGCAGAAGGCCACATGAAGACCAGTAGAGATTGAAGTCTTGCTGGTAGAAGCCAAAGAACATCTGGATCCACCAGAAATTAGACATGGAAGGATTCTCTTCCAGAGTCTTTGGAGAGCTCCTGCTGACCCTTGATTTTGGACTTCTGGCCTCTAGAACTGTGAGAGGGGAAAAAAAAAAAAGACTGTTGTCTTTTTCTCTAAACTGTTGTGGTGATTTGTTGGGCCATCTGAGGAAACTGACACAAGTCATGTTCCATCCATCAGTGAATTATGACAACTCAACCTTCAAGATATATCTAGAACGAGCATCACCTCCCTCTGCCCAGTTAGCTGCACAAGCCACCAATGTGGTGTTGTTGGCCATCCTGTGCTAGTCCCTTTGTCCCCTATAGTCACAGCAATCAGAGAGTGATTTTACACTGAAGTCAAATCTTGCCAGTCCTCTGTTCAAACCTTTCCACTTCCCATTTCTCTCAGAATATAACCCAAAGTTCTGACCAGGGCCTGCAAAGCTGGATATGATCTGGCCCTACTTTTCCTCTGACCTCATTTCTTTCCACCCAGTCTCTGTTTCCTTGTTGTTCCACAAAGGTGCCAAACACCTCCCTTGGAGCCTTTGTGTGCCCTTCCTTCCAGCCAGATAACCACAGGCCTGCTTCCTTACACATCCCTGCTCAAGTCTCACCTCCTCAGAGAAGCCTTGCTCACCCATCCTATCCAAAGTGGCCAATTACTCTCTAAACAGATTGGTTTATTGATTATCCTGAAAGTGTTCATCGTAAACACTCTGTTCCTGTTCATAGCCTCTCTCTCTCCTGTTGATCATGAAAGCCTCCTAAGTGTCAGGACCTTGTCTGTCTTGTTCGTTCTACATTTCTGGTATTAATGCTGCGTACAGTGCAGTCAGTGATAAATAATTGTTGAATGAAGAAACGAATAAACCTTATAGCTATGAAGGGTGTCGACCAAAGAAGATGGAGATGGTGACTACTTTCAGCCCCGCCCAAACAGCACTTTTAGAAAAGTAACCTGGATAGCTACCTACACACATTCTCTGTGGATGGAATGAGAGTCACCACCAAAAGAAACAACCCACTGTAGTGGCAAAGGAAGATCTGAAGAGAGGGCATAGTTTAATACTGTCAGCTGTTTAATGAGACATTTTAGAATGCTTACAACTGTCAAGTCCAAGAGATCTATTCACGTGAAATCTAGAAATGGGCTCCTAAAGGAATTTGGAAGGAACAAAAACAAATTTTCATGTGTTTAACACTCAGCAGTTGAAAAAGTACTTTCATACTACTCATTTGGACTGTTACCTGCCTGAGTATAATCTTCTCATCTTACAGATGGCATTAGGGAGAACGGAGAAGGCTAAGTGACCTATACAAGGGCACAGCTGCACGACTGGTGTTAGGGGAGCATCAGACCCAAACCCAGACTTTTTTAAGATTTTATTTATTTATTTATTTATTTACTTACTTACTTACTTACTTATGAGAAAGAGCAAGAGGATAAGCAGGGGGAGTGGCAGAGTGAGAGGGAGAAGCAGGCTCCACAGTAGGCAGGAAGCCTGAGGTAGGGCTCCAGTCCAGGACCCTGGGATCATGACGTGCGTGGAAGCCACCTGGGCACCTTACAAACCCAGACTTCTGGTTTCAGATTCCTTATTTCCCTCTCTCGCACACCGTTCACTTATTTATTTAATGTGCATTATTGAGCACAAACTGTTTCAGGAACTGCTTTAAGTGTGTCACATTAGGTTAAGAAGGTTAATAATCTTTGCCTTTGGTTTTTTCAATTAAGAAATAGAATGTACATGTACTAAATATTGTTGGGAAAAAAGTAACAGTAGCTGCTACCCTTTACCCACCCGCTTTTTATTTCTCCGGATGCAACTGCTGTTTTCTGGAAATTTTGGTAAGTCCCCTGTCTGTCGCGTTTGTGAAGGGGGTTCCTTTATGCAGTTGGGGCTTGGAAAGGACGACTTTGGCTGGCTCATCGCCACTCCGTGGGCGGCCACCGCACAGGATAAGTGAGCTACACCTGGTAACGAGGATGCCGTTCTCGCGTGTAGGGCTGTGGAGTGGGAAGCATGACTGTGCTACTGGAAATGCTCCCAGAGGGGCCGGACCGGGTACCCCGGCAGCAGCACCTCAGGTGCGAGGTACACAGAGGAGTTTAACCTGCGTTCTCGGGGTGGGGGGTGGGGGGTGGGGTGAGACGAGGCTCCCCGTGGGCGGGGCGCGGGGCGGGGCGGGTCGAAGAGGCTCCCAGCGGGCGGGGCGGGGCGGTGCGTGGTCGACGTGGCAGTCGCTGGGTCGTGCGCCTTCGGTGGCCATTTTGGAGGCGGGGACGCGCAGCGGGAGCTCTTGCCGGTATCTTCGTGGTCTTCTCGGAGCGGTAGTCTTAGCGCCCCGAAGTCCTGTCCCGCACTTTCCAACTGCCACGCATACGCTCTCTCGGGCCCCCAGGTAAGCGTCAGCCTGGCAGCGACGCGGGTGCTGGCGGGCGGTGGGATGGGATGCGGGCGCCAACGGGCGCCGACCCCTCCAGGTGGGCGGGCCAGCGGGCCGCGCCGCGGGATGGTTAGGGTCTCTTCGGAGCTCCGCAGTGGAGTCCAGAGCGCAGGCTGTGCTAGCGTGTACAGTGCGGCCCGGCACGGGGACCCTTGGCCAGGCGAGCAGTCCCCGCCGTGCGTTTAGCACTGTGGGTGGGGGTCCTGGGTCCGGTTCCCGTCCTTGGCTCCGGAGCGCGGACCCAGCCGGGCGCCCCTGACCGTTTGGCTCCGCCTTCCAGCGCGCGGGCCGCGGGCGGCCGAACGGGACGGGCGGCGGGCGCCGGCTGACCTTAGCCCGGCCCGGCCCGGCCCGGAGACGTGGCAGGGCCTGCGGGGAGGCCGTGGTCTCCAGGCACAGGATGACGGCCGTTCCCGCCTTCTCCCGACTCCTGGGTCCGCGCACTGGGGATGGCAGTGGGAAGGAGTTTATTTTCCCCAGGTTCCCCCGGCTTTTGCATTCGGCTCTTTGTTCGCTCTTGGGACCGGCTTCCAGCAAACTGGCAAGATAGCTCCTATACTAGAAGGGCAGAATTTATATCCATTTCTGCCTGTCAGGGTAGGTATTTTTGAGTGACAACATGTACTTGCTTGGGAACATGACATTTTGGCGTTCCGGTCTTTTTACTTTACAGCCATTCTTTCATTCAGTTAACATTTATGGAAGTTTATTTTGGGGTCAGAGCTGAGAATGCGTAGACAAAACTCTCACATCCTGCTTTGGCGTTCGTTGTTTGTTAGAGCACCAGTAATAACTGCTTTTAAGGCTTTTACTTTGATCAAAGCTGCATTATTCCATTTCTTTATTGTATTCTTATAAGTAGCCATTCACTTTGTACCAGAAAAACCATAATAGATGCAGATTGGAAGAGGAGGGTCAGCCAGAGACTGAGGACTCAATTTCTTTTTTTTTTTTTTTTTTTTAAAGATTTTATTTATTTATTTGACAGAGAGAAATCACAAGTAAGCAGAGAGGCAGGCAGAGAGAGAGGAGGAAGCAGGCTCCCTGCTGAGCAGAAAGCCCAATGTGGGGCTCGAACCCAGGACCTGGGATCATGACCCGAGCCGAAGGCAGCGGCTTAACCCACTGAGCCACCCAGGCGCCCCGAGGACTCAATTTCTAAGCTATTTTTCATTACTTTCTTTAACGTTGACACATTAATAACACTTTTTATGTTGAAAAGGTATGCACTAAAACCTTTACCAAGTCTGACACTTCACTGTAATCACAGTAGTTTTTCTTCAGTAAGAAGGCATGTTTATGTACACCGAATTTACCTAATAACCTCATTAAGCCACTTCTTAGTGTGTCTTTTTTTTTTTTTTTTTTAAAGATTTTATTTATTTATTTGACAGAGAGAAATCACAAGTAAGCAGAGAGGCAGGCAGAGAGAGAGGAGGAAGCAGGCTCCCTGCTGAGCAGAAAGCCCGACGTGGGGCTCAAACCCAGGACCTGGGATCATGACCTGAGCCGAAGGCAGCGGCCCAACCCACTGAGCCACCCAGGCGCCCCCTTAGTGTGTCTTTTAAAGACTGAAAGAAATTGACCCTTTGTTGCAAGTTATAGGTTGTTTTCTTTGCGCAGACTATTTTGCCAACACATGCATTAATTTAGGGATCAAGA
Organism: Lutra lutra; assembly: GCF_902655055.1. Lineage (NCBI taxonomy): Eukaryota > Metazoa > Chordata > Mammalia > Carnivora > Mustelidae > Lutra > Lutra lutra. Next base: position 67,368,089 of record NC_062282.1, read on the forward strand.
TGATCTTTAAACAGGACCTCTACTGGCCATTGTAAGGATTTGGTAGCATCTGTAAGGAGGAAAACGGGGAGATGAAAAGAGGTGGCTTTGGCAGGGAGGGATCAAGTCCCAAGAAGGCTGTTTGTGTTCCAGTTTATCTCACTTTGGTGTAAAGGTACTGAGTGAAAAGATGTTTGCCTCCCTGATCCCTGGTCTCTACTTAAATGCCATAGATATTTCCTCCACATTCACAACCAAACTCTTTCAAAGTGTTGTGTATTTCTACCTCTCCTCCTCCTACTCAGTCCAATTGAAACTGGCTTCTGGCCCTGCTCTTTCCATGGAAACTGCTCTCACTGTGTTCATATCTTCAGTTTGGAAAATCAGTGACATTCTTTCAGATATCACAGTACGTTGGCATTTCTGCAGCATTTGGTACTGCTTCCCCTTCCCACCTTGGAACTTCTTTGGCTTTTGGACACCACAGTCTCCTGGTTTTCTCCTTTTTGGTCATTTCACTCTTCGCAAGCTCATCTGCCAGGCACTTTTTCAAGGATTGGTTGGGTCATCTTTTCCTTTTCACTAGGTATTCTCTCCTTAGATAACCTTATCCCAGAACATGACTTTAGGACTCAGTAAACTGGAGAAACCTACACTTACTGCTAAACCACAGACTTCATCAGTGTCTCTATTTGGATGTTTCAAGGAGCTTAAACTCGGTATGTCCAATTTTAAACAGCGCATAATGCCCCTTCCCAAAAAAGAAGACCTCAAACCTCTTGACCTTTTCCCGTGTTCCCTGTCTTAGTGAATGCATAGCCATCTATACATTTGTGTAAGTCATGCCCCATCTCCAGTTTTTGAATCTACTCATTCCTCCCTGTCTCCCCGTCATCATATTAGTCTAGGCCAAAGCTTCTCACTCTTGCTACTATTGATATGTGAGGCCAGATAATTCATTCTTATGAGGGTTTTCCTGTGCCCTGTTTGATTTTTAGTTGTATTCCTAGCCTTTACCTACTAGATACCAGTAGTCCCTCTATTTCTGACAACCAAAAATGTCTCAGATGTTGCCCAATGACCCCTGGGTCCCTCCTCCCCTCCCTGCACTTTAGAGGACTTGCCTTGGGTGTTTTCAGTTCCTACATGAACTACTTCTCTCCTTCTTAATAGTCTCTCTGCATTTACTCTGTCTGCCCTATATCCCAACCTGCATACTGTGGTCGGAGGAATGTTTTCAGAACACAAATATGAATTGCCAAAAGCTGGAATTAGCCTAAATGTCCTTTACCAGACCAATAGTAAAATGGAATACCATTCAGAAATTTTAAAAAACCCCAACCAGTGATACATCCAACAACTTGGATAGGTCTCAGGAGCATTATATTGACTGAAAAAAAAAAAAAAGCCAGTCTCAGAATGTCATATGCTGTATGGTTCTATTTAGATAACATTCACTAAATGAGAAAATGATAGAGAACAGTCTCTTGCCACAGCTTGTGGTTAGTGGGAGGCTCTGACAAAGGAGCACCACAAAGGAGTTTCTTTAGAGTGATTGTGGTGTTGGTTACAAGAGTCTTTGTGTATGATGAAACTTCATGGAGCTACACACACACACACACACACACAGAAGCATACACATGTAAAAACAGGTGAAAATCCAAATAAAATCACTGGTTACTAGTACAGCACCTGTGTTAAATTCCAGGTGTGATCGCTCTACTGCAGTTAGGTAAGCTGCTCTTGGTGGGAGAAGCTGGGGTTAGGATACTCAGGAACTCTGGTCTATTTTTGCATCTTTTTGCAAATCTAAAATTTCTTCAAAAAAGTTACAAGGCAAATATGTCATCCCCAGCTTGAATGCTGTACGGTGCCTTTGTGTCCTTAAAAAACCCAACTCCTTGATGTGGTTTATAAGGTTCAACACGGTCTGGGTTCTTGTCTGTGTCTCCAGTCTTCATCTTTTTTTCTGTTCCTTGTCACATGGGTTTTCTTGAATATGTCTTGTTCCCTCTACTTTATGCTTGTACACTCGGTGTATATTTACTTTTTCTGGAACCTTCCCTACTTCTTTTCCGTTGCCTAATGAAATTCTGCATCTTTTAGATAGCTGTTTATATGTGACTTCCTTTCCTCACTCAACTGAAAATCGTATTCCCCTCAAATAGGATGGTGTTCTTACCCTCAGAGCACATAATTAAGGCTATAGTTCATTGTTCATTGGTGGTATTATTTGACCCTCTGCTGTACTGGACTGTAAGTATCTTGTTTGTCTTTGCTTACATTGTATGTCCAGAGGCACTGGTACAGTGCTTGGCTAGCAGTTGACTTTCATTGAGTATTTCTTTCTTTCTTTTTTTTTTTAAATTTTTAAATTTTTATTTATTTGACAGACAGAGATCACAAGTAGGCAGAGAGGCAGGCAGAGAGAGAGAGGATGAAGCAGGCTCTCTGCTCAGCAGAGAGCCCGATGCGGGACTCGATCCCGGGACCCTGAGATCATGACCCGAGCTGAAGGCAGAGGCTTTAACCCACTGAGCCACCCTCATTGAGTATTTCTTAAATGACTGAACACATCAAAATCAAAACCAGAAGTTTTATTTAGAAGTTTCGATTTTATACTTGAGACAGACTTGAAAGTTTTTAATTTTTAAGGAAGTTTTCATTTAGCCATTACCAAGTATGATTTTAAATGTGAACTAGAGGCGCTGGGAAGTGAGCACATTTCAGGTTTTTTTTTTCATGTTAATAGAAATAGCCCATATATAATGTTTTACGGGAAAAGAAGAAGAAAACATTTTTATTTTAAATGTAATAGTAACTAGAATGAAGATAAAAGTCTAATGTAGATTCATGTGGCAAAAAATTGTATTAGTGAGTTACTGTTTGAAATTTATGAATGATATAAAATTATTTCTCAGTTATAAAGTATGTGTATGAAAGTGTTATGTGCACATTAAACATTGTCACAGACAATGTTTTTCTAGGAGTTTTGACAGCCTTTATCCAGAAATAAGTGGCATTATAAATTGTATAGACCTCAGTGTCTTGATGATTTTTTTTTTTTCTAAAATTATTCTTTGGAACTACACTTGATTACTGTGCAATATATATTCCATTTCTCTATTTTTACAGTAAACCATAATTGAAGAAAAATGATGGAAGAGAGCGGAATAGAGACAACCCCGCCGGGGACTCCTCCACCACACCCTGCAGGCCTGGCTGCAGCCGCCACAGCTTCCACCCCGCTGCCTTTAGGTACGTGGCGTCGCCAGCATCTGGTGTGGCTGGACGGTAGTAACGATGTTGTTAACTTTTCTCAGAGTCGGTTATAAGAAAAATACATAGACGAAAACATTTCTGATTTTTCCCACGATGAAGGAAAGTGACCTTTTTTTATTGAAGCCCAAAAGTTTGTTTTCCTTTGGGTAAACTTTTGTTCTCTATATTCATACTGACTACAAATCGTCATCTTAGGACAAAAGTATCCCAAAAAGCATGTGTTAGTTTTGTCTCATAGTCTGTCACTTTGTGATGATCAGCCTCCTGACCAAAATTTTGGAGTCACTGTGTAGGTTTTTATGCTGAAGGCATCAAGGGTGAAAAACAGCTCTATTTTCTTGGGTGGGGGGTGGGAAGCAAAATGAATGAAAACACAAAGATCTATTTACGAATAGGACTGTAACTTAATTTTATGTAACTGCTACTTTTAGTTAGGGGAGTTGAAAGTCATTTGCACTTAGTCGTATGTGTTGTATATTTTAAATGACACATTGAAGATAATTAATGGGTTATGGTCTGTTAAATTTTTAAATTTTGCAGTAAAAAAGTAATGAGATACTTTGAAAACTAAGTGAATGAAAAGCATTTCTAATTTTTGTGGGGTTTTTTCCTTCCCATCTTCCAGCTGCAACCAGTTCTTTCTCTTCTCCAAATGTGTCCTCCATACAGTCCTTGCCGCCACATGCGTACTCCACCCCTCAGCCGTCCCTCCCTCCGGTGAGGCCCTCGGCGCCCTTGCCCTTCGTGCCGCCCTCACCGGTCCCTTCTGTTCCAGCCCTCACTACTTCTATCCCACCTCCTGTCTCTCCACCACCTGCTGCTGCCTTCAGTAATCCTCCTCTATCCCACTTCCCGGCTTCATCGTCTGCCCAAAGCACTCTTTTATCTGCACCCCCTTCTGGTCCTCCCACATCGGGATTTTCCGTTGGGGCAACTTACGACATTACAAGGGGACATGCAGGAAGAGCTCCCCAGACACCCCTGATGCCGTCATTCTCTGCACCTCCGGTAACAGGTAATTCTCTCTTACTGATACTTTGAAATAAATGGCTACAGTTAATGTTTAAATATATTTTTTAATAACTGCTTTATTGGCAAATAATTTATGTATCATACAATTTACCCTTACGTTAAAGTATGTAATTCAGTAGTTGTCACAGTATTTACAGAGTTGTGCAACCATCACTGTCATCAGCTATAGAACCTTTTAATCACCCCCAAAAGAAGCCCTCTACCTATTATCAGTTACTCCCAACTTGCTCCCAATGTTCACAGCCCCAAATAACCATTCATGAGCTTTGTGTCTCTGTGAGTATACCTATTTTGGATTTTTCATATAAATGGAATCATACCATATATAGTCTTGTGACAAACTTCTTTCACTTAGTGTATTTTTTTTTGAAGATTTTATTTGAGAGAGCAAGTGAGCGAGCACATGAGTGTGGGAAGGGGAGAGGGAGAAGCACACTCACTGCTTAGCAGGGAGCCTGATGCACGGCTCCATCCCAGGACCCTGAGATTGTTACCGGAGCCAAAGGCAGACATTTAACCTACTGAGTCACCCAGGCACCTCTCAGGGTATTTTTAAGTTCATCCATGTTGTAGCATGTGTCTGTACTCTTTGTTTTTATGGGTCAGTATTCCATAGTATGGATTTTCCTTCCACATTTTGTTTATTCATTTCATCCACTGATGAACTTCTGTGTTGTTTCTACTTTTTGGTATTACACATACTGCTTTTATGAACTTTTGTGTACACGTTTTTGTGAGGACGTATTTTCACATCTCTTGGGTATATAACTAGGCATGGAATTGTTTGCTTTCAAGAAACTGCTAGACTGTTTTCCAAGGCATTTGTACCATTTCACTTTCTCTTCAGTACCGTTTGAGTGTTTCAGTATTGCTGCATTACTTTTTTTTTAAACTTTTTTCTTTTTTGCCGCATTACTTTTAACTCATGTCTTTGATTTCTGGAGTTTTCTTTTCTCATGTTTTGATATTTACATTATCAAAATAAAGGTAATGTTATTAGTGATAAATTTTGTGTGTTGTAAAATGTAGAGTATGTATACTGTATGTAATGTCAGATAAAATTTTAAATACTTGTTCTAATATTTTGTATACTTACAGAGAGACATCAAAGTGATATTTGAGAGTTTTTTTAAAAGCTTTACTTAAAAGGATGGTCCAGGGAGTAGGGAGTATTTTTAGTTAGCCAGATAAAAATTTAAAACCAAATAAAAGCTTCATGTGTGCCTTAAGTTTATGGTAATGGGCCATCTTCTTTTCTAAATCGGTTACACCTACTTTTCTAGCTTCCCTGGAATGATTGTTGGAAACCAGTATTAAAACTTCGTCCTTGTCATCCTTTGCCTGTTACTTCTCGTTTTAGGAAAAGAAGTAATTTCGTTCTGATTTTTATTAATCCAACTTTGCTAATCTATTTTTACTAATAAAATTTTTTGCATAGTATAGGCATTATGTCTTTGAATATATGAATTTTCTTTTTTGAGTTAAAGTAGGGCATATAAAATAAATATTAATTGTTACATGCTTTTATATGTTGGTCTTGGGTGCTCACATCAATTATTTTTATGCAATAAAGGGATTAGAATTACAGTTGCCCACATCCAAGGGCTAAATAGGACCAACAGGGAGTACTTTTTGATACATATTTTGTCCATTTTCAGGACACTTTGGTTAAAAAGTCTATAGAAAGGGCAGGAAATTTCTTCAGAATTTTGTTTTTGTTTGCATTTTATAAAGATTTAGGTGATTCTTGGAGTGCATACCTCAGTCTTGAAATGCCTGAGTATGTATTTACATTATGTACGCCAAGAATCACCAAAACCTTTATAAAATATGAACGCTATTTTGAGTACTCATCTCCTATAGTGTATCTTCTTTTTATAGAAAATCGCTTATGAAATAAATTATATATATTGGAAATTTTTGCCATTTACTAGGTATTTTGCCGACTCCCATTACTCAGCAAGCCAGTTTGACATCTCTGGCCCAAGGACCGGGAACCACATCAGCCATTACGTTTCCAGAGGAACAAGAAGATCCTCGAGTTGGTAGAGGTCAGGATGAAGCATCTGCTGGTGGACTCTGGGGTTTTATTAAGGTAACGGGTATTGAGTTTGAAAGTTATACTGAACTTAATAATTTCGAAACTATTAGATGTTCATTGGAATGATTTTGAAAACGTAGAATGGTATAAAGAAAAAATAATTCTTTTTATTCTTATTACCAGTTTTCTGTAGTTTTCAATCTTTTTATGTGCATATCTCTACAGTTGTAATTTTTTAGATTAATCAAAATGGGTTAGTAATGTGTGGACACTATTTTGTATCTTGTGTTTGTCTTTAGCCTATATCAGGAACATCTTCCCAGTCATAAATATTCTGCAGGAAATTTTTTTTCCTTTATGGCTGTTTTTGCCCTGCATGCCATAGGGCATTTATTTCCCGTATTTTGCTAATGTAGTTTAGCATTCTGTAATAGTAATTCTTTTTTTTTTTTTTTTAAGATTTTATTTATTTATTTGACAGAGATTACAAATAGGCAGAGAGGCAGGCAGAGAGAGAGGAGGAGGCTCCCCACTGAGCAGAGAGCGTGATGCGGGGCTGGATCCCAGGACCCTGAGATCATGACCTGAGCTGAAGGCAGAAGCTGTAACCCACTGAGCCACCCAGGTGCCCCTGTAAGAGTAATTCTTACAAATAAAACTATGATGAGCACTCTTACATGTAGATCTTTATGCCCATCTTGTTTTATTGAGGTTAATTCCTGATGAATGTCAGGGTAAACATTTAAAAAAATTACTTACAAAAATGACTTTCCAGGAGGGTTATATCAAAATAGACTGTCCCAGCATTTTTCACTTGCCAGCACTGATTATGAATTCGAAATAGAACTTTTTCTAGTTTGATAGACAAAAAACATAACCTTGTTTTAATTTACATTTCTTCGTTACCAAACTTGAACATTTTATTCATGTGATTTTTTTTTTTTTTTTGGTCGTTTGTATTTTTCTTTTGTGAAGTCTAGTCGTATTTGTTGCCCATTTTTTGAATTGGGATGATTTTCCTTTCTAAATGAATTTGTAAGAGTGCCTCATGTAGTAATATTTTATTATATGCTGTCATATATTGCAGTTTTCTCCTATTTTTATCATACATTTAAATTTTATTACCCTTTTTTGACACAAAAGCATCTAAATTTTCAGGAGTCTTTTTTTCAGTCTTTTTCTTTTCATTTTTTTATTAAAAATAACCTTCTCCCTACCACAATATGTGGTAAATATTTTTCTGTGATTTCTTCTAATTCTTTTATGGTGTTATTTTTTTATACCTAACCAATTTAATGTTGCTGACACTTAAGTTTATTACGTAAAGTAGAAGTCAGACTTAATTTTCTTCCATCCACTTATTTGACTTCTCCAACATCCTATTCCAGTGTTGTGATACGTCATCTTTATCTTAGTTATGCGGTTGTGTGTTAATGTCAGTTCCTGGACTCTGTTCTGTTCTGCTGTTTGGCCTGTCTCTGCAGTATTACCTTACTATTTTAGTTACTGTTAATTCTGTTTATTATTATACTAATACTTAGTGAAAGTCTCTTCTGCTCAGGTGAGGATGGGGAGTACGCATTGATGAGTAAGAAAGAAAGGTCAGTTCCACGTCTTTGCATTCATAATGATCTTTCAGTATTTGGTTTTATAAGTTTGCCAGTTTCTCTCTACTTGAGAATTTTTTTTTTTACTACTCTTTTCTGTTAATTTCTCTTAATGAATTTTGGGATTACTGTGTCACATTCCTCCCAATAGTGAGAGGGTTTGGCTGGATCTTAATTATATATTAAATGTATTTTTGAATTGGTAGGTGGCTAACTAATTCACTACATTTGAATTTTATGTTTCACAAATACGGTATTTTTCTAAGCTTCCTTTTTTTTTTTTTTTTTAATCCTTCTGCACCTTTTCAAGGTTTTCTTCATACAGGGATTACTACTGCTTCCCCTGGTTAAGAGCATGTGTCAGTGTGTCTGTTAGCACTTGTACCCAACTCAACTCTACATGTCCTATAAATCATTCTTCTAATATTCTGCATAAGATTGGTCAACAGTTTTAAATATCAGCATTACGGATTCAGCTTTTTTCTGAATCACCTTGGTTCAGTGATTGGTTGGAAGAAGTGGAATGATGGCCTGTTAGCCAGGTGCCATCTCAAGAGCCACTGCTCCCCTGAAGTCTTTTTTTACCACGGGAGACGTAGAGCACAAGAAGGGAATACTCAGACCTGGTTCCTTCTGTTTATAGTGTGGTTTTAAGAATTCAGAGGAATAGGGCTGAGTTAAAAGAGAAAATTTGGGAATAAACACAACAAACGGGAAGTAGAAAAAAACGTTAATAGAAGATAGCAGAGTAATATATATTAATAGGTAACTTTGGGGAGTAACGATGAGAAATGTTGATATTCTTATTTTTTTCTTAGGGAACGAAGTATGTGTCTATGGAGACAACTAATTATAGTTTTTATTTGGGACCTTGATGGATAGGTTTTGCCTAGTCTTTGTTATAAATAAGAAGATGTGAAATGAAATTAAAATATATACACACAAAGAAATAAGATGCATATATAGGGATACATGTGTAAATGAATACATATGAATATATATAGCCATAAAATGAATACACAAACGTGTGTGTACATGGAATTCCTCGGTCAGTGCGCCTCAGAATGTGGTCTGCACACTGCTGTGGGTCTGTGAGAAAAAGAGAAAGGGAGAGTGAGCCTTTTGAAAACTTAACAGCAATTTGACATTGCCGTAGCCTTGTTTTTCTTACATTTTACCAAATTACAAGTCTGTGATGTATCAGAAACAGAGTTTTCTTTCACCATCAGGTGTTCTTTGCTTAGAATGGGTGTTTATGTGTTATTTTATCTTGTGCAGGGTGTGGCCGGAAATCCTATGGTGAAATCTGTGCTCGATAAAACAAAACATTCAGTAGAAAGCATGATTACAACGCTGGACCCCGGCATGGCTCCGTATATCAGTATGTACTTAGATAGAGCAGCGTCTGCCTGTGTTTTTAAAGTATGTGCTTTTGTCAGCCTCTCACTGTTATTCCATAGTCTTGTATTCAGTGAAAATCCTCTTATGTTGTAAGTTGCTTGTAAGTCTTAGTATTATTAATTTATCTTTTTCTTAGTCACAAATTTTGAAAACGCCATAGGATGAACTTTGGGATGAGTAAGACCAATATGCATTAGTATAATAATTAGTACACTAATTATAAGTAGTATATTTTAATTGTAAATACGGTTAGTGTTGCTTTGTATGAATTTTACTTTATTCACTAAGGACATTTGAAGTGATACTTGTTTATATTTGATTTTGGTAAGTGTCCAATTATCTGTTTTAATTAAATGTGATTATGCTTAACCTGGGAATAATATTTTCAGAGGAAGTTAATCTATTTATTAAAAATATCTGATTAATAGGGATGCCTGGGTGGCTCAGTTGGTTAAGCGGCTGCCTTCAGCTCAGGTTATGATCCCAGGGTCCTGGGATTGAGTCCCACATCGGGCTCCTTGCTCAGCAGGGAGCCTGCTTCTCCCTCTGCCTTTGCCTGCCTCTCTGTCTGCCTGTGCTTGCTCGCTCTCTCTCCCTCTGTCTCTGACAAATAAAAAAAAAAAAAAATCTTTAAAAAAAAAAAAAAAGAATATCTGATTAATAGGTTTGGCAGGGAAGCTATTTTAACCACCCTTAAATCCTCCTTCCCAAGAATTCTGTAGACATGACATAGGCATACATGTTGTCTGCCATTTAATTTTGAATGTACCTGTCCACTATGTGAAGAAACAACCACTTTAACAGGATCCGTGGGCAATTATTAGTCATTCTGTTAAACATAGCAACTTGGAAGCTAAAGCTGTGCACTAGAACAGAGATTTTCAATAGCAATAAAAAATCAGTAGCTTTCAGCAGTCCTGATCCAGTTGGTAGTTTACAAACCAGTAAATGTCAAGAACAAGATCTTTGTCCTTTATTATCAGAATTATCATTTATTAAGTGCTTGCTCTGCCAGGCAGTACTTAGGAACTCTGCAAGGTAAGTATTTTCCTCAAGTTGTAGATGAGGAAGAGATGATCTCTCTGAGTTTGGGTTCAGAGAGATGATTATCCTCAGCCACACAGCTTGGTGGAGCTAGATTGAGCCCATGTTCAGTTTGTTTCTGCACTTAGCTACTTTGCTTCCCTGAAAGTAGAAAATTGATTTAAGTATCAAGTCAGCTGAATTGTTCTTGTAACTGCCAGAGGATTTAGAAATTGGACCCTACCATAGATAAGACTTCCTATATTCATAATAATTGAGTTTGACATAATTCATACATCATATATATTTTTTTCTTCATGAGATCTTTTTTTTTTTTAAGACATTATTTATTAGAGGGGTGCCTGGGTGGCTCAGTGGGTTAAAGCCTCTGCCCTCGGCTCAGGTCATGATCCCAGGGTCCTGGGATCGAGCCCCGCATTGGGCTCTCTGCTCAGCCGGGAGCCTGCTTCCCCCTCTCTCTCTGCCTGCCTCTCTGCCTACTTGTGATCTCTGTCAAATAAATAAATAAAATCTTTAAAAAAAAAAAAAGACATTATTTATTAGAGTGAGAGAGAGCACGAGACAGAGGAGGGTCAGAGGGAGAAGCAGAATCCCTAGTAGGTGGGGAACCCCATGTGCGACTTGATTCTGGGATTTGGGAATCATGATCTGAGCTGAAGGCAGATGCTTAACCGATTGAGCCACCTAGGCATCTGACACAAGCTCATATTTTGAATGAGGGAAAGAAAGGAGTTAGTATTTTTGGAGTCCTTGCTGTTTTTAGGTACTGTGTGTTAGACTGTGAAAGCAGTTATTTACTCCTTAGAACAAGCCCTATGAGGTGGCTGATACTTTGCTGTGAAGAAACTAGCTCAGTGACTTCACCGACGTAACAGAGCTAATGAAGTCAGGATTCAAACCCAAGGCTTTATCTCAGGCCAGTAGTCTGCCTGACATCAAGAAAAAGGCAAAAGATGACGGGGGTAGGGTTCTGGGGGAAGGTACAAAATGAAATGCCTGTTAGTGAATACCATAACTTAACATATGATCTTGATCAGTTAACTGTAAAAAGCAGTAAAACTAATATGAAAAACTTGACACCTTATTGACAGGCAGTGAAAGCAAGGCCATTCTGATGTAACAAAACTTGAATTAAAACCCAAGGTATTTTTAGAGAAATATTCTAGACCTCATAACACTTTCAGATGTATCAAGAAAACACAAGAACTGTTAGAAATGGATTGTAACACAGTTTAGGTTCCTACATTCTTAGAATTACTTTTCCCATCATCATTAAAGGTGGCACTGCTTATTAACAAAAAGGCCAAAAAAGCCTTTTGAGCTGAAGTTTAGTGGAATGGTACTCGTCTAGGGTCAAGAGACATGTCCCACATGAAGAAAAAAAATGAGTAAAAGGTATATTTCTTCTTTTCTCTCCTATGGGACTCAGTGCTTTTAGGTTTTAGTAAATTATGAAATTCTAGTAAAGATGGGATCTGTAGGTCATCCTATTAGGAAAAAAGATTGTGTGATAAAAAAAGCCCATGTATTTTGAAAATACTGTCAGCTCTTCCACAACATATTATGGAGAAGCACAGCATTATTTCTGGGGCAAAATGGTTTACCAAAGCACTGGTAAACAAAAAACAGCTTTCTGGATTAATCTATTTTACTAGTGATAGTCACTAACACTAAGTAGCAAAATATGCTGTGTTTAGAACTAGGTCTTTGAACTGAGTATGTCACAAAATGTTAGATCAAGATTTTTTTAAAAAATCAGGTGTATTTGATTCAAATTACTCTGTCTAAATGGTAAAAAGGTTTTAAAAACAATTGAAAGTAAAACTTTTAAGATTTTTATTTCATATCTTAGCCTTTTTAAATTTCAAGTTTTATATATGTTGGTATTGCCATTTCCTTATATGGTTGCACATTAGGACAGTAATAGATGTTTAATTTATAACTAAATATCCTGTTTGTGGCATCTACTGTTTATTTTTTTTCTTTCAGTGAGAAAGATGTATGATAAAAAAGTTGACTCCCACATTTAAACTGTTTTGTAGATAAAACACGTATTTCATGGCAGTCCTCGTTTAGTGCAGACTTCTTTTCAACTCCAGCAAATTACTTATCAATAACAGTCTTCATTTTCATTTTCTGTTGTGTATCCTAAATGTGTAACTTATATTTCACAAGTCACATTCATTTCTGTGATTGCTCAATAGTTGAAGGCCTGGGAATTCCAACATCCCCATGGTATTAGAAGTTTGTATATAATAGATGTGTATCTTTGTTAACCAACAGCAGAAAAACCATTTTGATTTGCAGCCTTAAAATGCAGTGTTTCAGCCAAAGCTTATTAGAAAATGAGATCTCGTGAAATTAATAGTGACATAGTAGAAAATTAAACTTTTTTCATAGCTGTTAGAACATTCCTTCCCAAACTGACATCTGTGGAAAACTTTGTAGGAGTGGATGTTTACATATTCAGATTAAGTATGGAAAGTACTGGGTTAAAGTCATGAATTTTGACTTTTGGTTTTCTCAGCATCTTGATGTTAATGTTCATTATGAATTTCCAAGAAAGGAATGTGTAGAGCTTCTCCTAAGCTTGTTTGACCACAAAATGCTCTTTTAAGGGGGAGGTAGTAATGCATTCGGAAAAAGTATTCCATAGATGGGGGACAAAAAACTTGTTCCGTCTGTGGCACAGGGGATACTCAGAACCATTAGGAGGTATGTACTGTATTCTGCCTGCAGATGAGACTCCCTCGGATAATGTATTAAATGCTCCTTTTTAAGTCGGGAAAAGATGGTAGTTTGGGTCTAAACACTTGTAATAAGATGCTATGAGATGAGGGGATGAAAATGTGTGTGATGGATCAGCTGTGTAGTGAAGAGGACTTTGGAGTTTGGCAGATACAGGTTTGAGTCCCGACATCATGGCTAAGTAAGTAGCTGTGTCATCTTGGACAAGGCCTTATCAGTCTTAGTTTCCTCAGCCTATAAAAAAGTTCATCACTTGTGTCTTGCGGTATTTTGTGAGGTTAGTAATAATTATATACTAAAATGTTAGTATATGGCATTTTTGCTTAAGAGAATTTTATTATTTTATTTTGGAATTAAAATTTTCTTCCGATCTTTGTAGAATCTGGAGGTGAACTGGATATTGTAGTGACCTCAAATAAAGAAGTAAAAGTTGCTGCCGTCCGAGATGCCTTCCAGGAGGTCTTTGGCTTAGCTGTGGTCATGGGGGAAGCTGGACAGTCCAATATTGCCCCACAGCCGGTAGGCTATGCAGCTGGATTAAAAGTGAGTAATACAACACCTTTCTTCAGCATAAAGAAACTGGCAGTTAATTTTTTCATAATTCTGATGATAATCTTTGGTCTTTATGGAGCTAATGGGTTTTTACATTCTGAGGTATTGATCATCTTGGTTTTTATTTTGACAACTGTTGTGTTACAACGATACAGTGGAGTTTTAATTTAAAGAAACTCAGGGTCAGGTTTGATGCTTGGGGAGGGGAGGAAACACATGCAGAGAACACAGAGAGTAGTTCAGAAGAAATCTTAATCGATTGCTAACCTGTAAGTCCTACTGAACTTAAACATTTTATACTGAAATTACAGTATTACTTGAATTCTCTAAGCTTTATATTACTATCACTGTTAATAATAATTTATATTTACGTATTTCTTCATGGTTTTGGAAACTCTAACATATTTGAAATTTTCCAGAGTAGTAATGGGGTTCCAGTAGGCAGGTTCTAGATTGACCCTCTAAGTCTGCCTTTTCCCTTGTGCTTGCTGACGGGACTCAGCATTCTTCAGAAAGCTTTCCCTTGCTTCCTCGCCTTGATTCTTCCCTTCTCCATCCTTTTAATTCCCTTGTCTTAAAGACCCAACTAGCTAGCACCTTATACGTATGTATCACACCTTTATATAACCAGAGTTTGCCAGGATCTCTTTTAATAGAGACCTATTAAATCTTACTATCAGTAGTAATATCAAAAGGAGGGTACTGCCTTAGTTTTTCCACAGTGAGAGAAGAGGATCTTGTGATCAAGTCTATACATAATAAACTCTCCATAACAGGGACAGATGATAGGATAACTTACTTAGTTTTTTTTTTTTTTTTTTTTATTTGACAGACAGAAATCAGAAGTAGGCAGAGAGGCAGGCAGAGAGAGAGGAAGGGAAGCAGGCTCCCCGCTGAGCAGAGAGTCTGATTCGGGGCTCGATCCCAGGACCCTGGGATCATGACCTGAGCTGAAGGCAGAGGCTTTAACCCACTGAGCCACCAGGTGCCCCAGTATAACTTACTTTAAAGAGAAATTTCATACAAGCGCATAGTGACACCACTACTTCAGTATTACAGAGTTTGTCTTCTGGCCTGTTACTATTTAAAAATTTGTCCCACATCTGCATAAAACCAGGCCAATTCCCAGTGAACCAGAACTGGTCCCCCCAAACCAGTGAAGGTTAAAGTTCCAAGAATCCTCTCCTCCCATATTACTTATTTATTTTTTACCACCAGCATATAGACATACAGGAACAAATGAACACTGAACCAGGTCATCAGCATACAAATATCTCTCCCACTTTAAAAAGCAAACAAAAGAAATTTTTAACATTTTTTTGGTACCTCCTCTTCTCGTGATCTTATCTTAATTTTTATTTGCTTCTTTTTGCAGCAGAAGTCCTCCACAAAGAATTGCCAGCATTTTATCTCTAGTTGTTCCCTTCATATTTTCTTACCCCTGGCCCCATCAGGTGCTCAGCCTGACTCTTCAGAGAATGCTGTACAGATCAGCAGTGTTCCCCATCTTGTTCTGCCTGTCAGTGGCTTTTGAGACAGTTATTATTCTTTATTGTTTCTTTCACTTCTGAAGTGCCACACTTTTTTTTCCCCTGCCTCACTGTTTGCTCACTCCTCTGTGCCGCCTCTTTTGCTTCCCCCTAATGATCTTGTCTTTACATTCCTTCCCTCGTGAGCTCGTAGTGTCTCATGGCTTTAAATACCATCAGTGAGTGGACAGTTTCAAGTTTCTATCTCTAGTACTGGCCTCTCAGCGAAATTATATGCATGTAGAAGTTGTTTTCTCAACACCTTAAACTGAATGTCTCAAACTTAACTGTAGCTAGCATCCATCTGCTTTTCTTTCCTCCAGGCCTGCTCCTTTAGCCTTGTCCATCTCTGTTCATTGATGGCAGCACTATCCTTCCATTTTCTCAGGTGAGAAAGCTTAGAGTCACCCATAACTTCTCTTTTTTTTTTTTTTTTAAAGATTTTATTTATTTGTCAGAGAGAGGGAGAGCAAGCGAGCACAGGCAGACAGAATGGCAGGCAGAGGCAGAGGGAGAAGCAGGCTCCCCGCCGAGCAAGGAGCCCAATGTGGGACTCGATCCCAGGATGCTGGGATCATGACCTGAGCCGAAGGCAGCTGCTTAACCAACTGAGCCACCCAGGCGTCCCCATAACTTCTCTCTTTATCCATGTGTGGTTCTTCAGGAAATCTTGTTCATCCTCCACACTTGTTCATAGTGTGTCCAGCATCTGACTCCTCACATCACTGCAGTGTCTCTCTGGAACCTTGCCATTGCCTACTACAAGGCCATCCAATTTTAGTGTTATCTGATAAGGTAACTTTGTGGCCCTCTAGGTCATTCTGAACAGAGTAGACCGGTAATCCTTGTAAGTCATAGGTCAGAGCATGTCACTTGTGTTTCAGCACTTTATATTTTACTCATTGTAAACCCACATTCCTTAGGGTGGCTTGCATGGCCCCAACACAGTCTGCTGATGTGGCATTTGTTTCCTCTCTGGCTGCTTCTCCAGTTGACCTTCCCTTTGCCCACTCATGCCAGTCACATTGTCTTCCTTCTGTTCTTCATACTTGGCTGGCATGCTCCTCTCTTAGCCTTTTCTCTAGCTTTTTGTTCTCTTTGGGACATTCTTCCCTCAAATATATACTTGGTTGACTTTCTAAAACCTTCTTTAAGTCTTCACTCTAGTCTTCCTTGCATGGCGAGGTCTGTCCTTGCTGCCTGCTGAGTACTACATTCCACACTTACATACCAAGATCATCCTTCCTCTCCTCTCTGTTTCCTTTCCTGTAGTTACTCAGCACCTTCTCCTACACTGTGTCATTTAGTTTTATATTTGTGTTTTATGTTTTCCCACAGGAATTAAGGTCCTCAAGAGCAGGAATATTGGTTTGGATCACGGATGTGAACTCTTAGATGTTCTTTAAAATGAGTATCTAGCAGTTTTATCAAAATGTCCAAATGCTAAACATCAGGGGCGCCTGGGTGGCTCAGTCAGTTATGCGGCTGCCTTCGGCTCAGGTCATGATCCCAGAGTCCTGGAATTGAGCCGCGCATCAGGCTCCCTGCTCATCGGGGATCTGTTTCTCCCTCTACCCTTCCCCCCTGCTTGTGATCTGTCACTCATGTTCTCTTTCAAATAAGTAAAATCTTCAAATAAATAAATTAATTAAACCTTAAACACCAGAATTAAAAGTGCAGGGGTATGTTTTTAAAATTATTTATTTCCTCAAGTAAACAGTCTAGTATGCAAAATACTTTCATTGTGAGGTTTGCTTTCACTTTTACTTTAACACCCTATCATTTTCATGAGGAGAATAAAGATTTTTCATTTAATAGCACTCTAGTGGCCCATCCATTGTGGTACCTTGATCAAACCTCCACAATCAATCAGTGATCTTCAGACTGGTCTAGAAGTACCTCTGTTGATACACAAAGATTTTACAAGGTGTAAGGAGACCCAGAGTTTTAAGGAACTCAGCTTCTTCAGCTTCCGTATGTACTCTTGCCTAAAAATTTTCTGCCTGAATACTTACCTGTGATTAATTAAGGTAACTTGTTCTCCTTTCCCATCTCCCCCTTACAAAGCCCACTTCGCTTCCTTTGGGAAATGAGACATACCTTGTATCCACCAAATATTCACATGATACATTGCCTCCAAACATAAAATACTCCCAAGTGTCATCTGAAGGAAGGGACAATTCAAAATAGTGTTTTTGATGTTGGGAATACAAATGACATAATGCTGGGTAAAACCCTTTTGGAAGTCATGTGGCTTCCTTTTGTTTGTTCCCATCAAAAATAAAGAGGGGACCAGACAGAGTTGTCAGCTGATAGGTCATTAATTTTTGGTGATAAATCACCATGTGATATTTGGAGTATAATTCAAAATTTCACAGTTTTTAAAACAAGGGTCTTAAATATTTTGTTATAGTAAATATTATTACATAGAAGATACTTAAAAATCATTAGGTGCTGTTCTTGAAAGGCTGAGATCTTTTCTGAAAGAAAAACCTCATCTTCTAGATCATACTTCAGTTTATGTTGTGGTTTCACTAGTGTCTGACAGATTCATTTGTGCTATTGGTTTTGCCCTTCAAATTCAGACGTGGGTTTCTTTTCCGTAATTTTTAATAAAAGCTTAAAATCAAAATTCATTAAAACTGATACATGCATAGGAAAATCATTTATAAATTTATCAGTTCTTTATTCTTTTCAGAAACAGTAGAGGGAGCTAATGAGAAGAAAAATAATGTAGAATCCTAGAATATTAAAATTTCAATCCAGAATTTTTTACTCCCCATCAGATTGTATTTGAAGTGATTGGCTCTTTGAAGGAAAACTGAAGTTTTAAGGAAATAAATCTGCTATAATTAATATTAGGGAGCCCCTGAAACTTAGTGCCAACCATTAATTTCATCAAAAAGCCTGTCATAGTTACGACCACTGTTTTATAACTTATATTCATCAAAGATGTAGATAACATTTACATGCACATTAGAAGCAGCATGTGATTTTGATTAAACAAAATTGCTTAGTATAAACTCTTAGAGTACAGGGTAAGCTCTGGGGGCCTTTCTGTATCTTTCTTCTGTTCGAGACGATTACTTGAGTGTGGCCTGAAAACTATGTAATTCTTGATTCCTTACACTTCTGAAAATAAAGTTAAAATTTCATTCTCAAACATTTCTAAGGGCTAATCTTAAAGTGTCTATATTTGTGATTCCAGAAGATTCCACACTTAATTAACATCAGAGGAGAAGAGGCACATATAACCCTCACTTCATATTTCTTATGAAATAAAAAGTTCTGGGGGCGCCTGGGTGGCTCAGTGGGTTAAGCCGCTGCCTTCGGCTCAGGTCATGATCTCAGAGTCCTGGGATCGAGCCCCACATCGGGCTTTCTGCTCAGCAGGGAGCCTGCTTCCTCCTCTCTCTCTGCCTGCCTCTCTGCCTGCTTGTGATCTCTCTCTGTCAAATAAATAAATAAAAAATCTTTAAAAAAAAAAAAAAAAGTTCTGTGTTGTAGGATAGTAGAAAATGAACAAGCTTAATTTCCTGGAAGCATCAGATCTAGGGCTATTTGGTTGCAGTGCTTAGCTGAGATACCTTCAAAGAGCCAGGAATGAATCTCCTAAATACCCCACTAATCCTGTAATAGTTTTTACTGAATTAACATTTATTTAAACTTACTCATAACCAAATTTAGCCATTACTTATTTCCTCTTGGGAGGAAAATGATTTAGGAAAATTTACATTATTCAGTGCAACACCTATTAAATTTTCTTTCAAATTCAACAGCTGCCTCCTCATTCACTCTTACTAGATTGACATCATTCAGATTCTTAACATAAGTGATAAAAATTTTTAAGAACGGGGCACCTGGGTGGCTCAGTGGGTTAAAGCCTCTGCCTTCGGCTCGGGTCATGATCCCAGGGTCCTGGGATCGAGCCCCGCATCGGGCTCTCTGCGGAGGGCCTGCTTCCTCTTCTCTATCTGCCTGCCTCCCTGCCTACTTGTGATCTCTCTCTCTGTCAAATGAATAAATAAAATATTAAAAAAAAAATTTTTTTTAAGAAGGCACTTATTTCTTCCCTTCTGTTGGGTTAGACTGTGCGTGGTACTAGAGAGATAAGAGTAAGATAGTCAATAGTAGTATAGCTTAATTCATACTTTCTTTCATCCTTCATCATTATAAGCTAATGTCTTAAATTGGTTTATCCATTTTCATGCACTGGTCACCTTCTCCTCTTTATTTCTGTTGTCTCTGAAATAAGTTCAGTTATCTCTAGAAGTGTCCTAGCTTTTGAAATTCTCATTTGATAAGGATTGACCACTTTTTCTTATTCACTACTTACCTCTGCTGTCCATAGTAAAAGTAGGTTAATGTATTATCCATGGTAGTTTTATTCAAAAAAATAGAACACATTTTGTCTTGCTTTTTGAATACTTACTTTCACTTCCCTTATGAACACTGTTAATGAAGTGATTCAGATAAAGTAGTAAATAACAATTTTATTAAAAAAAACTTGGAGTTTTCTACCATAAGAAATGTATTGATGATTTTGAGTTATCTGTACAGTGTTCTCAGTCCCTCAGTTTTATTGCATATTAATAATTTTCTTAAATAAGTTTCAGTGCAATATACACATTTGTGGTTAAAAATAAATCAGTCATTTTCGTGCATTTTTAAGGCTATATTTATTTTATTTTTTTAAACATTTTATTTATTTATTTGACAGAGAGATCACAAGTAGGCAGAGGCAGGCAGAGAGAGAGGAGGAAGCAGGCTGCCTGCCAAGCAGAGAGCCTGATGCGGGGTTTGATCCCAGGACTCTGGGATCATGACCTGAGCCGCAGGCAGAGGCTTTAACCCACTGAGCCACCCAGGCGCCCCTTAAGGCTATATTTAAAGGAAGTAAGAAGCCAAAGGAAAAAAACATCCACTTTGATAGGACTGCCTACCTAGATACCTCAAGAGAAAATTAAATAAAAACTACTAGGACTGAAAAAAGATTTTTATCAGTAAGGTAGCCCTTAGCAGATCAACATTAAGAAGTACATAGTTTCGTTATATTAGTTATGACCAATTAAAACATTAATATAAATATCCATTTCATAGTAGCAACCAAAATAATAGTGTACGTGGGAATAATTTAAAATGTGTTGTATGAACTGTTAATACCAAGAGGCACATGATTGGATGTTTTTTTACTATTCTTTATACTTCCATATTTTTTGAATATTTATAGTGGGTGTATAGGTGTTCATGTGTAAATGTATTTGTGTACTACTGTATAACCATAAATTAGGATATTTGATACTGAATGATTAGAAATGGTCTCTAACCTCCATGGTTGTCATTCAGGGTGCCCAGGAACGGATAGACAGCTTGCGTCGAGCTGGAGTGATCCATGAAAAACAGACTGCTGTGTCAGTAGAAAACTTCATTGCAGAATTGCTACCTGACAAGTAAGAGGCTTTTTTTTTTTTTTAATAACATAGTAACAAATTTGCTTTCTTGTAGTGAGAACTCTCAGGATCTACTCTTTTAGCAATTTTCAGATACACAATACAGTAGTATTAAGTGTCGTCACTGTGCTGTACATTTGATCCTCATGACTTACTTAATAACTGAAAATTTCTATCTTCTAACCTGCTTCACTCATTTTAGTCGCCTCCGCCATCACCCTGCCAACCATCAGTCTGTCTTTGTGAGTTTCTTTTTTTTATTCCATGTAAAAGTGGGATTATATGGTATTTATTTTCTCTGACTTATTTCCCTTAGTATAATGCCCTGAAGGTCCATGCATACTGTTGGAAATGGCAAGATTTCCTTCTATTTCCATGGCTGAATAATGTAATGTGTGGGGGTGTGTGCACGTGTCTGTGTGTCTGTGTTTATGATCACACCACATTTTCTTGATTCATTCTTTCATTGACAGGCACTTAGGTTGCTTCCATGTCTTGGTTATTGTCAGTAATGCTGCAGTGAACCTGGGTAGGGGGTGCATATCTATCTACACGGTAGTGTTCTCATTTCCCTCCAATAAATACCCAGAAGTGGAATTGCTGGATCATGTAGCTCATTTAATCTTTTGAGGAACTTCCAGATTGTTTTCCATAGTGGCTGCACCAGTTTACATTCTTATCAAGAACTTTCTTTTTCTCCATATCTTTTCCAACACTTTTATTTATTTTTTTTACTTTTTGGTAGTAGCCATCCTAACAGGTGTTAAGGTGATGTCTCATTTTGGTTTTGATTTGCATCTCCCTAATGAAGAGTGATGTTGAGCATCTTTTCATGTGTCTATTGGCCACCTGTATGTCTTAGGAAAACTATTCAGAGCCTCTGCTCATTTTTTAATTGGATTCTTTTTTTTTGCTCTTAAGTTCTTTGAGTTTTGATAGGTTTTAGATGTTAACAGCTTCTGAGGTATGTGATTTGTGAATGTTTTCTCCCCTTCAGTAGGTTGCCTTTTCATTTTGTTGATGGTTTCCTTTGCTGTGTAGAACCTTTTTAGTTTGATGTAGTCCTACTTAATGATTTTTGCCTTTGTTGCCTTTGTTTTTGGTGTCAAATCCAAAATATTATCACCAAGATTGGTATCAAACAACTTACACCATCTTCTAGAAATTTGGTTTGTGATCTTAAGTCTTGAATCCATTTGAGTTACTTTTTGTGTATGGTGTAAGTACTCCAGTTTCCCCAACACCATGTATTGTACAGAGTGTACTTTTCCCATTGTGTATTCCTGGCAGTTTGGTGTATATTAATTGGCCACATAGTTGTGGGTTTATTCCTCAGTTCATTTTTCTGTTGGATTGATCTTTGTGTCTATTATTATGCCCATACCATACTATTTTGATGAGTATAGCTTTGTAATATAGTTCAAAATATAGTTTGAAATCAAAGAGTGTGATGATGCTTCTTTCTCAAGATGGCTTTGGCTATTCAGGGTCTTGTGGTTCCATACAAACTTGAGGGTTGTTCTGTTTCTGTGAAAAATGCCATTGGAATTTTGGTAGAGATTATATTGAATCTGTAGATTGCTTAATGAATACTGTGGATATTTTAACAATTTTAATTTTTCGAATCCCTCAATCTGGAATATTTTTTTCATATATTTGAGTTTTCAATTTTTTCCATTAATGTCTTACATAGTTTTCAGAGTAGAGATCTTTCACCTTCTTGGTTAAATCTGTTCCTCAGTGTTTGTCCTTTTGGACGTGATTTTTAAGTGGTATTGTTTCTCTAAGTTTTCTTTTTGGTAGTTTATTAGTATGTATAGATATGCAACAGATTTTGGCATATCTATACACTACAGATTTTGATTTTTTCTGCACCTTTACTGAATTCATTTATAAGTTCCAAGTTTTAGAGTTTTTGTTTTATTTGCTTGTTTGTATTGTTTTTCCATATGTAGTATCATGTCATCTGAAAATAATCACAGGTTTTCTTCTTCCTTTCCAATTTGGATCCCTTTTATTTGTTTTTCTTGCCTAATTGCTCTGGTAAGGATTTTCCGTACCATACTGAATAAAGGAAGTGGAAAGAGTGGGCATCCTTGTCTTGTTCCTGATCTTAGAGGAATCACTTTCAGCTTTTGATTGTTGAATGTGATACTAGCTATGGGCTTGTCATATGTGGCCTTTATTATTTTGAGTACATTCTTTCTAAACCTGTTCAGAGAGTTTTTATCATTACCAGTAGTTGAATCACATGCTTTTTCTGTATCTTATGAGATGATCTTACGATTTTTGCCCTTCATTTTGTTATTGTGTTGTATCACGTTGGTCTATGGATGTGGAACCATCTCTACGTCTCTGTAGAATAAATCCTAAATGATGTGTATGATCCTTCTAATATATTGTTGAATTTGGCTTAATATTTTGTTGAAAATTTTTACTTATCTGTTTCTATGGAAATTGGCCTTTGATTCTCTCTTCTGTTGTGTTTTTGTCTGAGTTTAGTATCAGGGTAATGCTGGCCTTGTAAAATGAGTGTGGAGGTGTCCCTTCTCTTTTTGTTTTGGAAGACTTTGAGAAGTGTTGGTAGTAATTTTTCTTTAAATGTTTGGTAGAGTTCACTAGTGAAGGGGTCTGGTTCTGACAGATGTCTGTTGGGAGGTTTTTGATTACTGACTAGAATCTCCTTACTAGAAATCAGTCTATTTTTTACTGATTTTTTATTTCTTCATGATTCAGTCTTGGTAGGTTATATGTTTCTAGAAATGTATCCATGTATTCTAGGTTATCTAGTTTGATGGCATATAATTATTCAGTAAGAGGCTTATTTTGTCTATCCTACGAGCAAAGTACAGTTAGTTCTGGGGTACTGAGACTGAATATCTAGTTTTTAAAAATTTAAGTATTCAATCTTTATCCTATTTTAGAGAAAATTATATTCTGGTCTAGCTTTATCATCTAACTAGCTGTGTCATCTCTGCTACCCAGGTTTCTTTTTTTTTAATTATAAAATGGAGATAGTAATGCTTACATCTTAAGATTGGTGCTATTATATTCAATGACTATATACACAATTTTAAGAGGATACAGTGCTGTTTTGGCTGAGGTAATTGACCACCAGTAGCCAACATAGTCATTCACACAGTTATTCAGCGTAATGGAAGGTATGAGAATCAGGGCCTGGTGCCAGTCATCAGGTTTGAGATCTGAGCAATGATGTTTATCTATTTAGTTTGGAGGATATTCAGAGCATCATATTCATTATGGTCTTTTCAGGGCTTTGTACTTTAGTTGGCTTTTTTATGGGAGAAATTATTTTTAAAATGCTGAATTTATTTATACTGAAAGAGCTTCCTAACTGTTGAAATCGATCTCTTTTGTAATCACATTTGGTTTTGTTATATTTTTTTGTTTATTATTGAGTAGCGTTGTGCCTGGGACTTAATGGCTATAGTATATTAAAAATATTTTCCAGCTCTGAGGTTATACTGCTGGCCAGTTGGGAGACAATAATGTACACAGATGAACAGTTTTAAGTGACTGTATAAAATAGTGTGTAATTTTTTGCTGGTAGGAAATATATACAGTGCAAGGAGAAATAAATGTAGAGGTAGCGTCGGATGAGATATGTGGGTGAGTGGGACTTGGACGGGATTGTGAAGAGTAGGTAAAATTTGGGTAAGTGACAAATATAGGACATTCTGAGTGGAGGAAGAGTTTGAAGATGATGAGGATTCTGGGGTCAGTAGTTACATTAGCTTTGCTGATCATTTGTTGTATTGGGAAATCAAGTGATATGGGACAGAGAGCTTTGAATGCTTTCTTTGTAAGCACCAAAGAGTCATCTAGTGATCATTATTTCATTTTTCCCTTATCTTAACTTTTTACAGTTCATTTATTGGTTATCTTAGAAATTAGTCTTTTAATAATAAGAATTGTGACTTGGTAATACTGAACCACTTTTAGTATTCTTTACCCAACATCCCCTTCATCTTTTATGGTATTATTTTCAGTTTTCTTAATTGTGCATACATTTTACACTCCTAAGATATTAGTAGTGTTGTCCTTTACTGTCAGTATTCATTGATACTTATTCTCTGAATTCCTTCCTGTAGTTTTGTTTTCCTTTCTGGGATCATTTTTCTTCTGTCTCAGGGACTTCCTTTGGCACTACATTGTAATGGAGACTTTATCTACAAACTTTCTTAGCTACTGTTTGAAAAAAAAATTTTTTTTTTTTTAAGATGTCATTTATTTGAGAGAGTGAGCTTGAGCAGGGGGTAAAGGGAGAGGGAAAAGCAGACTCCCAGCTGAGCACAGAACCCGACACGGGGCTCGATCCCAGGACCCCAAGATCATGACCCAAGCTGAAGGCAGACACTTAACCAGCTGAGCCACCCATGTGCCTCTGAAGATACTTTTAATTCACATTTACTAAGGCTGTTTTTGCTGGATATATAAGTCTAGATTGGCCGTTCTTTTCATTTGGCACTTTACTTTTTCTTTAATCAAAATAAACTTGTGGTACAATGTTTTATTAGTTTGAGGTATATAACATAGTGATTAAACAATTCTGTACATTACAGAATGTTCACCATAAGTGTAATTATCATCTGTCACCCTACAAAATTATTATGGTATTTGTGACTATTCTGTATGCTGTATTTTTGTTCCCCCTGACTTATTTTATAACTGGAAGTTTGTACCTCTTAATCCCCTTTCCTATTTAGCCTAGTCTCCCACACCCTTCTCTTCTGGCAACGACCAGAAGAGAAGTGTGTTAATGTGTTTGGTTTTTTAGTTCCATGTGTCCATGAAATCGTGTGATACTTGTCTTCCTGGGTCAGACTTATTTCACTTAGCATAATAGTCTCTAGGTCCATGTTGTTCCAAGTGGCAAGATGTCATTCTTTATGACTAATATTCCTCTGTGTGTGTGTGTGTATGTCTGTCTCATATCTTAATCCATTCGTCTGTCAGTGTACATTTAGGTTGCTTCCCTAGCTTGGCTATCATGAATAATGCTGCAGTCAGTATATGGATGCAGGTACCTTTCTGAATTAGTATTTTTTCTTTGGGTAAATACCCAGAGTGAAATTACTGGATAATAAGGTATTTCCATTTTTAATCTTTTGAGGAACCTCCATACTGTTTTCCATGGTGGCTGTATCACTTTACATTCCCACCAATAGTGCACGAAGGACCCTTTTTCTCTGCATCCTTGCCAATATTTGTTATTTCTTAGCTTTTGAAAATTTTAGTCATTCTGGCATTCTCTTTGTGGTTTTGATTTGCATTTCTCTGATGATGAGTTTTGTTGTACATCTTTTAATGTGTCTTTTGGTCATCTGGATGTCTTTTGTTGGAAAAATGTCTGTTCATGTCTTCCTTTTTTTTTTAAGATTTTATTTATTGGAGAGAGAGCAAGAGAGCATGAGCAGGGTGAAGGTCAGAGGGAGAGGCAGATTCTTTGCTGATCAGGGAGGCCAATGTTGGACTCAATCCCTGGACCCTGGGATCATGACCTGAGCCGAAGGCAGATGGTTAGTCTACTGAGCCACCCAAGTGCCCTCTTCTGCCCATTTTTAACTGGATTATTTGTTTTTTTGGTGTACGTTTATATGAGTTTTTTATAGGGATATTAACCCCTTATTGGATATATCCCTTGCAAAGATACTCTGTTAGGTAGGATTGCCTTTTTGTTTTGTTGATGGTTTCCTTTGTTGTGGAAAAGTTTTTTATTTTGGTGTAGTCTCAGTGTTTATTTTTGCTTTTGTTTCCCTTGCATGAGGAGATGTATTTAGAAAGAAAGTTACTAAGGCTGATGTTTAAGATACTGCTGTCTTGTGTTTTGTTTTAGGAATTGTATGGGCTCAAATATTACATTTAGGTCCATTTTGAGTTTGTGAATGGTGTTAGAAATTGTTCCAGTTTTCCCAGTACCATTTATTGAAAACTTTTTCCCCATTGTATATTCTGGCCAATTTTGTCCAAGATTAACTGACCATGTAAGTGTGAGTTTATTTCCGGGTTCTCTACATTGTTTTATGGATCTATATGTCTATTGTACCAGTATCCTAATATTTTTATTACTATAGCTTCAAAGTGTAGGGCTTGAAGTTTTGGATTATAATACCTCTAGCTTTGTTCTTCTTTTTCCAGATTGCTTTGGCTATTCAAGGTCTTTTGTGTTTTTAATACATATTTTAGTAGTATTTGCTCTAGTTCTGTGAAAAATCATACCAGTATTTTGATAGGGATGCATTGAATCTGTAGATTGTTTTGGATAATGTGGACATCTTAATGCTATTGCTTTTACTAATCCATAAGCATGGAATATCTTTACATTTGTGTCACCTTTAGCTTTTCTTCATTGTCTTATAGTTTTAAGATTACAGGTCTTGGGCGTCTGGGTGGCTCAGTTGTTAAGCTCTGCCTTCAGCTCAGGTCATGATCCCAGGGTCCTGGGATCAAGACCCAGATAGGGCTCTCTGCTCCCCACGAAGCCTTCTCCCTCTTCCACGTCCCCCCCCACCTCCGCCTGTGTTCCCTTTCTCACTATGTCTCTGTCAAATAAAATCTTAAAAAGTACAGGTCTTTCACCTTCTTTGCAGAATATATTCCCAGGTATTTTATTCATTTGATGCACTTGTAAATGGGATTGTTTTCTTAATTTCTCTCTGCCACTTTGTTATTAGTGTGCAGAAGTATACCAGATTTCCATGTGTTGACTTTCTGTCTTGCAACTTCACTGAGTTTATTAGTTCTTTGAGTTTTGTGGCATCTTTAAGTTTTCCTATACATCATATGCTCTTTCACTATTGACAGTTTGACTTCTTCCTTATCCAATTTGGATGCCTTTTATTTATTTTTTCTTGTCTGATTTCTCTGGCTAGAACTTTTAGTGCTATTGTTAAGGGCTTATTTAGCCAGAGCGGCCCCACCTCGGTTGAACATCCATTTTGTTGTTTATGCAATAAAACTTAAATTGACCCTGCCCCCCCCATGGGAACATATTTAAAAGCGAGTCCAGGAAACCAATTCCAGGTAACAAAGTCCAAATACAAGGGTGGGTCAGGCCAGGTGGAGGTATTCAATCAGTGGGGGCCATACTGTCTCCTAGCTACCAAGGTGATAGCTAGTTTCGATAGCTACAGTGGGGTGAGTTGTAATTCAATTAGCCACCTGTGTGTGGCCAGGCCCAACCACATGGCCTTTGCTCTATAAAAGTTAGTCTGTGAGGCAGGGAGGGGTCGTCCTCTCTGTAAGGGACGGCCTGACCTGTCTGTCTGACGATGGGTCTGATTCTTGATGCTTGGCACGAAATAAAGCTTTGCTTGACTTTCGCTTTGTATCAGTCTTGCTTCTTTGACCATGGACCCATTACTGGGGGACCCAACACTATGTTGAATAAAAGTGGTCAGAGTGGACATCTTAGTCTTAGAGGAAAATTTCAGTTTGTCACCATTATGATGTTATCTGTGGCTATATTGAGGTGTGTTCCCTCTAAACCCACTTTATTGGGAATTCTTAGCATGAATGGATGTTGAATTTTATCAAGTGCGCTTTCTGCATTTACCGAAATGATCATACGGTTTTTATCCCTGGTTTTGTGAATGTGATACGTCACATTGATTTGCAGATGTTGAACCATTCTTGCATCCCTGAAAGAAGTCCCACTCAACTGTTATGATTATTTTAATGTATTATTGAATTTGGCTTGCTAATGTTTTGAGGATTTTTGCATCTATGTTCATCAAGGATATTGGCCTATAACTTTCTTTTTTGTAGTTTTTGTCTGATTTTGCTATCAGGGTAATGCTGGCCTTGTGGAATGAATTTGGAAGTTTTCCTTCCTATTCTGTTATTTATTTATTTATTTTTTGGATAGTTTGAGAAGGGTAAGTATAAATAACTCAGAATTCTCTTGTGAAACTGCCTGGTCCTGGATTTTGTTTGTTGGGGGCTTTTTGATTATTTTTTTTTTTACTAGTAATTAATGTGTTCACATTTTCTGTTTCTTCCTGATTGTTTTTTTTTTTTAAGATTTTTATTTGACAGAGAAAGAGATCACAGGGAGAGGGAGAAGCAGGCTCCCTGCTGAGCAGAGATCCCGATTTGAGGCTTGATCCCAGGATCCTGAGATCATGACCTGAGCCAAAGGCAGAGGCTTAACCCACTGAGCCACCCAGGCGCCCCCCCAATTCAGTTATTGTATGTTTTTTGGAATGTATACATCTCTACATTCTGTTGTCTGTTTTGGTGGCGCCAATATTTTCATAGTATTCACAAGTATCTCAAAATTTTTTAAATTCTTATGTCATTTGTTACTTTTCTTTCATTTCTGATTTGACTCTTTTTTTCTTGATTAGTGTAGCTAACCATTTGTTTATGGTTACAAAGAAGTAGCTCTTGATTCTTTGGGGGGGGGGGGTCGGTTTCTATTTCCACTCTAATCATTGTTATTTTTTTCCTTCTGTGATCTTGGAGCTTTGTTCTTTTCCTAGGTCTTTTAGGTTGAACTTTTTAGTTGAGGTAGTCCTTTAGAACTGCTTTTGCTGTGTCCCAAAGGCTTTCAGCTGTTGGGTGTCCATTTTCAGCTGTTTCCAAGGATTTTTCGAGTTCCTCTTTGCTTTCTATGTTGACTCCTTGGTTTAGTAAGAAGCATATTGTTTGGTGTCCATATGTTCATGTTTTTCCCAGTTTTTAAAATTTTTTTCCTTGTAATTGATTTTTAGTTTGATAGCCTTGTAGTAGGAAAAGGTACTTGATAGGATTTTATTCTCTGACGTTTACTGAGTCTTGCTTTCAGCCTAACATATGATTTATCCTGGGAACAATCCATTTGCTATTGAAAAGAATGTCTTCAGTTGGTTTGGGAAGCAGTGTTGTATACAGATGCATTAAATCCATCTGGTTGAAAGCTACCATTTCCTTACTGATTTTCTGTGTGGATGATCTATGCATCATTGATGTGTAAGTGGGGGTCTGAGGGTGAAGTCCTTTACTGTTATTGTTTTACTGTTACTTTCTCCCTTGAGATCTGCTAATACTTATTTTACATATTTAGATGTTCCAATGTTGGGTATGTAGATAATTGATATTGTTCTACTACTCTCTTGTTCAGTTGATCCCGTTATTGCTATTATTATTTAATGCCATTCTTTGTCTTTTAATACAGTCTTTGTTTCAGAGTCTGTTTGGTCTGATACATGTCATGCTTCCCAGTTTTTGTTTTGGTGGGTTCTTTTTTTTTTTTCCACTTCCATTTGCATGAAATGCCTTTTCCATTCCTTTACTTAAAAGTCTCTATGTGTCTGTAGGTATAAAGTGACTCTCTTTTAGGCCACATGTAGATGGGTCTTGTATTTTTATCCAGTCACCCTGTCTTTTGATGGGAGCATTACGGACCTCATTACCATTTCATTGTTTTGTAGTTTATGTAGTTCTGCCATGTTCCCTTCTCTTTGTGACTGATGGCTTTCTGTAGTGTTAAGTTACACAGTCTGAAGTTGATGTTCTAACTTTAGACACATTCAGAAAGCACTTTACTCATCCCTCTACCTTTTATGTATATGAAGTCATATTTTACATATTTTTATTTTGTAAATCCCTTAATGTAGATATAATTGATTTAACTACTTTTGCCTTTTAATGTTCCCAATAGCTGGGTAAGTGATTTATCTACTTCCTTTACTGTGTGTTTGCTTTTACCTATGAAATTTGTCCCTTTTTTAGTTTTCACCTCTAGGCATGGCCTTTTCTTAGAAAAAGTCTTTTTAACATTTCTTAAAAGGTTGATTGAGTGGTGATCAGTTACTCTTCTTCAGGTAGAGTATTCCTGATTGTAGGTTTTCTTTCTCTACTTGGAACAGATCATGCCACTCCCTTCTGTTCTACAGAGTTTGTGTTAAGAAATTTGGTAGGTTTATGGGGTTTTCCTTATATGTAACTAGCTGCTTACCTCTTGGTGGCTTTAAGATTATCTCTTTAATTTTTGATACTCTATGTTTCTTGGTGTGGACCTCGTTGGGTTCATCTTACTTTGGTTTGTGATTCTTGGGCCTGTATCTGCTACCTTCACCAGGCTAGGGAAGTTTTCAGCTCCTTTCTTGCTTTTCTGGGACCCCTGTAATGGGAGTATGTATATAGTATGGTTAATGTCCCAGAGACTATTTAGCCTTTCATTTTTTTTTTTTTTTCTTTTTGCTCTTCTGCTTGGTTGCATTATGATAGCCTGTCTTCTGGATCACTGGTCTGTTCTGCCACTCCTCTCCTTTGCTGCTGATTCTCTCTAGTGTATTTGTCATTTCACTTACTGTATTTCAATCTGATTGGCTCTTTTTTATATTTGCTGAATTTATGCACTCTTCATCCAGTAGACTGAAGCATATTCCTATCTCCCGTTTTGACTTTGTGAATTAGGTCAAACACTTAGTTCTCCCAGTGTTGAAAGGGTGGCCTTCTGTAGGGATGTTCCCTGTGCAGTCGATGTGTGTTGGGAGCCTTGAGGTGTAGGTGTATCACTGCGTCCCATGCTGGGGCTGTCGCAGCTAGATGGCTTGAGCGCACCAGGGGGACGGGGATCATTGAGGCCACCGGCCGGCTAGAATGCACCAACTCTGCTTCTGTCTGCATGGTCAAAGTGAAAGGGGCACATAAATAACTTTGCTCCTGAGCACTTCCAACCCCAGAGTAAAGTTTAACCATTTCCCCACCTTTTCAGAGATGTTAGTGGTGGGTCTCCTTCACTTCTAGTCTGCTTGATGACTTCAGGCTGGGTGGCATTCGGGTCCAGGTCTTCACCTCACTCTGAAAGTTTATCCCCCGTCGCCAGCATTATTCCATTTGGTCCTCCTGCCTTCTACAGCTCTGTGACACCGTAGATGCAGGGCTTGTGTACCTCTTCCAGCTTTTCTTTGGGAACATTAGTCTGCCGTCAGCTGTCCCATCCTCCGTAGATGTAGTATGTGGTACTTTTTCCTACCAAATGCCTTTTGACAAGTACAGTAGCCTATTAGGAAGATTAGGGATAGTAGAAACAGGTGATTATTGAAAAGCATGGATTTGAACTGTACAAATCCAATTATATGTGGGGGTTTTTTTTGATACAGTACGATACAGAAAATATTTTTTCTTGCTGTGATTTTCTTTTCTCTAGCTCACTTTGTTATAAGAATATGGTGTATATATATAACATAGAAAATACATATTAATAGACTTTTACCAGTAAGAATTCCGGTTAACAGCAAGCTATTAGAAGCTTTTAGAGAGTCAAAAGTTAAATTTTTTACTGTTCTAGGGGGTCACAGCAGCACTAACCTCCGCATTATTCAAGGGTCAACTGTAATATTAGGAAATCACTGGTTTCTAGTGTGGGATTAAAGAGGAGAGGATGGAAAGGTGGTGTGAGAAGGTACGGAGTTGCAGAGAGGGAGGATATGTGAATGGAGAGCAAAGCCAGGATCCCTACCACTTGATCATTGGTGCTTTGGTTACTTCTATCTCCCATGGTACTGTGGGAAATAAGTGCTGAGAAGATAAAGTCAAAAACATGGTTGCTGATCGAGAAAGAGCCAGACAGCCAAAAGAGATCCCAAATGTGTTTAGCCCTAACAAAGAATAGAGCTAGGTCAGACCTGCCTGCCTCTGAATTTCACATCAGTCCATGGTACATGAGAAAAACTACCATGATGTGTCCCTTACCTGGACAAAAGCCTGTGTAAGTATGGACTATCCTTATTCGGAGGTTAACCCACAAAGTTGAAAAATCTTGGGTTGTGTGTTAAGTGTGTTAAAATGTCCTTTTTTTCTGAGAATTGACCAGTGGTGGTAGAGATCTTTTGTAAAACAGAGTGGCAGTTCTGACATCGTTTTGAGATTTTTGCTGGTAAATGAAATCCAAGTATCTTGGAACTACAGTTCTTCTTAAGCCCTCTTTTAGTCAGAGTGACCCCTATGAGATCCTTCTAGTCCGAGTTCTTTCAGCAGCTGCCTGGAGAGGGGTAGGAAGGGACAGAGACAGAGCCTTAGGAAATGTCTGTGAATCATGTGAGGTGGGGTGTGCCGGGCAAGTTGAAGGACAGTAATGAGGAGTGGAGAGTCCAGCATTTCCCCCACCAGCAGTACTAGTGAAAGAGATGGAAGAGGTTTTTATGGGCATGATGGTGGTTGCAGTTCTAGCTACTGAGTGGATGATATCCCTCTTGACTTGGTTAAGAGCACCATTGAATTTCAGACAGCAAAGAGGACCTTAGAGTTCTAATCTGTATTCAGCAGCATCATAGAATGTTGGGGGCCCAGGCTGGGTTGGGGAGGAGGGGGGCTTTCACCTTCCCTGAGTCTGCTTTTCAGGAAGTCCATGCCTGCCAGCTTAATCACCACGATTGTTCTCTATCTGCATTATACACAAGTTACTGACTGATTAGTATTCCAAATAAAATTCATATCCTTATTTGATGTTGTTTGTTTGAAACCAAGTTTTAGGATATGAATACTACAGATACTACCTGTTATCATTTTAATCTGCAGCAAGACTTATTCCATTTTTACTTGCTGTTTCTTTGAATATGTTAATAGAAGTTACCTAATTCATTTCGTGTTTTATCACATTCCATTAGATCTACATATTTTTAAAAATAGACAACTTTTTTTACTCTGTATATTCTCTTGTTATCCAAACTCATTTCATGGCATCTGGTGGTTGCATAATTCTGGTTATCTAAAATGCTGGTGCTGTTACAGATGACTTAAGGCAATTATAAAATGTATTTTTATAATTTATGAGTAACTTTAAATGGAAGAAAGTTTTGATTTCATGAAGTGTTTTCAAAGACAGATTATCAAGAATAAGATTTGTTACTTCCTCTGAATGAGCTTAATTTGCTAGTAACTTTGCAAGTGGGCTACATAGTAACCATAGAGATGGTAAAATAAAATTTCCTGTATTTTAGCAAGTGACATTTTTAAAAAGTTACTTGTGATTAAGTATTTGCATATTCAGATGAGTAACTATCTGTTGCTTTTTTGAATTTTCCTCTTCCCATCCTTCTTCCTGAGTCTGAGCAAGAAAAACTTTACCTGGATAAGTTTCAGGTGGTTTTTTTGTTGTTGTTGTTTTCCTCATTCCTGTTGGAATTAAGCCAACAGGTCATTTTATATATAGCTTTTATGGATTATTCTCTTGAAAACTGATACACATTTCGTTTTTGAACTCCAATGGTTTATGGGAATGATACTAACTATTGTGGGTTTGTTCTGTCTGGTCACTGTAACCTTTATTTGGCACATGAACAACTCATCTATTCTGTTGCAGGTGGTTTGACATTGGCTGTTTGATAGTGGAAGACCCCGTCCATGGCATTCACCTGGAAACGTTTACACAGGCCACACCTGTGCCTTTGGAATTTGTACAGCAGGTTCGTTTTCTTCTTTTTCATCCTACTCCATAGAAACTTGAAATACCATTTTTAGAATACAAGTTTGTGTGAAATAGGCTATATATTCTTGATTTTGTGGCAGCTTTGCACTGTTAGCCTTTTCTGTTTTTCAGTTTCTAGTTTCTTTCATGTCGTTTGAGTACCTTCCTCCTTTCTTTTCCAGCTGTCTTTGAAAAGGTAATATGTCACAGGCTTAATCACTATTTTCCTCTTTTTATTATCCTGTTCACTACTGTCAGCAGAAAAAACGATTTACCTGTTCTGCTGGTGGTCTGTTTACCTTTCATTATCTATCATTTTGGTCCCCCATTACTTCTGTATCTTTGTCTTCGTTCATCTTTTGTAATAAGTGGAAACCAGTTTAGAAACCTTACCTGTGGGGCGCCTGCGTGGCTTAGTTGGTTAAGCATCTCCCTTTGGCTCAGGCATTGGGCTCCCTGCTCCCTGGAGAGCCTGCTACTCCCTCTGCCTGCCACTCTGCATACTTGTGCTATTTCTCTGTCAAATAAATAAATAGAATCTTTTAAAAAGAAAAACCTTACACGAAAGGCACATGGCTTTCGGTTTGTTAAAAATTGAACTCTGAGTTCACTCGTCCACATGGTATTTAGAATGGAAGCATCATGTACAATAACTGGTTCCCTACCTTTCATCCTTTCTTGAACAAACCAGAATGTAAATAGAGGTTTTTGTGGAAGGCTTAGTACTCCATGGAAAAGGGCATTTTGTTGTCCTTTTCCTAAGTTCCATTTCACAAGATTTTCAACACATTTGGTCTTATGGACATTGTTAAATGTCATCTAAAACTCTCTCAAGAGTTAGTTGGGTCTTTAGCTATTTAGCCTTGTTCATGAGTCTCCTCCCTAGGCATCATGACCCTGTACATAAACCACCACCATGGTTTATGTACTTGCCCAGGCACTCTCATCCCCATGAGGGCGTTTCTCAAACACCATCCTAAATATTATGGATATTTCACATTACAGAATCATTTTATGTCCTTCAGTGAAAGGAGTAGCTTTAATAATGTCTGCTTACTAGTAAATGCCCCCCAAGTGGAAATATCTGACTCCCAAGTCCCAGTAGGGGTCACCAGGCACACTTGAATTTTTGCCATAAGCCTCAGTCTAAGCTCCACGTTGGGCAGTGGCACAGAGAATTCGCTCCTGCTAGCATACCAGCTCCTGTTCCACACCGTATGGGCCCAGACAGTCTTCCTGGTTCTCAGATAGCATGTCCAGCTAATCATGCATGAAGGGCATATCTATACTGTTTCAGTTTCAGCATACTAGGTCTGGGAAGCTTTCCCCATTGAGACTGCAGTGTCCATCCTCACAATATAGTCAGGTATCAGAAGGCCTCTTCACACCTAACAGTTTCCTTACAGATTTGACTGTAATTCCATCAAATTGTGTCCCTCCGTATATCCATCCAGCATCAAGGCCAGACTAAGCATTGTCTTTTTACTTTGATGTTAGTTATGGTAGAGAACCACCACCAAGTGGTGGACTGTTTTGCCTTTTTCTTACTAGTTTGCATTTCTCTATGTATTCAGTAAACCAGCTTCCCAGGAGGCAGAGCCATCTCTAATTTCCATGGTAACCTTACCTTTAGTGATAGACTGCAGCCCTGATGCTGCTCCAGTCCAGCACTGACCACGTGGCCACCCAGCGGCCAGAGGTTCTTCAGCCCTCATCCTTTCCTCCCTGCTCGTCGTAAGCTACACATTTCAAGGAACCAGGGCTGTTCTAGCCAAGCACCTTTCCTGACACCAACTATTGAGGTTTCAGACCCAATTCCTGTGTGTGGGAGGGGGTTTTTCCACACCACCAAGGAATTTTAGGATTCCAGATGGTGTCAGACATTTCATCTCAATTCTGACTCTACACCTGGAGATAGTATCCAATCCCACGGAATAAGGACTCAGTCCTACAAGACTGGCCCCTCATCGCAGAGGCCAGTGACAAGTCCAGGTGTCTTGTCTGGTTCTACAGATTGGTTCTAACAATCCCCTCCTTCTCAGGAACCCTCTCTACTCACTAAGTCACTTATTTATTATGAAAAGATAGATCCTGGAAACAGGCAGATGGAAGAGATGCAGAGGGCAAGATCCCGGGAAAGGGCGCAGAGCTTCTGTGTGCTCTCCTAGCCTGCTGCTCTCCTAGAATCTCCACATGGGCACCAACCCAGAAGCTCTCCCAACTCCAGCCTTTTGGGGTTTTTATGGAGGCTTCATTAGATAGTCATGATGGAGTCAATCATTCACCATTGGTTATTTAATCATCTTGCAGCCTCTCTCCCTGTCCTGGAGCTGGGAGGGGGTGGGAAGACAAGCTATAACTGACCTTTGAGTAACATGGGTTTGAACTACACAGGTCCATTTATAAGCAGACTCTTCGACGTTCTTGGTAATTTCTTTTTTTGCTTTTCTTAACATTTATTTCTATAGCTTAGTGGACTTCAAGAATATGGTATATAATACATAACATTACAAAGGGGGTGTTAATTGGCTTATCACTAAGTCTTCTGGTTAACAGTAGGCTGTTAGTAATTAAGTTTTGGGGGAGTCAAAGTTATATTGTAGATTTTCAGCTATACCAGGTGGTCACTCTCCTAACCTCTACATTGTTCAAGGATCAGGTGTATATGTATTTTTTTTTTTTTTTTTATTTGACAGAGAGATCACAAGCAGGCAGAGAGGCAGGCAGAGAGAGAGGAGGAAGCAGGCTCCCCGAGAGAGCAGAGAGCCCGACGCGGGGCTCGATCCCAGGACTCCGAGATCATGACCTGAGCCGAAGGCAGTGGCTTAACCCACTGAGCCACCCAGGCGCCCCTGTATATGTATTTTTAATTGTAAATCACAGTATCACAAATAGAACAGCCTGGCCAAGATTGGCTTATCCCAGAAATGGCCTGATGGTTCAAGCAATAGCTCATCAGTTTACTCAGTTCAAACATGAGCATGTTAAAAGAGAAAAAAGGATTTCAATAGAATTGAAAGGTTAGAAATAACTACCATAGGGTTAACTGTTAGCTAATTAGAATATATATGTGCCAGAAAATCAACACAAAAATCAGACCTGGTGATCAAATATTAGAACCTCAGATACCTAATGAATTAGACAACATATAGGCTGAGATGTCAGTGAACATTTCAGATGATGGGAAGGCTCAGAGAAGAGCACACTGATGAGGGAGGGACTGTGGAAAAGGACAGGAAGGGTTAGGGGTGGAGGCTGCGTGCTCAGCATTCCTCTTCCTCTTAACCTGAAGCAGCGTGGACTCCTACTGGAACCTCAGGCCTTGGACGCTGAGTGCTATTAGATGGCATCATGAGATTAAGACTGAGTGGACACTGAACAGAGGAGGTGTGTGTAGTAGTGTTCTGAGTCTTCGTAGCCTTAGCACCTCACAGAGCTGCCAGCATAGCTGTGTTTCTCAGGGTTTGTTGTCCTCTATACTAAGGGACTTTGGGATGTCACTTAGAGCTAGGCCCAGTCATTTGTTTTCAGTGCAATATAAACCATACCCAGGTTCATTTTTCCACAGGCTCAAAGTCTCACTCCCCAGGACTACAGTCTGAGGTGGTCAGGCCTTCTGGTGACAGTGGGTGAAGTCCTGGAAAAGAGCTTAGTGAACGTGACGCGGACTGACTGGCACTTGACATTCACCGGCATGTCTCGCCGGCAGATGATCTACAGTGCAGCCAAAGCCATTGCTGGAATGTACAAACAGCGCCTGCCCCCCAGGACCGTGTGACAGGAGACTCACCCAGGGCACAGCGACCTCTTCGCTTGGAGCGTGGTGGTAAAGACTTGGTCCCATCCCCTTGTGGGGAGCTCCAGCAGATGTCGGGGTCTTGTGAATGTGCCTCTAGGCTACACTTGATCTTTCCTAAAAAGGCACGGTGTCATTCCAGTAGCTGCAAAGAAACAGATCCTTGCTGTGATTGTGTAATTTCACGTACCACAGTTCTTAAAAAACAATTATTTTTATAGGACAATTTGATATACCAAATCTGTACGGTGCAAATTCACGTGCTATGACCTTTAACTTAATGATATGTACTTGATTATTTTGTTGAAGATTGAAGAACATGTCATTGTTTATTTCATGATTTCTCTCTTCTTAGTCCTTGATGCTTTTTGTGTGTGCGGGTGATCTCAGGTCTGACACCGAAGCGCGTGCTCAACAGCTGACCCTCAGATACCTACTTGCAGGGAGATGGCGCACGTTTCTGTGCATACTTTTTACATGGGCCAAAATAATGGGATTTTTTTTTTGTCATCCTGTACATACACACCTCCTCTAAAAAAAAAGATTTCAAAGTAAGTTTTGGCATTTCACATATTTAGACTCTGAGACATTGCAGTACTATTTTATTTTTCTTTGCTATATGACAACTAAGTGGCCCATGATTTGAGTGTATTTTAAATCAGAAGCATTTTGTTATTTTTATATAGTACTATTCAGTATTTTCAAGTAAACTCAGACAACAGCCATTATTTCTGCTTCCACTCATATATTCAAGTGTCGTATAGAAATTTTTCAGAGGAATTACTTTGTTATTTATGGGGTTGTATGCCTCCTCTTTTAATTAAGGTTACTTAATATTTAGTTTGCCTTAAACACTGCTTTTCTAACTTGGTGCCATTCTGCCTTTACTCTTTATTAAATAGTTTCACTGAAAATTCCATATTCAACCTGGTTTATCTAGTTCATCATGTTTGTATTTAGTGACTAAAGCTTCTCCCTCCCCCCAGCCCCAAATAATATATTTTAGCATTTTTGGATTTATATAAATCAGAATTTAAATAGTTTGTCTTATACTTTGGATTCTACGTATGCAAATTCCTATAATGTTTTGAAGACAGTTTCTTACACAAATGTAATTTAATTTTTACTTACTCGTCTATACAGTTCTTTAGCTGTAAATTAGCAGGTGTTGAAGCTCTTATCCTGCACTGTCACTACAGGTAACATTGCTTTGTATTACTTTGAGTACTTACTCGATTTTTGCTTTTTTTACCTGAGGATGAGAAGCATTATTTTCACAACTCTCTGTTCATTTCCAAGCACCGTATGATTGCTTGGTGAAATTCAGACTTGTCTGTCATTAAAAGGAGAGAAAAGACATGTAACCAATTGTTGCGGCGTGATAGGGCTAGAGTGATTTTCTCCCCTTTCATTGCTATTTGTGCAACACTTGATGTTTTCTCCATCTGATTAATAAAAAAGAGAAGCCTTTCTGTACCATTTGCTTTTTTATCCTTTATTTTAAAAAAGCTACACTTCTCTAACAGTATTTATCATGGCATTGGCCAGGTGACAAATCACGTTAGGGACGAAGGATGCCCGTTCTTGGAATATGCGAGTGCGAATAGGCCATTTTCCCTCCTGTTTCAGGAAATCTTAGAGGTCCTAAAAAAATGTCTGTTTTCTCTTCTTTTTATTTTACCAAGTCTCAAATAGTTTAGGTCTTTGAGGGCTGTTTTCATAGAATCACAAACATGGACATCCCCTTAGAGTACAGTTTTTCCAGAGTCCTCAAATTCTTCGGTTATGTGGTGGCTGGTGTGAAGCCAGGTAATTTTCCCATCCCTGGTCATCTGCTGAGCCTTTGGCCCTTTGTAACAGTGTGAGTGGGCGAGGAGGATTAGGGAAGGGCACATGGAAGAGATAAACCCACCATCCGGTTTTTGCCTCTGATGCTTTTTTTGCCAACAGTTACCATTGAAAGTCATCCAAGCATGACTGACTCCACACACTGTTTTCCCCACCTCATGCTTATTTTTTCATCTTTAGATTTGTCATATGAGGGGCAAGAAAAGTAACTCCTTACCTCGTACATGCCACAGCGGCTTGAGCTGGGCAGGCCTGTCATGAGTGTTGACCTGAGATAAGCGAGCCCTCAGTCGGCGGCCGCATTTCCCCTCACCAGCACCCAGCTGTCCCCGGTTCTTTGCCCTTCGGGCTCATCTCCTGCCGACACTAGCATTTCTGAGGGAGAGTCAGACTCTGGGCTCTTTGCTTTTTTGGTCCCTCAAGCTTCTCAGAAAAACCAGTCTCTAACACAGTTCTTCACCACTGTTCTTGTGGTCGGATCTTTAATATTTGTTCTTCTGAAGCGCTCCAGGAATCATTTAGTCAACTTCCTCAGCTGGTACACTGTTTTGTTTTAATTAAGCAGTGTGAAAGACAACAGGAAAAATGCAGCAAGAGTAATGTAACATCAGCCTCGGGTGACAGAAGGGAACTCCGAGACTCCAAGACCCTTCGGTTAATAAGCCTGGACCAGGTCTGTGCCACTGTTGGAAAACTTCTGGCGGGTCCAGTTTTCTCCTCCTTGTCGCTTAATTACTTCCCCATTCTTTGTTCCTTTTTATCTTAAGGATTAACAAGGTAGAAAAATCGAGATGACTGAATTTAAACCAAGTGGTGGTATACTGGTAAGGTTAAGGAAAGTATGATATGCATGTATTCAAAAATTATGCAAATTACTGATACACTCAGGGTCAAGTTACTTTATGTTGTTGAATTTACATTGTTCCTTGACTACAAAAAATTCTCAGTAGATGTTCGTGTTCTCTGAATCCAAATTGATGGTATTTTGTGATCCAAAAGATGTTGGGTAATGCATAAATTAAGAAAGTTGGATTTTTACTCCCAGCATATGATGTTCATTCTTAAGATACTATGCAGGATGATGTATTGGATAAGAACAATTTTATAAGAATGTAAATATGTTACAAATAAATAATACCTCAATTTAGTTCCTGAAGTTGTAAAGTGATTTTTTAAATGCTGAGTCATATTAATATTCTGTTAGAAGGGCCTATATTACTTTAATAGTCCCAACAGGTTACTGGTTGCCAAGAGTTCCTACAGAATAGCAACTTAAAAACACCTTTCAAGTGCAGTGCTAATGATTCAAATATACCTGAATTGCTAACTTCATGCTCCGAGAACTCAATATTTAGGGCAGACGATATTTTGGAGTTGGAGGTGATGGGCAAGAGGTTGTAGCCTGTACTCCTGAGGAGATGTCTTGACTGGGGAGTTTAATTTGCCCTTAACCTCCACAAATATCTCCTCCCCACCCCCCCCCAAAAAAAGAAAAAGGTTACTATATTTGCTATTCTGAGCCTGTGATCTCAGGGCAGAGATTTCGGTTTTGATTTGTTAGGCAAGGGGGTACTTCACAAAAGACCATTAAATATCATTTGGGTGTTTTGTTTGTTCGCCAAAGGAAAACAATACTGTTCTTAGTACACTAGAAAAACACCAATTCAGAATCCAGGATAGGCTCTATTAAATTTATACTTTGTTTTAGAATCAACTGGAGGAGAAAAAACAGCTTAGGCAAGAGAAAACAAAATTAGCAAGACCAATATAAAGATTTAAAAACTTACACATAAAGGAAATTTTTGAAATTGTCCTTAACATGAATACATATTAAGGATTTAAAGCAGTAAGAAAAAGGAACTGATAAGTGCTAAGTGCATAGTGCTGGTTCGGTACTGGAGTAGAAACTTCCTTTTTAGGTGCGGTAATGGAAACAGAATCCGCTACTAACTCAGTATCCTCCCAATGAATCTGTTACAAAGGACTGAAGCGGAGGCTGTCACTTCCCAAATCCTTCTCTTATAAAACATCCTGCATATTTGCTTCACGAACTTAGTGGTACATAGCTAGTCCTGTAAATATTTGTTGAATTCAACTTACTTGAAACAATAGCTTGAGATTTTGCCCTGGTATACTCTCAGTTTTACAACATTATGTTTAAGGAACACTCTTTTTATTCCATATTTTTCATTTTAGTTTTAAGTACTGCTTTGGGCTTTGCCACTGGTCTAAGAATATATTTGTGGTCATTGAATATTCTGCTCCCAAATTTAAGAAACCAGAAACTAGGTTTACATTTTACTGTTTTTAGGATTAGAGCCAGAAATGTTCTAACTAGCCTTCAAGAACAATACCACATATCTCGTAAAATATATATATATATATATATATATATATATTTTTTTTTTTTTAAGATTTTATTTATTTGTCAGAGAGACAGGAGAGCGAGCGAGCACAGGCAGACAGAATGGCAGGCAGAGGCAGAGGGAGAAGCAGGCTCCCCGCCAAACAAGGAGCCCGATGTGGGACTCGATCCCAGGACGCTGGGATCATGACCTGAGCCGAAGGCAGCTGCTTAACCAACTGAGCCACCCAGGCGTCCCTATTTTTTTTTTTTTTTTTTTTTTAAATTGACAGAGAGATCACAAGCAGGCAGAGAGGCAGGCAGAGAGAGATGAGGAAGCAGGCTCCCCGAGAGAGCAGAGAGCCCGACGCGGGGCTCGATCCCAGGACTCCGAGATCATGACCCGAGCCGAAGGCAGCGGCTTAACCCACTGAGCCACCCAGACGCCCCTCATAAAATATATTTTAATGTTCGGAGTCCTCCTGCTCCAGGGGCCACACTTGAGAACCACTACTGTGAGACCATTCCTGCTTCATTCTTCATGTCCTAAGATACTTTAGAGACGGATATCACCCAGATAGCATAGGTCTTTCCTTCGTTCCTGACCTTACTCTCCCTCCCTCACAAGAAGAGCAACTAGCAACTCTTCCTGGACAAGATACCACTGAGAGAATCCTAGAACGGGGATGAGGCTGAAGCAGCCCTGCACCACGGAGACGGAGAGACGCTGTGTGAGGAGAGACCCAGCCAGCTGCTTGCCTATGTTGCCCTCCCCGAGGCCGGCAGAACACGGCACAGAGACCCCTGCCGAGCCTCTGGATACTTCACAGGGAAAGGAAATCCCAGGGTAGATATCCAGTAACCCCAGCATTATGGGTTGCTTCTTGGGAGCCCCCACTCTAGTCTCAACTCCCAGAAATTGTGGGCAAGACTACAGGACTTGGCCATCTTTGCCAATAGATTTCCTCCCCGCAGCACCCAAGCAGTGGTCCCGATCAGCAGTTTGCTCACTTGCAGAACCAAGCATGTGGCTCAGTCTGACCTGGCAACTCACCACAGGGCAGGTCTGCCCCCTTCGGGTCCTCTAATCAGTAGCCTCCCCAGCCCTGGATCCTGGTCTTCCCCCACCCAGGCAGGGGAGCTGAGCCAGAGCCCAGCCCTCTGCCGAGTGTAACCAGAAAGGCCCACAGGAACCCCCGGAAGCTGCAGAGCCTGGCAATGCTTGTGCAGACAGTACGGCAGGCAAAGCTGACCATCCAAAGAATGAAGCCAGTGCCAAGTAGTGGAGGATTCCCCTGATTTACCCCATCAGAGGAGCTAATTTATACCCTACTCACCATTAAATAAAACTCCCAACACCACCAAACCAGAAAGCCAGACTCAAACACCTGGAAAGCTACGTAGCCCATCAATTCTGGAGTGGAGAACCCGAAAGGCAGACCTGATACTCTGCAGAGCAAGGCTGGAAACCCTGCTGAGCTAGGAAACTGGGAGAAATGGGTTGGCTTGAGAAAAGAAAAGCCTTTACCAGCCTTGGAGCTGGTCTTCCCCCTGTGGTAGGACAGGGAAACTAATTTGTAGCCTCATTCATTGCTGAATAAGGCCTCAGCCTGCCTTCTCAGAGAAGTCAGCCAGAGCCCATGGGAAGCTAGCCCCCATTTATAGAAAAAAAAAAAAAAAAAAAAAAAAAAAAAATCAGTGGCCTTGTTTGGTCAGGAAATTCGGTGTACACTCTTGCCTGATTCAGGTCCCCAATCAATGTGCCATGTGTGTCCTGGGCCCTGGCCTGCTGTCCTGCCAGGGCATGGAAGCTACTCACAGTCCCACCAGCTGCTGAGTATAGTACCCAGTCCCAACTGTCTAGTATGCCGACCAAAGAGACCAGGAAACTTGCGGAGCCCATCCTACCATTTGACTTGGGCAAGGAACCAAGCCAGCAATTTAATCCAACTATTCTGAGACAGCCACACCCCACCTCCCTACACTAGCTTCAGAGGGTGGGCAGGTGCCTCCACCCAAAAAGACCGAGATAGCAAGCCCCACTACCGCAAGGATGTTCTTAGCAGATATTTCCAGAAAGCCATATTGAGCTTCCTGGTGAGAAGTGTCTAGGCCTACTCAAATCTATGAAGAATGGAAAAGGAATCACTTATTTGACTGTGTAAATACCAACATAAGGAATCAAGATCATTAAAAATAAGATAACAGAAAGCACCAAAGAAAACCTGAAGATCCAATAAGTCTTTAAAGAAATTGGGGCGCCTGGGTGGCTCAGTGGGTTAAGGCCGCTGCCTTCGGCTCGGGTCATGGTCCCAGGGTCCTGGGATCGAGCCCCGCGTCGGGCTCTCTGCTCGGCAGGGAGCCTGCTTCCTCCTCTCTCTCTCTGCCTGCCTCTCTGCCTACTTGTGATCTCTGTCTGTAAAATGAATAAATAAAATCTTTAAAAAAAAAATAAAGAAATGGAGATCTATCAAGTACCAGATAAAAATTCTGAATTAGCCTCCCCCCGCCCCACCGACCAATCTTGTTTTCCAGAATAATCCTTTTAAAAATGTTTGGAAAAGGCGGGGGGGGGGGG
Organism: Lutra lutra; assembly: GCF_902655055.1. Classification (NCBI taxonomy): domain Eukaryota; kingdom Metazoa; phylum Chordata; class Mammalia; order Carnivora; family Mustelidae; genus Lutra; species Lutra lutra. Next base: position 67,412,737 of record NC_062282.1, read on the forward strand.
GGGGGGGGGGTAATCGGAGTGAGAGACAAACCATGAAAGACTATGGATTCCAGGAACCAAACTGAGGGTTTTGGGGGGAGGGGGTGTGGAGGGATGGGTGAGCCTGGTGATGGGTGTTAAGGAGGGCATGGATTGCATGGAGCACTGGGTGTTATATGCAAACAATCCTGTAACACTAATCAAAAACGAATGATGTACTGTATGGCAACTAACATAACATAATAAAAATAAATTTATAAAAATCAAAAAAAATTAAAACATGTTTAGTGAACTACAAGAATATACAGACAACTTAATGAAATTTGAAAAATAATGCATGCACAAAATGAGAAGTTCCACTAAGAAGGAAACCATCAACAACAAAAACCCAAACAATTCCTAGAGCTGAACAATATAACGAGTGAATTGAATTCAAAAAAGAGCTCCAAAAGCAGATTTGACCATGCAGAAGAAATAATCTGTGACTGAAAGAAAGAACATTAGAAGTTCTACAATCAGGGAAAAAAATTTTTAATATATATCTCCTACTATTAATGGGACACCATCAAAAAAAATATTACCCACCATCATGGGAATTCTACAAGGAGAAGAGAAAGAATAAGCAACAAAGTATGTTAAAACAAAAAATGGCTGAAAACGTCTCAAAACCTGGGGAGAGAAAACAAAATCCAGATACATAAAAGCCAAAGGACCCAAAGTAGGTTGAGCCCAAATAGGGCTGCACAGAGACTTATCATTAAATTGTGAAAAGTCAGAGATAAATAATTTTGAAGCTAGCAAGAGAAAAGAGGAAAGTTACATGCAAGATAACCTCCCCCACCCCACCCCAAAGACTATCCATCTCTCAAAAGAAATGTTCCAGGCAGGAAACAATGGGATGACATATTCAAAATATTTAAAGAAAAATCTGAACCAAGAATTCTATATCCTGGAAAGCTCTTCTTCAAAAATGAAGGAGAGATGAAGACTGACCCTGAGTCAACAAAAGCTGAAGGAGTTCACCTACACCTGCCTTAGAACAAATGCTAATGGGAGTGCTTTGAGTGGAAACACAAAGAAGACAATTAACATCATAGAAACATAAGTAGATAGCATAAAACTCACTGGCACTGGCAAATATATAGTGACAGATTCTGCAATACGGAATGTAGGTACATAATACATTTACACTTCTAGTTTAAGTTTTAAAACATAGTAAAAACAACCATATCTGCCCTATTGTTACTAGATATAAAATATTTAAAAATATGCATAACATCAGTTAACTTAAAACGGAGGTAGAAAAAGTGTAAAGTTTAAGGATGCTGCTCAAGTTCATTTTTAGTTTGAATTACAATTTTCAAATATTTTATGTAAACTTCATGGTAACTTCAAAAGAAAACTCTATAGTAATTACGCAAAACAACATTACAAACAGTTCAAAGCATACCGATACCAAAAAATATCAAAACACAAAACAAGAGAGGATATGAAACAATGGACAATGGATCTTCAAAACACCCAGAAAATAACTGACAAAATTACTTACCAATACCAAATAATTACTTCATCAATAGTTATCAATAAGTATCAATAATTGCTTTAAATGTACATGGATTAAATTTTCTAAAACAATGGCTCAGTATGGGGAAAAAAACTATCAAGATCCAATTATACGTTGCCTACAAGTAATAGACTCACTATAGCCTTAAAGAGACATAGACATAAAGGGAGGAGAAAAGGTATTTCATCCAAATGATAAATAAAACAAAGCAGGGAAGCTCTACTTGTATCAGAGAAAATAGACTTTAAAGAAAGACCGTAATAATAAGAGACAACTTGGCATAATATAATGATAAATAGATCAATCCCTTGAGAAGATATAACAGATGTAAATATTACTCACCACAATTAAGTGGGATATATCCCAGGCATTCAAGGGTGAGTCGGTATCCACAAATCAAATCAATGTGATACCTCATATTAACAAGAGAAAGGATAAAAATCTTATGATCCTCTTAATAGCTGGAGAAAAAGCATTTGACAAGACATCCATTCACAATAAAAACTTTCAACAAAGTGAGTTAAGAGGAAACATACCTCAACATAATAAAGGCCATATATGACAAACCCATAGCTAACATCATACTTGATGATGAAAAACAGACTTCTTTTCCCAAATCAAGAAAAAGACAAGGATGTCCGCTCTCATTTTTATTCAATATAGTACTGGAAGTCCTAGCCACAACAATCAGACTAGGAAAAATAAGTAAGATGCATCCACATTGTTAAGGAAGAAGTAAAACCGTCCCTATTTGTGGATATCATAGTGCTACATATAGAAAACTCTGAAGACCACACCAAGCAAAATAAAATAACCATTATAATTGACAAATGAATTCAGTGAAAAAACTATCCTCAATTCAGGATACTCAATACACAGAAATCTGTTGTATTTCTACACACTATAATGGAGAAACAGAAAAAGAATTTAAGAAAACAATTCCATTTAAAATTGCATCAAATAAAATAAAATACCAAGGAGTAAATTTAGCCAAGGATGTGAAAGACCTATACTCTGAAAAACTATAAAACACTGATGAAATTAATTTAAGGTGACACAAATAAAAAGAAAGATATTCAATGCTCAGGGACTGTAAAAGATACAAACTTCCTGTTCTAAAATAAGTCACAAAGTAAAAATAATGTATAAGGAATATAGACAATATTGTAATAATGCATGGTGACAATGCTTATCGTGGTGAGCACTGAGTAATTTATAGAACTGTTAGATCAGTATGTTGTACACCTGAAACTAATACCTCATACTATGTTAATTATACTTAAATAAAAACCCCCAAAACCTTTAGTAGATACACAACAGATAAACTGAAAGGAATCTAAGCACATCACTGTGGAAAATCATCAAATCACAAAAGGAAGGCAAAAAAAGAATAGAAGAACAAAAGGTATTATAAAACTGGCAGAAAATCATTAACAAAATGGCATTAAGTCCATACCTATGAATAATTAAAAGTTAATAGACTCAGTGGAGCATGGGACTCTTGATCTTAGGGTTTTATATTCAAGCCCCATGGTGGGTATAGAAATTACTTAAAAATACAAGGGTATTTTAAGAAAAAAAGTAGGGGCACCTAGGTGGCTTAGTTGGTTGAATGTCTGATTGTACTCCAGTCATGATCTCGGGGTTCTGGGATCAAGCCCTGTGTCGGGCTCTGCACTCAGTGGAGAGTCTACAACCCCTTCTTCTCCCTCTGCCTCTCTCCCTGCTTATGTTATCTCTCTCAAGTAAAAAATAAATAAATGCGCTAACTTTTCCAGTTAAAAGAGAGAGTGGCAGAGTACAGAGGGAATGTACCTCAACCTAATAGAGTCCATACATGACAGATTCACAGTTGGCATCATATTAATGGTGAAGAGCTGACAGGTTTGCCTCTAAGAATAGGAAATGACATACACATTCTTACCAATTTTATTCAGGATGGTTTTAGAATTCCAGGCCAGAGTAGTTAGACAAGAAATAAATTGCATCCAAATCAAAAAGAAACAATGAAAACTGTCACTATTTGGGGATGACATGATAATCTATATAGAAAACCCTAAAGATGTTGACCAAAACCTGTCAGAACTAATTGACAAATTCAAAAGGTTGTATGATTCAAAATCAATAAACAAAAGTCTGTTGCATCTCTATACAGTAATAATAAACTATCAGAAAGAGGAATTAAGAAAACAGTCCCATTTATAACTGCATCAAAAAGAATGAAATACCTGAGCAACAAATTTTACTACAGGGTTAAAAGACTTGTACATGCAAAACTGTAAGATATTGATGTGATAAATTAAAGAAAATACAAATAATAGAAAAATATTTCATGCTCATGGACTGAATAATCAATAGTTAAAATATGCATAGTACACAAAGCAAACTACAGAATGAATGCGATCCCTATCCAAATTCCAATAGCATTCTTAAAAAGAGAATAGAAAATCCTAAAATTTTTTATGGACTCACAGAAGACCCCTAAAAGTCAAAACAATCTTAAGAAAGAAGACAAAAGCTAAAGGTATCATGCTTTCTGATTTCAAAATGTATTACAGATCTAGTAATCAAAAAGGTATCACAAAGGCATAAAAAACCATGTAGATCAATGTATTACAATAGAAAGTCCAGAAATAAACTCACACATAAATGATCATTTATTTTAGGATAAAGGAGGCAAAAATATACAACGAAGAAATGATAGCTTCTTCAAAAAATAGTGTTGGGAAAACTGAACAGCCACACAGAAAAGAATAAAACTGAACTACTATCTTTTACCAAATGCAAAAACTCAAAATGGAGTAAAGATTTCAAGACCTGAAATAATAAAACTCCTAGAAAAAAACTGTCACTAAGCTGCTTAAGTCTTGCTAAATGTTTTTTGCATTTGACACCAAAAGCAAGACAAAAAAAGCAAAAATAAACAAGTGAGACTTTATCCAACTAAGCAGCTTCTCCACAGCAAAGGAAACCATCAACAAAATGAAAAGGCAACATATAACATGGGAGAAAAACATTTGCAAATTATTGATATAATAAGGGGTTAATATGCAAAATACATAACAAATCCATACAACACAAAACCAAAAGGACAAATAATCCCATCAAAATGGGGGCAGAGAGGGCACCTGGGTGGCTCAGTGGGTTAAAATGGGGGCAGAGGATCTAGATAGATATTTCTCCAAAGAACATACACAGATATTCAAAGGAACATGAAAGGGTGTTCAACATTACTCACGATCAGGGAGAAGTTATATTAAAATCAAGATGATGTACCACTGTGTACCTGTTAGAATGGCTACTATCAAAAAGACAACAATGAATGACCAAGGTAGTGACACTGGACATTCCTTATTTTCTCTCTCCCTCTCTCTCTCTCTCTCTCTCTCACACACACACACACACACACACACACACACAACGATTCTTGGACAAGACACCACTGAGAGAACACTAAAACTTGAGGGTGAGAGTGAAGCACCCCTTTGCACTAAGGAACCCCAGAAAAATAGCATTAGCAGGGCAAGAGCACAGGCTACATGCTGACTGCACTGTCCCTCCCCTAGGCTGGCACAGAAACACAAGCTTTGAGGTTTTCCCTGAAGTTAGAGTTCATCGAGGGGGCAAAGAGAGCCTATCAGGGCCTCTGGGCTCCTCCCAGTGTTTCTTGGGAGTCTCCACTCAGGTCTCACCCCATGGAGCGTGCAGGAGTGTCTGCAGAGCTTCAACATGGGAAATCTGATTGTGATGGAGGAGAAGTTAACCATAACTCAGATCTTGGCCAACTAATTTCCTACCTGAAGCACTCAAGTAGTAGTCCCAGCCAGTAGTTTTGCTCATGAGTAGAACCAAGCCCATAGTACCCCCAGACCAGGGAACTCTTTGGGGTGCAGCTCTGGCTCTGCCTATTTTGGATCCTCCTAAGAGGAATTTCCCAGGCCTGCATCCTGGTGTTCCCTTGCCTATGTAGGGAGCACAGTCATTGCCCCAGTCACTGATGAGTAAAGATCACAACCCCACCTGATAAGAAGCCTGGTGGGAACAACTGGAAAGTTACATAGTCCATCAATAATTAGGTGGAGTCTGGCAGTCATAGCTGACAGTCTGCAGAACAAACCAGTGGCCCTATTCAGCCAGAGAACTTGGGGCCTTGGTCAGCTACAGTCAAGACCACAATAAGACTTACCTGCCTTGGAGCTAGTTCTACTGTTCCTTGGTAGCAAAACGAATTTATATCCCTGCCACTGCTCAATCTAGCTTTCAGGCCACCTACCAGAAAACCCAACCAAAGCATATCATAGGCTACACAGTGCATCCAACAGCCCTGCTTACAGTGATACTAGAATACAGAGCATAGCCTGTGACTTTCCCCATTTGCGAAGCAGAACTATTGGTCCTGTCTGGCCAGGGACTTCAACGCACAGTCTTGGCTGATTAGTATCAGCAAACAGTAAGCTGTTCAGGGCCTGGGTTGCACCCTTCTACCCCACCAAGGCAGAGAAGCTAATTCATAACCCCGCTTACTGCTGAACCTAATACCCAGTCTGCCTGGCAAGCCTGGGAAGCCTGGCAAGAAAACCTGGGAAAATTCATAGCTCTTCCTATAACCCAATGCAGTCAGTAATCCTACCCAACTCCTTTCAGCCAGCAGCATGTCCTTTCTTCCTGACTTCAGAGCATTGGCAGAACCTTATTTAAAAATAGACCCTGAGAGTAAGCCCCAACTGCTCAAAGCCATTAGCTGCAGACACATTCAGACAGCCAACCTGAGCTAATTGGGAAAAAACAGTCTCTGCCAAAGCCAACCTGTAAAGTCAAATGAAGGAGGCCACTTAAAAAAAAAATGTGGTAAACATGACACCATCAAAGGAAACTATTAAAGACCCAATAACTGACCAACATAGAATTCTTAATAATTCTCTTAAAGTACTTTAGTGAACTATAAGAAAACACAAAGAACACAGAAATCCTAAGGCTGGAAATGCAATGACTGAATTGAAACATTCGAAAGAGGAGCTTCTAAAACAGACTCAACCATTTAGTACAAACAATCAGTGACCTTGAAAACAAGAAATCTGGTATTATTCAGTCAGTGGAACAAACAAAAAAAATTAGAGAATAAAAAGGACTGAAGAAAACCTATAGGAATAACAGGATATCATCAGAAGAAGCAATACTGTGATTATATGAATTCCAAAAGGAAAAGAGAACGAGTACAGGACAGCAATATATATTTAAAGAGGTGCCTGGCTGGCTTAGTTGGTAGAACATATAACTCTTGATCTCAGGGTCATGAGGTTGAGCATCATGCTGGGTGGATGGATAGATAGATAGATAGGAAGAGAAAGAGAGAGAGAAAGAATGATTGATTTACAGCATATTTAAGCAATAATGGCAGAAAACTTCCCAAAACTTGGGTGAGAAATGGACGTCCAATCCATGAGACCCACTCCATGAGGCCAAAGTACCCAAAAAGATTGAACTGAACAGAGCTATATGAAGACACAATGTAATTAAATTGTTCAAAGACAAAGAAATGATTTTGAAAGCATCAGGAGAGAAAGCAATTACTTACAAGGAAACTCCCATGAGATTATTAGATTTTTAAGAGAAACATTTCAGACCTGGGGAGAATGTGAGGATAGGTTACAAATATTGAAACAGGAACCTGTCAAACAAGAAGTCTAAACCTGGCAAAGCAGTCCTTCGGGAATGAAGGAGAAAAAGAGAAAAAGACTTCCCTGAACAAACACTCGTTCAGGAAATTCATCACTACTAGACCTGCCTTGTTCTTTAGTTAACATCATAAAACATAAGAAACTATTGAAAATCTTATTGGTAATGTTAAATATATATTCAAAGTTAGATTCTGGAATATGGTACTGATACTGCCTTATTCATTTAGAGCTCTAGTTTAGATGTTAAAAATAAACATAGTAAAGACAAACCTAACTACAATCTGTTAATAGCTGCACAATAGAAAAATATGTGAACAGTAACATCAATAGTCTGAAATTTGAGAGAAAGGAGAAGTATAAAATTTAGAGATGTTATTGAAGTTGGTGTCAGTTAAAAGTAGGATGTTATAATTTTAAGATATTTTATGTAAGCTTCATGGTAATCACAAGGAAAAAACCTACAGTAATTACACACACACACAAAATTGAGAAGTCAAAGCATATCATGCTAAAGTATCATACTAAAAATATCATACTAAAAGATACCAAAGCATACACAAAAATAGTAGAGTACCAAAAATAAAAATGGGCCAGTTTCTGTAGTACAGTGATTATCACACTCACCCCACAAAACAATGACAGTGAATCTACAAAATACCCAGAAAATTAACAAAACAGTGATACTATGTCCTTACATATTAATACTTGCCCCCAAATAAATATATTAAATTATCCAAAGGACATTGATCACGTGGCTGAATGGATAAAAAACCAAGATCCAATAATATGCTACCTACAAGAGACTAATTTTTGCTTTAAAGACACATAGGCTCTGAGTGAATGGATGAAAAAGATGCTTCAAGCAGATACAACCCTCCAACCCCCCAAAAAACTGGTGTGGTTGTAATTATATGGCACAAAATGGACTTTACATGTGGTAAAAGAGTCATAGGAGGGGATTATAAAATGATAAAAGGAGTTGATTCATAAACACACACACACACACACACACACATATATATATATATATAAAACATATACAAAACATGTCATATTTACACATATTTACATATTTATATCTCTAATTTATATATGTGTGTATATTATATATATACATTTTGTCATATGTAAATATTTATGTACCCAATGTAAGACTACTTAAGTATATAAAGCTACAACTAAGAACTAAAAGGAGAAATACATAGCAATAATAATTAATACTTTGATACTCCATTGTCAATAGTAGATCCATCACCCAGATAGAGAATCAATAAGGAAACAGTGTGCTTGAACAAAACTATAGGCCAAATAGACCTAACAAACATAAGCAGAACATTTTATCCAATAACGAATACATATTCTTCATAGATGGCTATGGAACATTTTCTAAGACAGACCTACGTTAGACCACAAAACAAACCTCAGCAAATTCAAGAATGAAATCATACCATGTATCTTCTCTGACTACAATGGTGTGAAACTAAAAGTCAGCAACAGGAGGAAAACTAATTTCTTCAGACAGAAACGGAAACATTACATACCAAAGCTTGTGGAATGCAGCAAAAGCTGTTCTAAAAGGGAAGTTCATCCAATAAATGCCAAATTTAAGGGGAAAAAAAAGATTTGAAATAAATAACCAAACTTTATGGTCTGAGAACTAGAGAAAGAAGAACAGATATAACCCAGAGTTAGCACAGGGAAGGAAATAGCAATTGAAATAGAGAACAGGAAAATAATACAAAAGATCAAAACAACTAAGAGTTGATTTCTTTGGAAAGATAAACCAAATTGACTATCTTTAGCTAGACTAACCAAAGAGAAAAGAGGAACCAAATGGACAAAATTATAAATGAAAAAGGAGACAATACAACTGTTACCATAGAAATGCAAAAGGTCCTAAGAAGCTACTATGAATAAGTATATGCCAACACACTGCATAATCCAGACAAAATGGTAAAATTCTTAAAAACATACAATCTATGAAAACTGCAACAGAATGAAATAGAAAATTTAAACAGGCCAATTATTAATAAAGAGATCATATGAGTAACAGAAAAACCCTCCAGCAAAGTTAAGCCCAGGACCACAGCTTCATGGACAAATATTATCAAACATTGAAAGAATCAATGCCAATCCTTCTCAAACTCTTCCACAAAAGCTTCCATAAAACTAATTTTATGAGGTCAACTTTACTTTGACACCAAATCCAGATAAGGATAGTACCAGAAAACAAAACAAAACACTACAGACCAATATCCCTGATTAATGCAGATGCAAAAATTCTCAATAAAATACTAGCAAACATAATTCAGAAGCATATTATAAGGATCATTCACTAAGATCAAATGGAATATATCCCTGGGATGCAAGGATGGTTCAACATACATAAATCAATGAAACTATGTAACACATTAATAAAATGCAAGATACAAATTATATGATCATCTCAATTGAAGCTGACAGAGCATCCAACAAAATACATCATTCATTTAAGACAAAATGTCTTCACAATGGGAACAGAAGCAATGTACCATAACATAATGCAGGCATATACAGCTAGCCCTCAGGTAAACCACATTCAATGGTAAAAGATCGTAAAAGCTTTTCTTCTAAGATCAGGAACAAGACAAGGGTGTCTCTTCACACTGTTCCTGTTCAACATGGTACTGGAAGTCCTAGCTAGACCCATCAGGGAGGGAGGGGAGGGAGGGAGGGAGGGGGTAGGGAAGGAAGGAAGGAAGAAAGGGAAGGAAGGGAAGGAAAGGAAGGAAGAAAAAGAAATGAAAAGTTCAGCATTGGAAAGAAATAAAATTATCTCCATCTGTAGACAGATCTCTTTATACAAAGAAAATCATAAGGACACCAGCAAAAACTCTCAGATGTCATCAATGAATTCAGTAAAATTGCAAGGTACAAATTAACATACAAAATTCAGTAGGATATCTATACACTAACAACAAATTACCTAAAAAATAAAGAATATGGTCTCACAATAGCATCTGAAACAAAATACTTATGAATAAATTCAACCAAGTAGGTGAAAGATCCTCTACTCTAAAAACTATAAAACACTGATGATGAAAGAAATCAAAGACATAAATAAATGGAAAGGTATCCCATGTTCATGGATTAGAAGAACACTGTAAAAATATCTGTATTACTCAAAGCCATCCACAGATTCAAGGCAATCTCCATTAAAATTCCGATGGCATCTCTAAAGAGCCGCAACAATCCTAAAATTTATACAGAACCATAAAAGACCCCTAGTAGCCAGAACAATCCTGACAAAGGAAATAAAGCACGAGATAGCATACTTTTTGATTTTAAGCTATACCATCAAGCTATACTCATCCAAACAGGCATAAAAACAGACACATAAACCAGTGGAACAGAGCCTACAGTCCAGAAGTAAACCCATGCATACACAGTTAACTAATATCTGATAAGGGAGCCAAGAATACTCAATGGGGGAAAGACAATCTTGTCAATAAGTGGTGCTGAGCAAACTGGATAGTCACATGTGAAAGAATGAAACTTGACCCTTACCTCACATGACTCATAAAACTGAACTGAAATGTATTAAAGACCTAAATATAAGACTGAAAGCCATAAATCTCCTAGAAGAAAAATAAGAAAAAAGCATCTTGATATGAGTCTTGGCAAGGAGACTTTTTGGTTGTGATAACTAAAATGAAAGCAACCAAATAAAAAAATATGTGAGACACTAAACTGAAAATTTTATGCACAGCAAAAGAAATGATCAACAAGACGGAAAGACAATGTACAGAATGGGAAATATTTGCAAGCCATATATATCTATGATAAGGAGTTAAAATCCAAAATATATAAAGAATTTCTACAACTCAATAGCAAAAAACCCAAACAATCCAACTGAAAAATGGGCAAAAGTCCTTAATAGACATTTTTCTAAAGAAGATATATGCATGGCTAACAGGTACATGAAAAGATGCTTAATATCACTCATCATTAGGGAAATGCAAATCAAAATCAAAATGATGTATCACCTCATGTGTATGTCAGAATGGCGAACATTAAACAGACCAGATATAGCAAATGCTAGTGAGGATCTGGAGGGAAGAAAACCCTCATGCACTGTTGGTGAGATTGTAAATTGGTGCATCCACTGTCGAAAACAGCATGGAGATTCCTCCAAAAATTAAAAATAGAACTACTGTATAATCCAAAAATTCCACTTCCAGGAATATATCCGAAGAAAACAAAAACACTACAATAGAGAGATACCTGTATTCTCATGTTCATAGCAACATTATTTATAATAGCCAAGACACAGAAACAACCTAAATGTCATTTGGTGGATGAACGGATAAAGAAAATGTGGGATGAGTATGTATGTGTTTGTGTGTGTATACACACACACAATGGAATATAGCTCAGTCTTAAATAAAAGGAAAGCCTGCCATTTGTGATAACATAAATAGAACTTGAGGGCATTATGATAAGTGAAATAAGTCAAAGACAAATATTCCATGATATCAGTTGTATATGGAATAAAAACAAACAAACCAACAAAAACCCCAACCAAACTCTTCATAGAAAAGGGGAGATCAGATCTGTGGTTACCAGGGGTGGGGAAAGTTAAATGAAGGACATCAAAAGGTACAAATTTCCAGTTATAAGATCAATAAGCACCAGGGATATAATCTACAAAGTGATGGATACAGTTAACACCACTGCATAACCTGCATCATATATATATATATATATATATATATATATATATATATATACACACACACACACACACACATATATATGTATGTATGTGTGTGTGTATATATATATATATATACACATATATATGTATGTATGTGTGTATATATATATATGACATATATGGAAGTTGTTAAGAGTAAATCCTAAGAGTTTGCATCATAAGGAAGAAATGTATATTTTCTCTACATCGGATGACAGATGTTAACTGAACTTTTAGTGATAATTATTTCATAACTTATGCAGTTGAAATAATAAATCATACTGTATGCCTTGAATTTATATAGTTCTCTATTTTAATTATATCCCAAAACAACTGGAAAAATAATGATATAACAAGTGTTGGTGAGGATATGCAGAAAAGGGAAACCTTGTGCACTTTTGGTGGGAATATAAATTGGTGCAGCCATAATGGAAAACAGTATGGAGTTTTGACACACACAAAAAAACAAAAACAACAAACAAAACCCTAAAAAACAAAAACAAAACAAAACAAAAAACCAAATAGAACTACCATATTATCCAGCAACTCTACTACTGGATATTCATTCAAAAGAAGTGAAAAGACTAACTTAAAAAGGTACATGCACCTCATGTCCACTGCAGCATTATTTACAACAGCCAAGACAGAGAAACCATCTAAGTGTCCACTGATGGACGAATGGGTGAAGACAATGGGGAATGTAGATGCAATGGAATACTACTCAGCCACAAAAGAGAAAGACATCTTGCCATGTGCAACATGGGTGGAGGGCAATATGCTAAATAAGTCAGACCTAGAAAGAGAAATACTGTATGATATCACTTATTTGTGGAATCTAAGAACAGAAACAAAACATCCCTAAAACCAAACTCAAAAGAAAACGTATTGGTGGTTGCCAGGGATCAGGGGTGGGGTTGGATGAAAAAGGTAAAGGGGGTCAAAAGTTACAACTTCCAGTTACAAAACAATAAGTCATGGGGATGCAGCATATAGCATGGTGACTACAGTTAATACTGTACTGTACATGAGAAAGTTCCTAAGAGAGTAGATCTTAAAACGTCTCATCACATGAGAGTTATGAAACTATATGCAGCGAGGGATGTTAAGTAGATGACCACGGGGATCATTTCACAGTATATAAAACTGTTGGGTTGTATTTTACACCTGGAACTAATATAACGTATGGATTACATCTCAATTTAAAAAATTTTTGGAAGGTAGCTTTGTGTCAAGGGAGGGTAAGTAGTAAAGGGTTGAGGATGCCAAATTATGGAGAAAGGACGAAATACAGAATGACGGGGGAGAACTATGTAATGAGTACTTCCTAGTGAGAGCAGGGTTCTCTCTGAGCCAACAAGAACAACACGGGATGAACCAGTGTAGGGTTCTAGAGCTTCCGGTCCTCACCTGCGTTTGTGATGTTAAATGTGGGTGCGCTAAACAAATCAGTTAGATGTCTGGATTACGCAATCTACCCATTTCCTAATTTTTGTCGTAACTAATTGCTACGGAAGTGTGGGTTGTAGCATAATGAAAAGAACTTGATACTTGGCTTACCTGTAACCTTTAAGAAATTGTTAGAGGTTGAACTGTACCCCTCCAATTTTAATTGTTGAGACTGCATTTGGAAATAACATCTTAAAAGAGGCAATGAAAATAAGGCCATTAGGATGAGCGCTCAACCAGGATGACTGGTGCCCTTATAAGAGAAGATTAGGACACAGAAACACAAAGCGAAGACTATGTGAACACACAGGGAGAGGACAGCCCTCTGCAAGCCAAGGAGACCTCAGAGGAAATGAATCCTGCCAACCCCTTGAGGTCAGCACTTCTAGCCTTGAGAACTTCTAGAGAATCAGGAGAAAATATGTTTCTGTTGTTTAAGCCACCTGGTCTGTGGCACTTTGTCATGACAGCCCTAGCAAATGAACACAGTCTCTAATTGTCACTGTATATGAAACAGCATGTGTAAACCATTGTAGGCCAAGTCCAGGGTGTGCAGGGGGTAGGAAGGCAGCAGAGGTGAGATGCATGGAGGGGCTACCCTGGAGAAGCCTTCTACCACCCATGGGACACAGGTGCTTTCAGCTTCCGCTGAGTGCTGTCATACGGGACTATGGGCCTTAGTGTGGCCAGACTGACCAATTTTTTCAAGAGAACCTACATATCTGGATTGTCACGTATAATTGCCCAATTCCTAAAACGCTGACCAAAGAAAAAATGACAGAGGGTGGGGATCTAGGCTTTGGGGTTCCAGTTGTGACCGTACTGGAATGTAATAGATTATGCAAATCTACCTGTCGATTCCCCTGAGAGCTTTAAAATGTGGAGTCTCCCCTGGGGATAAAAATATATGTTTATAAAAAATAAAATTAATAAAAAAAAATAAAATGTGGAGTCGTAGGATGGTTAGGTGCGGTATGGACCTAAGGTGTAGGACTGTACCAACTCCAGATCTGGTTATGGTAGAAATTGCAAGGGATGCTACGTAACATGTACATATTGAGATCAGTTCAATTCAACTGCCACTAAGATGACCTATTATTCTATTTTCCTATTGCTGGGCTGTTCCTCCCATGCTTTCCAGCAAACAACATAAAGAGGAGTTTCCTCCTGTCTTTGCAAAGTTGGTATACCCAAGATAAATCCCAACGCTTTGTAGAATATCAGGACCTAGTACAGCAGCCTAAAACCATCCCTCTAGCTTTGTTCCTTATCACTGCTTTATTTAACATGAAAACAACGGGTTGAAAAAATTCCAGTGTTTCTACCCAACAGAGCTAATGAGATTCTGAAGTCTCTTCCATAACATAAAAACTGAAAGAGTTTTGAAGCTTAATCAACAGGGCTTGTCACGGAAAGAACACTTATGGAGCAAAACTCAATACCCCATTTTTAGATTTGCGTAATGGTTTGTTGGCAAGCTGGGTCTTTTTCCCCTGCTATGTTGCCTATGTGAAATGCTTTAAAAGGGTGTAGGCAAGTATTCTTGTCAGCAGGGACTTGGCAACTCACGTCTCCTTCCTGGACCCCCTGTGCCTTGCTTCAGCCTCAAGACAGTGAGACAGCCAGCCACCCAGGCGATGTTTTATGAATCTGATGCTATGAAAAGGCAGGCAATAAATTAGTGGGACGGAGTCTGTCTCCTTTAGAACATGCCACTTTGGGTATATGACCTATGTGTTGCCAGCAGGAGTTCCTGAGACAAGATGATGAAGTAGAGGTCTATGCATATGATTTTATTATTTTTTCAGCTGACTTCGCCCCAGTGGATATAGAAGGTGAGAGGGGAAAGAAAGGGATTCAATTGCTTAGCAGTAAAAATATACTTTGCCCCTGCTTCTTAGTATGAAACTAAGGAATGGTAGACAAACATTTCCATGAAGTAATAATTGCCTTTTGCATAAGCGTTTATAGTTAAAGAAAAAAAAGTGGTCTATGCCAAATTCAAGTGAAAATGTGCATGGAATCATGGTGGAAAATATATATTCAGCATGAGATCAGAGAGACTAGATTTTCTGAGTTTCCACTGTCGCTGCAGAAAGCTCAAATCCAGTGAATTATGGCCATGTGTATACTGTGTATCAGACGGATAGATAAAACTCCATTCAGCGAGGGCCCGGATCTTGATAAGACCAGGCACATACTCACTACTTTAGTCTTCACTTTTCACAGAAGGTCCTATTACCTCCCTTCTCCACGTGAAAACTGGAAGCTCAAAATGGCTCATTACTTGCCTAAAGGCACACAGATATGAGGAAGTGGCAGGAAGATTCAAGTCCCATCCTTATAGGCATTGAATTCCAAGCTCCTCCTACTTTGACTGCTGAGATACTGATAAAATGAAGCTCACCTTCACAATTGTGTAATATTATACACATAGAGTGTGTCTGTGTGTTTGCATGAGCACATGTACGCACTCACTACCATCTGCCAGGCAACTCAGCCAAACCAAGTGAGAAGCCTGATTATGCTAAGCAGAGTAAGTCAAAGACAAAAACGCTATGATCTCGCACGTGTAATCTTGAAAAACAAAACAAAAACAAGACACAGTCTAGCTCATACATACAAACAACAGATTGGTTCCCAGAGGCGGTGGCGGGCGGGAGGCGGGGGTGGGTGGAATTTCTGAAGATAGTCAAAAGGTACAGACTTCCAGTTATAAAATAAATAAGTCATCGGGATGAAATGTATAACATCGTGACCATAATTCTGTATCTCATCTTTCAAAGTTGCTAAGAATAGGTCTTAAAAGTGTTCAGCACCATGAAAAATTTTTTTAAAGATTTAGAAAGAGAGCACAAGCATGGGTGGAGGAGTGGCAGAAGGAGGGAGAGAGGGAGAAAGAGAGAGAGAGAGACAATGCAAAAGACTCCCCACTGAGTGAGGAGCCTGATGTGGGGCTCAGTCTCAGGACCCTAAGATCATGACCTGAGCTGATATGGAGAGCCAGACACTTAACCAACTGATCAACCCAGGAGCTGCAGGAAAAAAATGTTTAACTATATGTGGTGACAGATGTTCTTAACACTCATTCTAGGGATCACTACACAATACACAAATCTTGAATCTGGAAACTAATATAATGTAATGTAATGTAATATAATTAATATAATATATAATATATATAATGTTATGTGCCTCTTGTATCTAAAAATTTTTAAAAAGCATGTTTAGTTATATAATTCTAATAGTTTTAGCAAATTTTTTGAGCATATTTTATAATAATAAAGTAATTTTTAAATTAAAAAAAGATCTACAGTTTGGTTCTGGAGGAGGTAGAGATAAATGCATAAGCAAATGCAAAGTAGAGATAAATGCATAAGCAAGAGACAGCAGAACTCCTGTGAATAGCACTGCTGTCCCAACAGCTGGTGTGGGATCGTGGGCAGGAGCCATTACGATACTGGGGAGGACTCCTGGAGGAGAGGACATTCGCAGTAAGTGAAGGATGGCCAGCCGTCTGCCATGTTCTGCACAGAAGGCCAAGCATGTGTGAGCACAGCAAGAGGAGCTGGGGAAAGGGAACCAGCAGCTCAAGAAGTAACCTGAGGTCATGTCATTTTATTGTACTTTTCCCTAAGATCACCAGATAATAAATTTTCTCAACCAGCCAACCACCCAGCTAGGAGCCATGTAAAAGACAAGTGAGCAGGGCAGAGGGTATCCAACTTGGAAGACATAAAAAAGTCACAATGCAAGGTGACTGAATCACAATGCGAGGTGACCAAGGCCTGAATTGAAGTGCAGTGTCCAAGAGAGATGAATGGGAGGGATTCTGAAATTTTAGGTGATGAGGCCGGCTTGGAAGGAGGGCATACGCTGCCCTGGGGACAGGTGGGTACCAGCAGTGAAGATGGTCCTTCAGGTCTAAGAGCCACTTTGATAGCAAGAGAGACTTTGGACAGTGGAGGACTATGGAGGAGACCTAGGTAAGCTATTATCTCTGGTCTCCTGCTGGCTGGTGGGAATTTTAGCTCACAGGAGGTCCATGTTCTCTTCTAGCTAGGGACTGTGCCATGTTTGAGGTCTACCCCTTATTCACCATTCTCAGAACCAGGAGGAACTGTGTGATTTCTGGAGCTTATTTGAATTTTCTAAGACAACCTGGGAGACCTGTTTTCAGCTGTTTTCTGTTTCCCAGAGATACCTGGCAGAATACTGTCCTCATCACTGGAAGAAAGCTGAACCCTCCAAGACATTTCAGACCCTTATCTTGTAAACCCAGGGCTGCCTGCTGGGATTTACCTTCCAAATTACAAAGGTACTCCAAAACAATTTCTTGTCTTCTGGCTCCTTCATTTTCTTGTCCCTCTCTGTAAATCTGGGCGAGGTTAAATTAAGGAGAGTGGATTGCTTGAAGCTTTAAAATGAAGGTCGCATGGCTGGAGATTACTCTCTGCCACTAGAGGGCACCAGATGCACGTAAAATCTCTAGGTATTAAAGTGCCCAACATTCTTGAAATATAGCAAAAGGTCACAAGAAAAAGACTAGCAAGGAGGTAACTTTCCCACTATCTCATCCTTATTAGCTTCGTTTCTGCTACTGAGTTTATAATGTTTTCAGAGTTTTCTTTTAATTCAGAAATCCAGTAAATTGGAGATACGCAGAATCGATGTTTTTCCACAGACTCATCTGACTACATGGTCTTTGCTACTACTTATTTTCCTCTTATGTGCAAGATGATGTGTGAAACCTATCAACTTTGCATATGGTTGTATTTCAGATTCCGCAACAAAATATTTGATGTAGACAGAATGCCTCTCCTGGATAGCAAAACCGCAAAATACAATTCCCCACTCTCCCCAGTAGAGTACAGGGGTCTCTATGAAACCAAGATATTAGGTTCTTCTGCTGAAATTTAGCAAAGCTGCTCGGACATTTGGTGTTTGTAACCTTGTGAGGGATGGCACAGAAATACAGGGTCATAAAGAAGCTGCTAACGGTCCAGTTTCCTTCCCCAGGCTTTGCCTCTGGGGGTTGACCCTGGAGCCAAGATCTTGCTTGACTTTAGCCAAGCAAAACTAGGCTCATTGTTTGACCTGTGAGGTTTTCCCTAAACCAGAGCCTTGTGTTTTGGGGAAAACAGAAAGGAAGTGAATATCTACCACAAAACTCTCTTTGCTTTTGTTGAGTGCTGACAGGTACTCTCTACTGAGAGAGTACCCTGGTACTCAGGGACCTGGCCTCCCCAGGCATACCCCGTGTCAGGTCAGCTGTACAAGGCCCCTGGCAAGAGAAGACAACATGGGCTGTGGCGGTCCCTAAGATAGGGGTTTGTAAGTGCTGTCAGGGGCATCTTCAATCAAAGAGCACTTTGCACCTAGACTCTAAAAATGGAAATGAAACCACCAGCCTCTCACTCCACTGTGTGGCTCTTGATGGATGGGCTAAGTGAACCCAGGAGGAAGGAATTAGGCCAAATAGAAGGGGAGGCAGGGGTCAAGAAGTCTGAGGTTTTCCTGCCTTTCGGATCTGCACATCTTCTCCAGGACTGAGGCACACACTTTCGAGGGGCAAAGGTTTCTCACATACTGAGAAACCACACAGGGCCTGGTGCTAGGAGAGATTTTCTATCAACAGCCTTAAGAAGAGAAAGCAGGATTCCTGTCTCATAGAGAAACAAATGAGGCTCCGTGGAATTTCAACACATGTCCAAGGTCTTCCTGCTCAGGATAAGGGATAACCACCACCACCACCACGGACCAGGCGCATTCCCTGTACCAAGCTCCAGCCTCTTCACTGTTGTTCGCCACACAGCGCAGAAGAGAGCATCGTACCCATTTTGCAGACGAGAAACCCGAGGCTGCCGGGGGTTAAATCACCACCACCATCTCTTCCTAGCTCTTTCCGCCCTGTTACCACCCGCACGCATGTTTTTGGCTTTGCTGGTTCTTTTTATAATTAAAAAAAAAAAAATCAAACCCCAAACAAACAACATCCCTATCAACGAACTCAGACGCACACCCAGGAACAACTGTTCAAGTCAGCCCTGTGACCAGTGTCGCACGGGGGGGCGCTGGGGCCGAACACGCGCCGGCCCTGGAACACACTTCCTCGTCCTCCCAGGGATCCCAAACTTACCGCGTGAGGTTCTGGGGCACGGAAGGGACGTTCCTGGTTAAGGACGGCGCCTTCTACTTGCCGCATCTACGCAGCCATTACGGGACCCGGGACCGCGTCGGTGAGCCGACAGTCCGTGCGCGGAAAAGCGGTGCGCGCGTGATTGCTTCCCGGGGTTCCACCTGGAGACAAGGCTTCCTGAGCACGTGCGCGGGCCGGCGCTGGGGGCTGCGTTTAGGGTTGCGGGCCCTCCTTCCAGAGCCTCTTCGCCCAATCCAAAGTGCGGCTTTTCAGCAAAAAGATACGGATTTTCAGGCAGGTATGGGCCGTGTGCTGCTTAGCCTTTCTGTGCCTCAGCGTCCTCCTGATAAAATGAGGATACACCTGAGAAGGATACCAGAGTCCTTCCCTTTTAGGTTTGTGAAGATCAGCGGAGCAAACAGCTCAGCAGGTGTGAGTTATTATTAGAAGACCAAGGGAGAGCACCTGCTCAACACGAGGGTCTGAAGCCGCTGGGGAGAGAACTAACTTCCCTAAATGCACCTGAGAAGCCATTTTGGTAAAAATTAAGATTTTCTTCACTTAAAAGTTTATTTGGATGAAATTGTCTTTGAAGGTTAATCTCCTTTCCTTCGTGGGATACAGTATGATGAAGCAGTAAAGGAAGGAATTGATTATTATGAAGAATGAGTGAAATTTCTGGAAAAAAGGCAGTCAGCTCCCTCTCCTTTGGAGTAGCGAGTCTGTGAAGCGACATCAGATCCTGTCCTTTGAAAGACCACAGGCTGCTTGGGAAGGTATGCAGGGGACACGGGCCAAGTGAGGGCACGGATGTCAAGGTGAAAATGGGTGCTTAGAAGGGTCACTGTGGATTTATCAAGATTCCACATAATCCTTTAAATAAATTCAACCTGTTTCCGTTCAAGTAACTGTCTTATTCCATAAATGTTTAATCTGAAGGAGTAATAGATATTTCTCTGGAAAAATACTGAGTAATTACACACTTCTTCCTTGCTTCCTCGGACCAGGTTCCCTCTCTCCATTCCAGCCTCCTAGAAGATAGGCCCAGAGAAGGTTTGCTATGTGGAGCCAGGGGAGCTGAGCTGGATGGAGTGTGAGGGAAAGGAGGTGGCCAAGGAAGAATAAGACAGGGAAGGTCAGAGAATGGCATTCAGAAGGGAAGAGAAACTGCTTTTCTCAAGGTGCTCAGGCTACCCCTTACTCCCAGAGACTAATCAAGTCCTGTAAGGGGAAAGACAGAGAACAAGCCACCAATAAAACTTCGCATACACATTACAGAATGAAGAGAAGGTGTGTATGTGCGCGCGCGCGCACTTTTGTATCAAAACCGGAAATTGTATACTCTGCAAATTACACAGGTAGGACAGCTTTTTAAATACGGTCAGGCATATTAGTCACTCAGAGGATTCTGAAATCTAAAAACATTGCATTTGATAAATTGCCTCTGTTACTTAAAAGTAAATTTCTTTTAAAAGTGAGCTCCCTGGAAGCATGATGGGATTTTTTCAGATGAAGCCAAGAGAAGGAATCCTTATGGTTTGTGACTAATACAGGGAAAACTCTCATCTCAAAGCAGGTGCTCAATGAATGTTAGTATATTTCTGTTTCCCTTTCTCTCCTAAAAAAGGATGGGAAAAACGGGGGGGGGGGGGCAGGAAGTTGGGAGAGGTAGAAGAAGAAAAAATGAAGCAAAGAAGCTAAAGAGAGAAATGAAGGTAATTTTCTTCCCAAAGGCTATGGCAGTTTGTGCATTTAAATCACAAATCAGATTAGATGTTTCTTCCTCTGCTTGTTTCTTTTCTCTGAGTATTTGTTTTAAAGGACGAAAGAATTTAGCATCAGTTGTAAACTGTACCTTTTTAAAACTAACCTTTGCTCTCAGGCTGCAATCATCTTGTTGACTTGATGGGACCATATGATTCTCTTGAAAGTCCAGAGGCGTGAATAGATCTTTGTGTGCTCAGCCTTCATCCAAGCCAAGCCTCAAGAGAACACCATAGGCAAGTGGGTTTCGATTTACAGATACACACAAGGAGATGAGATTTCCTTTCCTGGAAAAGGGCAGGATGGGCTAATGTGCTTTAATTTACACACACGGGGCTCTTTTAGAAGCCCGTATTGTAGTCAGGCCTTGCTCAAAGTGAGTCCTTCGGCAGGAAGTATTGGTCCCAAATGCTTACTGGTAGACAGGAAATCTGGAAAGCCCTCAAGACAAGGAGGTGGGAGGGGAAGACACAGACACAGGAATTTTTGAGACCGGAACGTAAACATCTCACTGTAAAGAGTTCATAAATTTCACAAGCCTCCAAATTTCATTTGGATCTGGTTTTCTTTGTTTTAGTGATTTCCTGTTTTTCAGGCGGGGGTGGTCCTTTTGCCTGGAAACACTGACTCTATATTTTTCCTAACATGTGGTTTTCTGAGGGATAAGACTTCTCTAATAAATGAGGTAGATTTGCTCCAGTCAGCTGGGTGTCAATTTTCTGTTTGTGGACATGGTTCCTTCCCATCACCTATACAGAAACAGTAACTTAACCATCCTTACAGCCCAACAACCTTCAACAATGACTTGTTGGTTCCGTGAACACTCCTAAGTTTAGGAGAAAGATAAACAGGCAGTGCTTTTTAAAAGCATCGGGATTCTCCTCACACATTCCTGTGTGCAGAGAAAAACGTTTGCACTGGTTGCAGGTTGAGCCCCAAAGCCCCAGGGAAACGTCTGTGTTGCTCACAGGGGGAGGCATTCAGGAAAAGCATCCTTTGCCACTTTTCCATCCCTATTCTACACATTTGTCCTTTGTTCCCTGACCATTCGGAGAGACAAAGGACACCTCTATCCTTTGTTTGGTTGGCTTTTCCTTAGTGGGGCTTCCTGCTCCCAATTTGGATCCTATACTCCATTAAGACTGTTCTTGTGACCGGAAAGTGATGAAAGAAACACATTCCAAATAGTAAAAACAAGTGTCCAGGAAGGATCTTGCCAGCAGGTTCAAACAAATGAAAAAGCCAGGCCTCCAGTTTCTCTGTCTGTATCTAGCACAGCTGAGGGAAGAGTACCAGCGAGGTTCTGGGCAGCTCTGTCAGGCACAGGGAGCCTGGCCACACCACCGTCCGTGTCACGGGCTGGACCTGAAAGGGGGGGGAGGACGCCTGTCCAGGACAGATACTCTGGCAGTGATTTGAACAGCTCTTGCTTCCCTTTGTCTCATGTCGTATGTCCCCCCTCCTCCCTTTCTTACCCTATTTCTCCCCCTTCCTTTTTTTGGCATGTCCTTTTTTATTCTCTGCCCAAAACCCTGGACTCCCCACACCTTCCAGCTACCTAGCAAATACCCACAAGTCCCCTCTCTTTAGTGGGTCCCCTTCTGTGTATCGTAGCTGAGATAACAAGGGCTCTCCGTTATGGAGGGCTGATCACACTTACTGTCTCCCTCAGGCGGTCCAGCAAACTTGGGGCTGCTGTATGAATCCAGATAGGCTAACTGTTGCAATAGGCCATCCCAGAATTGCAGTTGGTGTTTCTCGCTCTCCCGCCAAGTCACAGCCCATGTTCCTGGCTGTGCAGCTCTTTCAAGCAGTGAGCATGTGGTTTGTTGTGCCTCAACTGTCCTGAAGCCTTTTGCGTAGAAGGGAGGGAGTTTGTGGAAGATCACAGGGAGCTTTTAGGGGCCAGGTCTCTGGGTGCCATCCCACCACTTCCTCCCCACGTTCTTTTGGCCACAGTCTGACATTTGGTCCCCCTCCAGCTGCAGGACAACCAGGAAATGGAAGGTGAAGACAAAACTTCATGGTGGGTGTGGCATGGTCTCTGCAAGGAGATGATGTCATTTCCTCCAGGTATGGGAATCAAGGCTCAAAGAACAGAGTCATCTGTTAGTCATCTACATTGTAGAACCCAGATACCAACCCTGTGAATATGACTCTGAACTACCATCTCAACCTTGTGTTCTGCTTTCGTGGTCTTCCAGTAAAAAGTTATTCTCTCTTTTATGCCAACGCTTGATCTTTTACAAATTTTCTTGCCCCTCCTTATCACTCTGTGCTGCACCTGTGAGTGTCCCAGGGAGAAGGAATGGTTTTCTTCATATCTGCATCATCTGCAGATAGCACGGTGCCTGGTACACATTGGGGGTCAATAAAAGTTTGACGAATGAAGAATAGCTGCAGTTGGCATGGGGATGCATGGAAGGGGATCTCAGGCATTTCCTAGTGATTGGATTAGTCACCATACAACTTCTCTAGATTACAGTCAGGAAGTCTGGATAATAGTATTGCAACCATCATCCCCATGGGGCTATTTTCAACCCAGCCATAAGATTGATCATTTAAAAACATAAGTCAGAGCATATCTCTCTTCTGCCTAAATCTCTTCAATGACATACTTGTACCCAGATCATGGCTTGCTTCTTTCTTTCTTTCTTTCTTTCTTCCTTTCTCTCTTCTTCATCTTCTTTTTAAAGATTATTTATTTATTTAAGAGAGAGAGAGAGAGAGAGAGTCAGCATGGGAAGCAGGGGGAAGGGTAGAGGGTGAGAGAGAAGGAGAAGGAGGAAGGAGACTCCCAGCTGAGCAGGGAGCCTGATGTGAGCCTCGAATCCAGGACCCTGAGATCGTGACCTGAGCTGAAGGCAGACACGTAACCGACTGAGCTACCCAGGTGTCTCAGATCTTGGTTTCTTAATACCATGCTCCAACTGTAGTAACCAGGGTTGCTAAGAGCAATAGCTGATTCCAGGGCTATACAGAGAAAATTCATGATGAGCCTGGAGTACCAAGAAATCTTGTAGGACCAAGGAAATACTACTACAACTTACAGTACCAAGATATGCAAATATGCTAAGAACAAAATAAGAAATAGGGGCATGTCAAATGGACACAGGAACTAATCTGAAAGAGTGCCCAATGTCCAAAGCCAGAACAATTGGAATAACCAAGCAATTATGATAGTATTGGATTATTCAAAGAACGAAACGATTATAGCTGAGCCTGCCCTGATATAAACAAATGAATAAATAGGGAGAAAGGATAAATCTTCCTTAGAGAAGAATTCCAAAAATAGCAGGAATGAAGGAAACATAAGACGACCATTCGAACACTACTTGTTATGGTCAAGATCCACTGAGAGATAGTATTAGTGGGCACAACTTTAAGAAGCAGGGTATTTCCATAGCTTCAAAGTATCTGCAAATGTGTGAAATGCACATTACATACTGTGGCAGTTTTAACATAAATCACAGATTCTTTTTTTAAATTTCTTTTAAGGTTTTATTTATTTCTTTGACAGAGCGAGCGAGAGAGAGAGATATCACAAGTAGGCAGAGAGGCAGGCAGAGAGAGAGAGGGGGAAGCAGGCTCCCTGCTGAGCAGAGAGCCCGATGCAGGGCTCGATCCCAGGACCCTGAGATCATGACCTGAGCCGAAGGCAGAGGCTTAACCAACTAAGCACCCAGGTGCCCCTAAATCACAGATTCTTAGCTCCTTAGTCTAGGAGGAGTCTGCACTCCATTCCAGTGTGGGCTGCACGTAGGACTCACTTCCACTGAACAGAGTATGAAAGGGGTAAGAGTTACTTTACAGTGGGTAATCCTGGCAGACAACACGTTCATCAAGGGATCAAATTTAACACCACCAGTAGTTAACCACAGTGATATCACGTACTCCCCATGATATGTGAAAAGAAGGACACTCACCTCTGTAGAACCTTCCCCCAAACCCATAACCCCAACCCGTAACCAGGGGCAATGCCAGGCAAACATAAATCAAGGTACATTTCCCAAAGACCTGACCAGGGCTCTTCAAACACATAAAGGTCATGAAATGCAAGAGAAGGATAAGAAGCTGTTCTAGCTCAGAGGGGATGAAGGGGACATGACAAAGTGCAGCATGGGATCCTGAGCTAGAAGAGAACATGAGTGCAAAACACAGTGAAGTATGAGTAAGGTCTGTAGTTTAGTTAATAGCTTTGTACCAACACTAATTACTTAGTTTGGGTAACTGCCAGGGTTACTTAGTTAATGCGATGGGAAGCTGGGTAAAAAGTAGATGGGATCTTTCTGGATCATCACTGCAATTTTCCTAGAAATCCAAAATTATTTAAAAAGAAAATGTTTCTAAAAACTTTGAAGAAGAAAACCTCATGTCTCCATTTTGTGCTCTCTGAGTCAAACCAAAGCTCTTTTCCCTAGCCTGTGAAGTTGGTATGATTCTCCTTCCTTCCCTCTCTGTCCATCTTCTCTCACTCCCTCCCTGCCTCCCACAGTTTTGGCTCTGCTCGGGTCTGTCTGTCCCTCCACACTCCTCGCATGCTCTCACCTCGGGGACTTGACATGCTCCTTTTGCAGGAAAGCTTTCCCCGAACACACCTTCATTGTTAGTTCCCTTATCTCTCAGATTTTTACTCAGAGGTCCCCTCACCTGGAGGCCTTCTCAGATCAAGCTATATAAAAGAACACACAGATCCCGCATGCTGGGTTCCCGCTCCTGCCTTGTTTCTCTCTATTGCACTTAACATAATCTGCCATTCAATATATTTTGCTTTTCCTGAACTGTTCGTCTCATGGGAAGCAGAATAATGGCCCCCAAAGTTGTCCGTGTTCTAACCCCTAAAACTGATTAATGCATTAGGCTAACACAGCAAAGGGGAATTGAGATTGCAAATAAAATTAAGATTGCTAATCATCTGACCTTGAGATGGGGAGATTATTCTGGATTAGCTGGATGGAAGAGAGAGGCAGCAAATAAATTGGGAGTGATTCAATGTGGCTCCATCCCTGTTTGCTGGTTTGGGAAATTGAAAGAAGCCATGAACCAAGGACTGTGGGGAGCTTCTAAAAGCTGGAAAAGATGAGGAAACTCTTTCCTACGGCCTTCAGAAGCCATGCATCACGGCTGACATCTTGTTTTTAGTCTAGTGAGACTCAGATCATTCTTCAGCTTACGGAACTGTAAGGTACAAAATTTGTATTGTTTTAGGCTACTAAGTTTATGGTAATTTGTTACAGCAGCACAAACAACTGACTCAGCACATGAACAAAGTCAGTGACCCATCCCTAATGTCCAAAAGGGACCTTGTCTGATGAGGGCTATCACTCAGCCAGTATGGCAACTGATGCACAAGGCGAGGACGGTGTTTATCATCAATGCTTCAGAGATGGTCTGCAAGTCAGTGAGGTTCCATGAACACAGGGAATGTCTGAGGGGGTGGGCGCGTGAGGATTGGTGCCATCTACTGTGGAGTTTCTGCCACATGCTCAGAGACCTCACAGGCATGGTCCCAGCTGTGGGGTAAATACCCTAAGTGAGTCCTTTACCATTTCTTGTGTTCAAGAGGCAGAGTCTCTAGTGGACTTGGAAAACACTTCCAGACCCTCTGTCTGCATGCCCTCACCACCTATTCTGCTTTAGACGAGAGAAATGGTGGCCATAGCATCTTGGAGCTTTCTGTTTGGGGCTGATTCTGAGGTGTTAAGGAAACCTGACAAGAAAAAGCTGATTGACGAATGCATGGCCCGTGCCTCTGTTGAATTTTTTCAGAGTCCTTCTCAACTACAGTCAGACCTTTAAGGGGTTATAGATTGATGGATGAATTTCCTTGTTTTTATTATGTAGAATAACAGAAGAGCCAGAAGCAATAAAACCAGAATATAAGAGCACTTTATAAATAAACTAGAAATAATAGATACTTGAAAGATAATGTCCAAGCACTTTAGAAATGACGAAAGTGCTTAGACATTTTTAGACGCATGACTCTGACTTTATTCCAGAATCGGATTTCGTCATTAAATTTCTTTTCTGAGTCACTCAGCGAAAGTTTTAACTACAAATAAAACACAAATCCAACACCCAGAGCATCCACCATGAAGTGCTCACTGATGGACTTAATGTCGCTCTAATCACATTGTTTCGGTAGAAGATTTTGGTTTGCCCATGAAAAGAAAACCCGCCTCAATTCAGCTTAAACAGTAATGGGAATTGATGGGCTTATATAACCAAGAGTCCTGAGGTGGGATGGGCTTTGGCAGAATGGACCCAAAAGTCTAAAATGTCACGGAGACTGTATTTGGTTCTGGCCCTTCTCTCCAAAATTTGTTGGCCTTTTCCCTGGACTGGCTTCTCTCATTTCTACCGGCTCCCAGAGGAGTTAGGTTCCTTCCCCACATCTGGTGGATAGAGACACCCCGGCTGGAAATTCGGGGTTGTTACTAACAGAGCAAAGGTCAACAAATAAGGCCTGTGGGGGAAATCCAATAGCTGTCTGATTTCGTAGATAAAATTTCACCAGAAGATCGCCATGCCCATTCAAGGAGTTACCACAGAGAACTTATGTCTTGAAAAGCCTAAAACATTTACTGTCTGGCCACTGACAGGAGAAGTTTGCTGACCCACTGAAGCAGAATTTTAGAAAGTAACTCCTTGAGGTCACACCCAGGCCAGAGGCTGTTCTCTCTTCTCTTTGATTTTCTTTCTTTTTTCCCCACCAAAGAAGAGGAGGAAACTTCTTCTCAGGCAAGTACAGCAAGTGATTTTCAAAAATCGTGAGCTCGACTTCCTGATGGTTTGGGATTTACACGGATCCCCACCATAGAGAAGAGTCACAGCAGTAGCTCTCATTTGAGAAATGGAATTTTTGAGGATTAGCACTAATGATCACCAATAGCCTGCACAAGAGGTCAGATTCTGTGTGAGTCCTCTACATACACTGACCTCCCACAAAATCTCTTGAAGTGTGTTCTGTAATTGTTCCCACTTACGAGGAGGTGACGAGTGTTGAGGAAATGTCCCTGGCTTACAGAGCAGCTGCAGTGCTGAGTGAAAGCTAGGCCGTGAGCCTCCAGAGCCCCCCTGTTAGTCGGCACGTGAGGCTGCCTCACTGAGTGGGAATTCAAACTGAACAAATGCAGAAAGAGGCCAGGAAGTATCTTCAGTTTGGGACGTGACTCAACACTAAACATGAAAAAGGTGAGGTGTGCAAAACAAGTGCAAAGGGCCTTCGTGTGACCAGAGCAGGGAACAGAGCACGGGAAAAGTGAGGAACAGAAAAGAAACATTCCCTTTAGGGGCCCCTTGCTATAGGTTCAGACAAGATCCTGATGAGGGGGCTTAGGAAGGGAACATCTGAGGCAAGGCACGTCAGTGTCAGACAGAGTGAGTGCCTTGGAATGTACCCCTAGAAGTCACTCTATAGGAAAATGGGCCTGTGGTCAACTCCCTTGTAGAAATACCCACATGTGCTAAGCTAACTTGCTCAGGGAGATTCCCAGTGCCAGTGTTTTGACACTTTAAGAAATGTTACAGGAAAGAAACGTGTTTGTTTAACCCAGTATTTACTGAATTTATTTGCCCATAACCCGTTCTTCGTGAGTAGGTATGATGTCTATAAATATCCCAAAGAACAAACTTTGGATCCATTTTGTTGTATAATTTAAATGCATCACTTAAATATTTAGTAATAGGATTCATTCCATAGCCCATCATGGGAAACTATTCGTTCTTAGGTTACTTTTTTGGGTTGTCTTTTCTAATCTTAGTAAAAGAGCCCTTCCAGAGCCATTAAAATAGGAATCTGAAGTAGGTGGATCTCAACAGGCAAGAAAGAACGACCATAGAATGGCGAGGTGAGCTTCCTTGCCAAAAGGTGCTGTGGAAAGCCCGCTCATGGGAGACATGCAAATACCAGTTCCCTCTCATTGCAATGACAGCATCGTAAGTAGGATTGTTATAATATCCTATAATATGCTACAGGGCTAAATCGTGCAGGACGACTGAGTAGGTAATCAGAGACAGGAAAAAACCTGCAAATAGTACAAGTGATTAAAGTCAAAGGAATTTAAAGATGGAAGCTCTCAGCACAGCATGGATTATGGTTGAAAGGGGATGGTGCATCAGAGGATAGGACATCTGAGCTGGATCTTCGATGGTCTAGTGGATGTGGGCAGTGCAGGGAACGGGGAGAGGGGGTCTCACACCAGCAGGGGCAGAGCTAGCCTGGATGCACCCAGAGCTGGGGCAGCAATGTGTGGAGGGTGTTGGCTGTAGTTGGTGGGATCTGAGAGGTGACGTGGTCGGTGTATGGAAGACCTCAATAACCTGGCAGAACAGTGTGGCTTTAATTCTACTAACAACACTGTAGGTTTCTGAAGATGGCCAGAGTGTGTGTCATCTGACATAGATCCTTCAGGCTGCAGCATAAAAATGGATTGGCAGAAAGGGAGCTCAAAGAGGAAGCAGAGTTTCCTTATTACAGAGAAAGAAGGGATGGTTAAGGACGATTCATTCTGGTTCCATGCATCCAAAAGGGCTAACTTCCAAATCACCAAAGTCAAAGTCATCGACTTTATTCTTTGGAAATGTCCGTAGGCATGGGTTCTATAAGCAACTATAATTGACTGACCCTCTGTTGAATCACCGTAACAATTAAGAAGATGATTTGCTTGCTTTTGTTTCTCTCTTTTATTTATGAGAGAAAGAGAGAGAGAGAGAGAGCATGAATGGGGAGAGAGGCAAATGGAGAGGGAGAAGCAGACTCCTCACTGAGCAGGGAACCTGACACTGGGCTCAATCCCAGGACTCTGAGATCATGACCTAAGCCCAAGGCAGATGCTTAACCAACTGAGCTATCCTGGTGCCCCCAGCATTCTTACTTTCTACATAGCCTTTGTGAGTCTTGAGTCATGCTGTTTCTTGAACCCTCCCTGTCCACCTTTTCTGCAATGATGCTTCATTAATCTCATTAGTCTTCTCTCTTGCTGATGTCTTCTTTTTCCATCTTTCTTAGCTTTTTTTTTTGTCTGCAGACCTTCACAAAGCCTCTTTACTCAAAACCAGCAAAATGATTATCCTTTTACTTTCTCTTTCATGTATGTGTCCTACCTTTTTCTGTCTCTGACTCTGTTCCCCTCACTCTTCCTTTGACCTGAGCTGAAGCCAGATGCTTAACTGACTGAACCATCCAGGTACCCGATTGCTTTCTTTTAAAATATTATGTGTGCATATTAAAGAATTTTAACCATGTACATTATTTGTTTATCACAGCATATTTGGGACATACAGAAAAATCCAGGAAAGAAAGTAAATTATCCACAGTCAGAAATGGTTGTATGTTTGTGGACTATTCCTTCCAGGAAACAACATGGCGGGGCCTTCATGAGGTAGTAGAAGACCCAACATGTGAGGCTCAACCATTGCTGTGGTGATGTTTGATGGCAGCCTGGGTCCAACTGAGGGGAGAGGAGCAGGATGCATGGGCAGGTCACATGGCTGCTCATCTGTCTTGCTTGTAAGCACATGTGAGTTAGGGTTAAATGATCTTGACTTTTCATTCTCAAGGGTAGGTCAACTGTCATCATCTCATGAATGTGACCCTTTGTCATGCCATCCAAACTCTAAGGTCAAGCCCAAGTCAGTAGCACGTATGAAAGAGACACTTCTGCTTTCCACAAGTCTTGAAATGTAACGTGCGTCCTTAGTGAAGGTTTCTAGAGGGAGTTCACATCACGTAACACACAATTGAACTGCCTGGAAACCTCTTTACCTGGTCTTCTCTGAAAAGCCCTACCTGGCCCAGCAGAGGTTCCTAGAAAGCTCTCCCAACAAACGGTCTCTACAAATTTGTAGGATTTGCTGGCTCGCTCTTCAGTGTTCTCGATGCTTAAACTTGCTTCCTCCTCTCCCTGTTATTTCTGGAAGTTTTCCTTTTTAGAGAGCTCAGTTTCTTTCTTTCTTTCTTTGAATTTATGTGAAGAAATTAAGTGTCCCTAAGTACTCGTCTTGCCTTTACCTACTACCCTCTCTGAGATGAAGGCTGGGAAGCCGAGCAGTTCTGAGAATCTTCCTTAGAAAGCTGAGGAGAGTAGAAGATAGTGAACCACTAGGTTTCTATAATCTTGTACCTGCCACATCAACAGGTGGAGGTGATCCATTTTATTAAGAGACTGGAACTCCTTAATCCAGATTATCTACAGGTTAATTCCAGGCAAAGATAATCTCTGGAAAGTAGAAAGCTGAATACTGCTAGCAAATAAGCTGACTCTAAACTCTGGGAGACACCTGAAAAAAACTCTCACTCCTGAGAAGTTGGCTTCTTTGTGATGTTTTCTGCCACTTAGAAGCACAGGTTTGGCCACAGTGATTTATGAGATGGAAAGGCTCACACCAGCTCTGGGGGCCCTGAATGTTGAGCAAGGCCAACTTGCTTCATATGGTTGTAGTCTTATATAAACTTTTCAGGAACTCCTGGGTGCTATTTGAGAGCTGAAATGATGACTTCTCAGCCTTATATTCTCTCAGTGGCCATTCATATCATACCCAAAGTCTGACCATATCAGGGGTACAGGCCGGGTCCCTGTGTTGGTTTTATGACAGTTAAAGATGGCTGGGTGTGGTCTCACTTTTGAAAATATCTGTGAGTCTCTCTTGTAATTTCCAGGTTTTGGTAGCAAAATCTTTATCTCCTGCCATTCCTTGGATCTATGGGTCTGCTCTCATTTATGCCTCTCCTTGTCCCTCTGTCTGTCCTGCATTTGTATATACTTCTGGCTGCATGCGCCAGTGTTTTCTCTATTGTGGAGTTCAGTCCAGTCTTGTCTTTGCGGTTTCTTTGGGAATCGTTTGAGCACAGACTATAACCCTTCCCTTCTGCCATAAGAGATGAATTTTAAGGCTGACAATGGACTTCTTAAAAAAAAAAAAAGGCTTTCAGCAGCTTATGGTAAACTATTTAAGGAACAAGAACCAACTGATGGGAGTTGCATGCAGTCATGACATGTGAGAGAGAGAGCAGGAGGTCTGTTGCTCAAGAACTTGACAATAGAAGGAGTTCTGACTGTCACAAAGCACAGACTCTCAGGTGGGAGGGGTGGAAGACAAAGGTAGGAATGTGAATCCATGCCTTGCTGGAGTGTAGTAGGTCTTCAAAAAGCTCCTATGCTGTCTCAGTGAAGCCTGCCCAACCAGAGAATAAAAGAGGAGGTCCCAAATACATCAGATCCCACTTGCTATGGAGATGGCAGAAGCTCCCTTGTCCATTCTGAGTGTTGCTATTGAAAAGGGAGGAGTTTTATTCCTTAAGATCAGTGAAAGGAGCTTCAAGGGACCACTTAGGTAGTTGAACATACCCTGTCCCCAGGCTTGAATATGAGGCTAGATCAGCCCAGATTTGGTGGAGCAATGGGAGAGTGTACCTCCTTGAACAAACAAGATGGCAGGTTTCCATGGATCAGATGTGGGCCTTTCAGGAGAGAGCTGGCCTATCCACAAGGATAGTCTGGAGTGGTAAAAGGATCCCACAAAGGCATAGACTTCTGAAGCCCAGAGGCCAACGAGATGATAGGTGGCCACGAAAGAGGCATTGCTTATTCAAGGGCACTGTGGTCAAAGGCTCCAACTGGGTTCTCCTAGAACCTGCTGACATACCCTGCTAGAATCAAGCCCACCTGAGATATACCCCATGCCTAAAGGGCACAGACACCAATTTACATCTGTAACTTCTCTCCCTACCCCTATCCCTGGGCCTAATCACAGAGCAATTAGAGCAGAAACTGTGGGGGAGAGAAGGGAGAACAAGAGGGAAGAAGCCCAACATTTTCTCCTCCCCCTCCTCATGGCAGAATTCCAGGGCAGAACAGACACGGATGGGGTGATAGTGAGAGGCTTCAACTCTGAACGAGTTTGGAATTTTGTGACTCTCCTAGAACAGCCTAAACTCTACAATTTTCCACTGGACCAGACTCAGTAATGTTTGAAGGTAACCAGAGAACTTTTACTATCTAAGCATGATTGGAAATCAGAAACATCCCTAAAGTTTTATTTCAGGATCAGGAGAGGGCAGGTGAGGGAGTTTAATCGGCAGAGAAAAAATAAAATGGAATTGGTTTCTAGATCAATTAACAAGCTGGTTCCATGACCTGAACACACATTGAGATGGTGTGGCTTTTGGGTTCCAAGGAAAAGGTCAAATGCCAATGACCAGTGAAGGTATTTGCTTAAGTTGCATTCTCTCTGAGACAGTGTCTGTAAATTGGTTGGCATCCTGTCTAGCACAGCACAACCCTCAGTAAACAATGGTATTATTATGTTAGTTATCGTTAATTGTTACTGCACAGCATGTGATTTAAGACACATCCATTAGACTCTCAACCAGCCCGTGATAAAGCAGGGGCAGTTCCAGGCGTCTGAAGAGGGAGCTCTGCAACCCTTCCTCCCCAGGTTAGGTCAGAGGTGATGGGGACTCTCCCAGCTGTGGCTTCCCCCAGAAAAGGATTGAAGGGATGAGTTTGACCTTAGGGCAGTAGCATGGCAGAAGGATTGGCTGTCTTGTTGTGGAATCTTAGCTCCTGAGTCTGTGGTGGCATAAATCATTAACCTCTCTGAAATTCAGTTTTCTCATGTTTAAAAACCCCAAAATAATGTGTACCTATGGTAGGGGGATTGATAGCTACTTAACTGAGTTGTTGTGGTCCGTAGTGGGCATTCCATCTGTTTGTTCCTGTCTCCCACTTCACCTAGCCTAGCCGTGTTTCTCTTTCAACTCGATATCAGGCATTCTCCAACTTTCCTGTTCTATGCCCTGTTTCCTCTACTTATTTGGGAAAGTAGTCTAATAAATTAACCTCTAATGGTAGAAAGGAGTGGTTATTGCTGAGACTGGAGACTGCCTTTCAACAGGAATGTGAAAGATGAAAAGTAGAGAAGAAATCTCCGATCCTCAGCTTTCCCACCTGTGTCAACCTGATGGGACAGGGTTAGGGCTGGAAGGACCACAGTAAGTACCTCCACTAGGCTGGTGTTCCACTGATGGCAAAAGCACCTTTTTTCTGATGTGGGTACCTAACTCTTCTAGCCGATGACAGTGACCTACTCTGTATGCCTCTGTGCCTGGCGCTGAATTCAGAACTTTGGTTCAGGATCACATTGCATCTCTAACATCTGAAAGGGGAGGTATCGTTAGCTGAGAGAGGCACCTACTCAGACCCCAAACTGGACAGACTTCAGAGTAGTGTTCATCCCAGACACATCCCCATGAGAAGACAATACTGACATGATTCAAGGCATACACATGTGGGTGGGGAGAAAAGACGAAAACTTTGCAAAGAGGAACAGAAGTGGGGGAAAAAGATGCAAAGTCCCAAACATGAAATGCTTGAGATCGTCCTTGAGCTCTTCATCTTCCTTCCTTGTGAGCTAATACCCATTTCTGTTGGATCAGCACACAATCTGCTTTCCACAAATCTGCCAGGTACTCGACTGCAGACAAGGTGTCAAAGCATAATGCGTGTGCATGTCCTTTCATCTGGAGCTGGCATTTGGCGGTGTTTGAGAGGACTTAACTTTAATTAATTGACTCCTCAGGAAGAGAGCTGACAGTTTTCCCTTCATGGATTTTAGAAAGTTGAGTTTTTTTCCCTCAAAGATCTTTACGGTGCTCTAAATCCCTGGGCCTGTGGAGGAGGTGATCATAAAAGGGACATGTCTTATGGGGGAGGGTCTCCTGCTTCACACCGCATGCAGCGTTCTTCACCCTTGCAGGATAATGGAGATCCTAAAGGATAATCACAGGGGTATTTGGTATTGAGATAAGGGGGAAATGCAAAAATTATAACCGAGGTGTGGTCCCTGACCATTCCTCCTCCTTGTCATCAGGAAACTTTCTGGTGGCTTCCGGTCTCATCCCATTCGAACTTCAGTGCACAGTGAGCATCTCCCAATCCCAGCCCTCTCTCCAGAGGTTCTGAGCACACTGCCATGGGTCATCCCTAATCTGTGAAGCGAATGTGGCCTCATGCTGGCCTATCCCCCTACCTGGAGGGAGGCAGCACTGGGAACTCATTTGCCCGGGACTGGGACCCAATGAAGCCCAAGTAGTAAGTGCCGTTAGGGTGGGGGGATGCAATTCTGGGCAGAACATGTGTTGGATGACTGGATACCTCTGAGCCAGCTCCTTTGCCATCAGGAGTAACCTTGGGATTGTGACCTAGTTTGGGTGAGGAGCTGAGTGTCTACAGAGCTAAAGGTCTGAGAACAATCTCAGTGAAACAAGACCCCCATACTGCCCTTCCCTGAACGGGGAGAAACTCCTACCGAGTCAGCACTGGCAGCTGCGCTGTGCTTCCTTCCGTAGGCAAGGACTGCATCAGCAGAGTGACAATCAAACCACG
The DNA here is from genome assembly GCF_902655055.1 of Lutra lutra. NCBI lineage: Eukaryota > Metazoa > Chordata > Mammalia > Carnivora > Mustelidae > Lutra > Lutra lutra. The sequence goes on from NC_062282.1 coordinate 67,448,429, forward strand.
AGAGCTGAAGAGCATCGACTCCTGGATTGACCGATCCAGACTGAACATCTCTATTCTCCCAACATTTGTATCTTAAACTCCTAGCTGCCAATGATGGTATTTGGAAGTGGGGGCCTTTGGGAGTGACTCGTGCCCTTATAATAGAGACCCCTGAAATCTCCCTTGATACCACCACCAGGTAAAGACACAGCAAGAAGATAGCCTTCTGCGATCTAGGAAGAGGGCCCTTACCAGACACCACATCCACCAGGGTCTTGAGCCTGGCAGTGCCAGCCCCCAGGACTGTGAGAAATACGTGTTTGTTTGTAAGCCGCATCGCATGGTCGATGGTATTTTCACACAGTTGCTTGAACAGACTAAGACTCTGACCAAGGGAGGTGTTCTAGTCTCTCTCCTGGGATAGCTGGTCATCAAAACTGGGCCAAAGCACTGAGCAAACACCCCTGAGTCTAGGAACTTCTTTTGGGAATAAAGATCCCAGGGATGGAAGAAATGCTTTCCCCCACAGGTGGACTGGGGGAATTAGGGCAACTTAATTTGAATAGTAAAAAGAATGGTACCTTATTTTGTTTCCCCAGTTAGTAGAGTATGGCAGACAGTTCCATATTACACTGCAGATAATTATTATTGGGAAGCCAAAAAATGTGTGTCCCCACTCAACAGCCAGTTGTTTTTAGTGCTGATGTAATGGCCCCAAGAAGACTTTGAAAAATTTAAGAAATCCGTAGTTCCTGCTGGGAGCCATGCTCATGTAAAGATATGGAAGAACCTGCAAACACAGGATAGACAAGCGAGGAAAACAAGCCTGGAGCTCATCTTCATGAATTTATTATGAATGCCTGAAGTAAAAGCTAGAACCTGGTTTGAAAAATAAGGAAGTCCTGTGTTTAAATCACTGAGCTGTCCCCATGCATCGGACTCTAGTGACGATCCCTGAATTTGGTCTTTCTTTTCATAGGCCTTGTGAAATAATGAATCATTTCTGGGAGAAGACACCTGGATAAAATAAGAGATGAAACAACAAATAAGAAAATGAAACATTTTCTTCTGAGAAAAATAGAACTAGGCACCTTCAAATCTCGGCACCTTCGAATCTCGTAAGCTTGGCTGTACCAAGTTTTCTTTCTTAACTATTTATAGCAGGTATCTATTTAAGTTCTGCCGTGTATCCAAGATGAAGATTTAGGAATGGCTGTGGTCTTGTTTCAAATGTTTCATTGCTAATGCTGATCCGTAATATGATAGCTTTATTTTTAACATACTCTCTTTAGACACATTGTATATTCAAAACTTCCCAAGCCAGAATAGTCAGGCAAATTAGATCATGTCCAGCAAGTATCAGAATGAATAAAGGATGCCTTAAAGGCTGGCAGGGAAACCATTTCAGTCTAAGGCCGTAGTCAATTGATCAGAAACTTTGTTCATGTCATTAGGAGAATCAATGTGTCTTTAATTATTATTGCTGTCTACTGGGAAAACCAGGGAATTACAGAATCTTAAAGCCTGATTTCACCTTTCTTTTTTTTTTTTTTAAGATTTTATTTATTTATTTGACAGAGAGATCACAAGCAGGCAGAGAGGCAGGCAGAGAGAGAGAGGAAGGGAAGCAGGCTCCCTGCTGAGCAGAGAGCCCGACGCGGGCTCGATCCCAGGACTCTGAGATCATGACCTGAGCCACCCAGGCGCCCCTGATTTCACCTTTCAAGAGAAAGACAGAGTCCACCTCTTGATAGGAAGCGACAAGATCCGTAAGATCAAGTAGGATGGGACATATCTTTGGACAATACAAAAGCTATAAAGCTTGTTTTCTGATGGCAATAGAGCCAATGCAAGAGTTTTAAAAGAATGGTGTAACTCAAATCCTTGTACAAGTTCAATGTACAAGTTCAGCCTAGAATATTCTATCAGTTGTAAGAAAGCAGACATAAGCAGATATCAAATCCAGCATTACTGTCTTCCATTAAGTTCTATATATGACAGTATAAGACATTAGCTAAACCAGGTTATTCCTGCATCAAAAATCCAGCTGAGTGAATTCTACATTAGTTTTTTATCCAGGACTAGCCTATATGTTTACATATCATTATGCACAAACTCCAAGTCAATCTTTGGATTTTGCAGTGATGTTAGGAAATCGTGAGATTGTCCCCATGTTTCGACACTCTGAACCTATATTTAGACATAGAAATACCGTTGGCTCCCCTCGTCTAACTTGTTGAAGAAATGTGGTCACCACCATGGGAACCTGGACTCATACTCTGTTTCCAAAGGCACATAAACTTTGAAACCAGGCAAATTACGTTAGCTCAGATGAGGACAGACTCTTGGATGCGTTTGATCGATGCTAATAGATTTGTCCCTCTGAAATTTCTTTGCTATTTCCCAGGAGGAACATAAAAATACCTCCGTGTGATGCAATGTGGGGAGACAAAAACCAGCCTTTGTGCCTCAGGGTGCGGCTCTTTGGGGATGGAATTCAGACATGTTCAACATCTCTGTCCTTTCCTCTCATCTCTTTTCAATGCTGTTCTGGGTGACCAGGATTATCAAATACCGCTGGGCGGAACAATCGAGGCAGGGACACAATCAGCGTTTGTCTTGGGGGAACAAAAAGATTTCTTTTAGATTAGGAATCCACCAAATCAGGCTTTTGCAAAAACTTCTGAGTTGTTTTATTATAATATCTATTGGTTGAGATAGTGAAGGCTTTTTAGCATACTTTAGATGATAATAAACAAGACTCAAAGTCCTTTTATGGTGCAGAATTGTGTGTTTTTTGTTGTTTTTTTTTTAGCAACATTTGGCAATATAATCGATGTTGTTTTCACAACTTAAAGTAAAAAGCATTTGATATAAAACCGCTGTTGCAGAATGACATTATATTCTAGCGTTTTCTTAAAAAATGAACATCGTTAAAAATAACTTTTGAAAGAAATGACTCAAACCTCCAAAAGATATAAACTTATCTCAAAGTAGTTAAGTGATGGCTATCTGTGCATTTTAAACCACATCCCAAGTGTGGAGAAGATATAATAAAAAAGCAAAGAATCTTCATGGTTGGACAAATATTACATATTTTGTTCTCTAAAGAGAGGCTTTTTCATGTCTTTATCTCTTTGAGGCTGGAGTGCCTGGTTGGGAGATAGGCTGACATTTGTTTGTGAAAACCTTCTGGACTGTTCTCAGTTCAGCCTCCATTTGGCCCCAGGTAGGGAGCTCTGCCACCGGAGTTGCTGCATGGTTTCTCAAAATGCTTAAAAATGCAACAATGGGTAGGGCTTGGGAAGCTTTTAAGTTGCTGAATCTTATCAGCAGTGCAAGTCAATGTTGTGAATGCTTCCCTCAGTACCTAGATGAAGAGGGAGATGGAAAGAGACAATAGGATGGGAAAGAAAGGGGAGAGAAAGTGACAGGGAGAGGTGTCACCAGCTGGGGAGTGGCTTAATAACTCTTTACTGTGAGTTTGTGTGCATGCTCGTGTGTGTGTGTGTGTGTGTGTGTGTGTGTGTGTGTGTGTGTGTGTGTGTACACTGAGGGTGTAGGTTTAAGCTTGGTCATTGTTGCTCAGGAGATCACTATGAAACAGGTTATATGACACTTCTATGTCTTTTTATTGTTTTCTTAATTTTAATTTTTTAAAAATTTTTATTTAAGTAGGCCCCATGGCCAGCATGGAGCCCAATGCAGGGCCTGAGCTCCCAACCCTGAGATCAAGATCTGAGCTAATATCAAGAGTCTGACGCTCAACTGACTGAGCCACACAGGCCCCCCTGTTTTTATATTAAAGAAAAAAGTACCTAAGGAGCTCGGGTAATAAGGTTGGGGCTGTGGATGTCAGCTCAGAGAGCCCTGATCTCCACCTTCCTGGCTTCCCCTTGGTCAGGAAGAACCTCTACTTGATTAACAATGATCAGGATAAGGTTCCCCTTTGCTTTCTTTAGGGGTGAACTCCTAAGGGATTCTGAGGAAATGACCTTGACTGGTCTCTCAGAGGAAGAGGGCCGGTGGTTCTATTCTGTGTTTTTCAACCTCTGTCCTTTGCTCTCCTCAGACTCTCTGAAATTTGTCACTTTTGTCATTTTCATTTTCAGAAAGTGACAGTTCTCTGGAGATTTTTCACTCCACATCATCTCTTGACCTTTCTCTGAGAGGTTGTTTCTCATTTTGCTGCCAGCTTGCTGCATAAACCTTTCTTATTTGCGAGTTCTTAGGGTGAATACTTTCTTGCGTGAACTTTCTGGACCCCAGGCTGTATTTTACATGGGGACTGACTCTCCCCTGTGAAAAACAAAGACAAGACAAAACAAAACGAAAAGACAAAATGAAACCGGATACGATGACATAATGACCTAGGTTTTCCTGCAAACCCTTGAATTCTACCATTTGGACCTTTCTGTTTCAAATCTTAGGCAAATTTGACTTTTCAGGATTTCTCTTTATCTTTTGAAAGCACTTTCACTGAACCTGAAGAACTATCTGCTTCATTCAGATTATGGCAGAACTATCAAAATCCAAAGAATGTGACATTCCCTTTCTCCTTACTATTTTGTGTGTGTGTGTGTGTGTGTGTGTGTGTGTGTGTGTGATACGAAAGCCCAACATTAATAGATGATCAAAACCATGTGTCATTTATATTTCACCCGACCTTGTTTGAAGCATCGCTGACATCAGGGGATAAGATGCTAAGGGAGAGTCCTTCACTTAGTGGTGGATTCTAAACTAAGAAAGAAGAAAAAAGAGTTTGGAGAATAAATGTCTCTGACAGCATGAAATTGTTCTTGACATTTTAATGATGGAGAAAATACTTAATAAGTTTCATTTAAAATAGCTAAATGATGGGGTGCCTGGGTGGCTCAGGGGGTTAAAGCCTCTGCCTTTGGCTCGGGTCAGGATCTCAGGGTCCTGGGATCGAGCCCCGCATTGGGCTCTCTGTTCAGTGGGGAGCCTGCTTCCTCCTCTCTCTCTTTCTCTCTGCCTGCCTGCATACCTGTGATCTCTGTCTGTCAAATAAATAAAAATAAAATCTTAAAAAAAACAGGTAAATGACCTCATTTGTTCAAATGTGGCTGATTTGTACTTCCTTTGAATTACCTAATTCAGTCCTGAGTAAGTAGCCAAATATACATTATATTTATAATATAAATATATATTTCAGGAGGAATCATGAAAATTAAGACAACATTCATGGAAGTCTTATGTATACATGAAGCTTCAGTTCCCATATCTTTGGTATCGTTTCTGTGCTGAACCTATTCCGTATGTGTGCTTACCTTTTTAAAATTGCACTTTGTCTGAGATGTTATGTCAAAACATTTTCCCCATCATGGAATTTTTCAGATTATTTGGGCGAATAAGGACATTTTTTCATCTTCCTTATTTTTGCTCTTTGATGAGTGGCAACTGAAGGAAATGGCTCAGGCTAAAGCCTGTTTGGATTTTGGAAGGTGGGCGGGGGGGACGCAGATCCTGCAGGTGTTCTAAGAATCAAATACCCTCACCCAAAGTACAAGTGATGCAAGGGACTTCCCCTCTTTATTTTCCTTTATTTTTTTAGGATCTTGGTAAATGTATTAGTTTCCTATTGCTGCTATAATAAATCACCTTGAAACCAGGGACTCAACACAGATTTCTTTCTTCTCTACTCTTCAGAAAGTCAGAAATCAGTGTCACTGGGTTACATGGGGCTACAAGGTTTTGGCCAAGCTGTTTCCTTCTGGAAGCCTGAAGAGGAGAATCCATGTCCTTGACTTTTCAGCTTTTCCTCAAGGCTGACTGCATTCCTTGCTCGTGGCCCTTTCCTCCATGCTTCAGAGCAAGAAGCATAACATCTTATTTCCTCTCCAACTCTTGTTTACACCTTGTCTCTCAGACTTTGACTTCTCCTTTGCCTATTTCATGAGTCTTCTTGTGATTTCTGGACACAGGCAGATAACAAGGATTGTCTTTCCATCTCAAGTTCCTTGACATAATCACTGCTGCAAAGACCATTTTGCTATGTGAGGTTATGTATTCCTAGGTTCTGGACATCAGAGGCAGACATCTTTGGGGGGCCTTCACGTATCCCATTCTGTATAGCATAGGAAACAAATGTTCTGTGTCCCTCAAAACTTTTTTCACTAGGCTTTCTTTTGAACCTCAGGGCACCAGAATGCCCTAGAATTAGCAGGCACTACTCTTATAGCTGAGGAGAAAATGCTTAAGCTGCAACCACTGTTATAATTTTAATATTTACACCATCTTGTCTCACAGAGGGTCTCTCTGGTAAAGGTTTATTTATGGTGTTTGGGCTTGGGAACTTAGCTTTTAAACCTATACACTGCTTGTAAGAGAGCATGAGGGCAGGGATATTGAAATGCTGTGAAATAAATTTTAGGAGTACTTTACTTTTTTGGACTCCTTCCCAGCCAAAACAACATTTTCCATTTCCCATTTACACTCTGTGCCATTTTGAAAATGACTTGTCAAGGCTTCTAGAAGCTGGTCAGTCAGCTTCAAATATTCTTACTGATGGACGAGATTACTTTTTACACCAAGATTTTTTTCTGAAAGCATTACATGAAGATGCAGGTACTTCTGTCAACTGTTTAGTTTTTACTCAGGTACCCCAATCTATGCTGATTTTCTATTCAGAAAAGTTTGGGGGCGGCATACAATAAAAGCATTTCTTGAAGCGACATAGGGACAAATGAGTTCGGAAGACACTGCCAAACAGCAGTTAATGTCAGACTGGGCAACGGAGGGCAAAATAGGATAAATGGTCACAGCCAGAGCACCACATCCCAGACTGGTACAGGGATGACCCCCTATACACAAGGTGTTTCAGAAGTCTGGGGGCATCCCAGTGGCTCTCAGGAAATGCCATGATCCCAAGGGGAAGTCTATAAGTACACATTCCATGTTTTTTCATTCAGTCCCAGAGCAGCTGCCACACTGGACTCTTACTCTGCTGATATGGACTGCCACAGGACATGAGAAGTGCCCTCCTTCCCCTGCCTGATTCCCTGGGGAATTCTAACACAAGAAGCCATGGAAGGTTCCAGAACCAGGGTAAAAGTCCAGGGCAGTATCTGTCAGGTACCGATCCCTCATCAAGTTGCCAAAGATGTCATGGTCACTGCTGAGTGCTCATCAGTTTTTGTCATAATGAAATAAGCCCTGAAAAGGCCTCTTTGAAGACTTAACTCTCAATAAATCTGTCTGCATTTCCTTTTAATAAAAAAATTTTCAAATTAGTCCTCAAAATGCCAACAAAGCCCAGTTATCATAAATCTTAAGTTTATTTAAGGTAAGTAGGATTTTTTAAAAAAACCCTTCAGCTTATACACTGACTGAGGGCAGTAATTTTTAAGAAGTTAGGAATGTATTTTTTTGTAGTGAAGTACCTATTTTTCCTGAGAAAGATCCAATATTTTTTATTATCTTTCTATGAATTAGTTCACATAAATAGTGTTTCTTTTTCAGCTAATCTAAGAATTAGATTTGATTTGTTACCATGGGTGTTTGCTAACTGCTTATGAAAATGCAAATATTAAATCCATGATTTTCTTAAGGGTTTCTTTTTCTTAATTTTTAAAGATTTTTTTAATAGGAAATATTTATTTATTTATTTACTTTCAGTGTTCCAAAAGTCATTAGAGAGAGAGAGAGAGATGCACATGTGTGTGCCCACTTGCCTGTGTTGGGTGGAGGGTGGAGAGGCAGAGGCAGAGGGAGAGGGAGTGAGAATCTTCAGCAGATCAGCACAGAGCAGGAGGTGGGACTCAATCTCACCACTCTGAGATCACGACCTGAGCCAAAATCAATAGTCAGATGCTTAACTGAATGAGCCACCCAGGAGCTCCAATCTATGGTTTTTCATAAATAAAACAAAATACCTTTTTTCTGCAATCCACAGTAAGAAGTACACTTTACAGGGCAGCCTAGCACATAGTATAGATACACATTTAAATAGTTTGGAAACAAAATTTTAAGAAAAATAATTGCCCTTCTTGTAGAGATATTCAGATAATTATATTTTATTCTATTTCTTTAAGAGACTACTCGTTTATAACCCACTAAATCAATTCATGACCAGCACTATGACAAACATTGTGTTATGAAATGACACAAAAATCCATTTTATTTTGAGTTGGAAAGAAAAAAAAAAACCCATGATTCTGGGTAATTCAAATGAATTATCTGAACATATTCTATTATAAAAAGATTAAAAAGTTAAATCCTTGAATCACGAAGACTATAGTTTAAAATTTTTTTTGTTAAACTTACTTTTGTTAGATTTATAATGACTTCTGAGTGACACAGACTATCCACAAAAATTTTAAAATAATTTTTTTTTTTTAAAGTTGAGGAGGTGGTTTAGCCCCATGTTCCAATAGAATCTGTTCTACTGTTTATGAACACCTGTGGTTATGTTTTAGCACATACAGAATTCCATCCAGGGTATCCACACCAGCTAAATGAATGTATCTAACGGAATCAAACGTCAGTATCTTTTTCTTTTGTGAGCAGTATCCCACCCCTCCCAGCTCCCCCCACAACCTCCACCTCCCTGAAAAATAAGTTACAAGTGCTATTTTTATTCTGGAAAAATACTGTGTCTGTCTGCAGCTGGTGGAAGCTTCAAGACTTTCTGAAAGTGCTCTCTGCTGGGTCAGAGGAGAAGATGTGACTGAGGAGGTTAAGGTTTTGACCGATGAAGGATGGAATTAAGACTTGCACAAGAGCTGAATGGGTGTCTAGAAAAGCCTGGAATGACCCACCTTGAAAAATTAAAGCCCAGAAAGATTAAGATGCTTCTCTACTCCAGAATTCCAATTGAAAACCAAAGACCAAACTGTGAAATAAGCATAGCAAATCCATTGAATTTTTATGTTTCCACTGGCTAGCACTTTAATGCCATCAACATACAAAATTGTTTCAAGTTTTTCCTCAGACCTTTAATGCCTCTCCTTTGGAAGTGCCCCAGGCCCATCCTCCTTATCCTGCCTGTTGCCTGCCCCAGCTGCTTTGGGAGAAAAGGGAGGTTATAATTGCAGTTGGTGGTTGGTGGCCCATGGGTATTTTGTAACCATGTATAAGGCATTCCCGCTGGAGAGACACATTTTTCTTACCTTACTCCTCCAGCACATTTTTCCTGAATATAAATAACTCCAATTCATCTTCACTTTTATATTGCCTTAGTTGCTGCTTGTAAATGCATTTCACATCAACTGAAGAGTTTTCTAAGTGGGTGACCTTCACATCCTGGTACAGGAGAAAATACAAAATGAGACCTGGGATTACCATTTTAAATGGAAGAGCTATAGGAAGAAGAAAAATAGCTTCTCCAGGCCCTTGAAGCTGAGTTGATTAGTCAGAAAGAGCTAGAGGCAGAACACATCTCTTCCTGCTCTATTTGCTGAATTTCTTGACTGGTTTTTAGGTTCTAGGCTTTAAAAAGGAAATCCCCAAAGCAAAGAAGGGCACATGAAGAATGGGAAATAACATTTGCTTGGTGTCTGGGGCTTTGCACCTGTGCTCATTTGTCTGGGCCAACAATACCAGCTGTTCAATCACCACAGAGTCATTGAGCATTTCCTATATACCAGGTTCTTACACACACACACACACACACACACACACACACACACACACCACCTATATTTTATATAGGTATATATGTATCTTCCAGTAAGGGCTAGAGAAAACAACAATATATCAAAGAGGAAAAAAGGGAGTGTGGTAGGCAGGAAAGATCTCTCAATTATGGTGACTTATGACCAGAATCCGAAAGTAAGTAAGAAGAGCCCTGTAAACTTGTATAACACCCGGATGTGGGTGCTGCTTGGCATGTCTAAGGAGCAGCAGGAAGGTCCATGTGTCTGGAGCTAAGTGACTGGGTCATATGAGATGAAGCCATAGAGATAAGGCCCTCCCCTCTTTCCCCCTCCCCTCCTTCATTCCTTCCTTCCTTCATTCCATCCTCCCTCCTTCCCTTCCTCCTTCCTTCCCTCCTGTGTAGTTGTGGCATTCCTTTGACCTATTCTTAGATTCATTTGTTTCAATTTGCTTTTATGTCAATTTCATTTTTCTGTCCATATTGATTTAATTTTATTTTTAGCAATGTAGGATATTAAGATGCTTTCAAAAACCAAAACCATACAAAATGATATACTCAGAGAAATGTCACCCCCTCCTCTCTCCCCTCTCCTCCTTCTGCCTTATTGGCCACCAACTTCATTATTTTCTGGGTTTATTGTTCTTGTGTGTGTTTTTTTGGTTTGAGTTCTTTTTTGTAATGATAAGAAAACATGTATATTTTCTTATTTTCACTTTATCGTGAAAATATTGGCATTCTAAGTATGGTCTTTTGTACTTGCCTTTTTTTTTCCACTTACTACTATCTCCTGGCAATCACAGCTGTTTGGTATTCCCCTGGGTGTAGTACAGTAGTTTATCCGATTAATCTCCTATACTTGAACATTTAGGAAGTTACCTATATTTTACACTTACCAGTGATGCTGTAAAAGGATAACTTTGTGCCTATGTATTTTTGTATTGATGGATGTGTATCTTCAGGATGAATTCCTAAAGAAGTGGGACTATTGGATCAACAGTAAATCCATGGGTAATTTTGCTACTTCACGCCAAGCTGCCCTCTATCAGGGTGATACCCCTTTATAATCCCAACAGCCATAGGTGAGAGGCCCTATTTCCCCACAGCCTTACCAAGAGATTGTATTGTCAAGCTCTTGCATTTTTGCCAGTTTGATGAGTGAGAAATAGTATCTCAGTGTAGTTTTAATTTGCACTTCTTGTGAAATGGAACATCTTTTCATATGTTTTTAACGACATTTTTAGATCCTCTCTGTGAATCATCTGTTCATGACTCTTGCCTAATTTTCTATAGAATATTTTCTCCCAATTAAAAAATGTATTATATATTGGGGATGACAGCCTTTTTTTCCTGAGGTAGATGCTGCAAACATTGTCTTAGAGTTTGTCACTTGTCATTTGATTTTGTTCATAGTGTTTTTTTTATTTCAAGTGCTCATGTCAGATAAATTCCTGACTTTACAGTCGCTTCCACTAAAAATTCTCTCAATTCATGAACTTGAACATGTTTTGAAGGTAGAGATGACAAGTTTTGGTGATGAATTTCATGTGGGTCATCAGAAAAAGAGGGTCAGGCATGACTTTAAGATTTTGACCTGAACAACCAGAATGTGAGAGTTTCCACTTCCTACAGAGAACTCAGTTTTTGTGGGGAATACTAGGAGTTCTGTTTCAGCGATATGAAATCTGATATGTCTGTTAGACCCCCTGGTGGAGATGTGAGGGGGGTAGATGGCTACAGTATAGATTTAGGGAAAAGGTAAGAGACATTTAGTGTTAGCCATGTGGAGACAGAATTTAAAACCATAGACTGTTAGGAGGTTTTGATGAAAGCATTATGTCCACTTTGGGGATAGATGTCCTGGTATTTTGAGGGCTTAAGTCACACATCCAAGTAAAGAGCAGATCTGGGCCATAAATCGAGGTCTTATCCTCTGTATTTGTGTGCTAGGACAAAGTACCACAGACAGGGTGGCTTAAACTACAGAAATTTGTTTCCTTCTAGTTCTAGAGGCTAGAACTTCGAGATCAAGATGTCAGCGAGGTTGCTTTCTTCTGAAGCCTCTCGCCTTAGTTTGCCGATGATTGTCTTCTCCTCCCTGTGTATCCGTGTGGGCTTTCCTCTGCAGCATGTCAGTGTCCTAATCTCTTCTAATAAAGAAGGACACTGGTCATACTGGGTTAGAGCCCACCCTGATAGCTGCAGATTAACCTAATCACAACTTTAAAGACCTTATTTCCAGACATAGCCACACTCGGAGGTACCAGGGCCGTCAACATATGAAACTTGAGGGTACACGATTCACTCCAAACACCCCTCTCTTATTTTTCCTTCTCTTTCCATTATACCAACTTGTTATGTATTTGAAAGGAAATAGGGGTTTAGAGTCTAAAAGACCTTATTGTTTCATACAAGATATAAAAAGGTAATGACTTTGATGCGCATGAATTAATATTTCTCCTTGATTTGGGGAATATTTAGATGGATGAGATAAACACGAATGATATCTAATATGAGCCCATGGTCCATAGATCTGCTCCCAGGAAAAAGGTCTTGTCTTTTCCGGGAAATGCAGGATCTGGAAAAGCCCCTGACACAGAAGTCCCGGCAGTAAATGTGGATCTTGTCTGGGATGGAGGAAAGTAGGATGGACATATTTCAGAATTAGTGCTAATGCTGATCTCAGAGAAGTCATTCTTTGACCACTAACGAATGCAGATTAATGTAAATCAGAGACATCGTTAGGTAAAAAACATACGCCAAACTCCATCCATAGACTTCCAGCTAGAAGTAACCCTAAGGAAGAGAGGAAAACAAGCCATAAGAGACTCCTAAAGACAGAGAACAAACTGCAGTTTGATGGAGGGAGATGGGTGGGCGTTGGGCTGGATGGGGGATGAACAGGGGGAGGGCACTCGTGATAAGCACTGGGTGTTGTATGCAAGTGATGAATCACTGAGTTCTACTCAAAAAACCAATTTGCACTGTAGTTGACTATCTAAAATTTAAATTAAAAAGAGAGAGAGAGAGAAATAACCTCAAGGAAACTTCCTTATAAAGTCTTTAGTTATACATAGAAATTGGGAGCCAAAACTTACAGATTTTTATACTTAATTCATTAAACATTTGTATATTTGGAAATGCATTAAAAAGAGAAGAATAAGCATCTCTGTGGTTCATGGAATTATCCCGTAAGTTCTCCAAGTCACCTTTACTTGTAAAGATCCTAAAAGTACTTTTAGGCACTGTTTTGTAATCTGTTTTTCAATATTTTTGCTACTGGGTTATTATTCACCTGACTACAACATCCTGGTGCAGGAAAACATCTTCATAAATCACAAATTGAAACTCATCGAGATTCTATGGGAGACAAATTGCTTTCAGTTTGCCTTTCCAAGAATTTATAGTTATTTCCTAGTAACTTTGTCAGTGACATCTGTGATAATGTTTCTGGAATTAGAATATGTTCTCTAACATTTTTACTTCTCAGAATAAATGATCTGAATGGAACAAAATTTGCTTGAAGATGTTGGGCTGGAATAGAGGTTGAAGCAACTTTGATTTTGGCTGATACCTAAGAAGAATTTTTTTTTTTTAAGATTTTTATTCATCTATTTGACAGACTGAGATCACAAGTAGTCAGAGAGGCAGGCAGAGAGAGAGAGGAGGAAGCAGGCTCCCTGCCGAGCAGAGAGCTCGATGCGGGGCTCGATCCCAGGACCCTGAGATCATGACCTGAGCCGAAGGCAGAGGCTTTAACCCACTGAGCCACCCAGGTGCCCCCTAAGCAGAATTTTTTAAATGGTAAGTTTGGAGGGCTAGTAAGACAGAACATTCCAGTTGCCTTGGGTTGCTTAGGAAGGTGACATGGGGGTATTCAGATGATAGTAGCCTACCAGCTGATATCATAGACACTGTGGAAGAAAACGAACACTAATAAGACCAAAATGTAAAGGTTAATCAGTTAATAAAGGTTAATTCCTCCTTAAAAATAAGAAAATACAACTACTTAAGAGGATGGATCCTTATCTTCCAAGAACCTTTTGTTCTCCCTTCTGTGTGGCTCCCAGGCTCCGTTCACAAACGTCGTTCAGGTAGACACAAAGCTACAGTCAGGACCAAGCATGTAAAATGTGGGTACAACACTGCATCCCCCTTTAGGTATTTCTTCTTTTTTCAGTAAACAGAAGTGGCCTGGGGCTCCTCAGACCTGTGAGAGTTCTAGCAGACACCAATTTATTTATTTGTTTGTTTGTTTTTTAAAGGTTTTAGTTATTTATTTGACACAGAGAGAGAGAGAGAGAGAGAGAATGCACAAGCAGGGGGAGCGGCAGAGGGAGATGGAGAAGCAGGCTCCTTGCTGATCAGGGAGCCCCACTCAGGGCTCAATCCCAGGACCCCGTGATCATGACCTGAGCATCTGTCTGACCGACTGAGGCACCCAGGAGTTCTGGATACTGATTACTTTAAAATACAGCCAACAGACCATCAGTCCCATGGTCGTGGACTCACTGTACTCTTCCTTCATGAGCTATGTTTCTGAAACAAAATAGTTCAGGAGCCCTGAGGCTTCCCCAGGCTGAAGTCTGCTCTTCTCCCAGGGCTCCAACTCTGCTTCCTGTCCTTTGTCACTGTGTTTTGGGGGAAAGTCACCCAGGACTCTGGTGTCCAGATGTTTATGACTTCCTTGTTTAGGGCTGCATACACATTCTTTCTGGCACATTCTGACAACAAAGCAAACCCAACCCAACACAACCAACCAACCAAAAACATCACACAGGGGAAACCTGGCTCTTCCTGGCTCTGCTATGATTCGGCCTTCCTTAGTTGCTTGTTTTTAAGACAGGCACTGACTAGCACAGCTCAGTACTTGATTTAGAGAAGCAAAAAAGTAGTCTGTGTGCTGAGCCCTTTAAATGTGGTTCTGTGGCCAGGCTGTTTCCCGGGCCATGGAGTAAGAGAAACTCCAGGACCTTGCCATGTGACCTAAACAATGGTTTGGGTCAGGTTTACTTTTATTCTCCTTCCCATGGAATCCATAGGAGAGGCACTGGAACCATAGCATCACCCTCACCAGGGAAGAGAGGAACACAACAGAAAGTTCTGGACCTTCTTCAAATCACACGGACACATTTAAGAGAAAAATGAAAACCCCTCAATCCTCAATCGATGTGTGATCGATCAGGAATATGTCTTTTCACAGCTTTTTCTCTAAGTCCACCTACGTGGAAAATTAACAACTGGAGTCCCCACTGTGGAAATAAATGAAGACTCTCCCACGGAGAGAGAATAGGAGCCTATTTATTTGGAGTTTGCTACGGCGAGGGAATGAGCCACCATCAAGTGATGGTGGTGCCTTAAGCAGAGACTCAAAGGCAGGCAAAGAAGATGGAAAGCCCAGCACTGGAAGAGGGAGGGCTTCAGATGTGCACTGACTAGAGGCTGCTGGTGTGGGGGAGCTGTGGGCGGGCTCCTCAGAGTAGGGCGTCCCATAGGATGGGTTGGGGGGTACATATTTGGCTTTTTCCTGTTGTTCCGAAGATGGGAGCAGGGTTAAAATTAGGGAAACTGCCGGTTGATAATCAAGTCTTGGCTGTTTTGGACCAATTGCTGACAGGGTAAGTGACCTCCTGGGCTATTGGCTGGAGTTTAGTTTTATTTATGGTCTGACCTTTCAGTCTGTATGGGGCGTCTAAGACCAAAGGTAATTATTTATTCATAGGTTCCCTAGTATCCTGAATAGGGTCCCATTGTCCGTGGTGTATTACAAGCCATAGCTTCTCTCAGACTGTTGTTTTTCATATTGGAGTTTTATGCTTTTTATGTAAGCAAATCTTTGTCTTTATGACTCTCTTTTCCTTTTTCTTTTCTCTTTTCCTTTTTTAAAAAAAATTATCTTTATGACTTTGAAATTATGTGGCTTTCCTAAGAAGGACATCCTCTTTATAATATTACAACATATGTCTCCTACATCTCCTTCTGAGGTAATTACAGTTTAAAAGATAGCTTTGTAATCCAGATAAACTTAATTGTTACCCACAGTGCGAAAAGGAACTACTGCTTTCTTTCCTTTTCCAAATGGATAGTCATTTGGAATTATACATTCTTCCCCCATCAACTCAAAAACCCCGGTGCTTGCTTCTGGGTTCTGTTCTTTCGATCTATATTTTTGCTTTAATGACTAAAACATCACAGTTTACTTTGTGGGCAATAGCCTCTTCACTTCAGTTTTAATTTCTTTCTTTAACTTGCGTCATTGAGAGAAGTACTTTTTTAAACTGCAATTTTCATAGGCTTTGTTCCTTTCACTATTTTATAAAGTTTTTGCCTCATAGGCACGAGAATGTGGTCTGTGTGATTTCTGCTTTTTGATTACCAAAGATTATTTTGGTCCAGCTACGTCAATTGTTATCAACTTCTTACTTCACAATTATTTTGAAAATAATGTATATTCTCTATTTCCTGATTAAATGTAGATATTCATTCTTGTTATGCTAAACCTCCAGTCCTCTATGACTTCTCTATTGTTAACAGTTTCTAAGAAATTTATCTTCAATTCTCTCAGTAGGATTTTGGCTTGGTCAATTTCCCCCCTGAAAATCTAACAGCTTTTGGCTTCTATTAAAGCAACGTGATTAGTTTTATAAATGTTCATGACTATTATAATGTCTTGGTGGATGTTGGATCTAATATCTTGGATGCCTCTTTCCTGGTATTAGAAGGCAAATCCATAATGGGGAAGTAATTGGAAATTAAAGCAGGAAGTGACTAAATGTGAATTATTTTCACCTGGACACAACTGGGGCTCATAGTCTCCTCAAGAGAAAACATCTCCATGATAAAGTCCTTTTCCTGAGAAGCAGCTGACCTCCTCCTAGGACCGTGCTGGATCAATACACAATGTGGCTGTGAGCTCTTCTTGCCCTAATGTTGCTATTTCCACACAGTCCATTGCCCATTTGATTACTTAGTCTTAGACATTTAAGACCATTAATCAGAAAACCTTTGAGTCTGCTGGGCTTTTTTGTCCTGGCAATATTCCTTTTATGTTCTTACTATTAATATTGATTTTGTAGGTAAGGCTCTCCAGTCTCGAGTACCTTTTACTATGTGCTTGTCCTACGATCTTTAGATAAAGATGTTGGGGTTGGAAAGAAGTGGCTACTTAATGGCTACCAGATTGGTTTTTCAGTTGAGATTTCAAGCCTTTGGTGAAATGATGCCTGCTTTCCTCCAGCCCCGAAGTCAATTTTGTAGCTCTCAAGTCTGAAATCCCCTCTTAGTTCCAAAGAGCTGTGATTTCTAGGTAAAAGCAAGAGGTACAGAGTACCCAGAACTATACCGGGGATTGTGAGTGCCACGGCTGCACACTATGATCTTAGTGGACAGTTTTCTGGATTTTTTTTTCAATAGGGGAAATCAAAAGTATAACTAATACAATTAAGTTTGTATAATGTTAGCAGGATTCATATGTAAATTAAAAAATTCTAAAGACCCATTTGTTTGTCAGACTCTGTTTTTTGCCAAAACATATGGTAGCAGGGTGCTTGGGTGGCTCAGTTGGTTGAGTCGGACTCTTGGCTTTGGCTCAGGTGATGATCTCAGGGCTGTGAGTTCCAGCCCAGCCTTAGGCTCCCTGCTCTGTGGGAAGAGTGTTTGAGATCCTCCCTCTCCCTCTGCCCCTTACCCCTTTCTCTCTCTTTCTCTAAAATAAACAAATAAATCTTAAAAAAAAAAAAAGATACGGTAGTTCTAAACTACTATAATCAGTAGAGAACATAAAAGAACCGAAGGAAAATTCCTTGAAGGATTAGAGGCATTTTAGGGACAAAACACCCTTCCATAAAGACGATTAGAAAATAGTAGAATATAGTATAGAATCAACTGCTAATTTAAACAGCATTGTCTATTTCTGGAAGTTCAGAGAACATTTTTTTCATATAGTTACACTTTGATGACCCTAGACAGCCTTTATAGACAATACATCTCTTCCCAATTCCATCATTTAGAGCAGACCAGGTGATTTAAAGAGTTTGGGGGCATTTCTTCTCTCTCTTAGGGTCTCAACCTCTTATAATTATGTGACAGATAGAGGCAAACCTACGTGTACTGCTCAGCCACTTGCTGAGTACTTTTATACGTTCTGCTTCTCTTTCTCTTCATCACAAACCTGCAATGTAAGTACCATTTTACAGATGATAAGACTTCAATTCAGATAAAGTCTCATGCTTGAAATACTGAGCTTCCAAGCAGTGGGGCCAGGGTTTTATATGGAGTCCAAACTCCTGGTCTTTCAAAACCATTATCATGCCACTGGGACTGCTGATTTGTAGCTGAGTCAGACAAAAGTTAGAGTAACCTGGGGACCCACTACTTGTGATTGGCATCTGAAGTGGCGGGCAGTCTGCTGACCCTGGGGATGGTGGTAACACTAGGCAGTTAATATCAGAATTGCTTGGTGTGGACAATCACATAGTTGGTGTCAGAAAGGTTTAGTAGAGTAGAATAAACACAGGAATGTTTTTCCTATCTGGCAACAATATATAACTAATACATTCTTAATAGAGGTGGTGATTCTAATGCTTACTCAGTTTTGACATATGAAGAATGTTTCAGGATTCATACGATTGGATGACTTCTTTATTTATTAGGATCTATCATGTTTTCTTAATAAAATGATGTGGAGGAATAAGAAGACTATTACCCTGAGTTTCTAATGGATTGTTCAAAGTATATTCTATCCAATATTGGAGACACAAAGGCATCGTAGTTAAGAGGATGGACACTGGAGCCATGCAAACTAGATTTTACATTTTTCCAGCTATGTGACCTTGGGCACATGATTAATCTAAGAGCCAGTTTTCTCACTTGTAAAATATGCAGAGTAATCACAAGTACCTCTCAGAGATTTGAAGGGATGAAATATGATAATGTATGTTTTTTGTACGCTCAGTGGCTTGTAGTGAATGCTCAATAAATGTCAGCTATTACCGAGCTGCTTTCAGTATTAACAGTATGTTCTGATTACATTTAAAATGGAAATTTGGCAGATAAAGGATGGAAGCTCAAACCCAAATCTTGCCAGCATTATTTTTTTGTTAATGATATTAACAGAACAAGAATGACTTTCTGTTCATCTGGACAAGCACACAACCACTGACACTGTGAACTTGGCTGTTGTGGAATGCTAATCATCCCTAACAATGTCAGGGGCAGACAAAGTGCCAGCTGGAGGAAATTTAATCAGGGATCCATCTCCCACGTTTTTATATTACATTTTATGTACATTTAACAAAACTGGTTTGCATGAAAACAACTTGCAACTATAGAATATTCATGAAGATGGCTTCTTATACCTCTCATGCTTTATTTCCTGGATTTATATATTCTCCCACACCCCCATGTGTGTGTGTGCATATGTGTACGCGCATGCATACAACACACACACATACACTCCCCCTCTCTCTCTATTCAGACAATCATTTATTGGTTGATTTATTGGTAATTGTGGAGCTCCGTTGGCTAGAAGATGTCACTGATCATGAATTTACTCTGTAAATAGAGAAGAGAAAGTTTTGTAGAAAAGGAGTTGGAGGAGCAGAAATGAGGAAAATGAAAAACACCACAGAAAATGCCAAACAGAAGAGAAACATTATAATAAATAAAAATATAGAGACGAAGGGGAAGCCATAGGGAAAATGAGTGTTTGGTGTGAAAAATTACTATAGAAATGACTGGAGGACATGTACTATTGAGGAATTTCTTATGTCTGTCACCAGCACTAACATCTCATATTGTTTCCCTCAGCTAGTTTCTTTAAGGAAAAGAAGGCTATTGTTAATCAACAGCACTAAAAGAAAGTGCAAGTTTAGGTTGTAGTTAATGTTAAATATTTGCCAGAGCTGCATGTACTTACTTTGTACAAGCACTGGTTTAATTTCAGTTTGCTGGCACTGCAACTTTGAAATTTTGAGAAATAAGATGATAATGGGGTTTCCTGGTAAATAGGTAAGTTTCCTGGATCGAAGATCCCGTGCCACCACTGAGACACAGTTTTCCCATCTGTATGTAGAAATCATTTCGTGTGTTCTGTCCTACCTGAATAGTAAATGAGTCAATGACTGCATGTGGTCAAGGAAACAGAAATATATTCCTCACAGTTAATACTTTAAGGCATCAAAGTTCAAACGGATTCCACAACAAAATGGGGAGGTCAAAAAAGGGGCAGCAATGAGAGTTTAGACCACTGGTCTCCAGATGGAGGATATGCTGTCCATCCTGCAAACAACAGGTTCAGGTGAATTCATGCATCTTGGATGCTGAGGGCTTGGATGCCCCACCAGGCTTCCCTCACTCAAACAGGACACAGAAAGACTGTCCCGTGGGGAGTGTGAGTAGCCTAAAAGACCTAAAGTGACTGACGTCATAGTTTTCTGACAAATGGCACACCCACATCACACGATAATGAAGCTCAAAGTCCACAAGCCTCACACACGTGTTCAGAGCTTCCAGCCACAGAAGACCTTCAAGGGGAAAATAAAAACCAGAACAAATAGGGAATGAACAACTCGGCAGAAAAAGAAACAGGTGAGGAAAAAGACATCTTCCAACCCTTTTAATAAATATTTTAGAGTTAAGAGAAGATAGTACATCCATGAATTGAGAATAAGATGCTAGAAAGATTTCAGAAAAAAAAACAAAACACAACATTTTTTTTGGAGATTAAAATATACAAAAGTGAAGAGTTGAAAATAAAGTCAGAGAAACAGCTGAGAAAGTAGAGCAAAAACAACAGAAAACAGGTGAGAGGAGATAAGAAATTTAGAAAACAATCTAGAAAATCTATAATAATTGAAATCGTAGTATACAATAATAGAATTTTAAAAAGAACAAGAACAGAGAAAGTGGAAGAAAGGAAATCATCAAGAAAAGAATGGAAGGCATTTCCCCAGGACTAAAGGTCATGAATGTTCAAATTAAAGTGGCTCCTAGGAGGCTCAAACAATGAATGAAAGTGGGTCTACGTAAGGCACATCAGTGTGAAATTTCAGAACTGGGCGCAGGGAAGATTCCCAAGGCATCCAGATGGAAAAAATCAGTCATATACAAAGTGTTAAATAGCATATCAACTCTGTAAGTGAGAAAAAGGGAGCATTTCCTCAAAACTCAGAAAGAATATAATTTCCTTATAGAATTTAATACAGAGCCAGAATGTCAGCCCAATGAGAGGAGAGAATACAGACATGATCAAACATGACAGATATAATCTTCCAGAAACTGTGATCCAGCCAAACTGAAGGAGCAGGAGAAAAACATGGGACACAGCAAATAGGAAATCCAGCACAGAAGAGAGGGAAAAGGAACTTCTAGGACAAGAGTGAGGAGAGATTCCAAGAAGGCTGCTCTCTCTCTCTCTCCACATCATACAGAGTGTATGGGCCACAGCTTTAGATGGAAAACTTGTAGCCAAGGACAGTACATCATGCTTTCCTCTGCTGCCAGCCTTCCCTCCACCCAAAGGGAAGAGATAGATACATTGCAGTTCATTGAAACCACTGATGAGATCCACAATGGTATACTATATAATGAGAACAAATGATGACATAGTAAAATACTATGGTGTACATGAAAGATCAGATCATTTTTTTTTAATTGCAATCTTGGTAAGAGCTTGTGGTTCCCATAGGCAAAAATGAAGAGGGAAACACAATTCTGCTTGAATAAGATTAAATCTTCTTTATATCCCATCATTCACTCTCTATTCTGTTTCTCCATCAATGAGGGTTGGGTATGCTCCTGGGAATGTGTTAGTTGCCACTTTTATTTTAAGAGATCATAATAATTAATTCTTAATTAATGATAATTAAGAATCAAGGATCGTATCAAAGTAACCCTGGCAGGGAACCTGGAAGGATGGGAATCTCTCTCCCTGATGGAGCAGTGGGTGAGAACAGGGTCCTTGTAACAAAAGACTAGGTCTCTAGCTCAGTTTTGCTTTAAGGAATCCCCTGATCTTTGTATGGAGAACTATGCTGAAAGACATAGAATCTTTTCTAACACTGGCAAGTGAGGTGTATGAATCTGTAATTTTCACTTCAATTCTGGGAAATTTCTGATTGCCATTCCTCACATGGGCCACTCCAAAAGCATGCACCTGTATTTACTAGTCTTAAGAACTAGAATCCTAGCAATTTTGTCAAAGAAATATGCAGTTATTAGATTGTTCTGGTAGGCTTCCTTTTGTGTAGATTAATGCTATTAGTTGTTCAGAATATGTAAGTAGTTAGGATTAGGGAACGTCTTTGAGAATTTCACGGGTGATGTATTGTTTTTATCTTCCTGTCTTAGCCCATCAGGAGGATGTGTCATGGCGCCCTCAGCCACAACGATGCCCAGTAAGTAGAACATGCCTTCACACCCATGACGGTGGGTCTTCTTTCTTCCTAACTGATTGTGATCCATGCTCTCCCTCAGACAATTTGAACAGTGCTGTCAAATTTAATCTATTCAGTTTATTAAAAACTCATCTTCTTAATTTTTGTGGTGAGATTTGACAGATAAAAAATGATAACTAATGGGAATTATTGAAATGAAAACAATTGTCTTTATTTTTGTTTATAAAAGATACTAGTGAAGTTTGAAGATGATTTTTGTTATGTTAAAGAAAAAAATCAATTTAAGTTTACTTTTGCGTGACTAGGAGAGATAAGAAATACTTCAGCTGCATTTTCCCTGAATTATTTGCTAACGTAGAGGACTCTCATTGTCCCTATGACAAAGTAGTTTCTGCATAATGTTTTATGCCTCAAATTCTGATATCAGATTTAAAAAGTGTATTTCTTAGCTGATATCTTCTGTGGTTTATCCTTAAGAAAATAGTATTTGTCATGGGTGGTTTTGTAGAGTCTCTTTGGTATATCTATAAAGCATAAACTGTAATCCTGTTATTTAGTTGAAAATCAACAAGGAGGACAAGACCAGTATGATACCCTCAGACAGTAACTTTCACAACGCATATGAATTAAAAGATCAAAATTTTCTTTTAAAGACAAAAGAGTTTTAACTGCTTGCATTTACCCAGCAAAACTCCTATCTTATGTATAACCAACTCTTTTGAGTACCATTTGATATTCCCAAAGTTTCTGAACATCAGCTCTGAATCTTATAACGTGAATGAAGTAGAAAATCACACCGTTGGTTGTGTAACTTACAGTCATAAACTTCAAGGGTGAAAAATAAATGCAACTTCATTTATTTTTTAATTCTGAACTTGGAATAGAATGCTTCTGTTTTCTCATTCTGCCAAATAGCAGAATTTTTTTTTTTTTTAAATCCAGTTACTTTTAGGCAATCTGTGTTATTTGCAGATTAAATCCCAATCTCTTGGGTAAATAGTCAGAGCTAAGGTTTCTGCCTCTTTTTTATTCTCTCAGAGATGAGACGTGCCTGGGATTGGGATTGAGAGAGGCGGTTGTTTTTATTCCCGATGTACAAAGTCACTTGAGCTTGTCACTCAGTCAAGTGTATGTCTGTGTGTCTGTGTGTCTGTGTGTATATACTCAGCAAAGTACCCTGCTTAATGTGTGACTCTGTTACTTTGGACTACCACTTTGGATGGGATTGTAAAGGAAATATATTTTGGAATACAAATGTTAAGTCTAGTTTAAAGATCCCAGAGTATGTAACATGGCTGAGGAGATTTCAAATTCCTGGTCATTAAGAATTTCTAGGTACATCATGGAAGGAAAAACAGTGCTGAGGGAGGCTGACTGGCCCATTAATGTTAAGATAAGATGATTAGAATAATCAGACTATCTATAGATGTATATATGTATATATGAATATGAACCCACACATTAACAAATAATGCATATTTGCATATTAATATACTCATGATTGATTTACATATTATATACCTATGTATATTGTGGATTTACATATTAATATACACACTATATTTCTATTATTTGAACTTAGAGCTTTTCTATTTTTATTATTTTTATTTCTTTTTATTTTTTAAAACTTGACAGCATTTTCATTTGTAACTCAATACAGGTTTGAAATTATATAAGATTATATATGTGTGTATATATCATACACTCACACAATTAATGCTATCTGTTTCAGCATTTCCCTCATGATTCAAAATACTTAGGTGAATATGTTTTTGGAATATCATTAGTCTAGAAGAAAACTTTGGAGAGACTCCTCTGAATAATCTTTTCACTCCCCATAGCCATGCTGTGAAATCCATAAATGAAGTGTGAGAGCATTCTCACTTCTCATTCACACTTGCACCACCGCACCCACTCACCCCAGAAGTGTTCCTGATGGGAGCTGTGACTAATTTGCTGATGCCTCCCTGGCCGGTCCATTGTCCTTTCACACGGCCTCTCCTCAGGCCTTCAGGGTCCTCTGAGGACCTATGGCCCAGCTCAAACACCAGTGCATCTTGTGCTTTTCTCTGCTGTCTTGTGTGTGTGCCAGTGGACACAAACAGATAAAAGAGAATGAGACCTGAATACCACAACCCCATTGCAAGGGTGTAGCTAATCAGCTGCTGTGGAAAATTCCCTAAGGAGCTGTAGCCTCATCTTCTACACTAAGTTCAGAATGTCAGGGGTCAAGAGGTGACACACTCTTGTCCCCACACCTCAGCACCTCAGGCTTTGAGGTTTCTTCACCTGATTTCATGAAAGAGAGGGGAGAGGGAATGCTATCAAAACTCTCCTGCCTTAAAGGGACTTTTAAAGAGCAAAATCCTGGAGAGAGTTCCGGCTGCATGGCCTTGAGGTGATAGGGAATTTCCCTTTACTGTCCTGTTGGAATCAAAACCCTTCAGAAACAACATAATCTTTTTCAAACTGTCCATTTTGCCTTCCTGGCATGAAAATATAAGTCGTCAGTACTCTATGTAAAGGGACTTTTTTTTTTTTTATTGCCTGACCATCAGAACTCTAAAGGTTTATTTATTATTGCTAGAAGAATGTGGATTTTAGAGTTTCTCGGTATACTGAATCACTCCCACCTCGCTAGTCCATTTAGAGGGATTGCAGAAATGAGCTGGCAGGGCTCTGGAAGAAATACTTGGTATAATTTGCCTGGGCCCCTTTACTCCCAGGAAAAGCAAGCTAGGTCTGGATAAAGCATGCCCCTATCTTGTTGTTACTCACGTCCTCAAGTCAGTTCTCCTGTCTGGACCCTTCATCAGTCCGTCAGCTCCCCACAGGCGGTAGGGGACCTAGAAATGAATGTGGCCATGTTAAAGCTTACTATGTTCTTTTTTCTTTTAGATATCCATGAGCCTGTTTTTTGATCCCGAGAGCCTCCAGCTAACAGTAATTAAGCCTGAATGGATACAAGTATCTTAAGAATTAGACACAAAGTAGTGTTTCTGGGCAGACTGCAACATTGCATTGTCATGTAGAAAGCTAGATTCCCTTCTTTTACTCCTCAAATCATTCTGCCTTCTTACTGGAAGAGAAAGAGAATTAGAGAGAAAGAGAGAGAGAGACTTATATTCCCTACCTTCAGCTGTAATTATTAAAATAAATGACTTCTAAATGAGTCTGTGAGAATAAATGAGACATTTTAAGCAATAAATAGTGAATTCTGGCAGAAAGAGTTTCTCTCATCAGAAAAGTCAGTGAATATAATTAAAAGTGTGAGGAGCCATCCCCTTTAAATATTTTGGATATATATTTATGAAATATATCTGTCACTGTTTCTAAACAATGTCACTTTTTCTAAAGACATTTCTCAATTCTTCCTGAAAGCTTGTCTAAATAAATATATATTTATGCATGGCCCTCATAAAAAAGGAATTCTTGTTATTACTTGCATCTAGGGAAAACCTAAAAACATTTATGACCTAAGATCCTTTTAAATATGTATTTTCATTGCCAAACATTTGTTTATTTAATGCAAAAATGTTCTGCCTTCATTAAAATTTTGAGTGCTCATAGGAATTTAATAGCAGTGACAAGTTCAGTTAATAATCTCAAATATTTATACCTGTAATAAAGGCCAGTGGTTTTGCTTAACCTGAACATTGTTTGCCTTTTTATTCATAGGAATATAAACTGAACACTGATTTATGAAATTTTTAACTACTTTTCTTTGATGCAGTCATTGATCACTGTTTGGTCTTTGGCCAAAACACCTTTTTAAGAAACATTTGCTTGTGTCTTTATTAGAGACCACAGGAGCAAACATTAGCTAAGCCTGGCTGAAATATGAGCTACTTGAAAGGCAAATAAACGATTTTTTCCCCTTTCTCACTGCAACTAATGACCTACTTAAGATTGAATTACTTACACAAGAAATTTTTTAAAATTAAGTTTTGAGATTAGAAGTAAAAGTGGGTTGAAATTCATGAATTGACTAATTAATTTCGTAAGTCCATGCATAGCTGAAGCATATGGCCAATGGGATGAAGTTCAGATAATTACAGCTTTATTTAAATAAGTTCAACACAGAGGCTTTTCATTATCAAGAATTATTATGTTAAGAGGCCCTTTACAATCATAACCTTAAAAATATTGCCATGTCTACTACTTGCCATGAATATTTTTCACTTACAATCTGTGCATAGTCATTACTATCAAGATTGTGTGTTAAGTGCTCCAGTGGGCTAGGCTATTTAAGCTAGCTTTAGTGGGAAGTGAGGTGCCTCTTTCCTTGTATATGAGAACCTTGAGAAAGCGCTCAGGTTGAAATATATCTCCCTCTTTGCCTACAATTCCATCTCTGATATAGGTTCATTCCTGCCATTCTGATTTTCTTCAATATAATCCTGATTAAAGCATAATATTCCAGAGAAAGCAATATGTTAAGACATTAATGGGGCGCCTGGGTGGCTCAGTGGGTTAAGCCGCTGCCTTCGGCTCAGGTCATGATCTCGGAGCCCTGGGATCGAGCCCTGCATCGGGCTCTCTGCTCTCTCGGGGAGCCTGCTTCCTCCTCTCTCTCTGCCTGCCTCTCTGCCTGCTTGTGATCTCTCTGTCAAAAAAAAAAAAAAAAAAAAAAAAAAACAAAAAACCAGCTCAAAAAAAAAAAAAAAAGACATTAATATCCATTAACATCATTGTACTGATCACAACTCCCTCCTAACTCACAACTAGTTCAGAGCAGAGTGCCTCTGAAATTGGTAAGTTTTTTTTTTTTTTTAGGTTTGTATTTATTTATTTATTTATTTATTTGAGAAAGAGAGAGAGTGCAAGTAGGCGGAGGGGCAGAAGGATAGGGAGGGAGAGAATCTCAGGCAGACTCCATGCTGAGTCTAGGGCCCAACCCACCACCCTGAGATCATGACCCAAACCGAAATCAAGAGCCAGATGCATAACTGACAGAGCCACCCAGGTACTCCCAAAGTTGTTAAATTTTGATACAGGGACATACAGAAAGCTCTTTCACAAGTCATCATGTGAGCTAACAATACAAACGGTCAACCCCAAAGACAGTGTCTAGGGACAACTCTGAGTAACAAAATAAGTTAAACTCAGTTCCTATGCTACCTTAAATTTCAATCTAAAATATATAATTTGTGCACAGATAGACATGTTAAGAATTTAGTAGTTCCACTAAATAAATAAATACTCACATTGTATCATGAAAAAGGTGATATAATCTACCTACTTTAGTAGATATTTACTTATTCTAGAAGGTAAACTAAGAATCATGAGACCACATATCAGAGTAGGTAGATTTGGAAGATATCACCACATTTTTTTCAGTGCTGGCTAGCAAGATTTTAGGGTATGTATATTGTTGGAAGAGCTATATATTTAAAGAGAGAAGATAGAAGTGTGGTTGGCCTAAGGAACACGAAAGAAGAGCTTGCATTATGAGAGGTAGAATATGAGCTTATATTGAACCCAAAGAAAGAGCTTTAGGTTCAAATCTGGGTTGCTCCTGAAAGGCATAAAACAAAGTAAATTTATTTTTCACTTCAATTTCTAAATGAGAGGAGTGTTCCAGGACCGTACTTTTTGATTGGATTTTTCTGAGTCATGTTCATACTTTGTTTTTCCTATAGCAAAATTTCCCATGTTTTCGTTAGTCACCAATGCAGAAGGAGAAAAAGACTCACATAGTTGTTACAAACTCATCAAAATTTTCAAAGTTCTTTCCTCAATTATTGGTATTGTGGGCTAGCATAATCTTCAGTGAATTTCCAAAAAAAGAGAAAGATCTAATAGGTGAACTGCCTACTAGTATGTGAATTAGGCACAAACATATTTTCTACTGTGGGAGGACCATAAATATTGGGACAGGAGATCGTGTGTGTGTGTGTGTGTGTGTGTGTGTGTGTGTGTATGGAAAGTACTTGGGGTTTTCTTCCAACTTAAGTCACCTAAGTATTTTTCTAATAAATGTTGAGGAATGCTACCTGATACCCAATGTTTATTCTAATCTGGTAATTCTGAGATTTTTTTCCTCCTGGAGTAAAAATAGTCTAGAGTTTCTATGTATGGTGTTGCTAAAGTTTTAGGGGCCCTGAGAGTCGTAGGTGGGCACTCATTTGTATGAATTTCTAGCTGAAATAGTGTGATTTCTTTAAAAGGTATGTAGATTAGAAAGTTAAAGATTTTATCTTATGCCTTGCATTAGCTCTCCTAGGGATCTTGCTATTCGTTTGGAAAGGATGCATCTATGGTGATCAGGATAGTAACAAGCAGGAAACTTTCTGAACTGGCATGGAGCCCATTTCTCCCCTGGGCACCAGATAAACTGACACCACAAGTTACCAGCAGTGTTCACTGCAGCTAAAGAGGCTCAGCTGAAAGCCACAAGCACCATGCAACTCTGAAGAAATCTCTTATCTCAAGATTTTTCCTAGGTTCAAAGAGAGAGAGCCTTATTTGAATTATTCTGAAAACGCTCTTCAACACTAAGGCTAGTCAAGGCACATAAACAGTCTTGAGATTTCTTTCTATCTGGATTTGTTTTCTCTCTGCCTGTCATGCAGAATGATAATGGTACAAAGCTGTTGCTTCCATTAACAATCATGGCTCATAGCCCATCTTTTCAGTTCTGATGCTAATCACGGCGAGGCCCCAGCAGCCTCTTGAAGCACTGCTGAGCAATCCATGTTCAACTGTGACCCGAATTCTAAAAGTAAAAAACAAAGGCAATGTTTCCAAATAATTTATCAAGAAATGCTTGCACAGAGGTGCCTTCAATTTGAGCATCTCTTAAGGATGTGACCTTTCAGTTACCTATACCCCTGTTCTTCCTTCCTCTCTCCGTCCTTGTCTTGCTTCTCACCTTCATGTGCTCCTTACCATTTCTACTCATTGCTGACATTAGAAGCATCTGATTTTCATGTACT
This sequence comes from Lutra lutra, assembly GCF_902655055.1. Taxonomy (NCBI): domain Eukaryota; kingdom Metazoa; phylum Chordata; class Mammalia; order Carnivora; family Mustelidae; genus Lutra; species Lutra lutra. Next base: position 67,477,357 of record NC_062282.1, read on the forward strand.
TCGTTGAGGAAAATATAGTTGTTGCCTTCAAAGCACTTACAAATGAATTAAAACAGTGATAGAGGACCTATGATCTGGGAGTCAGATTTGGCCCCCCTGTTTGTGTCTGCCTGGTGAGCTATGGATGGTTTTACAGTTTTCAATGATTGGGGGAGAAGTCAAATGAAGAATGGCATTTTCTGACACATGAAAAATTACATGTAAGCCAAATTTCAGTGTCTATAAATAGTATGATTGGAACACAGACACAGTCATTTGCCTGTGCGTTAGCTATGGTTGCTTTCATGCTCCAACAGAGTTCCATAGTAAACACCAGATGGTCTCTCCCACAAAGCTGAAAATATTTCCTCTTGGGCCATTTAGGAGAAGTTTGCTGACCTCTGAATTACGATATAAAATAGTGAGCTCTCAATGCTGTCACAAAGAAAGTGATGCCCTGAGGGGAAGTGAGTTAACTGCCTTGGGGAGGTTACATTTTCCATCACCAGTTATTAGTACTTAATATTTTGAAGACATCTCATATTTGTGGAGTTTTTTTCCCCCCTATCAATAGTATTTAACGATCACAACCAAATACAAGCTAAGGTGGCTCTACAATTAGAGTGAATCAGAAGGAAATGGCTTTTGCCACCATGAATAAGAAAACTGAATCCACAGGAGAGGAAACATTTGCTTTATATAAAAAAATGTGTGTTGCTAACAGAATTGGAGAAGAATTTTCCACTGTCCCTTGGAGAGCCTTGGTAGTTCAGTGGCTGAAGAAGACTCTCGGCCTCAGGTTTTGCCTCTGAAAGAATGATGGGCAGAGAGGCAATGCTTCCCGAAGATTTTCCCACATAGCTGACTTCCAAATCCCCAGCCTCTCCCCCTCTACCTACTTAGCCATATTGCAGTCAACTGTGCCTCATCTTTGAGGCTGAGGATGCTTACAGTGCATAAACCCATTGCAGGTTGTTTTTGGTTGATAGGTCTTTTTTTTTTTTTTAAGATTTTATTTATTTGACAGAGAGAGATCACAAGTAGAGAGAGAGAGAGAGAGGAGGAAGCAGACTCCCCACCTAGCAGAGAGCCCAATGCGGGACTCGATCCCAGGACCCTGAGATCATGACCTGAGCTGAAGGCAGAGGCTCAACCCACTGAGCCACCCAGGCAGCCCTGGTTGATAGGTCTTAATCACCATGTGGCTGGGTACATGCTTTCAGATGGACATCTGCAATGCTTCACTTCTCTGTGAAGTTTCTGAAAGGCCAGTCTACTGGTTAGTGTCTCAAAGAAGAGGAGAAAATCAGGGAGAAAGGGAAGAAAGGACGAGTTTTCACGAATGATGATCCTGATTCCTCATTATCGCCTTATGCACTAAGCCTTTTAAAAGGCATATTCTGCTGTTGAATGTTCCCAGGAGTTAAATAAAGTGCAAGAACATGCTCCTGGATAGCCTATGGGAAAGGTTAGCACACCCATCCTCATTTTCTATCTGGGAAAAACGAGGTTTGGAAACATTAGTGAATTGCCCAAGTGTATATAATTTGGGAACTGGCAGAATTGGAATTTGTATTATTGAGTAGAATTATTTGTATTATTGAGCTGCTTCTATATCACAGCTACTTTGGTGTCATAGAATTTAATGAAAGCTTCATGTATAGATTGAGTTATCTCTGTTGGACAGAGGTTAAAGATAGGAACTTAGCACACTCTATCCCCGCAAGGAAGTTGTCCTTTAATGCTTGATCTGACCTGTGTTGCCCAACCCAGTGTTCCTGGGAAGATCTTGATGTCTCCACCTGACATCTTTAGCTAATGTGTTCTGGAGAGCTCCAGATTTCCATCAAGGCCTGAGTGATAACTTTGTTTTTAAAAGTATGAGAGAGGCAGATGACTCTCAGAAGAATGAAGACAAAGCCTTGCCAGGGGGGACCTCTATGGAACGTGGCGCAGACTGACCAGATGTACGGTGCTGGGGAGAAGTACCTTCAGGGGGGAAAACAGTCCTAAATCAGAAGTGGAAAGATCACCTCATGGGACCTGAGTTCTGGAATTACAATCAGATGGGGAAATCATCCCATAAGCCCATATATTTATGGAGGGCCTCTTATATGCCTTAGACCAAACTCGACTTTCTGGAGGATATAAGGCTCCTCATGGAGGTTTACGTGTAATTAGGGGGATAGGACATAGATTCTATAAAAGTTTGTCTGCTAAATAAAATCGTGCCCCTTGTAAGGATCTGAACTTGGGCAATTCTGCCGAGAATTACTTAAAACTGACTGGTCTATGATTGCACAATAAGTAACTATTAGCTCAGGAACTGAAATGAGAAATTTTCCATCCATATAAAAAACAGCATAGGGGTACCTGTGTGGCTCAGTGGGTTAAAGCCTCTGCCTTTGGCTCAGGTCGTGATCCCAGGGTCCTGGGATGGAGCCCCGAGTTGGGCTCTCTGCTCAGCAGGGAGCCTGCTTCCTCTTCTCTCTCTGCCTGCCTCTCTGCCTCCTTGTGATCTCTGTCTGTCAAATAAATAAATAAATCTTAAAAAAAAAAACACAACAGCATAGAGGATAATCAAATGGCCTCCAGAGGCCAGTTGCCCTCGTTTGAATCCCTCACCCATCCCCCCTACCTGTGTGATATCGGGCAAGTTCTACAACCAGTTTATGTCTCAGCTGCCAAATGATGACAACAATACCTCGTTTGTGAGGATTAAATAAATTACTACATGGGAAGCATCTCTGAAGTGTTTGGCCCAGAGCGAAGATTTGATAAAAAATAACTGTGACCTAAACATTAATGATTCAGAATAGACCTCAATATTTCTTTAAGGTTTCCATTCCAACTTGAGCGTAGGCAGTAGGTTTTAAAATTATACTTGCATTTGAATTAGCTGGCTTTATGCTGAAATGAAAAACTATAATGTACTTTATCACGGGAAGATGTGCTATTATCATTGGTGCAATCAGAAGACAAAAGATGAAAGTAATATTTGTGATTATATAAGAGCTTGTACTTATGTAATAGCCTATATTTTATGTGCCAGGAATGATTTTAAGCTCTTTTATGTGAACTTAATTCACTTAATCCTTACAACGACCCTCAGAGACAGGTAGGTACTATTATTAACCCCATTTTATGTGTGTAAGAATACAGGCACAGGGAAATTGAAAGAGAATCAGGACAATGCAATTATTTGGATTGTTCTACATCTTATGTTGACGTTAACTATGAACTCCTGCCCTTCCATTAGACTCATTCTTTTATATGTTTATAATCTATTTGCATAATATTTTAAGCAAAGTTTTATCTATGAATTATTTATATTGAGGTTTTGCTGATTGTGGATTTTATGGAAGGTCATTTGGAGACAGGACCAAGCTAATTGAGGAATGGACTATAGTGGAGGAGTGGTTTCTGGAGATAATTAAGAGATAATTCCAGAGAACTGGAAAAGCCAACAAAAATGACAATTGCTGACAATAGAAATAGTCTTGAAATTACATTATGGTTCACTATGACCAGACTTCAAAATGGTAAAAATGCTTGAGTATAGGTCCTTAGTTGTTTTATGGGCGAATCCTAATGGCAAAAACTCATCAAGCAAAGCATCATGAGAAAATTTCCATTGAAAGTACTGATGAAAGCATCATGATTTCTAATTACTCTCTGAAATGACTCTTTATATTTAGGTCTTCCCAGAATATGCTTCTGCTTGAAATCCACTGAATTTATTTTCATTTTATAAATGGTAGCCTTTGAAAGGAATGTAGCTAGTGCTGTTACCAGCCACTAAGTTTGAATTGAACCAATTACTCAAATCATGATGGATCTGAATTAGTTTTCTTTGTGTTTATGAAAACATGCTTGTAGAACTGAATTTTTCTTTCCCATCACTTATCAGTAAGAAGATAGCTCAAGTATTTTAGAATAACAATATAATTACCTCTGATTGGTTTATAGGCAACATTGAACTATTTTGATACTTATATGGATTTTGGGAAATACATCTGGATATTTGATGCTTTCAGTGGTCATGGCAGGACTGTGTATGGATGTTGTTATTGTGTCTGTCCACAACAGGCAAAGGCAATCTTGCAGATTTGATTTTCCCTGCTATCCATCCAAGAACACTCAAGAAATCTCTCTCATCCTCCAGGTGAAATTTTCCTTCTAATTTTCCTCCTGAAATACAGGTAGAACCATTCTACCCTGGGAAGGTGGAGTTATTGAAGAGCTGGGGTTCCCTCCAGGTCTCCTGAGGGGATGGTGAGTACTCTGAGAAGCTCATCTAAGCATGGGAAGACAGCGGTGATATTTTTCTTGTGTGCATATGATAGACCTAGAATCATAACATTTTAGGTCTAGTTATAACCTCCTTCATTTAATAGCTGAGCAAAGCAGGACCCAGGGATAGCTGGCTTAGGGTAACGGCCCATAGCCACTGTAAGAATGCAGATCTCAGTCTTCTGTGCACTGTTTTACTTCCCATAGGTCCCATCCTAAAGGACCCAGGAGTCTTCCAGTAACTTTCAATTGTCTTTTCTCAGTGGTAGATTGCACTGCTCTGAATGAGTTATCATGTCCAGAATTGCATAAGATTCCCTCCGAACTGCAGCTTGCTTGCATTCTGGTTATAATATATAGCCAGAGACTAAAAAAATTTTCCCTGATATAAAGGAACTCAATATTCTTAAACCAACAGAACTCTTATTTGTTGATACCTCCTGCAGTAAAACGTCCCTGAGATGGAGTGTGGAGCTGTCTTTTTGGTTCCAAGCTAATTAGAGTACAGTTCTGAGAATATTTTTTTTTAAATTTTATTCATTTATTTGAGAGAGAGAGAGAGAGGAGAGAGCGAGCACACGCATGAGCAGAGGGGAGCAACAGAGGGAGAGGGAGAAGAAGGCTCTCCGCTGAGCAGGGAGCCTGATGGGGGGCTCCATCCCAGGACCCCGGGATCATGATCTGAGCTGAAGGCAGACGCCTAACTGACTGAGCCACCCAGGCGCCCAGAGAAATGGTTTTTATAATACTAAACACAAACATGAAACATATTGATGGAAATGTCTTCTTTAAATCAAGTTATAGTAAGTTTTGTGGACTTATAAGTTAGACAGTCTATTCCTGCATCCAACCCCTGACCCAAGGCTCTACTCAGTGGGGGGCACCTATCATGAAATATTTGAACTCGAGAGCAAATTTAGCTGTCTCAGTGTAAGAGGTAGGGACAGGGAGCAAAGGACCACCAAACTCAGCTGGGTAGTTGGGTAAGTGGTCTTGTCACACAGTGGCCTCTTCAAAACCCCTATTAGCCTCAAAACTCTTAAACCTCCACAGGAAGGTGAATGAGCCGGTCACTACCAAGAGCACTGACATAAGGGGAGGGTGTTTTGTTTTGTTTTGTTTCGGTTGCTCTGAGAAGCTTTTTGTTTCTGCACTGAGGAAACTGCACTGAGGTTTATGTTCTCCTCAGAGGACAGAGAAGCAGCAGAACCATTAAACAATCTTTATGCTTTATGGAGTCCCTAGTAATCTATACTAATGCTTCCATCTTATTAGAAATGTTGCTGCTGTTTTAAAATTCTGATTCTACCTGCATCCAGGAGAGGGTGTGACCAAGGTCAGGACGGTTACAAGGATTTTACGGGGATGTGCAGTTAGGGAAAAAACAACAGAACAATAAAAGATGGCAGAGGAGAACAAGGAAGACAAAAATAATCTCTGATGAACAAAAAAGTTATTTTTGAAACACTGCAGGTAGGTCCAAATCATGATCCTTTTCTCTAGGGATCTCAAACCCAAGAAATGGTTGGTTGCCTTATTGTAGAGATCCGGCTCACCACCTTCCACCCACCTCCCAGTCATACCCACACCCATGCTCTTTTCCTCCTTCCCTCCTTGTTTGCACAAGACATTTCTGCAAACCAGAGGGTTAATGTTCAAACTCCAGACTGGATGCAGTCTCTTATATGTCCACATCCGCTTTCCCTGTCCACTAAGAAATGAATGTCTTTCCAGAGTCTCCCATCAAACTTTGAGTTATAGAACACTGCTGTGTTCATATATCTGAGGCTATACAGAAGAGAGGTAGGCAAAAATATTTTAAATGTGATCTTTGTGTTCTTGAGCAAATCACTTCATCTCCCCAAACCTTGTCTGTTTACCTATAAAATTGGAATAATTATGTAATGTGTCTTGGGATGGTATGGCCCCTGTGACGTACTCAGTATGATACTTGACATATTGGGGATGGAGGAAAAAAGAGGCTATAAATACCAAATTAAAACTATTAATCATTTCCAAATATACACACTGGGAATGGAGGGGATCTAGAAATGTCAGGCTGAGACTTGGCCCACTCCCGAAAGAGCCAAATAGCTTTGGGACTGCACTGGAAGGGCAACATGCAAAATGGACTGTCTCCTTGGGCCAAGCTAGAAAGGAGACAGGACATACTCTAAAAGAGGACCCAAGAGATCAGAGGCTAAAGAAATGAAATGAACCCAGGCAACAAGATCCAAGCTGAGACAAGAAGCAAAGGGGAGGCCAGGAAGTTGAAGCAGGAGGTCCAACTGAGGTTAGGGGGACCTGGAGCAATGACTGACCAGAGATAGGAGACAATGTTGGGCGAAGCTCAAGGATGCTGAGAAGAGTGACATGTGTATGCCAGAGAAAGGTGATCATGGGCATGTGATCTATGGGAAGTCACTATGTAAAGGGTAAAACTGTAGTTAAATGTAATGGTAGACAAGGTCACTGTTTGACAGAGTTCCATGTTCCTCCCTAGGGAAGAATTATACTTCTTAGCCTATTACATTCAGACGTGGCCATGAGATTGCTTTGTCCATGTAATTTAAGCCACTTTGTAGAGGCCATAAGAACTATGACACGCTTTGCCATTCTCTCTTTTCCCTCCACCTACATAGCTGACAGGGTCTGTCCCCTTGGTCTGGGTTTTGGAATGAGGAGAATGATCACTTTGGAGCAGTCTCCTCAAGTGACCCATAATGAACATGTAGCAAAAAATAAATTTTGTTATTTTTTTTTTTTTGGTACTGAAAATGTGTTTGTTTTTTAATCACAGCATTATTGGGCCCATCTTGACTCATACAAATGCAGATTACTGGTTGGAAGCTAGTAATTAATGGTTATGCTTGGCTAGACTTATTTTAATATGGCAGGCAAAGTATGACAATGATGTTGTAAGAGAAAACAAGTAGGAAAGAATACAACTATAATGTTTATTTAGGACAATTTCTAACAGAGAATGAAATACGCAGGCAAATTTGTTATTTCTGCTAATATCATACCCAGTCAAAATAAATTAATAAATTAATTAATAGGAGGCCCAGCCTTCTTTATTCTCAAGTATCTTACAGTCTAATCAGGAAGTGAGAACAAATTCACATATACATACACAAACACACACACATACTACTTTCACTGGAGAAAAACATATAAAAGGGTAAAAATCTTGCCACTGTAAGAGTTCAAAGTCTAGGGAGACCAAAGGTACAAGATGGCTGAATTTTGTTATTGTGATTGTATTATTATTTTAATTATTCTAATTAATATTTTACTGTTGCTTTTGTGGTGTTAGATATTAAGAAGATATATAAAGAGTAGTTGTTGACTGGAGTTCCAAAAATAAGTTCCATTCTCTTCTTTGTCGTATTTAGTTTCCTGAGCCAGGTAGTTTTTTAATGGACCATCCATGATGGGAGAAGGATAATTTGTTGTTTGATGTAAACAGATGGCTTAGGGAAAGTTGTGGTTCTACAGAAGGAGAAATATTTTGGAAGGGGAAAAAAAAAGGTGTAAGGAGCTGTAATCAGGTAGACAGAGAAGGTATGGATTCCATCCCTATCAAGGCAGTGCTCCAGGAGCCAGCAAGAGCTCAACTCCAATCATAGAGGCTAATTTTCAAAGTCAGGACCAGAGAAGGGGTGACTGTTAATGACAAATGGCCCACTCTCCCATCGTGACTTGGTGTACAAATGTGGGCATGTGCAGGGAACGATAGAGATTTTTCTTCATCCTTTTCTCATTTGCAAACACAGCTTTTCTTGGCTTATACATTAGTAATCCATAGTCCACTGAATATTGTATTGGCATTTGACCCGAGCCCCTGACCGTATTCATGATACACAACACCAATTGCTAGGCTATTGGCAACACTAAATGTTCATTTTTCTCAATTGGCTCCATATCCATTTCTGAATTAAGAGAAATGTTGAGAACCAGAGCAAGGACCCTTCCTAGAAGTCATGCTGAAGGGCATTCTCATGAGGATGGAAGCAAATGAAAGTTGGTATCTTCTCTGCCTCAGGTTATTTTAAAGGTGCTGTTCCTGAGCATTGAAAATGAAGAGCTCTTTGAAAAATTTTCCCAAATTAGCGTTCAACCTCGACTAATTACCCACACAGCATTTTCACCTTGGTGTTAGTAATATACATTGTACCTCTTATTATTGCATTTGTTTATATATCATTCCTGCAAAATAAAGTTTATAAAAGACAAGTTTTTTTAAGATTAAATGTGGTGTCTAGTGCTTCAACCAAGCAACCATTCTAAAAAGATTTTATTTTTCAAAATGTGAACTAGTACATCCAGCCTTTTGTAGATCAGCAATGGGAAAAATTAATTATTAATACATAGTAACAGTGATATTCTGCTACCACTAATGACATATATGTCATAACTTTCTTCAAATGTTTCTGAAATCTAATGGGGTATAAATATATATAAATGAACAAAGAATAGCAGTCAGCTAAATAAATAAATAAACAACATGTATTAAAATAGATGACATCTGAATGATAGGGGGAAACCAGGGTAAGAGTTTAGATTTTACTGCATTGCCTGTGATTACAAGAAATCACATTTGAAGTATACACAAGAGGTCTAAAGAACATCTAGAAGGATTAGCTTTACTTATGAGCAGAATAGACCACAGTCCTCAAGGGGAGTTTCAAGGTGTTCAAGGAAGCCTCTTGTCCTCAGAGAATTATCCACTATTTGCTGCTGGCCCCTAAGATGCTATCATGAGACTCATCGTCTGGGTTTCAAGCAAGGGTTTTGTTTCTTTTTTAATGGTTTGCCCATACTACTCTGATGGTTTTTGGCAAGTGAAATCGCACATAGTTAAATGCACAACATGCACACGGTTAAACAGTCAAATTGCTTGGAGAGGTTAATAATGTCAAGTAGCGCTCCCATGTGCAACCCTCACCTCTCAGGTCTCACCCCAGGCAGAACCAGATTTTAATGGTTGCTCTTTAGTTCTCTGGTAATTTTCTCATTAACAAATTGACCCCACGCTTGTCTGTTTTGTTAACGCTGACACTCCCTATTCCTACCCCGCTGTCCTAGGTGACAGTCTGGGTCAATCTTCATGGCTGCCTCTCCCAGTAATGACACCAGGATTCCAGGCCCACAAGGGGCTGGACGGCTCCAGAAGGCAGTGGGAACACTCCCTTATCCCCACACCTGGCACTTCTTCCTATTTGTGGCCCCACGTCTCCTGCCTGACTTCAGTGTCCCCTGCCGGGCAGACACCCTGTCCCAGTTGCAGCTTCCCCTCTCCACGGGTGTCTGAGCACGCCACCAGTCAGCCCTCCTCCATTCATTTCCTGTCCCAGAAATAGACCAAGCTCCTCTCTGACTCTCGTTCCACTCTGCTGTCTCCGTCACTAAGGGCTTTTATCCTGGTCGCTGTTCACTATCACTTTATTGGAGATAAGAAGGGGAGAAAGGAAGAGAAGAGGTGTGTATTTTCAATGGAAATCTCAGGCAGAGGTTCTCTAAGGAGGGTACAGTATATGCATGTTTCTAACGATGGGTCCATAGATTTAATCCAAGAGGTCTGAAACACTTCCAAGTTTAAGCTTAAGGCTCTTCCCTCAAGGACTTAAAATGCCTAATCTTGGGGTAAGGATAGTTGTGTAATCACCATGTTATTGTCCTGAAACTAATGCTACCATTGTCTGTCAACTATATTTCAATTATAAATAAAATAAAGTAAAATAAAATGCCTAATCCGGCCCATCAAGAAGGGGAAAAAGATACTTAACTTTATCATTTTCCAAATATAGGCTTCATATGCCCTACATCAGTCATTCATCATACAAGTTTCTTACTCAAAATACAGATTCTTGGCCATACTGAATTAAAAATAGTGAGCCTGGGCCCCGCAAATCTGCATGGTTAACAAGCTCATGAGGTAATTCAATATCATATGTAATAGATATACAGATGATGGAGACTATTCACATGCTATATATAAATATATAATAGATACTATTTGCAGGCAAAATTATAGATGGTAGGCTGCTATTAAAGTTTGAAATGCAGGCTTGGAAGAGAAAGATGTATTCTTAATGTCTGCCTTTCTTTTCTAAAGATATAATTAATTAATTTAGAGAGCGTGAACAGGGGGAGGGGCAGAGAAAGAGGGAGAGAGAATCTCAGGCAGACTCCCCTCTCAGCATGGAGCCAGATGTGGGGCTTGATCTCATTACCCCAAGATCAGGACCTGAGCCAAAATCAAGCATCTAACATTTAACCCACTGAGCCAATCAGGTGCCTCTGGTGTCTGCCTCTTAAAATAATATGCTACCTGACTGGAACTTTTGATTGATCCCACTGGAATATTGGCATATATGTAAAGTGAAATGATTTTTCAAGCAGCAGTTGATTACATCATTCATAAGACCTAGCATTAAGGCAGCTGGAATTTGTGCCCAGTGACCATAGATCATAAGTTCTGTTTATGACCATTTTTTTTTCATTCTTCAGCCTCCTTCCCATCATTTCCACAAGTGAAATATCAGAAGTTGAGATTGGTTTTTCCTAAGTTTTTTTTTTTTTTTTTTTTTTTAAACCAGCATTTTTTAAACTGCTTTGTACGATTAGTTTTCTCCTCTGGGTGTTTTCAAATTGATTTTTAGTGGTGAGATTTTTAGTTCCAGAATTTTGTCAGGTATGAAAGTCAGGCTAACAGGTCAGTAATTCTCAGGCCGATTCTATTTCATTTTCTAAATCATCTTAATGTTTTAATCTGCTCAAACCTCAAAGTGTCCATGCAGTAAAGGTCCCTTCTAAAGAGCAGCTGTTGAACAGAAAGAACAGTGCCGAAATGAGAGCATAAAAATGGAGAGGGATGGTGTGTCTAAAGCTCTAATCGGTACTTTATATGACATTTTAAAGGCATTAAGTATTTAAAAGTCATTAAGAAAATTGTTATTATTGTACAAGACATATAAAAAGAATAAATTCACCCACTAGGCTGTTTAGTTCTCGGTATGAATTTCTTTAGAACAGTGAAGAATCCATAGTAATGTTCTAATACTTTCAGGCTGTAATGAGAATTAATATCTAAAAGTTTGCAAATATTGTCTCTAAATAGAACAGGGTTGGACTTCAGCTTTTTCACGATGCATTTCCTTCCCTGATGCCCTATTGTTTTTGACTTAAAAGGAAAAAATGAACAAACTTGTTCATTTTACGGGGCAAGCCTTGTTGCTCGCAAATATTACATTCTATCAGTGTTTCCTTCCTTCCAAATGCATTTCCAATGGGTTGCAGCATTGTTTGTTTCTCATTTTATTTCAAATACTACTCTGTTCCAGATTCATCAGCTACTAATTGAGCAATCAAACCAGGAGGCTGCCAATTTGCAGTTGGACTTTAACCTGCTTACTTTTAATAATGCTTGAATATAGATCCTAATTTATGGGCTTCATGTGAATATTATTAAGCCTTCCCTACTATTCCCTTGTGCTTTGAATGTTCATTGACCTGTGAAGATAGCTGAGTGGATAAATAAACTTATATGTAGACCTGGCAAATCAGAGGGATATTACAACTAGAGCTCATCTTGATTAAAAAAAAAAAAAACCCAACTTTATATTACATTATGTATCAATTTATTTTTTTTTAAACGAAGAAGACAGAAACATAGAAATAACCCATAAACTGACTTTCACTGCTTTTTATGAATTAAAAATGGGGGACCCATTAATATGTATCCAAGTCTGCCTGTCTTTCCACCCTTAATTTCACAGTGGCTGGTGGTTACATGAGTTAAACATGGCTTGAGCCTCTAAGGGGTGAATGAGAGACTATGGAGGGAGAGGAACCAAGGGGGCACCAGGGAGAGGGGTAGACCAAGAGGGAAGAGGGCTGAGATATCAATTCTGCCACTCCACCTTACTTTGTGTCCTTTTATCTAGCACTTTCCTAAATACAGTGGTCAGCTATGTCTCAGAGTTGCCACAAAGAGCAAAGAAGATCAATACTGCAAGTTTTTATTTTTTGTTTTTTGGGGATTTTTTTTTTTGCCTGAGACAATGAGAAGCCACAGATGACCTTGTGAGATCAAGTCCTGTAGAGAAATGAGGACATAATTCAGATGTCTGCTGGCTGAGCAGGGAGGAGGTGAGGGAGTGGAAAACAGTGGAGGGGGGCTCATCTGCCCAGAAGCTTGGCCAACTGCAGCTAGACATGGAGCACCTCTGGGTCCTTCCCAGGGAGCCTCCCAGAATTATGCAGTGACAACCTGAACAAACGCAAGCAGACACCGATGTCCCCGTATCTGTCATCCTACCCCACCCAACACGGAACATATATATATCTGATGCTGAGTGAATGAAATTAGTGAATGTTTCTTGACTACGTGAAAGAAAAATGGACAGAAAGGAAGCAACTAGATTTTTATCAAGAATCTAGAGATGAACATGAGAAGAAACCCAGGTTTCTAGTTTGAAGATTTTATCAAGAATCAATTCGATTTTGAGAATTAGACAAAGAACTACAATAATGCTAATGCTAATAACAGCTTCATGTTGGTATAAAGCTTGATGGTTCATGAAGCAACTTTTAAAAAAAATACTCATTGTCTGTTACTTTATGAAAAAATGCAGCATGGGAAGTTATGGGAAGAATTGTAATCTAGAGAATATTCAAGAGTGAGACTTGAAATTAGAATATAGAGAAAGTTCTTAAAATAGATTTCTAGTACTATTGCCTTATGATGTGTGGCTACAAAGACTGAATTAACACCCAGGAGTAACCCTGGGATCAGAGTGTGCAAGAGGGGCATAGCATGGAGTCATCCTATTCCCCACAAATCCATGGGAGTCTGAGCTTTGCACAGCCTTGTGGAGCATTCTAGGTTCTCGATTTAAAGCTGGACCAGAAAGCAGAAATTTGGAGAATTCAGAGGAAGAGAAAGAGAGTATTAAAGACTAAAGAACCAGGACCTACTGTAAGATGTTCAAGGAACTCAACATTTCGTAAATCCTTATTCACTGTTTCAGAAGTCACCATGAGTCATATAACGTGTGCGTGGGGGGATGGGCTCGCTCCCATCATTTCACTTACAACTACCTCATAAAAGCAATACCCAAACTTGGCTGCGGGATCTTCACCAAGCATCCTTTGGTTTCCCTAGTTCAGCTTCCACGGGGAAAGAGCATTCTCACAAAACCGTGTGGTGGTTCCTGACTGACTTTGCAACCAGGGTAGAATGAAAAGAAATACGCCATCCCATCGAGACTAAGTAAGCAACGGAGAGGTTAGTTTAAACAGACGTTGTCAGAGTGGGGTATGGAATCTAATTCTCTGGAGAGTTTTAAAAATAGGCCAGACACTCGTCTCTGTGGCACGGCTTCAGCCTGCGGAGGAGCTGAAGGGCAGGCACAGCCTCTCATGTTCCCTTCCACCTCTACGAGTCTATAGGGTAAAACAATATCTGAGGAGGCCTCATGGGCAGGATGAGCTCACAGTAACTCCAGCTCCTGTCTAACTAGAGGGCTTTCTCACCCCATGGAATGAGAAGTATATAAGAACGGGTGGGGTCAGAATGTTCCCTGAGCCACCCTCTGTTGGCACTACCGAGACAGGTCGCTGCCTCCACCAGTGCTGTGGGCTGAAGAGCACCAAGGATACCAGTTAGTATTGAACGATAGTGCTCTGTTGGATTTCATTTGTTCCACTGCTCTGCGTGCATGCGTGTGTGTTTGTGTGTGTGTGTGAAAATACAGTCAGAGAAGCTCACTGGAAAGGAAATACGGTTAAAAATCTGGAAAACCTATGGGGAGAGAACCTTCCTATTTGAGTGAGGTTAGCTCCTAATATCAAGCATTTGATTCTGACATTAGATCACAACATTTAGCATTTACATTTTCTTGGGTCTGAGGTCTAGCCAGAGTTGTTGTCTGTTGCTAGCAGATGGAAATTTTCCTCATAGACAATGAGCTCTCTCCCAGTCCCCTACAGCTACTGAGTAATGGCCGGCCTCTCGAAAGAGCCGAAGAGACAGCAAAGCTGACAGGCACAGTCAGAGTGAGCTTTAAATATCGTGCACCCCATCATTTGGTGGGTGGGTGTTGTTGCTAACTGTGCTTCCACTTCAACAAAGAAAGTGGTGAGTTGCCAAAAAACAAGGATGTTCCATCTTAAGGATTGTGTTGAATTCTTTCCAGAGAAGCACTTTTTTTTTTAAAAGATAAATTTTATCCTAAAACATTTTCCAAATTTATTTAGGCATTCTATCCAAGGAAAATAATTCAACTATTGTGCCATGTAACTAGAATTTGTAGAATTAGAACAACTTTCTCTCACTGAAGTTCTCTCTTTATTCATCAGTGGTCTCTGACAGCCTGGGTGGGGTGGGGGTACCTGTCAAGGTCACAGTCATGCAGGCTGGCCAAAGGATACACTGGACCTGGCTACCTACAGCCTAGCAAATGTACAAACAGGTGGTAAAAATGTGATTTTTAAAAAATTGTTCTTTCCTCTTTGCCTCCCATAATTACTGCTTTTCTGAGAGGTCAATTTTGTTTTTGTTTTTGTTTTTAGGAAAAAGGGCCTTCCCTTGGTTTCCCAAATACTATATTGGTGCCCTTCCTTAGAAGTCTACCCCTTAATTAAGTTGGCCCGAAGGTCACAAACATAATCAATATGGAGGCCGGGTACTGCAAGGTGCTAATTGACATCCCCAAAGAGGAATAGTGTCAACAATCAATAGGGAAGAAGTGAGCATTGGTAGATTTATGGCTTTGATTTTGAAAAGATATGGGAATGCCCAGTGATGTTCCCCCACCCTGTACTCCTTTCGAATGTTAATGCTTTCTTGAAGATGATTTCAGACACACTGCTAGGATACTGCCTCTACTCACTGAAGCAGAATCCTCTGAAGAGTTGCTGAGGCAGAACCAGAATCATGGCTCGCCACAAAGCAGCAGCCGTATTGGCCGCTAACGATGCCTCACACAGAAAGACGATGTTCCTTTAACTCAGGGGTTTTAATGGGAAGTTTCTAAGCCTGAAACAACGGCTTGAGATCTGGGGTGTGCCATTAGCTGCTTGCAGCTGCCACTGTCTCCTGCCTCAACCCAGCCTGGTCGGGAAGAATGGAAACTAAAGAGGCTTATAACTACCTGTAACTGTTCCACCGGGAAATGGATCAAGTGTTTGTTCAGCCAGATTCAGGTACTTGACCGACACCGGGTCTTTGATGGGCTAATTAATGCTTTTCTCTAACTTTACGATGTATGCATGAGCGATAATCACAGAGATGCCTTTTGCATCCAAGTTCTGAATTTAAATCTACATGTCAGATGAAGTCTGATTAAACAGTTGCTAGGTAAAGTTAATAACCAGGGGGTGAAATGGAATGATGCCTTGATGTTTAAAGCATGCTTAAGTTTACAGTGCTACCGATACTGGATAAAGGAGTAGTAAAACAGGCTCTTTTCTTTGCTAAGCTGCAGTAAATTATTCCTGAAAGCTATCTGCCCATTATAGTAATTCTTCCATTCATCCGAAACATCAAACCTTCCAAAATGTTATGGGGATGTTTTAATTTGTTCACAAAGGATCACAACTTAACTACTCCTAATGATAACGCTGACTGTCCCTGGTGTCCCTGGGTGGTCAGCACAGTGCAGCCCCAGCCTTTTGAGGTATCAGCAAGCACTGTTTTTCACTAGGAAACATGCAAGGACAGAGAAGGCAAACTGGGGATACTAGTAAGCTTTATTGTTTGAAGAGAAAAGTTCCAGTTTGCTAATGGTGCCTTTTGGGACCCCCAGTTCCCGACTGGGCACTCACGTGGGGTTTTCCTGATATTCTGAGCAAGGCTGCAGACTTCCCCTGCAGTCCCTTTAAAACTCTTCTAGCAAGTGTTGGGAGGAAAGTGAAGACAGGGAAGAAGTAAAGAGAAGGGTAGGGCTCAGACTGAAGAGAAAGGTCTCCTGCTGACCCAGAGCTAGCGAGCCAGGACCAACAGGGTCCACTCCCAAACCCAAGCAGGCTGACTTGGCAGTGACAGTCTGAGGGAACAGACTTCCCAGTGCAGCAGTGGGGGCTGGTGACTGTTCCGAACCTGCCTGTTGATGTTTGTAGCTGACCACACTCACGTGTGTGTCAAGCCATTGTTTTAGCGTTTTCTAGTAGCCGTGGGTCTTTTTGTTGGGAGGACAAAGTACTATCTGCCCTTAGCCATCCTGTGAATTCTGAAGCATTAGGGCTTTTGCATTGGATCAAGAGGGCTGTATTCAGAAAAGAAAAATATGGAAGTTGCTAGGTATTTATGTGAGAGAAAAAAAAAAAAAAAAAGGAGGTATATGTTGGTTAAAATATATGAAGTACCTAAAAAGAGCCAGGAACTCTTTACCTGAATTTCTGGGCTGGTCACCAAGAGGGCCATGAGTTCTTCGAATTTATAGGAAATATTTTGCATCCTTGTGCATATATCCTGGAATGCAAATTACTGTTCCCTGGGCTCATACACAGTAGTTCTACAAGATTCATGGGTAATAACTTTTGTTTATGTAGTGATCTGATTCCTTAGATGATAAAGTAGGTTTTATGGAAGGCTCACAGTTATAGGGGAAGATATATAATAGGGTCAACTGGGATGTTTACACATTTGGGGTGGGAGGGTTGGGAGGAAGGGTGGAGTTTATCTCTAGAGCCTCCAGTTTTGCAAACAGCAATGCAGCCAAGGCTTCGTTTAGCTCAAAAAGCAGAGATGATTCTACTTAGTCTCACTCTCATCATATGTATTACGTTAATCATTGAAAGGCATGTTAACATTTCAACAGTCAGTTTCAGAACTGTTGCAGAACAATGTGGCACTTGGAGGAACTTGGTTTCTGTTAGTCGTTGCAAATTCAGTCTTGCCCACCTAGCCAATTCCCTTCCTGGTACAGTCTGCAGAGTGGCCTCACGAGTCGGCCAGATAAATATAAATAAGATACACCGGATGGCTTTGTGGGATGGAGTGTCCTGTCCGTCATAAGCTAATGTAAACTCTACAAACCTGTGAGTGTTCTTGCTCAACAGACCCACTGTTTTTGCATCTACTTTTGGAAAGCATGTCAAGTCACATAATGAGGTTTCTGGCCTAGAAGTTTTAAAAATGGGGTGTGGCACTTAAGTGGTTTAGAGGTACTTAAAATACAGGCAGGATGGCTTCACGGCACCCAGCACACCGTGAGCTGCTGAGGGATGACTGGCTTGCTACTCCTTCCTACATGCTGGAGAGAAATTTGCGAGTCAGCAGCCTTCGGGGAATGCTTCTCTTCTGGTAACTGATTTTTATGATTTGGGGCGGTTTACTTATAATCTCCATTCCCCAGTTTGCCTATTTGCATAGGAGAAATTAGAAAGAAACTTGTTTTGCTCACAAATGGTATACAGAGGAAACGCTCATTCATCAGCATGGATTTATTGAACGCTCACGATGTGCTAGGCAGGACTTCACAGACACTGCATCTGTTTTAACTATGACCACTGCAACCAGTTGTGGAAGAGTGGGGGGAGGGTGTCTGTGAGCTACTGGCCACAAAAGTGGGGGGTGGGGGCGGACCAAATGCCTGTGGGCAGCTCCACAGAGCCATGTGCCAAAGGCACCAAACTCATTCTGTTGCTGTCGCTTTAAAAATAAGAAAAGGAATGTGTCACTGCTTTAAGGTCTATTTTCTTCAGATAAAATAATTTCCCTTACTGTTAAATTGTATAATGTGATGCTAACAAAATGAAATGTCCAAAGGATCCAAGCTTGGGGAGGGTGTATATTGACATGTGTGGTTTCCAGGTAAGGCGTCTGGCTTCAGGATATTTGGAACGGTTGCTCTTCCCCAGGAGCAGAGCCCCTGAGCTCAGAAAGGCTTGAGCCCTGGAACAGCAGGGCCACCACTAATTTTTGTATTCGATGGGACTCGACCCATCAGCCTGGAAGCCCAGGAAAATGTAAAAAGCCACATAACTGCTTTTCAAATCATGAAATCGGAGACTATTAACGTGTCACTGTGACTCAGACTAGCTACAATTCTTTGAAATAAGATCTATTTCGAACACAATGGTCTGACATCCCGGGCTGGCTGGATGACATGGGCTTTTTTACCCCTTCTTTCTATCAGCTGACCCCTCAAAGTTTGAAAATTCAGTTCCTCAGATTGTAAGGCGCCAGAGATTTGACTCAACCTCTATTTAAAAAAAAAAAAAAAAAAGGCAGTGACCCCAGAACGGCCAGGCATTTCTCAAGGAGCTTGCTATTTAGTAAGGGGACGGAGCTGAACACCCGGTGGAGAAGGGTCCTGTGAGAGGTGCTGTGGCAGAAAGCAGGTGCAGGGCTCCCGGGGGATCGGAGGAACAGAGCAGGAAGTACCCCATCCCTCTGGTGCAGGGAGAGACGGAGGCCCCACTGAGGAGGTGGCACTTGGTGCGAACCCTGAGGGAGGGAGTGAAACCCACAGGCGGGAGTAGAGCGAGGAGGAGGGCATCAGGCAGAGAGCACTATGACTAAAAGCTCAGAGGTGGGAAACCTGGAGGGGTTTGAGGAACAGCTCGTGTTAGGTAGAGCTGCTGCGCAGACCCAGTGAGGACGGCCTCCTCAGGTGTCTGCAGACTCCATCCCACGTAAGTCTGTTCTTCTTGGTCCTTGCCCTCCAAGCCAAATGCAATTTGATGTGTGTTCCTGTTCGAACTTAGGAGGAAAAGAAATTCCTATCTTACAAAAATTCCATGGTTGGAATATGACCTCATTGGTCATCCAGGAAACAGGGCTCTCAGGTCCGGGAGGGATTCAGTGGCCGGTGAGGGTCCTTGGTCGTTGGGGCTCCGAGGTTTTCTGGAGGGAAGCAGTGGTAAGATCTGAGCTGAGAAGGCTGGGTCTTGGCGTGGTATGTTGGAAGCATGAGGAAAGAAAGCAAGGCCTCTGTATACATCATTCTAAGTGGGGCCCGTGGCTGACAGTGAGAGGGACTAGGGCTGAGAGAAACTGCTCGCCCTGGGCTTTGTAGGTTCTACACTTTGTGCGATCGGAGTCCAGGGAGCTTGACTCTGGGGATGCGTTATAAGATTTTTGAGAATGGCATCTTTTAATTCAGTTTTCCTTGGTCCAGTATTAAAATGAGCCTTTATTATGCCCTGAGCCCACACAAATGGAGGTCCAGGAAGACAGGCATGTGCCACATGATGGGGAAGACTATTAGGATTGAAATAGGGCCATGAGAAACTGTGGTCCTCTCGTACTTAACACAACCGCCTTTTGTTATTATTACCACTTAGGACGATTGTGTCGGAAACCCTTTGAAATAATTTACTTGCCCAGATTTCTCTATTTGCCTAAAAGGAAGATTTCGTTATTCAGGTAGAAGCCGTCGTGACTGTTTCACAAAGATCATTTTTGCAGAAAGGGGACATTTCACTCCAAGGCAGACATTTTAAAAATTTTGCTGTCTTTGAATATTTTGGGACTGTGGTAGTCCAGTGATCACATTTATTTTTCTTTTTCTGCCTCTTCCTCTATCTGATGCTGCCTTTAACTTAAATGTGCTGTGGAGCTTTCCAGATTTGTAAATTATTGATTAGCTGATGGCGGGTTTAAAATCAAGCAGGCTCTTCTAGGGATTTCCATCCATCCCAGGCAAAACTGTGAGAGACCTGGCTTTTCTTCCTTGGTCTCTGTATCCCCATATCCCTTTATAACCATCTCCAGATCTTCTCAACTGTATCTCCCATTCCTCACCCTCCCCAGGAATTCTCTCCTCCTGGGCCATTGGCCCTCAGCACCCCATGTCTCCTCCCCGCAAACCCCAGTGGCCCCTCATTTCCAGCAAGACCCATGAGCCCCCTTACTATCTACCACATTTCCCCTCCTTCAAGTAAGAGCAGTTTTCCCAGACAAACCCTTGCTAAGTGTTAATGTGCCACTCTCCTTGGTAAAAGACTGCAATTTAATAAAAGGGTTTGAAGAGTTGGCCAAATGAAGTTATTTTAACAGGTACTGGGTTATCACAGTATGCTGGGAAGGGAGAGGCTGATGATTTATAAGGAGCTGTGGCATTTTCAAAATGCTTTCTTTTCCGTTTTCCTATCAGTTGGGCGTATCAGGAAGGGGTTGGAGGATATGTGTTTCTGTTTCAGCGGGCTTCTAAAAACCTGTGAGGAGGCTGCAGAGAGGGTTAACCATATTCTTGCATCTGCCTTTTAATCAGCACAGGGTGGCATCTGTGCAAATTAAAACTGATTTTTAAGTCTTTCTAAGGATTGGCTTCCCTGGGAAGAAGCCAGGCTCCAGGATCATTTACAGGGAAACGGAAGAGGGAAATGGGGTTCATAACCTGAATCAGGACGACTGGGTTACTTCTAGGGCTTCTTGGAAGGGTCATCCATGCCTGCAGACCCCACATGAATGGTGGACCAGCTCGAAAACACGAGTGATGGAGGAAGTCTAGGTAGTATGAGATGATGAGTTAGGAGAAGAGGAATTGGTATTTTGCCTTGGACGAATGACAAGGATGGGAAAGACTGCTCCTGGGCATCAAGATGGCTCTTGTCGAGTGGGCACTGGGGGTGAGAAGGGAAGGATTGAATAAGGAAGGTATCACTCTCTTGGGTCCCCCAGCTTATGGCTAGGGAGTCATCGCAGGCTCAAATTGTCCTATGTCTGGTTGCTCACTGTTTTCAATGAACTTCACAGATCCAGAAATCTTTATGTCGTATGCTTACATAGTTAATGGGCTTCCGTTTTCCTCTATTTCCTTTCTGGATTATATAATGTTTTTGTAGAGAACATCCTAAAAAATGCATAGCTATCTCAGCCGTGTCAAGAGCAGATACAGACACAGAAAGGGACTCTGGCCTCATTTGGGCTGGAGGGGAAATGGACATAGAGTGGGACTCCTAGTAAGTCTGTGGGGAGGGCAGGGTCAAAGTGATGGGATGCTCAGTAGGACATGGAAGGACAAAAGGGAACATGACAGGACAGCTTAGGCATTTATTCCTTGAGCAGCGCACAACTTTCTTTTGACCCAGCCCTTGGTGAATTTTATACTCGGTATGAACAAGTCTAGTTTGGGTATCTCTTGGGTGTGCAAACGGCCCTTGTTGGAGGTACTAGGGACTAGTACTAAGGAAGTACTAAGGACTGCTGCTGGCCACCCTTTCCTGCCCCCTCCCTTCAACCCAGTTATCTGCCAAGAGTTAACAACCAAGGTTGGGGGGCGCCTGGGTGGCTCAGTGGGTTAAAGCCTCTGCCTTGGACTCAGGTCATGATCCCAGGGTCCTGCCCCACATCGGGCTCTCTGCTCAGCGGGAAGCCTGCTTCCCCCCCGCCCCCCCCCCGTCTCTGCCTGCTTCTCTGCCTACTTGTGATCACTGTCTGTCAAATAAATAAATAAAATCTTTATATATATATTTAAAAACAAAAACAAAAACAAGGTTGGGAGGGTGTTTAAAAGCAAGCAAACCAAACCAAATCCAATCTGTCAACATCCTCCATATCCCCAAGGAGCTTATTTTTAAGAAACACCATCAAATTTTATCCCGATCTTGCTTCAAAATAAAAATAAATGATAAACAAATCTACTGCAACTATTCCAGCCTTAAACAAAATTTAGTCACAGAGCTGCAAAATATTCTTCCCCCCCCCCAAATTGGTAACTCTTTCCTTCTAGACATTGGTTGTAAATCCCTTTACAAACGGTGTCCTAAACTGTGATTTTATAAACTTTTAAGTGTCAACATACATGCAAGCTGTTATTATGATCACTAATGCTATACTTCAAGGCAACAATTAGAAGTTAGCTGTAGAAATATTGTGTTTGAGCTTTAGGTCATAATTTCTATTTTTATTTGGTTGCTTATTTTCACTGACTGTAATTTCTTTTGAATCCATGTTAATTCCCATAGCTGAGTACTCTCCTATGCATTTTTTCTTATAAACAGACTCACACATAAATTTAGTTCAACATCTTGAGTTTTTATGGCCTTTGTGTATACTCCAACTTGCCCTTAAAGACAAACAGTAATATCCAAATATCTTAATTTTTCCACCAGTAAAGTGGAAATAGTGATAACTTATCTTTTTCCTTCTCTTCCTCTTTATCAAATGGTCTCAAGCAGTAGGAGGCCACTGTAAGGCTTTTTTGAAAAAAATGCAGCCAATCAATTCCTTCTCCTTAGTTCAGTTCTTGAGGTGCTTCTCTGGGTCAAGTATTGAACCTGGTCTTTGTTTTCTGAAGAAAAAAGAAAAGCAGCAGGAGCTTGATGGTCTGGGAACCTGAGATGCCTTCTTTTTCCCTTGGTCTAGGCAAGAGAAAGCAAAGGAGGAGCATCCTGGCTTCCACAGCCATGTCTGAAGAGAAGCAACTCGTAGTTTTATTTTTCTTCTTTGTATATTTTCTAAGTGTTTTCGCAGACATCCATCCTCATTATGGCACCGTGAGATACATAGGCATTTCTGATTCCATTTTTTGGCTTAGTGATCCCTTCAAGGGCCCATACTCATTGAGTGGTAAAATGGAGGCCAGAGGCTGGGGCTCAGAACCCCTGAGAGTTTTTCTGTTAAGCACCTTTTCCAGCCTCAGTTTCCTCACACCGGGGTTTTAGAGGTCTCCGCTTTCACGGAGCTTGTAGTAGAGTGGCTAACCTATGTTGTGTTTAGCTATAGTCTTGGCACATAGCTGATGTTCCATCAATGGTATCATTATGAGAATGATGTGAAAGTCATATTATTGGAGGGAATCTGGAAGAGGCTTGGCAGGGGACACTCGGTTTGGATGTCAAGCTGGCAGCACACCCCGAGGTCAACATTACCTTGCGCATTTCTCATCTTCTGTACTTTGGTTGTCTTTCCCGCCCAGCCCTCCTGGCCCCAGGTGCCTGCTCTGAGGACAGTTTGGTAATTTCATGCAAGAGTAAAATATTCTCTCTCATAGTTACACAGAATGTAGCATGTCTGGTGAAAAAGTTTAGAGATTCCTTGTTTTCTCTGACAAACAGGACTGTGAGCATAGAAATCATTTTCTATGATTCTCCTTGCCTTTCATTCTTCCTGCAGATAATTCAGCATCTCCACGGGGCAGCCACCATGATCTCAGCAGACTGATGATGGGAGAAAAGGAAACTGGGAGAGCCCATTCTTCTGCTTCTCTGGACGATGGATGGAGGACAGCCTGTCCCTTCACCCCTAGTGCCCCTTGAGAACGCATCAGCAGATTCTAGCATGTCTCTGGAGCAAAAAACCACATTTGTGTTTGTGATTTTGTTGTTCATTTTCTTGGGCATCCTCATTGTCAGGTGCTTCCGGATCCTTCTGGACCCATATCGGAGCATGCCGACCTCAACCTGGGCTGATGGACTTGAAGGGCTGGAGAAGGGGCAGTTTGACCATGCCCTTGCTTAGCAGAGGGGAGGCAGGATTCCCCTCCTGAAAGGGGGAAGTGTGGCATGTCTTGGTAAGAAATTCTCTTTAGTCAATGTTCTCAACAAACTAAGTTTTAACAGCACCTTGTCCTAGACCTCCCTCATTTATTAAACATGCTGTTCAGTTAAAAGCATTTGAAGGATATTGGAGATGAAGGTTTATAACACTCTCCTAAAATAGGAAGCCTTGGATTTCCATGTTGACTCAGTGAATGAATACTGCTGAACGTGTGCGATGGTGAAAGCAAGAGCATCAGCACTGACACAAATTTTGCCATAAAATGAAGCCCTCTCCCACCCAACCAGAGATTGAAGAATGGAAAGGATCTGAAGCAAATCTGGTCACAGCACCATGAAGAGGCTTTCTTGTTCTGACTGTGTCTCTCAGTTGGCTTATTTACATGGGAATCTGGGTTCTGGGCAGAGAGACTGGGTTGAGTGAACCTGGGGGAGCCTTGGGAAGCCAGGGGGTGGGGGGCGCTTAGCACAGATGGTTCTATCCCTGGAAAAGATGAGTGATGTCGATCTCATTTTATTTCTCAAGTACAACTGAATTCAGAGGCTTACGGAGATTTGCAAAACCTACACCAGGCCAAGTACATTCTAGGTATTCATATTAATTAGTAGTGTAGAGGTAGCTATACATAACCTGAATTGACTTTCTTGACGCAAGTGATTAAAGTAATGGGTTGTGAGTGCAGCTATGAGTTGTTGTTTTTGTGTGTGTGTGTGTGTGTGTGTGTTTAATAAAAAGTTAATTGTTTAGAAGAGAAGACTGTCACAGTCTTAAGAGGAATGTATGTTTGTGACAGAATAGAGAAGCCAAATAAAACTTCTCAAGAAACGGTAGTGTCTTCTCTCCTGTTTCACTGAGACGAGTGCCTCGGTGGCCGCGTGTGATGCTGAGCGCGGGGGACGAGCCATGTTCGAGAGACAGAAAAAGCTGCAAGGTCATCGAGTTCATCCCTCTCCCATTTCAGAAAGGGCTCCCACACATTGTCCTGTACACGTACAACCTATTCTAAGCACTATTTAAGACCACTGAAAGAGAGCTGTGAACACCTCTTATTCCAACTTCTCTTGGTAGGAAAACCTTGTGTCTAAACTAAGCCCCTGAGTCCATATTTATAATCTCTGTCTTCTAATTTTCTCCTCAGCTAGCCATCCTATTTTTTTAATTAATTAAAAAAGTTCAAAAAGTCAACTATGCCTGAAAAAGCAGCCCTTAGTAAAATTGTTTCCTTGTCTTTTTTTTTTTTTTAAACATTCTTCGGAGGGCCTCCTGTTCGGATTTTCCCATCTCCCCATGTTCCCCTTGACTTCGTTTTTAAATTTTTAAAAATTAATTAATTTTTAAAAAATAACTTCTACACCCAATGTAGGACTTGAACTCACAACCCCAAGATCAAGAGTTATACACTCTTCCAACTGAGTGGGCTAGGCATCCCTCTTGACCTTTTTATTAAAAAAAATAAATAAAAGCTTTATTGAAACATAATTCACATACCACAAAATTCACACTTTGAAAGTGTACAATTCAGCAGCTTTTAGTACTTTTCCAGAATTGTATGACCATCACCACTGCCTAATTCTACAATTCTATACCCATTAGTAGCAATTTCCCAACCCCTTTTTTCCAGCCCCTGGCAACCTTGAATCTACTTTCTGTCTCTATGGGTTTGCCAAGTCTGGACATTTTATTTAAATGGAATTACAGAATATGTGGTCTTTTGTGTCTGGCTCTTTGAAGTGGCATGTTTTCAAGGTTGGTTCATCCATGTGGTAGCATTCTTTTGCATGGCCAGATACTATTCCATCATTTGGTTGTACCATGTTTTGTTGGCTTTTTGGCTGTCACCATTATACAGTGGCTAGTATGAGTATTGCTGTGAACATTTGTTTCCAAGTCTTTGTATATTTTCAGTTCTCTTGCGTGTATTCCTAGAAGTGGATTTGCTGGGTTATATCTTAACTCTACGTTTAACTTTTTGAAGAAGCAAGAGACTGTTTCCCAAAGTGGTTGTTGCGTCATTTTACATTCCCACCAGCAATGTATGGGGCTTTTGGTTCTTTTCTTAACTCTCTCCAATAACTCAAATTTCTTCTTTAGCTATAGACTTCATAATGGAACACACCTCTTCAAGGATGAGCCAGATTAAAAGGAGAGAACCACCTTGTGGTATCTACATGCTGCTAGTTTACTGATGCCTCTGAAGATCCTTTTCTTCTAGATCTAAAGCAAAATACTGATGTTGAGCTACACGTCATCCCGTGGTCTGTGATGTCACTTGAATATTTTTTTTCTGCTTTACTAGTACATATTTCTTTAACCCACTAATTAAAAAGTTTTCTTTTTTTATTGAAATGTACCACATCCCATGTGTCCTTATTCAATATTTTCCTATTTTATTGGGTCTATTTAAACCCATTCAGGTATTAATGAAGCACCTGCTTCGAGCCTGTCCTTTCTGGCACAGGGCCACTTCTTGCTCTTTAGTACCTTTCAACCTTGTGGGAGGCTTAAGAAATGAAAGAAGGCTTGTGTCTGAATCCTTGTTCAAATGACCAATATGGACTTATGGCTCCCATGGTATCAAAATCATCTGTGACCTTAAAAGATATATGTGCCCCCCAACCCCTACTAATTGTTCTTATAAGAGTTATACATGATCATGGTAAAAAATGTATGAAGGTCATGGAAAAATATAAAGTAAGTGTCCATAGTCAAAATTCTGCCTTCTTAGGTCACTCCAATTCCAGTTTCTCTAGGGGAGGTTGTTGAAAATATAGAGTGCTACAGCCA
The DNA here is from genome assembly GCF_902655055.1 of Lutra lutra. NCBI lineage: Eukaryota > Metazoa > Chordata > Mammalia > Carnivora > Mustelidae > Lutra > Lutra lutra. The sequence goes on from NC_062282.1 coordinate 67,503,869, forward strand.
TCCATCCCCAGAGGCTGATTCTGTGGACCTGGGTTGGTGAACCAATGTTATGGGAGACAGAACATGGGAGTGATGGACATGGGCCAAAACAATCAAGGAACTCTCCTGGGACAGAATGATTCAGGTGCGATGGTCCACGTTTAAATGTTTGGTAGAAAGTTTTTTGCAATGGAAGTCATTATTATGAAATAAATTATATCTTGACCTAGCAGGATGGAGAGGTTTGGGATATATGCAAAGGAGGAGAGGAGGGAAAACAATAGAGTAAGGAAAAGGGGTGTGGGTGTGGAGCGTGCCATAAGGAGAGCAGCCTGGCTGGGGAAAATGGTTGGGGCACAGCCGGAGTTTGTGTAGAAGGGAAAAAGGTGAACACCAGAGTGTCCTTAAAAGCAAAATGAAGTGTGGACTCAGTGCAGGTTGGCGAGAAAGAAAATGACAAGAAGGGTGCCTGTCAGTTCCAGTTTGTGCAGCCTTCCTCGGGGCAATGTGGGGACCTGCTTCTATAATGGGAACGGACTGAAATAGCCACCTGCCCTCTGAGGCTTGGAGCCCAGGACTGCCAGTAAGTGCAAGGGGGCCTCCGGAAGCCTCTCCTCTTTCTTCCCTCCCTTCATTCCTCGCCCCATTTTTCTTTCCCCTTCTCAGATTACTGCTCCTTGTTCCGTCTACCCTCACTGGGTCTCCCGTGCTCCACCCCTCCCTTGTCCAGAGCAGGAGGACCATAACAAGTGATAAAAAGCTTTGGGCTATTCAGAGTAAATCGATCCCTCCTGTGAGAAGTGCTAACTCTCTGTTTTAATTACTCATGGCTCCTTGGGGTGAACAGCATATTCTCCAAAGGTCACATAAGCCCTCTCTTTCCCAGCTTTCTGGCTTCAGGAGTTACAGCGCAGCATTTTGCCTACCTTACAAGATATTTATAACAAGAGCAGCTGCCCTCTATCGTGTATATCTGCATCCCAGGATGAAAAAAACTATTTTCCCAAGGTCAGTCTGGAGTAGAGCTGCTTTTTGATTCAGAAAAATATGGCTAACTCATTGTCAGCCTAAGATCTGCCCGGTCTATGCCCCCAAGGGACCCCAAGTTCTAGATCAATGGTACTCCCTCCAAGAGACCTTTTTTAAATATCTTAAGCATGGAGCAAAGTAAGTCTGACATGGGGTGTGAAGCAGATTAACTTGACTCCTGCTGTTGAAGTAATGAACATTCCAAGCCAGATCATTCTTTTACTATTTTTAAGGGTTAAAGCTGAAACAAAATAAGCAAGTTTTAGGAGGCAGAAGTTGGAACAGATGCTTATGTATGTAGGAAAAATATGCATTCAAGTTCCTTTTTTATTGGCTTCGTCGCATAGTGTTTTATTGAAACCCTGGAGCTTTCCAGTTGTAAACGTATTAGTAAATTTGGGGAGATAAGAAATTTTACTTGTCCACTGTAAATAATTTTTTAAAAACCCTGTAGTGAAGAAGATGTCAACTTCCGAAGCTGATATGTAAAGCATATTGAAACCCAATCATTTAACCCCAGAGCCCTGAACAAATTCTGAGATCTGATTTATGAGATTTGAGGTGTGGGTCTGCTGAAACAAACTTGAGGGAGTCTCAATTGTTGATGAGTCACAGAGTTGTAGAGCAGAGCCATGATCTCAGAAGAGCCCAAATCACTAAATATGTATTGTATGTACAATCTGGGATCAAAGTAACCCAGGCGGCAAGTTATTTGCTCTTTGTGAGGTGTGATAGAGTCTCTAAACTTTGTATCTCTTGTTTCTTAAAAGAATCAGTGAGTTATTTCCAGAGAGATATGAGACATCTACCTCATCAGAAGCAAGGCCTCCCTGGCCTATAGTGTGGTTTGGCCGGATGATCCAGGGTCCAACATTTCAGCCAGTTGGGGGCCCTTTCCAAGGTCATTTTTGAGAAGAGCATTCCCTGGCTGCATTTAGTATAGAATGGAAATTTCGTTTGCAGTTTCCTGCCATAAACTATGCTCATGTCTTGTCACAAAGTATCACAAGATACTATTCTATCCCTCCATCCTGTCTCATTTCCCAATATCCTGATTGATGTTATTGTGCTTTAAGGCAAGAGAGATTCCCTTTAAACCATCTTTCAAAGGTGATTTCCACCCTCACTTTTTCTCTAAGCCTTATTACCCAGCCTAAGAGCTCCAAATTTATGCCAGCTTTTAAGAAAGTGGCTCTCTCTGGATTCTTTGGAGCCTGAACAGCTAGAAAGAAACACTGCTGCTGTCTATTTCAAGCCCCTCACTTTGCTTATGAAGAAATGGAGAGGCAAAGAGGTCAAAGGGCACGCTCTGTCATCTCCACCTACTGGTTATAGCTGTTTGCCTTATGTAAATGGTGTGAAGAGGGATTCAAACAGAACGGGCAGGTAATAAATCCACAAAGTAAAAAAGATGTCCATGTTCTAACTGTCATGATGGCTATTCTTTTTTTTTTTTTTTAAGATTTTATTTATTTATTTATTTGACAGACAGATCACAAGTAGGCAGAGAGAGAGAGAGAGAGAGAGGAGGAAGCAGGCTCCCCGCTGAGCAGAGAGCCCGATGTGGGGCTCGATCCCAGGACCCTGGGATCATGACCTGAGCCGAAGCAGAGGCTTTAACCCACTGAGCCACCCTGGCGCTCCATGATGGCTATTCTTAAGTAATCTCTCTCTCTCTCTCTCTCTCTCAGAGGGGGAAAACAAACATCTTCTTTCTTAAAACAACAACAACAACAACAACAAAAACCCTATGGGTACTGTATTTTTTTTTTGAGGTCTTCTCCAACTTCAGTTTAAATGTCTAGACACCCAGAAATATTTCAAGGTGGATTGTAAAGGATTCCTTAGCAAAGATTCTGTTTCTCAAAACGCAGGATAACCAATCCAGGGTAAAGCTTCAAAGGGTCTTTATTTCCAAATAGACTTTTGAGTGGTTTTTCTTAGCTGAAGAGGCAGACAAGGGAGATTACAGCATGATGTTCATAAAGGCTTTGGCTGTGGCCCTATCTCTGGCTTATCAAAGAGACGTCTGGATCCTCTTGGGGCCCAGATAGAGCTTCAGAAGATACACAATGAAGTATTTCAAGTTTGAAAGTACTCTTTATCCCTTTTTGTCATGCATTTTTTCCTAGTTACTTCATTTCTTTCTTTCCCTTTCTTTTCTGATAAGTGGAGTGTTAGAAGAAGCTCAATGTAACATTGAACGCAGCACTTCTCTGGTATGTGAGTATTAATAGTCCTTAACAGTCACCACGAATGGCTGCCCGGCTTCTGCCCGACCACGTCCAACTTATTCTGGAGTCCATTGCACTTGGAGCTTGTTCTGCTTCTTCTTTCTTGTTCTGTTCTGCTCTTTTTTTTTTTTTTTTAAATAGAAATATTTACCTATCTACCATTAATGTGTCTTTTGGTCAATTTTCACCCATGGGCATTGTTTTATTCCTCTGAAGTGATCCAATGCAGTTTTTGTTGAAAACGATGTATGGATCTCTCCTCTTTCTGCTTGTGCTTCTGGAAGAGGCATGACAGCACTTTGTTCTTTTTCAAAGACGTGTGTTGAGAGATAGGATCTGTCATCCCCTAGGAAAATGGTCGGATGGATTTGCTTGGACACTATCATGAAAGAGTGGGATTTTCTATGGATAGGTTTCCTCTCCTGCAATGCAACCCACAAAGGGCAGACATCATCTGGTGCTTCTTTGTGTTGCCCTGGGGAGCTGGCACAAGAAAATGCTGGTGTTGTTGGGGCTGTGATTGCTGTGATGAACCGTCCTCTGTCTCTGAGCCTCACGTCTTCTGCCAGCATTCGTGAAACTGTGTCCAGCTAAACTGTCAGCTTCCAAGTACAGTAAAACCTCAGCTCCTTCATAGCTCCTGACGTATCAGCATTCCCCCAGGATTTAAAAAAAAAAAAAAAGACAGTTCTTTTAACCATCTCCTATGGTCAGGTGTTTCGAATCATCTCTTGCTCTTATCAAACATTCTGGATGCTCTTCGGTTTAACTCTGTCTCTGCTGCCTAGAAAGGAAAATAACCATCCACACGCAGTCTGACTAAAATGAGTGAAAACAAATTGTCCTTTATTTTGTTCTGAAAGCCACAAGTTGTGAGGCAGCCCAAGATGAAATGATCTTTTTGGCAGTTTGTTGCTGTTGATCCATACCGAATTCACCATCAACCTAAACTCTGGGGCCTTCTCATTGACACCAAGGGGAAAATTAATGTATGCCAATGTTATGTCAAATGTAAGTTCCCACCCTATTCTTGTACAGGTTTTAAGTTTTGCACCTGAGTCCAGGAATTTAAATTTTCCCGGTTGTGATTTCGCTGTATTCCATTTGGACTACCATTCTAGGCTTTTTATAACGTGATTCCTTCATTATCCTCTTCCGTGGGCTCACCATCTTTGCAACATCCATAAATCGGCAGAGTAAGCCATCTATATATTTATCCAAATTAATGATGAAACTTGGAGCATCTTGGAGCTGAGGGGAGAGCCCCGGGCCACGCCATGGACATCTCAGTGTGTTTCAGGCATCAGCTGGCAGCGGGGATAGTAAGCAACTGTTCCCCACAGAAGCTCCATGGAGATGCTCCATGGAGACGATCAGTGAGGGGTGAGCAGGAAGCATGAGGACTCATTTAAGTCTGCAGCAGAGCTTAAGATGACAGGGAAACCACCAAAGTGATATTTGTGTAACTTGCAGTGCTCAGCTGACACGTTAGGGATCCAAATTGGCAAGTGGGAGTCACACAAATGTCAATAAGGGACTGGATCCACATTCCCTCCGGCTTAAGACTCAGAGGCAGTGAAAAGACTTTTGGCGACACCCACCTCTCTGCCCAACCGCTGTCACTCTGGTTTACATGAAAATGATCATGTAATAAGCTGCCTGAGGAAAACTTGTCCCCCTGTGGCAGAGATCATCAATCATATGTTAATCCACATCAGAAGGCACGGACTAAGGAAAGTGCTCCTGCCTGGTTCCCCCGCAGCCTGGGTTCATTACTGGTTCAACGATGACAAGGGAGCTGGGAAGCTTTCTGAAGTCACTTAATTCCTCTGGGCCTCACTTTCTTTACTTGTAAATTGAGAGGTTTAGACTGTTAAATCTCCAAATATCCTTTTACTTCTTAAAAAAACATCTATAGCTAGAAATTGGGGAATCCTTTATGGAATGCCAATATGAAAGGCACTTGAAGGAATCTGATGCTATGCCCAGGTCACATGGCCAGTTGGGGGGCAAAGTGAACATGTGAACCCAGTTTACCTTGAATGCTCCCCTTTCTACAAAATAGCACTAGGAGTCAGACCAAGAGCGAAAACTCTAAAAATAAGTGAAATCCCAGAAATAGAAATCACATTTTCTAGAAATACTTATTGAACCAACATTCTGCTGAAAGTTTAGTTGTTATTATTATTATTCTTAAGAAACTACCTGGAAACGAGGTTTTTAAGGGCTAGAAAGTGGCCTTGGCCACGGCTTGGAGGTTGTCTTAATATAGTGAGTTTTGTTTTGTTTCCGATACTCAGCCTAGTCACATTCAGGCTCCAAACCTCACTAAATTTGTGACCTTGGGAGAATGGGTTACCTTTCTTAGGGCTCATTTTCTCATCTGTACAATGGTATGAGATTCCTAGCATCTGTGATGCCACCCCGTTTGTTTGTTTGTTTTGCAAGGACTAAATGAGAAGTTGAGACTAGTACTTGACTAGCAAGCTTTTAACAAATTTTGGCTTAATGACTATGACAATGTGGGTGGGGTCTTTTATTGGCATAGCTCACTGAGATGCTAATTTAGATATGTGTCCTTTAGCTATATGCTTCAAACACAAAACTCTGCCATTAAAAACTAGGTCATTGAGGGCAAATTTGATAAAATTGTGCTTTTGTGATGATTTCATTTATTTTTCCAAGTTGAGGATATAATGTGGAAAATGTCCATTTTAAGTGATGACTCCTTCGAGCTCTGCTCATGTTATAATAAAAGATTTAACTTTGGAACTAGCATAGACCTCTAGGCACTGAGACACAAGCTTTCTCTTTTTCCATTCCCCAGAGGTACTCTTTCATCATAAGATTTTTTTTTCTTTACGAGAGCCAACTTGCAAAATCTTTGGAAGCAGAAAGGGTTCACTCTCAGGTTTCTCATCATTGTTTTGCTGGTGACCTTGATAAAGTCAGTTGAATTCCTTCATGGTCCCTCATAAAATGGAAATAATTAATGGGACGATTTAGCAAATCATCAATGATCTTTTTTTTGAAGGCTTAAAATCCTGCCTTCATATTAAATATCAAAATATGAATATTTAAAAATAATGACTTTCTGTTTGTGTTCCAAAAAGAAGTAAATTAAGCACACATTTTATTGATAAAACAAGAACATTGCACATGGTGCCAATGCTACTTTTGTAGTCCCTGTGTGACATATTTGATGCTGAAACTCTGGAGAATTGATTGTGGATGTTTTCTAGCAGGATAATCCCTGCCCCTTGCCAGCCTGCCTCCCCTCTAAGATAAGTAAAGGCTGTTGCCACTATTTTTAGTTTTAAATTAGTTTTAAATAGGGAAAACATTAATCTTATGATTACCCTCCTCGCAGAGTTCCAAGACTGAGCTTTCACGGAGGTCACACTGTTCCTTTGAGTGATCTGTAACTGAAGTTTCAAAGAATACCCAGGAATGAAACTATGTGTTTATTTAAATATCTCACCAAGGAGGGCAAAATATGAGAATGATATGTCCTCTAACTTTTGCAAAGGAATTCTTGGCAATAACTCAGGCTGACTCCTTAAAATTGGATAGCTCTGCTCAGGACGTTGGACAGTTTTCCAGGATATCAGGTTATTGGACGTGGCTTTTTGTAGTGAGGTTTCTATGGGGCAAACGCCTCTGGGGAGAAACCTCCTATTGGTGAATGCTTGCTATAGGATATACCACTGGGAGGCTCAGTGGAGTAACTCCCATGGTCAGCTGCTATCACCATCCCCACCCCCCACCCAGTGAAGTTTCTCAAAATGTCATCTCTCCCTTTTGCGCTAGGAAGTACCTGCCTATTTCCTTGGTTGTTCTGCATTATCAGGTCATTTTCTACCTTTGCTTACATTTCTGGGAAATTTCAATTAAAGAAGCAAAAGCTTCCAAAAGCTGCAAAATCACATTTTTCATTAATCTATTATATTAATTCATTCATCAACCTGTATCACTAGTGCCTAAGGGGTATCAGGCCCTTGTTAGGTTTACAGAGATAAACACAGAGCGCAGACCCTTAAGGGGCATACACTCTAGGTGGGAAGCAGGAAGAAACTCAGATTCTGATGACTCACTAGTTAGTAATTTTTGAGGAAGTTAGCATTTTGATAAAATTTTGCCCAAGGTGCCTCTTGAATTAAATTTGTGTGGGTTTTTTTTTTTTTTCAAGATTTTATTTATTTATGAGAGAGAGAGAGAGAGAGAGAGAACACAGAGGTAGAGGGAGAAGAAGTAGATTCCCTGCTGAGTGGAGAGCCTGACATGGGACTCAATCTTAGGACCCTGAGATCATGACTGGAGTCAAAGGCAGATGCTTAACTGACTGAGTCACCTGGATGCCCTGATTTGTGTTTTAATATACCTTCTAGAGACAATAAATTACACTCTATTACTTTTTGAATGGATATAATTTTAAAGCATTTCATAAAATTCAGTAAAATACAATATATGAGCAAATGTTACTGATATATGTAAATGTCTTGAAATGAGGTATTCATATCCCAGAACTACCCAATGATTCATTTCTAGAAACGTCTTTCAAGTGGATTTAAAGAAAACCTTTGAATTTAGGCCAAATGAAGAATTGTAAATTCTAGGAAGTTGAATTAAAGCAAGCAAATAGTGGGAAAAAGAGTTATCCAGGTAATCCAGACCCCTTCTCCCCTAAGGAACCAGTGGTAAAGTCTATAAAGGGGGAGAGGGTTGATATTCAGATTACCTGATCTGTAAACAATATCCACACCATCTGAAAGCTCTGATTAATTTCAGGATAAGGATTACTGTTATCATCCTTATCTACCTCCCTCATATTTCCTAGCCACCATACTGCTTTAGATATAACAAATGTGCACTAATTATTTGTCACATAGCACCGAAGCAAATTTAGTTGGGTGCCCAAATGTCTACTTATCACTGTGGCCACTAACTACTGGTGGTGATAAACTTCCATCCTCTGATTCTCAAGGTCAAAAGCATGGCAGGCTTGTGACTGCCTTTTTTTTTTTTTTTTTACCCCCCTTTCTACCATTCTCTCCCATTTAAAAAATTACTAGTAGGCCCTCTGTGAGCAAATTTTGTTTTTTGTTTGGGCTTTTCCTCAGGGTTACTTTTCATTAGGGATAAATTTTGCTGTCTAACCATCTTTTGAGCCCTATGTAAATGACATATTTAAAAACAGAACTATATTAATGGTTCTGTCCCTTTTAAGCTAATCCCATCTTATATTAAATTTCAGCTTTTTAAAAGTCACTTCCCAGCCCCAGTTGGAAATGGAATTTAGTATAATAAACATTTACTTAATAAACATACCAGGACAGAAGAATTGGAGTGATAGATTATCTTACATTTAAACATCCACTGGCAAAAACTAACTAACTCTTTTTCAGTTTAACTTGACTGAATCTTTTTGGCCGGAAGCCTTTCTGCACTCAGCTGAACTGGCACTCTTCATATTTTAAAGAGACACATGGATTTCCAAACTTAATCTTTAAACCCCTTACAGCTTGGTCTCTGTTATAATTCACTAATTCCCTTCTGCTTGTTCAAATGAAAGGAAAGGCTTACAGAGGAGGGATGAAATTATTTTGTTAAAAAAATCAATAACACACTTTAAAATGAATGTGGGGCCTTTTTGTTCAAGGAGATCAAAATTCATTGCATTATGCCTTATGCTTTTTACATTCTCATGCATCTGTTTTCTCATACTACCAATCTGATAGCCAAGGCTCAAAGTTGTTATGCCATTTTCCTTTGTTCAATCATTTATCTGACAAAAAAAGCATGGAGAGTTTCCTGTGTGGAAGGCATTGTACTGGATGTACATCGTGTCAGCATGATTGGCTTTGAAAATCTAGGAAGAAAACTAAGGATCACAAATGTCCAACAGACTACAGAATGAGTATGGGCAAAGAAAGATGGATTCCTGCTGGTTGGTAACGATGAAGGAAGTGCCATTTATCTGAGATCTTGAAGAGTAGGTGAACTTTCAGTAAGCCAAACCAGAAGAAAGAGGAAGAATGAATGACGTGACTTAAGAGGCCTAGGTCTGGAAAGTAGTAGATCTGAGTTCTGGCCATTGTCAGAAACTCTTTTCATGAGCTTTAGGACCACAGAGTCTTCATTTACAATCAGGGATTTGACTAGGTGTTCTTCAACACCCTTCCCCACCTCCCAGCATTACCATTTCGTGGCCTTGATGGGGCGTGGAATTAGTACGGATTGTCTGGAATGAGCAATAATCAGAAGGAGCTGGTGTGTGGGGGTCCATGTTGAAAGAGAGAGTAATAGAGTTTGATCTTAAATATCATACTGAGATTGAAGAATATTAGCAATAATAACAATATCCAATATGAAAACAGTATTAGATTTTAGTTTTCAAGAGCAAGAACTTTGGGGTCCACTCCACCCATGGCAGACATTGAGAAGACAGAATTGAATGGCCAGGTATTTGCATGAGGTTTTGTCACTCTTTCCTCTGTATTTCCAGTTGCTCCAATTAGTTGATTTAGGCAAGTTTGGTTACTTCTTACTCTTCTCAGAGAGGAACCTGTTCCACCGTATGAGATCTTTAAGTCACAATATTATCAATCTTGGCATCTCAAAGGAGGAGCCAAGACCCTCAAATGGCATCAGAAGCCCTTCCTTCTATCCCATTTTTACGTAAGTTGCTGGTTTTGTCAACAGGTTGGTAGCTTTAGGAACTCATGCAAGGAGATGTATTATTGCAGCTTGTGAAATACTTGTGAAAGATAACTTTCTTTGAACCAGATTGAAATTAAACTTAAAGTCACTGAACAACTCCTGTGGAAATGCAATTTGACTTCCACAACCTCAGAACAAGGGATGGTGGAAATTTTTGCATCCAAAAGAGTTTTATCTCACCCTGCATTACCTTATTACCCCAATACATATAAGAAGGAGCAAGAAACTGGGGGGCTATAATGCTATAACAGTTTGGACTTTATTTGCTAGGCAGAGAGAAGTAATTGTTTTTTATTTTTGCATAGGAAATGGTTTGATTTGAACCTTTCATTAGGAATACTGACTTAGAGACAGAATGCAGCACGCATGACAGGCAGGGGAGGAAGGAGACTATATAGGTGGAGAAATGTGCTAGCATGCACTTTAGGAAGATTTAATCGATGATAATAGTAAGACTGGAATGAAAGAGATTCAACAACTGTTGAGAAAAAAACTAGAATGATCTGGAACAATACTGTCCAATAGAAATATAAAGCAACCATACATATAATTTAAATTCTCTGGTGGCCACATTGAAACAAAAGATAAAAAACAAGAGAAATAATCTTAATAATATATTTAAATCAATACATCCAAAATATTGTCATTGTAACATGTGATCAATATAAAAAAGTATCAGTGAGATATTTTACATTATTGCTTACTATCCTAAGTGTTTGAAATCTGGTGTGCACTTTGTCCTTACAGCTCATCACAATCCAGACTAGCCACATTCCACGGCCTTGATTAGCTACATGTGGCTAGTGCCTACCATATTGTTCACTGTAACTCTAGAATAACAATAAATTATAAATCTATTGGAGCCTGGAAGTAGAAGGGGAAGAATAGGTGAGGGTTTGAGTCTCAAAGAAGAAGAGTGACTCCTTTATTAAAACTGGAAATGTTAGAAGATGTAAGTGGGTGGGGAAAGAGAGGGAACATAGAGGAAGATCAATGAATGATTCTCATTTTGACTGATAGGCACGAGTGGAATAGCTGTTAAGAAATATGTAGACTGCAATTGTAAAGGAAGAGTTACAATTTGGCATGCAGGACAGAACTCAGACTGGAGATAAAAACTTGGGAACTGGTTCTGAGGGGGTGATCACTGAATGGTGGTGTCCAATGATGTAACCAAGCTCAGGGAGAGGAGAGAGCCTTGAGGAATGCTGCAGTCAGAGGGGACAAAGGAGAAGGTGGTGTGGTGAATGAGAAATGGTCCCACGCAGGGGCCTGGAGGAAGAGCCAGGTCTGGCAGTGCCAGAATGAGGGACTCCTGAGCTGAGGTCTATCCAGGTTTCAGAAGGGACAGAAGACAAGAGAGAAAGGGAATCACCGTAAAGAAAGGGGTAGTAGAAATTCCCATTTTAATTTGAGGGTCATTCTGCCACGAACTGGATTTAGAGAAACTACCACATTTCTGAGTTTTTATTTTCTAACCGTAATACTAGAATAATACAAGATAACTCATAGTACTTGATTCCTCTCCTATGGGCCAAATGCTATGTCAAGAGCTTTATAAACATTATCTTACTGAGTTTTCACAAAAGCCTTAAGAAGTATATTTCAGGGGTCATGCTGTGATAGGGTTTTATTAAGTGATAAAATGGCCTAGGGACACATTTATGACTTATCTTAAACATCTTTCTTCTTAATGAGGTTGTCAAGAAGTAGAGAAATGTATATGGGATATGGCAAATAGCAGATTCATAAATTTATATATATAAATTTTTTTATCCCCCCTCCCAAAATAAACACCATTTCTGTCAGCTTAAGATGCTTGTTTAGGCTACTGGGCATATTAATCCTCCAAACACCAAGTTATTATATTTGGGTTTCTCCTAAAATCAACTTTGCCATACTAATTTGGTCTAAACTCTCTTGGGTCGGAAAGTGACAAAATTAAAAAATGTCTAGGCCTGAGGAAAGATTACATTTTAGGCTTTTGGCAGAAACTAACCTTGATCATTCTTAACTTGTGTTTGGCATAAACCTCCTATGATTTCATTCAGACCTTGCCTCCCTATATATTCTTAATATATGATGTTTCTTCTAGAAACTGAGCCTAAAATGAAATTGTTTTACTTTTTTCCCCAAACTACTAAGAGCCAACCTTTTGTGAAAGTTGCTAGTTTAGAAATGACCTATGATTTTCATTCAACCATAGCATAATAGCCAGCATTTGTAGAATGCTTTCTACTTATTAGGTATATTATATGCTGATCATGAATTAATGTGTATAAATATTCTAGGATTCTGTGAGTTAGATGTTAGCATTATCCATAGTTTATAGATTAATTCTAAGCAGAGGACATTTTTGTTATTTGCTCAAGATCCCACAATTAGTAAGTTGGAGAGCTGGTACTCAAAGACTGTGTGAATACTGTATATTAACTAAAAGGAATTAAAATAAAAACTTAAAAAAAAAAAAAACACCCAAAGACAGTGTGGCTTTAACCACTAAGTTATATTATATTGTAAATGGAGAGCATGGGTGTCTGGAATGCATAGAAACAGTCTCAAAAGTTTCGGCCCCACTGTAAGAACCAATTATAATTCCTTAATCAAATTTACAAGCTAAATGGAAATTTTGTTATTTCATTATATCAATGCTCATTTTCTGAGAATCCATGATCCAGCATACAAGAGAGAATGTTGTAATGCATAATGATCATAGAGTCCTTGCCCTTGAGTCATCCATAATCTAGTTGGGGAGACAAAATGACACAGAGAACAGAGAGCAATAAAGTAAGTGTGCATTTAAATGCTAAGTCATGTGGTATATCAGATTGTATACTAGAAGGATGGAAAGAGGGAGGAGGCAGAGGGGCAGTGTGGGCTGGGAAAGACTCACAGAGTGTCCTAAGCGAGAAAGAAAAACTGGACGAGGAAAGGAGAGGAAGGATACAACAGTCAAGAACAACGAGTTGAAGACGAATGAGAGCCCAGAGGGGGGAAATGAGCATGGTATGATGGTTTGTATTCCTCATTCCCCTCCTCCTTCTTTTCTCCCTCAGTACTCCTCCCCCCTGCTTTCTGTATATACACACACATTCCTACATCCATCCATCCTTATGGTTGCCTATGAATGTGTACTACATGTGTACACATAGATTTATCTCCAAATAATACCTGTCTTACACAAGTTATTAAGATGTTTCTGATAAACTCAAACATGATGGGATGCTGGAAGATGACAATTTGTAATTTTTTTTTTTTTTTTTTTTTTTATTTTTTATTTTTTTTTTTTTTTGAGAGAGAGAGTGGGAGGTGGGGAAGGGGCAGAGGGAGAGGAAGAAAGAGAATACTAAGCAGGCTCCACTCCCAGGACAGAGACTGATGTGGGCCTTAATCTCATGACCCTGAGGTGAAGAGCTGAGCTGAAATCAAGAGTCAGACCCTTAAGTGACTGAGCCACCCAGGCACCCTCAATTTGTAATTTTTGAATCTGCAATGAATGACCCATAAAATGAGAGGTTTTGAGAGAGAAGTAAGGAATGGGCTGCCCTTGACTATAACCAGCAAAACCATCTTCCTTTCAGAAATCAAGGATAGGCTGATACTTACACTAGGAAGATATTTTTATTTAAAAAGAACTCTTTATATGGCAAAATAGATTGTTTTTTGATTAACATCATACTTTACCCTTAACTTGTATGCATTTTTGGTTTATCATTACTATGAGCAATAGAAAGAAAATTGTTCTCTGATATTATCCCTCTGTGTTCGGCAATAAAATCCAAGAAAAATAAAATATTCCTCCAGTACAGTGAGTTAGGTGACTGAGATGAAAGTTTCCAGTTTTATGGGTTGAAGTAGAGTTGTGAATCATGGATGCTGTTACTAAAAAAGCTAGGTTTCTGTGACCAAGATAAAAAATTCTTATATAAAATTCACAATATTCTCTGCTGCCTTGATTGTGTAAAACAAAGGGACCAAAATTTCTGTTTTTATTTTTTAAAATTTTAAAACATAGTAAGTTGGATTTGATTTGCCACAGGAATTTTAAAACCGGTAGAAAGATATTGCTTCATATTTAACTGAAAACTACTGTAACCCACAGACTAGGATTTAAATGCTATTTTATTTCTTGTCAATTGAAAATGATATTCTAGGTCTGTTACTGTATCTTAAACAACCCTCTGTGAGCAACCTGTGAAGGAACAGCCATGTTTGTATTCTGCAGATGTACTCAGCTGAGCAATGCTATTTGCACACTATCATATCTGGAAGTTGACCAACATGGTAGAACCAGGTGGCAAAATTGATTCTTTTCTTTTGCAAAACCCAATATGAAGTTGTAGATGTTATAAAGGCCAACAGTAGTAGTATTGTTTCTGATTCCATCAATAGGACCTATATCTGTATCTGAGCCTTTGTGTCTGGGTGTATAACCAAGACGTTTGCCTCTTAGAGCAATTACACATATTCTATATTTCTAATTAATTACTAATTAATTAAGTATTAAGCAAAAAGTTTGTTGACTCCTCACATCTTTCTGGAAATGTAGAATATTTTCCAACAGTGACACTGATTTTTGTTGGGGTTGGTTGGTGAGGGATGTTGCTTACATCTTCTCTGGAGAACTTCTGACTTCTGGTTCTTGTTCCATTGAATTCTCAATCTCTTCTCGGTCTTTCACTTGATATCTGTCAGGCCCTTCTGAACTATTTCACTCTGCTTTACACTCTCTGAATCTCTATTACCCAAATATCTCTGGATCCAGGCTATGTGTGTAGTAGGTTTTCCTGAAGATCTGCCAGGGTAGAGGACAGTTATATAAAATGTATAGCATATTTGATGGAATCTAACCTTCAGTGTTAGACAGCCTTGTTCTTAAAGTGGATCATTCCATTACAGCTATTTTTCACTGGTTGTATATTTGACTTGGGCCACATTCTACTGTCATGTTGCTGGGTTCTCCTCTCTTCCTTCAACTGTTTCCCCTCTCTCTTCACCTTGCTAATTTTTAACCCCCAGATTCCTGCATAATAATTTATCTATATCTCAAAATAGAAGAATATTACCAGAAGTGGCTGTATGAGGCTCTGCTGTGAAGACATTATCTTTGTCACCAAAACACTCCATGATATGATTTGTGTGATCAATTCAAAAGTTTAAAATGTTTTTCTAAAGAGTAATACATGCTGAAAATATTACAGAAAAACTGATAGGTCTGGGGCTAGTTTCAAAATACTCTGGGGGAGAGGAATGGGTAGAGCAACAACAGTGGTGATGATTAATTTTATCAGTATTGTATTGTGTCAATATTGATCATGTCTGTTGAAAGTGGGTGATGACTACACAGTGGCACATTACATTTTCCACTCAACTTTTTAAAAAATATTTATTTATTTATTTATTTTAAAGAGAGAGAGAGACAGTGTGGGGTAGGAGGGGTAAAGGGAGAAAGAGAGGATCTTAAGCAGACTCCCCGCTGAGTGTGGAGCCAGACTCAGGGCTAGAGCTCATGGTCCTGAAATCATAGCCTGAGCCAGAATCAAGAGTTGGCTGTTCAATCAACTGAGCCACCCTGGTGCTCCATTTTTTTCATTCTACTTTTGTGTATGTTTATAAAACAATCTCTAATAACTGATTTTGTTCTCTCTTATATATAGTATATAATTTATATATAATTTGTTAATATATACTAAAAAATAAAAAGAATTGTATATATTATATAATAATTATACTATATACAACCATGTATAATTAGCATAAGCCAATCTAAGAGATTTGTATACTAAAAATTAGAGGGTAAAGGCAAATATTGGTTGAAAGACAAACTTAAAGGTATCCTAGAGATAATTTAAGATGGAGAAATGCAGTGATAACTAATGCATTAGTTATCATTCAGTGCACAGTAAATTAGAACAAAATTTAGTGGCTGAAAACAGAAAATATTTATTATCCCAAAATCCTGTGGGAAAGGAACCTGGGGACAGCCTAGGTGGGTGTTTCTGGACCAAGGTCCTTCATAGGTCCTTCATGCAATCAGTTTGTTCACTGGGGCTTAAATTATCTCAAGGCTTAACTAGGTAAGTATCTTTTTCCAAACTCATTTATGCCACTCTTGTCGGGTCTCAGATCCTCACTGGCTGTTGGCCTGAGAACTCAGTTCTTTGCCCATATAGCTCTCCCCATTGGGTAGCTCCACACATAGCAGTCATTTTCTTTAGAGAGTGATTGAGAGAGCAAGCTGAACATGAAAGCTACCATCTTCGTGTAACCTAATTTCAGATGACGTGCCATTGCTTCTACTGTGTTCTGTTTCTTAGAAGCATGTCTGTAAGTCCAGGCCACAAAGGAGAGGATGACATAATGTGAAAATACCTGGGAGATGAGGTCCAGTGGGGGGGCCATAAGAGAGGGTGGTTGTTACAGCCTGCATGTTAGGCCCCAGTGATTCACATTCCTTCCTCATTCAAAATACACTCACCCCCTTACAAGGTCCCCAAAGTCTCATTCCATTATAGCAGTAGCTTAAAGTCTAGAGTCTCATCATCTAAATCTGGTCTAGGTGTACATGAGGCTTCTATCTCATTAAGGCACAGTGGTTATTTTTTTGTTTTGTTTTGTTTGTCTGTTTTAAGATTTTACTTATTTATTTGAGAGAGAGGAAGCACAAGCATAAGCTTGGGGGAGAGGCAGAAGGAGAAGCAGACTCCCTGCTGAGCACAGAGCTCAACGTGGGGGCAGAGCTTGATCCCATGACCTGAGTTGAAGGCAGATGCTTAACAGATTGAGCCACCCAGCAACTTGAGTGCAGTTTCTCTCAACATAAAGACCTGTGAAACTAAAGGTCTATGTGATCTTCTCCTGATACACTCAACACATAATGGTGGAACAGGTATAAGATAACCATTATAAGCATTTGTGGTCAGAAAAGGAGAAAAATGGTAGTCATAAAGGAGACCTTGGTGCACAGCAATTCAGAAATCTAAATGACAAAATGTTGGAAATTCCTTAATTGGGTCCCACAATCATTCTCCATGGCTTTTGGCTTTGCTCTTGGGACTGCTTTAGTCCCCTCAGGCTACCATAACCGTACCATAGGTTGGGTGGCTTAAACAAGAGAAGTTTATTTTTTCATGGTTTTGGGCCAGAAATCAAATATCAAAGGACCAGCAGTGTTGGTGTCTGATGAGATCTTTTATCCTGGTTTGCAGATGTCCACCTTCTCACTGCATCCTCAAGTGGCCTTTGCTCTCTCTGTGCATGTGCAGTGAGAGAGAGAGAAAGAGAGAGAGATCGATCTGGTGTCTTTTCCTCTTCCAAAAAAGAAGCCAGTCCTATCCAATTAGTGCTCTACCTTTACGACCTCATTTAACCATAATTACCTCCTTAAAGGCCCTATATCCAAGTATAATTCCATTGAGGATTAGGACTTCAACATCTGAATTTTGGGAGACATGATTTAATCCAAAACAGGGCTCTTGTTTCTGCTTGCTGAGTCATCCTTCGTTTTTCATGACAGATACCATACATTTGCAAATGAGTAGCTTTCCCAGCCTAATTTCTGACATTTTGGGGGATCTAACTGTCTCTTCGTACTTTTATACTGTTTCTGTCCTTTTCGTACACCTTTAATCTCAAAGAGCCTTCTTTATGACTGAATAGTTCTCTGAGGCACTACCTTTGATCTTCCTGAGGTCTTAAAAGATTTTGCAGTTATACCCTTGACTTCATTTCTAGACCAAGGACACAATATCATGTCTTTGGTATTTTTGCGAAAAGTGCACAACTGCATTTAATCATGAAGAAACATCCAACAAATTCAAATTAAGAGAAATTTTACAAAACATCGAGCTAATGCTCTTCAAAAGAGTGAAGGTCATAAAAGACAAAGGAAGCCTGAGAAACCATCCCAGATTGAAAGAGACAAAAGAGATATGACAACTAAATACAGCATGGGGTCCTGGATTGGATTCTAGTTCAGAAAATGGACATTAGGAGAAACCTGGCAAAATTTGAACAAAATAGGTAGATTATTTAATAGTAAAGTAATATGGAAAGGTTGGGCAAAAGGCATATTGGCATAGTACAATACTATTTTTGCAACTTTTTGGCAAGGGTGATATTATTTAAAACAACAATTTTCTTTTTTTTTTTTTTTAAGTTTAAATAGTTTACCAAGGAGTGGTTATGCGAAGACATGCAACTTAAGTGTAGGCTAGGAAGTGAAGAGTAGTGGAGGAATTTTCTGAAAAACAAGGTAACAGGTAGTATGTATCACAGCCAATCCTAACCATTCCAAATTTTGGGCCACCAAATTAAACTAATTGTTGTCATGAAAATATGGGCTATATTGAGCACTGAGCATCTATGTTGGCTTTGCTGACTTTATTTTTCATAGACAGATATATAAAGATAGAAAGATAGAAATATCTTAGCCCTATCATTCAGATGCCAATTGAATATGAGTAAAATTTGAGATAAATTATTCATTTGTAGACCACTTATTTTCATATTATTAAATAACAGACCAATAAATATATAATATGCTAGACCCAAATAATCAGGGATGCTATAGCAAAAAAAAAAAAAAAAAAGAAAAAAAAAAGGTCTTATCTCTCTAGATTTGGATGCTGGAATGCTGTTATGTTAGCAGAATGTTGCTACACAGTCTTACTCAAAATTACACAAAGAATAACAAAGAATGGGCATAAAGAATGGGTACCAAGGTCACAAATTCAGGTTTAGAACTGTTTGTTCCAGGAGCAGGGGAAGACGGAAACTTGTATAGAGCATGAATGGGAGACAGAGGAAGAAGATGGGGCTTTCCAAATTAGATTGTTATGGGAATGTGTAAACTGGGGTGTGTTTGAAGTTTGAGTTTACATTCTAGGATATACTCATCTCCAATCTGGTGAGGGTGCAAAAACAAAGGCATTTCTAGATGGATCTGATTCAAAATTGGAGTCAGATCATAGGGGTTAGAGCAATATGAACTATCTAGTGCAGCCAACTGCAAGAGGGTGGTATATGATATGTTAATTATAATAATTAATGAAAAAATGGTAGGCATGGGATAGTGGAGTATAGAACAGTCATTAGAACAGTTTTTTATCATCAGATAGATTCTGGATCTGCCCCTTACCAGTGACATGAGCTTTGGAATGATAATTATTCATTCTGATCCTTGGTTTAGCATAGTAAAACCTGTCTCATAAAGTTGTTGTGGAAATCAATTGAGGAAATGTATATCAAAAGTAAGACACACATATGGTTTTACTCATATGTGGAACATAAGGAATAGCATGGAGGACATTAGGGGAAGGAAGGGAAAGCTGAAGGGGGCTAGAGTCAGAGGGGGAGATAAATGATGAGAGACTATGGACACCGGGAAAATATCTGAGGGTTTCAGAGGGGATGGGGGTAGGAGCATGGGGTAGCCCGGTGACGGGTATTAAGGAGGGCACATGTTGCAATGAGCAGTGGGTGTTATACGCAAATAATGCATCATGGAACACTACTACATCAAAAACTAGTGCTATACTGTATGGTGACTATAATAACATTAAAAAAAAAGTAAGACACAGAGTAGGCATTCAATGAATGGCAGCTTTGGCTTGTATCATTATGATGGTGATGATGATTATTAGGCCACATCTAAGCAGACTGGTGTTTCAGACAGAGGTGTCCCATAAAGACACTGAATAACAAAGCAGATTAAAGGAAAAACTCAAAAAACTTTTCATAATTGTCAATATTCTGTGGGTTAAGGACAAAAATTACAGCTTGATGAGCCTTGGAAGTTACAGGGTTTCACTCAAACATTACAGATCCTTGGACAAATCCAGAAAAATTATTTCTGTTTTCTCTGCCCACACATAAAAGTAGAACTAATATATTCATTTTATCACTAAGGAAATGAAGAGAATTTCATTACAACAGCCTTACTCAAAAGAAGCATTCTTGATTTTTTGGGTCAAATAATTCTGTACTCTTGTTCTCTGAAGCATGGGTGGGTAGGGAAAGCCAAAGAGGAGAGCTGAAGTCACCAGCAGTTGAAGGACCCTGATGAGGAATTTAGCAAGCTTCCATTTCAAGGACTTGGAATGAAGTTAAAAAATAGAACACAGTTTTATATAATTACAATACATTTTCTGACTTTGAGTCTTTTCTTGTTCATGTGCACAAATGCATAAACATAATCATAATTTATTCTAGGTAAAGTCAGTGAAAACACGGTGATTTCTCAGGCAATCCTAGCACCTTATAATAATTATAATCTAAGCATATTCTGGATAAAGCTTTCTCTGGCTTTTCTCCCTTCTTTTCTCCCTGGATTTGAGTCTAAGTTGGAGGATTAAGGTAGGTTGATAAAGAAACTTGCTCAAAAGCTATGCAATATTGCTGGGAAGGAAGCCAGTTGCTTCTTAGTTTTGATGTGTTTTGATCCTATGCAAATGTCCTTTGAGATATAATTAATTTGCTTTGATTTTCAGGTACATCTCATGTTTCAGCACCCACCAGAACATACAGTTTTATAGTTCAATTTTGGTCATTTGGTGATCAGCCACTGCCCAGGGTTTATCCATTTAGTAGTCTGTGATGTTGCCGTGTTCTCTGGTTGTCATGTTACATTTTCATTGGCTCAACCTCTAGGCTTATTTTGGTCTTCTTTCTCTTGTCCTAGTTCTCTCCTCTACCCCCTGTGCCCAATCTTGAGATTCAAGATTCAGTGATGATCAGAGTCTCTTACTGTGTCCCCAATACTCTCTATTACCCACCTCTGCTCTATTATCTTCAAACTCTGTTCTCAAGGAGAACATTGACTTGGGGGCTAACTCCAGGAAGTCAGACTGGACCAGTGAGGTATTCTCTTCCCTCATCATGGTGCCAGGGATTTCTCCATGTGGGTTGCTCTCTCACTGAGCCTCACCCATGATGCAAGAGATGTTCCTTTTGGTATCAGAAACCAAAATTAATTAATTAATTAATTAATAATTTGATTTAATTATTTCAGAGAGAGAGCACATATCTGAGAATGTTGTGTGCACATGAGTGGGGGTGGTATAGAGGAAGAGAAACTCAAGCAGACTTCACACTGCATGCAGAGCCTGACCCAGGGCGTGATCTCATGACCCCAAGATCACAATCTCAGCCAAAGCCAAGAGTCAGATGCTTTACAGACGGAGTCACCCAGGCACCCCCAGAAACCAAAATTTAAATGACAATTCCATTGTATCCTTCCCCACCTTTGCATGTAGGGAGAGTGATGGGAAGGGTCAGGGTCAGGCATCAAGACAGAGGGAAGTCTAGAGGTTCTTGATTCTCTTCCAAATTTGATCCCTTTTCTGTACAGCTTAGATGGTTTTCTGGTCTGGGGTAGGTTTTCTGGCTTGGAGCATGGATCTGCTTCATCAGATTGTTTTTCCTCTCAAATCTTTTTGGTCATACATTATACTTGCTTCAATGTTTTTGACCAGGAGTCTGCTTTCCAGCCCCATCAGATCCTAGGTAAATGGCAGGCCCATATCTCAAGATCCATCATGGAAGGGGTACAGGAAGAAAGAAAAAAACCTGATATTTCAAATGATCCCCCTGACAGATGAATGTTATTCAGGTTTAACTTGGCTTCTAAAAGAAATCCTTCCATCATTGCTCTGCTGACAATAATTTGTAGGGTGCCCTAAAAAGGATTCTAGCATGTCCTACACTCTTCTGATAAAACACCACCAGTTCTCCTTGGGCCAGTATTCTGATTTTATTCATGCAATGTGCTTTCCCTCTGTTGACATGTTCCTGTTGTCTAGAGGCTGGACATGCTCACAGCTGTCCTTCATTTTTCTGGATCTCATCCATAGACATAAGGTCAATTTTAGCCACCTTATGACATCTTTCCTAAGCATATTTCTTTTCTAACTAGCTAAGACTTAATTCCTTCTGTTTTGAGTTATTATCTGTTTCATAACTATTAGTGTTAAAAAAAGAGACAACAGAACCCAAATGGGGTCACTTGTGCTAGTCCCACATCTCCAAACCAAGACTTAACACCTAACCTAATTTCTTCCAGGAATGTAATCTTCTTTTCAATCAAAGTGTAATTAACATGCATATTAGTTATATTAGTTTCAAGGGTACAATAGATTGATTCCACAGTTCTATATATTACTCAATGCTCACCATGTTAAGTGTAGTCACCATACAACATTATTATAACATTATTGACAATAGTCCCTAGGCTGTACTTTTCATCTCCGTGACTTATTTATTTTAAAACTGGAAGTTTGTACCTCTTAATCCCCTTTAGTATTTTGCCCATCCCTCCATCTACTCTCCTCTGGCAACAACCAATTTGTTCCCTGTGTTTAACTCTGTTTGCTTTTTGTTTGTCCCTTTGTTTTGCTTTTCAGATTCCACATATAAGTAAAATCATATGGTATTTTTCTTTCTTTGATTCATTTCACTCAGCATGTACCTTCTAGGTCCATCCATGTTCTCACAAGATGTCATTTTTTTTAATGGTTGAGTAATATTTCATATATATATATATATATATATCACATGTTCTTTATCCATTGTCTTTTTTTTTTTTAAAGATTTTTATTTATTTGACAGATCACAAGTAGGCACAGAGGCAGGCAGAGAGAGAGAGGAGGAGGAGGCAGGCTCCCTGCTGAGCAGAGAGCCCGATGTGAGGCTCGATCCCAGGACCCTGGGATCATGACCTGAGCCGAAGGCAGAGGCTTTAACCACTGAGCCACCCAGGCGCCCCTCCATTGTCTTTTTGATACTAGCACCAGGAATGTAAACTTAACCAGTCAGCCTGGAATTTCCTGGACAGTGATAGTGAGGTAATCCACCAAATAGACCCCAGGGGTCCCCCCAAAGGAAGGTGACTTTGCATTGAAATAATCAACTCTTTATTAGTATTCCTTGTTCCAACTCCATCTGCCTAGAAAAGTCTGCTGAGATCCTTCTGGTTAGAAAGAGATGCTGCCCAATTCATGAATCATTGAAAAAGCCTATTAGATCTTTCAATTTCTTTTTTCTTCTTTTTTTTTTTTTAACCATTAGTTATATTTTTCCCCTACAAGAAATATGTCACATCAATGTAGTGACCATGTCATATACTCCATGTACTGTGATGTGTTTAGCATGGCTGCTGGTATATAGTAGATGCTAAATACTGATTCATTGTTCTACACTGGCTTAAAAAGAAATGTGAAAGTCTAATCACTGTTTCAAATTATTTTCTCAAGTTTTGACAACAGTTTGATTTCTGTTTCCTGAAGACAAAACAGGCTTCTGAAAAACAGAAATGAATATTCCTAATTTTCTAAATTTTGACCATGTGATTTATAATAAAATGACAATCACAGATATAACAAGCTTTTAAAATTGCCAAGTAAACAGTCTGGTTTGCTTCTGTGTTTACTATTACTCATTTTCAGCATGTTATACTGTTTTCAGAGTCGATTGTCCTTGCCATCTTAAAATTCTCTCTACAAGAAACAGGCATGCAAATACATTTAATAAAGTAAAGAAAGGCCAGTACAGCATCAATATAGAGATTCATGCTAAGGAATAATTGGAAATATTATTAATGCCAGCCATAATAATGTAAGTTCCAAGAATGTCTTTCTTGTAGATATAGATAAATTCACTAGGAATACCACTGGATAAATCAAAATTATGTTCAATTATAAAAAGAATTATATAATTATATGATTTTTCTATTATTACTTATATCTTACTGATAAGACCTTGATTTTGTCAATATTCTGTCTATTCATGCATTTAGCAAATGATAACTACTTACTATGAGTTAGGTATTGAGATTACAATGGTCTCTGATCCCACAGAACTTACAAATTGTAGTTTCTTTTTTTTTTTAAGCTTTATTTATTTATTTGACAGAAAGAGCACAAGCAGAGGGAACAGCAGGCAGAGGGAGAAGCAGGCTCCCAACTGAGCAGAGAGCCTGATGTGAGACTCCATCCCAAGACTCTAGGATATCTAGGACTCCCTGGATATCATATGACTGCAAGTGGGAGGACAGAGAAACCGCTTGATCATTGACAAACAGAGGCAAGAAGACATTTATGCTGGAAACATACACACGTACCATCAGTAACATCACCCTTACTTGTCTGTCCTGGTGGATAAGAGATATTTTAGAGTTCTCCCAAAAAGATGGCCCTTGTAGGATATTTATTTTCCTTTAAATAGCTTTCAGTAGGATGTCAAAATGAGTTTCTATACAGACAAATAAACCAGATAGCTAATAATTCTTCAGGTGATTTAACAGAACCCCAACAAACATCTTTCGTGGCCAGATGGTTATTTGGCAAGGCTACAATATTCCCAGCATCTCCATTCTCATCAGCGTGCTCTACTTTGCTAATGTCTGCTACACAGTGATGCTCTGCTGACCTGGGAGAATATCACTAAATATTAGGAATGACTGGATAGCGCATACTTGTTTTGACAAATGAAATGAAGTTCGAGAGAGAAGAATGGGACTTTTGCAGTTCTGTCTTCTGGGCCATTACTGAAGGCATGGTGCAGAAGATGGCAAAGATCTCTCTTTTCCCTTTGCTAGAAATAGCACTTAAACTGCCAATCTAGCTCCCTTCTCTAATTCAAAAGTGATCCAACAATTAAAATGTATCTCTGTTTAGAAAGTGTTAGAGCCTAGTTGGCTCAGCTGTTTTTCACTTCAAAGCTGAACAATGTATTTTCCAACAGCTTTCTCATTACAGGAGATTTTTGTAAGCTTGCTTTGATTCTTTGCCTTTGATTCTTTGAATACTCAAATGGGTGCTGGTCAGGATATTTTAGTTTGCTTAGTAAAGCCCACATTATAAATTTCTCAGCATAGGTAAAGAGTTCTAGTTAACTAAATCGTATCCATGAATTGCTGCCATCACACTCACTTTAGAGATGTGATATGCTAATAACTGCTCCTTTTTAAAACCACATTAAATGGGTCATGAGTAAATGCTAAACTGTCTGAAGCATGAGTAAGCAAATGAGGAAAATATACCCCTGGAAGGGAGCTAATGAGTAGAGGGATTTCTCTTGAATTTGTAAATACTGGTTAGGTTCTATGGTGGGGAAGTATTAAAATATTAAGTTACAGGAGCCTCAACGTGGCCAAGAATCTTTCTTTCCTACAGCCTTAGAGGAACAGAGGAGAGATTCCAAATGTACATGGGGCAGTGTTCTGCACATCTCAGCTGTTGAGAATAGAACCACAGGTAGTTTTTTTTTCAATGAGACCTTCACTTTAGCCAGACATCTTTGAATGGAAGAAAGCCACAGAGCAAGTCAAGGAAAAGGAAAAATAGTTGAATAACCATTTTCCATTGTATAAGCTGCTATGAGCTTCTGTTTTTATAATAAATACCACGTAACATAAAACAAATGGAAGAGAAATTACCAAGTGTCCCAGAAGTCCATCTCAGAAAATGTACAATCAGAAAGTCTTCTGAAAATTCTCTTACTGTATCTCTCTGAAAGAACTATAACTATTTTGGGCTTGTCCTTCTGACCCCACTTTCCTTCTAGTGAGTCAACAGAATTCAATAATCAAATGTTTCATAGGATGCCAAAAGGTCTGACATAATTCCCAGGCACTGTTAATGGAGTTACTACTGGGGAGAGGAAGAAACCATAGGTGTGTCTATGTTTCTTTGTTGAGTCTAGGTCTGACTCAAAACCAGAGGAAAACCATAAAAGCATCAAGCCAAGAAGACAATTGTATGTTTGGCCTTCCTGTAGAGACAATGGTAGGACCATGAGGCGTCCACATTTTCTCAAAGCAAGTTTCTGGATTTCCTCTATCCTGAGTTCCCTTCCTGAGATTCTCACAGCAGCCCATATTCAAGGACAAGGCACCGTGCAAAAACAAGATTTAATTAGGGACCCAGGAGGTGGCAAAGATTTAGCATTATGCAATCAAATTAAATATTCTTCTGCAGCTTTTTGTTTTCTTAACAACTTAGCAAAGTTACTCAGAATATAATAAATCCAAAGGAGAATAAAACCAAGTGATTAAATCAATGGTGGCAAACTCTATGACCTTTTCAGAGCGTACTTGGTTTTCCATTTTGTCTGAATCCATTCCAAGAACTAACTTCAGAAACAGTGTGGAAAATTATTTGATTCAGTGTCCAAAATTCAGGGTTTTGTCAGAAAGAATCAAATTGTGCCTTTAGGTCTGAGGGTTTTCTGAGTACTGTTTCAGTGAGTTTTTTATCTTTAAAAGTTTTACCTCCACTGTGGAATAACTGGGAAAGCACTAGGACCTAGTTCTGGCTTTAGTAATTAATTTGTTCATTCATTCACTCACTCACTCACTCACTCACTCATTCATTCACTAACAGATTCATTCATTCTTTCCACAAATATAAGTTAAAAACTACTATGTGCTGTGCACTGTGCCAGGCTCTAGTGATGCCATGTTGATCAAAACTAAACAGCCTTTGTCCTCCAAAGCTTACTTGGCCAGTGAGGAGGAAACCTATGTTATCAAATCACAACATACTATAAACATTTCCAAAGGAACATAATGCTTATCAGGAGACATCAACTAGTCCAGGTGCTAACAGAAGGTGTCCTTGAGGACAAGATTAAAAGATGAGTAGGAAGAGTTCACTGTGTGAAGAGGAAGGAGGAGTATCCCAGGTAGAGGGAATAACATGTACAAAAGCTTTGGGCAGGAGAGAGCACAATGTTTTGGAAAAGTTAAAGAAAGCCCAAAGTGGTTGGAAGCAGCAAGAACTCTAAAGATGGTGTGGATCCTGTTTTCTAAATGTCATCCTTTACTTATAAAATGAGGATTCCCTGGAAAAATGGACAATCCCAGGACTGGAGAAGGACAAGTATAAGATGAGACATGTAAGAAAGGCCTCAAAGAATAGAGAGGAGTTGTCAAAATGACACTGAAGCAAAGGCAGCTTTAATTAATTTGACCAAATTTCTGGCAATTTGAGTATCAAAATATATAGTGAAAATAGCACATTATAAAAGATTGAATAAAAAATGGAATAAAATAGGAAATGAGTCCCTAGTAGATTTAATTATTATATATGAATAAACATTCAAAGTGTGGTGAAGAATGAAATATTTACATATTCTCAAATTACCTCCCTACAAAATATTTCTTAATTAAAAAAAGGAAACAAAAATTAATGGAGAACCTTGGCAGATACCACCTTTAGGGATCAAAGTTAACATCATTAGTCACGATAAAAATTGAAATTGTCTGCTATTTTATAGCAATCACTCAGAAGAACACAATATAATTTCTGGTTCTTGCCAAAATGCACAACCATCATGAAGACAAGCCAGATCAATCCAAACAGAGGGACAGTTTCCAAAATAATTGGCCTGTAGTCTTCAAATTTCAAGATGATGAAAGCCAAAGAAAGAATGAGAAATTGTTCCAAGTTGAAGGAGACCCAAGAGAGGCGATAACTAAACATAATATGTAACTTTCAAATTGGACCTTTGGCTAGGACATTTCCCAAATACCATATAAAAAACTGAATGGGATCTGAGAGATGAATTGACATGAAGTTCCCGATTTTGATAGTTGTATTGCAAGTATGGAGGGAAATGCCCTTGTTTATAAGAAATGCACTAAAGGTTTTGGTGGGGGTGGGTAATGGAGCACCCATCAGCAATCTACGCACCCAAACAATTAAAGGGAAAAAATTCTGTGCTGTATACTTTCAACTTTTCTACAAATTTGAGATTTTTGCAAAATAAAAAATAAATCACTTAATTAAAAAGTGTAAGGGCCAATAGCTTGAAATCTTGGCCCTCAATTTCACCACCTGGATAACAGGGAGAGTATTTGAACCCAGGAATCACACTCAGCTACAGTTATACTCTAGTGTGGTACCTGGTCCCCGGGAAAGATGAAAAAGAGTATGTACTAGTTTTCTATTGTTGTGTAACAAATTACCACAAACTCAGTAATTTGTGGTAATTTAAAATATTCATTATCGCATAGTTCCACAGTCCAGAAGCCAGGAATGGCATGGCTGGGTTCTCTGCTGAAGGCTGAAATCCAGGTGGCAGCTCACCACATTCTCAATGTATCCTCTTGGGCTGTCCTCTTCCAAGCTCACCCCTTTTATTGGCAGAATTCAGTTCCTTGAGGTTGTAGGATTGAAGCTGCCACTTTCTTGCTGGGTACTGCTCTCAACTCCTAGCGAATGTTCTCAGAGCCCTGTCCTTTAGTCCCCTCCATCTCAGCAATGGAGAGCCTTCCTCACATGGACTTTCTCTCCCATTTTCAATCTCCTTGGCTTTGTCTTTTATTATATCTAGAGAAAACACCCTGGTTTTAAAGGGTTCATGTGATCAGACCACTTCTCTAGCTTAAGATCAATTGATTAGTAATCTTCACTTCAGGCAAAATCCCTTTTGCCATAACACAATCATGGGAATAATACTTGGGGGAGTGACTGCTGGGGCCATCTTGGAATTCTGCCTGCCACAGGATGGAAGAGAGAAATGTGTTGGAGTGGCTATCAAACAATGGGTAAAGAAAGGATGAATGTGCTTCTCAAATTCACGAATTCGGGGTTGGGAAATTCTGGACTATAATATTTGAAACATCTACAGCAGTGAAATTCTTTGATTTGTCTTTATTGGGCTGTGAAAACAGGCACAGTGTGTTTCTGATTTACTGCTGCATTCCCAGCACTCAGTTTAACGCCTGGCACATAGCAGATAATCAGAAATGTTGAGGGTATGAAGGATAAACAATAAGTGAATGATTGACTTTGACAACCAAAGATTTATTTTCTTGTTTAACTAATATAAGTCTTCAGTGCTGCTCCCTCATTGAGTTGTTTTTCCAGAACAGTCTAGTTAAGGGGAAAGCTGACAGTTAATATTCAGTTCCCTTTTGATTGATGATAATTATGTGTATATAAAATTCCAGAGTTCTTTTTTTTTAAGCAAGTATAATTTGCTAAGAAGACTTGAAATATATTCATTGATCAATAAGAATAGCTAATACATTAAGATTGAAAGATGTATTATGTATTATGTATTATGTACATGTATTATGTATTATGATGAAAACTTAAAACATTTCCATATAAGGGTATAAGAAGAAATGATATTAAAGATTATTTTGGAAAAAAAAGATTATTTTGGAAATACTTTTATTGTTATTTGTTATTATAAAATGTGAATATGCTTAAGGTTAAAAAAAAAAGAAAAATACACACGAGTACGAAAAAGAAAAAAAATAATCCCACAACTCAAAGATAATCAATATTAATATTTTGATATATATCCTTTCAGATTTTTTTCTCTGCAACCACAGGTAACAACATACCAGCACATACATGTATAATTTTACATAGATAATTTTACATATAGTATTTATAATTATACTCTGCCTCTTTTGTTTAAAAGTATACCATAGACAGAGTTCTAGGATCATAAACGTACTTATGAACCATTAATTTAATAGCTGTAATATAGCTTTTTATGTGGTTATAATAACAAATTTTATTTAGTTAGCCTTTCCTGATGGGCTGACTAAATAAATCATCTTCAGTTTTAAATCATCTCCATTTTTTTTGAGTATACATTTCACTGTAATAACCCCCTGGTGCATAAATCTTTGTACTCTGGCTTACTTATTTCTGTAAGCTAAGTATGTCTAAGTACTAGTGAGAAGTGAAAAAGTGAGCAAATCTTGCTCTTTCCAGATTGCCCTCAGAAATGTTTAGCCCCACAAACAGGGCACCTGGGTGGCTCAGTTTGAGCCACTGCCTTCAGCTCAGGCTCTCTGGCTTTCTCTTTTGTTACATCTAGAGAAAACACCCTGCCTTTAAAGGGTTAATGTGATTAGATTACACCACCCAGACCACTTCTCTAGCTTAAGATCAATGGATTCACAATCTTCACTTCAGGCAAAATCCCAGGTTAAAAAGGATCCTGGAATCTCAGGATCAAGTCCCCCATGGGGCTCCTTGCTCCGTGGGGGTTGGGTGGGGGGGTTGGTAGTCTGCTTCTCCCTCTGACCTTCCCCCTCTCATGCTCAGTCACTCTCATTCTCTCTCTCTCAAATAAGAATTTTTTTTTTTTTTATTTGACAGAGAGAGACAGAGAGAGAAAGGGAAGACAAGCAATGAGAGAGGGAGAAGCAGACTCCCTGCAGAGCAGGGAGCCTGATTGGAGCTCTGTCTTGGATCACGACTGAGCTGAAGGCAGACACTTAACGACTGAGCCACCCAGGCACCCCTCTCTCAAATAAATAAATAAAATATATTAAAAAAAAAAAAAAAGAAGAAGTGTTTAACCCCACAAACAGATTATGAAGTACCTGTTTATCCTTTACTGACAATGGGTATTAACAATTAAATATTTAATCTTTTCCAATTTGACACATAAGATATGTTGCTTTCATTTGCCAATAAAGATGGAAAAAACATCTTTTTTTTCCCATTCAGTTTAAAAAAATTTTAAAAGATAGCTCTTAGACATCATTTTCTTATTCTTTTGCTAGAAAGTGTATTTTTGACCTCTTCTAAATATTTAAGTCATTGTCTAAATAAATTTCCAAAATGCATTCATATGGTAGGCAGCCTACCGGATGGCCCCCAATGATCCCAGCCACCTGGTATTTACAACCTTCTGGAACCCCTACCCCTTGCGGGTGAGCTGGCCTTGTGATTCCCTCCTTTGCCCTGCCAATACAACTTGGCAAAGGGGAGGGGATGTCACTTCTGTGATTAGGTTGTGAGACATCATGACTTCCATCTGTGAGCAGCTTCTCCCTTATGGCTTCTTGGCCGCATGCTTTGCTGAAGCAAGCTGCCTGTTGGAGAGGCCCATGTAACAAGGAACCTGCAGGAGCCTTTGGCCAAGAGCCAGCAAGAGACTGACCCTCTCATTCCAGCAGCCCTGGAGGAAGTGAATCCTACCAACAGCCATGTAAGCTTGAGAGCGGTTCTTTTCCTGGCTCTGTCTTCAGATGTGTGCCTGGGCCTGGTGGCCAGCTTTATTATAGCCACAGCTATCTCCATCCCATGGTCCTGTACAGTCTCACGATGAGATCCCCCCTGTGGCACATTTTATCTTCAAAGTTTACAAATGTGTACTTTCCAATGTATGGAAATGTGACTTGAACATATTCTGTCTTATGGTATAAATCTCAAATACTTATTTTGAAATTCCTATATAACCAAGTTATCATAGACTGTATAGCAATATGGACATTTTAGAATAGCCAAAAGGAAATTGGGCCTGAGGTTTATTTATTCTTGACAAAAAAGCTAAAGGCAACTCTTATGTTTATACTTGTTATTTTTGTTATAGGACTTACTGGATACCCTCTCAATATTTTACTTTTCAGCTAGAACGGGGATTCTTTTTTTTTTTTTTTTAAGATTTTATTTATTTTTTTGACAGAGAGAGACACAGCAAGAGAGGGAACACAGCAGAAGGAGTGGGAGAGGGAGAAGCAGGCTCCCTGCAGCCTGATTCGGGGCTCAATCCCAGGACCCTGAGCTGAAGGCAGACGCCTAACGGCTAAGCCACCCAAGCACCCCTAGAATGAGGATTCTTAATGACTCTCTTCTGCTTTGATTTCACAATAAAGATTGGAAATTCTATACCAATTTATTTGCATGTACTTATAGTTATATAGATTTCAGCATGTACTTATCTGTGTCCAGACTTGTCTAGATTTTGTGAAAGGTAAAAAAAGATAAATCACTTACTTCTTGATCCTAGGGTGCCTAATTCCCCTGGGAAATGTTTCTTGGCAGGGGAGCTGGGTTGTATAAAGGCACACCCATTCTCTCATTCTGCCTCCAGAGGATTTGAGGGTACCTCTGCCTCCTTCTCCAGAATAATAATACTCGTCCCTCCGTATTTCTACATTAATGTGGGCGAAAGTGTTTAAAAACTTGAAGAGTTTTATTAATGTAGGGGATTTATCCATGACTTCTCTTTTGATTCTCTGCCTAGGAGGCACGGTCAGGGGTAGAGAAATTGTAACTTAGTGGGAAAAGAGAAAACCTCTCTTCCCTTTCCACATTGCTTCCATTCCTTGACTCCTTGATTTTGCCTTCACCACGTTAAATGCTGCTTCGAGAGATGCTTTGGGACGGGGGAGGGCAACAATTTTCTTCCACTCATTTAAGGAGGAAGAGGAAAGTTAGAAGAGAAATTTAAGAATGCCTTATAGGGACTATCTTCACACATCTACCGAGTGAAATTCACCAACTTTTCACAAAATGGTGAACTCAGCAATGAGCGAAACAAGTGTTAAGTTTTTATCCACCAACTATTTTTTTTCCTCATACAAAGGAAGGTGACAACACAAGAATCTGAAAGGTGAGAGCCACAGGTGGATTGATGTGGGCAAGAAGAGCTCAGAAGGGAGAGGGATGAAGGAGGAACATATCATCTCGCTGATAATTTTAGCCCTGGTAAAGCCATGTCTGAGTGACCACTACACATTCTGTTTTAAATAAAACAGTGTGGTTGCTTCCCTCCTACCCAAAGTCAGATTCCTTCCTATTACCAAGTTGACTATCTTATTTTGGTTTAACATCTTATTTTATTAAGAGAAGTCCAAGGGGTGCCTGGGTGGCTCAGTGGGTTAAAGCCTCTGCTTGATCCCAGGGTCCTGGGATCGAGCCCCCGTATCAGGCTCTCTGCTCAGCAGGGAGCCTGCTTCCTCCTCTCTCTCTCTGCCTGCCTCTCTGCATAATTGTGATCTCAGTCTGTCAAATAAATAAGCAAAATCTTAAAAAAAAAAAAAAAGAGAGAGAAGTCCAAAAGTCTGTGTTAAAGGCTAAGAGAGTTCCTAGCCTTGGCACGTCTAAAGAAATAAAACTTTTGAGCATCCAACAAAGAGTGGAGAGATTATTGTACTTCCAGATATGAGCCATAAAATCAAGGGGAAAGACTGTTGTCACAGGAAAACTCAACAGAACATACATCTCAGTAGGAAGATGTGGATTAATCCACTACGAGTAGCTCCAGTCCTCATTTATAGAACACTTTAAGAAGAGAAATGCCTTCAGGTTTTTTCCCTGATGAGTGATTAATATCTAAGAAGGGACAAGTTTTCCCCTCTCCCTTCTTCACTGAAGGACTTCCAGAACGAACAGATATGCCACGAAGGATAATGGAGACAGAAGACATAATTTGGAATCAGAACACAGTGATTTCACCCAGTACTTCCACCCATATGAACTCGTCATTACATCTCTTGACACCTCAGTTTCCTCACCACTATGTCGCCATGTTGTTTTGAAATCTACTGAGGCTAAGAAGTGTGAAATATCTTGTTCTCCACATTACACTCATGATTTTTATTGCTACATGTGTGTATAAACTCCACAACATTTTAAGAGAAGCAGCCTGACTTAGTTGTCCAAACACAGATGCTGTGACAGAAATGTAACTGCCACTCACAGGCAGCAGGAAGGATTTGAATCTTCATTACATTCCCGGAGGATACATCTAAAGATATACCTGGCACAGAAGAGCCCTGCAAAGTTTGTACAGTTACCACACACACAACTAAAATAAGCCTGGCTGATTTGTTTACATAAATGACAACCCTTTCTGATGACTTGAGTTTAAGAAACCAACCCTTGACCAACCTCAGCACATTTTTTTTTTTGCATTCGCCAGAAAGTGAACCTAAAAAAAGTTAAGTTTGAGTTTGTACTAACTAATATTTGTCCTTGAAAAGACTTGAGGCAGGGAGTTGGGAGGGAAGGGGAATCTTACCAGTTTCCCAAAGTATATACTGTGATTGTTAGGCCTTCTGGTAAACTCTCAGTGTGTGAATCTGAGTACTGTACTTCATGACTTACAATATTTTGAGCAGTGGTAGGCTGGAGGAAATGCACTCTAGCTTGGCAGTGAAGAGCATGGATTTTAGTTCTAAAAAGATATGTATTTGAATTTCAGGTCTTTTAGTTACTAGCTGTGAGATCTTGGGTACATAATTGGTGTAAATCTTGATTTCTACATGTGGGAAGGGATAATCACCATAATGATTGCCAACCACAGTTTTAAGACTTAAAATGAAATAATATAAATAGAACTAAGTCAGACACATTGTAAGATCTCAATAAATGGTGACTCTGCTTTTATTACTTCTGATGCACCCTTTAAGTGTTTAAAAATAGAGATGGTGAAAGATATTTTAATGATATTCTGATTCCATTCATTTTCATAATTAACACACATGTGTACTTCTCATCTTATAGCAACATTTTTCTCTTATGTGGGTATATTCCCTTTTGTAAAACAAAATCAATCAGATAATGAGGGGGTGGGCATTACACTAAAAAAAAATAGAATTTTTTAACTATTGAAACATATAGTCTTTTGAAAACCTCATGACAGCTGTGTGTCCTCTTTCTGGTTCAGTGCACAAGTCCTTACATGGACAAAACTTTGTGTGTCATTAAAGGGGTACACGGACCTCTTCTAGCAAAGCTGAGATTTTTTTTGAAATGAATAAACATTCAATATTGCAAATAAACCAACCCTTAATTTATCTGTTGTATAAACACAAATTTTCATGTGCTGAGTTTTAGTGAAGGATCTTATATAGATTACCGGTGTTTAATGTGTCTGAAACATAGTAAAATGCCACAGTGTTTGCTAGATAAAATTATTTTTAACCCACGCTTATTATCCATGCTGTGTCTGGAAGATTTTTATCCAGTGAGCACTCCCTGATATACTTTCAGTATTACTGTCAGGGGCTACTATTGAATCACACCAGCTGATTAATACTTTTCCTTTAATGCTTTTCCTGGACTAAAGAACCAGCAACCACAGTGATCTTTTTTCTCCCAGAAGAGATTTTTTTCTTTAAACTTTGTATTTCCAGTAAGTATTTTTCAGAAATTTCTATAAAGTACTTACTCTCATAGCATATCAGTATCTACTGGGAGTAATCGAATATTTGAATCTGAAAATCAATGAGTAATGTGACAAGTTTATCACTAAATTCTTGGCTTCACCCCTGGCCTCAATACCCCATTAAAGTTGATGTAATATACTATCTCAATATTTTAAAATAACAAAGAGGTAGTAGACTCTGAAGACTTGCCTACCAGCAAAATGGGATATTCCTCCTAATAAAAACAAATCACAATGATAACCTTTTAATATATGTTCAAAAGTATGTTTTGAGAGATATAAAAAATCCCAAGGAGATACAGTTTAGCTATTAGGCGACTTGTGAATTTTCATTTATAAAATCTTAAATTAATCAGGGAAGTAACTTAAGGAGACGTTGTCACCCTAGGATGACTTGGGTTATTTTCGCATTTGTGGTTTTGATCTGCTTTAGGTCAAGTAATGAAGTCTGATTGTTTGCTTCATTTTTTTTTCATAAGCTACATCCATAGTCCATATGATATTTATGGTGTTTTTAATTTTTTTGCAGTTCCGTATTAGCAGGGAGAAACAACCTCCACGGGCAGGCATTTTGTTTGGTTGCTGATATTTTGCACCTGCCATGTGTGAAATGACAGCAAGATCATTCAAGAAATTCAATATACCCGTAGAGACAAGCCAAACATGGCAGCTTATTTTCGGAACCGTCCTATCATGAGGATACTTTTGTTCTTGGAGCAATCTCAGAAAGCCTCCCCTTTATCAGACTGTGTCTTGATGAAAGGGACAGCTGATGTCTGCTACATGGAGAAGGGTCTTCTCTTGATAAAGTTGTCTTACTACCGTTAATGGTTTTCCTATTGTAAGGAAGATACTTTTTTGTTAGATATTTGGGTGAGCCTGGTGGTGGGTATTAAGGAGGGCACTTGTTGCATGGAGAACGGGGTGTGATGCATAAACAATGAATCTTCGATCATTGAAAAAATAAAATAAAGTTTAAATTGAAAAAAAATTTTTGATTATTGTCTGTTTCTAGCAGCACAGACGGCAAAATGTTTCCTAGAAGGCTGGGCACAGTCATCTGATAAATTTTAAATAGTAAATCCTTATAATAATGTATGTGGCATTTTTATTTGTAAGCAATATGCTTCTGAAGAAGGAGGCTGAGCAATGTAACTGTTATTTCTTAACATTTTTTATTTGTATTCTTTATACTTGCAGCATAGTCCAGCAAAATTTATTTAGTGACCTAAAATTTGGAAATCAATTCTGAAGTTACTGTTCTTTTTTCCATTTAAATTTCTCATTTAGATGAAAGCAAATAATATTAATTGTAGGTAAAAATTAATAATGCTATCTATTACTATACTTAATCCTGTTTTCCATCTTTCATTCTTTTGATTTTCTTCCTCTTACGTATAATTTCCACCTAATCTTGAGATTTACTGTTCACGTAACTTCTTTTGCTAATGCAAGACAGAATGGCTCAAATGACCTGTCATAAATGATAAGTAACGAGTATGATATATTGAAAGTAGGTTGGTAGCTCTATCTAACCAGTTTTTGGGAGTTCACACTCATGCTAAATTGTTTTTAGATTTAACAAGTATCCCATGAACCTTCTCATAATAGTAAAGTTAAAAATAAAAATAATAAAAAATAATAAATAAAAAATATATATAATAAAATAATCATTAATGTCTTATAAGGACAAGCAATAATTCACTGGCTGAGATGTGTCTGGTAGATCATGAGCATTCTTTTCCCCATGTGGTATAGGTTGAGTATGTTGCTATTTGATATTAAGAACACTGACAAACCTGCATTACTTTTCAAACGGACTATTGAAAAAAATTTTTTCTTGCTTCTGACCTGTCATGCATTCACCATCTTCAGTTTCAGATTTCTTCTCTTTTTGGCTTAGATGCTAGTTAATAATTATTTTTGTCCTCGAAATTGAAACTACAAATACGTTTCTCAAGACTTTTTAGTTATTGAGGATTAGCTGATCTTTGGATAATTGTCCTAAGTTGTCTGTGAACCAAATATTGCCCTGTGCTGAAATGGGCAGTTCTGAGAGGAATCATTTCTCCACCGCATTGCTGGCTCATGCTGATGACTGCTTCTAGAATGGGGGAAACGTTCTCTGCATTGAATAAGTACTGATTGTGCAGACTTTCTTTCCTACTGGTCATTTGCTTTCAACTCACATTCACATCAAGTTCCAAAGTGCTGTCTTCTTGGCGAAGGATAATGATGAAGATGTGACCTACAGGTTAAAGACGTGGCTTGTCTGTCGTGTTCAGACTCTGGTATTTGGAGTTGAGAACTCTTTCCTCTTATTCAGTGGCCTTGTATTAGCACTTTGCTAAAGGAAATATGTGTACTTTTATCACATCTCTGTCCTCTCCCATCTTTTTCCCA
Organism: Lutra lutra; assembly: GCF_902655055.1. Lineage (NCBI taxonomy): Eukaryota > Metazoa > Chordata > Mammalia > Carnivora > Mustelidae > Lutra > Lutra lutra. Next base: position 67,541,161 of record NC_062282.1, read on the forward strand.
ATTCTGAATCTTCTGACATCACCTTCAATGTTCTTTGTACTTCAGGAAGGGTACAGAAACCTCTCAAAATCCTTGTCCATTTGTGCAAGCAACACACACACACACACACAAATACATTTAGTGCCAAGTAGAGTGCCTGGCACAGAGGAAGTATTCAATTAAGTGAACGAATTCAGTGAATAATTGAAAAGATAAAGGAAAACTAATGAAGTGAACTACAGTGAAACACAAAAGGATATGAAGGAAGATTTCAGTGAATTTTCAGGCTGATCAAGATGTTTTCACTTGTTACTGGCTTATGAAGGCCTGGATGATGGTTCATTACTCTTTGGGATAGAGAGATTAAAACAGATGTCTTGGGACGCCTGGGTGGCTCAGTTGGCTAAGCAGCTGCCTTCGGCTCAGGTCATGATCCCATCATCCTGGGATCGAGTCCCACATTGGGCTCCTTGCTCGGCAGGGAGCCTGCTTCTCCCTCTGCCTCTGCCTGCCACTCTGTTTGCCTGTGCTTGCTCTCTTTCTCTGACAAATAAATAAATAAAATCTTTAAAAAAATAATAAAATGGATGTCTCTTCTAAGTTAAACAAACACATTAAAATAAAAATTTCAAAATAATTTCTAAGCTATAGCTACAAGGTGATTGGCAACTCTATGAATGTAATTAGATTAGTGAGTACAAAGTATTCTAAATAGAAATATTATAATCTAAAAATAAATTATCTATAAACCAGTAGATAGTTAACTGTTCATTAACTTCATAGTTTTAAGACAGTGAGTCTCAAATTATATTTCATGGCAGAGTTTTAAGCATTCTCACCTTTTTTTAACTTTTTGTTTCCCTTTGTGGTATACAGCTCAGTAAGGGTTGAAATGGTACATTAATCTTACTGAACATTTTCCTAGTCTAGATAATATGAGAAAATATATAAAAAGTACTTATATGGAAATATCCTATATTAGTAAAGATGTGGTTATTATTATTTCTGTATAATAAAATATTAAATATTGAATACATATGTGAATATATACCAATTATATGCAAGTATAGCAAGTATACACCTACATAGGAGAGTTTTAGAGGCTCTCAAAAATATTCCATCCTTCCCCACAATGTAGTATTCATGGGATTTGAAAGGAATTGATCCTACTATGAATTCTAAGGATGAGTCCTGATGGATTCTTTGCCTTTCCCACAGTGCTTCATTTGGGAGAGAGCATACAGTCCAGATTTAAGTCAATCAGCATGTCCCCAACCATAGTGATCAGATATTTAGGATTTCACAATTAAAACATAGGACTTCTGTTCTAAGGTTATGGAAATCAAGTATCATTCTCTATCTTCTGTCATAAACAAAGTCACCTGTAGTCCCAGTTATTATTGGCAACCATCCTCTACCCATGGAGAAAACAAGCCTTCAGAAGAGGACAACCCTGTTGACAGAAGACTGGTGAGATGGAAAGATGGTGAGATTATTACATGGTGATAATATCACTGATTAACCTTGAAGAACTTTAAACCTATGCACTTTCTAGACACATGAGCCAGCGAATTCCCTTATGAGTTAACTGCTATGAATTGCCTTTCCTGTTACTTGTAACTGAGAGTATCTTTCACTGTACAATATCCATCAAAACATGGTCATCCATTGGCTGTGAGATGTGAAAAAATCTGGGCAAAGATGGCTTTTCTGAGACATGGCTTCTTATGATTCCCTACTGTCACCTCAGTTTTACTGATTTGCAATGAGATTTTTTTTTAATTGGAAGGATAAGAAAATTACTAAGGAAATGAAAATATAATATTTGGAAAAATTATATTTAATTTTATAGCTAATAAATCTCTAAGAAATTTAATAGTGACACAAAGGGCATAGATTCTATAGAGCCTAGAGTAGCAAAGCAGTAGAAAAAACAGGAAGAAGTTTAAGGAAAGCAATGAAGGTAAGCAAAAAAATAATTGAAGATTGAGCTGCAAATGAAACAATTTTGGGTTTCCTGCATAAAACTCCAAAAACATATGAAAAATGGAAGTGTAAACATTAGGTTTTTATTGGTTGGAAACAGAAGCCAATTCTGGCTGTGAAAAGAGAAAGAGAATTAACTGGTGGTATTACTGGGGCTCAGGAAATCAACAGAGGCTGCAGTTAGGGTGAGGAATAGACAGAAAAAGAGGCCATTCCAGAGACTAAGAAGAAGGCCTCATAACAGGGAAAAGGTTGGTGCAGCTCTTTAAGGGAGAGGTGACAATGTTGGTGGTAACCTGAGGGAAAGTCATTTCACTGGAGACTATGAATGTGTGGTTGGAGGAAGTTGAAGAGAGATGGAAAAATAAGCAACTGTCTTGATGAATTTTTCCGTAAAAGGGAACATAGAAGGACATGAGATCAAGAGAAGTTTGCTTGTCTCTTAATGTTACTACTTAGTGTATTTCTATGACGGTACTAACCATTGACTAGAAGTATCCCCAGGCTGGTTCCTTCTCCTTCGTTACCTCCTCAATCATACATTACCTCCTACTCCTGGTCATATATTCTTGTTTTATTTTCTCTACACCATTTGTCCCTGTCTGAAATATCTTCTGTATGTGTTTGGTTACCTTTGTCTGCTAACATACGAAATGGGTAAGAGCAGCAACTCTCTTGGGCTTGTCACTGTATCACCCACATCTAGAAAAATATCTGTCATGTAGCAGATTCTCAGTAAATATTTGTGGGGTAAATAAGCAAATGAATAACTAGACCTTCAATGGTTTCTTTCTTTTTTCTTTTCTTTTCTTTCTTTTTTTTTTTTTTTAAAGATTTACTTTTTATGTAATCTCTACACCCAGTCTGGGGCTCAAGAGTCAAATGCTCCACCAACTGAACAAGCCAGGTACCCTTGGTTTCTTTCATTCATTTTTTTTTTTTTTAAGATTTTATTTATTTATTTGACAGAGAGAGATCACAAGTAGGCAGAGAGGCAGGCAGAGAGAGAGGGGGAAGCAGGCTCCCCGCTGAGCAGAGAGCTAGATGTGGGGTTCGATCCCAGGACCCTGAGATCATGACCCGAGCCAAAGGCAGAGGCTTTAACCCATGAGCCACACAGGTGCCCCTCTTTCATTCTTAAACCCAGGATCTAGTTGCTGAATAGCCAAGTTCAAACCCTTTGTCTGGACAGTGTCTGCCCCATCTAGGGTTATATGCTGGGGAGTGAGTACCTGAATTTATTGTCCTTTCAGAAGAGAATATGAGAGGAGAAAGGCAATTCCCACAGGGAAATCTGGGGCTATTTGGCGTCCCCAAATAGCAAATGCTCACTGCAGTACAGAACTGTAAGGAGGAAAAAGGAATGTTTACTTCCTGCCATAAAAAAAATCCATAAATGAAAAGTCAACATTCCTACTTATCAGTTAACAGATTTCAATTTTATTCCTATGTTTCCTGAGGAAAAACTTTCGGATCAAGTGGTGGGCAAGTCTTTCTGCTCACACAGATAAACATCCCCCTCCATTAAAATAGGTTGGAAGTCTAGAGATAATTAGACCCACTGTGTCAAGCAATCAGCAGACAGTGGAGAACTCACAAAAAAACAATGACAAGAGAGCTGGCTAACTCTTGAGAGAAACAGAAGGAAAGCCTTTGCAATCAGTAAAAAGATGTTTTGGTTATTGTGGTTCATGGACTGATGTGTACTTGTTTGTGCCTATCTCACCTTCTTCCCCTCTTCTCTTCCCCTAGCATAAACATACCCAGATTCTGAGACATGGGCACAGTCACCTTGGGTCCATCCCAGTGAAAGCTTAGTGAACTTCCCTAGGTCAGCTCTGTGAAAGCAGCCATTTGTCTCCACAGGATTGTGTCACTGCAGAAGGAATACCTAGGAGGTATTTCTGTTTGCTTTTATTTATTTATTCTTTTTGATGCTTGGGATCTGTTAAGTTAGAAGAGCCCTTTGGAAATACAAGATCATTGACTCTTTTCCCAATAGAATATTCATGCCTGCTAGAATGATAACCCTGAGAGAATGATCAGCTCCATGAGAAGGACAGTATCAATTTCATTCATGCCTAGTGCCATGCCTCGTTCACAGTGGGTTTTCAAAAACATATTTGGTGAATAATTAAATAAACGATTAAAAGTGAGTGGATAGATGAAGGCGAAAGGGCCTGTAAAGACCTCCACTATGGCTTCCTCTCCTCTCTTCAGCTGCACTACCTCATTGTAAATCTACTGTCTGTTCTTACTCTTTCCTCATTGCTTTGCTTCCTCTTCTCCCCTCCTTTCTGGTCTTACTGATACTTACTCATCAAAGTTTGATAAGGCTTCCTGATAAGCATTAGCACAAGAGCACATCAAGTATGTATACTCATTAAGATTCCTCCTTGTTGTATGCATATATGCGATTTGTGATTCTCAGGAAAGATGCATTTTTGACAGCTCACAAGATGACTTTGCAAATTGTATGTAGTAGTCTACAAGAGCCCTGACAAGCTTACAGTTTTTTTAGTTTAAAATATTGTTAATGGTGGAGGTACCAATGATTGATATATATTTCTAGAAGTTTTGTTGAAACAACCCCTTTGTCCTTTAAACTAGAGGGCAAAATTGTAGTTGTTTTTTTTTTTTTAATTCAGTCCAGCTTTAAAAAAACAAGACAATTTCAATATTTGTACAGAAGGACTTTTCCTTAAGTATCATTTATTTCATTATTTAGCCTGGTCAGCCAAGAATTCTGCAGACCAACGTATCTTCAAAAAACCTGCTAATTTCTTCACCTTCCTTCTGAAATCCTTCAGTAATACTCACTTAAGGAGGATTAACAGTGGACAAGTCACTTTGTTTTTCAAGGACTTTTTGAAAGTCTGTTTTTAGACCAGCCGTATCTCCCCACCTCTCTTTTTGATCAGTGAGATGTAAGATAAGATTAATAACCATTATAAATAATTAGTGCTTACACTGCCTTTCACCAGCCATTATTGAGATGACCTTTTTTTCATAAGTTGTTATGAACCAGCTACACGGCAAACATCTGCACATTCCTCTAAAATCCACTAAAGCATAATCTACCCTGTGTTTTTTTTCCTTGTTTTGTGTGTGTGTGTGTGTGTGTGTGTTTTAACAAGAAGGGGTAAGGAAACAGAACAGAATGTTAAGAGTTGGGAGGGTGGACAGAAACAACTCAAGTAAGTCTTTTTATAAATAAAAGAGCTAAGGCATAGAGAGGTGAGATGATTTTCTGAATTCCAGAGGCTACTAACTAGATATGAAGCCAATCCCCAGTCTTTGTATTTCCACACTTACCTAGCTAGTGGGGACTTTTTCACTCAGAATACCAACCGCTCCACAGTTCATAACTTTTTTTTTTAAAAGATTTTATTTATTTATTTGACAGACAGAGATCACGTAGGCAGAGAGGCAGGCAGAGAGAGAGGGGGAAGCAGGTTCCCTGCCGAGCAGAGAGCCCGATATGGGGCTTGATCCCAGGACCCTGGGATCATGACCTGAGCCGAAGGCAGAGGCTTAACCCACTGAGCCACCCAGGTGCCCCCACAGTTCATAACTTATTCATAGGTTTGTTTTGTTTAAACCAAGGATCGGGGTGACTTAAAATCCTATTTTAGAAGTAAGTGTTAATTACACCCTTTAACTGATAAGTTCCAACTATGCCCACTACTTTTACAGTCATTTGATCTAATATGCTGTATCCCTAGAAACCAATTCTGTGATAAGAAAAATTGCTGTCATTTCAACCTAAGTTATTTTGGGATGGGCTATGTAATCTGGTTTGGGTGAGTCTAGGATAGAAAGAATCCAAACCCAGAAGTGATTCCCAACTATAGACTGTAGAAGTCCTACATTCACTTCCTGCTGGGGCAGGAAGTGTGGTGCAGACAGGCTGACCTGGGGCCATGAACATATCCAGGGAGAGATATAGCAACCTGTTGGATAAAAGTGGCTAGTGTCTTTGGACAAGCGAAGGGAAGAAGGAGCAGCAGTGCAGGTAATTTGTGACAGTGAAGAGAATGCCAGCTCATCGACCACGATTTACCACCCCTGCAATCCTGCATCAGGAAAGAAGCCTTCATCAGGATGTGGCCAGGTGGAACCTTGCAGTCTCTGGATCCCAGGGAAAGAAGATCATCGGGAGGGTGGGGGTGGTGGGGGGTGGGGGGTGGAGCCTGGGGCAAAAACTACTGCCAGCCTGCAAACCGACCCATTTCTGTGGATGCAACCCTCTTAGAACAGCAGCATGACTGTCAGCACTGGTTCCAGAAGCAAGCAGGCCATGGCTTGAGCACAAAACCACTGCTTCTGGCCTGCTTTGAATGCGTTTTCTAGAAATGATGAATCTGTGGTGGTTCTACATGAATACTCATGATTGGATCTGATTTGTGAGATGTTTTGAAGGGTTACTGTGGCTTTGTAATTGAGTTTTTTTTTTTTCTTCCCCTTGGGAAGTAACTGTTCTTCCCACAACCATTGTGGTTGCCTAGCAACAGGGAACAGTAGACCAGTCACAGGGATTCTGAAGCTAAGGAATGGGGATAGTTGATGTCTGTCCCATGGACGGGGTACATCAGTGGGCCTGACTTGAGATGGGAGAATGTTATAGCAAGAAATCTGTGGCCCCAGGGTCTGAAACCCTGGAGAGAATCAGGTGAGTTCCCAGTTCCTTCTGTCGCAAAAGAACTCATGGGAATTTCTAGATAAAGGAGATCTTACTCAGTGCTTCAAAGAAAACCTTTCTTTAAAGTCTGGGGGAAAACATCAGACAGACTTTTCACCTGATCCTGGAAAATGACCCCTTTCTTTGAATGATGCTTTCATAGGGCAGGGTCTGATATACAACAAGTATTCAATAAATATTTGTTGAATGAATAAAATGTCCCTTACTTGCTCTTCTCAAAATCACACACTTACTCCAACCATTTTATTGGCATGGGGAGGGAAGGCCAAAGCCAGCCATTTACTGGAACCACTGTAATGAAATGTCACCTTCACCACTCCCTTGCCAGGAGATATCCACAACAGAAGCTAGGTCATTGCACCTCTCCTCAAATAAAAACCCAGATCATCTCTGGCTACAGACATGGACATAAAACTCACCCCTGTAATTAACTGATCTACAGTTAATCATGGGGAAATTCACAAGTAGGCACAATACACATTTCCCTTTCAAATGTAGAAATACCTGCGACTTTAGCATTTTCTTTTAAGCCTGGAATAGAAGACAGCCATATCTCCTTCGTAGAAAGAGCTAGATTGTGACAGGTGGTATCCTGTGATATGTACACTACAGCTCTGCTTAGTTAGGCTTTAAAAGTTATTTTCATTACATGAAATGTGTGGGCCTTGTTTTTATTGGCTTTTTACCTGGGGTCTATATGCTGTGGGAAATTCACAAATCCCCCAAAACTTTGTGTGAGATGTTGCTTCTATGTGCAAAAGGTCTGTGACCTTCAAAAGATTAATAGTCTTTGGGAAGGAGGGAGTCTTTTGTCTGTTAAAGAAAATGAAATTTAGCAAACGCTCATTTTCTTTTAATTTCCCTGAACACAGCACCTAAAGAGATAATATGTCAATGTGCTGACAATCCAAGAGGTGAACATAATGTTACTGAATGAAGAGAAAATGCCCTGCGATTAACAACTTTGAAATAAATAGCCCCGTGTACAGCCAGCGGGGAAGCCAAGTGAGGAGCAGGACTGTGCTCTCACTGCAAATTATCACTGGTGTTTTGGTCTCCATATGGAATCACATGGAACTGAGCATTTATGCAAGTGGAGAGCAGGGTTTTGAGCTTGGACACAGCTGAGTACATACTACCTTGGTTAACCCTTAGGTGGGTTCAGTTCAGCTCCTTCAGTTCTAAGCAGGAGCAAACTGGTCCCATGTGCCCGGTGGTCTGTTCTACTTTTCTTTCCGTCCTTCTTCTCTTCTCAGGCCCTTGAGACAGATATTCTCTACAGTTTATAGAAACCAATTGGGAATTTGCTCCTATGTTAGTCCAAGAAAAGAGGGTTAGGACTTGGATGCAATTAACCTAGGGAATAAAGAAGGCATTTTCCCAGGAAATTCTTTCCCATAAGAATTGGGTGCTCACTAGCTATATTTCCAAACCAGTTTTATTAAAATCTTTTATTCACATGGACTAAGTGGTAACGGATTACTACTCCTGTCAGAAAAAAAAAAAATGGGTAAAAAGTTTGGAAAACAGGTAGATATTTCACTGAGAGGAAGGAAATATTTATGTTCTTGTCACTTACAGAGAAAAAATGACTGTAGAGCTGAAATGTCCTATTAATACTCCCTGCCGATAGAAATTTAAAGGATTTTCTCAGTTTTTCCATGAACCCTGAAGTAAAACAAAACCTTTGCAATAAAAACAAGCTTCACAAATATGTTTGTTAATTCTCATTTGTTTTCTCTCAAGGTTAATAGGCTTTCTGAAGCTTTTTTCTCCTGAATTATGCTACAAACATGACTCGTACTGTGTGTATGCTGAGTAGCCTTGGTTACTCTGAGGCCATGACTCATGACCTTTAAATATTATTGTCAGGCAGCCAAAGCTCCCTCACTTTTAAACCAGTAGTTTTGTTTCAGGCATTATTAAAAGAAGGTGGTTTCGAATAGTTCTTTCTCTTGTACACTTGTGGCACATCTGAATATGTACATAAGGGTACTTGTACCCACAACATTTTGTTTTTTTTTTTTTTTTTTTGCTTCATTCAGTAACTATATATTAATTTCTTGGATGGTATGCCATCGGATGAATAAAAAACAAACGAAGATATTCCTTGTCTGCTAGGAAGTATCACTGAAGAGTTGCAAAAACATAGGTTGACAAATAATTATTTATGTGATGAAATGTGATCAGGGCTATAAAAAGAGACAGATATCCACACACTACTTGTGGACACAGAGGCAAGAAACAATTTGCCCGGTAGGATCAAAGAAGCTTCAGGAAGAGGTAGAATTTGAGTCATGGTGTGAAGAATAGTTAGGAGTTTTACAAACAGAGAAGAGAGCAAGAGCAGTCTTGTCAGAGGAAACAACCAAAGAAAAGGACGAACACATAGCCTGGGGCCACTGAGTAGTACAGTTTGATGAGAATATCATGTTTGTGAGAGGCACTGATAGAAGATAAAATGAGTTAGATGGGAAGAGGGGGCCCCTTATTAAGGTCCTTCAAAACCATTTGTTGTTTTGTCCAGCAACGTGATGGCAAAATTTGTTTTCCATTTTGTGATAAAGAGGTACTGTCAAGTAGAAACACCAAAATACTGGTTTTTACTGATTTGGTAGGATGAGACAAGAGCAATTACATTAGAACCCCAGCATGTCCTTCCACTGAGTGGGAATTTAATTAATTTTGTTCAATAGTCACTGATTACTTTGTGAACATTTTAAAAGGTTTTAAGGTTTTTGAAGAGTGAAAGACTTGCACAGTAACATGGAAATAAAATAATATGTTTGTTATGGAGAGAGTAGGATAGAAAATGATAAAAGTACTCTGGGATTTTAAAGTTAGGCTTATTGGTTGGCAGCAGAAGAACAAGACTGAGATTGGGGGTTTACTAAATCACCCATCTATTAATTCATTCGTTAAAAAATACTTATTGACCATCCTAGCCCTGTTCAAGATGTGAAGGAAAGAGTAACAAAATAACAATAGAAAAAATTCCCTATCTTCAAGGAGTTTGCATTTTCAGGTGGAAGGAGACATAATACATATAATTAATAAGCAAATTCCACAGTATGCTAGAAGGTGGTAAGTACAGCAAAGAAAAATTAAGCAAGGTCATGAGGATGGATAGAGGGCGGAGAGGTCAATTTTATTTTATTTTTTTTAGAGATTTACTTATTTATTTGAAAGAGAGAGAGTGCTCAAGGCAGGGGTAGGGCTGAGGGAAGGGGAGAGGGAGAATCTCAAGCAGACTCCCTCACTGAGCATGGAGCTGGACTTGGGGCTCAGTCTCATGACCTTGAGATCATGTCCCTGAGTTGAAATCAAGAGTTGGATGATTAACCCACTGAGCCACCCAGGTGCCCTGAAATATCGATTTTTAAGAAGGGTGCATATGGTAGGCCTCACTGAGAAAAGATATTTGAACAAAGACAAAAAGGGAGTAGAAAAGAGTCAAGCAGACAATTATGGAGTACATGCTCCTGGCACGAGGACTTGCGATGAGAGTCTATATGAAGAGGTTGAAGAAGAGTGAGGAAACCAGCAGGACTGATTGAGGAGAATATCAGATGAATTCAGAGAGGCAAAGGTGGAGTTGTATGGGAGGGGGAAGGAGGGAGTGGGATGGAGCCTTACCATGGATCAAAGGGTAAATGGGTGAGACATCTTTAGGACCTCATATGCCATTATAAGGGTTTGAGCTTTTATCCTGAGTGAAATGAGATCTCTGACTGGAGGGTTTTGAGCAGAGGAGTGAAATAATTTTTATTATAGTCAATGTACTGAAAATAGAATGTAGTAGGTGAAGTTGGAAGCAGAGAGCACCATTTAGGAGATTAATGCAATAACCCAGGCAAGAGCTGTTGGTAGTGTGAGGGTTGGACCAGGGTGTTAGCAGTGAAGATGGTGAGTTGGCCAGATACTGGATATATTGTGACTATAGAGCCAAGAGTTTCCTGTTGGATTAGATATGGATTCTGAGACAAAAAGAGGAGTCAAGGTGTCAGCCTGAGTGAGTGGAAGGACTCTGTCATCATCAACTGAGATGGGGAAGACTGCAAGCAGAAGACTGGAGGTAGAAATTAGGAGTTAGGTTTGGAAATGATGAAACTGAGATCTTGATTAGACATCCCAGTGGAGATGTCAAGAAGACAATTGCATGAATGAATCTGGAATTCAAGGGAGAAGTCTAGAAATGCATATTTGGCAGTGATCAGCATACAGATGAATTTATTTTTTTTAATTTTTAAAAAGGATTTTATTTATTTATTTGCCAGAAAGAGCGAGAGGGCACAAGCAGTGGGAGTAGTAGAGGGAAAGGGAGAAGGAGGCTCCCTGCTAATCAGGGAACCTGGTGGGGGCTTGATCCCAGGACTCCAAGATCATGACCTGAGCCAAAGGCAGATGCTTACCCATCTGAGCCACCCAGGCACTCCCATCTTGATGAATTTAAAGCCATGAGGTTGGATGACATCACCAGTGGAGAGGATGTGACTAGAGGAGAGAGGAGGCCTTGGAGCATGCCAAAGCTGAGAGTGCAGGGAGAGAGAAAGAACCATCAAAGGACACTGAGAGGGAGCAGCAGGGGGAGGGCAGAAAGAAAACCCGAGACCTTAGGACATCCTGGAAGCCAAGTGCAGAGAGCCTGTCAGGGAGGAAGCAATGAATCATGTCAAAAGCTGTCAAGTAAAGTGAGATGTGACAAATGATCACTACAACAGTGATGTGGAGATCGCTGATGAATTAAATGCAGTTTCTGTGGAATAGTGCTTGTGAGAGTCTGGATGGAGAGCTGCCTTAACAAAAAACAGGAGAGACAGTGAGAATATATCCTCGTTATAAAGGGGCTCAGGGTAATCAAGCAGAAAGTAAAGGGTTAAGAGGGCTCAAGATGCAATAAATAACAGCATGTTTGTAAACTACTGGAAATGATCCTAGAAAGAGAGATTGAGTGACCAACAGTGTAGGAGACAAAGAATTCCCCAAGTCTGCTGTTTTGCAGGATGATAGGCTTTCTTCCACATTTTCCCTTTTCTTTTTTTAGTTGAAATAAGAGATTTTGCAGGTTTTCAGAACAGACTGTACTGTTCAGACTGCTTATTCTCAAGAGAACCTTTAAAGGCTATTTTATCTTCTTTGAGTGAAGTTTACATTCCATAGTTTTGATTTCCTTTAGAAAAGTTCAGAAATTGACATTTGGAGGAAATAACTTTACAACAATTACCTTCAATAACACAGTGTAAAGATCTATTTGATGTGGGGTGTGTGTGTGTATACAAGTATGCGCACACCTGAAATAAAATTTTGGAATTCTAAACTCTTACTTTATTTCAGCACCACGTCTACAAGTTCAGAGTCAAATATACAACAAAGGAACAAAAAACCGGTAAGAGATGAAGTTTGCCTGAATTCTTTTTTTTTTTTTAAAGCATTACAGTCAATAAAACTGAAACTTCTTTAATTAATGCTGAGACTTTCCTGATGTAGTTTGCTTTCTCGTTTTATTAGTAAGGATTGTAAAAATAAAGCATGGAATATCTTTTTGTCTAGTAGAATGCGGCCAAGTGGGCAGAGTGCCAACTAAGCAATATTACTGGGCAGTAGGGAAGTTAGGGGTGCTGTGGTGTGGCCCTACAGTATCATAGACATTCTGGTTACTCCAAAGTCTTTGCTTGTATGTGAGGAAATTCTGGAATTCAAACAAGGTACAGACTGGGTAAATCACATTATGTGGTTTATTTAGGCTAAGGGTGAAATCACAGTCTATTCTAGATATTTCTAGTTCATGCTTTTTCAAGTGGGATGATGGCATACTTAGTTCTGACCCTTGAGATCTTGTCTCTTCTGTGAGAGCTCTTATGCCCTCAGACAGCGAGGTTCTTTTTACCTGAGCCTCATCTTGTACCTATCTCGGCCTCAGATAGCAAGTGTGAAGGCTGTTGAGAAATGTTGCAGCTGGGTGATGGGGACATGGGAGCTCATTACACTAGTCCTCCACTTTTATGAGAGAATTTGAGAATTTCTCTTAAAGAAAAAATAAGCTATCTTTACACCCCTGATTCAGTTTTAGTAAGGATCCCCTAGACTCCACTATAGACATTTCTGGAACAACCCTTTTAACTCTAATGTACCCTGTAGCAGTGTGGTATGGAACAAAGATCACAGGGCTAGGAATCAGGCCCAAGTGTCTCACCTCCAATCTATGTGACCATAACCAAGTCATTTAAGCTATCAGGGTCTTGTATGTCATCCATAAAATCAGGATGATGAACTTCTACTTTGAATATGATGTTTGGATTGTGGAAATGGTTGGTGTGCCTACCGGTGCACTGAAGTATAGTTATTTAGAATCAATAGCATTCCAATGGGCTCTCCTGTGGGCCAGGGGACTTTGCTCTTGGATTTCTTGAAGTCTTTCTGAATTCAGCAGCTCTGCCCTACCACTCCCATCCCATCTCAGCATCACCAGCTAAGAACTATTGACCTAGTGAAGTGCATCTCCAGAAGCCCATTCCTGTCCTTATTTTTTCAAAAACATTAACATCTCTTTTCTGAGTTACGTTCACTTAACCTGACCCCAGACAGACTGGTTGTATCTCTGAAATCCATAATTATCTTCAGGAGGAGGGTATTGTTAAAGAAATGGACGTCAAGGGAGGCCAGCTTAGACTAGTAGAACATGAATTATATTAAAAATCTACTTGCTAACCGTAGTGATCCTTTAATCCTACATTGCCTTTTTTTTTCAGCTGGCAAAAAAAGAAAAGCCCAATAATGAAGATTTTTAATACATATGTTGGAGCTGTTTATAATTCTGTTGTCCACAGAGAAAGTATTACTCACGAGTACCATATGAAAACATTTTGTTTCTCCTCTCGGAACCCTTGGATTAGCAGTTAAATTGCAGTTTTGGAAATGAGAGACTTCAGCTCACCAATTCCATTTACTGCCTTTCCCTCTAACAATGCTAATCAATTAGCACCCTAGAGATAACCCTCTGGTTGGCTGCATATGACACGGCAAAGGACAAGGTGCCAATTACCACATGTAAGATTTCTGCCCAGGGCTCCCAATTAGCTTCCTGGAGTTCAGAATCTAATGCTTTCAATTTACATTTAATACAGTTGGGAGCCCTGGGGCTGCACGTAGCTGGTTCTACAGTGTTTTTACATTTCCAAAAGAATACATTTAGCTGGAGGAGGTTAGAATTAGAGATCTCAAGGCCATAAGACATCCACAGTTAGTGCTGTCTGCTCATCACACAATGCCTTTCAGGTCTTGCAACTCTTAGAATGGTCACTCAGCGGAGCCCCATTCTGCTGTGTACCAGGCGGTACACACTAGCTTGCAGGTGGATCCCAAATGCCTCTTTTAAACAGTGGCAGTTTGCTTGTGCCCAAGACATTGACACTGAAGGATGAAATCTGTTGAATTCTGTGAGGATGTCTCCACTGCCCACATATAGAAACAAGCTCCTCCCATCTAGATATCTGGACATGGTGGTTCCCTATTTTGTCTTTACTATACTCTTCTTTGAATACTACTTTAATTTTTGGACTCTCCTGGTAAACTACATTCTTAGAGGGAGAACTGGCCTTTCTTTGTTCATCTCTATGTCCACGGGACAGAGTCTGTGAGAGTAAAACAGCACTCAGTCATCATTGTCTGAAACAGAACAAATGGACCGAGCACTAGGTATAGTCCTAGGTGATCAACAGAGGCCGTCCTGCTGATTCCCTACAGCAGCAGAGGGCGGTGGGTTTCAGAATCATCACTCTCTTACTGACACTTTCCTTCTCATTATTACCACATTAGACATTAAGAAATTGAGATTCGGGGAGGAGGGGAACGATTTCAGCTGTTGAGTGACCAAGGAATATGTGTGTACCCGATAGGAGGAACATCCCAGCATAATGAGGTGTTAGTTTTTTTTTAGATCCACAACTCAGGGGCCAGGTTGTCCCTGTTTATCTGCACCCTATTCTTCTGGGCCTGTTGGAGGATGCGAATGTTATTTAAACTGTTGCTTTTGCTGCATTTTAATATCTTCTGACAGAGAACAGCTAGTGCATATAAATCATCTCATTCAAAGCTGTTTAGGAAATAAAAATTCTATTTCAAGGAGGCTTGACCTGAACCGGATACCTGGCTCAGGATTTCTCCCTCTGAACTATTCCTGCCAACTGTGACACACGGAGATGAATTATGTAAAACACATGATGTCACTGGTTATGTGACATCCTCCAAAAGTGAGGATGTGGGCCTGAATTCATCAATGCTAGAATATGTATGAAGTAGTTCGCCCATTGTGCAAAACTAAGCTTATTATAAAACCTCACAAACCCTTTAGCTTCCAAGTTGCAATTTAGTGATGACTTCATTAAAGAATCATCTTAGGTACCAAAAAAATGAAAGCACCTTTTAAAAAATTTTTGTGAGGTCAAATTCATAGCACACAACATAGAAAGACAGATCTCCAAAATGACCTTTTGGAGTAGCTGACAGGTTTTTGCATTTGATAAACTGGGCAAGGCAAGCAATGCCTTAAATTGTGTCAAATTGTATAAAATCTGTTCTTTTAATACTTGGTATGATATAGCATTATGTTTGTAGGAAGCAGGTATTTCGTCGCATTCTCATATTTCTAAATTTTAATGTTCTAAAATGGCTTTCAGAAAATTCTTCCCATTAAGGACCAAACTTTCAAATCATTTGTTAATATATCACTTGTGTTTTAAAGGACCATTTCAAATGATTTAAAGGAAATATTCCTATTTATTCTTAGAATGAGATCAATATAGAACTCTATTTCTATGTATATTTAAACAAAGATTTGTGTCTATTTTAGAAAATTGGAGATATATATATATATATTTTTTCACTTTAATTCATGAGAAATGATGTTACAGAATTTTCTGTTTTGGATTTCTTTCTTTCCTCTGTTCTTTCTCCTTCTCTTTTTTTCTCTCTTTCTTTGCTTCCTGTCCTCCCTTCTTTCTTCCTTTCCTTCCTTCCTTACTCTTTCTCTTTTCCTCCCTCCCTTGTCCCCTCCCTCCCTTTCTCCCTTCCTTCTGTCTCTCTTTTACTGAAGTAAACTTGACTTTTGACATATGTACAAACCAGTCAAGAGAAGGAAACTATCGGGGCACCTGGGTGGCTCAGTGGTTTAAGCCTCTGCCTTCAGCTCAGGTCATGATCTCAGGGTCCTGGGGTCGAGCCCCAAGTCTGGCTCTCTGCTCAGCAGGGAGACTGCTTCCCCCTCTGTCTGCCTGCTTCCTCCTCTCTGCCAGCTTCTCTGCCTACTTGTGATCTCTCTGTCTGTGAAATAAATAAATAAAATCTTTAGGAAAAAAAAAAAAGAGAGAGAGAGAGAGAAGGAAATTATCCATCACCCTCAGGAGTTTCTCATACTCATCTCTCTCACCCATTTCTCCCTACCTGGCTATAGACCATTCTCAAAGAAGCATTGGTTTGCTTTGTGTCACTGTATATTATTTTATGTTTCCTTGAGCTTTACATAAGTGGAGGCACACAGTACATACCCCCTTTACTGGCTTCTTCCACTTGGCCAAACTATTTTGAGCTTCATCTATGTTGTAGTGTGAATCAATAATTCATTTTTATTGAATAGTATCCCACTGTATTGAATGTATGTTTGTTTATTCCTTCACCTGCTGGCTGACATTTAGGTTATTTCCAGTGTTTGACTCGTACAAATGAAGTTGCTATAAACATTCCTATACAAGTATTTGTGTGGACATATGCTTTCTTTTCTCTTGGGTGAATACCTAAGAGTGAAGTGCTTGAATCATATGGTAAATATACTTCTAATTTTCTTGAAAACCATCAAACTGTTTTTCAAAGTGGTGGTATCATTTTATATTTCCACCAGCATGTCAAGAGTTTCAGTTTATCCACATTCTCTCCAAGCCTGGTTAGGGTCAGCCTTTTAAGTTTCAGCCATTCTGATAGATGTAGCCCTGTCTCAGGGTGGCTTGCATTGGCATCTCCTTAATAGCTAATGGTGTCGAGCGCTTTTTCTTGTATTTCTTTGCCATCCTTATGTCTTATTTGGTGAAGTATATATTGAAACCTTTTGTCCCTTTCTTGCATCTTATTATTGGATTAAAGTTCTTTATGTATTCTAGACACAAGTAATTTTTCAGATTATGTGTTTTGCAGTTACTTCCTCCAGTCTCTGGTTACTCTTCTCATTCTCTTAACAGTGTCTTTAGAAGGGCAGAAGTTATTAATTTTTATGAAGTCTAATTTATCACTTTGTACTTTCATTTATCAGGCATTTGGTATCTGATCTAAGAAATCTTTGCCCAAGGTCACAAGTATTTTCTCTTGTTTTCCTCCAGAAGTCTTCTAGTTTTAGGTTTTACATTTAGATTAATTGATTGATTTTGAGTTCATTGTGCTTGATGATGACTCAAAGCTGAGTCTCTCTCTAGGAATTTCCCTCAGCTGAAAAAGCTCTGATGCTCCAGGGTCATCCCTCTTCATGGGATCATCTTGTATCCAATGAGTGGTTGGCCAGTCTCTTTCCTTAGACTGAAGACAAGACCAGGTCTCTTTCCTTAGAGGGTAATTCTGAAAGGCAGACCTACTTCACAACCCCCACAGAATTGCTGAGGCTGCTGTTGCATTTCTGCTTCCCCTTCCTTTACAGGTGTCACTCCCAAGAGCCACCTCCAGTAATCTGCTCCCCAAGGGAACCTAACCTAATAGAATCACAAAATCAAAATAGGTCTAACCTAATGCATAAGGTTTTGCAAATGGAAATTCATAGGAAATGCAAAACAGCCATTGTGCTATCACTTAGGGCAAGACAAAAGATGAATCAATACTGTCACTGTCATTTTGATAGCCCTTCAGAGAAATATTCCTTCATAGAAAAGATTTAATGAATATACATTTGCAGAATTTAAGGAAGCAGAATATTTAATAACATATGATAATGTCCATTTATTTGATATAAAAAATGGATTTTCTCCCCATAAAAGAATACAAATAGTATAGAAATTGGGTCTTTATTTCTGGGGATAACTGCTAGTTATCTAGATAGTATCTAATATTACTCTCTCTGGAAGAGTAATGTTATCTCCCTGGAGGCTGGGATGTGACATAACATATCCAGTGCAGTTTTTACCCATCATTCAACCTCTCATACAGTTTCTTTCATGTTGAGATTTTGTAATAATTGAGGGCCTGATTCATATCATCCTCTCCTGTCCCCACCCCACGCTGTCCCTGTACAATCATCTCAAGCTCATCTAACCTAAACTATATAGCTTGAATGCTATACATAAGCAACTTCAACAGAGATTTCAGATCAAGTAGTGTGTCACGTGGTGGCAGTGATGCTAGACTAGCAGTCAGTGAGAAAGATATTTATTCCTTTGGTCATTATCAAGAAAGACCAAAACTTTCATTCATTTCAATTTAATTTGCTTGTCATTAAAATTTTTGCAGGCTATCAGTTACAGGTGGCAAATGGCTTAATATTTTATTTAGCTGAAGAATTTATTTCTTCTTTACAACGTCCATCCAAGGTGTGATGGAGAGGGACTCTATTCATCGTAGTTACTAAGAGACCCTCTGAATGGAAACATCACCTAGGAATGTACTTCTGCAGTCCTTGCAGGTAGCAAATGAAAGAGGCATAAACTGGAAGTTAAATGCACCACTTCTCCTATTTTATTAGTCAAAGAAGTCATGTGGCTTAAAACAGCTTCAGAAGCTGGGGAGGTGAAATCATATCATGAGCCTAGGAGAATTTTCAGAAATATGTTCGTGGACAAAAATTACAGCAATATAAAACTACTTAAGAAAAAAAAAAAGAATCCAATCTAAGGAAAAGAAAAAGAAATGCTATAGATAGATACAAGAGAAAACATTAGTTCTAGAATTTCTCATTTTAATAATAAGTTCTTTTAACTTGAGAACATAGGCATAAGAAAGATCTTAGCAGTTCAAGATGAGGTTGGCCAAAGCACTGGGAAGAGTTCTTTAGAAAATGATCCTTCACAAGCAATTGGGCCAGATGACCTATTTCGTTTTAATTCTATGATACAGTACATGTATAAGAAACAAAAGGTCCTGTTTTCACATGCAAATGTTTTCCTTTATTTTTTTTTTAAATGTCAACAGGCAAAGAAATTTAAAAAACATGTGGCACTGAAACAGATTGTTTACAGATAGGATGTTTTTCAGAATTTCCCCAAGAGGCATCAGTGGCTGAAGCATTTGAGTGTCTGCAAATTTGTTTCATCAAATGCCCATGACATTTTTTTCTCCATTTGGCTCTTTCAAATGGCAAAGAGTTTCAAACAACGGGCACTATTTGGGGAAAGCATGCCAATTTGTGCTGTGTAGTGCTGACACATTTTATTTTCTGTGAGGGCGGAAATGTTGAGAAGTCTATATGTATAGAAGGAAGGAAGTTGTGAAATACAAAAATGGGGCAGAAGTTAAATGTATACATATTTAAATAGATAAAATATAAGTACATATTTAATTTACTTCCGGGGCTACTCTGAATTAGTACTCCGAATAAACCCAACTTTCATGTAAAATTTGCTCAGCGTCTCAAACCCGAAGGTTTAGACCAGAGGAAGATATGGCAAGGGGGAAGTGTGTTTTCAGACTATCTAATCAATCAGTCTGACTCTGAGAGCACACTTCAATTGCTGTGGTCTGAAGAAAAATAAAAAAACTTCAAAATTTCCCTGAAAAAGAATATCCTCCCAAAGGGCTAGGACATTTATTCAATGGAGCCTTTCCCAAAGGAGTATGTCTCCTTGAGACTGGAAGAGTGACCCCTGAGGGAGAAGCACAAGGATGCAGGCTCTCAGGGATTAAGCTTGGCCTCTGGCTGCCCTCTGTCTCATTAGGCAGATAGAATAACATCGGCTTAATTCGTTTTGATAGTTTTGTCAAACTGAAATTTGAAGCTGGGAATAATAGCCCAGGTCGTTGTGTCAATAGCTGAGCTGTTTGTGTTAGATCAAGTATCACAGTCAATTAGTTATTTCAAAATATGGCTAATAATCTGTACTCAATGAGGTTCAGAGAAATCGAATGTTTCTCCAAGTTTTGATTAGAGTTTACTTCTTCACAAAGTTGATTCTCTCCTTGGACAGATTTATGCATTAATACACAAGGATGAGAAGCTAATTTAGTCTCTGACTATTTATGAGGCATTTATATACATTCAAAATAAGTAATAGAAAATATTTGTACTATTTATTACAAATAATAACCCTAATTTGTTATGGTCTCATATAAACCAGTGAGGAAAAAAATCAGTCCTTAAAAAAGAAAATGGACAAAGGACACAAATCACAATTTACACAAGTCTTGGGATATACAGATATCTAATAAGATGTCCAAATTTGCAAATATCATATAATACATCCAAATAATAGAAGGCAAAGACACTAAAATTTTTAAAATTTATTTATCATATTTACTTGTAAGTGTGACAGATATAAAAAGCATTCAGAAGGAGGGGCAATATAGTAATGGCAATATAGTAATACTCTGAACTCACTCTTCCCACAGACACACCCAATCTATAGCTACATATGGATCATTTCCCTCTGAAAAGATCTGAACACTAGATGAACTACTTTTTAAAGCAAAGTATCAAAGGACCAAAAGGTATGGGTAGGAGAGGCAGAAACATAGTCTCATAAGCCTTTCACCAATTACCAGAAACACAATAGGGAAGAATCTCATCAGACAGGCATGTCTCCTAGAGGAGCAAGGTATTGGTATTCTGCACTGGGCACCCCAGCTCCTGGTATCTGCACTGGAAAGATGGGCTGCCAATATACCCGACTTGGAAAATCAACAGGGCAGATGTCCAAGAATCCCAAAGTTCCAGAGGAA
Source organism: Lutra lutra (assembly GCF_902655055.1). Classification (NCBI taxonomy): domain Eukaryota; kingdom Metazoa; phylum Chordata; class Mammalia; order Carnivora; family Mustelidae; genus Lutra; species Lutra lutra. Next base: position 67,561,727 of record NC_062282.1, read on the forward strand.
ACTAAAATTTCCCCTTTTGGGGGGCTCACATGTGGTTTCATCCCAAGACCTAATGAAAACATAGCTTGAAAAGTACCTAGAGTACATGTGAAGGAGATTCATTTGATGATTTTGAGGCATTGGCTTTGGGGTGGGGGTGGGTAGGGGATCTCTGAGACACTACTCAGAGATGGAGGCATTAGGGAACACCATTGTTGCACTTTCCACATAGCCTGCTAGGGCAAGTGGATGAGCTCAAATCCTGTACCCTCCTATGCCTTGGTGGTACAGCCAAGGGTGAGCAGTTGGGACATTTGCTGAGGCAGGAGAGCACAGTCGGTTGCAGGCTCCCTAGATCCCTGGCCCCAGCCAGGTGAGTGCAAACAGTTGTGTCATTCTCCTACGCCTAGCCTAAAGCCAGCATGCTCTCACAGACAAGACACTCCTTTGCTGCACTGCTGAAGCCTACTGCATACAATCAAACCATTTTCCCACCACCCTTCTGAAGTCCTTTCTGCCATACTCTCTAGCAGGCTTACTAAAGCCAGAGTGTGCATGCAGTTCACACAGGGGAAACCCCTTGATGACCTGGTGGTCTTGAGGATGGGTGCTCCAGAGTTTCACAGGACCACAGCAACCAGAAAGACAGTTCTTATCAGGCACCACTCTGAGGGCACCGTATAGACAGTGGGTTGAAATACACCCCAAGTCTTTCTTGAAAAATGCCTATTTTCTTAGTCTGGAGCTTCGGTCTGACAAAGAGGCTTCAGGTTGGCCACACACCTAGGGCTAAGGAAGTGAATCCAGGGAATGCAAGTAGGGAGACACAATCCTTGTGTACCACTTGGCCTCAGTAAGACTCATAACACTTCTCAGAAAGGGACTTACACACTTGTCTGGAGCCCTGATTTTTGCAACCCTTATCCAGGGAACACCGTTAGATCTCCTGGTCTGGAAGTCAGCAGAGTTTACAACTTTAGTCCCACAGAACTGTGTATATTGGCACACTTTAAAAGCTGAGGCTGGAGTCTGACTTCCAATTAACCTGAAACTACGTGCTAAATAAGATTCCTTCCCTTGGATGACTGATAAGTCTTCACACACACATACCTAATCATGGGGGCATATCAAGAATAAGTCAGGCAGTTAAAACAATTACAGAAGTTCAAGAGACAACTGAGAGCTGGGCAAGGTTGAAAGGATTATTACCTTCACACAAGGTCACTCTTTCAAGACAGAGAAATATAGCTGTTCTGCCTAATACATAGCAACAAACACAAACTGTCAAGCAAAATGAGGGAATAGGGAAATATATTCCAAACAAAAGAAAAAGATCTTAGTGATACAAAGATAAGTAACCCTCCTGAGAAAGAATTCAAAACAATGGTCATAAAGATGCTCACTGAACTTAGGAAAAGAATGGCTGAATGCAGTGAGAACTTCAACAAAGAAAGAGAAAAACTAAAGTACCAAATAGAAATCATGGAGCTGAGGAAGACAATAACCGAAGGGAACAACATGCTAGAGGATTCAATAGCAGACTGGAAGAAGTAGAAGAATGGATTAGTGAGCTCGAAGACAGGGCTGTGGAACTCACCTCACAAAGCAGGAAAAAAAAAATTTTTAGAAAAAGAAATAACTTAAGGGACCTTTACAACAAAATAAAGCAGAATAGCATTCCCACTATTAGAGGTCCTATAAAAAGAGAGAATGGGGTAGAGAGTTTATTTGTAGAAATAAATGATAAATGAAATATTCCCTAACCTAGGGAAGGAAACAGACATCCAGATTCAGGTATTCTAGAGAGTTTCAAATGAAATGAACCACACCAAATGAGCCACACCAAAGCATACTGAAATAAAAATGTCAACAGTTGAAGACAGAATCTTAAAAGCAGCAAGAGAAGGACAGATTGTTATGTACAAGGAAAAGCCCATAAGGCTATCGACACTTTTTTCACCAGAAACTTTGCAAGGCAGAAAAGAATGGCTTATGACATATACAAAGTGAAAAAAAACAAACAAACAAACAAAAAAACAAACACCCCAAAACCAAAAAACTTCTCACTAAAAATATTCTACCCAGCAAGGTTATCATTCATATCTGAAGAAGAGATGAGTTTTCCAACAAGAAAGAGTCCTGAAATAATCCACATATATATGGTCAACTTATGTATAACAAGGAAGGCAAGAATATACAATGGGGGAGAAAACAGCCTCTTCAATATATGACAGCTACATGCAAAAGAATGAAACTGGAATACAATCTTACACAATATACAAAAATCAACTTAAAGTTGATTAAAGATTAGAATGTTCGACCTGAAATCTTAAAACTTCTAGGAGAAACAAAGTGGGTAAAGCTCCTTGATATTCTTGATATCAGTCATAGTCATTTTTGAGGATCTGACTCCAAAGGCAAAGGAAATAAAAGGAAAAATAAATAAATGGGACTACATCAAACCCAAAATCTTCTACATAGGAAAGGAAAATATCCACAAAATAAAAAGGCAATCTATTGAATATGAAAAAATATTTGTGAATTATGTACTTGATAAGGGGTTAATAACCAAAATGCATAAGTAACTCCTAAAACTCAATAACAAAGTATCTGATTAAAAAATGGGCAAAGCGTCTGAATAGATATTTCTCCAAAGAAGAATACAGATGTCATAGGCACATAAAAAAGATGCTCAACATCACTAATCATCAGGGAAATGCAAATCAAAACCACTTTGTGATATCATCTAATATTTGTTAGAATGGCTATTATAAAAAAGACAAGAAATAACAAGTGTTGGTGAGGATGTGAAGAAGAGGGAACTCTCATGATCTGTGGATGGGAATGTAAATTGGTGTAGCTGCCATGGAAAGCAGTATGGAATGTCTTCAAAAAATTACAAATGGCAATGCCACAAGACCCAGCAACTCCACTGCTGGGTATGTATTCAAAGAAAATGAAAACACTGAATCAAAAAGATATATGCCACCCACATGTCCAATGCAGCATTATTCATAATAGCCAACATATGGAAACAACCTAAGCACCCATCAAAGGATGAATGGATAAAGAAAATGGGAGATATCTAGATATCTATCTATCTATCTAGAAACCTATCTATCTATCTAGAAATCTAGATATCTATCTATCTATCTAGAAACCTATCTATCCATCTATCCATCTAGATATCTAGATGGATAGATAGATATCTAGATGGATAGATAGATATCTAGATATCTCCCATTTTCTTTATCCATTCATCCTTTGATGGGTGCTTAGGTTGTTTAGTGTTTTCATGTTCTTTGAATAGATAGATATCTATGTAGATAGATATCTAAATAGATAGATAGATATCTCCCATTTTCTTTATTCATATGTGATATATATATGTGTATATATCCATATGTGATATATATGTATATATATATGTGGTATGTGAGATATAAATATTATAACATATTACATTACATATATATTACATATTACTCAGCCATAAGAAATGGAAATGAAATCTTGCCATTTGAGCAACATGGATGGACCTTGAGGCTATTATTCCAAGTGAAGTAAGTCAGACAGAGAAAGACAAATACCATTTGATTTCATTTATACATGAGATCTAAAAAACAGAAACAAAACAGAACAGGACCCAAACTTGTAGATACAGAGAACAGATTGTTGTTTGCCACAGGTGATGAGAGCTGGGAGTCAGCAAAATGGGTGAATAAGATTAATAGTACAACCTTCTAGTTATTAAAAAAAATAGTTATAGGGATGTAATGTACAGCATGGGGAATATAGTCAATAATATTGTATTAACTTTTTAAGGTGACAGTAACTAGATTTATTGTGGTGGCCATTGGGCAAGGTACATAAATGTCAAATCACTTTACTGTACACCTGAAACTAACATAATATTGTATGTCAATTATACCTCAAAAAAAAGTATTGAAAATGTCATTACTGGCGAAGTTGTATGAAAACTATGATTCCTGTAGTTAATTTGGGGGATGTTATCAGAAGTATGTATCGAGTGTATACTCTTTAAAGAGTATATACTACTCAAAATCCAGTAACCACTTTCACATTTTTTTTAGGCACTCCTAGTCTAATAGTTTTATTTGTGTTTTTTTTAATCATTTTTTAATTTATTTTCAGCATAACAGTATTCATTGTTTTTTGTACCACACCCAGTGCTCCATGCAATCCATGCCCTCTCTAATACCCACCACCTGGTTCCCCCAACCTCCCACCCCCCCACCTCTTCAAACCCTTCAGATTGTTTTTCAGAGTCCATTTCCCACTTTCACATTTGTATTAAGAAAATAAAAAATAAGTCCACAAGGATGTATAAATATGCTTATTACAGGGTTCTCCAACAGTAGAGAAAATTATATGCACAAAGTAGTATTTATTGTGACCTTTAAATAGATGGTAAATTTTAAACTAGAAATTATAGAAGAGCGTGTTACTCTTGATCTCAGGGTCATGAGTTAAAGCTGCACGCTGGGTGTAGAGCTTACTTTAAAAAATTACAGTATAGAACATCTATTATCATTCAAATATAGGTTATACTTATGACACATTGCTAATTGTAAATTATTCCAATTTAGCCATATATAATCATGTATACTGTGATGTTTTATACATTATGCATCTCCCAAGTAGACATATACAAGTCTAGAAAGTAATGCACATACACACACACCCAAAATAGAAAGTAATGCACCAACTGTGGTCTCGGTCTGCTTGGGCTGCCATAATGAAATACCACAGATTGGGTGACTTCAACAATAGCCATTTATTTTTCACAGTTCTGGTGGCTGAGAAGTCAGAGATCAAGGTGTCAGCATGGCTAAGTCCTGGCTTGAAGATGGTTGTCTGCTTATTGTATTCTCATATTGTTGTCTTGGGGAGAAGGCAGGGGCCGGGGGAAAGAAAGGGAGGAAGGAAAGGAGAGGAAGAGAGAGAAAAGGTACCAGAGGGACAGATTACTCTGCTTTATTCTTTTAAGGACACTAATCCTATCATGAGGACCCCACCCGGATGAGTACATGGAAACTCTATGGCTTCCCAGACACCACACCTCCTAATACTGTAACATTGGAAGTCAGGACTGCCACTTAGGAATTCCAGTGGGCAGGGGACACATTCGTGGGCAGGGGACACATTCTTTGGTCCACAGCATGCAGCAGTCTCTGGGTGGTAGGAATCTGGAGGATTTTCACTTTATTTTTATACCTTTCATCATGCCTGAAGTTTTGGGACATAATATACAGAAAAGACAGAGATGATGTCAATACCTGTCTTTTTCCCTTTCTCCTTTCCTATCCTTATAAAATTGAAGTCTACTTTATCTCTCCTCCTTTTCTCAACCTATATATCACATTATGAGCTCTTGCAGAGTAACAGATTTGATTAATTCATCTTTATTCCCCTGGGGTTTAGCTCCGGGTCCTACATAAAAAGAGCTCAATAAATGCGTGAATGATTCTCATGTGTTTGTTTTTGAATAACTGGACATATTGTGTTTTTCACTTAGGGAAGAAAATGTTCCTGAATCATACATTTAATGCAAAGGAAAATTAAATTGTAAGATATTTTTAAATAAAATGTGGTTCAGAACATTCTTTGGAAAGGAGCAAGCCCTGTTTTGCTTCCTTCAATTGCCTAAGGAAAATGCTATAAATTCTAGAACAGCCTGCTTTCCCTAGGGGCTCTTTCTACTCGGAATCTTCCTTAAAATAGAATTATCTATGTCCATGGTGACTATATTCTGAATCCTATTAATTTTTCTCCCTCTGAATAAAGCAGCATTTGGGCTTCTTGCCTTCAGATGTGTTCTGACATTCTTTTTTGATGATCATATCCCTGAAAATCTAGAAAAAAAGTCTCCCATAACTTTCTTTATGGCTGCCTAACATATAATGCTGAGATTGAAAGGGTCCAATCTCAAAACTGAGTTGTGGTTTAAAAGAAACAGTCAACAGGGCTCCTGGGTGGCTCAGTTGGTTAAGCAGCTGCCTTCGGCTCAGGTCATGATCCCAGGGTCCAGAGGTCTCTCTCCGCCCCGTTCCCCACTCATGCTCTCTCTCTTTCTCTCTCTCTCTCCCAAATAAATTAAGAAAATAGAAAAAAAAAAGAAGAAAGAAACAGTCTGGTACCCATAAGGTACCTTTTAAATTCCTCAAGTTCCTAACTCTTAGTGTACAGGGAAAAAAATCATCATCATTTACCATCTGGATCAAATAAACCCAACTAAGTTTTTTAAAGTCCTTTTTAAATAAGTTACAGAAGAATAAAGGCATAGTTAAAAAAAAACTCAATAAACATTTGATAAAAATTTAAACATAGAAAATATCTTTGTTATTTAGTAAAAACTGTGGCACATAAACTCATAAAAGATGGGAAACTATGGTTATCCGTCCTCTTAGTAAAAAAGGAAAGTCCAAGTTCTTGTCAAAAAATATTATGTTAGACTCTGTCTTTTAAGAAAATACCCTATTTCCTATTTAGTCCTTAGAGATGTGTTTTTCATTCATTGATTTGTGAGTTTGAGGATATTCATCTAAGTCTCTAGGAAGTCACGAGGTGAAAATGTAGTGTATTTCACTTGCATGATTAATTCTATTATCAACATTAATGTCTAGAGTTACACTGTCCAAAATAAGTAAACTGCAAGCCATATCTGTCACTTAAAATTTTCTAATAGCTACATTAAACACTTAAATAGGTTAAAGCAAATTTTTTTTTAAATTTTATTTATTTATTTGACAGACATAGATCACAAGTAGGCAGAGAGGCAGGCAGAGAGAGAGAGAGAGGAGGAAGCCCCTGATGTGGGGCTCGATCCCAGGACCTGAGATCATGACCTGAGCAGAAGGCAGAGGCTTTAACCCACTAAGCCACCCAGGCGCCCTGGTTAAAGCAAATTTTAACAATATATTTCATTTAACCTAATGTATCCAAAATACTGTCATTTTAACATGGACCCAATTTAAAAGTATACTGAAATACCTTATATTGTCATATATTGTGCTAAGTCTTCAAAATCTTGTGTGTTTTGCATTTACACTACATCTCAGTTCAATACAAACTCAGTTCAAACCACATCTCAAGCACCCAAAAACCACATATGGTTAATGGCTAGTGCAGGGCACAGTACCATTCAAGAGTGGGGCTCTTCATCTTCACCTTCTGATTTGTCTACGAACTGGGCAATGTATTCCTTTGTCAATTTTCTTTTCTTTGGGCATTATGAATGGAAGATGAAAAATGCAGTATTCTCAACCATGTTTTTTAAAAAAAAAAAAAAAAGAAATCACAACCCAGACACCAAGAGTCATGTGCTCTTCCACTGAGCCAGCCAGGCACCACCCCCAAAAATATAAAGCCAAAAATATAAAAAATACTGTCTCCCCTTTTAAACCTTGAAAAATGATTTAATACCTTTGGCAACATAATAGGAGACTGAAGGGAGATTATTAATTTTGCTATTGTATTGTATTTCTAGTCAATTCCACAAGTATTAGCCTTTTTACTCTTTTTTTAAAAAGTCATATTTGGAAACAATTGATCAATGATGATAAAAAATAATTCCTACAAAGATTCAGTGGCAGTATGTTTGAAATAGAGGAAAAAGAAGATCACTAAGATCCCACAATATATCTTAGCTTCATAAAAGGCTCCAATGGGTGGGTTGAAAATTATAAGACAGAATGAGTTTTATTATGCTTCTAAAAAATTAATATATATTCTCTTTGTGCTTTGTAAGAATCTCTAAGAAAGGATAAAAGACATGAAATACAGATTTTTTAAGAATAGAATAGCTCAAAAAAAGAAAGTTAGTACTATATTTGTGTCCAATGAACTCTGATGGTATACTGAAGGTGAAATTGCATGAATTAAACAGTATGGGGGGAATTTTCAGATATATATATATAAGAAAGATATATATAAAAGATATATATATATATATGATATATATGTAAAAGGAAGGATATATCTTTATCTATATCTATATCTATATCTATATCTATATATCTCCTTCTTTCTTTCTCCATGAGCTTCTATCTTACAAGACAGCTTGTCCCAAGTTTTTGCCTCCAAAATTCCTTGGGGGTGGTGCCTGGCTGGCTCAGTGGAAGAGCACATGACTCTTGGTGTCTGGGTTGTGATTTCTTTTTTTTTTTTTTTAAAGATTTTATTTATTTATTTGACAGAGAGATCACAAGCAGGCAGAGAGGCAGGCAGAGAGAGAGGAGGAAGCAGGCTCCCTGCTGAGCAGAGAGCCCGATGCGGGGCTCCATCCCAGGACTCTGAGATCATGACCCGAGCCGAAGGCAGCGGCTTAACCCACTGAGCCACCCAGGTGCCCCTGGGTTGTGATTTCATGCCCCATGTTGGGTGTAGAGATTACACTTGCTTCCTCTTTCTCCCCTTCTACCTCCCTCTTTTCATTTCAAAAGCCCAAAACAAAAAAAAAAAAAGCCCAAAACAACAGGCTAGCAAGAAAGTTAAGGAAGGGAAGAAATTGAGCTGATATAGTAAAAACTTTCTTGACCAGGCAGAAGAGGTACAGGCAGTAACCTCTTGTACTATGCTTCAAATTCTTGCTCTTACATTATGCATAATGATTTACTTTTTCCAAGAAAGAGTAACCAGTCTAGGTATAGTCACATGATGCCAAGACCACTAGAGTTTGTAAGAGTTGCTGGCTTTTGTAATCAACCCTTAAGCTCTTTCCTAGGCTGTGAGTTCCCAGAAGCTACCCATTAGAAACCTGAAAACCTAGAGGTTAAAAAGATGATGATCTTTGAAAAAACTTTCTTCTATGGCTCAGGGGCTAGACTAAGTATTTTTCAGTATTCCTGCCTTTAATTATTACAGCAGCCCCCACAGACTTAACATTTTCTCCATCTTTAGAGGTGAGGAAATGGAGGTTTAATGAACAAAATTCATTCCAGTTTGTATGAAGGGAAAAATGAGTTACTAAAAGATATTAGGTATTTCAATGGGTTCTCTAGGAGAGTTGGAGAACCACAATTGGAGAACACGGCCAATTAGCCACCTTAGATTCCGGGGAGGTACACTTCCCCTGAATTTGAGGCTTACTTCTGAGTCTTCTGTCACCGCAGCCTCTGCAAACAGGATGATGACCCTGTCTACCCGGCCCCATTCCATTCTATTTGTTACCTTTTTCATACCACTCTCGTCCACCTTGAAGTCTCAAGGTGGTGCAACTGGTTGATGGAGCCTGAGTCACAGGCCTACACTTTGGATGCAAAGGATGCTTGAGAGGGAGTTCCTGACTTTTCCACTTTGGAGAGATGGGATTCATAAGATGGGAAATTATCCAAACAGGGAAAGACACTAGGCCATCAAAACAGCATGACAAATGGCTATCTCAGGGTACAAGATGAATTGGGTACAATGGTCTCCTTTCAGAGATGAGAAAGCGAAGCCTACTGAGTAGCTAATGTTGGGCATGCTGTGTCCTCTTCTTTGATATGCTGGCCATGCTTCTTAGTCATATTTTGACTGAGGACCTTAAAAGAAGTGGAAATTCACAGCAAAAGAGAGCTCTCCCATCTGTCCTCTGCTTACCTTATCATGTTGGAATGTACTATGGAAACTCTTGCTGAACTTTTATCTGATCTGAAAGGATTCTTAACACATTTCTCCTTTAGATCCTGGTAAGGAAAGGAGTCTGTGCAAATGCCAGTCTGGGCTGGAGTGGGGGAAGGCTTTTCATGGAAAAGGTTTCTCATGGAACATCAAGTTCAACTGAGGATTTTCTAGCTAGGTTCTGGAACAGTATCATTAGAGTACAGAAGTTCTTACCATTAAAGTTAAATTTTTTGGCTTTTTTTGTTTTTTAAGTTTACTTATTTGGAGCCTAAAATTCACTGGTGGAAAAAAATTACCTATACACCGAACAATCACAAAACTGTTGTTGATTATACACAGTATAGAAATAATTTATTTTCAAAACTGTTTGAAAAGCCACAGTCAATCTGGTCAATAAAAAGCCATCACCTCCCCCATAAACCATGCTGAAAATCTTTCTTCCGAGAGGCAAGTGCATTTCCTAAAAGACTGGGATACAGTAGGAACCTAAAAACATTGTTGGTTAATATGCCAAAGGACTCAAAATCTAAACTTAAGTATGATGTGTGGAAAAAGAAATATTCCTGTCACAAAGAGACTCAACTATTCAAAATACTGTCTTTACTAACGGGGAAAGTATTTGTATTATTATATGTCCCACTGAACAAAAGTTTGACTTAAAAACAAATAGCATTTTGGGGCTTTTTTATTAAACCAAAATCCAAGATTTTTTCATTTTGTTCTTACAACAATCCTGTGAAGTGGGTAAAGAGTAGTTGAATTAATTTTAACGTCAGCTAATTCCTTCACTCCATAATTTATCTGCTTTATAACTTGGTTTATACTGTTATTTTTTAAAATAATCGTAAAATCCACATCACATTTTAATGATTTTTAAAACGTGCAGTTGAGTAGTGTAAAGCGTGTTTACATTTTTGTGCAACCGATCTCCAGAACTTTTTCATTTTGCAAAGCTGAAACTCTGTATCCATTAAGTCCCTATTTTTTCCTCTCATTCATTTCTTAAAGAAATCAAAATTTGTTTTTAATAGAAAATTCTCTTGTTGTGTCCTTTTTATTATGAAGGAAATATAGAGTCATCATCAAAATGTTCGCTTCTTGGTCAATAGGATGTGTTAGCACTGGTTGCTGTGAAGTTTCAGTGACTAGAATCAGGTTCCCCTAGGAAGACATGCTACTTGCTTTCCCCACCAGAAAGAGAAACTGTATTGTTTGTTTTGAGTTTGGGTCATTTCCCTAGGAAGAAAAGATTATTTTTTTTTATTCATTTGTATGACTAACAGTAGAGGCAGCCAAAATGCAGTGTTACTCTCATTCATTAAAATTTGATATTTTACTTCAGAATAAAAATTAAAGGTAGCTGGAATAAAAATGAATTCCTTAACAAGGAATCCATAATTTGGGCCACATAGATGTCATTGAAGAAGATGCTTCAACAGTCTAAAATTATGTGCAAAATTGTGGTCGTGTGTGTGTGCGTGTGTGGGCATGTGTGCGTGTGCAAGCAACATATGTATATACATTTTTTTTCTAATAAGAGAATTCATGGATATAATCAGGTTCTAAAAGAGTTTGTGATGCTCACAGTTCCAAGAAATTGTCTCATAAAATGAAAATGATGGAGGGTTATTTTGGGTCACAGAACAAATTCTGTAACATAATACGAACCCAAATCCAGGAGTCCTCTTACCCGAACACCTGAAAACCAGTCCCTGTTTTGCTGTTAATTTGACCTTGAACAACAGAAGATACATATTATTTCCTAGCTCCCTCTTCTCCTCTGATACTATACATACCTAGTCTCTAAGAAGCCATAAAGTGATATATTTGAGAAAGATCTGGAATACTTGAAAACAGGTTAGGACTGCCTCTCACCTCCTTCTAACATCTACCAGAATACTCATCAAAGGGAAAAGAACAAGCCCCCAAAGCCAAGAACTGTATATTATGAATGAGCATAAAAAGATTAAATTAATCACCAAACTTCTGACATTCTTTTGATTTTTACATTAAAACTAAAATCCTAGGATTTTTGTATTGGAGAGAAATTCTAAGCTAAGAATTCTGGTGAGGGTATTAATACTGTCAGTCTTCTAACTGCTCATTTCCCCATTGTTTAGCATCATATCTGGCAAAGAGTGAGTCTTTAATAAATACTTTTTTAACTTAATGAGTTGAAATGCTTTGAACTAAATTAAAACAAGAATTAGCTTGTTAAGAGTTTCCGGTAAGCCATTATTTAAAGTTATTTACAAAGCTATCAAATGTCATATGGTCATTTCTCTTTAACTTCCATGGTAACAATCTTTTAGTAAGTGAATAACTGAGTCAACAATTCCTTTTGAATCCCTCTTCTTTTATCCTTTTTTCTATCAGTGATGCTATAGAAATGAAAAAGTAGTTAAATCTTTCACAGAATGGAAGGTTGACCTTTAGAAATGCTCTTTTTTTTTTTTTTCTTTTTCTAGAAAAGTAGTATCCTGGACATTTCTACAGATACTTGATATTGAATACAGGTCCATGTTGGGCTTGGTCCAGGGGAATTCAGAGACCATATTTCTGGAAAGACTGCCCGATAAAACATTCAATTCATAATTTACCAGAGATGACTTGGAGGGTCTCTATACTTTTAGATTTCATAAACCCACAAGAATTTCCACCTCCACAATAATTGGGATTAGATCTCATAGCACTGCCAACTTTTCTTTTTTCTTTTTTTTTAAAGAAAATTCACTAAAAGAATAATTTCCATATATTATCACCATCATTTGTTAAAGAAACATCCTCTTAACACCAAAATATATAGAATGATCATAATCTCAGAATAAAGGACAGTTCTCTAAATGGGATAAATTTGGTTTCATGAAAAATGCATAATATTTTTTAAAAATTTTTACTTCCATCTTTTCCTTGCTGTGCTTGGAGATGTTATCACAAACCAATATGGATCTATGGGCTAGCATTTGGGAACCACTCATATTATTAAACCCTTTTGGCCAGAGGTTTTGTTTCCCTTTCCAGGTCCATTCTGTACCCTTTCCTTACTCTGCTCCTTTCCAGGCTAGCTGGTCTCTCTACACTTGTCATTCAAGGTCTCTCACCTTCTGGCTTTTTTGGGCTCAGCACAAGGGAGATACAAAAGAACACATGGTGAGAGAAAAGGAGATCAGGCTGTTTATTCCACTGGTCTGTCCACCATTAGGTCTGAGCACAGGTGCATAGTGGTTCTATTTCTCTATCCAGGGTATCAACTCACAGACATGGCCTTCTCCTCAAGCTCTCTTTCTAGATTCTGTATTAATACTCTGCCATTATCTCTTCCCCTACCTCTCCAATTCAAGGTGAAGCGAAGATTACCTTCACTTCTTGGGAGTGCCCCGCCATCTTTCATTCCTGCCCTTAACTGTGTGCACAGGTTTCCATACAGTCCCTTCATTAAACCCCCCTCAACCACTCCACTGGAGTGACTGTTTCCTGCTGAGATGTGCCCAATACATGCCTCATTTAAAGATGAAAAACTGAGGCCCCAAGAAGTGAAACCCAGAAGTCACACAGCCCAAGGGATGCAGTCCAGTCCAGAATGAGGCCTACCAGATTACAAGCAGTATTATGCTTAGTCAATGCTCATCTGTCATCCTCTCAATGTTGATCTCCTCTACAGGCATGTTGATAGGCACTTTCTAGAAAATTATTTCCCCTGGACTTTGACAAGAGTCGCAGTGTGTTCAATTTTGAATAAAAAATATCATATTACCAGACTATTTAGGCAATTTCAACAAAGAGGAATACTGTTTCCATTAGAATGGATTGAAATCAGGAAAAAATTGAGTTTTTAAATGGTTTCCTAAAGAGAAACAGGCAATTTAGCCCAAGATACTGTTGCAAAAGTTAAGCATAAAAAGGACATGACAGTGATGAAATTTCCACTGTAAAATGAATTCTGATCACCGAACAGGGTGGGTAGGGATAACATTAACCGTCCAGAGTAAGGGGTTGACGGGGGAGGCTAGGGAAAAACTTCCATCAGCATGAGAGATATGAGCAAGTCATAGTAAGGTAAATAAGTTTATAGCCTTCAGTGCCAGTCAAGCAGGGGGAAAGCATAGAAGAGACATCAAGCATGAATCTTGACCATTGCAAAATGTATTGAAAGCATGTTTTATCTGGCATGAAGTGACTGCAACACTGAGCAGGGGCTGCTGGGGATCCTTCTGCATTTGAAGTTCCAGGTTGCTGGAAACATTCAATTGTCTTCAACTGACCCATGTCAAGATTCTCTTCTGTGAAGACTTTCTTGGCAATAAGCACACCTTTATTTAGCAATCGTATTTTTAAACAAATGCACACACATATATTTAACACATTAACTTTGTTCTAATTGCATGCTTGAATTCCCCACTGCTGCTGTTTGATCACTTGCTGTAACACAAGGGCCTCTATAGGGACATTCTTTTACTAGGGTTTAAAAATAAGGTAGGAAGTTTTCATATCAAATGATTCTCTTTATAGGAGTTGGGGGAATGGAATTACTAGTAATACCATGAACTGAGCATTTCTAAGTAGTTACCTGCTTTAGCTTACTTAGTCTTCAGAACAACCCTGCCATCATCACCCAACTCATGGCCACCTCCTGGCTTTCTGCTACTTAAGCTTGTACCTGGTCTTTGGTGAGCAGAATTTCCCTAGGGCTCTTACCCATGCCAGCATCCTAGGCTGGATACATGGAAAGGATTGCTCAAAGAAGCCTCTCAGCAGGACGGAGTGCTCCCCTGGTGCAACCACCGTCTTTGAAGGCTGAGCCTTCAATCCATCAACAGCTACTTATTGGGATCCTACTAATGCTCAGTGCTGTGCAGTCTGGCTTCTGCAGGCAGGACCCTTTCTACCTGTGTTGTACGTGGATTGAGAGGTAGGGGAGGATCTGGTTCAGAGACCTTGAACCAGTCCCAAAGAATTCAAAGAGTGTGTATGGCTGAGGAAGAAGGGCAAGGTCATCATAAGACAATGAAAATTAGAAAAAAAAGAATAAAATTTTCTCCAGATCCTCAAATGAGGAACTTTAACACGTGCATAAGACTCTCATGTCGTCATTGGAGGCAAAGAGTTTAATTTGAATTCTTAATTTGTAGCATTCTTTGAGTTCACTCATCTTGGTTATCTTAGTTACCTGTACTTAGATGATTGGCTTGATATTTAGGTAGAAGTTTTTAAGACAAAAAGTATTAGTTAAAAACAGGAATTCCCATTGAATTGCTAGAATTTACCACCTAAAAATCCACAGACAGGATCAAAACCCAAACACTTGTGTGTATCATATATTTTCAACATGTGATAGCATTTAAAAGACTTTTGATTAGTATAATTCACTCATCAGTTACTTTAGCTACCAAAACAGTTTTATATTCATAATAAACATAAGTGGCTTTATGTGGGGGTCTGTCCACATGTACTTGAGGCAGAAGGAACTTGATGGTAGAAGTCCCATATTCTGCTCTTCTGGCTTTCCATCCTGCAAAACTAGGACAGTGACTAACTACACCTAACTTCTTTAGGGTCCTTGAAACAACACACCTACCTCTAAAACTTTGAACCCCATGTATGCCTCATTTCTGAAACTATTCTTGGTTTCATTTTTATTCCTTTGTTTGGTAAATGGGAGCTGCTTCCTATTAAAGAGTGCTTGCCTGGGGCACCTGGGTGGCTGGCTCAGTGGGTTAAGCCTCTGCCTTCAGCTCAGGTCATGATCCCAGGGTCCTGGGATAGAGCCCTGCATCAGGCTCTCTGCTCAGCAGGGAGCCTGCTTCCCCCGCTTTCTCTCTGCCTGCCTCTCTGCCTACTTGTGATCTTTGTCTGTCAAATAAATAAATAAAAATCTTAAAAAAAAAAAAGAGTGCTTGCCTATTATATCTGTGTAGATATATGGCTTTTTATGGCTCTTTCCCTTAAGGGAATGCGAGAATAGGAAGGCCAGTCAGAGAGTAGAGAGTGATAGCTTACAGCTGGAGCACAGGTGTCCAAGATAGATAGACCCCATTCTTCAGTTTGCTCAGACTCTCCCATTCCACAATACAGGGTAATTTCTTAAAACCACTTGTATAAAAAATCTTACGGTATTTACTAGCACTCTTCAGGCAAGTCTGTTTGGCTTACAATGCTTCTCTCTTACTGAAAATGATTGTCCTTCTTGGCTAGCGAAATTTGGGATGTTTGGAGACAAAGGTCTGGAGAAACAGACTAGTTGATTTTGCTTGATCTACTCACAAAAGATTTAAGAAACTTCCTCTTGAGAGCAAACATTAGACAATAAGTTTTCTCCCTGGAAATAGCAACTAGATCCAGAATTCCCAACCTTTTTGGAACAGTTTGGCCTCTTGACATTTCCCCTTTCTACATAAAATGTTTTGTAGCATGAATTATCTATAGGTGTAAATACACAAGAGTTTTGTGTTGAGGCTCATTTTTTGAGATTTATTTTTTCTGGACTGACTTTTGAAATGTATTGGAATCATTATGGTATGCTGAGGATCATTGATTTATTCCAAATATTGTTGTAGCCCAAGATGTTCATCCCCCAAAGTCTGCTCCGTGTGGGGGACGGGGTTGGGGGGATTATTCAGCCTTGTTTGATCTAGGATCCAGGCTGTTTTGGAACGTAGCACCATTTCTTTGCCCTGTATCCTATGGAATTTCTCAGAGGCCCATGGCAGGGCCCTAGGGTTCAGAGTACTGTACAAACAACTACAGGACCTGAATGAATGCTTTATCTTTGTGGCTGGCTCCATTTACCACCAGATGGCTCTACTATACCACTAGGAAATGTGTAAAAATGCATTTTAAATTGGTGGGCTCCTAAACCAAAGGAAGAAAACAAAGCAGCAGTCCAAAAACAAAAAACAAAAACCAAAACAAAAAAGGAAAGAAAAAGGAAAAAAAAGAAAAGAAAAGGAGAGGAAAGAAAAAAGGAAAAGAAAAGAATAAACACAGTTCTTTCTTTTATGGGGTTAATTGGAAGCAACTATAGGAGCCTGAGCATTCACAAGAGTACAGGACACACCCAAGAAGGTTGGAGGAAGGTCATAATCTTAGCACTATGAGGTCTACCTTTTCAAGTTTTCACATTGCTGTGTAATTACTAATTAATTGTCAAGATAGCCAGAGTCGTCAGGAAGTACTCTAGTCTCAGCAGGGCATGTAACTGATACTTCCATACCAATGTATACTCTTCTGCTTGGCGATGAGAAAGATCAACTGCAGAAAAACTTGGAGAGGCAAAGTCTCTCTACATTTGCTGATTCCAGTCATCTTAGCTATATTCCGGGTCAGAATTATCTGATTCTAAACCCTGTGGTTTCTTTGCTTTAATGACACTTGTGATAAGGAAGTGATGATCAGAGGAAACCCCCTTCTCTATGTTCACATGGTTCTGTTCCTCAGGATAGGTGAATGCTAAAAAATAAAGAAGGCATTCTAGGTGATAGTTCTCACTAGGAATGTGAAATTCTGGTTTTGGCCTCTTGAAGGGAAGTTCTGTTTGTATTAAGAACAAAAAGCTGCAGATGAACCAAATTCCAGTGTGGGTAATTTTAGTCTCACTTTCCAAAGTCATTCGTTGTCATAGTTTAATATGCATTTTTTACCCTCCCATTATACATTAAACTGTTAAGTAAGACTTGTTTTTTATAACATTTCACTGTTTTATTCCTCTGTTGAAGAAAAGATGATTTGTATGAGTTTATTAACCCTGTCCTTAATCCATAAAGTTGCTTAAGATACACTCAGGAAGCTATCCATATCAAAAAGTAATACTTGATTATTGTTTTAAAGAAAGAGTCCCTGGAAACTGGACAGATGGCATTTACTTTGGCTCAACTTGAGGCCTTGGAGATTTGCCTGAAGGAAGCAGAAGAAAAGGCTAAATCCTTATCTGAACAGGTAATACCTGTCATTCAGACTAGAAATATATATTCGTCAAGCATTCCGTAGAACAAGTGTGAGTCTAAATACATGTTTTACAAAAACCAGAAACAGATCTATAAATACAGAGAGCAAACTGACAGTTCCCAGAGGAAAAGGGGGTCAAGGGATGGGCAAAATGGGTGAAGGGGAGGGGGAGCTACAGGCTTCTATTTATGGAACAAATAGGTCATGGGTTTAAAAAACACAGCATAAGTAATAAAGTCAGTGATACTGTAATAGTACAGTATGATGACAGATGGTAGCCACCCTTGCAGTGAGCATAGCACAATCTGTAGAGATGGTGAATCACTATGTTATACATCTGAAAATAATGTAACATTTTGTGTCAACTATACTCAAGGTAAATCAATCAATCAATCTGTGTTTTGACCTCTCCACCTATTGATACACACATACACACACACACAGAGGACTTCCTTCATTTTAGATATAACAATACTTTAATCTTTATGGACCTTCCCAGCTTTTAAAACTCCTTTTACATTTCTATTTTGATTTCCATTCAGTCTAGCCCATGAGGTAGGGAAGCCATCTTTAAGCCAGTGGCTCTCCTGAATCAGTGAAGTGTATTTGCATTATACACAGATAAGCCCAAAGGTAAGATAAAACCTACAGTAACCACACCCGAGAAATTTTCTCAAATTATTTGAGGAAATAAAGTTTTTTCAAATACTGGCTTCCCTCTTGGGTTTTTAAAACCTACAGGAGCTGTGGAGGCCAACCTGAAAGTGGGCAGTGTTGGACACTCTAGTGGAGACCTGCGTCCACAGCAGAGCTCTGCTCCCAGAGACACTGACTATTGATATCAGCAAAGCTCAGACCAGGGTCTGGACTGTTTTCCCAGTATTGTGCTTTGCAAATAGCACAGTGCATACCCCAAATATGAATGTTACTCTTGCTCTTCTGCCGGAGCAGGGAGGCTTGGCCCCAGGGGGCAAAACTGCCTGGAGTCTCGTGATCCACTTCTGGTGATCACCGTGGAGGAAAAAGGACAGAAATGTTACAAACATTTATTCATTTATCATGAATTGGTATATTTTTGTTGTATATTATTAGAAATTTATGAAAAACAACTTTAAGTTTTCTTTTCATAACAAGGTCTGTCTAGCAAAATCTGATTGCATAAGAGTTTTATAAGAATTTTGGGGGGGAAAGTAGGAGAGATGTGCCTGTTACAAGAAAAAGAAATATAATTAACATGTAATGTGGTGACACATGCAAATGGCCTCCATTTCTTTTTCCAATTTACCAAAAAAGTGCATCTTTTACTTTGGGATATATTTATTGTTTACTGACCAAGTATGATTGATAAAAAACTTACGTCAATGAAACAAAGGGTGTTGCCCTAGGCCCAGACCCATTTGGAAAAATTTCTTTGTTAGCCACATGCCCTAACCCTGGCTTACCAACGGGTCTTTCTTCTAAAACAAACAAAAACAAGTCTCAAACTATAGCAAAATTATGAATTATAAAGATTATGCTGATGAACCAGAACTTGCAAACCTGGGAGAAAGCTTGAATGGCTAACAGAAACAGGGCACCCCCGTCCCGATTAGTTGCACTGAGAACATTTTGCAATCGAACGTCTTTTCATGATTTCTCATTTAAACCAGTAAAATTTGATTCACCCATTCACCACTCATCTCTTTTGTTTTTTATAAAGTATTTTTAGTATATGTGCTGCCGAAGCGAGCACTAAAGTATGTATTTTTAAAGATTTTAGTTGTTTGAGAGAGAAGAGCAGAAGTGGGGTTGGGAGTGCAGAGGGAGAGGGAGAAGCAGACTCCCCGCTGAACAAGGAGTCCGATGTGGGACTTGATCCTAGACCCTGAGATCATGACATGAGCCAAAGGCAGATGTCGAACCAACTGAGCCACCCAGGCACCCCTGAAATATTTTTATCCAATACAGTTAGCCCCTAATACTGAAGATTCTTAGCTTGATGATGTCATCTGTAATATCAAACAATAACTCCCTTTTTTTTATTATTTAGCAGATTAAATATGTAAAATGGAAACTGGATTTTACTCAACTTTTTTGTACCTATTATGAGTAAGATGCTAGTTAGGTGTTTGGAGAAGAAAGACATAAAAGGAGGGCTTCTTTACCCAAGTAACTCACAACGAAAAGAATCATTGAAAGAGTTAGTGAGTGAAAACAGCCATCTGTATGGCTTTAGATAGATTGCACAATAGCACTAACTTGCAGGGTCTGTATATGTTATTTTCCTGAAGTATTGCTTTTGGAGTTGCCAAATTTGCCTAACCAAGTGATTTTAATTGGAAGTTGGTAATGGTTTGTAGAAAAGGAAGGTATGATATGTTAAAAAAAAAAAAAAAAAGCACATTATAGGCATTTTGAATGTTACATTTTTTTTGAATGTTACATTTTTAATTAAATTGAGTACTTTATTAGATTTGGCTGTCTCTATTATAGTTGAAAAGGTTAATCAAATAGAGACACTATTCTCAGAGGAGTTAATCCTGAAATTTTTGCTTTCTTCAGTATTGTAGCTTAGTCTTATTCTTGAAAAGATAAAAAATTTAAGAACATTCCCCTCCCCCTCTATTTTTAAATTCAGGAGATATTTTTAAAATGTGATGGCAGAAGAATAGGAAAAGGCAAGGGGAGCAACTGACCTTTCTTAAGGCTAAGATATGAGAATATTTCAAAATGGAACACCTGTGTCAAACAATCAAATATTTGTCCACTGGGTGCCACTGTCTTCCTTAGCAGGCTGTGCCACTAAGTGATTGCAAAAAGAGAAGCTGTCACTAATATTCAAGACAATGATGTGTGTATGTGTGTGTGTGTATGTGTGTGTGTCTACGTAAGAATATTTCTGTCAGTATCCATGTATACGTGTTAAATCTTCTTTTAAATATTATTAATTTAGGACTTGTTACAAGGATGGTGGGAAATGCTTGCTGGTGTACACTGGTAATCCAAATCATTTTGTCAGCCCTATGGCTGAATATTAGCCAGGCAGTCTGGCCTGGTGGGCTAGAAACAGGTAGGGGAAGCAGAGGAGATGGTGAGGACAGAGATTTGTGCTGGAACCAAGGAGTGGAACATGGTATTATCAATAGTTGATCCCGCCTTTGGGTAAAGAGTAAATTTCACTGTTAGCCAAATTGTTACCTTCTGGCTTTGCCTTAGACTAGAACATAAAATTAACTTAGAATGGAAAGTATAGGTACCCAAGGTTTCATCTGCACTAAGCATCTATCGGTCCTGTGCCTCAGTTTACTTGCACTGAACGTTTCTAAGGTCAGCAAGGTCCAGCAAGTTCTCTGCTGGTTCACTATGAAGAAGAAACCTACAAATAGTGAGGAAATAAGAAGATTGTGCAGACATCATACACTAAACAGAATTCTTTGTTGGTGTCCCTCTAGCTAACAAATTTTTCTTTATTTCTCTGCTGTAATGTCTCTGTTGTCAAAATAAACACAATATGAGATCAGTACAACTTGCAATTAAGATTTACAGTCTGAGCTATTTATAGCTGTAAAAATTTTGCAGCAACCCAGGGGGCCAGAGTAAGAAAGGGCCAGAGAATCAAACGCCTGTCCTAGGTAATACAATAAATAACTCATCATTAGCAAGTTTTGCGAAAGAAAATACTTGATTATATTTCTAGCAGGTTGAGATCAGTGGGAGGAAATGTCTGGAAATTTTGGTAGTAGATAAAGGACCAGGAGGGGCAGGTAGAAACAAAGGAAAGTGTTAGAGGAGTAGAGAGAAGGAAGAATAAAAAGGTCTCTGGAGAAAACCATAAAATGCAGTTCTTCCATGTGTGCTGGCTTCTAGCACTAGTACAGATGAGAAGATGAAGAAACGGGCTTCGGTGGGCTGTAGTTTATGACCGAACAAATAGACCCAACTGCTTCTGTGTTGGGATCCCAGTGCTTTTCATGCTAAGATAGTCTCAGGAAAGCCCAGAGTTTGACAATGGAGCACAGATCCAGAGGTTCCCCCAGTGCAGAGGGACTCAGCAGGGAAATTCCTGAGACACTTCTTTTGGCCACAATTTTGGGCCATGTCTTTCTCATTCATTAGCAGCTTTTGGTTCCCAGCTCCTAGCAGCAGACCCAGGAGAGCTCAGGCTCCACTACTTGCTTGTTTAACGAAGGTGAGCAATTCATATAATCTCTCCAAGTCTCAGGCAGCTGTCATATCTGGAAGTGGGATGGGGGCACCTGGGTGGCTCAGTCAGTTAAGTGTCTGACTCTTGATTTCAGCTCAGGTCCTGATCTCAGGGTTGTGAGATGGAGCCCTGCGACTTTGGGCTCTGCGCACAGCGGGGAATCTGCTTGAGATGCTCTCTTTCCCTCTGCCCCAAAGCCCTCAAATAAATAAATAAATCTAAAAAATGCTAAAAGGGGGGTAAACATACTTGTTTCAAAGGCAGTTGTGAAGTTTAAATGAGAGGGATATCTGACTTTTAGTAGTTTTTCAACAAAGTTTCATTCATCTCTACTTTCAGGAGTTGTAACAAAAATATGTATCATCCTCTGTGTCATGTATCATGGGCTAGTGTGTGTGTGTGTGTGTGTGTGTGTGTGTGTGTGTAAGGACTTTCTCATTGTTGCTGGTGTCTCTCAAAGTGTTTGCAAGACACTTAAGTTGTAACACAGCACTACTTCAGCATTCACAACCTTAGAATCTTTCCTGCAGGAGAGCTCCCCTCCCACTCCATGCACCTTGTCCTAGCTTGGCTATTTGAGGGTCCAGCATACTCTTTTACTCTTTCTGAGCTATTCATGCGGTAAAGGGACCCGAATACCTTCACCTTGTTCATCCTTTCTACTTCATCTCTTGGGTCTTCTGTTTCTTCCCGCTCTCTGATTTGCTCCGCATGGGAGCTGAATGGGCAGCGCTGGGATGTGGTCATTTTAGGGTCTTAGGGGGGAAACTGGGGAGCAGGGAAGATTTGTAATAATTCCTTCACCAAGGAGGTGAAACCAGTAACAACTACATAGTCAGATTTAGCTTCAGGTGTCTTATGGATATAGTACCTAGCAAAATATTAGTTATATCAGTTACAAAGTATTATTACACACTAGTTGGGAAAGAGGCGTAATTTGATGCAAGAGCTACGAGGTGGGAAGCTTGGTGGGAAACTTGACTTTTTTTTTTCAAAGCATTGTTTTTCCCAGGTAGGAATTAGACATAGACAAACCATAACAAGGAGCCCCGTTATGGTGTTTTGCAGCACAGAGTTAACTTTGCCTTTTTTGTTTCCATAAAGAGAGAATTATTGGTGATACTCAGGATACAGAGACTTTTCAATGGAGAAGAATATGGTAGTATTTCCCAGTTTTTGGAAAAAGCTTGTGTGAGCCCTTTTTTTTTTCCCCTTCTGATGGTAATAGCTCATGTGCCAGCTATGCATAATTTTTCCCTTACCTGGTAAGAAGGACATTTCTAAAGGCCCCAAATAAAACTGGTAACAGGGCCTTCTTGTATCCTGACTGTAGCAAACTTGATCAGTTATGTTACATTCAAAAAAGACTGCTTTCCCTTACTTTCGCTCCCTGGTATCTCCCTAACATTAACATCCATCTTAAAAAATAACAGAAGCAATAATGGAGATAAAGTGTGAAAGGGGGATGATGGATGTGGGGTAGGGTGTCTAAGCAATCCCACAGGAATGCATACCTTGTGCCAGACCCCTGCAATGCACTGTAAATGGTAGTCACTGAGTAGAGGAACTAACATTTATTAAGCACCTACAGTGTTCTGGGTAGTGGGTTTAGATGTACAGATGCTTCATTTAACCAACATAAGAATGCTAGGAGGGCCACAATTATGATGAGCCCCAGGAGGAACATGAGACTCGAAGACATTAAGTCATTTGCCCAAGATCATACAATTAATAATGGTGGAGCTGACATTAGAACCTAAGTGCTTTTAAAGTCACAGTTCCTATTGTTAAGAACACACGGTCATAAGCCAACGCCACTTAAAAGAAGTTTCCCGCTCAAGCAGCACTGAACAAAAATTTATCTCCAAACTAGAACCTGGAGAGTTCATTGATTGTTGGGCCCTACCCTCAGAGTTTCTATTTCATTAGCTCTGGGGTAGGGGCCAACACTTTGCATTTTTCACAAGTTCCCACTCTAGGTTGAAGTGAAGTTCTAGTCCTAACCCAATCTGTGGGTGAGGGGTCCTCTTCAGCCTTGTCTTGTGTCCCAGTGGCACAGAACTGATTGAATCAGTTAGGACTAGTCTTGGGAACATAAAACAAACAATCCCCCAAAAGAGTGGCCAAAACAAGTAGATGTTTATTTTTCATTCATATAATGTAAGTCAGGACGCAGGCAGCCCAGGACAGGTGTGGTAGTTGCTTCACAACACTCAAAAGCCTGGGCTATGTCTCTCCATGCATTCACGAACACGGCTTCTGCTCTCAGCATCCAACATGTACCTGCTGCAGCCCATTTGAGAGAAGAGATATTGAGAGAAGGGGCAGAGAGAGAAGCAGACTCCCTGCAGAGCAGGGAGCCTGATGCAGGACTCAATCCCGCAACCCTGGGATCATGACCTAAGCCCAAGGCAGACGATTAACCGACTGAGCCCCCCAGGTGCCCTGCAGCAGCCATTCTATTCACACGTCAGGCAGCATGAAGAAGCAAAACGCAGATGCAAAATAGGGAAGGACAACTGCCAGCTGTGCAGTCCCTTTCAAGAACTTTCAAGAACTTTTCTCATTTTTGAGAAACTGACCACTGCTATTTATGTGGAGGCTAAGAAATACAAATATTTAGCTGGGTGCATTGCCACCCAAAGAGTATGGGGATTCTTCTAAGGAGGGGAAAATAGATACTAGGTTGGCAAATGGTGATCTCTGCCTAGTTCATCCAACCCCTTGACCATACCTTTGCACTTGGTGCTTTGTCCAGGTAACTTCGATATTCTCCTACATGGGATATCCAGTTTTCCCAGTACCATTTGTTGAAGAGGTGGCTCTTTCTCCACTGAATGGTCTTGACAGCCTTATCAAAAATCAATTGTTTACAGATGCATGATTCTGTAGACTCTCAATTCCATTCCACTGCTCTATAACTCCGTGACTTTTAACAGATACTTTTGGTTGGAAATCCCATATAAATTTTTGAGAGGGAATTTAGATTTGGTCTTCTGGGTCCTTTACTAATCCTTTTTTACTGTGAGATGCACAGTGGACCTCTCTTACTTATACAATAGCTGGAAACTGAATGACTCTTCTAACTGATTTTCTACCTTAAGCATTTAGTATGGCAAGTAAGCAAACAAGCACAAAGACAAAAGACTACGTTTGACTCTAATAATCCAACATTATTTATCAATTTTTACCTAAGGCTCTAAAATAAACTCCCATTATTTGCTTCTTAGTAGTCAATATTTCCCTTAAGTATGGGAATAGAAAAAAATAAAGATCTTCAGCAAATTTTTAGATGCTGAGTATGTGTATGAATGGCGAAAAGTGACTTGATACATACTGAGATTGCCCCCCAAAAATGTTCTGGTTCTTTTTTCTTTGTTTAAATGCAACAGTAGATCCCTTGATGTCAAGTTTATTTGAAATAAGTAATGTGCCCTTGGTAGGAGTATTCATTTCTGCAAAGGCTCAGAAATTGTGCTTGACATGCCAATCTGAAATCATGAGTTTTTGTGAATGAGTTTTTGTTTTCCAGTCTATTTGGAAGTCTCCTTTAATGCCATAAAATCACAAGCAGTCTGTTTGACCTGGAATGGGTTTCCTTATCACCATGAAACCTAGTTACTAGGAACTTCATTTAACACTTTTGTTCTCATTGAATTTATGGCAGAATTCCCTCTTTTACACACACACACACACACCCTCTTATCTAAGCAGGTGCCAATTTTTACCCCCTACAGGATTGCTGGGCATTCATTGAGAGCTTAAGGGAATGCAAGGGGAAAAAAGACAAGCTAGTAAAGAGATGTGTTGTTTTGAATAGAGTCAGGCACAGTGACAAATGGGCTTCTGTTGCTATTGTTGTTACGGGCGGGATGCATGGACTGCTGGCCTGTTACATAACTAAAGACTTCCTTTTGCTTGTAAATGTCAAGATCAAACAGAGGTCAGTTTTAAATAGCTGACGGGGAGCTAATATAATGTGACTTTCTTGTCTAAGGAAAAGCCAAAATGCCTTGTCCCTTCTGAGTCATGGCTTTGGTGATAAAGCAGGTGTTTTATGGGCATTTTCTTTACAAGCTTTCTCAGAGATGGCAAACTAACTCTCACGTTCTTTAATCTCTGCAAGGAAGTTCGTAAATTAGGTATATGCATTATATCAATTATTCATTTATTCATTCAGCAAATATTTATTAAACCTGTACTGTGACCCAGGCATTTTGCTAGGTACTTCCGGGTATGTTGGCTCATGCATTTCTTCCCAAGGCCCTGGGAAATCTTATTCCCATTTTGCAAATGACGAAACTGTTTCACAGGATTGCAGCCCTCTTATCTACTCTTCCTAGACATTCTTCCTTGGTGACCAGCCCTAAGGGCACAAAGTCTGCCAAGAATCACCTCTTCATCATAAGTCCTGATCTTCCTCATTACCCCAGAACGGAATATCCAACTACCTACTGAATAGTACCACCAAAGTTCTCATTCAACTCAAGCTCTACCTGTTCATTAGCTTCCTGCTTCAAACCTGTTTCTTCTCCCACATCCCCTAAGACTGGGACGGGGGTCCCCAGCCACCCTGTGACTCATATCAGAAATCTCTGCTGCTTTGATTCTTGCCTTTTCCTCATCCCACACATCCAGTCAATTGCTAAGTGCTATGAATGATGCCTCTCAAGGAGTTCTTGAATCCATCTTCTCTTCTTTGTCGCTACCATCATTGCCCTTGTTCAGGCCACCAATAGCAGAAACTTTCACTCTGGTCCTTATTTAATGACTCTTCAACTCTACAGCCAGAGGGAAGATTCCACAACACATATTTCTCCTTGGCTTAACTCCTAAATTAGTTGCCTTTTACCATCAG
Organism: Lutra lutra; assembly: GCF_902655055.1. Lineage (NCBI taxonomy): Eukaryota > Metazoa > Chordata > Mammalia > Carnivora > Mustelidae > Lutra > Lutra lutra. The sequence goes on from NC_062282.1 coordinate 67,588,315, forward strand.
GATCAAATCTATATTCCTTAACTGATCCTACAATCACTGGTGGTCAGAGTCCCTACTTGTTCCTTCAGTTTCCTCTTATACCACTCACTGCTTATCTGCGTTATACCACTTTTGATTCCTTGCATGTACGATATCCTCTCTTACCTTTTTCTCATTTAAGAAAAAACAAAAGGCTTTGTTCCTCACAGTCAAGTTGTATTTCATATATCCTTTTCATTCTGCTTCTGCCTAGAATTTCTCCCACTACTTCCACTTATCCTCTTTCCCATTATCCACAGAATCCCAACCAACTCCTGTTTTCAGATCTTCAATTAGATGCTGCTTCCTCAAAAATGCTTTTCTTCTTCCTTCAGTTTGGGGTCAGATAGGCTTCCTAGGTACTCATAATCCATCTCCCATTTCCACATCAATTGTAATTATCCTGCTATACAGTATGCCTCATGGAAGAAGTTTAGACAGTGACTTCTCTGAGTCTCAAATCAAGTCCAAATCCAACCACTTATCTCTCTGGTGTCAAGGTTCATAGCCCTTCTAAAAATAGCAATTTGAGTCAACCTATGGACAATGGGGGAGCCATTAAATAGGAGCATATTCATATTTGCACTTAGAAAACGATGAGGAGGCTTAGATGGACATATCTGTGAAGTGACCAGAGTCAGGCACATTGGTGTGTAGGCTCTTTCAAAAACCCAGTTTGGAAATGATAACTGCCTATTAGTTCTGAGGAGAAGATAGAGACAAGAAATATTTAACAGTTAGACTTAGTGTTTAATTAATGGAAAAGTAATAGTCAAGACAGATCCCAAGTTCTAGGTGACTGGGTGATCAGTGGTTACCCCAAATATCTTATATTTGAATCAATAAATAATAAAGATGATTCATTTCCTCTGAAAGGCTCTATGTAGGCTCAATTTACGCCATGTATGGTCTGGATTCTTCTCAAAGCCTTGTAATTTAGATTTCCTCAGTTAGATCTTCTGAATGTTGTAGTCCTTTGATATTATATCAGAGCCTTAATCCACATTTTAGCAATAGGTTTTTCTCCTCCCCATTTTTCAAGGAGAGTCTTCCTGAAGAAAATTTTGGATGACTGTGTGTTTTGTATGAAGATCTCATTTATTAACCTCAGGAACCATTTAATGGTTAAACTTGGAGTTGTATAAATGCAAGTCTCTTGCCATGACTGAATGGATGCACAGTGGCAGGTCAGTCCTTGATACTCTTTAGGAGATATTCAAAGTCAAAACTATTTGCATAATACTACTAACATGTTTTTGGCCTTTTCTACTATCATTCTTTAACAAGCAGAGGTTTCCAAGATGTTACACCAAAGACTGAACATAGAGCAGGTATCAGAATCCAGCTGTGCTGTATGAAGCTAGAGGTTAAAGAGGTTTGAGGAGAAGAAACTCTAGAATGGCAGAATGACTTCCCCCAAGCCAGAGAGCGGAGTCAAAGCTGAGTTCGACCAGCAGGGGGAGTCTGTGTCCTGTTGTGTGAAAGTGCTCTGAGAATGTGCTGGAACTTGGACCGACTGGGTGTATCCTAGGAATGAGTCCTAGGCCACTAACAGTTAATTTCTCTGAACCTGGTATTATTGCTTTTTGATGTTTACTTCCAACCATTTGACCTTTATATCCAAGTCAATGATAAATTGCCTCACTTTCCCCATGTCTCATTTCTCTCTGATATTCTTATCTGTTGATAAGACACAGAGAGTTTTTTGGAGATTAAAGAAATCTTAGGAATTTCTATGCCTGGGGCTTTATATTTCAATTATCGATTGATCTTTTGGTAAATATTTCTCTCTGTTTTCACTTAGAGCTTAAATATTCCTTTTTTACTCAGAGTTTCTTTCCCCGAACAACTTGGGGGTGTTCTGGGTTGAACCGTGCCCCCTCCAAATTCAAATGTTGAAGTTCTAACTCCCAGGACCTCAGAATAGGATTTTGTTTTGTTTTGTTTTTTTGGGGTTTTTTTTTTTTTTTGGAAACAGGATTGTTGCAGATGTAATTTGTTAAGATGAGGACATAATGGAGTAAGATGGGCCCCAATCCAACATGGCTGGTGTCCTTACAAAAGTAGATACCTAAACACAGACATACAGGGAGAAAGTTACATGAAGACAAAGCAGAGACCAGGGTGATGCTTCTACAAGAGAGGGAATGTCAAAGATTGCCAGCAAATCACCAGAATCCAGAGGAGAGGTATAGAAGAGATTTTTCATACCTCTTAGAAGCAATCAACCCCACTAACTTTTTGCTCCTGGACTTCTAGCTTCCAGAAATGTGAGACATAAATTTATGATGTTTAAGCCACATAGTTTGTTTGTTTGTTTGTTTGTTTGTTTGTTTATTTATTTGAGGGAGAGAGAGAGAGCTCACACAAGTTGGCAGAGCAGCAGGCAGAGGGAGGAGACTCCCTGCTCAGCAAGGAGCCCAATGTGGCGCTAGAGCCCAGGACTCTGGGATCATGACCTGAGCCAAAGGCAGCTTCTTAACCTACTGAGCCACCCAGATGCCCCCAGTTTGATAGCAACCTTAGCAAACTAATATGGAGTTAACTACACTTCCAAATTATAGGCCTTCAGAAGTCTATTTTAAGATGTGCATGAACCTAGAAATGGCTAGAAATAACTTTGTAAAGGCAGAAATATTAATAAATGTAAAAGTCTGTTTTGTCTAGGATGGCGGTAGGATGAGGAATGTGTTGTTTGCTTTCAACTGTAAAAGTGAAACAAGACAAACCCAGTTCTGTGAACTAAATGTATCCTCAGACAGAGGGGTGCCTGTCCATTCCACAGGTGGAATAGGTAATTTTTAAAGTGCTTGCTTCCATTATTTATTGCCAAAATATTTCACAGTTTTTAGTACTAGTCCAGATCAGCTTTCAGGGCATTTTTGACAAGGAAAACTTTTGTTTTTGAATGAAATCACTCCTTTCTCTGTAGTATAAGTTTTACTAGGTTTGTCAAGACTCAGTTTGTTGTTTAGTGACACTGGAAAACTTTCTTGAAATATTATTTGCTCTACATATGTGTATGGGTTGTGTAGGAGTTCTAGGAGAAAAGACAATGAGAGGAGATAAATGTGAAAATTCACATTAATTAATGGGATGGTTTTTATAACCACACTCTATGATGGAGTGGGTGGATGATGAGAGAAAGAGAAGTTTTAACCGTATTTGTGGCTTACACATACTGGATAGGTCATTCCATTTATTATGAGAAGGAAGTCTGGGGAATGTATAAAATATGAGGAGTCCATTTTTAATAAATTACTTTTCAGATGCCTCATATACATTCAGGTGGCACTATTAAGTAGGTTGTTGGGTATATATATATATATATATATATATATATATTAGTTGAAGCTAAGTGGTTATACATTTAAAATATGGGAGTAACCAACATGTTTAAATTTATGGCACTGAATGAAATCAGCTAGAGAATGAGCATAGGTAAGGGAGACAGTTGAGCCCAAGACCCAACTCTTAGGTTTCAATATTTAGAGAAGTGAAAGAAAAAAAAAAATGTAACCAAGGAAACTGAGAATCAAGAAGAAATCCAGAGAACTGTAAGAGTGTTTTAAGAGGCACGGAGGACTCAGATTTATAACATTTTACTGGGAGGTTGAATAAGATGACTAGAAACTTGTCCATTATGTTTGGTAAAATGAGGATCATAAGTAATGTTGGTAAGATCAGTGTCAGTAGATTAGTGGAGGGCAGAAGGCAACTGAAGAGAGATTAGAAGAGAAATATAATTCAGGGCAGTTCTTTTCCCAGTGCCTGGGAAGTTTTTTCTTATAGTTTGAGAGAGAAAGAGAGGGCACACCAAGGATGGTGAAGTGAGAGATTTCTGAGAATCTGATTTAAGACTCAGGACATAGAGGTGTCTCTACTTCCTAGTTAAGAAACCAGCTTACGCTCTCTTTAAGCTAATTTGCATTGGATTTCTGTAACATAACCAAAATGGTTCTGACAAAAAGAGGAATTGGTGACATACCTGAAACTCGAATTCAGTACACACACACCCCCACCCAAAGGAATAGCCTCTAGCCTTTTCTTGACAATGGCCATGGAAGAAAAGGACAAAGAAGGTTCCCAGAGGTTAGAAGAAGACTCAAACCCATCAGAAACATCACTCACTGCACAGTCAGGACTGGCCTTATTATCGCTGGCCAGTACTATGTGGTGTTTGCAATGGCCAGTGACAACTTTATGTTGTTTCCCCTTTTCCATTTCTTTAAAAGGGGAATTAAATTATGACTGTGCTCTTTTTAGGGAGGGTATATTTTTTATTAAATCCTTAGGCATTATGTCATGATGAGTGTCATCTACATGTGACTCAGGGTAGAATACTTATAATTTGGAGATCTACATGTGGAGCTAGATGCAGTAACTTGATATAACTCCTGGTTATCTCCTCTTGGGGGAGGGGTGAGTGCCTTTTTGGACTCATGGAGAATAGACACATCATACTGTGCTGGTGCACTGTGGGAAATGCATATTCTTATGACCACAGTATAACTGTGCTTAATATCCAGGGGCTTGACTTTAATTTAATTGGCCTCTGTTTTTGTGTCTAACTTTTCTGGAGAAATGTCTTTCCTGGCTCCGATCTTATAATAATTCTGTAGCTGTCACTTATAGTCAAAGAAATGATCATTGGGCATATGACCTAGATTCTAGTCTAGTCCATTATTTTTTTCTAGCCATTTATGATATATAATTTCCCTGATCATAAGGACTAATCCTGGGGAAGTCATATTAACTAAGATGGGCCAGAAAGAGTCCTTGTTCAGTGTGTTACTGGAGGACAAACTGTCTTACCATTGACTCAGGGTAGAATAAACACATTGAGGTCACGAACCTGGAAAGCTATGGGTAACATTTTTTTTTTTTTCCTCACTGTGTGAAGAAAGCTTGTCTGCACTGGGAAATAATAAGGCCAATTCATAGGAGCAGCACCTAGATACAGAGGTAAAAAGAGACAGAGTATGATGGCTTCTTCTGAGTTTGTACATCTAGCTGGGAGTGAAACAAAAATCTACTTCTGGCTCCCCAATTATATAAGCCAATATTTTTTTCTTTTAAACAGAAGAGTGGGAATATTCTAAGAAAGTGACAACAGTGTACGTAGGCAATTATTTTAAGAAAAGCCATTATTTTAGGCTGTCAATGGACATCTTTTGTTCATGAGAATTACTATTAACATGTTTACATGCTAACCAAAACCAACCAGAAGGGGTGAGATAGATAATGTAGAAATGGAGGCGGGGTGTGTGTGTGTGTGTAGGGGCAGAAATGACAGGGCTGAAGGCTTTGTGATCAAGGAGATGGGATTCAAAGACTATTGAAAGTGCTGGGCTTTGTTAGAAGAATATATTCTCCATTTGTGTAATAAAGGATGCTTTCCCCTCTTAGAAACAGAAATCCAATTAAAGTAATGTAATAAGGCCAGCATGGAAGAATACGTTTTAAGGTGAAGCAGTTCCAACATTGGTTAATTCAGTGGCTCAAGAATGTCACCAAGAGGGAGGAGTCAAGATGGCGGAGAAGTAGCAGGCTGAGACTACTTCGGGTAGCGGGAGATCAGCTAAATAGCTTATCTAAAGATTGCAAACACCTACAAATCCAATGGGAGATTGAAGAGAAGAAGAACAGCAATTCCAGAAACAGAAAATCAACCACTTTCTGCAAGGTAGGACTGGCGGAGAAGTGATTCCAAAGCGACGGGAAGATAGACCGCGGGGGGAGGGGCCGGCTCCCGGAGAGCGGCGGAGCAACAGAGCAAAATCAGGACTTTTAAAAGTCTGTTCCGCTGAGGGACATCGCTCCAGAGGCTTAACTGGGGTGAAGCCCAGGCAGGGTCAGTGCGGCCTCAGGTCCCGCAGGGTCGCAGAAGGATCGGGGGTGTCTCAGTGTCGCAGAGCTTACCGGTATTAGAACGGGGAAGCCGGCTGCAGAGACAGAGCCGAGGAGTGACTCTCAGCTCAGGGTTGCCTTGAACCGGTCGCAGGCTCGGTCAGCTCGGAGCGTGGCCGGAGGCCAGGGTGGCGGGAGTCATTTGGCGCTGTTCTCTGAGGGCGCACTGAGGAGTGGGGCCCCGGGCTCTCGGCTCCTCCGGGCCGGAGACCGGGAGGCCGCCATCTTTATTCCCGTCCTCTGGACTCTACGGAAAGCGCTCAGGGAACAAAAGCTCCCGAAAGCGAACCCGAGCGGATGACTCAGCGCGGCCCCGGGTAAGGGCGGTGCAACTCCGCCTGGGGCAGAGACGCTTGAGAATCACTACAACGGGCCCCTCCCCCAGAAGATCTACGGGAAACCCAGCCAGGACCAAGTTCACCTACCAAGGAGAGCGGCGGAATTCCAGAGGAGAAGAAAGCAAAGCACGGAACTCATGGCTTTTTCCCCATGACTTTTTAGCCTTGCAGTTAATTTAATTTTTTTTTTCTTTTTCAATTTTTTTTTCTTTTTCTCTTCTTCTGCTAAATTTTTTTTAACTTTTACCGTTTTCTTTTTTTTTAACATTTTTTAAATAGTTTATCTAATATATATATATTTTTTCCTCTTTTTATATTTTTTCTTTATCAGCTTTCTTTTTTTTAATAGTTTTTTTTTTTCTTTCTTTCTGAACCCCTTTTTATCCCCTTTCTCCCCCCTCACAATTCAGGATCTCTTCTGATTTGGCTAAAGCATATTTTCCTGGGGTTGTTGCCACCCTTTTAGTATTTTACTTGCTCCTTCATAAACTCTTATCTGGACAAAATGACAAGGCGGAAAAATTCACAACAAAAAAAAGAACAAGAGGCAATACCAAAGGCTAGGGACCTAATCAATACAGACATTGGTAATATGTCAGATATAGAGTTCAGAATGATGATTCTCAAGGTTCTAGCCGGGCTTGAAAAAGGCATGGAAGATATTAAAGCAACCCTCTCGGGAGATATAAAAGCCCTTTCTGGAGAAATAAAAGAACTAAAATCTAACCAAGTTGAAATCAAAAAAGCTATTAATGAGGTGCAATCAAAAATGGAGGCTCTCACTGCTAGGATAAATGAGGCAGAAGAAAGAATTAGCGATATAGAAGACCAAATGACAGAGAATAAAGAAGATGAGCAAAAGAGGGACAAACAGCTACTGGACCACGAGGGGAGAATTCGAGAGATAAGTGACACCATAAGACGAAACAACATTAGAATAATTGGGATTCCAGAAGAAGAGGAAACAGAGAGGGGAGCAGAAGGTATATTGGAGAGAATTATTGGAGAGAATTTCCCCAATATGGCAAAGGGAAAAAGCATCAAAATCCAGGAGGTTCAGAGAACCCCCCTCAAAATCAATAAGAATAGGTCTACACCCCGTCACCTAATAGTAAAATTGACAAGTCTTAGTGACAAAGAAAAGATCCTGAAAGCAGCCCGGGAAAAGAAGTCTGTAATGTACAATGGTAAAAATATTAGATTGGCAGCAGACTTATCCACAGAGACCTGGCAGGCCAGAAAGAGCTGGCATGATATATTCAGAGTACTAAATGAGAAAAACATGCAGCCAAGAATACTATATCCAGCTAGGCTATCATTGAAAATAGACGGAGAGATTAAAAGCTTCCAGGACAAACAAAAACTGAAAGAATTTGCAAATACCAAACCAGCTCTACAGGAAATATTGAAAGGGGTCCTCTAAGCAAAGAGAGACCCTCAAAGTAGTAGATCAGAAAGAAACAGAGACAATATACAATAACAATCACCTTACAGGCAATACAATGGCACTAAATTCATATCTCTCAATACTTACCCTGAATGTTAATGGGCTAAATGCCCCAATCAAAAGACACAGGGTATCAGAATGGATAAAAAAACAAAACCCATCTATATGTTGCCTACAAGAAACTCATCTTACACCCGAAGACACCTCCAGGTTTAAAGTGAGGGGGTGGAAAAGAATTTACCATGCTAATGGACATCAGAAGAAAGCAGGAGTGGCAATCCTTATATCAGATCAATTAGATTTTAAGCCAAAGATTATAATAAGAGATGAGGAAGGACACTATATCATACTCAAAGGAACTGTCCAACAAGAAGATTTAACAATTTTAAATATCTATGCCCCTAACGTGGGAGCAGCCAACTATATAAACCAATTAATAACAAAATCAAAGAAACACATCGACAAGAATACAATCATAGTAGGGGATTTTAACACTCCCCTCACTGAAATGGACAGATCATCCAAGCAAAAGATCAACAAGGAAATCAAGGCCTTAAATGACACACTGGACCAGATGGACATCACAGATATATTCAGAACATTTCATCCCAAAGCAACAGAATACACATTCTTCTCTAGTGCACATGGAACGTTCTCCAGAATAGATCACATTCTTGGTCCTAAATCAAGTCTCAACCGGTATCAAAAGATTGGGATCATTCCCTGCATATTTTCAGACCACAATGCTCTAAAGCTAGAACTCAATAACAAGAGGAAATTTGGAAAGAACCCAAATACATGGAGACTAAACAGCATCCTTCTAAAGAATGAATGGGTCAACCAGGAAATCAAAGAAGAATTGAAAAAATTTATGGAAACAAATGACAATGAAAACACAACAGTTCAGAATCTGTGGGACACAACAAAGGCAGTCCTGAGAGGAAAATATATAGCGGTACAAGCCTTTCTCAAGAAACAAGAAAGGTCTCAGGTACACAACCTAACCCTACACCTAAAGGAGCTGGAGAAAGAACAAGAAAGAAACCCTAAACCCAGCAGGAGAAGAGAAATCATAAAGATCAGAGCAGAAATCAATGAAATAGAAACCAAAAAAACAATAGAACAAATCAACGAAACTAGGAGCTGGTTCTTTGAAAGAATTAATAAGATTGATAAACCCCTGGCCAGACTTATCAAAAAGAAAAGAGAGAGGACCCAAATAAATAAAATCATGAATGAAAGAGGAGAGATCACAACGAACACCAAAGAAATACAGACAATTATAAGAACATACTATGAGCAACTCTACGCCAACAAATTTGACAATCTGGAAGAAATGGATGCATTCCTAGAGACATATAAACTACCACAACTGAACCAGGAAGAAATAGAAAGCCTGAACAGACCCATAACCAGTAAGGAGATTGAAACAGTCATCAAAAAACTCCAAACAAACAAAAGCCCGGGGCCAGACGGCTTCCCGGGGGAATTCTACCAAACATTTAAAGAAGAACTAATTCCTATTCTCCTGAAACTGTTCCAAAAAATAGCAATAGAAGGAAAACTTCCAAACTCATTTTATGAGGCCAGCATCACCTTGATCCCAAAACCAGACAAGGATCCCAACAAAAAAGAGAACTACAGACCAATATCCTTGATGAACACAGATGCAAAAATTCTCGCCAAAATACTAGCCAATAGGATTCAACAGTACGTTAAAAGGATTATTCACCACGACCAAGTGGGATTTATTCCAGGGCTGCAAGGCTGGTTCAACATCCGCAAATCAATCAATGTGATACAACACATTAATAAAAGAAAGAACAAGAACCATATGATACTCTCCATAGATGCTGAAAAAGCATTTGACAAAGTACAGCATCCCTTCCTGATCAAAACTCTTCAAAGTGTAGGGATAGACGGCACATACCTCAATATTATCAAAGCCATCTATGAAAAACCCACCGCAAATATCATTCTCAATGGAGAAAAACTGAAAGCTTTTCCGCTAAGGTCAGGAACACGGCAGGGATGTCCGTTATCACCACTGCTATTCAACATAGTACTAGAAGTCCTAGCCTCAGCAATCAGACAACAAAAGGAAATTAAAGGCATCCAAATCGGCAAAGAAGAAGTCAAACTATCACTCTTCGCAGATGATATGATACTCTATGTGGAAAACCCAAAAGACTCCACTCCAAAACTGCTAGAACTTGTACAGGAATTCAGTAAAGTGTCAGGATATAAAATCAATGCACAGAAATCAGTTGCATTTCTCTACACCAACAACAAGACAGAAGAAAGAGAAATTAAGGAGTCCATCCCATTTACAATTGCACCCAAAACTATAAGATACCTAGGAATAAACCTAACCAAAGAGACTAAGAATCTATACTCAGAAAACTATAAAGTACTCATGAAAGAAATTGAGGAAGACACAAAGAAATGGAAAAATGTTCCATGCTCCTGGATTGGAAGAATAAATATTGTGAAAATGTCTATGCTACCTAAAGCAATCTACACATTTAATGCAATTCCTATCAAAGTACCATCCATTTTTTTCAAAGAAATGGAACAAATAATCCTAAAATTTATATGGAACCAGAAAAGACCTCGAATAGCCAAAGGAATATTGAAAAAGAAAGCCAAAGTTGGTGGCATCACAATTCCGGACTTCAAGCTCTATTACAAAGCTGTCATCATCAAGACAGCATGGTACTGGCACAAAAACAGACACATAGATCAATGGAACAGAATAGAGAGCCCAGAAATGGACCCTCAACTCTATGGTCAACTCATCTTCGACAAAGCAGGAAAGAATGTTCAATGGAAAAAAGACAGCCTCTTCAATAAATGGTGTTGGGAAAATTGGACAGCCACATGCAGAAAAATGAAATTGGATCATTTCCTTACACCACACACGAAAATAGACTCAAAATGGATGAAGGATCTCAATGTGAGAAAGGAATCCATCAAAATCCTCGAGGAGAACACAGGCAGCAACCTCTTCGACGTCAGCCGCAGCAACATCTTCCTAGGAACATCACCAAAGGCAAGGGAAGCAAGGGCAAAAATGAACTTTTGGGATTTTATCAAGATCAAAAGCTTTTGCACAGCAAAGGAAACAGTTAAAAAAACCAAAAGACAACTGACAGAATGGGAGAAGATATTTGCAAATGACATATCAGATAAAGGGCTAGTGTCCAAAATCTATAAAGAACTTAGCAAACTCAACACCCAAAGAACAAATAATCCAATCAAGAAATGGGCAGAGGACATGAACAGACATTTCTGCAAAGAAGACATCCAGATGGCCAACAGACACATGAAAAAGTGCTCCATATCACTCGGCATCAGGGAAATACAAATCAAAACCACCATGAGATATCACCTCACACCAGTCAGAATGGCTAAAATTAACAAGTCAGGAAATGACAGATGCTGGCGAGGATGCGGAGAAAGGGGAACCCTCCTACACTGTTGGTGGGAATGCAAGCTGGTGCAACCACTCTGGAAAACAGCATGGAGGTTCCTCAAAATGTTGAAAATAGAACTACCCTATGACCCTGCAATTGCACTGCTGGGTATTTACCCTAAAGATACAAACATAGTGATCCGAAGGGGCACATGCACCCGAATGTTTATAGCAGCAATGTCTACAATAGCCAAACTATGGAAAGAACCTAGATGTCCATCTACAGACGAATGGATAAAGAAGATGTGGTATATATACACAATGGAATACTATGCAGCCATCAAAAGAAATGAAATCTTGCCATTTGCGACGACGTGGATGGAACTAGAGGGTATCATGCTTAGCGAAATAAGTCAATCGGAGAAAGACAACTATCATATGATCTCCCTGATATGAGGGAGAGGAGATGCAACATGGGGGGTCGAGGGGGTAGGAGAAGAGTAAATGAAACAAGATGGGATTGGGAGGGAGACAAACCATAAGTGACTCTTAATCTCACAAAACAAACTGAGGGTTGATGGGGGGAGGGGGTTGGGAGAGGGGGTGGGGTTATGGATATCGGGGAGGGTATGTGCTATGGTGAGTGTTGTGAAGTGTGTAAACCTGGCGATTCGCAGACCTGTACCCCTGGGGATAAAAATATATGTTTATAAAGCTGTAAAAAAAAAAAAAAAAAAAAAAGGAAAGAAAGGATGAATCCCCAAGTTTTGTAGCAACATGGACGGGACTGGAAGAGATTATGCTGAGTGAAATAAGTCAAGTAGAGAGAGTCAATTATCATATGGTTTCACTTATTTGTGGATCATAACAAATAGCATGGAGGACAAGGGGAGATGGAGAGGAGAAGGGAGTTGAGGGAAATTGGAAGGGGAGGTGAACCATGAGAGACTATGGACTCTGAAAAACGATCTGAGAATTTTGAAGGGGTGGGGGGTGGGAGGTTGGGGGCACCAGGTGGTGGGTATTGTAGAGGGCACGGATTGCATGGAGCACTGGGTGTGGTGCAAAAATAATGAATACTGTTATGCTGAAAAAAAATAAAAAAATTAAAAAAAAAAAAAAAAAAAAAAAAAAAAAAAAAAAGAATGTCACCAAGAACACAGGTGTTACCCATTCTCACTCCACTATCCCCTGTGCCATATTTGTAGGAGATGTGCTGCAATTTCAAGAATGAAATGCAGTCAAAAGATACCAAGAAAAAGAGATGTACTTCCTCTTGTGTGTCTTAAAAAAAAAAAAAAATCTGGTAAAATCCTTTTCCTGGGGCTCCAGAGGCCTCTCCTGGGTGCAGGCCCAGGCCTAAAATAATCTTTTATACCTGGGAATGAGACCAACATAGCTGGCTTAGTTTAATTGTGATTCATTCCCTGGGACTGGACAAGGCCATGCTCCCCGAAACACATGGCTGCTAGCAAATCCAAATTGGGTGCCTGGTAGCAAGGGATAAATAGGTAAGCTGTTGGGAAATGAATAAGCAGTGTCTGCTGCAGTACGGTTCATATAATGGCTGGTGGGAAGGGGAGGGAGTAGCCATCTGGCAACTTCTGTTCTTTCAGTAAATTATTGATGAGGTGGTCATTTGGGGGTGAGGGGTGGGAGTGGATTTCTGAGGAAAGAGAATGTAAGAAATGATATTTGAGGAAAGAATAGAGCATAATAGTATCTCAGAGAAGAGGAAAGGCACTTTACTAAGAGAAAAATAGAATGACGGTTTGATTTCAGGGCAGCGGTACTCAACCCTGAGATCTGTGTTCATTAAGTTAAACTGAAAGCAGTCAATCCAATTTTGTCATTTTTTTTTCCCCTAATAGCATTCCATGAAATGGTGTGATGCTAATAATTTTCATGACCACTGAGAGCTGACTAGAAAGCCATTGTATTTTTACAGAGGTGAAATTCATATAGCACACCATCTTGAAGGACACAGTTCAGGGGCATTGAATGGATTTCAGAAGGTTGTGCAACCACCACTTCTCTCAAATTCAACATTTTTGGGGGCACTTGGGTGGCTCAGTTGGTTAAGCATCTGCCTCTGACTCAAGACATGATCCTGGAGTCCTGGGATGGAGTCCCTGGAGATTGCGTTTTTCTTTTCTTTTGTGTCTAAGTACTTTCTGATTTCTCTTGTGATTTGTTCTTTGACTCACTTATTCTTCAAGAATGTGTTGTTTATTTCCATTCATTTTCAAAGTTTCCAGTTTTCCTTTTGTTACTGATTTCTAGCTTCATTCTAGTCTGGTTGGAGAAAGTACTTTGTATCATTTCAATCCTTTTAACACTATGTCTAACATATGGGCTATTCTGGAGAATGTTCTAAATGCACTTGGGAAGAATGTGTATTCTGCTGATGTTCCTGATTTGTCTTTATATATGTCTGTTAAGTATAGTTAGTTTTAAATGTTGTTTAAATCCATTTCCTTAGATGATCTATCCATTATTAAGAGTGTGGTATTAAAGTCTATTCTATTCTATACTATTTTATTACAGTTCTATTCTATTCTATTCCTATTCTATTACTGTTTACTGCCACTATCCCTCCCTTGAATTTTGTCAATGTTTTCTTTTTTTTTTTTTCTCATATATTTGGGGTGGTTCTATTGTTTGATTGCATGTATGTTTATACTTTTGATGAACTGACACTTCTCTCAGTATATAATACCCTTCTTTGTAATTGGTGCTAATTTTGACTTAGCATCTATTTTATCTGTCACCCTAGCTCTCTTTTGGCTACTATTTGCATGGAATATCTTTTTTCTTTCTTTTTTTTTTTTACTTTCCACCTATTTGTTTCTTCAAATAGTCTGAAGTTAGTCTGTTGTAAGCAGCATATAGTTGGGTAATATTTTTCATCCATCCCACAAGTCTCTGTCATTTAATTGGTGAGTCTAAACCATTCACTTCTATTTATTTTTTAGAGATGTGATTTATTTATTTGAGAGAGTGAGAAAGAGGGAGAGCACGGTGAAGAGTAGAGGGAGAGGGACAAGCAGACTCCACACTGAGCACAGAGCCTGACTTGGGTGGAGCTCAATCTCAGGACCCCCAAGAACATGACCTGAGCCAAAATCAAGAGGAGGATACTCAACCAACTCAGCCACCCCCTCAACCATCTACTTTTCAAGTACTCCTGATAATGAAGTATGTACTTCTGCTACTTTACTATTTGTTTTCTATAAATCTTACATCTTTTTGTTCCTCAAGTCCTCCAACGCTGCCTTCTTTTGTGTTTAATTTTTCCTAGTATACCATTTTGATTCACTTTTGGTTTTTTGCATCTTTTTTAGTTATTTGCTTCTATAATGTGTGTGCCAGTATGCCTTGTTTAGTGTCCCAGAGGTCCCTTAAGTCCATTCCTTTCTCGTCATTCTTTTCTTTCTGTTCCTCAGACCAGGCAGTTCCAGTTGCTCTACCTTCAAGTTTGCGATTCTTTTGTTTGCCTGCTTATATCTGCTCTTCAACTCTTCTAGAGAATTTTTCATGTTAACTACTTTGCTTTTCAACTTCAGAATTTTTACTTGTTTTTTTTCTTATAATTTCTATTATTTTATTCCTATCTCCTATCTGCTCAGAAGTCATTATTCTGATTTCCTTTACTTTCTCCCTCTCCACGGTTTCTTTCACCTCTTTGAGCATATTTAACATACTTCATTTAAAGTATCGTCTAGTAAGTCCAAAAGTCCAATGTCTGAGTTTCTTCCAGTACAGTTTTCATCAAGGTGGTTTGTGTGTGTGTGTGTGTGTGTGTGTGTTGTGGGCATTTGTTTTGTTTTGTTTTGTTTTGTTTTTGGTAAATGCACCATACTTTACTTTGTAAGCTTTGTAATTTTTTGTTGAGAACTAGACATTTTGAATACTGCATTGTGATAACTCTGGAAATCAGATTCTTTCCTGGCCTTAAACCAAGAATTGCTGCTGTTGCTTGTTAAGGACTGTAGTTGTGTATTTGTTTGGTTACTTTTCCAAATTAATTTTCCAGGACTATATTTCTTCTCATGTATGATCATCGAAGTCTCCTGTTCCATTATCTCTATAGTTAGCAAGGTGACCTGACAGAGATTTCCTTGAGTGCCAGTCTCTTTCTTCATCCATTATTTACTGGGATGCTGCAGGTGTTCTACTAGACTCCAGAGTTTGAAATGGTTGGTTCTACCAGGTCTTGCCAGCTCAATAGTTATTTAAGTGGAAGGACCTATTCCTGGAGCTTCTTACTCTGCCATCTTCAGTGAAGTCCAAGTTGTTTTGCTTTAACCACTATCTTGAATACAATTCTAAAATATATCAGTACACTTTGACCCTGTCAATCAACTGCACAATGGATAAAATTTACCTTCTTTCACTTTTAGCTATATTATAATACTTCTTTAATGCTCTTTTATGGAACATTGGGATAAATATTGGAAGTTGATTATTTTTAGAGTATTTACATAGCCTCAAAGGTATAATATGGATGTTGCCTCTCTGTTTTCTATAATTCTTAAGACAATCATACTTTTAAAGTCATCTATTGCCTCCAAACTTGTTAAAACCACAGGCAGAAGGGAAAGTTACCTGTTTGTCAAAAAGAGTCAGAAATTGAACATTAGCATTCCAACACCATATGAACCTGTTTCAGCAAAGTGGATAATTAGGATATATGAAAATTGGTCATTTAAAGAAGATATATATTTCTACTCTCTTTATGTAAGCAGATACTTACTAAACTGTCTCCATGCTCCCCAGAACAATTACTCTGTAAAACCAAGTGGTTCTTATGAAAAAAGAAAAGAAAACAACAAAAAAGAAGCAATGCCCAAAGTCCCCAGAGTTTTAAAATTCAATTATGATATCTTGCAGGGTAACTTTGGATTTCCTCTTACTTACTTTGATGCTTTTTTTTTTTCTGTGTCATAATTTGAATTTGAATTTGGGCAGCATTCCTAAAGGCTTCCTGAATTGAAAATCAGACTTTGAAAAGTCCTAAAACCCCCATCTAAACAAGGGCGTAAATTCAAAATGGCAACTAACATGTTGTGACTCAGCAATAGAACACAACCTTTCAGGCAGTGCTTAAATTAAGAGAAAAAAAAAAAAACCACACTTCTGATGTCTAACATTTATTTTATTTCATTTTTACCTCCCATCTCTTTTCTCTTCTATCCTTTTGGATTATCAGTCTTATTTGACAGGATATTTTCAAAGAGAGCTCAGAAATATTGTCTTAAGCCGGTAAACATTTTCACCACTATAAAATGGAACGCGACAGGAAATTATTAATTCTTGCCCCCAATGTATCCATATGTGGAAGAAAAAATAAGATTCCTTTATCCTGCTGTTGTAAGGTGATGGTACATACATATGAGAATTAAGTTTACAAAGTTAATAAATAGAATGATCTTAGCAAAGATTTTTCCTAGCCAATTTGACTACATATTATAAGTTTTGACAGAATTCTCCATTCATCCTTCTGGGGAATTATAATCTAGTTTGAACACATATGACTGGAGAAATACCCTATAAAAATAGAGCAAAGTAGCATGTACAATTCTATTATGGTTACCAAGGTCCTAGTGTTAGTGAGTTGTAGGATTGAGACTAAAACATAGATCTCTTGACTACAAGTCAAAGTTCCTTAGAGGAAAGCTAAGCCTGAGGTAAATATACCTGAGTCAAAGGGGTATTCAGACAGAGGAAAAGAAAAAAGATGGTATTGATGTCTATAAAAAAAAAAAAAGAAGCAAGATGTTAGGACAGAGTTCTCAGGTCTTAGAATAAAAGAAAATAAATTTCTCTCAGGTAAATAGCTAAACATGCTGAGAAAGAATGCTGAGGGTCATGTAGTTAGGGGAGGATGGAGCGGGGTGGCGCTCAGATCATAGGCCTCATCTGTGCAGGCAGCCTAAGCATTAGGGGGTTTGGATATAATATAGAACCCAGAGTTGGAGGCAGACCAATGTAGACCCAAATCCAACCTCTTCTTATTAGCTGTGGGCAAGCTAATTCACTCCAAAAAGTATCTAGTTCCTCATTCTTTAAAATGGCGATAACAAAAAATAAAAACAAAACTCCTTATAGAGTTTTGAACAATGGACTAAGGTAACTGATGTCAAGAAGCACCCCGCAGAATTCATGGTAAGGTATAACTACTAAATAAATGTTAATTACCGCTGCTGTTCCATAGATTTGACTTATTTGGCCAAGAGCTTGGAACTTTGGAATCAGTTAGTGTACCAAAAGAATGCTTATGGTAACAAGTAACAAAAAATTCAATTTCTGAACAATAAGGAAACTTATTAGCTCACTCTCAGTGAGTCCAAGGTTGGACGTGCTTCAAGATTATTTGAGAAAACATTTCAATAATGTTGTCCACTCTTCAGTGTTGCTTCACCATATACTGGTTTCCTTGATGTTTATAGGATGATGACAGCAGCATTTATATCTGGTAGGTAAGAGAAAATCCTTCTCCAAATCATCAAATTTCCTCCTGTGCAGTGTGAGGGGTCCAAATTAGTTCACTTCTCTTCATATAGTTAACTGTGGCCAAAGAAAAGCCAGACTCTAATTGGTTTAGACCTTGATTCCTGAACCAATCAGCAGCAAAGGGAATGGGGGTTTCATGATTCTCAGGCCCTGCTTTAGGAGTTGGGGTCAAATTTGGGTTTAGGGAATCAGATCCAATGTCTGCTGCTGAAAGCTTGGGTTCTGACACTTACTTGCTTTGTCCTTGGGCAAAGGACAACCTTACACAATTTTACTGAACTTACTGAATTCCCTTACCTGCAAAATGGGTAGGAAGCAGAACTGAGATAAATAAAAGTGAAAACAAAAGGTTCTGCAGAGGGCTTGATAAGTAGTTAGCGCCCAGTAAATTATTAATGTCATTATTATTCACCTATGTATTTTCATATTATATAATAGTTCTAAAATGGTCTGTCTTTTTGGGTAAAGTGGAAGTTTTTTGAGCATAGAAGCAATATCACTCTCATGTGTTACCTCTAAAGTTTTGCATATAATAAGTGCTTAACATATTTCTTTAACAAATGAGTGAATAAATGAGTATCTCTTGAGTGAACAAATAAAAGCCTGAAAACAATAGAAAGTAGATTTAAAAGAAAGACAACCAAATGGTGACTGGTCAATGAAAGGTCAGGGAGGATAATGAGAACAAAATAGGCCAGCCTGAGAAAAACTGTATTTGAGAGAAAAAATTGCCAGATTTAGTGAGGCCTTTTCCTGGAACACTAGAGTGGTTGCAGGAAGTAAGTGAACTGAATACAACTCGAGTTTAGGACAACTGGTTCAAAAATGCAGTGATGTCTTCAGATACATTGTTTTATAATTTGATAAATAATAAATGTGTGAATAAAATCCCTATCAATACTTACTGTAATCTAGAGGAGGTAGAAGAGAGTATAACAATGATAGGTACTGAGTACAGGATATGTTTCGAGCATTATTCTAAGTATCTCTCTTGCATAAACCCATATAATCCTCAAAACAAACCTGTGAGGCAAGCACTATTCTTTTCATCTCCATTCCCATTTACAGATTGGAAAATCAAGCTCAGAGAGACTGAGAAACTTGCTTAAATCCCACAGACAGTAAATAAGAAAGTGAGACGTTTACCCCAAGGGTCTGACTCAAGAGTCTGTGTGTTTAGCCATTACACTGTACTGTGAATAAATAGAAGGGTGCCTAGAAAAACCAGGCTCCATCTCTAAACTACCATGTACTTTAGAGTTAAATGCATCACTGTCTGTGAGGAGCACTACGGGTCTCCCATGTCACTGAGAGCTGAAAGGTGTAGCCAGCCGTTGATCACATATGTGCCCCTCTGGCCCTCCACATTGCCCTTCGGAATCTCCAGTGCATAACACAATGGCTGTGGAGAGTGCCAACTAAACAAATAACTGTAAAGTGAATGATTGCGAGGATGAGTGGATTTGGATCAATGCCAGCCTATATGTGATGTGCCCACCTCATTTCCATGGAGACCAACCTCTTCGTGCTTCTGCTTCCCCATTTGGTAAACTGTCTTTAAAAACTTGCTGCACTTTTCAAGATGAGAAAGTAGGCTTCACAGCGACCCTTGGAGTCATATGAAAGCGATACTTAAAGATAATTCATGCCTCCAAGGACACACTGGGAACTGGAATGAATACAAGGTGTGTGTCCCTTTCCAGAGGCTCTTTCAGAATTGTTGCTGAGCTATAGAGAAAAGCTGTCTGAACGAAAGGAAATGCTAGTCCAGGGGCTCTCCGAGGGAATTAAGGAATGAGGCACTATCAAACTACCCTTTCCTCAAGAGGCATCCGCAAACAGTAAAACGAAGACCGTCACCCGCAGACATTTTCTGGTTATGTTTTAGCATAGATCTGCCTTCAATCAGACTTTAACTGGAAATTCCTGCATTTCCCTTCAGCTGCTTATATGGTGAATATTCGTGGCAGTCAGAATCCCTACTCTTTCGAAAGAGCTACAGTCCCCCAAGAGTTAAGTTCCAAGAACAACATACAAGCCACAATTCAGATTTCAGCTGTACAAATAAAGTACAATCTTAAAACATAAGAAAGATGAGTGTTGAGCTTGTTGCTCTAGAAATTGCTCTGCCTGTTGTAACCATGTATTCTCATCTCTTACACCGAAAGATCTCTATTAATAAAAATAAAATCAACATTATTTCCTTATCTCTCTATACTAATCTTTGTCAGCTATGAGGAATATTCCAGAAGGCATTATCATATTTAATAGATATAAGTGGTATGCAAAATATTTATAATTAGACTTTTAAAAGGAGCTTTAAAAAAAAAAATCACTCTATTTGCACGCCCTTACTTACAAGAAGTGTCTTTAGCTTGCAGCCTCTGAAGGAACAAAAGCAAAACTACTTGAGCAAGTTTCCTGGCTAGAGGAAAAACTAGAGACTCTGACCCATAAGGAAGACAGTGGGGAACCATATGAAAAAATGGTTCTTGCAAAAGACCAGGTATGTTGTAGAAGAAAAAATAACCTTTCTCTTAAAAAGCTACCTGAACTTATATGAATTGACAATTCTGCAGTCCTATCTGGATAGGCGGGAAGTTCGTATTTAAATTCAAGATGGCACATAAAAATATTTGTATTTGGTAAATGTAATTGTATTTCCTGATGAATATTCACATATAAAAATTAATTTTGTTAGTGATAGTTTAAAAGTTTGTTTGATATGGAGCCTCTTGGACCATATTAGCTGAATATTCTACTTATTTGTAAGTGGCATGAACTACACAAATGTTTCCTTGTTTTTCAGGTTGAACTTAATCAATGAATAGCTTCTGTGTAGTAAAATAAATAGATCAGAAAGTTTATCATGCACTTAAATCAATGATAAGAAGTTAATAATCTTGGAATCTCTGGGCATTTATATAAATTTATTTTTTCTTGTTCAACTCAAATGGGTTTGTATCCGCCTTTGGCATATATATATTTTTTCACACAAAAACATATCCATATGTTCCAAAGGTAAGTATAAACCCATTTGATCCTATACATATGTATATATAATATAAAGTAGGTCAGCAATACCTTCAATACATCAAGCAAACATTATTTTCTCACTCATTTCCTAAATCTTAGCATATTTGTGTTCTTTGTTGTTGGGCTCTTCAACAGATTGGACAAAAGGTAGGGATAGGAGCAAGGATTTCTCAATGATGATTTCCAAAGTGTGTAGGCAAATTAGTGCTGCCATTCACAGGATTTGAGAACTAGTATCTATTTCTATCTGGAATCTTTTGAATATGTAAAAGGAAGAGTTATACTCTTTGTTTCTAAACTTTTCTGCTTTTCAGTGCATTGAGAAATTACAAGCTGAAGTGAAAGCTTCCCAAGAGCAACTTACAGCCCATGTAAGTGGTTTTCTCCTTTTTTAATCCCTTAACTTATATCATGGTTATCCTGGGAATGAACAGTCATTTTTTGGAAGTTCTAACTATTGTCTTTCTGCTGCATACCAAATCACAAGTCTAAGAATCAGTATTTTTACTGCCTCTACGAAGTTGCTTTCCGTAAATAGAATGCTGATTTCTGCTGATGGTAAAAATTATAAAATTGATGTGTTATCTATAACCACACAGTCTAATCAGGGACCACCAGGATAAGAGAATAAGAAACTAAGGGTAGAAAGATGAGGAAACCAGGCAGGTTTAGTGAGTGAATGAAAGTGGAAATGATTGGCACATTGAATACAGGCTTAGAACAGTGTTGCTTAAACTTCAGTGTTTCGAGAATTACTTGGGAAACTTTTAGAAACAAACTGCCTGGAGATTCTGATTTCTGCATGCCTTGGGTAGGACCTGAGAATTTGTACTTCCAGATGATGCTAGATTCAGGTGATGCTGATGCTGCCAATTTTGGACCACATTTCAAATAGCACTGTATTGTGTGCATTCATTCTGCCCCAGTCTAGTAATTCTTGGACAAGTGACCATAAGAGATGCAGAACTGTTCATTTTCCCTGCAAGTACTCCCCTGAGAGAGACCGTATGAAATTCTAGGGTGTATTTCTTTTTTTTTTTTTTAAAGATTTTACTTATTTGACAGACAGAGATCACAAGTAGGCATAGAGGGAGGCAGAGAGAGAGAGAGGAGGAAGCAGGCTCCCTGCCGAGCAGAGAGCCCGATGCGGGGCTCCATCCCAGGACCCTGGGGTCATGACCCGAGCCGAAGGCAGAGACCTTAACCCACTGAGCCACCCAGGCGCCCCTCTAGGGTGTATTTCATTGACACTTTGGCCTATCTTCACTCAGAGAACGAATGAGCATCTCCTGCCACAAGATCCTAGCATGCTTCACACACATAAACCAGTTGCCACCCTGCCTCTGTCCCTTCCCAAAGATCTGAACAATTCTGATATCTTACAAGTTTCCCTCAAGACTTGCTCACCCTCTTTTCAATGATTTCTTCTATCCATATGTTGGGCCCTGGGGGAGGACTTTCTGATGAAGTATATTAGCTGGTCATGTTAAATGGCTAATCTGCATAACAACAAGGTCTCATACTATCTGAGACCTGAGGCACTGCTGTCCAGAAGTCCTACAGAAATAACTGCAAAATAACAAATTCTCATCACCATCCCTTTGATATTTGAAATAAGCTAATCTGGATAAATCACGGTAATTGACTGGGGGCTGGGTACGGAGAAAGAAAAGCTAATGTGCTGTGGCGGTTAGCAGAGCTTTTAGCTTTGACTTCAGAACTCTTTTGGCCTCGTATGCTCAACTGACCAAGCGTGAAAATGATTAAGGCCTGCATTTGTGACATGGTGACATATTCAGACAGCAGTATATCTCATTAGCTCAGTTTTCTGTTGCAGATGCCACCCTCTGGTCCCACCCCCAGTCTGCCCCTGAGGGTGCCAGATAATGACTATTGTCAGAGGAAGTCTTCTCATGCCAGACTGGTACTGGCTGTAGGCCATTTGCTCAGGGTGGGTTTAGCTCAGAAATTTGTTAAGGAGAGCAGATTATTCACTAAGATTCTGATATTAGCTTCCAGCGTCTCTTCATGCAAAGCGGATTTAAAAAACAAAACAAAACAAAACAAAACAAAACAAAAACCATAGTCACAGATGCCTTTAGGAAATTCCTGTGGTGTCTTCTTCCTTTGCCTAGCTTGTGGGGAGTCTATTCCTGCACCATGCTGGTCCTGGCCTGGGCTTGTCTGAACTGGGATTACTTTCTTGTATTAGGTATGGATACCCACAATGGAGATTTCTGCTATGTAACTGCTCAAAGTTAGGTTTTAATAGAGCAGGGTGGTTGCGAAAGCTTTGCTTCAACCCATCAAGAAGATTTAAATGAAAATATTAATAACAGTGTTTATTGAGAGTAGATTTTGTGTCTATTATGTGATAGGTGCTTCATATATTTTCTATTTTAAGTCTCAATACAACCCAACAAGGTGGGCATTATTTTTCAGGTAGGAAAACAATATTAGAGATTAGATCACTTGTCACACATGTCAATTCTACCCATGCTTTTGCAAGCACAAATTGCTTCCTCTCCAAACTGTATTCTCTACATGCCATTTCAGGTATCAAATGGTGTTTATAGAAGTTCTTTCTGCAAGCTTGTCTCTCTATTCACTCTGAGTGATTCATCAGTACATAATGCCGCAACTCTCACTTCCATGCAAATAAACAACCCCCTCCACCCCCATCAAATTCTTTCGATCCTAATCATCCCCTAATTACAGCTCCTTAGAACTGTAATAATTTCTTAAAACATGGTTCCTTGAAAATAATCTTCCAAATGATGTTAATAGGTATTCTGGGGGAAAAAAAATTGGGAGGGGCACTGGAAATTAAGTTAGATGGGTTTAGTTACTGCAGGATTTATCAGTGTATAATCAATCTCTAAGAGAGGATCATAGTATGTTTTCTTCCAAGGGTGTTTGACCATGAGTGCACAAAGGTTTAGAGACTGCTAGCATATTGCATCAAATTAAAGCAGTATGTTTGCTACATATGACTTGAATATCTTGCTGATACCTTAGGCTCAGCATACACAAGGTCAAATTTTTCATCTTCTAATCCTATCTCTTAAATATGTCCCTCTTTTTGGATTCCCACAATAGTGAATAATATCACACTGCTGTTGTTTATTCTACATCCAAACTACCAACCAGTATTAAAATCCTACCTCTCTCTGCCTCCATCCCACATTTAGTTATTTGTCAGGCTATGGATATGTTTCTGAAAGTTATCTCACTTCTGTGTCTTCTATTCCATCATACTGTCATATCCCTAACTCTTTCTCACCATCTTTCATCTTATTGTTACTGGCCCCCAAATATTAACGTATTCAGGTTCAGAAGCTCCCACTGTCTGTCCCCCCAGCCCAAATCACAATGTAATCCTCTTGCTCTCACACCATCAAGTCCTGTTTGCAGAGCACAGAAAGGGTAAAACTCATGTGTGAAGATGCGGGGTAGAGGCAGAAAACTAAACAGAGACAAAGAGTAATGTTCAAAGGGAGGATGAAACCTACTGGGGCAGCAAAAAAGAGAACAGGGATTGAAGGACCAAGGTGGTCGGAAAAGAACTCTGTAGATGGGGTGAGGGTCCTTCTGGGATAGGACACTAGTAGGCTCCTGGGAGTTCTAGGGATGCTTAATATTAAGAAATAACTGTTAATCTCAGGAAACAAACTGAGGGTTGCTGGAGTGGAGGAGGGTGGGAGGGATGGAGTGGCTGGGTGATGGATATTGGGGAGGGTAAATGTTGTGATGAGCTCTGTGAACTGTGTAAGACTGAGCAATCACAGATCTGTACCCCTGAAACAAATAATACATTCTATGTTAATAAAAAAAAAATGATTAAGAAAAATGTTAAAATGTTAAGAAAAAAAACTTAAAAAAAAAAAGAAATAACAGAATATTAATAGGAATTGTCAAGCGGTATATACTTGAATCCCCCTAAATGTTTAGGAGTCATGTGTAAAGCTTGGAATTCCTTTTTGGGCTTTGCCTCCTCAATGTCACACTACTGTAGGATGTGACCCTGTAGTAGTCTTCTGGCTTCCCTGCCTCTGCCCTGTAGGAGGTTTCCAAAGGACCATTCCTACCCCAAGCTCCCCACTCTTACCCTACCCCCACACTGCCCCCCACTGAATAAGCTAATAAAATGGCACTTCTGTCTTTTCTTATGCATCCCATGCCAGCTGATGTCCTGTGAGTTTACTCTCTGTGTTCTCCTGGTCTGGACTATTCCTACCTCTGCTCTTTATCCAAATAATTCTTACTCTTCTTGCAAGACTTGTATCAGGGATCAACCTCTTCCTTAGCCCCCAGATTACTTTCTCTGGACTCCCATAACCTCCTGTACATACATCTATTTTAGTTCAAAATACTACTTTTTGTTGATATTATCTGTTCATATATCTGTCCCCTACTAGACTCAAAGGTCATTGAGGGCAACATCAAGAACGTGTCTCTGTAACTATCAATCCAAGTACAGGGCTAGACACATTACAGCCACTCAATATATTTTCTAAACTGAAATGAATTTTACTCTGATCATGTCATTTCCCCTGTTTCAAAGCCTAGAGTAAGATAATGGTTGCCCATTACTCCAGAATAAAGTCCAACCTCCTGACCATGGCATTCATCACACTGAAAATGAGGCCCTGACTCCTTTCCCCAACTTCTGTGTATCACACATCTGTGACTCCCAAGAATGCCATGCATTCCTGCCCTAGGGGTTATGCTTGTGGTTTCTTTCAACCTGGAATATCAGTTCCCACCAACAATTCTGATGAAGAATGCCAGTTTTTTCCCATTCTTCATCAGAATTGTTCCTTCCAGGAAGTTTCTCCTGACCATCCAACCAGAAGTAATCTCTTTCTTTAGTACTTTCATAGTACTAGCACATCTTTCATACTTTAGTACTTTCATAGCACATCTCTATACCTGTCTTTTGTCACTTGTCACACTATGACCCATACGAGAATTATGTGATGTGAACTAGCTTTTCCCCAAGACTGTGAGCTCATGGGGAAGAGGGAGCAAGTCTCTTTATCTTTAGCCTCTCACAGGGTGTAGCTCAATACCTTGTTCAGGTTTCATTGAAATGAATTACTAAAATGGCTAAATTAAAAACAAAGTTATTCTGGTATTTATAGCAATCTACTTTAAATTTTATTTCCTAAAAATACAGCTACATAAGTTGTTATCATAATCTGAATATGATACTTTCAAGGTATAACATGGAAAGGACAAAAAGTAATGATCTCTTAGAATGGAAATAGAAGGAAAAAGTAGTAGCAAAAGGAGTACAGTTCTGCAAAACCCCTATTTCAAAAGAAGAAAGAAGAACATCCAAAGGAAATTATGGTCTTAACATGAAAATTAACAACCTGTGGCTTTCTTTTATTCAGAGTTTGCATTCCTGTAACCCAAAAGGTGAATTATATTTTCGTATAATTAAATTGATAGCTATAAAATGTAGAGAAGACAGAAGCCTAAAAATTTCAGTCTGAGTTGTCACTACTATTATTTGGAAGCTTAAAATCTCATCTCATTAACTTTATGTAGTCACAGCTTACACTTTTCAAAGATTACAAAGGGTCATAAGTGCACACATGGATACCCACTCTAGCCACCCAGAGGGCTAACCTGCCCGAGGCATTTTTATCAACCCTTCCCACATGATTACTTATCTACTTAGAGATCTACACAAGATTAAACAAATATTTGAAGCAAATGTTTATAATCGCTCAAAGGTAATTGTTCATGTCAGGGCAATTTGAGTCAGGACTAGGTACGTTAAGGAAAAATATCCTTTTAAAATTAGTGCCTTCCAAATTGTTGAATCTATTGCTTCACTGTTTTTAGTATTTGGGGGTATAAGTCCTTAGCCGTGTCTATCTACTCTGTTGTTGATGATCTGATTACTTGCAATAACCCCGAATTTTGCCTCCCTGCTTCACTTCCATCTTAATGGCCAACCCATCTCTTGATCTAGCTATCCCCCAAGATCTGACCATGGTCAAAAGTTCCATAATAGTCGATGGGATTATTTCAAAAAGAGAAATCTGGGTAACTAGGAGGTAATACTCAAGTGCTATGTATTCTCTGCACTGTCTTGTATGCTTGAAATATTTCTAATAAAGTAAAAAAGTTAAGAGTATCCAGAAGAAGAAACCATTCCAATGAATTGTATAGCATGCGTCAAGCTGTAGAACAGATGAGTATTTCTTTGAAATCAGAAGTTCCTGACTTAGAGTTCCTTAGGACATAGTTAAACCTGGAAGCAATAGTCTTAAAGCTTGGAACCAGGAAAACAAGGCATGGGAGGGCCCACCATGGGTACTCAAGACAGAGTTTTCCTGAAGAGTTGATTTCACTTCTTCCTTTCCTCCTCCAAAGAAGCTATCAGCTGCCTTCTAAGAATCTACAGGAGCCCTCAGTTTAGATCAAGAGCAAACTCCTCTCCCCTAGGATTCTAGGCCCTCTGTTAATTGGTCTTTTCCTAGTATGATAGAAGACATGGACTGTTTTTGTTGTTATTGTGTTTCTTGGCTACAAAAGCGTCCATTAACATATCTGGCAATCGTACCCTGATATCCTTTCCAGTTACATCTCTTTTATTGTGCACTGTCTTGGAGGGTCTGTAATTCAAAATTCCCTATCACACAGTAGCTGAGGAGTGGGCATCATCTCTAAGCCAATTAGATTCTGAATATTAATTCAGGTGAAGCAAGAGAGGAAGAACACCTGGAAGTGACATTTCTGTGATGCTCCTGTCCAGGAAGCATGACAAAGGGGTTTGTGCTGCTGGCACCAGAACTACTCTAGTTCCTGTCTATTTCTGAATCTGATTCCTGTGCATTTTAGGAGCCATGCAACAATCCTCACAGTTTGAAGAAATTCCCTTTTTCTTTAAACTAGTCAGAATCACACTAGGTTTTTAGACGTGAGAAGTTGGGATTCTTATGCTGTCCAAGTAGTTCTCAAAGAATGGCCCCTGGACTAGAAGCATCAGAGTCACTGGGACTTGTTTGAAGTACAGATCTTGAGGCCTCATCTCATACCTCCCAAATCTGAAACACTCAGAGGCAGACCCAGCGATAGTGCTTTTAAAATCCTCCAGGTGATTGTGATGATGGCTAATGTCTGAGAAGTGCTGGACTGTCCAATAAAAGCCCACCACTTTCAACCTGGACCCTTTATTTTTATAAGAATCAGAATCCTTGAGCAGCATCTTGCTGTTGGGGGCCAACCTCTCTGTCCTCATGCTCCTACCTCTATGAAACATCTCTAGGCCTGATTCTTAATACAGCAAGCTGGGACTGTGGCACATAGGACATGTTTGTTCAACTGATGAGCCAAATGGGGACAATCTCCCTTCTCTTCCCATCCAAATCCCATACTTCTATGTACTCAAAGTATCACTTCATTTCCAAACCTTGTCATGACTAATTCTAAGATAAAGTGACGGTAATGAATGCACCTTAGAGTCCTCTAATGATTTACCATTTTCTAAATGCTCCCACCCACATTATGTCATTCATTTCCCACAACAATCCTGTGAGGCAGGTATTACTACTCCTCTATCAGATGAAGAAAGTCAGAGTCAAAGATAGTAAGAAGCCTGCTCACAGCAAACTGTTAGTAGGTGGCAAAGTAAAGACTCGAACGTAGGTATATTTACTTCAGGATCCCTGATGCATAAGTTTGGTTTCACATTTTAAAATTTCACACTTAATTCAGAATTTTTGCTGAAGATATATGCCTACATGCATAAGCCAGTGTGTCAATAAATTCATATTTATGATTTTTTAGCTGTATTGTATTCTATAGACCTCCTGGCTGTTAATTACCGTGAGAGGGTTTGGTGGTACAAGCGCATGGTGCCCTACCTACCTGAAGCCAATGAGCAATGGGGAAATTCCTGCCCTATGAGCCATTTTTTCAGAGCCAGACATGTTAATCAAAATGGAAAATTCCACTATGATCATTTATGAACACAACATGGTTGCGTGTGGTATAAATCTCAGAAATATTTTTATCACATTAGTTGATTATATTATAATCAACCCTCTCTGCATCCCACCTTCTTTGGTTAGTTTGTCTGGACTGGATGACTATGTGGTCCCTCATCTGAATTCCATACCTGGTTATTCCATGGTTCATCTCCCACATGCTTGAGCTAGAGAGGTTAAAAATCAGAGAAGAGTAACAGAGGCTTTTAAATACCATGGATGAATGTTACTAGCAAACTTCTCTGCGGGCTTGGAAGGGGAAAGGGTCTGAATTCTCACTTCACACCAGCAGGATGCTTGTAATTTAGAATCAGTGCTCTCTGAAATTTGAGCCATCAAACAGACCTGGCCCAGTAAGATGTGACTAAGTAGCTAAATTCTAAATACTGATGAGATGATATTCAAAATAAAACTTTGGAACTCCATCAGGAACTTATTCAACTTATCCTTCTGTTTCTTTTGTCTAGAAATCCAAGGCACAATAAATTACTGTGGGAACCACTAATCTTAGCTGCTGGATCTCCTAATGAGGGCAGTTGGAGGTATAGTGATCTAAGGCATGAGTCTGGTCACATCTTGCAAGCCTAGATTCTGGCTGATGTCCAAGAGGCTCATTTTCTCCTCAACCAGATCTGAGTGCTATTCTTCATGTTCCATAGATGATAACTAAGTTTAAACTGAATAAGCACCCAAAGACACTTCCTGCCACCCCACCTTTTTAGAACCATCACATGTGCTGGATCTTGGTCTTGCCACTGAGTTGGACACAGAGTATAATGCTTTCACTTTTTTTTTTTTTTATAAATACCTATTAGCTACCTATGCATTTCTTCAAACACTTATTTTTGTGCCTTACATGATAAGCATGTACTTCTCACACCAACATTTTATCAAAGGAATACACAAATTTTAGAGGTCCAAACATTTCAATATAGGTCATTGTTATAATCTCCATCTACTTGTCAAAAAACCAGATGGGAATAATGTATGATTATACAAAGCATTTTCTCACTTTTGATTCTGAGCTGCATTAATCTAGCCATTAATGCTCACACAGAACTCAAACTATACTATTGTTAACAGAATCTAGTATACATCATATTTTCATTATTTTTTCTTAAGAATTCAAATCACTTTAAGATGAGTGAGAATGATACTTTCCCATTACAAAGAAACATAAGGTACTGATATAGTTCACGAGGGCTCTTTAAAAGGCCCCACTCTCTGATTCTTGCCAGAGAGAGGGTAGTAACCGAGAGCCAGTCCCTGGACTTGAAGGACCTGGCAAAGGTTCCTAAAGTTCTGTTCCTCTTATCTGTGGAGAGAAGCTAATAACATTACTTGGCCTCACAGGGTGTTTTAGAAGTGAAGTACGGGGACATGTATGAAACAGTTAGCAGAGTGCCCAACAAATACGAAGGTTCAAAAAATCTACTAACAGTGGGGCGCCTGGGTGGCTCAGTGGGTTAAGCCGCTGCCTTCGGCTCAGGTCATGATCTCAGGGTCCTGGGATCGAGCCCCGCATTGGGCTCTCTGCTCAGCAGGGAGCCTGCTTCCTCCTCTCTCTCTGACTGCCTCTCTGCCTGCTTGTGATCTCTCTCTGTCAAAAAAATAAATAAAATCTTAAAAAAAAAAAATCTACTAACAGTTATTCCATAATGAACCGTTTCACCATTTTTATGGGACTGCCTTATAGAATAACAGCCTTATAGAATAAAGTAACTTATTTTAGCTCCCAGTTTATTTTATAGGGGGTACTAGGAAGTTAAAGACAAAATTACTTTCTGAAGAGAATCTGGTTGTGTTCTGTCAGCACTTTCTCAGTTCATTTCTTTCCCTGGTGAATATCTTTTTAAGCCTTTGGTAGAACTATCTCCTTGTAATTTTTCTGTTTCTCTGCATTATAAGTTTCCTAAGAGTAGAGCCTGCATCTAATTCCTGATGTCTGCTCCTCAGTTGGTTCTCAATAAGTAGGGGTCAAATGACTCAGTCAGTCAGACAGTGGGTGAGTGGATGAATGGAAGTTGAATTCAAGAAGTATCATTTCAGGCCCCACAATTTCCAAGAAAGAACATCAGCTATATCCCCAGCATAATTGGCCATTTCTACGAGAGAGCTCTGGGCTTCACTGTACTCTAGGGTCTAACCAGTAGTGTCACTCAATACTTAACTTTAAAAAGCTTGGATGAGAGGGGGCACCTGGGTGGCTCAGTTGGTTAAAGCCTCTGCCTTCGGCTCAGGTCATGATCCCAGGGTCCTGGGATCGAGCCCCGCATCAGACTCTCTGTTCAGCAGGGAGCCTGCTTCCTCCTCTCTCTCTCTGCCTGCCTCTCTGCCTACTTGTAATCTCTGTCTGTCACATAAAATAAATAAAATCTTAAAAAAAAAAAAAAAAAGCTTGGATGAGAGAAAGTATATCACAGAGGAGCGCCTGAAATAAAGTCCATGTTTTCTTTTAGAGAGATACCCTAAAATCCTTCCTCAATTAAGTGAGGTCAGCAGACAGCCAATTCCTAGACTGTATCAAGTTGCCTGAGAAATGTTTTCACTGAATGTGGGAGGAGACGTATGGCATGATGCTAATAACTTAGTTTGGGAAGACTTTATAAGAAAGCTCTCTTAAGGGCACCTGGGTGGCTCAGTCAGTTAGGCTCCTGGCTTCAGCTCCAGTTGTGATCTTGGAGTCCTGAGATAGGGCCTGTATGGGCTCTGCCCTCAGCAGGGAGTCTGCTTGTCCCTCTGTTCCCTCCCCCTGTTGGTGCTCTTTCTCTCTCAAATAACTAAAATCTTTAAAGGAAAAAAAAAACAAACTGTCCTATAAAGGTCATTATTGTTTACTGTCAGATTATTATTGAGGAAATTTATTATTATATTTGAGAGTATGCCATCTGCCCCACAAATATTGGTACCTTCATTAAGCACTGGGCTTACTTTTATTCCACGGATTCTGTCTCTATAAATGGTTATTTTGACCACCAGAAGGTTGAGAGTCAAGTTCTTTGTGCCTCACCTCTAACAAGTGTTTAGGTAGGATGTCAGGACATGAACTGTGTGAACCAAACTTCCGAACTTGTTCCATCTTATTTTCCTGCCTTTACATTCCTTTTACGTATTTTTCTTTTTTTTTTTTTAAAGATTTTATTTATTTATTTGACAGAGAGAGATCACAAGCAGATGGAGAGGCAGGCAGAGAGAGAGAGAGAAGGAAGCAGGCTCCCTTTTTTACGTATTTTTCAAGTTTATTTCAGTGGCCTCTAACTTAATATACCTACTTTTTCAAGCTATACTAATTTTTTTCTGAAATGCATAATTACCAAATGAAATCAGTGAAATATAAAGGAAGTAATCAGACTGATTCCAGAGTTGGTTCCGTTGATTACAGATTCAAAGATACAAGTCTCTTACTTAAATCTCTCAGTGGCTGCTCATCAACAGTAAGAGAGTAAAGGTCAGGTAAGGACCTTGACAAGATCCTTACTACTTTTCCTTTGACAGTTTGAACTCCTGACCTTGTCCCCTGCCTTCTACTGACAATTGACATTCAACTATGACACTGATTTGAGGATCTAGGACTCACTAAATATTCCCCTAGGTTCTGGCCTCCAACCCTTCCCAAGGTGAACCCTTCCTTCTGCTTCTTCACCCACTTCTTGCCTTTCAAAACCAGGAGTACATCTTCCCCAACTGACATGCCTCTCTGGACTCCTCAGGCTGTAACTATCATTCCCTCTAGTGCATATTCTATGGATCTTTCCTTTAGGCTCACTTCTACTCCGTTAGTTGAATTCCCCAGTTCTGAGACTTTGCTTTAATCTCATATAATTCTTGGTGTAAAGTAAGTTCAATAAATACCTTGTTGAATGAATGACCAAATAAATATAAGAATCTATCTGTATGTGATAGTTGCTATTTAATGTGAATTTTAAAAAGCAAATTAAGTGTGCCCCTCTAGTTGATAGCAAATCACCTAGAAAAGATACTAAGAAATTACTTATTAATAATTCCCTAGTGAAGAAACAAAAGCAAAAAAAAGTTATATCTCAAATGGATATGGCCTGTAGTTTATGAATATTAAACTTTATGTTCTCCTGATATAATTTTATACTGTTATTAAACATTAACTACAATGTTTAATTTAACCATAGTTATTTATTTATACTCTATTTAACTTCACAAAGAATTTGAGATAGCCTACAAGAAATGTACGCATGAAATAGATGAATTTTTTAAGTACATAAATAACTATAAATGAGAATATATATTAAAACAAAATAGCAATAAAAGGAGAAAAATTGAATATACATGTTTAAATCATAACTTCCCATACAGTATACTTGAAACAGAAATATAGCTATGATGTTCTTAACAGCCAAAGGTAAAATGGAGAAAATGAAAGATGAGTAGTTCTTATCGTACTGTGGGAAGGATGTTATTAATTATTTTCTAGTGAGTTAATTCTGAATGAGACTTCATGTTGGACTTTATATTGGGAATATTAAGAGATACAATCAGAGGGCAAAAACTGGCAGTAATATCAGGTGAACAAATGCAGTTATAGATTTTATATGACTAGTTCTATTAGCCCCATCAAAAGAAGCCAAGGATGTAGCATGTAAATAGTTAAAATAATCGTTACTCACTCTAAGTATAGTCTAGTTGGTATTGCATATTTTTTTTTAAAGATTTTATTTATTTATTTGACAGAGAGAAATCACAAGTAGGCAGAGAGGCAAGCAGAGAGAGAGGAGGAAGCAGGCTCCCCGCCGAGCGGAAAGCCCGATGTGGGGCTTGAACCCAGGACCTGGGATCATGACCTGAGCCGAAGGCAGCGGCTTAACCCACTGAGCCACCCAGGCACCCCAGTATTGCATATTTTTTTAAATCCCCAGCTCTTTATGATAATTCAACAGGAACATTCAATTGCATTCAAAGCCCAAGTAAGTAATGCATAAGAGGAAAGATGGCCAGAATAAGTTATATGGGTCTGGAGGGGGCATAGCTTCCATAAAAGGGAGACTAAAGCCCAACTTGGCTAGATTATCAAGTTTTTCAGAAGATGAAAATCCAGATTTTTGTGTGAAATTTTCCCACTTATAAATGTTGGCAACTAATTTAAAAAAATAGAATGCTCTGTGTAGCAAACAAAACACATTTATAGGTAGCCTAAATATGAACTTTAGAATGGATTTTAAGCTACCATTTTCTTATATCTTTTTTACAATTTTGAGAGATGTTCTTTACAGAGGACATGATTGTGTCATGAATGTAGGTGAGAAGGAATTAGTTTGCTTTTATAGCTGCTATTCCAGCCACCCTAATTTTTTTAGTTAGAATAAGGCTAGCTGTTGTAACAAATAGACCCCAAAATTTCAGTGGCTTAGCACAATAGAAATTTGCCTATTCAAGTATTGTGAGTGCTCTTGTTGGTGCAGAGATTCTGCTCATTCTTTGTCACTCAAGGTCATTTAGTGATAAAGACTAACAAAGCCTCCGATATCTTCGAAGGGTTAATTCCCACTATGATGATTTGGGATCATCCCTTTTCTAGATGGTCAGACTAGAGGAGATCATGGAGGTATGTGCTTGGGAAGCTTATAATGACCTAAAGAGTAGTCTCCATGCTCGACCTCATCCCATGGGGGATATATTTAAAGACCTTGCGGTGGATGCCTGAAACCACAGATAGTACTGAACTCTATATATACCACATTTTTTTTACACATATATACCTATGATGTAGTTTATTTTAAAAATTAAGTAGAGTAAGAGATAACAATAACTAATAATAAGAACATGTACAACAATATACTGTAATAAAAGTTATGTAAATATGGTCTCTCTCTCTCTCCTTCTGAAGATATCTTATTGTACTATATTCCTTCTTCTTGTGATGATGAGAGCTGACAAAAGGCTTCTGTGATGAGATGAAGTGAGGTGACTGACATAGGCATTGTGATGTAACATGAGGCTACTTTTGGCCTTCTGACAGCATACCAGAAGGAAGACCAGCTGCTTTTAGACCATGGCTAACCTTGGGTGATTAAAACCGTGGAAAGCAAAACCACCGATAAGGGGGGCTACCTATCTGCAAATGATGCACCTAACTTCTTCTTACATTCATTGACTAAAACTTAGTTGTGAGGCCACAGTAATTTTAGGGAATGCTGGGAAGGGTATTCTGTCTGTATACCCAGGAAGAAGAGGGAAGCATGGATTTTGGTGAGCAAGTATCAGATTTGACCACACCAGAGTTTAAGTCATTTTACTTATCCTGGATCTATAAGTATTTACAACTTCACCCCAGAGTAAAGGACATGAGAAATTGGTTTATTATTATTATTATTACTACTACTATTACTAAACCAGGTAAAACTATTACTAAAACAGGTAAATACCAGACAATCAAAAGGTATGAGAGAGAATGTACAATTTACCTCCATGTCTAACTTCATGAGAATGTATAAAATATAGTATTTTTTTCCTTAAATAAAATCAAATCTGACTCAGGCCCCTACTGTAACTGTTAGCCAGAAATTTGGTCTCAGTTATTGGTAGGAACAATAGTTCCCTCTCCTCTCTGAGGTTTGCCCAGGTACCCCAGGGATTTTACTAGCCAGAAGTTGGGGGCACTATGTTCTTTACGGCTGCCATTTTTCTGTTCTGTGCCCATGCGTATGGGTCCATACGAAGACCTGTGTCTCTTTCAGTGGAGCACTAAGTTTTAATAGAAGATTTGTGGGAACTCCTGGCCTATATATAGCAGTCAGAGCCAAGCACACCTGCTTATTTGCAGTCTTGTTGCCCAAAGGAATTAGGAAGAAGTGGAGTATGCTCCCTGCCATCTGAAGAACCCCCAATATCTCACCCTCTCTCTTTGGATGAATCAACTTCCTCCTTTCAGGTTTGTTTACTTTCTTTTCTTTCTCAAAGCACCAGATTCCACTTCTCTTCTACTTGAGATATTTTTAGGTTCTTTTATTAATGAGACCAAGCCTCTCAGCCAAAGGCTTTTCAGATGCTCAAAACTTCATCAATGAATGTTAATTTCCTTTCCTTGCATGGGAATCAAGGGTGGTGTTGGTGTTGGCCTAGGGGCAATTCCTCTTTATGTGATTGTTGTTTCCAGGTTGGATTTATGTGAAACTTAGACCGTCTAAAGAGTTATGTGGAAATGTATGCTTAGATAGTTGAGTAGAAATGTAGTGTATTTTTAGTTGGTTTTGTGGCTCAGTGTGAAGAAGTATGATGATTACTGATTAAACTAAAATCTGAACTGTTAA
This sequence comes from Lutra lutra, assembly GCF_902655055.1. Lineage (NCBI taxonomy): Eukaryota > Metazoa > Chordata > Mammalia > Carnivora > Mustelidae > Lutra > Lutra lutra. Next base: position 67,624,281 of record NC_062282.1, read on the forward strand.
CTTTAGCTATTAGCTTTGAAATTGACTTTGACTTTTCATTCATATCTCAGTTTCCAATCCCCAGGGATTCGTCTATCTTCGTTACTAGGTATATTAGGCAGTAACATCCATAAGAGAAAACGTGAGCTCTCACACTAGTCATGAGGTATAACAGAGTCTTTGGCAAGGTCTAGGAAAAGAGAGAGAGATAGAGAGAGGATAAGCACCTACCTTTACCTCCTCAACCTCTCCTTCCCATGACCCACACCTTCCACACACATACCCCCAAAAAACTGAGCATATTAGCTAAATATTCAAGAAATGTTTAAGCATTACCTGCTTGCATGAGATCTTTTTCCCACTGCACGTTCAAAAGAGACTACCTGGGGTCAAGGCACCACTCTTCTAGCTTACCAGTCATATGACTCTGGGTAGGTTACTTGACCTCTCTGAGGCTCAAAGCCCACAGTTTCAAAATGGTTCTAATAAATGGATCTAGTTCATGGGGTCATCATCAAGAATAAATGAGTTAATTAATGTCATACTTAGAAAATTCTTAGATCAGTACCTGCCGTGCTGTAAATCTTATACAAGTGCTTGCTAACTAAGACAACACAACAAAAATAACACCACCACCAAAACAAAACAAAACAGCAAACATTCCTATGGCTTTTTCTTGAGTTTTAACAGCATTCTTGATGAGAAAATTCAGCATCCTGACTATCTATAAAATGGTATCATCATAGAACCCATCTTAATAGGGTTACTGAAAGGACGAAATGAGTTGATAAAGGTAAAGGGCTTCAAACTGTGACTAGGACATAGCCCAATGAAGAATTGCTGTTCTTTTGCTTTACCCTGATCTTCATTTGCTAAATATTCTTTGATGTTTATCTAATAGTCGAAAAATATATTTTTTCAGTATCAGAATCCATTTTATTGAGTTTAACTCTCAAGTACTTCATTGTAGTCACAATAAGTACATATCCCTATTGAACCCAAAGAAGTGTTAATGCTTATAAGAATTTATTCTTAATAAGGACTATTCTTATAAGGACTTATTCTTTCTGTGTCTGAAAAGGGTATGTCGGAGACCATCTGCACCTGCCAAAGGAAGCCCAGAGGAGCTAATAGGGTGTTTTTGCTCACCTTCGCTTGAGCAAGAACATAGTGATTGTGTTAGACAGATGTAATTGCCACAGGGAATGGAAAACTACTGCTGAAAAGTTTTGCAACTGGAATAGATCATCTTTGATGCTCAGAGGCAATTCTGACCATATTCCTGCCCCTCTACCTTTGCTTTCCCAGCCTTTATTTTCTCAGTCCTCTGGGGAATGTCATCCTACCTGATTCTGTCCACTTCTTGCTTGACCCCTCAAAGAAAAGATCCCAACTGGGAGTTTTGATGACGCATATTGCCCCTGTGTAGTGCTAAATGAAATGCAGCTGGTTTAGCCAAAGTGTTATTTGACATTCATTTTTGGATGCACATTTCTGGAAATAAATGTGTCTTTAGTGGGAGAGCCAGTGGAGGGCAAAGGTGGGTCAGTGGGCACACAACTTTCTATGAGACCTTTCTGATGATGTTCTTCACTTTCCTGATTTTAGTGCCTAAGATATGACTTAAATTGGCCCTGTTTTATTTTGTCCTTATTCTGTTTAGCCTTCCCTTTTTCAAAAACTGTGAGGAATTCCTCTAGGACAGAAGCACCCTCAACTGAGTTGAATGAGAAATTTCAGAACTGTCAAGGATTTACTTTTTAAAATTTTAATACAGTTTCCTAGATATTACTGATGATGTCAATCTCCTGTTTTAGAAAATAAAAAAGGAAGTTGTTTCTAATTTTAAATGGTAATTTAAGTAGCTGCTTATGTGTAGATATTTATCATCTGTAGTGTTTCAAATATAAATAATTCTACCTTTTGCCCAATCGTTTCCCTTGGTTGTAAGTGTCACTTACTGAGAGCTGACATAAACCCCACCAGGAGGCTGCAGGGAGGAAGAAGGGTCTGGGAGAGATCTCTTGAGCTTTTATAAATGAGAAATTAGAACCTGTAACAATAGTCAGCAACCATACAAATAAATGATTTAGACAGACTCATCTAAATGGGAGTGATTTCTCAGAGAGGGACAAATCAGGTCACAGAGTTGACAAATGGTTTAGGTATGAGTCATTTCAAAAATAAAACCAAAAATAATAACTCCACACCTTTTAAACTTTTTCCATCAATAAGTTATGGCAATATGATGTTGCAGGAAATATGGAAGATTTGGGCTTCTCATAGAGAAGACACAAGTAAATGACAAGATTCCAGGAAGAGGTTATGGATTACAAAACGAAAAGAAACAGTTATTAAGTGATCATTCTTCAACTCTTTCTGCTGATACTAGCAAGCCAGTCTCTTATCCTTCAGTTTAATAGGTGCTGGGAGCCATGGTTGTGAAATGTTACTGCCCGTCCTCCTGCAAGAAATGGTTAACGGGAAGGATTCGAAGGAGAAGGAGGAGGAGGCAAGGTGGTCAAACAGGGAGGCTACTGCCGGTGTAGGGGGAACTGCACAGTGCACCAGGCTGTGAGTGGGAGTTGGAACAACGCAGTCAGTCAAACTGGAAGTTCAGAGGAGGGAATAGGCGGAAATGAGAATAGGAGGCATTATGCTGCTTTGTGGAATTGCTAATGAGAATATAGCTAGATGTTTACGTTAAGCATTAAAAACAAGTTATGTCCAGTTTGAGCTTATGGGAATGTTTCCCCCCAACACTATTCCACGCCTGAAACACACTCATCCCCAGAGACAGAGCTCATGAGGTAACCAGAGTAATTAAAGAGTTCTATCACAGTAACCCTTTAAAAGGCTATAGTGCTCAGCTAGTCATTATTGTAGATAAAAGTTACACTGGATGGAAACCCAGGATTGAGGTGGATTTTAGCCTGTACAACTAGCATGTTAAATGCTCATAGATGTACAGTTTGGAAAAGTTGAGTTGGAGAGAGACTCAGAAGATGATTTTTGATTTCTCCAAAAGTGTGTTGCCTGGAGTATTAATTTACCATTTGGCCATGGATTTTACCATAAGAACTTAAGATTTCAGAATGACTTCCTAACAAATTGATCTCTTGCTGGTCAGTTTCAAGTCTTACCCCTTTGGGAACTCATACCAATGAAATTATATGCTACTTGGCTCTCATTGGTCTCCCATTCATGTCTTACATATCTGTATTATCTTAAACATTATTAAGGACAAAGAGCTGTATTCAAAAATCTTTAAGTATGGAAAATTCTTGTTCTTAGGATACTTAAATTTTGATTCATTTTCATGGATGGGTTTTTATTTGTTTTATTTTTACATATGAGACCATATGTTCTGGGAAAAATTTTAGCCTAAAAATATAATTCTCCACAACCCTTATGAATAAATATTATGACAGCAAGGTCTCTCTCTTTTCGTAATGGCCACATGTCACCTTAAAAATGCATGGTACTAAGACTTCAGGCTAGTGTTTCTCAATCTAGAATGGTATGGTCACAGGTATATTCTTAGGTCCATATGGTGTATGCGTACACCATGTGTCTTGGGAGCTACTGTATCATCAGCTTCCGTATATTTTAGGAAAGGTCCATTGATATTTGTGATATTTTCTGTAGATTCCCATATGCCGAAATAAAGTAAATCTCAGGTAGATGGAGGAGAAATGTCAGAATATCAATTGAAGTGCTACCTCTCTCCTCCTGGATTTCATTCCAGAGTGCTCTCAGAAACTCAAAACATGGTATCATAAAGATGGATCTGTGTAGTAGTTCATTTGAAGATGAAGTGGGGTTGGGAGAGAAGGAGCTTTGACATAATTTCCATGTTCTGACAGGTTCTTGCATGGAAGTTACCTTTAGCATTACAAAAACAATGTTCTTGCAGGCCTTCTAGATTGCCCACTGGAATCTGGGAGTGTTTTTATACAGAAAAGTGTAAGAAGGAATATTATCAAAATCAGCAGTTGAATACATTCTTAACAGATGTTATTAATTATACAACATGTCCATACCAAGGTCAAAAATCACAGATTTATGGTTTTTTTGTGTGTCTCAAAATTTTCTATCCATCACTGATACTCAGATAAAGCTATTAGACAACATATTTTAAAGCCCCTGTGTTTGAGAAAAATAGTGGGGCAGGAAGGGTGGTAAAGAAATGAGGTCATCTGAACTTACATGCACAGTGGACTTGGTAAAAAGATCAGGATTCAGAATGAGTGTTCTGCAGGGACAACAAAATACTGTTGTGGGGATTATTATTTTATTAGTGTCAAATGTCACAATCACAATCATTCAGACTGCACCTGTGAAACTTTTTATACTCTGAGTGACAAAGAGAATTTGTCAAATTGAGCCATGCAAGCAGGGGCTTATCTGCAAAAGAGATTGGTATGGCCCTAAAGCTAATTAGTGAATTTGGGGCAAGTGTCTCCTTACAGTTCAGCACCAGTTCAGGATTTCTAAGGTAGAGTCCATGATAGCAATCCTCTTCTTGTTTGACAGAAATACATTCTAACCAATTTAAGCAGAAAAAGAATTAACTGGAGATCATGATTAACTCCCAGACTCTCCAAGGGGGGCCTCTCCAGAGGACCAGACTTGGAAGCTGAAATTGGGGGTGATGCCCCAGTTGGATGACAAAACTGCCCCAGGGGAACAGCCCACCACTGCATCACCCCAACTACTACCTCCAATGCCAGCTCTGGAAGCTTCCCCTAGAATCTCTCCCTGCACAGGGTATTTCTGCAGTGAGTGGAGTGCATCCAAAACCATTCAGACAGGAATTTGAGCATGGATGCTTCTGGCTGGTAGAGGAGGTCCCAAGCCTGACCTGAGGACACAAGGGAGATAGCAAAGTTTAGATGTCTACCTTTAGGTGAGAATTGGTAACACTGGGAAACCTCTACTCTTAGGAAAAGCATTCAAAATGACTGGAAGGCAAAAAGAAGGGTATATTTTCACTACACCTGGCAAACTAAGAATCTGGTTCCTTGGCAGCCCTTGCCAGGTAAATTCTTGGTTCTGAGACAAAAAGAAATTGAGGCATATTCAGCTGTAGCCTGGGAAAATAGTGATGCTTTACTCCTTGCTATTTGTTTCTTTAAATCTTATCCTTCGCTACACTTATTAATTTGTCAAACAAAGACAACAATGTGATCTTGTCACTTATTTATACTAACTTAGCAGTTGCCAGTTTGGAAGAGATGAGGTACTGATCCATGCTACAAGATGGAAGAGCTTTGAAAACACTATGCTCTATGACAAAGGAGCCAAGAATATACCCTGAGGGAAAGACAGTCTCTTCAATAAACCATGCTGGACAGCTACATGTAAAGAATAAAACTAGACCGCTTTCTAACATCATACACAAAAATAAACTTAAAATGGATTAAAGACCTACATGTGAGACCTGGAATCCATAAAAATCCTAGGAGAGAACACAGGCAGTAATATTCTGACATTTGCTATAGCAACACTTTTCTAGATATGTTTCTTAAGGTAAGGGAAACTAAAGCAAAAATAAACTATTGGAACTACATCAAAATAAACACTTTTTGTACAGCTCAGGAAACCATGAATAAAACAAAAAGGCAACCTACTGACTGGACAAGGTATTTGCAAATGACATATCCTATCAGGGGTTAATATCCAAAATCTGTGAAGAATTTATACAAGTCAACACCAAAAAAAAAATAATAATAATAATAAAATAAAATAAATACCTTGATTAAAATAGGGGCAGAGGTCCTGAATAGGCATTTTCTCAAAGAGGATATATAGATGGTCAGCAGACACATGAAAAGATGCTCAATATCAGTATCATCAGGGAAACAGAAATCAAAACCACAATGAGATGTGACCTTACACCTGTCAGAATGGCTAAAATAAAAAAGAAAAGAAATTTCAAGCACTGGGGAGAATGTGGAGGAGAAGGAATGCTTGAACACTGTTGGTGAGAATGTAAATTGGCACAGCCACTGTGGAAAACAGTATGGAGGTTTCTAAAAAATAATAAAAGTAAGAATACGATATGATGCAGTAATTCTACTACTAGGTATTTACTCAAAGGAAACAAAAACAGTAATTCAAAAAGATATATACATGTCAGTGTTTATTGTAGCCTTATTTACAATAGCTAAGATACAGAAGCAATATAAGTGTCCACTGATATACATGTGTCTCACACACACACACACACACACACACACACACAATGGAATACTATACAGCCTTAAGAAAGGATGAGATCATGCCATTTGAGACAACATGGCTGGATAGGTGGTATGCTAAGTGAAATAAGTCAGAGTAATAGAGACAGTAGCATGTAATTCTACATATATGTGGAATCTAAAAAAAAGAACAAATGAATAAACAAACCAGAAGCAGAATCAGACCCATAAACAGAGAACAAATTGACAGTTACCAGAGGGGAGAGGAGTAGGGGGATGGCCAAAGGACTGAAGGAGAGTTGGAGATACAGGCTTCCAGTTATAGAATGAATATCCTGGGAATAAAAGGCACAACATAAGGAATATAGTCAATGATATGGTAATAGTGTTGTATGGTGAGAGACAGTAGTGGTGAGCATAGCATAGCATATAGAGTTATGTACTGAGATCATCCTAACACGCAACCAAAATTTAGAACCACTGCTATAAGAAAGAGATTAATCATAACAGAGGTTATATTGCATGTTATGGCCTATGGTGTGATGGCAATAATAAAAAATTGCTATAAAAACTCAGAGGAACCTTCCCAATCCCAGGCTGGAGATGAGGATTGCCCAGGGGAGCCTTCAGACATGGGGTGACAAATGAGCTGAGTACTATAATATGTGGAGCAACTGGCCAAGTGAAGATGGAGGTGAGCAGGAGAGGAGATCTAAGCAGAGGTAGCAGCCTGTGCAGAGCCAAGGAGAGGAAAGAACCCAAATGTTACCTTGAGGAAAGGACTAAGTCCAAAAGTACAACAGACATGTTATGCATATTGTAGCTGGTTTCAGCCATTGGAGGTTTCCTCAGAAACCAGCCGGAGTTGTCAGTGCTGAGATTTTCAGGTCATGGCATCTTCCTATTTTCCTGCATTTGAGGAAAGGTAGAAATATCCTAGTAGTACTCTGGATTATAGACTGACCATAGAGGAAGAAAATCTAGCAGTGCTGGGCTTTCCTGGTGAAGTGAATAGCTATTGCCATGAATCCTAGAGTGATTTGTTTTCTAAACTGGTTAAAGAGGGCACCTGGGTGACTCAGTTAAGTGTCTGCCTTCGGCTCAGGTCATGATCACAGAATCCTGGGACTGAGTCCTGCCATCGGGCACCCTGCTCAGCAGGGAGTGTGCTTCTCCCTCTGCCTGCTGCTGCTCCTGCTTGTTCTCTCTCTCTCTCTCGTTCTATCTCAAATAAATAAATAAATAAATAAATCTGTAATAAAAAAATAAATAAAATGATTAATGCATATCTACTCATCTCGATTGCAAAGCTGCTTTTCCAGAAGCGTTTGAGCCCCTGGTGCCAGGTGAAGATCCTCTAGTGTCCTTAAATTAAGTATCCCCTGAAGAGCAGGAAGGCATAAACTAGGCAATCACTAGGCAACAGACTGAAAAGGATTTCCTTATAGAGCAAGAGGTGTCTCTTTCCTTCTCATGGTTAAAAGAACTTTGGGAGTTGGGGAGTTAACAACTAATTATGTCAACAGACCCTGCTTCAGGGGCCCAGCCCTGTACTCTTACTATCTTCCTAGGCTGCTATTCAAATAGAGGTGGTTCTCAGGATAAACAATTCATGTGTTATTTCCACAAGAATATTTGAAGTTCTAGGGAGATTACCTTTATCTCATGTGGTGGAGCCATTGATATGATCATATACATTCTCTTTTAGTAAAGCTGGGTGTCACTACTATAATGAGATTTTTAAAATCTGAAGAGGAGGAAACTTAACATCTTGGCAAACATTTAACACTACAGGGAAAGTTAGTACAGGAGCCAGATCTTCTGATGGCTGTTTCTTTTTTAGATGTGTTCATAAAACATATATTGTATATGGCCTCATGGCTGCTGATATGCTTTCATAAAGGAGTTAACTCTCTGCTTGGATCCCCACAATTTATGGGGAGATTCAACAGCTGGTCTAAGACTGGAAAGTTGCTGGTGTCCTATTTGGAATATGTGGAAGGAAGGTTAGACTCCAGCTCCTCAGCATGAATGAATAGTCCGTTGTCCGTAAGATGCTTGAACTTGGTCAGGTGACTTTCATCTCCATTTTCTGGGATACTTGTATCCTTTTTTGTTTTTACAAAATATTTTAAAGCATGTCCGCATACACACACACAGACACACAGACACACACAACCCAGGAAGGCAAAGAGCTTATTGTAATGTTGAGGGATGTTGCCGGCTAGTGGACTGCTGGTGAATGTTTAAGGACCAGCTCTGTGGAGTGCTGGAGAAGGCCTATTTCAGTGGCTTACTCCCTCCCACCAGGGCCCTTTCTAAGCTAGTGATGTTAGATCAACCAGTTCCCAATTTTCCCAAAATGTTAACAATGTGCTCTCACACACCTGTATGAGCTGCCTCCAGAATGTTCATTGACCGAGGCTATGATGTGCTTGCTGATGGTAGAGGGTGCTGTGACTTGTATAGGGCATCCTGGTGCTGGTGGAGACACCATTTAAAGACCAGCCTCTTTTTGTTAAAAAAAAAAAAGAAATTATTTGAAAGACAAAGAAAGCATAAGCGGGGGTGGAGGGGTGAGGGAGAGGAACAAGCAGATTCCCCAGTGAGTGCAGAGCCTGACATAGGGCTCAATGCCAGGACCGCAAGATCATGACCTGAGCTGAAGGCAGACTCCTAACCAACTGAGCTACCCAGGTGTCCCAAGACCAGCCTATTTTAAGAAATCTGAAAAGTTATCTTAGCTCCTTTTCTTGATCCAAAGTTGACAAGAGACCAGAGAGCTCATCTTTCTAAGGATCCCATGAATGTCTTCTAAATTCCCACCAGATCTCTAATGTAGAGATGGGCAACCAGGTTTTCACAGACTTGATGGATTGATCTCCATTGTATTAATTGATTGATCTCCATTGTTGAATCTAAGCTTGTCTAGGAATCCTGCAGTAAGTCATCAAACCCAGCTCAAATCTATTGTCTCTGACATTTGGAGTTCAGAGTTACAAAGAAGAGAACAATAGAGTTCAAGTACTACTTTGGGTGGTCCTTAAGACCAGTGATGTTTGGAGAATCTTTTTTAATGGGTGACAAGTTTCCTCCATGGAAGCATGAGCATAACTGCCATCAAAGCCCTTGGAATACAAGATGATACTCAGAAACCATGGAACAGAAGGGCTAACAGTCATTTATGCATCTTCCTATAAACTTAATTTTAAGATAACTATAAATATTTCCTAAGCTCTATTGACTGCCTTGGTTTCAAAAACTTAAATCAAGGGACAGTAAAAGGAAAATTTAAAGACCTTAAAATCCAGAGACAAGTCAATCATGACTGGATGTTGGCATGAGCCAGGGGCATGTGTGACCCAGTTGTCCTGTTTCTTTTTCACTAAGGACCAGAAATTTGTCACGGTCACTCCAAGAACAACATTCTGGACGTGGTAGGACCCTGCCTTGGAAGGGTAAGCAGGAAACCCTGACAACAGTTTGTCTTTCTCAGAGCAAAGAACTTTTACTTTGCTGCTTAGGTCTATAGATTAGTTTAGGTTATACCTTTTGCCAAAAAAAAAAAAAAAAAAAAGGCCCTTTACATCTGTTGTTCCCCCTTGGGGTCCAAGCAGCCCACAGATCTGAGTCAATTGAGACAGATCAGAAAGAATTAAAGGTTTTACTTATGGCCCCATTCATTCATTTTCCAAATAGTCACAAGATGCCTGTGGCAGGATATTACAGTAAACAAAACAGACAAAATCCCTCCCCTCATGGAACTTATATTCTAGTGGTGCAAGAAATAGGCCAAGCAAATAAACTAGTAAATATATAAAGTAACAGATGGTGCAAAGGCCAAGGAGAAAAACAAATTTATGGAAAGGGGATAGGGATCCTAAGAGAGAGGGTTTATTTTTTTATTTATTATTTATTTCTTTAAGATTTTGTTTATTTATTTGACAGAGAGAGACAGCAAGAGAGGGAGCACAAGCAGGGGGAGTGGGAGAGGGAGAAGCAGTCTCCTGCCTAGCAGAGAGCCCAAGGTGGGGCTTGATCCCAGGACCCTGAGATCAGGGCCTGAGCTGAAGGCAGATGCTTACCAACTGAGCCACCCAGGTGCCCTGAGAGGATTTATTTTATATAGAATGACAAGAGAAGGCTGCTTTTGGTGAGATATCATCAGAGCAGAGACAGCAGCGGGTGAGTTCTGGGAACGTTTGCGGAAGAACACTCCACCTGAAGCCCCAGAAAGTGCAAAGGCCACATGCTTGCCTTTAGAACACAGACCTCTGCAGATGAAAAGTTCTGACGTATGACAGATGGAATGGCCCTCAAGTATGAAGGGCTGCTGTGGACAGTCAGAGGCTGTTCCAATTCCCTCAGGCCCCTGAGGCACAGTGAATGACAGCTCCAGGTTTAGACTATGCCTGTGCTATAGGCTACATGCTTTCTTTGGTGCTAGGCCTGAAGGCAAAATTTCCAGGATAGGAACCATTGCCCCTCCAGGCTCCTCAAGAAGTTCCCCAAACCAGCAAAATCCCTTGCCTATCAGCTCTGCATGGCCATAGAAAAATCCAGGCATGCCTGCCCTCCCCTAAAGGTGGCTATTATGGTGTTTGGTTGGTTTGTACTCATCCTCTGAGTAGTTATTAACAGCAATAGTACAGATGGTAATCTGATCATACAGGTGTCTCTCCCACATTTTGTATGGGTAACGTCAGTCTTTTCAAGCCTGTGGGTACAGTTGATACTAAAAAGCCTTGGGCTGTTTGCAACCACACCTCTTTCCCCTACCATCTGTCCAGGTCTTTGGGCAGAAAGAGTCCCTTTGTTTTTTTATTACTGAGTGCCAGTATGCCCTTGGGATAATCCAGAAGTCTCCATTATGCCACCTTAGCAGTGAAATTCACATTTTAGTATTCCCTAACATAGTCTTCTCCTCTCTGTACTTATTTCCCCAATTTCTCAATCCCACACTGAAGATATACTAGTACACTAGCCTCTTTCCACCCCATGGGCTAAAGGGCACAGGGTTATATGAGTCCAACTCTGTCTCCCATGCTACCCAATAAATTTTACTTTTTTCTTTTGTTTTTAAGATTTTATTTATTTATGACAAAGAAAGATAGCAAGAGAGGGAACAAAAGCACAGGGGAGCTGGAGAAGGAGAAGCAGGCTCCCTGCTGAGCAGGGAACCCGATATGGGGCTCTATCCCAGGACCCTGGAATCCTGACCCGGGCCAAAGGCAGACAGTTAAGGACTGAGCCACCCAGGTGCCCTCTATTTTTTTTTTCTCTTGACGTCTCTTCCTTTCTTCTAAAACAGTCAATGAGCATATAGGTTTGCTCTCATTGGAAAGAGCCATCCCCAGAGCTCCATTCCTTCTCTGAACTCTAAGGTCATCTTGAGAGTCCTTCTTATATGTTCCAAAGAGGTCACAAGATTTTCCCCAATGCCCCTTTACAATCATGTTTCAGAGGTTTTATTAAAATTGGTGAAAGGCATTTTGTTCCAACTGTGCCCACACAAAAGAATCATTATTAATTTGACCCTCAGTTGCCAACTAGCCAATTTTTTCTTTGTTGATGGAAATCATGGGCATTTCCTGAATGCTTCCTCCTTGTGCCTCCCAGCACACCAGGCCAACCAAATTGTCACACTAGCTGTGTGTACCTCCATGCAAGAATGAGATTCCTAACCATGAGCAGCACACTTAGCAAAGAAAGGACAGCAAACTAGTGGAAAACTAAAGACTGCTATTACCACCCTTTGCCCTGTGAGAAAGAGTAGTAACACCTAAAAAAGCCTTTCTTCAAGGACATTTCCAAGGCTGGAGCCCTGCTTCACATAAGAAAATAACTCACAGCTCTAGTTTTCTTTGAAACATTAACAATAATATCAATAACTTCCTTTGTAGCCACTCAAAAGGAAAGGATAAGGAGAATAACATAACCTTTAGTTTTGATTGAGAAAGGTACCGGAATTGCTCAATGCCCCATGAAATTTATCTGAATGGATCCTATTTAAGGGTGCCAGTTGGAGGAAATATTATTTATAAAAGCAAACACAAGCAACATTCAGTCAGGAAGCAGGACCTCTGAAATAATGTGGAAAATTTTCATTTCAAAACTCCCTTTCTTAATGCTTTCCTCATTGGGGATTCCTATAAATTTAACTGGTTTTGTTTGAATAATTCCTAAACTCCCTAAATCCTTCACTTCTTGCAACTCTTTCTGAGCACTTTTCTTGTGGAATTTCACAGACCCAAGGACAAAGATACTGTTGCCTAGAACTTTGGATACCATTTAATTTCAACATTGTCCTAGACAGATCGAGATGAAATCAAAGTCTGTGTTAAAAAATCTATTGTGACCCATGGAGACAGAAGCCTTGTGTGCTCTGTAGAATGAGTTTTAACCATATCACTCACCTGCCTTCTTTCCTCCTGCCTCATGGGAGACACTGTCCTCCACTCAGGGTCATGTCCTCCTGGAAAAGAGAATGTTCAGGAAGTCACAGAGGTCCTTACAAAATAGCCTATTTTTTTCACCACTCATGTTAAGATAAATGAAGTTACGTTAATGCCAAATCTTTGAAGCCAAACCTCATTTCAAGAGAAACAATGAAAGTTCTCATGAAAAGGTTTTAATATGGAAAGGGCAAGTTTGGTAGTTTTTCAAGCACATGAGGTGCTCTTTAAGATAATCTAGATAATTTGGGGCGCCTGGGTGGCTCAGTCAGATAAGCGTCCAACTCTTGATTTTGGCTCAGGTCATGTCCTCAGGATCATGAGATCAAGCTCCAAGCGCAGAGCCTGCTTAAGATTCTCTTTCTCCCTCTGCCTCTCCCCCCACCTCCGTGTGCATTCTCTGGAAAAAAAAAAAAAAGATAATCTGAATATCTTGACAGGAACACAACAGAGCCATCCAGCTCTTTGACCAGATTTTGGTATGGTCATCAAACTAAAAATTAAAGCACCTTTATTAACTATTAGTTTGAAAAGCCTTGTGGAGGAGGATTGACTAAAAACTATTAGTTTACTTGGAAGGGATTGCTAACAGCCCTTACTTCTGTTTTATCCACTAAAACTCATTCCCAATTTACAATGAATATAAAAACTCTCATTGGCATCAGAGTATCAGTTTGGAGATACAGCCCAGAAACCAGCAAATCATATTAGTGCTATCTCTCTCTAGAACATAAAGAGTATTGTCTTTGAAACAACACGTGTAGCTGAAACTCTTAGCAGAAACACGTGTCAGCATCTCCTCGTCAGTCATAAATGGGGACATCCAAGGTCAGTGGGAGACTTGGAGGCCATCTGGCTCAAAGTCCATGAAAGACTGGAATCTCTCAGCAGCATCCCAGTCCTTGAAGGATGACATCCTTCAATAGGCCTGACTCTGGGTCTCAGCAGTTCATCAGCCTTTCAACTCACACCACAGGAGGTAATAGCTGTTTCCCAAAGAATGAATGGCCCACATCTCTAAGTGCTTCTGGAAAGGACTTCTGGTGGGCTTCCAAATGATCCCCAAATGCAAATCCTTTCCTTCATTTATTACCAAAAAAAGTACAATCCCATATATATTCACCTTTACATAGAACCAAGATTTTCCACGAGTTGAATAATAAGTGAGTTATTATGGATTACTAATATTTGAAGATCATAAACAACTCAGCACGTCATAGAATTTAAGAAATGTGGTACTTTATAAGTAGTCAGTTGCTTCAGTGCTCAAAATACTGGAAAGCTAGTAATAGGCTTGAAAACAATCAGAATGCTTTGTTCTCAGAACTTCGTTAATCTTGTGGTTTATTTTTTATTTTTAATTGTTGCTTTTTTCACTTCATACTTATAAATTACTGTTGGTTTTGCTTTATTGTTCTCAATTTAATTTACTAAACATTTTTTGGTTATTGAGGATCATGTGGTTGAAGATAATTTGGTTACATTTGTTAATGAATATTTGCATTAATGGTAATTTTGGCTTATATTTCAAATAGCTAATTGTTAAAATATGTGTATATTAAGGTTTAAATAAGAATCATCCATGTTATGATGCTAGAGAAGATGTGTACAACCCACATACTACCGCCTCAACCTACATTCACCTATGGCTAATAACATGCACATTTTTGGTAGATGTACTAATTGAATTTGTACGGATGAGTGAGTGTCAACATACTATCAAAATAAGTGATATATATATATATATTTTTTTTTTTTTTTGCTTAGAGGGTATTTAATAGTACACTTGTATAAGCTTATGCTGAATATTGATTTTTTTCCTTTGTTATCCATGCGTTATTTAGTCTATTTTTTTTTAAGATTTTATTTATTTATTTGACACAGGGAGAGAGAGATCACAAGTAGGCAGAGAGAGAGGAGGAAGCAGGCTCCCCGCTGAGCAGAGAGCCCAATGCGGGCCTTGATCCCAGGACCCTGAGACCATGACCTGAGCTGAAGGCAGAGGCTTAACCCACTGAGCCACCCAGGCGCCCGCATTATTTAGTCTAAAAGGAGGAATGAATTGTGTAGATGGACTAGAACTTTTAGTTCCCACTATCCTCCATCACTAAAGTGGGCCATGATTAAACAAATAAAATGTTTCAGGCACTGGGGTGGCCCAGTTGGTTGAGCATCTGACTCTTGATTTTAGCTCAAGTCATGATCTCAGGATCCTGGGATCAAGTCCCACATCAGGCTCTGCATTCACTGGGGGAGTTTGCTTAAGATTCCCTCTCCTCCTCTACCTCTGCCCCTCCCCCTGCTCAGGTGCTTGCTCTCTCTCTCTCTCAAATAAATTTTTTAAAAAAGTAGAAAAATCACTTCTTTGAACCACAGAACACCCTAAAATGTATTAGAGTCAGAAACATTTAAACATGAGCCTTTTTGCTTTTTACTAAGGATGTAGTCAGATTGCCAAAGAAACCCTGTTAGTGTAGGTGAGACTAAATGAATGACAAAATTATTCTCTTCTTTTGATTGTCCTGTGCCCAATCTGTGTGTCCTCTCAAGGTCATTCTCCTCAGGGAGTTTTGGCCATAGTTATCTTTTTTAGTTTGTTTTTTTTGGAGTGTAGTTGGCACACTATGTTACATTAGTTTCAGGTGTACAAATATACTGGCTCAAAAAGTTTAAACATTATACTTATGGTCACCATAAGTGTAGCTCCCATATGTCACCATCCATCAGTATTACAATATCAGTAACTGTATTCTCTGTGCTGTGCCTTTTATTCCCATGACTTACTCATTTCATAACCAGGAAGCTTGTACCCCCTGCTCCCCTTTACCACTTTAGTCCATCCCCCACCACTATCACCTCTGGCAACCATCGGTTTGTTCCCTGTGTTTACAGGTCTGATTCCACTTTGTTTGTTTATTCACATCAGTAGTCTTTTTTTTTTTTAATAAATTCCACATATGGGTAAAATCATATGGTATGTGTCTCTTTCACTCTGACTTAGTTCACTTAGCACAATACCTTCCAGGTCCTCCATGCTGTTGTAAATGGCAAGATCTTGTCTTTTTCTTATGGCAGTATAAGATTTCACTGTGTGTGTGTGTGTGTGTGTGTGTGTGTGTGTGCATGTGTGTGTGTGTGTGTACATCTTCCTTCTCCATTCATCTACTGATGATGTATTAGGATGCTTCTGTGTCTTGACTATTGTACAAAATGCTGCCATAAACAAAGGTGTGCATATATCCTTTCAAATTAGTGTTTTCACTTTCTTTTGGCAAATACCCAGTAGAAGTATTGAATCACACAATATTTCTATTTTTAATTTTTTTTAGAAACCTCCATACTGTTTTCCACAGTGGCTGTACCAATTTACATTCTCACCAACAGTGTACAAGCATTCCTTTTCCTCCACATTCTCCCCAGTGTTTGCTATTTCTTTTCTTTTTGATTTTAGCTATTCTGACAGGTATAAGGTCACATCTCATTGTGGTTTTGATTTCTGTTTCCCTGATAATTACTGACATTGAGCATCTTTTCATGTGTCTGCTGGCCATCTATGTATCTTCTTTGGGAAAATGCCTGTTTAAAAACCTCTGTCCATTTTTTAATCAAGGGGTGTGTGTGTGTGTGTTTATTGATTGGCTGATTGATTGGTGTTGACTTCTAGAAATTCTTTATAGATTTTGGATATTAACATCTTATAGGATATATCATTTGCAAATAACCCTGTACATTCAGTATGTTTCCTTTCTGTTTTACTCATGGTTTCCTGTGCTATACAAAGTGTTTATTTTGATGTTGTTCCAATAGTTTTTTTTTTTTTTTTTGCTTTAGTTTCCCTTACCTTAGGAGATATATCTAGAAAAATGTTGCTATAGCGATTGTCAGAGAATTTACTGCCTGTGTTCTCTTCTAGGATTTTTATGGATTCCAGGTCTCACATGTAGGCCTTTAATCCATTTTAAGTTTATTTTTGTGTATGATGTTAGAAAGTGGTCTGGTTTTATTCTTTTGCATGTAACTGTCCAGCTTTCCCAGAACAGTTGATTGAAGAGACTGTCTTTTCCCCAGTATATATCTTGTCTCCTTTGTCATAGGTGAATTGATACATTTAATTGAGGGTTTATTTCTGAGCTCTCTATTCTGTTCCATTGATCTATGTGTCTCTTTTTATGCCAGTGCCATACTGCTTTACTATAGGCACTGCAGTACCTCCAGATTTGTTTTTCTTTCTCAAGATTACTTTGGCTATTTGGGGTCTTTTGTGGTTCCATACAAATTTTAGCATTATTTGTTCTGGTTTGTGAAAGATGCTGTTGGTATTTTGGTAAGGACTTAATTAAAAATTAATTAAATTAAATTAAATTTAAATTTTAAAATTTAAAATTAAAAAAATTAAATAAATAAAATAATATTGAACCTGTGGACTGCTTTGGGTAATATGGGCATTGTAGTAATATTAAGTCTTCTAATATACAAACATGGAATATCTCTCCGTTTGTGTGTTTAATTTTTTTTCTCAGTGTTTTACAGTTTTCAGAGTACAGGTCTTTCACATTTTTGGTTAAGTTTATTCCTAAGTATTTAATTATTTTTGGTGTAACTGTAAATAGAATCATTAATTTCTTTTTCTACTACTTTGTTACTGGTATATGTAAATATCAATTGTTGGGTAATAATTTTGTATCCTACTATTTTACTGAATGCATTTATTACTGCAGAAAGTTTTTTGGTGGAGTCTTTAGAGTTTTCTATGTATAGTATCATGTCATTTGCAGATAGTGACAGTTGAACTTCTTCCTTACCAATATGGATGCTTCTAATTTCTTTTTCTTGTCTGATTGCTGTGGATAGGACTTCCAATAGTATGCTGAATAGAAGTTGGACAGTAGTAATCATGAACTGAATTTTGTAATGACAGACATTAGAAATAAGTTCCTTTTACTAAATAACAAGAATAAAGACTGCTTCTCAAGTTTTTCTACCTTTTAATGTCCTGATGACATCTTGGTGATAACTTTAATGAAATAATTTTTTTTAAAGAACCATGTTTTGCTCAGTGTACTCTTATAAAGATAATTTAAAATCAAATATTAAAATAGTTATACTAATTTTTAAGATAGGATAAAGCAAGATAAAATAGAAAAACTGAATAAATCATTATTAGGAAAGTAGATGAACAAAGTCAACTATGCAATTTCTCCACGGTTTGTGTTCCAAGACATTGGCAGTGGTAGAAGCAAGATATATGGGTAGGGCTGGGTAGGCTCCACAAAGTAGGCATAAAAATTACCAAGGCACACTTCGGCTCAGGTCATGATCCCAGGGTCCTGGGATTGAGCCCCACATCGGGCTCTCTGCTCAGTGGGGAGCCTGCTTCCTCCTCTCTCTCTCTGCCTGCCTCTCTGCCTACTTGTGATCTGTCTGTCAAATAAATAAAAATCTTTAAAAAAAAAAATTACCAAGGCACAGAGCCTTTTCCAGAGAAGTCCATCTGTACCTTAATTTCTTCTAGGAAGAGTTAAAGGAGTACAGGTTTCTCTGCAGGTACACACCCATTTGGTCTGTTGAGACATTGGATCCTGCTAGTACACTTCAAAGCGTAGTTTTTACTACTTTTAGTTTTTGACGCCCCACACAATATTCATTGCGTCCTTTGGGAATAAAGGCTGAAAGAAGGAAAGGTTGGCCTGAAGTTCTTTCCACTTTAGACATTCTTAATGGCAGCATCTAAAAACTCACTTCAGTTTAGGAAAATTTTATCATTTTAATGGTGAATGATGAGTGTAAAGTCTTGGAGATATATGACAATTTAAAATTTTTGATTTGGACTGGCATGGTTTACTGTGTTTTTAAATGCAGAACCTTTCTGTTCTTAAATATTTAATCAGTGTAAAAGAATTAGGTGCGGTCAGCAGAACGCCTTGTGCTGCTGATTATCATTAATGCTGGCAAGTCTCCCCTGCGCTAGACACAGCTGTGCAATGTACAAAGACTGTCCTAAAATACTGGACCAACATATAAATGTCAAAGCAATAAAGGGTAAAGGAACTCTTGCCTCCAGCTTGATCTTTCCCTCAGATAGTAACCTCTTACTCCTTTGGAGTAGTCCCAACTGTTCTTGGACAGAAAAACCAAGAGGTGTATATATCCTTATCATCAATTCATTTAAAAATCTCTTTCCCATTTTTTCAAGACATTTAAATTATCCTTCACTTTCTATACATACAGTCTGGGAAAAAGGCTTGACTTCTCTTTAGTAATTAGAAACCACTGGGAAAAATATATTACACTTGAGAAGAACAGTGAGTCATGGCACTTATTTACTTGCTCTATTATTAAGTAACAGAAATGGTCTAATGAGTCAACGTTCGGATCCATTTGGAATCTGTACCGTTTAACTCTCCTTCCCTATCATTATACTGTCCTTGAGAATTGTACGAGGAATTCACCTAAAGTTACTTCTGGATTTTTCAGCTACATTTGAGTGATCACTTATTTTATTAAAATATTCAAACAAGAAGTCAGAATAAAAGGTCCATCAGAAATAGTTTAATCTCTGTTTACTGATTACTTTTTATCTTTTCATTTAATAAATACCTATTAATTACCTATTATATGCCAGGCTGTGTGCACATACAACAATGAACAACATAAAAACTGCCTTGGCTCTCTGCTCAGCAGGGAGCCTGCTTTCCTCCTATCTCTCTCTGCCTGCCTCTCTGTCTACTTGTGAGCTCTGTCAAATAAATAAATAAAATCTTAAAAAAAAAAAAAAAACTGCCTTGGTCTTCTGGCATCTTCAAACTGGTAAATGACATGACCAAGTTAAGCCATTTGCAATGTAGTATGAAAAGTGCTAAAATAGGGTTAATATGCATGAATAAAACATATGTCTTTGTGACAACGCCTAAGAAGAGCCCTTAATTGGGACTGAGGGTAGTTGGGAGGTTTCCCAGAAGAAATCACATAGAACCTGAGATCCAAAGTGCACATAGGAATACAGGTGAGAGAGACTATCATGTTCATTTCTTCAGAAAGGACTATGGGGGCACCTGAGTGGCTCAGTCGGTTAAGTGACAGCCTTTGGCTCAGGTCATGATCCTGGGGTCCTGGGATTGAGTCCCACATTGGACACCCTGCTCCATGGGGAGCCTACTCATCCCTCTCCCTCTGCCTCTCTCTCTTTCGTGAATAAATAAAATCTTAAAAGAAAAGGACTACGGGCATTTTCTGGAATAGGAAGGTGTCCAGAAATAAGACCAACTGTCAAGAGCAGTTGGTAGCCAGTGAACGGTTTTGGATATAAACAGACTGGTATTTTAGAAATGTCAAACTGAGGGCAATGAGGAAAATCAACTGGAGAAGATGACCCAAAGGCACTTACTTCAGTAGCCAGGTAGGAGGTGATGGCTTTCCTTGGACAGACGCCAGGGGGACTGAAAAATGCAGGCAACATAATTGGGACCATGAGAGACTAGAAATGTGTGGAAGGGTCATAGGAGACGAGAAACTGATAGGAAGTGAGAGCTTGGGCAAGGAACTAGCAGGTGGTACCACTCACTGAGGAAAGAAGATGTTGATTAACAGGTTGGGGGCAAGATAATTAATTGGATTTTAAACACACTGGCTTTGATTTGCCTAGGGGATATGTAAAATGCGCATGGTCGGGACGCCTGGGTGGCTCAGTTGGTTAAGCAGCTGCCTTCGGCTCAGGTCATGATCCCAGCGTCCTGGGATCGAGTCCCACATCAGGCTCCTTGCTTGGCGGGGAGCCTGCTTCTCCCTCTGCCTCTGCCTGCCATTCTGTCTGCCTGTGCTTGCTCTCTCTCCCTCTCTCTCTGAAAAATAAATAATAAAAAAAAATGCACATGGTCAGGAGTAAGTTGATAGAGCAGATCTAAAGTGAAAAATGAGAATGGGCTTGGAAACAGTTTTAACAAGTCAAGTAACAAAATAGGAAATTTAGATCCTCTTTTATATATATTTTTAGAAATGTTTTATGGTAGTTAACTTAGTTAACTTTGTAAACTTCTTCTGGAATCTCCAAAGAAGAGAACACGATCTCCCACCTTTGTTCTTCAAATATCTGTGACAGCACTGTAATTTCTAATGAGCTTGTTTATTTTTAACATTATTGCTGATAAGCAGAGAGAAAAGACAATAGGGAACAAAATAAACTGCTACAGGAAGAGCTAGGTGAGGAACAGCCACCCTGTGAGATGTATTTTTTAAAATACAGAAAATAAAATATTTCCTATTTCATAAAATATTTGCAATAAAAATTAGATGCATGAAGCAAGTACAATATTTTACTGGGTTTTTATTCTCTAGTTTTTTTTGAAGATTTTTTATTTTATTTATTTGACAGACAGAGATCTCAAGTAGGCAGAGAGGCAGGCAGAAAGAGAGAGAGGAGGAAGCAGGCTCCCCGCGGAGCAGATAGCCCAATGTGGGGCTCGATCCCAGGACCCTGGGATCATGACCCGAGCTGAAGGCAGAGGCTTTAACCCACTGAGCCACCCAGGTGCCCCTAGTCTTTAGTTTTTTAAAGTCTACTCTACTTCTCAGATTAATAATTTTCAGAATCATGGGGCACCTGGGTGGCTCAGGAGGTTAAAGCCTCTGCCTTCGGCTCAGGTCATGATCTCAGGATCCTGGGATCGAGCCCCGCATCGGGCTCTCTGCTCAGTGGGGAGCCTGCTTCCCTTCCTCTCTCTCTGCCTGCCTCTCTGCCTACTTGTGATCTCTGTCTGTCAAGTGAATAAATAAAATCTTTAAAAAATAATAATAATAATTTTCAGATTCAGTGTTTTGTGTCTTTCTTGATTTCTATGGAAGCCATTAAATATACTTCAATACAGCAATATCATCCTTTCTGTAATCCTCACAACTATTTACTAATGATAATCTAGACACAGACAGGGACCTTTGGCAATTGAGAATAACCTATTGGTAGCTTGAGAAGGGTCATGAAAAAAAGTACCTTTTTCTCAGTACATTATCCATTTTCCTAAAAAGTTGAAAATTTGCATTTTGAAGTAGAATAAAAAATATGAATTCATATTTCTCATCTACCTTTGATTCATTCCAAATTTATTTCTAAGACATGAGTGGTTTTTAAAGCAGTTGACATTATTGGATCAATTATATATGCTATACAACAAAGAAACAAAAACCAACAAAATGCTCACATACAAAAAATACACAGGTGGGATGCCTGGGTGGCTCAGTTGGTTAAGTAGCTGCCTTCGGCTCAGGTCATGATTCCAGCGTCCTGAGATCGAGTCCCGCATCGGGCTTCTTGCTCAGCAGGAGCCTGCTTCTCCCTCTGCCTCTGCCTGCCATTCTCTCTGCCTGTGCTTGCTCTCTCTCCCTCTCTCTCTGACAAATAAATAAAATCTTTAAAAAAAGAAATACACAGGTGCCCTCTGCATTCTTAAGAAAATAAAGGATTCCTCTAGTGTGTTTTGCTTGTTTGTTTTGTTTTGTTTTGTTTTTGTCAAGACTTCAGTAGATACATTCTTGTCTTGTCCAGGCCTTTAAGGCCACTAGAAAAAGTGAGCTCTGGCAGGGGTTTTCATTTATTACTGCAGAGACTGAACGGAAGGGGTGATTATTCTGTGTATTACTTTGCGGGGCTGCCATAACAAAGTGCCACAGACTGCATGGCTTAGACAAAAGAAGTTTATTTTCTCATAGTTCTGGAGGTTAAATGTCCAAGATCAAGATGTCATAGAGTTAATTTCCCCTGAGGTCTCTCTCTTTGGCTTGCATTGGCCACCTTCTTACTATGTCCTTACATGGTCTGTCTTTTTTATACATGCATGTTCTTCTTATAAGGACACCAGGCAGACTAGGTGGGGATCTTCTGTACGGTTCTTAGGATCTTTAGAGATCTCAATTGCCTCTTTGAAGACCTCATTTCAAGAGACAATCCAGTTACATTCTGAGATATTAAAAAGATTAGGACTTCAATCTAAGAATTTGGAGAAGACACAGTTGAGCCCATAACACCTTGCTTGCCTCAAATTCATAGGCAGGAAAGTAAGAACAACTCCAATGGTTTTGGAGGCAAGAAGAACTGAACACTGTTTTCTCTTGTTTCTGTGACTTTACAATCCAAAAAATGAACTAAAAAGATTCTTTTTTATGGAAAAGTAAAACTTTATCTAAATACAGAACGTTCGGGGCGCCTGGGTGACTCAGTGGGTTAAGCCGCTGCCTTCGGCTCAGGTCATGATCTCAGAGTCCTGGGATCGAGCCCCGCATCGGGCTCTCTGCTCAGCAGGGAGCCTGCTTCCTCCTCTCTCTCTGCCTGCCTCTCTGCCTGCTTGTGATCTCTCTGTCAAATAAATAAAATAAAATCTTTAAAAAATAAATAAATAAATAAATAAATAAATAAATACAGAATGTTAAATGATAGCTTAAGGACACAGTTTGGCAACCCACAGCAATCATAATTGAGTATTTGTTAATGCACTGTGTTTAGCAAACTCACCTAGCAAGCTTGGCAAAGAGGCAAAACCTCCAGGGCTGGTGAGTTGTTTATAGTTAATTCTGAGGGATGTCACTTCTAAATTTGTACAAACTGTAGCTTGTGTTTTTTGTAGAAGCACTAGAGACTTTCTAAATCGAATTGACAGTTTGGAAGGTAATTCCTAACAACAAAATAAATGTTTTTTCCCTAAAACTTCAATTATTTCTTATGTCCCAAAGTTTTTGCATTTCTTGTGCTGTCAAAAATTAAGAAATGTTACATCTTTTAAAGTTCATAAGCATTTAGCACTAACTGTAGTAAAAGATTAAATAAATTTAAAATCAATCTGTAATTAGATAAGAAATTATGTTTTCAAATATAAGAAAGATTGTGTGTGTGTGAGTGTGTATGTCTTCAGTCATTAAATGAGCGAACCATGTTCCATGCGAGGCATTTTTTTAGTATGAGCTTCCTTATATAGCTTTCTTCCCATCGAAAACAATATTCCTATATTGTATGTATGTTTTTAAAATAGTTACTAGAAAACAATCAGATAATGCTAATAAAGAATTTAGTGAGTATTAATCACTGATTTTGACATACTTGTTTTTAAGAGTCTTAGAAATGAAAAAATAACTACCTAAAAGTGCTTCCTAATTGTAGAATGTCAAATATCATGGCATAGTGGTAGAAAATAACCTTGGTTTCCTTCCTCTGTCAGTGATACTTATGAAACTTCAAGTTTCTTATTTCTCTGACGATTTCCCTTCATTACAAAAGGATATGAATTAGTAAGGATGGGCATTATCAAAGAAGTAGATGCCTATTCCATTTACCTTAGTAGTAACTCCCTTAGTAGACTCCAAGGCAAAGGAGTAGCCTGTCAAAAACAATGACCTAGGACTTTCAGCATTTGTAGAAGACATACTGGATAAGGAAATCTCCCAACCTGCTGCATAGATGTTGAAATGTTGGGCAATATTTAACAATCACCCCACCCCATAAAAGACCTTAAATACATAGTCCAGACTGAAACCCAAAGAAGGAAATTCTCAGATACCAGACATGATTAGTACTTCAAAGTGAGCATGTTAAATTGTAGTCAGTGCCAAGAGGCTTAAGGGAAATCAGGAACAAGTTATCAATTAATGGCTGGGACTTAGATTACATGGGGAAGGGACACTAGACATAGAATCGTGGGAGCAGGGAGCTGGAACCGAGCTTCATGCATAAACCCAAGGGTGAAGTAAGACTGTTTCATAAATGAAATGGAAACAAGAATTTCCTGGAATAACTAGAAGGAAGTTTGCTATTTACCCACTGCTATGTGTTGAAATATAACCAATCACAAGAAATTGAAAACCTAAGCCTGCCCCATTCAAGGATAAAGGTCTGAATTTTTGTGATACACAAGGTACTATATCCTCCATATGAAAAATTAATATAAAAAATCTACCAAAGATAAGGCAAATAGGACTGCTACAGGGATGGAACCCCATGGAAGAGTTAATCATTTTAAAAGAATGACAACCTCTCTGAATAAATTAACCACATAAGAGTGAGTTGACAAACAAATGGCAGATTTGTAAATACACTAGGAATGGAGAAAATGGAATAACTTCAAAGGGACTTCCAAATATTTACAATGCTCAGAAAGAAAGCTATAAGACAAAAACAGGGCAGTATGAAAAAGAAAAGTAAGATTTAAAACATAACAGAAATTCTATAAATAAAAATATATAGTTATAATTTCTAAAGTCCAAAAGGGCAAATTTAACAGTAGAGTAATATAATTAGAGAGACTAAGTGAATTAGGAAGAGAAATCCAAGAGAATCATCCAAAATAAATAAATAATATTAAAGAGAATTCAAGACATAAGGCAAAAAGAATGAAAAGAGCTCAGAGTTTTTAAAGAAAATAAAGAAGCAATATTTAAAGCAATAATGAATATCTTTTAGCATATAATAGAAACACATACATCTCCAAGTTGAAGGATTTCATCAAGTTTTCAGCCATAAAAAAAATGGAAGTTTGCATAGAGGTATGTTATAGTGGGATGGCAAAAGGTAATGACGTGATCTTTTGACATATCAATGTCAAAAAGAGAAAATCTTAAAGGTCACCAGAAATAAAAGATATATTGTCTGCAAAGAAACAATTAAACTGATATCAGACTATGCATCAACAATGTTCATAAAAAAAGAATGGGAAAAAAAATCCTTAAAGCGCTGAGAGAAGATAGTTGTCATCCCCAAATTCCAACTACATTCTCACTTAAGTGAAAGTGAAATAAAGATAAATGGAGTTAGACAGATTATACTATTCTCCCATGGAAAGGACTTCTCAAGTTCTATATCAGGAAGGAAACTGAACCAAGAAAGCAGTAGCTGGATAAAATAAATGGTTATTTTAATGGTACCATTAAAAATAAATGGTAAGCACAGAAACAGGTAAAAGATTTTGGCATATATAATTTAGTATTGACTGTTTAAAAACGTTTTCCAGTAGACTAAGTTATAGAGCTTTAACAATGAGGTAGCACTCCACTATAACCCCTCCCACCAGAATGGCTAACATGAAAGAGATCAATAATATCAAGTGTTGACAAGGAATAAATAATAACCAGAACTCTTAAACACTCCTGTAGACAGGTAAATTAATATAATCACTTTGAAACTGAGCTTAGGCATACCTTGTGACCCAGCAAATCCATTAGGCTAGAATATATCAAAACAGAAAGGTGTACATATTGAACCAGAAGAAATGTTCTAGAATCCTCTCAGAAGCTCTATTTATAATATCCCCACTGGAAATGATCCAAAAACCCATCAGAGGAAAATGGACAAATAATTTCTTTATCCCACACACTGGAATATTAAACAGCAATAAGAATGAAGAAAAAATAGCCACCATGAAACAATACACAAGAACCTCATCAACATAACAGTGAGTGAAAGAATCCAGGCACAAGAAGGTACGGGCTGTGTGATTACATTTAGTCAAAGTGTAAAATCAGGCAAAATCAATTCATGATGTTAGAAGTTCTGATGGTAGTTACCCCTGAAAGAAGAAGTACCTGAAAGAGGGTGTGAGGGGAGCTTCTAGAATAATTGAGATATTCTAGATCTCAGGCTGTAGTCCAGTCACTTAAATGATTATGTTCAGTTTATGAAACTTTACTAAGGAACACACTAACAATATACATACTTTTCTTCACACAGTATTTGACAATTAAAAAGAAAACAAACTTAAAGCATAGGAGGTCTTAAAGCTTACTTACTTATTGGGCACCTGGGTGGCTCAGTGGGTTAAGCCTCTGCCTTGGGCTCAGGTCACAATCCCAGGGTCCTGAGATCGAGCCCCATATCGGGCTCTCTGCTGAGCAGGGAGCCTGCTTCCCCCTCTCTCTCTGCTTGCCTCTCTGCCTACTTGTGATGTCTGTCTGTCAAATAAATAAATAAAATCTTAAAAAAAAAAAAAAGATTACTTACTTATTGCAAATGTGGAAAAAAGACATTTACAATAATGCTGTCTGGAAAACACCACAAGAACACAATATGTTATTATGTCCCTCCTGATAGAAAACATAAAATGTTGTCTATACAGATTTCTGGCCCAAAATGCTTAACCTAATCATAAGGAAAAATAAATCAATCCTGGTTATCTGACATTCTATGGGAAAACTGTCTTGAACTCTTCAAAAAATGTCAGATTATGCAAGAAACTAAAGGGCAGGGACTGCTCCAGATTAAAGCAAATTGAAGAAATAGGACAATAAAATCCAGTGCATGATCCTTGAAATGATGTTGGATTTAGAAAATAAAATATTATAAGGCTATTTTCAGAGTCATGGAAGAAGTTAGAATAAGGACTGGATATTGGATGATTTTCCTACATTGCTATGAATTTCCTGGATGTGAGAGCAGCTTTGTGATCATACAGGGGTGGGGTGTTTTCTGAGGGGATCCTTCCTGAACCATGAGGGAGTAGTGTTGCATGATGTGAACAACATACGTGACGGAGAGAGATCTTGAAAGCAAAGGTGGCAAAATGTTAATTTGTGGATCTAAATGAAGAGAACATCGTGCTGCTTATACTCTTCTTTAAACTTTTCTGTAGGTTTGACATTGATCGAAATAAAAAGTTGGTGGTACAGTGAACCAATGTACTATCATTTTAATAACAATCTGTACATGGAAGGTTTTAGGTGCCGGGGTGAGATCTGGGTTAAAGAATCCTAATGTCTTCATCACTTTTGGAATACAACATAAAGAAACCAAGTAATCTTAGACTTTGTTAGTTCAGGTAAATGTGTTTAAAAAATAAAAGTTAAAAGGAAAATAGAGGATCTAGAGTATTTAACTATCGAACTAGTAATGAGAGAAAAAAATGAGACAAAATGAGAGAATTCTGAAAGCAAAAAAAAAAAAAAAAAAAGAGAGAGAGAGAAAAAATAAATAAACTTGATCAGTCTGGCATAAGGCCTGAAAGGACAACAAGAAAAAAAAAAGAGAAACAAAGATAAAGTAGTAGAAAATATCAAATAAGATGACAGAAACAAGTCCAAACATGAATCACAATAAGTGGCAAACATATTAATATCAGCACTAAATGTCACAGATGAACAGACTGGATTAACATTATAAAATCCAACTCTTGAGCAGCTCACTTGATATACTCTTAAGGCAAAATAGCATAGAATTAGTAAAAATACAGATATATATATATATATATAAATACATAGGTATATATATATATATAAATACAGAGGTAATATATATATAAATACAGAGGTATATATATAAATACTAGGCAAAGATAAAACCACATAATAACCATAACTGGAATAACAATCATACTGAGAAGAAACAAAATGGAATCTTAAGCAAAAAGGTTTGATAGTGATAGGAAAAGACACTGCATAATGATAAACAATTTACCAAGAAGACATTGACTCAATGAACATGAACAGTCTTTCAGTGTGACCAAGAAAAGTGTGTGTTTATATGTATGTGTGTACTGATAGAATTAAAAGGAAAAAGAGATTAATGCACTAGCACAGCTGGATATTTCAATATACTTTTTTCAGAAACAATGGGTAAGTAAGAAAAAATGATAGGGTACCAAACATTTAAAAACATGATGGACAACAATAGCCAAACTATGGAAAGAACCTAGATGTCCATCAACAGATGAATGGATAAGGAAGATATATATACACAATGGAATACTATGCAGCCATCAAAAGAAATGAAATCTTGCCATTTGCGATGATGTGGCTGGAACTAGAGGATATTATGCTTAGCGAAATAAGTCAATCAAAGAAAGACAACTGTCATATGATCTCCCTGATATAAGGAAGTTGAGAGGCAATGTGGGAGGGTATGGGGGGTAGGAAAGGAATAAATGAAACAAGACAGGATTAGAAGGGAGACAAACCATAACAGACTCTTAATCTCACAAAACAAACTAAGGGTTGCTGGGAGGAGGGGGGTAAGGAGAGTGGTGGTTGGGTTATGGACATTGGGGAAGGTATGTGCTATGGTGAGTGCTGTGAAGTGTGTAAACCTGGCGATTCACAGACCTGTACCCCTGGGGCTAATAATACATTATATGTTAATTTTAAAAAACATGATGGACAAACTTTTTCTTATATGTAGAACCCTGAATTCATAAATGAGCAAAATTATATCATTTTCAAGCACACATAAAACATTTTCAAAAACTGGCTACTTCTCTAATGACTCAGTTATCATGTAGGCCATGATCTCTCACTGAAATGAAATTTTAACGAAATTTATTAATAAAAAGATAGTTAAGAATACATTTGAAAACTAACCATATACACACATGCACATACATATCACGCACTCACTCTTAATTAACCTATGAGTTTAAAATAAATCACCAGGGAACATTATGAAATACTTAGAAAAAATATTACAGTTAGAATAGCATATTAAAAAATCCTATGAATATAACTTAGTGATATTTAGAAGGAAAATCATAACTTTAACTGTATTTATTTCTTAAAAACTGAAAATAATTTCGTTTATCTGTTAATCTGAAAATGTTAAAGAATAAAACTATAAATTCAAATAGAATGAATGAAATAAAAAATAGGAAAAAAAATGAACTGCTCATGTCAGTTTTTTTTTAAGGAAAAAGAAAACAAAATCAGTGAAAGTGATTTACTTGTCAAAACTGACAACTAAAACTGAATGGACAATAAATATGTGAAAATATTTGTAACCTCACTTGTAATTAGGAAAATAGAAATTAATACAATAAGATGTAATTTCATATGATAAAATAGATAAATTAGGAAAAGCATCAAATATTGGAGAGGATGTGAGAAACAGGAAGTTTCACAAAATGCTAGCAAGGGTTTATATTGGTACATTCACTCTAGAAGTATCAGGCAATAGCTAGACACATGAAAATGTGCACACCCAAATTCCTACCATTCCACTTCCGGGTATATTTCTTAGAGAAGCTCTTGCACCAGGAAAATCAATAAAGCTATAGGAGAATCACAAAGATAGAAATACACACACACACACACACACACACACACACACACACACGCTATTATAAATCGTATAATATCGCTAATGTGGAATTTTTAAAAAACACATTAAACAATGAAGGCATAAAAATGCCTATAGTGAAAGTACACGTAAAAGAATCAATAGAACAAAAAAAAAAAAAAAAGAATCAATAGAACAACATAGACTATAAAAATCTTAATCTGAAAGAATAACTAAGGAATTCAAAGTAGTAGCTGTTCTGGGGAGAAAAGAAATTTGGAAAGTAGCAGTGGGGGCTGAACAAAGTGGATTTTAAATCTGTTGGTAATATTTATAAATGCTATCTTGATGGTAATTTATATAACATCTAAACCAAATCACCAAAAGCCAAGCGACATATTTATATCCTGTTCACATCTAGGTGAAAAACCAAACCAAACCAAACCCAGCCAAGCCAGAGTACCTGAGAGCCTAGGCATCTGTGAATTATTTTGGAGGCCACATATGTTATCTGAAATGTGCCAGCAGGTCCTGTCCAAGCCCTAAGCTACTGGGGACCCTCTTGGGGCTTGAACCTCCCGATTGTTGAAATGGTAGCCAAATAGCTAGCCTTTTAAAGCATTTATTCTTAAAGTTTTTTTTTTTAAAGGTTTTTTATTTATTTATCAGAGAGAGAGGGAGAGAGAGCAAGCACAGGCAGACAGAATGGCAGGCAGAGGCAGAGGGAGAAGCAGGCTCCCAGCCGAGCAAGGAGCCCGATGTGGGACTCGATCCCAGGACGCTGGGATCATGACCTGAGCCGAAGGCAGCTGCTTAACCAACTGAGCCACCCAGGCGTCCCTTAAAGCATTTATTCTTAACTCAGACAGAAAAAGGGGTTTTCCGATAAAACTGAGGGAAATATGTAATTACGGCGTCACTAAAAAGGCTTCCCCTTCCCTTAAGACATAGTCTTATTCTTTGGTTGCCTCACCCCCAGACCCACCCTCCACTCCATGTACTCCTTACTCAGCAAATGCGGCTTGGAGCAAAATTCAAGTGGCAACATTCGCATCTGCCTCTTCTTTCTCATCTCACAGTCCTGCCTTATTCCCTTTCACTGATAAAATGATAGCAGATACTCAGCTAATTAATTCTCCTACAGCATATAATTGATCCCTCTATTCTAGGACTTTTATTTGAATTATTTCATTATTTTGTTAGAATTATTTTAAGTGGTCATCACTTTCAAAATGATTTAAGCTTCTAATTCACCATCCTAGTATCCAATATTAGATACATTAGGTGCTCAATAAATGCATAATGATGTGAGATTCTTTGATTTATTTCTTCTGGTCTCTGTTTATGCTATATTATAAATATAAATAGTAAACTAATTGAGGGATATTATCTTCTGCGTACTCTGCTACATACAGCAGTTATCTCATACTGCTTAAATGACTGGTTAGGCAGAATATTTTTTTCTTTTTTTCCCTTACCAAAGCAACGTTATGTATCTATAGACCTTCAGAGAGTTCCAAGGCTTAAAACCAGTACTTTTTTTTTGCAGATGATTGCTGTGTATACTCTTAGAATTAATAAACCTGTTAATAAAAATGAGCTGATTTTCTAGTTATATAGGATCAAATCACTGCACTTAGTTATAATAGTGTTAGAATAAAGCCATGTAAAAACAAATTGAATTCTTTGTCTCTCAAGAAATTTCTTAATTTCCAACCAAGACTGAGACCTTGAAAATGTCTCTTGTGTCACATACCGAAAACTTACACATATTTTACTAAGCATTCAGGATAAAGAGAAAAGTAATTAGAAATCAAGAAAATGGAAATCACAATAACAAAAAAATGAAACTTTCTCATCAGTGAATTATCACAGTGCTCAAACTTTACAAATCATACGAGTGTATTCTATGCTGTAACTTGTTATAATCATAGCACCTTTGCAGGCAAGGATTTCAGGTTGAAAAATAGTATAAAATCACCACTGCAAGAATTTTTTAAAGAGATCAACTGTTCTTGTGCAAACAACTGCCTCTCCTGGGTAGAATCAAACAATCCCTTCCCTTAGGGTCAGCTGCTAATTGCCTGAGTCTCAAGTGAAGGTAAGACAGCTGTGAGTGTCTTAGACCTATAAAAACATTGTCAACTAATGAGTGAGGAAAATGTGATTGCACAGTAATAAAATACAGATAAACGTGTTGTTCGGAGTCCCAGTAGCCTAAAGGGCCCTGAGTCCATTTTTCTTTCACAACACAGAGAAAAGTAGATTTTAAATAATTGGTAAACTTGTTATAAAAGATAAAAACTGCATAATTCCAAAAAATTTTCTCTCTCCAGCCAAGCCTACCAACTGTCTCAACAAGCATCTGCAACTTGAGAGAAGAGATTAAAAATAATGATCATGCCTTTAAATCCTCTTTAAGCTAACAGGCATGACAAAAAAATTTTTTTTTAAGTTTAGTTCTTTTTATTTGGCTCTCTGGTATGTATCAGGTATATATCCTTCCCATCTCATTCCACAAGAAATTCAGAGGGATTCCCAAATAGGTGGGACATTTACTGAAACTAAAACATTAAAGAGAAATTGGTCTCACACATGAGGAAATAGCCCATACTGTTGAGCAGTCAACCCAGAATCTGCAAAATTTCCCAAATTTACTCTGTTATTTTCCCCTCTGGAGTCTTTTCTCATTGGGTTCCTTTTGCTCAATTTCTACGGCTAAATTCCTAATCAACTGGTACAGTCAGGTCCCTAGGGAGCCCTTCACCAAACAGTTTTTTCTTCCTTTGGATGCTGGATCTCTCTGATGGCCCTTTTCAGATGACGCCTTGGGTCCTGGTGCTTCTGGAGAAATCCCTCTCCCCTTATTAGAATGTAAATACCTTGTGCATAGGGATTACACTTTGATTATGTGTAAGAGTAACCTTGGAAAATGGCATCCACTAGCCTCAAAACAAATTCATTATTTGATACTGAAGAATAAGCATTAGGACAGAATCTATATTGAGGCTTCTGAAACATGAACTCTAGAAAGCATTAGTTATACATGTTACCTGAGTGTCCCCCCACCCCATAAGTAAGCAACTTTGTTCACTCTTCTGTTTCATCCCCCCTGATACCAAATACAGTCTCAAACTTTGCCTCAGATGATAGCCTCTGGCAAAGTAATATCTGTACTTGGTAGTCTGTAGAGCATCAAGCACAGTTTCACACATAGAGCTGACATGAAGCAAGTGTTGAGGATAGAACAATTAGAAAAAGTACAGTGCTTTATTTTTACATAGAGGAAGTTAAGGTTACTTACTGAGTTCTAGATTGTTCTGCTGAAAATTAAAATTTATTATAGAAGACTTTCCACTGGGGAGACTGAGAAAATACCAGAGTCTTCAAGGGACATTAACTTTTTAAGATACACTGTAATAACAATAGTAAACTTGAATGCACCCAGGAAATAAAAGCCACAGTTGACAGCGGTTATTCTCTGAAGGTGGGACTATGTACAGAATGTCTTTCTGGGGATTAGTGGATAGGCTGTCAGAAGGGTGCAGTCTTCCCATGGGCTTTCTTAAACCTTCCTTTGTTCAGTTCACTGTGACATTTCTCAAGACTGAGCTCGGCTATGATGATTACTTGCTGATTTTCCTTCTCTCTTGTCAGTATTAAAAAGAGAGGAAAAGAAAATGAGGCCAAAAAATGAAGAGCACTAAAAAAGTTATGTAGAGATTGCCTGGTCTCTAGTTCCCACATCCAGTTTCTAGAACCCAACACTGTGAAAGCAGTGTCCAGTTCATAGCCTCCACGTCAAGGATATGACGAGGACTTGGATGGAGCAAAGACACTTTTGCTATGGTAACTCAACCTCAACCACATTTGGCCACCTGGGCATTTTCTAGGGAGGATGAAATCCCCTCCTGAAGAGGCTAGATGATGCCAAGTAGTAACTCCACAGAAGCCACTAGTGTTCTCTTTAGGGAAATGTAGGCCACTGAACTCTGGCTTTTTCAGACACTTGAGGCTCACATCTCTTCTTCTGTATGAGTGGCACATATTTTTTTTTTTTTTTTTTTTTTACAGAGAGAGAGAGAGAGATCACAAGTAGGCAGAGAGGCAGGCAGAGAGAGAGGGGGGAAGCAGGCTCCCTGCCGAGCAGAGAGCCCCATGCGGGGCTCGATCCCAGGACCTTGAGATCATGACCTGAGCCGAAGGCAGAGGCTTAACCCACTGAGCCACCCAGGTGCCCCTGAGTGGCACATATTCTTAATTCTACTGATAAGCTAAGGATATTATGATAACTGAAAAGGAAGTGTGAACAGTTCTTGAAACCCTAAGGTGATAATAAAGCTGCCCACCACATGTACTTACAGTGAATCTTGGCAACCATTTAAATGTTCAGTTATAGGATGACCTTATAGTGGTAAGTTAGATGGCCATTCAGTCTTGTGCTCATAGGACATGTAAGCATATGGGGAAATGCTCACCATATAATGCTAAATGAAAAGAGAAGGATGCAAAACCGCATCATGCTATGTTACCAATGCTATTAAAAAAAAGCCAGGGAAATATATATCAGAATTGGCAATAGCAATATCTTACTAGGATTCAAGGTAATTTATATTTCTTCTTTAAATTTCTGCATTAAATTTTTTTTTAAAGATTTTATTTATTCATTTGACAGACAAAGATCACAAGTAGGCAGAGAGGCAGGCAGAGAGAGAAGAAGGGAAGCAGGCTCCCTGCCGAGCAGGGAGCCCAGACGTGGGGCTCAATCCCAAGACCCTGAGATCATGACCTGAGCCGAAGGCAGAGGCTTTAACCCACTGAGCCACCCAGGTGCCCCGCATTTTAAATGTTTTACAGTGAATGTATGGTAGTTTTAAAAATCACAAAATGAAAATAATCACTGGTTTTTTTTTTAATTATACATTTAAATCTGATCATGAAAAGGAAATGAGGGAGAAAAATACCAAAGATCACTGCCCTAGTTGCAGAGAAGTAGTCAAGACACGGGACTCTGGAATAAGACCTATGGCCTCATGGCCTTAGATTAACTTCCCTGAGCTTGTGTTTTCTGGTCAATTGAATGAGGATACTATATATTTCATCAAACTGAAGATTCCATGGATTTTAAGATACATACACCACCACTTTATGTGCCAACAAGTTTCTAAAATGCTGCCAATTCTCCATTTTAAGCCACACTCCT
Source organism: Lutra lutra (assembly GCF_902655055.1). Taxonomy (NCBI): domain Eukaryota; kingdom Metazoa; phylum Chordata; class Mammalia; order Carnivora; family Mustelidae; genus Lutra; species Lutra lutra. The sequence continues at coordinate 67,659,129 of NC_062282.1, forward strand.
ATTTAAGAAAAGTGAAATAAATGTGTAGGAGCACTGATGCAATACAGTAATATTTGTACCTACTCCATACGCTTTTGTGAGGATTGAATAACATTATATACATAAAGTTCTTAGAAAAGTCAGACACTTAATAAATGCTTTAAAAAATGAGAGCCATTATGGCACATTCACTCAAGGTGGGACTATGACAAGACAAACCCTGAGAGTGAAGGCAGAGATCCTAGTTTGAGAGGTCTCAGGATGGCAAGTAGACTGACATGGAGGAAAGGGTGAAGGTGGCTGAACATTAGGGAAGAATGACTCTAGCTATGAAGACTGAAATGCCCTACCTTTGCTTGCTTAGATGTGAAAGCTACCAAAAGAAAATAGAGCCATTGTTTTAGAAAGCAATATTACATAGCGTCCTAAAACTTGAAATTCCCAAATAACTGTGTAAGAAGAGTTGAGGTTTGAAGAGAAAAAAAGAGGAAGAGGAAGACAAGTTGAGGTTGAGTGGCTTTAAGTATTGCAGTCATCAAATTATCTCATTTATCTCACTTATCTATTTTATAGAGAGCCTTGCAGTGGCATGGGTGTAGTGGAGAGGAAGCCACAAGTTAAAAGCACATTCATGGTGTCTTTTCCTAAAGACTTTCCAAACAAGTGAGCAAAATAAAAATATACAGGGGTGCCTGGGTGGCTCAGTTTGTTAAGCAACTGCCTTCGGCTCAGGTCATGATCCCAGGATCCTGGGATTGAGCCCTGCATTGGACTCCCTACTTAGTGGGGAGCCTGCTTCTCCCTCTCCCACTCCCTTACTTGTGTACTCACTCTCTCTGTGTGTCAAATAAATAAAACCTTTAAAAAACAAGCAAACAAGCAAATGAATGAATAAAATGATAAATAAAAATATGCATACAGGAATTCTTGCAATTTATATGCCTAAAGGCATATATTGCAGTAGTGATGAATAAAGATAAGTGAAAAATGGAGATAAGCTAAAAACAGGTTTTTAGTAGATCATCACACATTTCCTGAGCTACACCAAGGTTCTAGGAAATTAATGCTTTTCTTCAAGCATTTCTTTAAAAGACTATAGTGACGGAATACAATGTATTCATAATAATCTTGGCTTATGAGCAACAGTAATAAGAAAGTTATTAAAAGCATTACAAAATATTTTTCATCATATTGGTAATTGAAAAGATGGATCTATTTGTTTTTATTTACTCACATATAAAGTACTTACCAAATATTTACCATGTGGGTGCCTAAGTTAGACGAGTGCAAAAGTGCTGGCAAAACCTACTGCTAGGAAATAAAGAATGTTGACCAAGTGGGAGAAATCTGGCAGAATGAGTCAACCAGAACCTTGACCACTGAACCTTTTCAGGTTTTGTACAGAAGCAAGGCCTGGCCTGGAAATGGTCCAGAAAAATGAAATACACTATGGTACCAGGAATCACACAGAGGTCAAACAAAGGGAAAAAGGAACTGTTGATAGAAAGATATTCCTTCAGTTTTCATGTGCTCCTCGCAAGGCTATCAGTTTTAGAGTGCAGCCAGCAGCCATACTGGGGTCCATAATAAAATTCAAGCTTTGGGGAAGTTTTGAGGCTCCAGTGAACAAAGGACATTTGGGGATATATTACCATTCAGGAAGAGCTAAGCCCTTTAGATCTGTCTTCCAAGTTCCCAAGGAGCATAATTTCTTCTTTTTGGAAGGAGAAAGATTCATCAAAGTACAACAGATGGGGTCAGTGGAATGACTGCCATTCAACACTTTGCATGGGTATTGTTTTCAAAAGAGTGATTTTTAAAATCAGTATTTGTGCTTGCCTTTTTTTTTTTTCTTTTTGGTTTTAATTTTGAGAACAGAATCTTGGAGGTTTTCATCAAATGATAGACTTTTGCAAATCCTAGAGCAAAAGGGGCTTCATCCATCTTATAGTCTTAAATTATTCCCTGTTATTCCCCTGGAGGAGGAAAAGCATGTTGAGGTCATGGAGGAGGGAGACCCCTGTGGGTCGTGCTGACCTGCTTCTTATCATATGTTCACCCTCCTCCCTTGACCTCACTGTCTTAGAACCAAAAGAGTTGTCCAACCTGTGTGTGGGTGACTCCCACTTTGAATTAGCAATAAAAGCCTTGTAGTGGGTCACTGCCACCACTAGGTGTTCTGTAAGTATGACCTCATATGGGCAGTTTGGACCACAGGGCACAAACTCATTATTTCTACAGTGCCTAGGCAGGTTGTTTAAATGAGCTCAGTGAAGTCATGGTGAAAAAAATCAGTCAGGCAAGTGCAATGACAAATGCTGACCAACACTTGGCATCACTGGAGGAGATAAAGACACTGAAGGAGGCTGTGGTGGTTGGAAGAAGGTAGGCTCCATTTTAAAGGGGCAGCCATGCCTTGGCTCCTACTACTGACTGCCATGTGAGGAATGTGAGCCTGTTTTCAGTTCCTCTGAATTCTCAACAGGTGCTGGTTGTGTGGCTGGGCACACAACCTGTACAGTCACACCATGCCTTTACTCAGAAGGGCCCATACTTGCTTTAACACTCTGCTGTCCCTGTCATGAATTTCTTAATAATTTTTGAACAAGCATGCCTGCATTTTTCCTTTCACACTGGGCTCCTCAAATGATGTAGCCAGTCCTGTCTTCAAGAAAAGCTGTGCATCCATGGTTTCTATAACATATTCCAGTTTTTAAATACTGGCAATTCAAATTTTTTAATGTGGTGAAGGCAAAGCATTTGCAAGCTAACAGGTCTAGGAGTGGGCAGCAGACTTTAACCCTATAGAGTGTCATCTCAGGAATTATCTTTGAATCTTATTAGCACTTGGAGCTGTGAGATCTCCAAGCAACCTGGCCAATCCCCTTATCCTCCGGATGAGGGAACAGTCACAAGGACTGAAAATAGAAACACAGGCTGTTGTAGAGAACACCCACTATCCTGGGCCTGTTGGGAGCAGCTTTTCCTGGACATACTTCTTACCATCCTTGAGGAGTACGAGTTTTCTGGCATCTGTGGCAGTGTGTACTTTTTAAATCAGGACTTGAATTTCTTGGATGGTGGATCTGCCAAGAAAGTTTGCTTCCTCTTTGGGTGACTTCTACTTTTTCCTAGTGATTGTAAGCCATTATTAATTCTATTGTGATTTATATAGTAATTATCCAAGGAATATCTCTTGATTGAGTCAGGAGTCCATGCTTCTAAGATCCAGCCTACTGCAGGAGGTACCCTAAGAGATCCTACCCAAGGGCTGCAGGCTTTTATGTGGGCAATTTCTTGTTTTCCTCCTTGTTTCATGTCACCAGCTTTGGTAACAATCTACGTGATGTAAGAGGCAGGGAGAATAGCACTCTCAAATGTATAATCATTTTCTAGCATGCCTTTTAATCTCCTTTATCATCAGTTAGTACATTGGAAAAGAATGCCCTCCTGGGTTGCCGGATAGTATAGTGATTGGCTCTCTTTAGAAATTTTAATTGTAGGTTGGACCTCGACCTATTTTTTAAGAATGTGAAATAAACACCATAACGTCTTTTCAAGAGCTCCCCAGTTTCCATTTCTTTGATTTCATGCCCCCATTTCTGTACGTTTCTTCCTGTTCTGTTCTGTGGAATTCTAGGACCTATGAGAACTCTGGTGGACTGTTCATAATTGAGTAGGTATTTGGACATATCCTGAAACACAGAATGGTTGTATTTCTGATGGTAAAATGGTACATCTGAGGCTGCTAGTATGATCATCCCACCCTTGAATGCTTCAAAGTCTGATTTTCAAAACAGATCAAACTTCTTAATGGAGTAGTAGGATTTACAGACAACTTAGTTGAAAGATTGTATGGGTTGTATGGGTAAGAAAGGACCACCAATTAAAGTGTCAAAAACAAGTAACCTGTGCCTTAAATCTAACAGAGACCTAGTCTAAGACACATTAGGGGTTGGATTCAATTTAAGGATGTTTCTTGTTTTGTTTTGTTCTGTTCTGTTCTGTTTTGGAATGTGTACCCTACCCTGTAAGGGTATCTGTTCTTTCTCAAGTCATTCTGTATCTTTGATGCCCAGTGCTAGACTGGATTTCCTTCTTGCAGAGACAAACTTGGTGGGGGAAAGGCTATGTGGCAGACAAGTGAGATGTTCTGGGGACACAACAGGATGTGGATGGCGTGGCTGCTCTTTGTGTATTCATGGTGGCAGCCTGCCGGGCCGCCAGGCCAACAGTGCCCTATGTTTGCTCCTTTGTTGTTGGGTACCATGCAGTGCCAGCAATATTCTGCCAGCAGATACCGTCAGCAGGTGCCCCTAAAATACCAAGTAGCCCTGGGAAGGCAGGAGGAAGTAATGTTTGTGGTCACAGAGGGCCTTGTGCCATTATTTCACAGGACACTGGCTTTTGTTATTTGTTTATTATTTTTAAACCAAAGGGTGCCACGCTTTTCTTTGTGGTTCTTTGAAGACAGCAAGATTCCACTGCTTTTCTCTGTTCTGAAGAAGGGTTATGTGTGGAAGGTAAATAACCCCAAGAAAATGTGAGGGAGCTGGACTGACTTGAAAAGATCACATTTGGAATGAAACAAGTGAATGCCAGCACCCAAGCAGAGCAGAGAAGAAGAAATTTTCACTTTAAGGAAGATCTGCTATCATCCAAAGAAACTATGTGACATGCATAGGACTTCTTGGTGTATCAAGTGTGTTACTCCTCAGAGATGCATGGTGTGTGTGCACAGATAATAAGAAAGAATGCATTCGGGATCCAGCTGCAGTAAAGAGACGTAAGTCATTGTGTATAAGACCAGCAAACCTTTCCTATTTACCTATATGTTTCAGCCTTGTTCTATTAGTGAAGAAACACTGTAATCCAAAACAAGAGTATCCCGCAGGCATATCTGTGACAGGCAGTGACTTCTACTGGAAAGGTGATAGTTTCGTGTTGAAAGCAGTTTTAGCCATTCACAGTGTAACTCCATCTCCATATTTACTTCAAAATACTGGGTCTGTGGAATGGAGTCCTTTTTCAGTCAAAACCTGGTGTATCAAAGGATAGTCTTTTTTTTTCCCCCTTTAGATTTCATTAAATGACCAGTTCAGAGAGAAGAAATGCTTTAGATCAAAAGAACAGAATTGAGTATTTAGGATGACTTATCCAGTGTAAATTGTCTCAAAGGAAGAAAGATGTTCTGGTATACCTTTCCTTACTTAGAATCTCATAAATTTTTAAAAATCTGAAAGTAACCAGGGGTGTTTAATTTCATTCAATCGATCAAACATATTTTCATTTACTCAACACCTCTGGATCAGTTATGGATATGGGAACCATTCTAGAGAGGGTTGAGGAATGAGTGGTAGATGACAAATGGAAATAGTAAGCGTGGGGCCTTTCTAGAAATTCGGTTGTGGTAGAAAAGAGATGGTAACAGCTGGAGGGAGATGTGGGATGAATAATTTGTTAATTTGTTTTTAAGAAAGGAAAACATTATATATATTTATACCTGTTAAGAATGACCCTAGGTACATTGGGGAAGGTATGTGCTATGGTGAGTGTTGTAAAGTGTGTAAACCTGGTGATTCACAGACCTGTACCCCTGGGGCTAATAATACATTATATTATTTAATGAAAAAAAAAGAACGACCCTAGGTATGATGATAAGTGAGATAACTCAATCAGGAAAAGACAATTATATGATCTCACTGATATGTGGAATCTAAGAAACAAAACATAGGGGGCACCTGGGTGGCTCAGTGGGTTAAGCCTCTGCCTTCGGCTCAGGTCATGATCTCACGGTCCTGGGATCGAGTCCTGCATCCAGCTCTCTGCTCTGTGGGGAACCTGCTTCCCCTGCTCTCTCTGCCTGCCTCTCTGCCTGCCTCTCTGCCTACTTGTGATCTCTCTCTCTGTCAAATAAATAAAATTTAAAAAAAAAGAAACAAAACAGATGATCATAGGGGAAGAGAGGGAAAAATAAAACAAGACAAAACCAGAGAGGGAGACAACTCATAAGAGGCTCTTTTAATGATAGGAAACAAACTGAGGGTTGCTGGAGGGGAAGTGGGTGGGAGGATGGGGTAACTGGGTGATGGGCATTAAGGAGGGCATGTGATGTAAGGAGCACTAGGTATTATATACGAGAGATAAGTCACTGATCTCTACCTTTAATAATATATGATAGATTAATTAATTGAATTTAAAGTAAAAAAAAAAAATTACAAAAAAAAATATAAAAGAATGACCCCAGAGAGGGATAGTCTGAAGATGTGGGAGAAGGGATATGAGAGAAGAAAAAAGTCCCCATGAAGGTAGGAGGAGATGGGACCCAGAGCATATAAGGGCAATGGGACGCATGAGCCACATGGAGATGGAGGGCACTTCCTCTACTGGGACTGCAAGGTGAGGAGAGAAGGACAGACACCAAAGCAAGTAACCACGGACTTTGGGGCCTGAATTTGAGGGAGCTCCTGTCTGAATTGTTTCCCTGAGTGAGTTTTTTTTTTTTTTTTTCTCTGTATGAGCAAAGTCATCTGGGGAGAATTTGTTTAGAAGATTTGTGAATAGTAACGAGAGCCTAAGCTGGCCACTGCTGGAATGGAGAGCAAGCAGCAGCAGAGAATCAAAAGAATTGCTGGGTTATTTTGGGAATTCACTGATATTAGAAACCAAGACTGCAGAGCGTCATTAAAATGCAAGGTTGTGAGGTTCTTCTCCCACAGAATGCAGTAGCAGTGATGTCGGTCCCAGAAAGACTAGGACCAAGTGAAGCATGGCGGGTGCGGGGGTGGCATGCATGGGAGGTTGATGGAGGAAAGCTGTGGATGATATTAAGAAGAGAGCTAAAGGGACAGGACAAGGAAGCCCAACGGAGGGACTCACCAGACCTCAGGGAGGCGGCAGATCAGCTGTGCAACCTCTTTATTTAACAAATAAGGAAACTGAGGCTGAGGGAGGTTAGTTTAACCTCTAATTTTCTAATACTGTCATCAAACAAATCTTTATAATGTATTCCCCAGTTTCCTATATGAACTTTGTAATAAATGAGGATTTCATTGCTGAGTAAAACTGTGGCTTCAGGGGCACCTGAGTGGCTCAGGTAGGTAAGCGTCTGACTCTTGATTTCATCTCAGGTCATGATCTCAGGGTCATGAGATCCAGCCCTACATAGGGCTCTGTGCTCAGTGCAGAGTCTGCTTGAGATTCTCTTTCCCTCTCCCACTGCCCCTCCCCTAGCGCTTTCTCTCTCTCAAATAAATAAAACAAAACTTAAAAAAAAATCATGCTAAGTCAAGAGGAACATATATGTGCTATGCATATCACCTATACAAAAAGCTTCCATGTACCTCAGTGTACAAAGGGAGTAAACTTATTCCTTGTGCATCTGAAATTAATACTCTGGCTACTTTCACTGGGTTATAACCTCTATAAAGGCCAGGACTTCATCTTTTCTACAACAGCATCCCAGAGACTAGAACAGGACCTGGATTAATCAAATTCAGTATTTGTTGAATGAATGACTACATTAAACAGGGCTGACTCTTCCCCTTGATCTCCTAAAATCAAAATGGGACTCACTTTGTACCCCTTCTCACCCTCCAGCACCTCCACCCTCACAAAAGAATCTGATCTTTCTCTGTTTAGCTTATTTCAATTAAAGGTATTTCCATCCACATAGTCAACAAAGCAAAAAAACAGGGGAAGACCAATGAATCCCCTCCCCCTGCCCCACTATCCCTCATTTCTAGGACTGTTTCCTACATCCTTCACTGTTATCTTAGAAAAAGCTTGATCAATACTTTTCCCTTTCAACATTCCCACAGTCCTGGTCGGTGCAGGCCTTCATCATTTCTCAACCTGATTATTGTACTGGTCCTATATTTAGGATCACTGACCCAAATTTTTCCCCACTGGTCCAGTGTTATTTCCAAATATCCATTCACTGGCTAAAAATATAACCCATTATTTTCTACGGAATAAATTTCCTTAGCATGGCCTTTAAGAGTTTGCAGACTCTAATCCCTTGTTACACTTTGGGCTTTGTCTCTTTCCATTTTGCACTTTTGCCATTCAGGACTGGCCCATATTTTCATAATTTTATGACTTTTCTGGTACTGCTTCCTCTGCTTAGAGTACTTTGCCTTTTAGCCCATATGGTAAAGTTATAATTACTCTTCACCTTTCCTACAATTATTAATTCATCTTCCAATAAGCTTCATTGTTTGAAATTCATACAGTGACTAATTACTTTTTTTGCCACTGATAGTATTTCTCAAAAAATAAAAACCCCTATTTTAAAAGATATGTAACAATGTTAGTGATATAAATTTAAGATAAAATAGCAAATTTAAGTTAATATTTAAACCCAGAATTAGGGACGCCTGGGTGGCTCAGTTGGTTGGACGACTGCCTTCGGCTCAGGTCATGATCCTGGAGTCCTGGGATCGAGTCCCGCATCGGGCTCCCGGCTCCACGGGGAGTCTGCTTCTCTCTCTGACCTTCTCCTTGCTCATGCTCTCTCTCACTGTCTCTCTCTCAAATAAATAAATAAAATCTTTTAAAAAAATAAAAAAAAATAAACCCAGAATTAAATTTATTTATTAATTATTATTAAATTATATGGCCATAAAAAATAAACAGATAGTATATTTGACTTTATAATTAGATCTAAGTAAGCCAGAATAACTCCTTGTATTTCTAGTTGGCAAAATACAAAAGTTTGATTTAAAAAACAGGACAGAGGTATCTGGCTAGATCAGTCTCAAGTGCATGAGATCTTGATCTCAGGGTCATGAGTTTGAGCCCCACGATGGGTACAGAGCTTACTTAAATGAATAAATAAATACTTAAAAAGAAAAAGATAAGCAAGAGAGAGGCACTTTTAAATAGCTTGCGAGAATGTAAGTTAGTATATCCTTTGTGAAAGGAAAATTAACATCTTTAAAATGTTTCAATGCAGATACCAGCTGTGTTTACAAAATTATTCCTTGCGTCAGCCCCGTTATGTGTCTAACTCCTCAGTTGCTCCAGTGTTTTCCTCATTAGAACTGAGATTCAGGGGCACCTGGGTGGCTCAACCTATTGAACCACTGGTTCTTGTTATTGGCTCAGTTCATGATCTCAGGGTTCTGGGAGGGAGCACCACGTCAGACTCTGTGTTCAGCATGGAGTTTGCTTGGGGATTCTCTCTCTCCTTCTCCCTTTGTCCCTCCCCCCTCACTCTCTCTCTCTCAATAAATAAATAAATGTTTAAAAAAAAAAGAAGTTGAGATTCAGACAGGAATGTGGTCTTAATGTGAATTGGTAGGTGCTTCAGTAAATAAATCTCATTCACTATGGTTGTATGCCATGTATTAATTTCTTCTAGATAATACGGTGTTTCAAAAAAAAAAAAAAAAAAAAAAAAGGAAGAAGGCCCATGAAGGGTTCTAGTGAATAAATTCTCCACAGCCAGAAGATTTGTAGTGGCTGGGGTCAGGGAACATGAAACAGGATATGTCTTCAGGCAACCTCTATTAATACATAGGTGCTGACTGTATTTGTGAAGATTTGGAGGAAATGGATGGGAAACTAAAGACATTCCTTCTTCCATGGTGTGTAGTCAGGGGTAGCAGCCAAGGGTGGCTTGGGGGATAATTCCTTCAACCCCCAAGCACCCCAAGATAAAACCATGAGCTATCTTACGAGAGTGTGCTTTCTATGCAAACAGGCCTAGGCCAAATACATCATCTGGAATACTGTCTCCAAAGCCCTTGGTCTAGAAATTCTGGAGCCACTACTGAGGTTCGTCAGGACCTGAGTTTGACATGTCTACCATCACTACCAGAGAATTAAATCATAGGAAGTAACAAGAAGTAATGGAGGGACGACTGACCTTTTTGGTTGTGTTTTATTTTTAACCTGACTTCAACAGAACATAAGGGTTTTCACTTAAGAGGAAAACATAGATCCACCATAATTGGTTTTCCTTTAATAATACCACTGTAAAATAAAACAAATTTCTTTTATTCTTTTCTAGTTTAAGTAGCTTTTTTCCTTTTCTATATTTGATGGCTAAGCTGTTGAGTGATATTGTTTTTTCCTCTTTGCTGCTCCTGAACACAGACTTGATTCTTTCTTGTGATTACTGTTGAGGAAGCATGTGTAGGTCCTCTAGAACTGACCTGTAGTAAACCCTTGACATGACCCCACATTCCCAGTTTTTGTATTTTGAAGGTCATCATATACCTTCACAACAGGTGGGCTGTAGAGGAATTCAGTCGTTACCCAACTTGACAGCGAACTTTGAATCCTCTAGTTTCCACAGGGTGTTTCCATTTTTGGACTTGCCTTTTTTTGTTGTTGTTGTTGTTAAGATTTTATTTATTTACTTGAGAGAGAGTGAAAGCAAGAGAGATCATAGAGGAAGAGGGAGAGGCAGACTTGCCTCTGAGAGGAGCCCAATGTGGGCTCTTATAATTTTCACAAGTTATTATATGAACCTCACAGAGAAAACACTGAATATATGGCAACTCTCATTATTACTTTAGAGACACTTAGTTCATCCTGGAAGGAAAGGCAGTATCCATAGTTTAAATTGGAATAACCCCAATTTTGTGAATGTCGCATGGAATATAACATATACAATAGGAGTAATTGATCACCTACCCTGAGATAAAGGTTTCTGTACAAACATTAGAAATCCTTCTTTACACCTTATGTTGAATTGAGTTGAAATGAGTGAACATAGATTACCCTGTTGGGCCCTAGTTCTTTAGCCAGAATTTCCAGCTACAGTTTTATGTCTGTGTACTCCCAGCCCAGCCACAGCCCACAGGGGCTGGATACTGACTGATCCTGGATACTCTGATCTAGGGCAGTCACAAAAGGTCCAGCCAGCCCCTGGTATACAAGTAATTTATCTCCAGCTGGGGTTGGAGACACATAAGACCCATGAGAGGTAGGAAGAGAGAGAGGTGGAGGGAGTGGAAACTAATCTTCAGCTTCTCAGCGTACATATTCCCAAAGCCAGTCCTGTTTTCAGGACTGAACTGACTAACAGCTCAGTGTTTCCTTCTTCTTTTTTTTTTTTTTTTTCAATTTTATTTCTTGGGGTGCCTGGGTGGTTCAGTCAGTTAAGTATCTGGCTTTGGCTCATGTCATGATCTGAGGGTCCTGGGATCAAGCCCAGTGTTGGGCAGGGAGCCTTGTTTCTCCCTCTTCCTCTGCTGGTAGCTCTCCCTGCTTGTGCTCCCTCTCTCTCTGTCAAATAAATAAATAAAATATTTGACAGAGAGAGAGAATGGGAGGGAGGGAGAGAGTAAGTGCACAAGCAGGGGGAGCAGCAGGCAGAGGGAGAAGCAGGATCCAGGCTTAGCAGGGAGCCGGATGCAGGGCTCTATCCCAGGACCCTGAGATAATGACCTGAGCCAAAGATAGATGTTTAACCGACTAAGCCACCCAGGTGTCTACAGCTCAGGGTTTCCTAAGCTAAAGAAACTCCTGTGAACAAGACTCTCTCTAATGAACTGTTAAACACTACATCAAAAACTAATGATGTAATGTATGTTGGCTAATTGAATATAATTAAAAAGAAGAAGAAGAAGAAGAAGAAGATTCTCTCAACACAGACTCAGAAAATTCAAATAAGACGTTTCAAATCTTGAGTGAGCACAAGACTTGAACTTATCATGCCTGGCCAGGTCAGATCAGGACAGCAACAACCAAAGGAAAAAAGGGAGTTCATCTGCCTTTCCTGATAACATCGGCCAAATACTGTGAGCAATGGTTTGTGGCTTTAAGGATGGTTGTAAAATAAATACTGATTATACAGTTTGGGATCAGGGCTGCCACCTAAACCTGCCACTTCTGTGCATGTGGTTTCTTGATCACATTTAATCTCTTGGTCTTTGGTGAGCATGGAGCCATCAAGAACACACATACAGTTGGGTAGGTTATGCTGTGAAGAGGACGCCCAGCTGAAGGGCAAGTGGGGACTCACTTCCAGTTTTATTTTGCTTATCTAAATGAACACCTTGGCTCAGGAAAGGATGCCCCTAGAGGAAAGTGTCCTTTAAAAAAATTCTTTCAAAGGTACTCCACCGGCTAATGCACAAAGATGTGTCGACCTCCGTGGGCGTCTTTTACTAACTCCCATGAAGGTACTCCTTGGGATGCAGCAGTGATCTTGGTGGACGTTTTGAGCTCTCAGAATTCTGATCCCCTTACCCACAATGGGGAAATTCTCCGTTATATAGACCTTTGACGAAACACAGCACACCGGGTGTAGCAGGCTGGATAACCTTCTAGATCCTCTCGTAGCCAGGGCAAAGGAATGTGGTCAGTGACTTGCACATTCCCTGGACTATGAACTGGGGGTTGGAGATGCATAGGAAAGGGCAGAGAGAATTCCTCTGAGCAATAGCAAATTCTAGTTTCCAAATCAGCAGAGGGAGGACTAAAAGGAGATGGGAGAAGCATCCATCGCCCAGTGCCAGAGTGAAGGCTTTGCAAGCAGGGCTGCCTATGACTCTAGCCCAGTCCTGCCAGCGAGTTTGGTGGTTGCGCTGGTTGCTGTGAAGTCTTTTTTGTGTCCAGCTTGTTTTTCAGTCTGATTCTCCAAGTTTCTCAGCAGTAAGCTTTTTCTGTATTTAAATTGGTCTCAATGGTTTAAATAAAATTGTTGAGCAGAGATTAGGATAGGGAGAGTTTTGAGGCTGGTAGAGCACTGCATAGAGCTAAAAATTATCCTAGAAATGTTACCAGATAAGACTCCACCTTCCTACCAGGACATACATAGGTGCACCTACTTCTGGGCCAATGCTCAGCTGGTGTGGGATCCAATCCTGTCCCACCATTTTAGGAATCTTAGAATATCAACTATTTATTGTTTTCTGGTATATTTAAGCCACTCATCTCAACTAGATCCTTCCTGTCAATGTTTGAATATGACCTCATAGCTCCAAGCGAAATAAAATGGTTTGTCTTGAGCCCACATGACTGAGGTATTGCTCTATTTCACAGTTTACCAAGTGGAGTGTCAGAGTATTGTGTGTTCCAAGAATGGGTTCTAGATGTGCCAGGAGATATGAAAGGAAAATAAATATGTGGTAAATTAGAATCTCTAGGAGTAGGACCCAAAATGCCTATTTTAAACATTGGCTGCCAGAACTCAGTGTAATAAGTCTGGGTAATTATGTCTTCCTTCATTTCTGGAAATTTCTCCATATTTTATACCTCAAATATCTCCACATTTTATCTTAAATACCTCACATATTTCCTCAAAAATTACCTCAAATATAAAATTTACTTCATCCCCTTTTCCTTCCTTCTGGAAAGCATCTTTTTTTTTTTTTTAAAGATTTTATTTATTTATTTGACAGAGAGAAATCACAAGTAAGCAGAGAGGCAGGCAGAGAGAGAGGAGGAAGCAGGCTCCCTGCTGAGCAGAAAGCCTGATGTGGGGCTTGAACCCAGGACCTGGGATCATGACCTGAGCCGAAGGCAGCGGCTTAACCCACTGAGCCACCCAGGCGCCCCTGGAAAGCATCTTAAATTAGAGATTCTTCTCCCTACTCTGTATCTCTTAAATATTCTTCCTTATTTTCTGTTTCTTCACTTCTGTAGGTTCTCATGATTTCACTTAGATTGTCTACAAATGTCCAGGTCTTTTATCTGCTTTATCTATTCTATAATTTAATAGATATATTTTTCAAAGATTTTTAAAAAAGATTTATTTATATGAGAGAGACACACACAGAGAGCAGACTTGAGAGTGTGAGCACGAGTGGTGGGAAAGGGCAGAAGGAGAGAGGAAGCAGACTCCCTATTGAACGGGGAGCCCAATGTGGGTCTCAATTCCAGGAACTCAGGATCATGACCTGACCTGAAGGCAGATGCTTAACTGAATGAGTCACCCAGGTGCCCTTCAATGATTTTTATTTTCAAATTTTCACTTGGTTCTTTTTTATACTCCCTTCTTTTTACCCCCATAATCCCTTATTCTTGTCATATGATTTTCAAAATTATTTTTGGACACTAAAACCCTTTCAGATTTTTCCATTATTAAGAGTTCCTGGGTGGGGGTACCCAGGTGGCTCAGTTGGTTAAACATCCAACTCTTGATTTCAGCTCAGGTCATGATCTCAGGGTGGTAAGATCAATCCCTGTGTTGGGCTCCCCACTCAGTAGGACCCTGCTAGAGATTCTCTCTCTCCCTCTCCCTCTACTTGCTCTCTCTGCTCTCACTCTCTCTCTAAAATAAATAAATCTTAAACAAGAAAAGAGTTTCCAGGGTGCCTGGGTGGCTCAGTGGGTTAAAGCCTCTGCCTTTGGCTCAGGTCATGATCCCAGGGTCCTGGGATCAAGCCCCACATCAGGCTCTCTGCTCAGTGGGGAGCCTGCTTCCTCCTCTCTCTGCCTGTGTCTCTGCCTACTTGTGATCTCTGGCTATCAAATAAATAAATAAATAAATCTTAAAAAAAAAAAAAAAAAGAAAGAAAGAAAGAAAGAAAGAAAGAAGAAAGAAAGAAAGAAAGAAAGAAAAGAGTTTCCGGGTATGGTTCTTCCCTTTTTTTGTGTATGCTGAGACTCCCTCTCTTTCTCACTGCAGTGAGTCATCTTTTGTACTTTGGAATTTCAGTCTGTGAGTTTATCTTCAGTGGGGATTGTTTCCATGAGAATGCCTAATACTCAGTTTCAAGTTTGCTTCTCTTCATGTTTCATTAATTCTGGAACCAATTCTTTATATTTTCTTTTTGGCTCATGGTCTCTTTATGGTAAGATAAATATGAATCAGAACCATACACAATATATAACATGGATTCGAGATTCAAATTTCTCCGGGACATCTTTCCTGCATTCTTGAGACACCCTTGAGTTGTCAAGGGATGTATTTCAGCCATTTTCCCAAATCAAATGACTCTTCCTAGCTCAAGTTTACATGCTAGAGGAGGGCAGCCCTATTCCAGCCCCTTTCAGGCACAAGGACTGCAAGGGTTGACTCCCAATTCTAAATGACCATTATAATTCCTACCCCTAAGCTTTAGGTCTGCTCACAATACCCCTGAAAGCTAATTCAACTCCACTCTTATTCAAGATTACTAGTTTTGAGTTTCAATTGCATTTTGAAAATCCAGATAGTTCACATTTCTCCTTTGGGACTTTTTACGTATATTTTTATATGGGTAATGTATTTTTCTGTATTACCATACGGTTTGTGTGGGAAGGGTGTCTCCCCAAATCAATCCAATCTGTCATCTCGATCAACAGTCTGGACTGACATTTTTAACAAACTCACAAGGTAAATCTTATAGACACTAGGGTTTAGAAATCACACATGAAGTTTGAAAATTACTGCATTATGGAATTCAATACTTTCCTTTTTACCACTCTTCCACATTCACCACCCCACAAACACATAGCCTGTTACTCAAATTCAATTTACTTCCTAAATATTCTTGCCTTTCCAAACCCCAATTCACTTGAACCACTGAAATTATTTCATAACTGAAATTTCTGCATTTGGACTTTCTCTCTTAAAATTGTACCCACCTCATACCATCAGGGTGATCTATCTACAGCATCTACTTGTCCAAGCCTAAAATTCTTCTACTTTCTACAAGATAAAACCCAAACTTCCTAGAATATAAAAGATCACCCATTATCTAGTCTATATCTCTCCTGCTTTTTATCTCAATTATCTTGAACTTGACCTCATGAGATTACCTATATAGACAATGTTTATGAACTCTAGTCTTGCGTATACTGGAATGATCTTGTCCTTGCACCTCTTTCTTTCTCACCTATCCTATGCTTGTTTCAAGACTCAGATCACACAATATCTCCTCCAGGAAACTGTCTTTGACCCTCCACGCAGGGGTAGGGATCCTTCATCTGTGCACCCAAAGAACCCTATATGTGTTCTGCCACAAAACATTATAGTGAAAATTAATATATATGTCTCTCACACAAGACAAGAGCTTCCAAAGAGAAGGGATTATGTTTTATCTTTGTATTCCCAAAATCTGCCTCAGAGGATAGCACATAACACATTTGTTGAACTAAACTAAATGACTGAGAATCCCAGAAAAATAGCTCTTTATAATGAACTGGATTCTCTTTTAAAATTTTATCTGCTTTGAAGTATTCAACCTGGTCAGAAAAACACATCCTCGAAAGTCTTCATCTAAAACTTTTTTTAGTAGATTATGTGCTTGGAAAATTGGGATCAATCCAGTAGAAATGTTCAACTGTTGTGGGCATGCTGTCTTGGCTCTGTCAGGTTTACAGAAATACCACTTCTAGTATAATTCCTTATCAAATTTATAGTTTTTTCCCCTTATTTGCTCTCTCATAGAAAATAGTAGTAACAGTCCCAATGAAAAGTAAAGAGAAAAGTAATAAAGTAACAATAAAAAGTAATAAAGAAACAATTAGATATAGTATATTCTCTCCTTAAACTAGGCACAGTATGAATCCAGGTTGGGATAGGAAAAAATTAAACAGACACAATACAAATGAGCAAAGACTGGCTACTAACTATATTCCATGTTAAACTTTTTCAGACTACTTTAGATTCCTCCTTTTCATATATTGGAATATCTTGGAGTATTTTGAGATCCTATAAGATTTTTCCCCATAGTGGACAAAATTAGGCTAGCCTTCAAATATCTTTGAGATATTTAATGCCACAAAAATGATTTATTTTTCTTTTCAGCCCTGTGTATGTGTGTGTGTGTGTTAAGTGCATACAGGGATTTTCATGGGATTTAAAGCATTCAGGAACCATTAATTACTTTTTAAAAACATCTTTGATTACTTTTATACAAGAAAAATGAAATATAATATAATATAAAATATAATTTTAAAGCTAAAAAAATTTTTCTTGAAATATCCCTTCATTGTCTCTGTTCCCCACCTCATTTTGAACATTTGAAGCTTAACTCATTTAATAAGGATGAGTTAATTCATCCATATGTAAACCCTGAGGTGGTTTAAAAAATTCCATTTGTCATTAGAGAAAGTGAACATTAGGCACTTGCCTCAGATTACTGTGTTGTTGACAGAATTAGGAACAGGATTTAGAATTTTCCTGCTAGACGTCTTTGAAGCTTATGAAAGTCATTGAAATAACTTTGAACAATGCAATGAGTGTGAAAGCAGGGATGGGAATTTCCTTAACTTTGGTAACCTGAAAAGAGTTCCAAGGGAACTGTGAGTGAGAAATAAGAAATCAAAGAGATGGAGGGCTTTTTCTTCCTCCAAGCCAAAGAGGGAAGTAGTGCTGGAACTTTGAGTGGTTTGGTTGCAGTTGGGTACTGTGATAACTATCTCTTCACATTTACTCTAAGGAAGGAAGGTGATATACCCCACAGGTTCCCTCACTGCACTGCCATTACATAGTATCATTTCCAGAACCTGAGATTCCTTGGTCCAATTAATTCCTTTCTTTCTATAGCTGAAATTGGCCATCTACCAAAAAATGGCAGACATGTTACATGGACAAAGCCTGCACAGAAACCTCCCCCATCTGCAACCTTCCAGAGTTGCTGCTGTCCCTACTTCCCAGCTCACACTCATGCCTGCCTCAGTGCCCTCACACATACAAAAACACACATGTCCTTAGGACACTTGTATTTCCTTTGTGGCCAGCACCTGGCTCTTGTCTATAGATACTCCTCAAGTTAGCCTTCACAGATGTGCACATCAGAACCACCCAAAAAGTTTGAAAACTAGATTATCCAGCCCACATCCAAACCCTCAAATTCTGATTGAGGAGGCCTGGAGAGAAGCTTGAGCTGATGTATTGTTTCAAAAGCTCCTCAGATGGATCTGATTTGCAGATGCCAAAGTACAGAACAGGAGGGGAAGCCTTAACAGCCCCCTCCTGCAAGGTCAATGAAAGAGAAAGACAGGCTCATCACTGAGTTAGCTTGCTTGATAATAATCTTCTCCTATGTGTTTCTTTTCCAACAATCACAAGATATCTATCAATTTTCACCCACTTCTTAGGTTATTGCATTCTTGAGTTGTATCTGCTTAATTACTCCAGGCCTGTTTGCTTACAAGTGGACTTTTGCATTTCCTCATGAAAGAATTTTAAGTCATACTGATAGGAGTATACACCTTTTCTCTATAAAAAAGGAAGGCCCTATATCAGACACAAAACACGTGATTTTAGGATTGGAAGGGATTAGATTTCTCATGATAGAAATTGTCTTACCAAAATCTTTTACGATCTGGGAGTCTTCCCACTTTAGGACCAATGTACTTGGTTAACAATGAAAACAAAAAGGCAATGTTTTTTAGGAAAGGAAAATGCAATTTTTAATCAAAAGATGAAAAGTTTCAGTTCATGTAAGAAAGGCAAGTATTGTAATTATTGTATTGCTATGATCACAATTTCAAGAAAAGTCTTCCACACAAAAGCCAAAAAGTGAAAGCAACTCATGTGTCCACCGACAGATGAATGGACAAGCAAAACTCGATATATGCATACAATGGAATTTATTCAACCTGAAAAAGGAATGAAATCCTATCACACCCTACAATATGGATTAACTTTGAGGACACTAGACTGAGTGAAATAAGCCAGTTACCAAAAGACAAATACTATGTGATTCCATTTATATGAGGTATGAGAGTAGTCAAGTTCACAGAAATGGAAAGTAGAATGCCAGGGCCTGAAAGGAGGGAAAACAGTGAGGTGTTATTTAATAGGTGTGGGGTTTCAGTTTTTCAAGATAAAAAAGTTCTGGAGGTTGGTTGCACAATGATGTGCATACAGTTAACACTACTGAATAGTAAACTTACAAATAGTTATAATGGTAAATTTCATACCATGTGTTTTTTGCCACAATTTAAAAGGAAAAAAAAGAAATGTCTTCAGTTGAAAACCAAGACTCAGTAATTGACATTGCCAGTTTAGATAAGGCACTATAGAATTGAAATTAAGCCAAGCAGAATTCAGTTTTGACTTTGACACATGATATATGAGCAAAATTAGGGACCATATTACGTATCTATTAATTCATCCAGACAGTCAAAAACTATATATTTCTTGTGTATCTCCTGGGTTAGGTTTATAGAAGCTTGACTGGCTTCTGGGTCAGCCTCATTCTTATCTGGGGAGGATTAGATTCAGTCCAGGGTATAGCAAATATATATTCCTGGGGTCCTTACATTTCCAGACCTGAGTGGTTTCCTATCAGGCCAGTGTTGTTCCCATTACTACTAACAATCACCTGGAAGTTCTAGGCTAAAACAGAGCTGATCAAATATGGCTCCTAAAGGCTTTTCTGGGTCAGGACCACAATAAATGACTCACCATTTGTCTAACTTGGGATATCTTCAACCTATTCCTGTTGAACAATTCATCTGATTATCCCTAAATCTTGCAATGTCAGACTCTGGGAAGTTATGACATTGCTAGTCACTAGCAAGAGATGAGGCAAGTGGCTTTAAGCCCAGTCCACATGTTCTCCTCCCTACCCATTATCCTTGCATATCTGAGATGAGGGTGTGTTGATGGGAACAGGCTTAGAGGTCTACCAGATAGTACTCTGAAATCTAATTAGACTTCTGTTTGAGAGTTCAGATTCATGTGCTATCTTTTCACTCTAGCTTGCTTAATGGAATTAGAGAAAATACCTTGCTAAAGAGTGAAATAAGAGAGACAGACTCTTGAGTGGAACAAAACCAAGGAACGATCTGTATTCAATGATTTGTTTTATAGCGAGGACATTTGTCTAGACTTGTTAAAATATGCAATCTGAAACTAGCTAATATCTACATAGCCAAAGTTCACATCATCACCACACTTTTCCTTTCCTCTCTCTCTGCAGACTATTCACAAATATCAAATATTTTCTTTATTGGGTTATGCTTTTATAGCCCCATCTTGCATGCATATAACTCCATTCTCACATAATACCAGATTCTGAAATTAATCTTTTGTTCTAAGGAATATTGAAACTAACCATATGTAAATCCAAATATCCTCATCTCTCTACCTATGAAATGTGGCTTCGTGACATGAACAAGACAGCTTCTCTAAATAGTGGAGAAGGACAAGACAAAAATGTTCAAGTCACAGCTGGAACAATGTTTATGAGGAAGAAATTGGATTTCAGTTGCAAATACTGCTTAATGTGGAGACCATTTCCCCCAAATGCAAAGCCCCAACCACAGAGCAGGACTGACACCATTTGGTATGGAAGTTTCCAGATGTGGCAAACCACAGCTGTTTCTTCCCTCATCTTTAAAGTTTTTTGGTATAGATTGCCCCAGTGGTGAAGAACAGGAATTGCAGGGAAACCCCAAGGAAGAGACTAAGAAAACATTGTCTGAGTATAAGGTTTTAGCTCAGAAAAGAGTGATTTTGTTGCAGTTTTGGAAATGTGGTTTTCTTATCATCAGACAGACACAGACCACAATGTCACCATCGCTACATAAAATGTCATCTACTACATATGCATCCTCAGTATAAGTCGAGAAAAAAGCTTTCTTTCTTCTCAAAGAAGACCACCACCAAGGTGATCTTGCATTGCTGATCGTAGGCAAATGAACTTCAGGGTAGTTCAGTTTTAATCACTGGGTTATAAGTATCCTCAAGACTGTAGGGTTGTAATTTATTTCATTAGCAGTTGTTCTTTGCTTCATATCTCAAACATCTTGAGGAACCTGATTTTTCTAACTGAAAGCCAGGACACAGGTTTAGTGATCCTTGCTATACTATCTGAGTCTTTTTTACAATATACTTCCTCTTAATTACAGTGACTGACTGAGAAGACAGACTATACATCATTGGTTCCTGTTCTATGGCTCAGTAGTACTAGGTGGTTGTGACTTCCCACTGTCTGCTTCATCAACTTATTCCATTCCCTTGAATTTATATTGCTCGATTAGTCTAATAGTCAAGTGAATCCTTTTTTTTTTTTTCTTTTAAAGTATTAGAGTTAAAAGGCATATCACATCTTGAGCTAGGAATCAAGTTCAATGCTTCAATTTCTGGTGATTTTTCCACATGGATTTAAATGTCCCTAGTCAAATTAACTGTCGAACATTGCTTGCAAGGAACCTGATTAACACTCAAATTTTCTTATTGGGAAACTTGAGATTTTTAGCCGTTATGAAACCTTTGTTTTCAGATTAAAGCAATTGAAAAATTAAAGAATAGACAAATAATTCATTTAATTCCAGCTATATAATATTCAATGGATATTACCGTAAAGATTTATTCCCAATAATTCATTATTAGGAACAGCTATATCAGAAGTTCTAAGGAGTAAAGATTTTAAGATAGTGATGGTGTTAACATTAACTAACATCAACAATGTACAAAACACTCAGCCATGTACTCACTCTCAGAGTTTTAACATATTAAATACTTTTTTTTTTCACATGAAATTAGGTCCATTTCACTTTAAACCTAGAAGATTCTGCACTATGGTGTCCCTGGGTGGCTCAGGCAGTTAAGCATTTGACTCTTGATTTCAACTCAGGTCATGATCTCAGGGTTGTGAGATAGAGCCCCACGTGGGGCTCCACTTTCAGTGCAGAGTCTGCTTCTTTCCCTGCCCCTCTGCCCCTCCCTGCCCCCCCAAATAAATAAATCTTTTAAAAGAAGTTTCTGTGGTAAAATAGTTTCAAGTCTGTATTAAGAAAGCAGAAGACTTTTTTTTAAGATTTTTAATTTATTTGAGAGAGAGCACACAAGCTGGGCAGGGGGAGGGTGGGACAGAGGGAGAAGCAGACTCCCCACAGAGCAGGGAGCTGGACTGGAGGTTGGGGGTGCTCAAAGTGGGGGGGTTCCATGTGGGTCTCAATGAGGGGCTCCACCCCAGGACCCTGAGATCATGACCTGAGCTGAAAGCAGATGCTTAATTGACTGAACCACCCAGGTGCCCCAGAAAGCTGCAGTTTTTTAAACATTGTATTTCCTGGGAAAACATACATACTGCGGAAAACTTCCCAGGTGGGCAGTTTGCTTTCTCTAATTTCTCTTATCACTATACAAAGCTTTTTCACGCTATATGCGAATCATTTTTCCTCTTATGATTATTTTCCTTCCCTCCATTTAGAGCTGCTTATCATTTTTGAAATTGTCTGGAGGCCAGCTCTTATACTCACTGAGCTTGTATCCCTTGTAATTTCTCTGCTTTGAGGAAAGAATGGGATTTCTGAAGGAGAGAAATACTTACTGAGAAGGTTAACTTATGAGGTTCTCTTTATCACACCAGAAAACCCTTCAAGGTGATTTAAGCACCTTGGTGCTCCAGCATCTCAATTTTCCAGTCTTCAAACACATGCCTTTGCTTTATGATCCAAGGTAAGTCACGGATGGCCAATAGCTGCTGACTTCCTCCCAGAAGGCAGCCTTAGTCAAGTTCAAAAGGAATTCTGGGCACAGACAGAACAAAAACAAAAACAAAATAAAACAAAACAAAAGTATCTGCCCAATTATAAAGTCATTGCAGAGAAAAACTGTGCATCATTTTTATAATCATGTTAGGAGAGCTTAGCAGTACTTTCACAAGGCAGACATGGGAATTCTTTTTCCCCACCTGTATGTTCTGTCCTCTGGTTTCTGTTCTCTTCCACCCACATCACTTTTTATAGCAATTTGCCAATGACACCAACACCTGTACAGGTGGGGCTGAGAAGCTGAAATTGCTTCATACACAGCTTTGGCCCTTTGGGTTCTCTCTGTCCTCAGGGAATATTGGACTAGAAAACACCTTCCCAGTAGGCTCTGTTAGGTGTGACAGTGCACTCCTCTCTCTGTTCTCAGGGTGTGATTTGAGACTGTGAGACCAAAAACTGGATTTGGCTTCAGCAAGCACTGGCTACACTTTCTTTTTTGAGAGAGACCTACTGAACACTTGGTTTTGTTCTGTGCTATGCTCAGTCAGTATGAAAACTTATTTATTGCATTGTTGCCACTGTAGGTTCTTTCTTTCTCAAAGACCTTGGTTGTCAGCCTGATTAATGCTTACTGGGTAAGAATGATGAGGCAGGGTTATACTCACACAAAAAAGAGCTTGTAGACAATACCCCTTAATCTTAGGAATGAGTTGGTTTGAGTACAGATGTTCCAGGCCTCTTGAGGGCGAGTTGACTGGTCAAAATTGGTCCAGTTAATTTCTTTGAAGTGAGTGGGATCTCAATTACCTAACAACTCTTCTCTTTATCAAATGTAGAGAGTGACCTGAATCCAGTCCGTCCTGGCTCTCTGTGTGAAGAGTGATTAAAGGGAAGGGAGCCTCCCTAAATAACTATTTTTGACACTAGGATCTTATACACCAGTGATTTTAGTTACTGGCCAGTTTCCAATCATAGACTCATTTCATGGCCCTTCAGCTTGTATGGCCAAGGAGGAACATGATACAGTTGGCGGGGGGGACCCACCAACATTGAAATGAGGAGTCAGAAAATCTAAACTTGAGTCTTGTTTCTTGCAGTTTTATGAGCTGTGACTTTGGGCAAATCATGTAATTTTTCTCTTCTTACACTTCAGCATCCCTACAGTTCTAGGGCTGGACAATTTGATTTCAAAGATTATACTCAATTCTGTTCCCTTGAAGATTAAGTGATTCTGTTTTCCTAAATCATGCTTGAGGGGGGTCAGCCTATGTCTCAGAGCTTCATGATCAGAAATTGGACACTTCTTGCTTTAAGAAATGAATTTGTAAATAGGAAATGTCATCTTATTTAACTGCTCACAATGTAAGAACCTGAGTAGGACATTGAGGCATGCACGGCAAAGGGATGGAAGGGATAGTCTAGAGCTGGATCACTCAGATTTAAATTGTGAGTCAAAATTTGACTTTGGGAAAGTTACTTAAAGCTCTCTGCACTTCAGTGTTTGCATCTAAAAATGGAATTAATAATTGTTCTACTTCGTTGGGTTGCTACAAAAATGAAATTAGCTAGTATGTAATAACTTCTCAGAACTATGCCTGACATATTATAGGTGGTAAGTATCAGCTTCTCTCTGGAACGTTTCCAATAGTAGCCTGTATACTACATGGAAGGAAGGGTAGCTTATGGTCTTTTAGGGTAACAAATTCTGACTTTTGGACAGTTGTGTTGTTAGAAACATCCATCTTATCACTGGAATTCACTCCAAGTATAAGTTATCTCTTTATCTTGTATTAATTTGTAACTGGTCTTACATAAACATTTACACAGACATTTCTGGAAACTAGGACATCTACTGGCAAACTCCGCCTCTGTCTCTAATAATTACTTATCCCATACAGGCAAAGAACTGAGACTTGGCTCCAGCTATAGGTAAACTCTTCCCTTGTAGTGAGTCAAGATGTTTGTCTAATTACTGGGATTTTCTTTTCTTTTTATTAGAAATTCCAAACCCTCTGGGTGTAGGGAACAGAATTAAAATTTCTTTCTATAGCATGTAATAACAAAAATAAGCTACTCAAATCAGAGGGATACCTGAAAAGAACTGAACAGTATCAGCTATGATTTCCAAAGTCTTATAATTGGTCATGAAATGTTAATAGTGGTCATGTGGGGCCCAACTCTTGGTCAAGTTTGAGATGACAGCTAAAGGTTTATGTATTAACAATTCCCCCCATGACCTTATTAAATGAAAGAAGACTAAGTTACATTTTGCTTTTGTGCTTGGTCTTTCATTCAAGGCATTATACTAAGTTTCATCTAATCTACTCTTTGTCACTTTAGAGGACTGAACAGAATGGCTACAATCCCCAGGATCAATTTCAGACCTTCTGATGAGAGACACTAAGAGGGTTCAAAGCAACACGGGGCACAGATAGCCCTTAGCTGGGTTCATCAGATCTTTCCTTTATTTCTTAGGCTCTCTGGCAAGATCATGGCGATCCATGCTTCCAGTGTCTCTCCATCATGCTTCAGTGTCACTCTTTAATAACTAAATCTTGTTTATTCCCTACTTCTACTAATTAGAGCCATTCATGCTCTAACTAGAAAAAGCTAGCTTTAAGTAACTTAACAAAGTAATGGTGAAGTCGTGGTGATTAGTGAACTTGAGAGTTGAGGGCCCTCAACTCTCTCACCTACAAAATAGAGACAGGATCATACATAACAATTAGGTATCATCAACGAGCAGTGGCTGCTGGGATTGTGGATCAAGTATGGTGAAGCCAAGCAGGCAACCCAGGGTGGAGGAATTCCCAAATCAAAGGCCTGCCTTTGGAGTAGAAAGGAAACTATGAGGCATGTATTTGCCATTCCTGGGCTTCTAAAATATTTACCTGAGGTTAGCATTAATACAAAACAAAGTAAGAGTTATGAAATTGATTTTTTAAGCCACGTTGTAGCCAAAAGCTACCATCACTTTTTAATAGTTTTATTATTAACAATGGATTATTAGAAAAAATATGAAAGGAGAAATCTGCTTATAGGTCCTGTATTCAAATCAAATTCTCGGATATGTCCTTGGAAGGGAGCATTTTATCAGGGGCCCTCTGGAGACAAAACCAGTCTTTGTTTCATATGCTAAGTAAAGAAGGTGGGCTGAATGGGGTGGATTTCAGACCAGGTGGGAAGAAGCTATGCTCCAGCAAGCCTGCCACAGATGCCACAGGCATCAAGAGGTAGGGCTTTAGAAAGCTCCTCACATCATTCCATGGAGGCAGCCACCTACTTTGCCAGGCATCGAGCCAGCTCTGGCAGGAGATTGGATCGAGGGTATTTGCATATCTGTCTTCAGGACATTAAGTGTTGTCTACGAAGTGAGGAGGAGAGCAATGCAATTATAGAGAAAGTTTAATTTAGGAGAAGGACAAGAAGGAGGAAGTGGTGGAAGATGGGGAAGGAGAAAGAAAGAAAACAAGGCAAATCTTGAAAAAAAGAGAAATCTTGTTTTCACTGAAATACAAATTTATTTCCTAAAGTGTGACAAAGACATCTTTAGAAAAGATACTCTTGTGTTTTTAGTGGAGGGTTGAGACCTCCTCTGATGTCTTTCAAGAAATAATGACAAAAAAGAAAGACCTACCTGCCACTTAGCAAACATAGCACTCGGTATTGTCATTTATGTGTTAGGTCACTGACTCCCCACCAGCTATATGATATCCCCTATATGATATAGGGGATGGAGAGCCTGTAGATAACATATGTCCAGCCCAATTTTTCAGGGCCAATAGTTGACAAAGGCCAGCCTTAGAACCTGAGGCCACGGTTCAAAGTGTGTGGAAAGACCAAGAAATTTTAAACAATGCTGGCAACTTTGTGTTGAAACTTCTCTATAAATAGTTCCCTGATGATTTCTAATTCCCGATGACTTGGTATAATGCGAGCTATTCGGCAATGTGATATGGATAGATATTTCCTTTTCAAAACATTGCACAAATACATGATTTCCTCTCTCTGTCCACCCTGTAGGAGAAGTAGGAAAAGAGCAAGGTAATAGGAATTTACCTCCAAGCTATAAAGCCTTCCTCTCCTTTCAGTAATCATGGAGGGGAGTTCCTAGTTACTAAGGAGACAATAACAGATTCCATTAGGTTCAAGTACAACACTTGGGTTGCCTGGCTAGAGAATGCCAAAAAAGCAAAGGAAAATATTAGCATTGCTGAAATCATTTGATGTCTATGACTAATAAAAAACATGTTGGCAAACTGAATTTTTAGAAATGCGCAAAGGGCTTGGTTAGAGCTATGAATTAATGGCATACAGCAGTTCTGTCTGGAGAAAAGGGGGGAAAAAGGACAAAGATGTTAAACTCCCTTAAAATTTATCTGAATAAATGAAAGTTCCCAAGAGAAATCAATTTACGTTCTTTATTCAATTTTTAACTTAAATCTAAATGTTCCTTCGCCTTTCCTTTGGAGCTTAATAATAAAGTTTGCACATTTTGAGTCACAGTCATCCTTAAATTCTAAGGGCCCCACAAGCCTCTTTGGCCCTCTGATGGAACATCCCACAAATTCTGGAATTATTTTTAAGGGATCCCTGAAAACTGTACCCACCTTAGAGACTTTGAGGACTGAGGTGTCCATTCACACATGTGCTGTGCCTCTCAGGGCTGGAGGAAGCCAGAGGAAAGAACTGGGGGTAAGCCAGACCTTTAATTACCCCTTGACCCAGGTCCCAGAGGTTACTATGGGCCTGCCTGAGGATGTTCATCCAGTCTCTGCTTGATCATTCCCAGAACAGGAGGCCTTTGCCAGGACCCATCCTATCTTGTTATGAATACAGCTCTGATTGTTAGAGGGTGCTTTCTCATGCTGTGCCAAAATCTGCCTCCTCTTGGGATTTTTACCCATTGTTCCCCATGGTATATCTAGAATAATACTGTTTAACTCAACTTCCTTTCCTCTTGAATAATACCTTAGATTACTGAAGTCAGATGTTGTAACTCCCCTGTATACCATCCTCTCCAAACTAAATATCCTCAGTTTCTTTCTCCGATCATACAGCAAATATACAAGTATTATAACAATAATAAAGGCAAAACATATGATCACCATAAGACAAAAAGATGGTCTCGAAATTGGATTTTTAAAAAAGATTTATTTATTTATTTATTTAAGAGAGAAAGAGAGAGAGCATGTGCATGAGCAGGGGGAGAGCAAAAGGAGAGGGAGAGAGAGAATCCCAACCAGACTCCCTGCTGAGTCTGGAGCCAGACAAGGGGCTCATTGTGGGGATTCCCACAACCCTGGTTTATGACCTGAGCTAAAACCAAGAGAAGCTTAACCGACTGAGCTAACCCAGGTGTCCCTGAATATTGGATTTTTTTTTTAAGGGACTTAAGTTTTTTTTTAACCAAAAAGCTGAAATGTTTAAATGATATTGAGAAGCATCATGTCTTTCCACTAAGACATAGCTATCAAATCACTCCATCCATCAAGTCATCCTGTCAAAACAGAAATCAAGTCTGAAAGACTTCTTCTTGGCGACACCACACCAGCTCCCTGACATTGGCCACCTCACCAAGTCTCTCCAAGTTGCTTTTAGTTTTTGCTTTATTTGCTATCAATGCCTACTTTGAGAAAAGTTTCCAGAAAGGTACTGATCCGCATATGAGTCATTATGACACATTCTGAAAAGAATGTGAATACTATCTATTAAGAATTAAGAGAAAAGCAATGTAAGGAAATACAAACTTTCCTTCTTACTACTCTCAGTATTTCATTATAAAACATTTCAAACACAGAAAAGTTGAAAGAATTTTATAGTAAACACCCATATACTTAATAATTAGATACAAGTACCATTTTGCTATCTTCCATTCATCACCTGTTTATCAGTATCTCTTTCCATCCATCACTCCATCTTACTTTTTTACACATGCTCATGTAAGGTGCGTTCATCCACACGCTTAAACCTCATGCTTCAGATTGCATTGGTTCTTTGTTCTTTGTTTTGGTTCTTTGTTATTGGTTCTTTTCTGATACTTTTAATTAGCACTCTCTTCTGAATTGCTTTGCCGCTCTCTCCCTCATTTCTATATCATTCCTCCCATTCTCTAGTCCCAGGATTCTAAATGGTAAAAACAAAGTGTGAAAAATCTGATCACGGGACAGTCTTGAAGTAGTATCAGGAAAGGACACTGAAGACCACAAGGGACCTCATAGGCATTATCATCTCGGGCCTGGGATGGACAAGGTCCTCATGAATGAACTGGCACAAACCAACTTACAAGAGGGGGAGGTATCAACGAGCATGCCAACCTAGTAATTTCCTGTGGGAAACACAGCTAACTATCAAATACCCAGGCCAAGATATTTCTTGATCAGCTCAGTCTCCCTGTCTGAATTAATCTACAGAACAGGTCAAATTTGAAGGATTTTGGAGAACAGAGAGACTCAGAGGAAAGGAAATAGTAAGAAAGTCTTAGTGGCATGGAGCCTTATCAGTGCTGATATTTCAACAGTTCTCTGACACTGAAGGGGTGCTTCGTAATTAGTACAAAGATGAAATGAGTATGCATACTAACTACACTCTAAGAGAACTGCTGAACAGACCAGGAACTCATGTTGTGGATGAGGGTACCTCTCTCCTGGACCGTGCTGGTGAACCATGCCAGATTCTACCCCTCCAACTCCCGCTAAAAATTTCCATGACTACCATTCCCATTTTTTTTTTTGAAGATTTTGTTTATTTATTTGACAGAGAGAGAGAGATCACAAGTAGGCAGAGAGTCAGGCAGAGAGAGGGGGAAGCAGGCTCCCTGCCGAGCAGAGAGCCCCATGTGGGGCTCGATCCCAAGACCCTGAGATCATGACCTGAGCCGAAGGCAGAGGCTTAACCCACTGAGCCACCCAGGCGCCCCTACCATTCCCTTTTAATAATACATTCTCTTTTAGCCATTTGTCTGCCATTAATTCAGTTTTTGTGAAATCCTAATACTGCTTTGGTCTGAAAGACAACCTCTCTTTAAAATGGGTGGTCTACGTCTATAGAGTCCCATCTTTGATGAACTGATTCTACTGGTTTTACTCTCAAAAAAAAGGAAGTGATTCCCTGCTACCTGAAGTTTTCCCTGATGTGTAAAAACCATTTGTTTTCCTATCTCAAGATTTATGTCTGATAAGAAATGTTAGTCATTTATATTCTGGGCTTCCTAATTACCAGTCCACAAAGACTTGGCAAAGTGAGCTCTTCAGTGGAAAGGCAGCAGGGCAGCAGTACATAAGTATAAATACAACACTTTGCACAACAGACAGTTTTTCCACAGTGTCAGATAAATCTAATTCTGACACAGCGATTTCATTCTGGAATCCATAAACAGAGCTTTCTAGTCATAAAGTCTCCAGGTGAATCCTGTGGTTAGGTAACAACTTCAAGTAGTTCTTTCAAAGGCTTAGATGTCATAAACCAGACTATTTTACAGCAAAGCAATTCCTGTCTTCTATTGCTTAATGATTTGTACCCCTGACCACTTTCCCTGCAGAGATACCCTGGTAAATATCTGTAAACATCAGCATTTCATGGTAGCATCACACTCTTCAGAGTTTATTGGAAGGCAAATCTTTATGGTATTAGGGTAGAAAATGACACAGAAGCAAGGCTCTCTGAAACAGGCTCACTATTTCTCGTGAGTTTACTTATAGACTGAAAAAAAAACCAAAACAGGCCCTTTTAGGCATGGGCACCTCATTGGTCAAATGCCAACCATCAAGAGTTGTTCTCTAACTGTCTCTATTATAAGCAACCAAAATACAAGGTTTAGCTGCAGATTAAAACCCTGAAGAGGGTAAAAAATACTCTGATGTAGAGAGTGGCTTTCGGTGCTGGGACCTGGAACTCTCAGACGGGAGCAACGCACTTGTTTCACAGACCTCAGAAAGGACTTAAGCTAGATAAACAGGGACCAGTTCACCGAAGCTGGGCTTCAAAGGCCATGTTTGTTCAGACTTCATTAGTTCTTTTTATTCCTTTGATGTGTCTGTCTCTAGTGATGGAAACTCTTATTTTTTCAAGAAACTAAAGCACAAAAGGAAACTGAAAAAGCTGCAAACTGATTTGGCAACAGCTAAGCAAGAGGCTGCCATCACAGTCCTGGAGCTCAATGAGAAGATAAGGACTCTTTGTGAAGGGAAGCCAGCCCCTAGAGGTCAGTATTACCACGTGACAGTTACATTGGCCCTAGGGCATGAGTGAGGTATATGCTTTTATTGGCCACAGAGCAAAAAGCGTGGCCACCAGGCCAGGCAGAATCCTGCCCCAGCAGCACGCTGACCTCGCCTACCCCACCTCCATTCCCTGCGAATAGCAGACATGACACAAATTACTGACTCCAGGCTGGGTTCGCCTTTGCTGTCTGTGAGGTAGGGAATGAATAAGGGGTTCCTTAGAGGAAAAGTCTGTGAAGCTGAAGAGCTGGACTAAATGGATCTGGGAAGGGTCTTTGCATGAGCCGGGTGGCAGCGAGGGAAAGGGAGCGCCTAAGGAAGACCCAAGTGATGAAGCTCTGGAGTGGGGCAAAGAGAGGAGCTTGTCTTCAAGTGTAGGCAGGCTTGTACGCTGGGGCAGGCACTGGGAAGTTAAGAAGTGAGTGTTGGAACAACCCGCGAATGAATGAGCCAGAAACAAGCCGGGAATGCTGGGTGAGGATGAAATCTGGGTGATTCCGAAAACCTGTAATGGCCACTACGGTTTGGAGTTTTGAACAAGTCTTCTCTAAGTGCGGGAGGAAAACCCCTCCGATCATTATCCCCAGGAATGTTAGTGAACATTTAATAGTATGTGCCAGGCATTTGGCTAAGCACTTCACATGTATTTAATTCTCAGAATAACCTCTGAAGTAAGTTCATTTATGGATTCCTGAGGAATCAGCGGAGGCTTAGGGATGTCGATTACTTTGCCCCAGGTTAAACAAGTGTGAGCAACACCCAGGCAGGGAAACTCCTGCCAGCCACTTACCCTCCCCAGTGCGCTGCGCCCTTCCCACACACAGGGAGCCTCATCTCTGTTCTACAGCCACGACATTCTGCCTGGTGAATCTCTTGGAAAACAGTGGTTCCCCCGGATAAATGTCTTTCTTTCATGTGTGGCACTCTTGTAAAGCCAGAAACATGCTATTATTCTTACCCTGGCTTCCTTTATTACTCATAAATAATTCTGGGAAAAGAGGAGGACCGTGGAAATAAATGGAGGAGGAGAAAGTAGGCGATGTGGTGGCTTCAGAAAGGGAGACACGTCCGCATCCTGGCCACGTGGTAAACCTCTAAAATGAGTTTGGTTTTCATTTTCTCTTCTGAATAGCACTTTCCCGGGGTTGAAATGGCATGCAACACAGTCATCTTGAAACACATGCTGAAGGTCAATTTGTTTTTCTCTTTCCACAGAACATAATGATAGCTTATGAATTTACTTTTGCCACCATGAAAGCTTAGAGAATAAAATCCATTCAAGGATATTATCCACTTAAAGGTCTTTATTCTAGGGCATCATAGCCAGATTTCAAGTTGCGTCATAAGAAGCTGATAATAATTGTACATCACGTTGGAGAGAGTTCTCTAGTTTACCTGAGAGAAGCTTTCAACTTCTCAACTGTATTTTGAATCTAGTGAAAAAAGATCTTATTGCAAGGTATATAATTCTCATTGTTGACAAAAATTCCATTTATTGTCTAATAACAATTTTGTCCCTCTGATATTTTAGTAGGTCAAAATCAAAATAACACTGAGGTACAAGGACTCTAATGGTTTGAGAGAGGATAGGAAACATGAAATCCCACCTTTGTCAATTTTCTCTCTATATTTCTAATTAAAAAAAAAAACAAACTACCAGTACAGGAAAAAAAAATACAAAACCCTAATGTATTATGAACAGATATAAATTTAAATAAAGACAGGTATTCCAAGGTCAGTTATGGATGAAAACAGTGATTCTTTTTGGACCATATGTTGCTTCTTTCATTTCGTGGAAAAACTGAGTCAGTGCACTGACTTAAATAAAATATTTGCACTTTATTGCTCTCCCATTGCTCCCAGGCCCCTCAACCTGAATTCAATAGCCCAAGAGAATGTCAAAGCCCTTTTGGCCCCCGAGTCTTATTAGCTTTCATTTTCAGAGACCTTTGGTCCCCTTGTTCTACCTCTCAACATACTTGAAAGTAAAGTCTGTAAATATGTTGGTTACTTTAACACACAATGACCTCCATTTAGCCATACAACAATGAGGATTGACCCACCTCCCACACACATTCCTAGACCAGAACAACACCCCTCCCCTAGTTATTTTGTGTCCTTTTATAAAATGTTTGTTTTCAGTTCTCAGACTTCTGTTTGCAAATGACAGATGTTCCAGTCATACATTACAGCTTACAAGAAAGGGTAATTTATTGTCATAAGTGTAAACAAACTAAGAAAGGGCATGCCGTTAACCATATATAGTACAGTAGATGCAGGGTCTCAGATACTATCAAAACACTCTGCATCTCCCATAGCTGCTTCTCTCTTCACTGAGACTTAATTCGCTCAAGTGGGATGTCAGAAGAGACTGGAAATGTGGCCATAAGCAACTATGGGCTGTTCTCATCTTTCCTCCAGAGAGAAAAAGAAAGCATTTTCCCACCAATTCTGGATAGAAAAAGTATAATAAAGCACTCTGTCCCTGCGTGGGTTCCCATGTAGGGACATGAACCAGTCTGTGGCCAGGGGTAGGGAACTATGGTTGGACAAGCTTGAGTCATGCACCTGCTACTGAGTGGTCCGCCACTCAGAGGAAAATCAGGGTGGAAAAGGAGAATGTTCTGACTGGCAGCTCCCACCAGAAGCACAGGGCTGGATTTGGAGAGAAGCACTTACTTAAAGGAAGAGATAACCCATTACTAGAAAGAAAGAGTGAGGGATAAAACCCACATGTCCTAAACACTCTCAACTCGTGGTTAAGTTAAAATATAATGTAATGCTTAATGAGTCACCCATCCATGAGTATTTGCACTTTTTAAATAGATTCTTCTTGATGAACAAAAGACCTTTGTGATCCAAGTAATAAATGTCCAATGATATAATTTCAGACCCCATAAAAAGGGAGAGTGAACCACTTTGGGAAAGGAATCCCCTTCCAGCCTCCATCAAGTGACACCATGGTTGCCTACTCTGAAGGCGTGCTTTATTTTAACAATTGAAATTGCAAGAGGGAAAAAAGTTTTTATTCTAAACGACATGTTACCTGGATTAACATAAAGCTATTTCCCTATTATAGTTACAGATTGATGCCTATATTCTAACAAGCAGATTAAGACATTGCCAAATAAATTAGAATATTTTTTACCCGAATGTGCATTTTCCCCCCTTGCTTGATTCATTTTCTAAGTCAGTCTATATATATTAGGTTGCTGTTCAGCTCTTCTAATCAGAGGAATGTTCCAGAATATTAGGAATACCTTTAAGCATATTCTCATTTTGATGAAGCAGTGAGCTACCAAACTTTTTATATAAACACAGTAAACTTCTTCATTGGCTATGTACTTAAATTACCTCCAAGGAAATAAATGATTTAAGTCAATGGAAAGTTCAACTGAAATGAAAAACACCTTTATTTTAAAACTGGCACAGCAGGAAACTTGCTTACAGCCTGAGTGTTGTTTGTTGATTTTGCTTTGTGCAAATAATCACAGCCCAAGGCAGATTCCTTCCTATGTTTCCACAGCCTGTACCTGAAGTGCTTATGGCTTTATTTACTAGCATAATTCAGTGAAATGTCTATTGTACCCCTTCAGAGTCACCTTTTAGTAAACCTTAGTATGCAGGAAGCTAAGGTTAAATTTCAAAAAGTATCTTTGTTTCTTTTGTCTGAAGAGGGCAAAGTTACTTTGCAAAAGTCATTCGTGACTAAGTGTTGCTGGTACATGAGCCTTAGGTCACTTGCTATGATGAAAGCTCCTATCTTTGACCAAAACATCAGGGACCTGGTTCATAGATCTCAAGCCAGTTTATGATGCACTCTTCTGGATTTTTTTTTTCCTTTCAATTCTTTTCTCCTAATATGCACAGCTGTTATACCAAGTAAGGTATCTAGCCCCAATATGCAAATTCTCACTGCCCAGATAACAGCCATATCAGCACTAAGTCATCTCTTGGTTTTATTCCTGTTAAGAAGATGCTCCCAGTCAGTGCAGGTACATCCCAGAGCAAGCTTCTCCAGGACTCAGTGTCTGGCCAGAGCCAGCCTTTCTTTTCAGGGAGGCATGGACAACCATCGATCGACGCGACAGTGATTTTCAGGGGCCCGAGATGGTTTTTAAACACTAGATTTTAAGAATTAGACTATTGCTGTTCTATATTGTTAAAAAAAAAAAAATCAAGAGATTTATCTCTTTGTCAACATCCCAGAGCCAACTGTGATCAATATTTTCAAGAGTATCTTTTATCAGGATGTCCACCCCAGGGAACTCAGGCCTCTTATTCTCTGTCCTCCTACAAACTTCCTCCGGATCAAAGCTCCTATTGTAACGAGGTATTAAAAAACAAACAAACAAAAAACCCTAGGATTTGAGGGTAATAAGAGCATTCTGGAATTAATCAGTGATAGTGGTTGCACAGTATTGTTAATATAGGAAAATGAATGAATTGTACACTTTAATTGTACACATGGTGTATTTTGTTATGTGAATTTTATCTCAACGGGGGAAAAACGATCCTCATTAGGATGTAATGATTAACACCCTGTCAGTTTTAAGTGTATTTTAATGAGAGTGCCTTGGGCCCAAGTAAAATCTTGAGTTGGTAGAGTTCTGAGCATTCAGAGAGAGGTCATATTCCTGTTTATCTTGTGTAGTTGTCCATGTGGGTCTAGGTTTTTTCAACAATGCAATCCTGTGCTCTTGATTTTCTATCAGCCTAGCTCTTTGAAAGGCTGTTCTTCCACAGACTAAGAGCCAATTTCTTGATCAATAGTTCTACATACAACCATCCTTTCATTATGGAACACAGATATTTATCTTACCAGAGTTTTCAAAGAAAGTATCAAGGAAGGCCCTGGGATCTCACTATTTCAAATGGTGGGACCTTGTCAAAACATACCATTCACCACCCATTTCTTGAGGCTGCATGGGCTTTCATCTGACGGTTGGTGGAAGCGTAGACAGACAGCCTATACTTCCTACCACTGTCAAGGGTGTGACTATCTTGGACAGAGGTTATAAGAACTTAGGAAAACAAAAAGTGGAGATTTCTCCCTTCAGACATACACATTATCCCAACATCTTCAGAAAAGTGTTTTCTTTTAAGCACTTCTACCTAATCCTCAAAAAACAGAAGCTATCGCCAGGTGGGATATTCTACATTATAGACCAATAAATGTCGGTAGTTAACAACAGGGACAATGAGAGAGCGTAGGAGTGGTAACTTCAACATGTGCTAAGTATAAGACATTCCTGAGGAGTTTCAGTATTTACCTCATAGAAATAGTTTATATTTATCTTTATAATCTCTAGGTCTCACTAAGAGATTTCCTGTCAGTTGTCTCTTCTTTAGTCCACTGAAGTCTTTCTGAAATAGAGCAGCTTCCTAAAATAGAACCCCACAGCCAAAGTCTGATTTCAGAAGTTTCCTTCAAGGATAAGCCACTGTTCCAGGGCTCCCTGCAGAAATTTCATGAAGATCCCAAGATATGTTACTTATTCACTATGAGCAAAGTTAGGGCAATTCTAATTTTTAAAAGGACATGCTGGAAACCTCTAGACCTGAAAAATCACTCATGTGAGAACTAGGTATTGCTCAGGACTTTGTGGGTTGCCAGTGACAAAACCAAAATGAAACTTTAACTGAAATGAAAGTGTAATCAGAAAAGAAGGAAGGAGGCAGAGACACAGGGCTCTTGGATGGCTCATTTGGCTCCTCTTTGCTACTGGCCCCAGTTGAACGACCTCAGGCGCAGATCAGGAAGGACGGCCCAGCTGTGCTCATCTAGAGTGAAGATGTGCTTCTGCCTGCTCAGAACCACTTCCCTCTTTCTTCTGTAGCAGAAGCATTATTTCCTGTGTTCCTCTTCCATTCTCTGAAGCCCAATGGGATGGTTCATCACAATGTCCCTTCCCCGTTGAGCCAAGTGAAGCCTTGTGAATAGCTATCTTACTCTCTTTCTGATTAACTTTCTCTCTCTTTCTTTTTTTTAAGTAGCTTTAATAAGCATTGGCTTATAATACTTGGGCAACTAAAGAACTTTAACTTATACCAAACTCCAGGGAACAGAACTGCTTTCTCACAGTATTTATTCAGTATTTCACGGAAGGAATCTGATCGACCCGATTTGTATCACATTCTAACCCATGGATCAATTGCTGCGGCCAAGGCCATGGGATGTTATTATTGACCATACCTTTGTCATGTGCCAGAGGTCAAGGGCAAGGAAATGTTATCAGAAAAAGAGAAATGGGAAAGCTTTCTGGACAGAAGACAAAAAATACTTCTCACTATCCTCTTTAATCTATTTTAGTTTACCTTATAAACTTAGAGAAGATACCCACGAGTTGAAGCATCAGTCATATCTTGTCAGGAAAGTACAAAACTTATCTACTTTCAATTTCAAACTGCATATTTAGACCCTTCCTTTGCAAAAGGCCTGGAAATCTATTCATTTTATAATTAACAAAGGGTAAGAAGATCCATTCTGAGATTTTTGGTAGGGGTCCAAAATTTGGACCTTTGCTAGCTATACCAGCTGTGGGAATTCAATGATCTCAAGGTCTCCTCCCTCCTTTGTTTGTAAGACTAATTTTGGAATTATACTATTATCAGGAAATGGTGTCCCTTCCTTCTGTCCATCCCTTAGGAATTTTTTTTTTTTTTTAAGTCTCCCGGCTTCTAGATCCAGAGAAGTTGGATAAAAGGGCAAGCACCAGATGATGTTAAACCAGGCACATGGGAGTTGGACCTTGATCAATTTCAAAGGTTTCCTACTTAACCATGGAGACTGTTGTGATCACCAGAAGAGCATGTGTTGTTTGGCAATGTTGTTAAACAATCCAGATTAGAGCTGAGAAGGCAGGCAATTTGCAGATAAACAGTGGGACACTCCTTTGTCAAACATCAACAGACAGAGGTTTGTCAACGTAAGATGAACTGGAGAATGTGGGGTTGCAAACAGTTGTCAGACAGCTGGAACACTAGCCATGTAGCTTTTCTGGGTACAAACATCTTGGTGCCCAAGTAGAAAAAGTGAATGCTATTCTCTCCTGCATTCCCCAGAAACCTCAGTATGATTTCATTTAATGACTCAGTGTTTCCTGATAGGAGGCTGAAGTAGAGAATAGCTACATTGGTCATATGAATAAGTCTGGAGGAATGAATGGGTACTTTTGGGGGGCTTGAGCTCATCAAATTGAGAAAGGATGCACAGAACAAGATTCCACTGGACAAGTGGGGGTCTTTTGTTTGAAGGCACAGGATTTATTTCTGGTAGTAGGATAGTGTTAGATATATATATTCTTGTACACATATTAGATACAAACACCTATGTGCACTGTGTTGGTCTATAAGAATATTTGTTTTTAAAGATACACTGCCATGTAGTGAAAAGAAGGGCCATCTTTACCCCAATGTTCATAGCTGCAATGGCCACAGTTGCCAAACTGTGGAAAGAACCAAGATGCCCTTCAACAGACAAATGGATAAGGAAGATGTGGTCCATATATACTATGGAGTGTTATGCCTCCATCAGAAAGGATGAATACCCAACTTTTGTATCAACATGGATGGGACTGGAAGAGATTATGCTGAGTGGAATAAGTCAAGCAGAGAGAGTCAATTATCGTACGGTTTCGCTTATTTGTGGAGCATAAGGACACAGAAGACATGGGGAGCTGTAGAGAAGAAGGGAGTTGGGGGAAATTGGAAGGGGAGATGAACCATGAGAGACTGTGGACTCTGAGAAAACAATCTGAGGGTTTTGGAGGGGAATGGGGTGGGAGGTTGGGTAAGCCTGGTGGTGGGTATTATGGAGGGCATGTATTGCATGGAGCACTGGGTGTGGTGCATAAACAATGAATTCTGGAACACTAAAAAGAAATTAAAAAAATAAAAATTTTTTTAAAAAAAGGAAAAAATAGATACACTGCCTTGGACCAGATTATCTTATCAAATAAAGCCAGAATTTGATGTTGGACAAAAAAGATGTAATTAAGAAGAAATCAAGAGGGAATGTAAGAGGAACATCATTATTCCTGATTTGTATAATATGCAGTTAGATGCAGAAGAAGCTGGCATAATAATTGGTGCCTGTAAGATCTGAGAACGTTCTTGCTCTTTTATAGATGCTTTCCTTAATCCCAGAAATTACAGCTGAGAATGTTGCTCTACTTTTCCAGTAAGACCTGGAAGTCTTGCCATGCCAAGCTGTCATCTAGACCTAAGCCCATTGGCAGAACATCAGCTCCACAAAGATGGTCTAAGCATGGTTCATGGGCCCATTTTTTTCACTGGCTAACCCTGGTGAATAAGGAAAGAGCACTGTTCCCATTCCAAGGGATGTTGACTCAAACTTGGCAAACATAAGTGGGAAGAGCCTTAGTCACAAACTGATCTTGAATTCTTATAAACTTATCAATTATAATTCCAAAAGGTGAAATTTCTGAGACGAAAGAATTAAAGGATACAAGACAGATGGTGGAGAGGTACATGTATGTTTCATGAATGGACAAAAGCAAGGATTATAAATTATCAGGCCTCAAAGGCAAAAAAAGCACTTACAAAACTCAGGTCAATAGGATAAAACCTTCTTAGTTTTATAGAATCCTAACATTACCTTCACTCTTATATTCCTAAATTTATAAGGTAATGGGTAATAAAACCTTTACCACACTGAGCTATGTATACAAGAGGATTTGACTTAAGGTAAAAGTCTCATCTTCTGAGCTGATCCCAAGAGGTCAACAACCTATTTGACAAAGAGTCCTTTCCAGATGCTTCATCCTAGCTCACCAGAGAAACACTTTGGGTGGCACTTTAGGGTAAACAGGTTTTTCCAACTCTGGATGAGTGCCAAAATGTCCAGTTTTATCCCAGGTTGCTAAGTAAATTTCCAATAAAAGGTAGTTAATTTTCAATATGCTTTTATTTATTTATTTTTTTGGGGGGCCAGATATGCCACAACCAGGTGCTGTTCATTTTCATTTAAAGTTACATATAATGTTAATCCATATATCAATTTTGTTGGCTCACTTTCAAAGATTACCTGGAGTTGTAAAAGGAGAACTCTTTGAATATATACTTTTAATTTCAAAGTTTTAATATCTCACATATCTACAGGAATCATATTACTAGAACTAAATATCAAGATACTGACCGCCATAAGATCTAGCATATAAATTTATATTCATACTCAAAACTATTTGAAACCAGGGAGTGCCTGGGTGGCTCAGTCCATTAAGCATCTGCCTTCAGCTCAGGTCATGATCCTGGGGTTCTGGGATCACCCCCGCATCACATCTCATTGGGTTCCCTGCTGAGTAGGGAGTCTGCTTTTCCCTCTCCCTCTGCCCTGCCTTCTCCCACTCATGTTCCTGGGCTTGCTCGCTCTCTCTCTCTCAGATAAATAAGTAAAATCTTAAAAAAAAACACCCACAACTATTTGAAACCAAGACTGTGCTACAGAATCCCATATATAGTTATCACTAAGAGTTTAAAAGGGATTATATGAGATAGTGGAAATGCCACATTTATCTAATTGATTTTACTTGTGGACCTTAGCAGCTAAGAGTCCCGGGGTCTTAGAGGAGAAAGTTAGTGGAATGTAATTAACACCACAAATCCAGCAGAATGTCAGGGGACATGGAATGAAACACAGAGCTGCCTACTCTGAAAGCAAGACTTAGGGTTTATCTTTCATTAATTATCTCGTAAGAAAATATTGGAACCAGACCTTATATAATCCATCTATATTAATGCTATAAACATTTCCAGATGCAAGTGGACAATCTTTTCTTTTCCATAATCATAACTTTTCCATATAAGTCCCAAGAGTCAGTAATTGAACTTGAGAAAAGATGTCCTTTTGAAGTTGCTTTTGGTCTAAAGCCAAAGGGAAGTAATTTATTTAGCAGAAGCTGTGAGTTCTAAACAACAACGTATATGAGGGAATATTGGCAATTAAATAAAGTACCTTAATTTATTTGTCAATAAAGCAGTACCAAGATGCTAAGAATTCAGTTCCGAATAAATTCTTAAGGAAATGGAAACTGGGTTGAGGTTTTCTTTTTTCCTTCCCCATGAGTACATGCTGATGAACACTCCTATTTGTGTTATATAAAAAGACTTTGGTCCTTTGAAATCATTCCCAAAGAAAAGTGATAGACCTACAGTCTTATTGCCTCAATTACATCAGCTTTCCTTTGGGTTAATTTAAAGTAATAAATAAACACTCTTCTCCATTCTTAATGACTGGATTCACATGTATATTTCTATTTTGGTGAAATTGTATTCATATTATTCCTGGAGTTATTACGTGCATCCATTATATTAAACACTATTTGGTGGTTATAAAAGTGAAGCAATGGTAAAAAAAAATCTTGATTGAACTTCAAATCACAGGAGGGGAAAATATAATAAAAAGATTATATGAGAGAAATAAAATCTACATGAAATGAGCAAAATTCAAGCCTAATTGAAATATGACAGCCATATTCAACGACTAGAAATTTTCCCCCAAAGTACCATGCTGCTTGCTACCTAAAGGCTTTGAGTTAGCCACTTCCTCTTTCTAAGATGTCATAACCTTTCTTCTCAACCCCCATACTTGCCCTCTTTTGTCTTTTGATCCTTTTTCAGAATCTCTTTTGCAGCCATTTCCACCACCACTAGCATCTCCCCACCCACCCCCTGGCCTTTCCATGAGTTACATAACCAATAAATCTTGAGTATACCAAAGTCATAAAATCTATTACAAGTATCTCTTTGCTTATTCTTTATTACCAATAGACTGGAGGTTTCTTAGAAAGAAACAAGAGATGGTGTCTTATTTTTCTTTGTATCCACAGCCTAGCACAGTGCCTGATGCTTCAAGGTCATGAAATGTTAGATGGATGGATACTGAACAAAACTTAATGGGTCCTGGTGCTCTATTGCTTAATATGTTTATGAATTGCTAGGTGATGGAATGAGTTTGCCTACTAAATTAAAAATTCAATACCAGCCCATGTGGCAGATTTCCCAGGGAACAAATTGTATTTTCAGATACCCACGGAGTTGTTAGCACAGCTACTGGCTCCCAGGTTGAAGTAGATTATCAAATCCTGGGAGTGATTTGAACTATTGCTGATTCTGCTGCACTGTATCATAATAAGTTGCTTCTGACCTATCTCTAGCTGTGTTATTTTGTGACTTTTTACTTTACTATTTCAGCTGTGACCAATGTCATGTACATATATTTAGATGGCTTAAAATCTGACACCCGTGTTCAAGTCAGGGGTTTGTCATTACATTGGCCAATCCTGTAAAACTGAACTGACCACTAGTTCCAAAATCCTTTATATTTACTCTTAAAACTGTCTGGTCTCCCTGCCCTACTCAGCTGTTCGGACCTGTACCCAGCATTCTTGTGTTGGCCAGAGCCTATGCCTTGAGCCACCCTGATCCAGCTCATCAGGCCTCCTGGAGCTTTCTGAACTCTTCTTGACATCTTCTAGCTTTTCACTGGTCAACAATTTTATGATGATTTATTTGGTGTTAATACTCTAGGTGACATTTCTCATTCTCACTCATTTAGTGACTGACCAATATATCCCTTGATGTATATCTGCTTCCAGACATTTATTTAGATAATATCCAGACAGATTCCAGACAGATATTTAGGTAATATCCTGCCTAATCCTAGCCCAGACATTAAGATTCTCTCCCCTGTGGCCTGATGCTCCCATCAAGCTGGTCTGGTTCCCATAGATACCAAGATCTCTTAGAAATTTAACCTTCAGTGGTCTGGCTCAAGTCAACTGTTACTTACTTTCATTTAAATCATGATTATCTAATCCCTGGTCCTTCACAAATGGCCTCATTGGTTTCTTTTCTTCAGTCATTTCAGCACTTTAAATTAAGGGAAGATAAATCATGCAGAAGTAGAGTTTGGGTAATATCATTTTTCATAGTCAGAAATACTTCAACAGCTTCCCATTGCCAGTGAAATAAAATTCATTTTTTTAGCCAACATTCAGAGCCCTCCATAAAGTAGACTCACCTTATCTTTCTAGATTTATTTCTTAAAACTTCCCTTTACATACTCATATTCCCTCTCTCCATCCTTTGCCGACAAAACCTCTGATGGAAGCCCTCTCTCTCTGTTTCTCTACTCCTGCTGACAAAGTAACAAAACTTGCCTGATTGGTTTTACTC
Source organism: Lutra lutra (assembly GCF_902655055.1). Classification (NCBI taxonomy): domain Eukaryota; kingdom Metazoa; phylum Chordata; class Mammalia; order Carnivora; family Mustelidae; genus Lutra; species Lutra lutra. Next base: position 67,701,869 of record NC_062282.1, read on the forward strand.
TGCATGATTACAGATCTCAGATGAGCATTTAACTTTGCCTAGCCAAACAGCTGAGATTTTTTTTTCCAGGAAGCTGCTTTCTCACTCTCTAAAAAAACTATTCTCTACCTTCTTATCTCTTCTCAAACCTTGCTCCCCTCCCCCACACTTACACCCAGCTGATGACCTCACCTATAATTTACTGTGAATACACAGGCCATCAAAAGGGGACTCTCCAGACACACAGATCAATGGAACAGAATAGAGAACCCAGAAATAGACCCTCAACTCTATGGTCAACTCATCTTCGACAAAGCAGGAAAGAATGTCCAATGGAAAAAAGACAGCCTCTTCAATAAATGGTGTTGGGAAAATTGGACAGCCACATGCAGAAAAATGAAATTGGATCATTTCCTTACACCACACACGAAAATAGACTCAAAATGGATGAAGGATCTCAATGTGAGAAAGGAATCCATCAAAATCCTTGAGGAGAACACAGGCAGCAACCTCTTCGACGTCAGCCGCAGCAACATCTTCCTAGGAACATCGCCAAAGGCAAGGGAAGCAGGGAAAAAATGAACTATTGGGATTTTATCAAGATCAAAAGCTTTTGCACAGCAAAGGAAACAGTTAACAAAACCAAAAGACAACTGACAGAATGGGAGAAGATATTTGCAAATGACATATCAGATAAAGGGCTAGTGTCCAAAATCTATAAAGAACTTAGCAAACTCAACACCCAAAGAACAAATAATCCAATCAAGAAATGGGCAGAAGACATGAACAGACATTTCTGCAAAGAAGACATCCAGATGGCCAACAGACACATGAAAAAGTGCTCCATATCACTCGGCATCAGGGAAATACAAATCAAAACCACCATGAGATATCACCTCACACCAGTCAGAATGGCTAAAATTAACAAGTCAGGAAATGACAGATGCTGGCGAGGATGTGGAGAAAGGGGAACCCTCCTACACTGTTGGTGGGAATGCAAGCTGGTGCACCACTCTGGAAACAGCATGGAGGTTCCTCAAAATGTTGATAATAGAACTACCCTATGACCCAGCAATTGCACTGCTGGGTATTTACCCTAAAGATACAAACGTAGTGATCCGAAGGGGCACGTGCACCCGAATGTTTATAGCAGCAGTGTCTACAATAGCCAAACTATGGAAAGAACCTAGATGTCCATCAACAGATGAATGGATAAAGAAGATGTGGTACATATACACAATGGAATACTAAGCAGCCATCAAAAGAAATGAAATCTTGCCATTTGCGACGACGTGGATGGAACTAGAGGGTATCATGCTTAGCGAAATAAGTCAATCGGAGAAAGACAACTATCATATGATCTCCCTGATATAAGGGAGAGGAGATGCAACATGGGGGGTTGAGGGGGTAGGAGAAGAGTAAATGAAACAAGATGGGATTGGGAGGGAGACAAACCATAAGTGACTCTTAATCTCACAAAACAAACTGAGGGTTGATGGGGGGAGGGGGGTTGGGAGAGGGTGGCAGGGTTATGGACATTGGGGAGGGTATGTACTATGGTGAGTGCTGTGAAGTGTGTAAACCTGGCGATTCACAGACCTGTACCCCAGGGGATAAAAATATATGTTTATAAAAAATAAAATAAAAAAAAAAGGGGGGGACTCTCATCTTTCCACTGCCAAAACTAAATTCTAAATCTAAAACTAAATCATATTGTCACATGTGTTCTCCTGATTGCTTTTTCTTATCAGTGGAAAAGTGTTCCTCCTCACATTCAAGGTTCTATCCTCCACTAGTGCTCTGGATCCCATGCTTCTCACCTTCCTATGTATGTCCCTTAAAATTTACCCTGCTTCACACTTACATCACAGACTCCTCTTTTCCAGCTCATTCTTATCTGCATAGGAACATGTTGGTATCTCACATCTCTGCAAAAGCTTGCTCTGATTTCTCATCATTCAGTACCTTTTCCCACTCTTATTCTAAGATAAGCAACTCTACAGTCTTCAATTGCTCACGCCCTTCCCATTTGCTATTTAATCCACCAGCCTTAGTCCCTCCACCCCATTTAGATGATCATCTTCCATTGAAAGTGCTCTAATCAAGGTCCCCAACAACCTTCATGATGCCAGAGCCAGCGTAAATCTTGCTATGCTCCCGTTACTTGAATTTATAGTGTTGTACAACACAAATGACCACCCCTTTCTTCTTGACAGATTTCCATTCCTGGCCTATGTCAAACCACAGAGTCCTGGTTTTTCTTCTTCCTTATTAGTTACTTCTTTGTCTAATCTATTGAAATCTACTTTATAGAATCTCTAAAGATCTTTAAGACCTAGTTCAAGACCCATTCTTCCTCTGAATCTTCAGTTTTCCCCTGAATTATTTTGTTCATTCTTGTGGCCTCAAATATCACTGATAGTCTAATAATTCTTATATTTGTATCTCGGGTCCATCTTTCACTCTTTGACTCCAGACTCATATACTTGAAGATGAACTTTATATTTCCTCTTGTTTATCTAACCTTCCAACTTAAATGTGCTTCAAACATGGTCTTTTCCTATCTTCTCCCATCCTAGGCAATGGCATCGCCACCTACCCAATTGCTCAATCGAAATACATTGGTAAGAAGAAAAGCTACATTGAGATCACTGCAATAAATAACTGGAGCTCTATGATATAAAGTAAAGGTTGGAATAGAAGGGAAGAACACACTGATGAGGTAGGCCAGCAAAAAAAAACTCTTTAAGAAGGAGAGGACATTTCAACTGAAACATGAATTATAAGAAAGAGTCAATGAAGCAAAGAGGCAGAAGAAAAGCACATTCCAAAAGGAAATAGCAAGTTTCTTTTTCTCTTTTTAAAATTATGTTCAATTAGCCAAAAATTAGTTTTTGATGTAATGTTGAATGATTCATTAGTTGTGTATAACACCCAGTGCTCACCACCACATGTGCCCTCCTTAATACCCATCACCCAGTTACCCCATCCCCCCACCCCATCCTTTCCCTAACTCTCAGTTTGGTTCCCAGAGTCCAGAATCTCTCATGGTTTGTCTCCTTCTCTGATTTCTTCCCATTCAGTTTTCCCTCCCTTCTCCTGTGGTTCCCTGCACTATTCCTTATGTTCCACGTGTGAGTGAAACCATATGATAATTGTCTTTCTCTGCTTGACTTATTTCGTTCAGCATAATCCCCTCCAGTTCTATCCATGTCGATGCAAATGGTGGGTACTCATCCTTTCTGATGGAAATAGCAAGTCTTAAAACTGTTTCAGAAAAATAGTTTTGTGTTTCTTCGTAATAGTAACAAGTCTAATATCCCCAGAGAGAAGTAAATGGGGGGAAAATAACAGAATGAGTGTGTAAAGATAGGCAGAGACTAGATCAAATCTGAGTATTTCAGTAGTCCAGGTGAGAGGTAGTGGTGGCTGGGACCGAAGAAGCAGAATTGAAGAGAATGGATTTCAGCTAACTTTTAAAAAATTGTTTTGATTGTGGTGTAATAGACATAAAACATTTGTCATCTTAACTCTTGGTAGGTGCACTACTCAGGAGCATTTAATACACTCACAATGTTGTGTAACCATCACTACTAAAGATATTAAAACCTTTTTCATTATCTCCAAAAAAAATTCTCTTCTTTTTACACAATAACCCGCCCTTCCTTCCAGCCCCTGGTAATCTCTACTTTCTGTTTCTAGGATTTTGTCCATTATATAATTCCACACTTCATATAAGTGGGATTATACAATATTTATACCTCAGTTTCTGGCTTATTTCACTAAGCATAATGTTTTCAAGGTAATCCATGTCAGAGTAAACATTAAAACAGCATTCCTTTTCATGGCTGAGTAATAGTCCATTGTATATATATGCCACATATTTTATCTAAAATTGGTTTGATCTTTACTCCGGAAATAGAATTAGTGAGACACGTGTTGAATTGGATGTGAGGATGGATATGAAGTTAGCAAAGATGATTCCTAGGAATCTAACTTGTGAAAATAAATTGCAGGAGATTAATCGAATGAAATGGGGAACACTTAGAAAGACATTCCTTAATCCCAATCAAACTGAATTCATAACCTTGAGGATGAAGGAGGATTCCTGAGGGATGAGGCCTCCCCTGAGTCTTAAATGATCAATGTGAGTTAACTATATAGAGAAAGATGCGTGGGAGGTGGCTGGATACAGAAAAAAATTTAAAAAGAAGGGACCAAGTGATAAAAGTCATGATGATTTTTGTCTTATTTCTTTTACCTGGAATATCTCTCCCTAATTCTTCACATCCCTATTCAAAATTGTCCTGATCTTCAAGTCACAGGTGAAATGCCACCTCTTCAGGCCTCCTCAGGCACTTATGTTCTTTTAATGGCTTTTACCCTCTTCTGGCTTATAAACAATTTGTGTCCATTTCTTACCTACTACACCATAAGCCCTTTAAAGGAATTGTATTACATTGTTAGCATATTTGTATTCTCTCACTGTACCAAGTATTGTTGCCTTGCATAAAGAAAATAGTCAACATGTGTTGGTTTTTAGCAGAATATCATTATTAGAAATGGGAATAAAAAATGTTATGCCCAGGTGCCTGGGCAGCTCAGTTAGTTAAGCATCCAACTTTTGAATTTCAAAAACTATTATTTGAAGACTTTTGAGTTCTTTTTTCCAAAAATTGATTTATTTTAGAGAGAGAGACAGGGCATGCAAAGCGGGAGAGGTAGGGGCAAAGGGAAAGAGAGTGAGAAAGAATCTCAGGCAGACTCCTCGCTGAGTGCTGAGCACTGAGCCCCACCCTAAGACCCCAAGATCATGACCTGAGCTGAAACCAGAGTCAGACACTTAACGGACTGAATCACTTAAGCCCCAACTTAAGTTCTTTTTTTTTTTTTTCCCCTAAGGATTTTATTTATTTGACAGACAGAGATCACAAGTAGGCAGAGAGGCAGGCAGAAAGAGGAAGGGAAGCAGGCTCCCTGCTGAGCAGAGAGCCTCACGTCCGGCTGGATCCCAGGACCCTGGGATCATGACCTGAGCCAAAGGCAGAGGCTTCAACTGACTGAGCCACCCAGGTGCCTTGCTTAAGTTCTTTTTATCAGAATTAAGTTGTCAGTACAGTTTGGGAGCAGTGTTAAAATCTCCCAAGTTAACAAACTCAACATCACAGAACCTTGTTACCTCAAGAGAAAAGGTAGAAAGACAATCCTGAGATAACTGAGGGCCTGTGTTTTGCTGCTGTCATTGTTTAGTTTTGTTACCATGTAAATCTAATCATCAGAAAGATCAAGTCCTAGATGGAACTAGCAGTAAAGTACAGATGCAGTCATTTCTAACTTATATGAAAATTGGTTTAGTATCTAAGTTTCTCACCTTAGTTGAGATGCAGCCTAGATTTCCAAATGCCTGAGAATAATCTATGTGAGCTTAATACAGATTCCTAGTATAATGAGAAGTACTTCGAAGTGCATACATAGATTTTTAGATACATCACTGATACAGAGAGAAATTAATCTCTATCCATCTAACAGTTCACTTGGCAACTTGCAGTGGTTCTCTAAATCACATTATCATTGTTGTCCAGTCTTACGAAGGTACCGCATTATTTCACATGATGTTCTAAAAGAACTTAGATTTTTATGGATTTAAAAAACATTTTAGAAATGTGTATGAGAGTTGGTCAAATGTGCAAATAAAGATTAAAAAAAAAAAGTCAAGAGTCTGGTTAAATATAAACCCATGCCAGGGTTAGGAAAAGAAACAGAGAGTAGGTTTATCTGAAAATAAAAGAACAGAGAAAATAATGCTCTCCATTGTTCAGAGTGACAAAGAATTGGCAGGCATCCAAATGCCATGGGAGACAAGATTAATACTAAGTATATCTGTCAACATCCTGTTTGAAAATCTTAGCCAGGATCAGAGGTATCTGAAAACATCCAAAGGGGGTTTCGCCTAAGAATGAGTCATATTCTCTGCAGCACGGAGCCCTAAAATATCAGTATAGGATGTTAGAAGTGAAACAGAACTTAGTGATCATCTTGTCCAACTCCCATGTTTTGCAGATGAGAAGAATGGGCCTAGAAAACCTTCTCTCCACTCTGCAGTGCTGGGAGGCACCAGCCAAGTAATGCACAGACTATGGACTTTAGAGCCACACAGAATTGGTCTGAACCCAGCTTAGTTACTCAGACAAGCCCCTTATTATCTCTGACTCTAATTTCCTCAGCTACAACTTGGGAGTAACTATTCTGGAGAGGGTCTATGATGTGAGAAATAAAGTGCACAAAGCATCTGGCACCTAGAGAATCAACAAATGCTAAGTCTTATTCTCCCCAATCCTGGGATTAGTGGCAGAACAAGGAAGCCCTCTTCAATCCAAGTGTATCCTCAATATACCCTCAGAGATCCCCAGTCACACTTCCTCCCCCCAAAAAATGAGTGTGGTAAGGGTAATACACTATTCTATAAATACTTAGGCTTTTAATAACCTGGAAATATTTAATGAGTCACTACTGTATAAAATGCCAAATGGAACTTCCAGATTTTTCCAGTTCTTAAACAGAGTAAAGGACACTTGAACACAAGGGGCAGAAATCTAATAACTTGGTGCAAACATTCTAAATACTACTGAGGGAAACTTCCTGAACTGAATCTTTCATGCATAAATGTGTGTGGAGATGGGGTGTCAGTGCTTCATATAGGATGCCAAAACTCAGTTTGTTTTGTTTTTAAGATTTATTTATTTATTTTAGCAGGGGAGGGGCAGAAGACAGAGAGAGTGGGAATCCCAAGCACACTCCATGCTGAGTGAGCCTGACTCGGGGCTCGATCCCACGATCCTGAGATTATGACCTGAGCCAAAACCAAGAGTGGGATGCTCAATCAAATGAGCTACTCGGGTGCCCCAGGATGCCAAACTAGGCTTTCTAAGTACACAATGGCCTTTTTTTTTTTTTTTTTAATTCAACAAGATTGTGTTAGATGTATCTACCTTTTAAGACAGAAAAAAAACTGCAAAACTTCAAAGACTGAATGAATTTACAGGAAGGTAAAGGAAGATTTCTGAAGACAATGATTTATCAAAGAGTGAGACACAGCTGAAATGTTTATCTGTGCTAATTAGCTATCTCCATTGTCAGTGTACGTAACATGGAAATACAAGCCTGTACGTAACGTGGAAATTCAGGCCCTACCACTGACATGACAGACTTAATGAGTCACAGGCAATCTGAATGCTGAGACCTTTCAGTCCTATCTAATGCTAACCTACCTTATAGACACAGTCATTGGCCATGACATGTTCAATGAGGAGGGACAATTTAAGTTTCTACAATCAGGCATCTGCTCTGTTAAATGCCCTCTTTAGACTTGCCCTTTCAAAATGAACACGATTTTTTTTTTTTTAAATTAGACAGGTTTATGTCTTTAGGAAAATACCCTCTAACTGGTTTCTGCTAGTTACCGTTTAGGTAATCTTCATGTGCTTAGAGTTGCCAATATGGTAACTTAGATCTGGATGGCTGAGAAAGGTAGGAGATAGAAAGGATTCCCTAACTAGGAAGGATTGTAAGGAGGCCTACAGGCTAAATCTTATTAACCAAAGGGCTTTACTTACTCCTTGAAGTATGGGCCTGTGCTATATGATAGATATTTTGTATTAGTTTCAATCCTTTAACAATTAGGAGATTTCCCACTATAAGTGGGACTTCTAGCTTCCCTGGAAAATCAGGACACCATGGTAATTCTGGGTCTTGAATTCTTGCCTGCCAACCTTTTGTTAGAACTGAACAGTTGTAGCCCCCTTAAATGCAGTGAGTGTGCTCCAATGGCCCATCTCCCATCATTGCTGATGGGCTTACTCAGGTCAGTTCCACACACTGGCCTTACCTTCACAGCTCCTGATAGAGTCCAAACCATATCTGAGAGGAGATAAAAACCAAAGCTCAGAGAGATCAAAAGCCTGATGCTAGCTCTAGGACCTAGTTCTCCCACACAGCTGTTTTTTTTTTTTTTTTTTTTTTTTTTCCCATTTTAGAAAGTCTTTGATGAGTATTAAAGTGTTGGCTACTTCCGAAGAGATCAAGTAAGCACAAAAATACAATCCAGAGCAATATCTATAAGGAACGAAATATCTAGGTAAAAAGTAATGGCACCACAGACAAAATACTATAAAATTTGTAATCCTAGGTTACAAATATATTCTTAAAAGGAGGCCTAATTATTTTCAGGCAATTGGCTGATATATATATATATATTTTTTTTTTTTTTTTTTAAATTTCTAAACTGCCTTTATTTGGGTTTCAAATGTTAATGCACACTCAGAATCACATGGAGAATTAGTGGAATTTAAATTCCCAGGCCCTTTCTTGAGGAGGTCCTGACTTACTAAAGCTATGGTGAAATGCAGGAATTTGCATTTTTGATGAGTATCACAGGTGATTTATTATACTTACTTGTCACAATAAGAGGTCACTTTCAGATATTTAGTTCTGATCTCAAGCTCCAGACCTTAAGCATGGAGCTCTGTCCTCTTCACTCAGAGAATGGATGTTTACCATGGTCCCTGCATTAGCTTCCTTCTTTTTCTGTGTTCTCTGTGTTGTGGTTTATGAAAGAAAAATCCAAAGAAGATACAACTGACAGAGTAGAGGGATCCAAATGTAATTCACTAAGTGTAATTGCTCTATTGGAATGTTTTTTCCAGTGACTAGGTTAATGATTATAGTATCTTCTACCCACTCTATGGACTCTATATGTCTATGGATTCAGCTCCTCTTCCTAAAGAAAACTTCCTTTGAATTGAAAAAAATTCAACTCGAACTGAAAAAAAAAAAAAAAGTCCTTTATGAACCAAGTCTAGCATGAATTTTTAAAAATTTGATTTGAAACATGAAGTCAACTTGTTTTGTTTCTTCCCTAAAATTTGTATCTTTTACAGGTTTTATACTTTGTCTCCTATGCCTGTTAAACAGATTTTTAATAAAACCAAAAAAAGCAAAATAAATATTGTTACACAGTAGTTCCCCCCCATGTGACCATGATTTGATTCCACCCAGTTGAACTAGATCTCATATGCTATATTAGAGCAGAATCCACTTAAGCTTATCTTACTCAAAGTAGTTTTAAAGAGAAAAATTCTATATTCAGTCTAAAAAAGGTAAAAAAAAATGAGGTAAAATATTAGTTTCTTAGAGAGGAGAGGTCGCCAAAAAAAGGAATATCTGTCTTCAATTAATCCATACTGAAAGTCTGCAGAAGTAATACCACATTACAGAAGGTAACAAGAAAGAAGGGGAATTTCATAGAAGCAGAGCTGAATTCCCAGTAGTCTAGCTTTGAATGTGTAAGTTCAGGTTCTCGGGTTATAAGTGCAAACAATAAAGCAATTCTTGATGTAAAAGCAGGCATATCTAATCAGGCCACTCTTAAAAGAAGAGGTAAGACCATGGAAGATTTTTAGTATCATTTAATGGAAACCAACCTTATGCATATATGGAATAATACGATTTTCAGAAAGGGGCATATATAATGGTTTCTCTTCTTAGTTTTTCTCCTAAGAATTAACTTTAGAGGATTTTCTCATTCCTTTGTTATCCTTCAACATTTTGCTTTAAAATAGATGTTTTACTTTGGGAAAGCCCTTTAAAAAATTACTTGAGGATGTGAAAATATTTAAGAGTCTTTTTAATGTGTTTTACTTCAAAAGTAACTTTTATAATACTGAAACATAGGTTAATATGCTTCAGAAGTAATTAACTGACATGATTATATCCAGTAATTTAGCCCCTCCTGATATCAAAGGAGAACTTTAAGATACTGGGTAGTACAACAGTAACAGTTTTTAAAAGAGTTTTTAAAAAGTTAACTTCAGCTTTATCATTAACATAGAAACTTAGCAAATGGATACCTTCAAAACAGGCTAAAGAATATTTTAAGGGTCTGAAAGAATTCTTAATGTGGTCCAAATACTAGCTAGTAGAGTAGGAGAGCTGAGTTAGTTACCAGAATCAGAGTTCCCTATGTACTAGAGGGCTTGTTTATAGGTGCAGTAACTTAAGAAAAGAAAAAAAAATGCCCTACTTTAGGCAACATTAAGTAGCCCTGTTTTGCGGGAAGGTTGGAGTGGGGGAAGAAGGGATAAGTAGGATAGACAGGGAGGAGATGGGCACTAACACAGCACAGCAAGTGAGAAAGGTCGCTGGATCCCATGAAATACCCAGGATATGGAAGGACCAGACTTACAGTGAGGCACATTTCCAGATGTACATCCCCAGCACTGTCCTACCAGTTGACAGGCTTGGGGTGGGAGAGAGGGAGAGGGTAGAAGGATGGAGGCCGCTGGGGCCAAAAAGATTCTAGGGTAAATTGTAGCAATTCTGTACTTAGGACAGAACAATGGTTTCTCAACAAGACTTGGGGCTCTGGGCCACGTGGGTCACTTCTGAGGAAGACAGACTTGCTCTGTGAGCAGGGATCCCTGACCTCAGTTCTGCCTTCTCTGTGGTGCCTGCTCCAGATTCCAGGGCAGTGATAACATCCAGAGAGTGAGTTTCTTAGAGTCAAGTAGCTTTTTAGGAAGAGAATAAAAATTTAGTAAATGACTCGGGGCACCTGGGTGGCTCAGTGGGTTAAGCCTCTGCCTTCGGCTCGGGTCATGGTCTCAGGGTCATGGCCTCAGGGTCCTGGGATCGAGCCCCCGCATCGGGCTCTCTGCTCGGCAGGGTGCCTGCTTCCCTTCCTCTCATTCTCTGCCTGCCTCTCTGCCTACTTGTGATCTCTGTCTGTCAAATAACTAAATAAAATCTTAAAAAAAAAATTTAGTAAATGACTCATGAGTCACGGATGTGTTTTGAAATGGAGTTCCAATGTTATAGAATGCTGGTCGTTTTAAACTCCAGATTAAAAGTTAGAATGATGTTTTTATTTTTCTGTTTTGCTTTTTTTTTTTTTTTTTTTTTTAGAGGGTAAGAGTGGGATGGGGAGACTTCTTTCCCATAAAACAGTTTAAGATGTGGTTTAAGATGGGTTAAAAGAGGGCTAAAAAACAACCATCTTAAACTGACATTTGCTTGAGGAGGACAGATGTACAAGACAAGCAGTGGAAAAATGAAGACACCCAGAAACAGAGACCCAGGCCCTGCTCTGAGGCTGCTGAATGAGCCTCCATCAGCTCACATAATGTTTGCAGAAGAGGAAATGTTGAGAGACAGTTTCTGGAACAACAGGGCTGACTTAGTTATAAAGCTCCAATGTCAGCAAGCAGAAGGCCTGCTTCTGAATTTAAAGGCATACATACAGCTTCTCAAATGCCACCCATTAATATGAAAGTGGGCTACACATGCCCTCCCACCACAGATAAATAAATAAATAAAAAAGAAAAAGGATCAATGAGATGAAGGAGAACTCGGCTACTGTCCATTCAAACCTAGTCATCCAGCAAGAGACCCTGCAGATTCAGAGGCCATCTGTGAGCTCGAAGATTCGGGCCTGATCATAATCTTATATTATCAGACTCACTGTGTGCAGTGTTTCCACAAATATAAGTTCTCAAAAGAACTTGCACGTTTGTCTTTGAGTATTTGCCCAGATATCATGGATGTGTGAACATTCCATAGGAAATGCAATGAGCATAATAAGGAGGAATGGGCTCTAAATTCCAGGTGGGATGATAGAGGTGTCCTTAGTGGTTAACCTCAGTCAAGTTCATGTTTCTGTTGATGCTCAAGTAGTAGCCTCAGATCCCCAGAGAAAGGTGTCCAGCCAGATCCAAAAAGCACCTGCATTGGTGGCAGTTTATCCATTATTTGTGAGACATTTTTTTAAGATTTTCTTTATTTATTTGACAGAGAGAGAGATCACAGATAGGCAGAGAGGCAGGCAGAGAAAGAGGGGGAAGCAGGCTCCCTGCTGAGCAGAGAGCCCAACGTGGGGCTTGATCCCAGGACCCTGAGATCGTGACCTGAGCTGAAGGCAGAGGCTTTAACCCACTGAGCCACCCAGGCGCCCCTGTTAGAGACATTTTAACATTTGTCTTGAATATCTCATTCTCAGGAGAGAGAACAGAAAATGAAAAACAGGGATCTGAATCCCAGCTCTGCTAATCCTAATAGTTTGTCTGTGCCCCAGTTTCCTCATTGCTCTAAAACTGGAATAACATTGTTAAGAGTTTGTTGGAAAAAACAGAAACTTCCACGCCACTTCCTTTTCCCAGAGGCATCTCTTCTTCTTAGAGATGCTACACACATAAAGCCATGTGGCTTATTTCAGCTCCTTCTAAACTCAGATGTACAGGTAAAATGGAGTTATGTTTATTCTACTAGTTACAAGAGAGTCCCTAAGGCTGGTCCAGTTTCAAGGAGAGGGAAATTAGATTTTACCTCTTGATAGGAGGTGGTAGCCAGTTCGCATACCAGAAGAGTACATGAGATGGGATATATTGCCGTGGCCATCTTTGGGAAAGATGGTCATCCACACGTGGCTGGCTGCATAACCCAATTCTGAAGGTCCAAAGCAGAGTAGAGTCTGCTCCTATTTTCTTTGTAACAAATTCTAGTTACTCTTCAGGCAGATAAATACTTAGAGTGGATGAGTACAAAGGATTTGGGATTCAGGAAGACAAAAGCGAAACACACATTACATATCATAAAACATTCTCACAAGTGCACCAGAGACTCAGATAAACTGATAAGAATCCTGAGCCTGGGCCTCACGGACATAATTGCTCGGCCTCCTACAGGCTTAGCTACCAAGTAAGAGAAGCAGAGCAAACTCTTTTATTTAATTGGGTTTCCTTTCAAATTATTTTTTATTAAAGCAGTATGTGCCATAAAAGATGATACTGCTGCATGGCTCAGGTCTTACTGAATAGTTGGTGTCCCTTTTGCAAAAGGACTGATTTGAGAAAAACACCTTAACTTCCGGATTCAGGATAAAATGTTTTTCTCCAGACAATGTACAGTTTGGTTAAAAATATGAGTCTTATATAGGCTATTTTTTAAGCAGAAATATGAATTAATCTAAACAATTAGGATTATCATCAATTTTATTTCACGCCATAAAACTAAGCATATACTTGGGGCAGACAAAAAACACAGATTCCTTGCTTTCATGAAGCTTATGTAGTGCTACTCATTCCATGTTGTTTTACTGAACTACTCCTCAAGAAATTAAACTGTTTCGTTAAACTATAGCATTGCTAGGTAATGGCATGAAAAATCACTCCATTCCAGGGGTGCCTGGGTGGCTCCGTTGGTTAGGTGTCTGCCTTGAGCTCAGGTCATGATCCCAGGATCCTGGGATTGAGTCCCACATTGGGCTCCCCACTCCCTACTGTTTCTACCTCTGCTCCTCCCCCCACTGCTCCTGCTCTTTCCCTCTCCCAGATAGATAAATAAAATCTTAAAACAACAAAAAAAAGTTCCATTCCAAATGGCAAAAAATCAATCATTTCAAAAACTGAAATGGCATGAACAATCATCAGTAATCCACAGTTCTTTTAGATAGACCTAAGGCAAAGGAGGAGGGCCTAGGAGTTTGGTGCCAAACCTGTGTCTCTTTTGCATTTTTATGAATGATTAGTAAAAGCTTTTGCTGATGAGAAAAATATATACATGAGGTGCCAGACACCTTATAAAACTATATTCACATCCCTATTGAATTTGATTGCTTAGAAAGGTAAACAAATATAAACAGTCTGGAAATTAATAGATAAATCAGAGACATTAGTTAAGATATGAAAAGCAAACACAATTAAAAATAAAACCAAAAATAATTCAATGATGATGGAAGGATTGAGAAAAAAGAAGGAGGTTGTTTCTACACTAGCTTTAAGAAAGCCTAAGGGAAGTCAAGAATCTTCCTCATGCTCTGAATCAGGGCTTTTTTACCTTTTATCAATCCCCAACACACACAATTTTGATGGTTCATCTCAAACCCCACCACACTGTAGTGATTGCAACATTCCAGTCCTATTTTTTTTTAAGATTTTATTTATTTATTTGACAGAGATCTCAAGTAGGCAGAGAGGCAGGCAGAGAGAGAAGAGGAAGCAGGCTCCCATCTGAGCAGAGAGCCTGATGTGGGGCTTGATCCCAGGACCCTGAGACCATGACCTGAGCCAAAAGCAGAGGCTTAACCCACTGAGCCACCCAGGCACCCCTCCAGTCCTATTTTAACTTGGTTCCTCCCTGACCTGTAGTCCTAATCAAATGCTTCCGATTTTCACCTGTGATTGTGCTCTATTCTCTCTCATTACCTAATTGTCCTATTTGTAAGCTTTGTCAAACCAACCCCAGTAACACAAGTAAGGAGTCTACCTACAGTAGTCGTTCAAGCACTGAGAGTCAGAGGAGCAGTGATCAACCTCATTTTCTCAACATGGAAATGTGCCAAGTGGAATGAGGTATAGATGAGAGTATCAGGGTAATAAGCTGGATGAAATATATGAGCTTTCTTCAAGGTATTCTTTTTATAAAGGTCCTTGGAGCTCATTTCTGCACCAAGACCAAAGTTGAAAGTGGGCAACACTAACCAGGCACCATCCCCAACCTTGGTCCAGCGAAAATAAATAAAACTCAGTTTTTCCTGACCTCCCTGCACACACACATCTTATTTAGGGAGATGGAGGCCTGTGGCTCCATCACAGATAGTAAATGGTCTTAAATGGTTTAGGCAAGGTGGTCAAGGAGCTGGCAGAGAATTCACCCTTCAACTGAGTCAAGACTTAGTATAGAGGAGGAAAACCCATTTCTCTACCCTCTTGGGTTCTGTTATTGGAGCCTGTAAATTTAACTGAAACAAGATGATTAGCAGGAGAAAAGCATACAAATTTATTTGATGTTAATATTTTTATATGACACAGAGCTTCATAGGAAAGAAGTGAAGCATGGTTAGTCCTGAGAGCTCAGACACCATTTTAACAAAGGGTGATATGCTGGAGACAAAGAACAAAGGGTTGGGCTTTTAGAAGGAGTCAGTTGTGGAAAGGTAAACATATAGGGAAAATTAATGAAGGATTGGGGTCATTTAGCAAGGTTTGTTTGTACAGATTCCGCTCAGCATCGACTCTGTATTTCTAGTGATAAGGATGGTACAAGGAGGGCACCTTTCTCGTGGGAAATTTTTGCTCTGCTCTGAGGGAGAAAGGGGGAGGGGACAAAGTCCTTCCTGTCTCTGCTGTTTCTCAACTTCCTTCAGCTCCAAATAACCAACTTGCCAAAGCAGCATATTTTGGGGTAGCATGTTCTGATCTCCTTCACTGGCCACCCATTAAAATCTGGAAAGTTCTGTTCTTCAGTCTGCATCTTTCAAGAGTGTTTTTCAAAGGATTCGGGACCCTTGGCATCAAAATTACTTTGGATGAGAGACACAAATGCAAAATCGTGGGCCTACCTCAGACCAGTTAAATTAGAATATCTGGGGTGGGCCTGGAATCCACTTATTCAACAAGCTTCCAAGCAATTCTCAGATTTGGTGTTTTTCCATGCACGGGATGAATGGCGAGAGCTGTGTGTTGCCTCCTTTTGAGATTGCGTGTGTTCCAGAGTCCACTACAGCCCTCACTGGCCCTGTTCGCTCACTCACATTTACCTCACTAGCCCATACAGGAATTTGTATTTTCAACCCATGCTTGAGAGCCTTCTGGGTTTTGTGATGAGGGAAGACCAGCAGCCTCTGATAAATCTGAGAGATGTTTCTGAAAACCTCTTCTGCCTAGTTTACTTCAGTTCAGAAAACTCAGAAAACAAAACAAAACAAAATCTGAAATTAGAAACATAGGGACTCTAATATGGCAGACAGCTTCATTTATCCTCCTGGGACTTGAGGAAAGCTTATGGCCCTTCTCTCTACCCCAAATTGCTGTCAGGAAACTCAGAACTGATTGCCAGTGCCTTATCCCTGTTTCATGGCTAGAACAAGGGGATCGATACAAACTGTCTTTATGTTACTTCTACAACTTCTCAGAAGTCATGAGGGATTTTAAGAGGCAAGCTTAGGACAGTTTCCCAAGACCATGTTCTTTCTGACCGTTAGGAAACAGAGGTCAGGGGAAAATGTCATAGGAGTGAGAGAACAGCAACACTGCTTGAAAGTTAATGGTAGTCAACTTTAAATCAATGACCCATGAAACTGTTACATACATCCAAAAAATCAGAGCATATTTAGATAAGCATTCTTACATATAAGCTGATTAGTCTTATCTCCACTAAAAATATAGTACTTAAAAACTATTTCATTAATAATATTAACCAAATTTTTAAGATGAAAGTAACTCATAATCTCATTGTCCCAACAAAATATTATTTCTTCATATTAGCTCTTTCTAAATAAATATACTTATATTCATACATAGTTTTAAAATTAAAGTACTATATTATGTATTTTGTTACTTTAATAAGATCTTTCAAACTTCAGTACTATGGGGATCCCCAATTTGGTGAATAAGTTATATATACAAAAGAATAATTGCTGAGGGATATGAATCTTTCTTTTAACCATAACTAAAAAGTCTAGCAACAGTAGGAAACTATAAAACAGTATTTTCCATTCTTGAATCTGGGTCCCAACATTGACCACATATTTGTTAAAAAAAAAAAAAAAAACAACTTCCTGCCCTCATTCAAATAGTTTAGTAAATGCTCTTCAAATGACTGTCCTAAGTACCGTTTACTTGATCGTTACCCCATTTCCGAATGCCTCCTATGTCTATGCGTTTGTGGAACAAACATCATACTTGGCAATGAAAGTATTGTTGGACTGGTTGTCAAGAGAGCATTCAACACTCTGCATGACTATAAAGAGAGAAGTAAATACCCACAAAGATTGCTGCCTGCCATGGCTGTGGACAATTTTCTGGGTCTGTGTGGCATTGCAGAGAGAAGTATAAATGATGACACCAGTTGTTCTGGGCAGGCAGAGCCTATGAAGTACCCTAATGCCTCAGGGTACTAGCTACCGATTATTGGCTCATCGGTCAAGACGCATGTGGTTGCAAGTATCAGGAACCCAAATTAAACTTGTTTAAACCAAAAAGAGCAAGTGTAGACTTTTGTAATAAAAATCTCAAGCATGGCTAGATCTAGATGCATGGATAATGTCAGTGGGATCGGGACTCTGTCCCTGTCTTTCCACCCTGCCTTCCTCTACATTGGGTTCATTCCCCACTTGCTGGACTGAGGTGGACACCAGCAAGTAGCTTCCCACTTGCAATGCATATGCTTAGCACCCCCCATCGGACAAGAACTTCTTTCTTAGAGCCATCTCACCAAAGTTCTTCAATTCACTCTCTCAGGGAAATTTTTTAAGTACATCGTTATAATTGGATAATGTGAAGTTTTAGATGGGTATGCTTGGTCTACATGGGCACCATGGAGCCTTTAACAAGGTCATCTGCACCCGAATTATATGGCCTGAGCGCAGATAAGGGGAAATCACCCAAACAAAGTTAAGTTGGTTTTACTAATAATAGTAGCACTAATAGGAACGAACAAAAATAGCTGTACACTGCAAATAGACATGATAAAAAACTTGGTCTCAAATCCTGTCTTACCGTACCATATTTAAACCAATAGTTTTTAAGAGAAATAAAATCCAGGGAAATGGAAACTTCTACCGAAAATGATTTTGCTCTAAGATGGCAACCAGTTAATAACATTAAATTTAAATGAGTGAATTTCATCATGACAAAAAGGGGCTGTGACAGATAATGGTTTGCAACTCCCCCAACACCTACCTGGCTATGATACTCTAATCCTAAACCCTGGAACCTGTGGATATGTTACTTTCCAGGGCAAAAGGGACTCTGCATATGCAATTAATATTAAGGACCTTGCAATGTGGGGATTATCCTGGATGATCCAGGTGGGGCCTCAGAACACGACTCCTTAAAAACATGGTACCTTGCCTGGCTGTGGTCAGAGGGAAATGTGATCATGAGGAAGGGTCAGAGAGATGTAATATAAATGGCATTAAAGATAGAGAATGGGAATCAGGAGCCAAGGAATGTGGACAGCCTCTGGAAAATGGAAAATGTGAGAAACAGATTCTCTTCTGCAGCTTCCAAGAAGGAACACAGACTGCCCATCACTGTGATTTTAGCTCAAGGGACCTATGTTAGTCTTCTGACCTCCAGAACAGTAAGAGTAAATTCATGTTGTTTAAGCTGCTGTTTGTGGCATTTTGTTAGGCAGCAGCAAAAAACTCTCACAATTACTCTGGCACTTAGGACGCGATCAGTTCATACCACTTGGAATAGCTCAGACTGAAGAACCCCATTTGGGCAGAGGCATTTCTTGCTCACTGAACATGCATGAGTCACCCACCTTTCCCAGCTCTGTGCAGGTGGGTAGGGTCATATGATTTTGAATTTAAGTAACACAGATTGCATCTCAGGCTGATACAATGAAATGCCCCTGCTCTTCCCCTGCCCAGCTCTTTAGTTCTCTGACTGGGAAAACTGGAAGGCTCTTGAAGAAATGGTAGCGTCCTAAGACACAAACATCCTGCCTGGATCCCTGAGAGTCTGCTGAAAAGGAGCTGCCTGGAGAACTGCTTGCAACAGATTGTGCATGAGTGAAAAATAAATTTTTGTATTTTAAGCTATTGACATTTCCAGGTTTATTTGTTCCTATAGACTAATCAAGACTACCCTGACTGGTATACTTACTCAGAATAAGGCTATCTCAGGAGACAAAGGAACCAACCTATATAGCTCAACAGGGAAACTACTTTGCAATTCCCTCTTATTAACCTATTAAGTTGTATCATTTATGCTTCAATTTTTCTGTATGTACAACTGGGAGATAGGTAATTTTATACAGCACTTGGGAAAATAGTCAATATTCTATAAATGACTATTCTTTTCATTTGTGTTGTTCCCATCATACAGTAATAAATTTTAATTTAGAAAATAGAAAGGAATTTTGTATTTTGTTAAGTAAGAAACAACAGTTTTGTTTTTCTGTCATTGACAGGTAATGATAATGGAGATTCTACACTCCGTGTTAAGTTTGTATGATGGAGATTTATATTTGTGGGATGAAAATTGCTGCTTTCTATCAATATTTTACATTTAAGACATCTGCCCAGATACCAATGAGTTTTAGCCGAACTGTATGCTTATGGCCATCAAAAAGTATAAGTGACAAGGAAAAGTAAACTCGTAGTCTGAAATGCTTTCCTAAGACAACCGGAATGCAAAACAAGCAAACCCGAAATCAGTCCATTTTAAATAGACAAATGGCTTAATATTTTCCATTTAATCATCCAGAGTGATAATAACAGCTCAAGAAGAGCCAGAGATTACCCAGTTCCTCTCACTCATTTGATAGAAGACAAAGCCAAGGATTATTAGTTTATCCCAGTAACCAATAGGGACAGCGAACTCAGAAAGTAGCTATATTGTTAAGGCTAATCTTGATTTAGAGAACCAAAATTCACATCTTTTCAATTGTAGTAAAATACACGCAATATAAAAATTCACCATTTCCACCATTTTCATGTGTATAATTTGGTGGCATTACTTATTTGCATTATAATGTAGCTAGCTAGCATTACTGCCATCCATCTCCAGAACTTCTCCCTCATCCCAAACTAAAACTCTGTGCCCACGAATTGTTCCCTCCCCTCCCCCAGCCCTCAGTAACTAGATTCTGTTTTCTGTCCCTATAACTGCGACACTTCTAGGTACCTCTTCTAAATGGACTCAATCATTGTTTGTCCTTTTGCGACTGGTCTATTTCTCTAAGCACAGTATCTTCAGAGTTTATCTGTGTTGGAACATGTGTCAGGATTTCCTTCCTTTTTAAGGCCAAGTAATCATATATCGAAAGCATGTACCACATTTATTCAGCCATTCATCTGTCCATGGACTTTAGGCTTGTTTCCATGTTTTGGCTATCATGAGTATAGCTAGCAGCATTTTGCTGTGACCATTGGTGTATAAATATTTGTTGAGTTTTTTCTTTAATTTTTTGTAAAAAGGCAGTTGCTGGGATCATATAATTTTATTTTTCATTTGTTGCGGAATTGCCACACCATTTTCCGCAGATGCTGTACCATCTTACATTCCCACCAACAATGTGCAAGTGTTGATTTCCCCATATCCTTGCCAACATTTGGTATTCTCTGGGATTTGGGGGGTGGGGGTGGTTTTCTTTTGTTTCATAGTAGCCATCTTAATGGGGATGAAATGTTACCTTATTGTGTGTGTGTGTGTGTGTGTGTGTGTGACTTGTTTTCTGAATTTGAAAACGTCTGACTTCCTGCTTACAAGAGGAATCATACCAATGAGCAATGTCGAACTAACCCACAAGTTAGCTTTGTAATCCTTTTAAAGCAACACAAGAATTCATTTATATAGGGGAAAATTTTTTTCAAATTTTCTCTTTTAGAACAAACTGAAACGTTTCATTTACCTTAAAGCCTTAGATTTAGATTATAAATTTGTCTCAAGTCATTCACATCAAAAACTTTTTTTGCACATTATAATTTTTTAGTCAGTGTAATTCAGTGTTAATATCACAGAATTTTTAGATACATTGCAAAATCTTTCAGTTATTTTTCTTGAAAGAGTTAGACAATTAGATGTTAGTCTAACACCTATTTCAAATTTTTACTTTAAATTGGCTCTATCTTAATCAGCTATTTCAAATAATTAAATATTTAACCTCAATTTTACTTCAAGAGGTTTCGAGTTTCCATTAAGTATACTAGCAGCAGTTAAAACTTGTAGGCAAAACATGAAAAAAAAAGTAAGTCACCAAAAATCTTTGGTATTGTGATGACTCTTCACTAAATGGTGCAACCAAGGAAACCTATAACAATCCTTATCCCCTTTGTAATCAACTGAGTCAATATGAAATGACAGGTGAGATACTTGGTTCAGTAGCCCACAGCATTCTGCCCTTCTAGACACAATAGCAACAGTGTATAAACTCAGCAGATATGGTAGCTAGATTGTAATAAATAGGAAATATATTTGTGAAGGAATGTAGGTGCTTATTGTCTACTCGGGGTTGGTGCTTTCTAAGAATATGTTCCCAATTCAGAGTGGCTTAATGCCATCACTTTGTTCTTCTGCAGAAGAGTCATGGCATCTGATG
Source organism: Lutra lutra (assembly GCF_902655055.1). NCBI lineage: Eukaryota > Metazoa > Chordata > Mammalia > Carnivora > Mustelidae > Lutra > Lutra lutra. The sequence goes on from NC_062282.1 coordinate 67,722,947, forward strand.
CCTCATTTCCACACATACTCATAGCTTGTTCATCTCTAGGACAGCAAACTTTATGGTTCTTTCTCAGGACCAATGTTTTTTTTTTTTTTTTTTTTTAAAGAAGGAAATATTTAAAATGCAGTAATATCCTAAGATCAGTAATTTCCCCTGGTAATGTAATTTGAGAGCTCTTTGACTTGGGCCAGATCAGGTTTTCCCTTAGGAACTTAAAGGTCTAAAGGTTTCTACTAAGAACTAAATGAAATAAAGTTTATATGAAGATGTTTTTCTACATCTAAGTTTTTACAGAAGTATAAAGAATGATTACTTATGAGCTAACATTATCATTCATTCTTGTCTCATCTTTCACCTTCCCAAAATAGAATAAAAACTCCAAATAAATTAGAAAAGAAATAAATTTTAACAACACCTCTCCCTGATAAAAATCTAAGTACATTAGTTCTATCGTATTACTTGCTCAAGGAAAACTTAGAACTGTTATTACTGTTTTTTTTATTTGAATTTTTGTAGCAGTAGTAAAGTGTTTTGAAATATCCTGATATAATTTCTAGACTTAGTAACTTGTTTTTATTTTTATTTCTCTTCAAATTTCCTTTTGCCATTAAGTGTAGACCTTGAGACGAAGATTTATTTCTTAGAATAGGGCAGGGCAGAGTACCAACTGTATAGTACAAAGAATAATTGTTTAACTTTGGCATTCAAACTGAGATTTTTTAAAAGCTCCATAAGAAGATAATAGTTTTGAAAATCAGGGTTCAAAAAGGAAGAGTCATTATCTCAGATTCTCAAAACCATATTCTTTCATAGGTTGATTCATATGAAACTTCTAATATTCAAGCATTTTTTACCAATAAGAATGGAAACCTATTATTACTCACCCTATATCCTACAACATGTTTTAAGAACACAAGCTTGGAGAGATGGCTCAAGACAATACCCTAGAAAAGGAAAGGATATTAAATGGGGTGACATAAAGAAAATTCTTAATTTACTGTCCCTGGGGGGAAGAGCCAAAGAGAGAAGAAAAAGAAAAAATCTGAAGACAGACACAAGGTCAAATCTCTAGGAGAAAGCAATAGGCAGTAGTATAAACACCCTGTTAAACTGGGGCAAGTTCACTGCTTTACCACATAGCCTGAGCAGTGTGCCCTCCAAGATACCCCATGCTGAAAGGCCAGAGTGGGAGTACTTCTGATCCCCTATGCCTTAGATATTAGCCAAGGAAATAACAGGCGTTCCTTTGCACCCCATCTGGGATGAGGAGTCAGGGACAAAAGAGTGGAGACTCAAAGAGGGCTAGGGTTGGGGCAAGAAGATAGCTTTGACATTTAGAGAAGAAACCAGGGAATAGGTCCAGTCCAATGGCCAGTTCCACTGTAACATCTGAAAAGCAGGGGAAACCAGCTGTGTACCAGACACCAATCAGCTATGGACTCAGGAGAGCACTGGGACAACAGTGATCACTGCAACACTGTACAAGTATCAGGCAGCTTTCTGTCGAACCACAGCAGTATGTTAGTCATAATGGCAAAGTATGGAAGAAGAAGGTGAGAAGACCCCAGAACTGACCTCACTCCTAAAGGGACAGAGAGATGACTGTTCTCAACTGCAAGGAAATAGCAACCCTGAGTGGCAAGATGAGGTTCACTATTTTTCCCTGGCTCCCAAGAGAGAATAGGAGATCAATAAAAACAAGACATCAATTAAATTTTGAAGCATACCATGTCAGACATGGATAAATATGTTCTTCAAGATGTGCTGCATTTAGGAAACTTTTTTTTCCTATTTTTATCCTATTTGCAATTTTTTAATTTGCTGCCTTCTTTGTAGACTTCTATGCCCTTCATATTCAATGGTCCCAATCTCAACAGCTATAAATGCTAAAAGCTAAACAATCTGTCCATCATCATAGTGCTGGTTAGTGAAAGAAATATAAGCAGCACTGTCATTTTTTGAAACTAGACCAAGAGTGCTTTCTAATAAACAGAGGGTTTGGTTGTTTTGTTTTGTTTGTTTGTTTGTTTTTTAAGTTTTAGTTATAAAGTGCAAAGATGACGATACACTGAAGTTCACTGAGCTAATGATAAATGGCTTCTTTTTTTAAATTTTTCTGGTCAAGATAGACAAATAGAAAAATTCAAGATTTGATTAAATGACTTATATGTATTATTTCACTTCTCAGAGGAGACCAGAATCTCAATTCTGTTCTGTTTTTTTACTACATCTCCTATGAAAAAGCATCAGTATAAGGATCAAATTTCAGTATTTTCAGACTGTGCTCATTTTAATTTGGCACAGTTTCCTTCCTCCCGCTATGTCTGCCAAGGCAAGCACCTGTGTGAAAGAGACATGACAAACAGAACAAACAGGAGGAGTGACTGAGTCTAAAAAGATAGAGACAATCGGAATGTGTTACAAAGAAAAGTTGACCTTCCTGAGTCTCCACAGGCTCAATGTGATTTCAGATCTCCAGCTTCTCCCTGAAGCTAGAGGCAAGACCCTTCCTGTCTTGTTTGTACATCTGCAAAATGATATATGCCTATTTTGCTTTCAAGGTGATATACTGTAAAATTCTCTAGCTACCTTTAAACCCCATCACTATGAAGTGAGTCCCTAGAAGCCTTTGGCATCCTCATGTAAGAGAAAATTCAAAAGCTCAACAGACAAGAACGAGTGGCAACATTTGATTTTGGCTTCCTAAGTAATTATGAAGAATTCATGATCAAATGAACCAATGCTGTACCTTTCTCAGATTTGTTGGTTAATGTATCTGTCTTCATTAGCAAGTAAGTGGTGCAGAATGAAACAGTATCAAAGGAAACTTCCAGCTGTGCTTCTAAAGGGTTGGGCATGTAATAGGGAAATCCAGACAACAATAAGCTCCCAGAGTTGAACGAGTGATTGTTCAGAACTAAATAAATATACAGGAGTTTAAATAGTTGTATATAGCACAGTTGCCCCAATCATTCCCATTGTTTTGCCATTGTAGCAAATGTGGGGATTTTTGTTCCCATGCCGGAGCATGGAAAGGTAGTGTCCAGTAGTAAACAGTGGACCACTGACTATTCAGATCACAGTATTTCACATGACCCCATATGCAGGCTAACAGCAGTGTTCTGCCAAAGTATAATCCATGGGGAATAGGCCTTTGAGGTTGTTTAAAAGTGGCAGGCTGTGAGAGAGAAGTCTATTTCCTTTCTTGGAGCCTAATTTAGCTGGAAAATGAAGATAGAATATGAGTTTCCTGTAGCTTCATGCATTGTGTAATTTTATTAGACATAAACAAACTTGCTCTGAATGACTTATAGTAGCCCACTGAGATATTTACTTTAATGTAAAATGTGACCTTCAAACTATATATAGCACATCATCCAACAAGAACACAAAATAGCTCCCCACAATGCCCCTTTACAACCAGTCGCATCATCAAATCCTAGAACGGAGACTGCTTTCTTAAATTTCATGAGGCGAACAGTGCGTCCCAAAATATTGCAAAGACATCAACCCACATTTGTGGAACATGACTGTGGGCCACATAGGTGTTCAAGCCCTGGAGGTAAGAAGCCAGGTGATACCCCGTCTCTGTCCCCAAGGAGTTTACAAGCCAGAGGAGGAACACAGATGGAGATACGCAAATACTAATAATCATCCACCATGTTCTGATGCGTGAAGGAAAACTGGGCAACAAACCTGCTGCCGTTATTTAAACTTGGGAAGTCCTCATGATTCCAGAGATGGTGCCGTTTATTTGTCATCAAAATGGACATATCCTATACCCTCTCCCATAAAGTGATCACAGGAAGCTAAATGCGCACACATATATGGTATTCCTCTCAGCACAAGTTGGTATGCTCCATAACTTGTACGTACTGATTGACAGATACTCAGAGAGAGACTCTTTTCTTCTAGGGCCACAGAGGGGATGACCACATAGAGTACAAGCGAGAGAGATGGAAAGAAGTGATACCATAATTCCCTATTTTTCCCTCATGTTAAGGCTTTTACCCATTTATTTTAACCCCTAGACCCACTTATTCCCCCAGCCCCCACCATCTCCTGCCAATAAAAGTTTTTGTCAGGGAACAAGGAAACATCAAGCAAAGAAATGCTGCTCACATATGATGGTATCTTCTGACTGCTCTTCCAGGAAAGCAGAAGACTGGCATCCTCATCGTAACAACAGATGTATTATTGTTTTCCTATTATCGTCAATGAGAACAAGTTCATGGGGTTAGGGGGGAAGAAAAGTTGTACTTTACACTTTTTTTTCCTTTTAAGTATGATATTTAAAGGTTATACCAAAGAGATGGTGGAATTTAAAGCATTCCAGGTAGCCAAGGGCTTCTGCCTTTACAGAAAGCTTGGGAGAAAACTGGCCCCCCTCTTAATCTTGATTGAATTCCTTTGGGTGATAAGAAGGTGTTCAGTGGAGCTCCAAGATCTGAGACACCTGGGATTGTTCAGGAAGAGGGACTTGTGACTCTCTGTTTAGATTTTTATAAACAGGTGACATTTCTGCTACAGTTCCTTCTCTTCCATTCAGCTCTCAATGAGTTCCACAATGCTTGCAATGAGACTTCTTAAGGTTTGCTATGTGGTACCATCTCACTGGGTTTACATCTATCCATGACCAGCTCCTGACTGCTTTTCCTGTCACCTGATTACTTAAGACAAGGCGGTGGTTGCAATCTAAAAATAAATTAAAATTGACTACAGCTATGTTTTGCATGTAGCCCGGATCAGCACCATGTCCTTTCACCAAAAGTTACACTATCCAAAAGCTCTTCCACAGTCTGTCAATACGTTCCCACGGTGTTCAGCAGAGGCAGAAATGTTGTGCTTTATGTGTGAATTTTCCAGAGGAAGCATGACGAGATCAGTGGTTTTGCAGTCAAAGAGATCTAAATTTGAAGTCCAGCTGAGTAATTTTCTGCTGTACTGTGGAGCAATTCTCTAAAAGCAGTATGAGGATGCCTATTTCACAGACCAAGAAAATGAAGCCCAGAGAAGTACTTTAGTCCAGGATACATAATGAGCAAATGGCCCAGGGAGAATTCAAATGCAGGTATCACTTTAACATACTTCCTTTAAAGTTGGGTCTGCACCTCACTGGGGCTTGAAATGCCCCACTCATTTGGATGACTATCTGTAATAAGCCTACATTTACCTCTTTTTTAAAAAATATTTTTTTAAATTTAACAGAGATAACAAGTGGGCAGAGAGGCAGGCAGAGAGAGAGGTGGGGAGGAAGCAGGCTCCCTGCTGAGCAGAGTGCCCAATGTGGGGCTCGATCACAGGACCCTGAGATCATGATCTGCACTGAAGGCAGAGGCTTAACCCACTGAGCCACCCAAGCGCCCCCTACATTTACCTCTTAACTGTTGGCCATCTTGGTAACTGCATAGCTGTACATTTTGAGGCCTCCCTGACTGCAGAAAAAAAAGAAAACATCCTGAGCACACTGGAAAAAAGATTTTCAGGTTCACTTCTACCTAGGCTGCTGCTTTCTCTAAGTAATTTGAGTGAGATCAGATTTTGAAATCCAGCTGTAGTTACTGTAGTTAATCTGATGTGGAGATTGTCTATTTTGGAGAGTTGTAAAACATACGACTTTAGATCCCCTGGAGACACAGAGGAAGGAGCTGTAGAAGAATTTTCTCCTAGACATCTCTGAAGATCTTAGGAGTCATTAACAAGAATAGGCCTTTTAGATTGAGATCTACTGTCAACTTCCTGAGATAAAACCAGATGAATTGCCTGAAGACTAGACAGTTCTTCCAACCAATAGCTCACGCGTAATAGGACATTTGCTGGAGGGCAAAATGGAGTTCATATGCTTAGTAAGACCCATCCTTCTTAAATCCTTCACTTATCCCAGCTTGTGGAAGGTGGAAAAAGCAATCAAGAATAGGGCTGAGGGAATACATACCTACCTACCACCAACATGTCACTTGAGGGTTTTTTTTTTTTACTTGAAGTACAGCTGACATAAAATGTTGTATTAGTTTCAGGTGTACAACATAGTGATTGGAAAACAATTTCAATCTGTTTTAACCTGTACTTTATGATGTGTTTGTATGAATGTGGAGAGAGATTGGAGAAGGTAAGAGAATACAACAAGTGGAGGGGGTAGAATTATTATAATTTAATATATTCCCAAACCAAAATAACTGCCCCTTGGAAATTACAGCAGGAAGAACAAGTAGGAGGGAAGACTGATTTAGTGATAATGAATGTCATGGAGGAAATAAGTTTCACATTTTTTGGATCTAGAGAGCTGATTGGTTCAGGATGTTTATAATTTGAGAAACTCATATCCTTGCTTAATAAATCTTGCCTTGCAGAACCACAGATGGAAATTTCTTCTATACTGTCTATCCTGACTAGTATAGCTCTACAATCTCTTATCAAATATGCTTCAGAAGGTTGAATTTTTCAAATTTGAAAGGTATTCCCTATAGGGACAATATTCCATAATCAAATATATTCATATAATATTTACACTGAATGGGTTATATAATGCTATAAATAGCTTCCCATCAGCTCAAATCAGATTTTGCTGCCAAATGAATTCAGATCAGGTCAGGTCAGATTTTGCCATCAGATGAGCTATGAAAAACTTTCTTTTTCTAGAGCTTTTAGGATTTCGGAAATAGAGCTATGGGATTGTGAACCTATACAAACGTAAACTTCTATCTGAGGATTCTACTAGATGAAAACATCTATTTTCATCTATCAATTTATAGGAAGATGGGAAACTTTAATTCAGGGAATATGCTTAGAAATCGTAGGTAGACAATAACAATAATACAGTTAACATTTCTTTAGCAATTATTATGTGACAGGCATTATCCTAAGATCTTGACATGAATTAACCTACCTAAGTCTCTTACAGTTCTATGAGGTACAATATTGATGAATTGATAGACCTAGTTACAGATGAAGAAACTGAAGCACAGTTTTAGCAATTCTGTCATATTCACACAGCAAGGTGATTGGAAGGGCCCTCATTCGAACACAGATTTCTCTTTTCCATGAATTTTAATACTCTAGTGTTATGTACTACAGAAAGAGAATAGTTCTTATATATCATTCTACCCACAGTCCTCTTGACTATAGGAAACTAAGGCACATATAGTACATGTACAGTTACTTCAATACTTCTTAGGATGCTTGCTTTCATCACGGCATGTGTTTGGTATTGGAGAACATTTGCAATTCTTTGTCTTGCAACTGAGACAATTAGAATGCTGACACAAACACGCTTATTATGACTAACAGAAGAAGAACTGAGATTTATATTTTCCCTTTCAGGGTAGACTAGTTTCTAGTCACTGTTTTATCCTTAAGATCTAACTAAGAGGTATGTGTATAATGGGCACTTTGTGGGATGAATGAATGTATCCACATTTCCAAAACAAATAAGTCCCATTCAAAAATGCTCATTTATAGTATTCCATTTGTTTAGACTTCTCTCTTAATTGATGTTAATCCATTAGGATTTTGTATGAAATCAAACTTTCATGTTAATCTGTTTTTGTATAAAAGTATAGCCTTGATGGAAGGGTGTTTAAGAACTTTGCATTTGGTTGACTATGATTGTACTCCTCTCTTCCAACTCCTAGCCATGCTTATACATATATACATATATAATGTACATATGCACATGGAATGTGTGACACATCCAGATAGGATCAGGACTTATTCAACCAGCACTTGGAAAATGATGCTGCCTATCCAGTCTTACCACTCCAGATGCTTGATTGCTATAGTCACATACTTCCACCTGGTTCCCATGACTATCTCTAATACTATCTAAAGGGTTCTTTGACTCAGAATGTTGTAAAGACGAAAGGTTTGGAAGGCCTAAAGCCATACGATGGAACACACTCTACAGTTTTCTAAAGTTACCTTGAGCAAAGTATGTAGTTCTTATGTTAATTTCCAAACCTATTCATTAAGGAATTTGTGGATAAGGAAACAACTCCTTCCTGCTTCTGTCCATACTTTGCATCATTACCATTGATCTGCAAGATCCACTCTTCTTTCCTATCCCTTGCACTGTCCCAGTTTTAGACTGTATATGGTAGCGCCACTTTCTCATACTGTACACAAAGCATAGAATTCTTAGCCTCTCTATCTGCAGTTTTACAGAGTTCTTCCTTGAGACAGAGTCTTTGTCACTGGGATTTTATAGCAAATTCTACTTTGTTACTACCTAAGACAGTGCTGAGACTTTAAAGAATCATTCTGAGAAACGAACTGAGGGTTTTGGAGGGGAGGGGGTTGGGGGATTGGATGAGCCTGGTGGTGGGTATTAAGGACGGCACATATTACATGGAGCACTGGGTGTGGTGCATAAACAATAAATTTTGGAACACACACACACACACACAAAATTAAATTTAAAAAATTTTTTTTTAAAAAAAGGATTTACTCTTTTCCAAAGCATCCTCTGCAAAATTTACCCAATGACTGCTCAATCCTGTAGCTTTTCCCCTCTACTAGAGGGGATCTAGCCTTGCTAGATCTCATTCTCCTTCTCTCCCTTCGGTCTCTTTCTCTAGCTCTCTCTCTCTCTCTGTCCCTCTGTACTTCTGTCCATCTTATACTACAGGGGCAGGATCCACTATTCCAATAAACAGTACAACATTAAGGGGGTTAAGTCCAGATTAAGGATTCCCCATTGGGTGGTAGCCACTTACCCTCTCTTACTTCTTGTGTCACATTATCTACTTCCTCTCTGGATATTTTTCGACCACACGGACACTTGTTTACACATAGACAGATATACACACCTGCATCTCTATGTCACCCTTGCAGAGAGATGTTAATCTAAGGATTTAAGTGCCCTACTGGCTTTTCAAACATTTATTATAGTAGTTATACTATAGAACACATTTTTAAAATGCTTTTTAAATTTTTAATTGAAATTCTTACTTGGCAGCATTCTTATTTTCCACACTTGAGAGATTCATGCTCTTAGGCAAATACATAACTTTGTGGTTTATCATCAATAGGGGTCCTAATTTCCAGGGGATGAAAAAGCTAAAGAAGTATTATTTCTGTCCAACTTCGGTCCTTTGGTCGTTTTTCTATAAGAAAAGACTGACAAGCAGTTTGGGGGGTCATAGTGACATTAGAGGAATTCTAAGTAAGCTATTCACTCCTACCGTTTCATCTATTAAAGAAGACAAGGTCATAATCACTGTCATTGCTTCATTGCTTTCCCTTTAACTCAACAAGAATCTGGCACTTAACATGTATCCACTATAGGCAATAAGTACATAGCATGCGCTGTTTTACCAAGCATAAGGAGCTTAAATGCCAACAGATAAACCAACAAATACATTGTGTTAATGGAAAATAGTTTAGAATGTATGCCTGGAACTTCAACATTTTTAATACAATCGTAGGACTCTGCAGTCAAAAAAAAAAAAAAGATTAATATCTTTGTTTTATAAATGAAAAGGCCCATGCACAGAGGGGCTGATTTGTCCACGAGTTGAAGTAATTATTGCCATGGCAATCCATAAGTGTAGGCTGTGAACCCTCCCCTTGCTTCTGTTGAGAGCTACTTTCTCTCCCTATACTGAACTACGTAGTTCACTCTCTGGCTCTTAGACACTATTAATTTGTCCAAGGGTATATTTTAGAATGCATAAATATGTATATGTTTATATATATATTTATATATGTATATGTATATTTATTTTTATATTTATATGTATATATATTTATATGTATATATTTATATACCTATGTATATATGTGTATATATACTGTATATATGTATACATATATGTGTAATATGTGTGTAAGAGTATATATATATATATATTTTACTTCGTGGTGTGTATAGTTGTCACTTTAGAAATGTTGACGTTTCTGACATTAAACATCTTTGTACACTAAATAATCCATGCTACTAAAAACACTTCTCATTTATTTAGATTTAAGAAGTCTCTTCAAATGATAAACAAATATCAAAGGCAAATTTAAACTTAAACGAATTGAATTCTGTGTGTGTTCTTTAGCCAAGAAATAATTAATTCAATTTCCTCAATATCAAAATGTCAAATGAATAACTTCATCTTTTTCAAAACCAACAACTGCATCCAAAACGACCAGCTTCTTTCTGCTAAGATTTTGAGGCTCATGTGGCTTTCACTAGATGTTTCCTATAAATTTGATGTTTATGAATTGCTTGGTTTTAAGCTATCTTCCAAGCAACAATTATTCAATTTATTGAGACTCTTGCTAGGGAAATGGCTACTCATAATAATTGAAAGAGGGTTTTGTTCATCATTCAGTCATTTATTCACTCATTCATTTTGTCTTCCTGATTTTTTTTCCACTTCTGTCAGAAAATTACTGTTTTAAATAGCATTGCTTTAAATATGTTAACGTGTTATAAGCTTAAACATCAGTTGCACAGGTTCAGGAATGCGCTTATAACCTAATATAAGCCAATAGAACATGAGGGATATTTGTTGAAGATTTAGGGATAGAAAAGTCTCCTGTTTTTCCATAGTAAATAAGGTAGAAACCCTAGACAGAAAGGAGAGTCTTCCCAGGAAGACCTGGGTACCAGAATAGAGCTAGGCTTAGGAAGAAGCTCACCTTGTGAAGAACAGAAAGACCAAACGATCTTCAGTTACTGGGATCCCCAGTTACTGGGACTACTAGTTCAATTCTTGTCTGAAACTAGCCTTTACCTCTAGAGTTAACACTTTCTCTTTATTACTTAAACCAGTTAGAGTTGGGCTTTCAGCTTTATTGCAGCACAAATATTACTGAATGATACACTATTATTGGCTTTTTGTGGGGTTTTTTGTTTTTTGTTATTTTGGTAAGCTCTACACCCAGTGTGGGGCTTGAACTCATGACCCTGAGATCACCAGTCGCATGCTCTACCAACCGAGCCAGTCAGGCGCCCCTACTGGCATTTTTAATAAAAAAATTTTCTTCACTGCAGCCGATGCTATTTGTCACCTACATAAAAGACACTATTCTTCATCCTTCTTAACACAATTCCAACTTTATTCATCATTTGGGTAGATAATGTGCTTCAGGGACCCTCCAACCCACCCCAAAACATTAATATTTATTAATCTTAACCAATCATAGTGATTCTGTTTCTTTGTCAAGGGCTTCTTTAGGAATATGATATAACTATGGACAAAAATAAAAAAGGTAAATTCTGAGTGCACCATGGAAGATTTAACTCTTAAAAAGGGAAGGGGCACCTAGGTGGCTTAGTCAGTTAAGCATCTGTCTTCAGCTCAGGTCATGTCCCAGGGTCCTGGAATTGAACCCCATGTTGGGCTCCCTGCTCAGCGAGGAGTCTGCTTCTCCCTTTCCCTCAGCCACTCCCCACATGTGCTCACTCTCTGTCTCTCAAAAATAAACCAAAAATCTTAAAAAAAAAAAAAAGGCAGGCATAGAAATCCATTGCTTTTCTATATGCTAACAATGTAATTGTAGAAAGAGAAATTAAGGAATTGATTCAATTTACAACAGTACCAAAACCCATAAGATACGTAGGAGTAAGCCTAACCAAGGAGGTAAAGGATCTATACTCTAGAAACTACAGAACACTTATAAAAGAAATGAGGAAGACCCTAAAAGATGGAAAAACATTCCATGCTCATGGACTGGGAGAATAAACATTGTTAAAATGTCTACACTGGGGGCGCCTGGGTGGCTCAGTGAGTTAAGCCTCTGCCTTCCGCTCAGGTCATGATCTCAGGGTTCTGGGATTGAGCCCCGCATGAGGCTCTCTGCTCAGCGGGGAGCCTGCTTCCTAATCTCCCTCTGCCTGCCTCTCTGCCTACTTGTGATCTCTCTTTCTGTCAAATAAATAATTAAATAAATAAAATCTTTAAAAAAATGTGTACACTGCCTAGAGCAATCTACACTTTAATGCCATCTCTATTAAAATGCCATTGTCATTTTTCAAAGAGCTGGAACAACCCTAAAATTTGTATGGAATCAGAAATGACCCCAAATTGCCAAAGGAACGTTGAAAAAGGAAAACAATGCCGGAAGCATCACATTTCCTGACTTCATGCTATATTATAAAGCTGTAACCACCAAAACACCATGGTATTGGCACAAAAACAGACACATAGATAAATGGAACAGAATAGGGCTCCAGATATGGACTCTCAACTACATGGTCAACCAATCTTTGATAAATTAGGGGAAAATATCCAATGGAAAAAAGACAGTCTCTTTAATAAATGGTGCTGGGAAAATTGAACAGCTACATACACAAGAATGAAACTGGGCCATTCTCTTATACCATACACAAAGATAAACTCAAAATGGATGAAAGACCTCAGTGTGAGACAGGAATTCATCAAAATCCTAGTCATCAAAATTCTAGAGGAGAACATAGATAGTAACCTCTTCGACATCGGCCACAGCATCTTCTTTCAAGACACGTCTCAAAAGCAAGGGAAATAAAAACAAAAATGAACTTTTGGGACTTCATCAAGATAAAAATCTCTGCACAGCAAAGGAAATAGTCAACAAAACTAAGAGACAACCCATAGGATGGGAGAAGATATTTGCAAATTAAAGTATAAATAAAAAGCTGATATCCAAGACCTATAAAGAACTTCTCAAACTCAACACCCAAAAACCAAATAATCCAGTCAAAAAAATAGGCAGAAGACATGAATAGACACTTCTCCAAAGAAGACATACAAATGGCTAACAGACACATTAAAAAATGTTCAACATCAGTAGCCATCAGGGAAATTCAAATAAAACCACAATGAGAAACCACCTTACACCAGTTAGAATGGCAAAAATTAACAAAGCAGGAAACAACAAATGTTGGCGAGGATGTGGAAAAAGGGGAACCCTCTAATGCTGTTGGTGGGAATGAAAGTTGGTACAGGCAGTTTGGAAAACAGTATGGAGGTTCCTCAAAAACTTAAAAAAAGAGCTACCCTATGACCCAGCAATTACATTACTAGGTATTTACCCCAAAGATATAGACATAGTGTAAAGAAGGGGCACATGCACTGCTATGTTCATAGCAGCAATGTCCACCACAGCCAAACTGTGGAAGGAGCTGAGATGCCCTTCAACAGACGAATGGATAAAGAAGATGTGGTATGTATATACAATGGAATATTACTCAGCCATCAGAAAGGATGAATACCCACCCTTTGCACAGACATGGATGGAACTGGAGGGGATTATGCTAAGTGAAATAAGTCAAGCAGAGAAATACAATTACCACATGGTTTCACTAATATGTGGAACATAATGAGTAGCACAAGAGACCATGGGGAAAGGAGGGAAAACCGAAGGGAGGAGAATCAGAGAGGGAGACAACCCATGAGAGACTATGGACTCTGGAAAACAAACTGAAGATTTTAGAGGGGAGTGGGGTGGAGAGATGGGGTAGCTGGGTGATGGGTATTAAAGACGGCATGTGTTGGGATGAGCACTGGGTGTTATATGCAGTTATTGAGTCATTGAACACTACACTGAGAACTAATGATGCACTGTATGGTGGTTAACTAAACATAATAAAAATGTTTTTTAATTAAAAAACTTTCTTTAAAAAGGCTGGGTGGAGACAAGACTTTCTTTTCTCTTCCAACATTTAGATAACATTCTGTGAAGAATATAGCTACCTTGCCAATAGGAGAGAGAAATAAGGGAATCCAACCTGGCTTCCTTGAGTCACAAAATGAGCTATCCCTGGAATTCCCCAGACTCTGCCTTAGGTGCAATAATAAATTTCCCATTGTCTAGGCTGGCAATAGCCACATGTTCTCTTATTTGGAGTTGAAATAATCCTGACTAATGTACAGACCTTCCTTGATTTATAATGAGATTATGTTCTGATAAACCCATAGTAAATTAAAAAAATTGTTAATCAGGAATGTATTTAATATACCTAACCTACAGAACAGCTATAGTAGTTTAGCCTAGATGAGTATAAATGTGCTCAGAACACACTAGCCTACAACTGGGAAATATCATCTAACACAAGGACTACTTTATAATAAAGTATGGAATTATCTCATGTAACATATTGAACACTGTACTGAAACTACAAAACAGAATGGCTGTATGGGTAAAGAAGGTTTGCAAGTATATCAATTACTTATTCTCAAGATCATGTGGCTGACTGGGACTGGGACTCATTGCTACTTACCGAACATCAAGAGAGAGTATCATACCTTATATCTCTAGCCCTAAAAAAGATCAATTCAGAATCTGAAGTATGGTTTCTACTGAATATATATCACTTTTACACCATCATAAAACTGAAAAATCATTAAGTTGAGCCATCATAGCTTGAGTACCACCTGTATTCATAGACAATATTAATTCTTTGAGGCTGTCTCCAAGCAAAAATAATCTTAATTGATTAAACCCAATCTGAGTTTTTAAAATGTAGCAGATACTTTCACAATTTTAGGTATACTTTATCATTATCATCACTTAAACGTTCAGTTTAAGTAATGTGAAGAAAAGAGGTAACCAATTAATTTATAAGGCAGATGAAAATTAACTAATTTAAATAATTAAATGATGTACCTTAAGCCAGAAACAAAATGAGAACTTATCCTGCTGAAGATAAAGTGTCTCTAAGCTTTTGTTTATCCAGGTGGTTCAAACCAAAAGACACTGGGAGGGTCATCTTGGAAAGTAGCCGGAACAAATGCCCACAAGTCTTAATGGTAATCTAGCTGCCAGTTCCTAAGATTCCTATTATGTTAGCATTTTTTTAGCTCAGAAAAAACTGAACTAGTTCTTAGTAAAGTAACACAGTAGGTGCCATGGAAATGTTTATTTCTTTTCCCACTTCCTCTTTCTCTCTCTTTCCTCCTATCTTACAAGGATGGAGGGGAGTTGCATAGAAAGAGGAAGAAGTGAAATTATAGTTGTGGGAGTTCTTTGATAGCTCTAAAACTTATAAATATTATTTTTCAAATACAAATATACAATGCATCCAAAGTATACCACAAAACTTTCCAGTATGAGAAGCATATTTCTAAGAATTTCAGTAGTCTCCTAGATACATTTTTGTGTTTCTCTATAGTGCCTTCAATTTAAGCCCACCCTGAAAATAACTCCTTTGCCATTAGCTTTGATAATGTTCTGAAGACATATAAATTACATGATAAAGGAGGTTAATTAATGGGGAAAACATCAATGAAAATTAACATTTGTACCAAATATCAGATTTACTAAATAAAGAAAAGCTTGTTTGAATTCCCTCATGAGGAATTTCTCCATCACTTCTGAATTATCTTTTGAATCTTAAGATGAAATTACATCTTGAAATTTCAAAAAAATAAAATAAATCTGATAAAACTGGAATGTCATTCCACTGGAAGGAGGAACTGAAAGAACCATGTTCCATAGGCTGTTGTCAAGAACAGAACATATTTAAGCTGCTGATTTCATTTAGCACAGACATCCCTGGCATTCACCCTTCCCAGAGTCCATTTCTTACTGTTGTCTTCTTAGCGTGAAATGTAAACAAATAGCAAGTTGCATAACATTAAAAGAAAGCTAATAAAAATGAAGTTAGACTTGTATAGGAGGTGACACTAAGAAGCAATCCTTGTTTCTGTGAGCTATTCTTCTCAAGGGTGCGATTTGATATCTCCTACCCACTTCAACTCTGCTGTTGCCTCTCATGTACTTAAAGGAACTTCAGGGCTTCTTCTCTAAAACACACATTTCTCTTGGTCTCTTCTGAACTAAACCTTGGAAATTCCAACAATAAATGTCCAAATGCTCAGGTGTGTCACTATAAAGCCCATTTGTGTCATCTGAAAAGTAGGTCCCACCAACCGTTAGTTCCTTATGGCCATCTATTATAGTTCCATCAAGTGACTAAAACTGAGGAAGAAATAATGAAGTTTGGGAAAGTCCTTGATAAAATAGTACCCCATGGAGATTAAGAACTTAGTTTTTGAATGAGAATTACAAGTTGAAAGATATTACAGGAATACATAGCCTGATCTAATAGGTATGGAGACAATTAGACAAAGTTAAGAGTTATTTAGATGTTTGAACCAACAGCACTTAGGGACAAGAGAAATGGAAGAGCATGAAAGTAAAGGAGAAACCTAAAATAATGCTCAGCTTTCTGACTTTAGCAAGGGGAGGCATGGTGATGCCACTTTACTCAGCTAGGGAATACTGAAAGGAACTCAGTTTTAGAGGTTAGATAATGAGTTCAGTTTAGGATGTATTGTATCTTAGATGTTCGTGAGAGATCTCAAAGGAGGGGGTCCCAGGTCCAGGGCTCAGGTCTCACCTAGAGCTGTAAACTGGAGCATCATTCATACATCATTCATACATCATTCATTCAAACAAAAGAATGCAACCAAGGCCACAGAAAAGACCTATAGAGAGAAAGGAGAAAGCTTAAGACCAGGAATTTAAAGGATCTCCATGCAGTAATTACTCTGAGGAGGAGCCCACAAAATGAGACCAAAGGAGTAGTCAGAAAGTTTGTAGGAAAACAATGTCATATTACAGAAGTCAGGGAAAGAGTGTTTTATGGGAGGCTGTCAACAACCGCAAATGTTCAGAGGCCCTACAGGATGAACATTAAGTCCAAAGGATTTAGTGACATCAGTAAGTTCAGCAAGGTGAAGTTGAATAATGTAATGGAAAACAAAAGCTAGAGTGTGCTACATTCACAAGGAGAAAGGGAATCAGAGTATAGACAACTCTTCCAAGAGATCTGATAGTAAAGGGGAGAACAGTTACAGAGCAAAATCTGAAGAGGCATTAAGTAGTAAAAGGGTTTTATTTCCTTTTTCAAAAAAGATTTATTTATTCATTTATTTACTTGAGAGAGAGAGAGAAAACACAAGCAGGCAGAATAGCAGGCAGAGGGAGAGGGAGAAGCAGTCTTCCCACTGAGCATGGAACCCATGGTGGGGCTCAATCCCCGGACCCTGGGATCGTGACCTAAGCCAAAGGCAGATGCTTAACGGACTGAGCCTCTCACATGCCCCAGGGTTTATTTCCTTCTTAAGATGGCATCAGAGGGACTACATGCTAATGAGTTGGAGTCAGGGGAAAGGTTAATACTTATAAGGAATGGAGAATAACAAAGGCATGAGATTCTGAAGATGCAGAATGTTCTGGAATCCAGACCTTTCTGGATGTCTGGAAACCTAAGCTGAAATTCAAGTCCATTGCTGACTTTGCACGTAAATGAGCTTTCTGGGAATCCTATAGATTTTCCTCATTACTCAGATGTTCCTTAGTTTTCCCTTCTATATTTGCTTCCCATTACTGCTATAACACATTACCACAAATTTAGCAGCTTAAAACAGCACAGATTTATTATCTTAAAGTTCTGAAGATCGAAAGTCTAAAACAGGTGTCACCATGTTAAAATCAAGGCATCAACAGACTATGTTCCTTGTTGCCATAAGGCAGCTTTAGGGTAGAATCTGTTTCTTTACTTTTCCAGCTTCTACAGGCCACATATTTTTCTTGCCTTGTGGTTCCTTTCTCCATCTTCAAAGGCAGCAGTGTAACATCTTCAGAAACATATCCAGAGGTCTGGGGACATCTTTGGGGGCCCATTATTCTCGATAACTTTGTGGACATCTTTGGGGAGGGGCATTATTTTGCCTACCCTACGTCTCTATTTCTAAAGTACTCTGAGAAGCTTGTTGAAAATAATGGATGGAGCCAGAAGAGCATCCTCTGCTTAATGTTTTACATAATTAAAAATCTCAGTAATTAATCTCAGCAATGTCATTATCAAAAGAAGGAGTGCTCACCACCTGGACAACTGTTCTGCATGATGTGAAAACTGAACTCGGACAGTACTAGGTGCAGTTGATTTTATCATTTTTAGGATTCCAGGGTGAAATACATCAACAATCCGAATAAATTCTGTATGACCCTTCAGCGGCTATTTTTAAGAAAACAACAATAGTGACACCCGGGCAAACAGTGAGGAAGACTTTATTAAGGGCTACTGATGGCAATTAGTGTCCAGACTAACACAGTAGGAAAGAGAGGGTGGCTCCACTCTACATTATGACAAGGAAAAGTGGGGATTTATAGTAGGGGCTGTGTGTGCGGTTTGTTGGTGGGGGATGAGTAAGTGGGGAGGCAAGACAGGGTGACCAGAAGTCACCTGGGGTGTGGTAGAGGACAAGGAATTTCATCAGATCTGGAGAATGATCAGATTCTAAGGGTGGGGACTCTCAAAAAGTGATTGAGCAGACTTCTCTCAGCAAGTGGGCACCTGGAGACAAGGTTGAAAGATGAGTTCAGAGGAGCCTAAGTAAAGTTTGGTTAGGAAAAGAGTCTTTGTCACAATAGTGGGTTTGTTTTTTTTTTTTTTTTTGCAATTTATTATATCTTCTGCATATATTTCTTATCTTCATCCAAGAAGCGCTGAGTCTAGACCTAGCATTGAATCCAGGAGGCTGGTAAAATTCCGTGATACCATCACTAAGCTAAGCAAAAGGAAGAAGTTGAGGGATTGGATAAGACTTAAGGAAGAGAAGAACACGTATGTGGTGAGGTATAGCTGCCATGTCACTCCAAATGACTGCATCCAAGTGTCCTGTTGTCAGGGACATCTAATAGCACTGTCAACTCAATCAAAATAACTTGCACTCTTCTCCACAAAACCCATTCTTCTGCCTAGTTGATACAAGCAAATCCCTAATCCACAAAGATGAAGAATTATTTATCTTACCTTTCTCCATTAAAAAATAAAACATTAATTTTCATTGCCCCTGTCAAAGAATAACACTGCCAATACTGTTCTTACTACAGCATCGTATAAATTCTCAAAGCCATGCAACATCAGAAATTGTAACAAATAACTGAAAATTAATGCAAACAACCAAATTGGTATTCTTCATTCTATAGACTTGGCCTCATATAACCCCTGTGCATCAAGAAGAAGAGCAGGAGAGTTGTACACTCTAGTACAACATGCAGTCCAAATAATATAAAATCATCTTTATTTTTATTTCTCCAATTGTCTTTGAGTTCATACTGATTCCACCGCCAATAAGCATAGAAATAGTCCTTCATCTTCTATCTCTTCTTTTTCTTCTTTTCTCAGTCTCCTATGTATCTCCCTCCTATGAACTTCCTTTTCCCCTACCAGAGTCCATTTTCACCTTTAGGCCTCTGACCAGGCATCAGTCATTGTGCTTGAACCACTATTCTCTTCAATGGAACCAGAATTATAGGAGGGGACTTCAGGTCCTGCTCACTGGGAAATGTAGAAGAGATTCCAATAAAAAACATTTCTTCCCCTTAGATTGATTTCCTCTAGGCATAACTCATGTGCATTATGATGCTAACAGTGTTTGTGTTGTTTCCCAATCTTGCTGAGGAACTCTTTCTGTAGAACAATTTGATAAGATCTAAGACCCTGAGAGGGTAGGAAGACACCCTTCCCTGAAAGGGAGCAGGACTAAGTTAACCTACATTGTTCTACCCTCACCTGGTAAAGATAGAAGGTGGGATGCAGCACTGCACTAGGCCCCCACCTAGTGTCTGGCCATTGGTTGCTTTCCCCCCTCTCCCATCATGGACCAGCCTATATTCATTTTGTGGCACCATCTTTGAGATGTCCTCATTTGCTCCTCCACACAAACAAATCTCTCCCACCTCCCAGCCTAGTACCAAGGTATTCACACATCTTTCTGATATAATATTATTCTTATCAGTCTTTTGGTCCAGATCAATTGGCTTCAGGAAGCTCCAGAAAGAAAATCCTGGATTCAGATCAGCTGAAGGGGATTCACTTGCTCCCCATGTGATGGTGGCAGCTATGGAAGCCGGGGAATCACTGTGCTTGCCCTCAAGCCATCATCTCTCTTTTGAGAGACACCTCTTTTCCTTTCCAGACTAGCTTGTGAGGAAATAGATCCATCCACCAACTGAGAAACAGAAACAAAAGCAAAAACAAACCTTCAAACTCATCATTTTCTTGGGATTCTGGAGATGATTCAGCCAAGTTAGACCTAGCAAGTTGTTGCGGAGATTTAAGCTAATTGTGGAGGGAGGGAGGGGAAGACCATGGATACATTCAGTCAGTGGTAATATTCACAGGCAGAGCCATGTCAGGTAACAAGGGAGAGGCACTAAGAATATAATAGATGTGATTTCTCGTCAGCTATGCATACTGCAGCCTTGTCAAGAAGAGGCATGCCTGGAAGACTTCTGGCCTACCTTTTAGGATTTAGCCAGAAATTTAGCTCCCCATGCTTATTACAGGTCAGCAGAAATTCAACTTCCAAAACTTGGCCAATCATCAGAAGCACCTGGGGCACTCTGTAAAACTATAGATTCCCAGACACCCTCTTAGATTCACTCAAGCAGACTTTCAGCAGTGAGACCTTGGATTCTCCATGCTGATGAAACTCCCCAAATGCCAGTGTGGAGAACCATTTTTATAGCTCATAGAATCTAAGTCACAGATCTGGAAGAAAGTTATTCTAACTTTTCCATTTTCCCATTTAACAAAAACTTAAATTCACAAGTGTTAAGTACAATGTTCTACAATCATGACAGTTTATTTTCTGGGATGTGAGGGTGTGGAGATTCAGTAGTGAAAAGCTTTCTGTGAATAAAATATGTGCCTGGGGAGGAAATCTGGTAACTATGCACCAAGGGAAACCTTCAGACTGATGCATTGCTACCGTGGTTTTGGATCATATATGCACTTAACTTTCATCCATTTTGTCACTTAACAAATGACTTAAGACATGTGCCAGGCATTGCTTTAGATAGAGAAGACATAGTAGTGAACAAAACAGTCAAATATTTCTGCCCTCAAGGAGTTTTCATTCTAGTGGGGGTAGAAAGAGACTACCAAGAAGACAAAAATGAATTGTCAGACATAACATTTCGGAAAAAAAAAAAAAGCAGGAAACAAGAATCTGACTTGTCCAGGAGTGGGGACTGCATTGAAATTGTAGGCAAGACATCTGGGGGAGACTTCACTGGATGAAGGTGACTTTGGAGAAGAGAGACCAGGGAACTAGCCATGTATGCATCCAGGCTGCAATTATCCAGGCAGAAGAAGTAGCAAATGTAAAGGCCCTGAGGTAGAAACATGCCTAGCCTGTTTCTAGGAACAAGGAAAGAAAGAATACATGTGTTCGTGAGGTAAAGGGGGGCCAGATCACCTAGTATGTTAGAAGGTGAGTTTTTAGTCTACATGAGATGAAGAATCATCCGAAGATTTTAGACAAAAGACTGTCAAGACCAACGTAAAGTTGAATGAGACCTCTTTGTATAGAGCTGAAACCAAACTGAAAGGGCAGGTCACAGAAGCAATAGGAGCAGACATGAAGCTATTGCAGTCTTTCAACTACAGTACCTGTGCTGGGCAAGAGAGAATTAACCATTTCAATAAACACAAAACATGGGCATCATGTGCATTTATGCCTCTAAGTCAACAAAGGAAGGAGGGTAGGGATTTGCAGTTCCCTTAATCCATTTACTTCTTCAACATGTCTCCCAGTGAGAGGATCCTATAGCCACAAGAGCAATGCTAACAGCTGGAGGTGAGTGTTCTTCATCCTACCTGGTCCTCAAACACTGTACAAGTCCTCAAAGCATCCACATCAGCCGGACCCCTCATGCTGGTTCTGGGGACTGGCATGGGCCCAACATCTGTGGGAGGCCCCAAAACTTGAAGCAACAAATGCTTCCTACACACTCTCTCTCAGTCCTTGTTTTTCCCGAGTGTTTTCTTCATTAAGTGCTCTATAAGCTCTTTGCTCACTCTCCAGAGCACTTCCCATGTCATCAGTCCTGCATCCCTACCATTGTAGTTTTAAACTAAGTATTTTGTTCCTTCCAAAGCATTTACTAAAACACATGTGTTCAGGATCTAAGGTGTGGGGTTCTTGGACTGCAGCTAGGTGAAAATATATATTTGCTCCAGTCCACCACTGCATCTTAGATATTTCTGCTAATATAAAATCCTATCATAACAGTGGCCATCACTAAGATGTGGGAAGTTTTTGGATACATGTTGAAAATTTATAAGCATCTATCAAATGACATTTCAGTTCTTTTAACTGACCAAACTTATTTGCCAATTAAATCTATTCTTCTTTTAAAAATATGTATTTATTTGAGAGGGAGAGAGAGCACAGGGAGTGGAGGACAGAGGGAGAGGGAGAGAGAGAATCACCAAGCAGACTTCCTGCTGAGCTTAGAGCCCAAGGCAACACTCGATCCCAGAACCCCAGGATTATGACCTGAGCTGAAACCAGGAGCCAGATGCCCAACCAACTAAGCCACATGGGTACCCCCATTAACTCTGTTTTGTTTTTTGTTTTTTTTTTTTTAGTGCTGTTCTCATTTCCAAAGCAACAAACATGTGCCAACTTCAAATGTATTCTAAGCATTCACAGCATTAATAGAAAGTAACTGAAAACTCTTTGAAGTTGGCCGTTTGTCACTAGAGACCCTGGTCTCCATATTAATAAAAACACTGAATGGAGCAAACAGAGAAAACTTCAAGTAGTAAGACTAATCTTTCTTTTTTTTTTTTTTTAAGATTTTGTTTACTTATTTATTTGTCAGAGAGACAGAGAGAGATCACAAGCAGGCAGAGCAGCAGGCAGAGGCAGAGAGAAAGAAGCAGGCTCCCCGCTGAGCAAGGAGCCCGATGTGGGACTCAATCCCAGGACCCTGGGATCATGACCCGAGCTGAAGGCAGCGGTTCCACCAACTGAGCCACCCAGGTGTCCCCTAATCTGACTTTCAAGAAGTAAAATATTTGTGCTATAGGAACCCCCCAAATAAGCAAATCATTTATTGCAGAAAAGTACTATCCTTGGAGGGTAACTGTGAAAGTCTAGAGAAGGACAGAAAACTAGGAAGGTTATTGTTGAAGTTTTGTTTATTGTTCAAGTAGTGAGAGAGTGCTATTTACAAGGATGAGCCAATTTTCAAGTCCAAGTACTGCAGTAGATGAAACTGGACTCCCTTGTGGTTACTGAGAAATATATACAGCTTCCAAAACCACATGAAGGTGAGTCAGAGTGATGGGCATTTGTACAGAGGAGGAAGCTGACATAGTCTCTTAGGCCAAACAGTAATCCTGGGTGGCTCTGATGAAATAAAGGTATTTAATCACCTCACCGGGAAGAGTCTTTCTTATTGAGTAAACACTTGGCAGTCTTGGTCATTAGCTTGAAAAGCAGAGAGAAAAGTAAACACTGATGAGGTAGTACGCAGCACAGATGTTTGTTTAGGCTAAATCCTGAATGTCCTTTGGGGTCCAACTCAGCGCCGCCTCTCCCCTGCCCAAGCGTGGAACTGTGAATGTGGGAGCCAAGTGCGCATCTCATTCATTCTCTATATGCAGGGTCCCAGTGACTAATTACTAATGAATTAATTTTTAAAATGACTGTGGAGACCTGCCTGGGGAGATGTGTGCTTCCCATCATGAAAGGCATGGGAAGCAGAAACTAGATCAGTGGTTCTTAGCATTTCTGTGTTCATTCAACATTTTTACATTGGTGGCATGAGTGAAGGGATCCAAAGGGGAAACACCCATTTTTAGAAACAAGTGTTTAGAAAATCTAAAAAAAGGCTCCCAGACATTCACTGGGTCACCCTTCAGCAATGCATCACTGTGGACACGAAACTACTAACTTCCCGGATGCACAAAGCAATGTCTCCATGTGATTTAGGTCTTTGAACCTAGTATTACACCATATGTCCTTTCTCTGATTAGCAACAAGCCGTATCCTGCTCTCCTTCAGTCTGCCCATCACAGCTTTCTACCCACCGGGTATCTCTCTAACAACGTGAAGCCACACTGACGATAAAAGGCAAATTTTACTCATTGATTACTACTGGCAGTTGACCTATGAAGAGAGGGAGAAGACACTCATGCCTGAGAGCCACTTAAAAAAGCATCAGTTAGGGATGTTGCAGATGGAATTCCCTAATTAATAGGGATGTTCAGGTGTAATGTGCAGGTGAGATCAGATGGTCCCAAATACCAATTCTAAGCTGAATCTAAGTCTCTAAGCTACTCAAACTATAATGACCTCTGCTATTATCTCTTTAGTTACTGGTATTTTTGATATAACTCACATACAGCACTTTGCTAAGGCATGAAGGGCTTAATGCTATTAAGAATGAGAAGCTGGAAATGGTCTAAGGCAAATGGCACAATTTTTTCTGGGCCTTTTTTGTCTTTCAAGGCTACATCAAAAAGTGAGCCCAGCCTGCCCCAGCTGTGAGCAAAAGAATGCCCCTGTTGTCTGTCTTCTTTCTAAACCTTTTTAACCTTGCACAACTGCCACGTCCCATTCCCTCATCACCATGACCCTAAGCCATCATTCTCATTCTTGCTTCACGCCTATTTTAAATTGAAGTGGAAGGAGGGGAAATCATGAAAAACAGCATGTACTTGTAAAAACCTCTGCAATGGTAGCAATTGTGATGTCATACCCTGACTATGGCTAATCAGGTTTTCTCCTTCCCTGTGACAGGAGAATTTCTCTTGTCTCTGTGTCTCCTGGATCCCCTGGGAATGGGGCTAACCATTCCTGAGATTATCCAGTCAGATGACAGAATCCTCCATGCTTCAGGCAGATGTGACCTTGGCAAGACTATATGAGCTGCTAATGAAAATCTAGGAAGGACCACCAGTGTTTGAGATGTGGGGATGAGTAGAACTGTAAGGGGCTTCTGGGTAAGGGAGCCTTGACTTCAGGAGAATGGGGCACAGCAGATCAGGCAGAGATTAGTGGTGGAGTCTGGACAAATCACTGGGGTGGCCTTGGGCTATATCCACTACAGATAGGATATGAGTCCCTATTCTGGAGTTCTCCACTTCATTGAAGAGTTTAAAATGTTTCTGTGATTTGTAATATGTTTAGAAACAGAACAAAAATATTTTCATTGTATGTGTGAAGAGGTCATTAAATAGTAAAATATATCTGTATGAGAAATTTCCTTCTTGGTATATATGCTTCTTTTTATCTTTTTTTCTCCCCAGTTTTATTGAGATTATAATTGGCCTAAAACCTGGTTTAAGTTTAAAATGCACCATGTATTCACGAGATGCACGTGTATTTTGCAAAACAATTCCACCACAAAGTTAGCTAAGAATACCATCCCATCACAGAATTACCATTTCTATTTTGTGGAGCAAACATTTAAAATCTATTCTCCCAGCAACTTACAAATTTGCAGTATGGTATTTTTAATTATCATTATGTTACACATTACTCAGAATTTATAACTAGAAATTTGTACACTTTGACCAATACCTCTCCAATTCCTCCCTCCCTATCCCCCATCTCTTAGTAAATCCCACTCCACTCTTTTTCGATCAGGTCAGGTTTTAAGTACATTATGCTTGGTAAAATACATCAGACAGAGAAAGACAAATACTATAAGGTATCACTTAAATGAGGAATCTAAAAAAGCTGGTATGTAGATGCACTTTAACTTATCTTCTTATCAGCATTTTCATTTAATACATGAAAACAATACAGTGAGAATCAAGGCCCTTGTGCTAACTCTCCTTTTCCAATTGTCTTTTACTTGTGCTATTGTCTGAATTGTGTCCCCAATGAAATTAATATGTTGAATCCCTAACCCCAATGCAACAGCATTTGGAGATGGTGCCTTTGGGAGTGATTAAGTTTCAGTGAGGTCATAAGGGTAGGGTCATGAGATGAGTGACCTTAGAAGAAAACATCAGAGAGCTTGTGGTCTCTCTCTGTGCCATGGGAGGACCCAGTGGGAAGGTTGCTCTCCGCAAACCAGGTGGAGTTCTCACCAGAACCCATCTATGCTTGCACCTGGAACTCAAACTATCAGCCTCCAGAACTGTGAGAAAATAAATCTCTGTTGTTCAAGCCCCCTGGCAATGGTTTGGTATTGTGTTATGGCAGCTTGAGCTAACCAAGACATCCAGTCTCTCTTCCTCATTCTCTCTCTACCTTCTCTCTCGATTACTCTCTCTGGGAGGGCAGAGACAGAAGATGTAGACCTAGTAACAGCAATTCCCAGGTAATGCCATCCTGCAGAATTTTTACCCCTTTATCACTAGAATCAGATGAACAAAGTATTCCACCTATATTGCATTCTTTTAAAAACAAACACTTTTGACCAGTTTGCCTTCTGTAATGGCACTAAACACCTTTTTTTAGTCGTGTAAATTGGTAGGAAATAACTCCTCCTGAAAAGAGAGGAAAAACTGGAGAAAGAAAAGACGGAAGAAGAGGTGAAGGAGAAAGAGGACAAGCCGGGCCAACAAGGAGGGAGGCTTCCGAGGCCCTTCTCCATCCCAGAGCCTCACGAAGGCCCTGCCTTCCCTATCCTGCCCACTGTTCCTTTCCTTTCTATCTTCTCACTGCCTCTTGTTGCCACTTTCTGTCTTTTCTCTCTGCTCCCATGGAAACTCACTTCAACCCACAAGAACCCACTCTCCCAAGCCCAGATTTCCATACCTCCACCTTTGGAAGTAACAGAAAAATGAATTGTGTGCTAACAGTTGAGAGTCAACAATCCTCCCTCCCAAATAACAACCATACATGTTAGCTAGAACCACCTACGAGGAACCCATCTTCCTGGATTTCAGAAAGTGCTTATCCAAAAGGAAACTCGAGCCCAGGACCAGCCATCAGAAAAGTGAGAGCCACCAATGCAGGCCACATAAAAAATTTCCATTTTCTAGGAGCCACATTTTTAAAACAAGAAAAACGAATGAGTGAATATTGTCCTAAAATGTATCTTATGTTACACAACAGATCCAAAATATTGTTTTCACACATATCCAATTTTTAAAATCTAATGAGATAGTTCACATTTCTTTCACACTAAGCCTTCAAAATCAAATGTGTATTTTATATTCACAGTACATCTCATTTCAGACAACAAACTACATGCTCCTTTGAGATATGGAGATTTTTTTTTCATAGCTTGTAAAGAAAGGCAGGCAAACTACCATCTCCTTCAGTATTAGTGTTAAAATTTCCCATCTTCAGAACAAAAACTTCCCCCCTGGATTCTCGAAATGTAGGACATCACTAAGCACAACTGCTAAGAGCAGAGAACATCCTGATCTTCCTTCTCATCAATTCTGGGAGGCCCAAAGCATCCTGGCCACTGTGCATGTCAGTGTTCAAGCTTTCATCCCAGGATCCCTTGGGGGAAATTAGAAAACAAACAAACAAAAATGAGTTTTATTTGCTGAGAAGTGAGTGATTCCCTGCCTGCATGGGCCATCACAGCAAAGCTGCCCCATCTTCACACAATAGTAGCAGGCATCTGTCTCCTGGACCTGCAGTTAGATTTCCCTAGGGTGCAGCTGTGGGGTTTGTGTTCACTGAGGACTGAGTAAATGTTGGACCTTTAACCACAGTAATCGGCTGTCAATACCATTCATTCATACACTATTAGCTCCATTATTTCTACAATGACACCCAAGCAATTGACAACCCTTACTTACAACTAATGTCTGCACTTTATGTAACATAGAGACGTGATTTTAATGGTGGAAATTCCAGGATGAGAGTGGTAAAGGAGGGTGATCCTACTAAACCCCAGTTGGATGAGGTTTGCTTTTAGCAGCTACATTTTTTGATGGTCTACTGGGACTTCTTTTTTTTTTTTTTTTTTTTTTAAGGTTTCCCTACTGTCAGCCACCAAAATTTTATCTCCTTATTGGAGCCTCCTTCTCCCTCTTTCCTCAGGCTTTTATCCTTATCTGAGGGGTCAGAAGTTATAAAGGATAAGCTTTTCCCTCTAGGAGATACTGGTAATTTTTATTAAGAGATGCTGAAAAAGCTTCAGACCTTAAAAAAAGAATCTCAATGGCACATACCATGCTAATAGCTTTTCCTGGATCACCTCAAATTACACCCCTGCCAACTGTAAAGCTGACTTTGGTTAAGGAACTAGTCTTTTCTCATCACATCCTCCAGAAGGGGGAATAACAACTTTTTTTTGTTTTCCGAGTTGAGTGAAAATTCAATTTTAAAGTATATCTCTACTTGATAGTCACTCTTGTGAAAGATTCTTAGGCAAAAGGATACTATGAAACTTGGGATGGCTGTTGTTTATAGATTGGATTTTCAAGGAGTGCTCATTCCCATGGTTAATTAAAAGTTCAATGTGTACAAAAAAGAGTTGGCAAAAACTGATTCTCCTCCCTCTCTGGAGGCTTCCAAGTTCTTTTTTCATGAGCACCCAGAAACTTTCCCCTCACCGGATCCAGATTCCATTCTCTGTCTATCTGACCAGATGACGCAACCTCTGAGTTCCCTTTTAAGAACGTGAGAAATAAAGCTTTTTCATCTTCCCTCTCTTTTGAGTTCTGGGAAATCCAATTAAAACTGCTCAGACTTTCTTTTTCTTCTTTGCTCTAGAAGACAATGCTCGGGAAGAGTCCTGTGGTGGTCTCCCGCCTGTGGAAGAAGGTGATCGAAAAATTAACCTGATTATGGAGTTGTCGACACAGGTTTCCCTTCAGACTGAGAAGATCACCCAGCTGGAAGATGTTTTAGAGGAAAAGGAAAGGAAAATTCAGCAGCTGGAAGCTGAGCGGGGATCCCAGCCCTTCCAAGAGGTTGAGGACACTCCAGAATGTTTACAAGAAGCCCCAATTTTCTTTAATAATAGTGTCACCCCTGTGGTCTCTGATGAAGATATGTAAGGATTCCTAGTAAGAAAAAATAAATGTTTATTAAGTGTCGCCAGCGTAAAGTCCAGAACCCAGCTAGTCTCCCCAGTAGCAAACTCAAGTTCAAGATGATGGGTTTGAATAGATCCCATAACTTTTGTATTGGAAGGAAACAAAACAAAAGGGATTCTTTAGGAGTAATTCCTGAATACTTGCCCTTCAGACATCAGCCATCAGGTAACCTACACACTTGCAGAATACTTTGTTTTTAGATATCCCAGATAACCACGGGACAAAGAAAAACACACAGCTAGACTGATGGTCAAAGGACAAAGTTTCATTGTCTTATCAGAGGTTTGTCACATTGCAAGGTGGCACCATACCTGTATCCATAAGCAGCTCACCTGTGGACAGAAAACTGTCATGGAAGGCAAACTTCAAACTGGGGAAAATGGGGGTATGGAAGAGTAGAATCATTGCCAGCAGAGTAAACAGCCATGAGGTCTGTTTTTTCATGTCCTCTAGACTATATTTCTTTATGGCATGTCTCTGATTAGCATTTAGCGAGTGGAGAAGTGAAATAAAATTAAAGCAATAAAAATAAATAAAGAATGGGTGAATCAGCACTGTGGTCCTTTGGGAAAAGTGTCCTGGGACAACATCTCCTTGGGAAAACAGACAACACTGATTTTTCCTGTTGGACCAAAACTCAGACCAAAACAAAATATACTCTTCTGTTATTGTTGTGTCAAGGAGGTGCGGACAGCACAAAATTATGTCAGGAAAAATAAAGGATGGGCAAAGGAAAGCTACCCTGTAATTAATGGGCTAGAAGGAATTGTATCCCATTCCTCTTTCACGCATCCCCTTCAAGTAAACTATTTCCCACACAAAGGGAGCAGTTAGGCACTAACTTTGGGGAAGACTTTGGGACTTAATTCTTACTGGGCTAATACAGAATGACTCAGGCAAACAGCTCTAGCTCTCCCATAAGTCTGACTACATCACTACTTCTTGATTTAATTAGACCAGTTCAACAAATACTCCCTGAAACTCTTCTGTCTACCAGCGACAACAATAGAAGTCAGAAATATCACAGCAAACATGAGAATCACCACTACTTTTATAATGCAAGAGTTCATAGACACACATGAATCTCCTCAAATGGAAGGGAGATAAGAAATGGAAGAGAGAATTTAACACAGAGTAAACCTGATTAACGCTCCTTAACAAAGGCTCTCAAATTTACAGAGCATGAGTAAACAGCAAGAATTCAAATTTCTGGTCTTTGGTTTTAGTCCCCAGGAACATGCATTTTAACACAGGTGGTATTCCTGCTGAATGTTATTTCAGTTCCTACAATTTAAGATACATTGGTTTGGGGCAGAATTCAAGCAGAGCTGTCACACTTTCATTCCCAGAAAAAAGACTTTTCCCAAAAGGAAAATTGCTTCTTGCAGACCAGTGGGAAGTGTCTTCTACAAAATGCAACTTGTACATAATCTGGTTATGGATCCTGACTATAAAATAAAGATTCCAAATCTGACTAAAAAAAAGGCAGTGGGGAGAGGGGAGTGATTGAATTTCCGGCTCCTAATAGCTTTACAACACTGACTCAGGTGTTCATTCCAAAACAAAACACACAGATTCTGCCAGTAAGTACTGTTTCATACAAAGCTAGAATCTTCCTATATTTGTATATAAGTTCAGAGTTTCACATGTAATGTCAGCAAGTATGTACAGGTGCAGTCCATGATCTGAAATGAAACCAATTTACAACTCCCTGATCATGAACACACACCTACACCAGAAAGTGACTCAAGGTACTTTTCCATGGTTCCAAAAAGAACCTCTTCCATGGATTTGCTTCAGCCCTTATAGAATCCACTTCAGAAATCCATTCTCTCTGGTCCTTTCTCCTTCTCACCTCCTCAAACCCCATGATGTCCTGAGTCTTTCTATTTCTCTAGGACCGACTAGGTCACTCTGTTCCAACCTTGAAGTTTTGCCCATTGTTTCAAACAACATGGCTCTCATTGTGTATTTCTGTGAGAAAGCTTTAAATCTCTATTTCTGAAGAGTGGACTATCTCCAAGACAAAGGACCATCTCCACAATTTTGAGCTGTTATGATCATCAAGTTTCCAGCTCTTTATTTCACCAGAGATTGTCTTAATCCCAAGGGATATGGGGCGGGGTGGGAAGTAAGAAAGATGGAAAGTAGGGAAGGGGAGAAAAGAAAATCCCATCATATCCCAGATAGGGGGATGTTAACTTCTAGGTCAATTTCCCCTTCCAAATGCCCTGGTGAGCCCTTAGTAGGAAAGCAGACTGACAGTGGAGATAAAATAACAGGCAGAGCTAGAAATGAAGTTAATAATTAATTGAGCCTGTCACCTCTAAATATCCAAGATGAGCCAGTGAAGAAGCCAACATCAAGGCTCTCGTTACCTGGCAAAACCATCCTTACAAGAAGGTCCTCTGGGTTACTAGCCTCAGATCCAGGTGATCTCCAAAAGAGAAGTGGAAAGAAGGTTCCACCTAAAGATGAAAAGACTAATCTCTGGTAGTGAATCTTAGTAACAAGCATTCTTTAAATATCCAGGTTTTATGGGGTGGGATGGGAATAGTTGGGGGAGGAGGAGTGGTAGTGGGAAGAGGTGTTGCTGTCCTCTAAGGCTTTTCTAAATGGAAAATTCACATTCCCAGCTGGATATTTACACCACTGTATACCCCCAAAGCTCATTTCCATTTTCGGCTCTTCCTCTAAAGGAGTGAATAGTAATCTTCAGTTGTGCTCAAAACCTGGTTCAAATGCAGTCAAATGCTCTACCATTGAGCTATACCCCCAACACCTGGTTCAAATGAACTAAAAATCAGATTTCGCTCCATAATGTCGCAAAGTCTATTTTCTTACAAGCCAGTTAGGTTGCTGAAGTAGCCTAATAATCTTTCAAATATCTGGTATAAATATTACAAGACAATTAGAAAACTGAGGACCCTACTTCTTAACGAAAATTTAGCAAATCTTCAGGTAATATATTTGGTTGACAACCAGAAATTCAGAAAATTAAAACACTTAACAAGTAAGTCAAGAAGTTCTCTAACATTCCAAACATTCACAGAAATACATGTATAGTTTCAATCCTTTTTTTTCACAAGTCATTAAATTTTCTCAGCAAGAAAGTTTAATTGAATGTGTAATATCTAATTTAAATAAATGCTGAATTTAACAATTTAGTTTTATTATTATTTTTTTTTTTATTTATTTATTTGACAGAGAGAAACCACAAGTAAGCAGAGAGGCAGGCAGAGAGAGAGGAGGAAGCAGGCTCCCCGCTGAGCAGAAAGCCCAACGCGGGGCTCGAACCCAGGACCCGGGACCACGACCCGAGCCGAAGGCAGCGGCCCAACCCACTGAGCCACCCAGGCGCCCCAATTTAGTTTTATTATTATGTTGGTGTTCTTCCACATATTTTCATGGCAAGCTGAAATCACAGCAAATGACTTGTTAAAGACTATCAGGAAGCCATGTCATTGGAGAAACCAGCTCAGAAATGTGAAAGGGGTGCCCTAGGATTCCTTGAAGTTCAGCAAAAGCAAAGAAACTATGATGTTTTCTGCCTAAATGCATTTCAGGGAAAGAATGAATTGAATCAAATTTTAATTATCTCCTATACTCCTCCCTGCTTATCCCCAAATTCAATCATTCCCTTCCACATTACACTGAAGTAAAGAATTTTGGGTTTAATGCAACAAATGGAGAAGTGTTGATGAATGTTGCAGGCCTAAGCCAAAATATTAATTTGGCAATTATCAAGTAGAGGGGCTGCAGAGACAACACTATTCCAAAAGATGAAAGGAAACATTTTTAAAAGACTTGATTAATCAAATGCCTGAGATTCAAAAAGTCTGACTCCAGTAATTTAAAAAAAAAAAAAAAATTAGAGGGGAAAAAAAAAAGAAAAAAGGAAATTGTAAAGAGTAAATCAGTATGATAATTTTCCCCTGCTCTTTTATTAAGATTTCCCAGACACAAGAGAGCTTTTTTGCTAAACAGAGGAGAATCAAGTTCAAGTAGGAAATAACCTTTTTAAAATAAAAGTACTAGTACACCGGGACAAAGTTCACAGTAAGAGACAGGTCCATGAGATTTCCCATACCTAAATGAAATGAGAACTTTTATGGCAAAACAAAACAAAACCAAAAATAGTTCATATTCCCGGCTTCAAAGAAATTGAGTATCTGGAGTCAGATACTCAATACATTCTCAATAACACAAACCTGTGGTAAGATGACATTTAAATGTCTGACCACGTCCAACTATAAGATTTACATTTACTTATTTACTTTTGTTTAACAAAGGAGGACCCTTAGTATTCAAATCCAAAAATAGCCAAATCTTTGTTCCTGGGTGGGAAAATCCCATGACATATTATCTAATAACTCCTGAATTCATTTTCCCAAATGTCACAAATAAGTCCCACCAAGAGTTTATTATCTGATATCACCTTTTTCACAGGATGACAGCACAAAGGATTATAGGAGAATAGGAGAGAAAGAATTATCCCAGCACCAACTCTTTGTCACATGGGTCTAAACAACAGTAACAGTAAGTTCTAGTTAAAAGAAAAAAGGTTGGTAATATAATCACAGGTCTTATAATAAAAAGGTGTACCTTCTCGCCTAGCTGCTAATTAAATCAAATCGGTATGAAAGAAACCACAAATAGTGGAAGCCCTGTTGGCGACCTGTATTTACCAGCCATCAGTTATGCTAACATTTTCATTGCAATTTATAGTTAACCAAAGTATTTTCAAATTGATGATTTTATTTAATCCTCATCAAGTATGTTTTTACCAAATATCTAATCCCAAAGTTGACAACTAGGAAATGTTAGAACCAAGACTTGTGGCCCCTAGGACTGCATAACTTTTGCAACACTCACTCTCTCTGTGTGGTTACAGAAACAAAGACATTTAACTGACCAATTTATTGGGTTTAGCCAGAATAGTGTTTTGGGGTCTGTTTGCTCATTATGTTTTTTGCTTTTTATTTTTATTTATTTTTTTAAAGACTGTATTTATTTATTTGTCAGAGAGAGAAAGAGAGAGAGAGAGAGAGTGAGAACACGAGCAGGGGGAGCGGCAGGCTGTAGGGAGAAGCAGGCTCCCTGCTGAGCAAGGATCTGAGAGCTGCATCATTCTAGGTACCAGAGATCATGACCTGAGCCAAAGGCAGGCACTTAACCGACAGAGCCACCCAGGTCCCCCACGCTTTTTAAATCGATTTTTAAGTAAATGTTTTTAAGAGTCTGGGGCAGCACAGTACAATTCTCACTATTTTCAATTGTCTTACACCTTAAGGCTCCTTAAGACATTTATCTTATCTGGCTGGCTCTGTACGTAAATGGGTTTAGAATTCCTGCTGGAAATATTCACAGATAATTTTGATATGTTGTGGTTGTCACCAAAAAATTCCACCACCTTGATCTTTTGATTTAGAATGTAATAGATACACTCAAAATTAGTGTATTACAGCCTACATTCAATGTTCATGCATATTCTCATAAGCGTAACAGAGACAACACAACCAAGACCTAAAGAAAGTAACTAATCAAGAATCCTCATCAGGTCAAGACAGTTTCTGAATCTTTCTGTTTTGATGCGCTGTGTAGAAGACGGGAATTCTGATAGCAAAGTCATCTTATCCACGTCATCAACACAAGTAAGCAAGGAAAGGATGACTACCAGAATAGGCATTTTCTAAAGGAAGGAATCCCACACATAGTCTACTTTTAAAGACTACAAAACTCTCCCTTCAAGTCAGTGGCATGGATTCTATGCTACACAGGTGGAGAAACAAAGACAATCAGTTACGGGGCATCTGCAAAGATTATCCATTGTAGCTCTATCTGCTTGATCTTAAATGCAGGCATTGGGTCTCCTCAGTGCATACAGCATATTATGCAAATATGCCTTAAATTTATCAAGCAAAGTAAAAAATTATGCCTCTATTTATCCGGATGACCCTGTGAGTTACAGCTTTCTCATTTGCATATGGGGAAACTGAGCCCTAGACATTAGAGATATAATCTCAGAGTCCACAACAAGAGTCCACAAACTATAGCCACAGGCCAAATCCTGTTTCAGCATAGCCAGTGAGCCCAGAAGAGTTCTTGTATTTTTCATTAACCGAACAACAACAACAAAAATCAAAGAATAACTAATGGAACAAAAATTATATGATATTCAAATTTTGCTGTCCATAAATTAAGTTTTACTGGAAAGCAATCATGTTCATTCATTTAGGTGTTGTCTGGGCTCTGTTCTTGCTATAATGGCAGAATTGAGTAGTTGTGACAGAGACCTATGACCAGCAAGCCTAAATAGCTAAGCCTCTATGACAAAAGTTAAGTGAACTACTCGAAGTCATAGAGCTAGTAAGTTTCAGAACTGGGCTTGTGTCTGATGTTCTTACTCCAGTTAGAGTACTCCTTGGGATCAGGGAACTAACACTTCTCGACACAGATTCATTCTCAACTTGGCATCCTAAAAATATATATCAACCAGGGCTCCTCAAATTCCTCTAGACTATGGCTGAAAAAATAGGCTCACATGTCTTTTGTCATCCTGTAGCAGAATGCTTTTTCAAATTATTAATACATTTTTCTCCATGTATTGATCTGTTTTATTCCCACAATAGAAAGGTGGCTTGCTCTGTGTGATTGTGCCTAAGACCCAGAAGCTCTGTGTAAAAGGACAGAGTATAAGGAGAAGCTGACCATGAGATAACTTCCTTTCTAGATTTTTCTTTCCAAAGTCTAAGCTCACTGAAGAGAGAGGAGATGAAAAGGTGCCTCTGATAGGAACATGGGAGTCAGGGAAGGATTCCCACCACTACTGAAAGGACAACAAGAGAGGCATGTGTGTCTCACCAGCAGCTGGAGCCTGTCCCTGCTCTCTGACATTACTTCAGGGATGTAGCACAATCTCAGAAGGATAAGCTATATGGAACACCAGGCAGGGTAGATTCTGGAGGCCCAGGACGTTAGGCCCTATGAAGAGCCCCATACTCACATGCACCTTGGATGTAAGCAAGCAGAAAACCTGAGGAGACCAAGCTGACTGGAAAGACAGGGAACTCAGCATCATCAGGTGACAAAGAAAGATCTCAGAATCAAGAATTCTGGCATAAAGCCAGGGAAATGGAAGACTCAGAATGACTGAGGGTGAACTTCCTGCCTCCCTTGTGACATAAGGGCTTATAGTCAATATTCAGTTAATTTATAGAAAATAAAGAAAAGGAATTAGTGTGGGCATGAGTTTCCAGATTGAGATTCACATGAGCCAAGCTATTAAGTGTCCACATTAAAAATGCAATGCACAAAGTCTCCATACCTCTATCCAGAAATTCTTACTGGGTCCAACATCCCATTGAGTTCTTCTCCCCTAAAAATTTATGAAGATCTCACTGTTGTTGGTGACTCAACACCTCAGCCCAGCATCCTCACTCTGATTGTCTGCAGCTTCAGAGAATGACTGTCACCTCTTGCCACATTATGACTGCCTCCCCACCCCCTGCCCCCCATGCCTCTGCTGTGGTACTGGGATGGACTCAGGCCACAAACAGAAGCATCTCCCTCAATTCCCCAAAACACAGACACCTCAGACTGTGGTATTTAACAAAACTTTATTAAATGCTTGGGAACACCCAAAATATGGTGTAAAATACCACACAGTTAGTTCAAGTGACTCATAGGCCTGAACTTAAGATCTCAAATTCTTGCTTTGTTCTTTCCATGTGGCAGACATCAGCTTACCTACCACTGCTGGCATTTCACTACAGATGCTCTGTTCCTTTCTCAGAGAGAGGAGCAGGTTAACAGTTCACCCAACCGAAGCTGTTCACTTTGAATCCCAGGATGATTAATGATAACAATATTCTTCTGGAGATAACTCCAACCCACCCACAAGTCGTGGTCTGACTTCATGGACTCTAAGCATACGTCCTAGAACCTAAGTTATTCACACTTAAATAACACTCTCTGTGGGATACTGACACTCTTACAAATATCTATACTTAGGAGGAAATATTCCCAATACATCCTCAATATATTGAGGAAATATTCTCAATATATTCTCAATATATTCCAGAATACTCTCTCTCTCTCTCTCTCTCTCTCTATATATATATATATATATATATATACTCAATATAATACAGAACAAGTTTCTTAGCTTGCACATCTATATTCATATATATGTTGACTTTACCCTAAAAAAGAGAAGTGGGTATTTGCTTTACATCCTGGCAATTAAATGACCATTTCTGTGAGTCTTCTAATACAAAGGAAGGCTTCTCCGAAGATGATTTAAAACTATAACTCTAGAAATAGAGCTGCTGATAACATATATGGCAGTTTTTGTAGTAAAATAAAGTCTCTTTCTCTGTCCTATCATCCTCTCCTATTTCAAAGACTATACAGAGCACTATAAATTTAAGTCAAAACCTCCTCAACACACTGTCACTTTTGGTAAAATTTCCCATTTTGGGGGACTCATTAATACCCAGAGTATATTTTCCCCTCACTCAACAAATATTTACTGAGTACTTATTAGGAACTTGTACTTATCGTATGCTCTATCAATCAGGTCAGATGTGTAGATTTATCCCAAATTTATAAAGAGACTAATAGTTTATTACAGCCTCGAAGTTGTTTACTTCACCTTTTAAGTTTATTAAATAATGAGTTCAAGAAATGGCTGGCAAAAAAGAAATCAGGAGAAGGGGAGTTTTTCTATGCCACATTTCCTTTTATAAATACATTTGAAATTGGTGAGAGGGATTTTTTTTTTAAAGCCTCCACGGACTTTCTTGAGGATGAATACTACTTTGCAGAGGCGAACGGCCTTCAGAGAGGCAGGCCATGTGCAATCTGCTGCAAATTACAGACTCAGAAGCCTGCAGGAAAGTCTCCGATGCAGAAGGGCTGTGGTTCCCTTTGTTCACTTTACCTCCAGCCTCACAAAGATGCCAAGAATTTAAATTAATCTGATTATCCTCTGGGAGTTATTCAATCCTAGTATTTTACCATAGAAACTTAGACTCATTCCATGCAGTTGTTTTTCTAGATTGCTTTTTGCTAAGAACTTGAACAACTGGACATCCTAAAACAGAGAAAAAAAAATTTCCATCTTGTTATTCCCTTCCCAATTTTGAAACATGGTTCTTATCTCCTAAAATGTTAGAATCAGGAGCTCAGGCTGTGGAAGAGGGTATCCATAACAGTGGGAGATGTTGCAAGCACCAGACCATACTGACAGATCCCTGAGACCTCATCAAATATTGAAACTGAATAGGCCTCTAGAGTGATGTATAACTTCAGGGAACAAATTCAAATCTGTTACTTTTTCAGTAAGAACTGGAGAACACAATGCATACTAAGAAAACAGAATGAGATTTAAAAAGTGAGCCTGTGTCTATACTGAAATTTCTTTAGTAACTAAAATCAGAAAATAAAATACTTAAATTACAAACCAAAGATGGAAAACCCTTTTGGAGGATAAACCCCATCTGTTCTCTCCACTACTAGTGTTAACCTTTAATGGGTTGCAATATTTATGATATTTCCCCCCCCAGGAAAATGTGTGGCAAATCTGTAAGAGTTTTAAGTCCCAACATACCAATGTTCTATTGCTTTAATGAATGTTCTACAGGAGTAATGAGTCCTTAGATGAAATGAGAAATTCTGTGTTACTAAAGGGGAACTAAAGATACAAGTTTCCCTTCACCCCTGCCCATGGCACTACCATAGTTAGCCTTCTATATGGATGATTAGATTATGGTTCTTTCAGATGTGTTTAAAGCAAGCATAATTAACTATGACAGCTAAAGACTGGACAGGGAACTGCCAATCTGAACTTCTTAGCTCTTCTCCAGGTAATGGGAAAGAGAGAGTTAAATATTTTCTGTCATTTCCAGCCAGCACTTGTAATAGTGAGGTTTGTTCTAAGATGAATTTGGTAGAATTTTTCCCCAGAGTAAAGTGAATTAGAATTTGCCATAAAGTGAGACAACTTGAGAAAACACATGCCTTATGTATATTAGATATTCATAGATGCTTTTTCATTCTTCCTGGTGACCTTAGCTGTACTGAACTAAAGGGAGTATTATGGAAGCTTTACAAAATAAGCAACTTAACTTTCCTTCCAGTTGGACAATACCTTATGAGAGTCTTCATTGTGTTATATTTCTTTGAAAGAATTTTATAGAATCACAGTGGATAAAATTTCTTTGAAAGAATTTTAAAGAATCACAGGGGGCTGGGTAATGAAATGGCACTATCATACTTCTCACCTTGAAAATTATCCACACATGATTAAAAGAACTATCATTTTAAATGAATTCAATAATGTACAATATTTTTTCATCTCCAACAACAGAATTTGGTAAGATATATATAGATGTATATGGTAATATCTAGAGTAAGCATGAAAAAAGCTGTACAAAAAGATACACTCAAAATCGGCATAGATGAATCAAAATGGAATTCTAAAAGATGCTCAAATAATGCAAAGGAAAATAAGAAAAAGAAAATAGAAGGGCACTTGGCTGGCTCTTTTGGAAGAGCACAGGGTCATGAGTTTAAGCCCCACATTCAGTGTAGAGATTATTTAAATAAATAAACCTAAAACAAACAAAACCCAGAGAAGCAAGCAAGCAAACAAAAAACCAAGGAGAACAAAGAGAAAATTAAAAAATAAAATAGCAAAACAAAACCTAATATAGCAACAGTTAAATATAAATGGAAGTGGTCTAAACACACCAGTTAAAACAGAGAAAGGCAATGTGGATTTAAAACCGTGTCTGAACTATCTGTTGCCTCTAAGAGACTCATTCTAATGTAACGCTATAGATAAATGGAAACTTAAAAATGTAAAAAGATACATAAACACTAATCAAATGAAAGCAGTAGTTGCTATATTAATATCAGATAAAGTAGACTTCAGAGCAGGGAAAATTACAGAGCTGGAGAGGGGCATTATAGGGTGATGAGTTGATCTGCCAAGAGAATATATCAGTGCTAAATCTATATAGGCCAAACAAAAGAGCTGCAAAATATGAGAAACAAAACCTTCTAGAACTAAAAAAAGAAATAAAATCATGATTTAGTCGAAGATTTCAATAACCCTCTTTCAACAACCGGTAGAGCAAGTAGGCAAAAAATCAGCAAAGATACAGAAGGACTCAGCAACAACAATAACCATCGGGATCTAATCAACACTTCATAGAACACTTCCTCAAACAAGAGAACAAACATTATTCTCAAGTGCCTTTGGAACATATACGAAGACAGACCATATCCTGGACCATGAAACAAATCTCAACACATGTAAAAGAAATGAAATCACATGAAGAATATTCTCTGACCACTATGAAATCAAACTGAAAATCTGTAACAAGATTACAATAGGAAAATCTCCAACTTGAAAGCTAAATAATACACTTCTAAACAATCCATGAGATAAAGCAGTTCCAAAAGAAATTGAAAAATGTCCTGAAATGAATGAAAATGAAAATACAACACATCAAAATTTGTGGGACATTGCTAAAGCAGTGCTGGGAGAGAAATCTTCAATTTCAAGTATATACATTATAAAAAAGGGTAAGTCCCAAATAAAAAAAACTAAGTTCTCATAGGAGGAGCCTAGAAAGAGAGGAGCAAAATAAACCAAAGCAAGCAGAAAAAGAAAATCATACCATAACAGGAAAAAAATCAATGAAATTAAAAACAGAAAAAGAATAGAGATGATCAATGAAATAAGGAGCTGGGTCTTTCTTTCTTTCTTTCTTTTGACAGAACAATATAGCAAAAAGAAAAAGTAAAGAAGACACAGCATGTTATATCAGGAGCAAAACTGGGGAAATTCATATGGACATTGAAGGACAATGTAAGAATATTGCTTACAACTCTGCCCACCTTAATTTGACAATGTAGATGATGGACGAATTTCTTGAAAAATACAAACCACTACAACTCTGCCAGATTGAAATAGATAATAAGGATAGCTCTTATTAGTAAGGAAACTGCATTAATAATTTTGAAATTCAAAAAAAAAGAAATCTTTAGGCCCAATGGGTTCACCAGCAAGTTCTATCAAATATTTAAAGAAATATTAACACCAGTTCTATGATATCTTGTCCAAAATATATTGGAGTGTATTAGAATTCTCCAGAGAAATAGAACCCACAGGGTGTGTGTGTGTGTGTGTGTGTGTGTGTGTGTCCATGTCTCTGTGAATATGTATGTGTGTGTGTGGAAATGGGGAGGGATTAATTCTAAGAAAGTGGGTTATGTGATTGCAGAGGCTGTCAAGTCCAAAATCTACAAGATGTGTTGGCTGTCAGAAGACCCAGGAGGAGTTAATGTTGCAGTTTAAGTCCAAAGGCAGTGTACTGACAAAATTCTCCAGCCATTAAGGAAGGTCATATTCTTCCATTAAGGTATTTAACTGCTTGAATGAGGGCCACCCATATTATGGAGGGTAATCTGCTTTACTCAAAGTCCTGTGATTTAAATGTTAATTTCATTTTTAAAAATACTCCCACTGAAACATCTAGAATAATATTTGACCAAATATCTGGGTGCTGTGTACTAGCCAAGCTGACATTGGAAATTAACCATCACAAGGAAGTAACACTATATATTAGTAATATAGTATTTGGCAATAATGAGGAATAATGACACGTTGTGACCTAGTGAGATTTATTCCAGGGATTCAAGA
The DNA here is from genome assembly GCF_902655055.1 of Lutra lutra. NCBI lineage: Eukaryota > Metazoa > Chordata > Mammalia > Carnivora > Mustelidae > Lutra > Lutra lutra. The sequence continues at coordinate 67,764,394 of NC_062282.1, forward strand.
CTGGTATAATAATCAAAACTCAATCAGTATAATCTACCACATTAATAAGCTAAAGAAGAAAAATCACATGACCATGTTAATCGATGTAGAAGAAAACATTTGATAAAATTTAATATGTACTCATGATTAAAAACTCAGAGATATAGTGATAGAGGTGGGAAATTTTCAACTTGTTCTCTTATGAAGAACTTATTCTCTTGATTAAGAACATCTACAAAAAAAAAAAAAAAAACTACAGATAACATTATACTTAATAATGGGAGATTAAGCATTTTTCCCCTAAGAATGGGAACAAGGCAAGGATGTCTGGTCTCACCACTCCTATTCAACACAGTGCTGGAAGTTATAGCCAATTCAACAAGGCAAGAAAGAGAAATAGAAGGCATGTAGACTGGAAATAAATAAGTAAAACTATCACTAGTACGATATATGGAGAAGTCCTAGGACTAATATGTGAGTTCAGCAAGGTCCCAGGATATAAGAAAAAAATACCAAAAAAAAAAAAAAAAAAAAAAATCCACTTAAAATTTTTTAAAATTTCTATATTGTGAAGCTAAGAAAAACACATATAGCACTTGTATACTGAAAACTAAATACTAATAAAAGAAATTAAAGAAGACTTAAATGGAGAGACACCTTGTGTTTATGGATTAGAAGATTCAAAATAGCAAAGACATCAAATGTCCCCAAAATGATATAGGTTTACTGCAATTTTGATCAAATCTCAGGAGGACTTTTTGGATACATAGAAAAGATTGTTCTAAAATATGTAAAGGGAAAGTAACTGGAATTGCTCAATAATTTGAAAATACTTCAAGTAACAATGGCCAAGAACTTTCTGAAATTAATGAAAGACACCATATCACAAGTCCAGGAAGGTCAGAGTATGCCAAGCAAGATAAATGTAACACACACACACACACACACACACACACACACACACACGCTTATGCATATCATATTCGAACAGCAAAAAGCAGACAAAGAAAATCTTGAATGCACCTAGATGAAAAAAAAAAACACCTTATCTAGAGAGGTACAAGAATAAGAATTACACTGGGCTCCTCATCAGAAACCACACAAACAAGAAGTGAGTGGAGTGAAATTTTTTTTTAAAGATTTTATTTATTTATTTGACAGAGATCACAAGTAGGCAGAGAAGCAAGCAGAGAGAGTGGGAGGAAGCAGTCTCCCCACTGAGTAGAGAGCCCAATTTGGGGCTGAATCCCCAGATCCTGAGATCATGACCTGAGCTGAAGGCAGAGGCTTAACCCACTGAGCCACCCAGGCGCCCCAAGTGGAGTGAAATATTTAAACTGTTGAAAGAAAAAAGTCACCAACCTAGTATTTTATATCAGCAACATTATTCTTCAAGGTGACAGAGAAACACAGGCTTCCTCCAAATAGCAAAATTATAGAAGTGAAGAACAGATTTGTAGTGGCCAGATGTTAAAGACTGGGGAAGAAAGTAGGTACAATTATAATAGGGCAACATGAAGACCTTGATGGTGATGGAAATGGTCTGCATCTTGGCTGTATCAAGGTCAATGTCCTGGTTGTGACATTATACTGATTTTGCAAGCTGTCACCATAGGAGAGTTTGGGTAAAGAAGATACAAGATCTCTCTGTATCATTTCTTCTGACAGCATGTGAATCTTCAATGATCTCAAATTAAAAATTTAATAGGAAGAAACTTCACTCTGTTCTGGATGGTTTCCTCATTATCCTTCTCCAGGTATAGATGCTAATAAGCTCTGAGAGGAAGTAAACAGATGGCACCCCTGCGGAAGCAGGCAATAGGCTTCTACTTCTGTGTCAGGCCCATCCAGGCTGGCCTCCTGCTCCACGTGTGGCTCATCCTATTTTATTAGTGGTGCTTGGAAGGGCCACAGATATTGACCTGGCCCCCACATAGCATCCTGGTATCTCTCTGCTAACATGTGACCTCAATCTCCTGGCAGTGACATAACCCCTCATTCCAGCCACAATACCCACAGAGGCCAGAAGCTCCCCTCCACTTACGTCAGTGACCCACTCTAGAGACTAGGGAGAATTCGAGTGCCTTCAATTGCACATAGAGCCGAGGAAACTGTCTCCACTCTCACTCCTGCCTAGATCCCCTGTACCACCAGTTCTTATCAATACTTGACAGCTGTCAAATCAAAATGTCATAGTTAGGGGGAGGGGACATTGCCCTGAGAATTGCTGTTTCCTCATCCAAATCCTGGTTCTCGGTATTTTCCAAACTGCACACTTAGAAGGGGTTCCTTCATGTCTGCACTTACTTGGACCTGGTCTCAAGAGAAACCAGTTCTATGTGGATGATTGTGAATGCTTCCATTTGCCATCAAAACCAGCAGTTTCGAATGTAAAAAATAAAAACGTGCTACTTGTTATTCAGCTTCTGTAACATCTTCGTCTCCCCAGGGCAATAGGCAACTTCTATTTAACTTATCTAGGCTGAAGGGAAATATATTTGGGTAAACGAGTGAAGAGATTGAAAGAACCTAGCAAAAAAGGGCAAAGTACACCAATTAATTCCTTGGTGGGTGGAGGTTATACCAATAAAACACCTCTGTATTGGATCAAGGGTACAAATCAGCAATGCTCCCACGACACCGTCCCTCCGAGAGCACGCAGGGCTTCAGCTATCAATGCTGCCTACGACTTGTCTTTCAAAAATAATCTAACCCTCCCAGGGACCTCAAGACTGAAGAGGCTCTTTGGGAATACATATTAATGTGAATGTTTTCATGTTTCTTAAAGAGAAAGGAAGAAATACATAAGAAAAATAAAAGGGGAAACCTTGAACACAAAACCTGAGGGAAACAGGCCATTTGCAAACCCTTGTCCAAATTTTATCTTGACAATAAGGCTTTCCTTTTCCTTTCCTCTGTGCTGTCCTCCAACTTCCTGGTATCTTTCACTGCGCATTGAACCTCTGTTTCCATGTAGACCCTTTGTGATGCCTTTGCACTGGGCACACAAAGGTCCTTTTCAGAAGCTCAGACAACATACTTGTTTGGTGCTAACCAGCTGCTTGCTAAGTCACCTCACATCCTGGTCCACAGAGCACTATAGATCGTTACCATTGCGAATTCCCTATAAAAATCCAAGCCAATGTCCCTTTGGTCAGAGATTTCAAACACAAGAAAATCCTTTGTGTGAACAGGAAACTGATTTGCGTACTTACTGTTAACTAGACAAACAACTTGTAAGGGAATTGTATTTGTTCTCTTGGCAGCTCTGTTTGTATAAAGAGGCTTAACTGGAAGATTAAAACAAATTCTATCTTAAAATATTGCACTGTAAAACCCTACACCTGCTCAGAGTTCAAAGGGCTGTGGTCTTATTACAGGTTGTATAAGCATCAGGAAAATTTTACATGGAAAATGGTTCATAGTAACAAACGTGGAGGTCTAAGGCAAATCCTCCCCCAAGTCCAAGGTTTCTTGGTCTGATAAACAGAAAAGAGAAAGCCAGTCTTAGCAGCTCCTTGAGGGAAAGCCATCTAGACAGACAGCGTGAAGTGTTTTGGAAACTTTCAAAGTACTGGTAAGGAAAGGAGCTGATGAACTTTGAAGAGTAGGGAAAACATGAAGTCATTTTTGCATTCTATGACAGAAGCCAACTTGGGATTTTACTAATTCCAGCAATAATTATGGTCACGAACAGTTGCCGCTTCCTTGCTGATGTAGTGATTACCCTTCTTCTCTATCAAGAATAAGTGTAGGCTAAGAAAAATAGAAGAGAGGAAACGTAGGAGAAGTTTTAGAAGCATGAGAGGCCATTAAAGATGTTGCCAAGACTGAAACTGGGAGAAACCACCCACACACAAGATAAGATTAATGTAACCCAGGTGTGTAGCGGGCAATGCAGGGAGAGCCCCATTCACCTAGGCATGAAGAAAGCAACTGCTGTTTTTATTACTATCTGTAGTTTTTGAACTAATGACCCAATGCTGCGTAGGATGGCTAGACCACCTCATAGAGACTGGTTGGGTTTATTTTTTTAACCCAGAGCAGGAAATGCTCTTTCTGACTCTGTCCCTCTCCTGAAGCTTCTCTGGGCACTCTGCCAAGGATTGCTCACCAGGGCCCTATTGTTCTTTTTTGATCTTCTCCAATCCTTTTGCCTTATGCTCTCACTTCTTTTCTCACTTTCCTCCTTAAGGTTCCTCCTGCATGTTAGGTAATAGAAATGACTTGGGTGCCCTGGCTGCCTGCTCAGAGAATGGAAAGATACCACTTGGACAGATTTAAAAATAAGTTGTTGTCTTTGTCCTCAAGGTAGAGGAACACACAAAAAATCCACTGCAAGGTAAAAGTAGATAGTTCATTCATGGGGCTCTGGGCTGATTGTGTTTCTCTTAGATGAAACAACTAGTCTTTGGGAACTTGAGTTCTTCCTGGGGATCCTTCCTGGGTGGTGTGCAAGGTGGTGGGTCTCTCATGGGCCCAATGCCACAGAGACCCCAGCGACAATTTATCAGCTCCGACCCCTTACATACATAAGGAGGTACTCAAGATCCTGCTTAATTGGGGTCTGGTGTTTTTACTGAAGAAGTTTTGTCTTCATCACTTTCCAGAGGAATTTTCCTCACCAAAGTTATAAAGTTTAAGCCTCTTGGTAGTTTCTTGTCAGTTTTTCTTTTTCTTTCTTTTTTTTTTTTAATTTTTTTTAGCTTCTTGTCAGTTTTCACAGAGGTTTCATGTAGGCCAGACTCAGAAACACATTGATGGTTCAGTTCTGTCTCTCAAGCTCTCTCTCTCTCTCATTCTCTCTCTATCTCTCAGAATACCTGTTCTGCTTCTGAGTAACTAATAGAGTTCACTTTTAAATCCAGTTAAAATCTCCCCAAAATAAAACTCATGGGAATTTAGCTCAGGTAGGTGGGATCATGGCTGTTAAGTGGGAAGTTGCCTGTTGCGGTCTTCCCCACTGTTACTACAGAAGAAACTGCACTGTGTGAGCTGCTCTCCAGAGGCACCCTCCACCTGTCAGCATGTTGCCCACTCTTTCATTGCCTGATACTTCAGCAGGCTGAGGAGCAGCCAGGTGCAAATTTCAATTGCACCACTTACTACCTGTGTCACTTTGGGGATGGTTCTTTTTACCTCTCCCACCCTTGGCTTCTGGCTTAGTGCCATGCCAAACAGTCTTATAGGGTCTTCCTTTCTGGGTTTTCCCTTGGAGTCAGAGGCCATTTCCAGCTAAACTGAGAAAGACAAAGCATTGCCACACAACTCACAAAGAATTAATGCCTGTTCCTTGACCCTCCCTTTATAAGATTTCCTATTTCCTGCCGAAGCTGCTGAAATTAAGGGTCCACTCACATGAACAGTTACTATTGACTCATTTCTCATCTCCCTGTGACATCCACAACACTTACTTTATATATCTATACATTTTTATATTTTTATTTAATGTTATGTATATTTATATATACATAAGTGTGTCTATCTTTATATCTACCTATATAGATGTCCACAGATGGATATAGAGAGAAAACAGTTAATATGTCATGATGAAAACAATGCTTGCTTTGTGAATAAATGAAATTTACTTAGTAGAGACCTGACAGCATACAAGATTTTTATTTATTTATTTATTTATTTTTAAAGATTTTATTTACTTATTTATGTGACAGGGAGAGAGAGAGAGAGATAACAAGTAGGCAGAGAGGCAGGCAGAGGGGGAGTGGGAAGCAGGCTCCCCGCTGAGCAGAGAGCCCGATGCAGGGCTTGATCCTAGGACCCTGAGATCGTGACCTGAGCTGAAGGCAGAGGCTTAACCCACCAAGCCACCCAGGTGCCCCGCATACAAGATTTTTAAAATGAAGCTGGACATGCCTGGACCCACAAATGCATGACTTTGCAAAATAGTTTGCAATGCCGAAATTGCTCATCAAAAGGACCAAACGACTTTAATGAAAAGATTTAGTGTTTTGAGCTGAGATGTTCCCTTGCCCATTGCATTTCCCTATCAATACTATTCAGTATGAACCCAGAGAGGTTTGATACTCCAAGTTGAAGGAAGGTCAAGTTGTCTTTCTGGTTTGTGACACTTAACCAGGTGTTGCCTTATGTCATGTGTCACAGGGTATTTTTATGCAGACTCAGAAGGCTTTTGTTCCTAAAGAATAATACAACAAAACCCAGATACAAAATGACTTAGAAAGCACTACAAGTATAAAAACTGATAACAGTAGCTCTTTCATAGTGAGTTTTAAATGACATCATACATATTACATACTGAGCATAAAGCCCAGTATATAGTAAGTACTCAGCAAATATTACCCACTGTCATTTTACCAAAGTGCAAAAAGGCACTTTGAAATCTCAAAGAGACTGCCACTAAACTAAAATATGCAACTTTGCTTATAAATATGTATTGATGACAAGGGTCTGCTCTCTTTTATCATCATATCATCATAAAACATCTGTCTTGGAAGGCATGCCTAGATGTAGGGCCCGAGTCAGGGAATTGGGAGTCTGTGAATGACCAGGGGAGTACTCTTCAGGAGAAACATGTAAAGGGACAAGGAAAGTAAGATGGGGAAGGGGTAAAAGCCAAGCAAGGATATGGTCTCAGGTCCAGTCTAGTCTTGAAGCTTAAATCACACCACAGAGTAGTTGCCCCTTGGGGCAAAGGGGCTGGCCTTTCGTGTTCCAATATCCATCAGTCATTTGCGGAGCACCACATCGCCTTCTCCTCACAGGAAAATGGGGCATAATCTGTAGAAGGCAGCCCTCTTCAGCTGAGGGCACTTCGTCAGGAAAGGGGAGGCATCTGTGAGCCTTTAGCAACTGAGGCATGAGTACAATAGCCAGGTATGGTAGGTTGTTTGCAAAAATTAGTTTTTTGTCTGCAAAAAATCATCTTCCTTTGTGTTCATGTTCCTTTCAATATGACTTTGCAGCTTCCTACCCTTTTTATCTGAACTGGCTTTATGATTTATTTTGACTAACAATATATATTGGAAGTGACACTGTGCTGGTTCTAATTCTAGGGCTGAAGAAGCCTGGTAAGCCTTCACATGCCCTCTTGGAATTCTGATGCTACCCCATGAACAAGCCCCTGATGGTCTGCTAAATGATAAAAGACATTGCTCCAACCAAAGGCCTGCCAGCCAATCACGAGACATGTGAGCAAAGCAACCAGCTCACTACCAACACTCAGGCTGAAAACAGACACATGAATGAGCCCAGCTGAGATCAGCCAAGCTTAGACAGGTCAGCAGAACTTCCCAGCTGACCAGAAAGCTTTGGAGCAAAAATAAATGGTGATGGTTTTAAGCCAAAAGCTACAGGGCAGGGAGTTTTAAAAACAATATGTAACTGATACACTCAACAGAGGGAACCTGAACAGAAATATGGACTTAATGCAAATGATCAAGCATTCTAAAGCAGTAATTCCTATAATCATGCTCAGAACTGTTTTTCTCAGGGAAGCTTTTTAAAAAAAAAATTTAAAGAGATTTATTTATTTATATCTGGGGGGGGGGGGAATCTCAAGCAGAGTGCCCACTGAGTGTGGAGTTGGACATGGGGCTCAATTACACAACCCCAAGATCATGACCTGTGCCAAAATCAGGAGATGGGTGCTTAACTGCCTGAGCCACCCAGGCACTCCTCAGGGGAGCTTTTTAAAGGAATAATTGATTCTGTGACTTTTTAGAATAAAAAAAATCCTAATCTGTCATAATCAGGCACATTTTCCTCAATAAACATAGAATTCAACCCTACAGTCTTGTTTGAGTCCTGTCTAGCCTGAAGGATATTCATCTAGACTTGAAACCAGCTTTTGTCTAAGGACATGGGTTTCATCTTGGTCATTAAAGAAGTCCACATGAAGTCTACCCAGACAAAGAATTACAGCATTGGAGGACTGGCTCCCCCATTTTTTATTTGTCTAATTCGGCAAATAACCTGTCTGAATCCATTTTCCTATGTGCTAAATGCGGACAATATTTCATATCTATGGAGAAAATGTGTCAAGACACTCAAATGAAATATCAGTGTGAAAGTCTAGGCAAAGTGCAAAGTGTTCCACAAACAGAAGTTAATTCAAGGGGACTTAATCTGTATAACCTCCCCAAAAACTCTGGAATGAGAGTATAAACAACCTGGAGTCCTTGTGATATAAAGGTCTTGAAACTTCCTGAGATAAATGTGAAGTCAATTTTGAAAGACATTTTCCCTAAATAGTGATATATGGTGGGTCTCCAGATTCTCAGTCTGAGAAAGAGACATCTAAGATGTGGCTCAGCAAGGGACTCTGATTGATCATAACCAGGTAAGAGCCTAAGAAGCAAAGCCCAAAATAATTCTGACTTGACCTTGAGATATTGTTCTAAATTCTTCAACAGGGGAAACAATAAAATGGAAAATGCTTACATATTGAAGGCCTAAACAAAGAGTTGGTTTTCCAGTTTAAGTTGGCTAACTAAATACTAGATTTACTCCCATTTTTTTAAAGAAAATCCCATTAAAATGACAGACTTTTATATATACATATAAAATAAGGGAGTTTATATGTTTTATATCTACATACTACAGTGGCAGATTTGAAAGAGATACCATCAACTGTATCTCCATAAGATACTTAGCAATTCATACCAGATTGAAAGTAAAACCTGAAAACTACGGAAGTCACAATCTCATGTAGAAGCAAGAGAAGGTCAAACACTGTGTGTTTTCCCAACTGTGCCCAGAATAATCCCAAGAGCAGCGACAGTGGGAACTAGGGGAAAGAGCAGGATGAAGGCAGTTGGTGAAGTGACTAATTAAGAATGACAAAACATTTACATCAGTATCCACCCACGTCCCGGCAGTCATGAAGGGAGTGGTTACTTCAAGAGCTACTCTTGATTGGTCTGCAGACTCAAGTTGAAGGATAGGAAATTCCAAAGTAGCAGAGGCGAGAGAAACAGAGCAATACTACAGGCAGCCTGTGGTTACCGGAGGGACCAAGACTCCTGGCAGTATGGTCCCACACATACTCCCCACCTCCCCACATAAACTGCTGGAGCCAGGCTCCTATAATCAGAACCTGTTTCAATCTTACATGAGCAGTGATTTTAATTCTGGTAAGGACTCACATCCATGGCTGGGGACAGACAACCTGAATGTCTACATATTTGAGGAAGACCAACAGAAAAGACATCATACAATTTTTTTTTTAATAATAATAATAATCACAAAGTTCTAAACTCAGCAAGTAGAAGAAAGAGGCCCTGGGGAAATGATGGAATCACAGCAAATTCAACTATAAAATTAGATAAACATAGGAAATTAAACTGCCGAATAAACATAGTTAATTCCTTCAAGTTGGCTGGAAGGGATATTGTGTTCAAAAGGAAAGAATAGATTCCAATGCAAAAACAACAAGGGAGATCTCTGAAAATATGATCAAAATATGATGGCCCAAATAGCATAGTTGGAGAGTCAAAAATCAGCAGAAGATAGAGACAATTCCTCGGCCATGTAGTGTGGAAAGATCTAGAGGTGGACAGTGTGTGGGGAAACCTAAGGAACATTAGGAAGAGGACATCTGGAAAAAGAACCATCCAGTTAGTAGGAATCCTAAAAACCAACCAACCCAGAAGTGTGACAATGGAGGGGAAGAAACAATGAAAATAATAAAACACACTTATCAGATCTTTAGAAGAAAAGCCGCAAATTAAAACACCAACAATAAAACATACACGGCTCAACCTGGTCAAATTTCAGAATGCAGACAATAAAGAGACTATCTGTGAACACCTCAGAGAGACAAAGAGTATACCAATAAGAAAACAGAATCAGATTAACACTGAATTTATCTGAAAATAGGGTTCCTGGAAAACAAAGGAACCATATCATCACAATTTTGAAAGCCAACTGAACCTAGAATTCCATACCTAGCCCAGCTCTCACAAAAAGATAAGAACAAGGTAAATATTTGGAAAGCATGTACTATCCTTACTCAGAAAAGGTACTATTGAAAAAACCTGTTCTGAAAGAATATATGAATATCACAATGAATAAGTTTCATTTAATACATGTAGAGAGAACAGTATATCATTAACAATAAGAGAATATACATTATTTTTAAGTTCCATGAATATTTTCCAAAAATTGGTCATGTATTGAGTTTATATACACACGTATATACAAACACTCTGTACATTTCAAAATGGAGGAGTTATTTCAGCTACATTTTTCTAACCCTGATGCACAGTAAATGAATAATGAAAGAAGACAAAAAAATTAAGTATCTTTCTATAATAAATCTTTAGTAAATCCCAAGTAAAAATCAATAGTATAAACAAGTGAGAGCTGAGTGACAAGGAGAACATGACCTACAAGATGTGGCCAAAGCAATATATATGAGAAGTCCAGAGCCTTAAAATGATTTATGACAACATAAAAATTGAAAATAATCTAAGCATCATATTAAGAAACTTATTAGAGGAAAAATACAAATAAATTAGGAATAAATTAGGAATACAAATAAACAGAATACCAACAGTTAGGAAATAAGGAAATTAGAGGAAAAATACAAATAAATTAGGAATAAATGAGGAATACAAATAAACAGAATGCTAAAAGTTAGGAAATAAAGACTTCATTAGTGAAACAAACTATTGTCTTTTTGAAAAGCAAATTAGTGAAAACTTCAGCAAATATAAAAATGGGTAAGATGTCAACACCTTTGGAAAGAGTCACAGATGAATAACAAGGATCTTATAAACTGAGCTAAGAGGCTTGAAATGTATTTTGAAGGCCAGGAGAGAGTAATTATAGGGATTCCTAAGGAGAGGAATGACATGATCAGATTTGCAGTTTTGAAAGAAATTCCTCTTACAGTAACTTAGAAAGAAGACAGGAAAAATGAAGTCAGGGATACTAGCAAGGGGGTTTTGCAGGAGCCTGAGTAAAACAGTGACAGTAGGGATAGAAAGTAGCAGAAGGAGTCAAAAAAGATTCAATAATGAATAAAATACAGGTTTTGATGACTAACTAGATGGTAAATAAAAGGGAGACAGGAGAAACCAGTTTGCAGGTAAAAAATGAGGATTTCATGTTTGGTCATGTTGAAATTGAGGTCATCCAGGCAGAGATGGGCTGTCAAACATTCAGATACACAGCTTGGAGGAGGTCTCAATTAGATAAACAAGTTTGATTTAACTGGGTCCAAAGTTAACTAATTGTAGGTCCAAGAATAGATCTGGTGACAAATCTGAGCAGTCTATCTGTAGTGTTAGACTGAAGACATATGCTTGAAAGGACTGTAAGGCCAAGTCAAGGTTAAGCAGGAATGAGCACCAGGAGAAATCAGCCATGTGTGCCACGGGCACAGGAAAAATGTGTGGTGGCAGGAACATAGTACATCCACTCACCCTGTTGTAAGTAGTAGTTGAAGTCATGGGTGAAGATGAGCTGGCCTCCAGACAACATGTCTCATGAGAAGGTTAAGAGGAACCTAACAGATCATCAATAGTTAAGGAGTAATAGAAGGCGGCCTTTGCATAGGTTAGCAACTTTTATCAACCATGTTATCAATGGGTTTTTAAGCATTTCACCCTTATTATAAGGGGCCAAAGGAGTTGTAGTAGTTTGGGCCTATAAATTAATGAGGTGACTTGAAAGCTGCATTTATCAATTGACTTCACTGCTTTATAGCTACATCCACAAGAGCTTGAGCTGGAAGAGTTGTTAGTAACCGGTAACTATGCTAGGGTTAACTGTCCTCATTTTTATTAATAAAGAATTCCTACCCACAGCCTTATGCTTTTTATCCAAGCCTTGTATATTTTAGGTCCCATAATTATAGCTCTAAATGAATTTCCAGAATGAATACTTTCTTTGGCTATCCTCAAAATACTTCATTGATTTTTTTTCTTTCTTCTTCTTCTTTTTTTTTTTTTTTTTTGGCCATCCACTAAAGACAGAAATAGCCTACTAACCTTATTAAATTTAAATTAGATTAAAAATTGATGTGCTAATATTGAGTTCTTAGGGATGAGTTCAGAAGTGGGAGAAAACTTTCATACCTATCCTAGAACACAAAGTAAAACTGATCATTACAGTATTCTAGAATCTTAATATGTTTCTCATGAATGGGGAAGTATTTTTATCACATTATGCTGTCATGGGGAAAACCCTATACCAGAGGTCAGAAAGAATGGATTTTACTCTGCAGTATGTCAATAACTGCTACAAGATTTTGAGTTAGTTAATTGGTTGTTGGGATAACCAACCCAACCCCATGTGTCTCAGCACTGAAAGCATTGCAACTCAGGGCAAATCATGATGGTTGGGTTGGTGACCATATTAGCTGCCATCTCTGAACCTTAGTTTCTTCCTTTATAAAATGTGATGGCTAGAATGATTGATCTATAAAATCCGTTAGGTCTAAAATTCTAAAGACAGGTAAATTATATATACAAAATGGTGGCTGCTTGCATGATGACAGTCTTCCCTGAACCAAAAGGACAATCTATTCATATACTGCCTCTGTTATAAAACACATTTTACATCACGAAGATGCAATTCAACAAGGTTATATAGATAAGTTACAACTTCACTATCTAACAGAGCAGGGTTAACATTTTTCCAGAATCTAATGCTTAGGAGATACTAAGAGATGCAGAAGCAAGGGGCAATGCTTGGGCCAGGAAACTGCATTTTGAAATGAAGAGACTCTTACTTCACAGTACTGGCCCTGCCAACATCAGATTTCTGTCCTTTGATTCAGTGGCCATCAATGGCAAAGGTCCGAATAGGATCAGCCTCCAATGAGAATGAAAGCAGGGCTTTGGATGCTATGACCTGGTTAGTACAGGGAGGGTCAAATAAAAGGGATCCTCTGGCAAAGACTGAGAGGTTGCTTATCTCTGTAACTACCAGTACTGAGTCACTCAGAAAGATAGCAGGTCTACAAGAGTGTATGCAGTTGTTTCCCTGTCCCCCTCCACTCCACCCATGAACAACACTGTCAGACAATTCTCTTCTGAGACACAAGCAGTTCCCACTTGGGCCCTCTGAGTTTCACTAGCATCATCCATCTGGGAGGATTTCACAGCACCAAAAGAAAACTGACCTCTTCCTTTCTGTTCAACAAATTTAAAACAAACAAACAAACAAAAAACACCTTTCTATAGAAAAAAATAATATTAAAGTAAAACTAAATACCAGGCATCAGGACCCTACAGTTCATGCTGCACAGCCACTGACTTACTGAGTCAGCCTAATAATGAACAGTTGAGTCAGATGTTCTTACACGAACATCTCCAGCAGCAAAACAAAAACTATAATGTCTTGTTAAGGCTCTCAATTGTGGTGAAATGTACCCTTAAAAGAATGGGGGACGGATTCAGAGATGCATCTAATTCCAGGAAGAGATAAACATAATTTAATAATTAGGTTACAGGAAATTAAAATTTTAGTACACAGAAGACAAAAGCTAACAGTAATTTTTTGTCCACTGAGAATGATCAAGAAAGTGGGTTTAAGTTTTTCATTTCTCTCCTGCTTTTAAAAATAGCCTCCTACATCCCACACAACATACTCCAAAGTCCCTGGACTGGCAGTATTCAAGATCCACCAATGCTCATTCCACTTTAGATTTCTCATCTCATCTTCAATTTCTGAGCTCAAATATTGCTCTCTAGCTAGTCTGTTAAGATTTTAGTTATTTATTTGAGAGAGAGCAACACAAGCAAGGGCAGAGGGAGAAGCAAACTGCCCACTAAGCAGGGAGCTCAATGCAGGGCTCAATCCAGGAACCTCAGATCATGACTTGAGCCAAATGCAGATGCTTAACCAACTGAGCCACTCAGGCATCCCTTCTAGCTAATTTGTCCTAATCATTTCCCATGTATTCATACACCTTTCCTTTTCTGTCCCTCACTTGTTCAAGGCCTTTCACCTGGACTGCCTACCCACCTCTATCTTTTTCTCAGAGTCCCATTTATCCTCCAGTGTCCATCTTTTCACAACATCTTTCCTGAGTTCTCTAGCCCCTTAGTGATTTCTCTTGCTTCTAAATTTCTACAGCATATATTTAATTTTTTTAAATTTATCTGACAGAGAGATAAGAGAACACAAGTAGGTGGAGCAGCAGGCAGAGAGGGAGGGGGAAACAGGCTCCTTGCTGAGCAGAGAGCCCAATGTGGGGCTCAATCCCAGGACCCTGAGATCAAGACCTGAGCCGAAGGCAGAGGCTTAACCCACTGAGCCACCCAGGCACCCCATCTACAGTACATATTTATTAAGCCAGCATTAGGTACTTAATAAACTTATATGTTAGCTGTTTTTTCACACATGGATCTTGCCTCCTTAGCTAGATGCTTGTATCTTTGAGGACTGGGACTTTTATACCTTGCATTTCTCCTCACTACTGTTAAATTGAAACAGTGCAATTTATTGAGTTCCTGGATTATGTCACAAGACCATGTCCTTCCCTTGAGATGAGGAGACTTGCCCACTGGCCTGAAACAATTTAAAGGAAGAATAATGAAAGCTGGAGGGATAATAATAGACTCCAGGAGGGTAATAATAGATAACAGATAAATAATAATACCAGACCAAATACCAAAATTCTAAAATTAGATACAAATGACAAGCCACTTCTCCTAGGCCAAACAGAAAATAGGATGGAAAATCTGGGTTTATATGACAATAACCATCTACTGAGGAATGGAAATATTTAGTCAAGGCATCTATTGGGTTGTTATTATGTCAAACACTGATTCAGAGGTATTATTAATTTTTTGTAGTGAATAAGCATAGTCAACTAGTACTAGAGGAAAGTCAGATTGAGAGCACTCTTGCAAACCAAGTCAGAGCTAAAGTAAGTTCAATATCCTGCCTTCATTTTTACTCTTAAATTTATCTTCACAAGAGACTGACTGTGTTTTGGCAGAATAATTGAGTGTATTTATTGCAAGACTGAGAGAAAATTAGAAGCTGCAAGCAGATAATGGAATTTGTTCAATGACTGTTAGAAATTTTTACTTAAGACATGAAGAACATTAAAGAGAAATTTTATAAATGAACCTTCTCAAACGTCTGAGAGGGGTTCATTATGAGGTACATTGCTTCACCTAGAACACCATAAAGATCCCATATGTCTTGCCTTCTTTCTCTCTTATTCTCCCTTTATTTTTAGTATCTCATTTTCTACAAGACATATGGAGCTGTGCTGCAAAGCAAAAATAAACTTAATATGAAAGCTCAGTAGCACCAAATGTAAAACAGAATTACCAGTGAGAAAGAATTGTTGAAAAGGAAAGAAACTAAATGACCAGCAAGAAAGAATCACTTTTGAGAAGTCATGCTTGACAGAACTTTTTTAAAGACTTGATTTTTCTATAGCAGTTATAGATTCACAATGAAATTGATAAAATGTAGAGAAATTTCCTATACCTTCTGCCCCCATAGCCTTTCCCATTATCAACATTATCATTCACCAGAATGATACTTAATTTTTAACCAAGGATAAACCTACACTGACACATCACAATCACCGGAGGTCCATCGTTTACTTTAAGGTCCACTCTATGTGTTGTACATTCTATGGGCTTGGACGTATGTATAATGACATGTGTCTACCATCTTTTGCTGCCCTAAAACCCCTCTGTGTTTCACTTATTCATCCCTCCCTGCCCCCTCTCCACAACAGCAGTCATTGACCTTTTACTGTCTGGGTAGCTTCTTCTTTACCAGCATATCATATAGTTGGAATCATAGTATGTAGCCTCTTCAGATTAGCTTCTTTCACTTAGTAATATACATTTAACTTTCCTTCATGTCTTTTCATGGCTTGATAGATCATCTCTTTGTAAAGCCAAAAATACCGTTCTCTGGATATACCAGTTTACTTACATACTTGCCAACTAAATGACATCTTGGTTGCTTCCAAGTATTGGCAATTATAAATAAAGCTGCTATAAACAGCCACATGCAGGTTATATGTGAACATATGTTTTCAACTTCTTTAAGTAAATTCCAAAGAGCATGATTGCTGGGTAGTATGGTTAAGAGTATGTTTGGTTTCAAAGAAACCATCAAACTGTCTTTCAAAGTGGTTGTACCATTTTACATTCCCACCAGCAATGTGTAAGAGTTCCTGTGCCCCACATTCTCACCAGCATTTGGTTTTGTAGTATTCTAGATTTTGGCTATTTAGTAGGTATGTAGTTGCATCTCATTGCTGTTTTGATTTGTATTTCCCTGATGATATGTCATATGGAGCATTTTTTCATGTTTATTTGCCATTGTATATCTTTTTTGGTGAGGTATCTATTAAGGTCTTTGGCCCTTAATCAGGTTGCTTGTCCTCTGATTGTTGTGTTTTAAGAGTTCTTTGTATACTCTGGACAACAGTCACTTACCAGATGTATCTTTTACAAATACGTGCTACCAATGTATGGCTTGTCTTCTAGGTCTCTTGATACTGTTTTTTGCAGAGCAAAAAAAATTAATTTAATGAAGTCTAGATTATAAATTATTTCTTTCATTGGTAGTGCTTTTGGCATTGCATCTAAAAAGATATTACCAGACCCCAAATCATCTAGGTTTTTGCCTATATTATCTTCCAAGAGTTTTATAGTTTTATGTCTTACATTTATGTCTATGATCCATTTTGAGTTAATTTTTTTGAATTGTGTAAGGTCTGAGTCTAGATTCGTTTCTTTGCATGTGCATGTCCAGTTGTTCCAGCACCATTTGAAGAAATTATCTTTGCTCCATTTTACTGCCTTTGCTCTGTTGTCAAAGATCAGCTGATTATATTACATGAGTCTATTTCTGACCTCTTCATTATATTCCACTGTCTATTTTTTTACCAATGCCACACTGGCTTGGTTACTGTAGCTTTATATTAAGTCTGTTATTTTTTCCCCAAAAGATTTTATTTATTTATTTATTTTAGAGAGGGAGGGAAGGAGAAAGAGAGAGAATGGGGGGAGGAACAGAGGGAGAGGGATAAGCAGACTCCATACAGAGTGTAGAGCCCAATGTGGACTCGATCCTACCACCCTGAGATCATGACCTGAGCTGAAATCAAGAGTTGGATTCTCAACCAATTGAGCCACCCAGCTCATCTCTCTGCATAAACTTTAGAATCAGTTTGCCATTATCTATAAAAATAATTGCTACAATTTTGATTAAGATTGCTTTGAATCTATAGATCAAGTTGAAAAGAACTGATATCTTGACGATATTAAATCTTCCTATCTATAAACACGGAATATCTCTCCATTTACTTAGTTCTTCTTTGATTTCATACACGAGAGTTTTATAGTCTTCCTAATATATATTTTGTACATGTTTTATTAGATTTATATCCAAGTATTTTGTATTTTGGGTTGCTAATATAAACAATATTGTGTTTTTAATTTCATATTCCACTCTTCTGTTGCTGGTATATAGGATTTGCAATTGACTTCTTATAGTAACCTTATATCCTACAACCTCACTATAATCATTTATGAGTTCTAGGAAAAATTTTTGGTCATTTCTTTTTGATTTCCTACATAGACAATCATGTCAGCTACAAAGATAGTTTTCTGTCTTCCTTCCCAATCTGTATACTTTCATTTCTTTTTCTTGCCTTACTGCATTAGCTATAACTTCTAGCACAAGTTGAAAAGGATGGATGATAGGAAGCGTACTTGCCTTGTACCTGATCTTACTGGCAAACAGTGAGTTTCTTGCCACTGACTGTGATGTTAGCTATAGGTTTTTTTGTAGATAGTGTTCATCAGGTTGAGAAAATTGTCCTCTATTCCTAGTTTACTGAGAGCTTTTTATCATGATGAGTGTTGGATTTGTCAAATGTTTTTTCTGCATCAATTAATATGATTATGTGATTTTTCTTTTTTAGTGTGTTGATGTGATAGATCACACTAATTGATTTTTGAAAGTTGAACCAGACCTGCATACCTGAAATAAGTACCATTTGGTCATGGTGTACAATTCTTTTTATCCTTTTCTGGATAGGTTTTCAATACCTTTCATGAAGAATAGAATTCTACAATGCCATAATAAAGGCTGAGTCAGCCATATCTTCATGAAAATTCCCATAAAAGAAGAAATAGGGCTTCAAGACATATGGCTACCCACAATCCAACTAATTCTAACATCATTTAATACATTTGCATGTTAGGAGCTCTGTATTCTTTGGTGCCTTCCTCTGGTCTTAAAATTTCCTTCCTCAGGATAGAGGCAGACTTTCTGTCTGCCATTTCATTGATGGTTTTTTCTAAATCTGATATTCCTCACCATCCTGTACTACTAATTTGTCTACCTTTTTAAATGCCCATGTCTACAATAATCCATTTTCCCTTCCTTATCTGAAAATAGCTATTGCAGATATTCTGGCCAGTGAACCAAGGGGTCACCTTTCATTTTATTTTTTTTTTAAGATTTTATTTATTTATTCATCAGAGAGAGAACATAAGCAGGGGGAGCAGCAGGCAGAGGAAGAAGCAGGCTCCCTGCTAAGCAAGGAGCTGGGGGCTGCATCATCCTAGGTACCAGAGATCATGACCTGAGCCAAAGGCAGATGCTCAACCAACTGAGCCACTCAGGTCTCCCAAGGGTCACCTTTTATATCACAGCCCTTAATTTCTGATTGACAGTCCTCTCCTTCATCTCTTTCAGACCTCCCAAAGCAACACCTCATCTTCAAGCTCCCAGAAAACTATGCTTTTCTCAGTCTCTAGAAAGACTTATCCTATACTTTATTCAGATCAAAGCCATTTGACAGGACAGCCTACAAATTCCCTTTTCTCTCTCAATATTTTTCATATTTTCACCTTTCTCTTCCCCACCTCTCTCTCTGGTAAAGTGCCAGGTATCTTTCCTAAGTGAACCCCATCTCTGCCTCCTAGATTATCTCCTCCCACTTCTTTATCCACCTGGCTCCATCAGTTATTCCCCTCTTACACCTCTCTCATGTGTTTCTCATCACTCTTTTCTTGTTCTCTGCCTACAACTCAGTAGAGATCTTTCCATTCTCTTATAAAAAAATACTTTCCAATCCTGTGTTATAAGAGAACATTTGAAATTTGAACTCCTAATTGCTTTATACTCACTGGCCTATCTTCCATTTAATTAGCAAAGGCATCTTACGTTTATTTCTTCAGAGGACAGATGTTATAAGAATCTTTTAAAAAGTTTTTTGAATTCTTAACTTTTTAAAAAAATATTTGATTTATTCATTTGACACAGAGAGAGAGATAGCAAGAGAGAGAGAACACAAGCGGGGGGTAACAGCAGGCAGAGGCAGAGGGAGAAGAAGGGCTCCCTGCTGAGCAAGGAGCCCAATGCGGGGCTCAGTTCTAGGACCCTGGGATCATGACCTCAGCTGAAGGCAGATCCTCAACCAACCATGCCATCCAGGAATGTCAATTCTTAACTTTTCTATTTCAAAAGTCTAAACTAATTGAGGATGAAACATAGAAATAGATAGCACATAGCAACAGATTTCGGAGAACACGGATGAGAAAAAGCCACAGACTAGGACAAAATATTCACATAAATATTTCTAATTTAGGACCTATGTCATAATATGTAAGTATTCATAAAAATCAACCACAAAAAGAATGACAGACAAATTATTGGTGAAGATGTAGAGCAACGAGAATTCTCATACATTGTTAATAGTAATATGAAATACTGTAAGTATTTTGGAAAAACTGTTTGGCAGTTTCTTATGAAGTTAAACATAAACCTATACTATAACATAGGGGCACCTGGGTGGCTCAGTGTGTTAAGCCTCTCTGCCTTTGGCTCAGGTCATGATCTCAGGGTCCTGGGATCGAGCCCCGCATCAGGCTCCTGCTCGGCAGGGAGTCTGCTTCCCACTCTCTCTCTGCCTGCCTCTCTGTCTACTTGTGATCTCTCTCCCTCTGTCAAATAAATAAATTAAATCTTTAAAAAAAAACCAACAACCCTATTCCATAACCTAGATGTCCCATTCTACATCTTTACCCAAGAGAAATGGGGGGAAAAAAAGTCCACAAAGAGACTTGTGTAGTAAGAAGCATTACTATAATACCTAAAAACAATACAAATGTCCATCAATAACTGAATGGATAAACAAATTGTGGTATATCCAAACAATGGAATGCTACTCAGAATTAAAAAGGAACTAAGTATTGATATACTCAATAATATGGTTAAATCTCAAACACTTAGTATGTAAGGGAAAAAAACTCAGAAACCAAAAAGTACATATTATTTGATTCTATTTATATCAAGCTGAGGAACAGACAAACTTAATCTTTGATGAGAGAACTTGGAACAGAAGTGGTTTCTGGGATTGGAGAAAGGCAGGGGATTGACTAGACAAGGGAAAGTAACTTTCTAGAATGACAAGAGTATTTCATATCTTAATAGAGGTAGGTATTGTATAACCATAAGAATTTATCAGAATTTATCCCACTGAAAACCTAAAATCTGTCCATTTTATTGTATGTAAATTACATCTATTAAAAAAAAACTTTAAAAACAAACTCAAAAGTAGAAAAAGGTAAAAATATGTACATGTATATGCCATACATTCCTCAAATATTGCATCTGGGTTTTATTTGCAATATATCTTATAATAATCAGTGATTCACACCCTTTTTGTAGGTGCTTTACAAGGCTTGTAAATTATTGATTTCAAATAACATTCTTATAAGCCAAACTCCAAATAAAATTCACGAAATTTGCAAGACTACCATGCCTTTGTTTGAAAGGGTTTTTTTTTTATATTTTATTTTATTTAAGTTCAATTAATTAATATATAGTATATTAATAGTTTCAGAGACAGAGTTCAGTGATTCATTAGTCTTATATAACACCTAGTGCTCATTACATCACATGCCCTCCCTAGTGTCCATCACCCAGTTACCCCATCCCCTCACCCCTCTCCCCTCCAGCAACCCTCTGTTTCCTATGGTTTGCCTCTTATGTTTGTTTCCCTCTCTCATTTTGTCTTGTTTTATTTTTCTCTCCCTTCCCCTATGATCCTCTGTTTTGTTTATTAAATTCCATATATGAGTGAGATCATAATTGTCTTTCTCTGATTGAATTATTTCACTTAACCTAATACTCTTTAGTTCCATCCACATCATTGCAAATAACAAGATTTCATTTTTTGATGATTGAGTGGTATTCCATTGAGATTATATATATATACAGAACTAAAGAAGATGCAGTATGTGTGTGTGTATATATATATAGACATACCTATATATATATATATATATCTACCTCAAAGAGTGAGAGCTTTTTTTTTCTTTGAAGTCAGGGAGAGGCTGGTAAGAAGCAAAGCACGTAAGGCAACACATCAATGTTAGCCACGTCTGCTTGTTCACCACTGCATTACTGATTCTCAGGCCAGAGCTCTATGTGCTTGCAAGCATTCAGCATCTGTGCAATAAATGAACAAGCCAGGATGGGTAGAAAAAAGAAGTGAACAGGGTTATTGGGAAAGAGAAAAAAGCATAATCCCCAAAGACAGATACTCGGATATCTGTCAATAAAATAATTAATATTAGACATGTAGTTGTATTTTGTCAATCATATTAAGGATTTTGCAACACTGTCACCTGCCTAAAAATGTTTTAGAAGAAGAGGGCTCTGTAATAAGAGAATGCCAAATGCTTTGTTTTAACTATGCATGAATAATTTAAAGTTTGATTTAGGCACTCAGGGCTGAGACATGAATAAGATCTTTTAAGTTCTTATTAAACTTGATAATCAGAAAAAATAAACTTGATAATCCTATTATGAAGGTACAGAGTTGCTAATTTACTGAGCTATTGTCCTCACAGAAAACATGTTCAGACACATCTAAATTATACTTCAATATTATCTAGGGCTATCAGGGTACTGAATGAAGACAAACCCACTTAAAGTTGGTTGGGATCTACAAAGATCTCCAGTGTTGGTATGCAGAGGTCCTCCTTTTGCTACACCCCAATCTGTATCAAATTATCTCAAAAGGGATTCCATTTAAAAAACAAACAAACAACAAAACACGTTTTTAGAGAAGTATTCTTTTCAATTAGCTCTAGCAAATCCCTTGCATTTAACCCTTAGAGAGAGGTGAAAAGAGGATCTCAATCACTAAACCTATCAAGCTTGCAAAGGCTTGCATGAATGTGTTAGAAAGAAAACAGAAGACTGGAAATTTAAACTGCTGGAAATTTAAACCCGCTTGGGGGAGGGGTGGAAATAAATAAAGACAGGAATAAAAGAAGATGGCAGGCCAAAGGAAGACACGTGAAGTAGCCATGGCAATGAGATACAAACACAGCAGACAACCCTCCTCACAGGGCTACATGACGTAGCCCCGCAGGAGACAGGAGACAAGAGACAAATGGGACTTCGTGTTTACTTGATCTTTCTTATTCCTAAATCCCGTTCCTAAATCTGGCTTTATTACCCCTCATCTTGGGGGGAGAATATTCCACTACAGGCCTTCCTGGAGCCGTTGCAATCTCTAAGCCTAGCTCCTGAGACCCAGTAATGGAGCTTAGCCTTTGGGTGATCACGACTGAGGAAACAGGAAAAGAGGGGAGAGACTGTTTCCCAGTCTGGGGAGCTGTGCTTCGGTTCTAGCTGAAGGTCCTGTTCTGGGTTGTAACATTCTCTTCTGAAATTCAAGCTCGGAGCAACACACTGTGAGCCAAAGGAGCAGTTCTTGAGCAGGGCTTTCAGGACCCCTGCGCAATTCAACAGGCATCCTTTTTCCTCTCTTCTTCCCCAGTAGTGTCTTCAAAATCATTTCCCAAACTGGCTCCTGCAGCAGGGCTCAGCTCAGGTAACAGGCCCAGGGTGAGGCAACGTAAGGGACCCTACACTCCCAGGAACTCCCCACTTTGCTCTTTTCCACACAGGATGCCACGTTGTAGTCAAGGAAAAAGTTCAGACTCATTGCCATTAAATTTAGGAAGCCACTCCTTTGGTTGGTTGGTTGGTTTTTGTTTGTTTTGGTTGGTTGTGGGTTTTTGTTTTTGTTTTTTGGTGAGGTATATTTTCACATGTAGTTTTAGCTCCATCAATACATTTTCTAAAATGCAGGTTCTTAAAATTCAAATCCTTTGTGATTGGAATCACGTTTGAATTTAAATTTGTGTGTTTAATTAGAACCCCTCCTTCTCTTCATAAAATTTCTGAAAAGGCTGCCTCCTTTAATCTCAAAACCAGTGAGGGCCTTAGCACATAACCTACAGAGTTTCATAACCTATTTAATTAGGCCCTAATCCAGCCTCCAGAACCCCTCAGTCAGCTTGGCCTTTCTCTTTTTTCTACACAGACAAATGCCAGAATTATCTCAGAGTATTTTACACATATGCTGAAATATCTGGAAGGGAACATTTATACCTGCAGGAGAACGGTCCGTACAAATTGAGTACATTTGCTCCTCTATACCCTAAGGTGATTGTCCTTGTTTGGGCTTTCCCTTCCACATTTTCCTTGAGAGAAAAAAAAAAAAAAAGAGAGAGAGAGAGGGAGAATGAGAATGCTCTCCACTCAAAAAAAAAAAATGGATGACACAGTCTCATATTCGATAGTAGAAAAAAATCAGCTATTCCTGAATGCCTGCTATGTGCATGACACTGGTACTAGATATTTTGTCTACATTTTCCCCAAGTAATCCTAGCAATATGTATATGAGGAAACTATACTTACTTCTATTTTACAGATGATGGAACCGCAACATTGAGATGTTGAGTTCTACCTCATCCCACCACATTGCGTTGTGTTACCTCTTCAGATCACCAGACTATTTATATTAAACCCAAGGAAGTAGCAATGACAGCCCTAAGGACCTAAATCTCGTCCTGCTTTGGCTGGACCAAACTCCTATGTCAATAAGGAAGTAGCCACATTTTCTTCTGAATTGAGCAAGGTCACAGGACAGCCACCCTGCCTGAAACTGTATGCTGAGACTGCAAGGGGCACTGGTGTTGGGTCAGAAAGCTGCATCAGGGTCCTAATTAGCCTCATGACCTTGGGGTAAGTGTGGGAACTGCTGGCCATGTGACCTTGGGGGTGTTTGTGCATTCATTTGTTCATCTATTTATTCTATAATATTTATTAAACATCTACTATGATCCAGGCATTTTTCTAGATGTTGGGGGGAAAGAAAACCAAAACAGCAAGGAACGAAACCAGTCAGGCTCTCACAGAGCCTACACACTTGAGAAATGTAAAATAGCCCTCTACTTTCTCCCTGTATGAAATGGGAGCAACTTCATCTCCCTGACAAGGTTCAGATAAAGATTACGTAAGTCAATGTATACAGTGCCTGTGATGGTACCAGCCATACAGAAAGCACTCAGTTGATGTCAGTCATTCTTGTTATTTTAAAGTGGAAATTCTTATCTCTGGCACAAACTGAACCAAAATCAACATAGGTGACAACAGTGGGACTTGTAGTATTTAGAGATGGGGTAGAGGGTAGAGAACAATTGTCCCCAGAAGTACCGGGAGTAATTTCCTATCACGTTTAGTTGAGACTGGAGGGCTTCTAATGTGAGCTGCTTGACTATCACTCATTTGAACACTAATGGAAATGTCAGGCTGAATTGAGAGTCTTGTTTCCCTGCAAATTTCAGCATACAAAGTGGACCTGGGGTTTATTTTTGTCTAGTACAAAAAATTGAGGTCTCCTTAGAGAAAGCTAAGTGCAGGTATTATAGCAATTATTTTAAATAATGCAAGCATAAGAGGGAGAGCTTTTCTATAATACCTTTTGAAATTAGACTTTTTTCCCCCCTCTATTTTTCAGAAAGCTAGAACTGCACCTAATCTCCTTTATAAACTTCAGGAGCTAAGAGGAGTCCACTGAACAGTGATTTCATTGGTTAACAGTTTTCTAGCCATTCCAAGGACTCTCTAGTCAAGACAGTACAAGGAAAGTGTAGGAGGCCATCCAAGTTTCAGATAATCAACTTCCTGAAGTCAAGTCGAGGAACCAGCAAGAAATGAGCCATGGCAACAAAAAACTTATTAATCTTCCCTACATCTCAAGTAATATGATGTTTCTTTCTGAAAGCCTAAGCAGTGATCCCAATCTCTCCCTTTGATTGCAGACCTTGGAATTAAAAATCCCTATCTTTTGTTCAGTTTATTTCTGAGACTATTTTGATGTTCTTGACCGCCCCCCCCCCAAAAATGTATTTGTTTCATTTCAGACCTATTTGTTGGAATTTCAAAAAAGAAAAAATAAAACAAACCATTTCATTTAGCCTCTATCTTAAGCCAATATTGATTGACCAATCTATCTTTGGTTCAGGGTTAGGAAGTTTGTTGGTAGTTATGGTTTTTGATACAAGTTGCAGTTTGGTTTAAATGCCTGCCCAAAATTTCTAAAGAAACTCAGAGATGAAGTAAAATCTGAATACAAATGATGAGGGAAAGACATAAATTCTTCAGAAGGCATTTTCTACCAAATATACCTAATAATAAATAAACATCCTGGTTAGAACTTAATAGTGATATGGTATTTCCACTCACAGGAATCTTCTCTCTTGTTACACAAAGTAATGCAACTATGATTTTCCTACCTTTTCAGGAGTCCCCAGGATAGAGCCAAGAGCTTCAAGTACTTTTCTGATGTCTATAGCCCAGATCCTCCAGAGGCAGAAAATATTTGTCTCAGACTCGGGGAAGCCTGCATACTTTCCTCATAAAAGGGACTTGGAAGGATTATTTTAGTTGACTATGTATCTCTTTTGATAATTTGACAGTTATTAGTTTCTTGACTGGAAATCAATGCTGTATTGATTTTCTACCTATTGATTTTCTGAGTTACAGGGGGCTGTTCATGGGAGTCAGCTGGCTTCTTAGCTAACTCCCAGGAGCATTAACTCCATGTCCTGTGCACCTGAATCTGGAAGCCAGGTGGTCTGCTCCTTTGAGGGGCAATCAAAAATCACTGGATTGTTCTATATGGATGTGTGTGACAGCACTCCCCAGCTTCTCTACCAGTGTCTGCCCCCACCCCCCAAAAAATCCCAGCACTTTAACAACATGTAACAGGAAAGGGAAAGTATTGGACATGAAATCCTAGGAGGTCGGCTTAATTTAAGCCATGACTCTGCCCATAAACGGAAACTGTGAATACACAATAGAAATCAAACACAAAGAATGATTATTTACCCAGGAAAAGTACACTCACATATTTGCCGAGGGAGAAAAATAAAGATGTGATTTTTTTCCTACTGAGTAAGAAAGGCGTCACAGGTTTTTCAGGGTGACCTTTAGAGGTCAATATCATGGAGGGCAGCTACCAGGCTAAGCCTCAAAATAGATTGTAAGTCTACTGTCCTAGAGTAAACTCTTCCAAAGTCACAGATGAAAAATGGGCTAATACCAGATTTGAGGTGGGCAATCTAGCTCCAGAGCCTAACTCCAGCCTTACACATAGAAGAGGCTCTGTGGTGACTTAAGACCCAAGACTAAGTTCGTACTGTGATCTCAAATGGATCATTTAGCCTTTCTTGGGGTGGAATCAGACAAGGTTTGTGGCAGAATCTATGTGCCAGGTTTCCCAGGAAGCCCAAATCAGGATTCAGGGTCTGGTTGTGCTTAGGAACTGGGAAGTCTTACTAGTGCCTACAAGAGGTAGTTATGAACTTGAACAAGAAGGTAGATGGGGAAGGAGAAGGAAAATAGGATTATGGAGAGGATAGTATGTCTAATCTCCAGCCTGAAGCCTACTGGGGGAGAGGCTGAAGCTGAGGGGCTGTTGTATTTTCAACTTCATGAGGTCTGAGACCTACCCATGAACATTTGTAGAAACACCTAGGAAGTTCCAGAAATACCTGGAGCAAAGTGAGAAAAAGAAAGGAGATGACTGATCTACTGAGCACCGATGTTTGTAGAGGATCTGATCCAGGGAAGTTAGGGTAAAATTGTTAACATGGCTTTGCTTCCCCCAAACATAAGAGGTCATTTAATTGTCACAGTAGGACAAGGAGGTAAATGTTATCCCCTTTACCCCATTTCTGAGCTTCAGAGAGTTTAGGTAGATACTGAAGTTAACGCAATTATGTGTGTTATATGATTTGAACTAAGGTCTTGCTAAAAAGTGAACGTCCTTTGCAGTATATCACATCACCTTTAAGCCTCAAATCCTATTCATTTTCCTATTCATGGCTTTAAAATTCCTAAAACAAACCAGCAACCAGCAAGGATGCTCCTTTGGTTTTAGATACAGCACAATGAATAGCATCAAAGAAAGGGTTAGTAGCATTTGGACCTGAAAACAACCTGGGCATAAAAATCAGGAAGATCAAGTCTTCATACTTTGTATACTTTCCTTTCTGAGGTTCACAAGAAAACAGTGGACACTAGAGTGAGAGACCTCTCTCACTGCTCTTCTAAAAGTCAAATACTTTCTTTAGCTAACTCTGTTTCCTTGGGACCATGGATCAGTCATTCTGGCTCTGGCACTTCGAGCTGAAGACCTAAGCCATGGTGTCCGGCCTTGGGGGGCATCAGAGCAGCAATGGGAAGAAGTTCTCACATAAGCAGTTGTCACTGCTTTTAATGACCATAGGTATAAAGAAAAACCTCAACAAAGGTGGGATTCTCTCTGGCAGTTTTAGCTTTAGCTCAGGTCATGTCTGAGATGTCCGGATTTCTTAAATCCTGAAGAGACCCACAACATCTTAACTTTATTGGAAGCAATTTCAGTCATTTATCAATCAACTCCAGAGCCCTCTTCATGTTTTGGAGCTAGAGAATGCAGCCGCATGGGATCAAGTTCTCCCATCCCGTAGTGTTAGGCCAGCTCTGTTCAGGGAAATCATTAAGCCTACTTGAGCTTTGAGAAAAGATATATATAACTGATTCAAAAGTTAGTTTCTCTATTTATGTTTATGCATGTCTTCATATTTATGGAGCGTGCTTTACAATATCACATCCATTTTTATAAAGTGCTTTTATGTCTTTTTTCACTTGACTCTCCCAGTCCTCAATGTTTTTGGAAAGGCAGATAACACTGTCCCCACTTTACAGATAAGGACATTTGAGTCCAAGAAAGCTTAACTGACATGATGAAGGTCTTAATGCTAACAAACGGTAGAGGCATTATGACTTCTTATTCTATGCACTGATTCAGGAGTGTTTTGTTCACCTATTGCTACAAAACAAAGAACCTCAAACTTGATGCTCATAGATTCAGAGGATCAGGAATTTGGATAGGGTACAGGGGGAATGACCTGTGCCTGTTCCTCAATGTCTGGGACCCCAACTAGGCAGAATGGCTGGGAGTAACTAAAAATCACTGGGGTTGGAATCATTTGGAAGCTTCTTTACTCACATGGCTGATGCCTAGGCAAGCATAACGACAACACTCATCTGAGGCTGTAAATCACAATAGCTACATACCATGGCCTCTCCATGGGGCTTAGATTCCTCACAGTACAGCGTCTATCTATGGAGGAGCATCCCAACAAGGGACATCCAGAGGAAGAGTATGTCAAGAGAGTTAAGCAAAAGCTAAATGGTTCCAATACTACACAATGTTTTCTTCAGTGACAAATGAGTCACCAAGCCCAGATTCAGTAGAAGGGGACTCTCAGTGGAGTGGCAAGGTCACATTCAGAGGAGCACATGGGATCGGGGTGCTACTGTAGCCATCTTTGAAAAATACAGTCTTCCCTAATAGCACAAATATACTTCTTACACATATAACATGGGATGAAAGAGAAGAATATCTGAAATTGGGCTTTAAATGATTACAAAATAAATAAGCAAATATTAAAAGCTTTCCTACATATCAACAATAGATAAGGGAATAAAGTAGAAAAATGTTGAATTTGTAGCAGCACAACAAAATATAAAAGAATTTAGAAAAATGTTAACAAAAAATTATATGGTGCTCATATGAAGAAAATGTTAAATATTCTGAAATATACTTAAAAACCAAAATAAATGAAGAGAGATACATCATATTTCTTCATAGTGTCATTTCTGAACAAACTCAATATATCTTCCTCAACAATATTTTTTCTGCTGTAAATATAATTCCAAGAAAAAGCTCAACATAGAGTTATGTGAATTCAATAATATTAATGAGAAGTTCATCAGGAAGAATGAAAGCATTAGACAATAGCCTTATTAAATAAAGAATAAAGGAAATAAAAGCATACCACATAGAAAAATGTTATGAAGTCTCAATAATTTAAATGACTTCTGATAGTTAATTGGATAAGCATATGACCAAGACAGTCCCAGGTTACCTTTCTTGTCCCAGTATAATTATAATTCCTTTTATTTTCAGTGTCCTAGTTTGAATGATGAACTATATGGCAATCCTAAAATTAACACTTAGCTTTACTCCCTCCCCAAACCCCACTTAAATGGCAGTAAATACATTTTTTAAATAGTTTAGTCACATGGTCCAAGAGAAGAGAAGGATGGATAAGTGGATGGATGGAAGGATAAATGGAGGGATGGATGGATAGATGGAAGGGATGGATCAGTGGATAAGTACATTGGTAGGTGGACAGATAAGTAAATGGATGGATGGTCAGGGGGTTGAGTAGTTATATAGATAATAAGTAAATTCAACAACCAACAAATAACAAGAGATCAAATAGTGATGTGTAGGTTGTGGTGAGAATTAAAGCTGGGTGTGAGGATCAAGTTACCTTGGTTCTTTGAGGAGAAAAATCTATTTGCAAGAGATTAAATTGAAGCTGTGATTTGAATGGGAAGAAGCAGGTCATTCAAAGAGTTGGAAGGGATGCTTTCAGTTCAGGCACAAGAGTTAGTGCAAAGGCCATAAGCTAAAACTAAACTTAGCTTGCTTGAGTAACTTAATGCCTATGTAGATAAAGGGCCGTACCCATATAAATGAAGTCTAAGAGGTATGCCAGACCACTCAGGGCTTTGCAAGCAAGATTAAGAAGTATGAATTTAATTCTAAATGTGATGTGAATTAAAGAATTTTAAGAAGAGGAGTAATATCTAATACACATTTTTAAATGGAATAGGTGTGGAGAGTCAGCTGTGGAGAAGCAAGAGTGGAAGATGGCTACTCAGGATGATTGCATTGGTCTTGGCAAGAGGCGATAGTGTCTTAAGCAAGAACAGGCAAAAGAAAGGAAGAGAAGGGTTTTTGGATTTGAGAAGAAGAGTCAACAGGACCTGGAAAAGATCAATGGATATGACTGTATGAGAAAGTAAATCTAGTTTATCAAAAGGGCCATCAACAAAGTCAAAAGTTAAATGACAAATTAAGAGAAAATATGTGTAACATATATAACAAAGGACTAAGATAAGATGTATTTTGGGTGTATAAAAAGATTAATATCCAAAATACATAAAGAAACTACAAATCAATAAAAGACAAAGTATTCAAAAGAAAAGTGTGCTACATTATAGATAATTTATAGAAAAATTACAAGGGGAAATAACAAGCAAAAACATTCAACCTCCTCAATAAAGACTTAAAATATCACGTCAGTTTTTCTGAATAGAAAAAAACAAAGTTGTGAAATTGAAAATTAAAAAAATACAAGTTTAAATATTCTGTAATAATTGAGGTTATTAGGAAATACATACTCTCATACTCTCCTAATGGGAATATAAATAAATAGGGAAATTTTGAGAGCAACATATCCACATCTATAAAATTTTTAATTAACAAAATTGAATAAGTATCTGGAAAATTCCTAAAACTACCCCTTCAAGTGTATACATAGAGATATATAAAGCATATTCTTTGCAAGAATATTTATAATGGGGAAAAGAAGGAAACCATCTACTTGCCCATTTTTAGTGACATACCATACAATATAATGGAAAGACTGGGAGCATATAAATAAAGAGTAACTTTGATATATGTACTTTCTTTGACATATCTCTAAGACATTGTTAGGAGGGGGAAAATCAAGTCATAAAATAATCTAAGGAAGCTGGTTGGATTTATAGGGAATAGACTAAAACTGTATATGAACATATACAGATACTACAATACTATCTGGTAAGCTCTATGTTAAACATGTAACAATGGGTCAACAGTGAAATAGGGAGTTTGTTGGGCTTGGTCATGGGCAATATGATGGGTACAGAAACACTTTCCCTAACTCCATACATTGTTTGAATGTTTCATAGCCTATACCTATGTATTACTTGAGTAATTCTCTTAAAATATTTTTATTAAGGAGGGCATGTGTTGTGATGAGCACTGAGTATTATATGCAAATAATGAATAATTGAACACTACATCAAAAACTAATGATGTACTATATGTTGGCTAACTGAACATAATAAAAAAATAAAAACAGGACATAGAGAAAACACAAAAATATTGTTAAAGATTTGTTCAGTTTTTGAATGAAACTTAAGAGTCTCAGTAATCATTAATGTCTTAATAAGAATTATGTAAATAATTTTCTAGGGACTTTAATGCTAGACAGTTGAGAAACTTTTGAGGGAATTTGAATTTAACAAATCTTGACTGAACAAGGATCACATGACTACAGCTCCACATAGAGTCTGGTCAAGCGGCATGAAAGTAGCCCAAAGGAGGAGCTCCAGGGGAAGAGTACAATGATTTGGCAAGGTGTATGGAGCACGGCAGTGATCTCTAACCTCTCTAGGTCTCCTTTTCTTTATCTAGCAAATCAAGTACTGGCCAAAGCAGCCTTACAAACTCCTTTTTCTGTTTCTCGAACACTTGTAAATCTTCAAAATGCCATCTTATGAAAATCTCACTATTTAAAACTGATAAATGCAGTATTTCTGTAGTCAAAGAAAGTCAAGGGGCAGAGCCCCATCCCCTCTACTTCCTGGGCGCCCCTGTGGGCTGCTCCCAGGGTACCTGAGGCCCTGTAGAACATGCCTTGAAAACCTGTAGTCTAAAACATTTTCATCTCCAGGAAGACATCATTTTTTTGTTTATTAGATGTAATTTATGAGAGCTGGCCAAATGAAATTGCCAGTGAGGATAGTGTATTGTGTTGGTAGAACAGGACTGAAAGACGTGAGGACAGAGAAGCAAAAAAGGGTAGCATCTATTATGCTGCTAACTCATGCTAGGCTTTGCATAAGGCATTCAGTACCTCACTTGGCTTAATCCTCACAACCACCCTGTAATTTTAGCCTTATATAGATGAGGAAACCAGGAGATAAGGAACTTGCCAGAGGTCACACAGTGGGTAATGATCTAACATTTTAACCAGATTTGCCTAATTGTAAAGGTCATACTGGCTAGGCCTAGAGCATCGCATCCTACTAGAGGAAAGAGGACACAACCAGTAATAGCAAGTCTGAGGGCTTCAGGAGGTGGCAGAGGATTCCCAGAGAGAGGAGGTGAAAGGACTGCAATATCAGATCCCTACACTTCCAAGTTTTGCTTGGGATGATGATATCTTCTAACTACATCTCTAGAAACCTAAGATTGTCACAGGTAAAACAA
Organism: Lutra lutra; assembly: GCF_902655055.1. Taxonomy (NCBI): domain Eukaryota; kingdom Metazoa; phylum Chordata; class Mammalia; order Carnivora; family Mustelidae; genus Lutra; species Lutra lutra. The sequence continues at coordinate 67,796,828 of NC_062282.1, forward strand.
TGTTAAGGAAAACACAGGAGGCAGCATGTAATATATTAGCTCTTCAACCACAAGGGTGATTTTAGAACTTGGAGAGCTTTGAGTTATTTTTTAGGAGTGATAATCAATTTATACTGCTCTTGTTGCACCCTCTCTAGAGGGGGCAGAGCGAGGGTTGTGGTCAGTGCCCCTGCTCAAAACATCGCAATGTGTATCCAACATGACACTCTCACACACATGCCTGTCAACACAATTCCATAAATCTGCCTCTACAGCAGGACAAATTGACCTAAATGCCTACCCTAATAGGCAGGGCTTTTTCTGCATGCTAATGACCTGTTTGCTAGTTGTCCCTACTTGTAACTTACCATTGTAAATGTAATTTACATTATTTTCCAGGTAACTGATTCACAGAACTACTCAGACAAGAGCTGAGTCATCTTGGAAGACAACCCCAAATCTCTCCTGCATAGCAAGCTTTACAAAAGATCATCCTTTGTGGAATGCAAACAAAATGGCCTCCACTGTTGATCAATGTTTGCAAGAGTTATTATAAATCCCAACATTTTTATATTCAGTTGAATCTAATTATGCCATGTGGACAGGACATCTACTCACAAGTTACTTGGAAGCAGCCTGAGGAACAACTGAAGACTCCAGGTCCTGTCACATAAAACTGGAAGCCCTGTGTCTTCTAAGTTGGAAGGTTAGGCAAGATTTACACTGAATGCAGCCAGGAAAATGAATGACTGATGCTAGCTAGCTAGGATGCATGTTTTCTGAATCACCACATTCTTCAATTTGAAGTTAAATAAAATATTGGTATATCCTCAAATCAAACCATTCCTTCAATGCTATTTATATGAGAGGAAATTTAAAATAGTAAAAAAGGGGGCACCTGGGTGGCTCATTCAGTAAGCCATCTGCCTTCAGCTCCAGTCATGATCCCTGGGTCCTGGGATCAAGTTCTGCATCTGGCTCCTTCCTCAGCAGGGAGCCTGCTTCTCTCTCTCCCTCTGCCCCTCCTCCTGCTTGTTCATGCGCACATGCCTGGGTTCACACGTTCTGATAAATAAATAAAATCTTTTAAAAAATAAATAAAATAGTAAGAAAAAATTCACTAAGTCATCAAACATAATTTTAGTTTTCATATAACTTAAGGAACACCAGCAATTTCACAGGACAAACACCAGATGTGGAAGCTGACATGATTTTTTTATTCAAAAAAGCAGGCAGGAACTATATCTATTCATACATGTATCTCCCCAGGCTAGTATCACCTGGCATGTAGTTGTTGCTCAATAAATGTTGATTAGATATGTAAAGAAGACTTAGTTGCGGGATTTTGTTTGAGTAATATAATATCCACTTCTGTTTGAAGACAAACTTCCATTTTTCTGTCAACGTTTAAAAGTTAGTACATTCCTGTCCATTGTAGTAGAATGCCCACCATAGATTAATTTTCTTTCCTTTCTCTCTAGTGAAAGAAGTTTATAGCGGACAAACATCCCAGTTTGCCTAGTCCTAGAGTCCTGACATAACTATTAATAGTACCCCTTCAGAAATGTCACAGTTTAGGAAGCAAATTAAACAAACTATATAATCATCTAGAAAACTGCCATAAAATCAACTTTATATCACTGGAGATTATGCCCTGGGGAAAATGATCCTCTGTGTGCTTTCCTGGGATCATTCTGAAAACTTCTTGGAGGATAAAACACCTTTGAGTTATTAAGGTATCCTCAGAAGAGAGGTTGAACAATTGTTCTCAGTATGAGGAAATCAAACTCTTTCAATGATTCCAAAGGAGAGTAGGGAGCCTCTCCCAATCTTGTGGGCCTATAGTTGTGGGCCTATAAATGGCAAGACATCAACCCAGCAACCTGAGAGGTACCCGTGTGGGCGTAAACTTAGTGTTCAGAGAGATGCTGGACTCCCTCTAAGAATTCAGAGTCCTAGGCAAGGTCTAGATCAGTCTAGAACCATACAGCCAATCTAGGTAAAACAAGCACCATGTCTCCTGAGAGCAGTATTCAACAATGACATGTGAAGGTAAGAGGCAATGGGAGCTGATCAGACTCATTTTCTTTCCTTACTGGGATAGGAAAGCCAGGTTCTTGCCTCTCCCTGGCTTCCTAGTGTTCTTGGAGACACAGAAGAGGTGAGCAAAGCAGAAAGGCATCAAGAGATTATTTAAAAAGAATAAAAGAAAGATAGCTTTAATACCCAGTGTGCAGAGGAATTCACCCAGGATGGACAAAAAGAATAGGGCCTAAATGATAGCCAATAATTTTAAGTAGTATTTTGAGAAGAGGTCCTGAGCAAAAACAGAATGTCTATGCCTGGAGTTGTTCTAGTCCCATAGTGGCTTGCAGTGAAATAGACACATGATCTATCAAGGCCCCAAGGCCAGGCAAGACTAGGATCTTCTACTTCTAAATAATCCACTATAAGTTAGCTCTAGTCTTGATAACAAAAACCAGAGGGCAGTTTTGTCTTTTCTAGAAAGAAATCTAGGATGATGGGAAAATATTAATTCTTAGAAGTATGAGGACAATGACATGGTTTATAGAACTTAGAATTGTTGGTAGAACCATCTGAAACTCAGAAGTTTTCTCACTCGGAGGTATTATTAGAATGACTGGCAGAAAACTTAATACTCTGAAGACCAAAAGCCAAACTTAACAGTGCTACTGGACCTAAGTGCTTCTTTTTTAAAATACTTATCATTCCAAGGAGATCTCTTTAGAAACACCAGGAAATTCAATGAAAAAAAGGATAAAGAATGGATAGAAACCAAGAGCATACTAGAAAATTTATAGAAAAGATATGTGTGGGGTATCTGGCTGGCTCAGTCTGTAGAGCCTGCAATTCTTGACCTTAGGGTTGTGAGTTCAAGTCCCACATTGGGTATAGAGATTACATAAAACTAAAATCTTAAAAAAAAGAAAAGATACATTCAAAAAAGATAAGAACAAAGAAAGAAAGAAAAAAGAGAATGAAGTAAGACACGCAAGGTAAAATTTATAAAGGAGAACAAGGAAGATAGAACAAACAAGGTACCCGAAACATGGTTCATGCCTTAAGAAAACTACTAATATTATGCTGGTGTAAGGGGAAATTCCTCAATAGATAAAGATAATCTAGATTAGTGAATGTATTTAGCCTGGAAAAAAACAATGAGTGAGAATCTAGAAATATGATCCTAAATATAGAGCTAATTGTTTCCTTTTAGGTACAAGGCCAGTATTTATTTATTTTTTTAAAATACAAATCAATCAAATGAACAACAAATGTTGGTGAGGATGTGGAGAAAGGGGAACTCTCTTACACTGTTGGTGGGAATGCAAGCTGGTACAGCCACTGAGGAAAATAATATGGAGGTTCCTCAAAAAGTTAAAAATAGAGCTACCCTACAACCCAGCAATTGCACTACTAGGTACTTACCCCAAAGACATAGACGTAGTGTAAAGAAGGGGCATATGCACCCCTATGTTCATGGCCCCAATGTCCACAACAGCCAAACGGTGGAAGGAGCCAAGATGTCCTTCAACAGATGAATGGATAAAGAAGATGTGCTACATATATACAATGGAATATTATTCAGGCATCAGAAATTATGAATACCTACCATTCACATCAACATGGATGAAACTGGAGGGGATTATGTTAAGTCAAGCAGAGAAAGACAATTATCTTACGGTTTCACTCATATGCGGAAGATAAGCAATAGCACGGAGGACCACAGGGGAAGGGATGGAAATCCAAAGGGGGAGAAATCAGAGAGGGAGAAGAACCATGAGAGACCATGGACCTCGAGAAACAATCTGGGGGTTTCAAAGGGGAGGCGGATGGGGGGAGGGTATAACAGGGTGATGGGTATTAAGGAAGGCACATGTGATGAGCACTGGATGTTATACTTAACTAATGAATCATTGAACACTACATCAAATACTAGTAATGTACTATACAGTGGCTAACTGAACATAAAAAAATAAAAATAAAGGGGCACCTGGGTGGCTTAGTGGGTTAAGCCTCTGCCTTCAGCTCAGGTCATGATCTCAGGGTCCTGGGATCGAGCCCCGCATCGGGCTCTCTGCTCAGCGGTGAGCCTGCTTCTCCCTCTCTCTGCCTGCCTCTCTGCCTACTTGTGATCTCTCTCTCTGTCAAATAAATGAATAAAATCTTTAAAAAATATATATATATATTTATTTATTTTAGAGGGAGAGTGGAGGAGCGGGAGAAGGAGAGAAAGAATCTTAAGCAGACTCCATGCTGAGTGCAGAGCCTGATGTGAGGCTCCATCCCATGACCCTGAGACCATGACCAGAACTGAAATCAAGAGTCAGATGCTCAACTGACTGAGCCACCCAGGTTCCCCCAAAGCCAGTATTTATATACCCCAGTGTTTGCATTCATAATTACGTAAAATGGGAGGTGGCACACCAAGTCATGGATCTGGTCAGAATGTATACTGACTTCTCTGATCACTAACTGAACAGCTCCACAAGATGGCACATGGAAATTTTCCACAGCGTACAGTCTGGGCCAAGTCCTCACTTCCATGAAAGGTAAATTCATCTCTTTACAAAGAGCTTAGAGCTTCAAAGGGAAAACTACAGATTGAATCTCAGCTCTCATCTCGATGAAAATTGAAAAGGGTTGGCTGCTGCCAATTATGAAATACTTCCATTGTTGGCTATTTGGTGGTGAAGTGTCATTTTAAAAAACTGGTTTCACTGATAATTATGCAGCATAGGGTTTATGTTCTAACTTCTCTGAGATTTGGTCAGTGGTTTCCCAGGTTTGAAACAAAAGTAGGTTCTTTGCAAAACTATATTCTCCAGTCCCTATTCACTATATCAAGTTCTGATTTTGGAAATCAAAACTCTCAGTGAGGACCTCACGATGGATCTAATTAGTAAATTGAATCCCTTTAAGAACTGTTTTGAGTAACACTTAATACGAAATGAATCATTTCGTTAATAGCCAAGCAAAAGAGCTTGTAGCATTTCATTCTCCTTACCACCACCCCCCAATCCTATGCACTGATTGGGTATTAAACACAGTTACGAAACATATTTGCAAGAACTAAACAAAGTCAAACACATAAAGGACATGTTAAGCATCTGGCAGGTATGAAAAAGTAACCCTGTGTTATAGAACAGAAGACAAAAAGAATAATTGTGAACTAATCCAAGTAAACAGGACGTGCTGTCATAATCAATTTAAAGTCAAACTCAAGGATCTGTCAATCTGAATCAGGAAAGAAAACAAAGAAAAACTTCCCTCAGCCAGTACTCGTTCAACAAGAGTGCCAGTGCTGGCAGACGCACGTCAAAAGAAGCTGGTGGGCTTCATTATTGCATAGACCCTCATTTGTATTTCTCACCTTGTTAAGGCTTTGCTCTCTGACATAGGCAAGACATTCATTCATTCAACAAATATGTGTTGATTCGTACGCTGAACCAGGTTCCTAGCACACTATATTTAATGCTTTCTTTTTTTCCCTATAAACTGAACACTAAATACCCTGGCTTGTCAGTAAAATAGGTAGAAACAATCTTAGGCATGACGAAATGACCCGGTTGTACTTTACATAGGATTAGTTGTTAAATATGTAACCATCAGCAAGCTAGAGCCTTGGTTTTCTCATTTGTAAAATTGACTTGTAAACAAGCCATGTACTGCCAAGTATAAGCTCTTACAAAATTTTAAGGGATGATAAACAGTAGGCAAGTTGCTAGGTTTTCCATCCAGAAGAGTGTGTTGGGCTTTTAAATGACAGAGAAAGTTTTGTTATAGAAAAGGATGATGGTTGGTAATTCCATCTTCCCCTTTGCTCTACTACCCCACACTGGGTGCTTGTAATACCTCCCTCCTCTCCTTGACAGTGAGGGACACACAGTGGAAGCAGCCCTATTAGGTCACATAATCAGAAAGCTGTAGGAACCTCCATCTGGAGCTGTGGTAGCCATGTCCCTAACATGCAGAGAATGTCGGGTTATACAATTAAACCAACTCACTGCTCGTCTAGCAGACCTGAGAGACAAGGAGACTCGTGATGGAATGGGAACTACTTCTAGTCTTCTGGAGAGCTCTCAAGGTACATCTTTCAGTTCTTACACATCTTTTTTGTGTAAGCTAATTTGCTCTGGTTTCTGTCATCAGGGCAATGGCTGACCCATAGAAAAAGGCAAAGAAATTCACGTTTTCTTTGTGCTTGGATTAAATGCTAGCTATAGGAATGCATAGGGCTGTGAAAAGTGGTCAGGAATCTTTTCTAAGGGACATTCAAAGCCACAGTGTCTGGCTTTGGTGGAGAAGGGATGCATGTTGATTTGTGGACAGGGCAGTGGGCCTGAAGTTCTCTGGCTTAGGTCTGAGCTCAGGCCCCCAGAACTATGCCATCTTGACCTTTAAGCCACAATTAAGGTATTAGAGACATAAATAGGATGTTAATCCTGGCAATGCAACCAGTAAGTTTTTGACTTTGAGCCATTCATATAGCCTCTCCAGGGCTGGTTTGCATCTACAAAATAAGGATCTCACATTGCAAAGTGCTGTAATTCTTGAAGCCCTCGTGAAAATTTGTTTTGAACATACTTAAAAAAAAAAAAAAACTATAAGAAATGCTATGAGAAGTGTGGATGGGGAGAGATTTAGATGAAAATAGCCAATTAAGATTACATTTAAGCAATATTTATAATATCAGTAATAACTAAAACCTACAGTGGTACAAGATGACAGGCACTGTTCTAAATGTTAACCCATTAAATCCTCATGTTAACTCTATGAAATAGATACTGTTATTATCCCCAGTTTACAGCTGAAGAAACCAAGGCAGAGAGAAGTTGAATAACTTGCCGGAGGCTACGCAATTAGCATGTCAAAAATAAAAACCTAACTCATGCAATTAGCATCCAAAATTCAAGCTCTTAATAACTATGCTATACATCTATTGTTAAGGGCGCCCACATCCCTGCCTGACACGAAGTAAAATTCAGCAAGTGTTCATTAACTCTTAGCAGACACGAATCAAGTGATCTTTGTAAAGGTCATTTTTTTGAAGTCATTGTGGGTGTCCTGGAGGTACCTGTCCAGGAGATAAGATAGCCTTGGGCGTATTTTGCAGCCATAGTCCTATGTGAACCCTGCTTTTTGTCATGTTCCCACCAGAATTCTTACAGTACTATGTGCAAAAGCTAATTAATTTTTGTTAAAGGTAGGACAATCTCTGTGTGTATTTCCTTGGAAACTGGAATATACTAAACCCACTGGCTTTTGACAAGCAGCCCTACCTCATGTCAATAGGTAAAATCAAGAAATAAGCTCTTAGAGACAAAGAAAAGCAGAGAAAGAGAATATGGTCATCAAAAATATTCATTCGTTTTCTTTCCCTTTTGTTAAATGAAGGCACTATTTTCTCTCATCAGAGACCTACATAAAAAAATCCTTTAAATTGTGACCTTCTTAGCTCCCAGTTGGCAGAAATGACTTCTATAACGTCTACAATTTGGGCAATGTCCTTATAATAAGATTTACTGAAGAAAAAAGTATTAAGTTAATTGGAATTTAGACCAGAGTAAACTTTGATAAGTGACCTGACCATCCCTTTAAACTAGAATCAGATTTTCCTACATTAATGTTACTGTAAAGAATTCTACTGCTAGACTCAAACTCAGTGGTTTAATAAAAACACTTCCTCATCAGAAGGCTGAGATAAAGTTTATTAGTCCATACCAGCAGAGCTTATCTAAGCAATGGAAAAGACCATTGTAATTATCTAGATGTGGTTTTACGAAACAGCTGAAGTTTAGCAATTTCTACTTTTACTGTACAATAGCTTTAAGGATCTAAGGAACAAAATGGCTTAAAGGTTAATTCAAACTCAAACCATGACAATTACCAGGGTTTGGAAAATTTGGATTATCAGGACAACCAATAGCTCTCATGTGATCAGAACAATAGCTGTGGAAAAAAACTATTAGATCACTCCATCTACTGCCGGTTCTAGAGAAGCAATTAGAGCCTCCTTTGCTCTGGTGTGGCTTCGCAGAGCACAGAGGGACAGCTTTAACTCCTTGTGGTGTAGCCAGGTCTGCAGTGGGGAGCGTTGGGGTGCTGCCCATCTGGATAGCAGGGACGGGTTGGCAGTGGAAGGGAGAAAACACGACCCAGGCAGAGTGCTGGACTCAGTCTGCATCTGTGCTCAAACGTGAATCTTGAACAGGATACGCTGGGACTTACTCTGCAAAACTTTCCCACCTGTGGAAACACAGTCGCAGGATCAACACCTCACCAAGTCCTGAGAAGATACAAACACTCCAAACAGGGGACAGCCTACTGAGTTCAGCCGGTGGAAAAAGCCCGCCTAGTGGATTTCAGAAGTCTCTCCAGCTGCACCAGGATATAGGCGCAAGTCTTTACTTGTCGGATGGCTTCTGAATTATTTGCAAGATCTGTGCGACTGTCGTGGCCCTAAAGCTCTCCAGGTAGAGATACAGCTTTTCCTCAAGGCTGTGCTAGAGGTTCGAGGGAGCCCCTACAGTGACGATAATCCCAACGTCAGAGAGAGGTGGTGCAAGCCAGAAAATGAGAGTTTGGCATGATCAAAATTATTTACCCATACTCTCTGCCCAGAAAATGAACTAATAAAAACTGAATTGAAAAGGTCACTCCTTTCTGCTCCTTCTGACAGTCTAGTCTGAACAGACAAGAGGGATCCAGAGATGCTGACTGGAAATAAATTTCTGACCTTGGGGCCAAAATTACATGGCTTCAGAAGCATTCCATTTCAGATACTGTAGCAGAAATGTGTGGCAGGGATCTTTGGATTTTATTTTGATGGGGGAGATGAGAGGGGGGTCCTGGGGGGCCACACGCTCTCTTGAAACAATGTTCATAGCTGATACTGTAGCCAGGCTCGAAGATGGCTTCTGATGATTTCTGCCTCCCAGGATTCACACACTAGAACAGTTCTCTGACACTTTATTTCAAAGTTCCAACAACAAAATATGGCACAAATCATGGGATGCCATTTCTGAAATCAGGTTATAAGAGACTGTGACTTCCCTTGGGCTTCCCCCCACCTTCCAGCTCTGCCTTATCACTCGCTCAGAGAAAGCAGTGTGCTGTGTCTAAGCAGCCTTAGGAAGAGGTTAACATGATCAGAACTTGCTGGCCTACCAGCAGCCAGTGAGGAACTGAGATCCACCAACCACTGTGTGCATGAGCTTGGAAGCAGACTCACTAACCCCAGTCGAGCCGTGACATGACGGCAGTCCCAGCCAACTGCTTGGCAGCATTATCGTGAAAGACTTTAAGCCAAAACCACTCAGTTAAATTACACCTGGATTCCAAAATAAGTTGCCACATTTCAGGGTAACTTTGTTACTCGGCAACAGATAACTAATATAACTACAGAGCCTATACTCCTTCTCACAATAGATATTCTACGAAACTCTCCTGACTATAGGCGTGAAAGAGGCAACTGGGGACATAGGTAGCTAATGAAGAGTCCAAATGGATTTTCAGTGGCACTTGATTTAAATATTTCTGTCCAGCTACTCCAGAATCAAAACCATCTTCCTTGCCTCCTGGGGAAGACTGTATGGTCCTTTCCTAGTTTGACTATTTCTAATTTCAGTTGAAACTGAGCTGTACTCATCTAGGTTGCTTTAAGCCAGTCCCTGTGCTGCCTGCACTGTTTCCATTCCATGTCCATTTATTCATTCAACAATAACTTGGTGAGTGTCACTACTCTAGGTGCTGGGGCTCTAGCAGTGAACAAAACTAATAAGGCCCCCAGCCTCAGGAGCTTACACCTAGCATACTCTCCTGATAATCTCTATCTCCCTGACTACAGAGCTGTCCCTCTGATCTTTTCTACCAGCTACCTGGGCCCTGTATCCCCATCAAAGCTCTTGCTTATGGGAGCCCAGGACTTGACAGCCTTTCAATGGGAACCTGAAAGACACATTTCTTCTGTAGGAAGTAGCATCTGTAACAACTCTTAACAGTTACTGGTAGCCATTTTGCCCATAATTGACAACTGCCTAACACACAGTTATGGGCACATTCACTGGAGGTAGACATTTGACACACGTACCTTGCTTGCATACTGTTAATGTATATGTTCCTCACACTTTACATGAAGTCTTAATAAATCATATTTTACTAGTTGATAGACATTCTGATGTGAGATGTGACTTATCCTACCCAATATCCAACTGGACTTGGGCCATGCAGATCGGTAAAATACAAGCAATTCACTTACATAAAAATTGGCTAAGAGCGTCTCAAATGCATTACATTCCTAAGGTGATTTGTCTCCCCTCCTTGGCTCATCTTTATTCTTGCACAAAGTCTAAGTGAGAGGAAAACTCATGCTTCCTACTTCACTGCAGCGAGAAAAATAAGTATGTTGTGAAAAAAAATGATCACAAAACAGCACTTCTTTACTCTGCCCCAATCAGCGTCTGTTACTCCCAAGAAGTATGAAAATTCTCAAAAACTGTTTTTTCTGTGTTCCACAAGAAACCTCTCTTCTCCTGGTCCTTCTCTTCTCCTGTCCTAGATTCACACCCACTGTGAAATTGTTGGCCAACTCTGATGACCACTGAAGGCCCAAGGTCCCATACCGAGGCTGTACAACCCTGAGCCGAGAATGCTATCTCCTGAAGCTGCTAGGCCCCTGTCTGGCAAAGCCGCTGCAGCTATTACACAGGAACCAGGAATGAGTCTGAGTGTTAGGGACTAATTTCAGGAGGGGCCACAATGTCACCCCTCTTCTCTAGGACTGCTTGCCTATTCTTTCTGCAAATGAAATTTTGCTCAGGATACTCATAAACACAGCATATCCCCTACCTCCTTTTTGCAAATTTTTCAGACCTATTCACGTGGGCCTGAATGCTGGGTGAGCTTAGTTTAGGCTTCAGCTAAAACTCCTGATTTAAGGGTATCCTAGGAAAACTAGTTTGCAGCCCAGGTTAACCCATGTGCTTCCATAATAACAGTTATTTGAGAAAGTCACCAGAAAACCTCAGAAGTCACCAGAAAACCTCCAGAAAGTCACTGGAAAACCCCAACTGGCAAAAGCTTACGGACCAAAAACTGGATTCATTCATTAATCCCACTTAAACTTATTGACAAAAACCTATTTCCTTCCTTCTACATTTTCATTTCTGTCATTAAGTTTTTGAATCAGAGATAAAGGGTTTTATCACCTTATTCAGCAGACTAATTTTTAGAAAGCCTCTGAAAAATATAATGACATGTTCGGCCCATTATAAAGAGGAGAACCTTTGTTTTAGAGAAACAGGGTTTTTTGGCTGCCAGGAATGAAACTACTAAGTTGATGTTTAGCCGTGATTTTAAAACAACAACATATGCTTCTTTTCTGTGATTCAGAGATTAAAGAGGATGTTTTAAAAAGATTTTATTTATTTATGTATGTATTTGAGAAAGAGAGAGAGAGAAGCAGACTCGCCACTGAGCAGAAGGCCCAACATGGGTCTCCATCCCAGGACCCTAAGATCATGACCTGAGCCAAAGGCAGATGCTTAACCAACTGAGCCACCCAGGCACCCCTGAGATTAAAGAGGGTTTTAATGAAATAGGTAAGACTGAAAATTCAAGCTACATTCATGGCTTTTCTTTTACCCTGCTTCCTTATTACTTGAGTGTATTCTATTTATTTCCCTAAGATTACATTTTATAAGACATATTTGTTTTTCATAAAAGATACATGTTGCATTAAATATACTTCAAGATAAGATAAATTGATTAAGACAGTTAAAATATATAACCCAAAGCTATGAGAAAGAAAATTATGGGAGTAGTAGATTCAAAATCAAGGTGATTGTGGTATTTTAAGTAGACAAAACAAAACAAAATAGAAACAAAAACAAGGAAAAAACAAAACAAAACAAAACCCATAAAACCAGAGATACACATTGGCACTGTATTAAGCAACAAATAGAATAATAGATTGACAATTGTGCATTTTCTTTGCCCACTTTGCCCACTCACTTTGCCCTAACAAGTGAATTCATAAAAGGAATTTGTAATTTATATGCTATCTTGACCTAAAAGATTTTTTTTTTTAATCAGTCCTTATAGGCTCAGAACATTTCCCGACTGGTAAACATACATGTTCATTTTAGATAATGAATTAATAAATATATCTGGAAGTATCAGAAAGTAGAAATAAATCTGGGAAAAAATGGATTAAAAGGTTGTAAAACATTTATATCGGTTATTTCAGACTAGAGGAAGGGTAATTGTTTTCTTTATATATTTTTTTCTTACTATGTGATTTTCTATAGAAAACCTATTTTACATTAGAGAAAAGCTTAAAGAGAAGGAGGAGAAGGACTAGGAAAACATCTGCCCAAGCCCACGTGTACATTTGTGCCTTTCCTTTGGTAGAACACTGCGCTAACTAGCCAACTAGAAACTGGTCCGCTTAAGCTCAACGTACTCAGGTGTCGATCCTGCATGCTCCGTGGAATTAGGGAGAATGGTACACACCTAGGAGCCAGGCTAACCAGGCAGACTGTTCTCTAGTTTTTTACACTGACGAGCAACAGCTGAGTATTGTCCTTTTTCATGAACAGAAGATGACAGTCCCCTTTAGAATGCAGCAAGCGAAGTGTGGCTTCAAGTCTGACTACCTTTAAGGAGAGAAGGTCACAATGCCAGGATGGACCATGATAAGAAAAGAGCAATATTTAAAAGCAGTAAATATCTTCCCCAGAATTTTGGACTTAATGGTAGGCTTTTCTGTGCATAAAGATCTATGTATTGCCTTTTAGAACACTTCCATTTTTATATTATATTCTATCTATGAGCTAGAGTTCAAAATACAGCCCCATGGCTCATGAGTCTTATTTTCCTGCCTCCAAGTAAAAAAGGAAAAAATGGTGCCATTTAATGCCTATGAAAAGAAAAAAAAAAAAAAAAACTCTGTATGTACAGGTATGTTCAATATACATATAAATAGGATATCAGACTAGAAAAGATAGAAGATTATCTCAGGGGTATCCAGACATTAATGAAAGCCAATTTGCAATTAGGTGATCAACATAAGAGCCAGTGGTAACAAGCAATGTGTTCTTATTCCAAACATCTTTGCTACAAATTGCTGCTAAAAGCTTCTCCCTGCATTTTCTTTGTCTTTCCAAGGCATGATGATGATATAAGATAATTCACAGTAACTGCAGAGTGCTGCATGTCATTTCACGCAGGCCGTTTAGTAACTATGTCAGGCAACCACACAGCAAACCCTTTTAATTACAAGATGTAACAGCTTTCATTACCCTGCTTCGGGCTCTCTAGTTAACCTTGAACTAAAGGTTCATCCTTAAAGCTTTCATTTGTCCCCAGGTGGGCTCTGTCAAGATGCCAGGGCTATAGGGACTCTGGCTGTAGGCTCCCGGAGCTTCAGAAACATGAGAATGCTCCCTCATCTCTCTGCTGGGTACCACAGACTGGGCTGCAAATGCTGCTTGGATCCACTGGGTTCTGCTTATCAACACACCACATTCGGTTACTTGTGGACTCCAGGAAGCCAGTAGAAATTTAATTGTTGATGACTCAGCCCCCACTGAGGAAGAATAAACAGAGCTTCCCTAACAGCTCATTTAAGCAAATACATGCGTACCTACATATATTCATTGTCAGTAATACCGAGTTTGGGGTTACTCTCCCCTCTAGCATTCTTTCTGATTCTTCCTCTTTAGAGAATGGTGACTCATGTAGCCATGTGTGGCTAAGAATAATGCATCTGCTGCATTTAGCTACTGAGAATCGTACACCTGCTAAGGTCTACTTGTGCCCTCTTTTTTTCTCATCATCTTAGTCACATGTTATCTGCTGGAGTCCTCTACGCTGGGGCTGTTCCATTTTCTACCCTAGTATGTGTCAGGGCTATTAGTTCCTTTAGCAAGGTTGACGTGCTCATTCCCTGTGCATAGTCAGTATCTTTGATGGTAACTACTCAGAAGTCAATTTCCAAATACACATAACAAATTGTATTTATGGTTCTTGCCATTGTTCTTCCTAATTTGCTAGGGAAGAGATACCGAGAGACTTGTAGAGAGAGACTCTCCAAGGCCCTCTGTGAATGACTGCCTTCAGGTGCCCTGGCATTTGACAATGGGAGAATGACTGCCTTCGGGGCAGTACTATGGGGAGTAGTACTATGGACTGTACTATGGGGAGAAACTGGATCCTGTTGTGCAAAAATGGATCACCTCACTGGGAGCTTTCTGTAGCTACAACTACCAGAGGCCTGTTGCTTAACCATTTCATGACCACATACATGTAGGCCACCATAGTTAGGTGGAAAAGAAACCTCCATCTTTTTTTTTCTCCCTTTCTTTCCATGGGGCTTAGGGGTATGGGCAGTGACAGAGAGTACAAGTGGAATGTTTTGATCCACATTAGAAAAGTTTTATTTTATTTAAAAGCTGCATTATAAAAGTTAAAATATTTCACATGGCAGAGAAATAACAATGTGATTTTCTTGACTCTAAAAAGTCTCAATATTTCTTGTTTTCATAAAGGCTGATAGGTAACAATACCCTGCCTTGGAGTCCTGAGTTCAAGAGACATCCCAACAAACATGTCCTCATCTACTTCTCCTTCAGCACCAAATTCTTCCCAATGGTACTCTTCTCCCAACTTCCTGTCTTGTTTTAATACTCCCCTGGCCCGAATTTAGAGAGTCTTCCTCGGCTCCTATTCACAGGCCCACACCCCCCCACACACACACACCCACACCTTATCAGGCAGCAAAATGCTGTATTTTTTTAACTGTAAGATAGTAAAGATATATTCAGTTAAATACCTAGTGTAAATTACATATTTACCCACAAAACGACAGGGATTTGTTTGAGCTGGAATTATTTTACATCAGCAAAGTAACTTATTATCCCAGGATTATTAAAACATTCCACTGGCTCTTGATGGCATCAGAAAAAATTCCTGAACATGAATTGTAGATCAGACTTAAATTTAAAATGTCCATCACATAACTGACCTTGCATGTGGGTGTAGTAACAAAGATCTCCAACTGAAAGCAGTAAAATTTTATAGATCTGCTCATTTGCTGCTTCTTATCACAAACGGGACAATAATGTGACTTTGAGCCCCAGATGATTATCAACCGTTTGTTACAATCTGAATGCATTATAATGGGAAAAATAATAACCTCCGATGGAACATTTTTCATTTTTCTTTGCTTGGTTAAACCCAGTTTGCTTCATTAACAAAATCTTTGGAATTATGGAATCACAGTAGAGAGACTGGGAATCACCACTATTGCTGACCCACAAAATAGCTCATGTCTATCACAAGTTCAATTGCAATTGCCCTAGTTGACTTCCTTTCCTTTTACTTGACTGTCATGGAAGACTTCTTACTAGGCTTCCATCCTTTTGCCTCTCCTGGTTACATACACTTCTAGTCAATCTTGATAAAAAATTTTCAACACATCTCTATTAAACATCCTGAGTATGAAATTCCTTGCCCTGGCATTTAAGCCCTCTGAAACCTATCTGCAACCTGTATGCTAAGCCTGAACTCCCATTACTGTGGGACTCCCACAAAATGTGTCAGTGAAGCTGTACTGATTGCTACTATTCATCATAGCGGTTAGACATCATCTTCTGGGTTGTGGACTCCATGAGTTCAAATCCTGACTCAGCTGTTTATTGGCTATGATGGCAAGCAAGCCCTTTAACCTCTTTGAACCTCATCTCCTCATTGGCAAAATTAAGAAAGCTCAAAATAGGGCGCCTGGGTGGCTCAGTGGGTTAAGCCTCTGCCTTTGACTCAGGTCATGATCTCAGGATCCTGGGATTGAGCCCTACATCAGACTCTCTACTCAGCAGGGAGCCTGCTTCCTCCCCCTCCTCTGCCTACATCTCTGCCTACTGTGGTCTCTCTCTGCCAAATAAATAAATAAAATCTTAAAAAAAAAAAAAGCAAGCTCAAAACATTAGGCATCTTTATTATTATTTTAAGTGCCCTTCAGTTCTTGCCTCTCCAATATGCTCATCTCTTTCTCTGGGAGAAAGCTTCTCCATTCTTCTTCAGACTTTGTAGGGTCATCGTTCTCCAAGCACTGTCTCTGAAAAAGCACTATGAGAATCACCTGGAAACTTATTAGAAATAAAAATTTTCAGGCTCCACCTTAGACATCCTGAATGGAAAATGTTGAGTATGGTGCCTAGCAATTTGTATTTTAACACATCCTCAGATGATCCTGAAGCACAGTCAATTTAGAGAATCCAGATGTATATCAAATGCTATCACTAAGTTTTTTCTTATCCCTCCCAGGGAGCCTGACCTCTCCTGCCATTCAAACCCTGAGCACTTTGCATTCTCCCTTGGCATTTACCTTCTTTGCATTGTATTAACTAAATGTGTGTGTTCACCTTGTTTTCCCCCTTAACCTTGCCAAGTTGTGAACATTTTACCAGGAAGAATTTTGCTCACTAATCTTCAAATAGGAAGCAGGGCTTAACAAAGTTTCTTTCAAATATTTGTTTGGCTGAATTGAGTTAAATTATCTTAGTGCTCAAGGTATTAGAGACTGAATGAAGAACTCAAAATAGAAAGAAAACTTTCTTTTTAATAACTGTTAAGAAGTTCCCTGCTGGAAAATAGAGCAGCAACGCAGATTAAATGCTTCAAGTTCTTACTGGAAGCGGAGTTTCAAGATATGCAGAGGAATAAAACTTCTAACTTTGCAATCACCTCCTCATTCCTTGTTCTGTAGTGTGAGCCATTTTTCAAACATAATTTTCTAGATGCATGATGATGACTGGGTTAATGTAATATCAAGGTTTGAGGCAAAATGAATGTGCAAGCTGATATTTCCAGGTAAGTGCTTTCTGTTTTATCTGCTTATTAAAAAAGCATATATAGTTTTATTTGTGTTTCCCACTTTGCTGAAGTAACTTTGAACTTAGGAAAGAAGCCAAGCCTGCCTACTGAATTACAAATCCAGTTAAAACATGCATAGTCTCTATAGTTTCTGGGTGCATGGAGTTTGTCATATACAAAAAAAAAGAGAGAGTCCTATTTGCTATAATTTCACTCACTCATTAGTACCAAAATGCAATTTTGAAAAAGAAAAAACTAGTAGCTACCTAGACTTTTTCAAATTATGTGTGCAGAGTTATATATATATATATATATATATATATATATATATATGAAATGATTATGAACAGAATAGTCTTTGATTGGATACTAGCTATCCTCTGATAGTGGGGCAATCATTGAGCACAGCCTAATTTTCAAGCAGTTTTTAAGTTAGTGTGACTTTTAAAGAATGTAAAATGAACCCACTGCTATTGGTGAAAACTTGATTTCTTTAGATCTAGTGCTTTTAGCTGTGCTAGTTACTTTCCTTGGAGGCAGCTTTAACAAATGGATACACAGCCTGAACTCTTACGTAATCAAAAGCAGTGGTAACCTCCAGTTCTAACTGCATCTAGGAGATTGTTGGTTTTCTCCCCTTTGACAGAGGTTCACGTGCTGCTGCCCTGTCACATGGGAGGGACAGACTATCTGAAGCAAAATGCAGGTCTCTCCCATCTTTCAAACTTCTTCACCACCTTAGTACCTAACTTCCTTCACTCATCATTTGAGGAAAAAAAAAAAATAGCCACTTTAAAGTGTAAAGAGGTGCTGAGTTACAGATGAGCCCGTGCAATATGACTTTTAACAGGTACTTTTTCTTTTTTTTTTTTTAAGGAGTTATTTATTTTACAGAGAAACAGAGAGACTGTGAGTGGGGGGAGGGGCAGAGGGAGAGAATCTCCAAGCAGACTTCCTGCTGAGCCTGGAGCCCATATGTGAGCCTCCATCTCATGACCCATGAGATCATGACCTGAGCTGAAACCAAGATTTGGACACTCAACCAACGGAGTCACCCAGGCACCCCTACTTTTTTCTTTTTTATCCTATTTCTGAAGTCCTCAGCTTTAAAGATTATTCTAAAAGGGTCTAGAAAGCTCTTGGAAAATTCCCAGAGACACCTAAAATGTTCTCAGACAACTCTGCTTATTGTGGCTGGTTATGCATCAAGATGAGAGCAGAGATTTCAGAGAAGGCCTGCTCCTGAGTCACAGAATGAATAATCAGCACACAAAACTCTCTTCACCTGCTAGTAAAAGCCAAACAAAATTAACGATTCCAGAATATCCTCACCCTCAGTATAGGGACACCCAGTTTTCTTTAAAAAAAAAAAAAAAGAGGGAAGAGGGGTGGCATGAGGGTAGGAAGGAAGGTAGGTCATGAAATAACAACAGCTTTCTTATGAGAAAGAACACGCCAGAAAATACAAACACCATCAGAGAGATCTAAGAAGAAAAACAGAGGACAAGAGCAGAGACCAACCTTGAAAACAAGACAAGGTTCTTATAAGTGAAATGAGCCAGACACAATAGTGGGAATATTGTAGGATTCCACTGAATATCTACAGGCACCTAGAAATGGCCATTCATTGAGACAGAAAGTAAAAAAGGTGTCATTGGGGACTGGTGGGAGAGGAGAATGCAGTGTTTAATGGGCACAGGGTTTCTTTGGAATGATGAAAATTTTGGGAAATGGGTATTGATGAGGGTAGCACAACACTGTAAATGTACTTATGCCACCTAATTATACCCTTGAAATTGGTTACAAGGGTAAACTTTGCTATGCACATATTTCCACAGTAAAATATATATACATACAATGAAAACAAGCAAATGCAAAAAGCAAGCATGAGACACCATGTGACACAAAATGACTGATGCTACCTTGTCATGAACCTAGAGAAACGAAAAAAGAATTTTCAGAATAAAAGGAATTCAACTAGATTCTCATCTGTGAGGATGATATCATGTTTTCCATTGAGGAAAAAATAATAGACGATCAAATAACAGAAGAGAAGAACACCCAGGACTGAGTAGTGCTGTTTCTGAGATGGAGAGGAGATAAATAGAACAGGTTATAATATCCTGTCTATGTATGATCGGTTTACTAAAGTTACTGTATTCCTTAGGCTATCATCCTTACTTGTGAAGAGGAAAAACAAGGAAGAAAGAGCCTGTCCCTGATAAACAGCTAGTTGGCTGGAGGGGATGAGAGTCTTTTCCACCAAGTCCAGGGATATGGCATTGGAACACAAATGATGAAACTGTTTAAAGGCCAATAGAAAGGCAATAAAGGACAAAATTAGAAAATATGGCCCTGTATGGTTTGTCCAACACTTGAAAGATTCAGTCATTTCATAATTCACACATCTTCAGACACATTTTAAGGGCTCAGCATCTAGCAAGAGAAAGTGATTGGCAGGCATGCTCTGGGATCACAGAAAAGGATTCACTTTGTTAATAAATGTAATTTGCTATAAAAATACCTCTACTGTATATATCACCGCAGCATTTCTTCAAGGGTGACTGCCTGACCAGCAGCAAGGGCATGTCCAGGAGACCAGCTGGAGAGGCCAATTCCGGAGTTCCAACCAGAACAACTACGTCAGAAACTCTGGGAGTGGGGCTAGCAATCTGTGCTGTGATAAACTGGACAGGTGATTCCAATGCTACATTTTGCAAATCCCCACTTTAGGAAAGAATTGGAGCCCAGGTAGTTGCCTGCAGGTGATTAACCAAACTGAACTGACCTGAGGGAGGACCATGGGCAGGTCTCTGGCAGGAGGCAGCTGCTCAAGAAAGAGGGAAACGCACTACAGCCTGTGGGCGTGTATGTTCTTCTCCTTTTCCTGGAGGAGTTCTTAACTTGCTTCAGGGGAACTAGGTGTCTTCTGCATCTGTGAGTAAAGCAAAGCTGTCAGAGTTCTGGATGGTGATTTTGCCCATAACACAGGCACAGAGACTCTTCCTAATTTCAGAATACCTGCCTCTTCTGTCCCTCTGCATTTCTCCCTATTAGAAATGTATCTGCAATTTATTGTGTAGATTTCTTCAAATCCTTCTGAATGTACATTCATAGCTCATGACTGTCCAAAAGACTTTTTGAGTTAGACCCACTTGTTATGACGATCCAAGAATTTCTACATCACAGCGGCTCATTTGGAGGTTTAAGAAGTCTCATTAGATGTGTGGGAACTTTTTGCTTGGTTTGTGTGCTTTTGTTTGTTTGTTTCTGTCTTTGCTCTTTTTTTCTGTCATGGAATGTCTGGAACCAAAGACCATATTAAGCTGATAATAAAGCCCTCTGTCTATATTTAGGCGTAAAAAAAAAAAAAAAAAAAAAAAAAAAAACCTTAACCTCAAATGCTGTCAAGTGATAATATTTTTTAAGTCCATGCAGCTATATTTCTTTTATAACATCTTGAGTGAACATTAAAACTTTTCCTATGTGTCAGTGCCTGGGCGGCTCAGTTGGTTAAAGCCTCTGCCTTAGGCTCTGGTCATGATCCCAGGGGTCCTGGGATCGAGCCCCATATCGGGCTCTCTGCTCAGCAGGGAGCCTGCTTCCCCCACCCCTCTCTCTGCCTGCCTCTCTGCCTACTTGTGATCTCTCTCTATCAAATAAATAAATAAAATCTTTAAAAAACAAAACAAAACAAAAAACTTTTCCTATGTGTCAAAAGCATTCTCCCTTTTCTCAAACTGGACTGAGAGTCTAACTTAATTCTATATCGTTATGCCGGCAGCCTGTCCCTCACCCCTGCTGCCAGCCTGCCACCTTCCCTGGTGGGCAGGCAGCTTTCAGAAAGAACAAGATTCCCCTCTCTTCCTTGGTTCAGGGCCTATTTCCCAAAGCATTTATGTCCCGCCTCACTTCCTAACGTCCTGTCCTGTGCGATTGCCTCTTCTCTGGAGCCTGACATGAATTTCCAAACTGACATTACCGTGGTAATGTAAGGGAGGAAAAATTCTCCTCTACCCCTTTAGGATCTCTGGCTGGGCTTAAGAATTAAATAGATACAAGGCAGATTGATCAGAGAAAAGCATGTAAATTTTATTAGAAACTGACAAATGCATGCAGGGTGGGAGAGTGGACTTCACGAGACAATAAGAAGCTGAAGAAGTGACTGGAGCAGAAAGCATTTATACCTTTTGGACAAAGAAATGGTAAGTTGTGGAAAATAATAAGACAATGTGGTCTGAGCTAGAGGCAGTACGTTGTGGAAGTACAAGGAGAGACAGGGAGAAGTCTCTCTCTTATCATCTCTTATCATCTCAGATAAGATGAGCTTATCTGAGTCCGTTTGTTTGCACAGCTCCATTTCAGTGTTAATTTCCAGCCTCTGTCCCTCAGAGATGGTTTGTCTCTTCCTGCTACAGGGAAGATAACTTTTTCATGGCCTGTTTTTTAGGTGGCTTGGTCAGTTAAGAGTCTGCCCTTGTCTCGGGTTATGATCCCAACATTCTGGGATCGAGTCCTGTGTTGGGCTTCCAGCTCAGCCAGGAGTTTGCTTCTCCCTCTCCCTCTGCCTCTCCCCCATGGGTCATGCACTCTCTTGTTCCCTCTCAATAGATTTTTTTTTTAATCTTAAAAATAAAAGAAATAAGAAAAGGCTAAGTCAGAGAGCTCTTCCTGCATCTGCTGTTTTCAGGTGCCTTCAGCTCAAAACAATCCAGATTCCAAAATGGCATATTTGGGGGTAGCATGTCCTAAACTCCTTCAGATACTCCTAACATCCTGCCATAATTTGCACAGGTCCCTTGCATTATGCCTATTTCTGGGAGCTCTTGGTAACAACTGCAAAGGATCTAAGAAACAGCCCAGCATTTCTACCAGTCTCAAGAAAAGCTAGCATTTCTACCAGTCTTCTCAACAGAACAGGCATCTGGCATCAGGTTTTGAGTCACACCATTTAAAAAAATAGTTAAATGGAGGTTTTCAATGCAGTTTAAGTGATGGCCCCTCCAAAAATAAAAACACAGATATTGACTCTATGCTAGTGCCTGCTGCTGGCTAAACTCTGAATGCCCAGCTGCCCATCTAAGGATTTTTTGACTATGGAGTTTATTCTTAATGGCAAAGGTAGTACACACAACACTCTAATTAGACCTTTTATTAAGGCATGGAGCATTGCTGAGCCAATGAAATTTAGAAGGGAGGAAACACCACTTCCAAAACTTTGGTAGAAAGGGACGTCATTTTTTAATAAGTCATGAAAATATGCATTGACTCTTGGAGTCAGGGATTCAAGGAAATAAGGTAGCCTAAATAAAGAGGATTAGCTGGTGAGCCAAATGGAAAATTTAATGCACTTTTTCCTCCTTCTTATTTTATTTTAGTTTGACCTCCTTGGAATCTATGTTTGTGAAGAACCAGGGGTTTTATGTGTGCAACAATAACATTTTTATGTCCCCATTGCCGAGTATAGGAGCCAATACTCCGGCTCTGTGTACCACTAAAAGTTCCAATGTTTGTGAATTGTTCTGCTCAACTCAAAAGTAACACTAATGAAAAAAAGAACAACAGTAATAATGACATACAATGCTAGGCTAAGCTACAGCAATAAAAAAAAAAACCCAAGTCACAATGCCTTAACACAATTTTATTTCATGTTCACACAAAATCCAATACAGTCCAGAAGTTCTGTGAAGTTCTGCTTTGATAGTGATGCAGGGATTCAGGCTCCTTGAGTATTCTAGCTACACCATCATCAAGGGCAGAATACAGAAAATGTATTGGCTTTTAACTGTCTTGGCCCATAAATGTCACTTCTACCCTCACATTTCATTAGTCAGATGTAGTCACATGATGCCAACCATCCCGCAAGGTAGGCTAGGAAGCATAAAAGAACTGAAAAATATTTCATGAGCATGTCCCACAAGAAGGGATGATTTACTGACCAATCCTATCTATAGTCCAAGCCCTGTGCAGGTTAATTTATATGTTATTATGTCAGATCCTTAAAATGACCTTTCAAGATCTCTGTTATTAATTTCATTTTATAAAAGAGTAAACCAAGGCTCACAAAAATTAACTAATAACTTGCATTACCTTGGATTCTCACAGAAACCTTTATTTTTTTTTAAGATTTTATCTATTTATTTATTTTTCAGAGAGAGGATGAGAGAGAGCACAAGCAGGGAGAGCTGCACACAGAGCAGGCAGGGAGAAGCAGGCTCCTGGCTGAGCAAAGAGCCCCATGCGGGACTCAATCCCAGGAGCCTGGGATCATGACCAGAGCTGAAGGCAGATGATTAATCAACTGAGCCACCCAGGCATCCCTTACAGAAACCTTTAAAGGTATGGATTATTAATTCTAATTTACAAGTGCGACTCAGAAACGTAAATGAATTTTCCAAAAGCCAGATCACGAAAGTGGGATTTGAACCCTGAAAATGGGCCCATCTCCCTGCTTCTCCACATGATGTGTAGGAAATATAATGCTAGGCTCTGGGAATACCAGAAACAAAAGGAGGGGGAAAGAGATGTTTACTCCTGCTACCATGATTGCAGATCCTGCCATCCACACTACACTCTGGTGCCTCTAGGGGTTATTTACACCTGGACCAGAGATATAAAGAACAGTATTTCCAAAAGGAAAAAGCCCAGGCACTTGGCCAGACTCAGGTTTTCTTTGAAGTTAATAGCATATACAGTTCACAACCCTCACTTCCATAGGTACCTTCCAAGGCTCTGGGAGGGATGCCAGCAATTTGCTCAGAGGATTTTATATTTCTGTAAAATATAAAAACATGACATCTTCTAACAGTGGTTAATTAAGACCATTGTCTGTTTCCACTCCTTTGTCCCACCGGTCACTTAAACTTTTCATTTTGATGGTGGTAACTTGCCTGTAGGCATGTTTACTCTCCAATTAAGGAGAAATTGAATAGAGTATAAATACAATTACTCTGGCTTCAGTGAGATATGTTCATGGATTCACAATCACTTCTGTGTATAAATATGACTGCAAGCCATCCCCAGGTAAGAAACCGCTTTCGGGAATATTGCTAATGTTTCCTGTGCTTACTGGCATCACAACACATATGTACAGAGCTAGAGGTTATATTGTGACATAATGTGTCCTCTAGCACCCTGCAACAGAAGGACGTGGGTGAAGAAGGAAATCTCTGTGGAAAAACATCCCAGTCAGCAGACTTGTAAAATTGGGGGTGGAAGTTGCAGGTCCCATAAGTGACTAATCAAAGTAGAAGTTTTCTTTCTGTTAAGCATATACTCAGTAAGGCAGCATATACAATTATAAACACACTATATATTTTTTTTCCTTTCAATGGCAACTTCATGAAATAAAGTTTATTGAAATTTTTGCATTTGGAGGAATGCTGCAGAGAGTGCCTATGATAATGAAACTTTTAGAGTTTTCCTAAATTTGACAACAACCTATAACTTTCGCGACTAAAACTGGTTTGTGGAAATAAACATCTGTAAACACACAATGATAAAAAAAAAAATTTTTCAATAAACCATTCTAGTGATTAACAAAGATTATTTTAACCTATTTTCTCTACAAAAAAATGATACAAAAATTTTAAATTTGTTGATATGAGAAGAGGTAATCGAAGAGCATACACCCAAAAATACTGGGGAAAGGGCAAAATAATTTCCAGTACTTGATTTAATTTGAGGCACTTGTCAGCTCTTAAATTTTACATGTATATGATTTCTTTTTTCTAAATATATATTCATTTTCATATGTACTTCCTTTTTTTTCTTAAAGAGTCCTGCAATTATGTCCCTGTTATAGACTGAACATGTCTCCCACCAAATTAGTATGTTGAGATCCTAATTTCCAGTTGGGAGAAAGAGCCTTTGGGAGGTGATTAGGTCTTGAGTGTGGAGCCATCATGAATGGGATTAGTGCCCTTATAAGAGAGACCCCAGAGAGCTCCCTTGCCCTGTCCATCATGTGAGGATGTAATGACAACATAGCCATCTATGAACCAGAAAGAAGGCCTATGGCAGGTGCCTCAATCATGAACTTCCCAGCCTCTGAAACTGTGAGATATAAATTTCTGTTGCTAATAAGCCACTCAGTCGATGGTATTCTGTTATAGAGGTCTCAACAGACCGAGATAGTCCCTGCTCAAACCTGGATACACATCAGCAGATAAAATGCCCATCTTCCTGACCCAGCAGGCCTTCAATTGTTGTAACATTTGAAAACCATGAAAAAATAAAATAATAAAGGATCTGGATGGCAATCATGTAGTTAGTTCACATGCAGCCACTTCAAAGCAAAGTGAGTTTTTGATGTTCTAAATTATTCATCCCTGGAGATAAGTGTATAATCTGCAAAGATATGTGGATTTGAAAATCCCCTGGCAAAGATAAAGAACAGAGTCTCTGAATTGTTCCTAGCTATATCTCTATGCAGATTTTATTTATCAATCATCATTACTATTCATCTTTAAAGGACACTTATGGCTAAATTCAGCCAGGGAATAAAAGTCCTTGGATAAAAGTGGCCTTCATAGAACTAAGAAAGACGTCCTTCTGATCCAGTCTACACAAAATAAAATAATTTAAACTCTCTAAGGAGAATTAGAGTTTCTATCTGGCACAAAGTGAAGTCACTCTCTTGTTAGTGGGTATAGGATACCTTTAATCACCAAGATATACAAAGAAATTGGACAGTTCCCAGGAAATCAGGGGGGAACTTAATACTAATGATATGAAGCTTAATAAATAATGTGAATGCTTATACTTAATAAATACCTGATGGATTTTTCTTTTAAAAACTGTTGCTAATATCACAAACATCCTCAAAAGTTCGGCTTGGAAGGCAGAAATAGCATTTCTCATGTTGAACGTTTTTAATAGCATGAAGAGGAAAATGAAACTAAAATAAGACATTGTACTTATCATTTTTTCTTGGAATATCTCAAAACATGTTACAGAAATTTATTCTGTAACCCTTAAGTTCTACACAATTTTGAATTAATGCCACTATTTATTAGCTGGGCAATCTGTGTGTGGCCTAGAGAGACAAAGTGATTGTTGAAGGCTAAAGTAGCAAATCAAGCATAAAATTAAGGAAGGGAAGATATAATAAAGGCTAGAATCCTGAGCACAAATTCCCAGACTGATCTATTCTAGCAAGTTTCTTCCTAACACAAATGATTCTGTTTCTTCTTAAGAAGACACTAAGGTTCTATTTTCTTTAAACTAATATAGTTTCAGAGATGATTTAATGGTCAATCTGAAAGTCATTCAAGTGGATCTAATAATATTCCAACAGATCTAAACACATTATGAACTATAGATAATTTTAAAGAATCTGATTCACAGAAAATGTATAGAACAACAAATCGATTGAGACTATGTTTATGGTAGATAATCCATATTGTATAAATACAGTCCTATTTACACTTTGTATCTCCTCCAAATTCTTTTTCACTCAAATCCTAGGAAACAAACAAAAATCTCAAACTAAATAAATAAAATCCCAGAATCTTTTTTTTTTAATCTGTAAAGGATTTTAGAAGTCATCTAATTAGCCTTCAACTTTCTTGTTCTACAGACACAGAAGTTTAAATGATTGATGTGTCTGAAATAGTCATTTCATCAGAGGCAGAGTTAGGACCAGAAAACAAATCTCCATTTCTACTACCACAGGACCATCACATGTCAAAATGCCTCTTCCCAAACCTCTGTCCACTCTCCCCCCAAAAAAAGGTAAAGAAAAAAAATTTTTATAGTGGATGAACATTTGAAAAATACTCCTAGGTTACATCAGAATTCCTAAAAGCCTGAATTTCTTAAATTGTGTGAATCCAAATAAAACTCATATTCCTAAGAGACAATGGAAATGTGATTTGGCTTTTAAGATTAGGGACCGTGTCAGCACAGGGGTGAAAGAGAAAATGAAGTGAAGGGGGAAGCTACAAAGAACCATATAGTCAGCAATGCTGTTTGAGCCATATGCTAGATGCAGAGGAAAAGGAAACGAAAAGCTTTGAAATGCAGCTGTCCCACTCCCTGCTATTTCCACTCAAACCCAACTATTTTTTCCACCAGGATCCAACACATGTGTGGTGACACATGGAAACAGGGTGAGCTCATGGACCCTGGGGAGTCCAGCATTCCTGGTGCAGCACCCTGGAAGCACAGGGCCACTCCCAAACTCTACCCTGCTTAACCCCCAAATGATAACTGTGAAAGAAGACCTAGTGATGGAAAAACCCACATGGCAGCAAAGCCAAGCCAAAAAATAACTCAGACACCTGACTTCCATTTATTAATGACACAGCGGACAATGGATCATTAAATCGAAAGCTACCCTAGTTGTAAAATATATTTGTTCGTTAAAATCAGAGCAACATACTCCTTTGGGGCAGTGGAAGATAATGGTACCAAAAGCTAGTCATTGCTGAAGACTGTACAAACATAGGGAAATCAGTTTTCCATCAGAGTTCCTTAGGTCAGTCTATTTTAGCAAAAGAAAACCTCTCGTCTGAGCACAGTGCGTGACAAAGCTTAATTCATGTGATGAAACGAAGCCTTCTTTTATTCCATCTTCTCTTCATGTTTGTACCTTTCTGACACTGCAGTATTAACATTTTAAATCAAATCTTTAAATAATCATTATGATGAGAAGAACATTATTGGGAATGCCAGGCTCACTAGATGACCTAAAGTGAGGTGGTTAGCTGCATTGTTTCCAATAATTTTGTTCTATGATATATCCTCCTCTTCCTAGGTATTTAGGTCTGGTTTGAATTAAAGTCTGCAGCATGCTCAGAGCTGTGAGAGTAACTGAAAGGACATGTTTACAGCTAGAAATCAAAAGGTTTCCTTGTAGTTTGTAGGATATAGCTTATTCACTTAATTACTTACCCATTTGATGACCATTTATTGGCATACCCTCCACTCCCATGCCCGATGCCAAGCACTGGGCTACATATACACATAAAACATGACCTACTTTCATCCCTGTTTCTGTCAAGCATTTACCTTACAATGCAGCATGATATTTAGCTGCTCTTTGCCTATTTCCTCTTAGGCTTATTTTAAGAACCAAATGAAATAACGTATGTAAAATGTTCATTGGGTAGTAGTTTTTCAAAAGCTCAACTTGAAAACATGACACACACATAAACAATTGAAACGTAATTTGAGAGGCACCTGGGTGGCTCAGTCGGTTAAGCACCCAACTCTTGATCTCAGTTCAGGTCTTGATCTAAGAGTCATGAGTGCCAGCCCCACTTTGGCGTGGAGCTTACTTTAAAAAAAATGTCATTTGATATTTGCTATGACAGAGGGTGTGTGTACCAAGTAATATGAGAAAACAGAGAAAGGAGTGGCTAATTCTGTCTGGAGTGGGGATGGAGAGAAGTCATCAGTGAAGCATCAGAGAGCAGGGGACCTTCAAGTATGAGTAGCAAGGGGCAGAAAGAGAAATTCGGAAGACCGAAGATTGACTCCACCATATCCCTGGTAAGTGAGCAAAACCCTTCCCATAGAAGCAGAAGAGTTCATTCCCTCAGCCCAGCATTACTTCCCTTCTTGAGAACTGGAAGTTGCTATTTGTAAGCCATTCCTAGCATTACCCACACCACCTGATTTCTTCCCCCTCCCACCGATACACACAGAGGAACCTGACCCTTCCAAGCAGCAATTAGAGAAAAAGATCAGGCAAAATCAGCAAAGGAGTCATAGAGGAAGCAGGGTGGGTCTTACTGGATAAGCCTAGAGTTTGGGTTTTTTTTTTAATAGTTAAAATAACAAAATAATATGCTCAGGATACTTAGGATTTAGTATGCATTCTACCAGTAGGAAACATTTTCAGTCACTAAAATGTTGGAGGAGCTGTTGCTTCTAACATGCATGAATAGTGGTCTATAGTCATAAAGCGGTAAGTTTACCACTAATGAAGCAATGACCTAGTATGGAGATAGCAAATAAAAGGTACCATTGCCCTCTCCCCATCCCTGGGCAGACATTATTAATCAATGTTGACATGCTTTTCCACTGCTCCTGGACACAACCTCAGAATCTTGGACCTTGCTGTCATGACTGAACTAGCAGTTCTGTTGAGAATATGCTAATAACAAGGAAACACGAAGCTGATCAGGGCTGCAGTCTCATTGGTCTGATTAATAGAGTCATACAAGGGGCGCCTGGGTGGCTCAGTGGGTTAAAACCTCTGCCTTTGGCTCAGTTCATGATCCCAGGGTCCTGGGATCGAGCCCCGCATCGGGTTCTCTGCTCAACAGGGAGCCTGCTTCCTCCTCTCTCTCTCTGCCTGCTTCTCTGCCTACTTGTGATCTGGGTCTGTCAAATAAATAAATAAAATCTTTAAAAAAAAAAAAAAGAGAGAGTCATACAAACCAAAGGTCCAATTTGACAATAGGTATTCACTAGAAAATGAGGCTGAAACACTATGTTAAATTTTGTGGATTGGCTTACTCAACATTTATGCCAAATCCCTTCTAGAATTCAAAAGCTGGAAAACTTAGAAACAAAATGCCCTGGTCCTTTTACATTTCTGGTTTTGGATTATGGTTCCAAAAGAACTTCAGAGAGAGAAGCGGGGTTCCATGAGTATTTTCCTATCAAGGTCTGTGGCAGAGCCAACATTGAACTGTGGTCATCAGCAGTGACAGGGGTCCCCTGATCCTGGCCCCAGGGGAGGGAAGCTGCAATAGCTCACCTGGATGTCCAGTTCTGTAATGAGGTTTGGAGAGTCCTTCCTAGAAGCTTGCCTACAGTCTGTTTCTTCATTTCCCTCTTCCAAAATGATTTCACAAATCTCATAACAGCCAATGACCTTTCTGCTTAGACTCTGTTGTCTACAACTGAACCTTCATGGAAAAGGCATGAAAACCTACCTTAGACTGTATTTGCTGGAGAAAAAGTATTTGGCCAAAAAAAAAAAAAAAAAAGTTCTAATTGCATGAATGTTTTAGTTAAAACTTATATTCTTAGGGGTACCTGGGTGGCTTGGTCAGTTAAATGCCTGCCTTCAGCTCAGGTCATAATCCCAGAGTCCTGGGATTGAGCCCCACACACCTGGCTCCCCTGTTCAGCAGGAAGTCTGCTTCTCCCTCTCCCTCTGCTCTGTGCCCCCCACCTTGTGTGTTTTATCTCTCAAGTGAATCAATCAATATAATCTTTAAAAAAAAAAAAACTTATATTCTTGTAGCTTCAGCTATTAACTCTGTGAAAATGAATTCAAAATCTGTATTTCTACCTTCAACTTTGGAGCCCTTCTGCTTTCTCTTGTCTCACACTGTTTCCTGGACTCCTATACTTGGATTTCCTGCTATCACCAAGAATTCATATATCTATAGTTTCATTCTTCATCTTCTCTTTCATTACCCTGGTCACCTGAACTCAAAATTTCAGCACAGTCTGGCCTCCCTCTTTCTCATGTACCAAACCCTGACATTTCTTTTACATCATCTTTGTTCCACCTCTTTTCCATTGCCCTTATCCCGGGTCTGGTTCCAGCCTTTTCCAGATCAGGCTTGCACCGTTACACTATTCTATCTGATTTCCCTATGTTCAGTATCTTTCCAAACCCCTTACTCCTCAAATTTACCCTAGCAATGGCAACCCAACTAATATTACTAAAGAGCATTCTCATCTTGACATTTCCCACTCATACATTTCCAGACTTCCAGTACTTTGAACATAAAACTCCAGCAACTTGGTTTGGCATTCATGACTTTCACAAACTGACTGCCATCTATCTATCGAAGGTTACTTCTTTCCACTTCCCTCCTCGAATCAATGCTACAGCCAACTACAGTCACACTGGTCTCCTTACTTCATCTAATTAACATACCATTTTGAAGACCACTGTCTGGTACACCATTTGCCCAGGGTGCAGTGATCTCACTCCCTTCTCTGCATGTCATGTAATGTTGAATGGAAACTCATAATCTATCCTCCGGTAGAATGGAAAAGGAAGGGGGCAGACGCCACATAGTATCTGAATGACCAATAGAAGAGAATTTCTTCTTTAAATGGGAAGATAAAATTATAGATTATTTTGATTGTTTTAGTCAGTTGACTGTTCAACCCAAGTTTTATTTAGATTCTGTGAGACTGCAACCTGGTGTTAGTCTTGGGGTTCTCCAGGTTCAAAATGCTGTCCACAAGGGTTGAGGCCATCAAATGACCCACGTTGCATAAGAAAGAGTACCACTGACTTACAGAAATGATTTTTCTGGTGAATATGCTTGTCCTTATTGACAGACCAGAACTTGATTAACTTTAAACAAGTGAGACACTACCATATATTTTCTCTGTGAATATTTTAGGATCAGGATCAGGATCAGGAATGCATTATTCATTTTATCTATCTCACCAGATGGCCTTGACCCTACTTGTAGAACAATGAGACACTTTTCTTTTGCTTCATCCTCTCTCCTGTTCTCCGGGGTGCTTGCACTAGCAGGTACAAAGATTCCCTCCCAGGTGCGTAGCTTCTTAACACACATTACCTCTCCTCTCGCCCTGCCCAGCCAATCATGCTTTTCCAATGAGGGCTCCGATATTGCAGATGGAGTGATGCATCTGAATTCACACCTGCTGATTATAATCTGAGGCTCCTTTTGTTCACCTTGCTTGCTATCTATAGTCATATTACACAAGGGATGATGTCTAAGGCTTCGAGTGTTATTTTTGGGCCCTTACCAGCTATCAAAACCTGACAAGCTTCCCCAATCTTCTCTCCATGTCAACCAGCACTTCCCCAGAGGGGCTGGGTGTTTCTCTTCATCTTCTCTTCATCTCCCAGTTTTTCAGTTTGAAAAACTTTAGACCAAGCAAATGCATTCTTCTCCATTCTGGGAAAATGTGCCTGCCCCCAGCCAAATGTCTATCTTCCTATTATTTGCAACCATGATTTAAAGACCTAAATCCCCATTTTCAGATCCCATGGTGGTAACGACTCCTTATCTTTTAAATCCTTATCACTCAAGTAAAGTCACAGAAATTAATGGGGAAAAAAATGAATGACAGTTTTCCTACACCTAAAGTACATCATTTTTTTTTTGTCCTAGAAACTATTCCCAAGTATGCTTCCATACTGCTTTCTTTTCCAAAAATGGGCTCAACAAGTCTTTTTAAACTTGCCCCCCCACCCAATTGTGGCCCTGGGGCAAGACAAACAATGGGCCACATCAAATTGGCATATAGCCACAAAGAGGGAATCCTATCATTCATTTTTCACTCAAAAGGTTAATTCTCACCCAATACTTAAGGTTCTCCTTGATGAATCACCATTCTTCCCAGGTCAGCAGTCTACTCTCAGTTCCACATTCTTTTCCTTTTCCCTCTCCTCCAACTCACATTCTCTTTCTCTCCCTCCTCAAGAGCCAACTATTGATTCGTCATTGTTGTTGGAAGTGTGCATGTTATTTCTTCTGCAGATAGTCCAGATTATCATATACTTCTCAAGTATGAAGAGGCTCACATTTTTACATTCACTGGGTTTACTCCTCCTTGGGATAGATTTTTATCTCCCCTTCCTCTTGTCACATTTTTCTACTTTTTATTCTCCTCATTCCAGGTGCAATTCTCTGCCATCTTATTGGAATCCTGTGTTTCCTGGGTTTCTTATTTCCTCAATCTACAAGAACTTTTCATCCTATTATTATTATTCCCTAAGTTCCTTCACACTCTGCTCAAGCCAGACTGCCTTTCATTCCTGCATATCAGTTCTTCCTTTGGACAAGAAGAAGAATGGCATACAATCTCTAATTTTTTTTTTTAATTTTTTTTTAAGACTTTATTTGAGAGAGGTAGAGAGAGATCACAAGTAGGCAGAGCAGCAGGCAGAGGGAGAGGGAGAAGCAGGCTCCCTGCTGAGCAGGGAGCCCAATGTGGGGCTCGATCCCAGGACCCTGAGATCATGACCTGAGCTAAAGGCAGAGGCTTAATCGACTGAGCCACCCAGGCACCTCCACAATCTCTAATTTTCCCTTAGCTCTATTCCTAGGACCAAGGGATTCTAAGATATTCTAGGATAGGAATCTCAAATGGAATTTTCATTCTTTGTGACACCTGTCCACAACTGCTTTGGTTGACAAAGTGTTTAATCATACATGTGCCTGCCAAGGAGCCCATCTTGTAAACTAGAATGATTAGAAGTTTGGATTTCATCATCCATCAGGAGTACCCACGTATCCCCTGTTATGGGATCTCAGGGGGCTCTGTACCTATCCTTCATAATCCTCTTCACAGTTTTCATCAATTATTGGAGTGATTATCTGCTCAACATCTGAATTTTTTTTTTTTATAAATTTTATTTATTTATTTGACAGAGAGAAATCACAAGTAGGCAGAGAGGCAGGCAGAGAGAGAGGAGGAAGCAGGCTCCCTGCTGAGCAGAAAGCCCGATGTGGGGCTTGAACCCAGGACCTGGGATCATGACCTGAGCTGAAGGCAGCGGCTTAACCCACTGAGCCACCCAGGCGCCCCTCAACATCTGAATTCTTAACACTGGAACCTACCATCACTTTTATTTTGCTGCTTGTCATGCAAAATATGGATCACAGACAATAAGTTTCATAATCATTGCATTGAATATTCAGTCGATGGAGAGCTAACATTTCAACTTGCAGCAAAAGCAAATAAGGATGACGATGCCCTTGTAGGCATGCGCTCTGAATGTAGATGAGGTGCCAGTCCACAGCCACTGCACAAAGCAGGCTGCAGTCACTGAAGAAGATCATAAACATCTTCGCTCCTGCCAGAACCTCCTGGGCAACAGAGTCACAGGAGACGTCTCAGTGGAAAAGGCTGCTTGGCTTCACCTGTAATTACCCGAACCACTACACTGGGCAATTAAGCAATTGGCCTCCAGGGTATGTTTTTGGTCACTTGCAACAGGTGTCCCTTTCTTGCATGGTCCAGAGCAACCACTCACTGTTCTGCCATTCAGACTACCCACCATCCCCTAGGAAGAACCAAGGTTCTTTTCCCCTGCCCCAAACTACAGCACATTAACACTTTTTTCTTCTGAACACTTAGCAATTCTTTTTATGACTTTTAAAAACCTCTTTTATGTTTTTATCTCCTGGAAATCATAGGTAGAACAAGTAATGAAGGAAAAAAGAGAACTGAATTCTAATTCTGACTTTGCCTTGGGCAAGTCACATTTCTGGACCTGTCTCTTTAGCTGTTAAATGACGATGCCATCTGCTTCAGGGTTCAGTTTGATTTTATTTTTACCTAGGGTAGACCCTCTAGGATGGAGTTTTTCAAACTGGAGGTTGTAACTCAGTGGATCATAAAATCAATTTTGGTAATGGAAGGGAATATATCAGAGTATATTACACAGAATAAGAGCATTGTTCTATGAAATTTTTGTTGTGTCTGCATGTGCATCTATGAGTTGGATGCTAAACATATTTTTTATTATGGATAGAAGAAAAAAAAATTAAATTCAGCCCTAAAAATACAGCAGTGTCAGAAAGTATATTAGTGGTTGCCTGGGACTGGGGTGGAAATGGGGAGTGACTGTAAATGGACTTAAGATTTCTTTTCAGTGTGATGGAAAGATTCTAAAATTAGATTGTGTTGGTGGTTGTATAACTCTGCACATATACTAAGATTCATTAAATTGTACACTGAAAAGGGGTGAGTTTATGGGATTTAAGTTACATCTCAATAAAGTTATTTAAAAATAAAACAAAACACTGCTCTACAAGGCCATGGATTTGCTTCAGCATATCTGTGGGCCCTCCAAAATTATATAATACATTTTCTTTTTCTAAGGAGAGGAAATAGAGCGTCTATCACATGCTCAGAGGGATCTAAGACCAGTTGATCACACTGTCAAATTCTGTCTGGCACTAAAATTTTATGATTCTAAAACCCTGAAGTTTATTTTAACTTTATTTCCTCAGAATTATAACCATAAAGCTTTGCCTCCCAAGCATTCTTAAGAGTCCATTTATTTATCCAGTAATCTGGTGGACTGGACTCTATGTATTAAAATGGTTTTAAAAGAAAATTACTATGATGATTTTAGGTATTATCAATAATATATCATTATTTGATTACATTTTATATGTTTTATTATATTTACCTGCATTTGGTTATATCTGCAGGGTTTTTTTCCTGATCTGTGCAATTAATTTTGCAAAGATTCATTCTTTAGACCCAAGGAAAATAGTCTTATTTATAATCATGCTTACCCAGTGAAGCTGATTAGACCTGTACTTTCTCTTTTCTCACTAACTCACACTCAGTTTTTATTCCTATCAAAAATTCAGTAATAGCTCAATTTAACAAGTGATTACTGTATGCAGGGATATAGATAATGCTCCCCATTTACTGTCCCACTTTTTCTTTATCACAGAACTATGAGATGGGCATTTTTCTCTACCATTAGAAATAGGCAAGCTGAGACACAATAGGACCCATAGTTGGAATTGCTGAAAGTTCTGTCCAACAGCGAAGTCAAAGATCTTAGCTGCTGCAGGTATATCCACAGGGTTTTCAGTCATAGCTGCACCTGTAATCTACATGCCAACTGCATACTGCAATGGTATTTGTACCTCCATTTTTTTTCTCAGAATGTTGATGATTCATAGTGCTAAGGGTAAGAGAGCTCACAGATCCTTTACAAAAATTTTCACTGGTGAGCAAACCTTTGCTACTAAGGAAAACCAGAATATGTGGCCCACTTTTGCATATTCATTATTTTGTATTAAAGATATTTATAAATTACGACACTAATCCACCTTTTTCTTCCTGGAAGGGCACAGAAAATTCCCATGTGAATGGTACCTTGCCTGTACCAGGAGGCAAGAAGACGTACTTATTAGCCCAGAAATGGCACCAAAGGAACCTGCCAACGAAACTTACTCCATTATTTCCCCCTATATATTTACCTTCCTCTGGTTCATCACACTTGGAAGTCTAAAACTAGTTTCCTTTGTCCTATCATTACTCTACAGATTTCTTGTTCTTTGTAAAAGATGCTGTATAAGCTGTACTTTTAAGCTATTACCTAGAATTCTGTGCTGCCATTTTGAGTTGGTTTTGGTTTAAGTTTCTCCCCCATTGTGTGCATTGCCCAAGTTAATGAATTCTTCGGTTTTCTCCTGTCAATCTGTTTTTATTTTTGTTTGTTTTTTTGTTAAAGAGTCCCAGCTGAAAACCTGAGATGGGTTGAGTTTAAGTTTTACTTCTCCTACCAAAGATAAAGGAGAGTTGAGAAATATAAAGGGACCAACAAAACAGCTGTGTGGGGGGTGGGATTCTGTACATCTTATGTAAAGAGAAAGACAGACTGGGATTTTTCTAAGTGAAGTGGCAACATGGAGACAGGGAAAGACATTTCTGGGTAAGAGCAATGTTAATTAGTTTAAGAGTTGTATTCTTTTGCACAGGCCATGCGCTGTCAGCCAACTATTTATACTAGGTTAAGAGTTGTTTGATGGCAAGAAACATGTCTAGTTTAACAATGCTAAAAATAAGGGGTGCCTGGGAGGCTCAATCAGTTAAGGATCCAACTCTTGGTTTTGGCTCAGGTCATGATGTCAGAGTCCTGAAATGGAGCCCCTTGACCCGCCTTCCTGCTCAGTGGGGAATCTGCTTTAGCTTTCCCTCTGCCCCTCCCTCACACTCACAAGCTCCCGTTTGCTCTCTCTCTCTCAAATAAACAAATAAATCTTTAATGCTAAAAATAGGTCTTTATATACACTAAGTATTTAATGTTTGTTAAATTACAATGTGATTTTACATTGCACAGCGGTTGGTAATAAACAAAGGACTGGGTATATCCTAAGTGTCCATCAAAAGAGAAGTGGTTAAATAAATCAATACTTTCAAACCACCATAATAATCAAGTGTGATTCCATGTGCTATTATAAAATAATCTCCAGAATATATTATTAAGTGAAAAAAGCACCTGTATAGAATATCCATACTGAAGGGAAAAATAAATAGGGAGATTTTATATATAATAGAATATTTCTGGAAGGATACAAGAGTCTACAGTGAATGCCTTTAGAGAGTAGGACTGACTATTGTGGGTGGATAGACTCGCTCTTCACCATATAATTTTATACTTTGGGGATCTTTTAATGTAAAATTTCATTATTTTTTCACTTAAATTCTCTTAAAAATAGTATCATAGCAAACAATTCAGTACCACCATGTATTTAGCTCTTAATCCTTTCCTAATTGTATTTAATGCAATCAACCACCCATCCTATAGATGAAGAAAGGGGCTCAGAGACGGTAAGTGACTTACACTAGTAACAGAGCTTGACAGTAAACAGCCTATCCAGTATTTGACCCAAATCCTCGGGCTCCACATCCATTGATACTTTTTTTCACAACTCCTATAGACCAACTCATATAGACCATATGAATATAAAACCACAGTACTATGGTTAACATTGTTGAGTCAGTTTAATTACGTGCTCAAGTTTGTTGCTTTTGCTCCCAATGACCAATCAAGCTTTAAAGTACCACATAATATTTTCCATAAACCTCCTCCTCCTTCTAGCCCTTACAATTCCTTTCCATGGGGCCCAAATTCTTCATTTACCTGGCTCTTATCTCTGGCTTTAACAATAGGGATTGTATCCTTGCACCAACTCTGGTTTCCAGCTTATGTGTGACTTCTGTTCCCTCTGCTGTCACAAGCCCCTGAAAGCTTGATCTGCCATCTTGGTTCTCTCATGCCATATTCATCACTCCTCTCCAGTATCTTTCTTTCTCTCTTTTTTCTCTGAATTCTACCATTTTCCACTTCTTTTTCCTAAGTACTACATTATCTCCCTGTTATTTTGTACAACTTCCTGTTCTCCAACCCATTCCCAAATTCCCAAAATAATCAATCTCTGTTTAAGAGTTCCCAATCTTCCACTGAGCTTGGCTCTTCTGATTCTTTTTATGCCAATCCATATACCTGGATGTTTTTGTACACTATTTTACAATATTACCACACTCTTTCATAGCACCTAAATTGAACCTCTCTGACATTAAAATGAGAGATAACATACGTCAAAATCACTTTTTAAAAAACGGAACTATAACCCCATGGTTGGCAGTATAGACCAGTGGTTAGAAGCATGACTTTGAAATTAGTTAGTAGATTTGAATCCTACTTCTGTCAGTTAATAACTGTGTGAGGTTAAGAAATTTACTTAATCATATCAATTTATCCTTTTGTAAAATGAGGACAATAGTACTTTCTTTATAGGGTTTCTATGGTGATTATGTGAGATCATGCAAATCAAGTGTTTGAGATATCAGTGGGTTTGATATAAATGCCAAATAAATACCCCTCTGTTTGTTCTCTCATCTCCATCAGCTTTCCATAACCTTGCAAAATACATCCTTCTCTTCCCCAACCCCCATTTCCACCCGACTTTCAGCCTCCATGCCCATCATCTTCATGGAGATCAAGAAAATCAATCTCATCATGCCACTTAAATTAAGAAGTTTGTAGAAAAAATATCAAATGGACATCCTCTGGCACACAATATTTTTTTTCTTACCCTTTTTTGCAATAGGACAAAAAAATTTCCCCTAAATCATAAAACCCTAGTTTTTAATCTCTCAGATTTAGCTCCATTTTTTTCATAAACAATGAAAATCTAGTGCTGCATTAAAATTCACACACACAAAAAAAAGCTATCCGGTGTTCATTTACATTAATTATAGTGGTGATTGCCTATGGCTAATGCCAGAGAATGTATTCTGGCTTCGAGTTCTATTTTTAGACAACTGCTCTGAGGATCATCAGACACCTGTCCTATTTAGCAGCTGGAATATTTAAGCACCATAGTGCTTTTAAAATAGCAGACAAGCCAGCCACAAAGTCATATTTTAAACAAAAGGGTTTTAGTATTGAAGATCATGATTTGAATTCCTTCAATGCTATCACAATAGAAGTATGTTAAGATTCAAGATAATATCAGGTTGTGACACCAAGTTAAGTTAGATGAAGAAAAAGTGGATTGGGGGCCTCTGGCTGACTCAGTCCCTGAAGCATGTGACTCTTGATCTCGGGGTTATGAGTTTGAGCCCCACACTGGGTGTGGAGATTACTTAAAAATAAAATCTTTAAAACAAAACAAAAACAAAAAACAAAAAACAAAGGAAAAAGTGGATTTACCTGAAGACAAAAGAAAAGAAAACTTTCTTCCTCCCTTCTCTACCTCTATACCTTGATTGCAGTTGCTGGAATCAAGTAAGAATGGACATGAGCCCCACAAAATCCCCACTAGAATGAAGGAAAATTTGGGACATCTCTAATATGCCAAGGTGTCTTCTGAGCTGGATTTACCTGATCCAGTCTAACATTAACTCCCTTGTTTTACAGAGCAGGAAACTGAGGCTCAGACAGTGAAAGTGACATTCCCAATGTGGATTCTAAAGACTGTCCAATGAATCGTGATAATAGTGGGATTCGACATAAAATGACTTGTATTTCTCACCCAGCCTTAGGATATAAAGCATAATTGCTCTAAGTAAACAGGTAACCCATCCTCATTGGGTAGAGACTGGGTTATGACCCTGGGTTATGAGTAAGCATGTAACCCAGTGTCAGTCAAACAGAAATAATGGACATTTTCTGTGGGGGTGATTTCTGGAAGAGATCTTGATCCCTGATAGGAAGAGAAACGGTGAGGAAGACTACATCTTACATAAAATCACCCAGTCAAGGATATGATGCAAGCAACTCTCTATCTAATACTGCACCAAAGGCATAAAAATGCAAAGACGTTGCCTTCCAGTTGGTTAAGAGACACTGTTTTGGCTGAAAAATTCTAACAGGTCAGTCCAAAGTGAATGAAGCAGATAAAAGAGTACTAAAAGCACAAAGCAACGAGGAATCATTGAAAGCTGGATTTCAAGGAAGATATTCTGAGGAGGCAGAACCTCACATGGGTTGGGAAGAAAAGGGTATTCTATTCAGTGTATTCTGGCAGTGGAAAAACAAATTAGGGAAGGGAAAATCAATGGTACAAAGTGTTAGGCTTGCTGTTCAGTTTGTGTTCAGAAAGTATCATTTACAGCTATTTAGGTTTTAAATGAATTTACAAAATTTTTTTGATTTAATGTTTTCTTAAGCTTTTGAGATCAAAAGCCACATTTCCACTTAAAAAAATCGAATACTTGTTGGGGCACCTGGGTAGCTCAGTCGATTTAGCATCTACCTTGGGCTCAGGTCATGATCTCAGGGTCCCAGAATCAAGCCCAAGTCAGACTCCCTGCTCAGCAGGGAGCCTGCTCTTCCCTCTCCCTCTCTCTCTGCTCCTCCCTCTCCTTCTGCGTCCCCTGCTCCTGCTCTCTCTCATTTTCTCTCGCTTTCTATCTCAAGTAAATAAATAAAGTCTTTTTCTAAAAATCTAATACTTGTTATGTAAAACAAGAAAAATCACTTTCATATATTTTTGTTAGGGGCTCCTGGGTGGCTCAGTTGATTAGGCAACTGCCTTCAGCTCAGGTTGTGATCCCAGGATCCTGGGATCTAGCCCCAGGTCAGGCTCCTTACTCAGCAGGGAGCCTGCTTCTCCCTCTCCCTGTGCCTGCTACT
This sequence comes from Lutra lutra, assembly GCF_902655055.1. Classification (NCBI taxonomy): domain Eukaryota; kingdom Metazoa; phylum Chordata; class Mammalia; order Carnivora; family Mustelidae; genus Lutra; species Lutra lutra. The sequence goes on from NC_062282.1 coordinate 67,837,281, forward strand.
CCGCCTGCTTGTGCTCTCTCTCTGTCAAATAAATAAAATAAAAAAAGAAACTAACATATTTTTGTTAATGTTCAATTAACTCATGTTAAACAGATTAAAATCACTTAAGTAGTTCTGTTTAAATCCTTAAATACATTTTATCCCAATTTTAAGTTAAATATTTAATAGATTTGATTCTTGGTAAGGATTTCAAATGTTTGAGCAGACATACTTAAATCCTAGCAAGTAAGGTCTTCCTCAGTTCCTATATAACTCTTACAGATCAAATAAATTAAATGAATGTGAATCATAATTGTTCATAAGTAGCACAAAATTAATTTTTAAAATTATTCACATTCTATTATACTTTTCCACTTATCACATATCTAAACCAAATACATAGTTCAAATGGAAGTCACAAGTGCAAATCTCTTAGATTAACAGATATATACCTTTTCCTAATGATTGTACAAAATGCTCTTCTATGAAAGTGTAAGTATCATGGGCTTGGTTTACTTCATTGTATTCATATTTAATTCTAAACCTGCCTGAATATGAAGGCTTAATTAATGGAGATTAATGGAGCTTTGTCATCTCAAGTGCAGGTAAGTTAATAAATCAAAGTTCTAGGACATTCATACAGTTACTTATTGTTCAGAAATTTAAGACCAGGAAGTAAGACATGAGTTCTACATATCCATGATTTCACTGGAGTCACAAATGGACAGTGCCCGCTTTATATAAACTGTGCCAATAAGCCCATGCCACTCATCAAATCTATTTTAATCACCTAACTGCTGTGGTTAGAATTCTGCACCCTCACCCTTGCTGCAATTAGCTTCCTTCATTCTTTGATTGGATTCTATTAATCTATTTATTGCCTCCTGAGATCCTGCAAACTTTCCTATTTTTTTAAAGTCCTGATTGGATTTTGCATGCTTCTCATACTTTGGTCTAGCTCTAGACATAACCTGTAATCTTTTTAATGACACAGTTGGCTTTGCAGAGCATCTAACCCACAGTATCTTTTGTTCTTTAACAGAAATCTCTTGCCAAGGAACAGGTGCCAAAGAAGAAGGCCTGTAAAGCCATGAAACTGGTGCTCAGGTCTTGGTAAGTTTAAGAGGGAAGGTAACAGAGAGTGTTAGAATGGTCAGAATGGAAGACAGGCAGAGAATGAGTTCCAGGGAGTCAAGGAGGTCTTCACTGGGGGAAGGGATCACAGTTGCCTGATAGAGGAGAAGTAGAAAAGATAGCAGCTATAAGAATGTGGTCCTGACAAGGAAATGGCTTTGTTCAAAGTCTCTGGGAAATTTATGACGGTAAAATCCAAGATAATGCCATCCCCACATGTGCAAACAATTTGCTGAAGCTGAAGATATGTGACATTACAGAGATTGAAGGATTTAGAAGGAGACTAAATTTTACTGATGAAAATGTAAAAAGCCTTAGGGTTGATGGCAAAGGTAAAGAAAAAAATTTGATCCCAGAGCTCCAACCATCTATTAGAGAAGACCTCCTGGGGGAAAAAAAAATTCCCTAAAAAAAAAAAAAAAAATTGTCCAGCTAACATTCTGGACAATCCAAGAATGTCTAAGCAATGAGCCAGCTGCACCTTAATTTCAAGAAACATCTTAAACATCAAAAATTCCAAATGATAACAAGAACTGAGAAAAATACAGTCACTTTAGAGCTGGTAGTAATAAGGGAATTTGATACATGGCAACTTTACAAATAGCTTTATTGAAAATGAAGTTGTGGAAAAATGATAAAAATGGCATCCATGTTCTTCTACCCCATCTACTAATATCATCCATATTTGGAATTATTTTTCCAAGGTTGTTCTGCACTGTCCTCTACAGTATATTTGAAAATGTCTCTGATTTAGGTGACCAACCTGTGTTTCAAACAGAAAAACTAAAATGCATGAAGCTGGGAAACTTCTCATTTCCCACAAAATTCCTAGAAGGAAAGAAGAGGAAAAACTTCTGAGGCTCACGTTTCCCTAAACACATATATGGCTTTATCATCCCATCCTTAATTTAAGTGTACTTGTTAGAAATTTAGTGGAAACAAGTGAAGGCAAATTTAACCTGCTCTTCATCAGAGACACCAACTGCATTTTTGGTAAAAATTTTAGTTCCAAATAGAGTTGCCAGATTTATCAAATAACACTACAGAATACTCAGTTAAATTTGAATTACAGATAACGAGCTTGGAGATTTATTTGGTATAAGTATGTCACAAATATTGCATGGAACATACTTATACTAAAAAAGATGTATTATTTAATTGAAATGTAAATTTAACCGGGTGTGCTGAATTATCTGGCAACATTAGTTCGAAAGCCAGTAGTTTAGTGCCTTGAAATCAAAGGGTCGTGGAACAGGAATACCTGACAAACAGCAGTTGTAAGGGTAATAATCTAATCTAAGGCACTGAGGTCCTTTTACTCCCTATCGTTCACTCCTATCCCTGTAATATATTTTAAATTTTAGTACACATTCTCACACAGCAAAGAGAGCTAGAAAGAAAAGCATCGGGTTTGATGGCAAAGGTAAAGTAAGGAAATAAATTTGATCTCAGAGCTCCCGTCACCTACTAGAGAGGACCCCTGGGCAAAAATATCCCTATTCAACAACATTCTGGACAATCCAAGATGTCTAAGCAACAAGCCAGCTGCCTCTTCATTTCAGGCAATACCAGAAACAAAAAATTCCAACTAATAACAAGAACTGAGAAAATAGTCACTTTAGAGCTGTTAAGCTGTTAAGAAAGCAAGCTTAGTTTGTACAGTTGTTACAAACAACTAAATCGGCTAAAACTTGTTTAATTACTGATTGACATGTCATACAAATGGAAATAAGCAACAGTCGGTTATTGACTTCACATTTTTAATTAAAATTAAAACCCAAATGCTCAATCCATTGTATGTCAACAATAAAAAGTCATCGCCATTGAATGGGTGTCAAATGCGTTACAGTAAATGAAATTCCTGGAGGAGGGAGGGAGGGAGGGGAAGACAGAACGTCCCTCCCGTCAATACAGAGAGGAGTGGAAGAAAAAGGGTTTGCAAATAAAGGGCTATCAAGGTATCATAGGCAGAATAACAACCCTCCCACACAAAGGTGTTCATGCCCTAATCCCTAGAACCTGTGAATGTGCTCTCTTCCTTAGCAAAAGGGACACTGCAGATGTGATTAAATTTAAAGCTCTTGAAATGGGGAGGGTATCCTGGATTATCTAATGGACCCAAACCAATTACCTGAGGTTTTAAAAGTAGAGAATCTTTCCTTGCTGCAGAGAACCAGACAGATGGCAGCATGAGGACATGACCCACCATTGCTGGCTTTGAAGATGGTAGAAGGGAATGTGAGCCAAGGAATGCAGATGGTCTCTAGAAGCTATGGGAGGAAAAAAAAAAAAAACACCACAAGGAAATGGCATCTCCCTGAGAACTTCCAGAGAGAAACTCGGGACTCCCAACACCTTTATTTTAATCCAGGTAGACCCACGTCTGGCTTCTGACCTCTGCAGAGCTGTAAGATAATATTATCTGTAAGATAATAAATGTATGTGGATCTCAACATCTGTATTTGTGGTAATTTATGGCAATAGAAAACTGATATATAAGGCTTGGCTCTTTCCAATTAAAACACCTAAAAGAATTGGAGTAACAGTCTCACAGGGAAGGTCTCAGGGCAAGGATCTTCTCTTGATATCTGGATGTGAATTTGCATAATCTTTCCCACTGATGGCCACATCTCCTCCCTCAGTTTACAGAAAGTTCGTAAGGATTGTCCAAATGCTGACCACCCCACCGTTTTGCATTAGAATCTATTCATGCAGCTATGGTGACACATACACGATTTTTAAGCATAAAATAAAATGAGAAAAAAAAGAGGTGGATTCCAGCAAATATTTAAGCAGAAAATAATTCAAAATGTTATTATTCCCTAGGAAGCCTTGTGCTCTGTTAAGCATACACTAGCAATGCAAGGCTTTAAAGTGCATTTTAAAGAAAAGATTCGGGTATGGGTGTGAATAGTTAATATCACTTATTATATGAAAGTAACCAAGCAAAAGTCTTACTTTCTGAGTCTTGAGAAAATATTAATTGTAGAACTTCTGCATTACAAAGGAACTTAAAGATAAAATAAGCCAATATCATTCATTCAGTACATAAATACCTTTTTACTCACTCTTCTTGCGATTTAAAAATAAATTGCTCTAACAAAATCAAGATAGAATTCTTAATTGAATGACAGTAGCATGAATAATTCAAAAGAAGCAAGGAATTTTAGAACAAATGCATTGACGCATTTACAAAGCTAGCAAAACCTTGTCTGTTGTCTGTAACATTTCTCAGGTTAAATTGGAGAAAACCCACTTATTGGTAGAATGAACATTTAGCACTTTCATCTCAGATAATGAACTGGTTAAAGAATTTGGTGGCAGGTTATTAAATAATTTACATTCACCAGCAGAATACAGCAGTACAGTGGCAAAAATCCATCTGACTTGAATGTGATGCATTTGCTAACAGAGCAATCGTGTAATTGAAAAGCGAGTCTAGAAATGAGCAGGTTAGCACTGTGCCTTTTTCAGCATTTTGATGGATGCAGCATAGTTTTTAAGAAAACACCCCAAAACATGACTTCTCTACAGCTGTTTCTCTAAGAGCAGGTGATTAAACATGACAATGTTTTTAAATGTAATGGATGTATAAGATTTGAGATTTACCAACTGAAAGCATGTAATTTTCAAATACATCTGGAAATTACAGAAACAACCCTAGACGGTGTCAGTTCAAAAAGGCATACTTTTGAACAATGTTTTGTCTGCACATTTGGGTTTCCTGCCTGTCTAACTTTCCTTTCTTTTCTTCATTTCCGAGCATCACCAAGATTTTTAACTTACTGCGGAGTATTCACAGTTGCTGAACTTATCATTTCAAACTAAGCATGACTCAGAATGCCCTCAATTTTTTGCCCTGCAGCCTTTGGTTACCTAAAGTTTACCTATTCTCTGACGTCCCTTAGCAGTTAGCTAAAATCAAAAAACTAGGATCTTCCATTCTGACAATTTTCCTCAGGAAAGTGAAGACAGCTGTTGGCTAGTCAGGCTGAAGCACTTGGCTTTTGAATATAAATGAAGTGCTTCTAAAATTACAGCTCTTTCTTTCCTTATCTGTATTCATTCAGCAGCTGATGCAACTGTACTTCATCTTCCAAATTATTTGGCATTTTATTTTGTCTGCAGAATTGTAAAGTCAATATAAATCAGCCGAGAATTTTTAAAAGTGGCAATAAAAGTCCTGAGACAAATGCGATGAATTAAAGGCTTCTGATGCATGATTTGGATTCAGTTTAGCTTTTAGGTAATTGCTCTTATTTGAAAGTCAAAGGCACATCGGTGGGAGCTGATACTTTCATTTGGGTGAAGTCTGTAGTAATCTGAAACCACAAATGTGAACTGCATTTACTATACAACATAAACGTCAACACCTCCAGAGACAAAGGATGAGGGCTCCAGATAACAAACCAAGAGAAATTTTGTGGAGGATGGACAGATCGCTCTGATTCCTTGGGCCCCCAGGATTCTGCATTCCCTTGAGATGCCTCAGTGCCTGGTGGGCAGCTGGTGGAGAAAAGGTCAGAATGAGCTGTGCCATTAATCAGTAGTATAGAGGCATGGTGGGTGACTAGGGGGTTGGGGAGGGGGAGACACTTGATAGTGGAAATGAGAAGAGCTGTGGATTCTGAGAAGATAAATTAATGCGTTCTGAACGAGAAAAATAACACTGGGGACTATGGGGACGGCTAATGTCTAAACTTTGAATTACTATGAAATCTGGCTCACCCTTGGAATGGTTTTATTTCTATAATTTCTGATAATCTGAATAAATTAAAGGCCCCTGTACTTCCAAGTTTCTTCTCCAAAAGTTTTAAGTATCGATAAATTCAGCGGATATAGTAGTAGAGTCTGCAAATATATGTATTTTATATATATTTATATACATTATATATATATTCTTTTAGTAATGAATTGCAGACTTGTTCATTATTCAATTTACTCCAAGTAATTAGTGGTTCTGTATTTAAATTCTCAAGTATGAAATAATCATACACAATCCACTCATTTCAGAGAGATGAAATGGATAGTTAGCATTTCTTTGAGCATTAATAAAAATCTACTTCAAATTCCCATGATAATTGTCCCACATGTGCTACTATTTCTTTTTATTTTTTTTTTAAGATTTTATTTATTTGACAGACAGAGATCACAAGTCGGCAGAGAGGCAGACAGAGAGAGAGGAGAAAGCAGGCTCCTTGCTGAGCAGAGAGCCTGATGTGGGGCTCTATCCCAGGACCCTGGGATCATGACCCGAGCCAAAGGCAGAGGCTTTAACCCACTGAGCCACCCAGGTGCCCCAAGTGCTACTATTTCTGTTTTATGGTGTTTTAAAGCAAAAACCAGGGAAATATATTGATTATATTAAGTAGATATTTTTAAATGTTTGTTTAAAAATATAAATACAGCATATTGTAATTTATTAATTTTTTGATTTAAGTAAACACATAATGTTACGATGGTTTCATGTTCACACACAGTAATTCAACTTTTCTGTATGCTATGCTATGCTCCCCACAAATATAGCTGCCATCTGTCACCATGCAATAATATTCCAATGCCATTAACTCTAGTCCCTATGCTGTACCTTTCATCCTTGTGACTTATTCATTCTGTAAGTGGAAGCTAGCCCATTTTAATTGACAATTGGTTAATCTAATTCATTTAAGGGAATTAATCAAATTCATTTATAATGCTAAGATATTGGCAGAAATGCCCCACTGATAATGCTGGCTTTTTTTTTTAAGATTTTATTTATTTATTTGACAGAGATCACAAGTAGGCAGAGAGGCAGGCAGAGAGAGAGAGAGGAGGGAGCAGGCTCCCCGCAGAGCAGAGAGCCCGATGTGGGGCTCCATCCCAGGACCCTGGGATCATGACCTGAGCGGAAGGCAGAGGCTTTAACCCACTGAGCCACCCAGGCACCCCTGATAATGCTGTTTTTATCCTGGCCAGTGTTTGGTATAATAAGTGAAGTACAATCATAATTAGAAGATGGAGGAGCACCTGGGTGGCTCAGTGGGTTAAGCCTCTGCCTTCAGCTCAGGTCATGATCAGGGTCCTGGGATTGAGCCCTGCATCCGGATCTCTGCTAAGCAGGGAGCCTGCTTCCCCCTCTCTCTGCCTGCGTCTCTGCCTACTTGTGATCTCTCTCTATGTCAAATAAATAAATAAAACCTTTAAACAAAAGTTAAAAGATGGAGAAGAGGAGATGTTTGCTGATACAATTATCATATCTTGAGAAAGTGTTTATAAAATTTAAGGGGGAAAAAAAACTCTGAGATTTAGCTGCCCAGATACAAACTACACTTAAAGAAATATGGCTATTCTGGGACTTCTTCAAGCAACAAAAATTAGGATCAGTTTTGCTATTACTGTAGGAATTGCAGAAAGTTGTCAATAACTTCATTTTTTTCTTCTTTTTTTTTTAAAGATTTTTATTTATTTGATAGAGATATCACAAGTAGGTTGAGAGGTAGGCAGAGAAGAGGGGAAGCAGGCTCCCAGCTGTGCAGAAAGCCCGATGCAGGGCTCGATCCCAGGACCCCGAGATCATGACCTGAGCTGAAGGCAGAGGATTTAACCCACTGAGCCACCCAGGTGCCCCAATAACTTCATTTTTTTAAGTGACAATTACTTCATTTTTACTTTTATTTTTTTTTTTGAAGATTTAAAAAATTTGTTTATTTGAGAGAGAGAGCACAAGTATGGAGAGGGGCAAAGAGAGAGGGAGAAGCAGACTCCCTTTCGAGAAGGGAGCCCAAGTGGGACTGGATCCCAGGACCCTGAGATCATGACCTGAGCTGAAGGCAGATGCTTAATCAACTGATCCACCCAGGTGCCCCACTTCATTTTTTCAAAGTGAAAGATGGCCAACATTCAAGAATTTGCATAGACCACTATAAGGAAGTACATGTTTTCTGAGATTTGTTTCTTTTCTCATGTCCGAGAGAATTAAGAATTGCTTAGGCTTATTTGTCCCAAGGGCATAGATGACAACTAAATACAGTAATGTTTGCCCTATGGTTTTCAGACTTGATTAAAGTGACTGGTGGAATAAATGTGTGTTGTGGTTGATAGACTTTTAAATTTAATGAAGAACAGCATAATTACAGCCAATCTTATGTGATGCTCTAAACAAATATTTACAGTTTACAGTGAGGATAACTTTGTCCTATTTATGACCTGTAACATGGCTTAGAGATTATAGCTTAACTGGATCCTTTGATATAATTAAATCTATATTTAGCTTTCTACTTAAAAATTGCATGACAAAATAAAATTGCAAGCCAGTGGGCCCGGGCTATTTTTTGTTTGTGTGTTTGTTTGTTTTAGTTTTCCTAAGAATTACTTATGTCTAAAGTCAAATACAATTTTTTTCCAAGTAATGCCAGTTACAGACAAGAATAAAAAAATACTGTACTTTTGGGGGCGCCTGGGTGGCTCAGTGGGTTAGGCTGCTGCCTTCGGCTCAGGTCATGATCTCAGAGTCCTGGGATGGAGCCCCCCATCGGGCTCTCTGCTCGGCAGGGAGCCTGCTTCCTCCTCTCTCTCTGCCTGCCTCTCTGCCTGCTTGTGATCTCTCTGTCAAATAAATAAATAAATTAAATATATATATACTGTACTTTTTATTCTCAAAAAAGGTCTTCTAGAATTTTAAATAGAGGCAACATTCAGGGGACTCAGAGAAGTCTATATCAGAAAGACACTTGGAGAAACCACACTTACAAAATGGAGCTGTTTATCCTATATCAAATACAAGCAGAATTAAAATCTTTTACTTAGATTTGTTTACTCTATCACCTTTACTATCTTTAAGTTCTTCTTTAAATTTTTCCTTATAGCACAAGTGGTAACTTCCAAAAAAGATTTTTTTTTTGTTTTTTTTTTTTTGTTTTTTTTTTAAAGATTTTATTTATTTATTTGACAGACAGAGATCACAAGTAGGCAGAGAGGCAGGCAGAGAGAGAGAGAGAGAGAGAGAAGATGAAGCAGGCTCCCTGCGGAGCAGACAGCCCGATGTGGGGCCCGATCCCAGGACCCTGGGATCATGACCTGGGCCGAAGGCAGAGGCTTTAACCCACTGAGCCACCGAGGCGCCCCTCCAAAAAAGAGTTTATGTCAGTTCACAAAGAAATGTTTTGTACTGTTAAGGGTGGCTTATTGTTGTTTCTATTGAAATTGGGTTTGTTGGTGAAGGCTCAGCCCTTGTCACTCTGATTACAGATGGAAGTGTAGTTCTCTCTCAGGGTGCTTTATTTCGATTGCACCTCATGACAAAGAACTCACCTTACTGTCTACTCCCACTATCACTTTACCCAAAGAGAGGCAGGTGGGTGGTGAGGTGAGGGGTAACAGTGGTTTATTTCTCTTTCACATCAAAGTCCAGAAATGGTCATAGATAACTGCTACTTACATCCCATTGTCCAGAACTAAGGGACAGGAGGGAAGAAAGGAGATGCACCCTTGATTTGGGACAACCATGTGTCCAGATGAATATGAATACTTTATTAATAGGCATTAAGTGAAAAGTGAATCTGGAGGAATGACTGGCAGTCTCTTTCGTACTCCACACCACATATTTTAACACGAATTAACCATCAAATCTGTTGTGCTTAGGATCTCTCATAGGAATTTATTTAATCCTAGTTGGACCCTCACCCAAACTAACATAATTCGTAGTTTTCAGTTCCAATATTTCTGTACTTCATGCAGAGAAAAAAATAAATTGGACTCAAGGATGGTCAAAGGAAAAAAATAATATCTGTAAGCATCAGGTTACCTAGAGATTACAATAAGACATGCTCATGGTAGAAAATTACTACATAAATAGATTTCACTATAGGGAAATCTCTTTTTAAACTAAGTTGTTTATTTATTAAGTACTTGGCTCTGGTCTTTTTTTTTTTTTTTCTAGTGACTCGCTGCAGGTTCTCAAAATACTATGAAGTGTTATATTAAAGGGCGAGGACGGTTAAAAAACTTAGCTTTGTTTGGGAATTCTAAAGCATGGCCAATTTATTACCATGCCAGAACATTTCAAGGTGCTTCACAAAAGATGCACAATTACTTACCAATTGTATTGCAATCTGTGGTCCCAAGATAAGATTGAAAGCAAAAGGAAACAAATGAGTCATTACAACTATTGGTTTCTATTTTTGATAAGATTATAAAGGAATGGCCTGCCCTCAGTCTTAGCTGCTTCCTATGTGAATATGCACGAAGAATGTAGGTGTGGTAAATAAAACAGAAGAAGCTATTTTAATACATTTTCATAACATCTTGCACATACTTTTAAACTGAGTTCATTGGATACAATCTGACCATCAAAAAATTACATTACATTAAAAACTAAAAGAAAAACTGAAGACAGATCTTTCTATTTTCACTAAAATAAGCTCCTGATTTGGAGTCTTCTACATTCCTTGATACTTGTGTTCTACATTGTATGATTTAAATGATCTATAGTGAAATTTTTAATATTTAAATGTTTTTCAAAAAAAAATGTTTTTCTTTTCCTTTTTAGTCAGTATTACTGGGTATACAATACTAATACTTCCAGGTTTCTGGGCTTTGTGTAAGAGTTGGGGGACAATCAGATAAAGATTTTTTTTTTTCTTCTAAATTATATGATTTTCTGACTTACTATAGCCTCAAACAGAGAGTCACTCTCTGTTACCTTCCCTCTGATGGGCTCACAGCTTCATCGCTGATGTCTTGGCTTTCCTGGGCTTTGTATCCTATTGACTTAACTCTGTGTCTTTGGTAAGCAACACAAAAACCTGAAGGAATGCCTTGAAAAGATGACTAATGGAACAGTAAACACAAATCTGGGATTTCCAGCGAGGATATCCTATGGTGAATTTATTTTTATTTCAAACTAGGGATCTCTAGCAAATAATTCTGACAGTGAAGTTTAATAGAAATCACAATACTGTCCTGCTGAATTCTTATACCCAGGCTCAGTGCTTTTCTTTAGTGGTAATAACTATATCAATAGCTAACATTTATTGAGCATTTACTATGCATAGACACTGTTGTATGCACAGTATGCATACTTGAATTAAATCCTCACAACAATCTATAGGATAGGAATCATTTTCTTTCCCGTTTTGCTATTAAAGTAATGAGACTGCAGAATTTGCTTAAATAGCTAAAACGTGGCAGATGGGAGACATCCACAGGGCAATCTTATTCTAGAGTCTATGCTCTTGCTCCCCACATGAATTCATTTTCTTCTCTTGTTCACAACCTAGTCATAGCTGCAAGAGATATTCCTCTTAAAAACAAAATAAAAGACATCTTGGAAGACTTTATAAGTGTTGTGGCTCTATTTGCATAATACTGGGTTGCTGCTTCCTTCTCAGATAACTACTCTCTCTACTCTCCTTCCATGCATAAGTCTACAGTCAAAGCACTAATTCCACCCTATCTTTCAGACCACAGTTTATTGATCCAGGAGTGCAAACCTGACTCAAGATGACTCACAGGGACCTCTTCCAGCATATATAGAGTTGACTGAGGTTCCTGTTTTAGCTTGGCTGTCTTCTTCAGTAGTGAACATATAAACTTAGAAGCTAATAGCAGTGGCCATTTTCTACCATAGTGAAGGAAAGGATGGAGGGAGGAAGCTGGGTGGGGGTTGTGAAGGGAGCAAGGGAGGAAGGAAGGAATTAAAATAGTGTGTGGCGAAAAAAAAATAAATAAATAAAGCAAAGTTTACAGAAAACCAAAGTCAACTTCCTGGGTTTACGCTAATAGACAGATTGTAAAACAGGCCACAGTTCTTCATTCCCCTTCTGTACTCTACTCTCTTCACAACATGACTTTGCAGCTCTTCCCATCAAAAGCTGGAGACTAGTATATCACCTTTTGAATCTGGACTGAACTTATGACTTGGTAAAAGTGACAGACTGCCAGTGTCAAGCTTAGATCACAAGAAGCCTCACATGTTTACACTTTCTCCCATTGACCCCATCCATGCTTGGCTACTGAAAGGATAAGGACCATAGCTATGTTGCTCCATCCAAGGCCACCCGAACAAGCCAGCCCCCAAATGACATACCAGCTGACCAAAGAGATATGAAGCAACCTAACTGAGATCATCCAGACCTCATTCAAATGAAAAGAACTACCAATCAACCCATACACTTACGAAGAATAATGAATGGTTATTACTACAAACCACAAATTCTTGGGTTGTTATGATACACCACTAAGTCTTGGTTGGCTATGCAGCATTAGCTATTATAGTTTCCCGCAGCACTTCTATCCACAGTTCTGGGGGTCTGGATATACCCTGGCACCAAGGTTCCAAGGCTTGCAATTGAAGTCTTACAATAAATTTTCCAATTTGTCTTACATTTTCTCAGTTGAGTTTCTGTTATTTGCAACCAAAACCATCTTCAGTAAGTAAGGTCTCCTTGGATTTGAGGATAGCAGATACAACATCATACCCTTACACATAGTCCCATAAGACGTAACTAGATCTGTGATGGTGCAGCTCAAGGATACTGGGTTACAGACCTAGGGGTCTGCTAATCAGCTTCTAGTCAAGAAAAACAGAAGCCAAATGAAAGATTCCAAAACATTTAATTCACAGAGCTGATATAAAAGTAATGGAAGAGAGAAAATAGGGAAGGAGGGGAGGTATAGGATGAAAACCAAGAAGAGTGACACCCAAGGAATAGAATCTGCCAAAATTCCTGGGCTGGGGTTCACAGGCCTATACCTGTGAACAAATACTGTCATTGCTCCCTGAGATGGTGTCAGAAATGGGAAGCCATAGATAAATCCCTTTCCCTGATTTCCTGACTTCTAGTATCCTGCCAGTGCTTCCCATTAGCAGCCCTGACTAGGACCCCACTGGCAAGGGGCGCCAGGAAATGTAACCTGCAGACTTGCAGCTCTCTAGAATATTGAAAGAACAAAGAAGAGCAGCAGCAGCAGAACTGAAAGCAAACAGACAGATGACCAGTTCAAGGCAGGTAGCAATAATCTTTAAGAGAAATGTCTTGGAATGTTGGTAAAGAATTCTCACAGTCGGGGTGCCTGGGTGGCTGTGGGTTAAGCCTCTGCTTTCGGGTCAGGTCATGGTCCCAGGGCCCTGGGATTGAGCCCTGCACTGGGCTCTCTGCTCAGCTGGAGCCTGCTACCCTCTCTGTCTCTGCCTGCCTCTCTGCCTACTGGTGATCTCTCTGTGTGTCAAACCAATAAATTAAAAATAATAATAATAAATAAATAAATCTTTATTTAAAAAAAAGAATTCTCACAATCAAAATAAGGTAAAAAGAAGCTGAGCTACCTCCATTCACGAATGTGCAGAAATGGCCAGGGAGTAGATTACTAGTGCTTGGTGTTGAACACCAGTGGGTCTATTCCTACATGTGCCCTGCACAATGTCCCTGGGACTCTGACAGAACTTTACATCAGGGGAAGAGAAATCTGAAAAGAGATGGACATTGAATTTTCCCACCACCTGGTAAAAAAGAAATCAAGAAGATTAAATTTTATTTGGAGAAATTAAAGAATGTGACATTACTTACAACCAGAGCATTCAAGTGAGACTCCTACGGACTACAGAATGGTGGAATTCCGAGAAGCTTCAACACTTAATACAGCACAGGATTCATAAGGAAACGAGGGATGCAATGACACTCCCAAGGACTGCACATTTCTCACAGAGCCAGGTGCACTGAATTCTGAACTTCCCACTGGACCATGCAGCCACCACAAACTAATAGAACATTAGCAATAGAGGAGCACCTCGGTGGACTCAGTCAGGTAAGCAGCGGACTTGACTTTGGCCCAGGTCATGATTTTGGGGTCATGGAGTTCTGCCTTAGGCTCCCCCCTCAGAAGGAAGTCTGCTTGAGATTCTCTGTCCCTCTCCTGCTGCCCCTCCCCTCCCACCCATGTTCCCTTTCTCGATCTCAAATTAATAAATAAATAAACCTTGAAAAAAAAAAAAAAGAAAAGAAATAGATATACCATGAGCTCTACTCAAAATGCTTCAGTGTGTTTGTGGCCAGATTGCTACTTTTGATTTGATGTTGGTAGTTTTTTTTTAATTATGTAACCAATATATGAATATATTCTCATTGCACTGACTTAAAAGTATACATCTGCCTAAAGCATGAAAATGGAGTTTCCCTTTGCCACCTCCATGCATAGTTAAGACCCTCCTCAGAGAATGAGGGTAGGAGCCGAGACTACTAATGAAACAAGAACCTTAAACTTGTACCGTTATTGAAAGTTGGCCAACTGAAACCTGGATGGAAAAGATAAAAGGCTATAAAACTGTCAAAGGCGTGACCTGGTTTTTAGTGTTTGTTTTGCAGTATTCAATGAACTTTTAGGCAGATTGTTTCTTTGATCTGAAAATCCTAAATAGGCCATTTAATTATGTGAGAATTCAGCTGATCCCTCATCTGAGTAGAAGAAGTTTGAGATGCTGAGCCCCCAAAACTTGAGTGTCCTAGTACAAAAAGATTCACTCAGGAGGCTGTCTCTATAGTGCTTCGTGTGTGACAGGTGTTATTCTGTTTGAGAGAAATGATTTGTCTTATACATTTGGCTTGAGATCTTGCTGTCCTAAAAATACCACTTGTTCTTATATATAAGTGTGTACATTTGTTTTCAGGCTTGCTGACAGAAAATAGGGAGCTGTGGTCTGAGAAGCTGAAGAAGCAATTTTCTTTAGAAAATTTTAGATTTAGAAAATTAGAAATTTTAGAATTAATTTTAGGAAATTAGCACATGTCAGTGCTGCTTTGAGACCCATGAGATAGTTCGCAGGTTTCTGAGCACTGTGAGATGGAAGATCCCTTTACGAAGGCAAGTGGCACCATTAGCTGTGGTAAGGGCAAGGCTCCTTTAGGGGCCATTATGACAGTGAATAAGGACCCAGAGAGAAAAGTGGTGGTGGACATCTCCTAGAGATCAGAGCAAGCCGAATACACAATAATGAGAAATGATCAGATTATTCAATATTAATACAATCCCAGTTTTTAATCACACTTATTAAAGCTTGAAATATGCCAATTATCATTCATGTAAATATATACCCTCTAAAATTTTGTTTTTTGAAAGGATATACACTGAAATTTAACACAGGCTATCTCTGGATAACAGGATTAAAATGCTTACGAATTCTTTTTTTGTACTTTTGCTATTGTACATTTTCTATTTTTTCAGCAATATATGTGTATTAATTGCATAGTTTTTTAATACTTAAAAATTACACCAAAGGAGGAAAACAAAAGAATATATACTACATTTCAGTTAAGATGAACACCTGCTTTGTTCTTTGTTTATGTGATAGTTTTTTGAAAAGCACATCTTTTACTTTCTGGAATATCATTAAATAAAATATAATTTCCATTCATTAGTGACTGATTAGTTATCTAGAGCGCCGCATTTGGGTGTGTCCTGGTAGTTTGGTAAACATAGCCTTTTATATAGTCACTTGAGGTTTGGCCGTTTATCTAGTCCTAGGGGAAAATGACAGGACTCTGACTGGCAAATAGTTCTTCAGGCCACTGAAGTTACTTGTTTGGTCCTGTTTGCTACACAGTTAACACACCTGCAAGTTCCAGAGTTCCACAGAGTACTTAGAGAAAGAATAAACAAGATATCTGTGTCTTCCTGTTTGCTCTGGCAGAAGAACATGTATCTGTGAAGTCTTAAAGATGGACCTTCTTATTTAAATACATGTAGGGTGACTTAGATATTGTCAGGCTCTAAAAATGTTTTTTTAAAAAGATATTTTGTTGGGGCGCCTGGGTGGCTCAGTGGGTTAAGCCGCTGCCTTCGGCTCAGGTCATGATCTCGGAGTCCTGGGATCGAGTCCCGCATCGGGCTCTCTGCTCAGCAGGGAGCCTGCTTCCTCCTGTCTCTCTGCCTGCCTCTCTGCCTGCTTGTGATCTCTCTCTGTCAAATAAATAAATAAAATCTTTTAAAAAAAATAAAAAAAATAAAAAGATATTTTATTTATTTGAGAGAGAAAGAGAGAGAGCATAAAGAGGGGGAGGAGCAGAGGGAGAGCGAGAAGCAGGCTTCCCACTGAGCAGGGAGCCTGAAGCGTGGCCTGATCCCAGGACCCAGGGGTCATGACCTGAGTTGAAGGCCAACACTTAACTGACTGAGCCGCTAGGCACCCCTAAAAATGTAGTTTAGAAATAGGGAACTTTACACTTTACATGAGTGAAATGAGTGAGTTATAGGATGTGTGAAATATACCTTAATACAGCTGTTTTTAAAAAGAGGAGGCTAGGGGCACCTGGGTGGCTCCGTTGGTTAAGTGTTTGACTCTTGATTTAGGCTCAGGTCATGAGCTCCAGGTTATAGGATTGAGCCCCCCATCAGGCTCCACATTGAGCACTGAGATGGGACTTGCTTAAGAGTCTCTCGCTCTCCTTCTGCCCCTACTCTCCTCCCCACCCCAGGCCAGTTCACGCATGTGCATTCTCGCTCTCACTCACTCATTCACAAAAAATTAGAAAAATTAAAATAAAGGAGGCTAGAACACAGAGGTGACATACTGAAACAATAAAGAAAACACAATTCCCTGAACTCAATAATTATTTGTTAAAAGAATGAATGAATGAATGACAGCCTAAATAAAGAGATGTATTTAATCAATCTATTTTTAAAATAAGCATAATATCTATAATTTAGGATAGAGAACATTGATAAAAATGCCAGAAACTGCTAAACCCCAAGCCCTAAACTTTAGGAACATTTTAAGGAAGTCTCCATGCAAACTATAAAATTACAATTGATTCGTGACATTATTTCCAGTGCAAAGAAAAAAAATATAGAAGGGAATCAGAGTTCTAGAAATGTAAATATACATCAAATTAGAAAGTCAATTTTTATGATCTGAGAATGACATATGTGGTAGCCAGCCTCCAAGACAATGCCCAGTGATGCTTACCTCCTGGTACCCATGCCTTACATACCCCACCCCCAAGAGCCGTGCCCTCCTGGTATAAAGTTCTGTGTGCCACAGCTGATGGCAGAAGTGATGGATTGCCAGTTCTGAGGCTAAGTCATACAAGACAATGTTGCTTCTACAAACCTTGCCCACCAATTCTGTCTCTCAGATAATGTGCTCCAGGGCAAATAAGCTGCCATGTCATGAAGCCCAGGTAGTGAGGCCTCCTGCTAAGAGCCACAAAGTGAGTTTAGAAGCAGATCCCCCATTTAGGTCAAGCCTTCAGAGGACTGCATCCTCAGCAGATAGCTTAACTGTAACTCCATAAGAGGCCCCAAGCCAGCCTGCTAAGCTCCTTCTGGGTTCCTGACTCTCAGACATTGTGAGCAATAATAAATGTTTGTTGTTTTAAGCTACTAAATTTGGGGGTAATTTGTTATGCAGCAGTAAATAACCAGCACAGTAGAGACTAAGACAACTGAAGAAAATGTAGAGAGCCCAGACTTATGTAACACTATAGACTTTTCTAGAAAATAGAACTGATGGAATTCTATTATACTTAGTTTGCCTTGGGCCTTTCATCCCATTAATTCCTCCCTCTCCCAAAGTTTTCAGCACATTCAACTGGAAGATTTCACTCTCTTGTAGAAGTATATTTCTAGTTGCATGATGAAAGTCCAGAGAAAATTTAGATTTACTTTAAGTTGGTTGTGATTTTTCTCTAAAAATGTTAATGTTCTATTCTTAAATACTAGATGTACTTTTCTTAGAATAACCATAAAACGCATTATGTGAGAAGTATGATTTTATATATGTTAATTCTAGAAAAGAACAGTTAACAAATTTTAAAACTCTCTTCCATGATAGAATTTTCTTATTCTCATGGTGAATCAACAATGGATGGCATTCCAGTTCAATCAGAGAGTGCTCACAGAGGATGGTATCTCCTTTGTAGATACATAGCTCAAACACATGTGAAGGTGCTGTTGCCCACTGTCAGATGAAATGAATTTGGTCTTAGAAAAATCTATTCTTATTAAAGAAAGAAAAAAAAGAATTTCCTTTCCTTTACTGGTTTAACAGTGCCAATTTGCTGCAGTAAGTGTCTCTCAATAAAAATAAGTGTACTGAGTAATAAGAATATAATGGTATTCATGGATGGCCTCCACAGACTTTCTTGATCACACCATCCTTCACATGGCTGTGGCTATAGAGTGACTCCTGGCAACCACGTTCATCAAATGCCATCCCTTGGCCTCAGCTGAAGTGGTCACGGTGAGCATCTGCTAAACCTGGAAATCTGGAATGGAGAATGGGGTGAGGCCACAAGAAAGGATTGGGAATGATTTCATTTTTCTCAGGACGGCTGGACCTGTGATGTATAAACTTGGTTGCTATGAGTGGCCATGCTTTTGTAGTATGTATGTAGTATGAAGCAGAAGGAGACTTTGGAGTGCAAAGGAGGTAATGAATCACAAATCTAGAGAATCGTATACATAGGAGTCCAAAGAATGTTTCTAACAACTTTCTTGTCCTTGAGATCCTCAAGATACCCCCATGTACTTCTAATATAGTCCTTTTTTCTTGTTAAACTCAAATGGGTTTCTTGAAAATAAGAGTTCTAACACAGAAATTACTTAATGATATATTCTGAGGATTAATTGAGGAAATCAGGAAAGATTTAACTGAGCAGTTATTGATAACAACATTAAAAACACTAAACATGGGCGCCTGGGTGGCTCAGTGGGTTAAGCCGCTGCCTTCGGCTCAGGTCATGATCTCAGGGTCCTGGGATCGAGCCCCGCATCGGGCTCTCTGCTCAGCAGGAAGCCTGCTTCCCTCTCTCTCTCTCTCTGCCTGCCTCTCCATCTACTTGTGATCTCTCTCTGTCAAATAAATAAATAAAAAATCTTTAAAAAAAAAAAACACTAAACATTTAACAGAAACAGATTAGTACATCTATAATATACCCAACACAAATTGCATTATATGGTATTATTAGGGTAGGACTACATGTTTAGGATACATGTTAATGAAAAAAAACAAGTTTGGAAAGGTTATGTTCTATATGATCACATTTTTGTTTTTAACTGTTCATATATAGGCATACAAAATTATGGCTTCATATAAACAACAATGTCAATAGTGGTTCTCTCTAAATGGTGGGATTGTAAAAAATTTTTTTATTATCCTTCTTTCTTAAAAAAAAAAAAAAACAACCACATTATCAGTAAGGAACTTGTACTTCTTGTACCTTAGGAACAAATAAAGTTTCATGCCAAGAATAAAATTAAAATAATAATGTAGTTATTTGTCAGTCTGCAAGTTAAGTAAGTAAAACTAAAAGCTGTAGAAGTGGACCCCTGGGTGGCTCAGTTGGTTAAGCATCTGCTTTCAGGTAAGGCCATGGTCCCAGAGTCCTGGGATGGAACCCCACACTGGGCTCCCTGCTCAGCGGGGAGCTTGCTTCTCCCTCTGCCCCTCCCCTGCTTCTACTAGTGTGCTGCTTGCTCTCTCTCTCTCTCTCAATTAAATAAATAAAATCTTTGAAAAAAATAATATTTGTCAAAATTAAAAGAGAGAGAGAAAAGTGAGCAGTGGCTTAATATCAATTAAAACCAGATAATACAAGGATCATGAAAAGAGGAAACAATAAACAATGAAACAAATCCTCCAGCAAATGAATTATAGTTTGACTCAGTTAAACTGTATAGAAAAACAACAGGCTTATAACAACTAATTGGATAAACAATATGGGGTTGTAAGGCTCAGTTATGCTCTATGGGCAATTAGCCTCTGTCTCAAATTCACCCGTTCAGTAAATGTTGGATCCAAAGTGTTAAGTTCAACAGATAACAAACATATCCTGGAGGGCTGATGTATGCTAAACTAAGCACACTACCATTAACTGTTACTTATATTTAAAGCAGATGGTTGGGAAGGATCAAAAAGAAAATATTCAATGAAAAAGAGAAAATGATCAGATTGCATATGAAAAACATTTTTGCAGAGACAGATTATCTAAACCATGACTCACTCAAATATAAAACGTTAAAATCAAACTCTCTCTCTAAATACCTGCTTGGCATCTCACCCCTTCTAACCTGTGTTCTACCAGAGAACTTTAATCACAAGATGGGGTTGGCAGTATTTCAGAAATGCTTCTCAACAGCACAAAAACCTTTTTTTGGAAACTAGGATTAGCTTAACACAAATATGGGTATGTAACAGTAGGCACTGAGTTATGCCATATTTATTCAAGTGGAATTCTTCCAATATTTTCTGGAAGAGAAGTACTTTTCAATAATGCCATTCTGTAGACCAACATCTTAGAGAAAGTGCTTAGCGTATTCATCTTTTTTTTTTCTAAATGAGTATTCTTGAGAATAAAAAGGCATCAAAATGTGAGAGTAAGATAAATCTCAGAATTTCTATGTGATTAATTAATGATTTCAATAGTGTTTATTTAGAAATAAAATAAGCTCAGGATTGTTTTTTTTAATAGGGAAATTATCTCCACTACCTTTTTTCCATTCTTTACATCCTGGAAACTTAGTTCCCATTGCCACTCATTAAAGAGTCAACTATCTCCAGCAACGTTATCTGTACATTACTCCATCTATATGACTGTCCTCCTCATCTTTTTTACTATGTATTACTGTGTGTTATCTATTTCCATCTTAAACCTCTTCAGTTTATCTATTTCCATCTTAAACCTCTTCAGTCTGGTCTCTGATTTGATGGTGGAATTGAAATGTACGTTCTCTCCACTCACCCACCATTACACATAACACTTAACTCTTCTATTTCCTAAATGCCAGGTAGCTGCCAATTCTTTTTCTTGTTAGCTCCTGAAATCTGGTAATTACCAGAAATTCAGTCTATTGCCCATTGGTCACCTCTTCATAAAGTCTTCTTTTAGAGAACTCATTCACTCACAAGATTTCAACTCTCACTTGATTCCTAAAACTTAGCTCCCATTGCCTGCTGACCAATGCCCTTAAGTTATGGCCTATCTAGACTAGAATCCATCATCCTGCCCAACAAACTGACTATTCTTATTCTTCATTGCTTTATTAATAAGTTCTATCAATTCTTTCACAGAGCTTCTGATATCCAACTCTCAATTGCTCTTTGCAATTATCTTTCTTCAATTATGGTCTTATTATCATATTGATGTCTCCCTGTCTCTTGTCTAACAGTGGGTGTCTCAAAAGAAGAGCTAAGATATAGGCTTGCATATCACTGGAAAGTGCTCCCAAGAAGCATGATTGAAAGCCTGGG
This sequence comes from Lutra lutra, assembly GCF_902655055.1. Taxonomy (NCBI): domain Eukaryota; kingdom Metazoa; phylum Chordata; class Mammalia; order Carnivora; family Mustelidae; genus Lutra; species Lutra lutra. The sequence goes on from NC_062282.1 coordinate 67,858,615, forward strand.
GGAGTGGGACAAAGAAGCAAGGCCATTCAGTTCAAAGATAACTTACTGAATTGGCCACCACTATGGATAGCTGGTATCAGTTTTTACCAGGATGTTCTAATGACCTTGTGAAATGCATCTCTGAAAATCCACATGGGAGAGAAAAGGAGGAAATATTTACTTATGAGCTCCTGTCCCTCACTGATTAAAAATTACTCTACTGGCAAAAACTCCCCTGCACTTTCTGACTACACATGCATAAGTACATGCAGTTCTGCTGGACTTCACTAAAGCATTAGAGAAGCTCTGGGAAAGAAGTGGTAGGTAACTATTTCAAGCTTATGTGAGTTTTGTCCAGTTGTACCTATAAGACATAGCACAGAAAGAACTGAGTAACTTACAAAAGGAATATGATGTATGGTATGACTTCATTTGCTATGTATGTCTCTTACCAATGGGAGTAATATAGTCATTGGGAGTCTAAATGTCTCAGTGGCATAAACCTATTTAGTAGAGAATTCTACCCACAACTACTATCACCTTTCCATCTCCACCCCCAATAATGATGCAAAAACATTCCCCACCCACTATTTTTAAACCTTGTATTTTGAACTATTTTCTGATGCTGCTGCTATATTCCCATTATATTATATTCCCAATATATTCCCATTATATTCCCAATATATTATATTCCCATTATTCTGGTTTTCCTTAAGACTATGGCACATCTGTGTAGGAAGTAGGAAGTTTGACCAGTGTGCTGTGCAGTCCCTTGCTAAAGAAATAAAGAAAGTGAGTGAATTCTCTAAAGTTGGAACACTGGACTCATTAGCTCTCACAGTCCAGCCAACTAACCTAAACTTTTAGACTGTGTGTTGAAATCGTTTACCCTTGGATCCAGGTCAAATCATTCAAGTAACTTAAAGTTGGTTTTCATCACATTTATTTATCTTTATGTCCTACAACTAAGACATTTTTTACATTCCCTTTTCTAATCTATTTCATCAAGATGGGTTAGAAGAATTTGGCCAGTTGTGTATTCAGTTAAGTTATCATGACCCTCAAACTATGTATACGTCCAACACATCAATGGTGTTTGTTTATAGAGTGTTCTAAAAATGAGAGGAGATAAAATAAATTCACCTTTTTTATCTTTTGGGTACAATATAACATCCAAAGAATTTTTCAAGCTCTTTATTTTCTGGTCAGTGGTTTTCAAAAGTTGAAGATAAAGTTAGCAGAATAACTCCTCTGGCAGAAATCTGGGAGTTCTTTTGACCCAAAATAAATGTCCTTAATGTTCTTAAATGAGAAAAGTTTGAGAATTTGAAAAATGTACTTTTTCACTTAACAAATATTCTTTTGAGCACACTATTGTGAAAAAGTACTATAAGATCTTGTTCATCACTTTAAAAGCTGGTGTTTATTTTTCTGATTATAAAATACTACTCTTTCAAAACAAATAAACAAAAATTCAGAAATAAAAAGTACCTGCAATCACTCAGTTATTCAACGATAAACATTCTTAACCTCTGATGGATGTTTCTGTTGCTTCTTTGGTGGTGTCCTCTCAAAAACACTTTCACAGAAACAAATCAAAGGTTAAAAAAATTCAAGAGTCTCTACTCACATAGACTCTGCATTTTCTAGGTACTGGATTATGTCTTACTCTTCATGGTACCCACCCCAAGAACTGACACATACTAAGCAGAAATAAAAGTGTTCAGGGGGACAGTTCCTGAGTCTCATCAAAATCTATGCCAAAACAAAATATATTAATAAGCGCTATTCTTCACAATGCCTGCTGTTAAGGAGACATCTAGAATGTTCAGTCACATTAACTCTTTCTGATCATGAAATTATATTCACCAACTTTAAATAAAGTTTCTCTATGTTCACCACAATATGATAAACTTTGGCACTAAATTAAGAGTGGAATTTGTTGGTAGAGGCAAAAAAAAGTCTATACTTCTGTGGTTATTGAAAATCAGGAACCTGGTATCATTTGGAGCACATATGGTGATGGTGTCAAATTACTGTGGGGTTGTTGTTGTTGTTGTTTCTGGTGTCAGATTCTTTTTTTTTTTTTTAAGATTTTATTTATTTACTTGACAGACAGAGATCACAAGTAGGCTGAGAGGCAGGCAGAGAGAGGAAGGGAAGCAGGCTCCCCGCTGAGCAGAGAACCTGATGCGGGGCTCGATCCCAGGACCCTGGGATCATGACCTGAGCTGAAGGCAGAGGCTTCAACCCACTGAGCCACTCAGGTGCCCCTGGTGTCAGATTTTAACACTCATTCATCTCAGCTCAACCAGAGTAAGGTGAAGATTTATTTATCATATCAGTGGCTCATTTTTCACATATGATAAAAAGTGACTAAAGTGTAAAATTATCATTTTAATATTTCTACCAGAAGGTTCAAGTAATTGAAAAACAAACACAAGGGAAAATGAAGTGAGAACAAAGCCCATCATTTTCCTTTGTTTGGAAATTACATGGTACATTCCTTCAGAAAAAATGATTTCTAGCAGTTATTTGTGTGCTGGATGTGAACAATTAGACTGTTTTAATATAGAATATTTTCCCTCTAAAATTTAGTATTAAAAGGGACATGCTAGCATTGCCTGGCTAGCTCAGTTGGTAGAGCAAGTGACTTGAACTCGGGGTTGTAAGTTTAAGCCCCATATTGGGAATAGAGATAACTTAAAAATAAAATCTTTTAGAAGAAGAAGAAGGAGGAGGAGGAGGAGGTGGAGGAAGAGAAAAATTAGTAGTAGTACTGGTAGTAGTAGTAGTAGTTTAGTAGTAGTAGTAGTATGGGAAGAAGAAGGAGGAGGACATGCTAGTCAATTCATGGGAAAGAGTACCTTTCCACTTCTCCATTTTTGCACCTTCAGGACATAAAACAAATATTTCCCATCTCCTGAAAAGGGTGGAAGTGGGTCCCATGTTTGTATAACTAAGTTCTTTTTGCCCTTAGCGAAATGAAACTAGTTTTTATGTTGATTTTGGCTATTGTTTTAATATGTAATCAAGCTTTACCATGAAAGAAAAGAATGGAACCTTTGGGTTGAGAAATAAAGAAGTAATAGATCTGATATGGAGGCCTAAATGGCAATAGGTAGCGGTACCAGTTATTGAAATGGGGGAGGTAGAGAAGCAGATTTGAGGGAGCTGGAGAGTCAGGAATTCTGTGTGGCTACTTGATGTCTCTGATGACAGAATTCAACCCTGGTCCTGTGTCCCTGGCACTACTTTGTTTGGCTGAACTTCTGCCTTAGTCTTGGTTCTCATTCTGCTCTGGTACCCCACAAGAAGTAAAAATCCTGCTTAGCAGTGCCCAGCCTCTTTACTGGGGCTTGGCATCACCTCCACCTAGAATGGCAGGTCAGCAGGGATGACGATCATATAGAGACAGGCTATCAAGGTGTTACTTCTGGTCTGTCTTCCAAAGCCAAATAGCTGCTTTTTCTAGAATCCATGTTGAGCAGCTTTTATATGGAACCCTCTATACTAAAATGATGGATCATCAGTCTTTTAGAAGTCAGGCTCCGGGGTGCCTGGGTGGTTCAATCATTTAAGTGTCTGCCTTTGGCTCAGGTCATGATCCCAGGGTTCTGGGATCGAGTCCCACATTGGGCTCCCTGCTCAGTGGGGAGTCTGCTTCTCCCTCTTCCTCTGCCCCTCCCCCCTGCTAGTGCACTTGTGGGCACTCTCTCTCTCTAAAATAAAATAAAATAATAGAAGTGAGACCTCTTCCTGATCTGTCCGTCTTGTAAACATTCAGTTTTGTTCCTATGAGTTCTAAGACGGCCAGTTGTTCAGGTAAGAAGACTAATTTTCAGACTTTTCATCTGTTAGCTGAAGAAAATAAGATGCTATGGGATACAGAGACAATAATATAATTAAAAATAATCATCAAGATCTTTAAGATCCCATCAGGGAGAAGAAAATATATGTTTTTGCCTCAGTCACTAATTAGTGGTAGTTTTCAATAAGAGGCACCTCAGTTTTAAATAACATATCTGAAAACTGAACAAATGCCACTTTTTAAAAATAAGCCTCAAAATGATGAAGTATGGAGATAGAGTTATCGAGTTATTTGAATTACACAGTCAACCACTGGAGTAATTCAGGCTAATTGACTCCATAACCCCTCCATTATCTTGGCAATTTAGAAAAATGAGTAGTTCCTATCCTGAATTACCCAAGAAACTATGGTTGTAGACCTGAGGCATTATCTTTTTATCATAAATGATGTTCTGATTTGGGTTGGCAATATTTTAAGTGACATTTTAGGGTTCAATTTCTTTCTTGGGGGATAGAGAAAAACCCAAGAAAGAGGTCTTCTACAACCCCATGTCTTATAACAAATGCCAGGCACACATTCCCCATCCACAAAGCCCAAGACAAAAGCTGATGTCCATTCTGACATTTCATATTCCCATTCTAATTCTCAAATATGAAAAGTCTTAACTAAATGAAAATAACTGGTTTTAAAACAACATACTGGTTTGTTTAATGAATATATTGAAAAATTTGTTAATAATCATATTTCCTATAGCTACCAAACTAGTTCTTTCTTATGCATTTTGCCAGGCTATGTGCTCAACTAAATGGATATTGATCTTATTTTACTCCAGTTGACTATAGAATCAGTGAGGAGTTCTTAGCTCTAGAATTTACTTCTCCTGGTGGCCCAACAAATGTAAACTTATTGGTTTTCAGGGATAGCGTTAAATGTTTTCTCGTGGCAATGCTGAATACAAAAAGGAATAATGTTCCATGTCAATGACCAACTCAAGTATTTTATAAATGCATTTTCATAAGCAAGATACAGTTTATATTTTTAGAAATTAGTAAATAATTCTATTTATATATCTATACCAATTGTTTAATATCATAATAAATAAAACATTTATTGACCAATAAAATAGCAATTACCGACGCAACATAGTGAGTTAATATGCATGCTTATATTTCACTGCATTTGTATACGGAACAGCTAAGGTATTTTTATTATGAGTAATGCTTTCCCAAGCAAAGTAAACCAAATATTTATCCAGGGAATTTAGGCAGCAGAAGGTAACACTGGCTAATTATATGTCTGAAGAGAAGTTACTTATCTTCCTGCAAGCAGTATACCCCCATATGCATATCTTCTGACCTACCTTAAATATATTAGGATTTTGTTCACTCCAACTTCATGAAACTTGTGTAGAAGTCCATGACATTATCGAATGGCAAAAAAAGATATCTATTGGTAAGATGCACCTTCTCCACTAACCCATAGTGAGTGGCCCTATAAATGGTAAGCATTTATAAACAACTGATGACATAAGAGGATTACAAAAACAAATATACCACTTTTCTTTTTCTCCTCTGAGGAACAAGAAGCCAAATGAGATGAAGAGAATATGAAAACAAAACAAAACAAACAAAAAACCCTACAGACAAACAAAAACAAAACAAAACAAAAACATCTTGAGGGACACCAGAGAACATCCATGGGAAGTCAGGAAGAAGTTAGGGAAAAAAAGAATCTTAAAAGATGTTTGTTTTCTTGAGCCACCCAAATTATTTAGGACAATTGCAGTGAATTCTATGGCAAGTTTAACAATCAGTAAGAAATTGATTTGGGAAAGTTAGGTTGATTATGAGCAAAAAGTGGTATATCAGCAACTGAATACAAGAAATGCTGATCCAGTAATTAAGCAAGCCAGCTGAGATCTATGCAAAGGGTCAACATTTGTACTAAAAAAAATCACCATAATTTCCCATGTGCTACTAGTGGCAAGGCCTAAAGTCTAATTTTCAAATATCAATAATAAGTTGCAAATTTTACTTGGAATGCTGTGCTAAGAGCTTCACCAAATTTACCCTGATTATTCTCACAGCACCCTGTGGGGATCCACTCAGACCCACGAGCTGGTATAAAGATTATTTTAAACCAAAGATATTTGAGATATAACAGATACAGGAAGAAGACTTTTTGGAGATTCTCTTATCTAGCTTAAGGCAGAAACTTCTAGGAGTGAGGCTGCCATAAATCCCCTTGCAGGGTAATTTTACTGGCTGGAAAGAGGGCTGAGAAGACCACTTGCACCTACATAAACAAATATTAGCACAGACTTTGTTATCTCCCATTTGCTCCTCTAGAAACCCATCTGTTCTTTCCATTAGAGTCTCTTCTCCCTCCTTCTTTCCCCTTAATAAGTTAGATATTTAAACTCCTGTCTTTAGCTGTTTGGAGTCACATCTGTGCTCCCACTGCATAGGTGAATAAAAGTTGACTTTTCTCTTGATATTCTGTCTTTTTTCAGCTTCATTCACAAGTCCCCAGTTAATGAACACAAGAGGGTGGAGGAAAGTTTTTCCTCTAAGGAACCATAAGAAGCAAGTAAATCTCATCTTCATCATGGACATGCGAAAACAGACTCAGAGAAACTAGGAAACTTGCTCAAGTTCATTGAACCCATGGAGTCAAGATTCAAATACAAAGCTATATTGTCCCATGGTATATACACTCATAAAATGCATTAAGTTGTTTATATTGGATCTAAAGGCTCTACTATCCCATGTGAACTGTCAAATCGTAGAAGCAATTCTACGTGAAGTGGACTCTTCAGATCATGACCCTGGAGAAAAAGCCAGACTTCAGCTGCCTACGATGAAGGAGAACGACACTCACTGTATTGATTTCAGTTACCTGTTATATAGCCAGAAAGGGTTGAATCCTGGCACTTTGAACATATTTGTTAGGGTGAATAAAGGACCTCTTGCCAAGCCAAAAAAAAAAAAAAAAAAAATAGACCACTTCTCCCCCGGACTCCTTGGTAGTCTGTCAGTGGGAGAACCTTGTCGCCATCCCCTTGCCTCCTCCAGCCCCAACGAACCCTATAAGTCTCAGTCATGCATGAGTGTATCTCCATCCATGCTGTCCAGGCTGGTGTCCAGATCAGCAATGCCTGCTGGGAGCTCTATTGCCTGGAGCACGGCATTCAGCCCCGATGGCCAGATGCCAAGTGACAAGACCATCGGGGGAGGAGACGACTCCTTCAACACCTTCTTCAGTGAGACGGGTGCTGGCAAGCATGTGCCCCGGGCCGTGTTTGTAGACCTGGAACCCACAGTCATTGATGAAGTTCGCACTGGCACCTACACTCTTCCACCCTGAGCAGCTCATCACAGGCAAGGAAGATGCTGCCAACAACTACGCCCGAGGGCACTACACCATTGGCAAGGAGATCATTGACCTCGTCTTGGACCGAATTCAGAAGCTGGCTGACCAGTGCACAGGTCTTCAGGGCTTCTTGGTTTTCCACAGCTTTGGAGGGGGAACTGGTTCCGGGTTCACCTCCCTGCTGATGGGATGTCTCTCTGTCGATTATGGCAAGAAGTGCAAGCTGGAGTTCTCCATCTACCCAGCCCCTCAGGTTTCCACAGCTGTAGTTGAGCTCTACAACTCCATCCTCACTACCCACACTACCCTGGAGCATTCCGATTATGCCTTCATGGTAGACAATGAGGCCATCTATGACATCTGTCATAGAAACCTGGATATCGAACGCCCAACCTACACTAACCTTAACCGCCTTATTAGCCAAATTGTGTCTTCCATCACCGCTTCCCTCAGATTTGATGGAGCCCTGAATGTTGATCTGACAGAATTCCAGACCAACCTGGTGCCCTATCCTCATATCCACTTCCCTCTGGCCACCTATGCCCCCATCATCTCTGCTGAGAAAGCCTACCATGAACAGCTTACAGTAGCAGACATCACCAACGCATGCTTTGAGCCAGCCAACCAGATGGTGAAATGTGACCCTCGCCATGGTAAATACATGGCTTGCTGCCTGTTGTACCATGGCGATGTGGTTCCCAAAGATGTCAATGCCGCCCTTGCCACCTTCAAGACCAAGCGTACCATCCAGTTTGTGGACTGGTGCCCCACTGGCTTCAAAGTGGACATTAATTACCAGCCTCCCACTGTGGTGCCTGGTGGAGACCTGGCCAAAGTCCAGCAAGCTGTGTGCATGCTAAGCAACACCACAGCCATCGCTGAGGCCTGGGCTCGCCTGGACCACAAGTTTGACCTGATGTATGCCAAGCGTGCCTTTGTTCACTGGTATGTGGGGGAGTGCATGGAGGAAGGAGAGTTTTCTGAGGCCCATGAGGACATGGCTGCCCTTGAGAAGGATTATGAGAAGGTCGGAGTTGATAGTGCTGAGGGAGAGGATGAGGGTGAAGAGTATTAGGCTGTCTGCTATGATTTTACACTCCGTTGTCTTGGGACTGTCTTTTTTCTGTTCTGGAAGCTGTCTGTCCGTGGCCCTAACTTGTCAATAAAAGTGATGTTTCTGTTTTAAATATAAAAAAAAAAAATGGTAGGGTCTTCTAAGACCCTACCATCAGTGTCTTAATTCTGAATGTTTTGGTATTCACTGGAGAGGATATTATTTGGGTAACTATAAAGTTTATCCAAATTATTTGGTGAAAGCAAGGATATATGAAGCATTTAATTTTACTTCCTCCTCAAACTGGTTTCTAAGGTTAACCATTGGAAGAAATTCCTTATGTACAATTGGAAAATTGACTCAGGGTAAAGAATCTAGCATGACTAAGACTTGCATTTGTCACACATGGGTAATGAGGAAGTTGAACAGACAAACACAGGACCTAGATCCGCCAGAGACCAATGTCTCCTCACCCTTAGGCATGTCCTAACCTTGCAGGGCTGAAGAAATGGCCCCAGGATGGCTGTCACTAGCAGACCCTCAAGAGGTCTTTCTAGTAGTGGCTGGTCATTCTCTATGACCAGCCAGGGTCATGGAGAATCAGTTGCAGCTCCAGGATGAGGGTTAAAGGAGGAATGGCCTGGGGAGGAGGAGGGGAAGTGGGATGTCAATGCCAAGATGGAAAAGACAGTCCACTGTGATGGGCACAGGAAAGCAAACTGCCTATAAAACTCTACAGTAGTTAGCACCAGAGACCTAACCGTGTTACAAGAAGGCAGGATAAATATCACTACCACCCTCCACTGAAAACAATATGGATGAACTAATAGGGATAGATTTCTGGGATATTTTTTTAAGTCGAGTTACAGAACCAAATGACAATATTTTTGTTTTTTAAAAACCCATAAGGTGGAATAAATTTTCTATGGATTAAATAGAAATGTCCATCTGTAAATACACAGTGAAAGACCTGGAAGGATATTGTGGAAGTAAAGAAAGACCACCAATGGAGAACAATCAAAGGCTATTTAGTGAGAGCTTGCAGCAGCAAGGGAGTTCGCTATCATCACTGGTGTTTGGCAGAGATACAAAGACAGGCAGTGGTGAAGAGTGGTGGAAAGAAGTGTTACAGTGAAGAAAAAAGAAAGCAAGCTTCAGATATGTTGCGATGGTAAATCATTGGCATGGGAAGCTAGAGACAGACTAACTACAAGTCAGGGGTCGTATGTGATTGGTCTGGAGAGCATATTTGGGTTGCTCCTGTGTTGGAAGCCGACCATGATTGATCAAGCTTCTGAGATTTCTGGACCAGTTGCTGCAGATCTTGTGGTTTGGCTTATGAGCGTGCTTGTTGCAGAGGTTGTGTATCAGAGTTCTATTTATATATATAGTCTGGCCCTTGTTTGTTTGTTTATTTAGTCTCTCAAAATATGCCAGACTGATATTAGTGGTCTTAAAAGTCTAAATTCCTTTTCTGCAATGGTTAATTTTTTTGTACAAGAAGAATACGTTTACTCACTTTTATACTTGTATAAGTTTTTAAAAATTCTGAAGCAAAATGGTAGAAGGATGGTGATTGTCATTCCTAAGGCTCATGATGGGTCCCATTCTTATCCTACAGTAGAGAGAAATAAGACATTAAGAAGTTAACCTTCCCAAGGCCTCACTGTTGATAAAAAGCAGACAGAATTTAATTCCAGGTCTATCTGATCCTAAAACTTTTCACTGTGTCATGCTGCTGCATACAAAAGCATAGTGAGTCTAACATTAAAAGAGAGAAGGGTAAGCATGGACACATTGGGTTAGCACAATAGTAGCATCTGTTATGCATCAATATGGTATTAGAACTCAGAAATGGTGGCTGCCCTTTTTCATATTGAGTTTGTAAGATTATCTTATAATAGCCTTGGATGAATTATTAAAGTCTGATCCTTTGTATTTCCAGAGGAGTAGCTTTGGCTTTTGAAAAAAACAGCATTTCAAATGCAATTATAACCCATGAGAAAACAGGATAGTATGGAAACTTTATGTATTTTTCAAATAATTCCTTTCAGAGAACAATCTATCATCTATATTGCTAATGAACTAGTGTGTACCAGTAGGTTCTAGGAGATGCTAATGAATCCACTTCTTACTGGTTTAAATCAGAATGTGAACCACTTTACTTTTTTATGTGCAAATAGAGTTAACCTAACTTTGATTATCTTGTTAATCAAGAGTTTATAAAGGTGTTATATTTACCTCTGGCTTGAGGAGTGCAAACCAATACTTGAAGGGCTGAACTCTTCTCTTTTTTAAAGTCTTTAATTGGAATCACAGGTTATCGCGACCTATGAATTTTTTAAAAAGTAATTTTTATATTAAATAACTGTAGCACTCACCTGAGACAATAGATTAATATCTACAAATATGTTTTCTATTTTTATGTCTTGAATATTACCTCAGGGATTTACACAATGATCCCAAGGTTCACAACATGAAATACCACATCAAAATCATCTGGAAAACTTAGAATAAGTATTATCGATGCCTTCCCCTCCACCACACACATCCAAAAACTTCTGATTTAATTGGTCTGGAGTATCTGCATCAATATTTTTTAAAACCTCGCCAGGTGATGCTAGCAGGCAGCCTGAGTTAAAAAGCACTGCTTTAGACCAAAATGGTTATTATGAAAAGGATTTCATGATGCAGTCGTTCAGTCAGTTTGCCAGCGTCCAGCCCTCTAGGTTCTGGAAGGCTGAACCTACCCCTACCGGCCCAGAGCCAGTCCTAACAGTGTGCACATGACCCAGTTCAGAGTAATCCAAAGCAGAGTGGAGACCTCCCTGAGAAGTTTCTGTCAGTCAATAGGAAGTGTATGGTCTTCAGTTCAATGGCTGGTGTCCTACAAAGTAGACTGACAAGAGACGGATTAATAAGGAAAAAACACCCAGAAGTTTATTAATGTGTGCATTGCACACATTTTGGGAGAACTCAGTGATGACTAACTCAAAGGAGTGGTTAGAAACTGGGCTTATATTGCATCTTAACAAAAGAAAAATAAATGTGAGATAGAGAAGTGACAAGACAAAGGAAAAATGTTCATGCTTTCAAAGGTAGCAAATTTTGGGAAGATAAATACATGAGGGAAACTAAGAAGGTAAAGTCTAGCTAGTAAGGTTTGTTATATAGATTCTTCTGGTGCCATCTCTGAGCAGGTAACAGTCTAGAATTATCTCCAGTGATTAAGAATTGTTCTATCCTTCACAGTGAAGGGGTGGGGATGGGGGTTGCTGAGAGGTTTGTTTTGTTTCCTTTTTCTCAACTGCCTTCAGCTCAAAATCATCCATAAGCCAGATTGATGTATTTTAGGGTGGCATATTCTGAATTCTTTCAGAAGGAAGTCCTCTTTTGTGAGTGCAAGCTGTAAGGACAATATCAGGAATGACTTATGGCAATTTTATTACCACACGGAGGAATTTTTCACTAGTAGAAGAAAAACCATGTTAACATGGAAAGAGAAACAGAATCTAGAGTTGGAGAAAGAGCCCTGACTTTTATTCAATAAGTAAATTTATTATGTATCTTGGCTGGTGACAGATGACTGATACTGAGTCCCGGGATCAATCACTAGAGTTTCTACTAGAAGTTCCATAGTACTAGCTTAAGTATTTCATTCCATTTTGAGAACGGTTTCTATTGCTTGAAACCAAAAGCATCCTGAAAAATATAATAATCATTTAACATTTTTGTAACATCAGAACCAATTTTTTTTTCTTTTTCTTAGTCTGGCCAAGGATGGTGGTAATTTATTAAAATAATAACCAGTGTTGCTCATGACAAATAGCTAAGTTTAGTGTATAAGATCTTAACATGGTTCATCTTTTTTTTTAATTTTTAATTTTTTATAAACATATAATATATTTTTATCCCCAGGGGTAAGAACCAATTTTTGAAGTCACAGAATAGCTCACTGCTTCCCAACTTCTATTCTTCCAACCATGGCTTTAAAATCTTTTTTTTCATTTTGGTGAAATGTAGCATATACAGAAAAGTACACAAAACACTATGTGTAACCACCACCCAACTCAAGAAATAGAATTTTATTAACAGAAATTTATGAGCAGATGCTCACTTGTACTGTTTTCAAATCACTAATTCCTATGCACCAATTGAAGGTAACCAGTGCTCAGACTTCAGTGGTAATCAGTTACTTACATTTTCTTATAGGCTGACCACTTATGTGTGGATGCCTAAAATATAAAATTTTGCTTGTTTTTGTATTTTACATGATGGGAATCACCTAGTATGCACCTGCTGTGCTTGGCTCCTCTCTACATTTGTGATATCCATCAATGTTCTAACATGTAGGTGTAGCTCATTCATTTTCATGGCTGTATAATATTTTATTATACAACTATGTGACTGGTTACTTTTTCATTCTACTGTTGATAGACATGTGACTTATGTCCACTTTTTGGCTACTGTGAATAATGATGCTGTGGACATATTTGTGCATATCTCTCCATACACATTTCTGTTGGGTACATATCTTGTAGGAGAATCACAGATTACTGAAGATAATTATGGTCAACTTTAGGAAATATTGTCAGCCTGGTTTCCAAAGTGACTATAACAGTCTATATTCCTTCCAGCAATGGAAGAGTTTCTTTTGGTCTACATCCCCACCAAGACTTGACATTAGCTGCCTTTTTAAGTGTGCCTATCTAGTTAGGTATGCAAAAATTTTATTTTGGTTTTAATCAAGATTAACGTGATTACTAATGAAATTCAATATTGGTAGCTTACTGGCCATTTGGATACCTCTTTAAGTCTTTTGCCCACTTTTCTACTATGTTGTTATAGCGTTTTCATATTGATTTGTAGGGAGATTCTCTGTGTATCTGAATAAAACCTGTTTTCTATTATATGTGTTGCAAATACATTCTCCCAGTTTGTCTTGACTTTTCACTCTCTTAATAGTATATTTTGATGAAGAGAAGCTGTTAATTTTAAGAAGAGAAGCTCTTAATTTTAATATAGTCTTACTAAACTTTGCCTTTACAATCAGTGTGTGTGTGTGTGTGTGTGTGTGTGTGTGTTTGTATGTGTGTGCACGCACACGCGTGTGTGGTATGTTTAAGAAATCAGTTCTTTCCATGCATTTGTAAAAATATTCTCCTTTATTATTTTCTGGAAGAATTGTTATGGCTCTTAAATTTAGATGTGATATCCTACTAAGTTGATTTCTGTGTAAAATGTAAGGAAAGGATCATTTATTTTCTTTTCAATGTGGAAATTCATTTGCGCAGTAGCATATAATGAGAAGATCTTCTTCCTCCACTATACTGCAGTGGCATGTTTTTTTGTAAATCAAATACACATGTGTGTGGGGGGGTGTCTGAGATCTCTATTCTGTTTCATTGGTCTTCTTAGTGCCAAAATGTCATAGTCTTAATTACAATAACTTTCTCTTAAGTCAAAAATATCAACAAGTCCTTCCACCTTGTTCTTCAATTCATGTGTATTTTGGCTATTCTTTTTTTTTTTTTTATTTTGGCTATTCTTAACCTTTTGCATTTCCGTATGTAATTTAGAGTCAGCTTATCACTTGTGCTGCTTCCCAGGTAAGACTCCCCTAAAACAAAGATTGTTAGGATTCTTATTGGAATTACACTGACCCAATAGATCAACTCAAGGAAGAAATAACTTTTTTATAACAACATAGTCTTCTGATTTATGGGCATAATATACCCTTCTGCAGGATTTCTTTAATGGCTCTAATAAAATGTGATAGTTTTTTGCGTGGTGGGCTTGCCTATCTTTAGTTAGATCTAATCCATGGTTCTTTTTAATACTGTTTTAAATAGTAGCATTTTATTTTATTTTATTTTATTTTATTTTATTTTATTTTATTTATTTGAGAGTTAGCAAGCAAGCGAGCATGAGAGGGGCAGGGAGGGAGGTGGAGAAGCAGATGGGAAGGATAGAGAACCTCAAGCAGACTTCTTGCTGAGTGTACAACCCAATGCTGGGCTCAATCTTCTGACCCCAAAATCATGATCTGAGCTGAAATTAAGAATTCGATACTTAAACAACTGAACCACCAAGGCACCCTATAAATAATATTTTAAAAAATTATTTTTTCTAATTTTTTTTGCCAGTACATAGAAATGCAGTTGATTTTTGTATATTCCATGTAAACCTAGCAAATTGGCTAAACTCACCTAATATTTCTTCTATCTGTAGATCCTCTTAGATTTCCTACAATCACATGCATATTGACTATGGACAATGACAGTTTTAGTTCTTCTTTTCAAGTACTTATTTATTCACTCATTCATTTTATTTATTTGTTTTATGACTAGAATTCCAATACAATGTTGAAGTATTCAACATAATAACATTCAGTTCAACATAATAAAAATATGTGATATTCTTATTTTGTTTCCTATCTCAAAAGGGAAGCTTTCAACATTTTAAATATAAATATAGTATTTAATGTAGGGTTTTGTTTTTTTTACTAATGTTGTATCATATGAAAGAAGTTCTGTCTACTTCTAGTTTACAAAGTGTTTTATTCACAAATAGATATTGAAGTTTTTCAAACACTTTTTGCATCTATTGAGCTTATGATACAATTAGTTATTCTCCTTTATTCTATTAGCTTGGTTATTTATACTGATTGCTTTTCTAATATTAACTCAATGTTTAATTCATGAAATAAACCCAGTTTGGTCATCATGCATAATCTTTTGCATTAATAGTGATACATTATGTATGTGTGAGGTAGTTTTTTAATTTCCTTTCTCATTATCTGCTTGTAAGGTGTGAGTATGAAGACTACTCTGGTCTCCAAAAACAAGTTGATGTTTCCTCTTTTTGTCTTCCCTGAAAGATCTTGTGTACGACTGACATATGGCATCCTTAAATGTTTGATAAAAGCCTGGGTCTAGAATTTTCCTGCCAGTGTAGTGATCTATTGTCAAGTTGGTTAATCTTGTTTACCTCTTCTACATTCTTGCTGATCACATATACACACACAATTTTTAAATGTTTGTTCTGTTACTGAGAGAGGTGTGTGTCAAAATTTTCTGATTCTGAATTTTAGTTCTTTAGTTACATCAATTTATGCTTCATATATTTTGATGCTGTATAGTTATACATAAATATTTTACATCTTCATGCTGAATTAAAAATGCTTATTATTGTGAAGCCTACATTTTATTTCTAATAATGCCTTTTACCTTAAAGTGTGCTTTCTCTAATATTTATACCACTACCTTAGCAAACCTTTGGTAGTATTTGCATTTTTTTAATATCTTTTTATTCTCTTTGCATCCTCACACTTTAAATATCATGTTTGTAAATAGTATGATCTTGAGTTTGTCTTTTTTTTTTAAGATTTTATTTATTTATTTGACAGAGAGAAATCACAAGTAGGCAGAGAGGCAGGCAGAGAGAGAAGAGGAAGCAGACTCCCTGCTGTGCAGAAAGCCCGATGTGGGGCTTGAACCCAGGACCTGGGATCATGACCTGAGCCGAAGGCAGCGGCTTAACCCACTGAGCCACCCAGGCGCCCCTTGAGTTTGTCTTTTAATGAAGCATTTAGCTCTTCTACATTTAATGCAATTAATGATATATTTGTGCTTAAAAACCACTTTATGCAAGACAGGAAACAACGTGTGTTGGAGAGGATGTGGAGAAAGGGGAACCCTCTTGCACTGTTGGTGGGAATGCAAGTTGGTGCAGCCACTTTGGAAAACAGTGTGGAGATGCCTTAAGAAATTAAAAATAGAGGAGAGGACTCAAGATGGCGGAGAAGTAGCAGGCTGAGACTACTTCAGGTAGCGGGAGATCAGCTAACTAGCTTATTTAAAGATTGCAAACACCTACAAATCTAACAGGAGATCGAAGATCGAAGAGAAGAAGAACAGCAATTCTAGAAACAGAGAATCAACCACTATCTGAAAGAACTCAGCAAACCCGAGCGGATTACTCAGCCCGCCCCGGGTAAGGGCGGTGCAACTCCGCCTGGGGCAAAGACACTTGAGAATCACTACAACGGGCCCCTCCCCCAGAAGATCAACAAGAAACCCAGCCAGGACCAAGTTCACCTACCAAGGAGTGCAATTTCAGTATCAAGGAGAGCGGCGGAATTCCAGAGGAGAAGAAAGCAAAGCACGGAACTCATGGCTTTCTCCCCATGATTCTTTAGCCTTACAGTTAATTTAATTTTTTTTCTTTTTCAATTTTTTTTCTCTTATTCTGCTAATTTTTTTTAACTTTTACCGTTTTCTTTTTTAACGTTTTTTAAATAGTTTATCTAATATATATATTTTTATTCCTTTTTTAATTTTTTCTTTATTGGCTTTCTTTTTTTAATAGTTTCTTTTTTTTTTTCTTTCTGAACCCCTTTTTATCCCCTTTCTCCCCCCTCACGATTTGGGATCTCTTCTGATTTGGCTAAAGCATATTTTCCTGGGGTTGTTGCCACCCTTTTAGTATTTTACTTGCTCCTTCATATACTCTTATCTGGACAAAATGACAAGGCGGAAAAATTCACAACAAAAAAAAGAACAAGAAGCAGTACCAAAGGCTAGGGACCTAATCAATACAGACATTGGTAATATGTCAGATATAGAGTTCAGAATGATGATTCTCAAGGTTCTAGCCGGGCTTGAAAAAGGCATGGAAGATATTAAAGCAACCCTCTCGGGAGATATAAAAGCCCTTTCTGGAGAAATAAAAGAACTAAAATCTAACCAAGTTGAAATCAAAAAAGCTATTAATGAGGTGCAATCAAAAATGGAGGCACTCACTGCTAGGATAAATGAGGCAGAAGAAAGAATGAGCGATATAGAAGACCAAATGACAGAGAATAAAGAAGCTGAGCAAAAGAGGGACAAACAGCTACTGGACCACGAGGGGAGAATTCGAGAGATAAGTGACACCATAAGACGAAACTACATTAGAATAATTGGGATTCCAGAAGAAGAGGAAACAGAGAGGGGAGCAGAAGGTATGTTGGAGAGAATTACTGGAGAGAATTTCCCCAATATGGCAAAGGGAACAAGCATCAAAATCCAGGAGGTTCAGAGAACCCCCCTCAAAATCAATAAGAATAGGTCCACACCCTGTCACCTAATAGTAAAATTTACAAGTCTTAGTGACAAAGAAAAGATCCTGAAAGCAGCCCGGGAAAAGAAGTCTGTAACATACAATGGTAAAAATATTAGATTGGCAGCAGACTTATCCACAGAGACCTGGCAGGCCAGAAAGAGCTGGCATGATATATTCAGAGTACTAAATGAGAAAAACATGCAGCCAAGAATACTATATCCAGCTAGGCTATCATTGAAAATAGAAGGAGAGATTAAAAGCTTCCAGGACAAACAAAAACTGAAAGAATTTGCAAATACCAAACCAACTCTACAGGAAATATTGAAAGGGGTCCTCTAAGCAAAGAGAGATCCTAAAAGTAGTAGATCAGAAAGAAACAGAGACAATATACAATAACAGACACCTTACAGGCAATACAATGGCACTAAATTCGTATCTCTCAATACTTACCCTGAATGTTAATGGGCTAAATGCCCCAATCAAAAGACACAGGGTATCAGATTGGATAAAAAAACAAAACCCATCTATATGTTGCCTAGAAGAAACTCATCTTAAACCCGAAGACACCTCCAGGTTTCAAGTGAGGGGGTGGAAAAGAATTTACCATGCTAATGGACATCAGAAGAAAGCAGGAGTGGCAATCCTTATATCAGATCAATTAGATTTTAAGCCAAAGACTATAATAAGAGATGAGGAAGGACACTATATCATACTCAAAGGAACTATCCAACAAGAAGATCTAACAATTTTAAATATCTATGCCCCTAACGTGGGAGCAGCCAACTATATAAACCAATTAATAACAAAATCAAAGAAACACATCGACAAGAATACAATAATAGTAGGGCATTTTAACACTCCCCTCACTGAAATGGACAGATCATCCAAGCAAAAGATCAACAAGGAAATCAAGAACTTAAATGACACACTGGATCAGATGGACATCACAGATATATTCAGAACATTTCATCCCAAAGCAACAGAATACACATTCTTCTCTAGTGCACATGGAACGTTCTCCAGAATAGATCACATTCTTGGTCCTAAATCAAGTCTCAACCGGTATCAAAAGATTGGGATCATTCCCTGCATATTTTCAGACCACAATGCTCTGATCTAGAACTCAATAACAAGAGGAAATTTGGAAAGAACCCAAATACATGGAGACTAAACAGCATCCTTCTAAAGAATGAATGGGTCAACGAGGAAATTAAAAAAGAATTGAAAAAATTTATGGAAACAAATGATAATGAAAACACAACGGTTCAGAATCTGTGGGACACAACAAAGGCAGTCCTGAGAGGAAAATATATAGCGGTACAAGCCTTTCTCAAGAAACAAGAAAGGTCTCAGGTACACAACCTAACCCTACACCTAAAGGAGCTGGAGAAAGAACAACAAAGAAAGCCTAAACCCAGCAGGAGAAGAGAAATCATAAAGATCAGAGCAGAAATCAATGAAATAGAAACCAAAAAAACAATAGAACAAATCAACGAAACTAGGAGCTGGTTCTTTGAAAGAATTAATAAGATCGATAAACCCCTGGCCAGACTTATCAAAAAGAAAAGAGAAAGGACCCAAATAAATAAAACCATGAATGAAAGAGGAGAGATCACAACGAACACCAAAGAAATACAGACAATTATAAGAACATACTATGAGCAACTCTATGCCAACAAATTTGACAATCTGGAAGAAATGGATGCATTCCTAGAGACATATAAACTACCACAACTGAACCCGGAAGAAATAGAAAGCCTGAACAGACCCATAACCAGTAAGGAGATTGAAACAGTCATCAAAAATCTCCAAACAAACAAAAGCCCAGGGCCAGACGGCTTCCCGGGGGAATTCTACCAAACATTTAAAGAAGAACTAATTCCTATTCTCCTGAAACTGTTCCAAAAAATAGAAATAGAAGGAAAACTTCCAAACTCATTTTATGAGGCCAGCATCACCTTGATCCCAAAACCAGACAAGGATCCCAACAAAAAAGAGAACTACAGACCAATATCCTTGATGAACACAGATGCAAAAATTCTCGCCAAAATACTAGCCAATAGGATTCAACAGTACATTAAAGGGATTATTCACCACGACCAAGTGGGATTTATTCCAGGGCTGCAAGGTTGGTTCAACATCCGCAAATCAATCAATGTGATACAACACATTAATAAAAGAAAGAACAAGAACCATATGATACTCTCCATAGATGCTGAAAAAGCATTTGACAAAGTACAGCATCCCTTCCTGATCAAAACTCTTCAAAGTGTAGGGATAGACGGCACATACCTCAATATTATCAAAGCCATCTATGAAAAACCCACCGCAAATATCATTCTCAATGGAGAAAAACTGAAAGCTTTTCCGCTAAGGTCAGGAACACGGCAGGGATGTCCGTTATCACCACTGCTATTCAATATAGTACTAGAAGTCCTAGCCTCAGCAATCAGACAACAAAAGGAAATTAAAGGCATCCATATCGGCAAAGAAGAAGTCAAACTATCACTCTTTGCAGATGATATGATACTATATGTGGAAAACCCAAAAGACTCCACTCCAAAACTGCTAGAACTTGTACAGGAATTCAGTAAAGTGTCAGGATATAAAATCAATGCACAGAAATCAGTTGCATTTCTCTACACCAACAACAAGACAGAAGAAAGAGAAATTAATGAGTCCATCCCATTTACAATTGCACCCAAAACTATAAGATACCTAGGAATAAACCTAACTAAAGAGACTAAGAATCTATTCACAGAAAACTATAAAGTACTCATGAAAGAAATTGAGGAAGACACAAAGAAATGGAAAAATGTTCCATGCTCCTGGATTGGAAGAATAAATATTGTGAAAATGTCTATGCTACCTAAAGCAATCTACACATTTAATGCAATTCCTATCAAAGTACCATCCATTTTTTTCAAAGAAATGGAACAAATTATCCTAAAATTTATATGGAACCAGAAAAGACCTCGAATAGCCAAAGGAATATTAAAAAAGAAAGCCAAAGTTGGTGGCATCACAATTCCGGACTTCAAGCTCTATTACAAAGCTGTCATCATCAAGACAGCATGGTACTGGCACAAAAACAGACACATAGATCAATGGAACAGAATAGAGAGCCCAGAAATGGACCCTCAACTCTATGGTCAACTCATCTTCGACAAAGCAGGAAAGAATGTCCAATGGAAAAAAGACAGCCTCTTCAATAAATGGTGTTGGGAAAATTGGACAGCCAAATGCAGAAAAATGAAATTGGATCATTTCCTTAAGCACACACGAAAATAAACTCAAAATGGATGAAGGACCTCAATGTGAGAAAGGAATCCATCAAAATCCTTGAGGAGAACACAGGCAGCAACCTCTTCGACCTCAGCCGCAGCAACATCTTCCTAGGAACATCGCCAAAGGCAAGGGAAGCAAGGGCAAAAATGAACTATTGGGATTTTATCAAGATCAAAAGCTTTTGCACAGCAAAGGAAACAGTGAACAAAACCAAAAGACAACTGACAGAATGGGAGAAGATATTTGCAAATGACATATCAGATAAAGGGCTAGTGTCCAAAATCTATAAAGAACTTAGCAAACTCAACACCCAAAGAACAAATAATCCAATCAAGAAATGGGCAGAGGACATGAACAGACATTTCTGCAAAGAAGACATCCAGATGGCCAACAGACACATGAAAAAGTGCTCCATATCACTCGGCATCAGGGAAATACAAATCAAAACCCACAATGAGATATCACCTCACACCAGTCAGAATGGCTAAAATGAACAAGTCAGGAAAGGACAGATGCTGGCGAGGATGCGGAGAAAGGGGAACCCTCCTACACTGTTGGTGGGAATGCAAGCTGGTGCAACCACTCTGGAAAACAGCATGGAGGTTCCTCAAAATGTTGAAAATAGAACTACCCTATGACCCTGCAATTGCACTGCTGGGTATTTACCCTAAAGATACAAACGTAGTGATCCGAAGGGGCACGTGCACCCGAATGTTTATAGCAGCAATGTCTACAATAGCCAAACTATGGAAAGAACCTAGATGTCCATCTCCAGATGAATGGATAAAGAAGATGTGGTATATATACACAATGGAATACTATGCAGCCATCAAAAGAAATGAAATCTTGCCATTTGCGACGACGTGGATGGAACTAGAGGGTATCATGCTTAGCGAAATAAGTCAATCGGAGAAAGACAACTATCATATGATCTCCCTGATATGAGGGAGAGGAGATGCAACATGGGGGGTTGAGGGGGTAGGAGAAGAGTAAATGAAACAAGATGGGATTGGGAGGGAGACAAAAACCATAAGTGATTCTTAATCTCACAAAACAAACTGAGGGTTGATGGGGGGAGGGGGGTTGGGAGAGGGGGGGTGGGTTATGGATATGGGGAGGGTATGTGCTATGGTGAGTGCTGTGAAGTATGTAAACCTGGCGATTCGCAGACCTGTACCCCTGGGGATAAAAATATATGTTTTTAAAAAATAAAATTTATATTAAAAAAAAAAGAAATTAAAAATAGAGCTTCCTATGACCCTGCAATTGCACTACTGGGTATTTACCGCAAAGATACCGATGTAGTGAAAAGAAGGGCCATCTGTACCCCAATGTTTATAGCAGCAATGGCCATGGTCGTCAAACTGTGGAAAGAACCAAGATGCTCTTCAATGGACAAATGGATAAGGAAGATGTGGTCCATATACAGTATGGAGTATTATGCCTCCATCAGAAAGGATGAATACCCAACTTTTGTAGCAACATGGATGGGACTGGAAGAGATTATGCTGAGTGAAATAAGTCAAGCAGAGAGAGTCAATTATCATATGGTTTCACTTATTTACGGAGCATAACAAATAACAGGGAGATGGAGAGGAGAAGGGAGTTGAGGGAAATTGGAAGGGGAGATGAACCATGAGAGACTATGGACTCTGAAAACCAATCTGAGGGTTTTGAAGGGCCGGGGGAGTGGGAGGTTGGGGGAGCCAGGTGGTGGGTATTATGGAGGGCACGTATTGCATGGAGCACTGGGTGTGGTGCATAAATAATGAATTCTGTTATGCTGAAAAGAAATTAAAAAAAAAAAAAAAAGAAAAGAAAAAAGAAAGCAGGGGCACCTGGGTGGCTCAGTTGGTTAAGAGCCTTAGGCTCTGGTCACGCCCCTGCATTGGGCTGCCTGCTCAGCGGGGGGCGGGGAGGAGGAGCAGATTGGTGGTGGGGAGTTCTGCTTCTCTCTCTCCCTCTTCCGGTTTATGCTCTCTCAAATAAAAATAAATTTTATTTTATTTTTTTTTAAGATTTTATTTATTTGACAGAGAGAGTGATCACAAGTAGAGAGAGAGAGAGAGAGAGAGAGAGGAGGAGGCAGGCTCCCTGCTTAGCAGAGAGCTTGATGTGGGACTTGATCCCAGAACCCTGAGATCAGGACCTGAGCCGAAGGCTGAGGCTTAACCCACTGAGCCACCCAGGCAGCTCTAAAAATAAATTTTAAAGATGAAAAAATAAATTAATTAAAAATTTAAAAAAAAACACTTTATGTAGTGTTTTCTATTTATCTCGTGTCTCCTTTTAGCCTTCATTTGGATTTTTTATTTCATCCTTTATATTAACTGGAAAGTTATATACTCTTTTACTATTTCTTTTTACAAATTTTCCTAATGATTAGAACTCATATGATTGACTTATCAAAAATCTACTGTTATTTAACAGATTCACCCTCTTCCCAGACAAAGCAAAGT
The DNA here is from genome assembly GCF_902655055.1 of Lutra lutra. Taxonomy (NCBI): domain Eukaryota; kingdom Metazoa; phylum Chordata; class Mammalia; order Carnivora; family Mustelidae; genus Lutra; species Lutra lutra. Next base: position 67,881,683 of record NC_062282.1, read on the forward strand.
CCTTAGAAACTCAACACCTTTCTGACTTATATGCCATTCTTGTCAGGTATTTTAATTGTCTTTGTACTTCACCTCCCATCATCATCATCATCATCATCATCATTTCTTTATACTGTCAGTATTCTTTTATATAACCATCCCCCATATCTGCCACTTTCATTGTTTCTTTCCTTCCTGCATCTTCAACCTTCTGAAATTATTTTACATCTATCTAGAGTATTCTTTTTAGTATTTCCTATAAGTCATGTCTGAGAGTGAATTCTCTTAATTTTTGTTTGTATGAAAACATAATTTTGAAAGGATATTTTCATTGGATATATAATTCTAGTTTGGTAGTTATTTCCCACCAGCATTTTGAAAATAGTATTCAATTGTTTTCTGGCTTATTTATTTTTATTAAGATGTCACCTCTTGGAAAACAGTTGAGTGGTTGTTCAAAAATACATAGAATTACCATACGACCCAGCAATTCTACTCCTAGGTATACACCTAAAAGAACTGAAAACGAATCCAAACAGACACTTTTATACCACTGTCCAAAGTAGCATCATTCATAATGCCAAAAGGATGAAAATGTTCCAGGCAATCTACGTGTATATCAGAAAATAGATGAATAAACAAAATGTGGTACACACATACAATGAAATACTATTCACTCATGAAAAATAATGAAGTATAGACTGGATAAACCCTGAAAGTATGCTAAGTAAAATGAGCCAGTCACAAAAGGACAAATATGTTATGATGCCATTTGTATGGAATATTTGTAATGAGCAAATTTATAAAGACAGAAAGTACAGCAGATGTCATCAGGGTTGGGGGGAGGAGAGAATGGAGAGTTACTTTTTAAGGGGTACAGAGTTTTGGTTCAAGAAAATGAAAAGTTCTACAAATGAAAAGCAGTAATGGTTGCACAGCATTATGAATGTCATTAATGTCCCTGAATTGTAGACTTAAAGATAGTTAAAATGGTAAATTGTATGTTATATATATTTTAGAATAATGAAAAAAAAAGTCAGCTCTCGGACCAGTTGTTGCAGTTTTGTGCAATCCTTTTTTTTTTTGCTCTGGCTGCTCTAAAGTGTTCTTGTTTTTGGTTTTCAGCTACTCTTTTTTTTCTTTGATGTAAAGTCTTATTTTTGTTCTTCTTGCCTATACTTCCTAGCCACCCTGAAATGGGAGCATCATGTCTTTATTAGCTTTGAAGATTTCTAGGTCATTATATCTTCAAATATGGTTTTTTTTCCTCTCTTCCTTTCCTTGACTTCTGGGAATCTCCAAGAATCTGAGACCTCACTAGATTTTCTAAGTCCCTCATACTTTCTTACCTATTTCTCATCCTTTTCTCTCTCTAACTTTATTTTGGATACTTTCTTTAATTTTACTAATTTTCACTTTGACTGTATCTGAGCTTTCCAAGCTTCACTCTGCATGTTTTCTTGTGACCTACATTCCACTTCACAAATTCTCTACATGATGTATCTGTCCATTCATGTCTTAACTACAATTTTATTTTCAATTCTAGAATTTCCACTTGCTTCTTTATAATTTATAAAATTTCAATAAGATTTATTTATTTATTTTAGAGAGGCAGTGGGAGTGGGGAAGAGGGGCAGAAGGAGAGAGAAAGAATCTCACGCAGACCTCATGCCTAGCACAAAGCCAGATGCAGGGCTTGATCTCTGGTCCCTGAGATCATGACCTGAGCCAAAACCAAGAGCTGACATTCAACCAACCTACTGAGCCACCCAGGCACTCCTATAAATTTTCAATCTTTTAGCCTCATGAAAAGTATAATTGGATAAACAGAGCATATGCTTGTTAATTCCAATATGTAAAAGTCCCTATGTAGCTATGTAGCTCTTCTACTGTTTCCATTGTTTTTTTTGTAATGCATTTATTTTTTTTTTTTATCCCTTTGGTCTTGCTCCCTCATGCAAAATTGGTAAAAATAACTTGAGGCCTAGAATGTTGTTATCTTTCTCAAGAGATTTACAGCAAATTACTCCAAGTTCCTGGGAATACTGGCAATCCAGGATCGCCTCCAAATGACCAAAGACAGATAATTTAAAGCTGGTGGTAGTCTCTGGAAATGCTTATCTCCTTTCTGGTTCTCATTTTCTTCTAAGCTGTAGCTTGGTTCCTAGCCTGATGATGAACAAGTAGTTCACCACTGTTCCTGCTTAGTGGGCCCTGGATTCCCATCTCTGTGCCTTTAAGTGCTTATTCTAGGCTGCAAAACCATGGGCCAGCCACTTCACTTCTACCCCTAGGGGAAAAGCAGCCCCATTACTTAGCCATTTCCCTAGTTCTCATGCCTCCCAGAGATCCTAGCCTGCTAATTTATTATTGTTAACTGTGAGATGCCCACGTTTTTGTTTTGTTTTGTTTTAAAATAGCTTTTTAATTTGTCCTAGAAGGTTGACTAAAATTATCTAATATATCAATACTAGATGACTGATTCCGACTTGATGTTTCATACGCTTAGAGAAATTCTGTTCACACAAAATAAGAACCTCATGGGTCAACGTATGACTGCTTTCAAAGGAATAAATTACACATTTTTAGAATAAACCCTCCCAAAAACTCAATGTAAATTTTTACTGTGAGCACTGTGTCATAGAAGGGACAAGTTGCGTGTCCTCTACTGTTAGTACCAAATAAATCAGAGCTATACGCTCACAAATCAACTGATTGCCAAGAGTGAGGGTAAGGATGAAAATGTTCCAGAAAAATCACTTAGGAAAACACTACCTTTTCATTATCTAATTAATTTTGCGTATTTTATTTCCCAGCAGATATGCAGCAGTACAAGCTCCATTTTATCATCAATCATTAAAAAACGTGTGTGAAAAGCAACCCGTAATAATTAGGTTCTGAGGAACTTGCTAGGAGAGCAGAAGAGCCACTTAATTCCATGTTCAACAGTGGAGGTCCATCAGGGCTCTATCTACATCAGCAACATATGGCCCCTTGGTGAGATCGAGCCCAAGACTATTTTGGTATGGCCTGCAAACTATGAATGGTTTTTATATTTTTTAAAGGACCATGTACATACACAAGAAAAATCAAAGAAGCATATGTAACAGATATAATATATTATCTATCTAACTCTACAGAAAAAGTTTACTGATCCTTATTCTATATCATCTTGTCAAGACTTGCAAAGATTCTGAGACTTTTACCCTATTTGCAAGTGAACAGCTTAGCCTGCTATAGTTTCATCAGTAGTGGCAGAAGACATGAGACCCTATGATCAGAAACAAAAGACTATTTTTCACAGTAATAGCAGTCAGAGAGAATCAGCATTTGCATGAGTTCCCCAAGCCCCAATTCATTCCCACAAGGCAACATGAAGAGAACCAGGTAAAACCCGCACATACAGTGGCTATGTTACTGAGAGGAATTTAGGATACCTCAGCTTAAGGAACCTGAACCTTCTATAATGGCCAGTGAGCATACCGGCTCTCTGATCCCAGGGAAACATTATCTCAATCTTCAAAGGTTGGTTGCTGTACAAACATTCAAAAAAAAAAAAAAAAAAAAGGCTGCAACGAAGGCAACGTCTCTGCAAGATATGTAGAAACACAAAGGATCCATGGAGAATGGAGAACTGTCTCTCAATAAATCTAAACTTGTTACCTATAGCTACCACCTTCAGCATGTTATGACAGCTTTATCATTCCAAAAGTTGACCTGAACCAGAAAAGTATCTTCATATTCCCTTAAAAAGCAGAGGAAATAATATATAGAGAGAGATTTCTAAAGGCAGTTTAAAATCCTAACATTTAAAAAACTATTTTCAGCTACTTTGAAATTTCTGATACTGAGAAAGGTTTATTTCTGATAGGGTCCAGTAACTGAAAAATTCTATTTACATTCCAATAAACTTCTTAACTGACTCTTATATTTTCTGTAGTAGAGGCATAATTTAGTGTTCAATTCAACTTATAATACTATAGTCCAAAATATTTTTTCAAGTTAATCCCAGAGTTTAATGAGAAATACACATTTTAAGTAAAGATACTTAAATATGTTAGGAACATTTTTAATGTATGATGTAACTGGTATTATAGTTTTATTTAATTTCTAGAATTGGAGTCAAATAAATAGTTTTCTCACAGGACTATAAATGCAACAGTACTTAAGTAAAAATTAAGATACAGTTAAAAAAAAACCTCTTAAGATAAAGTTTTACAAAGCCATAAACTAAATAGAATTTAGTTAAATATTTAACAAGATGCATTTATTGAGGGGTGCCTGGGTGGCTCAGTGGGTTAAGCCTCTGCCTTCCGCTCAGGTCGTGATCTCAGGGTCCTGGGATCGAGCCCCGCGTCGGGCTCTCTGCTTGGCAGGGAGCCTGCTTCCTCCTCTCTCTCTCTCTGCCTGCTTCTCTGCCTACTTGTGATCTCTCTCTGTCAAATAAATAAATAAAATTTTTAAAAAAAGATGCATTTATTGAAAATAATAAGCTTTGTGATATTCAGAATCTCTTAGAAAATCTTGGTCATCTTTAAATGTCAGACCTGGGATAGTTACAATTCCCTCAGTCCAACTGCAACTTTCCTTAACTTTTAAAACCAAAAGTATGAGGTCCAGTCTAAACTGGCCTGATGCTTCTATTATATAGGCTGCTGAAGAACTCTGGAAAGAACAAGATTAGTTTGAGGCAATATGGAATCTCATGTTTCCAACTAGGAACTCTCTGGTGGCTATGAGTTCCTAGTCTACTGAACAAAAGCCAAATAAGATTGACAAATAAGATTTTATGTCATACTAGTTAATTTTACAAAGTAATTTATAAAAAGCTTTAAAATACATATGAAACAAGAACATAAGCTAAAAATGTCTTGCATGGCTTGTTGCTCCCCACTACTTATAAGTGTTACTATTTATTTGAACTTGTTATATCTCTTAGTTTAATTTGGATTAACTAGAAGTCATTTTAGCTTAGAACGGAGTCTGAGCTAGGTTCACTTAGATTATTTCCATATATGCAAATAACAACTCATTTGGATGTCCTGAAGTGTTTTGAGGAACTTCATATATCTGTTCTTTTAAATATTCTACTAAAATATCTCTTTATAGGGTTTCTAAGGCAAATATAAAGTCCATATAAATCAATTTCATTTATTACAAATCAAAGTTTATCCATGAATAAATTGTTATAAGAGATGCTGGTACTTCTGACAGTATTCGATATGGTATTGCAGATGAAGTAATACATGAAATTGAAGGAAGGTTGGAGAGAAGGTATTCTCTAACTTTTTAGGGTAATACTTTATGTCGAGAAGATACTGTCCTTTACTAATACTTTCCTACCCATTGACTTTCAGGGCCACTGAAGGAAGAAGGAAATAGTAGTCATTTAAATGTTAACCACATTTTTGTTTGATGACCAAAACTGATTAGCTTCACTGTATTCACGATCTATAGTGGTTCCTAAAAGGATGTTCACACACATGTCTTTGCAAAAAAGAAAAAAAAAGCTGAGCTATTTGTGAGCTAAATTTAGCTGTCTTTATAAATTTACAAAGCAAATGACAACACATGAAATAGGCTTCCAAGCAATTTGCAAGTTACGCACAACATGAAAATCATAAATAAGAATAAAACCTATGTACAAAAAGTTACAAAGTAGGGACACCTGGGTGGCTCAGTCGTTAAGCGTCTGCCTTCGGCTCAGGTCATGATCCCTGGGTCCTGGGATCGGGCCCCACATCGGGGTCCCTGCTAAGCGGGAGGCCTGCTTCTCCCTCTCCCACTCCCCCGCCTGTGTTCCCCTCTCTCACTGCGTCTCTCTCTGTCAAATAAATAAGCAAAATCTTAAAAAAAAAAAAAAAAAGTTACAAAGTATACAAACTAACCACAAAATAGGGACAGTATTTGCAACACATAATAGAAAAAATGTTAATTTCTTTAATTTGGAATAAGTTTCACAAATTACTAAGGGAAAAAAATGCAACTATCCAACAGAAAAATAGGCAAAGGATATTAATGGAAAGTTGACAGAAAAAGAATAAATGGAATCATGCTCAACTTCACTCATAATTAGATAAATGCAAATCAAATTATATTTTCAACTATCTGAACAGCAAACATAAAGTATTCTGACAATATACAATGTTGACAAATAGTAATTGATTAAAAAGTAAACTGATACAGCTTTTTAGAGGGCAACTTTGCAGTATATATCAAAATTTAAAATGCTTATACACTATGAGCAATAATTCTGTAATTACAAATGTACCTAATGAATAAGTCCTCAAATATTACCAGGTATTTATGGATCCATCACTGGTAATAATAAAAACTTGGACATGAACTAAATATCTATCAATTAGTTTACCTGGTAAATAAATTATCACATACCCAACCAATGCAATACTATTATATTAATAATAATAGTGTATTAATATAACATATTATATATGATGCATAATATATTTTTAATTTTTTTTAAAGATTTTATTTATTTATTTGACAGACAGAGATCACAAGTAGGCAGGGAGGCAGGCAGAGAGAGGGGAAAGCAGGCTCCCACTGAGCAGAGAGCCTGATGCGGGGCTCGATCCCAGGACCCTGAGATCACGACCCGAGCCAAAGGCAGAGGCTCAACCCATTGAGCCACCCAGGCGCCCCCATAATGTATTTTTAAATTGTATATTGATATATGTTATCCACACTGACATATCTTTTTAAACTAATGGCTGGAAAAGAATTGGTTTCCATCTTTCCTACAAGGTATTTTAACTTTTATAATAAAATACAATACCATAACATTTGTTTTCCTCACTCAAGAAACTTAGCAAATATCTGAGGAGATGCTAAAGAACCTTAAAAATAATACCATTCTTGGTACAACCACTTTACTTAGACAACAGTGTGCCCCCTTCTATAGATAGATGATGATTACCAAAGGTAAAGAACATACCTCGTGAACCAGCAATACCTTCCTAAATATAGAACCTACAAAAACTTACAAATATTCACTACAACATTTATACTAAATTATTCTTGGCAGCAATGTTCACAATAGCAAAAACAAAACTACCTGGAAACAACCAAAATATTTATTAACAGCAGAATGGCTACATCAATTGGGGTATATCAATACAAGGTAATATTATAGCGTTGTGAAAATGAATGTACTACAACACACACAACATGGATCAACTCTTCAAATATAAGCTGAAATGAAGCAAGACACAAACCCCCGCCCCCCGTAGTATGAATCTATTTATATTCTGTTTAGAGACATACATGTATATAAAAAGGAAAGGACTCTCTTATCTAGGAGTAGGATAAAAGGGTTGTAAGCTGGAATGGGCATACTTGGGGGTTTTGGGGGCTGGGCAATATTATGGTTTGTGACTTCAATGGTGGCTTACACAGACACTTGCTTTGTAATTTTTATCAAAAGGTACATATGTGTCTTAAACACGTCCCTATATATGTTATACATCATAATAAAAACTGCAAAAATAAAGCATTCAAAACTACTCTGCATCAAAACCATGTTTCACATAGACCAACACTATTCTAAAGGACATCTTATTCTAGTCGGCAAGGAGTCAAAGGCTTACAGAAGAGATTCTAAAGTTTGGGTGCTTATAATCCCAAAATAAAGTACAGAGAGACTAAATATGAAACTGTGTCCAAACTATCACAATAAAAATCAATATCAGTACTAAGAACAGATTCTGTATTTAGATGAGAAGATAGAATTTCTGATTTCTTCATCATTATTAGATCTTTAATATTCATTCCTAAATCAGATATAGGCCATTCCTTTTCAAGAATATTATATTTCCTGATGAACTTACTTCATAAATTATAAATCCACTTAAACAATCATACTAATGTATCCTTTTTATCATCACTGCTCATATTCACCTAGTCTGCACAAAAAGAATCTGAGAGTTGAACAAAAGGGGTACCATGAAGCATGTCCAGAGCCTTAAAAGCATCTAGTTAAAACAAAAAACAAAAAACAAAAAAACCCTTCTGAACTCATGCACAATATTCAAATATTATGGTGGTAGAGATGGTGAAGGAGGAGGAAGAAAAGATTTGACTTGCTACAGCATGTGTGCAGTGCGCACATACATACACCATTTTACAATGTTAGCTACATACTAATCTTGATGTTTCTAGGTACATTTTCAGTTTCCATGTTCAATATAACTACCATTTTAATAAGAGTATTAGGATGTTTTATAACCTTTTAAAATGCATGTTTCTACCCACTGGCAGGACTCCTTATCATAGAAAATACCAGAAGTCCATAGGTTTTGGCTGTCCACATGAATATCCAGTAAAATGTATTTCCTAACCTGCTATGTATAGTGAAGTGCCTAAATCTTGGTCAATAGGATGCCAGTGTGTGTGTGCATGCCTCTATGTGTGTGTGCATGTGTTGTATGATGCTGAGGAAGATGCTTGTCTCTAGTTCCCCCTTCCCACTGACTGAAAAGTAGCAAGAAGTGAAGCAAGTGCCTCTGACGCAGAGATGCGAGCGTCCTTCGTGATGAGAAGGCAGAGCTGCCTGGCAAGCTTGAGACATAGCATTTCCAGACTGCTGTCTGAGTAAAAGATATATGTGATTGTACTTAAACTCTGAAATTCGAGGATACTGTTAAAGTATACTCTAACATTAGGACCTAAAAACTCAGTTAAATTATTTGTAGAAAATTGTTAAATCACTGTCTCATACAAAAGCAAAAATAAATATTTTATGAGTTAGGAGATTAAAAATAAAAACACAAATCAAAACATATACATGTTAATTCTTTGTACACAAGCTTGTAATGGCAAAGACCTGTCTAAACATGACACCAAAGGTAAAAATAACAAAGAAAAATACTGAAATATTTGAGAGCAATACATTTCTTAAATAATTGAATGTCGACACTACATGAACAAAACTACAATGCAACAGACAAATGGAAGAGACCCGATTTAGTTTAATGTTTATACATGTGGTATATAAAAAGCTCATAAAATTGATAAGCAAAAGACAGAAAAATGGCAAAGAACATTGTATAAATACTGATTCTTGGTTGCAAGCCATAGGAACCAACTATGGTTGACTTAAAGTGTGAGAAAGTTAAAAGGAAGAATTGGATGCAGAAAGGACAAGAGAAAGAGTTCCTGGGGGTTTTGATAGCATGAACTACTATACAGTTTTCCTTGAGTGCTGTCACTGGAATAAATGGGCAGGTTCCTGGAAGCAGACAGAAGTGGGAGATGGCATAGAGAAGGATGGCTGGGAAGTGTTCTCACAAGATATAACCATAAGGAACTAGTGTAGGCAGGACTGGGCAGAGGGAGAAGCGGACTCACAAGGAGGATGCAGCTGAAGCCTCTGCCAGTCCTACAGGGTGCTCATTAGAGCAGTCCCAAATAGAAGCAATGGCCTTTGTGTTTATTGTCCCTTTAGCCAGTCCAGCCTTGGACTGCCCCCAGGCAAGGCAATTCTCCAGTGAGGGAAGCAGTAAGGAATGAGCAGCTAATAGCCTCAGCAACTGGACTTATTTTCTGACTTTGCATCACACCATTCAAAATCCGAAACTCTTGGGAGAGCCAGATGGCACATTTGTTAATGTGCTCTCAATTTGGCTGGGGTGGGCAAGGTCCTAAAATATTATATCCTTCAAAACTGCTTAAAGAGGTCATTCCCATACCACCCCCCCCAACAAAAAAACACATGTACGCTATTACGAGAACAAGGCAGACTTCAGGATACATCAGATATCAATATCTGCTATCAGTATCAGTATACTACAGATATCAATAGGCAATTGAGATATATATAATAAAATCATTCATATTATTAATAAATTTTAAAAAGTTTATACTCACCAGCAATCAGTTATTGAAAATTAAATCATTTTTTTTTACTAATCAGATTGACAAAGATAAGAAGATCCTTCTCAGAATTTGTAACAGTGCTGGAAGACAAGCACTCAAGTACAATGCTGATAGAAGAATACATTGATATAAGCCTTGGAAACTCAATTTTGCAAGGTATGCCAAAAGTTTTAAAAATACACATACCTTGCAATTTCATTTCTAGGAATTTATCCTAAGGAAATAATCCATTATGAAGAAAGCCATATGCACAAAGCAATTCAGCACTGCTTGCTATATTTATAAAGGAAGGAAATAAACAAAACATTAAAGAAATAGGATAGATTCAGTAACTTATGATAAACCCAAATGGTGCAACATTAAGAAGACATTAGGAATCATGCAGTTGCAAGATATTTATATACACAGAAAGTTGTTCCTGTTATTGTCAAGTTTTAAAAATTATAAAAGATAAAAAAATTGTTTAAAACTAAATGGCAAATCTTATTTTAGGATGATGGCATTATATTTCCCTTTTATTTTTCCTATGACTTCTGTACTAAATATATATTACTTATATAATTAGAAAAATATGTAATGGACCTCATAAATATGAAATTTTTAATTTATAGTCTAGAATTTCAGGTCTTTGGAAATTAGTAGAAAAATAATTATACTTTTAGTTAAAATTTCTTAAAAAATTTTAAAAATAGTTTTTGACTAATCTAAGAGTTAACTGTTGGGCCAAATCTGAAGTCTGATGTGATAAGCCCAGTTTTAAGTAAAAACAATTACTTGTACTGTAAAAGTCTGTCTTTACCTTTACAATCATCAGTTGTTGTTGGTTTTTTTTAATTGGAATACTGTACCTAATAGTTTTGGCCCACATTTAAAGGCAGATTAAATTGCTTGGAAAGGGCCCAGAGGAAAGTAATAAAAATAATTATGTACTTAGAAATTGGGCTTTATAATGACTCGTAAGAGGAAATCATTTAGAAACTAAAACAAAAAGAAACCTTACATTTTATGGGTTACCATAACCTCTGAAGAATAGGACAAGAAGAAAAATTTGAATTATTAGTAGAAAATTTTAATTTAGCAATTAGGAGGAATGTCCTATTCTTAAATAAGTATTTGAGTGTTTATTACATGTCTAATACTATAGCTATAAGAGCTGCTAATCATTACAATGTGTTACTAAAGAAAAAAATGTTTTTTGGGGGGTGCGTGGCTGGCTCAGTTGATGGAGCATGCGACTCTTGATCTCAGGGTTGTGAGGTCGAGTACCATGTTGGATGTAGAGATACTTTAAAATAAGAAACAGTATTTTTTAAAAGTGCCAATGGAAAAATATTCTCTTTTTCAAAGTAGTGGCTTACTTCATAATCCTTAAGATCCCTTCCATGTCTATGGGGTTTTTTGTATTTTAGGCATCCTGAACAACTGTAAAAACATATCTCAATTACACTTACAGTTTTTTGAAAGTGAAAAATGGATCAATCATTGATGAGTATAATAAAGGATAGGAAATTAGAGATTTTTCATGAATAGTGAATTTAGTTATGGGATACATTGTGATATTTGACTCCATAAAGAGGCAATTAAACTATTAGTCATGTATTTTTTAAGTGTTGCTGTGTTATGTTGTTAACCTCTATTTTTTGGAAAGTATAGTAAATACAGTGAATACAGACAAAATACTGCTATAGCATATTTTAGTATGTAACATACATTTAATATATAATGGCTCTAGTAACAAACCACTAGTTGTAAAAGTGCCCAGTAAAAAGAATAAGTGGCTTGGGGCGCCTGGGTGGCTCAGTGGGTTAAGCCTCTGCCTTTAGCTCAGGTCATGATCCCAGGGTCCTGGGATCGGGCCCCCGCATCGGGCTCCCTGCTCAGCGGGGAGCCTGCTTCCTCCTCTCTCTCTCTGCCTGCCTCTCTGCCTACTGTGATCTCTCTCTGTCAAATAAATAAATAAAATCTTTAAAAAAAAAGAAAAAAAGAATAAGTGGCTTTAAGGTGAACATCCTTAAAAATCCTCATCCTTAAAAAAAATCCTCAGTCTAGGGTATTGTTTTTCATCTTCCAAACAAGTGGCAGGAAAATGATGCTAACGACTGCTTTAAAATTAAAAACTGTGTAACAGAAAAAAAGGAGCTTACAAACCACTCAAAAAGTCACTTAAATGCCTCTCAAAAACAAAACAGGAAGAAAAAGTATAAAACTAAATAGGAAACACCCACAAAGATACAATTTAAAAGTTTTGCCTGAGTACTATTTCTTTTTTTTAAAATAAAATATTTAATGCTTGTATACATGTGGGCTTAACATGTGTCTGGCACTGTTCTAAGCACCTTACAGGTAGTAAGAGATATAATCCTCAAAAGTCTATGAGGTAGCTACCTTTATTATCCCTAATTTACATGGGAGAAAACTGAGGCACAGAAGTCACACTAGCCCAAGTGACATGACTAGGAGCGAGGGAAGCTAAGATTCAAATCCAAAGTAGTCTGGCCAAGGAGAGACCATGACTATAACCACTAAGTTATTCTGTAAAAGTATTTGCTCTGTATATTAATATTTGACAACAATTTTTAACTTCAAAGTTTGCAAATGTTCACAGCCTATAGAGTTATAAGTATTAAATCTGTGCAGACAGAAAATAACTTTTCCAGTACAAAATTTGAGTGAAAAAAGATTTCCCTAACTAGCTTTATGACAAATACCAGCATAAGAGGAAGTGGGGAATGAAAAGAGATTGACACTACATTTATTTTATTTATTTATTTATTATTTTTTTAATTTATTTTTTTAAAGATTTTATTTATTTATTTGACAGAGAGATCACAAGCAGGCAGAGAGAGAGGAGGAAGCAGGCTCCCTGCTGAGCAGAGAGCCTGATGTGGGGCTTGATCCCAGGACTCTGAGATCATGACCTGAGCCGAAGGCAGCGGCTTAACCCACTGAGCCACCCAGGCGCCCCAACACTACATTTATTTTAAATGTGTTTACTATGAACATACTACTTCAATGAGATTTAAATTCACTAAAACCTTGAGCTGTCTTTTTTGAAAGATATAACTTACAAATACAAATTTTTAAAGAAGAATGTGATTGAGGGGTGCCTGGGTGGCTCAGTGGGTTGAAGCCTCTGCTTTCGGCTCCGGTCATGATCCCAGGGTCCTGGGATCGAGCCCCACGTCGGGTTCTCTGCTCAGTGGGGAGCCTGCTTCCCCCTCTCTCTCTCTGCCTGCCGCTCTGCCTACTTGTGATCTCTCTGTCAAATAAATAAGTAAAATCTTTAAAAAAAAAATGTGATTGAGACTTGAGTAAGAAAACAAAATTATGACATTTACAGCATAAACAAGGTTCTCTAGGGTAACTTTTTTTTTCCATGATAGGATAATAATTTCATTGGTCAAGAAAAATACCACTGACCTAATCTGTATGCAGAATGCCAGCTAGTAAAAAAAAGAAAACCATAACTAGGTGGACTATGAGCACACACAGCACATCCAAGTAAAACTCACTATAAACAACAACAAAAAAGCCAAAATGCTGATGTTAAAGTCGACATGGTTTTGTATCTCACTTGTTCTAAATCTGCAGATATGAAAAGTTGTAGATCTAAACATAATCTATGTCTCCTTTTAGGATTTTTAGTATTTGTTAACTGAAAGGCTTAGAATAACAACCTAAGCCCCTTCTAGTCTAAATTCTAATTATATTCAATCCATACTAGTAAATTCATTGACACATGCAATGTCACAGGCTAACTTTTTGGCAAAAGGGAAAAGTGAGCAAAATGATGGGGGTACTCCACCATGGCACTGACAACTAGTCTGTTCTCCTCAAGGTTAGTCTCTAAATTGACACATGGTAAATCTGATAACCAATTGTTTGCTGACAGTGAAATAATGGAGACCTCTCCTGACAGTGTTTCTGTAAGTTTCACATGCACGATTTAATTCTATCTCCTGGAACCTTTGTTGTCCCCCATTATCCTCCCATTGTGTTGGCTAATATATGTTATTAAATTCAATATAGTATCATTTTTCATTTTTTTCCATTTCTTGGCCCAGTTTAACTCAGCTGATCTTACTTCAAAAATGACTTCATCAGGTTCTCCTTTCATCTCTCAGGCCACTCTTTCTTTTATCCTCTTTACATGTTGGAATTAAACGAGGCTGGACTCTAGGTCTTCTTTTGAACTCTATACCCACGTTGTTCAGTATGGTAGCCACTAGCTCATGGGGCTACTTAATAAACTCAAGAAAAAAATTATATATTCGGTTCCTCAGCTGCACTAAGCATTTAAGTGCTCAATAGCCACAAGTCGCCCGTGGTTATTGTACAGGACAGCACTGATATAGAATATTTCTACCACTGCAGAAAGATCTATTGTACACTGCTGCTGATTGCCCCTGAGTGATTTTATTCATGTTCACGGTATCAGTTATCATCTATTTGCAGAAAACTCACACATTTGTACTCTGTCATACAAACTTCTTTGAGCCCAAGACCCATGTAGTCAAATAGTTTCTTAACTTTCCCATTGGATGTCTCAAAAGTACCTCAGGCCCAATATGTTCTAGACCAAATTTCTCATATTTATCTCCAAACCTAGTTTTGGAATGTTCTTTTTCTCACCAACGTTACCATCATCTAACTCCAGGTAAAAAAGTTACAAAATTCATCCTTTATTCTCCTTTCCTTCAATCCATGTCCAAGTCCTTCGAGTTACCTCTGAAGTACCTCTCAAATTTTTCCCTTTCCTCATTTCTCGTGTATCCCCCATAATGTTGAGTTTGATTAGTGGAGCAATACTTCCTGAATTCAAATCTTGATTTTGGCTGAGTGACCTTGGAGAAGTCACTTAACCTTTTTTCCTTGACCCAGTTTTTCATCTGCAAAATGGGGGTAATGCTATGATTTTCTTCATGCTGTTGTTCTAAGAATTAAATAACATTATGAATGCAGAGTTTAGCACCGAATCCAGGGCACAAATTCCATATAAATATAAGCTACTAGTAGTGCTATCATCCTAAGCCTAGATTACTGAAGTTGTATCCTGTCTTTCTTATTCTTGCTCATCTCCAATCTTCTGCCCACAATGTAACTAGAGAGACTTCTAATGAAGTTACACCTGATCATGTCCCCCTCTATCTCCATGGAAACCCATTAATGGTTGTATAAGGCTTTTAGAATAGATAGCTTCATCTCCTATCTCTCTCGTCCCTTGGGCTCTATGCTTTAACCAAACTGGCTGCAAGCTCCTTAGTCAGGCCATGTTCAGTCCATGAGGGCTTTTGCTCACAATATTTCACTTTTTTGAACTGGCCCCGCCCCCACAAGTAATCATCCTTCAGACCTCAGGTGAAAAATCCCTTCCTCCCTCACTGGTCCCTCTATTTTGCATTCTCACTGTACCGTGTTCCAGTCTGTCCTAGAACTTCTCAGTCTGCAATTACCTATTTATATGAGTGACTTCTATTTATTACTACACATGTATTTGTTTCCTCCAATGGACATCTCAGACTGGGCTCCTGATATGCCCCCTACCCAAGCCAGCTCCATTTACCATCTCCTCCACCTCAGAAAATAGCAAAACTATTCTTTCAGTCACTCAAGCCAAAACCCTTGGATTCTTTCACATTCCACAACTATCAGAAATTCTATTGCCTCTCCAGAATTCAACTATTACCCCCTTTGCCCCCTACCCCCTTTTCATTGCTACCCATCATGGTCAAAGTCATATCATCCCTTCCTGGATTATTGGGTTACCTCTTGACACGTCTCCTTCTTTCTTTCTTTGACCCCACTATTGGTGTTCTTGTATATTTACAAGGCAGATTGATGCTTTAAATATATGTCAAATCATGTCTTTCTTATACTCAGATTCTCTACTAACTTGCCATCTGTTATGGAGTTGTATAAATCCACATACGGATTTCCCAACCAAATCCGTATGTGGAAGCCCTAACCCATGTGTGTTCATTGGAGATAGTGCCTTTTGGAGAATAAGATTAAATGATGTCGTAAAGGTGGAGCACTGACTTGATGAAGCTGTTCTTATAAGATGAGACACCAGATTTCTCTCTCTGCCTGTGAGGACACAGTGATGACAGCTGCCTGCCAGCCAGGATGAAAGCCCTGACCAGAAGCTGACCATACTTGCACCCTGCTCTTAGACTTTCCAGCTTCCAGAAGAGTATGGAAATACACTTCTATTATTTAAACAACTCAGTCTATAGTATTGTGTTAGGACAGTCCAAACTAACATACCATCTCACTCAAATTAAAAACCAAAGTCCTTCCAAAAGCCAAAGGGGTCCTTTCTGGTCTATCATGGCTCCAACCCCTAAACTCTGACATAATTTCCTTTGATTCTCCCCATCCCTTAAGCAGGCCTCTTAGGCCCCACTGGCCTATATGCAATTCTGAGAACAAGTCAGACATGCTCTCACCTTTCAGTTTTTGTTTTTCCTCTGCTTGGAACATCATTTTCCCAAATATACATATCTCTCATTGCCTCACTCAAATGTCACCGTCTCAGTGGGGCTCTTCCATGACAAATTTTGCCACCTCCATCTCACAGACATATCCCATTCTCCTTCCTTCATGCTCACTACAAGTGCCCTATATATTGTACCCATTGAACTTTATTGCCTCCTCTCTCTCCCCCACTAGACTATCATTTCCATGAGAGAGGCGACTGTCTGCTTTGCCGTCATATTCCCAAAATACAGAGCACCTCATAGTAGGTGCTTATCTTTGTTCTGCTCAGTGAATGTTTTCCAACAGGTACCAGTTTAGCTTCAGTACCACACGGATCAAATACTGAGGCAGCAATGGTCCAGTACCAACTGTACTGCGGCTACATGATCCGAGAGTGGTTCCTTCCTCTCTCCATTTTTACAACAGAAATAATAAATCTAGAAGAAAAGTTTGCCAAGGTCAACTAAGATCATGGGTATCACAATTTCTTGAGAAGTGTCTGATTGCAACTTTCTTCACAGCATTTCCAAACAATTCTGAGAACTCTATAGCTCTTCGGCCATACTTCCAGGGTTCGGCAAAGGAGGGTGTTTAACCCCAGAAATAAAAACTTAAAATATGTAAATACAAATAAACAAAAGACAAGCGATGTAAGAAGTCAATCGTGGTCGTTATCTGCGTTTCTGTGGGGCTGTGCATAGAATTCAGGTTAAAAATAGATTCTGCTAAGGAAGTTGCAAAATCACTATATTCCCCTACATTTCACAGAAAACAGGTCTGCAGAAGAAAGGAGGAAAACAGAAATTCACAACCTAAATCGTGCCGAAAGTTCCCGGTTAGTGCTCCACGGTTAGTCACGGGTCTACGGTTAGTAACTGCTGCGTACTCGCTTCTGAGCTGAGCTTCCTATCATTTTTGGAAATGCCTCAAGTTAAGAATCGTTTTGAAACGATCCGGTATCACAACTAAGCTCCCTTCTCACCTTCAAACATCACAGCTTTTAAAATAAAGGTGTCATCGAGGTGTGGACACACCCACTGCATCTCCACTGGAGTGTTTCTGGTTATGCAAATCTAACGCGGCCAGGCGGAGTGTCGTCCGCCTCAAAGGCGGCTCAGAGGAAATCCTGCCTCCCCCTAGGCTCAGGCCTGGAGTGAGGGCCGGCTGTGGCGGCCGGCGCGAGCTGCAAGCCGACCTCGCCCGGGGGCGCACCTCGCCCGCAACTCCGGAAACACCTGCGGGCCCGACGGGAAAATCCCCCGCTTCACCCACCGGAGCTGGGGGCGACCCGCAGCTCTAGCACCGCTTCGGGTACCACAAGCCTGAGGTGAAGCGGCCCCGAAGCCGCGCCACATCTCGCGAGATCTCGCCGGCTCGGCCCAAGTACTGCGAGCTCAGAACTTAAAAAAAAAAAAAAAAAATTTTTTTTTTTTTTTTTAAAGAGAGAGAGAGGGAACGCGCGCTCCTGAAGCCCTGGCTGTGGTGGCAATTGCCGCGGGAGCATCAGCAATCGGCGCGCGCCGAGGCAGGACTGGGGCGCCCGTTCGTCCGCCGAGCCGGGCGTCGTCCGCAGCCTGCTCTGACGAGGCCTGGGCTGCCGGCCCATTGACGTGCAGCCCCAGGGGCGGGGAGAGAGGGAGGCGGCCGGCGGGGGAGGGGGGGGGCTCTCCTTTTCGCCGCAGAGGGGGCGGGGGAAGGAGGTGGAAGGGTGGGAGGAGGTCGACGGAAGAGGAGGTAGCGGCGCGGAGATCCCGGCGACGGCGGTGAGGCGGCGCGTCGCCGCGCCTGCTCCCTGATCGTGCTGCTCGCGCTGCCCGAGGCCCGGCGCGGACTGGACCGACGCGATCCTCGCGCAGGCAGCTCTCGCGTGGGGTCTCGCAGAAGCCCGGGAGGGCCGGGCCGGCGAGGGAGCGTCTGCCGCGCGACACTGCGGGACCGCGGGTGGGCGGGCTGAGGGGCGGAGGAGCTGCCGACCCCGCCTCCCGCGTGCTGCTGCTGTAGCCGCCACCGCTGCGGCCCCGCCGAGGCTTTAAACAGCGGGGCCCGCCCCGCGCCCACTGCACTCGCGCGCCGACTCGGCTGCCGGCGGCGTTTGTGCCGGTCCGGGCTAGCGGCGGCGGGCGGGCGGAGGGGCGAGCGATTCCGTCACTTGGCGTTGCGGCCGCGGGCACCGCCGGCGGGAGGCGCGGAGGGCGTGCAGCCCGCGACGTCCGCCAGGCTCTCAGAGTCTGCCGGGGGTCTGGCAGCGATGGAACCGGGGCCCACGGCGCCCTCCTCCGGCGCCCCGAGGCTGGCCGGGGTCGGGGAGACTCCTCCAGCTGCCGCGGTGGCCGCCGCCGGGGTGGACCTGCCCGGCACGGCCGTGCCCTCAGTGTCGGAGGATGCTGCGGCCACGAGCCGGGGCGGCGGCGGGGTCCGCGGTGAGGGCGCCGCGGCGGCCGGGGACGGACTGGGAAGACCCTTGGGGCCCACCCCGAGCCAGAGCCGCTTCCAGGTGGACCTCGTTTCCGAGAACGCGGGGAGGGCTGCAGCGGGCACGGCGGCTGGTGCAGGGGCTGGGGGTAAGGAGACCCCAGCGGACGGGAAAGCTAGCGGCGAAAGCGGGCCAGGCAAGGGCAGCGAGGAAGCCAAGGGCCGCTTCCGCGTGAACTTCGTGGACCCGGCTGCCTCTTCATCTGCTGACGAGAGCCTGTCGGATGCGGCAGGGGTCGGAGGCGACGGGCCCAACGTGAGCTTCCAGAACGGCGGGGACACTGTGCTCAGCGAGGGCAGCAGCCTGCACTCCGGCGGTGGCGGCGGCAGTGGACATCACCAGCACTACTACTATGATACCCACACCAACACTTACTACCTGCGCACCTTTGGCCACAACACCATGGACGCCGTGCCCAGGATCGATCACTACCGGCACACCGCAGCGCAGCTGGGCGAGAAGCTACTCCGGCCCAGCTTGGCCGAGCTCCATGATGAGCTGGAAAAGGTGAGCTCTCGAAGCCCTCCCTCATTCCCCAACCACTGGTCCTCGCGGACCGCGGGATGTGGCCGCTGGCTAGCCGCGGGTGGGGTGGCGGGAATGGACGGGCACGACTCGCTGGCATCTCTGCGGTCAGCTGTCAAGGGTGGAACTGCCGAGGAATGTAACTTAATCTCTTAGAAGTTTGCAGCGGGTTAAGCTAGTTAGGTAATTGAAGAGAGATTGCATTTAACAACCTTCACCAACCACTTGTGTATCTGGTGTACGCTTTCCTTCTCACTCACCCTTAACAGTCATCCTTCTGAATGACACTGTGCTGGTGGGCCCTGAGGAGGGAATGTGCGGGAGGTTTTGGTGAGGGTGTCTCTGGGGAGAGAGTGGAGAGCATCTGCCATCTGTGTCCATTTTAAAGGTTGTATTGTGTGGCTTATATATACCCATTAGGGGTCCCGAGAGTGGGAACAGTGGTGTTTGAAGGGAAAATCTTAAGAGGGTGTGTTTGTGGTCTATGAATTATTAAGGCTCAATTATTGCTCTCTTGAATGTCCTTTGAAAAATCTTGGGATACGCTCTTCCTGGTAATGGCATAAATCTATTTTTTATTATGTAAACTTTTGGGGAGAGGACTGTATAAAAAGTTGGGGGGCTGCAAAGTGTAAAATAGGGGGAGGGGAAAGACTGAAAGAGAAACAAGAGAATTGTTTTTTTTCCTGTGGAGGATGTCTAGAAAGATCTTCTGGGGTCTTGCATGAGTAGTTACACTTTGTGAACAGAAAACCATCCCTAAAAGTCTACTGGTTTCCACATTGTTATTTTTTATGGCCACATCCAATTTTTATTTCTTCAGGGTGTAAAATTACTATTTTGAGATAAGCTCAATGCTTTTGAAAATTAATATTTAACTTTTATGAGTTGGGATTATTTGATGTTTGTTTTAACAAGTGTAAAAGGATTATGTTGATGAAATTTTGTGAATCCAGAGTTGCTGCTACCATAGGCTGAGATGTCATAGTGTGGAAAAGTTTGAATAGAGAAAGTATGTAATTTCTTCAGGTGTGATTATTTGCTCTCATACACTCATTTCATACAAGACTCTACTTGTCCTAGTGTTTGATAATGCAACATTCATACATTTTGAAATAATTACAGAGGTCCCAATCCTTACAGCTTACTGATTCTTTAAAAGCCTGACATCATTTAGCTTTGGATAATACTACTCCTGTTACTCCCTTACAGTATTTTGTCATATCAGAAGAAAAACAATTTTTAAGACACTTATTTATACTCTTGTAGTTTCTTTCAAAAGAAAGAAGCTTGTAGTTTATTTTTATCCCTGCCAAACTCCAAATCTCTGTAAAGTAGATGTATAGTTGGTAATTTCCCTTTCATTATAGCAATTTTATTATTAAAAATACCATAAGCTATATTTCGGATTGATTGCACCAAAGCTGAACAGTTAAGTAGTAAGGCAGTCTATATTTACCCCTAAGTTTTTAAAAGGGGTTTTGAATTAAAGGATATTATATACCTTGAACTTGTAAATATCCTAGGAAAGTTTTTGTTACTCTAAGTTTTCTGAACAACAGAGCTCTTCAAGTTCTCCAAAACTTGAGGTTTTTTTGGGCATTTTTGATCTGTTTACAGTGTCTCAGAAAGAAAACTTGTATAGTTAGCTGTCTATCTGAAGCAACTATCCAATCTGTGAGCCTCATCTTCTTCAGCTTCCGTGGTTATTTTGAAGATTAGAAAAGAAAAGGACATCAAGGCTCATGTTCAGTGCCTAGAAAATAATGGCTTG
Organism: Lutra lutra; assembly: GCF_902655055.1. Lineage (NCBI taxonomy): Eukaryota > Metazoa > Chordata > Mammalia > Carnivora > Mustelidae > Lutra > Lutra lutra. The sequence goes on from NC_062282.1 coordinate 67,902,808, forward strand.
TGTAGTTATTATTTTGATCTGTGTTGGCCTATCAGAAAGTACACAAACTTAGGGTTTCAATTTAGATTCTCTTAATTCCTACATGATGAATGTAGTGTATAAATGTTATGTTCATAGCTCCATTTATGCAATAGGTAGTACAAGGAATTCTTTGTAGTTTTGTTTTTTGTTTTGTTTTAACCTTATGCCACTTGGGTCCTTTATGGTCAGTTTAAAAATTTTATTAGATTAACTAAGCATAGTACCTCATATGGAAAATAATTTTGTTCAGAATTTCACAAATGGACTGAAGAAACATGTCATGTTAAGGAGTACAGATCTGACTATGGAGACTGACCGCTGTTGAAGGAGGGTAGGAGAGGTTCTAGCATAGTTTGACTAGATCCTCACCATGCCTAGATTTACTTTTACCTTCCTGAAGCCTATTCTAATGCTTCTAGCCCTCAGTGAATCATAATATTTAGAATTTTGTAACATTTAAGTCTAGCGCTTGATTGAATGTCACATAATCTACTTTGATTAATAAGTGCTTCAGTATGCACCTTAACTGGATCTAACTCTGTACTAGGTTCTACAAAAGAAGTAAAAGACAAGCACTTTAGAAACTTGTTAGGGGAGAGGACTATATAGTCTTTCTTCCTCTTGTTTTCTTTTCTTTACCCACCACTGTGACTTTAAATTTTTTTCCCGTGAAAATCCACGTGAAGTGGAATAGGGTGCTTCCATGGTGTGTATTACTGTCTTGTGGAGCCTTTGTAGAGCCAGGACTCATGAGTTTTCCATTTGTCAAATTTTTATTGGAGAGAGGAGTTTCTTAAGTGTTGGCCACATGGCTTTTGGTACTGTGGCATGATGGAGTGGTTAGCAAAACATATACTGACTTTGTCTAAATACACCTTAACCAAATGGTTGCACAAATAAGATAGGTACAAGCTTTATTTTCAGGGCTATGTGAGGAAAGTGTAAGATACTAGTAAGGCTATAAAGGGACCTAATTTTAATTGGGGTTGGGGAGGCCTTTTTCAAGAAGTGAGCCATTGAAGCTAAAACCTAAAGGATAAGTTTATGATAGGACAGGATAGCATTCCAGGCCAAAGAGGCCCTATATGTAAATATACTGAGAGGAGAGAGTTGTGTCCAAATAACTATAAAGAGGCCAGGAGAAGATGTTGTTATAAACATAGTGGCAAGTTATTGAAGGATTTTTCATGAGGTGGCAACATGATCTGTTTTGTTATACCATCTCTGGCTGCTGGATAAAGAATGGATTGGCAGGAGCAACAATGGAAGCAGGGAGATCCAAGCTATTACTGAGTTACAGATAATAAGAGTTGGTGGCAGAATGAATCGTATGCAGGTGGATTGGATGTGGGAGTGAAAGAGGAGCTGATTCCCAGGTTTTGGACTTGAGCAACTGAATAGATGGTGTTACAACTGAGATGGCAAATACAGGAGAGGAACTAGATTTGAGAGCGGAAAGAAGGAATTGTGTTAGAATGGTAGTTTATATTTTAGGCCAAGAGTCATTTTGAGGGAGGGGGACAGAATACATGTTATATCTGTATAAATGTGTGTATGTATGTGTGTATATAAGTATTTATATATACACGGGTATGTACACATGTATGTGTATATATATATACGTGTGTATATACATTGGATATCTAATATAAAGAAGTGTATGTATATATATGTATAGATAGGGAGAGTCTCAAATCATGGACTTGAAATGACTTAGGGAGAGTGGGAAGATAACAGAAAAGAAATGGGGTCTGAGTTTAGGTGTAGAGAATGTATAAAGGTTTGTTAGATGTTGTGGAGACATTAAAAAGGGAAGCGAGAAGATGCTGCTAGGCTGGTGAGAAATAGCCAGGATAGCACTGTCAGGGAAGCTGAGAAAGGAGTTTTAAAGAATGCAGAAACTCATCAGGGCTCTTACCAGGAAGTGGTTTTTTTATTTGTTTGTTTTGTTTTTTAATCTTTTTTCAAAAAGTAAGTTCAAAGTACTGATTCTTGCCCCTACAAGGAGAAATTTAAAAGTGGAGGTCAAACAAATTAATATTTGATGAGCAACTTCAACACATGTAATGGAAAACATGATCAAATGTGGAAAAATTGAGTGGTGGATGACCCGTAATAGCTTCTACAGGATTAAAGCATTATTAAAAACCCTTTTACAGGTATGATTACCTTTGCACAGTTGTCCTTAGTCAAGGCATGGGAGCTTGGAAGATCACAGAGTTTTGGGTGTGATTCATGCCAGGACATAGTAGCTTCTCTTTGTTATCTCTTCTTCTTCCTACCTGTCCCCCCTACCCTGCCTTGACCTGCTCAGAGATGGTAGGGATGTTGAAGAGGACATATTGTGGGTTATCAGCATCATCCCTCTGCCCTGACTTCGTGAAAGTGAAATGATATAACTGAGAGAAATGAGGAGGAATGGTTGTGATAGTGTAGTTAGTGATAAATATGACTGTGACTTTTGTAGAATCTGAGCTTGTGTCTCATGTATCTCCATACATAGAACAGGTACTTAATATACATTTGTTCACTGAATGTGTCAGGGTAGGCAGTTCTTCCTTCTTAAGAAGGAACATTAAACAGTATGTCATCTCCAGTAACTTGTGTAGCTGCTTCTTTTAGTGAGCTGTATTGACTTTGGGACAAGGAATTTCAGACACTACTAATGACTTTATTACATAACTTTGGTCCTTGAAGTTTCCTGAAGGAAAGAATGGGTCACATCCCATAAATGGGGGAGGAGTAGAGGAGTTCCCAGACTGAATAAAGGTAGGACCCTGATAAGAAATATTTGCACATGGCAAAGTCAAATATCAAAGATTCTGCACTTTTGGCAGCTGCTTCACCGTGCTAAACCCATGCCACTTGAGGTGAAGGGTGGTTTATCCGTAACACTGTATGTAGTCACCCAGGTACATACCAGCTGACTGCCTGGGTAGAAGGAAAGAGAGACCTTGGGATTTAAAATGTGGCAGAACTGTACACTGCAATCATAATTGATGTCTTCTCTATATGTATTTGTGTTGCTATACTCACATTCCCAATCCCATGAGACTGGAATAACGTATCTCAGTTCTTACATGTTAAATGCATCTGTTTTAAGTAATTTTTACTTACATGTTTTATGTAAGTGTTTAGTAAGTCCAAAGTACTAATCCTTTGGTTCCATGCTGAAGTGACATGAATTTAGTTACTCAACAAAGCCTTCCTGAGCACCAACAACAGCACTGTTTTAAGTGCTGGGAGTAGAGCTACAAATATAGCCAAGTCTCGGAGCTTTCATTCTAGTCATAGGAGTCAGTAAGCAAATAGGTCCAATGTAAGTACTGTGAAGAAAATTAAAGGTGGCTAGATGGTGATGGCCCGTGTGCTATATGAGGGTAGTCAGAGAAGGCCTCTCTGATGCTGAGCAGATGCAAGAAGGGAGTGAGGGACCAACCCTTGCAAATAATAGGAGGAGAAGAACAGCCCAGGCAGGTGAATGATGAATATTAAGACCCTGAGGTGGAAGTGTGCTTGGTGTGACAGAAACAAGGAGGCCAGCAAGATGGGAGGAGCAAGAGGAAGAGTGATAGGAGAAGTCAGAACAATAATGAGGAACAAACCTGAGATAACCATGTTTGATATAATGAGAGGTATTGAGATGCTGGGTGTGTTAAAAAGGTAAAATTGTTGGAATTTGTTGCTGTTTTTGATGAGGGGTATATGGAAAGATTAATACGAGGGCTTTTCCCCTCTTTAGAATGGAGTTGATAATTATGGAGATGGGGAAGACTGTTGGAAAAGCAGGTTTGGGAGGTAGACTCAAGTAGGGTTTCATTCTGCAAATTAGTTCTATAATGGGGCAAATATTAATAAAATGGCAGCCACTGGTTTGTGAAATAATAGTATTTAAGAAAATGGGTTTTAATTTGTAGCATAAAAATGTGCTTTTATACTTCAGATTTTAGGGAAGGTTGTGAAAACCAGTAGTTTTTCAAAAAGGATACAAAAGGGTGTGCAACTAGTGGGTCAGTTCCAGAAGGTGAAAGGGTGAGGGATGGACAAGAAGGAAGACAACTTAAAATATTCAAGTTAAAAACATATCAGTGGTGGGGCACCTGGATGGCTTAATGGGCTAAGCATCCATTTCTTGATTTTGGTGCAGGTCCTGGTCTTAGCATTATGCGATGGAGCCCAGCAGTGGGCTTTGTGCTCAGCAAGGTGTCATAGGTCCTCTACCTCTCCCTCTGCCTCTCCCTTCACCTGCGTGTGTGCGTGTGTGCGTGTACATACGCATGCACACATGTGCTCTCGTTCTCTCTCAAATCTTAAAAAATTATCCATCGGAATCTATAGTCTCTCATTTAACGTATGAAAGCTGGGGGCACCTGGGTGGCTCAGTTGGTTAAGCAGCTGCCTTCTACTCAGGTCATGATCCTGGAGTCCTGGGATGGAGCCTCCTGTCAGGGTTCCTGCTCAGCTAAGAGCCTACTTCTCATGGTGCTCTCTGGCGTGTATGCACACATGCTCTCTCTCTCTCTCTCAAATAAATAAATAAATAAAATCTTTAAAAAAATAAATATGAAATCTGTCTTCCACCACTGGCTACTTTATCCTTTGAAATTTTACTAGAATCTGTATTACTGCTTCTAAAAGCTATTATGAAAACCTGAGTACTGATAGAAAACTCAGGGATGTCTATTTAGAAGATGGGAAAAATCTGAAAAGCAAAAAATAGCTTAGTGGAATGTTGTCTGTGTGCAGAAGCTAATTACAGCAGGTGATTTGCAGTGCCCCTGGGCTCTGAAATTCCTCTGCTTTAAATTTTCACTATACTGTTCCTGAACATTGACTAATTAGATACTCACTTAGGTTAAGAATCGCAGAAACATTTGGGATGGTTCTTTGTTAGGTTCGTGTGAATTAGTTCCTTCAACAATGTGGCTTCTAACATAGTTCAGTATGTGAGTCATTTCAGCGCTTTTGGAGGGTAGTTGGCTTTTTAGGGTAGGCTTGATTTTTCCAGTGGAGATTTAAAGGACCCATGCAGATCCTGTACTTCTATGCCATCATTTTACTTAGTTAATTCTCTCAAAGTTACCAGTGACCTCCGCCCTATTATCAAGTCCAGAAGAATACCTTCTCCCTCCCCTGTCCCATCTCCCATCAATATTCAACCTTCGAGCAGTATTTGATTTTCTGTTGAGGTCTTTTTTTTCTTTTCTTGGGCTTCTCTAGCACCATTTTGTCTTTTAACTCTGTGTTTCTTTCAGTCCAGTGTCTTATGCAGTCTCCTTTATCTCCAAATTGGCCATCTTCAAGGTTAGATTCTGCCATTTCTCCTCGCCCTTTCTTTTTCTCCCCTATGCTATATGATCTGTAGGCTAATGAATTCCAAAATTTTGTGTCCCACCTACAGTCCCTTTGCTGAATTGAGGACATCTAGTGACTGCTGGATTTTTTGTCTCTAATCTCAAAGACACCCTGTACTCACAAATTTAGGATTTTCTCCCTCCTGTTCCAAAAGCAAATCAGCCTAAGTCTCTTCCAGTTTGCCCTATGTCTGCATGGATGGTACCACTATTTTTTGTGTTACGTGGGTGAGAAGTATATGAGTTGTCCTTGACGCTTTCTCTAATCATTCCACATCCAGTTTATCACCGAGTTCTTTCTATCACCTTTATTTCCAAAGTTTTTTTTTTTTCATCTTCACTGCTACTATCCTAACCCAAACTGCAGCATGTCCCTCTATAGCCTTCTAACTGGGTTCTCTGTATTCACTGTGCTCTCCCATCACTATTGTGCCCAGAATATTTTTAAAACCAAATTGATACGTTATCCCTTGGCTTAAAACTAGCCCTGCATTGTCCAGGTCTGGCTTACCTCTTCCTCAGTGTTTTAGTTACTCAGTGTCACAGTACTTCCTTTTCCATAGGGCCTTTGTACATGATACTGTCCATGAACTCTTGCTCCCTTCTCCCCCATACACACACTGTTAACTTTTCAGTTTTAAGATTTTGCTTTAGTCCTATTGTCCTCAGAGGACGCTTTTATTCTCTAGCTAGGACAAACCACTTTTTCCCCGAGATACTTTATTTCCGTTAATAATAGTATATTTATTAATGTGGTTATTTGAATTGGCTTGAGTTGACTTCAAGGTCCATGAGAAGCAGACTATGTGGCTACTTACCATTATGTGTCCCTAGTACCTAGTGTATAGGCTTGAGGTAGCAGACCCTCAATCAATATATTTTCAGTAATGGAACTCCTTCTTTGTAAATCAATGGACTACAAAAGAAAAACTCTTTGACATACCCTATATTTGTTATTTAGAGTCTCTAAAGGACATTTGACAGATTACCCTGATAACTCACATTTGGAGTTTAAGAAGCAGAAGAGCTCAGAGGTGCCTGAATGGCTCAGATGGTTAAACGTATGCCTTTGCCCCAGGTCATGATCCCAGGGTTCTGGAATTCAGCCAATATGTTGGGCTCCCTGCTCAGTGTGGGCAGGGCATCTCCTTTTCCCTCTCTCTTTGCCGCTCCCCCTGCTTGTGCTCTCTCTCTCTCTCTCTCAAATAAATAAATAAAATCTTGGGGGGAAAAAGCAGCAGCAGAAGAGCTTAGTAACCTGTCCAAAATTACAGGACTTGTGATTTGCCTGAGTCAGGGTTGGCACTTGGAGCAAATATTCTGATTCTTTTTTTTTTTTTTTAAAGATTTTATTTATTTATTTGACAGAGAGAGATCACAAGTAGGCAGAGAGGCAGGCAGAGAGAGAGGGGGAAGCAGGCTCCCCGCTGAGCAGAGAGCCCGATGCGGGGCTCGATCCTAGGACCCTGAGATCATGACCTGAGCTGAAGGCAGAGGCTTAACCCACTGAGACACCCAGGAGCCCCAAATATTCTGATTCTTAATTGGTGCTAATTCCAGTATGATATAGTTTAATAATGTAAACATTTTTGTTACTTTTTGATTATTTTCTTTTTAAAATACCCATGACAGTTGTTTTTTAGCTCATTGAAGATAAGGTAGAAAAGATTTGGACTCTTCCATTTTATTATATGAATGTATCTTTTTCTAGTTGGAAAATCTTCAAAAAAATTACATAAGGAAATTTCTTTCTTTCTTTCTTTCTTTCTTTCTTTTTTTTTTTTAAGATTTTACTTTTAAGTCATCTCTGCACCATCATGGGGCTCCAGCTTACAACCACTGATTGAGTCTCATGTTCTACCCATTGAGGGAGCCAGGTACCCTTAAGAAAGTTTGTTATAAATGGAATCTTAGTTTTTGTTTGTTTCCTCTGCCTTTCCCTATCTATACACATCTCTCAAAAGACCTACATTTTTTAATGTTCTAGGGCTGTGCTTTATGATACAATAACCAGTAGTTATATATGGCTGTGAAACTAAGTCTAAATTTAAATTAAAAATTCAAGTTTTCAGTTACTAGAGCCACATTTTAAGTGCTCAAATACCCACATGGAGCTAATTGCTACCGTATTGGACCATTGGAGAGCTGGAACATTTTTATCATTACAGAAAGATCAGTTAGTGCTGTCAAGGAAAGTGATATTTAAAGGGACTTTTTTTCCTTTTTTCATTCCTCCTTTCTTTTCTTCCACATTAAATAGTCACCCCTAGTTTAAAATTATTAAAGTCAAATTTTCTTGTAATGTTGCGTGGCATCCTTCCTTACATAAAGGTGTTTAAACATAGTACTCCATCCATGAAGCGTTTGTTGGATCAGTGGAATGTACCTATTTCCATCTGAGAATGGAAATCTGGGTTTTTAACTGGAAAGGCTATGAAGAATTTCTTAATATTGTATAAAGTGTTGAAGTATCCAAAGCATTTTAACTTATGTATCTGTATTTGGCCTTCAAATCTATCTTTGGAGGAAGTAGGTTTTAAGAGGGTCTTAGAGCAGCAATATGATTTTACAAGGTTGTGGTTTGCCTACAGCCATACAACTAATACTTAGGCTGAATCTTTCTGAAACTGGGTCTTTTTCTCCTTATCTTTTTTTTATGAACTAGTGATTTCAAAATTTTTAAAAGAATCACCTGGACAAAAACTACAGGCTCCTCTTTACCACAGAATATATATGTAGTCTTTAGTAAGCTTTCCTGGTGATTCCCAGAGAGCTGGGTTTGAGAACCAGTGTCCCAAAGCATGTTGAGAGTCTTACACTTTGGTTATGTCTATAACAGCAGTACATTTTTATTTTTTTTTAAGATTTTATTTATTTATTTGACGGAGTGATATCACAAGTAGGCAGAGAGGCCTGCAGAGAGAGAAGGGGAAGCAGGCTCCCCGCCGAGAGCAGAGAGCCGAATGCGGGGCTCCATTCCAGGACCCTGAGATCATGACCCAAGCCGAAGGCAGAGGTTTAAACCATTGAGCCACCCAGGTGCCCCTGCATTTGTTATTTTTTTGATGTGGTGATACTCAACTTTGGAATACCCTTATATGGATAAGTGGTAACTCTCAAAGATCTGACTTTAACCTTTCAGTAACTCTATACTGAATTACATTAAGTTACCAATTATTGGAGATCTGCCATGTTTCAGGAGCTTCCTATAGTCTGGGTATGATAGACTTCCAAAGGTAAATTATAGATACATTCAGAGGCTTATAACAATTTGCCCAAGTCTCATAGCCAGTAAGTGACAGATGGCTGTTTTTAAACCTGGGTATGTTAATGGATAGCTCACATGTGAGGTATTAGGACAAACATTTATGTTGTTTATTCAGTGGCCTATTAAAATCCTGTAGGGAAATCAGACATATTAAAAGTACTAATGGATAAATCTGAATCCTGAAGAGTTCATGTGGAATAGTTAGACTTATTCCAGAGAGAGGTACTGCCCCCTCTTTTTTTTTTTTTTTTTTTAAAGACTTTATTTGAGACGGGAGGGGGGGAACGTGAGTGAGAGGAAGAGCAGAGGGAGAGAGACAAGCTGACTCCACACTGAGTGGGGAGCCCAGCGTGGCGCTGGAACCTATGACCCTGAGTTCATGACCTGAGCTGAAATCACTTGTCAAATGCTGAAGTGACTGACCTACCCTTGTGCCTCGTATCTCTCTTTTTTAAAGATTTTATTTATTCATTTGACAGAGAGAGATCACAAGTAGGCAGAGAGGCAGGCAGAGAGAGAGGAAGAAGCAGGCTTCTGAGCAGAGAGCCCGATGCGGGGCTCGATCCCAGGACCCTGAGATCATGACCTGAGCCGAAGGCAGCGGCTTAACCCGCTGAGCCACCCAGGCGCCCCTCGTATCTCTCTTTTTTAGAACTTAATGGTTGCAGACATAAACACCCAAGCTCTGTTGTTTTAGAAGTCAAGTTTTATGATAAATTACTTGTGGCACTGACTTATCTGTAAATTTCTAGAAATAATAATAGGCACATCTGTAAATTTGTGAGTTTGGAGAAATTACTAAACTGCCTCACTTGTTTCAGTCCCAATTATTTGGAAGATTTGCTCACCTGAAAAAAAGTTGATCTCTTAATTAAAGCAACAGCAGTAACATAAAGGCTTTCACATCAGAGGGTTTCACCCCACCTATACTTGTGGACTATATAGTTATACTTTATGCACAGTTATAACAAGTATGGCACAAAGTAAATTAGAAGGGAAAATGAGCATGGCAGAGGTGGAGCCAGAGATAGCCAGCATGTCAGAGAGACGAAAGATAAGAAAATCATGAAAAGCAGAAACAAAGTTCTCAGTAAATAACACTCTAGAGTAGCCCTTTAGAATGGATGCAAAGAACACCACTTGAGTTTTGGTTATTGTAGCATCTCCATCCAGCATAGTGCAGGCACACATTTACAACAGTGTTTTATTTTATTTTTTATTTTTTTTAAACAGTGTTTTAAATCTTAATACAAAAGAGAGTCAGCGAACTACACAATTGAGGAAATTCCAGTCTCAAGGCATCCTAGAGTATCAAATTTTAAGAGGCTAAGGAGTAATCCTTTTTAAAACTAACACTTTAAAAATGTACTCCAGACGTTTCATTTTGTACTTTATTTAAAATGTTTGTTATTATTTCATTATGAAAAGAAAATACAGAAGCTTTGGAAGATAGGGAAAATTTACAAAATGTTTGTGTTTTTGTGTGCATTTTAAAACTATTGTGTTTTTTTTTTATTTGACCTAGCATTAAATAACTAATCGTTAGTAAGTAAGTAATAAAAGTTTTCTGTCACCCACGGTAATCTGCTCTTTTAAGTGAGTGTTTGGGTAATACTCCCATACGTGTATATAACCATATATGGTTATATATGGTGTATATAACCATAACTTGCATTTTCTGCTGACTTATTTCATCTCCATTTACCTCTATTGCAATTTGGTTGTAATAGGCTTTGGTGTTTTTGATACTTGTTCACTGTTTCCTTATTTGTTTTGTGATTCCCTAATCCTCTTTTCCTGACAATTTTTGTGCTAATCAGATATTTTTTAGTATTCCATTTTAATTCTTCTCTTGACTTTCCAGTGATATGTTTCTTTGTAATATTATTATTTCAGTGGTTACTCTACTTAGAGATAATACTGAATTTCTTTAGCTAAAATATAGGAACTTTAAAACAGTCCTTTTCTTAGTGCTCTGGTTGTCATAAATTAGAAACCCCAGTACAGTGTTGTACATTTTCTTTCAACAACCATATGGCTTTTAAAAAGAGAAGAAAATAAAAATAGATGTATTTTATTCTCATTTATTTCCATTCTTTTTTTTTTTAATTTTATTTTTTATAAACATATATTTTTATCCCCAGGGGTACAGGTCTGCGAATCGCCAGGTTTACACACTTCACAGCACTCACCATAGCACATACCCTCCCCAATATCCATAACCCCAACCCCCCTCCCCCCATCAACCCTCAGTTTGTTTTGTGAGATTAAGAATCACTTATGGTTTGTCTCCCTCCCAATCCCATCTTGTTTCATTTATTCTTCTCCTACCCCCTTAACCCCCCATGTTGCATCTCCTCTCCCTCATATCAGGGAGATCATATGATAGTTGTCTTTCTCCGATTGACTTATTTCGCTAAGCATGATACCCTCTAGTTCCATCCACATCGTCGCAAATGGCAAGATTTCATTTCTTTTGATGGCTGCATAGTATTCCATTGTGTATATATACCACATCTTTTTTATCCATTCGTCTGTTGATGGATATTTCCATTCATTTTTATTTCTTCTTGTAGATCATGGTGCTGGTAGTCCTTTCTTTCCTTCAGTACTTCATGTAAAGGAGGTCAACTGGTAACAAAACTATTTTTGTTAATGGGAAAATGTCTTTATTTCACTTTACTTTTGAAAGATAATTTTGCTAGATGTGGTCTTCTTGGTTGACAGGGTTTTCTTTCAGCCCTGTGAGTATGCACCTCTACTGTCTTCTCACTGCCATTGTTTCTGATAAGAAGGCCATTAACCATGTCATTTTCTCTTTACTTGTGGCTTTCAGCATTTGTATATAGGGCTGTTTGTGTGTGTGTATCTGTTTTTCAATTTGTTAAATCTCTTCTGTCTGTAAGTTAATGCTTTTCACTGCTTCCTCCTGCCATTTACTTTCTGCTGTTGAGTCTATCTAATGAACTTTTCATTGCAGATTTTGCAATTTGCAGGTCTAGAATTTGTAATTTTTAAAATATAGCTTCTGTTTCTCTGTAGAGATACCCTTTTCATTAATTGATAATCATATTCACCTTTAGTTTTTTTTAACATATTATTATAGCTGTTTTGAGGTCTTTTTTTTTTTCTTAAGATTTATTTATTTGAGAGAGAGCACAAGTGACAGTGAGTGGGAGGGGGGCAGAGAGAGAGGGAGAATCTCAGGCAGTCTCCCCACAGAGTGGGGAACCTGATACTAGGCTCAGTCCCAAAACTCTGAGATCATGACCTGAACCGAAATCAAGAGTCAGACGTTCAACCAACTGAGCGACCTAGGTGCCCCTGTTTTGAAGTCTTTATCAAATAAATCCAACATCTGGACCTACTTGGCATTAATCTCTAATGGTTGTTTTTTTTCCTAATTACGAGTTATAGTTCCCTATTTATTAATACTTAGAAGTGAAAATTGAACATGGAGGTAATACATTATAGTGCCTTCTGGTGGTGGTGGTGGTGGTTTTATTTTTTTTAAAGGATTATTGTTTTTTGTTCCATCAGGTATTTGACTGCCTGGGTTGAGACTACAAACTGGTTCCTGTTTTCCAGCTCTGTGGTAGCTGATATAACCGTTCTGTTTTCTGGTTTTCAGCTGCTGTTTTTTTTTTAGCCTGCCTCCTTGGGGTGGGGAGGTCTTCCTTACACCTGTGTAATTTAATGGTTAGCCAAGATTTGGGGCTTACCCTTGACATCATTCCATTTTTTTCTCTGGAGATTGCCACTTAAATCTCAATTCCTGTCTTGGCTTTGGACTGTCTTCTCTGATGTTTCTAGTTACTAGGCTTCCATCCATTTGAGTTACACACATTTGGGGGAATGGTCTCCATTAAAAAAGGCATCATACTGAGGGATCTCATCCATTGCAGCTGCATCTACCAGGAGCATTTCCTTTCTGATATTTGTTTGTTTTTTTCCATCTGCCCCAGGTTCTTTACACTGCGTGTGTAGTTGAGCAGTCAGTCAGGAATTTAAATCTTGGCCTTTCCACTTAATACTTGTGTGACCCTCAGAAAAAGGACTTCCCCCCCTTTGGTCCTTGGTTTCCTGCTATAGAAAATGAGAAAGACGATAATTCATATTGAGAAGTACGTGAAATACCAAGTGCATGCCATGCCCTAGCTGTAGTTTTTGTTGTCACATGGTTCTCTATATTGCTTTTCTAATATTTTCCCCACTTATGATGCCACTGGTCATGTATTTTTATCCTTGATGACTTTTGGTCCTTCTTGTTTTAAAAGTAAAACAATTTGAAATGTAGGTCACAGAGTCATATTATTAATTGATAGTGGGAGTGGTAAGTTTTCTGGTAATTTGAGTTAGGTTCAAATTATTTGTTGAAGTTAGCAAGTTGTATGGGATTTGAAATCATGCATGCATTATGCTGTTTTTAATGCACAGTGTTATAACTCAGTCTTGAATGGCTAGTAAAGAACATGATGGGCTAGGTAGAGTACTGAATTCTTTGACTGTAATCAGCAGTTCTGACTTGGTTCATTGTAAAGTCACATGGTCACACTATCCACTTTTATCAGTGGCACTTGAGTTTTGAGCTTTGCATTAATGCCACTGGATATTAATAGACCATTGTTAACCAGAGCAGATTGGATTTCTCTAAAACAATACTTTGTTTTGAGAGAGCAGTCTGTATGGGGAGCATTACACTGAATACACCAATCACCGACAGCACGGATAGGAAATGTTGGTAGCTTTGGGATGATATAATTGGCTAGTACTTGATGAAAAAATTATTAGAATAAACCCAGCCACTTTGGCATCTAAATGTGCATATGTATACATCCATTTTTAGTTACTGGTTTTGGCTATGTTTTAGGATGTTAATTTAATACTTTATCTTATCTTAGTAGTAAACAGATGGCTTTTAAATTATATGAGAGATTTTCATCTTTAAAGTGTCTTTATTAATACCTTAGTTCAAAAGTTTGCTTTTAGGATTTAAATTGCATTTTTTTGTGAATTTTAATGTTTTTTAGATTTAATTTTGGGTTTATTTAAATCAATAATAAGCTGCTTATAAACAAAGAATAATTCTTATTTATTAATAGTGTCCTGAAATAAAGATTTTCACTCTTCTACCTGTCATTAATGATGATTTGATTGGCGTAAATAAAGCTGGGCCCAGAAGTTTGCTTGTCTTGTCAGACGGTGCTTCCTGACATTAACCCTAGTTGAAATAAAGTGTTTATCATTTGTCACTAAGGGAAATAGTGAAGAGAGGAAGTTATCTAACTTAGTAAGCACATTTTTCAGTACCAGGTAAGTTGCAAAACTTTTTAGCAGTTTGATCCTTAACAATGAAAGCCATGATATTTGCACTGTGTCTTATTTACTACCAGGCAGAATGGTGATCCTGTTTGTATGTAGCAGTCATTGTTTTTTTATTTTTTTCTTCCAGGGGTAATTTTAAGCCCTGCTAATAGCAGTTTATAAGAAGCTGTGTAGTAGAGTCTAGATTAATGCTGTTTTGTGGTATTTACTTTTATATTTGTTCAACATCTGGTTATTTAAGTGCACAACATGGACAGTTGCAGTAATAGATTGCTTATTAGTTGTTTACAATAATAGCTAAAACGTATTGAGTAATTACTTGTTAATGTCGGGCAATGCACCAAGCACTTAAAACATGTTCTTTTGAATCTTTTAAGTCATTTTTTTAAAATTGTGGGTTGTAACAGAAAAACACAAAGCATAAATGTATAACTTAATCAAGTGAACACCTATGCAGTCATCACCCAGATAAAGAGATAGAACATCACTGGTACCCCAGACTCCCTCCGTGCACCCCTTTCAAGTCCTCCTTTCCCCACGGAAAGTAGGTCCTGACTTAATGGTGATTATTTCCTTGGGACTTGGTTTTGATTTTTTTTTTTTAAATGCCTTTTATCATCCTTATGTATTCCTGAAGACTCTTAGTCTAGCTGTGCCTGCTTTATAACTTCATATAAATAGAATCATGCAGTATATTTTTATCTGTTATCTTTAGTTCACTGCTATGGTTGTATTTATATTTCATTCATTTTTAATGTTACCCATCTTCTACTGTATGAAATCCTACAATTTTATTTATTCTGCAGTTATAGATGTTTGGATTATTACTTGTTTTGGCAATTACTACATAATTTGCTGAATATAAATTTGGCAGTTAAACAGTACTGATATGAGCATTTTTATACAGGTGTCCCTCATATAAGTATTTTATATCTATAGGGCTATACCTTACTGTAGAATTGCTGGCTTGAACATCATGCATGTTTTGAATTTGAAAAGATAATGCCCAGTTTTCTTTTCCAAATTGTTTACCAATTTAGGGTACCACCAGCAGTGTATGAGAGTTTTTGTGTTCTTTTAGTCATCATGTCTTTTGTACTTCATCTTCTCAAACAGTATGGAATTGGCATTATTATCTCCATTTTACAGATGTGGACACTGACAGCCCGAGGGGTTAAATAACTTGCCAGAGTTTACATAGGTACTGAGTAGTAGAGCTGGAATTATAACCTAAAACTGACTCAGAGACACTTTGAATTTTACTTTCACCATTTCAGGACATTATTTGGAAAGTAGAGATGGCCTGTAAAGACTCAATGTTCATCTGCTTTGTCTGTGAGTAACATCACAGGAAGGGTCTGTGCCCTTGTGGATGGATGCTCCATTTTAACACATTCTGAAGGAGTGGAGGTGGATGCATAGATGACAGGAGCTGAGTAAATAAAAAAAGGACAATCACAGAGTATTATCTGTGCTGTGAAGACAGTACAAGGGGCACTGATGAGAAGAAACTGTATGTTGGGCAGCCTAGAAAGGAGGAGGCTCCAATTAATCTAAGACCCAGAGGATGTGAGGGACACATTCATCTTCAAAGTGTGTGACAGGCGGGGGAGCAACAAGCAGGATGATCCCCGGGAGAAAGTGCAGTTAAACCAGTACTTCAGCAGTGAAGCAGTATTATATCAGAGTAGATGTTTTAGTTAGAACCTTGTCGGTAATTTTCTCACTTCAAGGACAGAAGTTTGAGGGTGAATAAGGCATGTACAAAATTTTCAAGCAAAATTAGTAGAAATAGGCAAGTGGTCTGTGATTGGAAAAACACAATAACTTCTAAAACTGACTAATATTTCCCTTTTCTTTAATTGTGTCAAATCTTACTGTGAGTTGTGACAAAACATGGATGTGTGGGTGGGTCCAGGAGTCAAGAGGTTACGATGGTAAAGATATACCGGATGAAAGAAACTTGTATGACCTGGAACATTGGGTTGAATGGAGTTGCTAGCTGGAACAGGCAATGTGGTATTTAAGTGGAAAAAGGAAGTCCTGGACAATGTAGAAACTGAATGACAGGCCTATTTTACCTACCTTCCATACCACAACAGCCTCCAAATACACTTCCAAAGGTAAGTAACACACACACACAGCTCCATCTGGTACCTAATTTCATATTTAAACATTTGATACGCCTTCCCAGATAGATTATGTCTAGATGCTGGCCATTCTTTGTCCTCCATAGGTGGTCCAGTGCAGCCGTCTGTAAGAATCTTGTAGGGCAAAAAGTTTTGTAGATATTTTAGATCCTGGGGGAATTTCTACAAAGCACAAACAGATTTAGAAATAATCTTCTGTGGTGCCATCCAGTGCAGAGTTTCTGTCTTTGTTAGGAGGATGATGTCAAAAGCATCTTTAGATTTGGAAGCAGAGGAAGGAGGGAAAGATGAAACAGGGTTGAACAGTGAGAACGGCTGGGGAATTGTGAAGTTTGAGCAGATCACTTTCCAGAGTTGGGTGATTTGTCTTTGTCCCCTTGCCCAAAATACTTTAACTGTTTCACTGTACTGTAATATGTGGACTTATACCATTTAGAAGAGTCTCTGCACCACCACATTAATAGCTAGCTGTATGGTTTGGGATGTGTTAACTTCTCAAAAGACTGTTTCCTCATTTTTTTAAGTGAAGATTTTACCAGCCTCTCAAAGATGTGCCAAATTAGGGAAATAGGACATGTAAACATTTAGGGAAATCTCTAACACACAGTAGGTTTTTGGTAAATGGTGGCTGTTACTAAAGTAAGCCAGACAGGGGACACGACGTGGCTCAGTTTGTTAAGCATCTGCCTTCAGTTCAGGTCATGATCCCAGAGTCCTGGGATCCAGCCAGATCTGGCGCCCCTGCTCAGCAGGGAACCAGCTCCTCCCTCTCCAGCCCCCTCTGCTTGTGAATGCCTGCCATCTCCCTCTCTCTCTCTCAAGTAAACAAATAAAAATCTAATAAATTAAATAAGTCAGTTAGATTATGAAGGTCTCATATATTAAGAATTCTTAGTTTATCCCAAAGGTAATGAGTAAACAGACCTAGATTATATACAACTTACTTTTTTTTTTTTTAAGATTTTTTATTTATTTATTTGACAGAGAGAGAGATCACAAGCAGGCAGAGAGGGAGGAGGAAGCAGGTTCTCCGCTGAGCAGAGAGCCCGATGTGGGGCTCGATCCCAGGACCCTGAGATCATGACCTGAGCCGAAGGCAGCGGCTTAACCCGCTGAGCCACCCAGGCGCCCCACAACTTACATTTTATAAGAAACTTCTACTTATTGAAAGCAGGAAAAACTGTTTTAGTGTATCTGGCTCAGTCAGTAGGAAAATTCTGGTGTATATGATTGTAGACTTGAATTGATTGGGTCAGATTCAGTGCCAGGGTTCCCCTCACCCCCACCCAATATGAAAGAAAAAAAATCAGACTATTTCTTAACCCACAAACCATTTCTCATCCAGAATTGAACTCTTTGAAAGTAATTGGGAAGAAACCATTATCTCTGTTATATTTTCCAAATGTCATGTGCTTAGAGGAAATAGTAAGGGGATTGCTCAGAAACATAGGGAAATAGAGGGAACTAAGTGTACTAAGGTAGCTTAGGACATTGCTAAGGAAGCTTTTCTATCTTGTTTTTCTTTCAGTGCAAGCATTAATACAGGATAGAATTGAAAACTTTTGGAAGGAATTACTGTTTTAGTCTTATTTATGTGAGATCTCCCTTAATGTTGGAGTTGTGACATTTTTGATGGTTGTAATTAGCAGAATTTTTTAACATTTAAATGGTGTCATCTGCCAGCAAAACTGGGAATTGCACAATAAAATAAGGGTAAATGTCTTTGCATATTTTAAATTTCTGTATTCTTTACTGTAGCTACTACACTGTACCTAGCACCTTGTTCTGAATAAGTAATTGTTAAATGCATTAAAACTTTATAGCTGTGTATCAACACCCCACCCTTGCCTCCACATTCTTTTCCTATTCATGTTGTTTTTTTCCTGTCACTTTGGATTATTTGGTAAGGTTGATTTACTGCATAAGAAGGTCAGTTGTGATTGAGATCCAAATTTTATTTCATAGGTTAAAATGCTAGAAAGCAAGGTAACATTTGGCAGGGTAAATGAATTTTTGACTCCTATTTTGTGGCAGCAAGAAAATGATTAGTTAATACATATAGACTTGTCTTACTGAAAAACTAAAACTATGTCATAATCTAGTTTTTTATTTGCAGCTTTATCTTCAGTGAATAATCAGCCTTGGGTTTTTTTTGTTTGTTTGTTTTTTGTAAAAGAATACCTTATGTGATCCTCACATTAACTGTGTAAATTAGTAGTGTCACAACCACTTTCCAGTTGCAAAGGTGATGCCAAAAGCAAATTTTGTTCCTGTAAATAAACAGACCTTCACACAGAAACATAGACTCACAATGGGTCCATACAACATGATCAAGATTTAATGCAGTATATATTTCAGGGAGGCAGTAGGCAGACAAAAGGAAGAGGATCTCTAGTTGCAAGAGCAGTTAAGTGATGCTCACTGGCATGGGCTTTAGTCTTCCGGTGCTGGGATAGGTTAGAGCTTCTCAACAGGTGCCACGGGAACATCATTGCCTGGAGAAATTGTGGATTCCTAGGGAAACTGCTGTCCTGGCTCTGCTAGGGTCAACTGAGTGTGTAATCTTGTTCTTGTTGACCACTTTGGTCATGCATTGAAAAAGCAGGACACCTAAGATTAAGTTTTCTAATTTTTTTGAACTGCATAACTATAGGTGAGTCATAATGTCACATTTCTAAGGTGGCACTCGCATTTAAA
This sequence comes from Lutra lutra, assembly GCF_902655055.1. Classification (NCBI taxonomy): domain Eukaryota; kingdom Metazoa; phylum Chordata; class Mammalia; order Carnivora; family Mustelidae; genus Lutra; species Lutra lutra. Next base: position 67,921,623 of record NC_062282.1, read on the forward strand.
TTTAGATTTCTAGATTACAAGTCTAGTTGCATCAGCTGGCTTTATAGCATCAAGCTAGAAATGTCAACTGCTTCTTGAGGCTGCATTACCAGAAACTGATCATTATTTAGAGAGCCCCAAGACTGCAAGGGGATGGTTGGTACTGGTGGGCAGGGACTATTATCTCCATTTTATAGTTTGGGAGAGTTATTGTCACAGAGAGGCAGTGACTTGAGATAAGGTATTATTGAAAAGGACCCTAACTTTTTTTGAATGAGTTAAGCATTTAATTTACTAGCGACTACTTTGATATAGTGGAAAATGCCCCACATTTAAGGTAGACGACTTGCCTTTCATCTCTAGCCTTTAGTATAAAAATAACAAGTCTGGGAGGGCTGGAAGTTACCTATTAGGGTGATTGATAAAACTGATGAATGAATATTTGTTATATGAATGAGTAGAAGGATGTGATTATGATTTATGCCCAGAAGTGGCTTTTTGTAAATGTAGAGTCTTCAAATAACAGAAGAATGTTAAGTGGTACTTTGGACTTTTTAATATATTAAATACAGTTAAGGGATTGGAACACTTCTCTTTTGTAGCGTGTCCATATTTGAGCATCCTTAAGTCTTCCTGGAAATAGTATTTTGGCAGCCTTAGGCCTAAAGAGACATTTGTTGCAGCTTTGCTTAGTTCTTTAAAATATGAATAAAACAGGCGCCTGGGTGGCTCAGTGGGTTAAGCCTCTGCCTTTACTTTAGCTCAGGTCATGATCTCAGGGTCCTGGGATCGAGTCCCACATCAGGCTCTCCGCTTGGTGGAGAGCCTGCTTTCCCCTCTCTCTGCCTGCTTCTCTGCCTACTTGTGATCTCTCTCTCTCTGTCAGATAAATAAATAAAATATTTAAAATAAAATAGGAATAAAACAAAATAAAATAGCAAACATTATCTTTTGCCCATTGTGACCTGAAATTGTTGAGCAAAGACACTTTTACCAGGTGTTTACCAGTTTAACTATAAAAATTAAATTCCTATTGAAATGAATAGATAGGTAAAAAAAAAAAACACTGCTAGAAATGTGTTTTATTAGTACTTAACTGTATTCAGAGGTTGCACTACAGTCTTGATGTTTCTCTGCCCATCAATAAACACTTTTTCAACTTACTATGCAAAAAAACATGTTCAGAACTCACTCTACAGTCCTCTTCTGTGACTATTAACATCCTTGTCTGTATAGTTGTAAAGATCTCCTTGCTACATTTTGTTCCAGAAATGAAAATTCTTTGGATTTAGTGACTGGGATGTCCAAAGAAAGAGAAATCACTGACATTTTAATGTAATGTGAACTAAAGCATTTAACATCAAGAAGCGCATTGATGTGCGTATTTGGGGACTGAGAAGGCTGTACACAGATGACAACTTTGCACTCCAGGTTACAGAGCTAGTTTAAAGCAGTATTAAAGTTTTCAGTGGCAGTTTTTTAAAAATTTGGTTAAGTATATTTTTCCTAAAGCTTGATCTTTGTCCAGTGTTCGGAAAAATCTGGTTTCATCATATGTTGTCTCTAAAAATCTGAAGAGAATTCTTCTGCTGGGGAAGAAACAATAGCTTGATTTCATGAGATTTTTCTTTTTCTTTCTTTTTTACTGAAAAATGAGGAAACTCAGTCAATGTATTACAGGTAGTGTCTTCTCTTTGGTCAGAATTGAAATATGAGGGGCGCCTGGGTTGCTCAGTGGATTAAAGCCTCTGCCTTCAGCTCAGGTCATGATCTCAGGGTCCTGTGATCGAGCCCCGCATCGGGCTCTCTGCTCTGCGGGGAGCCTGCTTCCCTCTCTCTCTGCCTGCCGCTCTGCCTACTTGTGATCTCTCTCTGTCAAATAAATAAATAAAATCTTTAACAACAACAACAAAAAAGAATTGAAATATGACATTTGATATGTAAAAGATAATTTAAATGGGAGAATTAAAAGACAAGTTTAGTTGTTGGATATGGAAGCTGAACAAACTTCATAACAGTTTTTAAGACCTCCATTGAGGAATCTAACATACGTTTATGTTATAAAGGATTTTAATTATTAAGCCGTTATTGTTTTTCTTGTCACATTCTTTTTTTGATAGTTAAGTGTTCACCACAACTGATCCAAGAAAGAGAAATCATTTCCTTCTTTTCATTTAGAGGAAAGTTGCTGTGTATAACACACTGACAATTTCATTTTCTCATTTGGTAAGAATTAGAATAGGAAAAAAAAAATCCAAGTGGCAACATTAGAATTCACACTCAGGACTCACACTCAAGAGGGTGGTTCTGATCTACAAATGAACAGGCGCCATCACTTATTACTTAACATATAGATAGTATTTAAGGCTATAGGTTACAGATGGTAAGATTGATTGTAGAAAGAAAATACAGGATGAGCAAAGGAGATGGCTCTGGGACCAAGCGTTCCTGTTTAACTGCTAGGTAGAAGAGGCTCAGAGAAAGTGTGACATTTCAAGATGTTTCAAGAAAGAGAGAGTAGTGAACAGTATCATATGCCATTTCATAAGTCCAGCAGGACAGAGACTGAAAGATGTACATTAAATTTGGCAGCAGAGAAGTCTTGGGATGTCTTAAAACTATTTTGGTGTTGTGGTGGGGTGAAACCAGGTTTGCAGTTATTAACGTCCTATAATAGTTGAGCAAATTTGGTTGGGCATTTGTTGATGGTAATGGTGTTTTTGTGTGGGGGAGTCATTGTGCAGTAAAAAGTTAACCATGGTTAAAGGACAAAGAATGATGGAGTTGAGGTGGAAATTTGAATGTACAGAGGAGAGAGGAGATTACCCATACTGCAAAAACATTTTTTCTTGGGGCGCCTGGGTGGCTCAGTGGGTTAAGCCGCTGCCTTCGGCTCAGGTCATGATCCCAGGTCCTGGGTTCAAGCCCCACATCGGGCTTTCTGCTCAGCAGGGAGTCTGCTTCCTCTTCTCTCTCTGCCTGCCTCTCTGCCTACTTGTGATTTCTCTCTGTCAAATAAATAAATAAAATCTTTAAAAAAAAAACAAAACATTTTTTCTTTACTCTCTGCAAAGAAATAATGGTTGTGGAGACCAGAGTTCCTTTTCATTCCTGTATTTTCTTCCTTTCTTTTTGTAAAGAATTTTTTAAAATGTATTTAAGACACAGAGATAAGAGAGAGAATGTGGGAGAGAGCATGAGCAGGCTCTCCGCTGAGCAGGGAGCTTGATGTGGGACTCCATCCCAGGACCCTGAGATCATGATCTGAGCAGAAGGCAGGTGATTAACCAAATGAGCCTCCCAGGCACCTCCTTATTCTTGTATTTTATATATCCTCAGAAAAATGTTCAACTCTTCATGCTTTCTCTCTGTAAGTTTTTCTTTTCATTCTGTTTCATAGCTTCACCCACTTGCTCTTTGTCCCTGGCCACTCTTCTAAGTTCCAGTCATGAATTTTTTAATAGCCTGATAGAAGTCTTCAATTGTCTCATGACTCCTCAAATTCAGCATGTCTAACTAAAATAAGGCTGCCATAATTTATTAGTATATCTCTTTATTTCATTTAGAAATGCCTCCAGTTACTGTGGGCCTAACTCTCTGGGTCTTCCATTGTTTTCTCAGTCTCTTCCTCACTTCCCCATTCTGTTCATAGCCCATCCTTAGTCCCTGCTTGGTAGACTCAGAATCACTGTGCTATTTTTGGAAAAATTTTTCCTCCCAAATAAATCAAAATTAATTTGATTCATTTGGTCCATCTCATTTAATATGGCATTACCAATAAAACTCACTCATGTTGGGGTGCCTGGGTGGCTCAGTGGGTTGGGCCGCTGCCTTCAGCTCAGGTCATGATCCCAGGTCCTGGGTTCAGGCCCCACATCGGGCTTTCTGCTCGGCAGGGAGCCTGCTTCCTCCTCTCTCTCTGCCTGCCTCTCTGCTTACTTGTGATTTCTCTCTGTCAAATAAATAAATAAAATCTTTAAAAAAACAAACAAACAAAAAAACTCACTCATGTTGTTATTTTTGACCTTTTATTCATTATGTGAAAAACAGGTAAAAACACAAACTGATCCTTTTTTGAAACTTGTTAGGTAGATTGAAGATGTTATTTATGCAGCTTTGTGTGAGCATAATTTTAGTTCATAATTGTAAATGTGAAATTTTCCGGATTATAAGATGTAAAAAAATTTTTTTGTATGTAGACAAAATACCACACCGTTTCCCTATTTATCCTGAGTTAATGTATTTAAAGGAACACAGTATGTGTATTATGCTTTGGTTTCCTGTTCTTGCAGGAAGTGAATACAACTTAACCCAATTTTGTTATATATAAATCTGTTGATTGAAATGCAGGTAATAAGTACTTGATTACAATTTTTGAATTGTACTTTAGAGGTTAATAACAAATAGTTTTTTAAATAGAGCTATTGGAATATGGAGAGGAAGATAAACTTTCATTTTATGTGGACTCGTGTTTATTTTAAAATACTGTTTTCATATGTGCTGGAAAATCTTCATTTTTTGAATACAGTTGTTTGTAGTATAGTGGAAACTTAGATAATTATCTCTAGATCTTCAGCTTTGTGGTGAAATTCTGATAAGCACCCACAGCAAAAATTTTATAATTCCTGCGTGCTTTTGCATTGTTAAAAAAGACACACATTAGAGCGCCTAGGGGGCTCAGTGGGTTAAAGCCTCTGCTTTTGGCTCAGGTCAGGGTCCTGGGGTCGAACCCGGTGTCAGGCTCTCTGCTCAGCAGGGAGCCTGCTCCCATCCCCCCACCCCCACCTCTCTGCCTATTTGTGATCTCTGTCAAATAAATAAATAAAATCTTAAAAAAAAAAAAAAGACCCACATTGATACTTAGCCTTAGAAAAGATAGCCTATGATGTATACACATCTTTAGTAGAGATGGGAAGGAAGAGATCTTTTCATGCGTATTATAGACATTATATTTTCTTATAATATTTAGAAGACTATATGATATTTTAAACTTTTGAAAAAGATTGATTTATTTGAGAGTGAGAGCAAAGCATGAGCAGGAGAGAGGCTGAGAGAGAGAGAGAGAGAAGCACACTCCCCACTGAGCAGTGAGCCTGATGCAGGGCCCCATCTCAGGACCTTGGGATCATGACCTGAGCCCAAGGCAGAGGCTTAACCAACTTGAGACACCCAGGCGCCCCAAGATTATGTAATATTTTAAAGTCTCCATTTACAAATTAAATGCAGAATGCTGCGTATCCTACAGTGAAAACCAAGGAACTTCTCCATACTTTAAAGTTAATTGAATGAACAGGCAAAAATTTTTATTCTGGCTTTATTTTAATAATTGAACTATTGAGTCATCAATGCCTATGAGGAGTCTTTTTTTTTTTTCCCTTTCCATTTGGGATCATCATTGATGTTCTACCATATAGGGCACCTGCAACAGTGGAAGTAAAGCCAAAGTGGAATGATCTGTGATTGAACCATAGAGTTCTCTGGTCACATATTTTCCCCTACATAAACATATTTCTGACAATACGGTTACTGATTTCCATGTTTATATCAGATGCCAAGTGAGGAAGAGGGATAACAGAATACACAGATAAACTGACCCTGAAATGAGGAGTCACACTCTGCAGTCTGATACAAAAGAAGAAAAAAGATGACCAGGAGTAGTCATTTCAAAAATGAGACCCAGCAATTCTACAGCTAAGGGTATTTTCATAATAAACGAAAATATGTCCACACAGAAACTTGTGCACCAATGTTCATAGGAGGCTATTTCATTGTGACCAGAATGTAGAATAGATTCACATGTTCATCAGTTGGTGCATGGTTAAACAAATATGTATTCTTACAATGGGTTGTTATTTGGCAATAAAAAGGAGCGAAGGATTGAAACACATTGTAGCATGGATGCATCTTGAAAATGTTGGGCGAGGTGCAAGAAGCCATGTACAAAGGCCACACCTTATATGAGTCCATTCTATGTATATGACATGTCAGAGTAGCAAATCCATGGAGACAGAAAGTTGATAAATGATTGCCAGGAGCAGGAGAAAAGGGGAAATGGGAATGACTAGTGATGGACTTAGAGTTTCTTTTTGAGATGATGAAAATGTTCTAAAATTGGTTGTGATAATTATATAGCTTGATGAATATACTGAAAATCATCGACTTTGCACGTTATTTGGGTGAGTTGTGTGATTATATGAATCAAATCTCAATAAATCTGTTAAAGCATAGCAGGGTGGGATCATTGGGGTAAAGTATAACAGATAATTTTTGTTATTGGGAGTGGTTCTATATACCATAAGCTTGGGATATTCTTATAGTACAGTAATCATTGATACAGTAGAAAATAGGAAACTGTGTTATCAAGGAAATTACTATAATTTGTGTTCCTTATGATCTGTTTTTAAAGACCTGTCAATTCTCAGGAGTGGTTAACATTAACATTCATCTTTAAGTTCTTAACGATCCTAGGATGACTTGTTTTCCAAGTGTTTCACATAGTTGAAGTTACTGCTGCGTCTTTCAATGCAAACATGAGGATTAGCTGAAAATTTGACTTTTTTCTTGTCATTAAAAAGCCTAGATGAATTAGTTTTCAAAAAATACACTAAAAGAAATTATTGCATCTAACTTGCTGCATTTCTTCTTTGCCGTAAAAATCTATGAATTAGCAGTCGTTTACCTGTATTAATATGGAATCTAAGCTGATACAGGTTGCTACATACGAAATTAGTACTTTAAATGTAATTAAATGTGTTTACTTAGCTTACAAATACTGGTCAAAGGAAAAGGGGAAGTTTGGATTCTGATACAGATTTTTCTCTCCAGGAACACAGAACTTGATATACCTCCTTTCTAATAAAAAAAAAAAAAATTATATTGGGGCACCTGGGTGGCTCAGTTGTTAAAGATCTGCCTTTGGCTCGAGTCGTGATCCCAGGGTCCTGGGATCAAGCCCCATATCGGGCTACTTGCTTGGCAGGAAGCCTGCTTCTCCCTCTCCCACTCCCCCTACTTCTGTTCCCTCTCTTACTGTGCCCCTCTCTATCAAATAAATAAAATCTTTTTAAAAAATTCATATTGGGAATTCACTAGAGGGTATGCACCACTGGAAATGGTTTTTAAAAAGTATGGTAGGAAATCTCCATGGTAATTTTCAGGCTTAAATAATAATTGATTTAGTTGGCTTTTCTATTTAAAGAATGATGTTAGAAACACAGCTGTATTTTGTTCCCTGCTCTTGACATATGGGTAAGGAAGAACTATGGTGATAGTATCAGAGACATAATTCTAGATATAAAACATTTTCTCTGCCCCAGTACCTCCCTTCACCTCTCGTGACCTGTTTAACACAGTGTTACTGGTTCTTGAGTGTATTGAGTATGAGAGAACCAGGGGGAGTGAGAGGGGAAGGAGAAAGGAGAGAGCGAAAAACTAAAAATACAATGAGACATGAAGCGTTAACACCAGTTTATGTCTGAATCTAAGAAAAATTATGAGGAGAAAAATGAAGAGTACTGAGTGACTGACTGAATGCAGATACAAAATGAGTAAAGGCAGGAGTTAGGAATGAATCTTGGGATCCATGGGAATCCTGCTGTAATGGACTACAGAGGGAGAACTGTTAATTGGTGATAGAGTTTTAAATTGTTAATGTTGAAATTACATTTGTGGGAAGGATGCCAACCAGATACTATAAAGTTGTGGCTGAAGAGACAGATTTGAACTGACTTCTAGTTAAGCCTGTACTTACTTATTTGTTCTCTAGATACCACCACAGTGTAATTAAAATTTGAAATTATTAAACGGGTTTGCTGTCATGATAAGATTTACATTTTTTCAATACCAGTAATTAAGGTTTTCTTTCACTTAATTATTTGTTTATTTTTTAAGTGAAGTATACAGACATCCTTGATTCTTGGAAGTCTGGTATTCTCGTAAATATGATTAAATGTATTTAGTGATATTTGTCTTCATCAGGTGATTTTAAACTTCAGATAATTAGGCATAATTCACATTTCCTTTTCTAACCAGGAACCTTTTGAGGATGGCTTTGCCAATGGGGAAGAAAGTACTCCAACCAGAGATGCTGTGGTCACATACACTGCGGAAAGTAAAGGAGTTGTGAAGTTTGGCTGGATCAAGGGTGTATTAGTATGTACCTATAGATTGAATTTTAGGGCATTTCTGTTTAGTATAAAATCCTTCTGATGTTCTCATTTCTTAGGAGAGCTCTTCCTTCTCTTTTTATGTGAATGTTATGGAAAACCAGATTAATAATATGTACCTCCTTTTCTTGTGGCTATTAAATTCAGTAAAGGAAACAATATATGTATTAACAGAATCATATTATACTTGATTTCCTCCAAATTTTATTTTATTACCTCTCGTAAATCTCACATATTGTCATTTTTCAGAAATTAAATAAACTATTAAATTGATGGGAGAATCAGAATTAAGAAATCTGAGCAGGCAGTAAAGCTAAATATTCCTCGTTATTTTTTTAAGAGAAATGTATGAAAATTAACATGGAAAGAATGAAACAGAAATCGTTTTCTTAAGTGTTGAGGTTACTTCATTAGATAGGTTCAGGTGATTAAGTTCCAGATGTACTTCTGTTTTTCTGTGTTGGAATAGGCACTAAGGAACTGACTGGAGGAGAGTAGTAGACTAACTGACCTCCCATTGGGACGTTGGGAGCACTTAATTTGAGTCATGTTGACATTTAGGGGAGAAGCAAAGGGAAAATCCCAGTTCCAGTAGTAATTTCATTGCTTAATCAATAGAATAAATGTGAAGAAGCTTCAGGTAATATTGTTTGCCTGTTCTTAGATTTTAGTATTTTAGATGACTGTGTTCTGTATATAAGCATAATACGCAAAAGTAAAAATAAATTGGAAACTCTCTCAAATAGTTCAGAGTTTTAAAAGATGTGTGAGGAGTGCCTGGCTGGCACAGTCAAAGGAGTACACAACTCTTGATCTCGGGGTCTGAGCCCCACCCTGGGGGTAGAGGTTTCTTAAATAAGTAAACTAAAAAAAAAGGTGTGTGAACAATTAGCATTTTGTTTTGATATACTTTATAATACTTAAATCTTCTGAAGAAATGAAAGAAGGATGTTATTAAAAAATAAGCAAAAATTAAACTTAGTTTAATGGATAAATAGGAATAGGAACTATTTCTTTAGGGTTGAAGTGGTAAAATATTTCTTACACCTTGTTTAGTAACTTTTGTTATTTCAGATCTTTGTGATGTTATATTACACTTAAATTATCTCACATTTTAGCTCTCTCAAGTTCTTTTAAAAAAGTATTACAAAGAGAAGGATAAGAAATTTTAAATGATTTTCTATAGTTTTAAATGGATGTTGTCCTCCTTTTGGCTAGTTTTGCATTTACTGATGTATTATTTTTGATCATTTGCCTTCATCTGGAACTTATCCTCTTTTCTTACCTAGGTACGTTGTATGTTAAACATTTGGGGTGTTATGCTCTTCATTAGATTGTCATGGATTGTGGGTCAAGCTGGAATAGGTAAGCAAAGTTACATACTACTTGATTCATTTGAGAATGAAAAAGCAAAGTAACCATGTGCTCGTCTAGGCTGTGAACCTCATAAAATTCAAACAATTGGCATTATTCTAAGCTATTTTCCTGGTTGTGTCAGAGTGTTGTCTTAATGTTACTTTTTAAAAATTTTTGAGTAGATTTTTCTAAAATGGGATAGAAATAAGGTAATTGTTAAATATAATGTAAACATTGTATACTAATCAGTTCTAGATAAGGCAGGTTGAAATAAATATAAATATTCTCAGTCTCTTTTCTTTTGCCCTAAAGGTCTGTCAGTTGTTGTAATTGTAATGGCCACTGTTGTGACAACTATCACGGGATTGTCTACTTCAGCAATAGCTACTAATGGATTTGTACGTGGAGGTAAATTCAGTCTTTTCTCATCATTGTCACCAGATTACTGTTACTCAGTAAACCGAAGTTTACATTTTTAAATTATGTTTAAATTTATCTTAGAAACAGCATAGGTCGATATAGGTGAGAAGCTTGCTACTAAGCACTTTTCAAACTAGCATATTAGAATGTAAAATTTAATTTTGGCCCATACACGAACATATATGTTTGAAATTACTTAGGATGTTCATTGTATTTGGTAGCAAGAATGGAGATTCTGACCCAGTTTCTTCCCTGTTGGGCTGTCTCTTACCTCCTTCCTGGTTTTAGCTCTTATATCAGGAGCTTGCATCCTGTATTTGGTTGGTTATACAGGTCTAACCTCATTCCTTTCCCTTTAGGGAAACTTAGAGTTCTTTTCCCATGATCTGACAGCTTGTGTAAGTTAAACCTGGGACTTTGAATCCATACTATCAACTCTAGCTCTCTTCTTTGGGTTTCTGAGGCCTCTTTCATTGGAATCCACAAGATCTGCTTTGTGAGATTTTACCTTCCCAGGGAAAGCACCCAGGAGACTAGAAGAATGGCCTTGGGACGCCTGTGAACAAGAAGAAAAAAATTGCATTTTCCAAATCAAAACTCATCATTTAGATGGAATGAGGATATTCTTGGAGAAAGGAAAGAAAATGGACTTTACCAGCTCCTATACAGTTGTCATAGCAATCAACCAAGAAGAGAATCTGCTTGTATCATCTGCCTCACCTGTTTTACAGATCCATATATGATATTAGACATACACAATTTCTGCCTTGTCTGCACCAGGTATTGAGAGAGGGAACCAGATTGAGCCTTTCATTTGTCTTCATTGTCTTCATATTTTCATATTTCTTATATACTGCTAGATCCAGATCACTATGGCCCTGGGGGAAGCTGGTAGCAATATGACTGTGCTGAGCATGCATGACTCTTGGCTCAACTTCTATGTGTACACGAGTCTAGATGAGCTATATTGGGGTGTAAGATGTGGATATGTCCAAAGAGTTACTCAGACAACACTGAGAGATTCTTTTTGGCTTCTTATGTACTATACCCCATGCTTCATTTATTTCTGCTACTGCTGGGGAATGGTAAAGAAGAAGTGGATACGGTGGACTAGCAAATTATCAAAGTATTTCTCCTTATCCTCAAGCTTTCCAATCAAGGTCCTAAGCCTCAGTGGGATTAGTGGGGCATGAAGCCACTGGCAGCATAAACCCTACAGATTATTCTCCATGAGAACTCAAACTTAGGGGAAGCATAGATTTTCCTGCATTGTAACTAAAAAGCCACTTCATCTTTCAAAATTACCAGTTTCTGTATGTATTCATAAATACATCTAGCTCAGAGAATTTGAGCACATACTTTGAAACTTTGTTAGAAGGAGTTCATTTTTCACTTGTCAATTGGTGACTTTGGAAACCTGGCTGATTCTTTACTGAATACAAGCAAGTTGTATCATCATCTGCAGTGAAAGCCTTTTGGAGATTTTTTTCAATGACTATAAGCCCCTTCTGTCATCCCTTTATCTGCTTCATGGAACTTGGATAGTCCTAATGAGATTTGTTTTGGTTTCATGACAAAACGGTATATTCACCATATGATAAAGTTGATAGAGGTCTAAATCTGGCAAGAATATATTACCCTGTAGTCATGATTTAAATTGAAAGTATTGGTGTGACTTTATCATTTTATCCCAAAAGTATGTGTTGCTTGGTTCTATATGCAAAAATTGCATATAACAAATGACCAGCCTGGTAGCAGTGAGCCCCCCTAGTGCCCACGTGATGTATTTTCATTCAGAGGAATACCAGAGGACCTTGGAGAAATAATTGGTTCCAAATCTGGGCAGGAAACTTACTTTAAGAGCCTAGACATTTTTTCACATTGAAAATAAAGGATGTGTAACAGAGGCTACTAGTTTCAGGTCAGAAGGACCCAGGACCCAATTTGAAGGAGCTAATGCTGACTTAAGTTTGGATAGTTTGAACAGCAATACTACTACTAATAATAACTAGTTTAAATGAAGACCTAATGTATGATAAAATTCTTAAGTTCACAGACAGCACAAAATTTTGTTTTTTACCTTTGAAGAATGCTATGAATGAAAATTGATAAATATGAAGAAACTCATGTTGAATCAAGTTTTTCTGAGTGAAAATTTCCTTACCTAAAATCAGTGTAATCAAGAAACTGATGAGTTGTTTTTTTTTAAAGATTTTATTTATTTATTAGAGAGAGAGAGAGAGAGGGAATACAAGCAGGAGGAGTGGGAAAGGGAGAAGCAGGCTTCCAGCTGAGCACAGAGCCTGATGTGGGGCTCCATCCCGGGACTCTGGGATCATGACTTGAGCCGAAGGCAGACGCTTAACTAGGGAGCCACCCTGGTGCCTGATGGGTTTTTTTTAATTTGATAATTGTTCTACGTGGCAAGAAAAGGAAAGAGAATCAAAATCTTTCAACTTTGTAAGCTCTTTACTCAGTAAAAGCATGTGAAATATTATTTCTCAAGGAACTGAATTGGAATTATATCATGCCTGTAGCTCCAAGAAGCATTTCAGAGAATATACAGAAGAGAGCAACATATTAAGTGACACTATAGCATGATGATAGTAAATTCCAGACTAGGAATCTCTCTGGAACAAGGAATTTTTTTTTTTTTTTTAAGTTCTCTACATACTATGTGACACGCAAACCCACAACCCTGAGATCCAGAGTTGCCCGCTTCACCAACCAAGCTAGCCAGGCACCCCAGGTATCCTTATTTGACAAAATTTTCCAAGGAGAAAGAAAGAGTGGAAGTTATGGTTTAAAACAAACTGTAAGAGATGCACTTTATAGGTGTGGGTTTTTTGCCCTTTGTAACAAAAAACTGCTTTGTCTTTTAGTGGGGTGGGCCCAAGAGTGCCAGGTTTGGATCTCCTCTAGTCCAATTACTGAGGACTTGATTTTTTACTTCTTCTAAAATGGCTACACAGGGAAGAGAGGATAGAGCTAGAAATATCCACAGGTCAGGGTGCCAAAGGCTTAGACTGGAGAAATGGAAGTATACCATGGAAATAGTGACGTCTGGTGATCCATCTGAATTACCCATGAACTGGAGGTTGATTATTAAGGGAATTAATAAGGAAATATTTTACCTAAAGGTTTTGGTTGCTCTGTATAGTAATTTCAATTCAGAGAGCTGCTTTTGAACTTGCCTCATTATCTTGTTAATATAACGAACTATTTTGAGGTAACATTGAACAGTTTATCTTAATTCTTAACTCAATCATAAAATTTATTTATATTTTGTTAATATTGAATAATATTTATTCTCAATTTATAGGGTATGTTTCTATCTCTTTGGAAGTATGTGAAATACATACTCTTCCTAGCGCTATGTGCTTTTTGCCTTTGGAGAAATTTAATTTTACTGCCAAGTTACCTTAACATTGGCTTTATCAGTACATTTTAGAGATTAAAAAGATAACACTAGAGAAGTGCAGCTGTTTTTTATTATATGAAGTAACTGCCAATTTGTAAACAAATATAATTATGTCCAACTATGAAATCTAGGATAAAAATTATATGGTAACATTCTAGGTTTCTTTAAAAAAAAAAAGAGTCAAAATTTAGTTTCAGTCTTGATTAGTTTTTAGTAAAGGTTTTTAGGTGCTAAAAGCTACTAGCAGGTTAGAGAATCATGCCCTCTGTACTTTGCCTGCACAGAATAAGAATAGCAGTGCCAAGTAACTTTAGCAGGTACCTCTCACCTTCATCTTTGTCATAATCCCTGGCCTGACAGACACATAGGTTCTATAGATGACTATGGCCTGCTGGGAGCCCAGAGCTCTTTACTATTGTGCTCATCTTATCAGGTGTTTCTGAGGCCTGGGTTTTACAGAATTTACTTGGGCCACGTGCAGCAGGTCTCCAAGAGGGTGCTGGCCAGCAGTCACGTTCACTTAAGATCTGTATTTTCTAGATGCCTCAGACAGGAGTTCTTCCATCCTCAAACAATCTGTGAACATGGTCTCATTTAAGAAATAGGAAATGCTAGTTTTTGAATGGTGTTGTATTGTATGTGTTGAACATTAAGTTGAAAGTTCAGTATACTTTCAAACAAAAATCCAGGTTACATCAAATTCAAACAGGTAGTTCTGAAAATGTAAAATTAACAGAAACCTGTCTATTCCATGACTAAGGTGAAATTTCATATTACTTGTATATCAGTCATTCAGCAGATAATTATTGAGCTCTCTGTGACAGGCAGCAGGTTTGTAACAATGAAAGGGAAGATCCTGTTTTCTTGGAGCTGTGTTCAGATAATAGTGCAATTACTTTTTGAAACCTAACTGCTAGACCTGATACATGAAACATATCTGCTATGCATGACAGTGTAGTCTTGACATACATTGTCTATCAGATTTAATGCAACATTGTTAGTCATATGTATACTTTGTATGGATGAAGAGAGAAGAAATGAAACAATTATATTCATTTTTTCAACAAATTTACATCTTATCCAGATTTTACTGGCCAATCTTTTTTAAGTGTCTGCATTATGTCAGAATTGTCTTTGTATATTCTGTCTTTTTCCTTTCTCTGAAATAATTGAAGACCTCTTCCTTCTCTATGTAGATGAAAGTAACATGGGAAGTAATACTAACATTTTTTTAATGGATTGTGACAGAAAGTGCTTTCTATATTGATTGTCAAGTTTTTTGTTTAGTCTGTTACAAACTATTCATTCCTGTCATCACCAAGCAAGGACTTGTAACTTAGAATTAAGTTCTTTTCTTTTACTGAGAATTTCTTTCAAATTATAGCTTTCCAGATCAGTGAAATGTTTGAAGAAGCTGTAATGAGCAGTTCTCTAGCAGTTGTATTGTGAGATTTTATTAGACTTAAGCACAACATTGTTTTCAGTTTAGTAAAACACTACTTATAAACCACAAATAGTTTGAATGTGAATCTGGCAAACAGTTATAAATAATTTTTGACTTGGGTTTTCTCTTTGACTCATTTGGTGGCATTTCAATTTTGCGAGTCTTTGATGATTAAAAATACTTCAACTTCGTTCTGATATTTTCTGCTGCAGAATTAGGGAAGTATGTCCTGACTCTTCAAATTTAACTTATTCGTGTTATCAGTCCTAATGATAATATAGCCCCAGGTCCTAGTCTGAAGGTTTAATGTTGGTTAACACATTTTCTCTACTTGCCTTAATAATGGCAACAGAACAGAGGAAATTTGTGCAGTGTTAAGATGCAAACAGATCATTGTATATGGGTAGACCAGGGTATTAAAATATATTTCCTAGAACAATAATCAACATGGATATTGGATCCATTTGGATCTCTCAGAACTCTGTTGTATTCTCAAAATGGTTTCTTGGAATTTTACACAAGGTGGCTTTGGATAAATTGTTTAGTAAGTTTACAGAAGTAGGACAGAAGTAGGTTGTTTAGTGCTATAAGAATTCTGGTATATTTTCTAATCCTACTAGATGAACTCTGAGCAAAAATTGTTAGTTTACTTTATCATTGATAACTTTATTATGTTTTTGTTATCTTCACCTTTTGAGGGTTTTTTTCCTCAATAACCTTTATTTTACACAATTTCCACAGATACTGCAAAATACACAGATGTTTCATATTATGTACACTGATCATTTCTCCGTGGGAGATAAAGGATGTCTGTCGCAAACTTCTCATTTTCCCCTGTTTCTTGGGTAACAACTTTTTGAAGCTTTTTATTAGTTAGAAATTTTGAATTTTTTTTTTTTTTTAGTGTAGTTGACCCACAGTGTTACCATTAGTTTCAGATCTACAACTTAATGATTTAACAAGTTGATACATTAGGCTGTGTTCACAAGTGTAGCTACCATCCATCCCATTACATCGCTATTACAATATCATTGACTATATTCCTTAGGCTGTGCCTTCTTTTATTTCATTTGTTTATTCTTTCCATACCTGGAAGCCTGTATCTCCTTCTCCCCTTTACCCACTTTGCCCACCTTCCTACTCTCCTCCCTTTTGGCAATCATCAGCTTGTTCCCTGTATTTATAGGTCTGATTCTGCTTTTTGTTTGTCTATTCACTTGTTTGTCTTTTTTAATTCCACTTATGGAATCATAAAGTTTTATCTTTCTCATTGTGACATTTCACTCAGCATAATCTTGCCTAGGTCCATCCATGTTGTCTCAAATGACACAGTCTCATTCTTTTTTATGGCTGTGTAATATTCCTACACACGCACACGCACGCACGCGCACACACACACACTCTGTCTCTCTCTCTCACACACACACACACACACACACCCCTTCCTTACCCATTTGTCTACTGATGGACACCTGTGTTCCTTCCATATCAATTCAGTGTAATCCCTATCAAAATTCCAAGGGCATTTTTTACAGAAATAGGAAAAATTATCATGAACCATAAAGACCCTGAATAGTCAAACAGTTTTGAGAAAGAACAAAGCATCACACTTCCCAATTCCAAACTATGTTTTAAACCTATAGTAATCAAAATGGTATGGTAATGGCATTAAAAGATATATAGACCTGTAGAATAGAATCAAGAGCCCAGAAATAAACTTACATGTGTACACTCATCTAATGTTTGACGAGGGAGCTATGAATACTCAATGTGAAAAGGATAGTCTCTTAAATGGTGTTGGGAAAACTGGATATTCACATGCAAAATAAATTGGACCTCTTATATCACTCATAAAATTAACTCAAAATAAATTTTGACCTAGAACCAGGAAATTAAGACCTAGAACCAGGAAATTCCTAGAACAAAGCATGGGGGAGAGCCCCGTGACATTGGTATTGCTAGTGAATTTTTTGGATATGACACGAAAAGCACAAGAACAAAAACTAAAATCAACAAATGGGACTTTATCAACTTACAATCTTCTGCACTGCACAAGAAACAATCAACAAAATGAAAAGACAACCTACAGAATGAAAGAAAACAGTTGCAAATCATATTATCTGTTAAGGGGCTATATCAAAATAGAGAAGGAACTTCTATAACTCAATAGCAACAAACCAAATAATCTGATTTAAAAGACAAAGGACCTGAATGGACATGTCTCCAAAGAAGACAACAAGTTCATGAAAGGGTGCTCAACATTACTAATTATCATGGAAATGCAAATCAAAACCACAATGAGTTAATACCTCGTACCTATTAGAATAGTTATTGTCAAAAAGACAAGAGATGGGGGCACTGGGTGCCTCAGTCCTTAAGCGTCTGCCTTTGACACAGGTCATGATCCCGGGGTCCTGGGATGGAGCCCCGCATGGGGCTCCCTGCTCAGCAGGGAGTCTGCTTCTCCCTCTCCCACTCCCTCTACTTGTGCTCCCTCTCTCACTGTGTCTTTCTCTGTCAAATAAATAAATAAAATCTTTAAGAAAAAAAAAGATGATAAGTTGTGGTGAGGATGTGGAGAAAAGAGAATCCTTATGCACTGTTTGGAATGAAAATTGGTTCAGCCACTGTAGGAAACAGTATGGAGGTTTCTCATAAAAAACAGAACTACCATATGATCGTACAGTCCTACTTCCTTGGTATTTATTAAGAGGAAATGAAATTTCTATTTGTTGTAGATGTTGGCAACCCCTTGAGCAGCATTACTCAAAATGGCTAAGACATGGAAACAACCTAAGCATTCATTGAAAGGTGAATAAAATCATACACACACACACACACACACACACACGCAAAATAGAATATTATCTAGCCATAAAAATAAAAGGAGATATTGCCGTTTGCAACAACATAGATGAAACTTGAGGGCATTATACTAGGTGAAATAAGTTAGAGAAAGGCAAATACTCAAATACTGTATAATCTCCCTTCTATGTAGAATCTCAAAAAGCCAAACTCCTAGAAACAGAGTGTAAAAAAGTGATTACAAGGGGTTGATGGGTAAGGGAAATG
Source organism: Lutra lutra (assembly GCF_902655055.1). Lineage (NCBI taxonomy): Eukaryota > Metazoa > Chordata > Mammalia > Carnivora > Mustelidae > Lutra > Lutra lutra. Next base: position 67,939,480 of record NC_062282.1, read on the forward strand.
ATGAGATGTTGGTCAGACTTCCAGTTATAAGAAGTTGTGGGGATCTAACATATAGGATGCGGACTATAATTAGTATTTTATACTTGAAACTCTCTGAGAGTAGATCTTAAATGTTCTTACCATAAAACAATAACAAAAATGGAAATTCTCTTTGGTGAAGGATATATTAACTTTATTTTGGTAAACATTTTGCAACATGTACGTGTGTCAAAACCTCACAGGATATATCTTATACAATCATATGTCAGTTATATCTCAGTAAAGCTGGAAAAAAATTAATTGACCCTGCATTTATAAGTCTATTTCTGGACTTTCTGGTGGTACATTATCTGAAGATCTGTCCTTAACCTAATAACATACTACCTTGGTACTGTGGCTTTATAGTATTTCTTGAAGTTGGATAGTTGGCTCCTTCAACTTTGTTCTTCTTTAAAATTGTCTTGGCTGTTCTAGTTCTCTTGCCTTTCCATATAAATTTTAGAATTACTTTGTCAGTTTCTGCAAACTGTCTTGCTGGAATTTAGTTTGAACTTCTGTTGAATATAGAGGTCAATTTGGGGAGAATTAACATCTTCTCTCAGGGCTTCCATTTCATAAATATCATTTATCTCTCTTTAGTTCTTCAGTTGTCAGTATACAGATCTTGCAGATATTTTTTAGATTTATACTTAAAGTATTAATTGGGTTTTGGTGCTATTGTAAAGTTACTATTTAAAATTCTAATTTCTTACTGTTTGTTGCTGTTAAATGGAAAAAAGGATTTCTGTATATTTACCTTATAATATTTTCATAATAGGGCTGTCCACAGAGAAACAGAACTAGTATGATGTGTATGTATATATAAGGAAAAATTTATTTGAAGAAGTTCATTTACATGATAATGGAGTGGAGGATGGGAAGTCCAAAATCTGCAGGGCAGGTCAGCAGTCTGGAGATCCAGAGGATAGGTGATGCTGCAGTTCAAATCCAAAGGTTGTCTACTGCAGAACTACCTCCTTCTTACCTCTTCCTAGGGAGAGGTTTGTTTTTGTTCTGTTCAGGCCTTCAGCTGATTGGATGAGGCCCACCCACATTACAGTGGACAGTCTGCTTTACTCTTAGTCCATCAGTTCATTGTAAATGTCATCTAAAAACCCCCTTATGGAAACCATGTATCTGAGCACTAGGACCAAGCAAGTGGACACATAAAATTATCCCCTCACAGTGTCACATTGCTAAATTAACTTTTATTTTTTTTTTATTTTATTTATTTTTAAAGATTTTTAAAATTTATTTTCGAGAGAGGACGAACAGAAGGGAGAGGCAGAGGGAGAAGCAGACTCCCCGCTGAGCAGGGAGCCCGAGGAGGGGCTCAATCCCAGGACCCCAGGATCATGACCTGAGCTAAAGGCAGATGCTTAACCCAGGTGCCAGCCAGGTGCCCCAAATTAACTTATTTTAACTGGAGTCCATTACCCTTCAAATTTTATCTTATTTTATATGTGTTTTTCTACCTCATAGTTGTATTAGTTTGTATTTTAAATTGAATTACTTTCAAGTTACTCTTCGGGGGAAGTTCATTTTGGTAGAAAAATGTGTCAAGATTTGATTCTATTCAGACTTCCTTAACCCATCTACAGCACCGAGGATGTGCTGGATCACATGTTGACTGTGATTTTTCAACAGCATGTTGGACAGTTAAGATTTCTTATGCAGTTTTTATCAAGGGTGAGCAAGAATTACAGGAAAAGAAGGTGAAATAGTTCAAAGGAAGTTAACTTGGACAGGTTTGTTGGTGTTTCTAAAGATTAAAAAATGTTTCACATTAATATACAGTATTTAGTCCATGCTAGCAGATAAAAGGAGCAAGTACTAAATTGAACCACGTGTAGTTTTTTTTTTTCCTTAGAGTTTTATTGAGATATCAGAATGTCGCACTGGACAAGTTTAAAGTGTTACAGCATAATGGCTGGACTTACGCATATTGTGAATAAGTTGCCATAGTAAGTTTAGTTAATATCCATCATCTCATATAGATACAAGGGAAAACAAAGAAAAACATGTTATTTACCTTGTGATGAGAACCTCTAAGAGCCCTGTGTGGTTTAAGAAATGTCTCTTTTGTGGCATAATTGTTAGTCAAACATCCAGAGTGCATGTTCAAAAGAGAGTAAGTACTCCTCCTTCCTTCCTGCCTAGTTGCGTGGGGGTTTTTGTCTTTGTGTATTTTATTTTGAAGGTGCCATTTGAGTTCAGTTCATTTGTTCTGAATGTTCATAATAGCTGTGTATGGTAATCCCATTTTCTACAAAGATTGATTGATAAATGTACTCCTAATCAAAAGTAAAACTGACCATGCACATTCACATTGGTTAACTCTGGGTTCTTAGTAGAAGAAACTAAGGAAATCATTGATTAATACTTTATAACAAAAATTGGCAAGACAGAGCTCTTGGAAAGAGTTTTCAAATCCAGTGACTCCTGTTTGAAAAAAGAAACAGGATAAAGTTGATTTTTTTTTAATAAAATGTTGTCTACTTTGCAAAAACCTTTGTTACCCTTATATACCACTCATGGAATTCTGTATGTTAGTAACAGCCAAGGATAAAGATTTTTAGTATTTTGCACAAATTTAAAATAGAGTTATAATAGGGCTTTATTCTTCCAAGGAGTTTTAAATCAATTCTTAGAACAATATGAAATAGATGAGGCAGTCATTTTAGTGTTGATTTTACTTGTAGGACTAATCAACACATCACTTTGGTCTTTCCATGGCTTTATCCATCACTGTTGCTTAAAGTCACTACTTAACTTTATCTCTGTATCCTTATGTAAAATGAGGAAGTTGACCTGATGACCAGTGAATTGCCTTACAGTATTAGGATTCTGTGAGGTTACACCTAAGAACCACAGAAGTGAATGGAGAGGGTTGGTGCTAGGTGATGATGAAGAATCTGGGTTACAACTCTGTTCATTTGGCAGATGTTTGATGCTAATCCTGAACTTGGGTTGGGTTGTTTTTACCAAAAAAATGTAGATGAATTTATGGACTTAATTGCTTTTTCTTTTTTTTAAAGATTGATTTATTTGAGAGAAGGAGAGAATATACATGCAGAGGGTAGGGGCAGAAGGAGAGAGAGAATCTTGAGCAGACACTCTGCTGAACATGGAGCCCACCACAGGGCTCCATCACCCTGGAATCATGACCTCAGCCAAAATCAAGTGTTGTATGCCTAACCTCCCAAGGCACCTAGGTGCCCTGATTTAATGGCCTTTTAAGAAAAGCTTCAAAAACAAAACAAAACTTTGATTTAACCCATGGTCTAGCTTAGAAGTAACTTCTGTCTCCTTTCGTTAAAAGCAGTGAGTTGATGACCTTGCTTAAGATGTATTTAATCTTCTCTTGAAGTCTAGCACATGAAATTTTTTTTGCTATATCATTTTGTACCATTTTTAAATTTTGAAATGGTAGTTGTTGACAATAGATTTATAGTTAATTAGGTCAATATTATTAGAGTAAAATTCACATGTGAAATGCACACATTTTAAGTTTACAGTTCTTTGAGTTTCGATAAGTATATAAATCTAGCTCAAACAAAATACATACTATTTTCATCATACTGGAAGTTTCCTTTATAATCATTCTCTCATCTCTAGCCCAGGATGGAATTGTGTTCTATAGAAGGTACTCTTTTTGTGTCTCACCACAATATAGAGTTTTGGGGATTCATCCGTGATATTCTATATGTTAGTAGTTTGTTGTAGTGTAGCATTACTATACATTATTTTATGACTGTATACCTATAGTAACAATAAATTATTTAGTACCTATTGCAGGACACTGGGATTATTTTTAGGGTGAGGCTATTATGAATAAACTGACAGGAACAGTCTTATTCAAGTCTTTGTGGTTGTATCATATAACATACATTGGGAGATTACCTATGAGTGTATTTGTTGATTTGTGAGGTACTTGTATGTCTCATTTATAAGAAATTGCCAAATGTTTTCCATAGTGGTTGTGCCATTTTATACTACCGTCAGCAATATATGAGACTTCCAGTTTTTCTACATTGTTACCAACACTTGTTATGTATTTTTAATTATACCTACTCTTGTGGATGATTAATTATAGTAAGCATCTTTACATGTGCTTATGACCACTTGTACATCTTCTGTTGTAATATATTCAAATCTTTTGCTGATTTTTAAGTTGTATTATCTTTTATTTATTTGTAGGAATTTTTAAAAAAAATATATTCTGAATACAGTTGATTTGTTTAATGTATGTATTTTTTTCCCCAGTTTTCAACTTTGCCTCATCACTTTAATAATTCTCTTAATCTATTTTTACCAAATGCAGAAGTTTACCATTTTGAAGAAATCCAGATTCTTGAGTTTTCTTTTATGGCTAGGGCTTTTTTTTGTAGTGTTCTGAAATCTTTTGCATATCTCAAGGGTTATGAAGAAATTTTCTCTTTTTGTCTAGAATCTTTATATTTTTAACTTAGATTTTTGACTGTCATAGTTTCAAATTTTTGTGTATTAGTGAGACAGAGAGTGTGCTTCTCCTCCCTCCCTACCTCCCTGCATAGGTATCTACTTGGTCTAGCACCATTTATTAAAATGGCTATCTTCTCTCTTTTGAATTAACTTTGGTACCATTGTTGAAAAATCAATTGTTTGTGTATTGTCTGGATTGTATGCTTGTTCCATTGATAAGTTTGTTTCTCCCATTTACGGGAGAATTATGGAAGTAATTTTGCCAGTTACTGTTGATTGCTTACCTTTATAATTTCTGTCTTTCAACTTTGTTCTTTTTCAAGATTGTTTTGGCTCTTCAAGATCCTTTGTATTTCTACCTAAATTTTTGGACTAGGTGTACTAATTTCTGTTAAAAAAAAACAAACAAAAAGCCCATAAAATCTTAATGGGGTTTGGTATTCCAGTCTTAAAAATATTTTTGGGGAGAATGGTTATATTAATAATAATGAATCTTGCAGTTTTATGAAAATTTGTCTCCATTTATTTAGATCTTTTGTTTCTTATAGTAGTGTTTTATATTTTCTAGTATAGATGTTTTGCCTATATTTTATTAAATTTATCCTTAAGTTTTTCATGTTCTTTGGTTATAAATGTTATTTGTAAATTTTATTTTCCATGTTTTGTTTCTTATATAGAGAAGTAAAATAGCCTTTAGTATTTTGACACCATTACTCTGTGATCTTGATAAACATAAATAGACAGGTCAACTGTGAATAGACATGGCTTATATTTTTTCTTGCCAATTTTTAGATTTTTTTTTTCTCCTTTCTCTCTCTCATTTGTTGAATTAGTTAGGATTTCCAGTACAGTGGTAAATAAAAGTGATGAGACTAGACATCTTTGCCTCGTGCTCATTCTTACATAGAGTAAGTTCAACATATCACAAGTAAGAAGATGGGTTGACTGTGGGTTTTTTGAAAATGTCATTTGTCAGATTGAGAAAGTTATCGTTCTAAATTGCTGAGAGTATTTATCATGAGTGGATATTAAATTTTGTTGTGCTTTTCCTATGTCTTCTGACATGGTTATATGGTTTTCCTCCCTTAATCTGTTCTTTCACAAATTAATACGGTTTTTTGAATCTTAACCTAGCATTTGTAGGCCCCACTTCCTAAGAGATATTACATTTTCTGCAACATTTTATTTGCTAACATTTTGTTAAGAATTTCTGAGTCTAAGATCATGAGGAATATTCATCTGAAATCTTCTTTCTTTCTAATAACCTTTGTCAGATTTTGGTATTAGGATGATGCCCATCTTAAAAGGGATATTGGCTGGCATCTCCTCCTCCTTTGTTTTCTGAAAGAATTTGTGTCAAATTAATCTTTTCACCTCCTCTTCAGTGAAGTTATCTAGACCTGTAGTTTTTATAAATTGTGTATGTGTGTGTGTGTGTGTGTGTGTGCGCGCGTGTGTGTGGAGGTTTTTATTACTAATTTAATTTCTTAGTTAGCTATAAGATTTAATCATTTTCCTCTTCTTACCACAGTTTGGACATCCATTTCATCTGAGTTGCGTATTCATTGTAATAAATTGATTATATTACCTTTTAACTTCTTAATGACTATGGGATTTATAACTGTATGTCCCTTTTTTCATTAGTGATTTGGTTTATTTATGTTTTCTTTTTTGTTTTTGTCTTGTTCATTGTCTACCAGTTCTATTAATGTTTTAAAAAACAACTTTTGTCTTTGCTGATTTTCCTTTATTGGTTTCTGTTCTTTATTACTTTGTTTCTCTTTTAGGTTTTACTCTTTTTTTTTTTTTTTTTTTTTTTTTTTTAGTTTCTTGTTAGATCATTGATTTTATGTCATTTCAATACAAACATTTGAAAAAGCTCCTCTATAATTTCTGCGTTAGGTATATCCCACTAATTTTGATATGTTCTATTTTCATCATCATTCACTAAAAGTACTTTTTAACTTCCCTGTGGTTTATTCTTTAACTAGTGGTTTACTTTAAAGTGTGTTGCGTAATTTACAGATATTAGGGATCTTCCATACATTTAATTTAATTCTTTTGTGGTCAGTAACATTCACTGTATCACTTCAGATCTTTGAAATTTGCTGACACTTATTTTATAGCCAATAATACATTTTTAATCTTAGGCTCTTGGTTAACCTAGTTGGGGTTTTGTTACTGATGTGAAATTTAGGAAGAGCTATAGGGACATACAACCCCAAATCAATATGTGATGAAAATGGAACCCAGTTGTATGTAGTATCATTACTTAGTACTCTGGTATCTGACTCATTTATGTCCTCTACACGCATGAGTTGGGTGTAGTTTATGGCCATATTACGAAACCCCGTGAAGAATATTTTTTCAACATTAAATTCTGTGTGTGTTTGACAAATAGATTTTTTTAAAAGAAAGTAGTTACTTTTGTCTATTGATGCCTTTTACTCATTCGTAATTCTTCCTTCTCATTGCCATTTTCAGTCATAACAAAAGACTAATATTTATCATGCATATTGTATGATAAGGACTGGAGCCAGACCTGAGTTTAAGTCCAGTTCTTCCCTGGCTGCTTGTATGACCTTGGTCAATTTACTTAACCTCTCTAAGCCTTGATTTTCTCATATGTAAAATGGGAATGATAACAGTATTTAGCTAGAATTAAGTAAAATGTAATTTTTAACAAAATAGAAATTTTATATTCAAGATGAATACCTGCTTTATGCTTATTAGTAAAAATACCAGACCAGTCTCTCTAAGTGGTAGGTCTTTAATACTATCTTTGATTTTGATAAAAACAAAACAAAACAAAACAAAAAAAGAAAACTGCTTTTAAAACTGGTTGTCTGTAGGAAGCAGTAGTAGAAGTGAAAGAAACAGGGCAGAGAATGTTTGCTTTTCATCAGGAGTAAAAGTGTAGTGAGATTAGCAGATACTCTTACATTCTTTTTTATCCATGAACTCTTTATTTTCTTGGAAAAAAATAAAAATCTTTTAAAAATTAACAAAACTAGTTGTGGGGCTTTACGGTTTAGATATTTCAAATTGTAGATATTTTAAACTATTTAAAAATAGTTCTGAAATGTCAGAATTTGCCTACTTATATTCATAATTCCCAGGGAGAATTGCCCTTCTCATTACGTTTTGCCATATTAAATGCACCTTAAGATATCTATTTTTTCTTCTTAGTAATAAAGAGACTTGAAATCAAAACTATAAAGTACATCATGAATTAATTCTTTGTTTTTATAGGTCCTATTGGTGATGTTTCTCAGTCTCACTTATTTTTTTTAAAGATTTTATTTATTATTTGAGAGAGCAAGCAAGTGAGCACAAGTGGGGGAGAGGAGCAAGGGAGAGGGAAGAAGAGGACTCCCAACTTGGCAGGGAGCCAGATGCCAGCCTAGATCCTGGATATCACTTACCTAACTTCTCATGGTGACCTAATTTTCTCATCTGTGAAGTCAGGATAAAATGTAATTCATTGTTGGTATAAGCAGTAAATGAAATAGTGTAAATCAATTTTGTGAACATATATGTTAAATATAGTCTTATAATTAAAGTATTTCAGGGATTTTTCTTGTGATTAATTATAATGAATTTAATGTCTTAGGCTAAGATATTTATTTTATGAAAAATTTGTCTTTAAGTCCATTAGAATTTTTTAGTGTTCAGAAATATTTCTGGGAAATTCCTAGGTAATTTCATCAGATTAAAAACTATAAGATCAGTCATTACAAATGATCAGGTTGCATTTTTTTCTTGAGGATTCCAGGGTGGTAGAAATTATGGTGAAATAAGTAACTAAGGAAGTTTAGGGTGGATGGATTTATAATGTATTTTGAGAGAATTGATAGAATTAACTATGAAACATATTACAGGTATTTCCAGAATGAAGTTGGCATGCTTTGTACTTTATTGAACTATAGAATTTTTTGTTAAATTTATCTTTATTATACTGAGACAACAGGAGAAATATTCAGGTGTTAAATGGCATTTCATCATATGGTCTTTTTTTTTTTAAAGATTTTATTTATTTGTCAGAGACAGAGAGATAAAGGAAACACAAGCAGGGGGAGCAGCTGGCAGAAGGAGAAGCAGGCTCCCCACTGAGAAAGGAGGTTGATATGGGCCTCCATCCTAGGACCCTGGGATCATGACCCAAGCCAAAGGCAGATGCTTGACTGACTGAGCCACAGACGTCCCTCTTCCTATGGCCTTAAGAATTAAGCAGTTCATCAGTATCTAAAAATATGTGTATAAGTTTGTGTAACTTCATTATTATTAAAACTAAGTTTGATTATGACCTAGAGGCCAGAAATAAAATAGAATTTTAGAAGAATTCTTAGAGATAGCAACTAAGCATTAGATTGACTCAAAATCATAATACTGATTATTTAAGTTAGAAAAATATATGTTTCATGATAGTTCGTTTAATGTCCTTGTTGACTATTGCATTTAGTCAGGATTTATTAAACTATAAATTATATCTATTTAGGATATCACCCTATGCTTGCTGTTCTTTGCGATTTCTTTGGAAATTTTTTTGAGTCTTAGTGGTCATGTTACCAACAAATTACCAAATGCCAATTTAGGTTATTGCAGTCATCTCAACTGTGATTTTACATTAAGACTAAAACTCTACTTAGAAAACCATTAGGAGATGATATTGGTATCTATGAATATGAGAAGGAGGCTTTGTCCATCCTAGTCTAAGCTGTAGAAGAGAGAATAGGGATTTAAAAGGCCAGATGATTTTATATTTGATATGGGCAGAATTCTCTGGATGTTGAGAACTGTTAATGAATGAAGTGGGTTGTAAAGAATTCTTTTGGGATGTTTCTTCTTGAAAATATGCTCACCCACTTGCTTATTAATTTAATAGTCGTGCTATTGAAGGCATGTGCTTTCTGAACTCTTTTGTGTAATTAAGAGGATTGTTTGACATTTAAATTCCTAACTTGAGTGTTTTTGTTTTTTTTCCTTTCCCATAGGAGGAGCATATTATTTAATATCTAGAAGTCTAGGGCCAGAATTTGGTGGTGCAATTGGACTGATCTTTGCTTTTGCCAATGCTGTTGCAGTTGCTATGTATGTTGTTGGATTTGCAGAAACCGTGGTGGAGTTGCTTAAGGTAATTTCCACTTCTAGACATTGGTTTCCTAAATCGTTATTGAGGGCTATGTGCCACTCCTCATATTGGATCCTAGGAAAGCCGTGATGAACACAAAATGTGTCCTTCAAGAAGTTTAGTGTAGGAGATAGACAAAGTAATGATAATACCTTGTCAGAAGTGGGTAGTTACAGAAGACTTTGGCAACACAAAAGGTAATCACTTACTACCACCTAGGAAAGGGGCGGGGGTCACAAAGGAGTGTGAGTAAGGGTTTTCCAAGGACGGGAGTCTAGGAGTCAGCAGGCAGGTAGGAGAGGTGGGATGTGCCATGAGGGAATAGGAGAGAAAAGGGAACAAGGGCCCAGAAGGGGTAGAGTATGGTGTTTTTTTTTTTTTTTAATTCTGTAAATATTTCTATATAATTGTAGCATAAAATAGAGATTTAAGACTAGAGAGGCAAAAAAGGGTCAAATCAGTAAAGGTATTGTTTGCTATTAAATTGGGGTCTTAATCTCAGTTGGAGTTAGGGGCTGGAATAGGATCATATTGGGGCTTGAAGAAACATGGAACCATAGTATAGGGCATGGATCTGAGGGATTACCAGTGGAGAGGGAGACCATTTAGAAAGTTACAGCTATCCTGGAAAAAGGATGGTGGTGTACATTCAAACAATGACCAGTGTAGCTAGAGAGGTATTGGTGGACTGGAGAGATTTTTAGAAAGTCAAATGAGTGGACTTGATGATTACTGATATATAGCAAATTAGAGAAAGAGAAAGGGAAATTAGAGAAAAGAGAAAGGATTTCAGGTTTATAGATATAGATTCATATATATAAATACATAGATATATAGATTTACGTACAAAAAATAGATTTCTGAGTTGGAGGTTTAAATGGAGGGTAATGGCATTCACTGAGAAAGAGCAGCACAGGACAGTGTAGTTTGGGACGTCTGATTGGAAGAACTAGAGGTATAGCCAAGTAGAGCTGGCCAGGAAGTAGTTGATAATACTGCCCTGGCATTGAGAAGAGGATTTGTTTGAAAATAGTCATTGGAATGTGTGTAGTTAAAGCAGCAGAAGTGAAATAGGATTCAGCATTATTAACTGAGAGCGACCTGGAGAGACACTTACAGCTGTTCATCATGTTAGGTTAGGTTGTAACTCTGTTCTTCTGTGGTCGGAAGCCGCCCATTAGGAAGTGTAAGATTTGAGAGAGACTGGCACTTATGTTGGCATTGACCTTAGTTGTATAGGCCTTAAGAGATAGGAAAAGCAAGGGCTGTAAGAAAGTGAGCAGTATAACTATTAAGAGTTAATATTCTTTTGTTATTTAATTTAGCATGTTTTTAATGTCATAGATATTAAACCACAAATACTTTTGCTTGTTAGAGTGGGAACAGTGTGTGTTTTTGGACATCTGCATGAATGTGTATTCATCTCTTTTTCTTTTTCTTATGCAACATAAAAGACCATTAAAAACATGAATTTACTAATCACAGTAATACAAAATATATGTCTTTAAAAAATGCTAACTGTGAGTCCTGCTTAAGTGTATTATGATTTTTCTTTGCTTGTTAGCAATTTCATTTTTGATTTAAGTCTGTATTAAATATAGCATTATTAATTTGATCATATATTTGATGTCTTAAGTTTCTTGAATGGTGCCTCAGTAGTACATAGTTATTTATTCCTTTTTCTTAGGCCTCCCTGTTCATTCCTTACATAGGTATTTATTCCACTTCTTTATGTAATAAATTCTGATATCTCTGAAGTGTTTCCAGAAGAATTAAAGAATTTGTCTGAATAACTGAAATTGTTCATTATATTTGTAATTCTCGTTTTCTAGGAACATTCCATACTTATGATAGATGAAATCAATGATATTCGAATTATTGGAGCCATTACCGTGGTGATCCTCTTAGGTATTTCAGTGGCTGGAATGGAATGGGAAGCAAAAGTAAGTAATGAACTCATTGGAATATCTGTACGTATTTAACATATGAACTTTTAGAGCTTTTGTTTAGGGACTACTCTAAAGTGTGGTAATATTTTTAGATTTTAAATATCCTTAAGTGGCCATTTTCAGGGAAGTTTATGTATCAGGTTATTTTCTATCGACAAGGCAGGGAATGTTCAAAGATAACAGTCAGTCTAAGCATCCACTTAAATACAGTACTTTCTGACTTTGGACATCCTGCCCCCTCTCCCCTCCCTCTTTTCCCCTCCCCTCCCTTAATCTTGACTGAAGTTATTTAGAATCACTCAGGTCAATATGTCTGGTAGCCCAAATTAAACTCTTGGCTTTGTAATTTAACAGTTCAATTTCAAAAATAAATACAGGGGTAATAAATGTCAAGTTAGTGCCTGTAAGAGATTAGAGAAGCTCATCTCACTCCTTGCTGTTGATGTCTCAGAAATCATGGCTACCAAAGCCAGGACTGCTGTTTCTGGGAAAAGTTGCTGAAGTCACATGTTAATAACTTGTAGGCCGAGCACCTGGCATTATTTCTCTATCTCTGAGAGAATATTCTTCAGTACAGCTGTTTTCCTGACTGGTGCGTGTCCACATGGATCTGCTGAGGATCTCCAAGTCCCCTCTAGGAGTCATGTTTCCTTTTATAAATCATGTAAGATCATATATTTCTGCTATATATGAGCCATAATAATATTTATCATATCAAAAATTAGGCAATTTGGAAAGAATAATTTTCCCAAGGTTGTTTTTTTAAGTCATTAGTATATAATTAGTATATAATTAAATCATTTACGTATACTTTTAACCATTTGACTTAACTGAAAAGAATAGAATTTCATCCTACATAGGACAGAATGAGCACTTAAGCAGTTTTTATTTCCATGGATGACATAGGTTTTCATGAGTATCTGCCTAACTTTATTGGGAGGTGAAGAGTGGAAGCGGAGAGGTGGGGGAATATGGCAAAATAGTGAAAGGAGTCAAATGTATAAAATTGCTGTTATCAAATAAATCTCAGAGGGATGTGGTGTACAGCATGGTGGCTAGAGTTAATACTATATTGCATATTTAAAAGTTGCATTTTAAAAAGAGTAGATCTTAAAAGTTCTCATCACAAGAAAAACAATTTTTAAATTATGTATGGTCCTGGATATTAACTAGACTTATTGGGGTGATCACTTTACAATTACATGTGTATAAATATTGAATTGTTATGTGGTACACCAGAAACTGATAGATTGTTACATGTCAGTTATATGTCACTGAAACAAAACAAAAAGAGTGTAGGAGGAAAGATGGAAGTTATCATAGATTGTTCCTTCCAGTCCCATTGCTACTTTAGTCTTCCTTCTGGATATTGTCTTTTTCTTTCTGTATTTTTTTCTTCTTCTTTTCCTGTGGCTGTCAGACATTCAACATTGTGCTTGGACCTGGTGTAAAACTTGTTTTTGTAGCAAATGAGTTCCCCATGTCAAGATTGTACTTCCATTGGAGGGGACGGTAAATAATGATAAAGGATGCAAAGCCTGCAGAGTTGTGGAATTTATAGTGCTTTATGATTTGTGTGGTGGCATGCACATCTTGAATTCATTTCAGAAATATTTGGCATGATCCTACTTACACTATCCATTTTTCCCCTGGTATATTGAACATTTTAGGATAGTTCTTTAAAGATCGTTCATATAGTATAAGTTTATTGAATGCCTCAAAAACCTTTTTGAGGCACTGGGAAAACAAGACAAATCCCTTCAGTCACAGAAGTTATATGGTAATGAAACTCAATCAGTGTAGAGACATGAGAGATTTGATTTTGATTTTTCATGTTTAAAATTCCAGGCTCAGATTGTTCTTTTGGTGATTCTCCTACTTGCAATTGCTGATTTCGTCATAGGAACATTTATCCCATTGGAGAGCAAGAAGCCCAAAGGTTTCTTTGGTTATAAATGTAAGTAAAAAAAATATAGACTGTCCTTTTGACATATTTTTTTTACTATATTTTGTGCATGTTACAGCATTTTACTAGTAAATAAAGATAATACACTGTAGATAATTTGTAATATAATTGATCTTGATGGAGTGACTCACACTAATTAACAATCCAATTTAGTGTTGTCTCTGTTATGTATGTTATGATCAGAGTAAAATACTACTTTTATTTACGTCTTCCGTTTTTCATTCTTAGCATCAAAAGATGTTAGAATGTAGAAAAATCAGTGCTTCTGAGGAAAGGTGTCTTTGTTCTCTGCCATTTTAGGAGTTTGTGACTAAAATGGTGACTTTTATGCTCATGTGGCTTTTTCATTCTGTTAGCTGTATTTCAACACAACAGTCTAACCATGCCTATACCTATGAAGGAAACACTCATGGTATAATGGCCACTTCGGTTATTTGACAGTTTTACATCATACATCGTGAGGATTTTCTACAGTTTTAATCTTTGTGACCGTTTTCATTCTGCTTCTGTCCCTGCTGGTGAAATTTACTTGCATTTTTTATTTCCTTAAGTCTCTCTCTCTATTTCTCACCCCGTCACCATCCCCTGCTCTCCACCTAATGGAACCAGTCTGTACCTGCATCTGCACAGGGTGAAATGGCGCCAGGAAGAACACTTGTATTAGTGTCAGAGAGGTTTACCACTTAGGGTAATAGATGTGTCTTCAGGTGACCAAAACTACTCAAGAAACTCCTTGTTTTGAAGCCCTGGAAGAAGAGGCCTAACTGCGATACTCCCTAGTCATTCAGCCCAGAGCAACTCTTACAGATCTATGAAAAGATACAGGATGTATTTCAGTGCACTTCTTCCTTCACAAAGTCTTACTAGGGAAAAAAAAAAATCAGGCGACCCAAACTGTGGGTCCTAGAGATCTGGTTGGTTTACATTTGGGTGTAAGCTTACTAATCTTTTGGCTCACTGGTAACAACATGCAGTACTTCATTATTTGTGAGTGGCACTGGTTTGGTTCTCTCAGACACTGATTTAGTTGTATGGTTAGTTTTCTGATAGGAATTGTTCAAGGTTTCTCCCTTAACCAGTGACACTCATCCATTGTTTGTGCCTACTGGTCCTGGGTTGATAATGTGATACCTGTTTTTACTACTTCTGCTCATGCCTACTTCTTCTTCTTCTTTTTTTTTTTTTTTAAATTTTATTTATTTATTTGACAGAGAGAGAGATCACAAGTCGGCAGAGAGGCAGGCAGAGAGATAGGGGGAAGCAGGCTCCCTGCTGAGCAGAGAGCCCAATGTGGGGCTCAATCCCAGGACCCTGAGATCATGACCTGAGCCAAAGGCAGAGGCTTAACCCACTGAGCCACCCAGGTTCCCCTGCTTGTGCCTACTTCTAAAAGGGACTTTAAATTCCTGATTTTCTGGATTGGGGGAAAAGGTGTTGACTAGCCATGCCAGAAGTGAAAGTTAATAGCATCCCTTAGGTAGATATATTTTCACATTTTGTGCTTCCATAAGTTATATTTGTGACATTTCTTGTCCTTACAAGTGATTTCTTACTTAAAATTTTTTATATTATAATTTTTTTAACATTTCTTTTTACAACCTTATTTCTAAAATAAGTGTTAAAAATTCTAGGGGATGATTATTTCTACAAAATTCCTAGTAATTATATATTTTCTGTTTGTGACTTCCATTGATTTAAAAATAGCTGCAAATATCTGCTAAACCATGTTTTTCATTTCCTTCTTTTTTTCCCCAGATCCTTGGCCCCTTATAAAAGTATTGCATTATTACCTAGTATAGTAATAAATAATGTATAAGTAGCATATCTGGGATTTTTCTCAGTCTGAAATAAGTCTAAATATACTTCAGAATGTGACTTTTCTTTTTTGGTGATTGATATTGCTTTGCTGCCTTGTCATTCATTTTACTAAGGTAGTAAGATGCTTAATGGTTCCAGTAGAAGACCCTGGTGCATGGTAGTTACTCAGATGATGGATAAGTGGATGGATGACAGTAAACTGGTTGTTTCAGTGTCACGGCCCTTCAGAATAGAAGGAAATAGTAAGACTAGTTGAAGCATTCATTATTGTTAAAATGGAAAGGGACTTTAACTAGTTTGCCTTAGCTAAGATTATATGGAAGCCTGATGAAAAATTCAGCATTAAAAATTAAGCAGGTCACCACAAGGAAAGAGAAAACTATACAGATAGTATATAAGTTAGATATAAGGGAAAAAAAAGGGTACAGATTAGTATGATGTTTTTTATTTTCCTACCTCCTTTCCTGTCTCTTTTACTGACCCCAGACGTTGAGAAGTTTATCCATGCTTTGACTGACCTTTGTACTAGTGATAACAATCAAGTTAAAAGTGCTTGAAACATAATTATTAAGATACACAAAATAGTAGGCATGACCCAGGTCAAATCATCATTTTGATTATTAACTGCTCCCTCATAAAGGAAAATAGGCAATGCCCTGCTTCTACTAGGAAATGGTCAAGAATTTACCAGGTACTTGAACTTGAACACTTACACTTGACCTAAATTATAAGAGTCTAATCTGCTGTCCATTAATTGCCAAAGATATTTTGTTCTCCACAGCTGAAATATTTAATGAGAACTTTGGACCAGATTTTCGAGAGGAAGAAACTTTCTTTTCTGTATTTGCCATCTTTTTTCCTGCTGCAACTGGTATTCTTGCTGGAGCAAATATCTCAGGTGATCTTGCAGTAAGTATTATGAAGTACTGTATCCATTCTGTATTAAAAATGGTATATATATATTTATTTTTAAAGGTAGACTTAAATTTTTTTTCTTGTCTTCTAGGATCCTCAGTCAGCCATACCCAAAGGAACACTTTTAGCCATTTTAATTACTACGGTGGTTTACATAGGAATTGCAGTATCTGTAGGTAAATAGCCTTCCATTTTTCTTTCAGACATTTCATGATTCATACTTTAAATATTTATTTCCATGATATTGTATTTCTAACTTTTAATTGCAGAAATATTTCAGTAAAAAGATTAAGAGTTGCGGGGTGCCTGGGTGGCTCAGTGGGTTAAAGCCTCTGCTTTCAGCTCAGGTCATGATCCCAGGGTCCTGGGATAGAGCCCCCCCCCCCCCCATAGGGCTCCCTGCTCAGCGGGGAGCCTGCTTCCTCCTCTCACTCACTCTCTGCCTGCCTCTCTGCCTACTTGTGATCTCTGTCTGTCAAATAAATAAATAAAATCTTAAAAAAAAAAAGATTAAGAGTTGCATATTTTAATTCAGAAAGAGTTTTAAGTAAACTACTAGTGGTTTTACAGATACTACCTAAACCCCCAGATGCCTTAGTGTTTTTTACTGTAGGATCTTTATGAATTAAAGTAAATTAAAAATTATGTAAACTCTTCTTGGCAAACTCTTAAATTTGATTTTGCTACAATTTATAAAAAATACACTTCATGTAGTAGAAGTAAATGCATTCTACTCTGTGATCTTTATAAAATTTTTAATATTTTTGTTTATGGTGGTTATTTTGTATTGCGTGTTAATCTTACTATGTATGAAGATTGTTTGAAGACATTTAAGCAACGTTTGGTGTTTTTTACCAAAAAACCTGATTTTGATAAACAGGGTAATCTATATTGAATGAAAAGTGTTATTGAAGTCTTAACTAAATTGAATGAACCTGTTTTCAACTTTTTATTATATTCATGAAATCATAGCATTTTAAATGAACTGGAAAGGACTTAAGTGGTCAGCCAGTCTCTAAATCACTGTTCTACACATGAAGAAATGAAAGCTTAGTAATTCCTTACCAAAGATAACTCACACTTGATTTAAAGAATTGTTTCCCAGCAAAGAGGGCTTTTATTTTGTCCTTTAGTCAATTCTTTAAAGACTCTTAGTAGTTTCTTTAGCTGAAATGTTCCCAAGAAAAAGTATTGATTTACATATAATTTACTTGCAGTGACTATAGATAAAAAGTTTTTTTAAAGATTTTATTTATTTATTTGAGAGAGAAGTGAGCTAGAGAGAAGAGAGCATGAGCGGCGGGAGGAGCAGAGGGAGAGGGAGAAGCAAACTCCCTGCTGAGCAGGGAACCCAGTGCAGGACTGCACCCCAGGACCCTGATTCATGACCTGAGCTGAAGGCAGACGCCTGGACTGAGCTACCAGGCACCCCTATTTATTCTTGCAGTCCATAGGTAGATCTCTGAAATTCATTTAGAAACAAAAATCATTATATATATATATATATATATATATATACACACACACACACACACACACACACACACACACACATATATATGTATGTATATGTTTTTATATTTATATATTTTATATACTATATAAATATATATTTATAAAATATATTTTTACATATATATATATATATATATAAGCTTAGCAAAAACATTTTCATGTTCCCCTAAAAGTTCCTGGCTCAGGAAAATTTAGTTTAGTTTTGTTTTGTTTTTTTTTAAGATTTTATTTATTTATTTATTTATTTGACAGAGAGATCACAGGTAGACAGAGAGGCAGGCAGAGAGAGAGGGAAGCAGGCTCCCTGCCGAGCAGAGAGCCCAATGTGGGGCTCGATCCCAGGACCCTGGGATCATGACCTGAGCTGAAGGCAGAGGCTTCAATCCACTGAGCCACCCAGGTGCCCCAGGAAAATTTAGTTTTAATTTAAAGATTGATACAGCTGATTATGTTTCAAATCGGAAAATAATTAGTTAAACCAAATAAATGTTTTCTGTTTGTATCTGACTCTCTGGCTGCGAGCTGTCATACTTAATTCATTCTGTCCATACTAGACCTTGGAGCAGTAGGAGTAGCCCTTCCTCCCTGACAATCAGGAATGGGGCCAGTATCTACAACAGTGGATGTGTAACTCATTCAGAGTAAGGGAACCTCTTTTCCCCCAGTCACCTGCAATGTAGAACATTAGAGTAGGAAACACATAAGAGCATTGCTGCTCTAGGGTAGACAGGGCTCTTTTCTCCCCTCACCCCAGATGGTTTCACAAGTACCTTCTAAACACTGCTCCAAAAGTTAGATGAAGAAATTCAGAAAGAAAAAAACTTGATACAGTGTGTCTGGTCATTAAAATATTCCCCTTTCAAACTTAACTTTCTGTTTGTTTCTCACTTTTGGCTGCAATATTTAAAATTTTTACCTCCTATATGATGAGACAGGACTGTAAAAGTGCCTCCAATGTCTAAGATATGCTAATTACTAATAGTTACACATCATATATTGTTCCAAATAACCAAGTGCTTTTTTCCAAGAAAACTTTTTAAATGTCATGTCATAATATGGAAGTTTATATTTTACACAAAAGTAGACTTTTTTCTTTTTTAAAAATTTTCATTTTTTTAATTTCTTTTCAGTGTTCCAGAATTCATTATTTATTTTCAGCATAACAGTATTCATTGTTTTTGCACCACACCCAGTGCTTCATACAATCTGTGCCCTCTCTAATACCCACCACCTGGTTTCCCCAATCTCCCATGCCCCGTCCCTTCAAACCCCTCAGATTGTTTTTCAGAGTCCATAGTCTCTCATGGTTCACCTCCCATTCCAATTTCCCCCAACTCCCTTCTCCTCTCTAACTCTCCTTGTCCTCCATGCTATTTGTTATGCTCCACAAATAAGTGAAACCATATGATAATTGACTCTCTCTGCTTGACTTATTATGCACCACACCCAGTGCTCCATGCAATACGTGCCCTCCATAATACCCACCACCAGGCTCACCCAACATCCCACCCCCCTCCCCTCCAAAACCCTCAGTTAGTTCCTCAGAGTCCACAGTCTCTCATGGTTCATCTCCCCCTCCAACTTTCCCCAACTCCCTTCTCCTCTCTATCTCCTCATGTCCTCCGTGTTATTCCTTATGCTCCACAAATAAGCGAAACCATATGATAATTGACCCTCTCTGCTTGACTTATTTAACTCAGCATAATCTCTTCCAGTCCTGTCCATGTTGATACAAAAGTTGGGTATTCATACTTTCTGATGGAGGGATAATACTCCATAGTATATATGGACCACATCTTCTTTATCCATTCTTCCGTTGAAGGGTATCTTGGTTTTTTCCACTGTGGTTCGTTCCATTGTTGGGGTACAGATGGCCCTTCTTTTCACTACATCTGTATCTTTGAGGTAAATACCCAGTAGTGCAATTGCAGGGTCATAGGGAAGCTCTATTTTTAATTTCTTAAGAAATCTCCACACTGTTTTCCAAAGTGGCTGCACCAACTTGCATTCCAACCAACAGTGTAAGAGGGTTCCCCTTTCTCCTCATCCTCTCCAACACATGTTGTTTACTGTCTTGTTAATTTTGGCCATTCTAACTGGTATAAGGTGGTATCTCAATGTGGCTTTGATTTGGATCTCCCTGATGGCTAGTGATGATGAACATTTTTTCATGTGTCTATTAGCCATTTGCATGCCTTCATTGGAGAAGTTAGACTGCTTTTTCTAATGAACCATCACCTACTTTCAACAAAGTTATCAAGGAATAGAAATATATGGTTAATATTGATTCACCTGCACCCATTCCTTCTGCCTCATGGGTTATTTTTAAGCAAATCTCGGCTATCACACACTGTCTTATTATCAGGATAGACTTACTTGAGCCTAAGGTTTAAATAGAATTATAATTCATTTATGTTAAAATTGTTTCCCTTCACAGAAGATTGATATTACCTGAAGTCTGATCTTTGGCATGTTTCACATATTAAATACTTGGAGTACAGGAAAACATTTCTACCATTTGGAACTCTTCCAACATAGTGTTTTATATTTGCTTAACCAAACAGTTTTGCTCATTACCATTTTCCAAAGTTATATGTGTGGGTTTTTTTTTTTTTAAAGATTTTATTTATTTATTTGACAGAGATCACAGGTAGGCAGAGAGGCAGGCAGAGAGAGAGGAGGAAGCAGGCTCCCTGCTGAGCAGAGAGCCCGATGCGGGGCTCGATCCCAGGATCCTGGGATCATGACCTGAGCCGAAGGCAGAGGCTTTAACCCACTGAGCCACCCAGGCGCCCTGTGTGTGGGGTTTTTAAGTGTGCATGTGTGAGATACTAGCTTGTAAGATTTTGTTTCACTACTTAAATATTTGGGGCCATGATGCTATTCCAATTCTGTTTCAGGTAAATCTACTTAAACTGTTAATGCTATATGTAAATGCTAAAAATGTAAATACTGTTAACCAGTTCATGTTCAGTCAGTACCATAAATTCCTTTATGGACATATGTAATTTTGAAATGAATATAAGTTTTAGTTATATTGCTTGTTCTTATTGTCCCTTGTCCTTCAGGTTCTTGTGTTGTTCGAGATGCCACTGGGAATGTTAATGACACTATTGTAACAGAACTAACAAACTGTACTTCTGCAGCCTGCAAATTAAACTTTGACTTTTCATCTTGTGAAAGCAATCCTTGTTACTATGGCCTAATGAACAATTTCCAGGTGAGCCTCATATTTCTATTCTGCTGACATTGTATACCTAGATGTCAGGCTGCTGTCAAACCTGAGCATTCAGAGTACAGCACTCACTTAGAAGGGAGGACCATTGTAGGACCATTGTTACTTTTTACTCAGATAGCTGTTTGAAAAGTCTGTCAATGAGTAATTGGGCAAATAGATAAGTAATTTAAAGGGTAAAATCTGAAGCTGTTCAAGAGCTAAAGGACTCACGAGGGTAACACTTTGATCATTTGTAATATATGTAGTGAATAGATTCATAAAGCAAGGAAGCATCTCACATGTGGTCATACTTGTTGGGTCTATATCTGGGTTCTCTGATCTCTTCTTTGGCATTTTCATCTGTCAATCCACCAGTACCATCCATTCTTGTTAAGAGTAGTTACATGATAAGTCTTAAAGTCAAGTACATCGATTCCTCCCACTTTATCCTTTTTCAGAATTGTTTTAGCTATTTTAGTTCCTTTTGCTTTTTCACATAAATTGTAGAATGATGTTTATCTACAAAAAGTCTTAAGTGGATTTTTGATAGGAACATATTAAACTTGTGTTTCAATTTGGGGAGAATTGACATGTTCACTTTGTTGAGTGTTCTAATCCATGAACCCAGTATATTTCTCCATTTATTTAGATCTTCTTTGGTTTCTTTCATCAGTGTTGTATAGTTTTCAGAATACGAGTACTTGCTCAACGTGTTTGTTATATTTATACCTAAGTATACCTAAGTATTATACCTAAGTATTTATATCTAAGTATTATTTTGAGTATTTTGTTATTTTTAAAAAGATCTTCTTGTAAGTAATCTCCACACCCAATGTGGGGCTTGAACTCACAACCCTGAGATCAAGAGTTGCATGTTCCACTCAATGAACCAGCCAGGCCACCCTTTAAGTATTTTAAGTGAGTCCTGCACTCAATGAAATGAGTTGAGTTTCTAATTTGTGGTGTCTTCATAACTGCTTTATATAATGACTTCCCTTTTAAGAAAGATTGGTGAGTATCAATAGTGTTATTAGGTAAGGCCCATGTACTCATGCTGTGCTAAACTCCCATTGAACAGTAGAATAAAATTCTTAATGCATGCTTGAAAGTTTGTGACCTTTTAAAACGTATGAGCTATATAAAACATAATACAATTTGTCCAGTATTTAGAGAATATCAGTCCTTTTTATTACTACCTGTATAAGGTTCTGAAAGTAAAATGAAATTTTTGTAACATTTATAGGTTTTTACAGAGAAGATTATACTAATTCAGAGTGAAAACTAAAAATTTTGATTCTAGTGTTTTTACAGTTTAGTGTAAACATAAACAGAGTAACTGAGAGTTCACTATATTTTAGAACAATATACATTTTATATAGAATACTTAAATTTTGTAATAAATTTGTGACTTAAATTTTTAATGGCAGTATTTTTTTATTTTGTGTTTTAAGCAATTGACTACATTTTCAGTGGTTATAAATATTGAACCCAATTATGTAAGAGAAGTTTGTTTGTTCTAGTCACAAGACTAGGCATAGTTGTAGGAATGAAAGAAAGTATTCATATCCAGCTAATGATTCGGGCCAGTTCTGACATTGATATTGTGTATGAAAAGCGCAAATGTTGATCTCTGCCCAGTGACTAAAAATGCCAATCAGATTTCTGTGTTGTCTTAAAATACAAAAGTGTGTTGTCTTTATCAAGTCTGGTATGGACTCATGAAACCAAAGAGGAGTTTGGTTTACAAATAAAGCTGCTTTTCTAATACAATTAAATAAAATTTTAAAACAATTTTTAAGTGCTTTGTAAAGTAAAACTAATTTGGAAAAAAATCCTATAAAAATGCAAATTGCTTGTCATTTGAAGAATGAGGAATGGCGAATAGATGTATCTGAGGAGGCTGTAAGTTGGAATCTAATCATGAAGTCTATACAAAGTCACATTTGATCACACTGTTTTGCATGTAATTGACTTTTCATACTTCAGGAGGAAAAGTGATTTGGATCGCCTTACTTAATTTTTTTTTTATTTTATAATACGCTTTTCAAGTTATGTTCATTTTTTTTTAATTTTTATTTTTCATATATAATCTTCATGTTTCTGAATATAGTTCTATATTTTAATGTCATCTGAAACCTGACTATTAAGCTTTATTGCTCAATAAAGTGTGAGCTTCTTTGCTCTATCAGTCAAAACCCTTCATACCCAGACTTACATCGCCCTGCCTTCTATCCATACTGAACTTGAGGGGTTACATGTTTGTGAACATACACATGCATACGTGTTTAACTCACTCTCTTAGGGTTGTTTTGTTTTGTTTTGTTTCGGTGCTTCACTCTGCTGGAAATGCACCTGCTTTTTTCTTTACGTTTGTCCAAATCTTCCTGCTTTCAAGGAGACCCATTTTCATGAAGATTTTCTAAATCACAAGTCATCCACACACACACATACCCCCACACAGACACGCCATGCAGAATCTTACCATTCATTTTACTTGCCACTTTTCTACCTTTTATTGGACTTCTGTCTTTTACCCCCCCCCTTATTAGAGAGACCTGTGTTTCTGTTATCTTTGTATTCTGAACAACACTGGTATTACCATTATTTACATTCATTATCATTATCTTTACTACTCATATTTTAACATTAAATGGTGGAAAATGCAGAGGTTATTAGGTAAATAAATAAATAGAAAACAGGAAACTTGGCAGATTTTAGAAGCATAGTGTTTAGAGATGGTAAGCGTGGAGCATTATTTACCTCCGTTCATGGAAGAAGAGATGATGTAATGGAAGAAGAAAAATGGAATTTTTACTCAAAACATGACAGATGAAATGTTACAGATACATATAATGCTTGTGGTGTCTGTTTTGCCTTAATCCAGCAATTTATCATATTCTCTGTTCCTTACTTTCTCTCTTCATTTATCTCCTGTCTTTGCACTTATCTTTGAGGTCATTATGTGTTTGATAAGTATATATAACAGAAATCAAGTCTGCTCCTTTTGATCTTGGTCCATCTTATGTGTCCTTTATAATCTCTTCCCTAAAGACAGGATTGGCAATGCTGATCTAGTATTAATAGCTGTGAAATACAGTGATCGTGAAAAACACATGGCTTATAGCTAACCAAGTTGTTACTAAAGGGCTGGATAGAAAATGATCTTTTCAGGATTTTTTTTCTCCTTGAAATGCTTAGAGAGGACAATACTAATGTTCATTAAAACACTTTAATGTAGGGGCGCCTGGGTGGCTCAGTGGGTTAAGCCGCTGCCTTCGGCTCAGGTCATGATCTCAGGGTCCTGGGATCGAGTCCCACATCGGGCTCTCTGCTCACCAAGAAGCCTGCTTCCCTCTCTCTCTCTCTCTCTCTCTCTCTCTCTCTCTGCCTTCCTCTCCATCTACTTGTGATCTCTCTCTGTCAAATAAATAAATAAAATCTTTGAAAAAAAAAAAAACACTTTAATGTAGTTTTCATTTTTAACATTGAGTCTTTTGAAAGATACATGGGTGGATATTTAACAAGGTGGAATTATATACACTTATAACCAGACTGATGCATTATGGCCAGGGATTGTGCCTGTAGTTAACTTTACATCTGGCTTAAAATATAAAATTATAGTCAAGTGTAAAATAGTCACTAATACCTTAACACCATATTTCCTTATCTCCTTGGTGTCATTTGGCACATGGTCTCGGTCAATATAAATGAAAAGTAGGGATGCCTGGGTAGCTTATTTAGTTAAGTTTCCAGCTCTTGATTTTGGCTCAGGTCATGATTTGGGGGTTGTGAGATGGAGGCCTGTGTAGGGCTCCAAGGTGGGCATGGAGGCTGTTTAAGATTCTCTCTCTCCCTCTCCCCTTACCCTACTTGGGCACGCACACTCTCTCTCTCAAATAAGTACTCTTGGTGATGGGTATTAAGGAGGGCATGGACTGCATGAAGTACTCAGTGTGGTGCATAAGCAATGAATCTTGGAACACTAAAAAATATAAAATTAAATTAAGATATCAAATTTTAAAAAAAGAGGGAAACTTCTCTACAGATAGAAATTTCCTTTATAATAAATGCAAATTTACTTTACCAAAGGGAAAAATACACACACACACACACACACACACACACACACACACAAGTAAATATCTCCTAAGGAAGTAATAATGAATTTAGGTGATGGTCACTGTTTCACTGCTGGTGAAATTTTAATGGATGGGTCAAGATGGCAGTACCTGAATCTACCAGATGTATTTTCCACCTCAATTTTATTTTTTCACAGTTTTCAAAAATGTGAAGGGACCAGTGCAGTGAATACCTGTATACCTACCCCTTCACTTAAAATTACTAGTTTCTATTTTACCCCATTGCTTTATCTTTGTATATATGTATATTCTTTTTCTCCTCAAACATAAAAGAATAAATTATACATATCATAAAATGCCTATCAGAGTATTTGAAATACTCTATATGAGTGTGGTATAGTTATCCCACTTAAGCAATTTAATGTTGATAAAATACTGTTACCAAAATATATTCCACCTTCATCTTTCCCCACTTGTTTCAGTAATGTCTCTTTCAATTATTTTTCTTATATCCAAGATACAATCTAGGTCATGCATGGCATTTAGTTATTATTTTAAAATCCTTTAATCTGGGACTTACCAGCCTGCCTGTTGTAATCTTCCAGGACACTGATATTTTAAAGAGTTTAGGCAGGTTACTTTGCATTTTGCCCCTGAGTTTGGATTTATCTGATTGTCGTGTCATGATCTAAGTGGTTAATCCATTTTTTTTTTTTAAACTTCAGTAGGGAAATGTTTGAACATGTACGAAGATCGAAAAGCAGTGTAATATACCTAGCTAGCATACATTGTCCAGCTTTACCAGTCACCAGTGCTTGGCTGACTGTTTTATTTATAACTTTCTACTTCCCAGATTATGTGAAGACCAATCATAGATTTAGATCCTTTCAGGTAGAAATATTTCAACATTTAGGTCCAGTATTTAAGGTCTCTTTTTAAAAAATTTTTATTTATATATTTGAGAAAGAGAGTGTGAGAGAGCATGAGAGGGGAGAAGGTCAGAAGGAGAACAGACTCCCTGCAGAGCTGGGAGTCCTGTGTGGGACTCCACCACGGGACTCCGGGATCATGACCTGAGCCGAAGGCAGTTGCTTAACCAACTGAGCCACCCTGGTGCCCTTAAGGTCTCTTTTTAAAAAGAAAAAACATAACCACAGTACAGGTCTATTACCTTAATGAAAACAAAACCACAAAGAGAAAGAACTACCTGACAGAAGTGTATTGTACCATCTTGAAATATTCCTGTCAGAAGACTTGGCTTCAGTCTGATGACCTATCAGTCGACTAGTTCTATCTAGTCTGTCAGTTGACTAGAAATACAGAGGTGAGACCAGCAGGTTAAATAACACAAGTTGGAGGTGCAGTCAGCAAAATCCAGAGTGTGAGGCTTCTACAGGACAGTGACCCAAAAATAATAAAATGTAAAGGAAACAAACAGTGAACTCGTGGATTGAAAAAGACTTAAGAGACATATCAACCAAATTTAATGTGTAGTCCCTTTGTGAATCCTGATTGAAACAAACTATTTAAAAAGGCAAGAAAAGATGGACAGGTTGGGGGAATTGGAATGCTGATAGGCTATTTGGTGATATTAAAGAATTACTTTTCAAACTGTGACAGCAGCTTTGCAGTTAAGGTTTTTTAATGTGCTTACTTTACCCATTAGAGGTATGCACTGGAACATTTATGTATTAAGTGATATCTGGGGTTTGATTCACAATGACATGAGGATTTGTTCATTATGTATTTTCTCTACCATTGTATGTCTTTGAAATTTTACCAAATTAAAAGATTGAAGGTAAGGGCTCAGAAAATTTCTGTTTCAGAAATTTATAATGCATGTAACTATTATTCCTGTTCATTGTTACCATATTTCCCTGATATCAGTCTCCTTCATTAGCATAATAAATATGTATAGTACTTTTTTTTTTTTAGTGGTTTGCAAGACTTAATTTTTCATTTTTGTCCCTTTTTTAAGGTAATGAGCATGGTGTCAGGATTTGCACCATTAATTTCTGCTGGTATCTTTTCAGCCACTCTTTCTTCTGCATTAGCATCCCTTGTGAGTGCTCCCAAAATATTTCAGGTAGGTATTTTCATATTACAGATGTTATTGAAGGGTAATTTTTGATAGCACCTTTCAATTTGGGATTATTTTTTCAAATCCTTTGTTTACCTCTACAACCTCATATGTGTATATGACTTATACACACATATCTCAAGCCAGATGTTTAACTTTGTGTGTTTGAATGTGAATGTTTCTATTTATGTAAACTTTAGTGCATTTACCTACTGTCAGGATGTAATCCTTGAGTTGTCTTTCTGGAAGTAGTGATGGGTTTTGGTTTTTTTGACATACTCTCTTTGCTAATTTTTTCTGTTGTCTTACCAAGATTAATGAATGCATTCCAAGCATAAATCAGGAGAATTAAAGGATCTTGTCCCTCTTAGCAGTATGTCAGCCTTTATGTTTTACTTTACAGATATTTGAATGCCTACTGTATGCCACATGTTCTGTTAACTACTTAGGGTAGAAAGTTGCATAAGGTAGATATTATCTCCCTTTAATCAATATCATATAAATAGCTGATACTGAACAGGAAATACTTTTTTTTACTAAGTCCAAAAAAGAAACATTGATTCTGCAGCCTTTTTCTTAATATTAAAGTTGTAGCCAGTCAGTACAGTAAATGTAGAATATATTTCTTTAAACAATTCTTAGTAAAGTTTTAAGAAAAGTGGTTAAGTTTATAATTGGGATTTTTATCTGCTTTAAATCTAGGATTCAGACTTTTCTTAATGTAGGTCATACTTATGTCACACTAAGTTTTCAGATTTTTTAAATTTATATACCTGCTTCTCTGATTTTTTTTTTTTTTTTCATGGAAGAATTTCAGTGTGAGGGTGGGGTTAGGCAGATAAAAACTTCAGTGGTGTTCTGAACCAGCCACCGTTTGATGCTTGAAATACATGGTCTCCTTTACAGATTGTAGGTAAAGCAGTGTCATACAAGGGGAGGAAAGAGGACCAAGAATTAGAAATGTGTTCTATTCCTGAGTAACCTATCAAAACTGTAAGAAATATGTACGGCTAATTGCATTCCGTTTCCTTCTAATATTGACATTTCTTCCCTAGGCCCTTTGTAAGGACAACATCTACCCAGCTTTCCAAATGTTTGCTAAAGGTTACGGGAAAAATAATGAACCTCTTCGTGGCTACATCTTAACGTTCTTAATTGCTCTCGGATTCATCTTAATTGGTTAGTCATATAAATGGCGTGCTAATAGAGATTTTGAGGTAGTTACAGTATTAGCTCTGAACATTGAATTATTATAAACAAAACCTTACTTTGCTTACTAAATGAAGTTAGTTTCTTTGTGATCAATTTAAAAAGCATATAGAAAATCCTGCAAATAATAGTGCTCAGTAAATATTTGCTCAAATTATTGCTGTCATTAAAGCCTCATGAGAGGGAACTCCTGGGTTCTTGTCCCTGAAATAAATGAGATAATAGCATAAGGGAAAGATTTCAGGTCCCCCTCCTGAAGGTGTAGCCTTTGGTAAGCTAGTTTTGGGCACTTTTGCCCCTGATCGCAGGTGAACTAAATGAGTCTTCATTGGTAAAGATGACAGTGGGCTTTTATTAAATGTCTGATGATACCACCATGTGTGGAAACTAACAACTCTCATGTAATGTTGCTAGGTATTTATTTGGGTAAGGTTACTCTGGGAGAACAAATCAGCATGTTGAGTTAAGTTTCTCACAATCCAACAATTCTCTTTAGGAGTATTTACCCTAGGGAAACTTGAATATATACCCAAGGAGCCCTATGCAAGGATGTTTCTAGTGCCATTAATTGTAATAGTGAAAAATGGAAGCAACCTGAATACCTACTAGCAGAAGAATGAAACTGCAGAATAATATTCAGGAGTAAAAAAAATGAATAAAATTGATTTTCATATATCAGTATGAGTGAATCTCCAATATAACAAATGCATCAAGTCAAGTTGTAGAATAATAAATATAGTGTGATATTATTTGTCTGACTTTTAAAATATCCAAAACAGGGCTGCCTAATGCTTGTGAACTATATATATATTTAGTAAAACCGTGTAGTACCATTGGAAAAAAATATACCAACTTTGGAAGAATGGGGTATAAAGGGTTTCAACTGTGGACCCAAGGTTAGATTCTTGAAAAGTTAAGTATACAAACTATATATGACAAAATATAAGTATTCATTAAGTCTGAATGCTGGATATGGGACTATTCCTTAGGCTGTCATCTAAAGGTTTAAAATAATTTCATTTTTTAAAAAGTCAAAAAGTATCTGGTGTGTCAATAAATATACCTCGTGTTTCTTTTGCAGCTGAGCTGAATGTTATTGCTCCAATTATTTCTAACTTCTTCCTTGCATCATATGCATTGATCAATTTTTCGGTGTTCCATGCGTCACTTGCAAAATCTCCAGGTGATTTTACGTTTTTTAAAAAATTTTTTAAATGCACCAATGTCTTTGATTTTAGAGAAAATAAGACTTTAATGCATTTTAAAAATAGATTTTATTTATTTATTTGACAGAGATCACAAGTAAGCAGAGAGGCAGGCAGGGAGAGAGGGGGAAGCAGGCTTCCTGCTGAGCAGAGAGCTGGATGCAGGCCTGGATCCCAGGACCCTGAGATCATGACCTGAGCCCAAGGCAGAGGCTCAACCCTCTGAGCCACCCAGGCACCCCGACTTTAACGCATTTTAAAAGATGGTATTGTGAGTGTTTAGCCCGTTAATGCTCAGTCAGCCTTCACAGTTGAGTCAAATTTAGTGAGTTTTCAAAGATCTCTTTATCATGAAGTTTCCCAGTAATGTACTGTTTCTTGTCTTCGAAGCATGTATGAGCATTAATCTCAAATTCTAACACTTTGAAAGAATTATTGTGCTTTTCTTTCCCTGTTTTTGTTTATTAAGCTGCTTTCTGTTTAGGTTCTGAGAACATTATAATGGTATAGCTAACCTGCCCAGAAAAATATTTACAACACAATAAGTTCTATGGAGTTCTATTATAAAGGGTCACTTGCAACTGAAAAAGTGCCTCTTATACTTTTATTGATGGCTTTTTGTTATAAACCATAACAATAGTTGGATACCAGGGAAAGAATTGAAGGAACAAAAAGCACTTTTCCTTCTAAGGGCCTAAAAACTTCTCAGAACTTTAAGAATATAAATTTTAGAAGTGTATGTGTGGCTGTAAAAAGCAGCACAAGGGATGCTTGTTCTGGCCTCTTCTTTATCTTGGCTCTATTAATATGAGTATCCTGGTTGTGATATTACAGTATCCTTTTGCAAGATATTATCATTGAGAGAAATTAGGTAAAAGGTCCCCAGAATTTTCCTGGATTCTTTCTCATAACTTTGTGTGAAACTTAATTTAAAAAAAGAATATGAAATATATTAAATTATGATTTAAAAATATTTTTTGGCTATGAAATAAAAATTTTAAAACATGGTCTTCAGCATTTTTTTTAGAGAGAACTTAATTCTTAAATACTTAACCAAAGGTAAGTTTCTCTACTTAACTGTTAATTTTTCTATCAGGTAGGTCAACTTCTAACAATTTTCAAGAACATTCTGTTTGAACTCTCCTGTATATTCATTAGAATACAGATATGTCTTCTGCTAAAATCCAGAACATAAAACTACACTATTAAGGGCTAGATTTGAAAACTTCTTCTTTCAGTCTTTTGTAGTTTTTAACCATTCATTAAGATAGTTTGATTTAAGCTTTTTTTTTGATGAAGAATTTATTGAATACAGAAACTAGTAATATAGAATAAAACAGAAGTAAACAGATGGGCTCTCTTCTTGGCCTTCAGATCTTGGGCTCAGTAATGCCCTATGGCTTTACTGTTACACATTATCCTTAGACTTACTATTTAAAGTGACCACAAAGAAAGTTATTTTGTGCATACATATGTACCACTGTCTAAAGCAGATAAGGTATCTGAGTGACTTTGATGTATCTGTTTTATTTGTGATTGTTAGGGTGGCGTCCTGCATTCAAATACTACAACATGTGGATATCACTTCTTGGAGCGATTCTTTGCTGCATAGTGATGTTCGTTATTAACTGGTGGGCTGCATTGCTAACATATGTAATAGTCCTTGGGCTGTATATTTATGTTACCTACAAAAAACCAGGTCAGTAGTTTTTCACATTTATTATTTCAAGCTAGAAAACATCTAGAAGTTCTTTGTTACTTTATATCTAAGCATCATCTTTTGTGCACTTGTAAGGTGCTTTATAAAACCTAAAATGCTTCATTTCCAAATACATATCATTTTAGGGAAATAATTGCCACAAGGCTTTATTCTCTGGAATGCCTACTTACCTGTAAATTAGACTTAACTAATCCTACTTACAGAAAAATGACAAATTTGTATTACTAACATGCTGGTGGCCCTCAATATACTTAAAAAAATTTTTTTGAAGGGTTAGACTTAGTGAAATAGTTCCTGTAGTAACTGTTAGTCTAATAAATGTATGTGTTACTACTGTAGTCTTAGTGTCTGCTGTATAGTAAGTACCATGGAATTTACAGTATATTAGAAGATTTGACAAAGGTGGGGTTTTTTGTTTTTGTTTTGTTTTAAAGATTTTATTTATTTATTTGTTTGTCAGAAAGAGAGAGCGTACAAGCAGGCAGAGAGGCAGGCAGAGGTAGAGAGAGAGGCAGGCTCCCCGCCTAGCAAGGAGCCTGATAGGGGACTCCATCCCAGGACCCCGGGATCATGACCTGAGCCGAAGGCAGCGTCTTAAACCCACTGGGCCACCCAGGCGTCCTGACAAAGGCATTTTTTTTTTTTAAAGATTTTATTTATTTATTTGACAGACAGAGATCACAAGTAGGCGGAGAGGCAGGCAGAGAGAGAGAGGAGGAGGCAGGTTCCCTGCCGAGCAGAGAGCCCGATGTGGGGCTCGATCCCAGGACACTGGGACCATGACCCGAGCCGAAGGCAGAGGCTTTAACCCACTGAGCCACCCAGGCGCCCCTGACAAAGGCATTTTTAACTGGGAAATAGTTAAAGATTACCCAGAAGGTGTCACAGTGATAACTATCGGGCCTATCTCCACATAAGACGATGACACTTGGGTATGTTGGGATTGATCCAGTGTAGTACGGTGACCTCTAACTCTGAGGGAAGAACCAGTAAAAAAAGGTTTGACAAATTTGGGCCCCAAAAGAAGAGTTCACGTGTTGCCATGTGAAATTGTGAGGAAGCATTTTGTAATCCAGATATGAGGTTTTGGATAAGAGTGCTGGCCTTAGAAATGAAATGGACAAAGAAGGTAATGTTTTAACCATCTTAAAAACAATTATTTCTCTAAAATAACAGATGTCTAAAATCATATTTGGTGGCCAGGCTGTTTATTCAATACAGAATGAAATTTGCCTGTACAAATAACTTATACTGTTATGTACTATAAATGGTCCTTTCAGAGTTTTGAAATCTTTCAGAGATCTGCCTCTTTCTTGTTAGATGTCTGGCTATATTTGTAATAATTTAAAAACTACCTGTGGTACTTTCTTGAGTTGCATGCCCGGCATGTGTGCAGCCTTGTCACCTTAGTTTTTTCTACATTTTACTTTAAAAGCAATTACAGTTCAGATTAGCATAGTGTCATGCTATAGTTCAGAGTACAGTGGTTTATTTTAGCAATTGATTTTTTTATATGAAAGCACTGTTTACTTCTCTGTCTCAGATAGGTTCTTGATTGTTGGTTAATATTGGTATGTTGCTACATGAACACTGTCTTCCCACAGATGTGAACTGGGGATCCTCTACACAAGCTCTGACTTACCTAAATGCACTGCAACATTCGATTCGTCTTTCGGGAGTGGAAGACCATGTGAAAAACTTTAGGTGAGCAGTAAGGTAACATAGAATCATTGGTTGTATATGGCAGTTCGTTCTTTACTTAACATTCAGTAACATTTTTGTATGCTGCTATTTCATGAGAAGTTTCCTGAAAGCATAGATTATTGTTTTTTGTTTTGGCTGGACTTTGGTTGGGCATTTTATTCAAAAACAAGGATGAGATTTTTTTAGTTACAAAAAGTTGACAAAGAGGTGAATTATCTAACTTACAAAAATGTTCTGAGAGTGAAAGTGTTAGAAGTCTCCCATTTGAAGGCTTTTAAGTGTCCGTGCTCACAAAGTGAATTGTTTCTCCCCTCTGCAGCCATCGAAGTTCTGTAAGTACGCTATAACTACTAAGTAGAATCAAAGTTAATTTGCCATCAATAAAAACCTTTTGCTTTGCTTCATTATAGGAATGGGAACATTGAAAAGAGATATTTTATT
Source organism: Lutra lutra (assembly GCF_902655055.1). Taxonomy (NCBI): domain Eukaryota; kingdom Metazoa; phylum Chordata; class Mammalia; order Carnivora; family Mustelidae; genus Lutra; species Lutra lutra. The sequence continues at coordinate 67,972,911 of NC_062282.1, forward strand.
CCAAAATAACTTCTTAAATCTTTATCAGAATTACACATAAACATAGTTGAGAGAGAAGAAACTTGGGTTTGTCATGAAAATCTGTTGTTGCCCAACTGCTTGTGTCCCTCCTTGTGACCTACCACAGGCAACCACTTTCAACTCTTTGCTGATTCATTTAGTAATTACTTGATATTCTCAGACATCATGATTGTTTTACTGTATTTTTGATGTTTTAGGCCTTATCTGTCCATGCCCTTCATCCACATGTGGTGGCACACACATGCGCTCTTCCCTTTATCCCATCCTCACAGTATACTTTTGTGTCATTATTTTTATTAGGTCGTACTTCATATTTATATTTTTATAACTTTTTAAAATGATTCCCAGCTGATCCATGTAGTAAATTATGATTGTTTTTTCTTGTCTGTACACCTTTCTTGTTTCCTCTGGAGCCATTCTTTTCTTTTCCTAACTTTATATACATGAGCATCACACCCTTCACCAAACTTCGTGAAAGATGTTGTTTTCTGAGCTTCGTAGTTTCTGTTTCTTTGAAGTGTTTTATTCACTGTTTCCTGTTTCTTTAATTTGGGTTCTTAGATTTAGCTTGGTCTGAAGTAATTGTGATCCATGGCCAGGGAGACTGCATTGGTAGGTGGGGCTTGTCAGTAAAACCCTTAGTGTAAATTAATGTGGTTTTACTGGTTCTTTGAGAAATTTAAGTCATCTTGAAGACTTTTTTTTTTTTTTTAGATTGCCCAGAAAGAATATTCTAATATTCTGCTTGTTGATAAAAGTGCTGGCTACCAGAGTTCTTAGGTTGGAAAGGAGGTTGGGAGATCTCCAGATTCAGTGTGTAAATGTGTTCTCACTCCTCCCCTGATGAAAGTAGCTGCTTTTGCCTTTGGTTGTTGTTGGTATCTCACAGACCAGCAGACTTCTTTTTTTTCTTTTAATTTAAAAAAAAATGCTTTTAATTGAAGTATAGTTGACGTATAATACTGAATTAGTTTTAGAGTCACCTGGCTGGCTCAATGAATAGAGCATGATCTCAAGGTCATGAGTTCAAGCCCCTCATTGGGCATAGAACTTACTTAAAAAAATAATAATAAAAAGGTTTTTAAAAGATTTTAAAAATCTATATCAGCTTAAAGTATACTACATTGTGATTTAACCATCATGTACATGATGAAGGTGCTCACCGTGATACATGTATTTTAGTATTATCAGCTCTTCCCGGTGCTGTACTTTTCATCTCCAAGACTTAACGTTATAACTGGAAGTTTGTACTTCTTAATCCCTTCACCCATTTTGCTCACCTCCCCAATCCCCTTCCCTTTGGTGACCAGCAGTTTATATTTATGAGTCTGTTTCTCTCTTTGTTGTTATTGTTGTTGTTGTATTAGTTTGTTTTCTATGAGTCTCTTTCTCCCTTTGTTGCTGTTTATTTTCTCTTATTTTTTTAGACTCCACATGTAAGTGAAATCATACGGTATTTGTCTTTCTCAGTCTGGCTTATCTTCCTTAGTATAATACCCTCTAGGTTCATTCATGTTGTTGCAAATGGCAAGATTTTATTATTTATTATGAACAAGTAATATTCCATTGTGTGTATATATACCACATATTTTTCTATCATTTATCTACCACTGGGTACTTAGGTTTCTTCCGTATCTTGACTGTTGTAAACAACATTGCAATAAACATATGGGTACATTTATCTTTCCCAATTAGTGTTTTCATTTTCATCACCAACATACACGATAGTAAAATTACAGGATCCTCTGGTACTCTCTCTTTAGTGTTTTAAGGAACCTCCAAACTGTTTTTGGTAGTGACTGCACCAATTTTCATTCCCCAAACCCAGTGCATGAGGGCTGCCTTTGTTCTACATCCTCGCTTACTTTTTGTCTTTTTGGTACTAGCCATTCTGAGTATTAGGAAGTGATACCTTGTTGTGATTTTGAGGCCCTTTATGGCAAATAAGCCCTAGCCTAACAGAATTGGGGGAGGACAGAGATACTTGTTCATCATAGAGATGGAAATGATTTGGTTCTGTCTAGTGGTTTCTTGTGCCGAGTTGAAACCACTGCTTCTGACTTTGGTCTCTTTAATACATGGCCCCTTCCTCTTCCGGAGGCACCTACCACCTCTAACTTGTAGGCATTTTGGTGATTTTTTTAAGGCATAAAATCAGGTAGCTTCACAGCTTGCTCATAGATTTAGTCTCTTCCTGATCTGTTATATCCTTTCTTGTTCTTCCATCTGCTTTCTGGCTTTCAGTATTTCTGTATTACTGTTCATATTTTTGTGGATTTTTGTGCCTTAAAAATCCCATTATATGATGGCGGTTTTTTTGTTTGTTTGTTTGTTTTTAAAGATTTATTTGACAGAGAGAGATCACAGGTAGGCAGAGAGGCAGGCACAGAGAGAGGGGGAAGCAGGCTCACTGCTGAGCAGAGAGCCTGATGTGGGGCTCGATCCCAGGACCCCGGGATCATGACCTGAGCCGAAGGCAGAGGCTTTAACCCATTGAGCCACCCAGGAGCCCCAGGAGTCTTTATTCAAGTTTTCATGCTTATTTTATGAGATTAGGACCTACCCTAACATTTAATTTAGTGGTTAAGTCAGAAATTTTAGTTTATTTGCCTTTTGTTAAAGTTTGTTTTAATTATATAAATTCTTGCTTTAAAGAAATTTATGGTAATATTTGAACTTAAAGAACTTAAAGAATTTATGGTAATATTTGAACTTCTAAAATGGATACCCAAATATTTTTCATAAAATAACATTGATTTCCATTTCTTGTCAGCTAAAATCAAGAGTTAAGAATATGTGAAAGTCATGCCACTGTTTTTTGTCTACAAAGGCAATTCAATTTAGTTTTGATTTTCGTCATAATTAAAATTAAAACTTTTACTTCAGATAGAAATCTTCAAATCAACTGTAGCTGATTTTACTTATATGATGGCTGTCATGAAAATTAAGCTAGATTAGAGAGAGCTGATATTATGAAGTAGAAATCACTATTACGTGATCAAGCTAAGAAGGAAAGTGACCTGTTTGTACATGAAGGGAACGCCATGTTCTTAGGAAGTTTTGTGAGTTCTGTGAAAGAACTGGAATATTTTATTACCTTTAGACGGTGAAAAGTTGTTAGATATATTTAATATATTTTAACTGTTCTATTTCTTTTTTCTTTTTCTTTTTTTTTAAAGATGTATTTATTTGACAGACAGAGATCACAAGTAGGCATAAAGGCAGTCAGAGAGAGAGGAAGGGAAGCAGGCTCCCTGCTGAGCAGAGAGCCTGATGTGGGCCTCTGTCCCAGGATGCTGGGATCATGAGCTGAAGGCAGAGGCTTTAATCCACTGAGCCACCCAGGCACCCCTAACTGTTCTATTTCTTCTTGCAATACCTACCAGAATCTTGATGTATAATATTACCTATTATTTTAGAAGGACATTTGGTATGATGTTTGTTCCAAGAAGTTTTTGTTTTTGCATTTCTCATGTACTGATAAACCCTGGTTGAAAGTCCTCTTCTTTTGAGACTTCTGTCGTGTATTGTCCTGAGGACAGTTGCATAAAGGAGATTCTAGTGTAATAATACATTCTTAAGAGAAGCAACTTAAAAACATGTCCATGTTATCAAAAATCTAAACTCCTCTAATATTGTTTTATTTTTTAATCTTAAATTAGGCCACAGTGTCTTGTTATGACAGGTGCTCCAAATTCACGCCCAGCTTTACTTCATCTTGTTCATGATTTCACAAAAAATGTTGGTTTGATGATCTGTAGTCATGTACATATGGTAAGTGTTTGTATTGTTTTTTTATATTAAGACATTTTTTGCTCTGTGTGTATAACTTATAATCTGTGGGGCTTTCTGAGTATGAAACAATTTGACAAGATGAATCTGTTGAGTTTGGGGTTTTTTTGAAGTTAGTTATATTCTTCAAAATATTCTTCAAAATATTCAAAATTTTCTAAACAGTCTCAAAACCTCATTTTAGAAAAGATTTTAGAATTTTGAATCTTTATTCTTTTTCTTATTTAATATGAGATTTTACCAAGCTACATTTTTCTTAAAAAATGGTTTGGCTAAGAAAAGTAGCTTCTTGGTAAGGAGTCTAAATGAAATACATTATGTGCATTTTCTTACTAATATTTTTCATACTGTTCTGAGAACACTAGGAATGTTTACTACTAGAGGAAAAAAGAGGTTCAAGGAGGTAGATGAATTGTGGTAAATAGCTAACATCTAGTATGAAAGAAAAACAAGAGTGCTAAATTTCCAAGCTCGAACTGTTAATTTCCTCTTCATTTGTGTTTTAGCCATGAGTACTAACATTACTAAAAATAGGGGTAAACTTTTCACCCAAAAGTCGTTTTCTGTTTTTGGCATTTTGTCTATTGAGAAGAATTGCTAGATGATGGGTCACCTGTTCTGCATGAGAAATTGGGAGTATTTGTCAAAAGAGCTTTTGTCCCAAACCGTTCTGTGCATCTTGTTAGAAATGTGTGTTGGATGCCCCATATCTCAGCTCCTGCTAGAGTTGCCCTCTCACTTGTATAGACCCAAAGTCAAAGCCGGTCTGGCAGAGAACACAAAGACACTGGCTCCTGGTCCCCCATTAGGACTGGTGGAGTTTTTCAATTTGTCTCTAGGTTTGGTCAGTTCAGGTTGGGGTTTTACCACAAGAAATTACAAATGAGGCAATCTTCTTCCTAGGAAAAACAAACTGTATTTTTCCTTTACTTTTTCATGAACAATCAAGGCGTATTCTTAAACCTACTTTTAGATTTTTGCTTTATATACATTTGCATGTAACACATTTTATGTGTTGCTTGCAAGGATCAAAATAGAATTCCAAGTTGAAAATCTCATTTCCTTAATTGTGTTCTTCATCATTTAACAGAAGTATGAAGAAAAAAATGCATTTATATTTTACAGCAAACTTGCCTTTTCAGTGATATTTTCAGATTCCTCAGAATTAATAACACAGACATTGGGGACAAACAATAAATTGGGAAACTTTTTGTAGAAAAACAGAAGGCTCTTACTTTTCTCCATATGATCTCTTCTCCATTTTCAATAATTTCTTATTTCTGTCATTTACTTAGTGTATTGCAAAACTTCCTATTTATGTTTCAGTGTGTCTTTCTTCCTCTTCTCTCTTTTCATGGTGCCTCCTGTGCCTTAACTGTTCCATCAACCCCATCTTGTCATAATCTTCAGGGCTACAGAAAGAATTCATTGACATGGAAATGAAATGTTCTCTCCCATCCCCAAGGTTTAGGCACCTTGTTTAAGCTAGTATAACAGGGTGATTTTCATAAATGTAGACTGCTTATCTCTCAAGGCATTATTAATATTCTTATCCAAAAGGGCCCTCGAAGACAAGCCATGAAAGAGATGTCCATTGATCAAGCCAAATACCAGCGGTGGCTTATCAAAAACAAGATGAAAGCTTTTTATGCTCCAGTCCATGCAGATGATTTGAGAGAAGGTGCACAGTATTTAATGCAGGTAAATACATTACACATTACACCTTTCAAATAACAAAATTCAAGTTTTGTGTAAGCTTTAAAACCTTTTGCATGCTAGGTATCATTCTTCCTATTAATAAAAATGGTGTATCTTTTAAAATATCTGTATTACTACTAAGATTTGTGTAATCTGAGTGCTTAGAGAACTAGAGAGAGAGTGTGCCATTGGTTGGCAGGGCAAAACCTATCTGGAAGTTATCTTAGCCTATTTCCTTAAGATATTTCCCCATCATTTTCCACTCTACCTCACTGGGGTTTTTTAAAGTGGTAAGTAATGGCAGTTCTTATGTAATTTTTTTAAAATTTCTAGTTCCTTACTATATTTCTATTTATTTACTAAACTTAGACTTCACTTTTATTTTTGTGTATGACACAGTAGTTACATGGGATTTGAAATTAGTCCTGGAATTAAATGCTAGCACTGCCACTTTCTTATTATGAATTTTTTCTGAGCAAGTTACTCATCTGCTTTGAAACTTAATTTCCTCAATCAGCCCTAAAGGTTGTGGGAAGAAATAAATGGGCTAAGATAGTGTTTGCTATCTTATTTTTAGGAATCCCTTTCTTCAAAGAAAGCTTATCTGGAAGCCCATTCACTTTGTTAAAGCAGAGGTGGGAGGCTCAGAGTGCTATCATCTGTGCCCCTTCTGGGTTTTTTTTGTTCTGTTTTGTTTTGTTTTTGTGTGTGTGTGTATGTGTGCGTGTGCGCCCCTTCTTTTTGAATGTTTCACATTTCTCACACTTGACGAGTACAAGGGTAAGAATATCTGAGGTGATCCTCAAGAATAATAAGGGGTGGAAGTGGGCTTTCTGTGGCAGATACAAAGCCTTATTGTAAACTACAGACACCACTTACAATACCACTTAAGACATAGTGGTATTGAAGTAGTGATAATTTAATTAATGGAATAAAACAGGAGAAATAGAACCACTCGTATAGGATATTTAATACATGACTGAGGTAGCATTAAATCCAGGATGGTCTGGGATAATGAATTATCCATGTAAAAAAATAATGTAACAGATCATTACAAAGACTATACAAAAACTATTTCTAGATGGATTAAGGACTCAAATATGAAAGGCAAATTTTTAAACTACTAGAAGAAAATACAGAATACTTCTGTGACTTGGAGTAGGGAAGAATTTTTTAAAATGAGACAGAGAAAATTGAACTATGAAGAAGAGATAAGTATTCTTTAGTTAAAATTTAGAACTTTGTGCTTCTGAAAAAAAAAACCAAACCCATGAAAACAAAAATAGGAAACCACGGACCAGAGAGACAACATGTTACTAGCAAAAGTATATGGCCCAGAATATGTAAAGAAATCGTGTAAATCAGGAAGAGGGAAATAAAGGAGCAAAAATAAAGGAAAAGAAGAGGATACATAAATGGCAATGGATATATTAAAACAATACATTGTATCAATTAAAGTAATTAATGTACACATAATTACATTATTACAATGTATATAATGTATTAATATAATACAATACATGTTTACTCCATACTCATTAGACTGACCAGAGTTTGGTCTGCCACTTGAAAGTGTTAGGAGCAGTTAGAGCACTTGGAAATCTTGGCACTGCTGTAATAACACAGATGGGACAACCGTTTGGGGCAGCAACCTGGCAGTGTCCTGCAAATTTGAAACTGTGGGCATCCTAGGACATCCCATTCTTACATGTATACCTTAGGGAAACTTACATGTGTAAAGATTATCTGAAACTGCAGAGCAGCATTATGTGTGGTAGTGACAAAGAGCTGGGCATAAATTCAACAACCATCAGTCATGGTTTTAAAGATCCTGGTATAATCATGCAGTGGAATTCTACATAGCAATAGGGAGAAACTTCGAAAACAAAGAGCATTAAGGAGAATAGCAAGCTAAAATATAGGAACAATATGGGGATACTATAAAATTTTAAATTTTATATGAATTAAAAATGTGTAGATGTGTCTGCCTAAATAATGGAATACGTAGTAAAAATACAAAGAGGGCACGAGAAGGAAACATAGGGTGTTTGAAGTGTGTCATGTTTATTTTCTTTAGGTAGTGGGTACATGATTATTTGTTCACTTTTTTAAGTTTTTTTTTTAAAGATTTTATTTATTTATTTGACAGAGAGTGATCACAAGTAGGCAGAGAGGCAGGCGTGGGGTGGGGGGGGTGCGGGAAGCAGGCTCTCCGCCAAGCAGAGAGCCCAGTGCGGGGCTCTACCCCAGGACCCTGAGATCGTGACCTGAGCTGAAGGCAGAGGCTTAACCCACTGAGCCACCCAGGTGCCCCTATTCACTTTTCTATGCGAAATTTTTATTATTTAAGTAAATTCCTATCTCTGGTCATAAGGTTGTTTCCACTGGGTAAATCTTACTTGTTTTCTACAATTTATAGGAACATTTCTATAGCATTTCCTATGTATTTAATCAATATTATGTAGGAAATGAGGGAAAATGCTTTCTTAGAGTAGCGCTCCTAAGCTTGAGGTTGCATGGGAATCACCTGGTGGACTTTTGAGAACAACCTGCTGGGCTGTGGCTTAGCAGGTCTGCAGTGAGTCCTGAGAGGTTGCCATTCTGTGACTCGACAGCTGCTGCTCTGCAGTCCACGTCCTGCATTTTGATGACATCTGCCTGTAAAGGTTCCTATAATAAAAATGACACTGTTGATGAGAGTGAAGGTGCATTATCCCCATCAGACGTCCCCTAACATGTTCACCCCAGTGGGCCTTGAGCATTTCAGCAGTGTGGGGCAAAGGTGGGATGCATAGAAGAGTGGTATTTTTTTTTTAAGATTTTTTTTTTTTTTTTTTTTTTATTTGACAGAGAGAGATCACAAGCAGGCAGAGAGGCAGGCAGAGAGAGAGGAGGAAGCAGGTTCTCCGCTGAGCAGAGAGCCCGATGCGGGGCTCGATCCCAGGACCCTGAGATCATGACCCTGAGATCATGAGCCAAAGGCAGCGGCTTAACCCGCTGAGCCACCCAGGCGCCCCAGAAGAGTGGTATTTTGAGGCTGTCCTATAAACCTGGCATATACCAGCACTTGACATAGGTGTCCAAGAGGTTGACTTCATTCTGGTGGCAGAGCTATCTGTGCAAAATAAACTTACACATGGGAGAATTAATCACTAACATCTTAGTGTAAATTGCCACTGGCAGTATTTCTCTTTACTTTGTACCTTCTGGAAAGGTGTTACATCAAATGGCAAATGCCTATATATCTGTTAGAGATTTATCATCTTTGTCAAAATAGTTTTTTGTATGTTGATTTGTTTCTTCAGTGACTTATGTTATAGTCCCAGAAATGCTGTTTTTAGATGGTTCTTAGACTTTCCTACACCTTTCTCTCTGACTTTTCATTTCTCTATCCCTCATTTATCTAGTTACTGATGATACGCATTTTAGTTATCTTTAAATTAGCATTTAAACATCCAACTTTCACAGTAAAACTTGAGATTCAGTTTTTTAAAAAGAGGCATTCTACCTGTAGCTTGCTTAAGGAGTCCTTTGGTAGTGACACATCAGAACTGCTGACTTGTTTATACATTTGGATTTTTCATTTCTTTTTTTTTTTTAAGATTTTATTTATTTATTTGAGAGAGAGAGACACCCGAGAGAGGGAACACAAGCAGGGAGAGAGAGGGAGAAGCAGGTTTCCCTTCAAGCAGGGAGCCCAATGGGAAGCTCCATCCCCAGACCCTGGGACCATGACCTGAACCAAAGGCAGCTGCTTAAGGACTGAGCCACCCAGGCGCTGCTTCTTTTCTTTTTTTAATGGCAGGAGCCACTAACCTGTCAATTCAGTTTTAAACCTTCATTGCAAAGAGGAAAATCTAATAGTTCTTACTGAAAATTCATATCATAGATTATGATGGCCCTTTAAATCAAGTGGATCTCATTCAGAATCTCATTATAGACATAACTCTACCTTTTTCCAGGACAAAAATGGCCTAGAAGTATACTCTGTAATATATATGGAGTGTTTCTGGCACCTTTCCCCTTCATTAGCCAGATTTTAAGGTAAATGGTCATTTCTTTTAAATTATTCTAAAATAAGTAAATCAAAATAATTTCACATTCCCAATAAGAATATTTGAAATAAATTATGTCCAGATCCTATAGCAACATCCTAAATCTACGGAGCCATGGGATAATTGCTAATGATAATTTAAAGCCATCATTGTTAGCTGAACATTTTAACCATCCAGGACAAGGAGCCACAAGTCTACAGGTTTTCTTTCTCACTGATTTTTAAAGTGATACAAATCTCACAGCAGTACTTAACTGCATTTAAGTAGATAACCATAATGTTTGGAAATGTTTTTACTTAATAGTGAAATGCAAAAATAAAAGTCATGTACCATTGTGGATGTTAAGTGGTCTTTCTGCTGCAGTAAGAACAGTTATGATACTGCCCAGAAAAATATGATAACAAATACATTTCTCATCAGCAAATTCTGGTGGAAGACGAACAGAAAATATTGCTAAGGAGTCAGAGGAACAAATTACAGGAATATTTGAAACTAGAGATGAGCTTCAAAGGACTGCATTCTGCCTGATTGGTTTCAATTATGGAATTCCATAAAAAACTGATTTTTTATGAACCATTAAATCTGTTCTAGAGAAGACATATTTTCAGGAATAAATGATTCTTTGAAACACATGATGTTTTATGGAAACAAAACGTTACTTGTGAGTGAATAGCTACTTGGATTAGAATTTACAAAGAATTTAGGGATGAGTGATACATTTGAAATTTCTTTGCTCAGTCATTCAGGGGAAAGTTATTGAAATAATGAAGTTGAAATGAGCACAGAGTGCTGTGGGATGTTACTGTTAATTTTATAAAAATAAAACATTTTAATTATAATAAGATTGTGACAAAAGTTTGTGATGAAAAAGAAAATAAAAAGAGGATTACAGTGACAACATTTTGTGCCATCAAGAAGTTACTGGTTGTCTTGTGGCTTAGTTCTTTAAAAAGCTCTAAAACTTAAAGATGTTTCTTGCTTTTCTTTTACCAGACAAACAAAAACAAAACTGTGTGGGTTAGTGGCTATCTTGGTACCTAACAGATAGTTGTAAAAAATAATAATGGTTATTTTTTATCTGTCCCTTGAGGGCAAAGAGTGGTTTTTAATACTGAGTGGGGGAAAAAAATCTTATTTTTTGAAAGAAACTTGTGCATGGAGAGAATGTTTTAAGAATGAGTTGAAGTTTTATATGGTTAGAAATATTTCTAATTATCCCAAGTCCTTAGGACCATGTGTGAGCCATGGTAAGCACTTCATATATATTTGAGTTAATTTAATCTTTGCAAAACATGATTTAAGTATGTCCTGTTTAAAAATTTGAGTGTGGGGATGTCTAGCTGACTCACCAAGTAGAACATGTGGCACTTGATCTCTATTTGAGCCTCACATTGACAGTAGAATTACTTTAAAAAATAAAAATAAATAAATGTGGACTTCACATCATGCACCAAAATTGACTCAAAATAGATCAGCGATATAGGAGCTAAAACCATAGAACTCTTAGAAAAAAATATAGAGATAAATTTTCATGACCTTGGATTTGGCAGTGTATTCTTAGATATGACACCAGAAGAATGAGCAACAAAAGAATAAAATAGATGGAGGAGTCAAGATGGCGGAGAAGTAGCAGGCTGAGACTACTTCGGGTAGTGGGAGATCAGCTAAATAGCTTATCTAAAGATTGCAAACACCTACAAATCCAACGGGAGATTGAAGAGAAGAAGAACAGCAATTCTAGAAACAGAAAATCAACCACTATCTGAAAGGTAGGACTGGCGGAGAAGTGAATCCAAAGCGATGGGAAGATAGACCGCGGGGGGAGGGGCCGGCTCCCGGCGAGCAGCGGAGCAACGGAGCAAAATCAGGACTTTTAAAAGTCTGTTCCGCTGAGGGACATCGCTCCAGAGGCTTAACTGGAAGCCCAGGCGGGGTCAGCATGGCCTCAGGTCCCGCAGGGTCGCAGAAGGATCGGGGGTGTCTGAGTGTCGCAGAGCTTACCGGTATTAGAACGGGGAAGCCGGCTACAGAGACAGAGCCGAGGAGTGACTCTCAGCTCGAGGTTGCCTTGAACCGGTCGCAGGCTCAGTCAGCTCGGAGCGCGGCTGGAGGCCAGGATGACGGGAGTCATTGGGCACTGTTCTCTGAGGGCGCACTGAGGAGTGGGGCCCCGGGCTCTAGGCTCCTCCGGGCCGGAGACCTGGAGGCCGCCATCTTCATTCCCATCCTCCGGAACTCTACGGAAAGCGCTCAGGGAACAAAGCTCCCGAAAGCAAACCAGAGCGGATTACTCAGCTACTCAGCGCGGCCCCGGGTAAGGGCAGTGCAACTCCGCCTGGGGCAAAGACGCTTGAGAATCACTACAACAGGCCCCTCCCCCAGAAGATCAACGGGAAACCCAGCCAGGACCAAGTTCACCTACCGAGGAGTGCAGTTTCAATACCAAGGAGAGCGGCAGAATTCCAGAGGAGAAGAAAACAAAGCACGGAACTCATGGCTTTCTCCCCATGATTTTTTAGCCTTGCAGTTAATTTAATTTTTTTTTCTTTTTCAATTTTTTTTCTTTTCTTTTTCTCTTCTTCTGCTAAATTTTTTTAACTTTTACCGTTTTCTTTTTTAACGTTTTTTAAATAGTTTATCTAATACATATATATTTTTTCTTCTTTTTATATTTTTTCTTTATCGGCTTTCTTTTTTTAAATAGTTTCTTTTTTTTTTTTTTTTTTTTTCTTTTTGAACCCCTTTTTATCCCCTTTCTCCCCCCTCACAATTTGGGATCTCTTCTGATTTAGCTAAAGTATATTTTCCTGGGGTTGTTGCCACCCTTTTAGTATTTTACTTGCTCCTTCATAAACTCTTATCTGGACAAAATGACAAGGCAGAAAAATTCACAACAAAAAAAAAGAACAAGAGGCAGTACCAAAGGCTAGGGACCTAATCAATACAGACATTGGTAATATGTGAGTTATAGAGTTCAGAATGACGATTCTCAAGGTTCTAGCCGGGCTTGAAAAAGGCATGGAAGATATTAAAGCAACCCTCTCGGGAGATATAAAAGCCCTTTCTGGAGAAATAAAAGAACTAAAATCTAACCAAGTTGAAATCAAAAAAGCTATTAATGAGGTGCAATCAAAAATGGAGGCTCTCACTGCTAGGATAAATGAGGCAGAAGAAAGAATTAGCGATATAGAAGACCAAATGACAGAGAATAAAGAAGCTGAGCAAAAGAGGGACAAACAGCTACTGGACCACGAGGGGAGAATTCGAGAGATAAGTGACACCATAAGACGAAACTACATTAGAATAATTGGGATTCCAGAAGAAGAGGAAACAGAGAGGGGAGCAGAAGGTATATTGGAGAGAATTATTGGAGAGAATTTCCCCAATATGGCAAAGGGAACAAGCATCAAAATTCAAGAGGTTCAGAGAACCCCCCTCAAAATCAATAAGAATAGGTCCACACCCCATCACCTAATAGTAAAATTTACAAGTCTTAGTGACAAAGAAAAGATCCTGAAAGCAGCCCGGGAAAAGAAGTCTGTAACGTACAATGGTAAAAATATTAAATTGGCAGCAGACTTATCCACAGAGACCTGGCAGGCCAGAAAGAGCTGGCATGATATATTCAGAGTACTAAATGAGAAAAACATGCAGCCAAGAATACTATATCCAGCTAGGCTATCATTGAAAATAGAAGGAGAGATTAAAAGCTTCCAGGACAAACAAAAACTGAAAGAATTTGCAAATACCAAACCATCTCTACAGGAAATATTGAAAGGGGTCCTCTAAGCAAAGAGAGACCCTAAAAGTAGTAGATCAGAAAGAAACAGAGACAATATACAATAACAGTCACCTTACAGGCAATACAATGGCACTAAATTCATATCTCTCAATACTTACCCTGAATGTTAATGGGCTAAATGCCCCAATCAAAAGACACAGGGTATCAGAATGGATAAAAAAGCAAAACCCATCTATATGTTGCCTACAAGAAACTCATCTTAAACCCGAAGACACCTCCAGGTTTCAAGTGAGGGGGTGGAAAAGAATTTACCATGCTAATGGACATCAGAAGAAAGCAGGGGTGGCAATCCTTATATCAGATCAATTAGATTTTAAGCCAAAGACTATAATAAGAGATGAGGAAGGACACTATATCATACTCAAAGGAACTGTCCAACAAGAAGATCTAACAATTTTAAATATCTATGCCCCTAACGTGGGAGCAGCCAACTATATAAACCAATTAATAACAAAATCAAAGAAACACATCGACATGAATACAATAATAGTAGGGGATTTTAACACTCCCCTCACTGAAATGGACAGATCATCCAAGCAAAAGATCAACAAGGAAATCAAGGCCTTAAATGACACACTGGATCAGATGGACATCACAGATATATTCAGAACATTTCATCCCAAAGCAACAGAATGCACATTCTTCTCTAGTGCACATGGAACATTCTCCAGAATAGATCACATTCTTGGTCCTAAATCAAGTCTCAACCGGTATCAAAAGATTGGGATCATTCCCTGCATATTTTCAGACCACAATGCTCTAAAGCTAGAACTCAATCACAAGAGGAAATTTGGAAAGAACCCAAATACGTGGAGACTAAACAGCATCCTTCTAAAGAATGAATGGGTCAACCAGGAAATTAAAGAAGAATTGAAAAAATTTATGGAAACAAATGATAATGAAAACACAACGGTTCAGAATCTGTGGGACACAACAAAGGCAGTCCTGAGAGGAAAATATATAGCGGTACAGGCCTTTCTCAAGAAACAAGAAAGGTCTCAGGTACACAACCTAACCCTACACCTAAAGGAGCTGGAGAAATAACAACAAAGAAAGCCTAAACCCAGCAGGAGAAGAGAAATCATAAAGATTAGAGCAGAAATCAATGAAATAGAAACCAAAAACACAATAGAACAAATCAACGAAACTAGGAGCTGGTTCTTTGAAAGAATTAATAAGATTGATAAACCCCTGGCCAGACTTATCAAAAAGAAAAGAGAAAGGACCCAAATCAATAAAATCATGAATGAAAGAGGAGAGATCACAACGAACACCAAAGAAATACAGACAATTATAAGAACATACTATGAGCAACTCTACGCCAACAAATTTGACAATCTGGAAGAAATGGATGCATTCCTAGAGACATATAAACTACCACAACTGAACCCGGAAGAAATAGAAAGCCTGAACAGACCCATAACCAGTAAGGAGATTGAAACAGTCATCAAAAATCTCCAAACAAACAAAAGCCCAGGGCCAGACGGCTTCCCGGGGGAATTCTACCAAACATTTAAAGAAGAACTAATTCCTATTCTCCTGAAACTGTTCCAAAAAATAGCAATAGAAGGAAAACTTCCAAACTCATTTTATGAGGCCAGCATCACCTTGATCCCAAAACCAGACAAGGATCCCAACAAAAAAGAGAACTACAGACCAATATCCTTGATGAACACAGATGCAAAAATTCTCGCCAAAATACTAGCCAATAGGATTCAACAGTACGTTAAAAGGATTATTCACCACGACCAAGTGGGATTTATTCCAGGGCTGCAAGGCTGGTTCAACATCCGCAAATCAATCAATGTGATACAACACATTAATAAAAGAAAGAACAAGAACCATATGATACTCTCCATAGATGCTGAAAAAGCATTTGACAAAGTACAGCATCCCTTCCTGATCAAAACTCTTCAAAGTGTAGGGATAGACGGCACATACCTCAATATTATCAAAGCCATCTATGAAAAACCCACCGCAAATATCATTCTCAATGGAGAAAAACTGAAAGCTTTTCCGCTAAGGTCAGGAACACAGCAGGGATGTCCGTTATCACCACTGCTATTCAATATAGTACTAGAAGTCCTAGCCTCAGCAATCAGACAACAAAAGGAAATTAAAGGCATCCAAATCGGCAAAGAAGAAGTCAAACTATCACTCTTTGCAGATGATATGATACTATATGTGGAAAACCCAAAAGACTCCACTCCAAAACTGCTAGAACTTGTACAGGAATTCAGTAAAGTGTCAGGATATAAAATCAATGCACAGAAATCAGTTGCATTTCTCTACACCAACAACAAGACATAAGAAAGAGAAATTAAGGAGTCCATCCCATTTACAATTGCACCCAAAACTATAAGATACCTAGGAATAAACCTAACTAAAGAGACTAAGAATCTATACTCAGAAAACTATAAAGTACTCATGAAAGAAATTGAGGAAGACACAAAGAAATGGAAAAATGTTCCATGCTCCTGGATTGGAAGAATAAATATTGTGAAAATGTCTATGCTACCTAAAGCAATCTACACATTTAATGCAATTCCTATCAAAGTACCATCCATTTTTTTTTTCAAAGAAATGGAACAAATAATCCTAAAATTTATATGGAACCAGAAAAGACCTCGAATAGCCAAAGGAATATTGAAAAAGAAAGCCAAAGTTGGTGGCATCACAATTCCAGACTTCAAGCTCTATTACAAAGCTGTCATCATCAAGACAGCATGGTACTGGCACAAAAACAGACACATAGATCAATGGAACAGAATAGAGAGCCCAGAAATGGACCCTCAACTCTATGGTCAACTCATCTTCGACAAAGCAGGAAAGAATGTCCAATGGAAAAAAGACAGCCTCTTCAATAAATGGTGTTGGGAAAATTGGACAGCCAAATGCAGAAAAATGAAATTGGATCATTTCCTTACACCACACACGAAAATAAACTCAAAATGGATGAAGGATCTCAATGTGAGAAAGGAATCCATCAAAATCCTCGAGGAGAACACAGGCAGCAACCTCTTCGACGTCAGCCGCAGCAACATCTTCCTAGGAACATCACCAAAGGCAAGGGAAGCAAGGGCAAAAATGAACTTTTGGGATTTTATCAAGATCCAAAGCTTTTGCACAGCAAAGGAAACAGTTAACAAAACCAAAAGACAACTGACAGAATGGGAGAAGATATTTGCAAATGACATATCAGATAAAGGGCTAGTGTCCAAAATCTATAAAGAACTTAGCAAACTCAACACCCAAAGAACAAATAATCCAATCAAGAAATGGGCAGAGGACATGAACAGACATTTCTGCAAAGAAGACATCCAGATGGCCAACAGACACATGAAAAAGTGCTCCATATCACTCAGCATCAGGGAAATACAAATCAAAACCACAATGAGATATCACCTCACACCAGTCAGAATGGCTAAAATTAACAAGTCAGGAAAGGACAGATGCTGGCGAGGATGCGGAGAAAGGGGAACCCTCCTACACTGTTGGTGGGAATGCAAGCTGGTGCAACCACTCTGGAAAACAGCATGGAGGTTCCTCAAAATGTTGAAAATAGAACTACCCTATGACCCTGCAATTGCACTGCTGGGTATTTACCCTAAAGATACAAACGTAGTGATCCGAAGGGGCACATGCACCCGAATGTTTATAGCAGCAATGTCTACAATAGCCAAACTATGGAAAGAACCTAGATGTCCATCTCCAGACGAATGGATAAAGAAGAGGTGGTATATATACACAATGGAATACTATGCAGCCATCAAAAGAAATGAAATCTTGCCATTTGCGACGATGTGGATGGAACTAGAGGGTATCATGCTTAGCGAAATAAGTCAATCGGAGAAAGACAACTATCATATGATCTCCCTGATATGAGGGAGAGGAGATGCAACATGGGGGGTTGAGGGGGTAGGAGAAGAGTAAATGAAACAAGATGGGATTGGGAGGGAGACAAACCATAAGTGACTCTTAATCTCACAAAACAAACTGAGGGTTGATGGGGGGAGGGGGTTGGGAGAGGGGGGTGGGGTTATGGATATTGGGGAGGGTATGTGCTATGGTGAGTGCTGTGAAGTGTGTAAACCTGGCGATTCGCAGACCTGTACCCCTGGGGATAAAAATATATGTTTATAAAGCTGTAAAAAAAAAGAAAAAAGAAAGGATGAATACCCAAGTTTTGTAGCAACATGGACGGGACTGGAAGAGATTATGCTGAGTGAAATAAGTCAAGCAGAGAGAGTCAAGTATCATATGGTTTCACTTATTTGTGGAGCATAACAAATAGGATGGAGGACAAGGGGAGATGGAGAGGAGAAGGGAGTTGAGGGAAATTGGAAGGGGAGGTGAACCATGAGAGACTATGGACTCTGAAAAACGATCTGAGAATTTTGAAGGGGTGGGGGTTGGGAGGTTGGGGGCACCAGGTGGTGGGTATTGTAGAGGGCACGGATTGCATGGAGCACTGGGTGTGGTGCAAAAATAATGAATACTGTCATGCTGAAAAAATAAAAAATTAAAAAAAAAATAAAATAGATAAATTGGACATCATCAAAATTAAAAACTTACGTTCATCAAAGGACATCAAGAAAGTGAAAGACAACCTACAGAATGGAAGAACATACTTGTAAGTCATACATCTGATGAAGTTTAATATCCAGAACATATGAATTCCTAAAACAGGAAGAAAAAGACCAACAACCCAGTTAAAAATCGGCTAAGGATTTGAGTAAATGTTTCTCCAAGTAAGATCTAAAGATAGCTAATAAATGCATGAAGAGATGCTCAGTATCCTTAGTCATAGGGAAATGCTTATCAAAATCACCATGAGATAACTTTATACTCCCAGGATATCTATAATTTTAAAACAACCCCTCTCTGCCAACACCCCACCACCACCAAAATCAAGAAATGACAAGTGTTGCTAAGCATGTGGAGAAATTGAAATGCATGCATTGCTGGTGGGCTCATAGCATGCTTTAGGTGCTGTGGGAAACAGTTCAGTGGTTGCTTGGCATAGTACGGAATCTGCATATGACCAGCAGTTCTACTCCTTGACATACATGTGAAGAAATTGGAGCAAGGGGCCAAACACGTTGTTATCTTTGTATGCCAGTGTTGATAGCATTTCTCACAATAGCCAAAAGGTGAGCCTCCATCAACAGATAAATGGATAAACAAAATGTGGTACTCAACAAATAGTGGAATATCATTCAGCCCCAGAAAAGAATCTAATTCTGATAGATGGTGTAATGCGGATGAACCTGAAAGACATGATTCTAAATAAAATAAACCAGTCACAAGGGACAGACATTGAGGACAAGCAAATTCAAGTGACAGAAGTATATTAAATGTTACCAGCACCTGGAGGGAGGCAAGAAATGAGTAATTATGGTGAGAAAATTTTTATTTGGGGCTCTGAAAAAACTTTGCAAATAGATAATGAGGTTCAAAAATCTGTGTTTTACTATCTTACAAAAGAAGAGATTCATGGGATTTGGGGGTATGTTAAGCATATTGACTTGCAGCTCTTGATGAAGTTACACAAAAAATAATTTGATGGAACATTTGAGGAAGAAAGTTAGCCACTTCTTAGGAGAAACTTGTGCATGGTTGGTCAAAAGAAGTCAAAATTTAGTGGTGGAATTCAGAACTGCAATGAATAATGCTTGCCTTCCATTTGGACTTTTGCTTCTGGATGTTAATGGCTAGCAAAAACCTAAGGATAACACTATCATTATGATTTTTATGAAAGATTAGATATACTGCTATCTTTTTCTTACTAAAAATAGAGAAATTATGGCAAATCATATGAGTATGAAAATGTCCATTTAGAATTCTTAAAGCATTTATCTTCAATTTTTGCATATGTTTAATCATAATATATGATAATGTAATATATATAGTTTATTAACATGCGTGAATTAGATACTCAAGAGTTTTTGCTGATAAGGGTGCACAGCTTAAAAATGTTTATAGTCTATCCATTTGGAGGATTAGATCCTTTAAAAAATATTTTGCTGAATAGTACATCTTTAAAGTTATATTTTTCCTGTACTTTAGGCTGCTGGTCTTGGGCGTATGAAGCCCAATACACTTGTCCTTGGATTTAAGAAAGACTGGTTGCAAGCAGATATGAGAGATGTGGATATGTACATAAACATATTTCAGTAAGTATCCTTTTAACTCAGTAACTTGACTCAGAAAGTGAAAACTTGCTGGTTTTTGAAGCCTTGTTTGCAAAGGTTTCTCATATAGTCTCTTCTAGTAGAAGCATAAGAATGAAAAACAATCCAATGAGGTTATCAGGTTTTCAGTTGATTAGCTATTAACAAAAATTTTTGATTGAGCTTTCTATGTCACTTCATACATTCAAACATTCACACATGTATACAAATGAACACACACGTACATACTGTGGCTTCCCATTTAAGTTAGGAAGCTTTTTTGAGTCCTTGTAGCTATTGCTGAGCAGATTTCCCGGTGTTGTCAGATCCGTCACCTTCTGTTACATCATTATAATATCTGGAGCTGAGAAAGGCATATCATCATTGATATCACCCTCAGAAGTTTTAGTTTGCTGTCCTTGGAAACTGGTTTTGCAGTTAATTGATTAATGCATTAGCTCATTTATATTTCTTTTCTCTTTTTTTAGTGTACTTAACATGAGTTGCTTTTCTACTCTTGAGTGTAAATTCTGGGTCTGCTATTCACTTGTTAGTGGTATTTCAAATGAAGGATACTTATCAGTGATCATAGTTGTGGTTAACATGACTTCAGCTGCCTTTGTAAGGATTGTTTAATGCATTCTTTTTTTGGTGTTGTTACTTTGTCTTTTTTTTTTCCTCTTTCTGATTTTAGTCTGTTTATGTCTCAATTGATTTTTTATGAATGCATCTGCTTAATCTACCACAAATGCTTTTGGAACAGAGTTATTTAATAAAAAGAATAAGATTTCTTTTTATTTTTGCCAGATTTTCTTCTTAATTTTGAAGTACTTCCTTTCCTAGTATTCTGGAATTTGCTTAACAGGTCTCTTTATCTCTCTCATACTGCTTTTTAAAGAATAAAGGGGACTTTTCACACCACCATTTTTTTAAAAATGTTTTATTTTAATTCTAATATAGTTAACATACCAGTTTTAACATATTAGTTTCAGGTGTACCAGAGAGTGCTTCAACAATTCTCTACATCACTCAGTGCTCATCATGAAAAGTGTCCTCCTGAATCCCCATCACCTCTTTATTCCATCCCCCTAGCGACTGTGCTCTGGCAACTCTGTTTTCAGTGGTTGAGTCTATCATACCACCATTCTTTTTTTTTTTTTTTAAGTTTTTATTTATTTATTTGACAGACAGAGATCACAAGTAAGCAGAGAAGCAGGCAGAGAGAGAGAGGAGGAAGCAGTCTCCCTGCTGAGCAGAGAGCCTGATGCAGGGCTTGATCCCAGGATCCTGGGATCAGGACCTGAGCTGAAGGCAGAGGCTTTAACCCACTGAGCCACCCAGGTGCCCCGGTTTTTTTTTGTTTGTTTGTTTTTTTCTTTAAGGTAATCTCAACCAAACGTGAGGCTTGAACTTAAAACCCCAAGATCAAGAGTCACATGCTCTACCCACTGATCCAGCCAGGTGCCCCACACCACCATTCTTGACAGAAGAAGAATGTTTTCTTATTAAAGCTGCTGGTAAAATAGAACTGTTCATTTGTTCTTATAAAGTATTCCCTGTATGTACAAACAGTTGTCCTTTTAAAAAAAAAAAATTGTATTTGGCAAAGTAGGTCTTATGACCAGATTCAAATCTTATTTCTCTGAAGTTTGATCTGATTACCCTTAACTCACCGGAGTTATTTCCCTTACTGGAACTCCCATTGGAACCATACTTACTTACCTGTAGCATATAAGACAGTTTTGTTTTCTTTTTTTTTTTTTTTTTTTGGATTAAAGACTTTATTTATTTGACAGAGAGATAAAAAGAGAACAAGTAGGTAGAGCAGCAGGCAGAGAGAGAGAAGCAGGTTATCCACTGGGAGAAGCAGGCTCCACAGGGAGCCTGAGGCGGGCCTCAGTCCCAGGACCCTGGGATCACGACCTGAGCCCAAGACAGCTGCTTAACTGACTGAGCCACCCTGGCGCCCCAACAGTTTTGTTTTCATAGCTACCTTGAAATAACTTTGAAGGATCAGCCATAATCCTATAAAGAGATTTAAAACACCTCTTTAGGGGCGCCTGGGTGGCTCAGTGGGTTAAAGCCTCTGCCTTCAGCTCAGGTCATGATCCCGGGGTCCTGGGATCGAGCCCCACATCGGCCTTTCTGCTCTGCAGGGAGCCTGCTTCCTCCTCTCTCTCTCTCTGCCTGCCTCTCTGCCTACTTGTGATCTCTGTCTGTCAAATAAATAAATAAAATATTTTAAAAAATAAAAAATAATAAAACACCTCTTTATATTGATTAGTAAAGTATACAATGAATAAATACTTTACCCAAATAATTCTTAAGGGCTCTGAGTAAAATTAAAGCCCTGCTGGACCTTCAAGTGCTGTGACTGTTCTTTAGCTTTGGGGTTATTACATTTTTGTAAGCCTCATTTCATCCTACTTTCTAATTCTGCCCTGTGTATTTCTGTATATATGGGAATTTGGAAAGGAAGGACGGTGTAAAAGAAAGGTTAAATCATGTGGGCCATCCTCCATGGGTTGTGCTTTTTTTTTTCTCAAGATGAAAGACCAGGGAGATGGAATAATTATTACAGAAAATAGAAAAAGTGACATTTTTATAAATAATTTTTACACTGTTAGTTGTAGTAGCTCATATGGGAACACTGAAAGAAAGGGATCTTTCTGACTCAGGAACTGAAGTGAATGTTTGAGAGTCAAGTATTACTCTGAGTACTGTACAGCAGGCAGCAATTAAAAGATAGGAAAATAACGCTCTCTGGTTTTCTAAGGCCGTGGCGACTGATGGCAGTTTTAAAGCAATGATATTGCTTATCCTTTTATCTTGTGGCACTTCAGTTTAGTTGCTTAAAAATACTTAAAGCAGTTGACGTTTATTTACTGTGCCTAGTGACAGCATGGAGGGTCTGAAACTCCAGATCAGTTTTTATAGCTTAGAGAAATTATGTAGCTTGTAGAAATCCCTATGGTTGATAACAAAAACATTTAGCTATTTTAATCCAAAGTAAGCTCAGGAATCTATATTCCCTGGATTTTTTTAAATCAAATTGATTTTAATTCACTTGGGATTTATTAACTATTTTTTAAATACTTACAGTTACTCTTCTCTAGTGTTACTGCTTTCAGTATACAACTGAGGTAGGTTAATATGTCCATTAATTTCTTTTTCTAATGAATCTCTTTAGACCTCTGTTAATTCATTACAGGAATGAGGCCAAAATTGCCTCTCCATTATTTTAAAAAAACAAAACACCAATAAAAGACCTGTTACAGTGATACATGTTTTTGTGTGTGTCAGTACGAACCAAAGTTTGTTTTTTTTTAAGCTTTTAGCCTTTGCTTTTTGTTATATGTAACTATAGATTATGTATCACTTTTTTGCATATAGTGAATATTTATTGCTTGCAAAGGTAAAAATAAAAATGAAAAATAAAAGTTAACCAAGCCTGTTACACTCTGGGCAACAAGCTGAGGTTTAGAAATTTGTATTCTTTTTTTTTTTTTTTTTAAAGATTTTATTTATTTATTTATTGGACAGATAGAGATCACAAGTAGGCAGAGAGGTAGGCAGAGAGAGAGAGATGGGGGGAAGCAGGCTCACTTCTGAGCAGAGAGCCTGATGCGGGGCTCGATCCCATGACCCTGGGATCATGACCTGAGCTGAAGGCAGAGGCTTTAACCCACTGAGCCACCCAGGCACCCCTAGAAATTTGTATTCTTGCAGTAGATTTGAGAAGAATTGGATCTACGTGATTCATCCTCTCAACAGTTTCCAGCATTGACGTGTGGTTTTAGAATTGTCTTCGAGGTTTTAGCGTATTTTGTGTGTGTTATAGGATGCTTCCTTTTGTGTTTAAAAACTTGAAAGGACATATGAATATATGCCTGCAAATGCATATAAAATCTTTGGACTACTCATTAAACCATATTTGTAAAAATGTAAGAATTGTTTTAAAATACACTGGCTCAAAATTAAAAAAATACACTGACTCCTTTCAGAAGTGATCCCTTTATACTCTCCAGCCTGTTCACATTCTCAGATTTTCTTTTGTCTTCAGTATTTATCTTGACTTTCAGGGTATAAGCCTAAATAAAGTATGGTGGGAATACTGATGTTATTTTTCTATAATTTTAATTTGTTTCTGATAGGATATGATATTAGTACAGGCACTGCTCTTAAATGCCTGGTGTAGGTAGAGTATCAGTATTATAAAGATCTATACTTTAGTGGTTTTTAAGAGTATTACAGAAAAAAGAAGAGGAAATGGTATAGGATTTGAAAGCATCATCATATGGGCCTCACTGTATTTTTAAAAGTGTATTTTAAAAATCAGACATTTAAAGCTGAAAGAAAAATCTCTTACTGCCTTCATTTTATAGAGGAGGACACGAAAATGTTTGTGATTTTGATTTTTTCCCCTCTTACAGTGACGCCTTTGACATACAATATGGAGTAGTGGTTATCCGCCTAAAAGAGGGTCTGGATATATCTCATCTTCAAGGACAAGGTAAATCTTGCTTGAATAAGTTTTTCATTTTAAAAACAGAAGTGACTTTGTTAGAAAATGATGGCATTCTCACATACTCTTCGGTAACTTCAACATTCACGGTCAGTTCAGTCATGTACTTACTGTATGGCATGTGGAGATCAGATCTATTTGGCTCCAACAGTTTGTACCAACATGGATGATGGCTGGTGGTTATTAACAGAGAGAATAAAATTTAGTCATAACCATCTAAAAAGCTTAAGAGAAACAAGTGTTAGTTATGGTTTAAGATTGGCCAAATTTGTAAAAATATGTGATAAATAAAATAGAGGACAAAATAATGACTGCTAAATCATCAGACATTTTCATGTTCTTGAAGGTCATGCTTTTTTACAGAGTTATATTAATAATGAAAAACTAAACTTGGTGATATCATTTACTCATTCTTGACATAAGACCCTACGAATTATGAATCATTTTTTAAACTTTTTCATTTTGAAATAATTATAGATCTTAAGAAGTTCAAAAAGAAATAGTAGTCAGGTCCTATGTACCCTTCATCCGTTTCTCCCAATGGTAACATCTTGTATGTCTGTTGTTATATGTCGTAACCAGGAAATTGACATTGGGACAGTTTACCTACCTTATTCAGATTTCATAGGTTTTACTTAAACTTGTGTGTGCATGTGTTCATGAACACGTGTGTAGTTCTCTGCCATGTAACACGTGTACCCAATTCATATAAACACCACATTCAAGATATGGAACTGTTCCATTGCCACAAAAACCTCCCTTGTACTACCCTTTTAAGCCCCCAAAGACTTTGTCTTTCCCCCATCATTAATCCCTGACACTAATCTCTTCTCCAAGTATGTAATTTTTAAAGCATTTACAAAAAAAAAAAAAAAAAAAAAGTTTTTAGATGAAGCTTAAAATCTAATTAAGGTGTACTGGTTACTTTTGCCCACCTTAATAAAAACTGTGGAAAATTCCATACCCTCTAATGATTTTCTAGTAGTTGAACAAATAAGCTGAAGAAAATTGCATACCTAATATTTTGCCCTTATCAATTAATTAACGAAATCATCAAAAATAACTAAGCCTAAATAGCTGAGAGGCACATCATGAACTTTTGTCATCTGTTTATGTATTTAAACAGTTGTAATCCTCCCCCTCCTCCCACCATTTCAAGGGTATTGTGCAGTTTTGAAAGGAACGCTTTGAAGTCTTTATCCAGTAACACAAAAGTATGGCTTGCTGAAAATGCATTTTCTTCCTCTGGAGTAGGCCTTGCAAAACACTATTTCAGTTCTCTCTTGCACTATGAGTGATTGAGGTTTAGGGTACTTGTTAACACTGCAGAATTAGTAGTGTTCCCTTTCACTCTCAGAAGTATCACAGTTAGACTAATAAATTATATTTATAGCTCTATAATTTACTGAGATTTGAATGTGACTGGAACTTTAAGAAAATATTTTCAGTGTTTATTATGAAAATTGTTTTGAAGGTCTTGTTACTCATTATCAGGATTTGGAGACAGGAATTTGGTTCAGTACAGGATTAAGAGCAGAGGCTTTGGAGTTGGATCTCCTTTGAAAATCCCACCTTTTTCTCTTAGTACAGTAGTTGTGCAGTCTGGGCATATCTGTCGACTTCCAAGCCTCTCTTTCCTCATCTCTTCAGACATGTTCACTGGGGCACCTGGCTGGCTCAGTCAGAAGAACATGCAACTCTTAATCTTGTGGTCATGAGTTCAAGCCCCACACTGGGTATAGAGATTACTTAAATAAAACTTAAAAAAAACAACAACAAAAAACCCAAATAGTACTTACTTCATAAGGGTTGTTGTAAAGACACAGCTTGTAAAGTTCTTAGCATAGTGTTGGTACCTCCGATGTCGTTTCTCCTGATCTTTCTCATGATATACACAAATCAGTAATGAGGATTATGTGTGAATGGTCCATTTTCATGTATTTTTGTCTTTGTGGTGCATGTTTTCATGGTGGAAGTTAACTGTTTACCAACTCCTTCCCAAAGGAAGGAAAATTAGGAATGTGCTTTAAAAATGAAGAAATGGGGGCTCCTGGGTGGCTCAGTTGGTTAAGTACCTGCCTTCAGCTCAAGTCATGATCTCGGGGTTCTGGGATGGATTCCCATGTCGGGTTTCCCCCCTTTTGCCCCTCCCCCTACTTGTGCACTCTCTATCTCTCTCAAATAAATAAAATCTTTTAAAAAAATAAAAATTAAATAAAAATGAAGAAGTGGGGGCGCCTGGGTGGCTCAGTGGGTTAGGCTGCTGCCTTCGGCTCAGGTCATGATCTCAGGGTCCTGGGATCGAGCCCCACATTGGGCTCTCTGCTCAGCGGGGAGCCTGCTTCCCCTCTCTCTCTCCGCCTGCCTCTCTGTCTACTTGTGATCTCTCTGTGTCAAATAAATAAATAAAATCTTAAAAAAGAAAAAAAATGAAGAAGTGGTACTTTTACCATGAGCTTATCCTCTGGCTTCGGCTCTCTAGTCCGGAGTGTAATTTTTCAGTGTTTTCTGTCATCTTACAGGTATGTGAATATTTGTCACATTTTGTAGTTTTTACATGTGTAAATGACTTTGAGAGTTTATTCATATTTTATACATCATTCTTTTGTCTACCACATTCTTAATTTCCTTGATTCAAATGTCTGATGCTTAACTATGGCTCAGGATGTTTGAGTGAATAGTCCTTTCAAAAGAGATGATCACAAAAAAAAAAAAAAAGATCACATATGTTCACATAAGAAATCATTTATTGTAAACTTATTTCATAATAAACTTTGCTATGAATTGTCATTTAATTAATACTATACCATGTTGCTTTCATTAGTCTTTAAAATAAGATTTAGATAACATTTTGATTACTTTCATGTCCATAGAAGAATTACTGTCATCACAAGAGAAATCTCCTGGTGTCAAGGATGTGGTACTAAGTATGGAGTACAGTAAGAAGTCGGATTTAGATACTTCAAAACCATCTGATGAGAAAGCTGTTACACACAAAGGTAATTTTTATTCAGACAAAAGATGTTATCCGGGATAATGTTTAATTTTGGGAGAAATGGGTTTTATTATATAACATGTCTTATTAAGTAACTTCTTCTGTAATTAGTACTGCTCATTTCTAGTTGATAAGGTAAAATGGATGGCTACAAAATGACTAGCTATTTTTCAGTCATTAAAGTATATTGCAGAACAGAAAACATGCCCATTAATTACACACTCCTATTTTCTTGTATGTTTTTATTTATACTTTGAACAGTTTAGCTTGAAGCATGGGTTAAATCTGAACTTGGAAGGAAATGTAATTTGAGAGTAATGCAGTAGAGCATAAGATAACACTGAAAGGATTAAAATTGATAAAAATAATCAATTTTTCTATGTTCAACCCAGATGTTGAAATACCAGGGATTTTATTTATGTACTAAGAAATTCAGACTATTTTTAACATCTCCTGAACCTGGAGTTGTTGAAGTAAAACCATGTAATAAAAAATCAAATGGAGTTTTATTCCTCATTTTAGTTTCTCTGAAGGAACGAGCTGTTGGTATTTGGTTACTGAACTGTTAGGCCATAATTGCAGACATATTACCCCTGGTTTTAAGCCACACACAGGTTTCTAAGTCTCATGAGGCTTTCAGATAATTTCATCCATATATCTATCTATGTCATGTTTATCAGACGGAAAGAGGGATGACTTCCAAATCTTACTCTCCCACCCTCACTCTCCTACCTCTGATCAGGCCAGTATCTCCATCTGTCCTAGCCCCAGCTGGCATGCCACAAGAAAAATCTGCACTGTAAATCATCAATCCATATCATACTTTTTTGATTCCTATCAAAGAATTACCATTCTTTTTCTGAAATTGATTACCTTGGACAAATTCTGTCTCTATGAAATTAATCTTTTCCAAATTATACTGTTGCTTTTTATTTCTTTCCTTTCTCACCTTGTATGCTTAGAGTAGTGATAGTTGAGGCTTTAGTTAACACCCATTTCCCCTTTAAGTTCTTTGTTGTATCAATTATAATTTTTTCCCATTTCATTGCAAAACTCTATAAAAGATTTGATAACTGTTCTTATGTTCCTGCATTTATTTTTAGTTTATGGTATACATGCTTTCATTTCCTCCTACTTTTTAATTTTACTGCCATTTTCTTTTTCCTAAAACAGACGCTTTCTTTAGAGAATCTGTTAGGAATTGATAGGTAAAACTATGATAGGAAAGGAAGAAGTAGTTAGTAATCATCAGGCATCCACTCTGTGCCTCCCACATTGCAGTGGGCATTATCCATACATTAGCTCATGACTGTGTCACAGTCCTGTGAAGTCATTATTTTTACAGAGTGGGAAACTACTCCCTTTTTATTATAAAAATGTAAAAACCTTTAATACCTTTAAATACCTTAGTGTAAGTCATTTTTAAGTGTCAGGATTTCCTTGACATTTTTTGAGCTCTTTACAATGAATACACAGTGTGCCCATATACTTTTATTATCATCAAAAGCAGATAGTATCAAATACCTACTTTATAAGAACAATAATATTTATTGCTATAAAATCAAATGTAATCATTGAAATGTTTCTTGTTCTATCACAGGCATAAGAAATCAGAGTTCAAAAATAGCATTCATTTTATTTTGTGTTTATTTCCTCTCTAGCCAGTTCTTTTCAAAATTAGATAGAAATTGTAGAAAAGTTTATATAATTTGAAAAGTCTTCAGAATATTAAAAAAACATTCCTGTGTAATTATAATATAATCCTAGATGTTTGGTATGTCTGTCTTAGTTATTGGGGCACACAGAGTACTTACTTTGTGCTAGACACTGAGATGAGTGCTTTCATGCTTGCAACGTAACAATCTTAAGAGGTAGGTATCCTTCACCCTTCTTACTAACAAGGAAGGTGAGGAGTTAACTAGTTCAGGCTCACACAGCCAGTAAAAGAGTCAAAGGAATCCTGGGAGCCCCTGACTCAAGAGCAGTGAACTCTTTCCTGCGCAAGTTGGGAGTTCTCTATGCCTTGAACAACTAAAAGAAGCTTCTATGAAGAAAAAAAACTGAGATTAGGAAAACTGTTAACTCCAAGAAAATTCTTAAACATATTGAAATATAGATGGACCAGTACATGCATACATATATATGTATATGCATAAACATGTAGATATCCTTATATATATTTTAAATATATATATCTGTATATACAGATATATATATATATATATCTGTATATACAGATAAATATATATATATCTGTATAATCTGGTATTTTATATAAACCAAAGACTGTCTCTGATCAAATTCCTTATTATTTCAAGTGATTAATTTTTGTAAATACCAAATATCCATTATATGTTTCTAAAATTACTTTTCAGTCATTTGCACAGTGATACAGTGGCACTGATTAAAAGTTATGTATTATCTGCAATATCAGTTTTTAATGTCATATTTCTATTCTGTAAGCCATAGTTCAGAATCTTTTTAATCGATTTCAAGTATGAAAGTTTAAAAGTTTAAAAATCCTGCTGAAGTTTTTATCAGTTCTACAGGAATAAAATTTAGGTGTGAGTGTTAATCAGTGGCCCTCTTGGAGGGGTTCTAAAAATGTTTACTTTTAAAAATCCTCAACCCTCAGTGCAGAAAATATCTATCTTCAGTCTTGATTATTTTTCACAGACTGTCTCTTCATACTGTGCTTTGTTTATAAATGTGCTCTATTTACATTTTCATTATTTTATTAATATAAAAGCAATTAACTTATATTTTGTGTTTTTTGAACATAATCTAGATGAGGAAGAGGATGGCAAGACTCCAACTCAACCACTGTTGAAAAAAGGCAGGCATTTTTCACCATTTTATTTTAATCCCCTTTTCATACTGTTAACTCTTTAACTCCAACTCTGCTATTTTATTTTTTTATCTGAGTTTTATCTCCATGGCAAGGTGATGTTACAGTTATTTATTAAATGCAGATTAGAAAAAAATCATCTTTAGTTCACCTAAAAAAAGTTAAATCATCCCAGGGAAAGGTATTATATCAAAGACAAATTACTTTAAATCATCATAGCATTTCTGAAATGCTCAAACACTGAATGTCAATATTGGTTTTTTTAATTTAAACTGCATGGTTCAGATGATAAGCAGAGACACTGAAATGGGTCTCTTTGCCAGTGTCACTTGCATTCTTTACCACCAGTTGTACCCAGTCAAGCCCTTAATTTTGATACTAATATATTTTTCATTTCAAAAATTATAATATTTCTCACAGCCCTGCTGCGTTTGGGAGATACACAGTCATGTCCCCATGCATGACTTTAATGAGAAGGAGATAGAGGTGAGAGTTACGGAGCAGTGTGGTTTGGCAGCCATACTATGTCATCATGCAAAATCATTCATCATGTTTGCGTGCATCATGGCAGCATGAGAAGTGAAGGACACAACCTACAAACGTGAGCAGGTTTCCTCCTGTGGATTCCTGCTCATAAAAATTTAGTGTAGGAGTCTCATAATAGTCATTTGCTTGCTCATAGAGTCAGTGCTGATTTTTTTTTTTAATTTTTTAATTCCTGAGAATGTAAATGGGAACTCCCTTGGTATTTTGTTCCTGAGACCTGCAGCCGACGGTGCCCTTCCAAGGAGTTCCTACCATCTTTCTGTGCTTCAAAGAAAGATGTGTCATTACATGGCTTTTTCTTTGGGCATCACACACCGAGGGGACAAGTTAGGTCAAGATGAAGTTGTCCTTCCTTAGGCTTGGAGGTTTCACTGTGAGAATCGTTAGATTGTATTCATTTGTCTTCCACTTCCTTCTGTCTTTTATATTATTGAAAACAACATTATGTGTAAGAAATGTTTTTGATCTTTATATTATTGAGGAACCACATTATAAAAGAAATATGTTCGCAGCATAGGCATAAACTTAATTTGTCCAGTTAGCCTAACATGGCTTCCCCAAAACAAAAATCTAGCAGTCAGTTATAATTTTCTTGATTGGTATTTATGATTCTCTTTCATTTACAGTGCTTCAAAATATTTTAAATTAGGCAAGATAATTTGGATGAGTTTAGCTCTTGTAAAGATACATTTACCTGTAACCATTTTTTAAAGTACATTTAAATTTTAAACAACTGAAAGCTTATGATGGACTCCATATACAACTGTCTTCATTATAAACATTTAAATACACAAAAGTTAGGAAACTGTAGGAATTCAGCAAAAGGGACTTGAATATTTATCTCCCTTACATCTTATTTTTCTGGTTAATCATTTAGAATTCAAAGGCCCTGCTGTGCCCTTAAATGTAGCTGACCAAAAGCTTCTTGAAGCAAGTACACAGTTTCAGAAAAAACAAGGAAAGAATACTATTGATGTCTGGTGGCTTTTTGATGATGGAGGTAAGGTTGTTGATATGCTTTTTAGCAATTTTATGTATACTGAGGTTGTGGGAATTTAGTACAGCAAAATGGCATGTATGCTTTGCTTATAGACAACATTCCCCAAAACAATAGGATTGATTTCAGAATCAGGTGTTGGGCTTAATTGTTTTCTCTTCAGTGTCATTCACTTTGGAAGTTGACTGGTTCTTCCCTGAGCTCATGACCTTAATATTTTTTTTAATGTGACTCACCATTTTTAGAATGTCACTAGATTTAAAGTACCATTTGATCTTTCATTATAATTGGTTCAAGTTGTGTCATTTTGGTAGAAATCTCATAGAAGTGATGCCTTGCTCTTCTGTCTGCATCTCATCGGGGGCACATGATGTGGATTTACCTCATCCTTGGTGAGGTTTACGTGATCACTCAGTAAGATGGGTTTCACTAGATCTTTAGAATGAGAAGGGACTATTGCCTTTGTGTAGTACCATGTATGAGGGGATGGGAAGGCATTTAGGGATTATGTAAATAGGCCACTGTTACTGCAACTTTTACCACCCCCCATCTTTAGCACCCATTGATAGTTTTGGCTCTTGTTACTGTTGGTGTGGTGTGGTTGTGGTTGTCACATGATGATTTTCCAATCCCATTAATTCTTCCTCGTTTATTAGTTGGCATTTTACTGTAAGGAAGGAGCCTTCTTATTTCCATACTTGAGGATTCATTGATTCCCATTGTATTCAGTAGGAGATGATTTGTCATTCTCATGATTTGTTTTAGTGTTCACATTGTTCCCATATTTGGCCAACAAGATCCAATGGAGGCTAACTTGTATGTCTGTTTGGCATTTCCCAGCCATTTTTTATTTTCTGATATAACAAGATGTTCTAGGCTCACTTTAGTACTTTGCCTGCACCACTGTTGAATCACCATCTACACAAGGAGCCCAGTTGCTTTTAGTGGAGAATAGTATTTAGGAACAATGATCTTGGCATTAAATATGCTTATTGCTACTAGGATGTCCCTGCTTTCCCTGGCCCTCTCAGTGGATGGGTCCCAGAAACATACATGTGTATGTTTGTATGTGTAGGTATAGATTGAAAACCAATTCCACTTCAACACTGCAGACTTTAGTCCAGCTTCTCCCTTCTTGTGTTTCTCATTTCAGTAAGAAACCTGGCTCCCATTATGTTCAGTGAATTCTCTCATTCCCTCACTCCTCCTATATGTGACTGATCTCCTTACTCTGCCAGGCCACTCTCCCCACCTCACTGCCTTCCTCACATGGGCTGGATTCCATTGGGCTTTCCTCTTTGTTAAGACCTACCTCCTGGCTTTTGACTGAATTATTAAGGAAGGATGGAAAGAAATTCTTTTTTAATATGGAGTTGTAGTAAACATGTTTTTAAAGATTAAATTGACTTAAAAGCTCTTAATTGAGACATTAGCATATAGTAAATGATTTTTTATATTTTTATGATTCAGGTTTGACTTTATTGATACCTTATCTTCTGACTACCAAGAAAAAGTGGAAAGACTGTAAAATCAGAGTATTCATTGGTGGGAAAATAAATCGAATAGACCATGACCGGAGAGCGTAAGTCTATTTAAGTTGAAGAGCATTTATCTTTATTACAGTATCTATCTCATTATTACAGTATACATTTGGTAGGGTAAAACAGAGACAATCCAGAAAATGTCATGTTGCCCTGTTCTATACTGAAACTAAAAATTCTAGTTACATGAATAAAACCATATTCCCTTTAATTTAGTCTTCATGTTTAAGTTATAGGTACTTAGTGTTACTTGATGCCTATTATTTTTTCCTACATTGACATTTTAGAAAGTATTAAAAACTTGGAGCATTAGACTGTTAAGCAACTTTTTAAAACAAAATCAGGGGATGTCCCCCGAATTACATATTTACATATGAGATACATTTTTTAGACTTGAAGACAACAGAAATGTAGGATGCCATTGTCACCCATTGTCTTATTTCTGCTGTGCTATTCTATTCTAGCTCTGATTCCAGTGCTTCACTAAGTACGCCATGTCCTGTCTTGGACCTTTTCAGCATATATTGTACACATTGCTCCTGAGTTCACATTTGGAAACCAGAGCTCTGGTCATATGATTCCTCTGCCCAAAGCACTTTCAATTTGGTCTCTGTTACATGCCCTGTTCCCCCAACTCTGCCTTATACTTCATTTTACAGTTCTGCACCTGCCCTAAACAAGCATGCCATTTCAGACATGTACTCCTTCCTACTCTTTCCTAATCTCTGCTAGAAATAGCTCTTCGCTTGCCCTCCCTTCTCTATGGAAATACTCCATCCTTTACGTCCAGCATTGCTACCACTTTCTTCATAACACCTTCCCTCATTTTTTTTTTAATCCTTGTGGCCCCATCAGTTGTTACCCTTCCTTCCTGAAAAACAACATACTTGGTACCATTCATTGCATTCTAGGGCTCATTTTATATTTATTTTCATGCCTTAGATTTGAGTTTTGTGGGCCCTGACACATACACACATAGTCAGTTTATACTGGAATTCAGCAAAGTGTCAACTCATCTCAAACAGTGAAGTATGCAAGAAATACTAGAAATAATTTAAAAGCTAGACCTGTAGTCAGTCTGTTTTCTAATATCCTAATTTAGAAAACTCATGTGATTGAATATAGAATCCTCTTTTGCTAACTGCTTTTCCTTCCACTTTTCTGCTGTTGTCACCAAAGGCTTCACTGCCAGCTATGCCTCCGAAAAGGGATTTTTTTTTTTTTAAGATTTTATTTATTTATTTGACAGAGAGGGAGATCACAAGCAAGCAAAGAGAGGGGGAAGCAGGCTCCCCACTGAGCAGGGAGCCCGATGTGGGGCTCGATCCCAGGACCCTAAGACCATGACCTGGGCCGAAGGCAGAGGCTTAACCCACTGAGCCACACAGGAGCCCCAGTGAAAAGGGATTTCTTTACTGGAAGCTCAAAGACTTATTGGAGCCCCTTTTTCATATCTATCCCCGTCCCCCCACCTTAGAAATTCTATGAACGTCATTTGGCATCAGTTATAGCTTTAGTTTGGCCCCAAGAAACTCCTGTTTAGACCTTGAGATACACATTCTTCATGGATGGAAGAATAATCCAAAAATAATTAAACCTACAAGTGTTTACTAGTTTTTGCTGAAACCCATATACTTACCAGTATAATTTGTCTAAAAAAGTCTTATTGAAGTAGAGCTGGCGCACGGTGTTCCATTAGTTGCAGATGGACAGTGTGGTGATTCAGGATCTCCGTGTGGCCCATTGTGCTCCCCGCAGGTGGGGCAGCCGCTGGCCACTGTACAGCACTAGTAAATATCCTTGACTCTGCTCCCCAGGCTATGCCTGCCAGCCTTGTGGCTTGTTCGCTCTGTAACTAGAGGTCTGTTCTCACTCCCTGTAACAAAAATTAAATTTAAAAACTAGTTCAGATTTCATTATTAATGTTTTGCTCTACCCATTCATTATTGGATACTAAGATGATTTCAGAGAAAGTACAAGAATGTAAGAGGAGTCTCTACTTAGGGGATTTAGATGTCTACTTAGTTGAACATACCATGTAAATTCAGATGGACTTTGCCTAGCACCTGATACCGTTTTCCTATAAATCCTGCTTCTTCAGATGTACTGATTCAGCCCGAATAGAATAAAAATACTTACATACAGCTTTCATGTCTCTCAATGCTATTCATTTTTGTTTTAGGATGGCTACTTTGCTGAGCAAGTTCCGGATAGACTTCTCTGATATCATGGTCTTAGGAGATATTAATACTAAGCCAAAGAAAGAAAAGTAAGTTGTTGCATAAATTACTCTGTACAGATTTCTGATTTTTTAATTTTTTTATGATGACCTACTGAGATAATCATTCAATTTTAACTACCTGGGGGTTTTCTGTTAATTACATGTGAAGTTAACTCTTTTTAATCTGGCATTGATGGTTGGCGTGTCTATAGCAGATACCAGAGTAAGTCTAAAGGGCTTTCAGTTTTCAGAGAATTCAGCTACTGTTGCCTAAGTAATTTCTGAAAATCCTTATGCCACAGAAATTCCACATGGTTCTTTACATTTCCATTGTTCATGCCTATATTCATTACCACCACTCAATCCCTACTCCATGTTATATATTACTTTTTTACTATTTTGCTTTATTACTAAAATAGGAGAATCTAAGAATTTGCCCATAATAGTTGCATTCAGAATTCTCAAGAGTCAAAGAAAAGTATCTTTATGGAATAGTCTACCTGAAAATGGCACATAGAGGATATTATAATTATGTGTATATTTATACCACCAGGCATAATTTTAATTATTCTCAAATAAATGTTGAATAAATGATGAAGCTGGTATAAAGAATTAAATATAAAATAACAAGGTATACTTTGTAAGGTTAGGATCAGGGAAGGATTTATTTCCTTTTATAAAATAATATATACCAGGAGCTTTGTATGAGGCTTGATACTGAAAAATGTTTTTCACATTCATAGAGGATTAGAATGTTGTTAATGTTTTTTCACTGTCTTTTATCCTATTAAGTATCTTTGGATCTAGAGATTAATTCTGCATCTTCTTAAATGTTCATTATCTGCCCACTCCTCTCTTCAGAATATTCTAGTACCTTTTCTACTACTATTCCTCTTTTTGTTCATTGGTACTTGAACTAGGAAAGCATTTGAGTATTTTGAGTAAAGGAGCAATACAATTTGACATATTGCTCAAAAGGATCATATTGGCAGCTGTGATGAAAATGTATGTAGGTTGAGGGGGGTAGTGGGCATAGGAGCAGGGGTTAAATATAGACAGGTGAGTGTGAGCAGTTGAAATTGCAATTCTGTTATTGTGAATCCAGTTCTAAATTTCTTATCAGTTTGAGGGCACCTGGGTGGCTCAGTGGGTTAAGCCGCTGCCTTCAGCTCAGGTCATGATCTCATGGTCCTGGGATCGGGTTCCTCATCGGGCTTTCTGCTCAGCAGGGAGTCTGCTTCCCTCTCTTTCTGCCTGCCTCTCTGCCTACTTGTGATCTCTCTCTATCAAATAAATAAATAAAATCTTTTAAAAAAATAAATAAGGGGCACCTGGGTGGCTCAGTGGGTTAAGCCGCTGCCTTCGGCTCAGGTCATGATCCCAGGTCCTGGGTTCAAGCCCCACATCGGGCTCTCTGCTCAGCAGGGAGCCTGCTTCCTCCTCTCTCTCTGCCTGCCTCTCTGCCTACTTGTGATTTCTCTCTGTCAAATAAATAAATAAAATCTTTAAAAAAAATAAATAAATAAATAAATAAATAAATAATAAATTTCTTATCAGTTTGAGAAACTAGCAATTGCTGTTTTCTAAATAGGTTGCCAAAGTGATGGTTATAAATTAGGGTATGGGGAGGAGCATAATAGATGGAAAACACTAACTTCTCAAGTACTAATTTAGCATTTGAGATCTTTTTTTTTTTTTTTAGATTTTATTTATTTATTTGACAGAGAGAAATCACAAGTAGGCAGAGAGGCAGGCAGAGAGAGAGGAGGAAGCAGGCTCCCTGCTGAGCAGAAAGCCCGATGTGGGGCTTGAACCCAGGACCTGGGATCATGACCTGAGCCGAAGGCAGCGGCTTAACCCACTGAGCCACCCAGGCGCCCCTAGCATTTGAGATCTTAGTGTTAAGGAATTTGAATTGAAGTTAATTGTCAGTAATCTTCCTGGGTTGTTTTTTTTTTTTTTTTTAAGTATTGTAGCTTTTGATGAAATGATTGAGCCGTACAGACTTCATGAAGATGACAAAGAACAAGATATTGCAGATAAAATGAAAGAAGATGAACCATGGCGAATAACAGACAATGAGCTTGAACTCTATAAAACCAAGGTATTCTGTCTCTTCTGCTTTCTTTTTCTTAATATTCCATTGATTTTTTAAAAAATAAGGAAGACGTAAGTATCAAGAACTGTCATTTGTTATGGGAGGAATCAGTTGTATAAATTCAGTCTCCTCTAAGTTGGATCTGTATGTGAACAGTGTGTATAAATCATCAGTTCTTTTCTAAATTAATGGATGGATATTTTTATTACAGCAAAATTCTTTTGATTTCTTTTTGTTTACTTATAGCTCTATGAACTACACTAAATTCTGCTTTTCAAATGGTCCAGGAATGACTTTGTCCCGTTTCATTTCAGACCTACCGGCAGATCAGGTTAAATGAATTATTAAAGGAACATTCAAGTACAGCTAATATCATTGTCATGTAAGTACTGTCTATACTAAGATTTTCTTGAGCGTTTATTTTATGATGTTGCAATTTGGATCAATTTCCATGCCAAGTACATACCTACATAAACCTCAATAATGACTTAACAGTTATAAGGAAGAAAAAACAAACTTTTGTTAATATACTTTGCTTTAAGCATATAGAGAAATCATTTAAGGGGGGAGGAAAGTAAAAAATCTTAACCTTAAGTTTATATGAATCTAAGTCATTCTTTTTTCATAATAGTTTATTCTGGAATTTTTCTTTTATCTTTTTTCCCACCTTTTAAAAATTCCTTAGCCTGAAGGACACTACGACATAGCCATTTAGTCTTCGTGAGGTATGAGGGCCTCAAGTTAAAATTTGGACCCCAGGGTGAGGTATGAGACATCTGGCTGGCTCAGAGCATTTGACTCTTGATGTTGGGGTTTTGAGTTCAAACTCCACATTGTAGGGGTAGAGTGTACCTCAAATAATAATTTTTTTTTAAAGTGTAAAAAAAGGAAAATTTGAACCCAGGGCAACTTCCTTATAGAAATAATACCATCAACTTATCTTAGGGATGAAATTTAAAAAGTGGTTCCTGTCTGAGTCTACACCCCCATGTTTCACTCACAAATTATACAGACAGACGTTCTGTCCTTTATTGGATCTAGGGGCTATCTGGCTGTTCTTTTACTGTGTCAGATTAGTTACATATTACTTGAACCCAGATTTTCTCCATCATGGAGCCAGGGTCCTTAGATAGGTTAAAAAAAAGTTCAGGCCTCCAAAAATAGGGCAAATGATGAAATAAAGTATTACCAAATGATTGTTATTTTGATTAACAAAAAACAATACAGCAGGAAATTTCAGCTTTTGCGGCTGCTGATCAGATATCTGTAATGGAATATGTTAAAACAGAAATCTGGAAACACTCCCCAGAGCAGCTGGTTACTACTACCACTATCTACAGATAAAAATCAAAGCCCAGAAAGATAGGAGAAGTTGAAAATTAATACGTAGAATTAATTATGTTTGAATCTCATTTACCCATGTGTGGTTTCTGCTTTCTTACTTTAGGTAGTAATATTCCTTTCTCCTAGAAGAATTCTATCCTTATTGAAGAAGGGGGAATGGGAGGTTTAACGTTAGATACCAAATGTGTTGCAGTTTATAGAAATACTCATTTCTGTTCATATTAGGTGAATTTTTAAAAAGCTTTTGTTCAAACATGAAAAAGGGGGAATAGTGATATGAGTATAGTCACTACTACACCATATTCACAATTTGCCTGCACTCCAAAATGATTTGTATAACCACTGTACTTTTAGTTACTATTATTAGTGACTCAATATATAATTTTTATTACAGTTTATTTTTTTCAACTTAAATGCATGGCCTAATTTCCTTTCTTTTTTGATACCAGGAGTCTGCCAGTTGCCCGGAAAGGTGCTGTCTCTAGCGCTCTCTATATGGCGTGGTTAGAAGCTCTATCGAAGGACCTACCACCAATTCTCCTAGTCCGTGGGAACCATCAGAGTGTCCTTACCTTCTATTCTTAAAGGCCCTATACAGTGGACAGCCCTCTAGATGGTACTTGAGTGCCTAGTGAAGTCACTGAAATCTTCAATGACACATTAACAACACAATGGCGAACTGTGACTTTTCTTTCACTTTTTCATTAATTTGAAAGCACACAGGGAAGTTGCTCCACTGATATGTGTATGGAGACTTCAGTTTTAGTCAGTTCTGTATTTCAGTCTTAATGAATGATGATGATTCCTTGTTGTTGGACTGAAGCTCACGAGAGTAAAGTTTTCCTTTGCTACTTGAATAGCAATAAAAGTGTGTTATTTTGTGATTGATGAAAGGAGTACAAAAAGCCTTTAGCCTTGAGGTGCCTTCTGAAATTAACCAAATTTCATCCATATATCCTCTTTTATAAATTTATAGAATGTCAAATTTTGCCTTCAGCTGTTATTTTCGTTTCTAGTCTCTCCCACTTAAAATGAAATGGACACTGCTTTCTTCTTCCATTGACCAATTAGTGTTGAGTACTGTATGTTTTCTATTACTTTTATAAAGGTATCTGTTAGATACTAAAGGCAAGAATTAGGGCAAGTTAATGAAAAATGCAAAAACACCCCAAAACAGACAAACAAAAAATGGTAGCAAAAAAGTGACCCCAAGGTTAGGTTTGTAGGGGTATGTATAAATTGTGGATCTAGGGAAAGAAGACCCAATAAACCTTTCTTTTTTTAAAATCTCTAATTGGCTGTTATTTGTATTTTTATTTGAAATCTTAGGGAAGGGTGAAGATTTATTCAGTACTTCTGTATACCATGCTGAAAAATCCCATATTGTCATTCTTTAGATCAAAGTCCTCAAAATCATTTGTATCTATAAGAAGAGAGATCTGTCCTAATTTAGAGTTTTCCTCATATTTTGAGGGACTTTTAGGAAATGCTAAAAGATTTTTCTTGAAAATTAGACAAAGCAATGTCATTAAGTAGAATATTTCAATAAACAATGTGTGGGATTCCACTACACATATCCTTTATAAATCATTAAAATTTTTAGTGTTTCATCAAATGGTTAAATGGACCACTTGTTTCTTAGTGAAATGTTTTTAGGCTTAATTCATTCAATTGTCAAGTACACTTAGTCTTAATTAATATACTCAGGTTTGAACAGATTATTCTGAACATTTAAATTTAATCCATTCTTAATACTTTAAAATTTTTGTGTTAAGAAAAACTGCCAGTTTGTGCTTTTGGAATGTCTGTTTTGACATCATAGTCTACTAGTACAATTTTGACAGTGCATATGTACTGTTACTAAAAGCTTTATATACGATTATTAATGTGAAGTTTTTCATTTTTTATTCAAGGAAGGATTTCCTAAAAACATTTCAAGGGATATATGTCTACATATCTGTATGTGTGTATGTATGTGTATATGCATACACAGATGCATATGTGTATATATAATGACATTTATGTTGCTGGTTTTTTGCATTTTAAAGTGATCAAGATTCATTCGATTAACATTTTTTGGTTTCAGTAAACATAAGTTCAAAATTAGATTGAAAGATACAGGATTCACGGAAAACAAAGGTGATCATTCGAAGGGCACGTAACTTCGCACAGTTACTGTTCAGTGATAAATGGAGAACACATCCTCTACTGTTCAGTCAGTTCGTTGGTATAAATTTTGGTGGTGAGGAATATATGCAGATTTTCATGAATCTTGGTAGATATCGTTAAAATCACTACTGCTGTCAGTAGTGCAGTATTTTTGCTGCATGAGCATAAACGAAATGAAAAGTGGAGATATGATCATTTTGAATTCAGAATGTTAAAATTAAGTAATTGTTTTTCTAGGATTTTTTTCCCCTACATTATAACTCATAGCATTGTTCCCTTTATTGCAGGTTTTGTAGTATTTCGGGGGAAGACAGTAGAAATGTCATATATTCAGTAAACAATACCATGTTTGAACTTTTTAAATGGATAATAGGGCATGAACTGAGTGCTGCTATCTTGAAAATGTGCACAGGTACACTTGTTTTTTTTTTTTTAGTTTTTCCCATTCAGGAAACCATCATTGTGATCTGTACTGCAGGAACCAAATGTCATGCATCATACATATGTGTATAAAGTACATAAAATATATCTAAATATGCATAATGGGGGGGAGGGTAATATTGTCTGTGAAATAATGTAAGAAGCTTTTCACTTAAAAGAAAATTACTTTCATTTAACACTAGACACCAGGTCAAAATTTTCAAGGTTGTTGTAGTACTCTAATAAATTTCAACAATTCTAGATGCTAGCTAGTGTTGAAGCTATTCTAGTTTATTTTGTTTATGCTAAATTTGATTATTTTAATGCCAAATTTTTTTTGAGTTCTAATCATTGGTGATAACTTGGAAATAAATATGCAATGGCATTTGACAGTTCATTATTCCTATAGGTAAATACTCATTGGGTTTAGAGAGAATGGTGGTGTTAAGCTGATGATTAATTAAATCATATATTTATTTGTTACATTATTTCATTGTATTTTAGTTTTCCTTTTGCATTCTTTTTATATGCTTTCTGACATTACCAATTTTTAAAGACTATGGAAATAATTTAAAGATTTGAGCTCTGGTGGATGTTTATCTACTAAGTTTGAAAATGTAATATTTTGATAATACTGTACTATAACTGTCACACAAATGCTTTTCTAATGTTTTAACGTTGAGTATTGCAGTTGCTGCTTTGTACAGAGGCTACTGCAATAAAGGAAGTGGATTCATTAAAACTATTTAATGTCTACTCTTCTATTGTATCTGTTTTATTAACCTTTGGCGACTTTGTGATGTACCCTCATTTATGTAACTGTTCTTTCATGATGTCTGAGTTGTTTACTGGCTTTTACCTTTAAAATTCGTATGTTAGAAAGTTGTTTGAAATTGTGCTATCCCTAAGCCTTTGAAATAATCACCATTGATACTTGACAGTGCGATTGAGCCCTAGAAGATGCAGCTCATTTTGATTTTTTAAAAGTGATTTTACTTTTCTAATTCTTTT
The DNA here is from genome assembly GCF_902655055.1 of Lutra lutra. Lineage (NCBI taxonomy): Eukaryota > Metazoa > Chordata > Mammalia > Carnivora > Mustelidae > Lutra > Lutra lutra. The sequence goes on from NC_062282.1 coordinate 68,015,167, forward strand.
TAAGTTATTTTATTTATTTTACACAAAAATGGATCCATAGTCTGTGTCTTCAGACGATTTTTGGCTAAGCTAATGTACAGTTTTATAACTGTACATTTCTCCTTTGAATGTTATAATAAGTGTGTTATATACGCAGACAGTTAATTTTCTCTCTCTTACTCTTGGGAAAGCAACTTGGAGCAATGTAGGGAATTTCCCGAGGTCATGTGGTAAATCAGTAAAGAATGTTGGCCCATAGCCCGGATCTTTCATCTCCAGGGATATCTCCGTTACGCACTCAAGCTGCCTGATCCATAACTCAGAGGGTGCATAGACTGGCCACTTCCATACTAGTCCTCCAGTATTGCCAATGAGTGTGTGCTCAGGTAATGTGGACTCCAGTTAGAAATAGTTTGGCTACAGTCTGGCTTAATAGATCTGAAACCAAATATCAGTGTCCATTGCATGTTCTTTGCTTCTTGTTTATTTTCCAAAAATCTACTATTCAGACTAGTGACTTCTTTGGGGAGTTAAAAGAGAATTCAAAGGCAACTACAAATATGACATTTTCTAGTATCAGAGCATCCACCGGTTTTCAAAACAGGGATGGAGTTCACCTTCCAGCCAGTATGTTTTGTTCCTTCACCAGTAAGAAAAGACAAATGCCTGTGATACAATTCTGTCTTTTATGCATCAACAGGATGTTTGTAGGTTTACAGCAAATAGGTAGTAGTTTAATGCTTGCCTGTTTGAGTAAAGATGGCACGAACCCTGGGAAACACTCACCAGAAAGTACTGTTTAATTTAGCTAGTTTAGGTAGTAGATACCCAAAATGTGTTGGTGGGTTAACCAGCTTGATATACTTGTTTTTGTAAACGAATAAAATACCTAAAGGTCTAAGTCCTGTTGGAATCGGGCGGCAGTGGTCAGAGACCTCTTTCCCTTGTGATAGGCATTTTGGGTAGGCTATTAAATAGCATTGAGAACTTAAGCCCATTTTCTCCTCTTGAATCTACCCTTGAATTTTGTGTTAGGAGTGAGCAAGTATTGTTTTAGGGAAAATGTGAAGGCCTTTGAATTGGTCCCCTGCCCCCTTATACAGCCTTACCTGTGCCTGCTCTACTCCTAGATCCGTAACTCATCCCCAAAAACCTGGCATCTTGTCCACACATAAACTTTGTTCCCCTCTTCTCAAGTACGAATGCAAATTAGCAAGATGTTCTGACCACACCTGCGAGGAGAATGTGTTTTTTGATCCACAGCATAGGATCAGTGATCTGTGGACACTGAACGCAAACAGAGGGGTCTGGGCCTCAGTACTGGTCAGAATCTCATTAGATAACTGCTGCCACTTTTGAGATGGGGAGAGAAACGTGGAGATTGTGTCCTAGAAGCGTTCCCTCACCTGATCTAAAAGGAAGCTGTTTACAGGGTTATTTTAGGGCTTTTATCTCTAATAACGGGTAAACCAGAAAAGCTGTAAAATGAAGCGGGCAGAGTTTTTTATTTACATACAGTACACATCAAGGCATATTAACAACTACTGTGAGAGACAATTTTACTTTTTTAGACGTACATTTAGCCTCAATTAAGCCATTTTTGAAAGACGGTAGTAACAGTTTGAAAAGAGCTAGACGGGTTTATCCAAATGACTGATAAGCCACAGGTTATTTTTATTACAACCGCTCGGCTTTTTTGCTTAAGTCTAAACAACTCTCCTTCAAGTTCCTAAGAAACTTAACTAGTTAAGAAATTTAAAAGATGACAGGGATGATTTGGGAAAGGGGGAGGGGGCGGGGAAGGTGGAAAGTTAGGCCTCAAGAAATATTCAGGGATTATGAAAGATCAGCCTCTTCATGGCTAAAAGTCTTGCCCTCATACTTCCTTCTGGAAAACAGTGGATGGTGAAGAATGGAATTAATTTCTTCCTCTGTATTTCAAAATCCTTTGATCATAATGCACATCTCTGAGCTGCATGGTACTGATCTCAGAGGTGTACCCTACATCCTTGAGGTAGTCTATGACTTTCCCATCAGTTAAGATAATCCTTTGTTTACTGTCTATGCACCTGCGAGTTCAGTGTTAAATTGACATAAGTTTCACACATGGGCTTTTTTCAGAAAGTTGATAGTAATGAAACACAGGTGTATTATGCATTGATACACTAACTAGAACAGTGGTGTGCTTCAGAATCATCTGGAGAGTTTATTAAATCCTACAGTACTCCTGCCGAATCTATTCTGCATGAAATTTCTCCCCTTCACATCCGCTGCTTCTCAGGATAACCCTCCCTTCTTTATGGCTCCCTTTGTCCTTCACTCACGCCCCACTTCTTTCTTCCACAGCACGTGAGTAATTCCATCTCCCCTCATGCCAGCCGTGAACTCAACCCTCAAAATGCCTCATGGCTTTCCTTTTATATTAATTAGATGTTTGTCAGTGGCAGGAATAGAGCCCAGAGCTGGCAAATAGAGAAGGGAAGGCCAAGAAGACAGCCGAGTTCAGGGACTCTGTAAAAGCAGAGACCCAGAGCAGCATCCTTAGCGCTCTGTCTCTCACCTTTTCCTTCTCTCTGGTTTGCCTCTCCAGTCTTGACGTGACTCTTCAGGTAGACTGTCACCATGGACAGTGATCAGTGACTTCTGAAAAAAAAAAAAGGGGACACCTGAGTGGCTCAGTTGGTTGAGCGTCTGCCTTTGGCTCAGGTCATGATCCCAGAGTCCTAAGATGGAGCCCCACATCGGGCTCTCTGCTCAGCAGGGAGCCTGCTTGTGTTCCCTCTCTCACTGTCTCTGTCAAATAAATAAATAAAATTTAAAAACAAAACAAAACAAGTAGTTAGGCAGCAATTGTAGTTGAAAGATGGCATGTTGTCAGGGGGGCCATACCCTCTCCCTTGGGTTTGCCCTTAGAGTCTGGGGTTTATGTGGCCCTGGAACTGTGGGAAGGGCCTTGGAGTTTCGCTCTTCCCTGGCTGGCTGCTGCTCCAGGGGCTGTGCTGCCCAGGCTCCAGCAGTTGCTTCCGAGGTAGACAGCTCTACAGGCCTGACCTAGGCTGCCACCACCTTTTCTAGGTTCCCAAAGCTCTGCAGATCAGCACTTCGTATCTGTTCCAGCCCTACTTTCCACCCCAGCCCAGCAGTCACACAACCGTGCCCAGCTGTCACACAACCGTGCCCAGGTCAAAGTGGTGCTCAGAGTCCACTGGGCAGAGCATTCCTGCCCCTCTCATCCATGACAGTTCCATCTGGGGCACCTGTTTTGTCTTTTCTCCTTTGGGTGGTATCTCTTGGGCGCTCCCGCTCATACCACAGGGCAGGATCTCCCCAGCCCTGGTATAAGAACCAGCTCGGCTTTCTCTTCCTCTTTTCCTGATGAGTCTTCATGGACAGGAAAATGCAGGCAAGCTCAGGTAGTGGGCTCCAGATCGCAGAAGTGACTACTTTTCCTACAGCATCTAGAAATGCAGTAACCATTCAGAATGCAATAGCAGAGTCTTCCCTCACCAAAACAGGCAGAGCATACTTTTTCTAAAACAACTGAAAACAGTCTGGTTAATTTTCTCTATTATGTTGCATTAAATCTCAACAGCTCACCTTATTACCCTTGAACACCAAGTCCAACAAATCTAAGAAGCATGGTGCAGGATTAACTTCTCTTTGGGAAGATACCCATTAGTCCTCAAACTGAGGTGGAGAGAGGCAGAAATTTGAGATGTTTCAGGGAAAAATTCAAGAGGATTGAGTGATGGGTTCTCCTCCTGTGTGTTGAGCATGAAGATGGGTCACTCATGGTGCCTTGATGGGTTGAGTATTTTCTTCCTCCTAATTTGGGAAAGATGGGAGAGAAAAGAGAATTCCCATCAACTAAACACTCCCAAAAACTAAACTAAATGCTATCTGTTTACATATTTTAGCTTACTTAACTCTCACCAGACCCCTCTGGAGTGAGGAGTATTTTCCTCGTGGTAGAGTTGAGAAGCAAAGCTTAGAGGAGCTATGAGCACAGTAAGCAGTGGAGTCAGGGCAGGAACCTGGGTCAGCTTCTGGAAAAAGTCTCCTCCACACTTCATTTCTTCTCACAGGGGGGCCTTCCAGTCCTTTTTTTTTTTTTTTAAGATTTTATTTATTCACTTGACAGATCACAAGTAGGCAGAGAGGCAGGCAGAGAGAGAGAGGAGGAAGCAGACTCCCCACTGAGCAGAGAGCCCAATGTGGGGCTCGATCCCAGGACCCCGAGATCATGACCTGAGCCAAAGGTAGAGGCTTTAACCCACTGAGCCACTCAGGCGCCCCCCCTTCCAGTCCTTTTATCCTCCTTAACTTCTCCGAAAAAACATGGTCTCCTGTAGTAAACAGAAAATCATATTCCTATCACTGAACTATACTGATGTCTTTCTTCCAGGTCACCTTCCTAAAAGTTCAAGAGACTGGGGCGCCTGGCTGGCTTGGTTGGTAGAGCATGCAACTCTTGATTTTGGGGTTGTTGAGTTTGAATCCCAAAGTTCAAGAGATAGCTTTGTTTATCAGTTATTCTAGTACAAGTTCATCCAACAGAACATGTCAGCTCTCTGTGCAACCTGAACTCAATGTGCAGCTTTCTGCCAAGAAGCAAATTTTGTGCCATATTTTTACCAGTAGAAGAGTAACTTTGACATTTTGAATTACTTAAGCCTGTTAGAGGTATGATCGTGACTTTCCCTCTACAGACTGCTATTTGCAAGACAGTGGTATCTTTTGGAAATTAATGACTATCTCCATAGGTTGGTACCTTATAGCATACTTTTATAGGATTATGAGGAAAAAATTCTATGTGATTTAGGTCATTTCTAAAGAGGGGGAGAATAAAAACATAGAACATTTCTTCTCTGGATTTGTTTCTTCAGTCATAACACCTGAAAAAGTTAATGGATGTGATAAAAACATTCAAAAAGTGTGTCTCTTCTAGGAAGCAATCCAATCAAGAGATGAAAAAAATATGTAAAAAAGGAAAGGAATATATGAAGTGTATAAATTTGGAAATTATACAAGCATGCTCTAATTTAAGCTAAAAAATTTTTCAATGAATAGTGACTGATAATTAACAAAGGATTATTAAAATGGACACAGCAAGAAGTAGAAAACTTAAATAAACAGCATGGAATGAACTGAACGTAACTTAAGTGCTATCTCCAAAGAAGGTTCTGGTCCCAATGATTTTTTTTTTTTTTTAGTTCTTTTAATTAACATGTAATATATTATTTGCCCCAGGGGTACAGGTATGTGAATCATCAGGCTTACACATTTCATAGCACTCACCATAGCACATACCTTCCCCAATGTCCATAACCCAACCACCCTTTCCCTTACACCCCCCACACCCCAGCAACCCTCAGTTTGTTTTGTGAGATTAATAGTCTCTTATGGTTTATCTCCCTCCCGATCCCATCTTGTTTCATTTTTTCCTTCCCTACCCTCCAAACCCCCCCACCTTGCCTCTCAAATTCCTCATATCAGAGAAATCATATGATAATTGTCTTTCTCTGATTGAGTTATTTTGCTCAGCGTAATACCCTCTAGTTCCATCCACATCATTGCAAATGGTAAGATTCCATTTCTTTTGATGGCTGCATAGTATTCCTGTGTGTGTGTGTGTGTGTGTGTGTGTGTGTGTGTGTGTGTGTGTGTGTACCACATCTTTATCCATTCATCTTTCCATAGTTTGGCTATTGTGGACATTGCTGCTATAAAAATTCGGGTACATGTGCCCCTTCGGATCACTATATTTGTATCTTTAGGGTAAATACCCAGTAGTGCAATTTTTGGGTCATAGGGTAGCTCTATTTTCAACTTTTTGAGGAACCTCCATACTGTTTTCCAGAGTGGCTGCACCAGTTTGCATTCCTACCAACAGTGTAGGAGGGTTCCCCTTTTTCCACATCCTTGCCAACATCTGTCATTTCCTGACTTGATAACTTTAGCCATTCTGACTGGTGTGAGGTGGTATCTCATTGTGGTTTTGATTTGTATTTCCCTGATGCCAAGTGATATGGAGCACTTTTTCATGTGTCTGTTGGCCATCTGGATGTCTTCTTTGCAGAATGTCTGTTCATGTCTTCTGCCCATTTCTTGATTGGATTATTTGTTCTTTGGGTGTTCAGTTTGATGAGTTCTTTATAGATTTTGGATACTAGCTCTTGATCTGATATGTCATTTTCAAATGTCTTCTCCCATTCTATCAGTTTTCTTTTGGTTTTGTTGACTGTTTCCTTTGCTGTGCAAAAGCTTTTGATCTTGATGAAGTCCCAATAGTTCATTTTTGCCCTTGCTTCACTTCCCTTGCCTTTGGCAATGTTTCTAGGAAGAAGTTACTGTGGCTGAGGTTGAAGAGGTTGCTGCCTGTGTTCTCAAGTATTTTGATGGACTCTTGTCTCACATTCATACATTTTGAGTCTGTTTTTGTGTGGGGTATAAGGAAATAGTCCCATTTCATTCTTCTACATGTGGCTGTCGAATTTTACCAACACCATTTGTTGAAGAGGCTGTCTTTTTTCCAATGAACATTCATTCCTGCTTTGTCAAAGATCAGTTGACCATAGAGTTGAGGGTCTGTTTCTGGGCTCTCTATTCTGTTCCATTGATCTATGTGTCTGTTTTTGTGCCAGTACCATACTGTCTTGACGATGACAGCTTTGTAATAGAAATCTGGAAGTCTGGAATTGTGATGCCACCAACTTTGGCTTTATTTTCAACATTCCTCTTTCTATTAGGGATCTTTCCTGGTTCCATATAAGTTTTAGGATTATTCCATTTCTTTGAAAAAAATTGATGGTATTTTGATAGGGATCCCATTTTACAATTGCACGCAAAACCATAAGATACCTAGGAATAAACCTAACCAAAGAGGCAAAGAATCTGTACTCGGAAAACTATATGGTACTCATGAAAGAAATTGAGGAAGATACAAAGAAATGAAATAACTTTCCATGCTCTTCCATGGATTGGAAGAACAAATATTGTGAAATGTCTATGCTACCTAAAGCAATCTACATGTTTAAAACAATCCCTATCAAAATACCATCAATTTTTTTCAAAGAAATGGAAACGCTCTCTGTGCCTCCTGGATTTTGATGCTTCTCCCCTTTGACATATTAGGTAAATTCTCTATTATAATTTGCTCCAATATACCTTCTGCTCCCCTCTCTCTTTCTTCTTCTTCTGGAACCCCAATTATTCTAATATTGTCTTGTCTTATGGTTTCGCTTACCTCTCAAATTCTCCCCTTGTGGTCCAGTAGTTATTTATCTCTCTTTTTCTCAGCTCCTTTATTCTACATCATTTGGTCTTCTACATCACTAATACTCTTTTCTGCCTCATTTATCCTAGCAGTAAGGGCCTCCATTTTTTATTGTACCTCATTAATAGCTTTTTTGATTTCAATTTGGTTAGATTTTAGTTCTTTTATTTCTGCAGAAAGGGATTTTATTTCTCCAGAAAGGGATTCTCTAATATCTTCCATGCCTTTTTCGAGCCCAGCGAGCAACTTGATAATCGTCATTCTGAACTCTAGTTCAGACATATTACCAATGTCCGTATTGATTAGGTCCCTGGCCATCGGTACTGCCTCTTGTTCTTTTTTTTTGGTGAGTTTTTCTGCCTTTTCATTTTATCCAGATATGAATATATGAATGAGAAAATAAAATACTAAAAGGGTGGCCAAGACCCCAGAAAAATATACACTAACCAAATCAGAAGAGATCCAAAACTGAGGGAAGAAGAAAGGGGGAAAAATTTAAAATATATATATATTTATGTGTGTATATATATATATATATATATATATATGTATTAGACTGGTAAATAGAACAGAGCCACCCACTTGATTTTGGGTGTATTCTGGTCTCTTAGAAGAAACTACCTCCCAAAATTTTAAAGAAAGAAAAACTTATATATATATATATATATATATATATATATATATATAAAATATATATTCAATATATATTATATATCATATATATGTATATATATCATATGATATATATGACAATACATAATTATATGATTATAATATTATAGATATAGATATAGATATAATATAGATAATCATATAGACAATATATATACATATATGTATATATCGTATAGAATATATATATAAGAAATATATATATAAGAAAGAAAAACATATATATATATAAATAAGGGTAAACACAATGAAGGGATGGAATATGACTGTAAAGATGAAAATTTTAAAAAGACTCTAAAAAAGGAATTGATAAGATGCTTGGAAAAAGAAAAAAAACAAAAGAGAGAATGTGATCAGACTGGAAACTAGAACAAAGCCATGTGCTAGCTTTAGGGTATATTTTGATCTATTAGAAGATATTATATCCCGAATTTTTAAAGAAAAAAACCCTATATGTATACAAAAAATAAGGTTAAATACAATGAAGGGATGACATAGGACTTTAAAATGAAAATTTTAAAAGATTTTTTTAAGAGGTGCCTGGCTGGCTCAGTGGGTTAAGCCTCTGGCTTTGGCTCAGGTCATGGTCTCAGGGTCCTGGGATTAAGCCCTGTATCAGGCTTTCTGCTCAGCAGGAACCCTGGTTCCCCCTCTCTCTCTGCCTGCCTCTCTGTCTACTTGTGATCTCTCTCTGTCAAATAAATTTAAAAAATATTTTAAAAAACCATTTTTTTAAAAAGGTATTGTTAAGATAAAAGTTAAAAAACATTAAAAGAGGAAAGAGAAAAAGTTTAAAAAAATAGAATAAGAAAAAAATAAAATTAAAAAAATTTAATTTTGCAAGACTAAAGGATCATGGGGGAAATGCCATGAATTCTATGTGTTGCTTTCCCCTAATTCTGGGGTTCCGCAGTTCTCATTGATTGGTGAACTTGGTCTTGGCTGGATGTTCTTGCTTATCTTCTTGGGGAGAGGACTGTTGCCCGTGATTCTCAAATGTCTTTGCCCACGGCAGAATTGCACCACCGTTGTGAGGGGCCAGGCTAAGTAATCTGCTCCGGTTCGCTCTCAGGAGCTTTTGTTTCCTGAACACTTTCCGTAGAGCTTTGGAGGACAGGAGTGAAAATGGCGGCTTCCCAATTTCCAGCCACAGAGGAGCCAAAAGCTCCAGCCCTGCTCCTCAGTGCGCCCTCAGGGAAAAGCTGTCAGTCCCTCCTGTCTCCCTGGTCTCTGGCCACACTCCATGCTCACCTGGCCTGTGACTGAGCATTTCTATCACAGGCGCACAGCCCTGTTTGGAGTCTCCAAACCCAGAAGATTCCTGCTACTTGCTCCTGTGCTCCTCCTGGAGAAGGAAGGAGGGCGTCTCTCTAGATCTGCCACTTGTGGGGTCCCTGTTTGAAGAGCAGTGGTCCAACTGTGCCTTGGATCCCAGCTTAAGGTAACCCTGAACTGAGAGCGCACTCCTCAGCTCTAGCTCCGTCTCTGTAGTCAGCTTCCCCGCTCTGATACTTGGCAGCTCTGCCACCCTCAGACACTCCTGGTCTTTCTGTGACCCCATGGGACCTGGGACCACACTGTCCCCATAAGGGCTCCAGCCCCCACTTAGCCTCTGGAGCAATGTCCCTCAGTGGAGCAGACTTCTAAAAGTTCCGATTTTGTGCTCCACTGCCTCGCTGCTTGCCAGGAGCCAGGCCCTCCCCCTGCATCTGTCTTCCGGATGCTTCAGATTCACTTTCTGGACGTCCTACCTTCCAGAAAGTGGTCAATTTTTTGTTCCTAGAATTGCTGCTCTTCTTCTCTTCCATCTCCTGTTGAGTTTGTAGGTGTTTGGGATGATTTGATAACTAGTTGAACTCCTAGGACCTAATGCTGTTTCAGTCTGCTACTCTTCTGCCATCTTGCTTCCTCCCTGGTCCCAATGATTTTACTGGTAAATTATTTCATTGGTTCAACAGCAAATTCTCACAACTTCCAGTCCCCAGTATCTCAGGTTGAATTCATATTTAAACACCTCATCCTACAGTCACACCTTTTCCCAGACCTGCTTGGCTTTCTGCTTCATCCATTGCCAAATTCTTTCTCCAGCCCTCCCACTTGTTCTCTGAGGCTATGCCATTGTTATTTGATTTCTCAATTAGATTGAGTCACTTCTTTAATACGTCCATATCTCCAGTGGCTTATCCTAGTTGGGGGCAATAGATTTCAATACAGGATTCTTAAATGAATGAAGAAATGAAAATATCAATTATTTGAGGGAGAAGGCTGATGATGGCAGGGAAATGGATACATGAAATTAAGGCATGGAGCCCTATTAGGAATGGAGCTTTCTGAACTGGTGACTTGCCTTAGGGCTTTCCAGTCCTAACAACCACACCCTAATATGATTTGCCTGCTGGAAAATGTTTCATGTGTGGTTGAATTCTTGGGGCCCTACTCACAATAACTACTATTTCTGTCTTAATTTATTTTGTTTCCTTCATGCTAATCACTAGAATATCATGTAAAGAAAGGTCATTTAATAAGTGATTATTGGTTCAGTGAATACTTATTGGTGGTTTTCTCCCTAATACTTAGCAAGTGCCTGGCACACAGTCAGTTTTCAGTAAACATTTATGGGGCAAATGAATAGAACAACTTGTTTAAAAATAGGGCCTAATTTATCACTAGGTGTGTCAACCATTTGTATAAAATGTAATAAGGGATCACCCACCCCCTCACTCAACTGGTTAAAATGTGCACAGAATGTTGGAGCAATGCCCGGTCACGGTGGTATGATGCGGTCCTCTCGTACTCCCTTGGCTTCTCCTCATTCTGATCCTAGGCTATTGTACCATTTCCAACTATAAATGACCTATAAAGACAAATACCGAACTATATAAATATCTATTGAATTACTCCATCCCAAGTAATGTTCCAGGGACATAAAAAGGAATAGGACACTGTCCCTGCCCTAGAGGAATTCACGGACACCTGTTGTAAATAAGTAAATAGAATGGAAAGCAGTACCAAAATCCAAGAAGAGCTAAGCACTTTTTTTTTTTTTTTTAATGCCCTGGAAAAACACTTGCTGGAGAAAAAGGTCACAACTATTGGCTATTAATGGAACTTAAAAGTTACACATTGATACCTTTCCCATCTAGCTGAGTGCAAAGAAACACAGGGGTATGGATGCATATCATGAAGGACTTCACAGTAACAGCTGGCAATTTTTCCATGTGTTATCTCATTTAATCCCCAAATTTCCAATAAGCTAGTTTCTATTATTATCCTTGTTTTACATAGGACAAATAGGCTTCCAGATCTTAAGCAATATCCTTGCCAAGGACCCCTTATTTTTTCCTCAGAGAAAAATTAGGTGTGGTGTGCTGCAGGGGACAAAAGACTAGAAAGCTCTGAGACATCTCTGAAGACGGCATAGGCCGAAGCCCAAGAACGCAGCCTTTAAGAGAGGCCTTCACGTTCCCAACAGTGAAACCCAAAGGCGGCAGACCAGGTAGTTCTGAGGTAGTTCTGAGGCTAGGGAAGGGGAGCACAACCTTGAGACCCTTGCTGCCCAGCCTTGGGGGAGAGCTGGCCTAGAGCAGGTGAAAGAGGCAGGAGGGGTAAAGAGAAGGAACCCGAAAGGGAGCTGAGGGGCAGGCAGCAAGGAGGCTGGAAGTGGGGGAGGGGAGGAGTGTGGTGGAGAGCAGTGAGGTTGGGGGTTAAGGGATGGGAAGGAGGAGAGGGTGGAATCAACCAGAGCACTGGGGAGAAGAACTGGGGGAGGGATCAGCTTGGGGGGAGGTAGGGGAGGGCAGCTGGTGGGTAGAAGGAAGAATCCCTGGGGAAGAAAGGGGCAGGGGAGCTGGCGCCCTCCCTGATGTCACCTTTCAAAGGCCCCTCCCACGCGAAGTGAGCCACAAAGCACGAAGAGGAAGGTGGGTGCGGAGGCGTGGCGCTCTGTGAGGTGGCCAAGTCCTCGAGGAAGGGGAGCCAGTGTTTAGCTAGGTGTCCAAGTGTTTGCTTAAGGGATTAGTCACCTGCTCCGCCAAGTCCGGGCACTGGCTGTTATCTTAAATGCCCTTTAAATGCTCCTCGGTGGTATTTATTATTTGAGGATGATTGAACAGTCCCATTTCGGTTCATAGTTGTCAGCTGTTTGGAGAAAACTTTGCGCCGGGAAGTCCACGAATGGAGGCAAATCCTTGTTTATTATTAAACCTCCCATCTTTTGAGAGGTCCTTTTCTGAGCCAGGTGACACTGAGGTTTGCGGTAATCTCGGGTTCCGCAATGGAGCGGGGATCCGGCTTAGATGGGTCACTCCCTCCTCAGGTGCAGACCGACAGGAGAAATCTTGATGATCTAGTTCCTCTCCTCTCTCCCCGCTTCTTTCTTGAGCCCTGTCTCCCAGCTCCTCTAACTGTAGTCCTGACTTCATTCATTCCTGACTGCTGTCATCCGTTTGACATTTCTCAAGTTTCACCCTTATTTGTTTATTTATTTGGGAAGAGGGAGTGTTTTTGAAGAACGTGACTTGAAAATATTTTCTGCTTTTAAAAACAGATTTTCTTCCTTATTCTGAGTTGAGTTTTCTTAAAGGGCACCTCACCTCCACTGGGAGGGGGGTGGGTGTGGCCGGGAGGGGGTGTCAGGGCAGGCCAGGCGGCTGGGAGACAATCCTGAGGCCTCAGGCTGCGTGCTCCGCGGATCTGGGGGCCCTGCCAACCGCGTTTAGCCCGACAGGGGCTCCCCCGTGTGGCTCCAGGGGCTAGCAACGTCTGTGACTTGAGTATATACCCCGTTCTCTTTTCAGGTTGAAGACGGGACTCTGGCCATCGTGAGCTGACCCAGGAGACGCTCTTGTTCTCTTTTTAACACGTTTTTGCCTCCTTAGGATTAGAAAAAGCTTCTAGCTTTTCTCAGGTTGACATGGACCCTGGCAGAGGAATTAGAGGCGTCCAATTTCGAGTAACCAGACGCCTGCCTGGGAAGGAATTAGGGGTAGAATGGGCTACTCTTGCAATGAAAATGGAGGAAAGGAAAGGTAGGTAAGACCCAGGCAAATTGAATACATTGGATGTCAGGCATTTCGCATGATTATTTAATCTTAGAATATCCCAGCTTGAGTAGGAATTGTTCCATATTAGGGAGAAGGATATCGAGGTTCTCAGAGGCCCAGGGTCTAAAAAGGATGTAGCCAGGGTTCAGACTGTAACCTGACTCCAGAACTTCGTGCTAGTGAGCACTCCTACAAGAGGGGAGCGTTTGCTACTTAATTCCTTCTCCCTCAAGATGTCACACTCCACGGAAGTGTCCTCCTGTTTGAAGCCCAGTAACCTCACATCTGTAGGACCCATCCAAGTTATGTGAGGATGTCACTTCTGATCTCTGCATTGGTCAAGGAGCCTGCATTTTCATATTTAATCTTGAGAACAGTTCTATGAGACTGTTTTCTTAATTTCAGCTTTATTGAGGTAGACTTGACAAAACTGCAAGATACTTAAAGTATACATTGTGATGATTTGAGATACTTTTACAACATGAAGAGATTCTTTTAAACGTTTAATACATTTATCATCATCATTATTTTTATTATTGATAGTACCTAAAATGAAGTGAAGCTGAGGGAGATGATGACAGCAAATGCATTTTTTTCCCCATCTAGTTCTGCGAAATCCATTTTCCAAAAGATTTTATTTTTAGGTAATCTGTACACCCCAGGCGGGGCTCAGACTCTCAACCCTAAAGATCAAGAGTCATCTGCTCTATCAACTGAGCCAGCCAGGCTCCCCAGTGTGAAATCCACTTGAAATCCACCCTCATATTGAGTTGCCATACATCTGCCTTTATAGAGTAGTTTTAAAAAATTTTTCAAATGAGGGTGTTAGGTGATACCTAAGTATATTAGGAGTTAGGGGCTTCAACATATGAATATGGGGGGAGACACAGACATACAGTCCATAACAATCACTTTAGAAAATTCAGGTAAAAACCACATTTGTCTCCCAAAAGTTTGAAGAATACTGTGGGTGGCTGGCTACTATTGGCCCATCTGGGACCATGAGCTTGTTTGTGTACCGGTCAGTTTGACCAGCCATGCTGGAGTCATGTGATCAACCCCAAAGTCAGGAATGGGTCAGCTCCATCAAAATGAGAGAGGAAGAGAAGGATATTCTGAGCTCTCATCAAGGAAAAGGGGCAGAGTGAGGGCAAGTGACAAGTAGCCCACAGTGCAAGGCCATAAGACACAGGCTTGGGTGGAGCAGAGGTTTCCTGTGTGACCAAGGACAAGTCAGCAAACTTCTCTGTGCCCCTGGCCTCATACACCCATAAGCCAGATCACTCGGAAGACAAGGGGAGACACAGATGTAAAGCCCTTAAGAATAAGTACTCACAGAACTGGGGGACTAGAAGCGACCCTTGGTATCAATGCTAACGGTGAAGCAACCACAAATTCTCTCTTTCTCTCTCTCTTTTTTTTTTTCAAGATTTTTTATTTATCTGAGACAGAGCAGGAGTGGGGGTGGTGGTAAGCAGAGGAAGAGGGAGAAGCAGAGCCCCTCTCTGAGCAGGGAGCCCAAATGGGGCTCGATCCCAGGACCCCAGGAACATGACCTGAGCCAAGCCTGATGCTTAACCTTCAGAGCCACCCAGGCGTCCCAATGCGTCCTCTTTTTATCTCTGTAGAATCGCCTCTTTTGGATTTTTTTTTAAAAGATTTTATTTATTTATTTGAGAGTGAGACAGTGAGAGAGAGCATGAGGGATGAGAAGGTCAGAGGGAGAAGCAGACTCCCCATGGAGCTGGGAGCCCGATGTGGGATTCGATCCCAGGACCCCGGGATCATGACCTGAGCCGAAGGCAGTCATCCAACCAACTGAGCCACCCAGGCGTCCCTGGATTTTTTTTTTTTTTTTAAGAAATCTTATAATATAGGTACTTTGTGTCTAAATTCTTTCCTTAGCATAATGTTTTCAAGGTTCATCTGTGTTGTATAGCATATGAGTACTTCATTCTTTTCTGTGGTCAAATAATATTCCATTGTACAGATGAACCACGTTTTGTTAACCCATTCATCAATTGATAGACCTTTGGGTTGTTCCTACTTTTTGTTTATTATCAGTAATGTTGCTGTAAACATTCATGTACAAGTTTTTGGGCAGACATATGTTTTCATTTCTCTTGTGTGTATATCTAGGAGTAGGACTGCTATGTTTAATTGTGGGACTGCCAGATTATTTTCCGAAGTGACTATACTGCCTTACGTTGCCACCAGCTGTGTATGAGGGTCTGATTTCTCCAACACCATTTGTTACTGTCTGATTTTTCATTCTAGCCCTCTTAGTGGGTATGGAGTACTAGCTCATTGTGGTTTTGCTCTTCCTTCCTCTGGGGAATAAGTTGTCATGCATCTTTTCATGAGCTTATTGGCCACTGTATATCTTTTTTAGAGAAACATTTCTTTAAAATTTTTGCTCAGTTTTTTAATTGGGGTATTTGTTTTTTTATTATTGAGTTGTAAGAGTGTTTATAAATGCTAGTTCCAAGTCCCTTATCAGATATATGATTTATAACTACTTCCCCCTGTTCTGTGAGATGTCTTTTCACATATTTGGTAGTGTCATTTAATGTAAAAAATTTTTAATTTTAATGAAACCCCAATTATCTTCTCTTTCCTTTTGTTGCTTGTGCCTTTTTTTTTTTTAAACATGATTTTATTTATTTACAGCTGCCTGGGTGGCTCAGTCAGTTAAGCACCTGCCTTTGTCTCAGGTCATGATCCCAGGGTCGTGGGTTCAAGCTCCACATTGGGCTCCTTGCTCCGTGGGGAGTCTGCTTCTCCCTCTACCTGTTGCTCCCCCTGCTTGTGCTCTCTCAGTCTCTCTCTCTGTCTGCGCTAGAGAGAGAAAGAACACATGTGCAGGGGGAGGGGCAAACAGAGAGATAGAACATCTCAAGTAGATTCTGTGCTGAGCATGAAGTCTACACAGGGAGCCCCAAACCAGGAGCCCCATGTGGGGAGCCCGATGCAGGGAGAATTCTCACCAGCCTGAGATCATGGCCTGAGATAAAATCAAGAATCAAACACTTAACCAACTAAGCCGCCCAGGTGTCCCATTTGTTGCTTGTGCTTGTCAAATTTAAGAATGTGACTCTTGATCTCAGGATCATGAGTTCAAGCCTCATGTTGGATATGGAACCTACTGGAAAAAAAAATCTATTGCCAAATCTGAGGCCATGAAGATTTACTGCTGTAATTTCTTCTAAGAGTTTATAGTTTCAGCTTTGATAGTTGGGTATTTGATCCATTTCGAGTTAATTTTGGTGTGTGGTATAAGCTAAGAGTTCAGTTTTATTTTTTTTGCATGTGACTATCCAGTTGTTCAGGTCCATTTGTTAAAAAGCCTATCCTTTCCCCATTGAATGGCCTTGACAGTCTTGTTGAAAGTCAGTTTACCACACTACACTAGGAAACAAACTGAGGGTGACAGAAAAGAGGGGGGTGGGAGATGAGGTAACTGGGTGATGGGTATTAAGGAGGGCATGTGTGGTGATAAGCATTGGGTGTTATATGCCACTAATGAATCATTGAACACTACATCAAAAACTAATGATGTACTATAGGCTAGCTAACAATATAATTTTTTTTAAAAAAAGGTCAGTTTACCGTAAACATGTATTTATTTGTGAACTCTCAGTTTTAATCCATTGATTTGTATGTCTTTGTTCCAGCACCATGCTGTCTTGATTGCTGTTGGTTTGTAGTAATTTTTGAAATTGGTAAGTATGAATCCTCCTACTTTGGAATTCTTTTTCAAGATTGCTTTTGTTTTTTTGCGGTCATTTGCAATTCCATGTAAATTTTGGAAACGGTGATCATTTTCCACGAAGACATCAGTTAGGATTCTAATAGAGATTGCACTGAATCTGTGGATCAGTATGGGTAGTATTGCTGTCCTTAAAATATTAAGTTTTCCAATGCACGGACACGGGATGTTTGTTCATTTGTTTGGATCCTTTTTAATTTGTTTTAAGAACATGTTGTAGTTTCTGGAGAATAAGTTTTGAACTTCTGTTAAATTTATTCCTAAGTATTTGGGCACGTAGGTGGCTCAGTTTGTTGAGTGTCAACTCTTGATTCTGTCTCAGGTCATGATCTCAGGGTCATGAGATCGAGCCCCGTGTCAGGCTCTGCACTCAGCAAGGAGTCTGCTTGAGATTCTCCCTCTGCCTCTCCCTCTGCCCTTCCCCCAACTCACATGCACACACACATACTCATTCTCTCTCTTTCTCTCTCTCTCAAATAAATAAATAAATAGATAGATAAATCTTTACCAAAAAAAAGTATTCCTATTTTATTCTTACTGATGCTATTGTGAATGGAATTATTTTCTTAATTTTATGTTCATCACAAATATATAGGAATATAATTCATTTTTTTAATATTGAGCCAGTGTATTTTTATTAATCTTAAAAGAGTTGGAGTTGTATTTTTGGTACTTGGAACTGAAAGAATGCTAACAAATCTTTCTCTCTACACTGTGCTGTAACTGGCTTCCCTGAAGCTTGGGATGTAAAAATATACTTAATGGTGTGTACAAACAGCTTTCACCTGATCTTATTCAATCCCCACTCATCTTGGGAGGTGTGCAAGGTCAGTATTTTTATCTACACTTGCAGGTGCGGGAAACTGAAGCTTCAGAGACTAAATGATTAACATGGGCCTCTGCTCAGTAAATTGCATATCTGGGACTAGGAACCTGGGTCTTCTGACCCCTAGCCCAAAGCCCTTGATGAAGTGTTGTCCTGAGAAGCTCACCAGGCTCAACAGATGTGCCCTGATGTGCCTGCTGGGAAGCGAGCACAGAACACAGAGACATTATCCCAAATACTGACATAGAAGTAGGGCCTCAGAGAATGGGTCCTGACTGAGTTGAAACTCAAGAGATGAAATTCTATTATCACCCTAAGTAAATGTGATTACTTATCAACTGCAGAGCCTTTTTTTTTTTTAATCTTAATTCTAAAATGTACGGAAAATGAAACTTTAACCCACCACCCCAAAATGTTTCAGAATATTTGTGGCAGATAATTTACATTATCTTAGGAATGCTACAAACTCTTAAATTGCAGGGCCAATAGCTAAGGAGGCCAATTTGGCATTGCGTTTTTGTAATAAACATAATTATAATGAAAGTTGAAGTAAAGGAAATTCAGAAGAGTTTGTGCTGTACTTGGCATCTATCTAAACATCAGAGTTAAGCCAGGGATGGAGGAGGTCCATTACTTGGCTTGAATGTTGAAAAATTTCTTTGTAATTGCTCTCTGCTGTAGGTCATCATTTTTTTTACTTAAAAACTGTTTCAGCCATGCATTCAGACTTCAGTAGGGCTATGACAAATATAATTGCATGCATTAGCAGTGTTTGTTAACTTAAAGGAAAGAATGGCTACAAAATTCTCCATCTTACTCTTGAGTCATATTCAAATAGTGAGTTCTGCTTAAATGATAAGGGTATTTTATTTTAATTCTTATTTATATGTACAAGGCATATAGAGATGGAGAGTGAGTAAGCAGAGCTTACTGTTTTGGTTGTCACATCTCCTGTTAAAGGCTTACGTGGTTCACAACTGGAATACAAGTCTCCCTGTGCCTTGCCTAAAGGAGATGGAGGGCTGTAGGCTGTTTCATAATACTCTGTAATAGGGAGAGGTTAGGGAATTCCTCATTCCTTAGAGTCCTCCTCTATTACATCCAGCATTTTCTACTGACTCCATGTGTATTTGAGAACTAGAAATCCGGTATATGACTATACATTGTTGTACATGAAGATTATAAGGAAGGAATCTTCTTGCATTATTTAGACTATGAACACATATCTATTCATCTCTATAAACCATCTATGATGGTGGCAGAGAAGGCATAGATAAAACATGAAACCAAATTGAAGGCCAAGCTGGCACCGAGAGGGGCCATCCACTTAGCAAGAAAGTCCAGAGTCCAGGGCAGAAGCCTGGGGTAGAAGAGATAAACCAGGCTCAATCCAGGAGCTGGCGGATAGCGTGCTTAGGCCTCCTCAACCCCATGTCAGGTCACAGTGACAGCCTACCGAATGGGTCAAAAGCTTCCAGAAAGGCCCCCAAACTGGAGTTCTGTGGGGGGACAGCCCTGGTACTGAGCATGGGTACAGAGGTCGGGAAAACCTTGGACCCCCATTGCCACCAGTTAGGAGTTCCCTCCTTCCCCAGTGTTGGGGAGGCAACCAGCCTCCTGAGGGCAGAGGTAACCTTCTCTTTTACTTTTTCCATCTTCTTTCTGTCCTAGGGGGCTGGGAAGAGAACCAGAGAGAAAGAAACCTCTTTTCCTTAGGTAATCGTCTTCTTTCTCCTACACACACCAGACAGTTCAAGCTTCTTGTTTACCCACTGCCTTAGGACAGTTCCTTGGACAAAACTGATTCTCTATGGATTTTGTTAAAATGAATGAAATCTACAATCAGTCTTACTCATTGTGCTTCTGTTGACTTTAGGTCAACAACAGTGACCATTTAGGGTAGTTATGAGGTGCCTTTCCACATAAAGCATCCACATCTCTGTTTTTGATCAGGAAGAAGTTGTTTCTTGCCCCAACACCCTGAGTAATTGATTAAAAGTGCATTTGGCATTGAAAGATATTCACTCCAGGGGTACCTGGGCAGCTCAGTGGGTTAAGCCTCTGCCTTTGGCTCAGGTCATGGTCTCAGGGTCCTGGGATCAAGTCCCACAATGGGCTCTCTGCTCAGCAGGGACCCTGCTTCCCCCACTCTCTCTATCTACCTCTCTGCCTACTGGTGATCTCTCTCTCAGATAAATAAATAATATCTTAAAAAAAATTAAAAAAAAAAGATATTCAGCCCAAACTGGAGTGGCCATTTCCTTGCGAGATCACAAAGGCTGAGCCAATAGAAAGATTCCCCACAATTTTTTAAGTTTATAAGAAAGCCAATGCAAATAATGACCCTGGGGGGAAACATTTTCCCCATTGCAAACTCGGAGAAGTATAAATTAAAGCAAATTTGAAGTGCCATTTACATCTACTAAATTAGGAAACATCTTCAAATGATAATCAAATATGCTAATGTGTTCATAGGGAATCTAATTTATTTTTACAGCTGTCTGGGGAAGCAATCTGACAATGTTAGTATCTACCAGTAGGATCTTGGGGAGCACACCACCACGATGGAAATAGGGGCTCTGCACCTAGAAGTGTTTATCACATCATCTCTGCTCAGGGAGTTTTGTTTTGTTTTTTGTTGTTGTTGTTTTTTGTTTTTTTCTTCCTGAAGGACATAATGCAAAGGAAGTTAAAAATTATAAGTGACAATGTTGAGGACTTCTAGTGCTGGTAATATTATAGACCTGGTTCCCTGAGAACCTTCCCACTACACACACTTTGAAATGATAGGTGAAATGTAATAAAGTACAATAAAGTAATTAAAATAAGTGAATTACAGTTACATGTATCAGACTGACTAAATTTCAAAAATATGATTTAAATTTAAAAATTTGATGTAAGCACACACACAAAATTGTATACATAGTATGATGACATTTAGGAAAAGTTTTAAATGCTAAAGAATATTACATACTGCTTTTTGATACATACATCTATAGAAGAAGTACAAAGTCACCCCAGGAAGAATACCAAATTCATACTACTAGTTACATCTTGGAGGGGGCTGGCAACATTTTATAAAGAATGGGCTTTCTACCATATCTTTAAATTTTCTTTTTATTTTCCTAAAAACAAAAGATCTGAAGCAATATGGCAAGAAAAAATGTTAAGATATGACAAAAGAAGGTATATGCTAGAAATATTTTACAGTAAAAAGATTTTCATTCTAGCGACTTAACAATTAGAAACATCCTAAATGTTCAATAAATTTGGGGATGATTAGATAAATCATGCATTTAAATTTTAAACAGCAAGTATTTATTGATTAAAAATGAGCATATGAGGTGTATTTATCAAAATAAAGTGAGGCAGTTTTTAAACATAGTCTCCATAGAGAGACTAATTCAAAGAAGTGTCTCTCTGAAATCCAGTAAATTACTGGAAAACCAACCTCTATCTGTTCAGATAACTCTCAAACCTTCATGCAGAGTTCCTCCATTCTTAAGCACAGTAAAACCTCTTAAGACTCTTTCTGTTATCTCTTATTCTTACTGCTTCACAAACAGGTTAGCTCCCCGGGAAGCCACTAGCCATCCTTCCTCCACATTTTAAACATGACTCCAAGACCATCTTTTCATTCGTTCTTCCTTTGGTTCTGGATTTGTTTTCTGTTGCCAGTCACTCTGCGCTCTTTATAGTATCAACCACTCAAGCATGTTCCAAAGCCTTCCAGTCTTCCTCCTCACCGCCCATTGTTTCCCTTCTGCGAATTGCAAGCCCTGGAACTGAACAGTGGCTAAGAGGGAATTTTGACCAGTGGGAGGAAAGGGAGGGCAGTGGCTATAACACAGTGAATTCACAGGGTACAACTCTGCAAAACTAGGCTAGTAAAGACAGGTGAGGGATTTAGGATATACTGTTGGGCAGAGCAAGTTCTACTATAAAACTCAAGTATACTATGGAGGCACCTGGGTGGCTCAGTCACTTAAGTGTCTGACTCTTGATTTTGGCTCAGGTCATGATCTCTGGGTCATGAGATCAAGCCCCATGTCAAGATCTGGAGCTCAGCATGGAGTCTGCTTGAGATTGTCTCCCTCTCCATCTCCCCCAACTTATGTACTCTCTTTCTCAAATAAATAAGTACATAAAATCTTTAAAAAAGGAATTCTAGGTTAGTACTTATTTTTTTCTCAACACATTACATATATCATTCCCTTATTTTCTGACTTTATTGCTGCTGTTCAGAAGCTGGCTGTCGAGCTGTCATTCCTTTCAAGATGATCAGTATTTCTTGCTGCTTTTTATTTTTTAAGAAGATTTTATTTATTTTATTTATTGCTTAATTTATTGAGTAAAGGATCATCTAGAAAATTTTTGCAGGGAACAGGAATTAGTCTGGGAATCTAATGTACAGCAGAGTGACTGCACTTAACAATACTGTGTTACATACTTGAAAGGTGCTAAGAGAGTACATCTTAAATGTTTTTACCTCAATAACAACAAAATCATAATTACATGAAATGATACCTAACCTTATCACAGCAATCATTTCACAGTATATACATGGATTAAATTATCACATTGCACACCTCAAATTTACCTAAGGTGGTATGTTACTTATATCTCAAGGGAGGTGGGAAAAAGTTAAAAAAAATTTAAAAAGTTACAAAAAGGGGCACATGGGTGGCTCAGTAGGTTAAGCGTCTACCTTCAGCTCAGATCATGATCTCAGGGTCCTGGGATCAAGCCCCACTGAGTGGGGAGCCTGCTTCTCCTTCTCTCTCTCCCTCTGCCCTTCCCCCACCCATGCCTGCTTGTGCTCACTCTCTCTAGGGCTGTCTCTCTCAAATAGTTAATTAAATAAATTAAAATTAAAATTAAAACAAAATGATGGAGCCACCCAGGTGCCCCAATCTAGAATTCCATATATAGTAAAATATATATATACATATATCTTTTTATAGTAAAATATACATATGTGTATATATATATATATTTTACAGTAAAATATATTTTAAAGATGGGATAAAATAAATACATTTACAGACAACAAAAATTGAGTTCTCCACCACCAATTCTCATAAGAGCAAACTCCAAAAAGTTGTTACTTTGGGTGGGAATAAAGTGAATCCAGAAAGAACACTTAGGTATAAGAATAAATGGAGAGAGAAGAAAATGGTTAACATATGGGTAGATCTTGAAGCAATGACCAGAAAAGTAGTAATATCTTGTGTAGGTTTTTTTTTTTAAAGCAAAACAGAGTTTAAATAAATAATTGAAATAAAAATTTGGATAGCTTCCAAACTGGAAGAGTGAAAAACAATATGACAGATACTTAAGGTATCCCAACAGACAAGGATAGAAAAACTCTCCTAGAATAGCAGGAACAATGGAAAACCCAAAGATGTAATTACACTAAACTAAATGAATTGCCTCCTCCAGTTAAGAGGGGAAAAAGGGGGTGCCTGGTGGCTCAGGGGTTGGGCCTCTGGCCTTCAGCTCAGGTCATGATCTCAGGGTCCTGGGATTAAGCACCCCCCCCCCCCCCCCCCCCCCCCCCCCCGCATTGGGCTCTCTGCGGGAGCCTGCTTCCCCCTCTCTCTGCCTGCTGCTCTGCCTGCTTGTGGTCTGTCTCCATGTCAAATAAATAAATAAAATCTTTAAAAAAAAAAAGAGGAAAAAAACAATGCCTGTTGGATACACCATAACATAACCATATGTTGTTTAAATACAAGAGACCGCATCTAAATCATAAGGATAATAGTAGCTGAAGGGAAAAGGACAGAAGTATATGTATATGGTAAAGTCTAAAGAAAAGAAGACTAGTGCGGCTATGTCAATATCACACAAAAGGAAGTTGCAGGCAGAAAGTATTACTAAAAATAAAGTTGGTTCCTCTTAAAAGATAAAAATGTTCAACTTACAAGGGAGGGATACATTTAAATTTTACAAGTATTTAATAACATATTCTCATAATACTAAATAAAAACTGGCAACGTCCACGGAGAAACAGGAAAATTCATAATCACCGTAGCAAATTTAATGCACCTCTCTAAGTGGTAGGAAGAGCAGAAAACAGCAAAGGAAATACGCAAAAAGAGAATACTGATGGGGGTGCGCTTGATCTTTTCTTTAAAACATTTTCCCTCAACAACACCTGTTAGCCTGGTTGTTTATCAACCAAACAAGAAATAACAGGTGTTGGCAAGGACAGAGAGAAAGGGAGCCCTTGTGCACTGTTGGTGGGAATGTTAACTGGTGCAGCCACCATGGAAAACCCTATGGAGGTTCCTCAAAAAGTTAAAAATGAAAACACCACATGCTCCAGCAATTCCACTTCTGGGGATTTACCTGAAGAAAAGAAAAACACTAAATTGACAAGATAGATGCATTTCTATGTTCACTGCAGTATTATGTATAATAGCCAAGATATGGAAGCAACTGAAGTGTCCATAGATGAATTAATAAAGATGTTTATAGTCTTATATATACACATATATATGCATACACACACACCATTACAATGGAATACTATTCGTCCATAAAAAACAGCATTTGCAACATGGATGGACTTTGAGGGTATTACACCAAGTGAAATAAGTCAGACAAAGACCAGTACCCTAGGATCTCTCTTGTGTGTGGAATCTAAAGACAACAAACAAACAAAAATACTCAAGCTCACAGATACAGAGAACAGATTGATTTTTACCAGAGGCAGGAGGGTGGGGGGCATAGGAGAAATAGGAGAAGGGGGTCAAAAGGTAAAAGCGAGAAGGAAAACTTTCTCCGAATTTGATTTTACAGTTATAGTCAAACGAGAAACAGAACAGCTGAGCTGAAGGTTCCACAGCTTCGTGTCTTAGGGGACTCTAGAAGTTGAGGTTGCCTGTTGCTTTACATCTCAGCATCTGTGAGTGATTATGAGCTGCAGGGGGGTGGGGGGAGGAAAGAACGTGTGGATCAGGTGTTAGCATTCTTTCCAAACGTGATCCTTCCTGCTTTCCCCTAAATCTATGGTTTTGCGAAGTCCCTTGTGTGGCTCTCCAGTAAACCAGACTGCCTCCCCTGAGACTGTGCCGTGGCTCGCCGTGGGTTGTGTCCGCATCCTGATTCCAAAAGGGGAATGGCCCTGGAAAGGAGCTGGAATCTCACGGCTGGCATCCCCTCCTGTGGTGGAGACAAACACACTTCCAAAGATGTGAAAAATCCCACTTGTTCTAAGTCATTTTGCTTGCTGCCTAGGCTGAGAAAAGTGGTCCTTGTTTTCTGTGAGGTGGTATGCAGTTTATCGTGGTATGAGGTAAAGACGGTTTATATAATTTATATAATTTTATTGTCTGTGCAACACCTCTCAAACTATTCCACAGGAGTCTTACAATCTTACTTAGTATCTGAGGAACACAGCCAGGGGCCAGAGACTGAAGTAACTCTTAAGTGTGGAAGAGAGCCATTCCAAGATGAAAGATGTTTCCCAGTGCCGGGTGAGGTGATGGAAAAATAAAAAGTCAGACAAGTATGTACACAAATGTAGAAAGGGCACCTCTTCTCCAACTTCACGCAGTACTTAGGGCTTGCTTTTGCAAAACGTTTTTCATACACACTGTTTCCAAGACCACTTTACAGTTAATGAAAAGCTCCGTATTAGTCATTTGTCGGTATGCAGTAATAAATCATGGCAGAAGCAGAGGAAAAAATTACATTCAGGAGATGACACTGCTGTCAACTGTGTGGTGGGGACACGTGGATGACCCAGGGCTGGGGGCAGGGCTGACCAGCTGGTGCTGATCTAGACCACCGACTGCCCTCCTGCGGGGTCTTACGTGGCTGTCAAGCAAAGAGAGCCACTTTTTTCGGAGTAACCACAAACACCGACTTCTCACCGTTTCTCAGGCATCCCCCACCTCCCTGTGCCTGTTTGATTCGGAAGGAAGAGATACCAAACCACACACAAACGGCCACTCACTAGATCAGTTTAGACTGTGGGGATCCTTCCTAATTGGCAGATTTGCTTTGGGTGGTTTTAATTATCGCGATCCGGAAACAGATGATCCTCTTTATGACCTGTGACCGGAAGGTCAGTAGTAGGTGAACACTATATCACAGCGGCTGTGCCGTTCCCCTCCTCTCCTCCCGCCTAGATGTGTTATCATCTCACGCCACCACAAGAAGCGTGAGTGCAGTGTAATAAGCTATTTTGAGAGAGCGACCACATTCACATAACTTCTATTCAAATCCTGTTGACCCTGGAAGAACGTGGGGGTTAGGAGCCCCGGTCCCCTGCATAGTGGAAAAATTCTTGTGTAACTTCCGTGTCGCCCAAAACTTAACGACTAATAGTCTACCGTTGACTGGAAGCCTGACCACTAACTTCCACGAGCAGCACGTATTTGCATATTCTGTGGATTCTATACTGTGTACTTCCAAGAAAGAAAGCTAGAGAAAAGAAAATACTAAGTCATAAGGAAGAGAAAATACATTTGCTGTATTGTACTGTAGTTATGTATGAAAAAAAATCCATGTACAAGTGGAACTTGGTAGTTAAAACCCATGTTGTTCAAGGGTCAACTATATTAATGCGATTGTTGTTTTATGAGTATTTATTGTTTCGTCTCTTCCTCTGCCTAATTTATAAATTAAACTTTATCATAGGTGTGTATGTATAGAAAAAACGAGCATATATATGGGTTGGGTAAGGTCTGTGGGGGGCCTTGAAACTTCCCTTGGGGATGAGGGGGAACATTGTGTAACAAAATTGAGAGTGAAAGCTTGAGGACAGATACACATGGTACAAATTTGGGAAAAGAAGAAATTTGACTAATTTTAGCCAAGACTAGTCCTCCATCGAGCCACCTCAGCCTGCAACAAGTGATTGTCAAGCAGTGAGCCTATGTAAAATAGAGTTTATTCTGGAAGCTGAAATCGCAACTAAATTACTAGTGTTCTAAACTAGAAAAGTTTTCACAGCTTTACCAGCAGTTTCTCTTTGGTGATTGTGCTATAGAAACAGTAGATGGCGATGTTGCTCTTATTTTAGAGGGGGAGGGGACCGTGGAAGCTGGTGAACTGAAAGCAAGCCCTTTAAAAGCTGAAGTTAAAATGTTTCATTTGTGTTAGGAATGTACATATTGTATCCCACTGGAGGCTAAAAGCTTTCCCTCAACTTTTTATCAGCTTTACGTACCTTTCTGTGGTGTTGAGGTTGTGTTTTTATGCTGCAAGCTGTGACCAAAGAAGTTCGTGTGGGAAGGAATTCAGACAGTCCCAGGCCACTAGCTCTGACCTTCTATAATCAGCAAAGGGGACGGTCAGATTTCTGAGAAAAATCTATCCAGCTACCAGTTTTGAGAAAGGACCAGTTGGGAGGAAAATGGTAGACAAATTCAGAGTTGTGGAAGATACACTTCCACAATAGCAAATTTCAGGAATTAATAACAAGCAATGGCCATAATGATGTTACAAATATGTCCACCGTTTACTGAGTGTTTGCTGTGAGCTAGGCACTGTGCCAAGGATTGTACCTGTCTCCTATTACATAATTCTTAGAAAATCTGCTAAGGTTGGTATTATTACTCCCATTTTACAGATGAGGTCACTGACTTTCAGAAAGTTTAAGGATTTTTCCTGAGGTTTAACAGTTAGTCACTGGATTGGCCAGAATTCAGTTTTAAGCCTAACTTTTCACTGGCTTCCCTGAATTTCTTTCTCTTTTTAAAAGCTAGTCAAGATAAAGGCAAGTTTATGGCTTTCAGAGTGAACCTTCAAAATATAGATATATAAATTTCAGGAATGGGGAATAAAGAATCCTGTAGAGTCAGATGAAATATGTTTGTTTAAATTTTTAGAACCTGCTATATATCCTACCAAAATAAAGGTTGTGTGTGTGTGTGTGTGTGAATGCATATCAATATATAAATGTATAATGTGTCATATAGAAACGTGTGTGTGTGTGTGTGTGTGTGTGTGTGTGTGTTCAGATCCACCTTGGCCAGGCTGACTGGCTTTTTTTTTTTTTTTTTTTAATTTCAGTGTAACAGTATTCATTGTTTTTGCACCACACCCAGTGCTCCATGCAATACGTGCCCTCCCTATACCCACCACCTGGTTCCCCCAGCCTCCCACCCCCCACCCCTTCAAGACCCTCAGGTTGTTCTTCAGAGTCCATAGTCTCTCAAGGTTCATCTCCCCTTCTAATTTCCCTCAACTCCCTTCTCCTCTCCATCTCCCCATGTCCTCCATGTTATTTGTTATGCTCCACAAATAAGTGAAACCATATGATACTTGACTCTCTCTGCTTGACTTATTTCACTCAGCATAATCTCTTTCCAGTCCCATCCATGTTGCTACAAAAGTTGGGTATTCATCCTTCTCATGAGGCATAATACTCCATAGTGTATATGGACCACATCTTCCTTATCCATTCGTCCGTTGAAGGGCATCTTGGTTCTTTCCACAGTTTGGCGACCGTGGCCATTGCTGCTATAAACATTGGGGTACAGATGGCCCTTCTTTTCACTACATCTGTATGTTTGGGGTAAATCCCCAGTAGTGCAATTGCAGGGTCACAGGGAAGCTCTATTTTTAACTTCTTGAGGAATCTCCACACTGTTCTCCAAAGTGGCTGCACCAACCTGCATTCCCACCAACAGTGCAAGAGGGTCCCCTTTCTCCACATCCTCTCCAACACATGTTGTTTCCTGTCTTGCTAATTTTGGCCATTCTAACTGGTGTAAGGTGGTATTTCAATGTGTTTTTAATTTGAATCTCCCTGATGGCTAGTGATGATGAACATTTTTTCATGTGTCTGATTAGGCTGACTGGCTTCTTGACATGTGTTTGAGGTAGATCTCAGACTCCCACCTGACCTAATTCGTGGGCTGAGTCCCCTTCCCAAGTCTGGCGATAAGTGACAATCTAGGTGAATCAGATCTGAAGCCAGTAAGCTGTGAAGGTCAGTGGTGCATGGATTTTCTAAAGTAAGGCAACTCTTGCCCTTCATGTCTTTTAAAACTCAGCAAAAGGCAAAACACACAAAGGAAATGGTGGAACAGAAGGGGAGGCTTCCCAGTGGCTGAACACTGACCAGTGTTTTGCTTTGCCTTCCTGCTCTCTGAAATGAGAGGTCTGGACTCCACGGTCTCCAGGGCCTTCTGGGGCTTGCATTTCTGTGATTCGATGTCCTCTCTTGGGCAGCAGCATGGTCCATGAGGAAACCCGGAGTGTTGGTAGCTGCTGATGTAGCTCCGTTCCGAGGCAGCACCAGCCCGGTGTCCGCGGCCTCCTCAGAGAGTGGCGTCACTCCCTGTCCTCTTTCCTCTAAGAAATCAGTTGTGAGCCAAACCTCAGGAGGTTGCTTTCACAATCCACGTCTCAAAAAAAAAACACAGGCCGTTGGTGACCACAATGTTGAGGGAGCCTGGCAGAAGGCACTCTGTTGATCCTGGCAGGGTTTCTGCCCTGAAGTGGAGAGGACACTAGCCTCCCAAATCCTGTGCCTGCCCCTCTGCTGTGCGGTCAGGCCTGGGTGTTTGAGACTCCCCGGGGACCCCAGGCAGCTTGCTTCAGGCCTGAGGTTTGTGGCTTGTGCCATGGGCTCCTGAGTCTTGAGGTGCGCTCATGAGCTGGGAGCACATATTAATATCCCCAATGGGTTTGGTGGTTCCAGAACAAAGTGACCCTGTGACTCAACCACCTCAGCTCAGCACTGGGAAGCAGTTCCCTGTCTACTGTGTGCTCTGTGAGGCCCTTGGTCTTGGGGGAAGTTCATGGAATCGCCAGCAAACCCAGCCTCATCTTTCTAAGTGTTGTGAGAGAGCACCCAGAAGTTTTGGGGTCCCCTCTGGTGAGGGCATAGTAGAGAGCAGGAGGAGAGAGCCTTCAACTCTTGGGGGGACATAGCTGTGAGGTAGGGCAGGCACAGGATGAGCTGTATGGAGAGGGAGGCTGTGGACATATCAGATCAAGTAGAGGCTGGTGGCAGCCAAGGGCAATGATAGGAGGACTGTGGGCATCACTGGAAATCAGGCATAACAGCTCACATCTGATACATGGGCTGCTCTCCCCTCTGTGTGACCCCTCTGTGTGACATAGCCTTTGGTAGACTCCCCTGTTCTTTACTCTCTCATCCCCAGGGTTTTGGCAAAGGTTTGTGTGGGCCATCTGGTGTTTTGTCTTACAACTTTTTGAAAAATAGACTTGACAATCCTTTTAGTCCATCTGCCTGACCTAACAACTCATCTGGCTTAAAAAACTGATCTGGTTCTATCTGTTTCCTCCTAATAGAATGTGTGTAGGTACTTATCACACTTTGTCCATGGTTTGCAATTTTAAGAGAGGAAAGGTCCCACTTATTATCCTGTTTTAAGTTGGTGTATTATCAACATTTCCCCCGGGAAGAAAGTGAGATTCAGAGAAGTGAGGTCCCTCCCCAGGCTGGGTCACACAGCTCTTGGTAGCACAGGTGCACTCTGCACGCCAAGACTGCCTGTTTGCTTCTCAAGCCTCTGCTTTTTCCATCACACAGCACCCACTTCTCTCCGACCAGCCTGAATCAAACATCAGGTTGCATATAGAGATAATCCAGCATGGAATACCTTTTCAGCACACATACACAAAGAGAAGACAGAAAGGAGAGACTCCACCCATTTCCAAATAAACAAACAAACAAAAAAACCCCTCAAACCTTGTAAAATAATAACTGGTTCTCTCCATGCTTTGTCCACAGACACCTAAAATACATGTCCCACACTGAGCTCATTTCCTTTCTTTTACTCCAGTCTGCTCTTCCTCCTGTATTTCTGAATTTGGCTGTTGGCAATATCACCCAAACAAATATCCCCCAAATTAGAAACCATGTTGTCATTTTGTAACTTCTTCTCTCTAACCTTCCTTTCTGCTAATTCCAAGTGATCAAGCCTTCAGCCTTGGACCCCTTCTCAGGAAATCCTTTCCTTTTTGTTTATTTTTTCTGCTGACACTTAAAGAGTGGTCTTCAGACTCTTGTTTTGCTAAATTTTGCTAAAATATCCCCTAAAATAATTTTGAAAAACTATGTAACCCCCACGCATTACTGTGCTTTCCTCTAAAATACCTTATCATCTTTCCAATATTAGTCAAGGATTAATCCAGCATATTAGGAATAGGGACATTTGAAAAGAAAAGCACTTTATTACTCATTATTATTCTTTAAAATGTATGCAAAAAAATTAAAAGACTAGTGATTGGTACTTACTATCATTGACTTTAAAAAGTACATATTTCTAGAAGTAGGATTGGTGCCACTGGATGTCTGCGTGAAAAATTGGATACTCCTATTTAATGTAAGAATTAACTCAAAATCATCAGATACTTAAATTTAAAAATTGAAAGTATAAAACTTCTAGGAGAAGATATTTGTAATCTTGGGTTAGGTAATGTGATTTTAGATAGGACACCGAAAGCACAATCCATAAAAGAAAAATAAGTTGATAAATTCAACTTAAAATTCTTGTTGTTTGAAAGACAATGTTGGGAGGTTGAAAAGACAAGGCACTAAATGGGAGAAAATATTTGTGAATCCTATATCTGGTAAAGGACTACTATCTCTCACAGCCCTATAGTGAAAAACAATAAAATTTTGATAAAATATTTGGATAGTTCAGCAAAAATAGATACAGGGATAGCAAATAGGTACATGAAAGGATGCTGAATATATTCAGGAAATGCAAATTAAAACTACCACATGATGCCATTGTACACCTATTAGAATGACTGAAATTTAAAAAGAACACCCCCAAATCAGACGGTCCTAAGTGCTGGAGAGGATGAAAATAGCCGGAAGTCTTATGCACTGCTGATGGGGACGTAGACTGGGAGAGCCTGGGAAAATGGTGGAGCACACAATTTGGCGGAGTCTCTTCAACATGGACTTGCCACATGACTCAGCAATTGTACTTCAAGGTGTTTATCCAAGTGAGAGGCAAACCTATGCTCACACAAGGACCTGTATGCAGATGTATGTAGCAGCTTTATTCAGAATGGCCCCAAACTGGAACCAACTCATTTGTCCTTCAACTCAATGGATCAACTCAATGGATAAATTATGGTATATTCATATAATGTAATAGTCCTCAGCAAGGGGAATGAATGATTGATTGATGAGCACAGTAAAAAGACTGAAGCCAGACCCCAAAGGTTGAATGATGTTGTTGATAGGACATTTTTGAGAAGATAACATTATAAGGATAAAGAATACATCAGTGCTTACCAATGGTTGGGATGGAGGGAAGGGAAGACTAAAGGGGCAGCCTCTGAGAATTTGGGGGCTTGGTACAGATGTTCTAATCTTGATTGTGGTGGTGGATGCATTTGCTGAAATCCATAGACTTGTAAACTATAAAGAATATTTTACTGCATGTAAATTTAAATATATATATCAAAATGTATATACTTGAAGTATATCTTTTTTTTAAAGATTTTATTTAATTATTTGACAGAGAGAGTTCACAAGTAGGCAGAGAGGCAGGCAGAGAGAGAGGGGGAAGCAAGCTCCCTGCTGAGCAGAGAGCCCAATGCAGGACTCGATCCCAGGACCCTGAGACCATGACCTGAGCCGAAGGCAGCGGCTTAACCCACTGAGCCACCCAGGCACCCGAAGTACATCTTCTTTAGTAATTAAAGTTCTTATGTCATTCCTTCTTTTTAAATATTATTTCCATTTTACCCCTTTTAAGAATTGTATCCCTATATATGTTTTTTGAAAGTTTTTTATTGATAACCTAGTTATACTTTTCTTTTAGAAAGTATATATAAATTAAAAATTAAAACATTTAAGAATTT
Source organism: Lutra lutra (assembly GCF_902655055.1). Taxonomy (NCBI): domain Eukaryota; kingdom Metazoa; phylum Chordata; class Mammalia; order Carnivora; family Mustelidae; genus Lutra; species Lutra lutra. Next base: position 68,047,545 of record NC_062282.1, read on the forward strand.
TTCATGTGATCATAAGTCAATATGAAATTTTAAAATGCCAGTTAGAGGGACACCTGGGTGGCTCAATCGGTTAAGCATCTGCTTTTGACTCAGGTTGTGGTCTCAGGGTCCTGGGATTGAGCCCCATGTCAGGGGTTCTGCTCAGCAGGGAGTTTGCTTCTCCTTCTCCATCTGTCCCTCCCCCGGTTTGTGCATGCTCTCTCTATCTCTCTCTCTTTCTATCTCATAAATAAAAATCCTTAGGGCTTCTGGGTGGCTTAGTTGGTTAAGTATCTGCCTTCAACTCAGGTCATGATCTCAGGGTCCTGGGATTGAGCCCTGTGCTAGGCTCTCTACTGCTAGGCAGAGGGAGAAGCAGACTCTCCTCTCTACTGTCTAACACCAAGCCTCTTTCTCCTCACCACACTTCAATTCCTTGTGAGCCACAACTTTGCCTTTTTTTTTTTCTTTTTGCAGCCCACTGAAATAGAGTCAGTTAACTGATACACTATCACCGCTAGTTGTTTCTAGAAACTTCCCCCAAATTAATTTCATAACACCCCACGACTGATACTTCCACGAAGGGCAAGTCACTGCTAGTCTCTCCTCCAACTGGGCCAACTCTACATGTACGGTTCCCCAGGGGAGAGTCTGCTTCTCCCTCTGCCTCCCCACCCTCTACCAAGTTCTCTCTCTCTCTCCCCCCATCCCTCCCCCTTGCTGTCTCTCAAATAAATAAAATCTTTTAAAAAATCTTTAAAATAAAATTCCAGTTAGTTATTTCTAGAGTTATTTCTACCATTAATACAATACCATTAATAAAATAGAGTTATTTCTACCATTAATCAGTTCAGAATGGACTGAGCAGTGGACATACCCATTTTGGTAATTAATAGACATAAATTTATATAAAAACATTTACATAAAAAGCAAACATGTTTTGGAAACGTATCTCCTAATGAGACAGATGTTTATGTTGTGAGTTGTTCGTCTGTTGTGAGTTGCCCCTCTGCCTCCCTTCCCTCCCTACCCCTCACTTCACTCAGGGACTTTATGCCATAGTGAGACTTGGGGGTGAGAATGATGCCTGTCTTTCGTGGAGCGGGAGAAGGAAGGAGCCCAGTCCATCCACTGCCGCCATGTTCTTGGGCTGACTGACTTCATGAAGGTGAACAAACAGAGGTACAAGCTCTGCCCGAGGAGAGCTTGGAAAGACCTGGCTGTTTCCTGCCTTAGAATTCTCTTTCCCCATGTCTACTTTGGCCTTTTCTGCAACTCTAGTCCCCGGTTTCCCTTCTTATGCATGCTATAGCCAGCTGTCGAGCTTGTCTCTCTGAGGGACAACCTTGGCCATTTCTGGCTTGGCTCACAGAGCGCGCTGCCCACATCGTCCCTTTGCCTTGTCCTCTCTGCGTACCACACTGGCCTATCTGCTCCATCCACACTCCTGAGCTGCTGTCTTCATGAGCCGGTCTGTTACATCTTTACCTGCTCCTACCTCTGCCCTCACCTCTGCCCCTTGCCGCCTCTCTCCTCGGCTGAGCCTTCTCAGCGTGCTGCTGTAGTCGTGTGCCAGCAGAGTGCCTGTCATGTAGCAGGCTGTTGGAGAATAGAAAATTAAATGTCAGAGAAAGAGAAAGAGGAATACTATTGCTATTTCTTTCCCAATCGCCATAAAATGTCTCAGTGTGGAGTAGAAAGAGACAGAGAGAGCTTATATCTATCAAACTTGAAGGTTTATAGGACCCTAAAATGATTGGTTCTTGCCTGTGTGGCATTTTAATATTTTTATGAAAAGTATACACCAGATGTGAGCCTTGCCTTTTTGGGCTGTAAAGTCTGATTGGAAAGGGACCACGTGTGTGTTCTCTGCATTTCTTCATGCAGGGTGGGCTGTACGTGTATATTAAATGACAATGAATTGCCAGAGGGTTAGGCTGGTTTGTTAGTCTTGGCACTCTAGTTAACCATGATGATGTTAATAATGAAATTCCCTATTTGAACACAGCCTCTTTTCATCCACAATATGACATAATGTGGCTTTGAAGTCTCCTTTTATGAGGGGGAGAACAAAGGAATGTTAGTGTAAAAAAGGTCCAATGCTCTGTTTCCCCGAATGCATCTTTTAATTGTACTTATAAGAAAAATGTTGAGTTGCCGCAGATAGGGACCTTTCCAGTTCTGTCCCAGAAGGAAACTGAAAGAAGCTTGTGGATTTGCACACCAGCAGTAGCCTGCCCGGGAATCCTGTGTGCTGTACCCTGGTCTCTGAATCAAGTTCTTGCTACCAGAGGGGCCAGTTAAGTCTCAGAGGGAGGGACCTGTCATGGAGTGACAGCGTCAGTCCCTGCCTGTCAGGGTAAAGTCAAGGTCCAACCACAGAATATCTTCCAGTTCTTCACAGTTGCCCCACGGAAGAGGCTGACTGACGTCCTGCCAATATTTCATTTTCACTTATTGTAAAGATCCACAGGTTTTTATTCAATCTGGAGTCTCCCTCACCTCTCTAGATAATGTGTCATAGACACCTTGAAGACTTTTAGAAGCCCTGGGGCTTCCTGGCAAAGTGAGTGAAGGAAACCAGCGACAGAGGCAGCCACAGGGCCGTGTGTCGGTTACTAGCCATTGTCAGTCACCTGACGTTCCCTCTGGTCCCACCTGACAGGTGCTCTAGGACACACAGCTTCCGTGGATCTCCCAGACTCCTGGGTCTCAACAGTTTTTAAGGGCTCAGTGCACTAGTATCAATCCTGTCGATGAAATGAGTCTGGAAATTAAAGTAGAAAAAAACTGATGTAACAGAAAGGGCTGTATACAGAAGGGTAGAATCAGGGGAGGTGATGTGAGGGCTTCAAAGAAGTAGCTGAGTGTTCTGCCACAAAGGAAGGAAGGACTGCTTCCTCTCTCCTCAGCCAGCTGGATATGGTACAGCCCTCCATTATTAAATCCCTCAGGAGAAAGCTAAGGGAACAGAAAGACATCCTAGTACCCTGCTTTGGCCTTGTGGTAGTGGCAGCAGGGATGAAAGAGGTAGACCTGGAGAAGGAGGGTGGAGTGGGAATGGGGCCAGGCTTCTGGTGCGTGGTGGTGTCACTGTCTTAGCCTTTCGGGGCCCAGGTCTGTGGCAGTAGGGAGGATGCTGCTTTTCTGGTAAAGAGAATTGTGCTGACGTGGCAGGCAGTCCTAACCGTGTGTCCAGTGTCTGAGGGGGATGTGGCCCACTGCTGTGGAGACGGGTGTGAATTGCCTCTTCTGGGCAGCTGTGACAGGAATAGAACCCTGGCCTGCATCATGCCCGTGCCACCTCTGTGATTTCTACCTCTAACCACAGGTTTTCTGGAGAAAGAATTGTAGCCCTTTGAAGAATTATAGCACCATCTGTATTATTTTATCCTTTCACCCATTTTTACTCTGAATGTCCTAGGACCTTCTGGTGGAGTAAGCTCTGAGAAATTGCAAGCATTAAGGAGTGTAGGACAAAAACCGAATCGAGACAAGAAATAGAAAGGTACTCTTAGGGGACGTTGGGAGGGACCATAGGAATGATATGGATACAGTGTTTTTATTTATTTTATTTATACAGACAAGGAAAACAAAACGAAGCAAAAGATTTCTTCACATAAGCCAAAGCAGTACGACAATCAGAACAAGAACCCATGCCTGGCAATTGCCCACTGAGTACCGTTTCTCCTTCACCAGGCTGTTTTCACACTAGGTCCGTGCAAAAATGTGTGTGTGCCTATGTGCACGTGTTGGTGAGAGAGAGCAAGCGGGGTGGAGATGGGTACCCATGGGCTCACAGCTTACCCATGCACATACTTTTAGGCTGATCTATACGAATCCTCAGCAATGACGCATTCGGCCATTGGTGGGCTCTCTGATCTCAGTACTCAGAGATCCCCCAGCCTGGATGTGGTAACGGGCAAATGTAGCCAGGCCTGCTCTTTTGGCTCCTGTGATGAGACTGACTCTTGGACTTCACAGGGTGCTGGCTAGCTTAGGGAATAGTTCACTCCCTGGAAGAAGTCACTGACTCTTAATACATACTTTTTTTTTTTTTAAGGATTTTATTTGTTTATTTTTATTTATTTGACAGAGAGAGAGAGAGAGAGATCACAAGTAGGCAAAGAGGCAAGCAGAGAGAGAGGGGAGAAGCAGGCTCTCCGCTGAGCAGAGAGCCCAATGCGGGGCTCGATCCCAGGACCCTGAGATCATGACCCGAGCCAAAGGCAGAGGCTTAACCCACTGAGCCACCCAGGCACCCCTCTTAATACATACTCTTAATGCATGGCCCCTTGAATGTACATCAAAGGGACCAGACTCGTCCTCACTTGGGCTCTGTGATATAGTCTTATGGCGTTAGCAGCAATGCAAATTCTTGTAATGAATGGGGCTGTATCATTCTGAAGCTCTTTTGTCCTTCTGAGCTGCTCTGGCCCCACTGAATTTTTTGTAGGGACACACCTTATTTGGCATCATCTTTAGAGTCTTACCGTCCTCCAGAGATGGATACCATGAAAAAAGATGTGAAATTGGCTTATTAAACGTCTATTACCTAGACCCTTTAAAAAGAATTTTTCAAAACTCTCCTATGAACGTTTATTAGAGATGTTATAGCTGACCCGGCACAGGGAACGTGTGCAGGGCCTCACCACTCTGCGTCTTAATTATGCTTCATTTGCACCAAGGAATTGAGATCTGGTTCTTTCCAAACAGTGCTATTGGCTGACCTTACTGGGATTAGGTCATTAAACCTCAGTAATTCTTACCCAGATTCTCTGCAGACACTACACATTTGAGCAATCGTTTGTTTTCCCTTTCCTCTTTGCTGAAGCATCTGTTGTAGGTGGCATTGTTTCAATCCCACTTAATCAACAAATTAAACTTTCCCACGAAGGAGGAATGGTCCCCACAAATTTCTGGAACTGCCCTGGCTTCCTCTGGGCACACTTAGAAGCACAGCCTGGTAAAAGTGGGATGGTGACTCCTGCTACCAAAAATGGGGGTTCTGAGTCTTGCACGGTGGTCTCCCTGGTTTGCACTGGGGGCAGCGTCCCACACACCACAAAGAATATGATCTACAGATGGAGATGCAAGTCTCTCATAGGCACGGCCAACCTGTGGGCATATTAGATAATGCAAGAAATGCTCGGAAATGCTAACTCTTGAAACCTCACATTGCCCTACAGTTTATTATTGCTGGAGCCCCACAATAAACACTTCCTCTGCTCCCCTCAAAAAACATCATCATGCTTCTCATTAGTGATGAGTTAGCCCAATGTCTTTATAAAATGTGCTTTTAAAAGTTAGTCTCATTTAGGGACAGTCTCCCCCTACTCTTTCTTTCTTCTTCCTTTTTTTTTTTTAATAGTGTTTTCTGACTCCAGTTCATATGTAAATGCCAAGACAGTCATTACTGGCTGGCTTCATTCAGCACCTCATTTTCCAAGGCAAACGTGGTAAATTAGGCTGTTCAGGTATTGTACTTTGGCTGCTTCTGGCATGTGCCTGTTTTTTGCTTTTGGGTTTTTTGTTTTTTTGTTTTTGTTTTTGTTTTTGTTTTCCTGTGGGTTTGTTTGTTTGTTTTTTACTGTACCAAGAATGACAAAAGAAATAATTCGTAGTTCTGAGAAGTTACTCAAAATGAGCTGTTAAAAAAGAAAGCCCTGGACTTCACCCTGGGTTGATTAAAAGACTGCAGTCTCCCAAGATGCATACCTTGATTTCCTTTGATTAAGGTATAATTTGGGTGTGTCCTTAACATCTTTACTTGTTCTAGAAGGTTTATGGAGGGAGGGGTTGGTATGATGAGGAAAGGGAGCTGACATTTCTGGTTTGGCAGGGATTAAGGACTGTTTGGCAGCTGTCTGATCACTGAGGTATAGAAAAAAAAAATGAGCCAAATCATTGACTAAATTAATTTTGACACATAACACTAAAGATAGCGGGAGGTCACACCAAAAGAATTTGTTCCACCTCCTTGAACCATATGGAGAGAAGCAAGGGAGACCGTCTTTGGAGTATCTTGATCCGAACCTGGTAGAGTGTCAGCCGCAGGAAAGCCTTGGTGAGCAGGAAATGGTGGTGGGCCTAGGCTGAGCGCCTGTCCTGTACCTGGTTTTGTTGCTCCGAGTTCTAAATGCCTTATTTCCTTTAACCCCAGCAGCAGTGTTGGGGGGTAAGTAGTCATCTCTTCGTTGTCACTTAAGTAAAATAATTTACCAAGGTCACAGAGATAACATAAGTCCTAGCGGGGCCTGGAACCTTTATTATCTAATTCTGAAGCCCGTTGTCTTTGTTCTCTTCCACTGCTTAGGGTTAGCCCAGAAATGAAACAAGAAACCTCTCTTCGTATCTAGTTGATAAGAACTTCTTCATTCAGTGATGAAGACCATTTAGAACTCATTTTTTCTAGAGTGTTTAGAATTTATCCACATGATTGCCCACAAATTCAAATAATGTTCCCCCAAATTTAAATAAACCACATCAAAAGCCGTTTTCATATCTAGAAATAATGCTGAAATATTTCTCCTCCCCTAGATACACTGCTGTAGACTGGATATTTGTGTCCAACTAAAATTTATCTGTGGAATCCTACCCCCAGCGGGATGGGACATAAAATAAATTTTACCTTCCTCTGCCAACCAGGAGAGAAGATTGTTTTAGATCTTGTGCTGGGGCAAAGGGGAGTTGTATTTTATTTTAGTTTTATAGTGACTTCTCCCAGGAGCTCCTAAAGAGTTAATATTTTTGTGCATCATTTTTTAATGGTTAGTTCTCAGGGGGGAAAGAAAGCCATAAAACCATTCAAGAATCCTGTGACAGGTGTTGGACTCCTTTATTTAAGGACCATAATTTCCAAACCGGATCTCTAACCAAGTTTTGGCAGAAGGGCCTCCCTCAGGCCATCCCCGAGAGTGCCCTCCCATGTCTTTGAGTGAATCCTTCATCCGTGAGCTCGGAATCTGGTCAGGTTACTGAGTCTTCTACAACACATAAACCAGGTCTTTCTCTCAGAATTGGACAAGTGATTGTATAGACTCTCTTTTGCGCATGTAGGATACACAGAGAAGTTCTTTAAGTCCCCACGTCAAAATATTTTCAAAACACAAAAACTTACCACTGAAAAAGGCAGCACTGCGATGGAAAATGCTGTCATCTGTTTCTGGTTATTTTCTTATCTGTGTCTCATCCTTCATTTTGATAGGTGCGGTTTTATTTTTAGACTCTGGTCTCTCTGACTTGAGGCTCTTACTGTGGTTTTCCATACATTTTCACCACTGTTTTTGTCCGTGTGCTTTATTAACAGGGGCTGTTGTGGGTTATTTACCTTACTGCTCAAGTTTAAGTGTTGCTGGTTTAGACCATGTTGGGTCTGTGCTTAAAGTCTGTTTGAGAGGCGTGTTACATTGGTAAGCCGTGTTTTAGGGTTATGGCCATTCCTCTCAGCCTTTCTCCCGAGGAACATTTTTGAGTATCTTTTTTTTTTTTTTTTCTTTTAACCATCCTTGTGGTAGGTCTGATTCATGACTATCAGAACTGGAGTGGATTTGTCACCACCTCTTGGAGGAAATGCCTCTTCATTTGGGAGCAGGTTGGAGGAGAAGTTCATTTAGCTGCTGGTTTAAGAACCAGAATTAGAGAAGAGACATGGAAAGCTATCAGGATATTTACTAATTACTGAATTATTAATTGTTTTCTGATACATGTCCTTTCTCTCTTCCTGAAGTTACTAGTACTGTTTTCTCTAACTTGTCTTATTTTTCACATTGCCAGATCTCTCTGTTTTTCTTTTTCCATTTCCTTTGTGAATGTATTACCACATGGTGGTGATGTTTTACTCATCCAAATGTCTTTAATGTCTTTTTCTTCTTTTTCTTGTACAGGGTATGGGGAACTGGATGAGTTGTGGCATTTTGTTTCTAAGGGCCTGGTTCACGTTCTGCTTGTGAAATGGGTGGTGTAGAGCAGGGGATGATTCTGAAAGCAAAATGGCCCTTGGGAAAAATCTTCTGTTTGGATTATTTTCTTGGCTTAATAAAGTCTGTGTGACTTCTAAATATGAAGAAACTTCATTGGAGATGAAATACTTTTTCTCTCAATTTATCAGATAATTTTGATGCTAAACCAAGCTATACTTTGGAGCAATAGCTTCCTGATGAGAAGGCATATTCTTTTTTTTTTTTTTAAAGATTTTATTTATTTATTTGACAGACAGAGATCACAAGTAGGCAGAGGCAGGCAGAGAGAGAGGAGGGGGGAAGCAGGCTCCCCGCTGAATGGAGAGCCCGATGTGGGGCTCGATCCCAGGACCCTGAGATCATGACCTGAGCCAAAGGCAGAGGCTTTAACCCACTGAGCCACCCAGATGCCCCGAAAAGGCATATTCTCATGGGGCTCACCTCAAACTGGTGGTAGGAACCATTCAGGTCTCCAGCTTGGAAGAAATATATGGTGGTTTAAAGAAATTCATTGCACCAGGCTATTTACCCTTTGTGGAACTCCCTCCCGGGCCCCTAAATAGGGACACGCTGAAGTTGTCTTGATGTTTCTGCGGTGCCACTAATTCAGTGGCAGTGAAACCTGTCCCCACAGGGGACTTCTTTCCCAGTCCTGGCACAGGACAACAGTGGCAGTTTTGGGAAGGCTCAGTCACCACTCAGGTAAGCTTCTTAACCCAACGTCATCTTTGACCCCTTTACTTTCCTTTACTATCCCAAATCATTCTCAGCAACAATTTTGCTGGCCTCCACCTAGGATACATCCAGAAGCATCTCCTTTCCACCATCTTCACCATGTCCCTCCTTCCCAGGATTAGTACACTGACTTCCTCTCTGGTTCAGCTTTTGCCCTTACCTCAGTTCCCAGAGAAGCTAGTTTACAGGGGCCATCAGATCATTTCATGTCTGCCTTGAAACCTAGCAGTGGCTTCCCATTTCACTCAAAATGAGATGTAACTCTGATAAAATCCAATCTCTTTATCAGGGCCTCCAAGTCCCTTCACCTCCCCCATTCCTCCAGCACCCCCGCTTTCCATCTGTTTTCTCTGCATTCCACCAAATGACCTTCTTGTTCCCACGTACTGGCCAAGTTCAAGCCTTCTTTGAGTCCTCTGCTTTCTCTTCTCTCTGCCCCAGATTTCTGCATGGCTGACTCGTTGTCACTCAGCTCGCAACTCCTCAGCTCTGCCCAGCTCTTCTCCCTGAGACTATTGACTGAGTTTTCTGCTTTCGTCGTCCTTGTCACTGTCTGGCATTTCTTGTTTACTCTTTGTATTTCTTGCCTCCTCTTTAGCTTACATAGTAGATGACATTGGGATCTTGGATATTTTGTTCTCACCAGATGCTCAGAACTTACCGTCTACACATTGCAGGCTCATAGTACAGTAAATATTTTTGAGTGAATGAAGAAGTCAAGAAAAAATACATTCTCACTAGTATCTATGGAAGATAGCAAAGAGGAGAGGAAAGGTCTTATTGCCGAGTTATGCTGTGTTCTTTTCTCCAGTCTTCATTAATGTCTTCATTTAAGAATTCTTTCATTGCTTAGTATGTGCTAGCACTGTTCTAGGTCATCTCAGCACAGCATAAAGCAGACAACACCTGTGCCCTCACAGTCATGGCATTTTAGACCAATGGCATTTTAGACAGAGAGCACGTATCCAAGACATCAGACGGCTGTAAACCAGTTTAGGTGCAGTAAACCAGATTAGGAGGATGGGTGGTGTCTGGGCAGGCGTGAGTTTCCACTATTTTAAAATAAAGAGTCATTAGGAAAGGCATCTCCCAAGGGAACATTTGAAGAGAACAAGATACATGGCTGTCTGTGTGAAGAGAGTTCTAGGCAGGGCTTGTCTGAGACCCCAAGCAGAAGTTACCCAGTAGCTTCTGCAAACAGCGAGGTTAGCTAAAGCAGGGATAGAGTGAGTAAAGGGAAGAGCGATCGAAGTCTAAGAGTTGGGCATGGGTGTGCAGAGTCACTCTGGATAACACAAGAAGCTGCAAGAAGTTTTGCACGGAATAGAGAAGGGATCAGACTTACCTTTCTAAGAGGTCGCTTTGGCTCCTGTGAGGCGAATAAGGGTGGCTGGGAGCCCGCCGCAGTAATTCCACCGGGAGGTGACAGCGGCCTCAGCTCCAGCATCCACAGAGGCAGCCCTGGGGCGGGGGGACACTCACATGGGAAGTCAGTGCCCACAGGACATGGTAGAGACTGTGAGCGGAGAGGAGTCATGGAATGAATGCGGGACTGGATGGTCTCAGAGGCCCCACCCAGCCCTAAGGATTCATACATGCCAGACAGGCTGTAGAAATAAACTCTCCAATTTGAGAGGCAGACTTTGCAAAGTCTCGTGAAAAATGAAATGAGCACCAGAATTTATAAACACACTCACTTATCTAGATTGCTGGGTTGAGCCTGAGGAGCACGAGAAATCACCCAACTAGGTTCTCTCCTGTGATTATCTTGCTTTATCCCACAGACAACTGAGTTCTTAAAATGGCCAGATTTACCTTTCTGTGGCTGCTACTAAAAAGTTTAATGCTATATTTTATTGTTTTTGTGACTTAACAAATCCCCCCAAAACTTAGTGTCTTAAACATTTTAGTAACTAATCCCTTAGGGGATCAGCTGTTTGTCCAAGGCTCCTCTGAGTGAGTTTTCTTGTCTGGTTTACGCACCTGGCTACCGTCACCTGGTGGCTGCTGGTGCAGCCTGGTGTGTCCAGCAGATGAGTCTGGGGTTCCTCACATGGAGGCTAGGTTTCAAGTGGTGCAAGAGATCTTGAGAGCTGGCCTCAGAAGTTGGACCGTGTCCCATCTCCTGCACTCTATGGGTCATAGCAAGTCACAGAGCAGCCCATGAGCTTCTCTTGACAGGAGGAGCTACAAAGAATTTGTGGCCATTTTTAATATACCACATGCCAAATATGTAGCTTGGGGCAAAGTATACAGGAATGGATTATTCAAAGTTTGTATTAACCTCCCTTTGGCTCCTTTATTGGTTCTATGCTTGTTCGTATTTTCTTTCAATTCCCCCCCTTCTTCTTTATGTTATCTTTTATACACACTATGAAACTCTCTTTAACACGGTTATTTATCAGACCTTACTATAATTTACAATGGCCTTTTTATTTCTGCATCTGGGATTCTTTGTTTCAAAGAAGTTTTCCTCTAGCTTTGTGTGACTTTCTGTAGTCCTTCACGCTGTCCTGTGATCTCACCATTAGCTGTGGAGGGAGCCAGTATCTGGGTCTGGATAGCACTCTCTCCGAGGGCTTCCTCCATCCTCATGTGATGAAAAGATGATGTTCCAGAATGTCAGAGTAGCGAACAGGAATTGCTTCCATGTACGCTATGGGAGCCCTCTATGCTAGTGTCGTCTTTGTGATTTGATTGATGGACTTTCACACCCTTGTAGTGGAAAGAAAGGAAATCCCTGGAGCTGGAGGATTTTGGAAGAAACGTGATCTTTGTGGTTTGCTTCTTCTCCCAAGTTGCTGGAAAGTGAAACAGCTCTGATTGTAAAAATGAACATTGATGTCCTTACCAACTGGAAAATGATCTGTCATGATGAGGTTTCTTTGAGGGTTTCTTGCTGTATCTCCTGATGCCTAACTACGAAGCCAGATTTCAGGAGAACTATTGTGTTTTTGAAGGCAAGCTGCTTCAGTTCTCAGTTGGCTTTTGTGGGCACGGGGGCCACTGAAAGGAGCTCTTTCTCTACATAACTATAAGAAACGTGTTTTTATTTTTTAATTCTCTTTTTTTTAGTTTGATATAAAGTTGAAACAATGTCAGATTAGTTTCAAGTGTATAACACAGCGATTTAAAAACTGTACGTACTACTGTGGTTGCTGCAGCTGTAGCTGCCGTCCGTCACCGAATGTTATTACAGTGTCATTGACTATCGCTATGATGTGCCCTTCATCCCCATGAAGTATTCATTCCATACCTGGAAGTCTGTACCTCCCACTCCCTTTCACCCATTCTGCCCACCCTCTCTTCCCTCTGGCAATCACCAGTTCTCTGTATAGGGGTCTGTTTCTGCCTGTTTCATTGCTTGGTTGGTTGGTTTTTAGATTCCCCATGTGAATAAAATCATATCTTATTTGTCTTTCTCAGTTTAAATTATTTCACTTAGTGTAATACCCTCTAGGTTCATCCATGTCACAAATGGCAAGATCTTACGCTCTCTCTCTGTTTGAGCTCCTCCTTTTTCATGGCTCAGTAATATTCTATTGTATGCATATGTGTGTGTATACATACACACACATCTTCTTTAATCATTTATCTTTTGATGGGCACTTTCATTGCTTCCATATCTTCACTATTGTAAATCATGTTGCAGTACATATAGGAATGCATGTACTTTTCAAAAGAAATTCCTGGATCATACGGTCATCCTATTTTTGATTTTTTAAGGATCCTCCATACTATTTTCCACACTAGTTGTACCAGTTTACATTCTCACCAACAGTGCATGAAGGTTCCTTTTCTCCACATCTTTGCCAACACTAATTTCATTTCTCTTATTTTCTTTTTTTCTCTTCTCTTCTTTTCCTTATTTTTTTTCCTCCCCATTCAGACAGGTATGTGATATCTCATCATGGTTTCAATTTGCATTTCCTGATGTTTAGTGATGTTGAACATCTTTTAATGTGTCTTCTGGCCATCAGTTTGTGTTCTTTGGAAAAACAATTTTTAATCATCTTTTTAAAAAAAGATTTGTTTTTAAGTACTCTCTATCCCAATGTGGGGCTCAAACTTACAACCCCAAGATTTAAAGTTGCACACTGTATTGGCTGAACTGGCCAGAGACCCCTGGAAAGTGTCATTTTATTAAAAAAAAAAATCTGCCTGATTAAATAGAATGTCAGGATTTGGGTCAGAGCACCCCTTCTGCTGCCAGTACTTTGGCAAAAACCTCTGTCAGCTTTCACTTGAGTAAATACAACAGGCTCTCAGCTGCCTTCCCTGCTTCCATGTTTGCCCCCCTCACTCTGTTCACCTCACTGTAGCCAAAGTGATCCAATAATGGATCCCAGATAACCAGTGTTCTTATTTCTCTCCCCACTAAATTTCTCTGCCCACTAGATTAGTTTTGCTTATTCTAGATTTTCCATAAATGGAATTATTCTGTGAGTGCTCTTGTCTGTAAGCCTCCTTCACTCACCACGATATTCTGAAAGTCCCTGTCATTGTGTCTATCAGTAGTTTGCTGATTTTTATTGCTGAGTAATATTCCATGGCATGAATATGACAATTTATCAGTTCTTTTACTGATGGACTGTTGGAATTTTTTCAGTTTTGAGCTGTTAGGAATAAAACTGCAATGAAATGTCTTGTACAAGTTTTCTTTTGTTTGGGATAAGAACGTAGGAGTAGAAATGCTGGATCATAAAATAAGTATTTTTTTAGGTTGTTTTTTGTTTGTTTGTTTGTTTGTTTGTTTTAAGTGGGCTCCATGCTAGGCATAGGGCTTAAACTCACGACCCTGAGATCAAGACCTGAGCTGAAATCAAGAGTTAGATGTTGAACATACTGAGCTGCCCAGGTGCCCCTGTTCAGTTTTGCAATAGTGTCAGACCTTTACCAAAGTGATTATAACATTCTATGTTCCATCCAACAATTTATCAAAGTCTCATTGTTCTTGATCTTTGCCAACATTTGGTATTGCCAGTATTTTTTGAATTTTAGCCCTTCAGGTCAGTGTATAATTGTATCATATTATGATTTTAATTTTCTTTTCACCTATAACTAATTATGTTGAAAACTTTTCCATGTACTTATTGGTTGTTTGTGTATTTTCATTTGTGAAATGTCTGTTCAAATGTTTTGCTCATCTTAAAACATTGGATTATCTTTTTATTACCAAGTTGTAGCAGTTCCTTATGTATCTTAGGCCTCAGTCCCTGTGCAGTATGTGTTCTGTGAATATTTTCTCCTGGGTTGTGGTGTGCATATTTATTTTCAAATGGTGTCTTTTGATGAGCAGGAGTTAGAAATTTTGGCAAAGTCTAATTTATTAACTTTTTTTTTCTTTTATGCTTTTGCTTTATTTTTTTGGTTTATATATTTAGATATATGATCCAGTTGGAGTTAATTTTTGTGTATGGTGTGAGGTCGGGGGGCGAAGTTGATATTTTTAAGATGATTGTCTAGTTAATCTAGGACTATTTCTAGGCTTCTTATAAAGATTCCTTATAAAAATTCCAAGTACTTCTGTATATTGCTTTTCTATTGCTGCTGGAGCAAAGTATTACAGACTTAACAGCTTTAACAATGCAGATTTATTATTTGTGAGATCTGTAGGGCAAAAGACGGGCCCAGAATTTTCAATAGATTAAATTGGGTGTTGGCAGGGCTGTGCTCTTTTCTGGAGGTTCTAGGGAAGAATGTGTTTCTTAGCCTTTTCCAGATTCTAGAGGCCACTCACCTTCCTTGACTCTTGGCTCTGTTGTGGGTTGAGTTGGGTCTCTCAAAAGGGTAGATTGAAGTCCTAAGCCCTGGTACTTGTGAATGTGACCCCATTTGGAAATAGTCTTTGAGGATGTGATTTAAATGTGAGAGAGGATGAGGTCAGCCTGGAGGACAGTGGGCTGGTGATTGGTGACTTGTAAGAAGAGAAGAGACACGGAGATAGACAAGTGAGGAACAGAGTGTGATGACTGGCAGAGACGGAAGAGCTCCCACGGCAAGCCAAGGGGAGCCAAGGATTTCTGGCAAGCTCCCAGAGGCTAGGAAGAATGGAGGGAGGATTCTCTCCTACAGGATTCAGAGGGAACATGGCCCTACTGACACTTTGATTTTGGACTTCTAGATTCTAGAACTATGAGACAATCAATTATCTCTGTGTCAACTCTGAGTTGACATAGAGTCAATTGTCATGAGTTGACATAGAGTCAGTTGTCAACTATGAGACAAATTCATTGAAGCTGCCCCGTCATGGTGCTTTGCGGTGGCAGCTCTGGGAGGCTAACGCATCGTCCCCCAACTCCACCCCTGCCCCCATATCCATCTTCAAAGAAAGCAGGGATGGGTTCAGTCCTTTTCCATTGCTTGGCTCTGGTCTTCCTGTCTTCACATCTCTCCATGATCACAACCAGGAGCGTTCTGTTTCAGTCCATTTGGGCTGCTACAACAAAATGCCACAGGCTGGGTGGCTTATAAACTATGGAGATGTGTCACTCACAGTGCTGGAGGCTGGAAGTCCAAGATCAAAGTGCTAGTGAAATCATTGTCTGGTGAGGATCTGCTTCCTGGTTCTGAGACTGTTGTCTTTCTGCTGTGTCTTCACATGGGATAAGACAGTCGAGCTTTCTGGGGTCTTTTTCATAAAGGCTCTAATGCCACCTATGAGTGCTCTATCCTCCTGACCTGATCACCACTCAGAGGCCCCACCAGCTAATACTATCATCTTGGGGGTTAGGATTTCAACATATAAATTTTGGGGGATACAGACATTCAGTTTATAGCAGATTCTCTGTGATTTTGTTGTTGTTGTTGTTGTTTTGTGTTTTTTTCTTTAAGATTTATTTATTTGAGAGCGTGAGCGTGAACATGAGTGGGATGGGGAGGGGCAGAGGGAGAAGGAGAGAAAATCCTCAGGTAGGCTCCCCGCTGAGCACAGAGCCCAACACAGGGCTCGATCCCAGGATCCTGAGATTGTGACCTGAGCCGAAATCAAGAGTTGGACGCTTAACCGACTGAGCCACCCAGGTGCCCTGCAGATTCTCGGCTTTAAGAGCTCATATGATTACATGGTTTCACCTAGATATTTAGGGTAATTTCCCTATGTCAAGATCCTCAGCCTTAAGCATATCTGCATGGTCCCTTTTGACTGTAAAGTAACCTATTCACAGGTTCTGGGTATAGACATTTTGGGGTGCCACTAGCTTCTATAGCATAACTTATATTTTCAAATCTTCTGTAGTGAATTTAAAAAAATTTTTTATAGGGGCACCTGGGTGGCTCAGTGGATTAAGCCGCTGCCTTCGGCTCAGGTCATGATCTCAGGGTCCTGGGATCGAGTCCTGCATTGGGCTCTCTGCTCAGCGGGGAGCCTGCTTCCCCCTCTCTCTCTCTCTGCCTACCTCTCCGTCTACTTGTGATCTCTGTCTGTCAAATAAATAAATAAAATCTTTAAAAAAATATTTTTTATATTCAGAAATTAAAAACAAATGTCATTTTAATAAATGAAAGATTCTGTGATTGGGTTAAAAAAAAAGGAGCTGCGAGAAACCTCTTCCCATGAAACATATAAGATAATAATAAGCTTTGACCATGAAATTACTGTTTCTTTGTTGACTTGTTAATGTACATGAATATTAGTGAGTTACTGTGTTTGGACTTACTATTAATACATATAAATGTTAAGTATAGGTTAGCTATATATTCGGCCAAGCATATTGTAGGGTGTTCCTTATGTGTTAATTTTATAAGATGTCTTTATTACATGGGGTGTGCACCCAACAACTTCGTTACAAATACAGTACAGGTTTGGAGACATTATATTATCCTGAAGTGACTTTAATCAATAATAACTTTGGTTTTATAAAGGTCACTTGGTAGATCTATGTGGGTTTTTTTTTTAAAGGAAAATAAATTTAACACAGATTAAGTAATTATTCCCACATTTTTATATCATAATTGCAAGTTTCAGATTGTCTTTTCAAGACAACTTTCTTTTTTCTTTTTAAAGAATTTTATGTATTTGTCAGGGAGAGAGAGAAAGTGTGTGCACAAGTAGTGCACAAGTACACAAGTAGGCAGAGTGGAAGGCAGAGAGAGGGACAAGCAGGCTCCCCACTGAGCAGGAAGCCCCATGTGGGACTTGATCCCAGGGCCCCGGGATCATGACCCCAGCCAGAGGCAGACGCTTAACTGACTGAGCCACCCAGGTGCCCCTAAAAGGCAACTTCTAATGATCATTTTAAAAAGCAGTATGGTAGGAAGCCTGCTTCTCCCTCTCCCACTCTCCCTGCTTATGTTCCCTCTCTCGCTGTGTCTCTCTCTGTCAAATAAATAAAAATCTTAAAAAAATAAATAAAAAGCAGTATGGTAATTTCTTTATGAAGATCTTGAATAGACATCTATAAGATAAGTGAAAATAATCAGCTGTCCTAACAAGTAGCAAATGAGTAGCTGTGGCCTGGGAAACACAATCGTAGAACAGCTTCACTAGAAAGGTACTGGGTCTCAAAACAATTCAGGGGACCCTAGAGATCATGTGCTTTGGAAATCGGTGTCAAGTGATTTAAAAAGCACAGAACACCATGTAGGTCAGAGATGCATGCAAGAAATTTAAATACAGTTGATAAAATGGGAGTGTGGAGAAATAAATGATATTTAATTGATATATTATTTTAGATAGGATGTAGTTTTTAAACAGTTATGTAACTAAATCAATACAGAGAAAATAAAAGTTATTGTTACGTACGCTTCCTAAAATTTATAGATTCGGTTTGGCTCCACGCTCACTCTTTCTCTCTCTGGAACAGTCTCTCTCCTTTGGGGAAAGGGGAGTTTGTCTTACTCTTGGGGTAGCCTGACATTCGGGGGTGGATGATGGGGTTGTGTGTTACTTTAGGAGGCATGATTCCTTGGCTGGCTGGTCTGGCTCTGGATGGAACTGGGAGCAGGGGCTCAGAAACACGCCCGCTGTCTCTTCTGGCTCTCTCTGGTTCCCCTCTGACTGCACTTTCCTCTCTGGAAGAGGGTTCAGGCGTTCAGGTTTCTTGGGGTGGAAATAGCTCTCCTGAGGACCCCGGAGAGACATGCACTCAACCTTAGCTATCCCTTCATCCGCCTTGAAAGAAACTTCAAGGAAGGGAGGGACTTGGGTATCTATAGTATATGGAAAAGATCTATGCTGTCAAGCAAATCGCTTTTGTTATCAATAGCAAAAGGGAGCTTACAGATGCATAGACTTTCAGGGACATGGTTATCTTGCCCCTATTTTGTTTTTGCTATAAAACAAATACAAGGGCAAAGTAAGACACATAAAACAGATGAAAACAAATTTAAAACAGACACCAGAAAGCTTTTTTTTTTTTTTTTTTCTTTCTATCCTGAAGATTGCCTCTCGCAGGGCCAAGCAGATAAGGGTGAAGAAGGAACTGTAGGTTGCTGGGAAAGTAGCTGGACCAACTGGCGTTTGGAGAAACTGTTTCTTTAAGATGTGAGCTGGCTTTGTTAGGCCAAATGCATTTTTTTTCTTTCAAAAATGTCTTGTGTACTTATTGATTCTACACAAAGCTTCACATGCTTGTACTCTCTTAGCCCGTGGCACAGTTGAGCAGAATACTGCCAGGAAAACAGAGGACGACAGCATGGAAAGAAATTTAATTAAAGTGGCTGACACAGAACCACAGCTTTTGATCTCTCTCCCTTCTCCTTCGCTGGGCTAGTTCTACTCTTATAGAACTGGTGGTCTTTTGGGGGCTATTGGTCTTAATTCTTGTGGATCGTGAATGGTTTCTCTTACTGCCATTTTTCTTGATCCTTTGTGGAATGCAGAACACTAGCTCTGGGGCGGAGGAGGCCTCACCTTCCTGGACTCCTGCTTCAGAAACAAAGGGGTCTGTCTGTGGTTGACTCTCCAGGACTGAGTCCGGCACAGCCCCGCCCACCACCTGCCCCAGCTGGAGGGGTGGGGAGGACGTGGGAAATAGTAAAAAGAAGGGAGTTCACAGAGCTGTGTGTGGGCCCGCCCTGGCTTAGTTACCCAGGGTGATAGAGGGCACAGGAGATGGGACTGAAGAAAGTGTGCGGCTTCCTTCTTGACGTCTTTAGAGTTGGTCTGTTGTATGCTCTCTACCGTAGGCCATGTGCTTGGAGATGTCCGTACTTGTCATGCTCATTACAGTCCTAGGAGTTTGAGTTCTTAAGATACAAGCAATGACTCTTCTGACAATTAAATTAATTGTAAGTAATTGATTATAGGGATAGCTCAGAAAATTCTGGGGACACTGAAGAACGAGACTTAGACAGAAGGCAGAATCGGTCAGCTCTGGGGATCGGGATGGGGAGGAGGTGACCCAGAGTTCCATGGGAGGGTCCTTAGGTTGACTGTGAGAACTGTTATTTGTTCTTGTTTTATTCTGCGCAAGTCCCATTCCAAGGAGAGAGACCCCAGTGGTGGCAGGTAGAGACCACTGACGTCCCAGTGTGACTGACTTGGTACTTTGTCCCAGGAATTCCTGTGGAAGGGTGATGCATGTGGGCCACCCATGGAGACTTACAAAGCTTAACAGCACGTGACTCATTCCACCCAGCGAGTGAGCAGTAGAGGTGATACACACCCAGATCTTTTTGCCTGAAAGGCTATCATTTTCCTCATCTGCCATGCCACCTCTCAGGTTGGTGGGTGGAAAAGGATCCTGTACATGGTTCATTTTGTGTCTGCTGGCAACAGAGTGACTCAGGTACAGAAAGAGATAAAAATTGGAGGCTGTGAAGGGAGAAGATTGATTTTTGTTAGCAAATAACTCTCGTGATGCTTTTCTCAAATACCTCCCTATCCAGACATCGTTGACACTCTGTTCTGGTTTTACGTTGACACTCTGTTCTGGTTTTACGACCACCTCTCCGCTTTTTCTTTCCCTCCGTGCTCTGACAGCTGCTCCGATTCTATTTCTGGAGTATTTCCCAGGGCTTGGTGTTAGGTCCTCTTCTCTTCATCACTTCTCATCCATATACCAGTGACCCCTCATCAACTATTGACTACAGGGTAAAGTCCAAATGGTTCAGTGTGACCTTAGGGCACCTCACACCCTAGCCCCGTCCTGCCCAGTCATCTTGTCTTTCGTACTTGATGGTGCCGTCATTCAAGGTCCACTGGCCCGTCTTTCCTGTTCCTGTATGCATGTCCACATTTGTGCATGCTCTTCTATCTCCCAGGGGCTCCTTCCCACGGTCTACCTTATTTCCAAGTCTACCTTGCTCTGCAACGTCCAGCTCGATTCCCACCATCCCTAGGGAACCAGCTCTGGCAGCTCTAGGTTTCAGCTACCACTCTCTTGGCCAACACAGTCTAGGTCATTTGTCTGAGGGATTCACTACAGCCCTTGACCCCATACCATTTTATAATCTCATCTGCTTATCTTGTTTCTCTGAATCGACCCTCAACTTTTGAGGGCAAAATCCCTTGAGGACTGGATATAGATGTCCAACAAATATTTCTGTAGTTAATCTGCCTCAAAAATCAGAGTTTTGTAAGCTCTCTGTGAGAAGAGAAGGTCTTTGGCTTGGCCTCCCATGCCTAGCACCACCGACGTGGCAGCTGGTCCAGGTGTGGATGAGGGTCCTCTCCTGTGAAAAATCCAGATGACAGTGAGCCTTCCCAAGAGTCTTGCATCTGACTCTCCTCCTGGATGAGATCCACGAGGCTTCCTAGAAAGGTGCAAAAAAAGCAACCTAAATCAAGAAAGTCCTCCAAAAAGATGGGAAGGCATTTCCAGAGTGATCCCCAGAAATATGTTCAGATTGCCAGTAATACCGTTACTGTGAAATCACCCGCTCTTTAGACAGGGGCCAGTTCCCCTGGGGGCAGTTCATCATGGTCTGTACTGGTTCATTCCTCCCCAGGGTGGTAGAGAGTCTGAGAGTACCCTGCCTCCCTTCATTCACTCATTGATTAAAGCAGAACGTGAGTTAACTAAGCCGTGGGCTCGTCCCAGGTGCTGGTACGTGGCCCTGGGACCTGGGCCCCTGCCGCGGGTCCTGTAGCCACGAAGGCGCAGGTTGAGGCTGGAAATTCACCGCGGCTCGAACAAGCAGGCTTCTCAGTGGCAGAGCAGGGGCCGGGTGCACCAGAACCGGAGGAAGGGGGTAAACCTAGGAGCGGAAACTACAGAGGCTGAAGCAGGCCCAGGGGTTGCTTTTTTGACACTTTTTCAGGAATTGGCCATTCCCAGCACATACCGCTGTTTCATTAATGCAGCTCACACACAGAACAGTAGTTGTCTGGGGAAGGCTATTAATGCTCACTTTCCCTATGGCTTGCACTAAACGTCATGTAAAGCGTTCTCCTGTTTTCCTTTGGAAAATGTCTACAGTGCATCCTGACATTTAATCTGCAGCCCGAGCGGGGGTGACTAATGGGAGCTGTTGGTTCTTGGCTATTGCAGAAGTAAGCCGACTTAATCTAGTAATACTTTTTTTAGGCACACAGGAAAAGGGGGGGATGACAATTAAGTAACACAAGCAACTAGTGTGCTTTCTTTAGGCACACTTTGTAAAACAAATGTGTAGTTGTTTTTAAAAGTTTGGAAGGCCTGGTTTAAATAACATGTTTAACCCTTGGAAAGCCTGGGCTATCGAGGGCATTTCAAGAAGTACACGGTCGAGGTGGGGGTTGGGGGCGGGGGTGACTCCGTGGCAGCCAGGGTCTTGGCGTTCTGGTGCGCACACAGGGTCTCTGGTCTTGAGGAGGTTGGGAGCAGTCACACCGAGGGTGGGGTAGACAAAACAGAAACGAGTGCTGGAATTGTGCTTGGAAAACATTTGTGGATTCAGTGTGAGCCAAAACCGTGGGAACTGGACTATATCCTCAGGGTTTCAAAGAGACCCAAATAGGCTTACCATGGAGTGGAAATACGAACAGCACCAGACAACAAGCGGCCAGCCAGGCTCCGGTCTCACCTCCGTAGACACGAGCAGTGCCATTAGCTGGGTGCCTGCTCTGGGCCTCAGTTTCCTCATGGGTAATATGAGGAGGCTTCTAAAGGGCTTTCTAGCTCTGACATTTCATGACACTCAATCATCCTAGAGAGGATTATCCTATGTCTGTGTTCTCTTTCATGTCTGGTTTCCTAGGGCTCGGTAGGAGGGAGGACTCCGGCCGTGTCTGTGGCCCGGCTGGCTGTAGTCACAACTAGAGAGCCAGAGCAGGGGAGAGGTGGTAGACGCCTTTGACAGCACTGGCACTTCTAAAGATTCCCTAGAGGTGCGGGCTATTGAGGAGACATGGCCAGGGGCTATGGGAAGCCCAAGTTTCAGGGTCCTGCTTCTGAAGTAGCTTTGTGTCACTATGGGGCACATTCTTATGCTAGTGGCTTTGGTCACAGTAGGAAGAAGAGGACGGGAAGAGCAGTTGACAGTTACTAAGTGTGGGTTGTGGGCTGGGCCCTCTGTTGACCACATGGCCTGCCCTGTCTCATGCAGTCCACTCAGCCGTGCGCTGGGAAACAGCACCCTAAGAAAGGACCCAAGGCTCAGGGAGGTCAGGTAGCTCATCAGAGGAGAAGGAATTCAACACTGGTGTGCTGAGGGACGTCAGCATTGTGCCTTCTCCCCTTTTGTTTCCTACCTGCACATGACACCAGGACACCTGGGGGATTTCTACGCACCAGTGCCTCCCAGAGTGGGGGGATAGGATCTCGGAGGGGGCTTCAGATCCCAGGGAGCCGGGTGAGCCTGGCCCATCCCCACGCACCAGACTCAGGTCAGCCTGATGTGAAGGTTTCTTTCTTTTACCAGCAAGGTGATTCTGCCTCAGTGGTTGATGTGGTGAATTTAAAGGAGCTGCGCATTGTAGTTTAGGACTCCACTGTTCTACATCCCTGGAGGGATTTTCAAGAAGAATTTGGGTCAGATATACATACTTCTTATTAAGCAAGAAGACCATAGCTTTCTCTTTGAGTGAGCAATCATGGTTAAGAAAAAAAGAAAGAAAGAAAGAAAGAAACCAGAAGCTAAATATCAAAGGCAAGCTGGCTGAGATTGTAAACAGGGCTGTCCTGCTCACTTTCTGTGTGGTGTTAATGAGTCGTCTTGTTTCTCCCTGTCTCTCCAGAAGTAAAGATGCCTTAAGTTACCCTTTTTTTATTTTAATGGTGCTATGTTTCAGTCTTTCCCAGTGGGTTTGTCTTTGTCTTTAGAAAGCTTCCAGTAATTGCCACAAGGTCCCAAAGATGTGTGATTTAGACTCTGTCCAAAGTCTTTGGAGCATGAAAGAAAGTGGCTATTTGAATAAATTACGTGTATTCTCTTGTGGACTCTTGTAAATCAGGAGTACAAATGAGCCACAAGCGGCGTGGAAAGGAGTGAATGGAACTGATTGTTTTGCAAAGAGATGGGAAATTTTAAAAGTTCCAGTTTATTCTTGAGGAGCATGAATATTTCTGAACCTTTAAATTGAACTGTATGAAATTACCATTCTATAGGTCAAATATGGCAAAAGGTTGGCAATTTTTCATGGTTCATTTTTAACATATGAATTAACCTGTTTTCCCTGAAGCACTAAGGATAGGAAGGAACATAAAGGTTTGTAGGACTCAGATAGATTGATGCTCTGTCCTTTTAGCTGTATTTTCCACCCACTGCCCCAAGCATGTATTTTGTGAACCAAGAAAGCAATGAATGTTAAATAAAACCTTGGGTTATTTAGAAGGGACAGACTGTAATGAATGATTCTGTGTGATATTCCTAGGTCATCCAAAAGGGGAGGTGTTTGAATTTAGAGTGAAATCCCTGGATGGTTTTTATGGTTCATGTGCAAACATGACCATCACCTTTCATCTACCACAAGTAGGCAGCAAAATCAAAAAGTATTCAGTAGAACAAAATTTTTAAAAAATCCAAGTCTAAACACTAATGGAAAGAGAATTCATGTTATCTGAAGACCAAATTTTTGCTTATTATTACTAATACATGTACCCACTGGATTTGGGGTGTGTGTGTGTATGTGTGTGTGTGTGTGTGTGTGTATGTGTGTAATCTCTGGGCTTAGTTTTGCATAACTTAGCTAAAGTAATTTCTGAGGATACATTTTATGAGAATGATAAAATGATACAAAATAGATGAGCAGTTAGTTAGCAGAGAGACACAAATTAATGATGGCTGTGCCAGTGCTCAGGGTAAGAGAATTGTAATAAGGCCGCCAGAGGTGCCTGAGAAGGTTCTTTCTACGAGTGACTTGAGGTAGTCAAATGTTTGCCAGTACCTTCTGTGGAAAGCCCTGAATGGTCTTTCATCTTTTCCGTGTAAAGCAGCTGATGGCGTGGATTCTCAAAATTCCTTCAAGAGCAGGTTAAAGGTAAAGTTAAGAGCATTGTTGCTCACAGTTCAAAGTTAGAGTCAAATTTGGTTCCAGGTGATTTCACATTACGAGCTCTCATACTGTAGCAGTAATAGACGCCAGATGAAACTCAGTCGGTCTGTTTAGAAAGCGTGCCCTGAGGCAAATTCTTGCCTCGCTGATAGGTAGAGGGCAGTATTGAGAGCAGTCATGGTATTTTCTTGTTTTCTCATCCCCTAGATGAGTAAATTGAGTGTATAGATTCTCAAACTTTGCATTGAACTGACTTATAAGACATTTCTGTGCTCATGTCAACAGTGCATCAGGAAAAAAAAAGGGGGGGCGGTTTCAGTTAAGTGAGTTGTCATATTTAGCAACTTACCCACTAAGGAAGTCTAATGCCGCAAGAGCTGGGAAGCTCTGGATTCTTGTGGATGAGGAGATGCCATTTGGCTTTGGGAATGCTAAGTACTGTTGCTTAAAAACTCAAGCTCAGGGGCACCTGGGTGGCTCAGTGGGTTAAAGCCGCTGCCTTCGTCTCAGGTCATGATCCCGGGGTCCTGGGATCGAGCCCCGCGTCGGGCTCTCTGCTCAGCGGGGAGCCTGCTTCCCTTTCTCTCTCTCTCTGCCTGCCTCTCTGCCTACTTGTGATCTCTGTCTGTTAAATAAATAAAATCTTAAAAAAAAAAAAAAACTCAAGCTCAGGAAAAGCCTTAAAAAAGAAAGCCTCAGAGAACGTTATACTTCCTCACAGCTGCTTTAATACAGTGATCCTCAGAGCCTACATGGGGATGACATGAAGGGATTCTCAAGTCTCTAGAAAGATGGGGGGCTCCGAGACATCTTAGAATCTGTGGGGGAAGGGAATGACCTACTGCCTTGATTTTTGTCCTTCTACCTGAAGAGGACTTTACATTGTCATTGTCACTTGAACACACCTGTGTCACAGACTGGACAGCATTCTCTCATTTTTCTATAACTGTGGCTGGCTCTCCTTCTGGCAATTTCCTACAGGTCTCCGTAGGCAAAACCCCCAGCGCCTCCCACCAACACAGTGGAGGTTACAGTCTCATAAAACTCAGCCAGCAAACTACCCCAAAATAAGCTTTATTGCAAGAAAAGTGTCATATTTGATACACAGAACTACAAAAACAAACAAAACCAAAAACCATAAGTTTTTCCTCACAAACACTTGATTATAAATTTACACTGTTTCTTTTTTTAGGTATTAAAAAAAAACAAAACCCCCAACTGGATATAAATTGGTTATGAATCTTTGGTCAGCACAGGTGTGAGAGGAGCAACCCGGAGCCTGCACGCGCTTTGGCCATTTCACATATGAGGTTTGGTCACTGGTCCAGGGACAGGTTCTTGGGTTGAGAAGTACATGGGGACGTTCTTCTATCAGCACGTCCTGGTACAGAATTTTTTCAAATGACTAAAGCAAACTAAACATCAATTCATTGTACAAACATCTCTCATACACAATAGGCTATGATAAAACGAGGCATATGGTGTATAACTACAGTATTAATGAAAATTCTAAAAAAAAATGGATTTAAAAAAAACAACAACAACATATATTCCTCGGCTGTACTGCATGATTTGTTTGCACATATGGCAATCCTGAAACAGCTTGAACATAATAAATGCACCATTAATCTAAGACAGCACCAAACACTACAGAACGCCAGGCGTTCCTTGGCAGAGGACCGGCCGCACCTCAGCGGCCTCCGGTGCCGCGGGAGCGCGGCGCACCCTGGGTAGGAATGAGGTGTTGTGGGGAGCACATGTGCTTCCTTGAGGTTATATGAAGGAAATACAGTACGGTTTGGCCTGCAACGCTACTGGTCTCACAAGCAGTCAAGGTATTTTGCTACAGTGGTTGTGCTTCATCTTCGGTTGCCTGGTGTGTGTCTGGTGATGGGAACGATCGTCACCGCGAGCTGCTCTGGCTTTGATCTCCTTTCTGAAGGATCTCATGACATGGCCGTCTTTTAAGTTATTGATTATGCTGCCCTTACAGCTCTGGGAGGCTTTCTTTAAAAATCGTCAGATGGGTACCAGTTGGACCCCTGGCAGAAAACCAAAAGGAAACCTCTCTTGAATCTACTGGATTTTTTAAAAAGCACCTCTAAAAGAAATAGCTCAAATTTATAAATCTAAAGAAAAACAAGTGAGTTTCCCTTTTTGTTTACATAGTTTGTTCATTTCTCCATATATTACTGCATTAAAAATAAATAAACATCTATATTTTTTTTTAATTAGCAACTATAGCAAAATACCCAAAGTGTTACAGACTGCTAACAGGAAAAAAAAAAAAAAAAAAGATCACATTATTTTTGTGCATTTAGTGCCATATGCTGATCTCTTGAACATTTAGTTTTAGTTTTCTTTTAATATATTTTAAAGTGAAGTTATATAAAAAATACAGTAACCACGGTTGCCTTTGTACTCAAATCTTTGGCCATACCAGAGTCTCAATTACCCCTCCCTGTGAGGGTCAACATTCTGCAGTCTGAGACAGGGAGGAAAGAAACATAAGTCTTTTTTCCCCTCTTCGCAGTTAGTTGCTGATTTTTCCGAGGCTGCTGCAGGCTGGCTGTGCAGGGACTGGAGCCTGGAACCAAGACTGTAAGGGGTTAATAGAGCTGGATCTGCAGCCTCATTCTGAGAGCCTCCCCGAGCTCCCCTAGGAGGTAGTCATCCTCATTGCGGTCTTCCAGTTTCTTAAGCTCCTTCTTCTTGTAGAGAGGGATGCTAGTGATTTCCAGTGTGTATGTGCCGGGCACAAGCTTCCTCTTGGCCGTGTGCAAGTAGCTGAGCCCATTTCTCTGGTGGATGCGGAAGATCCCCTCGTCGTTCCCTTGGGAGATAATATAGCGGATGTGGTTGTTGAGGGGCTCGATAGCTGGCATGAGTTCTAGGATGTGCTCCTTCGAGCCAAGGCCAGAGAGGTTGAACTTCATTCTCATGGGGCTGTCCATGTCGACACTGTCCAGGCTGACGTGTTCAACCTGGAGAAAGAGAAGGAGAGGACGTGGGAAGAAATTCTAAGGCACACGCAGAGGACGGGGAGGGGCTTTCTGCTGGGGCTGTGGCCAGGAGGACAACTCTGTGCTCTCTGCACCACGAGTGATTATACAGGGAGGCTCCCGCAAGGCCCTGGCAGCTGGGGGCAAGGTCGGTTCCACAGAGTGCAAGGTGGAGATCTGTACAGCCTCTCATGCACCTGACCCAGGTCCGGTGACAGGGTTGAGCCTACAGAGAGCTTCACACTGTGAAATACTGTTGATGAGTTTATGGAATAACAAGCTTATTAATGAAAAAATAATTTAAGAAATGATTGTGTGTGTGTGTGTGTGTGTGTGTGTGTGTGTATATATATATATATATATTTTTTTTTTTTTTTTTTGGCTGGAGTCTAATTTCAAAGTGTGGCTCTTAGCCAGTGGTAGGGATGATCCCCAGAGCGATCTGGCCTCTGAAGGCCTGGCTTGATTTACAAGGCCCCCATAGCCATGAGTGGGGTGTGTTTACAGGGAGCCATTAGTGAAGACAGAGGGACCTGCAGAGTCCTGGGCTTGGGTTTGAATCAGCTTTGGTAAAAAACCGGTATGGCAGGTCCCAGATAAACCAAATCTCACTTGGTCAGAAGGGCTCCACCGGTTTTAAAATGCTATTTTATTATTTTTTTTAAGGATTTATTTTAGAGAGATAGAGGGCACAAGCAAGCAGGGGGAGGGGCAGAGGGAGACGGAGATACAGAATCCTGAGGCAGATTCCGTGCTGAGCACAGAGCTGGATATGGGGCTCGATCCTAGAACCCTGAGATCATGACCCAAGCTGGAACTAAGAGTCAGTTGCTTAACTGATTGTGCCACCCAGGTGCCCCTAGAATGCTACTTGTAAGACAAGCAAAAATCCAAAGCTTTGAGTGGATACCTTTAAGTAAGAACTTGGCTCTGCTGGCACATAAGTGCCTACTGGGGTGCCTGGGTGGCTCAGTTGGTTAACTGTCTGACTCTTGATTTTGGCTCAGGTCATGATCTCAAGGTCTGAGATCGAGCCCCACATTGAGCTCTGCTTGAAATTCTGTCTCTACCTGCCCTTTGAGCCTCTACCCACTTGGGTACACATTCTCACTTCACCGATAGAAAAATAGGTAGATAGGTAGGTAGATAAAATTGTTTTAAAAAAAAAGAAAAAAGTGCCCATCAGTGATCAGACAGAATCCTGTCCCCAGTATCACAGTGGGAGTTTTTCATAAGCAAAATTTCTGGATTTGTAGTCAAGAGGTATTTGATGGATATCTTAATCGCCCTATTTAAACAGTTAGTACCTCAGTCAACTTAATCTAATACTGGCCTGTTTACTGTTACAAAATAGAACCACAGACATTTTGGCTAGGGAAATCTAGCCTTACAGATGAGGGAAGTTTCAGAGGCCCAGAAAAATGAAGTGAGTCCCCCAACTCACATAGCCAGCTAGTTGTTGCCCAGGGTTGTTGTTTTTTTTTGGGGGGGGGAGCAATTTTGCAATAATGTTATATGAAGAGGGTGGTGCTATGGCTGATTTTTGGGAAAATCACCAACATCGTTGGATACCAGGTGTTACTTGGTGACATTTACTAATATGCCAGGCACTGTTCCAGGCACTTCACAGTGTCAACTCAATTTTCTTGTCAGGACAAAAACAGATCTGAAACTATGAATCTTTAAGTTTTTTTTTCCCCTAGTCCTTGTGTTCTGAGCTAATAATGCCATTAATTGTAATGTGTCTCTGCCATATTGTGTCTGTGAATTTAGTTATAACATTACAAGAAAGCTGTAACCTCAGTGAGACTGAAACTGATATAAAAGTTGACTGTGTAGTACATGTTCCTGCTTAAGGATAAAATCTTGTGACAAGACAGAGGTTTACTCACGGCAGTGGGTTCGGGTTCCCCAACACTTCTCTTCTGTCTGCCATCTTTCTTAGAGTAGCCATTGATTTTACACTCGTAGCATGCTTCTGGGGACAGAGCATTTTCCTCGTCAACCTCTGCATCCAGGGACAGGTACTGCCCTTTGTTAAATCCCATTCCTGAGACACAGTGGCTATGGGCAAGAAGAAGCAAGGCATGGTTAGACTTCACCATTAACTGTGACTGTGGTTTTCCAGTGGTAGACCAGAGACTTCTTGGAGATAAGAAACCAACAAAGGAACTGTAAACTCACAAATAGGAATACCTAATACTCCTGGTAACTCTTTCCTTTGACACTTGAAGCATGAGATTCTCCCTCATTCTGAACATCAGAATTCTTGAGAGTACCTCCAGGCTTCTCCAGTTTTCAATCCTAATTCGACTGAAGCACTCAGGTGTAGTTAAATCAAGAAGTTAAAAAAGACTTTCTGTTGCTTTGTAAGTCCAAAACCTGTGCTTAGGCTCTTGAGAGAGCTCGCTGCTGCCGCAGTTGTGGTTTCTGAGCTCCCATCACAGACGGTGAGAGTTGCTATGTTGGCTCTTAAGGACACTTATCCAGACCAAGACCTGGGTTTCAAGCACTATGAGGTACCAGTGGTAGACAGATGTGTTCCTTCCCCTCAGTGCCTGACTCACTCACTGCTCCTTCTGGGGAAGATGACCCTGACTGACTCGTCAGTTCCTGTCTTCTGTGCTGGGAGAGCCAGCTGCCAGGCGGAAGGATGCAGGCCACCCGCACCTCCGCTGCAGCCAGCGGCCCTCGAGACGGCTCGCTTGGGAGAGGGCCCTTTGCTGGAAGAAAGCCAACCCGGTGGAGATGGCACCACAGGAACTAGGCCCATCCTTTCTGTGCAGTGTAAGGCTAGAGGAGCAAAGGGAGGGACAGGCTCCTTCCTTGGGGACCGCTGGGCAAGCACTTGCTGCAATTCATAGAAAAAGCTGGGGCATAGCCATTTCTACTTGAACTTTAGAACCCAGGTGTCAGCGACAACAAGGGAGCCGCATTTTTCAACACTGACCTGTCTCTGGCCTTGAGGGATCTGAGTCAATTCAGGCTGTGCCAAGGGGCAGGAGAGCACTCCCTGTATAGTAAAAGGTGGTCTCGCAGATACCATAGAGGCAGCGGTCCTGCTGCGCTGACCTAACCGGGGGCCTTCCCAGTGGTACTTCTTCCCATACCCTAAGTCCTCTGAGCAGTGCTTGTTCTCCTGGGCTTTTCATTCCCGTCCACTTTCCTGCTTCCCTGTGTGCGAGGCAGGGGGGTGGCGGCCTTACCCCTGTCCCACTCTGTAGTACCCGGGCGGGCAGCCGCAAAGGTAGCCCCCTTCCGTGTTAGAGCAGCCGTAATTGCATGGGTTCTTGGAGGATGAGCACTCGTTGACGTCGTGGCAGGCACTGGAGAACTGGTCGAAGGAGAATCCTGAGGGGCAGACACACTTGTAGCCCCCCAGGGTGTTGTAGCAGGAAGCAGAGCCGCAGGCACTGGGATTGGAGCATTCGTTCTCGTCTAGGAGCACAAAGGAAGAGACTCTTACGTGGGGGCAAAGAGGCCCAGTCTCACAGTCTTGATGGTTTTACAGAGAAATATCTCTAGATATTTAAAACATTTAAAAAATGTTTACCCTGATGGCTGACTGGCAAAAGCATATACAAGTAAAAAAAAAAAAACAAAAACAAAAACAAAACCCAAATCACCAAATCCCAACAAATCCGCCTAAACTACGGCTTTAAAAAAGCCTTGCCCTACCCTTTTATATTTTCTGTTTGTGCTGTTTCTCAATACAATGGCAGTCCTTGGGGACAGACCTTTGCAGTCTGTCTACTGAGTAACTTTTATATTCTCTGAACTGAAGGTTACTTCAAAAGCCTGGATCTCAGATCCATGGAGCTAGAAAGTAGATTACTATTTTCCAGGAGCTACAGGGAGGGAGAAATGGAGATGTCTGCTTATGGGTATGGTGTTTCTTTCTGGAGCAATGAAAATGTGGTGATGGCTGCAAACTCTGGTGAGAATATACTAAACACCACTGAACTCTACACATTTTGAAATAATGAATTTTCTGGTCTGTGAATTCTGTCTCGATTAAAAAAAAAATCCTATATCTGGGTACATGTATATTCTCCCAGCAATTCCCAAATTCATTCTATATGGGGAGAAAAGTATATATAAACATTTAAATAGTCTGAATTAAAATAACTGAGAGAAGCATTATTTAAGTGGATCTACTGAACCAAAAATCTCATATGCTTTTAGCTACTGAGAACCTGTTAGGGGCAGAATGTGTCTTCTGAGAGAGGTTTGCATCTGGGCATCAAGCTGACATCAGTTTTACCTGTTTAATAATCTTACACTGTAAATTCTTGCAGGATAATTACAGGTTATACTTTCAGTTGCTAATATTTTAACAACATCAAAGCCTGATTGTGCTTTTAACTTGGGAGATGACAATTTTGCTCTTAACTGTCTGGCTGATAAAGAGAATGTGGCTTGACTCCTTTGAGCTTTCTTATAATCCAGCTTCCACCCTGGGCACAAGTCCCATCTATTCCATGGAATTCTCGCTGATTCCTGGGACTCCCCTGGAACAGAGTGTGTCTGCTGACCTAGGATGTGACAAGTTTTTGTTTCAGCCCCCGTGGGGACATGGTCCATGTGTGAGGAGAGGACACGGCAGCTGGAGGGAAGGGCCTCTGTGCAGCCACACAGGGAGCTTATGGAGGGTGCAGATGGGGTCTCCGTGCGGCTGGGGCCTCTTGCAGGAACCCAGAGCCCATTAAGTTCAGCACGTGGGTTACCGAACGGGCAGACATTATGCGGCAACATTTGTGTCATCATTGTAGTTTCACAATTAAATCAGGCCAACAAAATAGAGAATTCTCGATCTAAACCTGTGATGATTACCTAACATGTACAAGTTCTCAGTCTTCATTTCATCAGGAGAAAGTATTTAATGAATTCCTAATCACTAGGCTGCCTATGACTTAGACATAACTGCTGTTTTATTTCTAAACACAAAAGACTTGGCATTCTGCCACAGAGGCTTATCTGCTCTAATCATTAACCCTGACATTTATATCCAGTATTTCTCTTGTAACAGAATGCAAATTAGGTTATAATTTAACAAAACAATCCTGCTATGAATATGGTATTAGACATTGTGTTATGTAGAAAAATTATCTGCAAAACCAACTGAGTAAATGGTATTTACATAATACTGACAAGAACATTTAAAAATGTGTACTGTTTTTGTAAGCACCATGAAACACTTCATATTTGTATGTTACAAATGTACATTGTGGTATATTTTTATGGACTCTGGTCATCTCACTTTGAAAATACGTTCATGTTTGACACATACTTTGAGCTGATTTATGCTTCACTAAGCTGTGATCAAATTATTTTGAAGTGACCCCAGAAGCAACTGGAAGTTAGTGAACACTACATAACCAAAAACTTCCCTAATAAAAAATTTTTCTTTATATGCAAAGGGTAATACTTATTTTCAATTTTGAATAATTACAATGTTTGCAAACATCTGAGAAACTCTATAGCGTATATAGCAGAGTTATAAATATTCTCTGGCAAGTGACCAGAAATATTTTCAAGTATTCATTTGAATTAAAACCTTTTTTCAGTATTAACACAAAAAAACTGTCATTTTCCTTAAGTTGGCAGTAGTATTAACAATTTAATATTAAACTATCTGATGCATTGACTCTGAACAGTTTTGTCCATTTACTAAGGGAATTCAGATAAATCTGAAAGAGTTCATTCTTCATTTCCCTCCTCAAGCATATGAAAAGAGTAATGATATTCACATATGCAGTAACAGATAAAAATAATTTGTGGCCTTTCAAGTTGTATTTTGTCAGGATTCTTGTTCTTTTGATAACCTGTTGCTTTTATTCGTTCCTGATGGTTTAATTCTATCCCTGCCATATAGTTGGGTTAAAATTCCCACTGGAATTACGTAGGGTTCAAAGCAAGGAAGTCAGCAATTAAAGTCGGGACCAGTTAGATTCCTCAACTCTGCACAGATGAATCTAGAACCTTTCCAAGTAAATCCCTGCCCTGACACTATGTGAGCTGCTGGGAGGTGATGGCCTTGCTGAAATGCCTACTCAGAGAATCCCCCAAAGGGGAATTAGGATGTAGCAGCAGCCTTAATTTTAAAATTAGACCAATTTAGTGAAAACCTTTACAGCTGTTTTTGCACTTGATGTTCACAGGCAGAAGCTCCAGAAAACTTAAAAACTTGGAAAGTGAGCTGATACTCCACAGGTGCTCTTATTTATACTTAGGAACATTTCAAAAATAAGAATTCTATTTAATAAGCTGACACTTATTAAATATTAGAAGATCATTCTTTTGCCTTAAGAGCCATAGATTTAACCAAAAAGTCCATATTATGTATAAAATAGGAGACCCTCCACTTTAGTAAACAAAGCAATATAATTATTTTACACTGTTTCAATAGCTGTCTACAAATGCACTGATCTCTATATTCTCAAGAGTGTGCCTATACTTTGCCTCTGTTTATAAATCAATTCGGGCATAAGGACTTGGGCAGCATTTTTGTGTGTGAAGAGAAAAAGAAGTAACCTCACCATTTTGATTGACTGCCTAACTCATCATTCTGACAATCCTTGGAAAGTGTGTCCCTAACTTCTTGATCACGAATGGTTTCTGCATTCCCTGCATGAGCATCTATCCGTGGGCTGACGGAGCATCTGTCTATGGCCTTGCACAAGACCACAGCCTCTCTGTGGCTTTCACCAAGTTGGCTTCCCTCCTTTGAAATTCAGCTTAATTTTCTCTTCTCAATTCACTAAACTGTCATTAGAAATTTCTTTTGAGAAGACCACAAAGGATAAAATCAGATTATCAAGTGGATGCTCACAGTGAAGTATCTGAGAAACACGTGGGGTAACTGAAATCATGGCAGAGTCACAGGAGAGTGCCCCACCGGCTCCCCTCAGGACCTCGATTCTCCTTCAGGCTCTGCTGTTGGGGCATCTGCTGAGGGCAGGTCCATGAAGCGCACTCAGGTGGAGCCAAGAAATCAGGCCTCTGCTAAGTACATCAGCTGGCTATTCAAGCACAGAATAATGTTCTCTTTGATCAGGCTCTCTCTTAAAGGAGAATTTCCATTGACTGTTATCAGTGCCAGGAACAGGGTTGAGGGCCTAGAGACTTTATTTTACAAACACTTTTGTCTGGAGACAAATTCAATTAAACAGAATTAGCTGTAAGTAGCTACAATTTCTACCTTCAGATACTTAGCCTTCTTCATTAATGTATGTAACTGAAAAGCACAGAGGGACAGTCCTTATTAAGCTGATCTGAATTCATTTAGATGTAGGACTTATGAGGGAGATGGATGGGCAATTCTTCAACCCCAAATCTAAAGTTAAGAAATTAATGATGAAAAGCCCCTGACCTTAGCAAATAAAGATTATGAATCTTGACACCATCTTCAGAAAGTTAAAATTACATCTAGTAGAAAATTGTAATTATAAAAGCTTTAGTTGAGTTCCCTTTGGGGTACTTACAACAACATTTTTATTCTGGATATTTTCAAACATACACAAGTAGACTAGTGTCACAGAGCCCCTGTCTGTGCATCTGTCCAGAGGACTGGTGTTAAAGTTCTAGGATTCAGAGGCTACACTGAAACATCAACACTTTTATTACTTGTTCATCTTACACAGATATTTTGAAGTAAGAAAGCAGATGCTATGTAACAAGTGAGAACTCACCAACACACTGATTCCACTGGTAATGCTGAATATACCCTTGAGGACAGCCACACCTGTAGCCTCCCAGGATGTTCTGGCAGCCATGTTGGCACCTATGGTTTCCATCACATTCATCCACATCTGCAAAAACAATCCCGGCAAGATACTTATGCACCCCCTTTCCTCTACTGTTCTTAAATGACGTCCAAACACAACCTGCGTTAACTATTATCAGGAGAACTGATAAACAAGACACACAGAGAGGCTGTCAGTTTTTCCAAGTCACATGGTTATTAGCCTGCAATACAAAGAATAGTTCTGAGATAAGAACCCACCTTCTTCTTTTTTTTCCTTTTTTAAAGATTTATTTATTTGAGAGAGGTGGGGAAGGGTAGAGAGAGAGGGAGACAGAATCTCAAGCAGACTTCCCGCTGAGCATAGAGTCCGATGTAGGGCTCGATCTCATGACCCTGAGATAACAACCTAAGCCAAAACCAAGAGTCGATGACCCACTCATGCGCTAAAATAAGTAAGTAAATAAATCTTAATAAAAATCTTCATGTTTGGGAGGATATAAGCACTACAGAGATATCTAAAAAGTATAATTGTTTTGCATGCAAAAAATTTTATTACCATTTGACATTAATTAGATGAAAAATTTAAGTATTTAAATATATTATTTTTAGATATGATGTGGTATTATTACAACATATGGAAAAATTTCTTTGTCCACATATGCATACTCTTTTGGAATGACAACTGAGACTTTGAAATCTACTCATAAAGAGTGAAATAAAATTGGCATGTTTGATGTGTATATAACAAATTTATATGGCTAATTAATAAATGGTATCTTATGTGGATGGTCACAGGCTGAACTTACACGTGGCAAGCAGCTGTATGTTCAGAATACTTTAGAAGTTTCAAGGACTTCAAATATATAATGTTAAAATGGAAATCTTTAAAACTGAACTTTTCTTGGCTACAAATTAGATTTATACATGTCTTATACTTCTTATAAAGAGTATATTAAAAACCCTGAATATATTTCTAGAATCCAGAATCATAAATCCCAAAGAATAATAAAGGGGCACTAAAATCAATTAAGGACTTAAACTGCAATAGTTTATAAAAACATAAGGGAATGTACAGAGTCTTATAATTTCTGGCATGGGTGTTTTGTAAAAGATACCAATTCTACTATATTAGCCCTTGCAGTGGAAATATTGGAGAACAGTATAATATTTTGTTGAGTATAGGTAGATTCTTATTTTATTCCCAGTTAAATGTTTCTTTGACTTTACATGAAATACCTATTGTGAGGGTGGGTGGCTTAACAGAAAATGCCCATTTTTAGAGAAGAGAGTGAATAGGAGGAGTTTCAGAACAAATAAAATGGAAACAGCTATCACTTTCCCCAGAGCTTTCATATATTTTACAATTCTCTTTGATAACTGTTTCTTTTCTTACACTTAACTTTCACACATTTAGTTATCATGGAAAAAAGTCCATCATTTTTTTCTGATGTACCTGTACACTACTGTTACAGAATTACTAGCTACAGAATTCCTTTTCAGTTTTTTTTTGATCAGTAATTAGGCAAAGACTCCAGTTACTTTAACAGTCAGTTCATATAGAATTTTTGTTCTATCACGTTAAAGTTTTCCTTTGCCCCCAAAATGATATATGAAAATGTATGAACAAAAATCAGTTGCTGAGTTCTATTTTGTTAAATACCTTTTTCTTTTTGAGATGATCTCATTTCTCATTTGGTGGCTTGCAAGTTAAAAGAAAATAGTTTGCTGTATTAGTTTAAGGATTTTTTAGCAGATAAACTCACCTTCACAGTTTAGTCCAGTGGCATCGAGAGAGAACCCTCTTTGGCATTCGCAGCTGAAACTTCCAGGCGTGTTTTGACAGATTCCCTTTGCTCCACAAAGTGAAGGCTGAGACCCACATTCATTGTTGTCTAGCAAAGCAGGAAGGAGGAGTGTCAAGCTTCCCAATCATTATATGACTCAGATTTCACTACACGAAATGCAAAGTGAGGCATGAAAACCTAAGTTCAAGATGTGAAAACCTGAGGGAAATCTATGCCAGGATTCACTCTCAGGTTAGAGGCAAAAGTGGCAAAGAAAAAAAAAAAAGTATTTCAAGAGAGGTGAAATTAGACCATCTCTTGGGTCAACTGAGGACTTGGGTTTTTGACAATGCAGACTGAAACTCTCTTAACATATGTATGTCTTGGGGCGCCTGGGTGGCTCAGTGGGTTAAAGCCTCTGCCTTCAGCTCAGGTCATGATCCCAGAGTCCTGGGATATCTCCCGGCATCAGGCTCTCTGCTCCATGGGGAGCCTGCTTCCCTCTGTCTCTGCCTGCCTCTCTGCCTACTTGTGATCTCTATCAAATAAATAAATAGAATCTTTAAAAAAAAAACATATGTGTGTCTTCTAACATAAAATAACCCACCATGTTCATTAGCATGTTCTAAATCACAATGAACCTTTATTTATATTTAGTCTGAAAATACATGGTTATATTTAGAATGTAGCCTAAAGGTCCTGTTTGGAATATACCTACCGTCTATGTGCTTGGATCGTAAATATGCTTGAACTTCATGTATTTTTGCCTTTGGATACTATTCTTCTGAAAAACACCTATATTATTTCTAGACCAGTAATCATGACCTAGCAGTTCTAAATGAAGTATGGAGCCATTCAATAGTCTACCATTTTAAGTACACTTCTTATGCATCTACCCACAATTAGCAAAACTTGCCACATGCAGTGTGTCTTACCAATACAGGCCGTATGGTGTTGTGTGAAACCAGGCGGGCATTTGCAGGTAAAACCTCCCAGTGTGTTGACACAGAGGAATTGGCAGTTGTGCTGTTTGGTCTGACATTCATCAAGGTCTGAGGTGAAAGAGAGGCCAGTGAAAAAGAAGTGCAGAGTTACCTGGCCCTGCCTTCCCTCTCAGGAAGCCACAGGATATGGACATGTTCTGTTTGTGGGTATTTCGTGTAGAGTTCTGCTGGAAGCATCACAAGACTCCCATAATGCATAGGGCGAGCAGAGGAATAAGTGACCAGCCAGTACTTCACTTCTTGCGCTAAATGCAAGAATTAGAACCTTAGGGTATTCACTGTGAGAACAGTTGTGGGGGCGGGTTAAATAAAAATAAAACAGAAGCTGGAAACTGATAAAGGTCTGAAAACAAGCACTGAGTCAGGCTCTTAGGCTCCAAGTGAACACAGCATCATAAACACCAGAGGAAGCAAAAACATGGCATCTGTGATTCTAGTCATAAATGGAATTTATATTTGGACTATACTAATAGAAAACTCGAAATGTAATTCTGGTGAGATTAGAACTTAATATGGGAGAATATATTTAAATAAATGTAGAAACTATAACACTCATTATTTTAAAGCTTAATAAACATGCATTGTCTGCACTCATAACATGCAAAATTAAACTGACTCACAGCGGTTCACTAAGATCTAAGAGAACAGTACTGCTTGCTATAATTATTATTATTATTATTATTTGGTATTCCTTGGAAATAAAACTACATCTTCTTAAGAATAACCTGTATTTCAAACATTTAGCTAGACAGGAATTTCCTCAATCCATTTATTCCATACAGGAGAGGTTTACAATAAAACCGAATGCATGAGTCTTGTGCGGGAGCTATCATCACTGTCTACTTTAGTTTGATAATTACTTTTAATACTACCTGTGCAAAAAAATGAAATTCACCCATTCATTTTCAATCTTCTGCAGTCAAGTAATAAAGATAGATGAGAGGAAATAAAATCTTAGATAAGCAGCAAAGGAAATCTTATTTATTTGTTTCAATCTCTTCCCTCCCTAACATTTTTTTGTTTTATATAAGTTCATTTAATTATCATTTTGTGTGGTCTGCTAGATAAGAAGAAAACAGCTGTGATTTGGGCTTTAATTCTCCCTGCCTCCTACCTGTGTCCTCTGGTAGAATTTTCTGTGAGTAATCAAGTGGTCACTGGGAAGATGTTCCTTAATGAAGGCCATGCAGCCAGAAAAGCTCCCTAGCTGACTTTGGATGTGCAAGGAGGGAGACAAGAGGGTCGGGAATGGTGGAGACATGTCCCTCACCTTTGCAGGTCTTTCCGTCCTCTTGCAGGACGTAGCCCCGAGGACAAGAGCACTGGTAACTCCCTTCAGTGTTTTTGCAGATGAAGTTGCATGGTTTCGGGGACTGGGAACATTCATCGAGATCTAAATGAAAGTGAGATCAAGATTACAATTCTTAGTTTCAAGCAACCACTGGCTTCTTTCCTCCCTCCATATTCCTACTTTATCTTTTTCCTTTCGGCTTCAACTTAAAATGGAAAAACAGCCAGGGGAAAATGATGCACAGCAGTTATCTTGAAAGTAACATACGTGTTTACTTTGTAGATCAATTTATGATTCCTGGATACATGTAACGTCCAGGGGCAAAAAACCCCACTGCATTCTTTAGCCTTATGTACTCTGGTTTACACCACAAGGATCATTTTCTTAAGAGCTTCTCCTTACATATGAATCTGGAAGACATCCTCTTAAACTGTGAACTGACATGCTGAGCACCGTGGGGTCCCACAGGCTCGCCGCCCCTCAGTCAGGCCCTTGCTGCTCCTGGCCCGGCAGCTCCACTGCACACACACAGTCAGCAGGGTCTCTTGCCCTCTGTCTTCTGTCTGGTCCTTACTTCGTTCCACTCACCCTGCAAGATGGCTCAGGCTCCAAGTCACTGGATCAGAGGTCACGGTACCTTTTAAAGCAGCCCTTGGTGCATAGTTTTCTCCTTGCAGGGTTCAGTAACGTCTCCCTCTTTTCTTTTAGCCCACAGATAGCAGAGCCCCAGCACACAGCACGGTGCCTTGTAGATTCTACACACTCTGCTCACATCCTGAGTCAAAACAACCCTCCCAAATCGTCCTCCCTTGCATTCTCTGCTAGCACTGATGGACAGCAAATAATCTCCATTTCCTCGTGAAGGACACTGATGGATGCCCCCAGCATACCAGAAGCTCGTGATGCTAGCCTGTTCTCAAGGACTCTCATGCCCAACCAAGTGAGTCAAATGCTTACAAAGGGCCAGTTTGGTTTATCTGAACCTTTTCATGCCGGGTGTGTTTGTTATTAAAATAGGTACTTTAATGGACTACCATGCAAGTTGATTAATATGG
The DNA here is from genome assembly GCF_902655055.1 of Lutra lutra. Classification (NCBI taxonomy): domain Eukaryota; kingdom Metazoa; phylum Chordata; class Mammalia; order Carnivora; family Mustelidae; genus Lutra; species Lutra lutra. Next base: position 68,087,461 of record NC_062282.1, read on the forward strand.
AAGAGAAGAGACTTCTTTTTCTTCAGTGAAAACTAAGTCAAATCCTTTGGAAAGACCCATTAGAAGCAAGCTCCCCACCCCCTGCCCTCAACTGGTACAGAATAGTGTGGGTGTGAGAAGTTAAATTAGAAAAAAGATTGTGAAAAATGTAGAAGGATTCTGTCCTGACACTGCTTTGCAACTGCAAATTTTACAGGAGGCTTCATTCGTATATTTTATGCAAAAACCCAGCAATGAGGAAAAAGCACAAAAGCGCTCTCCCTACATAGACTCACACACAGGCTCACCGTCAGGAGCCCTCTTCTTTCATCAAGAGACTGACAAACGAAGGTGTACTTCTAATTTTAAATTAAAATATAAAATGGTGAAGCAGATTTTGTAGTTTTACACTCCGTGACTGAACACTTCCTGATGAACTGAACAGTTCTGTGTCGCAGTTTACTGGGCAAGGACAACTACTGTGATACCAGGAACCACATTCCTGAAAGGAACGGCATGACTGCATAAGGAACATTGCGGCGCTCCATGGTAAACCTACCGCGGGGCCAGCAGTGGCTCTAGGAAACAGCAGTTGGCTACCCCCAGACGTACCTACACACGAGGTGCCGCTGAGGTCTGTCGTGTAGCCGACCTTGCAGAAGCATCGGAATGAGCCCATGGTATTGATGCACTGACCATTGGCACAGAGGTTTGGCATCACCTTACATTCATCAATATCTGTGTGTGGGGAAAAAATACACAACACACACTTATTATACATGCAAGGATGAAACTGGTGAGAACCTAAGAGAAACAAAGGGATTGACATGAAATAACTAGCAAATAACATTCACAACAGCGCTCGGGTACCTCCTCATCACTTCAGCAACATGGACGGGAAGAAAGAATATTCGGGAGGGATTGGAAGAGGTAGGTCTATAAATGAGGCTCTGTTGAGAGCCCAGCTTCAGTCTACTCATTTTGTAATCTAAGTATGAACTGTTTTGGCGCGGCGTAGAAAGCTACCTCTCTGAAGTCCAATTAATCTGGGATTTGTGGTGATTTCCCACTCCTGGACCTCATATCCACACTTGGATTAGACTCTCAAGAAAGGATTTCATGAGCAGAGTAACTGGGCCCAGGGCCAATAGCCTGTACAGTTGTAGAAGAAAATGGTATCTTTTCAGGACAGTCTCTCAGGTGGTTGTTTAAAAAAAAAAAAAAAAAAAAAAAAAGGAAACAAAGGGGAATAATGGGTCAGAGGCTAGAATTATCTCCAAAGTTAGAGCCTTTAGGTATAAACTTCAATTGAGGAGTAGTCTCAGGGAGAAAAAAAAAAAACAACAACAAAAAAAACTGGAAACCACTAACAGATTATGAGGCTTGGTTTGTAAATATGTTCCAGACTGTGTCCTTGTGCACACTCAAATAAGCAACACCTATTTAAATAAAGCAAGTAGAGTTTGGGGGTTACAGACATGGCCTTTGGGGTCAGGCAGATGTGTTCCACTTCTGGGTCCATCCCTTAGAAAACATGTGATCTCAAGAAAATTACTTACTGTTACCTAAGCTTCAGGCTTCTGTTTCCTAGTAAGTTCTGCTCTTAGATTCAGTATGAAGATTACTTCCTTTGAAGTCTCTTAATCATTAGCAAAAAGCATATACAAACACACATGCATACAAATATTTTAGCCATTTTATAGATTTTTCACTTTTCCTTCCAATGAATCAATTACTGTTAACTGCATCGACAATGTGCGGGACGTTCCCTCAGCTCCTCACCTCTTCCATCAGTGGTGTATCCTGGGCCGTGAGGACAGATCTTTTTGTACTGGGCCGTTCCAGGAAGTGGGCAAAGCTCACACTGGTGACCCCAGCCTCGCCCCCCATCACAGCAGCACTCGGACTTTGTGACAAGGTTGCGGCTGCTGGATGCCATCTGGCACATGGTCTGCAGCACCTCTGCGAAGCAGAGTCCCTGTCGGTTGTCTGAAATCACATGTGGGGAGTGAGCGTCAGTGACACGGAACACCCACCCTCCTCCTCTTCAAACACAATAGGTCAGCCAGTGTTTTTCTTCCTGGCACAAACTTTCTCAAAGATAAGTACTATTCTCTGTGAAGAGCTGCCCTCCTTCAGATGGCTTCACGATTATAGAGCTGCTGGAGAAGGAGTCCACGGTGTGTTCTTTTACTATAGTTTATTAAATCTGATAAAAAGTGATAATATGCTTAGGGAATCGATTTATTTTTCTTCAACCCATCCGCAACTAACTGATAGTAAACTACCATTCCTGTAGAACACAAACAAAAGAAAAATGAAATGAAATTATTTCCTTTATTTTTAAAGATTTTATTTGTTTGGGCAGAGAGAGAGAGAGCAAGATCATAAGCAGGGGGAGCAACGGGCAGAGGGAGAAGCAGGCTCCCTGCTCAGCAGGGACTGGCTCCCAGGACCCTGGGACCATGACATAAGCCAAAGGTAGATGCTTAACTGACTGAGCCACCAAGGCATCCCAAATTATTTCCCTTTAAATAAGCAAATGAGTATCAGGATTTGTTTTTGAAAAGTAAATCCTGGATGGTGTTACAATCTTGGTACGTTTTCAATCCAATCTCATCTTTTCTACATCTAAAAGAGTATTTGGAATAAGCAGATTTTTTTTAGTATAAAGAAAGGAATTTATCTTATGTAAATAGGCAAATAAATCTTTAATATGGTTTAATGAACCATCCTAGTGAAACCTTAATAATAGGAACAGAGCAGTACATTGCAGTAGGTAGGCTATCTCTTCTATTGCCAGAAAGATTGGTGGGTAGAGTAAGGGTCTGGATTGAAGACATCAGTAAACAAAATTTATTTTCTTGACTAACAATTTCCTAGGATTCAATGCAGTGACATCATTTGGAAAAATATCTGATATGGCTAAAACATGCTGTTTTTCTATCAGATCAAGTGATGAGTGCTCATTTTGCCTTATATTTTACCTCTCCATACTTTTACACCTGCTCATAATTAGGTGAAATGGTTTATAATGTATGCATTTTAGCAATTAAAATGCAACATAATGTCTGAAATTTATATTTTCCACAGGAAAATATTTTGTAAAACATTTTTTCTGCATCATAAAATAAAAATTGACCTTCACTGCATTTTTGAAGTGTGGCATTTGCTTTAATATTACTAATGCAGCAAAGCTTACCTCACATAGCAAATATTTTCTTTTGGAATTAAATCATCTCCTGATGTAAGTTTTACTAAAGTCACATTTTCCACAGAGCTTAATTAATCTTAATTTTGGAAAGACTTCATTTAAAATGGCTATTTACATTACGCATAGATGTGCATACAATGCGCATGCACAGAAATACGTCATTTTGATAGATGTGTACCTTTAAGAAGAAGTATATGGATTATTCAGATTGGGGGATTTTTTTAACAGGCAAGAATACATACGTAGAGCTCTTCTGTGATGACATCATAAAACAAATGTTTTATTTACCAGGTTAAATACACTCAGGTGTCACTTACCAAGGCATTCAGTGCCTGAGGAACTTGACTGAAATCCTTCATTACACTCACATCTGTAGCTCCCGATAGTGTTAACACAGCGCCCATTTTCACAAATTCCTGGCTTGGTCCTGCATTCATTTTCATCTTTGGGAAAACAAATAGGGTGAATAATGAGAAGATTATAAAATTACTCTTTTCAAATTATCCTTGAGTGGGTTATCTTTTATTTAAAACTTCCTCACCAAAATACTAATATGATGGGATAAAAAGCCAATCCTATAGGAATATGGGTTTATTTTTAACTTCATCCTTTAGGTGGATTCTTTCTTAACAAAGTGTTTTCCTTTGTGTTGGTGGTGTTGGTGGGATGGTGTTTGATGAAAATTGGCCTCCACAAGACCTAGACTTTGCCCTGTGATACCAGAGGTGAAAAAGAACTATGGGGAAGAGGGTGCCAGGACACCCTGTGACAGGAGAGAGAGGATGGGAGCAGAGCAGCGGGAGGTGTTAGGGATGGGTAGAGAATAGGGCTAAAGCCACACAGGCAGGGATGAAGGGTAAGCTTCCAGACTAGCTTTGAGTGAAATCATGGGAGTAGTGTGGTGTATGAGAGCCACTAGCGAGGGAAGGAATTTAGGTAGTAATGCTCTTTTGGCTGGTGATAAATTAGAGCAAAACTTCTTTATTAAAATCTCTTTTGTCCTTACTGTATTTGGTATTCTGTAAAATTCTGCTTGGGGCTTTTTTTTTTTTTTTTTTTTGAAGCTCTGTTATTATGAACATAAAGGAGCTCATGATAATGAGATTTTTTGATAAACTGCTTTCATCTTTATACTTAATTTTTAATCTGTAATTTGTTGATATTTATTTTGCTTGTGCTTTCTTTTTATCAGTATTTGCCCTCAGTGTTTTGTTCCATCCCTTTATTGTCAATCTATGTCACCTTTTGACTTGGTATCTTTCATAGAAAAAGCACCGAAGTGGATTTAAAGGAGTTTTAAAAAAGTATGTCCACCTTTTAAGTAGCAGTTTATTCTTCTCTATTGTGACTGCTGATGTGTTTGAATTCTTACCTGTCATTTTATTTTGTTTTATATCTACCATGCTCCTGCCCTCCCTCACTCAGGATTTCTTACAATAGTCTAGATTTCTATACCTTCCTCTTGTCTCCATCTCATGTCTGGAAATTATAATCTTCTTTCTGTCTTTTCAGTGATAACCATGAAAAGCTTCAATACGTATTTGTAATGAATACTTTCCTATCGGTTTCAACAAGAACCAGTTTCACACGTCTCTGGCATGAGTTCCTTCTGCTCTCTCCTGGTGCCACCTGCCACACCGCTGTGATCTAGAAATTTTGGTTTGTTAGATATTTTCTTTAATGTGCCATCCTTATCTTTGTAAACCAAATCATGAGGTTTCCTGGTTCCTTGGCTTACCATTGCTTCATGCATAGTACTCCATCCTTTTGGATTAATAAAACAAAATATTGGAGTATCTAGTTTGGTAATCCTTTCACAGATGGTATGTGGGTGGTAAATACTCTAGAATATGATTCTGATAATGTCTTTTTTTTTCTTACTAGACTGAGTATAGAATTTCAGTTCAAAATTATTTTTCTTAGAATCTTAGGAAAAATATTGTTTCCTTTTACCCAGTGTTACTGTTCATTTGCAGGAAATCTGGTTTTTCTCTTTATTTTGATTGTATTTTCATTGTCTGAATTATTTTAAGAAGGGCTCTTGTTGGACATTCTGAAGGGGTTGCTCCATGTCTGATGTTGTATAACTTGAAAGATTGCTAGATAGGTATCATAATTTTAGATTACATTTTCTCTGCTACCATTGGCATGAGAATTAGTGTGAGAACCTGAAGAAAGTGTCTTGATCTTCTTCCTACCTTGTAGGCATTTTCCTTTTCGTCCCAGTTGCGTAAAGTCACCAGAAGTCTCTTCTGGTAACCTTTTTCTTTTCTTTTTTCTGCTGTTGACATTTGTAATTTCACTAGGGCACATCTTGGTGTGATGTTGCACCACATATGAAATTCTGATTTCTAGCATTCTGTGTTTCATCCTTTGAAAATTTCTCAGTCACATCATGTCTGCCAATAAGAGACCATGCTATTGTTCACCGCTCTTGTCTTTGTGCACTTAGCTCTGTCTATGCAGCATGATAGGCTGGAGACAAACCCACGAACAGAACAGGTCTCACTTCAACTCATGATTCAAATCTCAAATGGGAACTAATACTCCCTTGAAAACCTTACTGTATTTCTTCCTATGTCACCATGCTCCCGCCTTATACAATGACTACTGCACACAGAGATAAGAACTCCTCCATCTCTCCACTACCAACCACCTGTGTGGCCCTCACTTTCCACCTCTTGTCTTTTTCAACAGTTAAAGATTTTCTGTTTTTCCTCAAAGGTCAGTCTTTGCACTTGTACTCTGGATTGCCTTCCAAGAATTCACAGTTCTCCCTTTTTAATGAGTTATTCTCTCAACACACATTTTCTCATAACTTCCATCTTAAAAAAACTATCTCTTTTATTTTTTATTTTTTTTAAAGATTTTATTTATTTATTTATTTGTCAGAGAGAGAGAGGGAGAGCACAAGCAGGCAGAGCGGCAGGCAGAGGCAGAGAGAGAAGCAGGCTCCCTACTGAGCAAGGAGCCCGATGTGGGACTCGATTCCAGGACCCTGGGATCATGACCTGAGCCGAAGGCAGCAGCTTAACCCACTGAGCCACCCAGGCGTCCCAAACTATCTCTTTTAATAACATCGTATACCACTAAATCTAGCACCTCAACTGTGTTCCCCTTCAGGACAAATTTCTTTTTCTTTTTTCCCCCTCAGCACTCTGATTCCTATTTTGTTCTTATTTCCAGATTTATTGAGGGATAATGTTAAAGGATTCGTCTCTCGAGTGATTTAGTGCACCCATTACCTCACATATTTGCCCTTTTTCTGTGTGAAAATATTTAAGTTCTGTTCTCTTAGCAAATTTCAGTTACATAGTACAGTGTTATCAGCTATAGTTGCCACATCACACATTAGATCCTTAGATCTTATTCATCTTATACAGGTAAGTTTGTATACTTTTACCAGCCTCTCCCTTTCCCCCTCACCCCCCACCGTCCCCTGAAGCCCCTGGCAAATATTTTTCTCCATTATTTCTCTGAGTTCAATGTGTTTATTTTTATCTTTTTAGATTCCACATATAAGTGATACCATGTCTTTCTTTGGCTTATTTCACTTTGCATATTGCCCTTTGGGTTCATTCATATGTTCTCACAAATGACAGGATTCCCTGAATCCTGTGTGTGTGTGTATGTTTTCTTGTCCGTTCATGTACTGATACACACTTAGGATGTTTCCATACCTTGGCTATTGCCAGTAATGCTACAATGGAGTTCAGGTATATTTCTAAGATAATGCTTTTCTCCTTTGGGTATATACCCAGAAGTGGGAATGCTGGGTTATATGGTGGTTCTATATTTAATTTCTTGAGGAAACCCAAAATCCATACCTAATGGCCTTAGCAGTTTACGTTCCCACCAAGAGTACATACCAAGTTTCTTGGTAATTTAGGACGTCACTGTGGCTCTAAGTAAAGTTCTTAGCATGTCAACTGTTTTCCCTCTTCACACTCAGTGTGGAACTAGGCTTCTACAGAAACATTTAATGTTTCTCTCACTCACCTGTGTTCCCAGGCTTCTACTCAAAGACTGCTGGATGAACTCTTAACTTGGGGCAGTTACTTTGAAAGGTATCTGTATTCTGTTAAAGTCTAAGGAAGAATATGTCACTGAGCCTCTTAAGTGTTTTTGATTGAGATTTTATAATATTTGAAAGATATTCTTCAGAGTCCGTATTTGGACCATTCCTCATTTAAATAAATAACACTCTTCCCTCCTCAGCTGTATTTCTAAATCTTCAGGAGATGGAGCGAGGGAACATTTTTTTTTTTTTTTAAATTCCATTATCTTAAAAGCAAAGCATTCCATCCCTTCACTGATATATCAAACTGCATTTTGAAATAAATTTTATTCATTTCAAAATGAATAATCAATAGTATTGTCAACATTTTCATTAAAATTTAATGATCTGGATAAAATTTTTCTATTTATTAGGTTTTCCTATTCATTTATTTATTTAAAAAATTTACTTAAAAATAATTACTGGGCATAGTATACTGCAGAATCAAATTTCATCTGTTGTATCTGATAAGGGGTAACTATTCAAAATATATAAATAACTTGTACCACTGAACACCAAAAGAACAGTGACTAACACTCAGAGGAACTGAGTTCATACTTTTCCAAAGAAGACATACACATGGGCAACAGACAAATCAAAAGATGTTCAACATCACTAATCATCAGGGAAATGCAAATCACAACAACAATGAGGTATCATTTTACTCCAGTCAGAATGGCTAAACTCAAAAAGTCAAGAAATAACAACTGTTGGCAAGGATGTGGGAAAAACAGGAATCCTCAAACACAGTTGGTGGGAATGCAAACTTGTACAGCTACTGTGGAAAACAGTACAGAGGTTCCTCAAAAAAAATTAAAAATAGAAAAACTCTGTGAGCCAGTAATTCCACTACTGGGTATTTACCCAAAGAAAATGCAAACACTAATTTGTAAAGATATGTGCACTCCTTTGTTTACTGAAGCATTAGTTATGATAGCCAAGATATGGAAGCAACCTGAGCATTCACTGATAGACAAATGGATAATGAAGGAAGATGTAGGACATACACACAACAGAATATTATGCAGTCATAAAAAGGATGAGGGCGTGCCATCTGAGACAATATGTAGGGATCTAGATGTTTTTATGCTAAGTGAAATAAGTCAGACTGAGAGAGACAAATACCATATGATTTCATTCCTATGTGGGATCTAAGAACACCAGTGAATAAAATATACACAAATAGCACAACCAGACAAACTGATGGTTCCCAGAGAGAAAGGCAGTGGAGAGGTTGGGCAAAATGGGCAAAGAGGAGCGGGAAGTATAGGTTTCCAGGCAGGAACCGAAAAAGCCACAGAAATAAAAGGCACGTCCTAAGGAATACAGTTGATGATACTATTACAGCAATGCATAGTGACAACTGGTGGCTATGCTGGGGGTGAGCAAAGCATGATATATAAACTTGGGAGATTCACTGGGCTGTAAATACTTGAAAGTAATGTAACTCTGTGTATAAATATACTTCAATGGGAAAAATTTCATCTGTGACTGTATTTATCGTTTTCTGTAGGGTTTTAGATTTCCTATACGTCTAAATCTGAGCTTGTAATACTTTCAGTTTCTATTGTACTTGACATTTTGGGGATAATTTTGTTGGATTCCAGTTTCACTGTACTCAGCATTTTTATTGTTTTTTTTGTGGTTTTATCTTTCATTCTCATTCTGACATTTGTACACACTTATTTATTTAAAAATAAGTAAATTTTTATTTATAATAATAATTTGGCTGGAATTTCTATATTCTATATCCATAATAAATGGAATTTCTAACTATAAAAACATGTCTGTATGAAATGGAACTTTGCTACAAAGAGTTTTCTGATGATCAAAGAAAGCTCTACAGAAGGTTCCACTACTGGCATGGTGCCATGAAAGCCCAAGTATCAGAAATGTTTTAGAACCTGTATCTTCTGTAGCATCTTTTAACAATGAAGAAATTCCAAATGTATAATGCTGCCCTACGTCTTTTCTTTGAAAAACCAAGCACACGGGGTCATAGAATATTAGAGCTAAAACCCTTCTCCTCCACCTTCTCCCACCCAAATCATGTAGTTTCTCGCTCCACAGAGGAGGAGACTGAAGGAAAGAGAATTAAGCCTCTTTCAAGTCACCCAGCTCATTTATGGCACATCTAAGACCAGAAAACTGGGTTCCTGATGTGGTCCCAGTGCCTTCTCCCTTGCTCCCAGGAAATGCACAGGTAAATGTAGTGACTGTGTAAAGTAAAAATTCGTTGGTTATAAAAATAAAAATTTTCCAGGTATTAAAAAAACCCCACATTTCTAAGTATTTTAGCCAGATGAAATTCAAACAGACATACACACTCAAAGTATTTAAAAAAAATAGAAGGAAATGAAAATGGATCTCATGTACTCTAGGAAGGCAGGATGGTTAACATTACCTTTCATACAGTCCCCTTGTACCCTACCCTTTCAAGCATGTTAGCATCTGAGCCGCGTGAGACTCTGAGAAACATATGGGAGTTTGTAAACATGGCTCAGGAGTCTGGTGTATCTTCTAGGTTTTCAGATTGTGGGAGAACAGTGTTTCTGAAGGAACCACTGCATAACTGTACCGCTGATGTCATCTATTTTTAACTTTAGTAAGTAGTGTATATAGAATGAAATACCTAAGAGATTAAGAGAAACTGTGAAATCAGTCTCATCAGTTGTTGCAGACATTTAAAAATTAATTTTATACTACACATGTAATTCACAAATTCCATTGTTTTGTAAAAAAATTAAAATTGACAGATAAGTTTGAATTTGCTTCAGAGTAGTACCCTCTAATCCTAGTATCTTCTCTCAGGGTAATTCCTTCTGTGAAGTGGGGTTTATCTTCTGCAAAAATTTAAAAATTTTTTCTGTGTATTTACTTGCTTACATACATACCTACAAAAAACATAGTACTATAATTTTCTTTAAAATATGACATATTATGTATTGTTCTGTAAGTAGACATTTAGAGTTCTACTTCCATATATACACATGTACACCTTACTCCCTGACCAGCTGTGCGACATCTAACAGCATCGAAATGCCGGGTTTATTTCACTGTCTTCCTGTGATGGGCATTTGGGTTGTTTTCTAGTCCTTTTTGTTGTTGTTATTACTATGAACAAAGTTGGAGTGAATATCCTTGTATCTCTCCTCCTGTGTTAGATTCACTTTTTCAAATCGTTTTTTGAGGTGTAATTTACTTGCTATAAAATCTGCATATCTTAAGTGCGCAAGTCAGTGATTTTTAGTAAGTTACAGAGTCGTGCGGTCATCACAATCCACTTTTAGAAATTTCCATCTCCCAGATGCTTGCAAATGACCTATCAAATAAAGGGCTAGTATCCAAAATCTATAAAGAACTTATCAAACTCAACACTGAAAGAACAAAGAATCCAATCAAGAAATGGGTAGAAGACAGGAACAGACATTTCTGCAAAGAAGACATCCAGATGGCCAATAGACACATGAAAAAGTGCTCAACATCGCTTGGCATCAGGGAAATACAAATCAAAACCATAGTGAGATACCACCTCACACCAGTCTGAATGGCTAAAATTAACCAGTCAGGAAACAACAGGTATTGGAGAGGATGTGGAGAAAGGGGAACCCTCCTACACTATTGGTGGGAATGCAAGGTGGTGCAGCCACTCTGGAAAACAGTATGGAGGTTCCTCAAAAAGTTGAAAATAGAGCTACCCGATGACTCAGCGATCACACTACAGGGTATTTACCCTAAAGATATAAATGTAGTGATCTGAAAGGGCACAGGCACCTGAATGTTTATAGCAGCAATGTCCACAATAGCCAAACTATGGAAAGAACCTAGATGTCCATCAACAGATAAATGGATAAAGAACATGTGGTATATATACACAATGGAATACTATTGCAGCCATCAAAACCCCCATAAAATCTTGCCATTTGCAATGGCATGGATGGAACTAGTGGGTATTATGCTAAGTGAAATAAGTCAATCAGAGAAAGACAATTATCATGTAATCTCTCTGATATGAGGAATTTGAGAGGCAGGGTGGGGGTTATGAGGGGGAGGGAGGAAAAAAATGAAACAAGATGGGATCAGGAGGGAGACAAACCATGAGAGACTCTTAATCTTGCAAAATAAACTGACAGTTGCTGCGGGGTGGGGGGGTAGGGATAGGGTGGCTGGGTTATGGACATTGGGGAGAGTATGAGCTATGGTGAGTGCTGTGAATTGTGTAAGACTGATGACTCACAGACCTGTACCCCTGAAGCAACTAATACATTCTATGTTAATTAAAAAAAAAAGCCAACAAATAGCATCATTTAAAAAAAAAAAAAAAAAACGTTTCCAGCTCCCAAAGAGGTCCCTGGTATCCTTTTGTAGCCACTCTCCAGTTCTGGCTTCTAGTACCAGGCAATCACTGATAGGTTCATTTTTCAGAAATCTAATTTTGTGATCTTTTTCTCCAAAATAAGACATTTTTCACTATCTTCATATGTCTCTCCATATACTTCCACAATTTTCAAGGGATTGAAGGCTAGGATCCTAACAGAAGATTCTTAATTCAAGGAAGGGGAATGATCTCTTCTCAAGGAGGAGGAAAATTGGACTGCACCATCCCAGGTGCCAGCACTTTGGGGAAACAAGTGCTGAGATAAACGGGTCAGGCGGCCGTGGCCACGGCCACTGTACGTGCCAGGGGACTGTGACATGTACCATAAAACCAAACATTTTAGATTCCCGAAGCCAACTTAGAGAGCCAGCCTCACCTCTTCCACTTACACATGAATTAACTGAGGTCCAAGTATGTTATAAACAATACAGCCAAGTCCCAGGCCTACCCAACTTGTGACCGGTGTCTGGAGATGATCTGCCTCTTCCTCTCCTCACTGATGGGATGATACAAAGTGAGAACACCCACTCATTTATTTCGCTACACAAGCAGAATTGTTTCAAGGAGTTGTCCTACTCTTCTCTATTAAGTGTTTTAAATTTACAGGATATAGAAGGATGAAAGCAAGGACAGGCCTCACTGGCACTGCATGATTCAAACCACATTCTACCGGCGCGGCCCCCGAGATGGAAGAATTCCAGCTACAGAACAGCCTTGAAAGAACTAGAAAAAGAAGTGGCCTGGAGTGAGGGTGGTTCTTGCATAGTGTGGTCAGTCTGTCTCCAGGCAGGCATATTAAGTAAGCAGACGCCGCGCCATGCAGCTTACCCACACAGCCCTCTCCGTCCGGCCGTCGGGTCATGCCAGGTGGGCAGATGCACATGAAGGTGCCAATCAGGTTCTTGCACATCATGCCTCTAGACTCACAGTCATGGAGCCCTTCAGCACATTCATCCAGATCTAGAAAATATTTTTAATGAAAAACAAAACTCTTAGGAGCAGTCTACTGTTTTGGATTTTGAAGTCTTAGTTTTGGGTTCCTGGCTCTTAAAATGCTACTGTGTGACAGAAAGGAGGAGCCAAGTCTTTTCCAACTCTTGGCTATATTCTAGATATATGAAAGCTTCGGCATTGGTCCTAATGACAGGAAGTTCAGGAAGGAACTGAATGGGACATCATCAGAATGGGAGAAAAACCACAAGAGACTCTGAATTTTAAGAAACAAACAGGGTTGCTGGAGGGGAGGTGGGTGGGGGTATGGGGTAACTGGGAGATGGGCATTAAGGAGGGCACAAGATGTGATGAGCATTGGGTGTTATGTGCAACTGATTAATCACTGAACTCTACAGCTGAAACTAATGACGTTCTATATGTTGGCTAATTGAATTTAAATAAAAAATGCAGTAAAAAAGAGTAGTTCAGGAAAGGCAGTCTTTGCTTTAGTAAGAGTCCAAGAGTGTGACAATGGTGGGCTCTTCAACCCGTTTTATCTTTGACTTGCTGGGGTAGACCATCCAGTGTCTTGCTATCTAGGTATGGGAATCTACCAGCAAAATGTCAGATACATGTCTGTAAACTCTAGAAGAAGACAGTAAAGAACTATAAGATCATTAAAAAACGTTTCCAGTGTGGCAAATGTAGTGTTAACTATTCTCTTTCCCGCCGCCTTACCTTTGCACATCTTCTGGTCTTCCCTGAGGGCGTAGCCAATCGGGCACGTGCATTCATAGGACCCGAAGGTGTTCATGCAGCGGAAAGCACACAGCAGTGGGTTCTGGGCACACTCATTGATATCTGATCAAGGAAACAGGCAGGTATGTCCTGAGCCTACAGTTTTAATTGTTTACATGACACTGGTCATAGAGAAAGCAGTAAGATAACAGAACTCCCAACTCTGGTATGGAGAAGTGGTACCTCACGAACTCATCCTTCAACAAGTAGCAACTATAAACTGAAAACAAAAACAAAAACAGAAACAGCTACCTGAAGTAGTTCCTAGTGGTGAGCTGAAACTCAGCAAACAAACAAGACATAAATTCCTAGTTTTTTTCTTTGTTTATTTTTATTTTTTCTGAAATTACCCTGTGGATGGCCATAGTTCTGGCAGGAGCAGCACCTGGCAGGTACATCTTCAGTAGAAACTTCCTGAGCTTCTATCCAGAGCAATCAGGGAAGGGAGCTAGGGGCAACCAAGGCTGCTCAAGAGTGAGGGGGAGCCCCGGATAGGAGAGGGCCAAAGATGAAGACACACTTTTTTTTTTTTTTTTTTTTTTTTTTTGCATAAAGGCTTATGTTGCTGACTTAACCAGGCATGTGTGGGGCAAAATCAAAGAAGCTAGCCACACTGGGGCTTATAAAAGAAACTGAAATCTGAACCACTAACTTCCGCAAGCCTGACACTCTGCTTTTATGTTCACCAAGGTTAACTGCCTGCTAAAACAAAAGCATCAACATTCTTCAAAGTAATACAACTGATTTCAAAGAGATCACTCACAACATCCATGGTATAATCCCAAATTCTCTAACCTGCTGAGGAGCCATGAAAATGGAATGCCAACTTCAAGTGGAAAACACCACCAGAGATGCCAACTCTGAGGTGACCAAGATGCCACCAGACAAGGGCTTTAAAGCAGTGACTGTAGGGGCGCCTGGGTGGCTCAGTGGGTTAAGCCACTGCCTTCGGCTCAGGTCATGATCTCAGGGTCCTGGGATCGAGTCCTGCATCGGGCTCTCTGCTCAGCAGGGAGCCTGCTTCCTCCTCTCTCTCTACCTGCCTCTCTGCCTGCTTGTGATCTCTCTCTGTCAAATAAATAAATAAAATCTTTAAAAAAAAATAAAATAAAATAAAGCAGCGACTGTAACTATGCTCACCGGGGTAAAGGAAAAGGTATTTGTGATGAACATAATCATCAGTAGAATATCAAAGCCACAGAAGTAAAAGCTGAGACACTGAGAAACAATTTCTATAGAAATAATAATAAAGAAAAGTATCACTCGCCTTCACAGTTCATCATGGGCCCTGGCTCAAAGCCTTCATTGCAGTTGCATTCAAAACTCCCAATAACATTGGTGCATGTACCATTCCCACATGGATTGCCAATAGAACATTCATCAGTATCTGAGAAGAGAAAGTGCCAAACGATTTGCAGAGTTTTAGTTTGATATGAGCATGCCCATGCATACCCACCTGGCCTGCACACATTTCCAGGATCTCTACAGGGCACACCCAACTCTGCACCCTCCTTGGCCTTGGATGGCTGGCTGGCGTTGATTCAGTGCAGAGGAGCCCTGGGGATCAGGTGTGTCAAGCTCTGAGTCCCCAGAAAGCCACCCCTAAAAGTCACAAACCCATAGAGGGGTGTCATCTTCTGCTACAAGAGCAGGTGTGGGAAATCATAAGGTAAAATGGAGCTCTTTCCCATTACTGGTTTTGGCAACTGTACAGCTCTGGGCACGTCAGAGTTTGTATATTTGGTTGAAGGCAGAGGTTGGGCAACCCTCTCCATATTCACATAAACCAGATCTACTGGAAAATGTAAGGTGGGAGAAGAAAAAGCAGTTACTAGCTACTGATACTGGCTCTGTAAATCCTGCCACCACTCAGGGTGCCTGCAATATGAGAATTAGAATTTTCCAAGTGTGTAACGTGGAGTCAGCACTCACCCACACAGCGTACTCCAGTATAATCCAGGTTGTAACCCATTGGGCATTCACAGCGAAAAGACCCATCTGTATTGATACACTGACCATTTGAACAAATGCCTGGGCTCTCAAGGCATTCATTGACATCTAAAATAAAGAATTATCCATAAACTTTCTCAATATAAAAAGATACATCAGAACTCTGTGTATCTGTTAACAAGAGATTTGAAATTTATAAAACATGTAAACATCTCTTTTATCAGATACTTACATTTTGCATACAATGTAGCCTGATAAATATAATGCACAATATATACTGTATGTATACATTAAAATATACAGTATGTTATATAGTAAAATGATTTATAGAATAAATGTACAATTTATATAAAAATATTATAGGAATAAAATACATCAAACCACACCTTCACGAGTATCATGAAGACTTGGAACTGTTCCGTGGCCGTAAGGACACAAGTCCTGGAAGGCAACTATAGAGAAGAACACAAATTCCCCATTATTGAAATCTCAGCTATCGGAGAACTTCAGAACTGATTAATGGTATACATGAAATCCTACTTATTTTTTCATGTACAAAACTGCTTTTAACAAGAGCCTTATTTTATTGTTGTGGTTTATTTAAAAAGCAACACTGAGACTACTTAGAGCAGGTCACCTAAGCTCGCCCAGTGCCTCCCAGGGTGCTGCCTACCAAGGGCTGTTTCTATATGTTTGCTCCTTTAATGCCCAGCAGCCAGAGCCCCCTCTGCCCAGGACACAGGGGAGCTACCTCGACCTAGAGACCAAACTAGTTCTGAGCCTGCTGGGAAGCACCCTACACCTAGGCTGCAAAAACACAAGACCTGGGAGGCTCTTGGTCTCATCCTGTAAATGGCCCTTGTGCTGACTGAGCTCCTCACCATTTTATGTAAGATTCTGAGAGCTGCAGCCCGGGATCCGATCCCCATATGGGACCCATGCAGCAGTTGGGAATACATCTCCTGCCCTGCACATCTCAAATTAATTCCACTGAAAGCAAGCACTGCTAACCTCGGGCAGTGGGCAAAAGGGGAATGAAGTAATGGGAACTCTAGCTGTGTTCACACATGCTGAATACACAAGTGGAGATGGGGTCCTTCAGACGGGGGTGCGCAGGGAACTTTACAGTTTAGACATGAGGGACAAATTTTGTCTTCAAAATATCCATCAGTTACATACAGTTAAGGTGGCTGACAGTCATTCCCAAACCGCACAAAGTGGTAGCTCTCACCTTCGTCATCTTTGGGGCACAGCTCACAGGGGTCCCCCCAGCCCTCTCCTGGCATTTTACTACAGCAGCATTTGGCCTTGGTGGTGTTGAAAGCTTTGGGTACAGAGCACTTTCCATTTTCAAAGTTTGTGAAGCAGAAACTCTGGCGGGTATCTAGTCAAGAGAGCAAACATCACAGGCCTCCTTACGGGTCAGTAAGAAGAGTACTCTGTGTGTAACTGTTTCTGACGAAGGTTTCTCATGGGATGAACACATGGTGCAGATCAGATTAGCAACTGAAAGGTCTGGAAAACCTCCATGGCCTATTTCACATGCCAACTTACACTGACCTGTCTATAAAATTTGGTGTAATTATTTAAAATGTTTAAAATGTTTTTATAATGTCTCTAGGAAACCTGAGAAGTGATGCTCAGTAATAAGATTATTTCCCTGTCTCTTCTTCTACTGTTACATGATCACCTAACAAAAATATTCTACATAACTTTCAGTAAATCCATTCACATTAAAAGCAACTCATATACCGGTGTCCAGAAAAAAATCTATACCAACAACAAATGGAACTGTGAGGCAATAATAATAGTAAGCGAATAAAATAGTAATTTTTCAGTATGACATTAAAAAATGTGGAAACAGAGCCAAAACCTCAAAGTACCTTAAAAGTGTCCAGTGCATACAGTTTTGAGACCTATTTTTTAAACCTAGACATATTTGCCATAGACATGTACTTTGTAGTGATCTACACTTCCATGAGGGCTTACTGTCTAGCTATGATGTTCCTAAGGGCAAATGATGACAGAGAAGTCATTCCAAAGCTTACCAAAGCATCTGCGTCCATTATCAGACAGTACAAAGCCAGGCGGGCAGATGCACTGGAATCCCCCAGGAGTATTGGTGCAGGAACCAAAGAGACAGATGTTGGGATCTTCGTCACATTCATTTATATCTGGACAAGGGCAGGAGAATGTATTAATTTAAGTAAATCAATACACTGTTTAGTCTTTGAAAATAAATAATTTGTCCATCTTACCACTATTTGCTAGCCACTGATTATTTAATATGAAACGAGAGTATATAATGTGTAGGTATAATTATTATTATCTCTTCAGAAGTCAAAGATTGTATCCAGTTTCAATCAACCACACAGCCCAGAGGCCCAGGAAACTCCACCTCCCTGCATGTGATCCCTAGGGCAGTGTATATGTCTGCCCTATATGTATGGTCCCAGGTGACCAGTTCAGTATTCTACAGGTGTCACGGCCTCAACGGGTCTCCTTCTCTGATGATCCTCTCCAGCCATCCAGCTTAAGATCACCTTTATTCGTCCTGTACTCCAGATGCAGGCAGCATGTGCCCTGTCACTTCCACCTCTTCTGGGCTTTCAAACTCAACCTCCCCTGCCACCAGGATTACCGTAAATCTCCTAATAGACCGCCATGTCTCCCTCTTGTGCCCTCACACTGCCACCAGGCTGTCTACTTGAAAATCTGTGCCCATGGAACCAAGGGGACTCAGACATGGTTTGAGAATTTCACCATTCCCATGGCACCCCGGAAAGGGTCCCTCAAGTAAATAAGGATTCCTTACCAGTGAAATTTGGCTTTTTTTTTTTTTTTTTCCCCATCAGAAGTCCTTATTTAATAGGGAGTTACCATACTGGAGTGAGGAAATGTTACACAGTTCCGGCCACATTGGAATGCCAGCTCCATGAGGATAGGACACTCCTGTCCGGGTCACTGCTGCCTGCTCAGACTAGCACGGTGTCAGGCACATACTACATTCTCTGTTTATATTTGTAGAATTTTAGTGAATCATACCATGTCCTTTCTTTAAAAAAAAACAAAAACCAAAAACCAAATCTTGCCCTGTTCCACACTGCCTGCAGGACTGAGTTCAGTCTTATGAGCTGGTTGGCCACTCACTGCCCCTTCGCACACCCCGGGTGCTTGTGTTTTCCAGGAGCTTCCTTTCTCCTGTTCCTTTCTCTGATTAGTCAATTCCTGTCCAACATTTAGGAGCCACCTCAAAAGTCTCCAGTCCTTTGGGATGAGCTTCCTTGACTTGCCATTCTTTTAACCACTGTCCTCACAGCCCTAGCTTGTGCTCCTATAGCCTGAACCCGCCTCTGGCCTGGCGTCTATCACACTGAATGGCAAGGATGTCTTTATAAGGCAGCTTTACCTATTACAAAATAGGTCTTTTCTTATCTGGTTACCTAAAGGTACGAGTGTATCTTTTTACATTCCCAGCACCTAAAAGGTGCCAATCATTCAATGTAACACACACTGAAAGGTGTAATGAATTTGTGTGTGTGTACATGTGTGATATGTGTATGTTTGTGTAAGTGTGTGTATAGTCACGTTAAGAATCATTTCATCTGGGTAAAATTGGCAGAAAAGATTCTAGTCTAAAGAAAGTAAGTCTTACAATGAAATTAAGATCATTTTTTTCAGAGATGCAAAATAGAAGTGTTGCTAATGATGGATAAGGAAAAAATATTTATGCAGTTGAATAAAAGGTTACTGAATCACAGATTTTTTTTTTCATGAAGAGAAAAGGTAGCTGAGCCTTTCTGATACAGAGAAATACATGTTTTCTTTTTCCTTCTAATTGCTGAGACAGTTATTGTCATTGTCCCATAAAGGGATGGACTATAGGGCTAAAGAAGAACTGAGATTAAATATGGAATAAAGAAAATAAAAGAAAGGAAGGATCTTTTAGTTTTCAAGAAAGTTGTTATTAAGATGCTTCTAGTCTTTACTATTTTTTAAGGATTAAAAACACCAGATAGTTTTACAATGACTCAGTATGCAGATCAAGAAAGGGAAAAGATATAAAAGACCGAACTGGAATGACTTGGGGTATCCAGTATATGAAATCACATGGTCTGGAAAATAATTAAATTTAATGGAGTAAACTGTCTCCTTCAGTTTTGAGTCCCTGGAAAGTGAACAGTAGAACTACACGGAGCAATTTTTTTAAATTGGATAAATCAAAGGCAAAAAACCCCTCAGTAATCATTTCATGCTAGAAGAACCACACTAGGATGGTGCTTCTGAATTTCAACAAGACTGTAAAAAATAATTTGTATAAAAGTGAAATTAAGTAACTGTAAGAAGGTCCGCCTTCATCATGTTCACCAGGCAATTCTGGGACCCACTTTTGATGTGGTTACAGTATTCTTGTATGCTGGAGAAGTTTCAGCAGAAAAACATCTGTTACAACAAATGGATTAATATTTTTCGTTTTGACATGAGGCCTTCCCAAGGAAAAAAATGTCTCAACAGCATGGTCAAGATTTTCTGCTCCACATTTCTAGGACTCTAGACACCTTTAATAGCTGTTTTAAAATTGGTTGCCAAAGATTACAATTTTTGTAGACTCTCTTTAAATTCAGTAGAAAGTCTCTTGTTGACATTTGGAAAAAAGATTAGAGTGCACTGAAAATTCTTTGACTGGTCTGACATTTCTGTTAATGAAAAACCCCATGTTCCTAAATGCTTTGTTCCCACCATTCCACCTCCCTATCGATTCTGATGGTTCAGTGAAGCAGCTGTGGGTAGCTCTATGTTTAATTCCATGGGTCAGCCTGCCAGCCGTGGTTTGCATTTAGTGTCCTGCTATAGGGTCTGGCTTGGGTCTTAGACTGAAGAGTTCGTGGAGCCCAGAACAAGTGTTAACCTTACCGATGCAGTTCTCGCTTTTCACTTCGTACCCCGGGGGACAGATGCATCTGAAGGACCCCTCCAAATTCTGACACGTACCAGGAGAACAAGAGCCAGGGAGAGCGACACACTCATTAGTATCTTTAAAGAGAAACAAGACAAAAAATGACTTAACTATGAGGTCCTTGTTGCCAAATGATGTTAACATGAATTCAACTTGGTCTCTCTGATCTGTTGGGTCACTATGGACAATATGCCCAGACATACTCTTTTGCCATCTTGCATGTTACTCATTTGGCAAGAGGCTGGTTTTCCTGAGTTGTTTCGTCTCCTTTTATGGTGTCATGGATAGTCCCAGCTCTCTTCCAATAAAAACATTTCAGGGACGCCTGGGTGGCTCAGTTGGTTAAGCGGCTGCCTTCGGCTCGGCTCAGGTCATGATCCCAGCGTCCTGGGATCGAGTCCCGCATCGGGCTCCTTGCTCAGCAGGAGCCTGCTTCTCCCTCTGCCTCTGCCTGCCATTCTGTCTGCCTGTGCTCGCTCTCTCTCCCTCTCTCTCTGACAAATAAATAAAAAATCTTTAAAGAAAAAACAAAAACAAAAACAAAAAAAAACATTTCAGACAAGCCATTCCCAAATGTTGGTGTATTCCTTATACCCAAATTTCCCATGGTATCTTATATTGGTCAAGTAATCAGATGATCAAATGAAATGTGAGAGGGTTTCCAAGTGTGTGTGTGGGGGGAGGGGTGGAAAGTCACATCATTATTCAACAAAACAACACAAAGACTGTTTACTGGGTAGATAGTTACCTATACAGTTCTTGCCATCTGGAGTCAGTTCATAACCTTCATTACATAAACACTTGAAGGAGCCAATTTCATTGAAACACCGTCCATTTCTGCACACCTGACCAAAAAAGGAGCTGCACTCATCTATATCTGTAAGCAAACGGGAATAAGCTTTTCAGAGAGAACTCTTACACATATATTATTACGTGTTCCAATGTAAAAACATATTCACTACCATGCGTTTTCAAATATACTTCACTGCAATCCTCATCAACATAGAGAAAATCAGCTCCCAGTGCAAGCAATGTGTGACTAATACAGTCACAGAGACCCCTACTATATTTCAACCCCAAGTTTTGATATTAATAGAACTCAAATTTATAGCCAGATAAAAACTGAAGGTTTATGGTGAAGTTCTCTGTTCGTTTCAAATGAAGAATATTTCTTTCCTTGGAGACCAGATGGTATACACACTTAACCTGATGGCCGAGTTTGCAGATGACTGTACGTGGAGATAAGCTGACTCTATTCAAAGCACAGATAATAGAGCATATTAAATATAGAAAAATCAATTATATTAAATATACTCTAGAACTGCTAACATGTATTTTGCTGACAAAGTAAAGAACTTGAAAGAAAAAAAAATCTTAAGTTTCAGTGAAACTTAGGGCTGACTGCATTGGAGTAATTACTCAATTAATTATTGTAGGTTTCTGAAGGCTGTGTTTAGATCAGAGCCATTATCAGTGTCTTTAATTCTCCCTGGTTGTACAAAGGGTCTGAGAAATTATTGATAAGAAGGTGGTAGTTGAAGAAAATGTTCAGTTAGCTCTGAATTTTTTCACAGTGGCAGAATTTGGGGAAAAAACACAAACAGGGGTGCTTGGGTGGCTCAGTTGGTTAAGCATCTGACTTTTGATTTCAGCTGAGGTCATGATCTCAGGGTCCTAAGATCGAGCCCTCCATTGGACCTCGTGCTCAGCACAGAGTCTGCTTGAAACACTCTCTCCCTCTGCCCTCCCCCAACTCACATGCGCATGCACATGTGTCTGTGCGTGAGCTCTCTCAAATACATACATACATACAAAAACAGAAAAGAAAAACCAAAACTGAGAGGAGCCTGTGCTGGCATAAATCAGAGGTTGGAGGTGGTGTGAGCAGCACTGGTCTGGAATGGTCGACAAGCGGCGTTGCTGTCTCAAACCCTACGGGACCATGTGAATGAAGGGACGTCTACCATGAAACACCAGCACAGTGCCTCGTGTATGGTAAACAAACATGTGCTCAGCATCTGTTCATGCTTCCTCCTGCCATGCCCTCCATTGACTTAAGGAAACTCCCCTCTCACTACTAATTCTTGTTTTAATCATTGTTGTTTAGGGGCACACAATAAAATTCTGTACCACGCAAAGCAGACACTTCCACTTTCCTGTGAAAATTTACGGTTGTTCAAAATTGAAATCAAATAGGTTTCTGAGGGCTAATGTGGAGACTTAGCCCCAATCCCCCCTTTCTGTGGGAAAAGGAATCCCTGGCTTCAAAGGCTGACAGAAAATGAAGTTTAAAGACGCAGCATGTTTTTAAGTTGGACACTCTGTCAGTATTTGAATATAAAACAAGAATAAATTATATGAAATACTTGCAATAGCACTGAAACAATGACAGGTCTATATCTGATCCCATTAAAGGGGTAAAAACCACCCTAAACCATAGAGCAATCCCAGTAGATTTTCTATTATCTGCATGTCACCCCTCCCCCACACTGACTGACTGACTGACTGACAGAAGTAGTCGACACAGCAGACTGTCTTGTGATTATTTAAACCAGTACTACAGCTTTAGTTAACTGGAAATTAGTCAATGTTATTACATGTTTTTCATCACCTATTTGTGTTTTAATGATAAAACATTTGATTTACTCTTTGGATTTATTCCTTATTTCAGTATACTGTGCAAACAGCAAACGGTAGCCACAGAGGACAGAGTACTTACCCAGGCAATCATTATTATGAGTGAGTTCAAACCCTGGGTAGCAGAGACAGTTGTAGGATCCAACCGTGTTTTTACAAGTTCCATTCCCACATGGATGTCGCTCACACTCATCAACATCTACAAAGAAATAGTGGCTCCAAGGAATTCAATTTTTAACCAGAAATACATAGCTGGTTACACATTTACATTTTTTAAAAAATTACTGACTCACTTAGATTTTCCTCATTTAATACTTAGGAACCCGTGTTCATTTTAGGGAAACGAGTATGCTAAGCCAGCATTCCCTTAATGCAGATGCTTTAATGAATGGCTTTGCTTGTCAACTGTAAGGAAACCAATTGTTTGGAACACTAAACAATTTGTTCTATTCAATCATTATCAACACCACTCCCTCAGAAATTTACACACCCTAATCTGATCAGTACAATAAAGGTAGATTTCAGTTTCCTGAATTTTATGAATTAATAGAATCCAAATAAGAAGTCCACTAGAACTCAGTATTATTATAAGCCTTTAAAAAATGGAATTAAAAATATATTTAGAAAGGTCATCCTCAGGGACGCCTGGGTGGCTCAGTTGGTTAAGCAGCTGCCTTCGGCTCAGGTCATGATCCCAGTGTCCTGGGATCGAGTCCCACATCGGGCTCCTTGCTTGGCCGGGAGCCTGCTTCTCCCTCTCCCTCTGCCTGCCACTCTGTCTGCCTGTGCTCGCTCTCTCTCCCTCTCTCTCTGACAAATAAATAAATAAAATCTTAAAAAAAAAAAAAGAAAGAAAGGTCATCCTCATATAAGAAAACAGATTCCCTAGACAATGAATTCTAGGCTCTTGGAACTCTTCTGTGCAAAAAAGGGTACTGTTCCTTAGAAAGAAAGCTTTGTTTAAGAGAGATTATTGGGGCACCTAGGTTCTCAGTGGGTTAAAGCCTCTGCCTTCAGCTCAGGTCATGATCTCAGGGGCCTGGGATCGGGCCCCGCATGGGGCTCTCTGCTCAGCGGGGAGCCAGCTCCCACCCCCACCCCTCCACCCCCGGCCTGTCTCTCTGCCTACCTGTGATCTCTGTCAAATAAATAAATAAATAAATCTTAAAAAAAAAAGAGAGATTATCAAGGAGTCTCACTGACTTTTATCATAAATTAATTATTAGGATTGAGGTCATGTTTTCTCCATATGAATTTTTGAATCAAACCTCAAATTTTTTTTTTTAAATATTTTATTTATTTATTTGACAGACACAGATCACAACTAGGCAGAGGGGCAGGCAGAGAGAGAGGAAGGGAAGCAGGCTCTCCGCTGAGCAGATAGCCCGATGCGGGGCTCGATCCCAGGACTCTGGGATCATGACCTGAGCCGAAGGCAGAGGCTTTAACCCACTGAGCCACCCAGGCGCCCCAAACCTCAAATATTTTTTAGCAAATCATGTTCTCTCTCTCACAGAGTACAGCCAAGAGAAGCATGTATGAGCAAGCATTCTCAGAAAGTTCAGGCAAAGAGGGCTAGATCCTCCATTTGTCCCTTGTACAAGCATCCTCTGGAGAGTTTTCCCCACCGCCAGAGCTGAAGTCTTACAAGGCAGCAGATGGCTAGTTCTCCAGGTGGTCCTTGAGGTATGGATGGGTCATAAAGGAAACTAGTCCTGTAGTACTGAAATCTGATTTACCATTCATACAGGTAATATCTTCAACACCAAAATAGTAGATGCATGAGTTCAGCTTTTTCTAAACTGAGAAGGTGCTAATTATAAATAGCCAAGTTTTAAATTTAATTTTCCTCTTTCAAGTGCAGTGCATGGAGAACTCTTTTGCCTGAGATACAGCCTGTTGTTGACATCAGATTGAAGGATTTATGCTGAGTTCCCAGGTTGGGCTCCAAGGTGGCCAGCCCATCCACCTTTCAAATCTCATGTGTCGGCTCAGCAAGTATTTACTGAACACTATTACTGCTCAGCTAACCATTACACGAGCTACTGGAACATTTTAGAGTTTTGTTACATTTGCTTCTAAACATACTTTTAAGAGTTAAAACACAAAAGCAGCCAGTAAGTCCCATGTATTCAGTGATTTGGTGGAAAAGAATATAAACATACATATGTGTGTGACAGTATTTCAATACTGTTGTTCTTACTACTCTTACTCCCTTATATTCTTGCAGCTGGAAACGTTTCCTCGAGCAGGAACAGAGAAGGGTAAAGGATAACTGGTGACTGTGGTGACTTCCATAGAACCCAGAGTGCTTGAGAAGTGTGTGAAGGCATCTGAGCAAAAAGGTTGTGAACAGTGAACCAAGGAACATACTGTGGTGTGTTTCTGCTCACAAATTTTCCATTGAATAAAGGCATAAGCCGTTTAATAGAGCTAACTTGTTGTGGGACTGTTTCTGACAAGAGGCATGGGAGTTAGTCACAGCAAGTGGCCAACCTGCAAGCTCTTTGGGAGTCTCAATTCACTGCCCTCCTGAACTAACATCCTCCCTCTTACCCATGCACATAGTCTGGTCCTGAGACGCCTTAAAGCCGTTGTGGCAGATGCACTGGTAACTTCCTTGCAAGTCAACACACAGGCCATGACTGCAAACATTAGGAATTTCTAAACATTCGTTGCGATCTAAAACAAAAATAAAACACATGTTACACATGTCTGATTTTTATTAAGATTCCTTCATATTTTCACAGGCCTGTTTCTAGAACCCGCTATTAATTATTACAGACAGGCTGAAAATGAACCATAACAACAGCTGAATCAAAAGAAGTGAAGCCTGAAAATACCCATGACTTTAAACAAAAAACAAAAAAAAATTGGGCCATTTTCTACACTGATTAGTATCTCAAAGATACTATTTTATTTTAGGTCTAATCCTAGGAAAATCCACTGAAGGGATTTTTTTCCTCACAAATTAATCTAAAATATATGGTGAAATAGATTCAATAGGAACAAAAGGATTTACTTAGAAAATCTTGTCAAAATTCTCTCTGAAAATAGATTACAAGAGGAAAGCATGGCCAGCTGCTTGGAGGAGGGCCAGGGAGGGTGTGGGGCGTGGCCTCTCACCTACGCAGGCTCCATTGGGGGAGAGCTTGAAGCCAGCTGCACACTCACAGCGGTAACTGCCAGGGCTGTTGAGGCAGTCTGCATGCCGCTGACACAGATTGTCACCGTTGCTGCACTCGTCAATGTCTGCAAGAGCAACAAGGCCAAGGTAAGGACCTCCCTATTGCGTGAGTATTACCTTCACTTCACCCGTGTGGTGACCCACTCCTCAATACTGATCAGTACCTCAGAAGACCCTGTACAAATCAGGAGACCATCTAAAACCCATTTCTGTCCACTGAACTCATCTGGCTGGGGGTCATGTGTCGTTCGGATTACCTTCACAGACCAAGAGCAGGTCATTGTAACTGAACCCCGTGGGGCATTCACAACGGAAACTGCCAATCTGGTTGATGCACACGCCGTTTGCACAAATGCCCGGGATCTCTTTACACTCATCAATGTCTGAAAGTGAACAGATTCAGTCACATCTATGCAGTTCTGCTTAGCATATTTACCATTAAAAACCTTTGACAGTGCTACATGTATGCTGGAATGAGAACACTCACTCAGCATCACAAAAATAAATTCCAGAGTGCCATGAATGATTTTTTGGTTTACAAACGCATATAGGCCACAAGATAGAATACTTTCCTTTGAATAGTGTTGTAGCCGATCAAATAACACCAAGTGATTTTTAGTGTCAATGTACCAAATAAACTTCCTAGGGAATCAAGCTTCCTCTTCAAGTCATGTTTCAGGCTCCCCTAATAACTGCTGCTATTCATCTAATGAAGAAAGCTAGGTTTTCTTAAAATTATATTGCTTACTTTATCTTTGAGGGAAAAAAGTACAACGAACAATAGAAAGAAATTGAACAATATTCAGAAGAAAATGATTTGTATAACTGATAATTCTGCAAATTCCTAAGTAGATCAGTAGGAAGGGATCCTGCTAAAATACACCAAAAATGTAAGTATATAGTTATAAAAAGAGCAACTTAAGGGTACAATAAAGTGGATAATTTAGAGTCATTTAATACAATATTCATGAGAAGAAAAACTTAGGTGTTAGCTTGATATGTATGAAATCTTGAGACAGTCCTACAACTATCATAACCCAATCACCAAACTATGTTGACAGAGTAATACCCTTATTAACACTTAGGTTGGGGCGCCTGGGTGGCTCAGTGGGTTAAAGCCACTGCTTTCGGCTCAGGTCATGATCCCAGAGTCCTGGGATCGAGCCCCGCATCGGGCTCTCTGCTCAGCAGGAGGCCTGCTTCTCTTCCTCTCTCTCTGCCTGCCTCTCTGCCTACTTGTGACCTCTGTCTGTCAAATAAATAAATAAAAACTTAAAAAAAAACCAAAAACACTTAGGTAGAGGCTATAAATGTGTTAGTTCCTTCCTGTCTAACTGTACCAGATCAGACTCCAGATTATTGTATTTTATGGCACTTTAAGCTTTAAAAACACCAAAGAAACTTTTACAAAATGCTACCTATATGTATTAAAATAAAAATAATCTGGAAAACTTACCAACAGCTTTTCCGGTGTGAATGTCAAAGGTGAATCCAGGGATATTTCCACATATGGTTTTAAAGTCAGCTTTAAAGGATAAAGCAAATACACTCTTAGAATTCTCAAACTCCTTTCAAATAACATTTTACATACTTGTACTGACAAATATATTTTATATTACTCATAACGATATTTTAATCTCAATTATATTTACTTGATAATATTACCAGCTTCTGCCAAAAGCAGATTCTAGTCATTCTTTACCATTATTACCCTCATTAACTTTGTAATGCTCTGATGTTAGAAGTAAATATTACAAGATTCAAAATATTTACTGTAGGCATTTAAATTCTTTTGTTCTTTGGAGATGCAGATCTTTAATAATGATCTAATTTATATACATCAAAAAACCAGGTTAAAGTACAAATTTTAAAAGGGATTACAAATTGCACAAAGGCACAGGCATGCAAAAACAGTTGTCCTAGTGTGAAACAGATGAACAATGAATAATGAATGAGACACTAATTTTGTCTCATCTTTTTTTTTTTTAAGATTTATTTATTTGTCAGAGAGAGAGAAAGTGAGCGAGCACACAAGCAGGCAGAGTGGCAGGCAGAGGCAGAGAGAGAGAGAAGCAGGCTTTCTGCTGAGCAAGGAGCCTGACGTGGGACTCGATTCCAGGACTCTGGGACCAGGACCATGACCTCAGCCAAAGGCAGTGGCTTAACCGACTGAGCCACCCAGGCATCCCATCTCATCTTTTTAAACATAAATGTCTATTTGGTTGGAATGTGAAATTTGACGCATCAGAAATAATGCATCATAGCATAAAACAGACTAAAACATTTACTCCTATCACATAATTCACCAAGCTAATAGAAGTTTAAGAGAATTATCATTTTTTAAGAAGCAGATCACTTCTGACGCCCATGGCAACACACGTGAGTAAAACTCTTGAAAACACTGTTAGGTAAAGCAGGGAGAGCAGACCATACGTGATATGCTATCAGGGAGGGGCTCTGTGTGCTGCATCCACCAAAGCTCAACTCAGCACCCACAACATACACAGAGACACATGACAGATGCTCGATTCAGTAGTGTGTAAGAGCCTGGCGATGCATAAATTGTAATTTATATGCGTCCTCTCATTTCCTATAGAGCCATATGAATTAGTTACTGTCATTTCTAATTTATCATCTATTCTGTATATGAGGAATCAGTTTCAGAAAGGAGGAATCATCTACATGAGGTCAGATAGTAAGTGGCAGAACTTGAATATAAATGCAGACATGTCCTCTTATGCCTAAGGCCTTTACTTCTTACAAAAAGTGGTATTTAGGGGCTCTTGGGTGGCTCAGTCACGTAAGTGTCCAACTCTCGATTTTGGCTCATGTCATGATCTTGGGGTCAAGGGATCAAGCTCCACATCGGGCTCCCTGCTCAGGGCGGAGTCTGCTTCTCTCCCTCTCCCTCTGCCTCCCCCAACCACATGCTGTCTCCCCCCCCCCCCGAAATCAATAAATAAAAACAACAACAATAAAAAACCAAAAAGTGATATTTAATTCCCCAACCCAGTGATCTTCAATTTCTAACTGATGGGAGTTTTTAAATTACAGAATCATAAAAACATTTCCATTTGTTTTTTCGGAGCACAACTACAGCAAGTTAGTTAAGAAAATCCATTTATCCACTGAATTAGAGTCCCCAAGAAAGGCTCCCTATGTGCACTTTTCCTGTTTCTCCTTATTTTCATTTCATTACTGCATTAACTATTTTTTTATAATTTTTTTTTTTTTTTGACAGACAGAGATCACAAGCAGGCAGAGAGGCAGGCAGAGAGGAGGAAGCAGGCTCCCTGCTGAACAGAGAGCCCAATGCGGGGCTCGATCCCAGGACCCTGGGATCATGACCTGAGCCGAAGGCAGAGGCTTTAACCCACTGAGCCACCCAGGCGCCCCATCATTACTGCATTAATTATAGCAACACATTTGAATATGTGTTCCCTAAGCAATGTTTGGCAACAAACGCATAATCATTGTTTCTCGTTTGCCTGACTGGTGCAATGCTTAGCGTCTAACAAATATATATATATATTTTTTTTTGTCAGAGAGAGAGGGAGCGAGAGCAAGCACAGGCAGACAGAATGGCAGGCAGAGGCAGAGGGAGAAGCAGGCTCCCCGCCAAGCAAGGAGCCCGATGTGGGACTCGATCCCAGGACGCTGGGATCATGACCTGAGCTGAAGGCAGCTGCTTAACCAACTGAGCCACCCAGGCGTCCCGCGTCTAACAAATATTGAAAGTAACTGTCTACATCATAAATGAACCTGAATAAGCAACAATTTTAAGGCATTCATTTTTTTTTTTCCTCTCGTAGCAATTTATTATCTTCTAGTTTGTGAGAAAAATTTTACCATGTAAAGACCAGTTTTATTTTCTGCCTAAAAATTTCAGGTAAGTTTGGGGGGAAACATATGTATAAGAAAACATGTTGGTTGGGGTGCCTGGGTGGCTCAGTGGGTTAAAGCCTCTGCCTTCAGCTCAGGTCATGATCTCAGGGTCCTGGGATCAAGCCCCGCATCAGGCTCTCTGCTCAGCAGGGAGACTGCTTCCCTTCCTCTCTCTCTGCCTGCCTCTCTACCTACTTGTGATCTCTGTCTGTCAAATAAATAAATAAAAATCTTTAGAAAAAAGAAAACATGTTGGCTATAGGCTGCTTTCACGTGAGGTCTGCTCATCAAATCCATTTTTGGGGGGATTTTTCAAGATGGAAACAAAACAATACCTA
The DNA here is from genome assembly GCF_902655055.1 of Lutra lutra. NCBI lineage: Eukaryota > Metazoa > Chordata > Mammalia > Carnivora > Mustelidae > Lutra > Lutra lutra. The sequence goes on from NC_062282.1 coordinate 68,117,774, forward strand.
GTGAATTTGATGGACTTGAAATCACCACAGGTTTTAAATCAAAATAAGACACCTTCCAAGTTGACCACAGTGACACACGACAGTTGCTCAGTAATTACCTGCTCGATGAGTAACTGACTAATTCACCAGAACACTATAAAATAATGAACTTAAATGGACTGGCGCTCTACACATTCACTCTTTAGCAGCGGGGCTTATTTTCAGGATCTAGATTCCTCCTCAAAAGATACCTCAGAAATTCATATTTGAACCCCAAAAAGGGCCACTTGGGACATGGCATCCTATGACCTATGATGCCCTTGGGTATTCTCAGAACCGAACATGTCTGGTTTTAGCACACAGTGGCTTGGACTCAGCTGTCACACACACGTGTCACCAGCTGGGCCTGCAGCAGCAGCTCAGCTATGCACTTACCCGTTCCTGGGGTCGGGCAAGGCTCGCACGGTTTGTTCCAGGCTTTGCCCACATTGTACGTGCAGCAGCACATCCTCTTTGTCACATTAAAAGGCAGTTCATTCTCACAAGTGGTTCCGTTATAGCTTCGGTAGCAAAAGCTTTTTCGCATGTCTATGTAACAGAAAAACAAGCCCACCAGTCAGAGCAGGAAGCAGCTACTAATGAAATCCATGTACCTGGAGACACCAAGCTTTCTTGATTAGTAACTCCGAAGTACTTTTTAGCCATGTGGAGGCAACTTAAAATAATCCTTTAAGTTGAACATAAATCATGCATAGATTAACCTCAATCTCTCCCATTTTCAGATAAGCGATTTCCATTTATAATTTTCTTGGCAAACAAAATGAACAGATACTCATTTCTCTACTCAAAGGCACTGATTTAATTTTAAAAGTAATACAATTATTAAATTTTAAATGTTCTCTTGTTTATAAAATAATGTTCCCCTGACATGAATGGAAAACAAATTATTTAGGAATAGGTAAGTGTAACATTGGATGACATTTTGTGTCTCAGACTCAGGCTTTGGACCATGGAAATATATATCTCAAGCCCAAACGAATGATGCAGAGCCACAATTTTATAAGCCTGTGGAATACTTCATCATTCATAAATACTTAAATTTCCAAACTTTCTGAACAATCCTACTGAGTCCTGAGTGCGCGAGCATGTGACCTCACCCCTGTCCAAGGCCTCACGTACCCATGCAGTTGTGGCCTCCATTGACCTGCATGTACTCAGGCGGACAGATGCAGGTGTAATTCCCCAGTGTGTTGTAGCATGTCCCGGGCCCGCACACGCCGGGGTGTGCGAAACACTCGTCGATATCTACAATAAGCAAGGAGACATATTAAGTCATATGCTATTGTATCATGAATTTACAACATTTAAGCTTAAACAAAACATATGGCTGATTCCCTAAATCCATATTTTAAAAAAGTTTAGAATTTAAAGCAGTTCTACAGAAAAGACCCCAAAATATGCATTTACCTGACACGAAGTATGTCTTTTTTTAAAAGAAAAAAAAAGCCAATATTCAAAAATCGAGGTGATCAGAAGAAATTTTTTCTGAAGTGGCAAAAATAATATGAAAGGCACCCATATTCCTGCCACCCCAGCCCAACACCCTTGCACAGAGTGCCCACCTGTCTGACTAGGCGCTGATCACCCTGGGTCTCCAGGCACTCATAATTTTTTAATTGAAATTTCACATTTTTCAAATGGAAGTGTTATAATGCTTGCTGTCCTCTTCTGTCATTTAAACTAAAGTTTAATGCTGACTTTAAACTGAAGGTAGTTAGGAAAGCCTTTATCTTTTTCATAAATTTGAGAGGAGTTGACATGCATCATCATATTAGTTTCAGCTGTACAACTCAGTGATTGGACAAGTTCATATGTTATGCCGTGCTCACGACAAACAAAGCTACTGTCTGCCCTGTTCCATCACTATTTCAATATCAGTGATCATATTCCTTATGCTGTGTGATTCATTCCATGACCTCTTCATTCTGTAACTGGAAGCCTGCACCTCCCTCTCCCCTTCACCCATCATGCTAACCCCCTCTGGCAACCACCAGTTTGTTCCCTGTAGTTACAGGTCTGATTCGGAGGAAAGTCTTACTCTGCATAGCTCCTTTCAAATTAGCAGCCACTCAGAGATTCTAGGAGTGCAGCTGCTGCTTATTCTCCTTACTAAACCACATTTCTTCTAGAAATATTTATCTAATGTGTTCTAAAGAAAAGGTTATAATGGAAAAAATTATATTTGCACGTTTAATGTTCATTTTTAGAAAAACTTATTCATTCCTTCCATAAATAAACTCCAAGAGTCTTTTGTAAGTTAGAACCTGCAGCTAGAAAGACAACTAAGATGTGGACCTTGAGTCAAGAAGCTCCCTGTCTATCAGGAGACGGAGAAGTGAGGGGACGGAAGCAAGAAAGGCATCAGCATCATCTTTGAATGTCTTCATACGATGCCTCCTGACATTTAAAAATTACTGAAAATTAGTAACTTAGTAGTTGCGTCCTAGTTTACCTATTTTCTGTATGTAAAATAGAACTCTTATCCATATTTGAGATAATAACTTATTTGATACTGATGTTTTCACATGAATCCAGCTTTCCCCATTTATAATCAATCCATGCACTCAGAGAAAAATTGCAGTAAATTATAGCGTTTAAGCTGTAAATTAATTTATCTCTTACTGTACAACTGAGCAGCATGGCTAGGACAAGATAAAAGTAATGAACGAGGCTAACAGTAACTGTGTTCTAAAGAGTGCTAACAACTTGAAGGTGTCCATGCAGCTCACCTTCACAGATGCGGGTCTCCTCGCTGAGGTAGTAGCCTTGCGGGCACTCGCACTGGAAGCTTCCAAAAGTGTTGATGCAGTTTCCACCCTGGCAGAGACCTGGTAACTCCTGGCATTCATCGATATCTGCGGAAGGACAGACAGCTCACTCACAGCAAGTACCACCATCAAGGTTTCTGTTAGAGCCCTCCAATGTGTGATGCTGTATGACCCGCAGAGACTTCCATGCCTTAGGTTTCTTCTGACCATGGATAATTTGCTTTGTCATGCAAATTTGCTAAAACCCAAGAAGACTGGTTAAAGCAAGCTGGGGATGAGAGTTTCTCTGCAGAGCAATCAGACATCCAATCACTGTCATGGGTCCTATCTTTCCCAGTTACTAGTGGCTCTTCAGCAACCTGGTAACCTGCTGTCCCACTGTCATTTTGCAAAATAATCTTATTTAGATTGCCCCACACTAACTTTTCTGCCAGATTTTCTCTTTATATTGTTTAAATCTGGATGACAATTAGAGGTGCACTCACCTTCTAAGATGATTGTGATGGGGTTGGGTCTGAAGCCCTCACCTCCGGGACACAGGGTATAATACTCAGCTACAAAACAATGGGAGAGAAGAGATTTGACACCAGTGTTCAAGGGGCTGAGACAATGAAGAAGCATTTTGCAGTTGCCAGACTCAAAACACACTCTAAGAGGAGTAAACTCCATTCTCTAGTGCCCTTTCAAATACATTTAAGTCTTTATTACAGTTTACTTGAAGTAAGGTCACTACTTCACAAGTTACACATACAATAGAATAACAAAAACATGTGTTTTTGGCTAAAGAAAAAAGCTTCTAAAACACAAAGTTTAATACACAACTTTTTTGGCTAATTAAAAAACTGACTCAACCATTCCCAAGTTTCGTGGGTGTCTATCTAAGAACACACATTTCAGCTGCAGACAGTAGACAGACTTGAGGAGTATAACACGTGTAGGAACCCGAACTACAACAATCCCTGAGAAGAACCAGGAATGATCTTTGTGATCCCAAGGAGGACTGACAATGCCACCATTCACACTGGAATGGGGTTAACAATTGTTTTTTCTTTTTATCATATCATGAAAAACATTAAAAAGACAGCATTTCCAATTCCTTTTGTATCAAACCCTCTTGGCTGGTTCCAGCATCATCCCTGAAAGAGCCCAAGGTCACACTCTTCCCCTCTTGCCCCTCCCCCAGCACAAGAAGAAAACGAGTGAGTCTTTAGCAGCCACTTTGTTCCCTGGCTCCTATGTGGAGCCCTACTCACTGCTATTGACAGGGGGACACGTCTCACAGGGGTTCCCCCAGGCCTTCCCCAGGGAGCAGCAGCAGGAGGAGCGGCTCACGCCAACTCCGATCTCGGTGTTGCAGGACAGACTCCCGTCTCCTCGAGGCCCGAACTTCAGGTAGCAGTTGCCCACTCGGTTGTCTGCAGAGCAACACAGGAGCTTAAATCTTAGTAAGAATGCCTTTTTGGGGAGAGGCAATGCAAAGGATGAAATTCTGATTCTACACATGAATGTGAAACGTTCATCTTCATCTCTCACACAAAACAATCTCTTGTTAAACCTTTTCAAGATTGTGTTGTAGGAATGAGTAAAAATGGGATTTTCCTATATTTAGAGATCCATACAGATCACAGACAAAACAAGATGATGAGAAACTGCTCATTTGGGGAACTTCTGGATCTTCACTAATAGGAATGAAAAAAATTTTTGTCATAATCAATCAGTATCATGAATTTATCAAAATGGAAATAAAATCCCAGGGAAGTCAGCTTAAAGCTGTGTATCCTATCAAAGAAATATCGATAACCCCATCTCCTTCCTTCCCTCCCCATTATCTGGTTTCAGCTCAGTTTGCACAGAGACCTTTGAGAATTTTGGGCAACGCAGTCAGTAACAACTTTAGAGAGGATACTTAAGACATCAAAGAATTTCAGTCTTTCCCTGCTCTCGATCCATAATTATCATCTAGATCATTAGTTCCATAACTTCAAATCCTATGTTTTTGCTCAGAACTCTCAAATTAACATTTCTGTTTTTCATCTCTTCCCAGAACCCTAGGCCGTTCTGCCAGCTGTCTGTTTGATTTCTCCCCTTAGATATCCAATAGTTGCTTTAAAGTTAACTCATCTAAAATCAAACTTTTTTTTATTATTTTTTTAATTTTTTAAATTTATTTTCAGCGTAATAACAGTATTCATTGTTTTTGCACCACACCCAGTGCTCCATGCAATCCGTGCCCTCTTCAATACCCACCACCTGGTTCCCCCAACCTCCCACCCCCCCGCCCCTTCAAAACCCTCAGATTGTTTTTCAGAGTCCATAGTCTCTCATGGTTCATCTCCCCATCTTCCCTCAACTCCCTTCTCCTCTCTAACTCCCCTTGTCCTCCATGCTATTTGTTATGCTCCACAAATAAGTGAAATCATATGATAATTGACTCTCTCTGCTTTACTTATTTCACTCAGCAAAATCAAACTCTTGATCCTCCTTCCTCCACATATAAAACGTACTCCACTCCTCTCTTGTGTCTTTGGCATTTTCAATAATAAATACAGCTCCATTTTATTCAGTTGCTCAGGCCCTAAACCTTGGAGTCAGTCTTTGACTCCTTACTGTATTCAATCTAGTAATAAAGTCAGTCACTTCCGTATCTGAAATGTGACCTCTCCACTGCCCCCATCACCACAGTCTGAACCAAGCCACTGCCACCTCTCTCCTGGACCACTGCAATGATTTCCTAACTCAACTCTTGACTTCAGTCCTTGACCTGATGACAGCTGACAGCCCCCCAACCCCATACCCACAGTAACCCTTCAGAAGTACTTCCAACGGCTTACCTTCTCAGTCAAGAGTATAATCTCAAGTCCTCAGTATGGCCTACAATGTAGCTTTCATACCTGATTGCTCATGAGAATCACTTGGAAAGCCTTTAATTTCTTTCTTTCTTGTTTTTGTTGCTTAATCGCAGGTACAGAGAGGTGAACTAAGCCTTGGTCCTGCTCTTACTAGGTTTGCATGCATTCATGCTTCCTCCTGCCCTTCCTCCGCTCTCTCACTTTTCCTTGTCCTCTAACCAACCATCTGAATGTGTTTAATAATAACTTTATGTCTGTGTTCTTGTAAAATGAGCATTTTGGTTTCCAAGAGCACATTTTAAATTTCCATAAATGGTATTTTGTCATAGGTCTCATTCCGTTTTTATTACACGCAATCTGTCAGCTCTACGGGGTGGCCAATTGTCATTCTTTTTCAATCTATCTACTCTCCAGAAATGATTTTGAAGTCCATGCTACCACCAGTACTGTAGCAGTCAATGTCTTTACCCATGTCTGTGAATGGGCCAGTCAGTTTCTTTCTTTGCCACCTAGAGCCAACAGAGAAACTGCTGGTTCACAGTTTCCATGTTCTTAGCCCTCAATATCAGGAAATACAGTCACTGGCATTTACCATCTGCATCAAATGGAAGTTTTCAATTTTTTATAATAACTTAGAAAATAATTCACAGGAAAAAAAAAAGCACAGTGAAACAACTTTACTAGAAATTCTAGTAACAACTTAATCATCTCTAATTCAAATTTTTGTTCCAGATTTTCTTGGTTTTGGAGAGATACATGACTGAGATGGTCCTATGAACACAATTACCGGCCCATCGGCTGCCATGCATGAACCTGAAACATATCCACTTTGTAAAAACTGATTACACATTTCAAACACATCTATAATAGCTTCTAGCTTATCATTACTTCTTGTTCTTTTTCTTGCATCATTAAAACACAATGCTGAAGACATTTTTGAAAACTGTGACAGCTCCTCACTTTGGTGATGAGAGGACAGCTATTTTCTTTGCTCCATAAATTAAAAAAAAATCACTTTTGGATTTATCAACACCAGTTAGGATAGTCAGCTCAGTGATCTTTCTACATGCCATATTTTGTTTTAATAACCTTTGCCTAAATACCTGTACCTTTTACCTGCATCAATTAAATTTGGGATATAAAAGAATAGGAGGAATGACTCAAGTACTTGTTAAATACTGCATGTTGAGGTTCTTCCTACTAAGAGTTGAGAAGATCGTATTTCCTGTGTCTGCAGAGGTCTACTATTCACTCACTCTTTGATTCTTGAATTTGAAAAATCTCATCTAGGATGGTGGTCTCTGAAGACTTGCAGCCTGGCATTTGGCTTCTATGATTAATTCCACCATCGTTAGAATCTAGACTGGAGTCTATGTTGCATTCATCTCCTGATCCATCTCCCGATCCACCTGACAACTGGGAAATGTTTTTCACGCCCTATTTTCTTTTCCTTGCCCATGGCCAGAAAGTGAAAACTTCTGAACTCTCAACTGTGTTCAATAGGTGCCTAAAGATTCCAAATATAGTGACTCCAATGTTCTTTTATACCTTCTTGGAAGATGATGCCACCCCAGGAGCAACACAGTAAGAAAACTGAAGATTATGAAATGGTGGCATTTTTTTCACTATTATATCAATCCTTCTAGGTGATGGCATGATTTTCCACTTTATTATTTTCATCTTTGTTTTTAGAATCATTGGACCTAACTGGTGAGTAATGATGAAATAAAACCTAAAATAATAAAATGGCAAAAAATTTTAGGACAAAGGGAAAACAAGATCATCAATATCTCATATTGCATCTTAGACTTAGAGGAGGGTCTAACGGGCCATTATGGTGCTTTTAAGATAGAATGAGCCTCCATTCTTTGGAAGACCTCTGAGAAAAAATAAGGCCATTAAATATCAAACCACACAAAGACAGAACTGCTCTACTAAGAAACTCAAAACCTAAATTGACAGTTAATCTGGGTACTGTTCTCCAAGAATCTTCTCTGCAAAGCTACCCTGATCTTTACTTCTACCAGGAGAAGAGAGAGCTCCTTGAGGTCCATGCTCCTACCAACACTTTACACCAACCAGGTTGCCGAAGTTTTGTCAGTGTGTTAGGCATAAAGTGATAGTTATACAGGTGTTTTGATTTATTCTTATTACTAAAGACTTTGATCATTTTGCTCATTGTCTTTGTTCATTTTGCAGTACTCTCTTTTATCAGCTGCCTGTTCATAGCCTTTGCTCCAACAAAGTTTTTAAGTAATACTGAGGACTCAGTATTACTTAAATGACAATGACTCAATTTCTGGATGTGAAGTAGGCATCAGTAGATTTTGGCATTTCCAAATGGGATTTTACTGTGCAGCTTGGGTTGAGAGCCACTTTGCTATCTAGGCTGTCACTCCTTTTCCGACTCCTCTCTTTGTCTTGGAAGATAAACAAAACAAGAGTAACCATACATATTGGTAATCTGAGTGTGTTAAGGGAAAGGACTATTTTGTTTTCAAATTAATTACAGCAAATACTCACCACAGTGCATTACCATGAAAGTGTGAATATTTAACTCTATATAGTTTTGTTTCACTTACCAACACAACCCACACCAGTGGGGTTCAGCTGGAAATCCGGGGGGCAGTTACACTCATAGCGACCAGGAGTGTTGACACATAGGCCATTCACACAGTTTATGGGATCTGCACACTCATCAATATCTAGGAAAAGCATTTAAAATGCCCACATCAACATCTTTACTTTTTCTCTGCACACTGCTATCTCCACAAATTTGGCAGAATCTTTGCAAGTTATTAAAGATCTCTGGGCAGGCCTCAGCACAGTGAAACAGAGATCAAATCCTTGGACAGATCTATAACAGGTTCCACAGATCAACCACACGGTATTCAGGACAGTATCCTTTAACTTATTTAATAAATAATAATTAGATGTTGGGATGCTGAAGAAGAAAAAAATGTCACCATCTGCTTAAATGATATATGTATTTATGTACATACACATGCACACATTTATACAAAGAAACAGTTTCCTAGTTTCCTGTTAGATATTTAATACTAAGTTATTTACATAAAATGTATCAATCCCATAGTTAAAAGTAAGTGTGTCGGTATACAATTTTTTTCCAAAAAAATACATAACATGACGTATAAAGCAGGCTAAGCAGAGGGCTGAGCAGAAATTTGAGGAATTTTTATACTTAGCACAAAATATTCACCTCAACTAGTAAGAACACGATCAAGCCCTTTACTGGCCATACCTGTGCAGTTCCCTCCGGTTCTGTCCAATTCATAACCATCATCACAGATACAATGAAACATTCCAGGCAAATTATTACATGTTCCAAACACACAAATATTTTGGAAGGAGCATTCATCAATATCTGAGGATTAAAAAAAGTAATAATCTCTTATGTACAAAGACATTTTGATTTAATTTTTATCACATTAATAAATTTTTCTATCTCCCCAGATGTTTTTTTGTAGTAAAGAATTTTCTTTTTCTTTGACTAGGTAGACCGCAGAAATGGCAACAACTAATGTTCATCTATGGAAAAAAAAGGTCTAAAAGAAATATTTTATTTTACTGAGCATTTTAACTGTCTTGGGTTATACTATACTTTAAAAAAGAAAGAATTTGCCTAAGGCATAAAAATGAAAGAACTAAATATGAACATATCAATGGAATGAGACTGTGAAAAACTAAACATGAAAATAAATTCCAAGATTTTAATAACTTAGTACAAACATGTCTTCTAAACATCCACAACACACAAAGTATAGAACATATTTTAAATATTAAAGATAACATTAAAATTATTTAACTTTTTTTTTTTAAAGATTTTATTTATTTATTTGACAGAGAGAAATCACAAGTAAGCAGAGAGGCAGGCAGAGAGAGAGGAAGAAGCAGGCTCCCTGCTGAGCAGAAAGCCCGATGTGGGGATCGAACCCAGGACCTGGGATCATGACCTGAGCCGAAGGCAGCGGCTTAACCCACTGAGCCACCCAGGCGCCCCTAAAATTATTTAACTTTTTTAAAAACCTTTTTTTATTCTGCAGTCTAATCTGTTACCATAAACTTAGTTTTAAATAGGGAAGTATGGGGCGCCTGGGTGGCTCAGTGGGTTAAGGCCTCTGCCTTCAGCTCAGGTCATGATCTCAGGGTCCTGGGATCGAGCCCCGCATCGGGCTCTCTGCTCCGCAGGGAGCCTGCTTCCTCCCCTCTCTCTCTGCCTGCCTCTTTGCCTACTTGTGATCTCTCTCTCTCTCTCTCTGTCAAATAAATAAAATCTTAAAAAAATAATAATAATAATAAATAGGGAAGTATTTTTTTTCTAATAGCGTATAATAAGATCAACCATTGCTCTATGTTCTCACAAATTTCATTAAAATGTCTCCACTGAATTGAAAACATAAATTCCATTTATGAAACTCTTCCATGAAGCTTTAATTCAATCAGTAAGGGAGAAGTTACCTTCCTCATGCATATGAATATGAAGGCATATAGGTATGTGTCCAGCTGTAGTCATAACCTATATTTCTACTGTAGGAAGAAGATGGACATTTCTGTACACAAATGCCCTCATACTCTGAGAAGGCAGAGCAGGCATGTCATTTTAGGCCAGATGAGACCAGTCATGCTAACATGCTGTCTAGAGACAGTTAGGTATGAAGTTTAAAAAGTTCTGCTGGTCGTTCATCATAGTTAAGGAATAATGAGTTCCAACTGTATTAAATTTCAAGTGTGGTCCAAACTTTGTTTAAAAGACCAACTGATGGAATTTCATTTTTCTGCCAGTCCAGCTTATCATTAGTGAGCTTGTACTGCTAATGTAAAGAGAAATAAATTGTTGGGGGAAAAAAAATCAACTGATGTATTAATGTGTCTTTTTTTGTGGTGAGGCTATAAAGACAGTTACTCTCTTTATACAAATGAATCAGACTCATTAGTCTATGATTAAATACTGTTAATCTCGAAGTGAAAATGGAACTGTACTATCAGCCCTCTTCATATGCATTTTACTTCTAAATGAACTTTATTAGAAATAACTTCCATTTAAATAATGTAATACTTGGGTATACTTACACTTACACAAGTGAAGGTATTTCAAAATACTGTCTTGTTTTTTTAAAATTGATGCATACTCAGAAATTCAAACAATACAGAAAAGCGTTGACAGCAAATTGAAAACCAAGAAAATAATACACAAATAAGGTGGAAAAAGCAGAAAATCGCTCAGAAATCCATCCACCCAGAAGGAACTGTTATTGATGAACATCATTCCAAATACTGCTCTAGCCACAGTCACAGAGTGAAGCTGAAACAATTTCTATGCAGAAGATCAATTTGTATTTATTTCCGTAGTTTCTGAGATACTTTCTACTGTTAAGAGTTGATAAAAAACACTAAAAGATGATGCTCTTTTCCCCTTATATTAAAATTCAAATATAATTTTGAGACAGTATTAATGGCTTCTGTGCCATGAATGATAAGAAAATTAGCGTTTAGGGGTGCCTGGGTGTCTCAGTTGTTAGGCCTCTGCCTTTGGGTCAGGTCATGATCCTGGTGTCTGGAGTGGATCCTCACATCGAGCGGGGAGTCTTCTCCCACGCCCTCTCCCCCTGCTTGTGGTCCCTTCTGTCTCTGTCAAATACATAAAATCTTTTAAAAAAAATTAGCATTCACATATGCTTCTAACTTCTTTTTGTTAGTTCTGTAATTTTCACTTTTAAATGTTATTTCGGAAGCATCTAGTGTTGATTCTTAAAGGAATCAGTTAGCCTTTTACTGCAACTGTTAGATTTCTCTCGAATGGTTGTGTTGCACTTCTAAGTTTTTTAGTTACCCAAGAAGGGAGGGCCCACAGGTGTTTTCTCTGTGCATTATTTCACGTATGAGAATATTTCTGCCTTTTGTTTTCATAACTGACTAACTCCTGAGGTAGAAAATCCTCTCACGGTGCTCAGGATTTTGTGGGCCTCGTTCTTGTGTCTTCTGGTATTCAATGTTTCGGTTTTGTTCATGATGTTCCTTCTCCATCTAGAGCCTAAAGAATCCTTCTCGAGGGCTTAAGTGAACAAAAGTAAGAGGGCTAAATCTCTGGTCTTGGATTTACCTTTTCCTCTAACATTCAGCACTTTCTTCCACTTCAGGGAAATGTCTGGACGTTCAGTACTTTTTCTGTTCATTTATTTTGGGCTCTCCACTTCAGAGACACTGATTATACTTCCATTTGTGGTCTTTGTCTTTTCTCTCATAGTGTTAAGCTCTTCCCCCTTTCTTGTTCTGACTTTTTTGTCCACCTCTTTTTGTCCATTCTCTATGCTGGTCATTATGTTTTTACCGCTATCTTTTCTGTTCTCTGCTGTGTCTATTGAATAGGTCTCTGATTTTGCTATTTCCCAAAGCTCTACAATTTCCCCTTCTGCCTTTTGTCATATCTTGTTTTTATAATCTCTTTGATCTTGTTCACTCATATTTAGGCTCACATTAAGGTCATCTATGGCACAAAGTACCTGTGGAAAATTTGCTTCCATTCCTTGGGTGGTTTTCTTCTTCTCTGGGTTGGTTCTTTCCTTTTGGTGTGTGCTTTTACTGCTGTTCCACAAGACACCTGCAGGCTTGCCACTGCTTATTTTCAACTTGTGGACACGCTACTTGGTCAGCCCTTTTATGAGTTCTTACATACTCTGGTAGTTTAGATAGAGTGTCTAGACATTTCCACTCCCTCTTTATCTGGGCATTATTTGGAAGACAAGCTGGGGTATGGATTTCATTAAAGCTGCTCTTGGGTTAGCCTAAGGTGAGGAAGGGGTGGGGACAAAAATTGGAAGAGCTGCCCTGGGTGCTGTGTGCTCTTCTGCTGATGAACCTGGCCTCTCTTCTCTCTTCATACATGACACCAAATGGTCTATATCTATGTTTACTCCATTGATGGAGTCCTAACCTGTCCCTGAGGAGCTTCCTCTGGGTTTTGTATTCTCCCATTTTGGTAGAGAATATTGGGAAATGGCCAACTGCAGCAACTTTTTGGACTCTACAGAAATTCTGAGAATCTGGGGTGCCTGGGTGGCTCAGTGGGTTAAAGCCTCTGCATTTGGCTCGGGTCGTGGTCCCGGGTTCCTGGGACCTGCGTTGGGCTCTTTGCTCAACGGGGAGCCTGCTTCCTCCCCCACCCCTCCTGCCTCTCTGCCTACTTGTGATCTGTCAAATAAATAAATAAAATCTTAAAAAAAAAAATTCTGAGAATTTGTGGTGAGAAGCAAAGGCTGAGTGGAAAATGTTGGTCAGAAAGTCAATTCAGAGGGACACATACTTATAATCAGATGGGAAGGCCTCAAGTAACCAATTAGCAAATACAGGAAAAACTGTCTAGATGATGCCAATCTTGTAGGGAGAGAAAGACGACATCAAGTAGAAAGAGGCAGAACCATGGAATTACATTTTGGGAATCTCAAAATTTGGTATTTATCTAAGCAGAGCAGGGTCTCACTGAGGATGAACGACTTGTGGGCCTTTCTCTGTTGTCCTGGCAAGAGGTGTTTCCCTCCCTGGCAATGATACACTGTGAAAAACCAAGATATGAACCAAGTACAATGAACATGCACTACCTTACCTCACCGAAGGCCTGGGGCGAAGTTCTGGAGGGCCAAGCCCACAGATAAAGGAATAGGATTATGAAGGGGGAAATTATTAGGCACGAAGAATTAATTTTTTTGAAATTACATTGGCTAAAGTATCTGGCTATTGCTGACTTGTTCCTTTTCCCACCAACTCTTGTCAAGCTGAAATGAGTAATAAATCATGTAATTCCAAAACCACACTGACTCACATTTTCTATTAATTAGCTTTGGTGCTTACAAGAAACCAGGACTAGGGGAAAAAAAAAATGAAGTTTACTTTACAATGGCCTTGTATGAAATGCATTAGATTCAGCTCAGTCTAACAGGTCAGTATCGAAGCATGAATGCTTTCAGTTTCTAGTATCATCTTCCCCAGGGTTTACTACTCATTCTCTTGGTCCGAGTCTCTAAAAATTGGTGGATATGTATTGAAACTTCCACGACCTTTTAGGCACACCTCCTTTCTTCAATACCACTTCAAGCAGAGAGATGGATATAGGCTCTACTCTGAGCCATTCTATATTGTAGGCTTTGTTTTTGTCTGGTCAACACTGGTGAGCTGTGCGTGTACATGTATGCTGGTATTTGCTATTTCTGTTCATTTGATTAGACACCAGCATAGGGAGAGCCAGTAATCTTGGTTTCATTTTATAATCTTTGCCCAGCACTTAGCCCAAGTTACTTTTTTTAAAGGTTTTCTATGAATCATTAGTTTTGTTAAAGCCTTCTGGTTCATTAATTGTTTTTAATCTTTTTCCTTTCCTCATGTGTATTTCATGTACTCCACATGAACACAGTGATGGCCCACACTATATGCAAAGCAAATTGAGTCTCCAAGAGAAAATCCACATTCTTTTTCTTGGAGAGCTATCACACTAGTCACAAGTCCCATTTCTAGGAAAGAGGGATGATGTCACCACTTAAGGGAAGGACACACTGTTCTTAGGCAAAAGGTGCAGGCCTTGATGAGTCTCTGAGGAGGACTTCCAGTTGCAGACAGACAGCACACTAAAACATGAAGATAAATGCCCAACACAAGCTACTGAGGTTTTCATAAACACATTACATAGCAGTGACTAGGGGAGATAGTATCTCCTAGTTTTAAAAAGCTGAATAGTTTTTCCACATGTTGTTCATTTAGTAATAAAAAAAAAAAAGAAAAAGGAAAAAAAGAAATAGTTAAAAAGAAAAAAACAAAAAAAAAGGAATGAGCCAAACTTCCAACTGCTGGCTCTTGGCCAGGAAAACTTCATAAGAGATGAAAGCCGCCTTCATCATTATTCATTCGGCAGAATAATCCATGCTTAAACGAATGACTTTTATATGTGCAGCATGTGCTGTGTATTCTGCTTCCAGGTGGAACCCGTTCCAGCCCTTTTTGTGGTTTCATGTGCTGTAGCCGATCCAGCTTGGAAATGAGCTGGAGTCGGAGGGACCCACCTTGGCAGGACCTGCTGTCGGAGGCTGGAGTGAAGCCCATCTCACACTCGCAGCGATAGGCACCCGGGACGTTGAGGCACTGCCCGTTTTCGCAGAGGTTGATGTTTTCTGCACACTCATCGACATCTGTGGGAGAAGTGAATGACATCTCTATTAAGTTCCCCTTGTTGGGACATGGCTTCTTCTTGCTCTAAAACCAAGTCAACATTACTGGCTGGAGCGGACGCTCATGGACATAGCACAACACTCAGTCACATTCCCCTAAACAAAAGTGTACAACTTGCTAACAGAGCTGTTTAACCTAAACCATGAAATTCAATTATTGCCCAATTAACAGGAAGAAGGCAGGTATCTCTTGGAACTTCATTCTTTTTCATGCCACCTCGATGCATCAGTATTATACCAACACCATTGACAGATGACTGAGAACACTGAAATCAATCTTAAAAGGGTGTCTAAGATTATAATGCTTTCAAGTGAACTAACAACTTGTTTTGTAACTAGTTCAAGTATGTTTAACTACTATATGAGAGCTTTTTTCACATCATTATGATTGTATTAAAATATTTCTCTCTTAATTATGCAAATGAGCAGGAATCATAGACCAGGCAATTTGCTTAATCCTATCCAATGGAAAAAGGGGTAATGCAGAAAGCAACTGGATGGAGGGCTAACATCTGCCAGGTCGAGTGCTAGCTGCCTGTTGTGCATGGTTTTGTTTATTAGTTCACCACCCCTGTGCGGGTCAGAAGAGGAGGAACAGGGGGCACCTGGGTGACTCAGTGGGTTAAGCCTCTGCCTTCGGCTCAGGTCCTGATCTCAGGGTCCTGGGATCAAGCCCCACATCAGGCTCTCTGCTCAGCAGGGAGCAGAGGATCCCCCCCGCCCCCCGGCCCCACGCCTGCTTCTCTGACTACTTATAATCTCTGTCTGTCAAATAAATAAAATATTAAAAATAAATAAATAAAAAGAAGAAGAGGCGGAATGGGAGGCTCCGTGCAGCCCCTGTGGCTGGGCCGCCATCTAAGTGTAGCTGCGCTCCTGTCAAGGCTTCGCCCTGTCGTTCACAACCAGTTGCCGAGAAATGCAACCAAAGCGGCAATAAGTCAAGGCTGAAGAGTAATGAGGCTTTAAATATTAAATAAGCATGTTTTCTTAAAGAAGCATCTGAAAATGATGAGTTGGTGTTTTTGAAGTCAATAAATAGAACAGAATTAAGAGTCTGTCTTTTAACTGGGGGTTTAAAGTGTGTGCTGAAATTCAACTGAGGAATACCAATCTCCACAATCTTAAAAGTGTCATACTTTATGTCCAGCAAGATGATGCAGTCATTCACAGGCGTGTAAGAAGAAATGTCTTATTCTCAAGGAATGTAAAACAAAGAGCAGCTCAGTAGCAGCTAATATTTACTGAACTCTTAGGAAGTGTTTTCCTAACCCCTTCACTTGTGTGATTTCATTTCATCTTTTCAACAAATGACCTGAGATTCTGAGGAACACATGAACTAGCAGTGACTGGGTGGAATGTATATTGTATCTTAAGACACTGAATAGTTTTCCCTTATGTCATTCCTTTAGTGATAAAAATCGGAATGGAATCCCCCTACCCGCCTTAACTACAGTTTTCTTCAAAGAGGGCAAGCTTAGGGAGTGTTCCACGAAAACCATGCCAGAGCACACCTGAGGACTCTCACCCACCTGAGCAGGTAAAGCCATCTCCAGTGAACCCTTCAGAGCAGGCACATCGGTAGGAGCCCGGGGTATTTACACACTGAGCATTGATGCTACACTGGTGGGTTCCGTTCGAACATTCGTCCAGGTCTGCATGCCAAGAGAAGAGAGTGATCAAGTTCAAAAACAAAAATGGGACATTTAAACACAGAGACTGATTTTCATTTGTCTTAATTTAAGTGTATAATGGACAGATAGGATTTGTTTTAGTTTACATGAAGGTCACAATTCTAATTCTCTAGGATCTCAGACCCACAATCCAAAATGTTAGTTCTATAAACAGGGGCTATAATGATTAACAAAAATATTTGTGAGATATCTAAGAAGCTAGAATTTTAATGGTTAAAAGGTAAACTGGTGCTAGATTTCCTTTTGAATCCTACCAGGCACAGATGTGATCACTGGTTCCTTTATCCTGAAAAAAGTGTCAAATTCTAAATTCAGGAACCGAATTTCAAAGCAGGAAAATTAGCAAAGAATTTTCAAGCTCCTTGAACAGATGAGGAAACTAAGATCGAATTCTTGATCTCACAGAGTCTAGTCTAGTAAAAATGAAACATGCTAAACACAGAAATACTGATTATGTCAAACATGTTGTATGTCCCATGGAAAAAAGGGAATAAAATGGGCCTCTTGTTTGGTCTGTAGGAACAAGGAAGGTCCCACTGGGGAGGGAGTTCTCAGTGAACTTCACACTGGAACGATGAGTTAGCCTGTTGCCTGGAAGCAGGGAAAGGTATTCCTTCCCGAGGGAATAGCATATTTAGAGATGCTAAGGCAGAAAAGATCTCAATGTGATAAAAGACACCAAGGGAGCCAGAGGGATAAAATAGAACGTAGGAGCTGGGGCTGATGAAAGCTGAAGCTGGAGAGCTATGGGAGGAGACTACAAGATCTTGTAAACCACAGGAAGGAAGCTACATTTTATCCTCAATTTGAGGATTCAGATGACAATTGTAAAGAGATCAAATTCATGGGTTAAGAGATCTCTCCGGCTGCTATGCAGAGAATGGATTATCAGACCAACAAGGCAATAAGAAGACTATGAGGATGTTCCTTTTGCCTCCAACAGAGAAAGGAAGAGACAGAGAGAGATGGGAGGAGGGAGAATGGCTGAGATTAGAGCAGAGGGATGGAGATGGAAAGAAGAGAATGAATTTGGATGATGTTTTGGAGTAAAAGTACCTGGACACAGTCAAATCTTTTGTATTTTGCAATAGTTGGCCAGAGTGATGGATAGACGAGCACAAAAAAGGAAGGCTAGAAAAGAGGAAACCAGTAGCCCATAGGGCCAGAAAATAGGAATGGGGATATGGCTGGAAAAAAAAAAAAAAAGAAAAAGAAAAGAAAACCTATGAGATTAATGATAACAGTGATGGCTCGACCAGAAGTGGGTAGCTAGTGAACTGAATGATGCTATCAGAGAACATTACTTAGCAAAGTTATTTGGAAAGTATGATCATTTATATTCATAGTCAGCTCCTATACATTAGGAAAGTATAAAACACCTGAATGGCCAAGGGAGTATATTTCAATTAAGTGATGTTATTGTTAACAGATCTTAAGGCTCTCTTCTTCAATGCCTTCTGCTGGCTTATAAGCTTTTAGTGAGTAATCCTAGGGAGGTCAGTTGAGCTTGTTTTATTTTCTGTTTTAAGTTGACCTGGATAATTCTAACCAGTTGGAACAGGGCTTTGTTGGTAAAGTATGCACAACAGTGAGCATAGGAAGCAGCACTATGTGGGGCAGTGAGGGGAAGAACCAGGCCCCCACCTTCCAGCTAGAAAAGACTTAGGAGACCCCAGCTCAGCAACTTGAAAGCCTGCAGAATGGCACCTGCCCTTCTAGTCTCCTCTGTCCCAATCAGACCTCCTGGAATCCAGCAAAACCTTTTGCTTTCTCTGGAAGAATTCTATTTTCTACTAAGAAGCTGGTACTGACCAGGTGCAGACTCAGATTATCTGATAAAACCTTTCCATTTCCTTCATGTGTTTCACTGGGTTCTAAGTCTCACTGATTGCTGTATGAAAAGACTGGAAAAATACGTAAGTCATTTTTCATCATACATCTGTTTCGATTTCTGGCTACACATCAAATAATTTTTACTGAACAACAACACATTAAAAAGCAGATGCCAAGGCATACTGCTGTGATGTGATAATTTATGCCAAGGTTAAAGGAAACTCTTAGGCAGGAATTACCTTGCAACTAAAGATAGTCTTTAATTTTCAAGAGAATAAATGAAAGGCAAGAGCGTGTTCCTATTCAAGTACGTGGGTTAACCACTGTGCAAAGAAAAGCCTCCAAGAATTTTGTGTCCTAGCAAAGGCTGTTCATATTTGCAAACTCACCAATGCATTTGATGCCATTTCCAACCCAACCTTCTCTGCAGCTGCACTTGAAGCTTCCGGGGACGTTGAGACAGGAGGCATGCATGTCACAGTTGTGGGCACCAATTTCACACTCGTCAACATCTGAGAAGCCACAGTTAATATGATGAAAATTAAATATAAAGCTCATTAATTCTACTTCCAAGTATAATTCTGCACAGGTAAAATTTTAAAGTAAACATGGAAATATCTAAATTGGTATGGAAAAAAAACACTAACATCATTTTTAATTTTGTAGGCGCCCACAAGATTTGGAAGTTCATGATCCAAGTCAAACAAGCCTTTCCCTACTAGAGGAAACTGCCAGTCACTTTCTGGTAGAAGAGAGAGACTCCCCCAAGGGAGATACATGTGTCTGTCCCCATTCTCCTCTCTGCCTGGGCCCAGAAAAAACTCCATGTGGAAGGCATGATTATAAGATGTCAAAAGAAATTGTATTTCCAAAGTAAGACCCTCCTATTCTTTCCTACTAATATTTATTACATGTTTTCCATAAAGATTAAAATAAACCTGACTTAAAATAAGTAATAATTCTTGTCATTTTTAGAATCGATACAGTATAGGTATAAAGTTTTTGAAAACTATTTTAGTGTGTATTTGGCTTTTATTTGAGAATATGTAAAAATACCCACTGGAAATTATACCTGGAAAATGAGAAGCTTTCACCACATAAACACACATCTATACATACACACAGATATATACACATTATATATGCATATGCACAGATATGTATATATGTATAGTTCATATATGTACGTATGAACTATGTAGCTTTGGTTCACCAGAGCTTCCCAGCATAGAAAGAATAATCTTCTCCACCCAGTTCAATGATTACACATCGTAGATGCTGCAATCCTATGTTCACACACATGCATGTACACGCATGAGTGCACACACACGCCCACAGAGCGACTGGCTTTGCATCAGCCTTCCTAGCGGTGAACATGCAGAGCACCCACCTGTCTCTGAAGGTGTCAGATTAAGCGCCAGGCTGCGGTCCAAGCCACCCACAGCCTGTCTTGAGCAAAATGGTAATGATGGCTTTAAATTGAACAATGAGGAAGACCTGGTCCAAAGCGCTCACCTTGGGACTTCCCTGCCTATTTTATGCAAAAGCTCACAACTTATTTAATAGAGAAAGGTAACAAGAGACAAAGGAGATGGGGTGAGCAAAGGAAGAAAGTGGAGAGATAAAAGAGAGGGTCAACTGGGGCCAAGGCAAGAGAGGGCAAAAGCAAAGAGAGAAGAGGAAAAAAGAGGGGGAAGATGGGGGAGAGGAAGTCAAAGGATCTAAACAGAAGTCTGCACTAATTCTGCCCACTCAGAAGAGCTGCAAAAACAAGCCGCAAGCGGAGTGGCTCCGGGTCTGCGGTGCTCTCTCCTTGTGTCTCCTGTGTGGGCAGTGCGAAGAGCAGCCACTACTCGGCAAACACACGGGACTGGACAGCAGGGCCCTGCCCCCAGTCTGCGGGCGGAGAGCAGCCAGCTCCGTGGCAGGGTGGCTGAAGCACTGTGCCACCAGAGAGGGGACAAACCCTGCACACATGCCCTGGGGCATGTACTCATCACATGGTCACCTCACCCCTGGTGTGGGTCACGGTCTCATAGGTGCAAAGGACCCCGTGCTGTTGAAGGCTGACCTCTGAAATAAGAGAAGCCAGAGAACAGGGGGCCCTAGTGTGGGACCTACCTGTGCATCCTGTGGTCCCCTTCTTCACGGAATAACCCAGCTGACAGTGGCAGATGAAGGATCCCTTGGTGTTCTCACATTCCCCAAACATGCAGATGTTTGAATTTAAGTCACACTCATTCACATCTAGAAAATTTATTTTCAATAGTGTGGTTAATACTTGTTCATCCTAGGAATGTGAAAGCTCTCTTTTAAACTGAAGAGCATAACATTGAAATACACAGATAAAAGTTAAAACATAATCTATTTGCAAGACATAGTATTATTTTCTAGAATTATGTTTAAATAATTCTTCTGTTTCAGCTTTCCCACCCTGTAATACAGTGGCTTAAATTTTTAAAGTAACTGAAAAAGCCTCTTTCTCTTATGTTTAAATGTATGTGCACTTGTGTGTGTGCAGATAGATGTGTAACATTTAGCCTGTCTTTACGGTACCCACCAATGCACGTTTTCATGTCCATTGAAGCCATGAAGCCATCATAACACAGACAGCGGTACTCCCCAGGAATGTTGGTACACTGGCCGCCATCACAGATGTCAGGATTATTTTCACATTCGTCAATATCTGATGACAGAAGATTAGCATTAAGTAAGAATGACACTGGCTTTGAGTAAGCTGAAATACTGCGTTTCCCGTCCAGGCCCACTCTAGATGTCTAGAGTGAGCTCTGTGAGGTACCGGCAGTGAGCTGTGCATGGTTCACCACCCCCCGCAGTCCAGTCTGTACCTGCGCACGACCTCCCGTCGGGCATCAGGGCATAGCCCTCGCTGCAGCTGCATTCATAGCTGCCTTCTGAGTTCGTGCACCGCGTGTCGCAGCCTCCATTCATGATCATACACTCATCGATATCTGTGAAAACAACATGTGACCCATTACTTGTCAGGTCTACTTCTTTCAAAAAAAAAAAAAAAAAAAGAATAGGGAGATTTTCTTCTCTTTAAACAGATAATGCTTAAAATGGCTTTGGATTTCTCTCCCCACTAATGCATTGGTTTATCTTTCTACCATTGATCTTTCTTAGCTCTTTCTACTTCCTTTCAGATAGCATTCTATCAGACATGTAGCCCCAGGAGCCCAAGATTACAGAACTCATAAATGCAGTCATTACAAGTTTAGGATGTTTTCCATGATAAAACCAGAGACTCCTCTGCAAAACCAAGGACAATGGCATCCTACAGCTCTGCCCCATTCTGAGATTTGTGTTTTGGACAAAGGACTTCCACTGGCTTCATTACAGTAAGTTCAGTGCCAGGAACTGTCCTAGACTCATTTTTAGAAATGCAAGTTGTAGATCCCTCAGGTGGACACTCACCCGTACAGCCCTGCCGGTCTGGCGTGGCCTGGTACCCGGGATTACAGGAGCACTGATAGGTTCCAATCATGTTCACACATTTTCCATTTCTACAGAGATTGTCACTCAGGGAGCATTCATTTATATCTATAAAAAGATACATAACATTAATGTCTTGGCAGTAACCATATCACTTAAAGCACCAAGAAATGTTGCATGCCACTGCTGGTCCCCACAGTGGTTTGCATACTTTGCAAGGAAGGAAGATGATCTCCTGGGATGTTCAAAGAAAATACTGCTATCTGTATTTCTATCTAAGACGGTACTGTCCAGGAGAACTCTGTACACTGATGGGACTGTTCCATATCTCTGCTATCCAATACATAGCTGCCACTGAGCACTGGAAGCATGAACCAAATGATGAAGCAATCAAAATTTAAAAACATTTTTTAAACTTAATTTTAATTTTTTTAAGTCCTCTCTTTGCCCAACATGGGGCTCAAACTCACAAACCCAAAATTAAGAGTCACATGGTTTACCAACTCAGTCAGCCAGGTGCCCCAGGAATTAAATTTTTAATGTTACCGAATTTTAATTAAATTTAAGTAGCCACATGTGGGTCGTGAACATGAGACCATGCACATGTAGCACATGCCAGAACTAAGACTTACTAATATTTAATATATAAATTTACACTGGCAGGCTCACCTGGTCTTTATTAGATGGTCAAGAGTTGCCTGCATAATGTGGAGGATCCTGAGGGAAGATGGCTGGTTCCCCAAGTCACAGGGCCTGATACCAAGGCCTGCACTGTTTATGTGTTTCCATCTTACAGTGTTTAGTGTGCCTCGATAGGTGAATCTGGAACACCTAAAACCAACTAACCCTTATAAGATAGGCAGGTGCCTTATAAAAACTTCTGCAAAGGTTTGTGGAATCAAGTAGTGCTATTAATGCAATTATAAGAGAACAGCAAGAAAATAGGGGCATACAACCTACTTGTGAGACACAATGTAAGGTAAATACAGTAACACTATAATCAGGTAAAATAAGACCTTCATCTCAAAGTCTCAAAATTACCAAGAAGACTATGTGACATGTGGATTTATATCTATGATCATTAAATTTGCAAAAATATGCATCTTCTATAATATACCTGTAAGGGGTACTTTTTTTTTTTCAGATATAGGATCCATGAAAACTAACAAAATAAACTCAAGTTAGAAACAGTCCTCTGATTCACTGCATCACAAAGATGAACAAATATTCTGTAATCACCTCTATGAAAAAGTTTTAGTACCCCTTTTTAAGTGAAATAAAAATATTTAGGGGTGCCTGGGTGGCTCAGTCAGTTCAGCATTTGCCTTTAGCTCAGGTTATGATCCCAGGGTCCTGGGGTCCAGCCCCATGTCCGGCTCCCTGTTTCATGAGGAGTCTGCTTCTGCTTCTGCCTTTGCCCCTCTCCACTGCTCATGCTCTCTCTTTGGCTTTTTCAAATAAATAAAATCTTTAAGAAAAAAAATCTTTAAGACTTTTTCAATTTACCTTTTCTTTATTTTTTTTTTAAAGATTTTATTTATTTGACAGACAGAGATCACAGGCAAGCAGAGAGGCAGGCAGAGAGAGGAAGGGAAGCAGGCTCCCTGCTGAGCAGAGAGCCTGATGTGGGGCTCGATCCCAGGACCCTGAGATCATGACCTGAGCCGAAGGCAGAGGCTTTAACCCGCTGAGCCACCCAGGCGCCCCTCAATTTACCTTTTAAAAATGTCTGTTTAGTGTAGGATTTAAGATTCACCTAATATATTAGCAGAACAATATAAATAGGGTTTATAAATAAATACATGTCTAATGGAAAGGTGTTCTCAAATTCTCTTTTGAATGGGGGGGTGTGTGCCATCTGCTCTGTTTTAAACCGTTTTATTTGCTGACACTTACAAGAAAGATTTTCCGTGAAGAAAATGTTCCCTGGCTACATCAAGGTTTTAAAACCAATATGCTCGTGCCCACCAGTCCCAGAGGCCTCCGTATACATATGAAAACCAGTGGGACGGAATGCTCCAAGACCAGCAAGACCAGCTGGTGTTCTCCCCTCAATCCTGCCACTCCCACCCCTCAGCTCTGCCAGCAAAGAGACCAGGATTTTTCTGTGACAGGAGGGTGAGGAGGTAGCTCACATGTTCACACGCACAGGAGCAGATCCCATGTTGACAGACATAGGAGTGTAGAACAGACTCTACTGAATGAATGGCAGGTAGCTGCACAGGTGAACGCATAGGTGAGCCATCAAGGGAGCAGCCCTTCCACCAACAGCTTTCCCATTCCATCCTTTGTGGAGGAAGGAACTCCATGGCTTGCCACAGGGCCCACCACGAGCACGCTTGCTGTCAAACAGTGGGTAGCCAGGACAATGTCGGCTTCGAGTGTGTCAATGAGGCATTCTCTAAGGACACAGCCCGAATACAAATAAAGGGGTTCTAAATTTCCAACTTTTAACCAGCTAGATTGCACATGCCAAAAACAACCAGTTTGTTAAAACTGACCACTGATCTCTATGATATTCACCAGGTGAGCTGGGTGGGTTCATGTGCTGAGGAGACAAACTCACCCACACAGTCCTCACGTGACGGTGACAGCTCGTGACCCAATGGACAGTCACACTGAAAGCTGCCCTCAGTGTTCACACAGGTGCCACCCCTACAAAGGAGAGGGTTACGTTCACATTCGTCAATGTCTGAAAGGTAAAAACGTGAGATCAATTAAAGAACTCTGTGGGAAAAATATTCACATATACAGCATGGGGGAAAAATTATGCTGGGAGGGAAGTGGGACACAAACGTAACAGACAAGTTTCAGAGGAGATGGGTTAATGGTCTCCTCACTTTTTCTACTACCAGTAAATAAATGGTAAGTATTTTTCTTAAAGACAGCGAGTTGCCAGGGAATTGACTTGTATGAAACAAGCAGATTCACAAGAGATAAAAAATAAACAATATTAGTTTCACATCACACTAAAGTCCAGACACTAGACACTGCTATCTATTTTCACTAATCAAAGTAAAAGACTGGTCACCTTTTATGTCCCCTTTGGCGAATCCTGGAAGTCACTAAATATGGACCAAAAGGCAGGCAGTACCAAGAGTTTGTAGTAACACACAAATAAATATCATGGAATTTGCATGGCTGAATATAAATTTGGGGTCATCACACAAGATCTTGCATGTTAAGTGAAACCCTTCTGGGTAGTCTGTGTTGATTTTAGATTCTGTGGACAAACAGAACCCAGTCTTGCTGTCTCACTGGCACGAAGGCACCAAGAGGTTGGAGCTGCCTAAGAGTAATCTAGGAGATTTCCCGTCTGATAGTGACATCCATTCTCTTGCTCACCACAGTGCCTGGCGAATCATTCAGCTAACAGCTTGGAGACAAGCCATGGTCAAGCTCTCTGGTTGGAGACTGGGTAGGAAGACCTGAAGCACACTTACCCATGCAATTCTTCATCATCATGAACCCACTTTCGTAGCCTTCGAAGCACTCACACTCAAAGCTGCCTGGCGTGTTGACACAGATGCCACTTCCACAGAGGTCAGGAGAAATTCTGCACTCATCAATGTCTAATTCATAAGGTTGAAAAGAAATAAAAAAAATAGCATGAGCAGAGCAGGTACTGAAGAGCAGTGAGGCAAGTGTGGCCTCCCTGGAAAGGTGCAGCCCTTGGGAGGTGCTGGAGAGGTCAGTGGCCAGCAGCAGGAAGCTTTATGAGCCTGAGATCAGCTCCAGGCGGATGGGGCCTTAGGCACATTCCTTTCCCCAACTGCCAAAACTGTCATGGCCAACGGGCAAGCTGTGCATTTGCCTTTAAGAATTCCGGAATTGTGGATATCTCTTTGTGGCTTAGAAGTGGTAACAGAGGGATGAAGAGAGCAACTGCGGCATGAGCCGGGCAGGGCAGGTGGTTAGGTGTGGAAGCAGCAGGCACATGGAATGAAGTCCTGTCACCAAGTGAGAGCACGGTGACTGTCTCCAGCAGCCCACGCCCAGCGTGGGGGAGTCCGCTGGGGCCACTGTCCCCTTGAGCAGGGGAGGCTGCTGACCAGCACAGCCCCCCAGCTTCAGGCTAAACAGCGTACCTATATAACTGGGACATGCAACATGCTCCGGGGGATGTTCTGTCATGTTCAGATGTGGAAACAATACTCCCTTATTTCTCAAAATAAAAATAAAGAAAAATGATGTGTTTGTCACTTTTTACATACTATGGAAAATAAGAATCTTCATTGGTAGCATTTACGTTATCAAAACCAAAATTTTCTGAGAAACATCCCATGCTTGTAAATGAGATTTTTTTTTAATGGAGAAGTCATGTCTATTAAATATAATTAAGAAAACATGGGGCGCCTGGGTGGCTCAGTGGGTTAAGCCTCTGCCTTCGGCTCAGGTCATGATCTCAGGGTCCTGAGATCGGGTCCCACATTGGGCTCTCTGCTCAGCGGGGAGCCTGCTTCCCTTCCTCTCTCTCTCTCCCTGCCTGCCTCTCTGCCTACTTGTGATCTCTCTCTGTCAAATAAATAAATAAATAAAGTCTTTAAAAAAATGACATACATATTATTATTATTTTGGTCACAGGAGGAAGAAATGCCTTTGCTGGCATCTCTTTATTTTAATTCCAAAGTTCTTCCATCACAGGGTTTATCAGTGGGTAACTTGTACATGCTCTCCTGGGCATCTCAGTCTCTGAACGTCCAACGCTTTCTCCCGGCATCTGGTCTTTATTTATTTCCCTAATTACAGGCAATACTGAAGATAGGCTTTTAAACAAAATTCTTACCACCATTCACTGATTCAGTTAGACAGCTAACAATATGTATATTGATTCTTTTACTTGTTGTCTATCAGTATCTAGAAACTGGTAGTTAGAGCATTTGAAGAACAAAGAATAAACTCATTGGCAGAGTACTGACACACTCTAGTTGATGTGATGTGCTGGGAGATGCACAGTGTGGAGTGTGGACTCTGGAAGCAGACACCTAGGTAGCAGTCCTAGTTCTATCACCTACTGGGTGAAGAGGCTTAGGAAAATCATTTCATTTCTGTGTGCCTCAATTTCTACATCAATAAAATGGGGGAGTATAGTAAAACCCACCTGCTAGGATTAAGCAAGTCAGTATTCAACAAGCACTGAGAAGAGTGCCTGTCTCATACAGACTGCTGTGTCCATAGCAATGGTTTTCTGCTAAAAACTGGTATTTTGGGAGGAGGTGGCTTTGAACTGGTCCTTGAAGCTTGTATAGAAATTCTAACCTTAGGCGCCACTGGGTTACAAAGCTGGTTGAGTGACCAACTCTTGGTTTCAGCTCCAGTCAGGATCTCAGGGATTTGAGATCAAGCCCCACGCTGAGCCCCAAGCTCAGTGAGGAGTCTGATGAAGTTTCTCTCTCCCTCTGCACCTCCCCGGGCTCACACTCTCTCTCCCTCTAAAATACATAAATAAATTAAAAAAAAATTCTAACTTTAAAGAAGCAGAATGAATAGAAGGACAAGAGATAGAATACACAGGGGAAGACAAATAATACATTTCAGAGAACTGTACATTGCAGATTGGCCGGACTGCAGAGACTGATAGTGCAAGGACAGGGAGGATGTGTGTGATCAGTGAGGATGCCAAAAGAAGATGGGCTTTAAATATGGTGAAGAAAGGCAGCCAATGGTATCCAACCGTGCTTTCACATTATACACAGCAACACTGCAGCATGACCAACAAATGTCTCTCTTACACAATTAAAGAAGGAGGGTTTTAAAAAAATAAAAAAGCAAAAAAAATAAAGAAGGTGGGTTTCAGAGTCATTAAGTAACACGGCTAATTTCCCATCAAAAACAGGAAGTAGAGTCAGAACTGAAAGAATCCTGCCTTCACCCAGGTTTCAAATTGTGAGTCACTGAGAGTTGCTTTGTGGGAAGTAACACGTGGCGGTTGGTGAACATGAAGGATCAGAATGGATGATCAATGGGATGGAAGACACTGGAAGAGTCTGCTATGCCGTGAATACTGCCATGAGTTGTCTAGTTCCCCCTTCAGGAAGGAAGGACTTACTACCCTTTCCCCCACTGCTGTTGGGGAGTTTGCGGGCACAAAGACCTGAGGTGTAAACTATCTTGAAGAAACGCCTCAGTGAAGAGGACCATTCCTCACACTCAACACCCCCTCTCTGGGCAGATGTATCCAAAGACCAACCATGCAGGTCCATAAACACCTAGTCTTATTGCCCTAAGACAGTTCTGCTGGGCCATCCTAGATCCAGATCTCCCAGTGGGGTGGGCTGAGAACCACGATGGGACTGATGGCTGCCCAGCTGCCCCTTTTGCCCCCTTCTGCTAGTAAACCTTCTGCAGGCTAATCTCTGCTGGGAGTCCATTTCCTGAGGAGCAAAGCCAGTACCTGAGATAGCCTTGAAGAAAGAGTCTAGTACTTGAAACAGCCACTGCGATGGAGACTACCATAACTTCTTCCTTGTGCAGGAAAGGGAGAGATCAAAACAGTCTGAGGCCTCGATCCTGAGTGAAATGATGCTACTGCTACAGACAAGGAAGTCGTTAGGCAGAGGAAGGGTGGATATGGGACAAAGTGGGATTAAAGTGAAGAGCTGCAAGTGTGGCACTTGGGCAGAGGCTAGGACAGAGCTCTCACTGAGGAGTCCGCTCAGCAGAGCCCACCTGTGAAGGCACAGGGGTGTGGGCAGCTATGAGAGGCAGAGGACTCTGGAAATGCCAAGAGCAAGAAGAATCTGTGGAGATGAGAGAAAAAAACATTGTTGGGGGGCGCCTGGGTGGCTCAGTGGGTTAAGCCTCTGCCTTCGGCTCAGGTCATGATCTCAGGGTCCTGGGATCGAGCCCCACATCGGGCTCTCTGCTCAGCAGTGAGCCTTCTTCCTCCTCTCTCTGCCTGCCTCTCTGCCTACTTGTGATCTCTCTCTCTCTGTCAAATAAATAAAATCTTAAAAAAAAAACAAAAAACAAAAAACAAACATTGTTGGCACAGAAGGATGAAAGAGACAGGGAAGTCCCATGGAGGCCAAGAGAGAAGAAAATTAAGGAGGGGATGTAGCCAGCACAGAGGTCTTGGAGGTTAAGAGAAAGGTCTTTTTACAACTTGACAAAGGTGTTCTGTGAGAGGACATTTATGTGCCTGAACGAGGGAGGGCAAAAGTCAAAATTACATGGGAGTACAAAGCAAATGGCTCTTCAGGAGAGCAAGGTGAGAGATAAAAGCAGGGAAACAGGGTGGCAGCATGAGAGAGAAGATGGCAGAGAAAATACTGTGAACTTGTTTTCAGGTCCAGGGAAAGCAACGGGAAAGGGAGGGAAGTACCGCAGAGAGAGAAGGGAGCCTACTGACAAGGGCTGGAGAGGAGCAGCAAAGGGGAGGGCACGTGGAGTGGAAAACCATGGAAGATGACATCCCATTGCCAGAGGGAGGGGCGTGTGGGAAGGGATCTGGCCATGAAAGTGGATGTCAAGAAAGAAAAGCGGCAGGGAGCAGGGGGTCTGAGAGAGGGTGCTGCTCAGAAGAGGTCTAGAGGTGGAGCAGAGAGTCAGTCAGGAAGGTAAGGGGCGAGTAGTATTACTGAGCAGCCTCGAGTCCAGCTGAAGGTGAAGGTGTGAGATGCAGATAGAGTCTAGCAGGAAAGCCACGTGGGGGCTGAGGAGCTGGGGCAGCAGGGGAGATGGACAGTCTGAAATGCTCTGGTGATGGTTTAGGCGGACGGCAACATGGGGACTCCAGTACCCTCCGCAATAGGAAGTGAGGAAGGAGTCAGAAGCACATTTGAGTGGAGATCAGCACAGGTGAGGGCAAGAGGGAAGAAAAATGTTCAAGGAGGAGATGACTAGAGTTGTGAAAATAAGATCTTGGAGATATATTTCAAGTGTCTGGAATAATTTATTTCATGTCATAGAAAAATGTGGACTTCCTATCTTTTCAAACTAAAGGGAACAGGTAAGGACAGGGATATATGAATGGCGACTAGAGCATAATTAAGAAAACTCTTCACAGTTTAGGAAAATAAGTTACAACTGCTCTATTAAAAATTTTGTAATTCTTAAGAGATACTATAAAGCATTTATACAATGAATAGTTGCTCTAGTGTGTCATCATTTTGAAAATCCTATTTTTCTGTGGTTCCTTTGGTAGAACAGACAGCATTTTCATGCTGTTGGTGTAGCTCTCACAAGAGCTGGTTTGGAGAAGTGATTTAAGAGCAGGGGGAAATAAACCTAAAAAGTCAAACCTGGACTTTGTCTAAGGCAGTACTTTCCAACAGAGCAAAGGAAGGGAGCCAGGGTTGACCAAATCCAGCAGGAGAGCAGTCTCACCTGTGCAGTTTCTTTCCTCTGTGTCCAGAGCAAAGCCACTGTTGCAACGGCACTTGAAGCTGCCAATTGTATTTCTGCACTTGCCATAAGTACACATCCCAGGAAAAGCTTTGCATTCATTGATATCTGAAAGCAGAACAAAGGAGGAACAGAGAGCCAGTTGATCTAAACATGTGGGTTCCTCAGTGAAAGCTGCAAATCTATCATGATGGCAAATAATGTTCCCAAGTCCAAACAGGGCCCTCAACACTGCCAGTGATCACACAGATGCCCCAGAGAAAGTTCCACATGTGAAAAAGAGTATGCATTTTTTAGCGAAGGGTTCTGATATCTTTCCTTCTGACCATTCGTCTGGTAAGGGTTGGGGGAATAGGGAGCTTTTTGCTACATCAGGGCTCCATCTGGTCAGGCTGCACTAAGGGAAGCAGAGGTACAGTGTGGGAGGATGTAGGGAAAGTGAGATCAGTGGTGTGTTTTACATCTTTACTTCAGAACCAGCCTATGTAGGTGATTTATATTCCTGGGCCCTAAGGCTAGCCATAAACCATGTTTAACAAAAAAAAAAAAGAAGTGGCAAATTATATGCGTAAAGCAAAACCAAATCTGAGAGAAAGTGGCAGGTAAGCATTTGGGCAGATAGGTCGACGTGACCTTGAGAGTTACCTTTGTAAAATGGCCGCCCGGTAAGAACGTCCCCTCTGTTAGCAAAGCCCGGCCCCCGGGGGCACAAGGTCTCGTACTCCTTGGTGCCAGGTTTGGGGCATTCCTCACACTCCGTGCCCCAAGCTGCCCCAACTGCACAGCAGCAGGCATCCATGCGAAACTTTCCAGGAACAGGATGGACACATTCATCTTCATCCCACTTCAAGTAACACTGCTCCATGCGGATGTCTACATGGCAAGTGAAAGCACAGTTTGAGAGGAAGGTGTCACACTCACTGACCATTCATATACTGAGTTTCTGCTTGGCACCAGAGATGATGCCGAGCTCTGGAGATACGATAATGGGTAAGAGGCAGAGTCCCTGACCTCCTGGAATGGACTCCATAATGACACTCTCTTAAAGCGAGCAAAGGTGGGTTCCTCGGTATTACTTTATTCTCACAAGATGCCTTCAGGAAGGAAAGGTTCATTTGTGACCAGACTCCTTCATATCATCATCCATCATCCCTTTTTGCTCACTTCAGAAAGAATAAGATTATTTTAGTGACAGATTCTTCTTGATCACTGAATTACTTAAAGTGGCTTATGACCAGTTCTGTCCTGTCCCAGTCAGAAGCAGCAAATAATCAACTGTAATCTGTCTGCCAACTTGGGACAACTATTAAAACAGGTTTACAAATGAAAAAAAAAATTTTTTTGCATTTAAAGTTATTTAGGGGGACCTGGGTGGCTCAGTTGGTTGAGCGACTGCCTTCAGCTCAGGTCATGATCCCGGAGTCCTGGGATCGAGTCCCAAATAGGGCTCCCAGGTCCGTGGGGAGTCTGCTTCTCCCTCTGACCTTCTCCCCTCTCATGCTCTCTCTCACTCACTCTCTCTCTCCAATGGATAAATTAAAAAAAAAGATCTTACAAAGTTATTTTTTTTTTCCTGTCAAATTTACCGTTGGCATCAGGGCTTTTGTCCTGCATTATGTAAATTTGCCCTAGTCAGGGGCCAACTTATTTGCTTAAATGTCACATTTTCCCTTCAATCTTGAAACATACCAGGATCTTAGAAGACCGACAAGACTCACAAGATAGGATAAATTAGCATGATCTGTAAATAACACATCTTTTAGTCAGCAGAGCTATTGGTTCAACTACAATCAAACACTTTGCTATATGGATAATGAGATAAAAAAAGGTTTTCTTTAATCAAATGTTTTGATGAAAGCCTTTCAAGACATTACATCTTTTCCTAAACCTGACAGTTATTTAACAGAGTTATTTATTTGTTTATATTTCCATTATGGAAATATAATGTGTTTACTACTTTAGTTTCTGTCAATTATGATTCTTTCAAGTGCTCAAGCTAAGGAAGCACCAACTTGAGCAATCTCCTTTAGCTTACATTTTACATCCACTTCCAAGGATGGTAATTAAAAAGTCCTATTTTTTAAATAATTTTTTTATAAACATATAATGTATTATTAGCCCCAGGGGTACAGGTCTGTGAATCGCCACGTTTACACACTTCACAGCACTCAGCATAGCACATACCCTCCCCAATGTCCATATCCCCACCACCCTCTCCCTACCCGCCTCCCCCAGCAACCCTCAGTTTGTTTTGTGAGATTAAGAGTCTCTTATGGTTTGTCTCCCTCCCGATCCCATCTTGTTTCACTTAACCTTTTCCTACCCCTCAAGCCCGCCACGTTGCATCTCCACTTCCTCATATCAGGGAGATCCTCTGATAGTTGTCTTTCTCTGATTGACTTATTTCGCTAAGCATAATACCCTCTAGTTCCATCCACGTCGTCGCAAATGGCAAGATTTCATTTCTTTTGACGGCTGCATAGTATTCCATTGTATATATATATATATATATATACACCACATCTTCTTTATCCATTCATTTGTTGATGGACATCTAGGTTCTTTCCATAGTTTGGCTACTGTGGTCATTGCTGCTATAAACATTTGGGTGCACGTGCCCCTTTGGATCACCACATTTGTATCTTTAGGGCAAATACCCAGTAGTGCAATTGCTGTGTCATAGGGTAGCTCTATTTTCAACTAAAAAGTCCTATTTTTAAAGAAAAAAATCACTGTGGTAAATCTTCATTCTGGTTTGGTAGACTGAACAAAGGTATCCACAGTAGGTGATTCTGCCTATGTATCTGCACCAACACCAGCCCCCAAATCATGCTCCCTACCAGCATGAGGTATGGCAGTAATCCTGGGAGCCTCATGACCTTAAGGCACCCAGTGGCCCTTCCCAGTCACAGCCAACTCCATCCAACACCATCAGGAAGTAAGGATCTTAACAAGATATACAAGTTTCATTTAGGTATCCTGAGAAATATGGACTAAGTCAAACTATTTCTGAGGTCACTGATGTAATTTGTTCAAGAAGTGAGATTAGCTAAAAACACAAAACAAAACAAAACACCCCCTAAATCACTTGAACTTAATGTGTAAAGAGTCAGGAGAACCTGACAGAGTAATCCTGTGTCTTTGCTACACAGACCCATGTCCATATTTGCCTCAGGAATTAAAACCCTGCACACTGGCTACATATGGCCTGGGAATGTTTTTACTGACTTGGTCAGAAATTAAAGTATGTGTTTGAAAACCTCTGGAAAGTTCATGTGCTATAGAGTTTGCTGTGGTCCTCACTATGCCTTACTACCACTGCCCTCATTTACGTTACCTGCCTGGCCTCGGAAAGTATTTGAATTTGGACCCCTGATCTAGATCAGTTTCTATCAGAGCAGTCTGTCTCTACTCTCTTCTCAGGATATTTTACATATTCAAATGTCAGTCTCTTCTTGTAACTTCCTCACATCCCAGCCACAATTCTTTTTTGTACCATAATTCAAGTAGTGACAAAAACATTTAACCGAAGTACCTGCATGAAGACTCTAATACATCCTTTTAGAACATTATAAAAGGTGTGATTTTGAGTGATATTTTTTGGAATTTATTTTGTTGAGTAATAATTTACAATCACGATATATCTTCACATATAATATCCTTTTGCTACAGAAGGCAATTTGATATTATTAGTCATTGGACCATACTGAAGATATTATTTGGCATCTTCAAAAGATACTTTACTTTTTTCTAACCTTTTTGGATAATTTAACAATAAAAATCTGAAAAAAGTTTTATTATTAGATTTTGGATTTTATCATTTCTTTTTTTCTTCCTGTTTTTTTTTTTAAATTTAAATTCAATTAGCCAACATACAGTACATCATTAGTTTTTAATGTAGCATTCAATGATTCATTAGTTGGGTATAACACCCAGTGCTTATCACATCACATGCCCTCCTTAATGCCCATGTCCCAGATATTATAATTCCTAACCAATTCTACATGACTTTATAGCCATACTTTGTATACTAATTTAAATACACTATTTAAAATTAGCTTAAAATGAAATTCATGTTAATTATAATGACTCTGGACAGTGTTGGAAATATTTTGTATTATTAATTTTAAAAATCACCGATACATGTGGGGCATCTGGGTGGCTCAGTCAGTTAAGCGTTTGCCTTCTGCTCAGATTGTGATCAAAGAGTCCTGGGATGGAGCCCCACATGGGGCTCCCTGCTTGCCTGGAAGCCTGTTTCTCCCTCTCTCTCTGCCCCTCCCCACTACTCGTGCTCGCTCTAATAAAGTAAAAGATTTAAAAAAAAATAAAATAAGAAAACCAATACATTTAAATACCTTAAAGATCTTTGAATATAACACGGTCATTACTCACGTTTTGTCTACAAGCTTAAATTTCAAATACAAACCTAAATAAAGTTATTTCACAAACTAAAACTTACTGTTCCAGAGCATATTGGAAAAAAATCCCTTAAATAAATAAAACATTACTTAGATACAATATAGAATTAAGAGAAGTTTATTTTTCAGTCATGAAACTCATATTCAGTTAAGCATGAGCCTGAAAATGATAAAGTCAAAAATAAAAGTCTTTTATTTTTATGTATTTATTTGAAGTAATCTCTACACCCAACAACGGGGTTCCAACTCATGACCTTGACATCAAGTCACATGCTCCAAGAGCTGAGAAAGCCAGGCACCACCCAAGTATGCATCTGCATATTAATGATGTTGAAAGAAAGCTTCCACATTTTAGATCTTTACAAAATAACGCATTAAAAAAACTTAATTAAAACTCTAAGGTAGTAAAGGAATGACTACGATCAAGCAATGTTTTCAAAGAGAAACAACAAAAACCTTGCCTATGACTTTCCCCACTGTCTTATCTAAGAGTGCAGCTGTAATGAACTGATAAATGTTGACTCCAAACACTAGTCTTCAATTCTTCTTTTATGTTCAAAATATACATAGTTCTCTTATTCCTTTGACCAGTGTGAATGACTGAAACTGCTTAAAATATCTGATTAAAGAAACTAAATTTTGAGATAGTTTTTGAGCAGTACCAACTTTCTATATTATAAGAATCCATGTCATTTAAAGACATTCACTTTAAAAAATATCCTCTAGTGATGCCCCCCACCAAATATCTCATTTAAAGCCAGTTTTCCAGCTATCGACCCAATGATTTTCAAGTTTGAGGTGAATGCCCAAGAAATAAGAAAAATCCATCCCTGGTTTTAGGCATAAAATACATAAAGACATGAATCTTACCCAAACACACACGGCCAGTTCCATCCAATGTGAGGCCTTCGGGACACTCACAATGAAAAGATCCTTTGCTATTGACACAGCGTCCATTTGGACAAACGCCAGGAAATACCTCACACTCATTAACGTCTGTAGGGAAATCAAGCAAGCAGAGGGATAAAGATGTTAGAAATAGAAAAAGCAGGTGGAGTCTTCCCATATAGCATATTCAATCTGTAATACAATGTGGACTATTACTTGAGTTGAACAGAAATATTCCACAACACAACCACCAGGTTTCCTAGGTACCAGCTGTGAAAATTACCACAGCTTTGCCCGTCCATAAAACTGCCCAGACATGCTGCTTTCCCAGCTGTTTTGTGCCTTTATGCCTAATGATGTCCCTGTAAAAAATTATGCAACAGCATAAAAAAAGGAGAAAGGGGGAACTCTAAGCTGTTTTCTGAGAGTATTACTCTAAAGCATTTGTTGATTCCTTTCAGTATTTTTATTGCAATTTAAGGCTTTTAAAAATGATAAATATCTCTAAAGTGAATGTTCATTTTCTTACTGCTCTAAAGACTTACAGTATCATCCAAGTATATACTCACCTTCACAAGAAACACCTTTAATCCTGGCAAACCCTCTTGGGCAAGCTGTATCTGTGAGAACAACAGACACGTTTTTACTTCATTGTAAGACAAAATATAATGGTTTTAAGTTCAAGGAACAGTATAATGGAATCCAAGTTGAACTGAATAGAAACCATGAGCTGGGATCTTAGAGGCCAAGGACTCCAGGTGCCCTCCATTCAATTCAGGGTGGCATATGACACACTGTGCTAATTCTGGGCAGGGTTGACCTACATGGAGATTCTCATAGTTTTTCTTACAATTAATTTTTGCTTTCATGATGTCAGCTGAATTACAAGAAAGCAAGTAAAAAAGGCTTAAAGGAAAGAGACATCACATTCTGTTTGGACATTTGCAAACAAGAACGCGGGAGGGTATGGACAATCACCTAGCAGCTAAATACCAGAAATTCCCTTTCTTGTTGAAAATGCTCAAAAGGTCTGCTTATAGAAAAAGGATAAACCAGATACATATTTCATCAAGTGAATAGATTTCACCAGAGAAGATATTCTAGGGAGGGTAATGATCTTATGGTCGTCCTCTCTAGGGGAATACATAGGGAAACAGGTGCCCGCCTAGCTGAAGGATCAGCTTTCCAATGAGAAGCCCAGCAGGAGTTCTGGGGCAGGACCATACCTAGTTCACACCGTTCGCAGGGGCTTCCCCAGGCAGCTCCGAGTGTGGCGCAGCATTCCGACTTCAGAGTGGCTCCATTAATGTTCACCTCACAGCGGTTGTCTTGG
Source organism: Lutra lutra (assembly GCF_902655055.1). NCBI lineage: Eukaryota > Metazoa > Chordata > Mammalia > Carnivora > Mustelidae > Lutra > Lutra lutra. The sequence goes on from NC_062282.1 coordinate 68,154,631, forward strand.
ATGTTGAGCCAACACGTTCCTTTCAGGCTGTCTGAAAAGGAGCAGGAAGGGATGGGAAGCTCTCATCTCTGAAGATAATATAATTCACTCATATAAAACAAAGGCAATTCTTACAGTATTTAACAAAAGCATTATTTTTAAAATGTTTTAATGTATATTCTTTGAGCAAATTTATGTGTACGTGTATTTTAAATATAGTATGTTACATACACATAAATCAAATAATTATACCATGTACATCTCACAGGATATGACAACTAATACAGCTACATCTACAGATACTCTGTGAGTGGCACTGTTGTCCAAGATTTTACACTGGTATTCACAACCGGCGTAATTACCATGACAAGTGAATTACCATGACAAGATGATTACTTGTAGTAAAAATGCATAAAAAAGGAGAAAGGTTGATCTTTTATGGTAAGATTGATCTTTTATGATAAATGCTTTGATACTTAAGATTTTACCAAAAAAAATTCCTTAAATCATTCCCTTTTCTTATAGTCCCCCACCAAACATATAGCATACAATTTATGTCCTATTACAGAGAAACCGTTATTTCTCTAACTGAAGATAATTGTTTGATGAATAATTTACCAAAAAATCAACAAAATGAAGAAAAGAAACATCGCCTATAAAACCACCACTAAGACACACCAGGGCCAGTGAGTGACAGATTTTCTTTTAGGTATTTGCCTTTACCTAGTATATGTGTAATATTGTCTCTAGTTCAAAAAGGAATACATGCTTATGGTGAACTACATGAAAAAATAGATTTAATATAAAAAGGATGTATATCCAACCACCTCGCGCTCAGTGCTCTTACATTTTAGCTGTGTGCACATCACACATAAGTGAGGCTCTCCCTTCTGTGACTGCTGCGTGGCAGACTTCAGAATGGTCATGAGGAATGCAGTCCCAGTGGGCAGGGCCAGGACAATTCAGGTAAAAGAAATCATACCCGAAGTTCTCCTTGCAGTACTGTGATTCCCAGTTTGGGGTGCAAAAAATTACCGAGGTTCTAATTAAAATGCTGGGTTCCCAAGTGCCCAGGTGTGAGGCCCGGGAGCCTACATTTGACAAACTCCTCGGGTGACTGCTATGCAGCCTGTCTGTACGAGAGTTTGACAACAATTTAGCAACATATTTTGGCTCACAGCCTTGGAGAACAATAAAGAAAAAGTATATTCCTATAGTATTTACCTTAAATTTATTTAATATTATGGGTAAAGTTTCAGTGCCAAATTCAACAGTAAAAACAAAGCATGGTGGGAAACAGAGAAAGAAAATTACAGTGAAATTGGAAGTGCCGGGAAGGAAGAAGCTGTGGTTTCTGATTCCTTACCGGACACAAGCAGGTAGGAGGAAGTCTCCTGCAGCCTGAGGCCTTGGGGACAGAGGTCAGAATAAAATAACTGCATCCTTAACTAGATACAAAAAAGGACAGGGCAAAGTTGTGGAGAAGAGCTAGACGTTCACTTTGCTTTCTTCTGCTTTGAGATTTAGTTTGGGTGAAAACGGGGTGCATGTGAAAAAAACTTTCTCATCAGACCATTTGTATCAGGACTCAAATTACAGGCTTTTTATTGGCTTTTCACATGTTTGTTTACTTACTTGTTAAAACAGCCTCTAAGGTACAGGTAACTTGCAGATGAGAAAAAGGAGGCCCGCAGAGGTCAACTAGTTTACCCAAGGTCACCCACCTAGTTTAGTGTCTCCATCACAAGTCAAGGCTACACAGTCTGATTTCAGAGCCTCCATTTTGCAACATCATGCTTCTGGCTGGTGTGGTATGAGGCTTAAAAGTTACAAAATGCACTGATACACAAGTACATATACACATATTCATCTCTCTCGCTCGGATTGATTTTCTGTGTGTATATACACACACACACACATCAGATGTAGTTACATAGCTGTGTGGTCAGAGGCTGCTTAAGAATGCTGAAAAAAAATAAAGCAGGATAAGCAGTCTTGAGGGTGTACATTGGAGAAAGACTGTTCTATTATCTAGGGAAGTCGGAGAAGTCCTTGCTTACAAAATGACCTCTAAGTGAAGACTGTAGGGTGGTAAATATTGAGAAAACAAAAATGAGACAGATGCTACAGTAAAAATCAAGAAGAGAAATATTGGGGACTTGGACTGGGGGGGGCAGTGGTGGTGAGAAGAGATTAGAATATGCATAAATGTCAAATATAATCAACAGGAATTGCTGATGGATTCAATGTGGTGTTTTGAAATAAAGACATCAAAGTTGACTCCAAAGATTTTGAGGATGCTGATTGTAAAAATGGAATTTCCATTTCCCAAGACAGAAATGATTCTGGGAGACACAGGTTCAAGCCAAAAGATAGCAATTGTGTTTTGGTCATGCTATATTTGAAATATCCATTGGACATCCAAATGGAGACAATGTGCAGAGAGTTGGAAATCCAAGTCTGGAATCAGTGGGGAGGTTGAGGAATGACAGATACATTTGAAGGTCAATGTAGGGGCCATCTAAGCGTGACTATAGATAGAGAAGGCAAGAGGTTCAAGGGGCTGACCAGGGAGACACTTCAAGCTTGAGGGCAGGAAGATATGGAAAATGTAACAAAGGAAATGGAGAAAAAGAGGCCAGAAAAGTAAAAGGAGAAGAGAAGACAAAAAATAATGGAAAACTTGAGAAGATGTGAGCAAAGAGCACTGCTAACACTGAAGATAAGAAAGAAGGAAGGACCACTGTATTGATACCATGGAAGCTACTGTCCTTGTCACATCCATGGAATGAGGACAGCATGCAGACCAAAGCCAAAGATGAGGGAAATTGGTCTGGATTACAGGGAGCCATTGGATGTCGAGCCACGTCATGTAGAAAAAACTAATCAAATGTACTGTTCTATGGTATTTAATAATTTTCAACCAGTATACAATAGTCTCTTCAAGCAATTTACAGACCAGTTTAAGATTAATTTATATTTAAGGAGTTCGCACAATATATTCTAAATCTCTAAACATTCTAAGTGTCTATCTAGTTCCTATACACTCTAACTTAATTTTACATTAGTAAGCACATTGGGGAATCTTTCTCAGTTCTTAATATAGACACATGCTTCCTAGGAAAGAGCAGTTTGGAGGCTGATCACTGATTAGAGCCACTGTCAGTCCTATTAAAAATTTTTGTAGTTTTCCCTGTGTATGTTTTACGATCTATTTCCTTGTTAAAAGCTAGAATTTGGTTTTCAACGGAAAAAACGTAAAATGATGTCTAAAATTTTAAAATGTTAAGTAAATTTCTTTCAAAGCAGCTCTAGCCTAGGATATTCAAATTTGATCACAACCAACAAAAACTCCTAACACACTACTGAGAAAAATACAGTGGTGTTTTAGTTGCCCAACATAATGACTTGGGAGTAAAAGTCTTTGCTCTTTTTTCACTAATAAATACACAGTAAAAGGCCAAAATGATACAAGTTTTTAGGATGAGGCAAAAACTAAGATACCTTTGATACCTAAGTGGCATATAGGTTTAATTTTCTGAGACATTAATTTATTGATTTTAATTGACAATTAACTGACATTAGTTAATGCTGAGTTCATTTCCTTTGAACAATAAAATGACTCTATCTCAGTTGTTAATTGTAGCCTAGCAAAAATATTTTTGCCTCACCTGATCCAAACTCTGTCCCTCCCCCAGTGGAATTCTGTAAGAAAAGATGTAATGCGCTAGGCAGATGGCAGTCTATTTCCTAATATGGAGAGCTGAGCAAGGCTCAAATTTCATCAGCTGCACCTCACTGAGAGATGAAGAGCTGGCATTTTCCCAAAGGACAGGTTTTCATTGATAAGTTTGTCCCTGGTCATTTCCCTTTGTGTAACAGGTCCTCTACCATCCAGATAAACATTGTTAGCATCAGACATTATACCGAAAACACTATTATCTTTGGCAAACATGAAGTGGAAATTCATATTGACTGGAAAACAAACAAAAACTGGCAATTTATCTGGTACTGTGTAGAACTAAAATACCTTTCTATCTGAAAATACAGGTTGAGTTTCCATTAAAAGTGGATACCAGCTAATCGTATGAATTGTCCTATGCCAGGCCAATGGAGTCATGGACACTGGTCTAGTTCTTCCCCTTGCATGTGCTGGACTGCTTTTTACAGTAATAAATCAGACCATTTTATACATGTCCTACCATCATTATCACAACCTGACCTTACATGTTTTCAAACATACAAAAAAATGCCAGGTTGGAAGTTTTGGAATCTTTCTCCTAAGAGATTTCTGAAATTAAGAAAACAGTTCTCTTTTCTTCCTTCCTTCCTGTAGTGCCTATACATTCATGATTGATGGGTGAAATAAAAAAAATAATAAATTCCTTCTATATGTTTAAAGTTTAAAGTCTTCAAATTCTTGTCCGTTAATGAGTCCCAACTCTCATATTTTTGTTTTGAAGCTTGTTATAAAAAGTATGCAGCGGGGATTTGAATGTATGGTACCTGGGCATTCTCAGGGCAGCGAATGTACGTATGTGTGTGGTATGCAAATGCTCATAACTTACAGCATAATAGATCTACTCATATGAAAAGAATGCTTCTTAGAAGCTAACAGCATTCAAGAGTCTGCCCATTTACACCATCATGTTTTACTCCCATTCTCAGTAATGAGAGCAAACAACTAATGCAACTCCTAATTACTAGCTTCCTGTGATCATGTTCAGTTTGCATCCATGGTTAAGGTCTGCAGTCCCCACTCAGGTTGGCCGTGAAACCGAAACCCCAGCACTGGGCATAAGTCTTACCAATACAGATCAATCCTGTTGAGCTGAGTTTGCTGCCAGGAGAACATTCACAATTGAAAGATCCAAGGTTGTTCCTGCAGGCCCCATTGACACATGGGTTGCTTTCACATTCATTTATATCTACAATCCAGAAGGAAAACATTCTGTTAGAACTGCCATGTGTTTCTGGAAAATATTATTCCAACAAGCCATGCTATGCCAGAATGTCTGGTAAACTTGGCTCTTGCAATTTTAATATGGATCTATGAGGCATAAAGTGAATGGGGAATGGAGACATGAATTTCACAGTGTGGATACACACAGACATGGCTAGGGGCTCAGGAGGACTATAGGAATCAGCCCAATATTGCAAAGGGGTTAGTGTGTTTCTCGTCACTATTTCAGTGCAACTTTATGTAAATTGAATTGATTTCCCCCTCAATAAGAAATAATTGCCCTGTGGGAAATCTGAAATCTGAATACATGGAAAGCAACATATATATTCCTGGGTACAGTATATTGTGCACAAACAAAGGTTGTCTGTTTCTGTCATCTGTGGCTCTGGGAGCTTTCACAAGAAGTAAAAAGCCTGTATTAGAGACAATGTATCACAATGTTGGCTTTCACTCCAAATTCCTGGGTACAAGTCAGGAGACCAGGATGAAGCTTTAATACTGAGGAGAGCATTCTCTTCTAGGCCCCTCTACCTGCCTCTCTCTTCAGCCTGTTCACATTTAGATGTATGGTGTGGGAAGTCTGTTAAAGCACAATTGATTTTGGTAAAATAAAAAAAATCACTTTCAATTGCTTAAAACAGACCTTTCCTATCATTAATCTGAGTTGAGTCCTTAATCAAATTAGACCATGTAATATAAACAATTGCTATTGAGGGTCAGAAGTAAACAGAGCATGCCCATGTTCTCAAGTGGTAACTAAAGCAAATCTGAAGCCAACAGAATTAGTTTAACAGGAGTTAATTAAAAATAAATACAGGCTTCCGTCCAAGTAATAGAAACAACATCCAAAACTGACTCTGTATAAATTCAACCTCTCAACTTAAAGAAGAGATGCAAAGATTTCTTTTTGTACTTGGTTAACTATGTGAAATAGGTCAGCATACCTCAAGACATTTTTCTGTTGCAACACAGGTTTCTGAGTTCACCACAGCACTTTTTTCTAAACACCTCTTTGAACTGAATATCAAATACTATATTGAGGAAAACATGAAAATAACTAAAATGCTACAATGCTTACGCCTGAAAGTCTCAAGTCAATATAAACCAAACTGGTCTTGAAAAGGCGGGGCTCACTATTCCTCTGCAAGTCTGTGGACTTGAAATGAAAATTTAAAAATCAATGTGGAAAATGGCTATGGACTTTGTTACTTCAAGAAGTACACAGGTACTAATTTAATTCATGAAGTAGAAATTGAAGAAATATGAATTCATCTTTTTTTCTTCAGGTTGTTTGTGCCAAGAAATCCTCTTAAAGGAAAAATACAAGAGCAGGTTTTATAAATACAGTACAGATTTGGAAAGAAAACATCTATTCCAGAGTACTGAAATTCTTTTAGTAAAAACACAAGGTAAAAAAGGAATCAGAGAGCCAAAAAAAAAAAAAAAAAAAAAAAAAAAAAAAAAACCCAAAACAAAAAACCAACCCCCCAAACAAAGAAAACAAGGAGGAGATAAGCAATCTGAGGACTAACTATAAATAATTCACCTATTAATTTCATTTGTAAGACACTACCCAGAAAGCAAAATGTCAGTATCATATATTTCCAAATTCCTATTCTAAATTAAGCAGTTATAAACTCCAAAACTATAAACCCATGCAATGACAGCTACAAATATCAAGTGTTTAATTTTTCTTTAAATACAACGTTTTTATGTTACAAATGTCATGGAACCAGGAATTGAAACAGTTCACTGTACATTCCTGGAAATAAACTTCAAAGCACATCTGGTTTACATTTAACTAGTTATGTCACTGGAAACACAATCTAAACCACAGTGCTTGCTGTAAAAATGTTAACTTTCACAGACTCACAGAGCTCAGAAAAAACGAAAATAAATTTTTTGTAACTTCTGACTGAAATATCAGAGGATCTTTATTATCACTGCTATTTATTATATATTTAAAACAGCCTGTTGAAAACATAAATGACAAGAAAATTAGTGGCTACAGTAAATATATAGAGAGAAAGCACGAATCTCAAGTGAATCTGCTAATTCTTCCCTGCCTCGTCTTTGGAAATTAGTTTAGAAAGAACAAAAAAAAGAGAAGTGCTTTGGGCAGATACACTTACTGTGTGAATGCAATGGCAGAAATAAGAAGACCCAAGGGAAAAAGAGATTTGTGGCCTTAAAGTTGTTTTTTTATTTCTTTAAGCCACTTAATAAAATGCAAATAACTTAGCAGTGGGAAGAAAGTGAGAACTAAGTTATTTGGTTAGGTTTCTCACAATAAATCATTTTTATTTCCAGCAATGTCGTAAGACTACAGCCAAAATAGTTCTCTGTCATTTCTCTTCTCTACATAACATGAACTTCTTTCCTAGGAATGACAGATACACATTTCATGTTAAAGAAAAGGCTTAGATTTATCAGGAACAATTATCCTCTGGACAAAAATAAAGGGCACTCATTCTAACCAGTGCTGTTGCCTGATTTGGTATTAATGTTCCTCATGTGTATGTAATCATCCTGCGTTATATTATTAAACATTATTAGCTCCCACTCTTCGAGTGTTCCTACAGGCAGGAGAGTCCCCGACCTTTGATTTATGTTTTGGTATTTGGGCCCTGTACCCTTTGACCCCATTTTACCTGTTAAAATGGTGGGAATATGCTATAAATATCACTGACAAATTCAGTATACAAATAGAACTTGGACCAAACCAATTCAAAGACAGTTCAGTTTTCCCCATCACGTGCTTCTCTCATAATATCACTGAAGGGTATTGTGACTGTGGACAGGGAAACAAGTTCATCAGCTTCCTAGTTAAAGCAAGAGGTGTCCTAAAGTGCTCTTGCTTTCAGTGCTTCTTGACATCTAACAGAAGCTTATCCTCAAAAACAAAATAGGTAAAAACTGATAAAGGACAGTGGGAAAAAGAACAGAAAGTCAGGAACAAAGGAAAAAAAATACAACCCTTGAAATCCCTTCCCCCATCCTCCAAAAAAATGTATGGAGGAGATATGGCTGAATTTTTTTTTTTTTTTTTTTTTAACAAAGTATGAAGTTTCTCAGAGCAATTCTGAAGGATGACAGGTGTCAGAGCGGGGTGGGAATGGGTGCTAGGAAACATTCTAGGTGAGCATACTGGCAAAGCCTGAGCTACTCTGAAAAGACAACTTTTCTGTCTGACAGAAAGATCTTCAAAACTCTATGAGTTTTGAAGAAAACTGCTCAACTATGGAGAAGACGATTCTTCACGTTCTTTAACTAGGACTGAAGTTGAGTGCTCTTCTTGGAGGAGCTCCTCCAAAAGGACAGTTAATAGGACTAAGTTTAGAAAAAGTACATTTTATACCAAGGTTCTCTTTTCCTTTTTATTTTTCTTCTTTTTTCCAGGCTAATTACTGTTTTTCAATGGCCCCTCCAATTCAATGCAAACTTAGAATCGCACTTTGTAATCGCATTTCATTGATTTTGGCTGAGTCACTCGTGTTCTGGCATGTTGTTCAAGTCCTAACTTATTTCTGTTCACAAGAATGCTTTGAAATGAAACAATAAGACAGAGAGAATGTTAACGTCTTTTTGCATATTACTATTGCCGTTTTCTTGGCTATGGAGTCACTAAGAAATAAATACTTTAACAGAGAAGGAAAGGTCTGTTCAAAATAACTAAAGATGAAATCTTTTTTTTTTTTTTTAAGTGACTTTGGCAGCAGTTTCTGGATTTGAGAATGTCATCAAACACTTCTACAGGCCCACACAGCGGGACTTAAGAAGAACAATGACCAGTAGTCATACAACAGATTATTCTGAGATACACAGCACTTTCATCAAGGAACAAATACATAACTGATGCATGCTGCCTGCTTAGCTGGTATCTCAGTGGAAAAGAGGCTTTTTGTCATGGAAGTCACTCACATAATGTCCCCTGTACAGGAATGTAGTCAGAAGGAAATGAGGACGTTTTTAAAAAGTGATTTATGATCTAGAACCCCAAATAATAACTTTTGAATCATCAAATAGGAAAACTTTCTTAGACTATAAATTTATATAAGGTGGCCATTTCTACTCAAGCCCCAAATATTTTCAGGGCCAATCTCTGAGGCATATCAATCATGTCATGAATAAAATGCCTCAGGGCTGACCTTGCCATTAGGACTCAGGGTCTCCAAGGCCAGGGTGAATGTGTCACAGTAGTTTTTTAAAGGGGAAAAGAAAACAAACAAAAATCTGACATTTAATTTCAGCAAGTAAAATGCACTGGCTCTTTTCACTTTTCTCCCCACTGCTAACTTCAAAGTGTTTGTTGAGATTTTATCTGAATGGAACAAAAGTGATAGATTTGTATACTGGGTTAGGTACATGCTATTTCCTTCCTTCCTTCCACCCTCCATCCCTCTTTCTTTCCTTTTTTCTTTCTTTTCTTTCTCTCTCTTCTTTCTTTCTTTCTTAAAATAATGACTTATTTATTTAAGGAATCTCTACACACAATGTGGGGCTCAAACTCAGGACCCCAAGATCAAGAGTCACACACTCCACCTAACAGTGGAGTACATGCTATTTCTAAAACTGGCAGATGAGCTGAAAGACAGGATTACATTTAAAGAATATTCAGACAACACTCTGTTTTCTATCTTATTTCATCCATGTACTTGAGGAACATCTGTGCCTATCTAGGTACTTACTACTCACACGTAAGGCGAAGAAGGTGGCTCTTACCTTCACATGTCTCTGTCTCAGTCCTGAACACGTACCCGGGGGGGCATGTGCAGCTGTAACTCCCAGGCGTGTTTCTGCATAGGCCATTGTCACAGAGCAGTCTGTTGACCAAGCACTCATCAATGTCTGCAAGCAACCATTGGAAGACAGGAGATACAAATGGGGAAATGGACAGCTCGGCGACCAACAAGGTTTTATTTTTATTTGTTTTTTTTCCTTGATTTCATCTCTCCTTTTAGAAAATTAGTATACTTATAGTCCAAGTATAGTTGACATACAATATTATATGAGTTTCAGGTCTGTAACACAGTGATTCAATACTTATATACATTATGCAATGCTCACCATGGTAAGTGTAGGAACCATCTGTCCCCAGCCATACAAAGTTCTTACAATATTGAATGTATTCCCTATGCTGTACTTTTCATCCCCACGACTTATTTATTTTATAACTGGAAGCTGGCACTTCTTAATCCACTTTGCCTATATCACCCATCTGCCCACCACTCTTAGTCTTTTTATGCCCAAGGCACATTCCTTGATCTTAAGCAAAATATATTTGGTTTTACTCATATGGGACATTCCTATACTGGTAGCTACTGTGAAAATGTTTTGAAGTCCCTGGAATGAAAATACACACACACACACACACACACACACACTATGTATTTTAAAGCACCGACAAAATATATAAAAAAATAAACTGACTACCTATATATTTATATGTATTAAAAAATAACATGATTTCTAAAAAATTTTTCTGATTAAAATTATAATAAAATACATTAAATGGCAGCTAAAGAAAAGGTGTTTACTACTCTTTATGCATTGTGTTTTTACTTCAGAAAAAAGTCATTTTTAATGGGAAATTAATGACCTATTTTGTATATTCCTTTAGCGGTCCAGAACAGCCTAGAAAATATCTACAGCTTAGGTTTAAGAAGCTCACACTGAATTTTACCTTCTTATCCACATTTATTTTTGCAAGTGTAGTTAATAACAGAAAGAAAAATTGTAGTTCGGAGAGAAAAGTTCCTTCAACTTACACTTTTAGACTTGTAAATAATAATTGTTCCTTATACCAAACAAGATATACAATATATGTTGTGAAAATTTGGAAAACAGATTAGAAAAATATTTGCTATGATACCATCAGCTCTGATAAACATTATTTTTTTGGTGTTTTATCTGATTTTTTTCCTTTGGGTGTTATGTTTTTGCTCTAATTCTGAATCTTGATTTTTAAAAACCTTATATTTTAAACATTACTGTAAATTTCCCCATGATTTTTGCATTAAGTGTCTCTATCACAAATTATTTACCCACTAGTGAATAACCCACATGCTATGGGTTAAATTGTGTCCCTCAAAAAAAGTTATGTTGAAGAAATAACGTGACCTTATTTGGAAATAGCAATGTTTTAGAAGTAATTAAGTTAAAATGACATCATTAGGGTAAAAAGTAATCCCATATGATTGCTGTCCATAAAAAAGGGGAAATGAAATGATGTGAGACAACAGGAAGATGATGTGAAAATACATAGGGAAAAGATGGACATGTGACCGCAGTGATGTATCTACAAGCCAAAGAACATCAGGATTGCAAACAAAGACCAGAGGCTAGATGAGGGTAGGAGGAATCCTCTCCCAGAGCCATAAGAGCACAGCCCTCAGGAAGCCTTGATTTTAGACTTCTGGCTTTACAACTGTGAGACAAGACATTTCTTTTGCTTTAAGCAACTCAAATTTTTGTATGTTGTTAAGGCAACCCTAGCAAATTAAAACTGAAAATTGCCTTCATTTACATTTGTAAAATGTAGTTTTAATTCTTATCAAAACTATGCATATACCTACTTTAAAAAGTGAAGGAGCACCACAAACCATGTCCAGTTTATAGATGCTCACTGAATCTCCCTGTTTTCAGTAGGGTGCCTGTGTGCTCAACTGCACTTGGGAATTATGCTGGAAGCAACTTTGCTTCTGGTAAATATAAGCTAGCTGGTTTACATATTTTTATGAATTTCAATAATCTTCCCCCGTGAGTATCAAAATCTATTGTAAGTACATGACATTTAATACAGCTCTTTCCATCTATCTGTATGTATGTCTTCAACTCAAGATCACATGAATATACTCAATAAAAGCCAGTACCATAAGTACAGAAAAACGTATTTCTTTCTAATTATAATCATCAATACTTGATGTAAGAGTCATCAATGGTTAGTAACAATTATTACATATGATGGATTAAAAACATTCATTTTTTAAAAGTGGACTCAAGTGCTCTATGAGAAAGCCTAAATTCTTTACAAATTCTTGAATATATGAACTATATACTTGAGTTTTTCCAAACATTCTTTTATAAATTACAAAAAGAAAAACCGATCTCAGTGATCATGTTTGGATAAGTTATAGCAACTAGCTGTTTCCTTTTAAGTCAAACTTTCCTCAACCTGTAATACTTTATTTTCTTAACTTCTTATTACCCACACTACTCTATTAGCTCTGAAGTCCATTTCTTAGTGAAAAACTACAGGATTAAGATACATGCAGAAATACAACAGGCTAAAAATTGGGTATGCATCCATTCATTTGGGATAAGAATGGTTTAAATAGGGCGCCTGGGTGGCTCAGTGGGTTAAGCCGCTGCCTTCGGCTCAGGTCATGATCTCGGGGGCCTGGGATCGAGTTCCGCATCGGGCTCTCTGCTCAGCAGGGAGCCTGCTTCCCTCTCTCTCTCTCTCTGCCTGCCTCTCTGTCTACTTGTGATCTCTCTCTGTCAAATAAATAAATAAAAATCTTTAAAAAAAAAAAAAAGAATGGTTTAAATACTAAGTTATGCCACTAAAAACTTTGTTACTGTGTAACAGAATTGGGTGGGATTCCAGTATTTTTATCTCTTGGTACTAAGAAAGAAACAAGGGAAACCGTAAGATCTGCAGTTTTATTCACTTATTTGTATTTTGATTTCTCTTATAATTCATGAAATTAAACTATACACAATACTCTTCTATAAATATAGCAACTTACCAATACAGTTTCTTCCAGAGACATCTGGTTCATAGCCACTGTTGCAATTACAACGGTAACTACCACGTAAATTTTCACAAATTCCATTGGCACATATATCGGGATCCAAAGCACATTCATTGATATCTGCATTAAATGTTGAAAGTTTAATGCTCACAGAAATTTTACTGTTTGTTGATACATGCAGGCCTAATAAAGACCATTCAACATATTAAGTGTTTACCTCTGCAAACCTACAATCTATCTGTCTTTCAGAAAGGGAAAGGAAAGGAAAATAAGGAATAAGAGAATAAAACTGAGGGATACAGGACAATTCTTGGTAAGTTAAAAGAAAAATGAAGGGAACTGGCAGAAATTCAAAGGACTAACCTGTGTAATGTTCCTGTATTTATAATAAAATTAATAAAGAAATTTATAGGCTGTTGGCTCAAAATCCAAAGAAAAACTTAACTGGATAGGTATTATAACCATCTAATTAAAAGACAAACATTTACTAGGGTGCCCTGTATAATTTTATGGTCCCCAAAGGCACAGAATATTTCTATTTTATTATCATTTTTTACAGTCAACTAAGTAATATGATACTTAATAAACATTTCTCATTGTTGATAAGTTGAAATTAATGGAGAGGACAGTTCAAACGTGAGTGCTTGAGAACACAATGTTTGGCAATGAGCCACGAACCGGACAACTCTGTCAACCAGGGGCAGCAAGACTTGCAGAATGATGCACTTATATGAGCATCTAGCAGTTCCAACAAGGGGCTGGCTCTGCTTGGGTGATGGTATGGAGAGGAGGTGAGCAAAAACAAATGTTGGTCACCATGCTCAAATTTTAATCCTAACAACTGTTTTCTAGAATCTGGAGACCTTAAAATACTCTAGAAATGTCAGCTATTTCATTTTGGGGAGAAACATCTGTGTAACAGTTTGTTTATTCTGGTTTTTGATGTTCATCATAAAGTTACAATACTGCTGTCAACTCAACTGTAATGTGTCTAAAATCTCAAACATGAAAAGAGAAGAAAATATACGTAAAGTGAAGACTAACAGTACCCTACAGTTAAAAAAACACAAAAGAAACTATATGTATATACTATACATATAGTATAGAACTTAGAGTAAACATATAGCAAACTTCTACATATAGTAGAAGAACTTTAAAGTTATAGACACATATTTATTTAATATTCAAGGTTTCATGGTTGAATTTTGTGTATCATATTACTAAGTTTTATTAAGATAAGAAAATGTCAGTGAATTTCACTTCCTTAAACATAGAAACATCTCAGAATTTTTAAACATAAATAATCTGAACTTATTTTTAGGGTAGTAAATCCCAAACATAATCCATTTCAAGTATCTCTTAAAGATTTTTTTAAATCATGTCAGCACCATTATTTAATATTTTTCTTTAAAATGACTCACTTTTTTTTAAACCTAAATACCAACTTCAGTCTCTTTTTAAGCAGTAGTACCCGCAAAATTATGGGTGTAGCTTGATAGGGACATTTTCAACTATATATATTTAACAGATATATATTTATCTATTAGGAAAAATGTACAAGTACATACCACTTAATAAACATAGCTTATAATCACTGTTCTAAGAGACAATTTATCTTATTATTTTATGCTGATATATTTTTAAAATATTAAATACATTCATATTCATTCTATAATTACTATAAGAGTGAGAACCAAACAGAGTTACCTCTTCCATCCACAGTGATCCCTACTCCACTACTACAAAGACCATGGAATTCAGCTAGAAGACAAGACAAAACAAAACAGAACAAAACAAAAAACACATAAATTTAAAACTCCAAACTCTATCTCTCCATACATGAGTCACTTACCTCACTCCAAAAGTATTCTGAAGAAAAATTACTAGCAAATAATTTTTAAAATGAAAAAGTAATTACTCTTTTCTAGCATGTAATTATTGTAACAATTTCAAAATCACAAGCATAAAAAATTAGTGATTATCACTCTGAATACAGTTAAAACACTGATAAAGGTTACAAATATTTTCTATGTATGGAAACTTTTAAAAAAACCCAAATTGCATTGTAGAGAATGTTTTTTAATATTTTTTGTCTCAATAACAAAACTATAATAAACAATGCTTGGTATAAGAGCATTTACCATGTGTCTAGTATTATTCTAGCATTTTACATCTAATAATTTATTTTATCCTCCCAATATTAGGAACTGGATAATTATTTTATTGAAGTGTAGGTGATACACAATATTACATTAATTTTCGGTGTACAACATTGTGACTGGACAATTTGATACATTCTGTTGTGCTCATCACAAGTGCAGCAAGGATTCCTCACCACACAACACAGTTAAAACAGCACTGACTGTATTCCCTATGCTGTGCCTTCATCCATGTAACTTACTGATTCCATAACTGGAAGGCTATACCTACCACTCTCCTTCATCCATTTGGCTTAACCTTTACCCCCTCCCATCCATTAGTTTGTTCTCTGTATTTATGGTTCTGCTTTGACTTCTGTTTCTTTATTTGTTTTGTTTTTTAGCTTTCACATATAAATGAACCCATATGGCATTCATCTTTGTCTGACTTATTTCACTTAGCATCATACCCTCTAGGTCCATCCTAGCTATTGCAAATGGCAAGATTTCATTTTTTTTCGTAGCTGAATAATATTCACAAACCAGATACCATTAGTTCCCCTCTCTGACACCTGAGAAAATTGGAACACAGATGGAAGTGACTTGTCCCAGGTCATAGAAGGTTAAGTGGGGAAAGGCTTGGATCCTCTACATTGCATCATATACATTTCATGTTAATATTCCATTTAAATATAGACTATTATATATTTTTTCTCATAGAGACTATTAAACATTTTTTCTCAGTTATGTGGATACACCACATTTATTCAAACAATCTCTTAATGATGAAATCAGGTTTGTCCAACTTTTATAACAATTATAAGAATAATACGAAATTTAAATTTATCACTAAGTTAATCTCTTAGTAAAACTGCTCAGAATTTATGTCTCTTTTTAAGGCTTCTGCTAGTTTTCCTCTTCCTACATGTCCCAGGTTAGCCTTCGATCAGCAGTATGAGAGAGTACCCTTATGGGCAAAAGCAATATAATAAACAAAAATGATGTCTTTATTTTTTTTTAAATTTTTTATTTCTTTTCAGCATAACAGTGTTCATTGTTTTTGCACCGCACCCAGTGCTCCAAATGATGTCTTATTTTAACTTTCTTTCAAGTTGAGCACATTCTCTCATGTGGTTCTCTACCATTTGCATTTGTGCCTTGTGAAATCTTGTTTGTGTGCATTGCACTTTGTTCTATAGATGATTTCAACTTTCCTTACAGATTAATGCAAATTCCTTATAAATTAAGGAACATGTTTTTCCAAGTTACATGTGTATTTTAGTGTCTGGTTTCTGCTCTGAAGCCCTCCATTATTACAAAATAACAAAAAAGTTAATATATTTGATCTACAAGAGGATTATTTTGTAAGGTCTAGCACAGGGAGCTAACTTCGTATTTTCTCTAATATTTATCAACAATATTTGTTACTTATTTCAATCTTTCCTCACTGACCTAAATGGCATCTTTATTGTACCCAACATTCCCATTTAAAGTCACATCTGTTCCTAGATTCCAGGTTTTATTAGTTCACTCATCATTTTATCTAGTCTTTATACTTCTTTGATAACATGCACAATTGACGTCAATATTTTTAAAAGAGTTCCTATATGAACTCTTTTTTCAAAAAAATATCATGCTCAGTTCCTTCCAGAAGAACTCTAGTGCTTTGCTAAGATTTGAACAATTCACTTATGATTTTCAACAGAATTACAAGCCATTTCTCTTTGCTAGAATGCATTTCTTCCACCCTCTACCTGGAATGTTCTTTTTTTAAAAAAAAAATATTTTATTTATTTATTAGACAGAGAGGGAGAGAGATCATAAGTAGGCAGAGAGGCCGGCAGAGAGAGAGATGGGGAAGCAGGCTCCCTGCTGAGCAGAGAGCCTGACGCAGGACTCTATCCCAGGACCCTGAGATCATGACCTGAGCTGAAGGCAGAGGCTTAACCCACTGAGCCACCCAGGTGCCCACCTGGAATGTTCTTAAGCCTTTTTTCAAGACCAAACTGAGCAGAAGCCCACCCCCACCGCCAGCCCCCTGAAGTCCTCCCAGCTTCCCCAGACCACTTATTGCTTCTTCCTCTGTGCTCTCCAGTTCTGTTTCTGTCCCTCTTAAGGCACTAACCATAGTAACCTGTAGTTTATACATTTGCCTGCCTATGCTCTCAACTATTCCCCATTTGAAAGAAAAAAAGAGATTGTGTTTATTCTTGAATCCCTACTATACTTACACAAATTCAGTACAGATTTGTAAAAATATGAATAACCAAGAGTCAGAACAGTCAAAGAAATAGACCATGCAATCTGCCTGTATTTGTGAATAAATTAGTAAAAATGTTCATTACTTGCTGGAACTACTGACAGACTGCAGCCTTAGACTATGCTTTGGCAAGATGAAAAATAAATAAAATCAGGCTGTTGTGAATTTAACATAACCTTGAAAATAATAGTGGATTTTAGGCTATTCACCTTCCCAATGATCAGAAACAGTGAGGCTAAGGAATAGACGTAAGAAATCCGTTCTAACAATCCTAATTAGGTCAGCAAATACTTTCTTCTATTCCCTGTGTGTATTCTGCCCAGGGATCATAGGTAACTACAGGTCAAATCTCATCATATGCCTCAAATACCAACACAGATTTGGAATTCTTCAACAGAAAACAGAGCCGATGTACTCTTTGGCCAAATATTTAACGTTACCTTTCCAGATTCTTTACCAGATGTGAAACTGGCAAATGGGGGCTACCTGAATTTTTAGCAGGGCAGGGCTGGCAGGGCTCCCCAAAACCGTAGTCAGGATTGGCACAGCAGCATTCGGACTTGGTCACCGCGCCCGGAAAAGGACGGACACACACTCCCTTCTTGATCCCACCATAGCACGTACTGCGCATGTGAGTATCTAAAAGGAGGGAGAAGAATAGTAATTTGAGATGCTGCTACAGATAAAGGGATTTCAAAACCGAGGGCTTCTTTTAACCTAAGTGGCTACTAGATGGGAAGTTTCTGGAGGGCTCCTGACACTTTTCTTCTTCTTTGTATCTTTAGCATATAACAGTGCTCAGAAATCAACAAATGTGTACTGTCGACAATTCTTTTTTTTTTTTTCCTTTTCCTCCACAAAGTTTTATGCACTAAACAAGCATTCATTATCACACTTACCCCCCAGGCCTTTTACAGAAGCAGGTATAACACCACCATTATAAACATCACTTCGAGCTCATATCACTGGCTACCCAATACTCAAAACGACACATTTTATTTCTATTTTGGAAATTCTCAGGAACAACAAAATGAAGTGAAGTAAACAACCTTGAGAGGACACTGCTTGGTCATGAGATTTTTTTTTTTTTTTAAAGATTTTATTTATTTATTTGACAGAGAGAAATCACAAGTAGGCAGAGAGGCAGGCAGAGAGAGAGAGGAGGAAGCAGGCTCCCTGCTGAGCAGAAAGCCCGATGTGGGGCTCGAACCCAGGACCTGGGATCATGACCTGAGCCGAAGGCAGCGGCTCAACCCACTGAGCCACCCAGGCGCCCCGGTCATGAGATTTCTTACTTCACTTTCTGAGTTAGAGGGCCTTTCTTGTCAACCCCCAGCTGACTACTGTGAACTAAGTTTTAATCTCAGACTCTCAAAACCCAGTTATAAAAATAATAGCCACTGCTTGTGTCTTTAGCCTTGCATTAGTTGCTTTACAGACATCATCCCGTTGAACATTCTCATTAACAGGTCCATAGGACAGTGATCATTATCCGCACTTTGCTGATGAGGAAGGCAAGGTTCAGAGGGATTCTTTAAGTAGCTCCAAGTTCTAGACTACCCAGTGCCCAAGCTGGAGTTCATACTCAGGCTGTGGGACTCCTAAAGCTCTTCCTCTTCCTGCTGTGTGTCCCTAAGAAGCATATTCGGCTTAGGCTCTCACTCTGAATTCTCATAAAATATGCTACAACTTTATGAGACAGTAAATGGTGAACTATAAAAAACACAGATCACCAGAGAGGCCAGAGAAGCAGCATAGCTTTTAAACACTACACTGACAAAGTTATTCAAAACTTGTTGGAAATAATTTTATCTACTTATTACACAGAGTAACCCACTGTGTCACCTACTGCTTTCTTATGATCTGGTGATGTTTGTCATTAAACAGTGAGATTTATAGCTGTACCAGACGATGAGATATGTGAACGCTCATATGGAAGAAGACATGAAATTTACCACAACAATCCTCCAGAGAGGACATGTCCCCTTCTGCCTCTGCTGAGATGGAGTTTAGCAAAGTCAGCTCTGAGTTACACATAAGAATAGGACATGACTCAAAGACAAATATGCACAAATAGAATATAGTTTGATTTACAATATGATTTTTGTGAGTAACTAGGATAACATCTATTATCTCAGAAGGCATCAGAGATGGTCAAAATTTTTTCTATGTACATGTTGAGAAGATAATACAGTTTTTAGAAGCAAGATGATAAAAAGCCAATGGTACTCACTGGTGGAGAGAGACAAATTACGTATTGTTCTGGGTTACAGATTATCTAAATTGTTTAGAATACCCAACACCAGAAAAGCAAAGTAACTACCTTTGCTTTTACAAAGTGGCTACCTATGTGTAAGTTTCGGGGACAGGGATTGTCCTGGGCTCTGGTCCCTGTGGGATGGACCTTATGTAAAATATTTAACACTTGCCTCATCCATTAAATAAGGATAGAGTTTACATAATAAATGAGAGTTGTCTGTTAAGCACTAAGCACAGTGTGTAAGACATACAGGAAATACTCAAAAAACATGGTGACTACCTTATTTTTCTCTTCTATTTTTAATGAGGACAGTCAACCTTTTCCTGTTAAAAGGTATCAGACTGGAACTCTAGTTCATAATAACTAAAACTAACTGCTCACGGGTGAACAGGGTAGGAGGAATCCAAAGCTCCATCACATAAATGTTTTGATGAGGACCTGGACCAAAATGCTGCTGAGCTGTATGTTTTCCATGTTATCGAATTCCTTCTTCACTCTTACTTAAAGAATAGAATTTTTTAAAGGATTTTCTCAGATTCTACACACCACTGGTAAAGTGTGTTTGGATGCAAAATGTTAATTACATTTTATTCTTTCTTTAGTGTCAACTTTTCTTTATTGCCTAAAATAGCAACTCTTAAGACTATGCCTTAGATATGATGCTGCTATTCTAATAAAACAGTAGCAACTGTAAGAGCTAACTTATTGGGCATGCTCTAAATGCTAGACACCATTCAAAGCTTTATACAAGTAAGTCTAATATTAACTTATTTAATTGTCAAAAAACTAATGAGGCAAGGAGGTAAAGAGAGGTAATATATCTTGCCTAAGGCCACAGAGCTAATAAAGAGCACAATTAGGACAAAGAAAATTAACCTTTTAACTAAGAGAAATGTCAAACAGTATTGATAAAGATGTCAAAATACTCCTCAGCTAATTTAAGAGGATGTTAAAAAGGAAACTTCAGCTGAAATCCCAAGGTAATAAATATCAAATAACAAGGTGAATTTTGAGACTACATCCTGAAGGAAGTGGATATGGAAATGACTTGCCAGGTCTTGAAAACCCTCCCAATTAAGAGAAAATTTTTTGAGCAGGAATTTTTTTGGCATGAGCTGGATTATGAGTTCGGAATGCTCCTATCCTCACCACTGGTCTGAAGAGAAGAGCTTCACAGGGAGCAGGTTACAAGTTTTGTGTGTCCAACAGCTCTGCCCAAGACACCTACAGGCAAAAGTGAGTGGCTGCTATTCCTACTGGAGGGGCAGGTGATATCCACCTCTATTTGTAAGGTGAACGGGGCAAAGGATGGTGTGTCTTTTGGATTAGATGTGGGCCACACAAAGAGAAAGGATCCTAAAACAATGGTGTGGAGGAGTGCTGAGATAGCATCAGGCAGAGCCTATCTGGACTACTAAAGACCTGAGAATGGGGGAGGAGGGTCCCCAGGAGAAGAAGGCAGTGTCTGGATCTCAGAAAGGTCAGATGAATGGTTCTGGAGGAACCATGAAAGGAAGGGGTGCTTTAAATACTAGGGAAGCCCAAAATCCTTGAAGCCATCCTAAGATGGTCACCAGTGCATCTGTCTCCCTTCTCACCTCTTCTCCTGCTCTTTGACCCTGTGGAGTCTGAAAACATCCTACTCAAGGACATCAGGAAGCTTGTGAGAGAAGTTTTAACTTCAAGTCAGGTTCAGAATATTATTATATGGAACCAAGTATTCTAGTCTCTAAATTTAGATTGTTTTCATTATAGTAAGCTGTCACATAAATTTAAGAAAAGTAAAGTTACGAGGTTGCCTGACTTTTCTTCCTTACTTACTGGGTAAATGGCTTCTACCGAACAAATTAAAGATACATTTTAAAAGGACAGGAGAGACCAAAATATAGTTGCCTTTTGTTTATGCTCTGCCTATGAGTCATGCTTCTCCAACTTGCTAGTTACAAGTTTATTTTTCTAAAAATAAAAACCCGTATCTCAGTTTCTAAGGAAACAAAAACAAATATACAAAAGGTAAATCGAAAATTGAAGTGCTAACCCTAATAATAATTCATAGTTGTGATTCATTTCTGACTTCAATAATCAGTGCATCTCAAAAGCATCACCAAAGATAGAGAGATGAAGAAAAAACATTTAGCATGTTAAGGGAACAGCAATATATATAATCAGACAAAAATGATATTTTTATTTTAAAAAAGTTTAATTGACCACAATTGTGAAAACCTGGAGGCTTTCTAACAATGTCTCATACTGTTTCTGTATGTGGACGAGAGAATGAAGATTTGTGTTTGAAGCACTATATTCCTCATCACTACACTCATACACTGGTTGCTTAAAGGAAAAATGATTTCGTCCTCCCAGACTGGTTTTGTACTCATCATAGATTTCAACAGAATCACTGAGGTAAAGGCAAGGGCCAAGTAAGTATATCGCAGCAAGTGAAAACACTTCAGCTCTGTTAAGCAGGAAGGAGCTACATTCTTCTGGCTGCTGTATTTAAAATATCCCTGAACGAAGTGCTGACAATCTTATAAGCTGAAATAAATCCTAGATTGGAGACAGTGGATGAACTTTAAGTGGACAGATTATTTCCATCTGCTGTTGCTTCTCTCCCCCACCCCACCTCCTTTGGGATACAAATGTTTTGATTCCCATAGGGAAGAGTAAAGTATTATCACCTATGTCTAAGAAAGAATTTCATTTCTCTCACTTACACTCTTAAACCAATGAATATGTCTGCCTTTTACCGAGTCACCTGAGAAATAAAGGGTGCACAATGGCTAAGGCACCCTGGGGGTCTTATGAAAGCCTTCTGGAGAGAAAACTGTGGTAACTGTATTTTTAAAAGTAAATCATTCTGCTGTTACCATTGGGACATATGGTTGGGTTCTGAAATGCATGACATTTTTGATTTGCCTGCCTCTTTAAAGCTGATGCTGGCTAACCCTGATTTGCATGGAACCCATTTGGCAAAAGGAACTTTTTAAAAATAGCAAAACAATTTGGAACAGTTTAGAATAAAACATATATTCTATCTCATACTTTTCCCTTGTTTCTATAGTTAGCTGCATAACGATGAGAAAAAACTATATGAAAACACTTCTACCTTTTGACAGAACTCCAAGTGCTTCTATAGAAGTTATTTACATTTTAAACTGTGTTTGAATAAAAACAGGGTTTATTTACATATAACCATACTCCCCATTTCATATCTTATTTGCTATAAATTATAAAATCTAAATCCATTGTACTTAGAGACTCAGTCAGCTAACACTGTCAAGTATCCCGATTTAAGGATGATTTTCTTTTTCTTCTCCAGCATTTTTGACTTGCATCTCATCAGAGCTTTCTTCCAGGAGCTTGCTGGGATCTCTGTACATTTTTTTTGAACCACTTTACTGAGGTATAATTCACATACCTAAGAATGCACTCAATTAAAGAACATAACTCAATAGGGGTGTGTGTGTGTGTGTGTGTGTGTGTGTGTGTGTGTGTGTTTTAGTATATTCAAAGATACATACATCACTACAACTGATTAATTTTAGGACATTTCACCACTTCAAAAATGCCTTTAGCAACCACCTCCTTATCTGGCACTCCTACCTTCTCTGCTCTAAGCAAAACGAATCTGTTTTGACTCTACAGATCTGTCTGCTTTGGACATTTCACATGAATGGAAACATATGCCATCTGGGCTTTTGTGAGCTGCTCCTTTCACTCAGCATGTTTCCAAGGTTCATTCATACTTGTGCATTTTTGACTACTTCCTTTTTATGGCTGAATACTTCTCCACCTTACGGATATAACTTTATTTTTTCAAAGACCATTAGGACCGTGGGGCCATTACAGAATGATTCACTTACCAACACACACACGTCCATCCACACCCACAGCCAGGCCTGGGGGACAGTCACAGCGGAAAGACCCTTCATTGTTGATGCAGTGTCCATTCATGCAGATTCCTGGGGTCTGGCATTCATCAACATCTGTCCAGAGGGAAGCACAACCCAGGCCATTAACCGGGTAAATTTACTCTTATTACAGAGTTTACCTGTTCTCACCACTCTAGACTATCAACCTTTTGTTTTCCATTTTATAATTTGTGGAAGGACACAGAAGTGATAACAAATCTTGAATCTAAGTGCAACTCTTCTTTTTTAAGATTTTATTCATTTATTTGAGAGAGAAGGAGAGTGAGAGAAAGCACAAGCAGAGCAGAGGGAGAGGGAGAAGATGCCCCGGCTCAATCCCAGGACTCTGGGATCATGACCTGAGTCAAAGGTAGACACTTAACCAACTGAGCCACCAACTCTTTCAAACACATTTTCAGAAAGACTGACGGAGACTTGCCTCCCTTTAACCATTAGGGGAAAAAGTAGCCTCATACACTCATTTTTCATTATCTATCTGCTAATTCTGTTTAACATTAAATGATATTTAAGTCAAGTTAATTCAATGAAACATATTCTTAAAACCAAGCTAAATGTTTGTAATTACCTTTATTTACACACACATAAAATTCAAATCAAAGAGAGATGCTGTTTTAACATTAAGTTGATCACTTCATAATAACAAAATATGGGACCATCTCTCCTTTTTGAAAAGGTTAATTCATTTATTTTAGAGAGAGAGTGAGCATAGGGATGGTGGGGAGAAGGGGAGAGAGAGTGGGAGAGAGAATCTCAAGCAGACTTCCCGCTGAGCCTGGGGTCTGACATGGGGCTCAATCCTGACTCTGAGATTGTGACCTGAGCTGAAATCAAGAGTCAGATGCTTAATCGACTGAGCCACCCAGATGCCCATGGGGCATCTCTCCTAATTTTCAATCTGTTAGAGTTTATCAAATGTAACCCAACAAAGAATGGCTTCCCTCAAAGATGAAACAGCCTTCAAAACACAGGGCCACCAAATCATGAATATTTTAAGATTTGCAGATTACAGTATCAGTAGTAAGGAAGTAAATTAAAAAAATTTCAAGACAGCAGAAACTGTTGAGGTCTTATTTATATGTGTATTTAAGTTTCTTAGGAAATGCTAAAATAAAGTTACATGCTATAATGTAACGTTACACCCTGGAACATAACACTGAACTCAAATCCTGTGTTAAATCCATGTCTGCTAATGTTGAGATGACATTTCAGTCATGAGTTAAAAGAGCAGAGCTACAACATTTCTATTGAATGCTGTACTCCCTTTTATGAATTGTCAAGAAGCTATTTTTTATTCAGAAATACAAGATCAGTCTCAATCTTTCTTTCTCAACTCTCCATGGAATTTTGTTGAAATTACAGGAACTGGTTATTAGCACTAACGCTATTCAGGTAAGTTTGTGCAATGGAAAGTAGAAAAGATTCAAAGAGTGGATTTCATAAAAAAGGAGAAAAATGAAAAAAAAACTGCAAAATTTGTTCCAACTTACTAAATTAAAATTGTGAGTATAAACTGGATATAGAGGCACTTCTTTTGCTTACTAAAGTTACCACTAGAGCTTAGCCTTCAAAATGGCTTTATAAACAAAATTGATAGGAACACTCAAATACTTCTTCGCTAAGTCACAATGTAAGATTTTTAGATAATGATACAGTCATGATATGTACAAAGTTTATGGAAAGTATGTAATACAAAACAAGTAATGAATTAAAGTGGAAAATCTAGCTCTCAGAGCACAAAAAAATGAAAACCTTCCAAGACTTTTTTCTTTCTCTTTTATATTTAGGCAAGGGGTACAGAGAAATTATTTCTACATTGTCTCTTCCAGACTTGCTAGAACCAATCTGTCATTCCCTTAATTTTTCCCTACACCATTATTATTTTTTAAAGATATTACTGTTCCTTAGACCACAATGTATGTTTTTCTGGGAAGCTTTAGACACCTGCCTTACTGAATTAGCAAGAGATGTGAATAATATGAAATCCACATGAAGAAACTGAAGTAATTCTTGATGATTCATTCAATGGTTACTTTCCTATCAAAGCCATACATACCAGTACAGTAACGCCCATTTGGAGCCAAGACAAATCCTGGCTTGCAGATGCACTTGAAGCTACCATCTTCATTAATGCACATCCCATTCAAACACATGTTGGTAGTTGTACATTCATCATGATCTGCAGAAGGAGAGCAGAACGACTTATGCCACTGGCCTTGTGGGAACCACTTCCCTCTCCTTTCACAAATAACCACCAATCATATTCTACTATAGAAGTGAGCCATGTGCTCATTGATTTTTTTTTTTTTCCTAATATGAATGCCAACCAAGTGAGAGCAAATAGGGTGGAGAACATGAAGGGCCTTTATTGTAAGGAATATAAAGGAAAATATTAAGTAAATGTTGTGCTTGGTTGTTATTAAAACCACATGAGACGTGCTTTACTTTGATTAGCAAAAATGTTTATATGATTTCAGGGGGTGGGGGGGAGTTTCTTCCGTAAGGGAGAATAGAGCAGTGATAAACGTCACTGTAAGTGAAATGATGATCTGGACCTGGATTAGTAGCTGAAATACCGTGTGTTGCCGTGTGACTAGAGTATTTCTGTGGGGTACTGGTATCCACTGGTACCAGACAGCACCAGGACTTCAGATTTAGAGATTTGATTATCACATATGCTAGACATTTTTATATTCCGCCAGACTAGAGCTAACTGTTGGTGTCATAATGGCAAAATGTGAAATCCTGTAGGTGCTAGTAATTAACACAAAGAAAAACGGTTACTTAGAATTAAACATATACCACACAGAAAATTTCCAGAAGCAACACATTATTCACTATTATACCATTTCCAAACAATTTATCCTTTGACTCTAATGGTCTCATGTTAAATGCGTTTATATTTTACCTAAGTCATCTGAAGAATTCTCACATACGTGTTGTGCAAGCTTTCATGGAAATAGCATATATGGTTCTAAATAAAAATGTGTATCTTTTAGAAATCTTTTGCAAGGGGGCAGGCAATTTCCATACCAACACAGTTTTTTCCATCTGTAGTTAATTCAAAGCCAGCGTTGCAAATGCACTGGAAACTTCCATCTGTGTTCACACACCGACCATTTTTACAAAGAACCCCATTCTGGATGCACTCGTCAATATCTGGGACAATGAAGGATGGCCAAATGTTATTCTTTTACAATAACCACAGGCAAAAACAGTAAGATAATAAATGTGATGTTCAACATCCAGTTTATATTTTTACATGTAATAACTCAGGTCATGTTGCTTCTTTAGCCAAACTTCCAAACTTCTCTCACCAGCTTTTTTCTTTTTAACAGCCCTGACCTAGAGGAGCTGAAGAAGGAAAAGAAAAAGAATATTGGGCTGGGGGTGTGCCAGGAAGCTGGAAGAGGTGGACAGGGAAATGACCGGTGCAGCTGTTTTGGAAACAATGGTCGAAGACGTCCAAACTCAAGGCAAACTGCTGAGTAAGAAGAACACAGTAGCCTCAAATCACCTGGGTTAACAGCACCATGATGAAGACTGTGGGGTGAGCTTAGCCAAGCAACAACCCACGGATAAATAGGAAATGTAGAAGACGACACCCGGAGTGATCTGCAGAAAGAATTCTGCAATGAATCAGCATTGAGGAGGAGTTGGGAGGACAGTGGGTGGGGAAGTGTAGCAACAAAACTGTGAATCAAGATGAGGCCTGACTTGGTGTTGGAGTACATGTGAGGTTCAAAGAAAATAGTAGTTGAAAACGACTAATCCTAAGGTCTGTTAATCAGAGAGCAGGAAGGCTACTGATGTTACTTAGAGAAAGGAAGCTGTGATCTAGGGAAGGAAGATAAACTGAATTTTCTGCAAAGCCAGATATCATGGGGCCAGGGTTATACACCCAAATAGTGTTTGTGCATAAAGGAAGCACTTCTGAGAGGAGCATAAAATAAATCTGTAGTAATACAACAGCACTTACTTCATTCTATGTCTTATTTTAATAAATTTACTTTTAACCTCAACAGCCTGGGCCACTATATTTCATGGAACATTTTCATATGTGAATGCAAACTGCCTTACCAATGCATGCTTGCTTAGTAGGAGTCCTCTGGAATCCAGCATGACATTTACAATAATAGGATCCAGGTGTGTTAACACAATCTCCATTAGTGCAGGGATTTGATGTGCATTCATCAACATCTGTGAGCAGCAAAAGAAACCATTACAGACTTCACTCCATTCCTAGAAATGTTTGTTTAAAGTACATTTAGGCCTCCCAAATCTGAGAGAAGGCCAGTCAGTGGTAATAGTCTAAAGAGCAGAGTATTTATAAATGAATGAAAATTCCTTTCTTGAAATACAGAGGCCAGCCTAGAGATTTACAAAAATATTGCCGATTGGAAAGTACAAGGGAATTTGCTTTAATCAAGAAATAATGATTTTTCAATTTGAGAAATGCACAATGATTAAAAGCTCTGAAAAGCTTCTTTTTTTTTTTTTTTTTAAAGCTGACTCGGTTAAGACACAGCCATGAGTTCTAAAAGGCTCTGACACTTATCTGTCGTAATCTGGGCACGTTAATAGCCTTTTCAAAGCTTTGTATGGTATTGGAAACCGAATAAAAGATGTCTAAAGATAGACATTTATAGATTCATCCTGTAAGTTTCAAGATTTTAAAGAAAGAAACTGACAGATTGTGGAATTTCTTTGTTATTATGTGTTGTCCTCAATTAGATATGTAACTACCCACTGAGGCTTGGCTGTTTGAAGTAACACAGGATGGGACAGAAAATGGAAATTAATTAAAATAAAGTCTATTATCTTCAGCAGCCTCAGGTTTCTTTAGGACCTTAAAATGGGCACAGGAATTTTTTTTGCATAAATCAAGTTCAATGCAAATACTAGTTCTGATCCCAAATGTGAGAAACATTACTGTTTTTCATTCAAGTTCTCCTAAGGCTTGATTAAATGCAAACCCATCGCAGAAATCAGGGACTGCAAGACCAAATGGCAGAGGAACAGTCTGGACTGCTTACAGCCCAGACAAATTACACGTGCCAGAGTCAGAAAAAGTTAAATTCATCTTCTCTCAGCAATGCCCACTAAATATAATTTTGAATGCTAGTAAATTAAAAACCTCACTAGCTGGTGAGGGCATAATGACTTGCCATTTCATATACACGTAGAAGCTATTAACATATACAATTTCAGCTAAATTAGAGAACACAACAATCAAGTGAATTCACAGGTTTACCATTTTAATAAACAGATTACTCCTTTCACAGATGTTCTTAAAAAAGGAACTGTAATCTATCAAACTCACCAACCTCATTTATATAAACACTCAGACTAAATGCAATTAAGCCCTCTCTGGTAAAGAGGGAACAACAAAAAAAAATCTCATAGCAAATTAAATCAAAACAACAGAGAATAACAGGATTAAATGCTTTTTCAATTCACCGAAGGGCGCCTTCAGCCCATTAAGATTCACTTACATTTAAACTTTTGGTTGATAACATCAATTCTACTGAGCCAAAGGAATGAAGCAAAATGAGAAAAGACAGAGTTTAGAGAGTTAGCAAGCATATAAAAAAACTTAGTGGACTTTCCAATAGGAATTACAACCTTGAATTTGCAATGTTGAAGATAGCTTTACTTCTCTGGTGTATGTAATACTGAAATGCAACAATTAAAAAATGTGTTGTAGATGCACATTTTCAGAAGCTTCATTGTAAAACTCAATTCTAGTGAAGAACATGACACCATGCACCCAACCCCCTTTCTTGAGGTAAACTTTCCTGGGCCACTTTTCAGGGCCTTTTCCTTCTTTGAGAACCTGTTCCTGAGGCCCCTTGGTGCCAAGACACCTCTGCCAATTATTTTGCCATGACAGCCATAATGCATTTTGACTTCCTTAGCCCCTTAGAGATCATACCAAGGATCAGTACACAGAAAGATAGAGTAGTTCACTTACTTATTTCTTCTTTAGAAGTGAAAACATTCACTAAAAAACTATCAGTGAGTTTAAAATCCATGACTTTCAAATCCCATTTGTTTTGGGGGATTATTGTAAGATTTTAAGTTGTAGACTCACAAATGACCACCGCCACGTTCAGATATGTACATTTCATGGCTCTTGATTCTGAGGTGTCAAAGCCTAATACTTCCAACTGATCACCTTTGTTTTGTCTCGTGTAGAGGAACAGGAATAAACAATAGTCTGCAAGCTTTGGTTTCTTCCTATGTTTTCACCAGGGGCTGGGTATTTTTAAGCAAAATTCACAGGATTTTTAAACTCCTAAAATAAACGAAATAATTGGGAAAGAGGCTAATTATCAAAATGGTTACATTCTCAAATACTACTGGGGTTAGGATAGTATTCTTAAAAATACTACTAATAAAAGAAGTAATAATAAAGAATAATAGTATTCTTACGAAATACTTGGAAATATTTTATATTCTAATTTAACAAACACTTAATTGGCAAGGGCTCTAAGATCACCTATGGCCCAACAGAAACAGGAATAATTTCTTACTATCCCAAAATACAATTATTTGAATCAAGTTAAAACCTATTGCTAACAGTAGTTTGTCTTATACAGACTTAAAAGAGTTCCACAAATACATTTTAGAGTAGAACTCTCAGGGAAAGGAGAGAAAAAGGTGGTGAGTAAATAAAACTGTTTTCAGGTCTTAAGAGTACTTCTTATAATAGCAAACTGGAAAGATTTTATTTTCCTTGTGTGTGATCCTTTAATAGAGTTATGACCTTTCATGTTATGACACTTCATTAGTATCTAACACAAGTTGCCAAACAGCAATGGCAAAGTGTTATTCCTAAAAATATAGTGCAATGAGTTACCACTCTTATCTCATGCTCCTACAATTTAAAACGCTAGTTAACTTAAATCCTCTTAACTTTTTCTGATGTCCCAATTTGTTATTTATAAAGTCAAATTCAACCTGATCAAAGAGTACTGAATTAAAAATATTAAAAATTGGGTGCCTGGGTGGCTCAGTTGATTAAAGCAACCCACTCTTGGTTTCAGCTCAGGTCATGATCTCGGGGTGACAGGACCTAGCCCCATGTTGAGCTTTGGCCTTAGCTTAGAGACTGCCTGGGACTCTCCCTCTCCTTCTGTCTCCTCCCTCTGCTTGCTCTCTTTTTCTCTCTCCCTGACTCCCCCGCAAAAATAAATAAATCTTATAAAAATATATTAAAAACCTATTTTCTGAAAATATGCCCCAATACTAATCTTTTGTCTCTATCAACTACAATAGTTAGAAAGACAACCTTGCCTGGGTTTTCACTTTGCAGGATAGGGGGATGAGATCAATCTAGAATGGAACTATTTGTAACAATATTTGGGTAAAATACGTAATTTTGAGTTATATTAACACATTGATTGTACAGACGTGCAATCCCCATGCTAAATTAGACAGAGTTTATGAAAACGGTTGTAGCAGCTCTCCTCACCAGGGTTTCAGAAAAGTAAGGCCCTATTATCACATTCCCTGTATGTGATTAGCTCATGTCCTTTGCATCTAGAGTTACACTACCTGTGCGTCACCCTCGGGAGAATCGAGAAAATAGTTACTGAAATCACTTTCTGTAGGACTTGATTCGCTAAAGGAACCCTGGTTGAGGAGGCTGGCTCAAGCATGACTGCAGAAAAAACTTTTGATCCTTAAAAATAGGTCATTTTTATACCATTAATTCACAAAATCCCTCAGAGTACAGGCGTTTTACTAGGGAGAATAAAGTGCACCTGGGAGCTAATATGAACTAAATGGTGGTCTTTGGCTAATTTGCAGTAAAGATTAAACTCTTGGCCTGATTTTGTTTGTTGGTTAATGAATCATGCGGTAATACATGAATGACAAATATTAATAACAATATAAAGAAAATCAATATAATTTCAGTTTGATCTACCTGGTAATTTTGTATGTATCTACAAGAGAAGATATTTTATATATTGCATACTTGTAAATCAGGTTTTCTGGTAGAAAAGTCATTTTATAAGTTAAATTATACTTAAATTATAATAAATTATAACATAAATATAGCTATTTACTATCATAAAAATTATAAATATATTAAATTAATAATAAATATACCCATATTTCATGGTGTTCCCCAAAATACCCACTGATCCACCTCTTAAATAAGCATCTAGTAGTATCAGCTAAGCCAGGGCTACTGCATATGGTTATACCCTGCATAACCCCAAGGTGTGGGATTTATATAGATTACATGAATGGTCCTTCTATAGTTGTGCAGTGCAAAACCCATGTAACAGCATATAAGGATCCTGAATTTAGCCTTACTTAATCATTCTCAGTTGTATGTAATTTAGAGTGACTGGTTTTTCCTAAACATCATATTTGACTGACATTTTCCTTCAAAACCATAGTGCACTTAAAACTTTTCAATGTACACTGGTAAAATTATGATACTCTCTGTTCCTGGTCTTTCATCTATATAAGAGAAGACTTGAACCCAAATCAGGTACTTAGGGTTATGCTAATTACGAAGCATATACACAATCATTTGCTAAAACTACTCCTAAACTAAAACTACTCTCAAGGGATCATCAAAACCCTTTTCGTTATAAAATCCAATAGATATTTTGGCCCTCATTATATTTGAGTTTTCTGCCACATCTCACACTTGCCACTACTTTTCTCTTCAAACGGTATCCTTGCATAGCTTCAGGGACATAATACTTTCTGGATTATTTTGCTGTCTCACCAACGCAATTAGTGAGTTTTCTTTAGGGGACTGGGTTGCTGTGGCATAGGGTTCCAGCCACAGTAGTACAGTTATCTTTCCATTCTTGCTGGGGTTCAGCGTAGGTGATAATACTCACCCTCGCGGTTCTAAGAGCCACCTGTATGACCCTGATGCCTCCATCTGTTAACTCTAGCTCTGAACACCCCGCTTAGCCTTAGACTTTTCAAACTCAATGTCCTAGGGGCACCTGGGTGGCTCAGTGGGTTAAAGCCTCTGCTCAGGTCATGATCCCAGGGTTCTGGGATCAGGTCCCGCACCGGGCTCTCTGCTCAGCAGGGAGCCTGCTTCCTCCTCTCTCTCTCTGCCTGCCTCTCTGCCTACTTGTGATCTGTCTCTCTGTCAAATAAATAAATAAAACCTTTAAAAAACAAAACAAACAAACAAAAAAACCTCAATGTCCTAGATACCTAACACTCAACACGCCCAAAAGTGACTCCTCTCCTATCTCCTCCAAATCTCCACCTTCCTCTGGACGACACCACCATATATCTAGTGCTGCTAAGCTAAGGAGGAAAGCAAGACAGAGGTAGACACAGAAATCACAATATACAGGATGGGAAACAGTGGGGGATTCTTGAAGGGGGCTATCTCAGCAGTAGGTTAAAGGGGCATAGGGAAGACCATGCACAGAAGAGACAGCTTGGAAATTAGCTTTGATTCAGAAGACTTTTTTCTTTTTAATGATGTATAGTCTAATTTGTTCCTATAGTCTAAAAGGTATGAAAAAACAAAGGATTAAAGAATCATGAGCTTACCTATGCAATCCCCGTTTGAATCCTGCTTATACCCCATGTTGCATTCACATCGATAGCTAGACACAGTAGGTATGCAACGCCCATTTAAACAGAGATTAGCGTGGTGCTTACAGATATCTATCGTCTGGTTCAGAATAGCTACAGAAAAATCAAAGCACAAGTGGTATTTCAGCGTTACAAGATGTAGTACTTTTACTGAAACTGATTTTTTAAAAGGATATTTAATAGTCCATTCATTAAGTGTACATATCAAAGGCTCACATTATTCTATATTTTATTAAAACTTGGATGTTGAAGATCTAAAAAATATTCCTGAGACACATGGTTGTAACTCGTATTTGTTAAGTGATACATCTGGAAACTTTGCCCGTAATGATGTCTTTTCAAAATTTCAGGAATGTTCTACTGTACATTTGAATGCTTTCCATTTCTTTTTTTTCCCCTAACTGTGCTGAATATTCAGATAGTAAATAGGCCATCTGCCAAAAAGAATAAACACAACACTGTAGGACATCATTAAATATTATTAGCAAGAGCAGCTCTTATAAAAAGAATGAACTTAAATGTCAAGTACACCAGTGCCAGTTCTGGCCCGAAGCCCAAGTTATTCAACAAAAAAGGGTGAGGAAAAGAAAGATATTTCATTAAAATATTTGGATAGGCACAGAGCAAGACTTATTCAGTTTATCTCAGTTGAGAAATGGTTCTGGAAAATAATTCAAGGGGTGTATGAACAGGGCAGCTGCAAACAGCCAAATGAAATACACTGGAACCAAAAACACACTCTTTAATGGCGTCATCTGGAATGGAGTATGACCATGCTCTCATCTTTATTTTCAAAGAAAACCCGGGTCACTCTTCTTTTCTCCAATTTAGAAAGTTTATGGAACAGGAAAATAATATTTTCTCAGGCATTTTTTTTTTTTACTACTACCTTGTATTTTAGACCCTGAAAGAGGTTTTTACACACACACACACACACACACACACACACACACTCCTTTTGAAAAAAAAAATGCTAGGTATTATAAAATCATTTAAGGCAGAAAAATAAAGAGTCTACACAAAAAAGTGAACACTCACTTAGTCCAGTGATGATGGGCCCCTGTCCCCCGGCCCCTACACCAGCTCCCCCAACTCCAGGAGAAAATCCATTGCCTCCAGGGATGGGGATGAAGCCTGTCCCTCCTGGGCCATAGCCATTGCCACTTGGGGCAAAGCCATTCCCCCCAGTGCCTCCAGGTCTGGAACCAGCATTCCCTGGAATCCCTCCTATTGGAAGTCCATCCATGCAAAGTCTACGATATTCCTCTAGAAAAAAAGAAAGGTCAGTTAAACACAGATTGATTCTAAAAGCAATCTGTACACTATAAGAACATTTTAGCTTATCTATATTATTTGATCTGAATAAGTAGCATATTGCATCTTGATCCATGTTTCCAATGCTAGAAGTAACAGGGAAAAGTATAGATGTTTCAGAAAAAAAGTGAAAACCTATTTGCCATATTTTAACTGAGTTGCATAACAAAAGAACTGTCTATATGTGCTATGTGCAGTTTGATTTTATGTCCCCAAGTGCAACTCATAGAATTCCAGATACAACTATGAATTCAAGAAATTTACTTATGCAGATAAAAATCAAAGCTTTCCATAATTCTTTCTGTAGATCTCGTTTTACTTAAAACTTCATCAGTATCACACCTACACATTTCTCCCATCTCCTTTCTTTGCTATAAGGAATTACTATGGCTTCAGAATATTTTTCATATTTTTGGATTTTAACAAAAGACAGTGTCAGTTAGCTTTTCAAACTGCACCTTATTTGTCCAAGTATAAAAGCTGAGAGTAAAGAATCAAGATTACAACAATCTAATTATTTCTTCATCTGTTCTCAGAATTAGGACACTAGGGTCAATAGAAATGAAAATTATTTAACTCAAACAACTGTTTCAGTATTAATATTACTAATATATATTATTTGTGAGACCATGAGTTCCCAAAATCATATACTATGCACAAATAGTGCTGTTGTTTAAGCTTTATTACTCAATTTTGATGTTCTATAGCTTACAGATTTTGAAAGAATGGGCCTTAATCTTTCTCTCCATAACAGTACATATAGATACCTATCTTTATAAGCATAGTTCAAAAAGTTTAGTTTTTTCAGAATACTATAATTTAACATAAAGACAATATATTAAAACATACTGATGTGACTTTATGTGATTGATAAACATTAATCCTACTTTACCATTCATATCACATTAATAAGAGGAGCTACTTCTCATTCATCCTTAAGTAATTTCCTGATATAGCCTCAGTTATATGGTTAATTAATCCAGCAAAGCAAATGAGAGGTATCCTCCTACCCTTTTATTCTTAACCTTCAGGTTATTAGAAAAGAGGAAATATCTTCAAGGATTGGGATACTAGAAAATAGGGACACTCCTGAAATAAAATATAAATGAATTTATTCAAACATACTCAAAGCCCTGAAATGAAAGATCAGGAGATTTTAAAACTAATCGAAATACTGATGTTCAAAATAATTTCAAAAAATACTTGCAGAAAGACAAGTCATAATCAGTTTTTGGGAATTTTTCTGATATTAATAAAGTGTATAAAGTCAAAACTGATCCCAAATAAATAATGCCACCCAATTCCTCACAAAAATACAGTATTCATATTGAAGACAGTGCTAAGAACTCACATATGACTTGACTTCAAGAACAAAGTACACGACTGTTACTGATTTTCCTAACACTGCCTGTGCTGAGGAGACAAGCAGTCGGCTGCTCACCAGAGCCTCTGACAGGACAGGCCTCAGGAATGGTTCCGATGCCCCAGCAGCGGCCGGGCTCACAGCAGCACTGCATTTTCGTCATTCTGCCCGGGAGCTCTTGCGCACAGCGGCCATTCACCAGGCCCGAGAAACACGTGCCTGTTCTCTGATCTGAACATGTGGAAATAAAACAGAAGGCATGCCTGAATTATTTCAGGTTCTTATGTCAATTATTTGACATACCAGAAGAGGCTAAGTAAAGAGAATTATTCTACTTACCTCTAATATATTTATTTATTGTCTTAGTCTCTATGACATTTGTTCATTTCTTTATTTCCTGAGCAAATATTCACTGAGAACCTATGCCATGCCATATTCCAGGGATACAGGAATGAAAGATGTGAAGCAGGTATGTGCTCCTATTACACTAAGAAGCCAAGCCCAGACAGATTCAGAGCTTGAAGGAAAGCAAGAACCCAATCCCAGCCTAGATTATCCAATCCCCAGCTGACCTGCTGAAGCATAGTATTATTTGCCACTGAGAGTTGTGGATTGTTTGTTACACAGCAATACCTGACTGATAGAGTTGCTATTATAGAAAGAGTGATCACAAACAGCTCCTCTCAGATAGGAGCATCTGAGCAGAGACGTACATAATGTGACAGCATGAGCCACTCAGTTATCTCAGGGAAGAGAAGTTCAAAGAAGAAGAGGATATAGCCAGAGAAGGGAACACAAAAGGGATAGTGGAAGCCTCTGAGCTCAGAGAGCTATCAAGGACAAGATCACGCACAACCCTGTAGACCATGAGAAAAGGACTTCTAGATTTCATGTGGAGTGCTGTTAAGAGTTACTGGATGCTTTCAGTTAGAGGAAAGGGAAGGGTCTACATTTTTAAGAAGATCTCTTTGGATGCTGACAGTAGCAAGTGCAAGAATACCAGTGAAAGTAATCGGCAAGGCATGATGGTGGCTTGGATGAGGATGCCATCATTGACAATGATGAGAGTGGTCAGATGGCAGACATATTCTGAAGGTACAGCTCAGGGAGTGGGGTGAGAGAGAGAGTTTTAGAAATTTCCTAAGTCTTTGACTTAGACAGCTGCGATGGGAAGATAAGGAGAAAAGCAGGATTAAGGGACTTAGTACAAGGCTTTTCTTTAAACTGTGTTACGTTTGTGATGTTGAATATAGGAACCCAGGACCCAGAGGAATGGTCAGGCTGAAGGCGTATACTTGCAAACGACCTGTGTATACATGCAGTTGTAAGCTGTGAGGCTAGTAAGACATTTTCAAGAAGTAGGGGCAATGGATTATGTCAAATGGTGATGACAGGTCAAGTCAGGTGAGGACCATGTTGTAACTGGGGGCCTGGCAGGATGCTATGGAGAGGATATTGGGCATTATCTTGCAATGTTGGCTATAGAGCAGTTAACATGATCAAAGAGGACTCTAATAAACATCATTCTGCCAGCAAGGTAGAGAATGGATCAAAATGGAAGATAAAGGCTGAAAGACATCACTGAAAGAGAACATAAAATGCAAAGTTGCATAGGGATAAAATATTAATATCAACTATAAGCCCTGTGGGCTTTGACTGAAACTGACTTTATTGTAAGCAATGGAAAAAAAAAAAAAAAACTATGGGTCTAGCTCATTATGCATTAGTTAACTTTCATCAAGAAGCTTCAAAGAAGTTTTGGCTATGACTGCAAGAAGAAATAAGTACCACAAAAATCAAGAGCTGCATATCGATAATGTAGATGAAGCTTTTACTTACAAAAAATTTCATTAATAGGCAAAGCCTAATTTTTTATACTAGATACAGAGTTTAAAATAAATGTATTATTTTCTCAAATGGTCTGTAGTATACCTCAGGTTGCTACTAAGGACTGTTCAATAAATGAATTGGGTATAAGGTACTCCCTGTAAGAATCAAAACACCTCCTTTCACTTCCCAAAAGAAACCTAATATGTCCAAAACCCAAGTACTAAATTTGAAGCACACATGCATACTTGAATACACCACAGACATTTCCTAAACTTCATAAGCTGAGCTTGAACAGACAGTCACTGGGAATAAGTTCACAGGTAGGTTTCTGTGCCCAAAAATGATGGAGGAAAATAATTTTTGGAATATTTATTCCAGGAACCCTGAGTATCATATTTCTCCATTTACTCAGCTGCTACATTCCTCAAGAATAGGATGTAAATCTAGATAAGAAAGTCCTAAACTCTCTAATAATCATGGTTACAGAACACAGTTACTACAAAGTAGGCTGAATGTATTTCTCTCTTAAAGTCTTCTGCAAGGAGGAGGTTGTACCACAAAGTCTGAGAGAAAAATAAAAGACAAAAGTCAGAAAACAAAAGAAGAGAAGAATAAAACCACAGCCTTGAATCAGAAGATTTAGGTCTCCCATCAAAATCTTACCATCTGACTTTGCAACAATACTTAATTCCTCTTCCTCACGGAACAGGGTTAGTGGCAAAGTTAAATAAAACAGTATTTGTTCTGTTTCCAAACAGAATGGTGGGTTAGCTATCGTGAATGTCCCTCCCAACTGAAACATCCTGCATAAAATATGAAAAAATATTTAAAAAAACACATCAGCAGGCTGGCATGAAAGAAAGGGAAAAACAGAGTCACAATGACGTGAAAACAGGAATCTTAAGAGGTAAGTACACAGCTAGGTTTCAGCCTTAGAGCTTCTGCAAAGCTCTAGAGACTTTGAATTTCAGCCCTGATATAGTTCCATAGGGTCTACAGCATAAAAGAAAAACCCCATATTCTCTCTTCCGGCTCAAAACTTCATAGGAAACCCCATAAACCTGGGGCTCCAAAGAACCACACCCTTGGTACAAAACTATAATGTATAGGTGGGCAGCTAAGATTGAGGGGAGGTAAAAACACATCTCTCGCAAGAATCTCTAACCACAGGCTCTTCCTCAAAGAGATAGCTTTGATGTCTCAATTCATAGTAGGTTTGTGGTCTGAAAAACTTCAAAGGAAGACTAGACTACATCAAGGTCTGCAGGCAGGGATACTGGATACCAAGCAACTGGCAAAAGCCAAAACAGGACAAAAGAGGACTTAATATTATGCAGGTCTCAAAGAATTCCCACAGTCAAGTCCCAAGAACAGGAGTAGCTAACAAGAAAATAAATAGCTAAATAAATGAGTGAATAAATAACACATAAAGAAACAAGGCTCCATTAAAAAGTGGCTGAATAAACATCAGATATCAGATACAGAATGGTCAGACTGATTCTGACAATTTGTGATTATTTGTAATGACAATTCATTTAATATTAATTATAACTAGATTATATTTAATATGCTTAAGGCAATGAAAATCTAAAAATGTGAACAGGTAAAAAGAGTTCATAAGCCATGAAAGAGGGACTTAAAAAAATTCAGTGAAAGTTCTATAAATGAAAACTATCACAAATAAAATAAAATGTTTAGTAATATATCATGCAGTATACTGCACATAAATGAAAAGAGAATTAGTGAGCTCCAAAATGTATCTGAATAGTTTATCTTCAGTGTAGTTCAGAGAGATGAAGAGATGGAAAATATTTTTTAAAAGAAGGTTAAGAAATGTGGTGGTGAGCATGAGAAGGTAACATACATCTTGTAAGCATACTAGAAAGAAGTAATAAGCAGACTAGGGGAGAGGCAATATTCAACAGATAACTAGCTTAGAACTTTCTAACCATGCTGCGAGACAATCCCAGATCTAGGAAGTCCAATAAATCTAAAGAAGGAAAAATAGAAAGAAATCCACAGCTCGCCACATCACTGTGCAACTGCAGACCAATAAAGAAAAAGTGAGGAAGTTAAAAATAGCTGGAAAGAGAGGCAAATCACCTGCTAAGGAATATTTAAACCAATCACTGGTTTTTTAGTAACACTAATGGATGCTAAAACCCAACTGGAATATTTTATCTTCTGTATACTATGATAAAATAGCTGTCAGCCTGAAATTCTGTAACCCAAGAGACCATCTTTCCAAAGGGAAAATTAAGGCGATTCTCAGGAACATACACAAAAAAGAAATTATTTTTTCTACCAAAAAATTCTTGCTGAAGGGAATTTTAGAAAAGGTTCTCTTTCTCTTTCTTTTCTTCTTCTTCTTCTTTTTTTTTTTTAAAGTCGGTTCCATGCAGGGTACAGAGCCCAACACAGAGCTTGAACTCATAACCCTGAGATTAAGACCTGACTTGAGATGAAGAGTGGATGTCTAACTGACTGAGCCACCCAGATGCCCCCTAGAAAAGGTTCTTCAGGCAAAAGCAAAACTATTCCAAAACAGAAGGTCTGAAATACATAAGGGAATAATGAGGAAAAATAGTTAGATATATGAATAAATATAAACAAGCACTAAAATATTACGCAGTAATAATAATGATTAATTTGTTGCAAATACAGAATGGCAATTGGATAGAATTTTTAAAAGCTAGAAGGGGGAGATCAAAGTGTGACCATTCTAATATTCTTTTACTGTTTAGATGTGGGTAAAATAAAGATTAATTTTAGACTTTAAGCTACACATGCATCTTAAAATACTAGAATGAACACTAAATCCACAGAATTATATAATTTCTGAACTTTTAACTTTTAACTAAAAAAAGTTAAATGGAATGTGGGGAAGGAAGGAAAAACCAATAAATAAAAAAGAGCAAGAATGGAAAAAAGTAACAAAAAAATAGGAAGCACAAAGAAGGTAACTGAAATGCGAACATATTGGTTACGATAACAAATACAAATGTATTTAAATCTCAATTTAAGAGACAAAGATTGGGACGCCTGGGTGGCTCAGATGGTTAAGCAACTGCCTTCGGCTCAGGTCATGATCCCGGAGTCCTGGGATCGAGTCCCACATCGGGCTCCCAGCTATATGGGGAGTCTGCTTCTCCCTCTGACCTCACCTCTCATGCTCTCTGTCTCTCAAATAAATAAATTAAAAAATAAATAAATAAAATACAAATTAATTTAAATGTATTACTAAATACTCAGTTGCTTTTCCATTATGTCATTTCCTAAAGATACTGAATTATAATTCAGTGTAGTTCTAAAAAGCATCTTTTTAGATCAAAGAGCAATCTTCAAGTTCAATAAATATAAATAACCAGCGTTCTATACAGTTTGGAAATCTCTGATCAGTCCTAAGATATGTATAGGAGGAAACCATGTCATTTGTGATAGGGTGGAAGGGGAGGAAGAGCAGATTAGAAAATAAATCATAACTTTTTAAAATAAATTCTATTAGTTTCTTCTAATAACATTAGGGAGGTGGGTAATCTACTTCTAATCCCGTGTGTCAAAAACATGCTAGGATAAGCTACAGATCAATCTGATGCATCCTTGTTAAGATGTCCCCCAAAACACATCTCAATGCAAAACAGGGGCTCTTTCCTTTGCACAGCAGAAATTAAATCGTCCTTAGAAATCTCTGTTTTAGGGGGGCCTGGGTGGCTCAGTGGGTTAAGCCGCTGCCTTCGGCTCAGGTCATGATCTCGGAGTCCTGGGATCGAGCCCCGCATCGGGCTCTCTCCTCAGCAGGGAGCCTGCTTCCTCCTCTCTCTCTGCCTGCCTCTCTGCCTGCTTGTGATCTGTCAAATAAATGAATAAAATCTTTAAAAAAAAAAGAAAAGAAAAGAAAAGAAATCTCTGTTTTAAAAACGAGTCACATGGAAGAATATCTGGAATAAAAAATGGACATAAAAAAGGGGACACCCAAAAGAAGTAAGAACTGTCTAGGCACACCATCCCTTGAAATCGGGAATTACTAGGGGCAAAGGCAGATGAGGCATTTATAACACAACAAGGATAAATCCTTCGGATGCTTGGTGTTATGTTTAACTGCAGCACTGATACACCAGAAGTAATAAAAACAAGTCTACTTTTCTAACAATCTATCACCTTCACTACATTTCTGAACAAGGGTTACATGAAGTCTCATTTAAAGCCATACTGTGGAAGAGGAAGCAATTCATCTCCCCTGATTAAAATATAAATCTATCTTGAAGCAAAATAATGGTACTTTTATCAGAGTGTTTTCATGGCTTGACATTTACTCTAAGCTTGATTTGAGAACTAATGGTTAATTAGACGATGTGATGAAAACCTTGTAAAAGCTGGGGATTGTACCCCGAAATAAACAGATCTCCTGTTGAAGGAGTTTGGCTCATTAAAAATGAAGGATTCAGCCGGAAAACACTGATAAGGTTAGCTCAGGTTAGAACACTAGTGATCCTAGGTGTTAAGTAAATAGCAGCCATTGTTTCAGGCTTCATCCCCTGATCCTGGAGAACTGCACCTGCTTCTTTGATGGTCTGGAGCCTACCTGGGTTCCCCTTGACTAATTCTGCAGATCCTTGTGATTTCTCAAATACTTCCATGTAGGCTTTCATGTTTTCATTACCTAAAACTAACTAGAACTAGGAACAATGAAAGAAGCAGAAGTACTGTGGCTCCTAGGTTTATCGCTTCCTTTAGAATAGTGACAGTTTTCTTCCTTACTATCTAAACTTTTCTTTCTAGGACTTTCCTTCTTAATTAAAACTAGTATCTCCGTTCCACCAGTTGACTTGTATGTGATTCTGAAGTTAAAAGTGAAACACTACTCAGTCTCCTGGTGCATCTCTGTCTCCCTTTCTCCCTTTAGTTAAACATTTTTAGGGGTTCTGGGGTTTTTTGCAAATACGCATGTGCTCATGTGATCAACACCCATGGCCACATAGGGAGCTGCATGACAACAGCATATCCTGGTCATCACTCTAAATCATTGCATGAAGGCCTGTTTCTTTTAAAATACTTTTCCCCCATTGATTTTCGTCTCTGGTCTATATCTTGCTCGAACATCTTGATAGGCTTTCACTGCCCTTGGGATCAATCTGAAACTCCTCAGCATAGAAGTTAAGAACCTTAGCAACCAGAACTTAATCTCAACCATCTTTCTTGTTTTTTCTCCAATGATTCCCTCCCTCAGCTCTCTTTCACAGATATATTCTTCACACCCTCTCCAGAGCCCCCCAGACACTTTCTGTGTCTGCAGTCTTACTCACACCTTTCTTCTTACTCTGCACACCCCTGTTCCCTTCATGCAATTTCTACCTGTGTGCCAAAGTCTACACCCAAACCCACTTCCTCAAGAATTTTTGACTTAGAGAATCCAACGCCTACAAAATGATTTAGCAGTTAATCACCCATGGACTTAAACATTTTCTTTTATTATTTTTTTTCACATTTTTGTTTTCAGGTTTTGTTTTCTTAAGAATATTGCAAGACAATATTGTGCACTGAAACTTTTGTAAGGCTAAAGAAAATGTCCGTGGATGTTGTGGCCATAAGATTTCTACATGCTTATTGCTCTCATTTCTTGAACTTCTTGGCTTTGTTGCTGACTGGTACTTTCAAATCTCTCTGCTTAGGGGTCCTGCTGGATCCATGTTCACAACAGCAGACATATCATCTTGCATACAGAATTTGTTCACTGCTCTTATCAGTTCATTAATTACTCACTGCTGTCTGCTAGTCGCTCTCTCTGCCTACATTACAATGTGGAAATTAGGTATTAATAATGCCAGATATTTCAAAATGACATCAGGGTCATTAAACTGTGCTATTAAAAATGCTTCTAAGAAAAAGATTATTAGCATGTTTCTACTCTTTTTTAGAATGGACATATGTTAATACTCTATGTTGAAAAGAAACTCTGTTCTGGGTATTTAAAAAAAAAACTTGATAAAACATACTAGATAAAATTACCTCAGCATTTGACTTTTATATTTAGTATAAAGTAAAATGCAAAAACTATCCCAGTTTGAAATTAAAATGTCCAGCTAAATTCTTTTGCCATGTGAAATTGTTTTCCTACACACAAAAGAAATAAGGCAGTTTACTGGTGCTTTATAATGTGGTTTATACTCAGGATATTTTTATTAACTAGAATAAGAAATAGGGGCGGCAGGGGTGCCTGGGTGGCTCAGTGGGTTAAAGCCTCTGCCTTCGGCTCAGGTCATGGTCTCAGGGTCCTGGGATCGAGCCCCACATCGGGCAGATATCTCTGCTCGGCGGGGAGCCTGCTTCTACCTTTCTCTCTCTCTGCCTGCCTCTCTGCCTACTTGTGATCTCTGTCAAATAAATATTTAAAAAATCTTAAAAAAAAAAAAAGAAATGGGGGCGGCATTTAGCATATGCCACTCTCAGAAGAGAGCTGCAGATAACATGCAGTTTTATATTCAAGAAAAATTTTTGAGTCCATTCAATTCATTATTGTTAGTATATATGTGGTTATGAAATAAATGGCACAGACATATCCATAACATACATAATTTAATCATAAACAAATGCAGTGTAAGAAAAAGACAGTCTCAGATTTTAAAATATCAAAATCAAAGATCTCTTACACATTAAAATATTAGATTTGTTTTTTCCCATCTATGGAAAACACATACTTATTCCAAATGTAACAGAGTTATTCAAAAAAGTTTTAAGCTGCTTGCTTAAGTTTAATAATGGTTTTATAATTTTGGAGAGCCACTCTTCCCTCCTTAAGGGATCTTTGTTCCTGGGTCAGGATGTTGACCCTGGAATGAACAGGTCCTCTTGCTTAGCACGGGTCTCACTGTGCTTCAGCTCTCTGGAGCTCAAGCAGGCTCTTATCTTGGGGACAGATCACGTCCACTGTATCACATCTAGCAGGATGCCAAATGATGCAAAGCAGTCATTAACCAACACAAAAGTCTCACATTTGACATCATCTCCCTCAACCCTCAGATGGTTTGTCTATTCATTTCTAAAAGATTTACTGAGCCCCAACTTCCATACAAGGCACCATGTAAAGCTACAAGGGAGCACAGTAAGGCCGGAACAAAGGAGCTCACAGTCCAGTCAATAAATAAAGCACAAGTATCTGTATAGTGTACTGAAGTCAGAAATGAAGGAAATGAAAAATATTATGGGGAAGGCTGATTAATTTTGCCCAAGAAGAAAATGTGATATCTAAATGGGGACTTAGAGGATGAGTCAGGTTTTAATGACCACAGAAAGAGGAAATCAAGATGCTTCAGAAGAGCGGATACCGTGGGCCAAGCCACGGTAGTGTGGTTACAGAGAACAGTGAGAGGAATGTGAGTGTGAGGCAGCAAGTCGTTAGCAATGAGTCTTTTTTTTTTTTTTTACATTCATTTTACAGAAGGACAGAGAGCATGAGTGGGGGAGGGGATGCAGAAAGAGAGGGAGAAAGAGAATGTCAAGCAGACTCCATGAAGAGCGCAGAGCCTGATGCAAGGCTCCATCCCAGAACCCTGAGATAATGACCTGAGTTGAAATCATGAGTCAGATGTTTGACT
The DNA here is from genome assembly GCF_902655055.1 of Lutra lutra. Lineage (NCBI taxonomy): Eukaryota > Metazoa > Chordata > Mammalia > Carnivora > Mustelidae > Lutra > Lutra lutra. Next base: position 68,199,610 of record NC_062282.1, read on the forward strand.
GAGCCACCCAGGCACCCCAGCAATGAGTCTTGACTACAGATTGGTACCAGGTTCTAAAAGGCTTTGAAATGTCCAGGTAAAGAATCAGAACTTTATAGAGGCAGGCAAGAGATAAAGAGAATTTATCATAATTTCATGTAAACCAAATATCTGACAGTGCAGAAAAACAACCTCCATAAATCACTGTGAATCTTGATCTTGATTATCTGAATATAATGAAGAATATGCCTCCTTTCCAATGCAAAAAAAAAAAGTGAACACAAATTTTGTTTGACAAATATTTAGAAATGTAAAAAATCAAATACAAAAAATTAATTTGGAAATATGATATAAAAGATTAACATTTGTGTCAAATTCTTCTAACTAGTTTGCTTCTCTTCTCAGCCCTTACCACCTCCATTCTAATCCATGCTCAAAGGCCTCTGATTACTCCACCTGCCAAATAAAATATATACACCTGATGTGGATGTCTAGAACTTCACAAGAATGACCTCACTTACATCTCCAGCCTCCCTTTTTATTCTAGCCATATTCTAGAACGTAAGTTTCCTGAAACTAGGGTCTATGGCATGAGCCAATGATGTTCAATGGTGACTCCCAAATTGGTATTCCTCCCACAGAGTTGAATCCATGCCTGTTTCAAGCTGATGAATGTGTGTATGTACACAGATTATCCTCCTACATAGTTTTAGAAAATCAAACCAAGTGGAGGTTCGACTAGTTTTCAACCCTCACAGACCTGTCACTTCAAAATTAAATTAAACTAAATGAATTAGACTTACATGTGGTGAGTCAACAGGCACACTGACCCTAAAACCAGTTAATTTTCTCCAATTTCTACACTTAATAGTCCACATAAAATTTTTGACCTAATGTAAGATACAAACTTGATGCATTCATAAAAAACAAACAACTATCATTCAAATCTCATTACTCTAAGATGGGAGAGGGAGGCCAGACATAGATATCCTACCTCTCCAAGCAGACTGTCAGCACAGTACTGGAGAAACCACTCACACTAGAGACCTTGATACCTAGATACAGGGTCTCCACCTGCTTGAAATAGATAAGGAGGCCGTGTAGTGTCAGAGAAACACAGGGGCAGGAGTCCCAGAGATCTGCATTAGAACACCAGCTCCATCTGCTGGAGGTAAGTCACTTAGCTAACCTTTCTGAACCTAGGTTTCTTTGTCTGCAAATCTGAATAATCATACCTATCACACAGAGCTATCAGGAGGATTACATAACATATGGGTCCGGGGCAGGTACATCCTCTTTCTTCTCCTCTTAACAATAATCAAGAATGTTTTGCTACACACTTACTAGAAGAAACTGAGGAACAGAGGGGTCAGTGGGCAAGTCAGAACTTGCCCAAGGCCCCACAGTTCTGAGATATTGAGGTAATACAGATGTGCAGTGCCTTACACATGGCATTGGTTTCAGAAATGGTAATGCTTATTTTTACTACTACTCCCTCTGTTTTTTTCTATTACAGTCACTCTTATTCTTCTACTAGTATTTATGATGACAATATAGTATTCTCAAGGGAGAATCTACACCTCTCACATTCACATTGCATGGTGGCCCTAAGTTTAAGTTTTGCTCAATAATGGATGACCAAGACCATGACTGAGAAATACTGTTTCATCTTTCCAAACAAGGGAAAACATACAAATATATTTGGCTTTACTTTGAATATATTTAAAACACAAATTAAAGGTGTCAGTTTCTTTTTTGTAATCACTCTTTTCACTAGAATAAACAAGCTGTAAGTAAATAAGACCCTGACTACATTCATGATTCATAGCAACAGAAGAAGCTTTAATTACTATATTCTGTCTCCCGAGGCAGATTAAAAAAAAAGTATCTTTCTCTTGCCTTTGTGTCTCTAGCACTGGGCAAGAGCAATGTGTTGAGGAAGTCTTCCTTCATTTCCAAAAAGACACTGACAACATAAAACAAACCCAGATGGCTTTTGAAACTGAAGTCTTTGCAAAGAGCACCTGGTCTATCAAGCCCTCAATAGGGGTGCCATTTATTTTAAACAACTTTTTCAGCCACTTTCCCAATGGTTTTATAATCGTTGCCATCTTCATACACGTTTGGGCTATTCTGTTATTATAAAGAAGCACTGTATTGTGCCTTCAAAAATCCAAGGCTTACCGATGCACCGAGAGCCATCTGTTGAGGTGACGTAGCCACGTGGACAAATGCAAAAATAGCTTCCCACGGTGTTGGAACACTCGCCAGTCTCACATATCCCAGGAATGATGCTGCACTCATCGATGTCTAACCAAGGGAAGGAGGAGAAGATGATTGAGAAAGGCCTCCATTAAACAGCTTGTACAAGGGATTTTTTTTTTAAAGAGTATCAGAGCACTCATGGTTGATTAGGTCAGATCATATAACCCTGAATATACTCTTGTTTCAGGCCCTGAGGATTTCTCACACATATCTATGGGAACTGAGATGAAAGTAAACTCCCATGGCAGTAACACAATGCCAACTAAAGCAAAACTCTATATCCTTTTCTCCCCCAACCCCACAATTGCAATTTAAATTGAAAATAAGTAAGATACCAATGTTTTAGTTTATATTCTCTATCAATTAGGGAATTATCCTACTACAGCCTTAAAACACACACACACACACACACACACACACACACACACACGCATGCGCGCATATAGGGATTACATTTTAAAATGTGGAATAACAGAATACATTTAAAAATTTATAGCTGATTTTCATGCTAATTGTCTGAACCAAGGGGTGGTAGCAAGTAGTTTTTTTTTTTTTTCCTTTTTCTATTTGGCTTCAGGACATGTTTTTGTACTTACATTTGAATATGGGTGTATTTGACATTCTCAGAATTAACTTTAAATCTAAAATAATATAGAAACATGGCAGAGGGCAAACTTGGGAGGCTTTGGGAGGTGTCCAGTTTTCCCACTGTACCTCCCTGAACTTACCCGTTCAGCTCACTCAATGCTTGGACTAGTCTATCCCCTTGCACGTTCATGAAAGGTCTGCTTTTTTTTAAACTTTAGTGAAAGCAGAAAACTGGTCCATTTATATAAGTATTAGTGTATTTTTCCTCTTGTTCAATAAGCAGAGAGAGGTGGAAAGTCAAACAAAACTACAATTAAGTACACTGGGACCTAAATACTAATACATTTAAGAGGAAATGAGCAATTGTGAGGGAAATCCAGCCACAGATGCCTAGGAGTTGGCCGTCTAAGGCACAGAGCTAGTAAAGACCACTGAATACAGAGAAGGATTTAAAAGTCATAAACATAATGATTACAGAAAAGCAACCTTAGCTTTTAGTTTCTTTTGAGTTTTTAGTTGCATATTTATTTTTTAATGTATCAAAAAAAAAACAGGGAAAAATCATATTCTTGTAAATATAAGGAAAGAAATTTTAAACCCCACAATTTAAAAAATAGTTGGCAACGCCTTTCTTGAATTCCTCCATTGATCTAATCATTCTTTTTTTCCCATTGATTCTGACAAGTTACTCTTGCCTACAAGCTGTGTCATGAAGTAACTACAAGCCTGTGTGTCTTCTTGGAATGTTCTCATATAAAAAAGTTACCAGACTCAGACATTCCCTGAAATAATATCTTCATTTGAGGCATAGCAGTTAGCCACTGAAGGCACACGGGTACAAATCAAAATTGACCAATTCCCTAAGAGAGATCAGAATTCTAACATGAATTGACTACATGAGAAGCAAGTACATAATGTGGTGCAGTTACGATCAGATTTAATTCAACAAAACAAAACCATGTGTGCAAAATTAGGACCTACTGCATCTTGTGCTGCTATCTTAGGGCCGTGCATCTTAATGAAATGGAATGTGAATTCAGAATAGAAAGGAAACTAGAAGGCTATGCTTTAATCACCCAACACACTGATCAGTCACTTGAGGATAAGGAAGACTATACAAGAGACGAGCACACAGTGCAGCAAGCATTGCAGAGGTAAGACAGCCCTTCTGATCCTCTATGGTCATAGTAACAGTCCAGGCACTTATGGAGCCCAGGGCTGATCTAAATTCTTAAAAATTAGAACCCTTACGTCCTTCATTTAAGCATTAACTCTTATTTCCAAGCATTTCTTTTTATAATAAAGAACTTCATGCTCTACTTCCAAATACTATCCCTGACAATGAAGAGTAGAAAACTGAAAGAGGTTTGACATTTTTCTTTTTCAAGGAAAAGAAAAACCTGGAACAGAGAAGAACACATGGAGTGATGTTAAACTTGTGGTTTTTGCGTTAAATATTTTCGTGCACAAAAACTCCATGTTTCACAACTCTTAGAATTAAGTAGGAACCTTAGAAGGTTAGCGTCCAAATAATTGTATGAAAAAGGCTCCTTCTAAAGAATTAAGAAATCCTCTATGGACACTAGGAATGTATTTCATTTTTCAGTAGCCACCCACCTAAATTTTAAAAATTCATTGCTTTTCTATTTAAACTGACCAAAACACCCTGCATGTCAATGCAGTCATGCCCAATGTTTACCAATTTAAATCTAGCATTAATACTTATGGTAAGAAGGATGTGTGCCTTCAGCTCTTTTATAATATTAGTTCTTCAAGATCAAATGTCACAATCAGATTTGAAAGCAGTATCTTTGCAAATGTAGAGAGTACACTTGCTTGGTAAGATACACAGGGAGTGTGTCTAAAGATAAGCCTATTCACTGAAAAAGGCAAAGTCTTAATACAAGGAGTTGGTTTCATTCATCCTCAGCATATCTAATGTGCCTCCAACAACCTTCTCTTGAGCTTTTTTAAAAAAAGTTTATTTATCGGATCAGAAAAAGACAATTATCATATGATGATCTCTCTGATATGAAGAATTTGAGAGGCAGGGTGGGAGGTTGTGGGGGTAGGGAGGGAAAAAAATGGAACAAGACAGGACTGGGGAGGGAGACAAACCATGAGACTCTTAATCTCAGAAACAAACTGAGGGTTGCTGGGGATTTGGGGGAGTAGGAATAGGGTGGCTGGGTTATGGACATTGGGGAGGGTATGTGCTGTGAATTGTGTAAGTCTGATGATTCAGAGACATGTGCCCCTGAAGCAAATAATATATTGTATGTAAATTTTTTTTAAAGTTTATTTATGGGGTTGGGGAGAGGGAGAGCTCCCATGTGGCTCAGTTCTTAAGCACTGGACTCTTAGTTTTGTCTCAGGTCATGACCTCAGGGTCATGAAATTGAGCCCAGCATTGTGTTCCATGCTCAGCACAGAGTCTGCTTGAGGTTCTCTTCCCCACCCCATCGCTTCCCCCACCTGAAGTTGTATGCTCTTTCTCTCTCTCTAAAATAAAAATTAAAATCTTTAAAACTTTATCAGTTTGGTGGCTTTGGTCAGCAAATACCAGAAAAGTTGGTCTAAAGGGTCATAAACCAAAAAATTAATAGCTTGCATATCTCAAGTCCATATGGCATGGACATCAGGGTTGGTTTAAGTCAATGTCTTTTGGTCATTTTCTCTGAGATTTGCTCAACTATGCACTCTGTGCTTTGATTTCATCCTTAGGCTATCTTCCCTGATGGGAGCAAAACTGTAGCAGTTTTCTAGGCTTGACCTTTGACCCCAGGACACCTAGTAGAAGAGAGGGTGTCTCTTCCTGGGGCTCTCTTTTAGGAGGGAGGAAACTTTTCCCCAAGGGCACCCAGCAAACCTTCCCTGTTGTCCTAATGTTCTGAGCTATATTCCTCTAGCCAGGAGAATATGCTGGTTGGCAAAGGCCTGGAATCCTGAACCAATTACTGTAGCCAGTGGAATGCACTTAGACTAATAAAGAACAACAAAAACTAAAGCAAAAAACAGCATGGATAAGTACATCTGAATAGAGAGCACAGCTGAAGCATGGAACGTGTACCAGAATGGATAGGAAGCTGATGGAAAATGAGCTTAGTTAGTTAGCCATAGGCTGAATCCTGGAGAGTCCTCCCAAGGACTTTGGCTTTTATTCTGAGGTGATTTATAGTGTCTATGAAGGAGGTTAAACAAGAGCATTCATTAGAAAATCAATATTTTAGAAAGACAATTCTTGTGTGTAATATGGACAGCTAATGATTAATGATTAACTAGAGATTAATGATGAGAGTATGGAACAAGCTTTATGATGAGGAAGAGAACATATTTTCGTGAGATTTGAGGAAGGAGAAATCAACAGGACTTTGCTACAGATTTAAATCAGACTTCTAGCTTGATTAACAAGGGAGATTAATGGTAGTTCTATTAACAGAGAACAGGACATGGAAAGAAGACATTTTAAGGTCAAGCTGGGTTTTGGACTTTCTGAACTTCAGATTTTTGAGAGAAATGGGCAGCAATTCCAACTGCATAGCTACAAATTTGAAACTCAATAAAGACGTAAGGGGTAAAAATGTACACTTGTGATTTATCACCAACTCAGTGGGTTGTGTTTGAAGTTGTAGCAATAAATAAGATGTGCAAAGGAGGTATGTAATGAAGAGAGCTGAATTTAAGGAGGGACATTCTGAGAACCTCCACATTCTAAGAGAAAGTCAAGGGAAGAAAAGCCACTAGAGCAAACTGGGGAGGAAAAATTAGGGAGAGATGAGGAAGAACATGATGAACGAAGGCCAGCATGCACACTGTCAAAAAGGGGGCTATTGAGTGTGCCACGGAAGAGTAAAGAAAGAGAAGGGCTGGAAAGTGGTTGGTAATTTGAAGAAGTTGAGACAGGTTTTTTTTTTTTTTTTTTTTTTTTAGGAATATTAGATCTAAGCAAAACCATCTGACAGATTTGACTGCCAAACCACAGAACCTCATATTTGTCAACCAACATTTACAACATTTACTGTAAATCTTACTCTAAGCAGAATATAATGAATAATTTGGTAAGTAGTGCTAAGTGTGATCTCAGATATCACTGAATTCTAAGAACATGGCCCTAGAGATTCTGTCAATTCCAATATGAATGTATACTATAAAGCAGTCCATGTAATAATTACGTTACAGAGAACTTAGAACAAATTAAACAAGAAAGTCTGCTTTTAAAGAAGTCTTCATATTTTCTTCCCCTCAGTGTCAAGGAACTGTATGTATGTGGTCTATTCTGTATAACTTTTTCGGTATAGGAAAATATATATTTCCATTTTACACTGGACTTCTATTAATTAATATGCTATTTAAATTTTTTTTTTAAAGATTTTTTTTTTTTTTTTTTTTTTGTCAGAGAGATAGAGTACAGGCAGGCAGAGTGGCAGGTAGAGTCAGAGGGAGAAGCAGGCTCCCCGCGGAGCAAGGAGCCCAATGTGGGACTCGATCCCAGGATGCTGGGATTGTGACCTGAGCCGAAGGCAGCCGCTTAACCGACTGAGCCACCCAGGTGTCCCAGTATGCTATTTAAATTTATGACTAAATTTTAAACAGAATAAACTGCTATCTATTTCAAGCTTTTATAAGGACAACAGGCATTACAGAAATGGTAAAATAAGCTATAATGAAAAAGTAACATTTGCTTTCCTACTTTCAGATTTTGAATGGTGTGTATCAACTGTACTCAGAATTCCATTGTATATTCAAAAGCAGTTTTACTGAAATATTATGTGGTAGTACATTCATCCACTTACAGTGCAAAATTCAATGGTTTTTAGTACATTCACAGAGTTGTGCAACCATTGCTGCAACTTAATTTTAGAATATTTCATCCCCTCAAAAGTATTCCATCCTGTCAGTAGTCACCCTTCCTACCTCCCTTTAAGTTCTAGGGAGTAACTAACTTATATATAACTAAAAGATCTACAACTAATACCAACTAATCTGTCTTTATAGGTTTGCCTGTTTTGGATCTCTCATATAAATGGAATCATAAAATATATGCTGTTTCAGGACTGGCTTCTTTCACTTACTGTAATGTTTCCAAGGTTTATCAATGTTGTGGCATATATCAGTAGTTCATTCCTTTTAATTGCTGAATAATATTCCAGTGTATGGATATATCACATTTTATCTACTCATTCATCAGCTAATGGATATTCAAGTTGTTTCCTTTTTTTTTTTTTTTTTTTTGGCTATTATGGATAAAGCTGCTATGACCATTTGGGTACTAGTTTTATGTGGACATATATTTACATCTCACTTGTGGATAAACCTAGAAGGGAAATTGCTCAGTCATAAGGTAACTCTATGTTTAATTTATTGAGGAACTGCCAAATTGTCTTCCAAAGTACCTGTAGAATTTTAAATTCCCACTAGCAATGGATGAAGATTCCAGTTTCTCCATATCCTTGCCAAGATCCATTATTATCTTTTATTTTGTAATAATGTGAATTGGTATCACACTGTAGTTCTGGTTTGCATTTCCCTTATGACTAAAGATGTTTAGCACATTTTCACGTACTTACTGGTTTTTTTACATTTCTTCTTTGGAGAAATATCTATTTAATTGCTTTGTCCAGCTTTTAACTGAGTTATTTGCCCATTAGTAATTGAGTTTAAGGAGTTCTTTATACATGTCCTACATCCCTTATATACGTCCTTTATATATGTCCTATATATATAATTTGCATATGAATTTCTAATATGAACTTCAGACTGCCAATTTCTGCAAAACAAACAAAAAACAAATCAGAATTGCAACAGGGATTGTGTTGCACCTACAGATCAATTTAGGAAATACTATCATCTTAACAATATTAAGTATTCCCATCTATAAACATGGGATGTTTTCCCTTTTATTTAGAACTTCTTTAATTTCTTTCAAAAAGGTTTTGCAGTTTTAAATGTAAACGTCTTCTGTTTCGTTTGTTAAATGTATTCCTAGCACTTTGTTCTTTTTGAAATGCAACTGATTTTTATATATTGATATTGCATAACATCAACGTGGCTGAACTCCTTTGTTGGATCTAATAATTTTTTGGAGGATACCTTCTCCACTTCAGTGGATATCTTATGCACTTCAGTTGACATCTTCTCCACCAAAGGCATGTCATCTGCACATAGATAATTTTACTTCCTCTTTTCCAATCTGGATACTCCCTAATTTCTTTTCCTACCTAACTGCTCTGTTAGCAAGAAGTATTCATTCTTTTGTCAGGAAGTATGACGTTAACTATAGTTTTTATTATGAAGTATGATGTTAGCTATTATCAGGTTAAGGATGTTTCTTTCTATTCCTAATTTGTTGATCATTTTTATCATGAAAGGGTGTCAGATTTTTCTAATGCACTTTTTGCATCTACTGAAATGACTGTATGGTTTTTATCTTTAACTCAATTATTTGGATGGTGTATTATATTATTTGATTTTTCAGAGGCTGAACCACCACCTTGCATTCCCAGTATCAGAATGATACTGTCCTCAGAGAATATGTATTTTTATAACCATTATAACTCTGATGGCATAATTTTTTTATCATTAGGAAATGTTCCTCTTTACCACGAGTAACATTTTTTATTTAAAATCTATTTTGGGGGCGCCTGGGTGGCTCAGTGGGTTGGGCCGCTGCCTTCGGCTCAGGTCATGATCCCAAGTCCTGGGTTCGAGCCCTGCATCGGGCTCTCTGCTCAGCAGGGAGCCTGCTTCCTCCTCTCTCTCTGCCTGCCTCTCTGCTTACTTGTGATTTCTCTCTGTCAAATAAATAAATAAAATCTTTAATAAAAAAAAATCTATTTTGTCTGATAATAGTTTAGCCATTCTAAACTATTCTAAACATTCCATCTGTGCTTTGCATAATGTATCTTGTTCTCATCTTTTAATCTTCAACCTATCTATATTTTTTTTATTTTAAAGTATGTCTTCCAGAGGCAGTCCATGGAATGGGAGAAGATATTTGCAAATGACATTACAGATAAAGGGCTGATATTCAAGATCTATAAAGAACTTCTCAACACTCAAACAACAAATAACTCAGTCAAAAAACAGGTTGCAGGGGCGCCTGGGTGGCTCAGTGGGTTAAGCCACTGCCTTCGGCTCAGGTCATGATCTCAGGGTCCTGGGATCAAGCCCCGCATCGGGCTCTCTGCTCAGCAGGGAGCCTGCTTCCTCCTCTCTCTCTGCCTGCCTCTCTGCCTACTTGTGATCTCTCTCTGTCAAATAAATAAATAAATAAAAATCTTAAAAAAAACAAAAACAAAAACAGGTTGCAGACATGAATGGACACTTCTCCAAAGAAGACATTAAAATGGCTAACAGACATATGAAAAAATGCTCAACATCACTAGCCATCAGAGAAATACAAATCAAAACCACAATGAGATACCACCTTATACCAATTAGAATGGCAAAAATTAACAAAACAGGAAATAGAATGGCAAAAATTAACAAAACAGGAAACACCAAATGTTGGTGAGGATGTGGAGAAAAGGGAACCCTCTTACCCTGCTGGTGGAAATGCAAGCTGGTACAGCCACTCTGGAAAACAATATGGAGGTTTCTTAAGGTGTTAAGAACAGAGCTACCCTATGAGCCAGAAAATGCACTAATAGGTATCTACCCCAAAGATAGAGTTAGTGAAAAGAAGGGTAACATACACCTTCAATGTTCACAGCAGCAATGTCCACAACAGTCCAAGTGTGGAAGGAGCCGAGATGCCCTTCAACAGATGAATGGATAAAGAAGTTATCCATATATACAACGGAATATTATTTAGCCATCAGAAAGGATAAATACCCACTATTTACATCAACATGGATGGAACTGGAAGGGATTATGTTAAGTGAAATAAGTTAAGGAGAGAAAGACAATTATCATATGGTTTCATTCATATGTGGAACTTAAGCAATAGCTCAGAGGACCATAGGGGAAGGAAGGGAAATCCAAAGGGGGAGAAATCAGACAGGGAGATAAACCATGAGAGAACTATGGACTCCAGGAAACAAACTGAGGGTTTCAGAGAGGAAGGGAATGGGGGATGGGGTAATAGGGTGATGGACATTGAGGGCACGCACTGTGATGAGCACTAGGGGTTATACTTAACTACTGAATCACTGAACAGTCCACCAAAAATTAACGATGCACTATACAGTGGCTAACTGAATATAATAATAATTTAAAAAAAACCACAAAGTATGTCTTCTGTAGAAGGTGCAAGGTACGGATTGGTCAAATGTTGTACTTAGGGCCTCTTAGCCAGTTAGCAGTTGACCCTTTACTGCTGGATGTACATGTGGCATAGAGGATGCTATCACAGTTCAGAGTATGGGGTTTTTTTGCCCCACGTACTGTCAAGGAACAGTAATCTGGAAGTCTCCTCTCTGATCTCACTCGAGCAGGTAGAGTTTTGGGCATGCCTGGAATTTCACAGGGGCAGGGACATCTGTGCTATGGTTTTTAAGCCTGGCTGTCTAGGAGTCCCTCCGTGGTCAGGGTAGCTTAAATTATTCAGCATTTAGTCAGAGGTTATGTTCAAGTGTTTTGTGTCAGTGAGGCCTCTGCCCTGCATTGATGGGTCTGTGTGGTGATTAAGGAATGCTTTCAAGTCTGACCCTCTGCTCATGAGTGGGTGCAGCCTAGTACATACCACAGCTTTCTCAAACCTCAGAGCTGACTAGGATCCTCTGAGGGCTCTTCTGGACTCTTTCCCTGATTCGCTCCGTTAAATTTCTGGCTATGCTACTGTTCTGCTTGAATCATTGGGTTACTAGCCTCCTCTTAATTGTCTCCAACCAAAACTTCTACCGTGTATGATAGTGCCCTTAGGTATGGAGGTCTCCATTCTCTGTTCCAAATAAAGCTGTCCCTTCAGGCAGAGCTAAGATTCTCTTTGTCCTCATGATCTGCCTTTTCCCTGGGCACTATAGGGATACTCAGGCAAGGACTCACTATACCTGGAGTGATGCCTCTGCTCTACCAGCAGGTACAAGGGGAAGGAGAGGGCAGTTCCTGTATCCTCAGTACACCCTTCCATGAATGGAACCTCTACTCTTTGAGCAAACTAGAGTCAGTGCCCTTGGACAACCACTAGTGGTACAACCTGGAATATACCTCCCACCTACTGGTGGAAGCTGGGTGTAGAAGAAAAAGCAGTCTTCTCTGTTGTTCCCACCTGGATTAGAGCTTTTGAAAATGGAATAGGGGTAGGGAAAGGGGATAAGAAATACCAGGAGCCTGGCCCTCTATGAATTTATTATCTATTAAAGTAGTAAAGAGTATAATCTAGTACAGTAGTATAATCTATTAAATAAATGTAAAACAAGGCACAATATGATGGGTCCTACCAGAGGAGACTAACAATGTACTATCTCAATTCAATTATGAGAACAAGGAAAAGCTCCAGGAGGACACAGCATTAATAAAGAATGCTAAAACATGGGGCAAAACTTCAGTACGGAGAGAAGATGGCAGAAGTTCTTTCAGACAGAGGAAACACTATGAGCCAAAGTACAGAGGTGACCAATTAAAAGGTATGGATGAGGAATGAACAGTTTCCCGTGAGCTGAGAGTATTTATAAGGGAGTAGAAGAAGATACAACTGGAAAATCAGAATGCCATTCTCAGGAATCTATCCTTATTTTGTGGCAATGAGGAGCACCTAAATCACAAAGCAGGGAAAGAGTAAGAATTTTACTTTTGATGGGAATTAAAGAGTACACTTATCATGAGCACTGAATAATGTATAGAATTGCTGAATAATATACTGTATGCCTGAAGGTAATATAATACTGTATGCTAACAATATTGGAATTAAAATTAAAAACTTAATAAAAAGTAATTTTATCTTTGGTAAATTTATCTGACAATGTTGATGAAGAAGAATAAGGCTAAGGTAAGAATAGGGCAGGAAGAGTAGAGGTAATAACATAGTCCAAGCTCCAGTTAATGAGGGGGGGTTAGGAAAGGAAACAATAAATGGAAGAAACATCCTGAGAGTAAAAGCAAGAATAAGAGAAAGGGATGGTGGATTTCACTACTGAACTAATATTAGCAAAATCAGTAAAATAAAGGAAAGACATTTTTGAGAATATAGATGGTTTCATCATTAACATTTTGAGTTAACAGTACCTAGAAAATAGCTGAAAATCCAGGGAAGATCTTTATAAAGGGACTGGCAGCTATGGATAAAGACAGTTGAAACCATCAATGTGAATAAAATCAGTAAAACTGAGACTATAAAGAGAAGAGAACATAAGAGAAGATGCTAATGATAGTTTCTAAGGTGATATAGTCATTTGAAAGAAGAGAAACAAGAGAAAAAAAGAAAAGAGAGGTCACCAGGATTACTGAAAAGGGATTTAAATTTTATTTTATTTTGAAAAGCAATTTAATTTTTTAAAAGATGTATATATGTATGTATGTATTTAATTGGAGAGAGAGAAGGGAACATTTGTCGAGCATGGGGGCAGAGGTAGAAGGAGAGAATCATCAAGCAGACTCCATGCTGAGTGCACTGCCCAATTCGGGGCTTGATCTCAGGACCCTGAGATCATGACCTGAGCCGAAACCAATAGTCAGACTCTCAAATGACTGCACTGACCCAGGCACTCCTGATTTAAATTTTAGAAAAGTAAATGTGACAGACAAAATAATGGCTCACCAATGATGTCCAAGTCCTATCCTAGGAACCTGTGACTATTTGAGTTCATATGACAAAAGGGATTTGGGACTGATAATCCCTCAAATTGAAATGGGGAGATAATCCTGAATTATCTAGTCCAATGTAATAAAGAGTCCTTGCAAGTGGAAGATAAGGCAAAAGTGCCAGTTCAAAGAGAGATGCGAAGATGCTGCATTGTTAGCTGAAGATGGGAGGGGGCTACAAGCCAGGAATGAAGGGAGTTTCTAGAAGCTGGAAATGTAAAGAAAATGAATTCTCCCCCAGACACTCTAGAAAGAATATGCAGTCCTGTCCATACCTTCATTTCAGTCCTGCCCACACCTTCATTTTGGACTTCTGAGTTCCAAAAATATAAAATAATAAATATGTGGTTTAAGTCACTAAGCTTTTGATAGTATGTTATAGCAGTGGTAGGAAACTAAGACCTCAAGGAATGTTATTTAAGAAGAAATAGGGTAACCAATAATAGTAAATGCTATGAGGGATTCATGAAAACAAAGGCAATTTTACAAAAGGGTAAGAAATAATTGGTGGAATAGAAGTTGAGATCACTGGTATAGACTGAGATTTTAGGAAACTTTACAGTGAAGAAAGTCAGAAAGGAACAATACTGACAGGAGACTAAAGAGAGGAAGAGGTTTTGTGTAATGCGGTTTAGGATGACCTTGATTGTACGTAAGAGAGAATCAGGAAAAAGAGATACAAGCTAGAAACTGAGCTAATTAATGACAAGAGTTAGGAGTCTAGAAAGATGACAGAATAAGGTACAGAGCTGGAACATTTTGCTCTGGAAAGATATGAAGACATTTCATCAAAGGCAGGGAAAATGGAAAATGAGGATGTAGTAAGAGAAATGAGGCTGAATAAGTTCACATCAAATAGCTTCAATTCTCTAGGTAAAATAGAGTACAGATGTTACAAAACTCTAACGTGCACACACAGAAAAATCACCTGGACAGCTTACTAAACATGCAGATTGTGACTTCTAGTCAAGATGTTCTCTGGGGTGCCTGGGTGGCTCAGTCAGTTAGGCATCTGCCTTCAGCTCTGGTCATGATCCCAGGGTCCTGGGATCTAGCCACATGTCCGGCTCTCACTCAGTGGAGAGCCTGCTTCTCCCCCTCCCTCTGCCACACCCCCTGCTTGTGTTCTCTATAAAATAAATGAATAAAATCTTTTAAAAAAAAGACTGTGGTATTCCCCTTTTACTACAAACACATAACCATGACAGATGACATACGAAAAGAGGAAACAGAAGACCCAGTTGGTTCCAAAACACAAGAAAAAATGTTTCCTTGGACCACAAATAGAATTGCAAAGCAGTAAGTAGAGCTGAAGCGAGGAGTTTGCTGGACTCCTTCCTCAGCTGGTGGTGGTGTCCAAGAGATCAGAATGATACTCCATGACAGTGTGGTGCGGTAAACACTAAAGCATGAGCAGTGCAGGGTGACAGGGACACAGAGAAGAGAAATGGGTCAGGAAAGACTTTCACCAGACATTCATGGTCACACTAAAACATGTCAGATAAAAAGGCCCACACCAGGCTATGAAGATGAACATGGAATACTGTTTCCTGGGCAGAGGGGAGAGCACACACAAAGATGAGGCAAGAAGGAACGTGAGCTGAGGAGCTAAGTGAATGTTAATGAGTCTGAATCACAGAGTGTGTAGAAAGAACTGAAGCTGGAGGGGTAAGGAGAGGACGGTCATGCAGGAACTTTATCAAGAAATCAGAGGATTCAAACAGAGGAGTGACATGGCCAAACATGTTCTGGAAAGATCACTGTGCCCACAACACGAAGAAAGGACCGTAGTGGAACAATTAAGAGGCAGGGAGATCCCAAAGAATGCTCAGTAATCATCTCTCATTGTCCCCCATCATAAAAGAGACGATGGGAATGAAGGCACAGGAGAGCAGATAAATTCAAAATATATTTAGGAAGCACAATCCATCTAAATGTCTTGGTGGTAAAACAGTTGTGTCAGGGGTGGCACCTGGGTGGCTCAGACAGTTAAGTGGCTGACTCTTGGTTTCAGCTCAGGTCATGATCTCAGGGTCTTGAGATAGAGTCCTGTGGCAGGCTCTGCACTCCACAGGGAGTCAGCTTGAGATTCTCTCCCTGTGTCCCTCCCTCACTTGGGTGCGTTCTCTCTCAAATAAACAAACAAACAAATAAATAAAATCTTTTTTAAAAAGTCATGTCAGGAGAGGGAGGAATCAAGAGTAGCCCCCTAGATTTAGGATTGTGAGGAGGTATATGGAAAGTGCTAGTAAGGGACATGTGGGATGGATGTGAGGAGCTACAGACCTGGTAGGGGTCTGTGCATGCTGAGGTGACTGGGGGAGGGGGACAGACTGACTAGGCAGTGGCACACAAAGGTAGGGAACAGAGGAGACAGGCACAGGGACTCTATTTGGAGGGGTGCAACTGCATGTAGATGACTTTTTTTTCTGCATGAATGTCAGGAAGATAAGGAATGGGAAAAGCCCACCTGGTAATCTTGATGAAATTAGTTTCATTTGACTAGAGAGGATACTGCACAGATGACAGAGGGTTCTAGAACAAGGCAGAATACAGAAAGAAGAGCAAAACTGTACGTAATTCCGAGGTTTGATGTGAAGAAGAAGGAAAAGAGAGGGCGGGAGCTCAAGACAAAGATGGAAAGGGAGTTTCTTTTTTAGGATGATGGAAAACCCCATGATCCACTTCTATCAGAGATGTATGTACAAAGACATCATCTATGAAACGCAGTCAATGGTTTCGTGTTATCTCATAGGTTTACTGCAGTATGATTACATATACCTTCCTGGACCCTCTTTCTTCTTGTTATTGATCTAAGGAAGTACATTTATAATAGTCTGTGTGTTAACATTAATGGGCACTAAAGGGACTTCTCACTAGGGAGGTTTTTCATTTGTTTAGGGGGAATAATGGCTTTTTTTTTTTTTTTTAAGGCTACTTCTGCAGCCATGTAATGAATGGTTCCCTTTTGGCCTGAAATCAATACTGCATCTTTCTAAACACTAATTTGGAGTAACTCAGGCATGAAGTAACCACAGGAAGAGGCAGTTCCCTTACAGTGCTATATAACATTAAAACAGTTGGAAAGCGTTTTCTATTCAAAAGATGTAAAAGTTACTGATAATATAGTCAAACAATATGAGCTTAAATTTTTGATTTGCATCCCCAGATATTTCTTGGGAAGCATAAGTTATTTATCAGCAGTGGCTTTCTCTCTCCTTTTTCTCTCTCTTTTTTTCAATTTGCTCAGGTTTGAAACATTTTGTTACCCCTTTCTAGCCTAAGATGAGTAAGACCAAATTGTTTACAAGTTCTGAAGACTTAAAATGAGGATGCTAAGTTTTTGTAGGACAGAATTTTAACAACTGAGTGGTGAGCTGTTAAAACTATGTCCTCCAGAAGCTTTACTTTCTTTCCATCCTTTTTGCCTTCCCTAACTACCTTAAAAATTTTAAATATAGGAAAATTAAAATGAAAGCCTCTCTTAATGTTGGGTAAAACCTACAATTTCAACAACACAAAAGTCAGGAAATTCCAAAGTTAAATTTACTATAACCATTTAGACTTGGCAAAAATGCAAGAATATTTTCTGTTCCCATTTTTTTTTCTTGTGAAACATCATTATGTTGAGATATAATCATAAAACCTCAGGATTTCAAAAGGTATTTTGGCTTAATGCAGTGAGAACATTAATTTAAGAAATCTTTATCAATACTCTAATCATGTATCCAGTCATTTATTTTGTATCTTCTGAATAAATGGCATTAAGAGAAAAAAGAAATCTGTCCTACATTCCATTACAGGATTATCATATAAATACTCATTTATCTCTGTGCTCTTCATACTTATTACTGCAGGGGACAAACACTTTTCCCTTAATCCACTCTACATTCTTCAGCTGGACTAATAATTAACATAAGAGAGATTAACAGGAGAAAAACTAATTTCTTATGTAAGGGAATCCATAGAAATATGAGACTCAAAGAAGTGATCAAAGCAGGCAGCTTTTTGTACCTTTTAAACAAAGGAACATTATTTGTGAAGATTTGACAACAGGGTTGGGGCTTGGAGTAGCAAATTAATGAAGAAGTAACAAAGTGTGTTTATACAGCTTCTTGGCCTTAAATTTTCTGTCTGGAGATAGGATGCCTTCTACCCTCCAGGTTAAAGGGGCATTTATTTCCTGCTTTCAAAGGTATAAAAGAGGGTCAGAGGGGGCGCCTGAGTGGCTCAGTGGGTTAAAGCCTCTGCCTTTGGCTCAGGTCATGATCCCAGGGTCCTGGGATCAAGCCCCGTATTGGGCTCTCTGCTTAGCAGGGAACCTGCTTCCTCCTCTCTCTCCTGCCTGCCTCTCTGACTACTTGTGATCTCTATCAAATTAAAAAAAAAAAAAAAAAAAAAAAAGAGGGTCAGAGTGTCCCTCTCACATTGCTGTTTCTTAAGTAATTTCAATTCTAAATAACCAATATGCCAAAGTGGTATTTTTGGGTGGTGGCTTGCAATGAATTCCATCATTACCATAAAAAGAAATACACCCAGGGCACCTGGGTGGCTCAGTTAGTTAAGCATCTGACTTCTACTCAGGTTATGATCTTGGGGTCCTGGAATTGAGCCTTGGATTATACTCCCTGCCCAGTGGAGAGTCAGCTTGTCCCTCTCCCTCTACCTCTTGCCCCTCTCATACTCTTACTCTCAAATAAATAAAATCTTAAAAAAAAAAAAGGACACTCAACAAGAGTGGTATGCACATTACTAAGACACACACTATATGCAATTCTTATAAAGAAAGTTAATCTTCAAATTGGTACAGTTATATTTGCTTGGATTTTGTTGAATTCCTTATTCAACTGGGAGGTTATATCCATATACATTCAGTTTACATTCAATAAGTAACTGCAAACACACTGAACTATACAGACATATTTGTGTATGTGCACAAAATGGGCATGTAGGTGTGGATGTGTGAGTCAGCCTAGAAAGTACACACTGTGATCTGCTCACAGGGTGGGGGAGTCGCATAAAATTAACCAGACATCCACTAGCACTCCCTGCATGAAATAGCAAATTCAAAATGCCTGACTGGATAGGCTCACCAGGACTGTGACCAGACCTCACTGGGTTCCCACCATATCTGGGCTAGTGGAACACAGATACATTCACATTATACCCTTAAATGACTGCTTTATGGTACAGGACAGAATAGTTGCTTATCCAGAGGAAGTTACCTGAGCAATTCTCAAAGACACCAGAACACCTCAGGGGTCTTTTCCTGAGACTGTGAAAGACCTTTATGTTTCAATTGCCTTTTCCTCATCTTACTCAGAGGACCTGTTTGATGATTTATGCAAAGTCAACAATAAATTATAAATGTTTCTAACAGTTTCATGTAAACTGATAGAATATATAGCAATGAGTATTTGAAACCACTAAGGTGCAAGCATAAAGCAACTTTGTATCTCCCGCTGCTATTTTGCAGTTTGTTTTTACCCATTCTTTCTTGACCCTAGGAAATCTCACTAAGTTCCTACAGGTTTTCTCAACTTTTCTGGATGAACAGAATGTCCACTTAAACCAACAATCACACAGCTGTAATCCCTCATGCAATTGAATCTTCTTCCCCTCCCCAGCTTCAGCCTGCCCTGGGCTTATAAGCCTCCAGGGATGGAGGGGACATGGTTGTCTTTTGCTTTCTCCCTTCTAACTCCTAACTAGTAACAAGTATTTTCAAGGTTGCAGGGAGGGAGGAGAGAGGGCAATTACTTGTAACAACGATCTTACTCAGTTGGCAGAAGTGTGTTCTAATAGACTTTTCCTTCTCAGTCTTCTTTATGGTTCTTTCTCATCTCCTGGACCGCTAAATGTTCAAATATATGAGGACTCAGGCCTTGGACTTCTCTATCAAAATGCTCCCTTTATGTTCTCATGTACTCCCATGCCTTTGAAGGCTCCCAAATTTATAATGTCAGCCTTGTCCTTGACCCGAACCTGACTGGCACATGTAACTACAAACATCTACCAGATGTCTAGCAGGTATCTCAAATTAATCATTTTAAAGCAGAGCTCCTGATAACTTTCCCCTACCCCAACTATGTTCTACCCATAGAACATACTCCATCTCAGTTAACAGTAGCTTCATCCTTACAGTTCCAAAAACCTCAGAATTACTTGATTCTTTTCTTCTCTTACTCCACAAGTCATAAGTTATCTGTCAATAAATTCTGCTGGCTCAACCTGTAAAATCCACCTGGAATTCAACCACTTCTCATCACTTTTATCAGTAAGCCACTGGTCCTGTCTACCACCACGTCTCAGACTATGGCAGTCACTTCCTGATTGGTCCCCAGCTTCCATATTTGTTCCCTTATTTTTACCACCCAGAAGCCAGGGCAAATCTTCAAAATGAAGGTCAGAATCTGTCAGTCCTCTACTCAAATAGTTAGTCTCCTTCTTGCCATCCTGCACCAGTCACACTGGCTTCTGTCTGTCCACTGTGCACCCAAGGGATCCCCCTGTTCCAGTGCTGTTGCCTTGGCTGATTCCTGTCAGGAATTCTTCCCCCATGGCCACAGTTTGTTCCCTCACCTCCTTCCTACCCTCATTAGCCTTTTATAGATTCTCATCCTGCTTTGTTTTTCTGGTGGTTTTATCACAACTGACAGTGTAGATTTTACTTGTCTATTGTCTGTCCCTTGTTTCTAAAGTAAGCTGCATGAGAGAAAGAATTTTTATCTGTATGTTCACTACTCTATTCTCAGAGTACAGAAGTGTGCCAGGAACTCAATAAATATCGTTTCTGAATCAACTCTGGCATCGCTGCCCTCTGGGCATGGCACTTACAAAGCCTAAGGATTTTACTGGTATCTTGGGCAAATCTCCTAGGGCTGAGGGTCTCCCACCTTTTGCCATCTATTCTGGGATACCACCTCTTCCTCTTCTTTCTGACCACCTGCAACTCCCATCAGCCCCAGATTTCTGGCAGTTTATCCCCACTAGGGTCAACCACTTTATAGGAGTCCTCATAGGCAGACACCATCCTAAGCCCACATAACTCATTTCCTTTCTATGAGGTCCTTGCGGGGAAAATGGGAAAATGTATCCTTTGCCTTTCAAATTCAGGAAGTACAGAACTGAGACTTTTCAGAGATGAGTCAGGCTCCACTATATTCATCCCTCTAAAACTCCAGTTCACAGACAACACTTTTCAAAAAAGATCCTTACTACTCTTCTCTTCAACCTTTTTAAGGATCTTCTCTCTCTCTTTTTTTTTTTTTTTTTGAGATTTTATTTATTTGACAGACAAAGATCACAAGTAGGCAGAGAGGCAGGCAGAGAGAGAGGAGGAAGCAGGCTCTCTGCCGAGCAGAGCCCAATGCAGGGCTTGATCCCAGGACCCTGAAAACATGACTTGAGCTGAAGGCAGAGGCTTTAACCTACTGAGCCACCCAGAAGCCCCACGATCTTCTCTTTTTACACAGCCTGGAGGTGACTGGTGAGTCACTGAAGGCAGAAAAATCTCTCCTTCCTCTTTTCTCCCTTCTTTCCCTTAGCTCACTCCTATCACTCACAAGTTATACAAATGATATAGGCAGCATTTACATACTGTATATGAACACTCTTAAAAGAACAACACAATGAAATTTTAATTACCTTCTTAAAGAGAAGAGTCTAGAATGCATTGTATTCATGAGATCCACACACTTTCTTGACTCCAGGCAAAAATATTAATATTCAATCAACTAGCCACTACAAATAGACTATATATACTAGCACAAAAAAGGATTTATTTAAGATGCAACATTATATTTTATGAATAAATACCAAAAATATTCCATCTTGAAGCTACAAAGAAAATAAACATACAGAAAATATTTTAAAATGTAAAATCAAATTTCAACTAAATGCCAGAATACTATACTTCCTGTTTCTTTATTACTTAATGATGAAAAATATTTTTTCTATTATGGTAAATTAAGGCAAAATATTCCATGTGGGAGGAAAAAATTATGATAATCTAATTTTGAATAGCTGTATTCTATGAGTTTGCTAAGTTGAATTAATTTTCTAAGCCTACAATGAAATATTCACAATATGGTTTTGCTAAAGTATTGGATGAGATTTTTTTTTAGCAAACTTCAAATGTTTCCTATTACAAAATACCTTAAAGGGCCTCAAATCTGTTGTGCTTATAACTCAACAGAACAAGAAAGTAACCTCTTATGTTTTTTCCAAATATCATTGAGAGTGCTTTCTTATATGCCTTCATATTAGAAAAGAACCTACTTCTGTCAAGCATACAGCAGTAATTTTAGAAAGAATGTGCCCCTATTTTTTTCTTTGAAAAATTATATTTTCAAAGTAATATACGGACTAGAACAGCATGCATATCCCGTTTCTCAAAGTGCTACACTGATTCCCGTTGCACATAGCATAGAGCTTTGTAAAGGCATCAGAGTAGAACAACCTCGAATGATGTTAATGATGTTCAGAAAATTTTCTTCCTTCTAATTTCAGGAACTATCAGGTTTCTAACTGCAGTCTAGCTGATAGTAGACAGGATGAGAAAAAGAGCAGCACTATAAAGAAGGGTAGAAGAAGAGAAGTTATTAACTGAAAAAAGGTAGACATACATAGAAAGATAATAGAGCTATAATTATTTTGATCATTGTGGGCTTTTCCTTTTCCTTTGGATTTCACTGACAAACACAATGGCAATCCAGAGTTTCTGTCTGGAGTACCTTTATTTTTGGAAGTCAAATAGCTCTGATGGAAATAATAATAAATCTTCCAAAGTCATTTCCCAAATGCTAGTCATTAAGGAGACACATTTCCATACCTATAGCTATCTCCTTGAATCGCTTATCACCTTTTACTTAATGCATTTCTACATATGTACTCATTTTAAAAAGTTAACATGACAGGATTTTTAGACTAGGAAAAATACTCTGTATGACCCTATAATGAGGTATACATGTCATTACACATTAGTGCAAACCCAAACAATAAACAACACTAGAAGTGAACCCTAACGTATGTTATGGACTTTGGGTAATAACAGTGTGTAAATTTATGTTCATCACTTGTAACAAATGCACCACTCTGATGGGGGATGTTGATAAATGGAGAAGGTATGCATGTATTGAGTCAGGGAGTATATGAGAAGTCTCTGCACCCTCCTCTCAATTTTGTTATGTACCTATCACTACTCTAAAAGGATAAAGTCTTCATAAAAAATGTAATATTAACTTTGTCCTAATCAATAATATTTCCAGGAATAACACCCATAAACACACAGTGTTGCAACATCAGTTATGTTTTTTTCTTAAAACTTTTTAATACATTATAACTATTAAAATAAAACTTGTTTGTCCATGATCTGTCATCTAGCCAGTCACTAGGAAAGTAGATGCAAAATTAGTAGGGGAGAGACTGTTTAAAACAGAGGCAAGAACAGTGGTAATGAACAATAGGGCTTGGCAAACTATACCCATTGCCTGTTTTTTTAGGTAAAGTTTCACTAGAACACAGCCACACTCATTTGTTTCTGTATTTATTGTCTATGGCTGTTTTTGCACCATGGTGGCTAAACTGGTATTTGCAACAGAGTGACTTTCATGTCCAAAAATATTGATTATCTGGCTCTTTAGAGAGTAAGTTTGTCAGCCCCTGATCTGGAAGGGTTCTGCATTTAGAGTACCTCCACTAGTGTTTTGAGGAGTGAGCCTTAATTTAGAAAAATAAAACTGGAGAAATGAAAACACAAAATCTTTGGGACAAAGCAAAAGCAGTTCTAAGAGGGAAGTATATAATAATATGGGCCTACTTCAAGAAACCAGAAAAATCTCAAATAAACAACCTAACCTAACCTAAAAGGGTTAGAAAAAGAATAAAGCCCAAAGCTAGTAGAAAGAAGGGATTATAAAGATTAAAGCAAAAATAAATGAAATAGAGACTTAAAAAAATAGAAAAGAATCAATGAAACCAAGAGCTGGTTCTTTGAAAGTATAAACAAAATTGATAAACCTTCAGCCACACTTACTAATAAAAAGGGGAGAGAGAGAGAGAGAGAGAGAGGACTCAAATAAAATCAGAAATGAAGGAGGACAAGTAACAACTGACACCACAGAAAAAGGATTATAGGAGAAGGTTACATATATGAATTATGCAATAGAGTTAAGAGAATTGTATCTCAACAAATTGGATAACCCTGAAGAAATGGATAAATTCCTAGAACCATACTACCTTCCAAAACTGAAAAAGAAAATAGAAAACCTGAACAGACTGATTACTAGAAATAAAATTGAATCAGTAATCAAAAAACTCCCAACAAATTAAAGATCAGGATCAGATGGCCTCACAGGTGAATTCTACCAATATTTAAGAAGAGTTAATACTTATTTTCTTCAAACTATTAAAAAACATTGAAAAGGAAGGAAAACTTCCAAATTCATTCTACGAGGCCAGCATTACCCTGATATCAAAGTCAGACAAAGACACTACAAAGAAAACCACAGGACAGTATCTATGATGAACACAGATTCAAAAACCCACAACAAAAAATGAGTAAATCAAAATCAACAATACATCAAAAAAATCATTTACCATGATCAAGTGGGATTTACTCCAGAGATGCAAGGATGGTTCAATATTTGAAAATCAATCAATGTGATACATCACATTAACAAAAGAAAGGATAAAAACCAAATGATCATCTCAACAGATATAAAAAATTTTTTGACAAAATGTAACATCCATTCATAATAAAAACTCTCAAGAAAGTGGGTTTAGAGGGAACAAATCTCAGCATAATAAAGGACACACATAAAACAAACCTGCAGTGGGGGTAGGCATGGAATGGCTGGTTTATGGACATTGGGGAGGGTATGTGCTATGGTGAGTGCTATGAAATGTGTAAGCCTGATGATTCACAGACCTGTACCCCTAGGGTAAATAATACATTATATGTTAATAAAAGTAATTAAAACAAAACCTCACAGCTAGTATCATAGTCAATGGTGAAAAACTGGAAACTTCTTCCTCTAAGATTAAGAAAAAGCTAAGGATGCTCACTCTCACCAGTTTTACACAACATAGTACTGGAAGACCTACCTGCAGCTATCAGACAAGAAAAAAAGAAGTGCCCAAATTAGTAAAGGAGAAGTAAAACTGCCACTATTTTCAGATTACATGACACTATGCATAGAACATCTTCAGGGTTTTTTTTTTTATTTATTTTTTTAAGATTTTATTTATTTATTTGACAGAGAGAGATCACAAGTAGGCAGAGAGGCAGGCAGAGAGAGAGGAGGAAGCAGGCTCCCTGCTGAGCAGAGAGCCCGATGCGGGGCTTGATCCCAGAACCCTGAGATCATGACCTGAGCCGAAGGCAGTGGCTTAACCCACTGAGCCACCCAGGCGCCCCCATCTTCAGGTTTTAAAAACCAAGACTATTAGAATTGATCAATGAATTCAGTAAAATTATAAGATATCAAATTAATACATAGCAATCTGTTTCATTTCTATATCCTAATAATGAAGTAGCGGACATAGAAATTTAGAAAGCAATCCCATTTACAACTGCACCAAAAAAGAATAAAATATGTAGGAATAAATTTAACCAAGATTAGGTGAAAGACTTATACTCTGAAAACTCTAAGTCACTGATCAAGAAACTCAAGATGACACAAATTAATGGAAAGATATACGATGCTCATGGTTGGGAAGAATTAGTATCATTAAAATGTCCATACTACCCAAAGCATTCTAAAGACTCAAGGCAATCTCTAAATATCAATAGTATTTTCACAGATCTTCAACAAATATTCTTAGATTTTATATGCAACCACTTAGTAAGACTACAAATGGCCAAAGCAATCTTGAGAAAGAAGAAAAGAGCTGGAGGTATCACCATCCCAGATTTTATGATATACTAGAAAGCTAGAGTAATGCAACAGTGTGATACCAGTACAAAAACATATAGTCAATGAAACAGAATAAATAAATAAACCCACACCTAAATAAACCACAGAAATAAAACCACACCTATCTGGTCAAATTAATTTATGACAAAGGAAGCAAGAATATACTGGGGAAAAAGTCTTTTCAATAAATACTGTTGGGAAACTGGACAGCTACATGCAAAATGAAACCAGTCCGTTTTCTTACACCATACATAAAAATAAAGTCAAAATGGATTAAAGACATAAATACAAGACCTGAAACCATAATATTTGTAAAAACACAGGCAGTAATTTCTTGGATATCATTCTTAGCAACATATTTATGGTAATGTCTCCTCAGACAAGGGAAACCAAAACAAAAATAAACTATTGGGATTATGCCAAAATAAAAAGCAAAGGAAACCATCCACAAAGGAAATGGCAAGCCAGTGAATGGGATAAGATAGCTGCAGATGACATATTTAATAGGGGTTAATATAAAAAATATATAAAGGACTTACATAACTCAACACCAAAAAACAATCTGATTAAAAAGTAGTCAGAGGTTTCATTTCTTTTGATGGCTGCATAGTATTCCATTGTGTATATATACACCACATCTTCTTTATCCATTCGTCTGTTGATGGACATCTAGGTTCTTTCCATAGTTTGGCTATTGTAGACATTGCTGCTATAAACATTCGGGTGCACGTGCCCCTTCGGATCACTACGTTTGTATCTTTAGGGTAAATACCCAGCAGTGCAATTGCTGGGTCATAGGGTAGTTCTATTTTCAACATTTTGAGGAACCTCCATGCTGTTTTCCAGAGTGGTTGCACCAGCTTGCATTCCCACCAACAGTGTAGGAGGGTTCCCCTTTCTCCGCATCCTCGCCAGCATCTGTCATTTCCTGACTTGTTAATTTTAGCCATTCTGACTGGTGTGAGGTGATATCTCATGGTGGTTTTGATTTGTATTTCCCTGATGCCGAGTGATATGGAGCACTTTTTCATGTGTCTGTTGGCCATTTGCGACGACGTGGATGGAACTAGAGGGTATCATGCTTAGCGAAATAAGTCAATCGGAGGAAGACAACTATCATATGATCTCCCTGATATGAGGGAGAGGAGATGCAACATGGGGGGTTGAGGGGGTAGGAGAAGAGTAAATGAAACAAGATGGGATTGGGAGGGAGACAAAGCATAAGTGACTCTTAATCTCACAAAACAAACTGAGGGTTGATGGGGGGAGGGGGTTGGGAGAGGGGGGTGGGGTTATGGATATTGGGGAGGGTATGTGCTATGGTGAGTGCTGTGAAGTGTGTATACCTGCCGATTTGCAGACCTGTACCCCTGGGGATAAAAATATATGTTTATAAAGCTGTAAAAAAAAAAGAAAAGAAAAAAAAAAAAAGTAGTCAGAGGTCCTGAATAGACATTTTTCCAAAGAGTACCTATAGTTGGCTAACAGTTGCATAAAAAGGTGCTCAATGTCACTAATCATCAGAGAAATGTATATCAAAATGACAATGAGAAATCATCTCACACCAGTCAGAATGATTAGTATGAAAAAGATAAGAAAAAACAAGTATTCATAAGGATGTAGAGAAAGGAAACACTTGTGCACTGTTGGTGGGAATGAAAATTGGTACATCCACTGTGGAATACAGTATGGCGATTTCTCAAATACTGATAATAGAAATATCACATGGTCCAGTAATTCCATTACTGGGTATTCACTCTTACTCATTCAAAAAGAAACATGCTTATTGCAGCACTATTTACAATAGTCAAGATACAGAAACAACCCAAATGTTCATCAACAGAGGAATGGATGAAGAAGAGTGGTACATACACACAATGGACTACTATTCAACTATAAAGAAGAATAAGATTGAAATAAGATAAAGACAGATACCACACGATTTCACTTTTATATGGAATCTAAAAAACAAAACCACTAGACAAAAAAACAGACTCTTAAATACAGAGAACAAACTGATGGTTGCCAGAAGGGAGGTGAGTCAGGGGATGGGCAAAATAGCTCAAAGGGATTAAGAAGTATAAGTAAATAAATAAGTCAAGGAGATGAAAAGTACAGCATAGGGAATACAGTCAATTATATTGTAATAATGTTGTACGGTAGCTACACTCATCCTGGAGAGCCCTGAGTAATGTACAGAACTGTAGAATCACCAAGTTGTGCACTTGAAACTAATCTAACTCTGTATATCAAATATACTTGAATTTTTTTAAAAAAAGTGAAACTGGAACTCACAGCATTTTGATGAGGTTAATATAACAATGAAAGCCCAGTATGACATTTGGGAAACTACCCTCAAAAATGCTTGCATACTCCCTATAAGAGAGGATTAGAAAATGAAGGACTACATACAATCTTTTTTTTTTTTCTTAAGATTTTTATTTATTTGACAGACAGAGATCACAAGTAGGCAGAGAGGCCGGCAGGGAGAGGAGGAAGCAGGCTCCCAGCTGAGCAGAGAGCCTGAGTGCAGGGCTCGATCTCAGGACCCCGGGATCATGACCTGAGCCGAAGGCAGAGGCTTTAACACACTGAGCCACCGAGGCGCCCCTGAAAGATGAAATCTTATAGCCAAAAAACATGTTTATGCCTCAGATAAGCATCAGCTATAGCTAGTTAAATCAAGTCATCCTAAATTTAGTATGACAGTATACAGATGGTAAATATTCCCAAATTGTCTTTTGCCATTCACCAGAATTTAGCCATGCTAGAACATACAAACCCATGATCAGCCTGGAATTTGTCCTATATGTGTGGCTACTAGACTGGGACAAAAATATTTCTCAGACAGTCTTCATAGTCAAACAGAAAAAGACACGTTAATATGGGAAATACGAAACCATAGCCCACTAGGAAAACCAGAGCTTACAGAAAACACAGCAATTCCTCTACTGTCCATATGATGACATTAGAAGAAATGTGCTCATACTATAACCAAATTTATTTATTTATTTTTATTTTGTGTTCTTGAAATGAGGACTATTCAGTTGTCTTCTGTAAACAGCAGGTACTTAGAGAAAAGATCTACCTGACCATTTGATGAATCAGCAGTGGCCTTCAGCTACAATCTGCAAAATCATTGACACTATCCTTAAAATTAATTGTACTAAAATTTAGCAAAGGCAAAGTATAGATGAGAAACACTTTACACTGAGATGTGAGAGGGATGAATTAAAAATAAGAGAGAGAGATTCCTAGTTTGCAACTAAGAAAAAAAAGATGCTTCAAGCATGATCACAGCGTTATTTCTATGTTTACTAAATGAAAGCATCTATAAGAAATTAGCAGCCCATAAACTTTTTCTTCAGTTCTTCACATATTTTTCAATGCCAAGGTAGGCATACTACAGAAGGTCAGTAAGTAACAACACTTGGAAGAAAATGCAGTCCTGGATCTAGGTATTATGTTTCAAGTTTTGTTACATTTTTACTTGACCACGCAGGATATTTTTTTAGAGTAGACTAATTTCCTTCAGGCACTGAGCCATGGTAATTTGTGAGATTAACTTTTCTTTCTCTCTCACTTCTATTTTTTTTCAATAGAAGCTGAAGATACACATCCAGAATATCATAAAACCAGCATTTTGTTTATTTTGGTATGCATTATAACTTTTCCATTTCCATTATGAAACAATTATTGGTTAAGCAAAATGAAGAACTAAGGAGGTGTATTTCAGTTTATAGCTTTTTTCCCTAAAGGCAAAGTTCAAATGTTCATCTGATCCTTTTAATCCAGGGTAAAATAGATTTTTTTTTTTTTATCACTAACACACACCTAATTTTAAGTCTCTGAGAAAGGTGTTTTGGAGGCTTTCAATTTTTCCAGCGATCTTCAGCAGAAATTGAACTGCAAGAATCATGTAAATTACTTTACCATGCCTTTTTTTTCATATTTTTTTAAAACAAGGATTTAAATATACAATGGCACTAAGGAAATAATATTGGTTCCCACCATTTGGGAAATTTTTCCTGAGTCCACTAAAATGCAATTTCCTGACTATTGTGTTATGCTAAATAAATCTAGTCCTCTGGGTCTCAAATGTCCATTTCTGTAATTTGGGTGGAACTGAG
Organism: Lutra lutra; assembly: GCF_902655055.1. Lineage (NCBI taxonomy): Eukaryota > Metazoa > Chordata > Mammalia > Carnivora > Mustelidae > Lutra > Lutra lutra. The sequence continues at coordinate 68,229,230 of NC_062282.1, forward strand.
ACTAGGGAAATAAAACAGGCTGGCACCAAGTCAGGAATTAATGGATGATCTTAAATCCCCAGTTCGATGTTCCCTCTTCATGACGATGGATTTGGGTCCATTTAATTGTCTGCTAATACTTTCATCAGACTAGGCAACTACATGCTCTAGTGGGTTATTTTATTTTTTAAGAATTAAAAGAGCTTATTTAGAGGAAACTAATAAAAGCTGTAACTGAAATGTTATATTAGAACTCTTTTACATTATTTTTTAAATATCTCAAATCACATGATTTACTGAATCTTTTACAACTCATTTGTGTTACCACTGCCTTCTTTAGAAAAGACTGAAAGTGCCAAATGCTTCATCTTATATAATGTTGGTAAAAAGCTTTCCCACAGGGGCGCCTGGGTGGCTCAGTGGGTTAAGCCACTGCCTTCGGCTCAGGTCATGATCTCAGGGTCCTGGGATCGAGCCCCACATCGGGCTCTCTGCTCAGCCGGGAGCCTGCTTTCCCCTCTCTCTCTGCCTGCCTCTCTGCCTACTTGTGATCTCTCTCTGTCACATAAAAAAAAAAATAATAAAATAAAATAAAATTAAATTAAATTAAAAGCTTTCCCACAAAAGACCATTATTATCTCTATTGTAGAGACCAAGGCACTAATTTGCTCGAGATTACAGAGTTTGCTCCTGGTGTAACTGGAGCACAGACCCTAACGTTTGGGTATTAAATCCTGGGCTATTTGGCCACTGAGTCTTTCTCTCCCTCTCTTTGCCTATGTATTTTCTGAATTGTACTTGAAACATATATTGCCATTTCTTTCCACAATGTCTTCTTGCTATTGGAAGAAAAACTTTAAAGCATCAATCTGTTAAAAAAACAAAATGTGATCTGAATATTCCTAATTTTGACTCACTACCTCAAGTTACATGCTGAAGAGTATCTTTCTGTTGAATGAATTTCTTTGGGAATATGGATTTTTCACAGACTCTATGTTCCTAAAAACGATGTTACCCACTGTGTCTCAAATAAAGAACTCTTCTTCCTCCAGGCATTCACAGAAAACGCAGTATGTCACTTTCTTTGTAAATCATTGTGTTCAGGTTAAAATTCAGGGAGTGATGTCACTTCAGGAACTCCCTAGGAAACACTGCTGTTAGCTGAGTAAGGCTGTCAAGGTAGTGTCCAACTTATTTAATATAAGTGTTTTAATAGTGGAAATCATTTGTGGGAAGAAACTAAAAGAGTTTAGGCTGGCAACTCCTGATAAATATACTAGGAAGTGATATGTACTAATTTTGCTTCAAATGTCAGCTCTGGGCTGCTGCTTGGCTGCCTCTCTGGACACCTATCACTCTTCCCTACTGGTCACACTTTCTTAGATGTTCTATTTTCCACATCTGAAACACATAGGGGCTTTCTAACAGTCAAGCCTGGAAACTTCACTGCTAAGCCTGGCACCTGGTCAGTATGTCCTTCCCAAATGGTTTATAAAAGCACAAATGCTGCAGATTTCCATGTTAGATTATAACTCTTCATAGATATGCTCCAAATTTCTAAGCTACTCAATGCTCCGCCTCCCAAGGTAGAAGCATCATGGAAAGTATATACCTTAGTGCAAAGAACTTTTACTATCCATTCATCTGACTACAATTTTCTATTTTAAGGGGAAAAAGAGAAACACCAACCTCGCTAGATGTCACTTGCTTAGCATACACAGGAAAGCATGACAAGTTGAGAGAAGCTTTGATTCTCAAAAAAAAAAAAAGAAAAATATATATCAGTGGCATTGTACAAAGTGTCTGTAAATCAGATTATGAGAACCTGGTTGAGCAGTAGGAGTTACAAAGAAGAGTTGAAGACAATTTAGTTTTAGACACCAAGATACCACAAGGAGATAATCAAGAAGTTGTTTCCATTATTGTCCCTGTGTTAAAAAAAAAAAAAAAAATCCTTAATTTTGTTCCTAGGGATGAAAGCATACAGAACTGAGAGGAGGAAGGCTGGGGACTAGGATCAGGTTAGCTGAGGAAGATGGGTTTGTTAGCACTCCTCAGAATTAATCTTGTTCTCAAGGAAGTATTTAGTTGTTACAGGCTCCCTTCCTTTCATTGATAATGCCTTAAAGATAAGATTGAATACAGAAAACTGCAGCCAAGTTAATATTGTGCTCAAGAGTTGGTAATGTTCAGTACATGCTTTGGGGGGAGATATAAATAAATTATAATATTTGCAAAACAAAAACAAACAAAAAAAGATGTAGAAATATTTGCAGTGTCTTTACTTCTCCTATATGATTGCTTCATCTGTATAGTAAGCCCAAAATCATAAGCAAGAGGGCTCAGGAATAATCGAGAGGATTGAGCTGGCCCTATGGGCCAGGATAAGACCACTGATCACTCAGCAGATGCTACTCAACCAATCTGGGAGGGTGGGCTGGCTAACACACAGGCCTGGGAAGGGGTGGAGGTCACTCTGATTGCAGTCTATTAGGTTCTTTGTTTCCTCATTTGTCACCAAGCAACAGCAAGTGAGGACAAGGCTCCAAGATGCTACCACTGCCGTGATCCAAGCTACCTACACACACATCAGTCATAAGAGAAATGTAAATAAGTCACCTTTCAGAAATAAGTGGATCAAAAAAGAGGATAAATATCTCTGAAAAATCAAAATGACCCTGTCTCCATGGTGCAGCTCCGTCCATGCTGAGCAAAGGAGGGGAAACACTGGTCTCTACCTGATGGCCAATAGTCACAATAGGAAGAACCAGAGAACACCACCCACCAGTGGGAAAGGGGATGAACACACTAAGGTATATCCACATCATGGGTTAGAATGGGTTATTCACCTCAAAAATGAATTAGAACAACGTACAACAATACAGATGAATTGTAGCATCATATTAAGTGAAGAGAGTAAGTTCCATAAAGTAGTAAGCCTTTAATTGTAGCACTCAAAAAACTGAAGTAACAGTAATAATAATAAATGGAATATCTACAGGTGTAATAAAAGACTTTAAAAAGAAAAGAAAATGGGAATCTTGGCTTCAAAGTGATGGTTATATTGTGGGAGTAGGAGCAGGTAGAACAGCACCACAGGTAGGTTAATTGTCTTGGTCCCACCTTTTCTTTTTGGTGGTTTTATGAGTGTATATTATGTTATTGAAGATATCTCACTACATGAAAGCAGGCTTTGAGTAAAATAATAGTGAAAATATGTCATGAAACAAATACTATGATTAATGTAATTTTGTGTACCTAAGAAAGGGACAATACACACACACAGAAATCTGTGTGTCTGTGTGAATATGCGTGTTTTTGAGAGACAAAGACAGAGAAGAATCTCCAAACTATACTAATGCAAACACCACAGAGTAGAGACAAATGGGTCCGTTTTCTATTTTGAAAGTCCTAACCCATCCAAATGCAATGGAGAAGACTGTGTTTTGATACCTAATTTCACTGCACCATGCAGCTCTTTTTCATTTGATGACCAGAATGCTACCAGATTTTTATTTAAGACGATTTAAGAACAACATCTCCTTTCTTCACAATATGACTACCACATACATCCTTTTAAATAATACTTGTATTTTAGTCAAAAGCAAATTATAAACAGCTTCACTGTAATTATCCTCTCTAACCTAACTCTCCCATACTATTTTACCCGTATTTCTAGTTATCAATCATATTTCAATGGGACTATTTTCCTAAAAAGCAAAGTCAAATATATTTCATTCAATGCTCCTAAATATTTACTGATTTACTAAAGTAATAGTTGTGGGGTTTTTTTAGATTTTATTTACTTACTTACTCACTTATTTATTTATTTATTTATTTATTTGGCAGAGGGAGACTATGCACAAGCAGAGGGAGCAGCAGGCAGTGAGAAATGCAGGACTTGATTCCAGGACCCCGGGATCATGACCTGAGCGGAAGGCAGATGCTTAATTGACTGAGCCACCCAGGCTGAGCCCCTAAAGTAACAGTGTAAGATTAAGTGTAATTCTGCTCAAACCCCAGATTTTTATTTCACACTGGATAAGCATTAAATATGCATATGTTGTCTGCATGGCAGCATGGAACATGGACATGCTGAGTGTTCCAGGTACAGAGATCGCAATGCCCCAGGACTAGGGTCTAACAGGTTGTATGCACTGTTTCCAGGGTCTGCTGTAGGGATTCATTGAGAGCTTACAAAGAAAGAAACAAATAAATGTGCCTATTTTTCACATTCCTCTGTTTTTAACTTTTTGAACAAATAATACATTTATATGGTTAAAAGTCAAAAACTTATGCTAGAGGACTCAATGAGAAGTCTCTTTTCCTTTTCTCCCCCAGAAGATTTTCACCTTCAAAATACCGAATGGTGCAAGCTTTTTGATATCCTTCCATGGACATTCTACGCATACATACGCAAACACATGTACACACAAATACACTCTTTGTAAATGAAAATGTTTTACAACTTGCTTTTGCCATGTAACAGCACGTCTTAATCATATTTTATATCAATATATAAAGTGTTCACAATATCTTTTTAAGGATGAATAGTTTCCAACTCTTAATATAATAGGTTTTGTATCATGTGTGTTTTACTATATTTTCCTATTACAAAAAGACAGGAGGGATAATCTTAGACCATCATTTCTTGATTGAGTATAGATAGGATAAATATTTCAAATTAAAATTTATGGGTTAAATGTTACATATATTTGTAATTTTTGACAGATAATTTTAAATTGCTCTCTAGAGAGGTTGTACCAATTATATACTTTTATCAGGAATTTATTAAAGTATCTCTTTTCCAAAACCTTCATTAATACAGTTTTACATTAGAACTTTGGTCCTCTCAAAGTTTAAAGGTAGAAATGCTATCATCCCTAGTGTTATTGTGTACTTTCTTCTTCTAAGTAAGCATAAACATGCTTTAGTGTGTTTAACAGTCACTGGTATTTCCTTTGTCAATGGTCATGTCATATCCTTGAACATTTTTATTGGGTATTTTCTTACTCATCTGTAGAACTGATGTATTAGAGAAATTGGTCTTTGTCTAAAAAGCTGCAAATTTTTTTTTTTTTTAGTTTATTGTTTTTTATTCTTGCTTATAGCAGGGTTTTCTTTTTGTTTTTGCTTTTTTTTTACTGCCACGGAATTTATATTTTATGTAGCTGAAATTACTGATCTATATACCTCCATAGCTTTAGGAAGGGTAACAAACAAAATAATCCTTTTTCAGATCAAAGACGATTTAAAAATTCTCATGATTGTTTTTAACCCCACTGTTTCTTTTGTTCATACTTATATTTTGGTTCATTTAAAATGAATCTTCAGATCTGAAGTCATGGTGAATAGGTTATTTTAGCATAGTGATACAGAGCCAATTTTCATTTTAATGAACAGAAAATATAGCAAAAATCCATTAACTAAATATCTAATATATCACTCATGAAACGCAGTAAAGCATATGTTACAGAGAAAGGTTAAGTTTTTCAAGAATTAATGCCTGTAGGCTTGCTAATCTTCCCAAGGCTCCATGGAAACCAGTGACAACTGAGTGCTTAAACTGGTCAGTCCTGGTAGAGGGCTGACATGGTGGAGCTGGGCTGGAGCCAGTGAACAGTAGGTCATGCATCTGCAATCTCAAGGCTCAGACCCCTGAACCCTGATGACACAAAGGGAAGAATTCATGAATAATGAAGTGAAGACACAGGCCTGCAGTTCACGGTTCCTTATTTTTTTAGCCTTGATCATACTGGAGGAGAGAGACGATGCTATTTCCGACCACCCAAACTTGAAAGCCAGTGCCAAGATCAACTCAACTGGGTCTAATTCTGCCCTTGCTGGACTGCAGGGCACTGCCACATAATGTAACAATCAAAGAGAGAACCACAACTCTGTTGCTGCTGCTGACTCCATGAGCTTCCCCCCGGAGATGTAATCTGTGGGCTGGGGTATGTGCTGCCAGGTCACCCTCCTGTGTTCACTCAGAGGCTCTGGCTGAGGGAGAGCTCAAGAAAATCTAGCAGGGTAGAATCCCGGTTCTGCAGTTTCTAACCCACCTAACTTTGACAAAGTTATTTAGCTTCTCTGTGCCTCAGTTTCCTCATCTGTACAGTGAGCTAATGATAGCAATCAACCTTGCACCACTGTGTGATGATTTAATAAGAACCACCATTTATGGTGGTTTAAGTGTTGTCTATAACATATTAAGTGCTCCATAAATATTAGTTTTTATTAACATACTTTGGTGTGATCTATACTCTGTCAGCAGTCAGACAGGAAAAATAAGTAAAATACAATGTAAAAAGTGCTGCGATAAAGGAGTACCTTATTTGTTATGGGGCAGAAAGTAGGTTTGAGTTTAGCAGACTGGGATTTCTTATTTAAGGGAGAATCTATTTTTTAATTACAATGTTATAAATTTATTTTTAAAAGGATTTAAAAATGATACTTCTGTGGTTTCTAAACTGATGACCAAAAAAGTTTTATGTGTTTCCAATATTTATAGTCTCCCTACTTAAGTATCAATTTTAATATGTAGTTTTTCCTTTTGGACAATAGTCAATGAGTTTATTTATTATTTATTTTAAAGTTAATACTTTTGGTAATATGAGTAAAAGAAAGCATTTTTTCAGTTTGGGACAGAAGTTTATTTTCCATAGTTTATCAAAGCAGAGTTGGAACAGCAACCAAAAATTCTGTGCCAACAAGTTTCATGAGCATAAATAAATATATTTGTTGTCACAAATCTGTAACAACTAAATGGTGTGGTAATAGAACGAAGCTAAAGACTCTTCAGAATAAATTGCAAATAACTATTTGACTTATAAAGAACCATTGAAGGGAAACTTTCCAATATAATGATGCTATTTTCCTGCCTTCCATTTAAGCCAGGAAAGAAAAACTACCTCAAAGAATGTTAAAGAAGGTATAGTCTGAAAGAAGGAGATCATGCAAGGACATCTGGCACCTACTTGTGCTTTCTCCAAGTGGACTGAAATTCAAAATAATATTTCGTCATAAAAATAAAAAATGCTGGACAACCTTCTAATATACAATTTTAGATTATATTGATGTGTGCTACTTTCTTTCTTCATTTACATTAAATGAATATTTGGATGACTAAATCTTTGAATATACTAACTGAAGAAAACTTCTCTTTGGATGTGAAGAAATAGTTTACTCCCTCAAAGAACCATTTTGCCCACTGCACAACAGAATGAGGAAAAGATTTTGGAGCCAGACTGGCCCAGTAGAAATAAGACTTGACTTCAGGAGGCCTGAGAGGCTTAAACTAATCTGAGACCATAAATGAGTGAAGAGGGAAAATAATTGATTCTCCTTTAGACAGACAGACAGACAGACACACACACACAAATGAGTATTCCTTTATGGTCTGGGCTCAGATTCTTACATAGGAAAATCCACCCAACCAATGATATAAAACAAAAGAAGTCTCAATATAGAAACTTTGTCATGTGTTTCAGACATTAACTTAAGAGATGAGTGCGGCCCCACCGTTTTTTCTCATTTTATTATAAACTTTGTATGTCCAAACTTAACTTTTCAGCAGAACAAGCCTGTCACGATAAGATTTTAGCTACGAAGATATCGCAATGAACAAGCAGAAGACAGTTCTTTCCTTTAAATAGAGAGGGAAGGTCCCTGACCTCAAAAGTATTACTTGCAGATGAGCAAAGAGGAGTAATGACACAAAGATCTAAAAATGCCAAACTTACTATTTATATTCTTTATATAAGCACTTACTATTTATATTCTTTGTTTCTTTTTTTTTTTTTTTTTTTTTAAAGATTTTATTTATTTATTTGACAGAGAGAAATCACAAGTAGGCAGATAGGCAGGCAGAGAGAGAGAGGAGGAAGCAGGCCTCCCGCTGAGCAGAAAGCCCGATGTGGGGCTCGAACCCAGAACCTGGGATCATGACCTGAGCCGAAGGCAGCGGCTTAACCCACTGAGCCACCCAGGCGCCCCTATTCTTTGTTTCTTAATGGTAACCAGAGCAAAATAAGATTATTAAGAAAAGAAAAAAATCAGATAAAGGAAAAATTCCCATAATATGCGACAATGGCCTCTTTCCAAATAACAATTTAACTTATGGCCCCACATTTTAGCTTCTTTTTGGATGTTCAACCCAAGTTAAGGAAATTAAATTGTTACCCGCCATACTCCCAATCACTCAACATACATTTTTAGGAGCTTGCGACAGATATAGCAGGAACAGTTCCAGGCTTGGGGATATGGCAATAAACACGACAGAGTTTTCGCTCTCAAGATCTTACCCAAGTGTTGGGAATGGGACGGTCAACCAAAAGATATCCACCAAAAAAAGAGTAATGCAATTTTTTAAAGTTAATAATCTCACTTTGCCGCTAATGCTGCCACCATTTCCCCAAATGACTCAGATTCAAAACACTGGTTAGCTTTCTTATTTCTGAACAGACCCAGAAACTTAGACAGAAAAAGACTTTAGAAAATTTCATTGCTATATGAACAGAAATCTAATATGTGTCATAAGAGGAACAGAAAGGACATCATTCTCATGTAAATCTTCCAGTACTACTATATTTTATGTTCACATTGTAAACTACAAAGAAAACTAAAATATCTTACCTTTGACAGTTGATCAAAAGTAATTGCTATGGTTACATTTTTATTTAGGGCAAATACTAACTTTAAATTTATGTCAACATTTTTACACTGACACTGTATAAACCATACATAAACTGACTGTAATTCAAAGCTGTCAATGAGTGTAGCAATAGTTTATAGTCTTTCCACACACATTATGCAACCAATTACATTAAATAGTTTTATGTAAGGGAATACCACTTGATCTTTTATATAAAAGAACACTATTACTTAAGGAAAATTGATAATAGTTACTTTTAAGACATATCCAAATAAATATGACTTACACAAAGTAAAGGCTTCATAAAACCTTTAGTTTTCACATTCTAATCACCACTTCATCCAATTCTGCTATTCCCCACCAATCCCAAATATTAAATCACATAATTCTTTCTGGGCAATGGCTAAGTGGATTTGGCGGCCTGGACAGGAAGTAAGGAAGGAGAGGACTGGATTCAGGCTCTGGGTGGTGCCTACATTACATCAACAGCCCCCTTTCCTCAAGAACACAGACAAGTGTGAAGAAAGAGTTGCACTGTCTCTCTCCAAACTCTGCCTTGGCTCTATATGTTGTTTTGATGAAATGTGATGTGGAAAAGGCTCATTCTATTTTCAACTAAGAAGAAATACATTGTTTGATGATTAATGGAAATGTCACAACCACTTTCATCAGTCAGTGGCTCTGCTTTCTCACCTACAATCAAACACTGTCTTTGTTCCTAAGTCTACCAACCTTGGATCTAGTCTGGATAGTATTTCAGAAGTAAAAAGTGAAGCATAATGACAAAAGGTTGAGCCATATACAATCAACCCCCAAACAAACCAGGGAGGAAAATATAAGAAGTAGCAAAGATATAGCAGCATAGCCCAGACATTTCCACATTGAAAAACATGAATTGCATATAATTACAGAGATTACTTTAGAGTATATTAGAAAGGCAGTAAGCCAAATAGAAAATATAAAATGATACATGTTCCCTAGGTTCATGGAATTATAATTTTTGGTGTGGGAACCATACCATGTACATGTCTATACCTCTTGTCCAATAAAATAGTTCATATTCCTGTTTGTTTCCTATAATTTAAACTTTAGATTTTTACCTTTTCACACTGTTTTTTTTTTCTACAGAGAGGGATAAAACTTTTTATAACCAAGGAACAAAAAATAACCCCTAAGTACTGCCTTTTGGAAAGGAAAGAAGAGAAGACTTAATTATGTACACTAAAAGACGATTTTAGTTACTGAAGGTAAATGGGTCTAAATAAACTTGTGATGATTTCTTCACAGGAAGCAATTATAAAATATATTTGCTACTTTTAGTTAACTTAACTCAGAAAATGTTCCCAGATAAAATCATAACAGGCATATGGAATGAAGTTCAGATTTACTGAATTTCCCATATAAGTTCAGATTCACATTTTTCCATCTCAGGTAAGCCAGAGTGCCAAAAACAAACTTCCGAAATAATTTTTTTCTAAACTTTGAGTAGATATGAATGCTTACATCACAAAATAATGAAAATAGGTATAGTATTTGTCTTAAGAAAATTATCTTAATTGGAATAAACTGATTTAAGTAATCATTCTAAAGATAAACATATTTAGATATTTCAATACTGTTAATAGTATCAACATTACTCTAAGTATCCATGTTAGGAAAGCTAGACACCTTTAGTAGCTTCTTGAACTTTGTGACAATGATAAAGCTTTGGGTCACACATAATTACAACAAGTGATTTTATTCTGTATGAAGAATGCTTATGGAGTGCACACTTCAAAATTATAGTCAATTCACATTCAGTATCATAATCACATTCCAAAAGATTATTAAGTTTTTCATATTTTTATTTGAGTAAGCTATTCTTTTGCAGAATACCTGCTGTGGTAATTTCCCAATTCTCCCTGAATCAGTTATACTGTTTTTTTAATTTGGCAGGCAGCCAAGAAATAATATTCAATACAAAATTCAAAACACTTATTTAATAATATAGAACAGAGTTCCGACTTCCAATGCATCATTTTACACTGGACACTGTACTTCACTCAGAATTTTAATCTTTGGTATAATTTTGTAAGTGAACTAGAGAATCACATTATTAAGGAAAAATATAAAGGGCTGGATTACTCCCATTTCCATTACAACAGAGAAACTGAGATAACAAACCCTTTGTAAAATGTTCATTGTCTCTTTCCAGCTCAAACCCATTAAATACACAAACTGATATAAAACCACTCTAACATATATCCCTTCATTCTCACATTAAATTATGATTAAATTCTTCAAATTCTAAATGAAGTTATGACTTTCTTGGATTCAGAGTCATGACCCTCCAAGTATAGACACTCACCTTCACACTTCTGAGTGGTTTCACTCTGCTTGTGACCAGCAGGGCATTTGCATTCAAAAGAGCCCACTGTATTGATACAGTTTCCTCCCTGGCATATCCCAGGAATCGCCTGGCATTCATCAACGTCTGCAAGAAGAAAGCACTGTGAACAAAAGTATCACTAACTTCCATAATATCTACACCGATTTCTTTAATGTAATATATAGAAAAAGATCAGTTGTTCTCAAGAGCACGGTGTAAGGGGAATTGGGGACCACTTTGTATACGTATATTTTAATTCATATAAATCATGTGTTATAGATCTCATTTCGTTCTTGTTATTTTCTCTTGGAATTTTATTTTTTATTAAAAAAATCCATCCCTATTGTTATGTGGACAACCGAGCTCTTGCTTTGATTTGTTACAGAACACTTCTGGATGTGTTCACTCTCCTGGTGATGGGTACTCAGTCTACCTCCATCTTCTCCCCACCAACTTATCCCCACCACAGGGCAAGATACAGTAGAAGTCTCTACCATGTCTCTCTCTCTTTTTTAAAGATTTTATTTATTTATTTGACACAGAGAGAGAGATCACAAATAGGCAGAGAGGCAGGCAGAGAGAGAGGGGGAAACAGGCTTCCTGCTAAGCAGAGGGCCCGATGCGGGGCTCAATCCAAGGACCCTGAGATCATGACCTGAACTGAAGGGAAAGGCTTAACCCACTGAGCCACCCAGGCACCCCTCTACCATGTCTCTTTATGTAGTTGAGTAACCATGGACTATGAAAACTCAGACTTTGTATCCCTTTGCTCTAGACCCAGAACAGAATTACTAAATCACAGAATATGTATATGAATGTGTGTATACATATATACATATATATGTATATATATTCATTCAATATGAATAAACAGTGCCCAAGAGTCAAAATGCCTTCATCCCACTAGCAATCCATATACCTACAAGTAGTTCACAAACCTTTATTATCCATGAGGATTCTTGTGGCTTTTTTTTCCCCTGCTAACACATGACATAAATATGCAAGATCCTAATTTTCTTTGGTCTAATAATTGTAAAGGGATATTAATTCTAGTTTTCACTTCTTTAATTACTAACCACCATGTGTGTTAGCTTTTAAATTTCTCCATCTGAAAGTTATCTATATCCCTTAAGCATGGTTATCTTGAATTTGTCATATTCTTTTTTCTTCCAAGTTTTTAATTAAATTCCATTTAGTTCACATACAGTTTAGTTTCAGATGTAGAATTAAGTAATTCAACACTTATGTACATCACTTGGTGCTCATCATAAGTAGACTCCTTAATCCCCCTCCCCCATTTCACCCATCTCCCCACCCACCTCCCCCCTCCAGTAACCATCAATTTGTTCTCTAGAGTTAAGAATCTGTTTCTTCATCTATTTCTTCTTTTCCTTTATTCATTTGTTTTAGTTCTTAAGTTCCACATATGAGTGATATAGAATTTGACTTGCTGAGCATAATATTCTCTAGCTCCATCTACATCATTGCAAATGGCAATATTTTGTTCTTTCTGATGGCTGAGTAATATTCCATCACACACATACACACACACACACACACCCCACTTCTTCTTTATCCATTCATCAATCAGTGGACATCTAGGTTCTTTCCACAATTTAGCTATTGTTGATAATGCTGCTATAAACACTGGGGTACATGTATGCTTTGAATTAGTAGTGTCACACCCTTTTTCTAAATTGAAAACCTTAAACATGGCAATTACCTTCCATATCCTTTAAGTTATTAGTTTTATCCATTTAGGAACCAAAAATCTTAATATTGACAAATGAAATCCAAGCAACAGTAATAAAGATTTTCAGACAAATAAAAGTTAAGGGTCTACAAGAAATGTTAAAAGAAGTTCTTTAGCAGAAGGGGCACTTGGGTGGCATAATGGGTTAAGCGTCCAACTAGTGATCTCAGCTCAGGTGTTGATCTCAGGTTCATGACTTCAAGCCCTATGGTGGGCTCCAGACTACTTAAAAAAAAAAAAAAAGTTCTTCTTCTTTTATTAAGATGAAATTATGAGATGAAAATTATGGTCTACACAAAAACCAAAAAGCACTGAAAACAGTAAACATGTTGATAAATTTAAAAGACCTATTTTCAAATAAACCTGAAGATAACTGGTTGTTGAAAAGAGCAACAGCAAAGTAATAGTAATGTATTTTGAAAATTATAAAATGCAAAGAAGTAAATAGTATAACCATAATAGCTAAAGGATTAAAGGGGGACAGAAGAATACTGTTGTAAAATTATTACATTATAACATTGTAAGTGAAGTGGCATACTATTATTTGAATATAGACTATAGTAAGTTATATATGTAAATACGATCACTAAATTTTGTGATTTTACATAAAGCTAACATTTTATAATGTTAAAGAGGTGGAGCTAGTGATCCAATTATGGGAGATAAAATGAAATACTAAAATATACTCACTCTAATAGAGGGAGGCAAAGAGGAATAAAGAATAGATGGGACAAAAAGACAAAAAATGGTAAGATACAGATTTAAAAATCAATAATATAATATTATTAATATAATATATAATATAATAATATAATATTATATAAATAATCATAGGAACTATAAATGATATTAGTAATTCCATTAAAAAGCCTGAGATTGCCATGATTTCTTATTTATTTATTTTTAAAGATTTTATTTTTTGTTTGATAGAGAGAGCAGGAAAGCACAGGCAGGGGAAGCAGCAGCAGGAGAGGAAGAAGCAGGACCCCTGCTGAGCAGGGAGCTTGATGTGGGGCTTGACCCCAGGACCCTGGAATCATGACTGGAGCCGAAGGCAGTCGTTTAACCAACTGAGCCACCCAGGTGCCCCCACAACTGATTTTTTTTAAAAGATGCAATTGTATATTGCTTAAAAGATACTCACTTTGACAGAGATAGCTCAAAAAGAAAAAGATGAAAAGATGTATCATGTACTTAAGATGGGATCAGGAGGGAGATAAACCATAAGAGACTCTCAATCTTACAAAGTAAACTGAGGGTTGCTGGGGGAGAGAGTATGTGGAGAGGGTGGTTGGGTTATGGACATTGGGGAGTGTATGTGATATGGTGAGTGCTCTGAAGTGCATAAGCCTGATGATTCACAAACCTGTACCCCTGGGGCAAATACTATATTTTAATAAAAATAATAAATAATAAAAAAGATGTATCATGTACTTAAATCAACAGAAAGCTGAAGAGGCTAAGTTAATATTATACAAAGTAGTCATCAGAACAAGAACCATTACCAAGGATATAGATGGATATTTCATAATGACAAAGGGGTTGATTCATTAAGAGGACACAATAATGTACAATGTGCATATGCTGATTTTAAAATATTAAGCACCCAGAACAAAAAGTGACAGAACTGAGAAAAGAAAGAGACAAATCTACAATTATAGTTGGACATTTCCATATTCCTTAGTAACTGACAGACCAATTAGACTGAAAATCAGCAAGGATACATAAGACTTAAACTATACTTTCAACCATCTTATCCTAGTTGACATTTATAGACCACCCCACACAACTTTAGCAGGATATACGCCATTTTCAAGAGCAAATGTGATATTTTACCAAGACAGACTATAATCTGAGGCCATAAAAAAGGGTCATTAAACATAAAAAATTAAAAATCATACATAGTGTGTTCTCTAAACACAACAGAGTTAAACTAGAAGTGAATAATAAACACCTGGAATATCCTCCAACATTTGGAATTTAAATAATATACTCTGAAATAATCCATGGTTCAAAGAAGAAATCACATGAAAAATGAGAACAGAACATATCAAGATTGGTAGGACCCAGCTAGAGTGGTGCTTAGAGATAAATATGTAACATTAAATGCTTATTTTACAAAAAGAACAATGTCTAAAATTGGTTATCTAAGTTGTTAAAGAAATTTTAAGAAAAGCATATTAAACCTAAAGTAGACAGAAGCAAGAAAACAATAATAATAATAATAAAATAGAACACAAACAGAGATGATTAATCACTACAAAACCTGGCTCTCTGGAAATACAAGTAAAACTAGATCTGTTAAGACTGATAAAGAAAAAGGAGAGAAGAAATGAATGATGAATAGTAAGGAATAAAAGTGGACACAGCAATACAAATTCCACAGAGATTAGAAGGATCAAAGGAAATAATATCAACAACTTTATGGCACTAAATTCAACAATTTAGATAACTCAAGAACAGATCATCTGAACAGACCTACATCTGTTAAAGCTAATTTAATTCATACTTGAAAATCTTTGCACGAAGAAAACTTTAGGTCTAGGTGGCTTTACTGCAAAATCCTTTCAAATACTTAAGAGAAGTAGTTAGTAAGATACATAAAATTATTAAAAAAAAAGATTTCATTTATTTACTTGACAGAGAGAGAGAGAGAGTGTACAAGTAGGAGGAGTGGCAGGCACAGGGAGACTGAGAGGGAGAAGCCAGCCCCCTGCTGAGCAGATAGCCTGACATGGGGTTTGATCCCACTAGACTGAGATCATGACCTGAACCTAAGGCAGAAACTTAACTGCCTCAGCCACCCAGGCAGCCCTGAATGAAAATTCCTGTGGAAAAAGACAACAGGGGACACTAGTCTACCAATTGTATTTGGTTTGCATTACCCTGACCCTAAAGCTAGACAAATATATAACAAGCAAAAAAACAATAACCAAAAAACACAATAATATATTTTTGGAATAGATACACAAAAATTTTTTGCAAGGCAACTTCAGCAATACATAAAAAAATTAATACATCATGACCAAGTGAGGTTAATCCCAGGAATTTAAGGTTGCTTCAACATTCAATCAGTAAAATGCGTTATATTAACATGTTGACCAAGAAAGAGAAAGCACATGACCATATTATAACGTGAAAAAGGCAAGTAACAAAATTCAACACTCAGTCATGATTTTGAAAATCTCAATAAACCAGGAATATAAGGAACTTCCCCAACTTGACAAGAAGCCTGTACAAAAAAACCCGTATTTTGGGACACTTGAGTGGCTCAGTCGGTTAAGTGTGTGCCATTGGCTCAGATGGTGATCCCAAGGTCCTGGGAACAAGCCCCACAATGTGGTGCTGTTCAGTGGGAAGTCTGCTTCTTCCTCTTCCTCTGACCCTTCCTCTGCTTGTGCGCTCTCTGTCTCACTCTCTCTCTCTCACATAAATAAGTAAAATCTTTAAAAACAAACAAAATATAGCTAACCAACTAGAATACTTTCGATTTAGAGTTTTTGAACCCATCATTTTATACCCATTTATATTCTCCTTAACTTCCCTCTGTAAAAGGTAATACTCTGTAATTCAGTATAGTGGTATGAGAAACATGGTACATGAAAGCATAAGCTTACAAAAATTTATGTTATCTATTAAAATTGACAGGATAACATACTTACTATCTTTAATTACAAAATACTAGAAGCTCATTGTAATAACCTTCAAGATACAGAAAAAGACAAAGTTAAACAGTTACCATTGATGTAACTTCACAGTCTCTTCTTTGCCACTTATACTCACAAACACATTCAGAACATCAGCCTGTTTATGTAACAAGAATAAGATCACAGTCCGTGCTGTTTTGCATCTTGCTTTTTTTTCATTAAAATTATTTTGTGGATATATCTCTAAGTCAATATATATCGATTTACCCCATTATTTTTTGATAAGTCCACAAGTTTGCTATATCTTAGAGTACGTAAATTAGAGAATTGAAGCCTACAAAAAAGCTTGGCATCTTCATTGTTTCTGCCTCACTTTTTTTATCTATCTATAAGAAATTGCAATAGCCCAAAATATTTTATACAGAAATTAGATTTCATTGTCTTATTAAAGGGTATCTGGTCTAAACAAAAACCAGCTAGAACGAAATATGTAACAAGAAATTTATATACTGAACTGTTTAATTCAGAACATTTCAAGCTGCATTATATTTTAAAATGTGCTACATTTCCACCCTCATTACAGTGTGGTATAAAACATCCCTAGAAACCTCTTTTCCTGGCAGATAAATCAGAGAAAGAATATCATGATATAAGCTGAAAAATGAGGCCAAGCTTATAAATCCCTTAATACTATTCATAAAATCTTTGACTACATAGTTAGTAGATTCAGTAATTTTTCAAAGGAAAAAGCAAACCGACTTTATGGGGCTTATTTTGTAATTGCCTAAAAAGTATTTTCCTAGAAGGAAAAATAAAACCTTTATTTTTGAAGTATCCTAGACTACACAGCCATACAGAATTAATTTCTTTTAGGTAGATCAAGTTAATTATTTAAAGAAAAAAGAAAAATTTTACAGAAATCTTGTAGAAATAATCAACTTGAACCTAAAAACATACACAAGTGCTCTCTATACAAACAAAAAAAGCAAGCCTTTCTTCATTTTCAAAGTGCTAGCATAAGCAATTACTAATGTCTGAAGAGTTTTCCACTGTCCTGGTCATACAGATGTGTTTCTGTTCATTCCTTCATTTCAAGCACAAACTATTTCTCTAAATGCTGAAAAACTTCAAATCACATATAAGGATTTTAAGAATAAGGCTAAATCTTTTTTTCCCTCAAATATTTATTTAAATTCCAATTAGTTAACAAACAGTGTAATTAGCTTCAGGTTTAGAATTCAGATAAATCATTTGAAACTTAAACATTATACAATCCCTTCAGTTTATGTCTATTAAGGTTATAAGTAATGTAACAAGGTAATGGTACTTGTAGTTTATGAACTCATTATTCTCCAACTTCTTTAAATAAACTTGCCCTAAAAGATAAAGCTGATTATGTAAGTGAGCATATTATTTTTCGTTCACATTAAAATTTGGGAAAATACGTGCAGTGCTACAGGCATATAAAGACAGTTCATTTAATTTATATCTAAGGGAACTAAGGACTGATTCCTATTACTATACATTTAATAGCACATTTTTTTTAACTTTGCCTGTCACCAAATTAGATCCATTTTTAATATTTAAGTTCTCATTCCTATACTCCACAGATATTCACAAATTATTTGCATTTCTATGAAAATTAATGTCAGCCATTACAAATAGCAACTGAAGAACTGGTCTGTCTCTCCACCTGTAATCTGAGAAGTACGGGGTATTTTGGCAACTATTCAACATGGTTTCATTCAGCCAGAATACCTATTCATGCATTCACAAAATTCAAATGCTAAATAAGTGCCAACTCAACAAGCAAGTATTAGTAAGTTACCACCTGTAGAACTCTGTGCTTGGAATAAAAAGAACAGAGCATGCTTTTCTGTCTCAGTTTTCCTCACCTCACAGGATATAAATTCACCATCTCCCTTTTACTTGTCTGACTTCGTTCCATCAGTAACAAGTGCTCCTTTCCTGAATATACCTCATATCTTCCCTCTGCCCTTATTCTGGTCTCACCCTCCATCATATGTCACCTTACTACTAAAGAAACCTTCTAAGTGGAGTCCTTGCTTCTACTCTGGATCCCCCTATAACTGACATTCTACAGAGCAACCAAAATAATTTCATTTAAAAATATGTCAAATCAAGCAGAGGTCATGACCTCCAGAGTCTGCAAACACTGCCACACTGTTTTCCAGTCTATAGGAGTTGTTTTAGAGAAGTCTCAGACTCAGTGGCACTTCCTTTAAAAAAAAAAAAAAAAGTCCTTGCAAAAGTCCTGTTTTATTTTGCCCATGGGATTCCATTTATCCTCTATTCTTATTGAAGTCTTGTGCCTTCAATAAGGAAGGAAAGCCTTGATGCTTTTATCCATTTTAGAAAATCCTTCTATTTTTTTTCTCTAAGACTCTTCTTCAGTTCCTTTCCACAGCTTTGTTTAGTCTGATTCCGCTGTGTATCAGATTTTTTTATAATCCTTGCCTAATTACTGTTCTCTGACATTATGATTTGTGATTTCCTCATCCTAACTTTTGTCATTGATATTTTTTCAGTTTTATGTATATTTGTATGTGTGTATGCATCATTTGCTTTTATTAGGTAATGTCTCAAATCCTTCTGCAGTTTCTGAGTACTGCCAACCCACTTTTTATCTCTGGTTGTTTTTTCTAAATTCTTAGAACTCTACATTGAGCATATATTTTTTTTAAGATTTTATTTATTTATTCGGCAGACAGAGATTACAAGTAGGCAGAGAGGCAGGCAGAGAGAGAGAGAGAGGAGGAAGCAGGCTCCCTGCTAAGCAGAGAGCCCGATGTGGGGCTCGATCCCAGGACTCTGGGATCATGACCTGAGAGCCAAAGGCAGAGGTTTTAACCCACTAGCCACCCAGGTGCCCCATACATTGAGCACATTTTTAAAGCAAGACCATATGCTTTTCTTTTCCTGAAGCTAAGGAAGAAGTGTATAAATCTTGTGTTCATTTGGGTAATTCTTTCTTGAAGCATGTTCACTTGCCTCTTCCAACCGTTTTTCTCTTTGTTTCAGTTGTGACATGTAGACCTTTTTCCTTTATTACTCATCTTTAAATGGGGCCATTTCCTGCTGAAGCAAAAGTGGGGAGAGCCCAGGAAGAAACAAGTTGGTTTGAAAGAAATTTCTATACACAGTATTTGCTGGTACCTGCTCACCAAACTCTCTACCACTTTTTCAGGTAGGAGTGGGTCCCTCTACTCTGCTCTTTCAGATACACACTCTCGAAGATGCTCGCCAGTGGTTTCAGCTTCCGCTGAGGATCTGCAGTAGACCTCTCTCACTCAGGCCATTCTCTGCCTTTCCAAAAGGACATCCACAGCCTCGGAGGAGCCTTTCAGAATGCTGATACTCGGAGTGAATACTCAGAAGACTCTCCCTGTCCCAACGACTTCCCAACAGTTCCAAGTGTTCATCACTGCTTTCAACCGGGGGGAGCAGAATTTTATTTTAGAAGACCTTGTTTTCTATTCTTTATTGTTTTTTTCTTTAGTTAGGAGAATATTCTATCTTTATATAAGAGTTGTGATTAAAAAAAAAAAAGAGTTGTGATGAGTACTAGGTACCATGTGGAAGTACTGAATCATACTTTAAACTAATATTATACTGGATGATAACTTGAATTCAAATAAAAACTTTAAAAAAAGAGAAATGTATGGGAATGGGCTTGTTCTTAACTAAATAAAACTACATTACAAATAATTTCTTTCTTTTCTTTTCTATTTTTAAAGATTTTATTTGTCAGAGAAAAAGAGAGAGAGAGAGAGAGAGTATGAGCGCACAAGCAGGGGGAGCGGCAGAGGGAGAAGCAGACTCCCCACTGAGCAGGGAGCCTGAAATGGGCTTGATCCCAGGACCCTGGAATCATGACCTAAGCCGAAGGCAGCTGCTTAACCGACTGAGCCCCTCAGGCACGCCTATAATTCGTCTTTCAAATAACATCATCAGTCATTAAGATGTAAGTATTGTAAACATGTGCAGAAGCATATGGGAAGAGTTATACTACTTATCTCACTGAAACTACATTGTGTATAAACTGTTGCTCAAATCACATCTTCTTTTATTAAGATGTCTGTTTGTAAAGTTAAGTGCAGCAGTATATAGGAATAGCCCTGTGCTTATCTCATTGAAGTTTCACTGTGTATAACGTGTCTTTCAAGTAACATCTTCTTCATTAAGATATAATACACAATACACACATATACCACCCTCACGTTATTAAAAAAGAGAGTTTCTACAATTAATTTTTAAGTAAATTTTCTGGATTGTATAGGAATGACTTGTTTTCACACAGTATGAATGGAATTTAAACTTCATAATGATCCGGTTAACTAGATCAATGTAGACAGTGCAGATAAATTTGTCTTTAATAATTTACACTGATTAAATGAACCAAATCTCCTTTCCATTTGGGCTATACAGAAGGTCTAGGAATAACTTTCTACTGAGTGCATCTTCCTTCTAACCTATGATTGAGGAACAACCCATGTCTGCATGGGTTCAGGGAAGGTTCAAACTTCTCTACATTTTTCATGCGCAACCTGAGTAAATGAATTAGATATTGCTGAACACTGTAATCATTTGAAAAGAACACACAGCAGCATTGGTTTGGCAGGGACTGATTTAGGGTCTGCACTTCCTGTTTCTTTACTTCTTTACTTTCTTTACTTCTGTCCTGGTCCTATGTCCTAGCTAGGTCCTGACTCTGCCGTGTAGGTCTGATTTTTGTGCTTTTCAAGTTGCATGAACTAGAACAGAGGCTCAGCATCAGTCCATTACTATTGTCTAAGATAAAGAGAAAGATGCAATGTAATGAGCAAATTTCATCTGCCATCTTTTCAGTTTGAAAAATGGCTGGGATAGTTTAAAAGACTAATTCCTAAAACTCAAATGACAAATTAGTAACTGCAAATTTTAATATATTTTTAAAAATTTTAGATGACCCTATTTGTTTGAAAAATCTAAAAGACTCAAAGTCAAGACTTAATATTAAATGAAATATCCTTTCAATTAGAGTAGATTCATGAAGATTATACAGATTAAAAGAAGATAAGAAACTATAAGAAAATAATACAAGAAATGCATATGGCAGTCTGTGACATAAAGTTTGTATATATTATTCGCAAAGGAGTTAACACTGCTTTTTAAACCTTTAATTCACTTGTGTTAGGACAGATTAAATTTTATGGCCTGTATTAGTTAACTTCGGATATTAATAAAATGAAGAGAGAACTAAATGTGAGTTAGTCTTGGGCAAAAGAGGAAGAACAGAAATGGCGCACAGCACCCAAGGAGCCATGAATTGTTAAGACCAAGCAGCCAGCACCACAGGAATGTGCACCTCTCTGACAATGTTCACTTCGGTCCAGAAAGACATCATGGCAACAGTTACTTACAGAATATGTACTGGTCTCTTTTCACAGCTTAATTTGTTTTAAGTATCATCTTAAATTTCATTTAAGTATCAACTTAAGTATCATCATAAAAATAGATTTATGATCTAATGGATCCCACAGTCTAGCTGGAGGAAAGTAAAAGCAATAAAGACAATAGAGAATCAAGTATATCAGAAAGTGATATGTGCTATCAAATAACCAAGAAGTATTACCCTAGTAAATCTACTTAGTAATAATCTAGTGGATCTATATAGTATTTTCTCTTTAACAGGAGTCTATATAAACTTTATGGAAATCTATATATGAACAGTTATTCTGTTTATTACAAGATCATATTTCATGTCCTCTGAAGCCAGAAATAAGGTAATTCACTAACTGCAGCAACTACAAAATAACATTATGTTTAGAACTTCAGAAATGTCCTTTATTGGCTAATAGGAACCACATTTTAGAACCAATATTAAGTTATCTGCTGTCATCTTCTATGTATCTGAAATTTATTTTTAACTCAACAAAATTTTCAATTATATGACAAAAAAGATCACAATATTTTATAAAGTATGACACATATGTATCATGTTTTATGTTATTTTTTTCATGCCATGTATCTTCCAAATCAACTTGGCAGAGTATTTGGGCAACAGTCAATGAATTTAAAAGGAAAATGAAATCACATTAAGATGCAGTCTTAAAATAGCTGAACTGAGGATTAGTATTTAATTGAGAGGCTTCTGACTTTGCCATGATTTTGAAATAAAGCAGAACTTTTTAAACTTGCTTTTCCAGATATTTTAACCATGTGGCAAGTTTCATTTTGCTCCTGTTGCTGTATTTATCCATTATATTTTTAGGCTAATGGAACTGAAAACTTATCTTCACTGCATAAACAAAATCAAATAAATAATCCTTCAGACATTACTAAATCCTGAAGGGTATTTGAGAAATTTGAGATCAGATTCTACATTTAATAAGTGTATCCAGAAAAACTAGGCCTCTCTGACAAAATATAGAGGTAAAGAATAAAAAGCCTAAGTGCAGATGTAGAAGATGAGGAGAGTCAGTAATCTGGAATGTTCTGGCTGAAGGTAATAGCTTTTCTCAACTGCACTATTTTTACGAAATGGTGGTTTTTGGAAGTATGTTAATCTTAATCCCATTTATTAATTCAAAAGATAGTTACTGAGTATCTACCACATGTTAGGTACTCTTCCAGATGCCTCATAGACATTAATGAATAAAAGAGATTTATGACCTAATGAATCTTACACTTTTGCTGTAGGGGAAGTAAAAGCAATAAAGACAACAAATGAGCCAGTATCTTGGGAAGGGATACGTGCTGTACAATACACAGGAAGTACTACCTTAGTAAATCCAGTCAGCATTCCTCTAGATCTATACAGTATTTTCTCTTTAATAGGAATCTATGTAATTTTATAAATTTCACTATTTATTTATTCTATATCTAATCTAGAAAATATATAAAGTATGGTGAATACTACATAGTGTATGGTATATCTTCTTTTAAAAATTACTTTATCAGAAATTCTATAAAATCAGACTGGTAGTTGTATCAAAGATAGAAAATTTTATTACCCATAGAAAACAACAGATGATTATTATTATTATTATTATTTTAAAGATCTTACTTATTTACTTGAGAGAGAGAGCACAAGAATTTGCCAAGTGAGGGGAAAGGGAGAAGCAGAGGCCCCACAGAGCAATGAGCCCAATGTGGGGCTTAATCCCAGACTCCCAGAGCATGACCTGAGTGGAAGGCAGATGCTTAACCAACTGAGCCACCCAGGCACCCCAAAAACAGCAGACTGAAAATGACATTTACATGGTCTCCATATTAGTCTGACCAGTGACAGATAATAAGCTAAGAGAGAAGACACAAAACCATTCTAAATCCACAGCTAACATGTAGGTTCATCCCTGGGTATCCTTATAGTTCTTATTGGAAGAGTTTTGAAAAAGACCAGTTTTTAACTTTAACTTTTACAAAATTACAAAACTAACCAAAATCTGTAGAGGCCACTTGTCAGAGATATGTTTACCAAATTATGCAGAGCACCTAAATGATCATTGTTCGTTGAACTGAAGCTACATGTAGGCTTCCCAAACTTGGAACTTCAATTTGGGTTTTAGGATGACGGACTGGCTTTCTGCAATATGCCATTTATAGGGGTTGGGTAGATGACATCTGTGCCTGTCGTACTGGTCACTAACATCAATTTGAAAGACCTCAGGAATTTAGCTCTGTATACAATTTCATGGTAACAAATTAACCTAACTCTTCATGTCTCAAATATGTATTATTCTCTGAATAATACAAGTCATTTTCTGGGGCACCTGGGTGGCTCAGTGTGTTAAGACTCTGCCTTCGGCTCAGGTCATGATCTCAGGGTCCTGGGATCAAGCCCTGAATTGGGCTCTCTGCTCAGCGGGGAGCCTGCTTCCCTCTCACTCTCTCTGCCTGCCTCTCTGCCTACTTGTGATCTCTCTCTGTCAAATAAATAAATAAAATCTTTAAAAAAAATACAAGTCATTTTCCATTTTCCTGTGATCCTACTGCCATGAGAGAACTCATGACTGACCTATTTCAAACTCTAAAAATGGGTTTAATATACATGATATGTACAGCACGATATGATATCAGAGAAGTGGTCAAAAAAGGGTAATAATTGTGGTGGCCTAAAATTAATTAAAATGATAATCCAGTAAAAATTCAACCATTTTTTTGGACTATTTGGGTTGGTGTCTTCTACTGTAACATCCTCAGGCCCAAATCTAGCCCTGGTACATAAAATATACATCAGGACGTGGTTGCAAAGATTGCTTGGAGACCAGTCTGTAACCAACTGGATACAAACTTCAATAACTGCATCCAAGGGCAGAGTTTACACTTTGCCTCTACAGACGCAATTAATAACAATGCAGGGCAGTTTTCTTCTCCCTGTTTCCTGAGCCTGTGTCTTGAATAAGAATACAAGAAAGAGAAAAACATTTTCCTGGGTATTCTCACATGTATAGTTTGAGGGACTGTGGTAAGGAGAGTGTAGTGCCTCCTGGATGAAGATCTGGGAGTGGTTTGTCCTCTGATTATAAGAGCTATTTTAATCATATTTTTAAAAAATTTCCCCAGTTTTCAATAGTATCTCCTCTCTTCTCCATTTATGTCAAGACCTGAAAAATGAATATTCATAAAGTGGCTAATATCCAGGTCATCTCTAGTCAGGCTCGAAAATGAGGTCCCTCTTGGCAATGGCAAGAGTTTGAACGGTTAAAATGTATCAGTGGCAGATCCCCTGAGTGCAGTGAAAGGAGACCCACGCATAGTAAGCCTGCGCACACAGGTGGACGGCAAACTCACCTTGGCAAGCTCCAGTGCGGATGTTGGGGATAAAGCCCCGTCGACAGGGCTGAGGCTGGGCAGGACACATCTCACAGGGGTGGCCCCAGGCCCGTCCAATGGTGGCACAGCACAGAGTCTTAGTGCAGACAATGCCTGTCAGCTGCCCTTGGCACATCTGGTTGTTGACCTGAGTGAAACAAGGGCCTGTCCTGTAATCTGGAATGTGAAAGAAGACAGAAAGACAGGTTTTATGACCATGTACCCATCTTACACCAGTAGCTCCAAATACATAAAACAGAGGCTATTTCTTCTGACTCAAGTGTCTAAAGACAAAAGGATGGAAAGTTTCATTTTGAAAATTCCTAATTTTTCAATCATGAGGACTGCATTAGGAGACTTCAATGCACTTTACTACGGATATTGTAAACGGGTGGCTCAAGGACTGTGTCTGGGACACAGATGTGTTTTCTTGGCCTGAATCATGTTCTGAAAGAATTTAAATTAGTAGCCAACATTTTTAAATTGGGAAATTTCACATGAAATTTCTATTTCTGGCTTTTTTTTTTTTAAAGATTTTATTTATTTGACAGAGACCACAAGTAGAGAGGCAGGCAGAGAGAGAGAGAGAGGGAGGCAGGCTCCCCGCTGAGCAGAGAGCCCGATGCGGGACTCGATCCCAGGACCGAGATCATGACCCAAGCCGAAGGCAGCGGCTTAACCCACTGAGCCACCCAGGTGCCCCGTATTTCTGGCTTTTCTTGCAAAGTTGGAAGATCTGGCCAGGCTAGGCCTGCCATTCTACACAGTGTGGGGGAGAGAAGTGTGTCCTCCTCTCTGACACCAAGTCCCACCCAATGCACATCCAACAGTCTCCTCTCACTGACATCTGTCACATGAACACTGCTGGGACCTGTTCGCAGGACTCCCTCTTTACCTAGCCAAGATTTTCTTTCCTGACTGCATGGACACGAGATTGGAAAATCAGAAGAGAACCAATAATGGTATACCCTTCCATATCACAAATACATCTGAGCAGTCTAGTATATCTGTAAACATTAAGTCCTAACAATTTGATTTTTGTGTCCATGTCAATCTGTTTAGTTTGGCGTATAGTTCAGCTAGGAAGACTGTGGCAATAAGGCCCACTCTCATGGATTCTTTCTAGGTAAGTTATTATTATATAATCTCTGTACTATAAAAGACTTTACCATTGTCCAACTGATGAAAACATCAGCAAATGCTAAATAGGCAGACTTCTATGGATATTAAGGATGATCTACTGGGACTGTTGCATCTCAAATGTGATCCACAGACCAGCAATATATGCCTCACTGGGGAGATGTTTAGACAGGCAGACTCAGGCCCAACCCTAGACTAACTGAACTAGAACTCCACTTCAACACAATATTCAGGAGATTCACACACACATTCAAGATTAAGAAGGACTGATCTAGACTCCAGGCAACTTAAAAGTTAGGCATTCTGGCTCTGGCCCTCTTTCTCCTATAATTTTTTTTTTTTAAGATTTTATTTATTTATTTGACAGAGAGAGAGAGAGAGAGAGAGATCACAAGAAGGCAGAGAGGCAGGCAGAGAGAGGGGAAAGCAGGCTCACCGCTGAGCAGAGAGCCCGATGCAGGGCTCGATCCCAGGACCCCGAGATCATGACCTGAGCCAAAGGCAGAGGCTTAACCCACTGAGCCACCCAGGCACCTTTCTCCTATAATTTACTGCAATGAACCCTTTAGATGATCAGTGTCTACTCTTTTAAGCAGAACAGAATTAACCGAACAGTTTTTAATTGAATGCTGTTGTTGCTGTTTTCAGACACAGGAAATCAGAGAATGGTCAGTTTCATGAAGACTGATTAATAAAACAACTCACATTTGTTTTAAAATTACAACAGAAATATGTGAAAAGTGTCTCCTCCTCCCCGGCGCCAACCCCTTCACAGAGACTGTGTGAATACAGTTCATTAACTCTTGGGACTGTAAGATGATAGTCAGGATTTCCTGATAAGCCCTCATGCAAATGACATAATTCCTTTTGAAGAGGAAAGCCAGAACAAGTTTATTTCAGATTTCCAAGAACAAAACAATCTCACATTCAAAGAAAGTAGAGTCAATAATGTTGGTAAGGTTTTTATGAAAAATGTACTGGGAAAAAAGCAAACTTGGATAGGATTTAACATTCAAAATGTTAAGCTAGAAGAACTTTGATATCATCTAAATGCGATCATGTAACAAAAACAAAATTTAAAACCACATGAAACTTTTATTTTTTTTTAAAACAAAGAATGAGGCTCTCTCTCTTAGAGCAAAAGAATATTTTCAAAGTTTAACATACAGAAAAAAAAAAAAAACAACACCCTAAAATAGGTAACATTTTTAGCAAGCTGGTTTAACACTCTGTCACTTTGCAGCTGAACTTCAATAAAAATAGCTCATTTTAATCCCTTACATAAGAACAACAGATGTGCTGGCTGCAAATCACGTTTTTGAAAAAGACAATCTTTGCAGTATACGTGTAGATAATGTCAACCTTATAAACAAGCATGCTTCCCACACACAAATTGCCAGATTGTAAATTTTTTAAACCTATCTATTGTCTTTTACACAACTATTATTTTGCTGTTTTAAATAAATATTAGGCTCACAATAAATTAAATCAAGTTCTGAACAAGTGGGAAAAATCTGTTTTTCACAAAAAAATATAAAACACTTATTTTTCTGTAATTCTTGCATACACAGCTATGTTCACATTCTGCACACTTTTAGGATGCCCAAAGAGAAGCCTCCAAATCCTCCCTCATAATCCCATCCTTAAGTAAACCACCTTGTCAGGAAATTTGTTCCTTCAGCTAACTACACCACCTTCTTAAAATCATGTCTTCTCAGTCTGCTCTCTTTGGAGAAGGAGAATATCTGGACGAGAACAGCTGTTTGTCCTCTGAAGTGACCCTTCGCGTTGAAGGCTCTAATTAAGCCAACCCCAGACCTCCCTTCCTGGGAAAAGAGTTTACCAGTTCTTACGTCTTTTGACTACACAGTATTTGCCTCCTTACAAACTGTGCTGAATCACTTTTCTTTTACCAGTCTCCTTGGCTTTCTAGTAGGCAACTGATTAGTTTAAAATGCAAAATTACAGCATTACCTACTTATTTAAGAATTACTATCTTGCAAAATATGAACAAGTGGGTAAAAGGGGATGTAAATATCTTGATCAGATTAAAACATCCTGTCCCAAACTTGGCTAGCATTTTGATTGTGGCCAAAGAGCCCTAAAAGAATTTCACGTTACTGACCATGCATTCTTGTGATCAAGATTTCAGTGTGGGTAAAAATGTTATCGTATACCACACCGCCCATTTGTGGCCAAGGCCATCCTCACAGTGTATTAGCAAAACATAAAAGGAAAGAACTGCTTATCACTTGGGTATGCTGGAGCCAGAATGTTGGAAGCAGATACTTTCCTCACTACTATATGACCAAAAAACGTTAAAAATTAGCCTGTGAAACACAAATAGTTTTATTTTGATTTTCTAATATTGAAGTACAATATAGTATATATTTTTTATTAGTTCCAGAGGTAGAGTTTAGTGATTCATCAGTTGCATATAACACCCAGGGCTCATTTTATCACATGCACTCCTTAATGTCCATCATCCAGCTACCCCGTTCCATACCTACCTCCCCTTCAGCAACCCTCAGTTTGTTTCCTAGCACTAAGTCTCTTATGGTTGGTCTGCTTCTCTGATTTAGTCTTGTTTTATTTTTCCCTCCCTTCCCCCCATATGTTTTCTTTCTTAAATTCCACATGAGTGAAATCATATAATAATTGTCTTTCCTTGACTGATTTATTTCACTTAGCATAATACCCTCTAGTTCCATCCGTGTCCTTGCACACAACGCAGAGTACTAACCACTATACGATCACGGCCCATCCATGTCCTTGCAAATGCTAAGTCAGAATGACTAAAATTAACAAGTCAAGAAACAGCAGATGTTGGCGAGGACGCAGAAGAAGGGGAACTCTCTCACACTGCTGGTGAGAATGGTGCAGCCACTCTGGAAAACAGTACGGAGGTTCCTCAAAAAGTTAAAAATAGAGCTACCCTTTGACCCAGCAATTGCACTACTAAGGGATTTACCTAAAGGATACAAACTTAGTGATGCAATATAACATCTTTTTTTTTTTAAGATTTTATTTATTTATTTGACAGAGAGAGATCACAAGTAGACGGAGAGGCAGGCAGAGAGAGAGAGGGAAGCAGGCTTCTTGCTGAGCAGAGAGCCCGATGTGGGACTCGATCCCAGGACCCTGAGATCATGACCTGAGCCGAAGGCAGCGGCTTAACCCACTGAGCCACCCAGGTGCCCTCTATACCTGTTTTAAATGTACATGTAAATTTATTGAATTGTGCATCTATCACAACGTAATTTTAGAGTATTTGCATCACCCCCCAAAATCCCTTGTGCCCACTTCTAGACTCAGACAACCACTATTCTGTCACTATCAATTTGGCTTTTCTGGACAATGTAACATATAGTCTTTTCTGCCTGGCTTCTTGTTCTTGAGGAACATTCAGCTATAGTATGGGTCAGTATTTCAATCCCTTTTACTGCTGTCTAGCATTCCACTGTATGGATACAACACATTTGCTAACCAATTAGTGGCCATCTGCCGGGTTGTATAGTGAATTCATGTTTAACCTCTTCAGAAACTGCCGAACAGTATTTCCAAAGTAGCTTCACCATTTAAATTCCTATCAGCAATGAATGAGGGTACCAATTCCTTCACATCCTTGCTAATATTTTCTTTTTTATTATAGTTTATGTTACCATTCTACTTTAAATAAATGCAATTGAGTATGTTTGGAAATTTTGATATAATTTCATAAGTCCTCTTAAGATGCTAAACAGTACTAGAAAACCAAACTGATCATTATTGTTGTACAAACTGATAACCTCTGAAGGTTTCCAGAAGGTAATAACAGAAACAGGTCTGGTAGAGGATGTGGGACTGAAGGAGAGGAATTTCTTGTTTTTGTCATTTATTTTTTTGCTTATTTTTTAAAATTTTATATGTTTGCTTTTGTTTGATGGAAGACACACTTTTATGAAAGCCAATGGGAATGACCCAGTTGAAAGGGAAGGCTTATAAGTACCAAAAATAGTAATAATCTCTAGTATAAGATTCCTGAGGAGTCAGCCTGAGAGTGAAACCAGAATGTGAAGAAAGAAGAAGAAAAGCACTTCTCTTGCAGCGTGAGAAAGAAGGGCATAGAGTAGATGGACAGCGAGCAGTGTCCCCTCCCACACCTTCTATTTTCTTTGTGAAACAGGAAGTGGGGGGTCAGCTGTGGACTCAGATATTTGCGGCTGAGATAGCACTGCAGAGCCCAGGCAAGGGAACTGACATGAGAACCCAGTGCATCCCCAGGTGACATTCAGGGCTTTTCAAAGGCAAAGGACCAGGATGGACTAGTAGTGGGACCTATCTGCCTGCCTGAGGACTTTTCCCATCACCCTGAGGCAGCTGAGAGGCTCACTCAGAGGTTGGATTCATTAGGGTTAGAGTTTATTTGTCAGATGTGGAAAAAAAAAATCAGAATGGCAAGGGAGTTCAGAGGATTGTTACACAGATTTTAAATTACAGACTATGGAATCTATGCTGGATGAACAGGAAGTGAGAAAAAGGAGGACTGATAAAGTAAGAAGCGGGAGAAAGCAGTAAGATCAGGGGACTAAGTGTGTCCAGGAGGCTTCACATGACAAGGGAAAAGAGCCACAGGGACAGCAATACATCAGCTGCCTGTGTGACTGCAGGATCAGTCATTTAACTGCCAGTAGAAGGGAGAAGACAGCACACTGCATAATTGAGGGAGGATAACCACACATGCTGCAATGTCAACGTCATCCTCTGGAGCTGTGCAGTGGATGGCCCTCTTAGAGACTTTTTTACTATAATTGCTTGTCCAGCAATGCCATAAGATGCCCAGAATCCACTGAATTTCATCCAATCCCACGTTAATATACAAAGATTTGCCTGGTTCTAGAAAGTATGGGAAAATATGTGGAAATACCCATCAAGTCACACAGCACTTGAAGTTAGGCAAGAAGGCATTTCCATTCTCAGAAACCAAAGAATTGCAACATGTAGTCAAGTGATCACACTGTGTGGGAGCTGCAGATATAAGTGAGGGTCACAAAGAAGTATAGACTGTACATAACCAGACTAACGATCCTGGCTAGGGGACCATCTCCTTGTAGTGATGGAGATTTTTTGTTTTTTGATTTTTTAAAATATTTTACTTATTTATTTGACAGGGAGACAGAGACATAAGCAGGCAGAGCAGCAGAGGGAGAAGGAGAAGCAGGCTCCCCCGCCAAGCAGGGAGCTGGATCCCAGGACCCTGAGATCATTAACAGAACCTAAGGCAGACGTTTAACCAACTGAGCTACCAGATGCCCCCAGTAAAGGAGTTTTTGACAAAGCAATTATAAATAACATTTTTTTTAGCGCATCCTATCATGGTTTTAATTGAGAACTGAGTTGGTTTGCCAGCTAAAAATCTTTGATCACAGATATAACTGGACCACGCAGAGAAGGCAACCCCAAAACTTAATGGGATGGTTTCCTTAGTTTCCAACAGTTTCCTTAGTTTCAATACAATCTGCCCTGAATGTCTGCAGATGCAGACTTCATGCTGACCAAATATTCATAGTTAAATAAACTCAAATTTAATTGAGAGAATAATTATCTTCCTCGATGTCAAACTCAGAAAATTTTAGAATGAAGTACAGAAATGTTTAAGGGAATCAAAGCCATTATATTAATATTGTTACTTTAAAGAATCTGTACAAAAATTATGTACCTGTAATGTTTAACAGCTTTTGCCCCATTCTATCAGACTATTTTGTAACCACAATTTAAAATAAATAAGTGATCTATTTAGAATGATTTTTTTAATTTAAATTCTAGTAGCCAACATATAGTACAGAATGATGGTTTTTTCCAACTTAAAATGTGACTATGTTTATATACAGAACTGGACCATTTAAGTGAACTTATAAATTTAAAAGTTTATTTATATATTTAGTTTTTAATTAGCTCCAGCAGAGTTATTTGAGTATCTGCAAAGGTTTTTAAGTCACACCAGTGAAGCACTTAAAAATTACATGCATTTAATATAAAAAGGCAGTTTAAAAGATATGGAGGTGTTTCATTAAATATTAAATTGGAACCAAATATTATTTAAAGGCCTTTTAAAGTGACTACTTTAATCTTCTCAATTAACAGAGTAGAGATATCTATAAATTGGATTTAAAAGTCCAAGGACTTTTAAGCAGGAACTGAAAGCAGGGACTTGAAGAAATTTCTATATATCCAAGTTTCATGCAGGATTATTCAAATAGTCAAGAGTTGATGCAACCATAGTGTCCATCGACAGATGAATAAACAAACAGAACACATACACTAGAATACCATTCAGATCTAAAAAGCTAGGAAATTTGACACATTCTACAACTCAGATGAACCCTGAGTACATTATTCTGAGTGAAATTAGCCAGTTAAAAAAGGAAAAATATTTTATGATTTCACATACATGAAGCATCTAAAGGAATCAAATTTATTGGAACAAAAAGTAGAATGGTAGCTGTCAGGGGGTAGGGGGAAAGGAAAATAGGGAGTTTATGACTAATAGGTATGGAGTTTCAGTTCCACAAGATGAAAAGAATTCAACGGATAGATAGTGGTAATGGTTCCATGACAATGTGAAGATACTAATACCACTGAACTTTACTCTGAAAAATGATTTACAGTGGTTAATTCCATGTTATGCGTATTTCACTGCAATTAAAAATGTATTTTTAAAAAGCTCAGGGAATAATCAGGGTTTTGAAAGTTATATTTAAGTAAAGCAAACCTGAATTTTTAAGACCAAAACAAACTGAATCTTTTTCATACACACAGTCACCACTGAAAAACACCCTCTTGCAACAGTGACCACTTGCCTTGTGATGGAAATTTACATTGTCATAACTGATTAGAGTGCACACAAAGCTGCAAGGGTATTCTTGAGCACATTGATTGACTACATACTTGGACTCTCGATAGGGTAAATTCTTAGCACTAGAAGTGCTGGGTCAAATGTCCAGTTCAAAAAATATTCAAACATTCTCAGAACTGCTCTCTGAAGATGAACTTATCCTCACACCTTCTCCAACTGAGTACGGGCAACTGGTTTAAGCTTTACTCACTCACAGGGAGAAATGTGGTATCTCACTGTTGCTGAATTATGAATTCATTGTCCTTGTTTTTTGGCAATGAATGAAAGAAAACTAACTCTGTGGCAGGTACTTCATATTATAAAACCCATTCTATCAATTATCTCTTTATGCTTAAGTGCTAAGAAAGTATGTTTGTAAAAATGTTTACAAAGGAAAAATTAAAAGTCAGAGATAAAGTTCCAAATGGAGAATGAAAGAGAGCTAGAAAAAAGTGAAACAGAGACTGAACTTGAAGACCCGCCTCCCTCCTCAGCCCTGCACCATTCACACAATGCTCATTAAACCCAAGACACAAATCATTACACCCTCAGCTTCCGGCAGCTTTGCCTTTTCATATCAGACCAAAGCCCTTTACACCATTTTAATGAATCTTGCCAAAATGCCCCAAGTGCCTCCTGCTACCTCCAGGTATGATCTCCCAACTCCCCCAAATTCTGCAAGCATAATCTTGCTTTACTTTGGCTTCTCCCAAAGATGAATCTCCTAGCTATGTTCAGTTAGGGAGAGATTCTGTGTACATTGACAGAACAGTAAAGACTTTTGCTTCTTCGGATAAATGAATGATTATTTTAACTATCACAGTTGTACTGCGTTTTTTTTCTAATGTAGTATCATTATTTAAGATCTCAGTGAAAACATGGACTTAGTAAAGAAGGACCCCTTTCACCATTCTCTAGTCTTTCAAAGTACAAGACTACCACTGACATCAAAGAGCTTTGGAAGAATGAAGAGGCAGGAAAGATAATTAGGTGCTGGCCGATGAGGCAAACAAAATTGCTATCTTTCATGTCATGTTTCATAAGGATGAAGGTCATCAAAGTTGTGGTCCTCAAATTCATGGCCTGTAAACTGAAAGCAGACTCTCCCAAGAGCACAACCAATTAACTCACTTTACATGTAACAACAAAAAGCTGAAGATTAAAAACTAAAATGATTATTTAAGCAGAAGGAAACTGTCACTTTTAGAAAAGAAACTTAAAAAGACAAAAATATTTTGTCATGAGTAATAAGGGGGGCAAAGACATAAATGATTAACACAAGATGGATCATTTGCAAGTCAAATCAACAAAGCACCAATTTTTAAGATGTCTAAGAAAAATATATGGTACTGTTTTTTAGGTGTGAATAATTTCAAGAGAAAGTGGGATGTGCTCACAAAACATTTACACATTATCAATAAAGTCAGATACAAAAGCAATGGAAACCAGTGCTGGAACAGATCTGATTTATCTCCTGATTCAAACACAAGGAAGACACCAGACTCAATTATAGTGGCAAGGAATAAAACCTTGGGCACAACTTGCTGACAGCCTTTGTAGAGTAATATGGATTCAATGTGCTGCTTTCTCATTGAAATTTGTGCTTACATCAATTCCTCCTTAGCAATTTAAGCAGCCATGCATACATTACTGAGTCAATCAAACCTAATAAATCACACTCATCCCAGGAAATAAGACACACTACCTGTTTTGTGATTCTGTCCTGACAACTTTTAGCGTAACATCTAACTAGAAAGGCTGGGATTTCTCCCAAGGAAAGAGTGAATGCCATGTGATTTGTTACTGGGGTTTTAATTATTTGGGAGTTTTAGAGAAATGGTAAAGTACAAGGAAGACCATTGATCATATGGACTTCTAAGGGGACATGGTAGCATTTGTAAATAGGTCCATCTGACTTGCAAACAGTGAGGCCTTATCTTTGTAACTTGCTGCATAAAGAAGAGCAGGTGGTCAACAGATCTTGATGGCACTGATGGTCCTGCATGGGTAGTGGTCTACACTCAAGAAGCAGGTCATTCCTGGCTCTCTGGTTGGAGGCTCATACGTAAGCACCAGAAGAGTCTCAAGAGCAAAGGTATATAATTGCAACATTTCACAGAAAAGGTCACAGTACTATAGTACAAGCTCAGTAAAATAAAAATGAACATATCTTAAACAACCAGCAAGTTTGTAATTGCTGAGGAACCCATGAAGCCAGACTGGTATGGGTACTGGGGGAACTTGTTTCATGGATATATCAACAGAAATAAAAGGACTAAAGTCTTTGGTTCAGGAAAGTAAACTTTTCAATATTCAGACTCAACAGAAGAATAGAAAAACAAATATTCATTGCTTCAAGCTAAATTAGTTGTTTAGAAGATCAGATGGAAGAAGTAGCTTACAACACAGTAAAATTTCTTAAAAAATAATACTATAAATAAAAGATTAAACCTGAAGGACAGAGACTAGAAACCAGAATGTGAATACTGTGAATTCCAAAATTAAAAAAAAAACAAATAGAGAATAAAAAAAAACATAGAAAAAAAATTCCTAAGCTTAGATAAAAAGTAATTTCACCTCCAGGTTAAAATGGCTCACGGTGTCACAGACAGAAATAATGGAGTGAGAAAAAAAGAAAGAAAAAAGACAGACTCCAAAGAAGAGCCTCATGAAATCTCTGAATTTCTCAACCTTAGATTAAGAGGAAAACCTACCTCTCCATTTCCAGAGAGAGAAAAAAAGAAAAAAGAAAAAAAGAAAAAGGACAGACTACCTATAAAGAAGACGAAATAGCTTGGCATTAGTTTTATCCTATGTGGAATGGGGAGTTAAAATACAGTGAAACAACATCTACAGGTGATTAATTTGTAATTTTTGAAAAAGGACTCTTCAAATAAAAGTCATATGATAAGACAGAATTTAATAACAGCCTGAGATAATGTCAAGAACTGGAAGGGTGTAGGGGGTTATTTGTTACAATGAGGACTTGGAAATGGATTATTCCTAAGAACTTTGCTCGGGACTGGGAGATGTAAACATGTAAAATGTTTTAGGGTAAGAGGAACAGGTATTCTTTAATTTTGTTACTGTACAAAAATTGTAAGAGAACAATAGAGGCCTCAATACAATGGCGAAAGATAGGAGGGTTATCACTAGTTTGATGAAAAACACAGCATTTCTTAAATCAATTAAGGAAGAAGGTAATGGAAGTAGTGGCATCAAAAATAATTGATTAGCACTAAAAGTAACAGATTTAAAGAGGAAACCCACATAATGACATATACATAAAATGGTATGAGTAAACTATAGATACTGAAACCACAATAAATGTAACTATGCTTAGTTTCTAATCAAATAATTTGTAGATCTGACTAAAAAAACAAAATCTGGTTCTATTCTGCGTATAAGAAAACCAACAAAATGAAATGAGAACGTGGCAAGTGGAACAAAGAAAAATCAGGAAAATTGCAAATGGAATGAAGTAGAAGTATCAATAATCAATATCAAACAGAGTGGAATTCAACAACAAAAGCCATTAACTGAGTCAAAAAAGAATATTAGTAAGATTAAAAAAAACAATCCATTAAGAGGATGGGCTTACATACTAAAAACTTTAAGTGAAATATCAAGAGCTAATATTTCTAGAAATAAGAGGAGAGCTTAAAGGTATAAAGGAGATCCTTCCAAACTTGACAGAGCAGGTAGACATAAAATAAATAAGAGGAGCACAATCAAAAAGCTTGCCTTAATGGAAAGATTTATAATTGTATACCACATAAACACAGAATGTAAAATTCTACTTTTCATAGAACATTTATTAAAGTGATCAAATATTGAATCCATGTTGTTTCAGTGACATTTAATAGATTTCCTGGGGTTTCTACTGAGTATTTTCTCTTCCACAGTGTGAAACTCTAAAACATGCCACAGCTCCTTGCACAGATGGATTTTAGGTAATGTGGTTGGTTACATTCACTAAAAAAGAACAGCGTGTGTTCTTTTATTGAAGGGATCAAAACCAGCAAATGTCTGATCTGCGACATGAAATTCAGTATCTCAGAGAGAGAAATTTTAGCAGTAAAATATTTCACACCAATGTGGTTTGTTGTAATCTATAGATGTGCTATCCAAAACAGTAGCCACTAGCCACATGTGGCTTTCTAAATTTAAAGTTTTAAATTTAAATAAAATAAAATAAACATGTAGTTCCTAATCACACTAGCCACATGGCAAGTGCCTGAGAGCCACATGTGGTTAGTGGCTACTGTACTGGCAGCACAGAGAACATTTCCACCATCCCAGAAGGTTCTCTCGATGCACACTTGAGTGGCAGTCTCCCAACACCATGCAGAAATGGGGAATGAGAAAGTGCCTGGTATTGAGACAAGAGTTCCTTATAAGAGGTTTGCACCGTGCATTATCCCCATCAGGTACAAGGTTACCTGCACAGTAATTTCATTTGGTTGGCATTAGTAGCTTTCCTTTAAAGATGATGATGACAGTAGGCATAGACAAGTTAAGTAAAATTGCCCAAAGCCAGAATTTAAATGACAAACATATCTGACACCCAAAACCATGGCCTTAACCGCCATACTCTGCTACCTCCCAGTAGTATTGACAATAGTGTATGTATGGGAGCAGTCTCTGTGTTTGATCATTGGTTCTTGTTCTGCATTAAATGCCCATTTCTGCATACATTTGTTGTTCTTTTTAAGGTCATAACCCTTCTACTCAGCTAAAAAATGAAGCTCAACTTACTAAACACTTCAATGGCACTTTGATATGCCTCCAAAGCAAGCCACCATGCTTCAGATGGCTTGCATGTCTGCCTGGATTTACACTTTCTACTATTTTAGTGTGCAAATACTTTTCACCTATGGGAATTCTGTTTCATCAGACACTCCATGGCATCACAGCCTAATCTGTTTCAAATCACAGCAGCTTAGCTTCTGTTCTCTAAGTAGGGGGGCACTCGAAACAAGTATCACTTAACACTGGGAGAGGCTGCAGTGCTGGGGTGGGATACAGATAATGCTAAGTGTCCACGAAGCCAGAGATAGTATCTACAGAACATGAAACCTTTACTGTTTAGTAAACTTCCAAATAATCTGCAGTGTAGGTAGGTGCTGGGCTTTACTGATCACTTCCCAAAAGGTATCAGGGTCGTAAGAGATGATGCATATAAATGTATTCTGAGCACTGTAAAGTATTATTTAAATTTATCTGTTTCCCATAACAACTTTTAGACATGGAAACATTTTGGGACAACTTGATCTGATCATGTGATTAAAAGAAGAATGTTCACAATGTTTCTACAACTGCCCCCAAGCCAAAAACCCATCTGATATAATAGTTTGGGCCTCCTCACTTATTCTCCAGCAATACTCCAACACAAAATGGTAATTAGCAGCTTACAACTGATGGCATCTGGGATGTCAAGGACTTTTCATGACAAAATTGCTGAGCTGAGATCAAGAAGTCTAGTCTAACTCAGTATTTCCCAAAATGAGATCAATGAGACACTAGTTCCAGGGAATAGTTAAAGTATTATGTCAAAGAGGAATTCTGCGGTCAATTATATTAGAGTTGAACAAAGACAGAATGCGTGTGTGTGCATCACACCTATGTGTGTGTGTGTGTGTGTGTGTGTATGAAAATATAGGACTTTCAGGAGCCTTTAATGTACTTATGTGCATTATAAACTGCCAAGAGGATATTATAGTAGGCAGTATTCAAAATTTATTTGCTTGTATTTTTATACAACAGCATTCCTCAAAACTAGTGTGGGATGAAACACACTTTGGCAAACACTTATCTAACTTTATCAGCAGATGAGTCCCTTGTCATATCCTCAAACATGGCTGCCTGAAATAGATTTAATAAAATGGTATCTTTTGTGTAACTGGCTTTCCTCCAGGTGACATCACTACCACCATAAATATCACAGAGAACTTTAGAAATTTGTGACAAGACTGTAGCGCTCAAACTTTCTTAGCAGTTGCCAAACTATTTTCTGGATGACTAATGGCATTCAGAATACTTAAATGATCAAAGTTCAGAGTTCTTCTGTTATTCTTCTATACATAAAGAGCACATCTATTCTACTAGGACCTAAAATCTGATGACCCATAACTGGTGACAGAAAATGAAGTACATGGTCCCATATTCCTGTGTAGGATTTGCCAGTAATGCAAAACAGAGGCAACAGTGACATGTATATAGAGAAAGAGACAGAGAGAGAG
Organism: Lutra lutra; assembly: GCF_902655055.1. Taxonomy (NCBI): domain Eukaryota; kingdom Metazoa; phylum Chordata; class Mammalia; order Carnivora; family Mustelidae; genus Lutra; species Lutra lutra. The sequence goes on from NC_062282.1 coordinate 68,268,703, forward strand.
AGAGAGAGAGTATAATTATATTACTACTATGAATATATTACAGATTTTTACCTTTATAAAAAAAGATTTTATTTATTTTTTTGACAGAGAAAGAGAGAGACACTGAGAAAGGGAACACAAGCAGGGGGAGTGGGAGAGGAAGCAGCAGGCTTTCCACTGAGCAGGGAGCCCGAAGTGGGGCTTGATCCCAGAACCCTGGGATAATGACCCTTGCCAAAGGCAGACGCTTAATGACTGAGTCACCCAGGCAGCCCAAGTTTTACTTTCCTGATCATCAAAACAAAATCACAACATAAGTACTATCACTATGCCCATTTAGATGAAGAAACTAAGATAACTTGCCCAAAGTCACAAAGATAGTTAGTGTCCAAACCAGGAATTAAAAAGATCTGATAAAGATTCACACAATTTGCTTACTCAAATTTATTTTTAAAGCTACTGACAATACTGAGATGAGGTGTCTAAGTCCACTCCACATCGTCTGGACCTTTTCAAGGTAGTTTATCCTCTGCCTGAAAACCTCCAGAGGTAATCTACCCTATTTTGTGGTTCTAGCTTTCTATACGTAGAGAAGCACTTAGCATAGTGACTAGAGCACAGGACTGCAGGCAGGCAGTTCTACATTCACAACCAGAACCCAGCTTCCCAAACTACTTGCCTAGCTTCTTGACTAAGTTCTTCTAACTCCGCTTCCTTATTTGTAAAATGAGTATAATAAGAGAACTTTACCTGTAGCTAATGATGTGGATGTGAACATGTCATGGGTAAAAACTTTACGAGCTTAGCATAGCGCCTGGCTTTCACTAAACACTCAGCACCTGGTAGCTGTTCTTCTGCTTGGAGTTGTTGTGGATATTAATAAAGATTATTGAACACTTTTGAGTTTACAACACACTTTCCTAAGCTTGATTTCATTGTGGCCATTATAGTGCCACAGTGAGGTGAAAGATGAGCAAAGCAGAAAAACCTGCAATAAACCTCACTATGGCTTTGTTCCTCATAATTATATATGGATACAATTTTCTTGGATGTGAAAGCTGGAAGAAACCACTTAAATGGATACCAGGATCCTTCCAAGAAATAATACACTTCCTTACAGAGTTATTTTCTCTATTATTCAAGCTCCCTCTTTCCCAAAGTTCTGTTTGGAATCAAAGCCAGGTTTCACAGCCTGAAAATTAATACTGTGCAGCCAGAAATAAATTATTTTGCAAAGAGAAATACCAGACCCACATCATTTTTACTCGATGAAAAAAAAAAAAATCTCCCTTTCTACCTCGCCAGGAAGTACAATGGTCAAATATAAAATCACATTTATCCATTTACGTGGTGTGTAAAACAGAGCACCCCTTTTGATTCACGACTCTTAGCCTCTATTCCAGCCATATTGCTCTGGCAACAAAAGCACTGTCATCCATTTGTGATTAGCCATGACATTATCTGGTTTTCAGATTATCTATTTGTACCCACAGCCTCTATCTCCCAGCCAGGAGAGGACGCCTTACACCACAGAGAGCAGGCCCTTGGTGGGGAGGAATGATGGCACAGAATACCTCAAGACTGTCAGTATCTGAGCTTAAGGAAGAGGCTCTGACTGCCTAATGATGAACATCAAAGGAAAACCCAGTTAAGTGTCCACATGTTTCCAAACTTTGCTAACATTCCAGATATAGAAAAACATCCTGATGCTTAAGTAAATTTCAAAATTTCCAACCAGATGTTGGTAAGGTTGAATATGTGTCTCTGATTGCCTTCAAAATTTACAATATTATTTTTCTTATTATTTTATATTATCTATTTGTATCTTTTGTCCCTTATTAGCAAAGGAAATCAAACTTGACATTTTCTCCTGGAAAAAAAAACTCGAGTTTCTACAGAAACTTACTCAAACATTTCCCCTTGTCTTTTTTGATGTATAAACCTTTGCCTACCTTATTTCTACTCAGTAAATAAAATTATTCCAGTTGCTGGGTAACTAAAGAATGTCTACCTTATAGACAGGAGAAAAGACATTCCACAGGATTTCCTTAATCACACATTTTGAGGTCAACTCAACTGACCAAAATAAAACCAAAAGTTTCTATTTTAATTACTTATGAGTTTGAGCAGTTGAAATCCACAGGACTGCTGTCCTTGTGTTCAATATTGTTTCATTCTACACCTGCACTCCCAAAAGAATGGATTTATAGAGTCCATGGAAATCATAGTCAAAATATGTTTTGAGCCATGTGGACAAAAATGTTAATATATTTGGCCTGTCTTGCATCCAAACCCTATTTCCCATTTAGGAGAAATCTGCATTGTGTGAGTTTTGGGGGGAAGAAGTGATGTGGACACACACTTAGAATTTTTCTCAGTAGAGGAAACTAAGGATTAACTAGGAACTGACAAGCCAACACCTTGGCTGAATTTTGTGCTGGCAGCTTCTGCTGGCTCCTATCTATTCTCCAGACTTGCTTCTCTATACAATCTATCGATTCTGCGTCTACCCAATGCCCTTCTATTACATCTCTTTTGTTACTATTTTTAATTCAGTGAGTCAGATTTTGGTTTGGTTTGTATGTTTCTGCAACCAAGACCCCAGCTGGTAACAGGCAGCATCCTATTCACAGTGAAAATCTGAATGGAGATTTAAAATGTTAGCTAAAATGTAAGGGCTCTAATGTAACTTTTCCATTTATGCTCTTGTAGGCAGGGAGTGAAATTCATACGTAGCTATTATTCTTTGCCCCTGTGTCTAAGTTTTGATTATAATTTTAGAATATGAAAATATATTAAAATATCCTGGGGGTGCCTGGATGGCACAGTTGATTAAGCATCTTATTCTTGGTTTTGTCTCAGGTTGGGATCTCAGGGTTGTGAGATGGAGCCCATCGCGTCAGGCTCCTTGCTCAGTGTGTGGTCTGCTTGAGACTCTGCCTCTTTGCCCCTCCTCACTGTGTTGTCTCTCTCTTTCTCAAATCAATCAATCAATCAATCTTTAAAAGAATATTTTGCACTGGAGCCCCAATTTTTCATCTTTCCCGGGTCATTTGCAAATACAAATTAAGATTTTTAAATGAGGCTTAAGCATTACAAAAGTACTCATGCTTGTTTTAGTAAAGATCCCCTATAACCATTAATAATGTGAAAACCTGCCCTTGCCTACTTCATACTAACTTGCCAGGTTCTAAGTCCAGTTGTGAGGTTTCTAAAAGATATGAACAAGAAGCTAGATGGACTGCACTGGATTTAGGTCTGACATTTATAAATAAAAAGCGTTTTTTTTCCTTAAGATTTTTTATTTATTTGACAGATGGAAATCACAAGTAGGCAGAGAGAGAGGAGGAAGCAGGCTCCCCGCTGAGCTGAGAGCCCGATGTGGGGCTCGATCCGAGGACCCTGGGATCATGACCAGAAACGAAGGCAGAGGCTTTAACCCACTGAGCCACCCAGGTGCCCCTAAAAAGCACTTTTTAAAAGGTGACATCCAGCAAGTTATGGAGAAAATGAATACTAAGTAAAAATGAGATTCAGGCTTTTAAAAAATGGCCTGAATGAGGGCACCTGGGTGGCTCAGTCAGTTAAGTGTCTACCATTGGCTCAGATCATGATTCTAAGTTACTGGATCCAGTCCTGAGTCCCCCACGGGGCTCCCTGCTCAGTAGGGAGTCTGTTTCTCCTTCTTCCCCTTCTCCTCCCCCAGTTCCTGCTCTCTTGCGCTCTCTCAAATAAATAAATACAATCTCAGGAAAAAAAAAGAAAGAAAGAAAGAAGGAAGGGAAGAAAGAAAACTTCCTGGAATGGCTGACTCTCTAAATGGAACGAAGTTGACAGTCCCAGAGCAATCTGTTCCATTTGGGACAGCAGCTGCAGGAAAACTTCAAGTCTGCTCATTCCAAGTTCTGAATTTTCACATTTTTTTAAAGATTTTGTTTATTCATTTGACAGAGAGACAGAGAGAGAGCACAAGCAGAGGCAGAGGCAGAGGGAGAAACAGGTTTCCCCCGATGTGGGGCTTGATCCCTGGGCCCTGGGATCACTACCTGAGCCAGAGTCAGATGCTTAATCAACTGAGCTACCCAGGCACCCCTGAATTTTCATTAATTCTGTATTAAAACTTTAATGAACAACTCAAGATGAGTAAGTTCATGGGACACATAAAATATGTTGATCTTAATTCATGAAATATTCCAAACATTGAAAAATGAGTTTCCTGGGGGGAAAACATCAGGAAATTTAAATATTTGGTACGAATCGATGATTCTCAAAACATTTTACTTTAAGTGATAATAGGTGGGAAAAATTTGAAAGTATATAGTAATTCTCATGAATAACATAATCCTCCTCATTGAGGAGATGAATCTTGTTGCCAGTAGAGGCTACTTAACAGGATTTCAATTCTGCTATCATGTCTGACTTGACTGCTATGAGTTAACATTTTCCACCACATATGCAAGAGAAGCCTGTGAGCGATTCGGCTGTCTAACATACCCCCAGAAACTGAACCTCATACAGAATGGCCAATGCATAAAGGGGGAGAAAAAGTAACTTTTTCTTTTTGTTTAACGTAGAAGTTCATTCTATGTTTTTCAGATTTTCATAGAATTACAGCTATTTTTTAATATATTGTTACATCAATCATACTTGAATGTATTCATTCTTATTTATGTTCTCTCTCTGTTATTATAGGTTCTTTTAAGTTATTGCTACTTAAGCATTAAGCAAAGAATATTAAATATTTTAACATACCTAGAAATTAGATACTCACTTTTTAAGCAGAAATTATAAGGGAAAGAGTACTAAAAAGGAATTAAAACTAAAATCTTCTGTATAAGAAAAATGTCCATAACCCAAACTTCAAAGGCAAACAGTCTAAGGGAAAGCTACATGACAGAAAAAAAAAATATATATGTATATGCATATACATATATATGTAAATACATATGAGTGTATATATACATGTACATTAATTTTTTGTTTATGACATTTAAATATATACACATAGGTATATACATTCATACGCCATAAAGAATATCCTGAATATGTAAATGAATACAAATGAACAAGACACCTGTAGAAAAATAAAAAATATATTAAGAAACAGTTCACAGAAGTGAGTTAAAATGGTTCACATTTTTTATGAAAAAAAAAAAAACAACTAATTTTTTGTTACCTCAGAGAAACAAAATTAAAACAATGAAATATCATTGGACACACATCAGACAAGCCAAAAAATATATGGCAAGCACTGTTCTAAGCACTTTACATATTTTATGTCATTTAGTCATCAGGAAAACTTTATCAGGCATGACTACTGTTACCCTCATTTTACACAAGGAAAGTAAGCACAAAGAGCTCAGGTAATATCCCAAACTAACTGAGCTAAGCGGCTGTCCATGCAAGCCCACTTCTCATCCTGACAACACGGAGTTCTGGATAATATTGTGTAAGACAGTACTGGTTAAGAGAGGACTATGTTCATGGTCAAGTAATTGTTTTGGAAAGCAAATCTAAAAATACTTTGTAAGGTGAAGATGCATATGTAAAATCCTATTCATTCAAGAGAAACTCTTGTGCATATGCACAAGAAGACATTATAGAGGAAGTTCTTCACAGCACTTTTTCAGTGGGACAAATGAAAAAGAATCTCAAAATCTATCAATAAAAGAATGGGAAAGTAAATTGCTTCATATTTATGCAATGTAAATTTCACAGCAGTTAAAATGAGTAACTACTTCCATATGTAACAACAAAAAACACTGCTGAATAAAAGGTTGGAGAATACAGGGAGATTGGCAATATTTATTTTCATTAAAAATAGAATATGTTCATTAAAAATAAAACCATTTATATTCATTAAAAACATAAATGGCATATATTATCTACAAAAACACTGCAAGTATTAAGTACTTAAGGAACACAGACTAAATATACTACAAGTTCATGACAGTGGTTACTTTTGAAAAAGGAATGGGAAGGAGGGATGAAAAGAACATGCAGAATTTAAATTTTATCTGTAAAGTTCTGTTTCTTTTAAAAAGACAGGGAGAAAGAACAAGAAGTTATCTGAAGCAAATTTTTAAAACCTACTTTTCATGTGGTAGTAGGCACATGAAAGATTTCTTGAAATGTCTATTGTTATATTCCAGACTTTTAAAATTATCCCAAGTATTATACTTAAAAAGATCACTTAAATTAAGAACAGAGCATTCTTAAACAACTGAGAGATCAGGGGAATTCCATCCTATTTTCTAGGGCTAAATCAAACCTAACATTTAAGTATGGAATTTATTTAGAGGCATTATGCAGAGTTTATTTAACTGCAAGAGATCAGACCTATCTCACTAATGCCCCCATATAAAAATAACTTGGGGGTTAAAATGTGGTGTATATCTGCCCTATACTCTTCTACCCTATGATTGTAATCCTTAGACTTTTCTCTTCCAAGAGCTGTCAGCAACAAGTCAAATCACAGAAGAAATAAAATACAGTTGTTTTTTGAATGCAGAAGTCCTAACATTATAGCAAAGTCCTCCAAACAAAAATTCATATATCATGCCTTACTCCAGACAACCACAGAGCTACCTCAATCGAGTATGACCTGAAGAACTTTGATCATCTAAAGATAACCCCACTGACAATGAATTAAAAAATTAAATTATAATTAGGAAATATTTCCAAAATATTGGTCACAATTAACATATTAATAATTTTAATGGAAGACAGATAATAATTCAAAACAATGACTTCATTAACCAATATTTAATTGTATAAAAAAATTATTCACAACACCCCTGTTCCATTGTTCTCTCATGTCTGCAAAGCGAACTCACCTCTCTCTTATCTCAGGGCATTTTCCTATGCAGTTTCCTTTACCAAGAACTTTATTCCTCCAACTCCGAAAACAGCTGGTTCCTTCTCAACCTTCAAGCCTGTGTAAGTCATTAGTGCTCTTCATCAATAGCCATTTGTCCTTTTATTTTCAGGCACATGGAAAACTGTAATACATGACTGCCTTCTTTAAAATTACATATAGCCATGTCCTGTAACTTTTTGTGGCCAATCATAGGAGAACAGATGACATTTCCAGGCAAAAGCCTTTCAAGGCCAGTGTGCAAGTAACTATACCGTCCTTCTTTGCTTAGGTGACCAGGGAGGCATGTGTTGAGACAGAGTCTCCTTCGCTTTGAATCTCTAAGTAACTATGACAAACAAAACTCCACCAGACAACTCACACTGGATACTTGATTATGTAAAGTGAAGAGTAACCTCTGTTCAAGTACACAGACAAAGCACAGAGATTTTTATGGTTGGCTGTTACAATAGCATAACCTACACCATCTTGACTAATGTAAGGTCTGAGAGTAAATGGCATCTCTTGGGAGAGGAATTTCTTAAACAATAATTTGAAATCCCTTTAGTCCATTATCTGCGAAACCTCATCATTTCCTTCAGAGCATTTATCACAATATGCATTTTTTAATGTATTGTTTCTTTGTTTTAAATTTCCTCAAATAGACTGTGAGCAGCATACAAAACAGATTTCAAGTGTCTTGGTTATAGTGGTTTCTCTAGTACTAGCACAGCGACCAGCAGATATCTTCTTAGTAAATATTTGTTAAATGAATGAATGTTTCACTTTATTTAATTTAAAAGAATATCTTATGTAATTTACAAATTGTGACACACAGTTAACATGCTTGTGCAAGAAATTCCAATGATGACAGAGTTAAAATGCACAGTAATTTCTCACAAAACACATAGAAGTTCTAAATTGAACCTCCTTGTGACATACAAACTAAGTATTTTACATGTAGGACACAAATGCTTCAAGTTAGACCACATTCATATTTATCATGAAATAAGAAATTCAGATAACCTCTCATACAATTCACGTAAACAGGGAGTAGACTTAAATTGACTCCACATATAAAAAGTCAGAAAAGTTATAAAGATGACATTTTATTGAAATTGTAAAGAGGACATATATTAAGCTAAAGTCCTTACTTTCTTACTAGCAATTTAATAAATGTTTTAGTCATATTTATGACTATTTTACTTTCCACATATCTTTTGTTGCCAGGATAAAACCTTAGGTTCATGCTTCAATAAACCCAGACTCAAGAATCTGTTACAAAAATGAATTTAGGGCTGGCATCCACCGGAGTCCTAAATCTTCCCATTCAACTGCCAAGGTATAAGGCAAAAATGGTTGCTGCACTAACGATCTTTGTCAGTTGCCATAGTTTTGCCAATGACTGTATATCAACTATGCATTGTTGGTGAGCAGCAACGTATCATATATTTTGTGGTGGAGTTCAGTGTGTCTGAAGGGCTCAGCTCAATAACATTTCAAGATCTTCCTTCAAACAAGGCAAAATGCCAGTGCTACATAGCAAATTTGGACTAAATATGTTAAAAATGAATATTTCCATACAATCATGCTAGATCAGAGTCAACAATGGCAATTATGCCTACGGCAATGTAGCTTAGATTCCCATTCATTACAAAAAAAGGACCAAGAGAGCCTGGAAAGCACCTGATCACACTTTATTTGAAGTATTTTTTCTTATAGTAATTATTTAGTTCTGTTTTCCTCTGATTTGATTTTTTCTGTTTTCCATGTTTTCATCTATTTCATATTCTTTATCTAAAACATTTTTTTTCTTTCTATTCTACTTAAAAAATGTTCAATGCACTTAGGCAATGCATGCCTCTTATACCATAATGAGGTTAAAAACCCCGGCTTTCTAATAAAACAATTATCTGTACCATGTAATCATAAATGAAAAATAACAAAATCATTTTTAAAAGGAAAAGAGTTATTCTTTATAATGATAAAATGTTAACAAATCATTATAGAGTACTTAACACACATCAGGTGTTTATCTAACTGCTTTGTGAATAACAATTTGTTCCCTCCTTAGAGTGAGGCAAATGCAATTATTGTACTCAATGGATATATGAGGAAACAGATCCTTAGGTTAGGTACTATGTTCAAAGCAATATAGCAGTGTACATAAAAGGTAGAAAGAGAGTGGGTGGAACTATGTGAGTGTGTGTGTGTGTATGAGTGCGTGGAAGTGTGTGGGGTAAATTATTATGCACAACAAAGAGAACAATATACTATAGAATAGCAGAGTACAGCAGGTAAGAGTAGACTTTGGAGTTGGATAGATCTGCATTCTAATCTCAGGACCATCATTTACTAGGTACCTGACACCAATTTAGTGAAGTAATTCATGGAAAGAGCCTCACCACATATTAGGTGCTACATAAAAGATAGCTATTTATCATAACATCATAAACATTACTTCAGTAATTTTCTATTAGTGGTCAGTGTTTTCTTAGCATTGTACAAAAACATGCATTAACTTTATCATCAGAAAAATTAGTAAATAATTTTATTATGGTGATTGAAATCAGAGCCATACCCAGAGCCAAGTATTAAAAGGAAAACTGACCAATTTTAAATCAACTTTATACAATGTATGTCAGCCATCTTGATAGTGAGAAAGACTTATGAAAAAGAAGTGTCAGTCATGAGAATTTTCACTGGCATTTCTGCTTAAGGCAAAACCAACACTCCTGGGGTGAATCATGGAAACCACAGCAAATTCAAAAAGAATCAAAGCAAGAGAATAATAAAAATCTCTACCCATTTCTTAAAATTCCATAACCTTTCCAAATAGAAACTGAAAAACAAGAATTTACTCCTTCCTACTTGAAAATACTTGATCTACTACAGAGCAGCAACATTAATGCAAACGCCCAGAGTGGGACATTAGGTACAGGCAGTAATGCATATTATAATCACATGGACTTATGTACTCAAGGATACGCTTCATTTCTAAGCTCATCCATTTATATTCAGGTATACAATTTAATATTAGCAGTAACAAATATGTAAACAACAGTAAGTTTTCTACTTAATGGAGTAATGGCTTCTATTAAAAGCAAACAGGTTACACATTAATTCCTTAACCATCAGGGATCAAAAATCTTGCAATGCATTTTTTCTCCTTGCAAGTACAGAGAGCTCCTGAGTTTTTGCTAATCTATTTCCATAATTGTTATCTGATCCAAAACTCACCAAAACCTTCACCATATGCAGCTGCTTTCAATATTTAACTGATGAGGATTACACCTTACATTCAGAGCGATGATAACATGAGGTTAACAGAGATAAACGCAGGTTACAAATTCTGAGTTAAGAAGGCAAGGAGAAAAAAAATTTAAGTTGCAATTACAAAAGTATGCATTCTGTCTGTAATAGGTTTAAAACTGTCTTTTACAAGTTTAAATAACTTTGCAAAAGGACAGCAAGCTATTTACTTTCTAAAAATATAACTATAATTTTCTTGAGAAAACATTCATCTTCTGCAGTGCAACTAAATGTTCTTAGGACTCTGTAAACTACCCATGAGGCATTAACAGACCCAGAGATACTGTGATTTACTGAGAACAAAAGCAGGTTATTGGCAAGAGCACAGCTGGCATGCTACAAGGATCAGGTGGAAAGAGAGCTTAGGGAATAATCACACTGTGTCCACATAGGAACTGGAACAAGTGAAGACTGCCAGTGCTACTATGTCATGAATGCTACCAGAGCCCTATATAACCGATATGAACCTAATGGCACTGGCCCAATGCTGCTCTGGATTTCAAAGACAATAGTCTTACTCTTTAATAACACTTAAGTTTTTTCTTCCGAAGTCACTCCAACATCGGAAGGGGGTAATTTTCTAATGTCAAACATAGAGGAGAAAAATGCAACCCCAATAACAAACTAATAAAAACCTAGTCTTGATGAAAAAAGTAAATTTGCCACCAATTTTAAAGGTGAAAAAGTCACCTCTGAATAATGGCATTTTTTTTTTTCCTGAATCAAGAGTATTCTAATATTTAAATTCTACTGAGGGAACTAATGAGAGTTTAAAAAAAAAATTAAAAAAACCTTCTGTGAGCCATTCTATCATACCCTTTAGTGTCAATAGCATGATCATTTTTTGAGTCATGTCTGACCTATAAATTTTCAGCAGTTATTAATTTATAATTTGAATAAAGTTTTTCCCTCTCCTAACGTCAGTTAAAGGGATTGAGATTCATGTCTAAAGGACATGGAGTTTGCCTTCCCTTTCATTTTTTCAAACTAGAAATGGGGTGCCTGGGTGGCTCAGTGGTTAAGCATCTGCCTTCAGCTCAGGTCATGATCCCAGGGTCCTAGGATCAAGCCCCACATCAGGAGCCTGCTTCTTCCTCTCCCACTCCCCCTGCTTGTATTCCCTTTCTGGCTGTCTCTCTCTCTATGTCAAAAAAATAAATAAAATCTTTAAAATATAAGAAACTGCAATAATTTAGTGAAAATAATGTTAACATGGGTTCATTCAATTTTCTTTCTCCCAGAAGTCTCCTTGTGTTTCCTTAAGTATAGTTTTATCACCCACTATCACCTAAAATGTCATTTAAAACAGGGAAACACATTTATTTACCCAGGTACCATGTTTTTTTCAATGCCCAATAGCTGCTTGTTTCTAAAAGTCAGAAGGAAATCAGCCATGTAGGTAATAAATACTTTCAACGAGACCTCTGAATCACACTGCACCTGTTTTCCATGAACAGCTAGTCACACAGCTACATGCAAGAGTTTCCACGAAGTTCAGTACATATTTAATAAAGAAGGCAATGGTTGCATTAAAATATAGAAATACTTATCTACTGGTATATATGAAAAACTGCTACATTAGACAAAACTTTACTGTGAAATAAAAATTAAAGTGTAAAAAATTACAATGTCCATTCTAATGTACTAGAGTGAAAAAGAATACAAAAGCAAGCAATGAAAGTGAGTCTACATTAAAAAGACATTCCCCATGTCAGTACTACATGGCCTTCACCATCTTAATTACTAGGGATCTAGGCATACAAAGACAAAACATGAGCACTGGCCTTAACATGCTCACAGTCTATTAGGACAGACACTGACAAATACAGAAATGGCAAACATCAGAGGTCTACAGTAAGACCAATGGGAGAATGCAGTGGGAGGACTGGTTATCAACCCTAAATTCTAGACATGAAGCACTGCAATTCGAAATCTAGGCAGAAGAACCGCAATACAAAGGCACAGCATGAAAACAGACGATGTGTTTGGGAAGAGAAAGTTACTTCACTGTTGCAGGAGGAGTGAGATACATGTTGGGGATGGGGAGGTTGGGGAAATAATCAATATGAAAGGAAAAGGGCAATAATGATAGGACTAATAGCTAAGAGCTTCTGAGCACTCAATAGGTTCCAGGCACTGGGGAAGCACTTGGCATGCATCATGTCATGGCAATTTCACAACTCCCTAACGAGTATTAGCCTCACTTATGGTCTAAGTTTGAGAACATTAATGGTGAGCAGTCACACATAAAGGGCCTTCCATGTCAAGTTGAGAAATGGAGACTTTACCATAATACTGATAGGAAGCCAATGAAAATATTTGGTTAGGTTAGTACTTAAGAAAATTTCTTAACTTGGAAGGATAAAGAAGAAAATCAACTCCAAAGGCTGTATGATACTTCAATAGAGATGGCTGCTGAAATGACATTGACAGTGGACGCAAGAGGAGGGTGTGCAGTCAAGTGGCATTGCAAAGGTGAAATGGACAGGCCTTCACAACAAATCTGGGGATGAAGTGATAAGTGTCAGCAATTCCCAATGAGATTTTTAGCTTGGATGACTGGGTGAATGCTGATGACCTTATCTGACACAGGGACTATGGAGACAAAAGTAGGGTTCTGGGAAATGGCAGTGGGTTCAGGGTAAGACATGTCATACCTGACATGCCCGCGGGACAGTTAAACAACTCTGCTCAGTGAATAATAGCAAATATGGCCTGAGACTCAGAGTATGAACTGGAGACAAAGATTTCAGATGAAGAGGTAGAAAGTAAAACAAAGGGATGAAGTGAGATAGCTGAGAGAGAAATGGCCCAAGAAAACAGTCAGAGAGGGAGTAACAACTTTCAGTGAACAAAGAGACTCATCACTTTAAGGACTCATCAGAAAGGAAGAAAGCTGATAAATCAGAAAATAAAATACTGAAAGGATGAATTTTTGTACACAGAAAGAATGCATGGAAGAAAATGGCAGCATGAGGAGCTCCTTTAACTTGGTCCCATAACCATAACTGTTAAAAGGTATTTTCTCAAAACCAAATATTTTAAGTCTCTGAATATTGTCCTCTGGGCAAAGAGCAAACAAAGGCAACTTATTCAAGAAAACCTATTCACCTAAAGAAGAACAGCAAGGGACTATGTCATTTGAGCCACATTTGGTTCCTCCCTCACAAGCCCACAGTTCAGTGTGAGGCAAGCTCCAATACAGGCAGGTATGGTCAATAAAATGGGGCCCCCTCTCCCATTTGGTTCACAGCCAAGAGCTACAGTATCTCCCCAGTAGGAACAGCCTGCCAGTATTATTATCCTCAGCTTTGTGTTGCAGAGGCTAAATCCAAGACAGTGTGGCAGAGAGGTTGGGGAAACCCTTTCTTTACTCAGCCCCACTCACAAGGTTGAAGCTCTACCCTGGGTGCAGGAGCCCAAGAATATTGGGAGCCTTTATTGCCATCACCCCATCACACTGATAGGTCAGAAATACCATGCCAGGAGAGGCAAGCTGAAAAGACCAGAGGCTACCCTGCCTACATAGCATCCTACCTATAAAATAGGATGTCACTCTCAGACAGACCACTGTTCCCAACTCCAACCCAGAGAAGCAGCTCATAAATTTTTGTCCAGAGGGAGAGAGAGGGCCCAAGAACAGAAAACTCTGAAACTCTCCCCAAAGGAAATGACTTTATTTGGAACAGATAAAGCGGGAAGTTCAAACCTAAATGTATGTTGAAAACAACAGAGATGTCAGTGATAAGCAAGTTAAGAACTGGCTGGTAGCTCTAAGAGGAAACCACACTAAACCACAGGCCAGCTAGTTTACCAGAGAGAACTGGATTAGAGACAGTTTAAGAGTCCTCCTGGAGTCAGAAAAAAAAAAAAAACTTAAAAAATGGGCCTCAAAAACTACTCCTGGAAACAGGCCTAAATTTAATTGGACTAGACTGTAGAGCAATATATGCTCCAGGACACTGTTGAAAAAAAAAGCAATCAGTGGGCAACTACTGGATCCTAATAGTTGGATGTGAGGCCAACAAAAGCTGACAGCTTAACAGGAAGATGAAGGGCAGTCAAAGGGGGCTCTGCTAAAATCACTGTCATCTCACAGTGACTGCATGTGCCTAAGATTGAGACTTCATACCAGAGAGGCGACAGATCTCACTATGGGAGTCCAGTCACTAAATAAAGAAGTAAACAATAACAACAAGCCCATGGGGGTGCATATCAAAAGTTGCTACAGTATATTCTTTTAAAAGCCAGTTTTAAACAGAAAGTATGAGATATGCAAAGAAAGAGGAAAGCATAATCAACAATACACAAGAAAAAAAAAAAAAGCAAGCAACAGAAATGGCTTGTAAGGGAACTCAAATGCCAGGCTTCCCAAATATTTTAAGATAACATTGTAAATATGTTCCAAAGCCTACAGCCTACAGGAAACCATGCACCAAAGCAATGTATGATGATAATGTCTCACCAAAGAGAGAATATCAATAAGACCTAAATTATAAGAGAACCAAATAGAAAATATGGACTTAGAAAGTAAAATAATTGAACTGAAAAATCCCCAAGAGGGGATGAAGAACAGATTTGAATGGGCAGAAGGAATAATCTGTGAACTTGGTGAGAGATCATTAGAAACTATGCTATTTGAAGAGCAGAGAGGGAAAAAAGAATGAAGAAAAGTGAACAGAGCCTCAGAGAAATGTGTGACATCAGTACATGCACCAATATATGCATAAGGAAGGGAGAGAAAAGCAGAAGGAGAGAAAAGATCAGAAAAAAATGTCAAAATAATTAATAGAAGAAAACTTTCCAAACTTGATGAAAATTCCTATTAATCCACATCTACAAGAAGTTCAACAAACTCTCTGTAGTGTAACTGCAAAGAGATCCACATCAAAGATTTTACAGATAAAAATCTTGAAACTAGCAAGAGAAAAATAATTCCTCATATTTAAGGGAACCCCAATACATTTAATAGCTAACTACTTACAGGAAACAACTGAGGTCAGACAGCCATAAGACACTGGAAAAAGCAGCATAAATTATGCCCAAAGCAAGCAAAAAAGGAAACAATAAAGATTAGAGCAAACATTAAGGTAGTACAAAGGAGAAAAATGAGCGAAAAAATCAATGAAATCAACAGCTGGTTCTTTGGAAAGATAAGATTGGAAAGCCTTCAGCTAGGCTGACCAAGAAAAGAAAAGATTCAAGCTATGAATATCAAGAATGAGAGAGGGGGAATTATAACTGATATTACAAAAAAAAAAAAAAAAGATTATACGGTAGTACTATGGGCATGAAAAACAGTATGCTAACAAATGAAATGTATGAAATAGAAAAATGCCTTGAAATACACAAACTACCAAAAGTGACTTTAGAATAATTGGAAACTCTGAATGGACCAATAACAGGTAATGGAGTAGACTAAGTAATCAAAAAACTACCCATAGGGACGCCTGGGTGGCTCAATTGGTTAAGCGGCTGCCTTCGGCTCAGGTCATGATCCCAGCATCCTGGGATCGAGTCCCACATCGGGCTCCTTGCTCAGTGGGGAGCCTGCTTCTCCCTCTGCCTCTGCCTCTGCCTGCCACTCTGTCTGCCTGTGCTCACTCTCTCTGACAAATAAATAAATAAAATTAAAACAAAACAAAACAAAAAAAAACTACCCATAAAGAAAAGCCCAAGTGGCTTCCTTGGTGAATTCCACCAAATACTTATATAAGTACTAATATCAATTTTCCACAAACTCTTCCAAAAATACTAAGAGGCGGGAACATTTCTTAATTTATTCTATGAGACCACTATTACCCTGATTTCAAAACCAGAGACATTAAAGAAAAAGAAAACTGCAGGTGAACAGTCTTATGAATATCAACCAACTACCAGCTGAGTTTAGCAACATATAAAAAAGATTGCACACTATGACCAAGTGAAATTTATGCAAGGAATGCAAGGTTGGTTCAATATATGAAAATCAATCATTGTAATACACTGATCATGTGTATTACAAAAACAACATGATCATATGAGAGAGAAAAAGCGTTTGACAAAATCCAACACTCTTTCATGATAAAGACACTTTAAATACTAGGAATGGAAGGGAATTTCCTCAATCTTTTATAAGAAAAAGTAACTTAAAAAAAAAGATTTATTTATTTATTTTGGAAAGAGAGAGAAAGAACGAGAACAGGAGCAGGAGAGGCAGAGGGAGAGAGAAACTCATGCAGATTCCACACTGAGTGTGGAACCCCACACAGGGCTCAATCTCATGACCCTGAGATCACAACCTGAGGCAAACCAAGAGTAGGATGCTGAACACTGCACACCCAGGTGCCCCCCAAAAGTGACCTTTTATAGATAAAGGCCACAGAAGACCCACAGCTATACCACACCTGACTGTGAAAGACTGGCTGCCCTTAAGATCAGGAATAAGATAAGAATATCCACTCTTAACAGCTCTATTTAACACCTTGTGCAGGCTCTGGCCAGCGAAATTAGGTAAGAAGGAAAGGAAATAAAAGGCATAATAACTGATACACCTGAATATTGAAATAATGAAAAGAAATAAAACTATTTGCACATGACACGATCTTACAAAAATATAAAGCCCTTAAGTGTCCACTAAAGAAATGTTAAAATTAGTAAGTCCAGCAAGGTTGCAGGATAGAAGATCAATACTCTAAAAAAAAAAAAAAAATCAATTTTATTTCTATACACTAGCAATAAATAATTTAAAAATGAAACAATATTTGTAATAGCATCAAAAAATACTTTAGAACAAATTTAACAAAAGTAGTATAAACTTTATACTCTGAAAACTATAAAACATTGTTGAAAGAAATTAAAGGAGATATAAATAATTTAAAAAAGAATATTTCATGAAAGAAAGAAGAAAAAGAGCAAATGAAACAATCACTTTGGGGCCCTGAGTGGCTCAGCCAGTGAAGGGTCTGCCTTTGGCTCAGGTCATGATCTCAGGGTCCTGGGATCAAGCCCTGCAGCACTGGGCCCTCTGCTCAGCAGGGAGCCTGCTTCTCTCTCTCTCTCTGTCTGTTGCTCCCCCTGCTTGTGCTCTCTCTGTCAAATAAATAAATTAAAGCTAAATAAATTAAAGCTTTAAAAAAAAAGAAGAAAGGAAAGAAAAGAAAATCATTTTAAGACATGGTGGGCTACCCTTTCCTAAATGTCTCAACAAAGTAAAGTAAGGTGGGAAAAAAGGTTCCTCGCATTGAGTGATGCTAATTGTCAGCCTCATAGGCAAGATTCCTAGGGCAGTGGGATGTCAACCAAAAAATGTTTTTTTTTGTAAAAAACCAAATACCAGACTTAAAAAGATTTAACATGCAACACATGTGAATGTGTTGTGGATGAGGACACCCAAGAAATTCCAAATCCTGAAAGAACCTATAGGCCAAATTTCCTTGGACCACAATAAATTGTGAGCTATCTTTCGTAGATCTGGTTTGGTAACCACCATAAATCTAACCCCAAATGAATGAGAAATAAAGAAGAGAGTCCTATGTCCTGCTCCAAACTTCTCAGAAATGCCCTGAATCAGCAACTACTATGCTTACTAGTTAAGCAATTCCTATATTTAAGGTTTTGCTTTAGTGCCGTCCCAATAGACACGAAGATAGCCTGAACCATGTCCAGTCCTTCTGTACCAGCACAGGGCCACTACAGTCCCTGAGTGGGGTGATTCACAATACAGTCATCTAGAATTCTACATTTATTATTACAAATTTCTTGCAGTAACGGGTCTCAAGAAAGAGGCATGTTTTCTAGATCACAGTCATGTCATTGAGCTAATGGCAGAGTTAGAGCTAATAAAACTGCAGGATCCTTTGTACTGTAATATTTGAAATAAATAACACAAATTCTCCAAATAGGTTTTAATTCAATGATTGTATGAGTTTCTTTCATAATTCTAGTAATTAAATAATAGACTCTATTTCTTAGGTATTTGTACCAAGTAATGTACCAAGTTCCTCACATGTGTTGGAGTATACTTTGTAAAATAACTCTACAATTCAGAACCCCTTATCCTTAGGGCAATCTTTCCCTTTCCAGTACTTACCTGCCACCAAAGTTGCCACAGGGCTGGCATTTGAAGGAAGAGAATAAAACTTAAGAGAGTCCTGATAGAAAGCAAAAGTAAAAGGGAAGTCTGATCCCTTCTATTCTGAAGAGTACTGTAAGAAATCAGAGGGAGGCAAGAGGAGCCTGGCAGGAGAAGCCCGGGGTAGGGAAAGCACATTAGTTACCTAAATGGAAATGTGCCTCCCCTTGGGAGAAGAGCTCCACAACAATCTGGAGATAAGTGCATCAAAATGGTTCCTGCATGGTCCTACAGGGACCAGGAAGGTACTGTGGAGACTCTGGCCAGGGCTTCTGCAAGATCCCATATATACCCCTGATCATACTTAACTGATTAGCAGTAAAGACTAAATATCTCACCACAGAGTTCTGGGTTTAATTAATGAATACAATACTTAACACTGGGACCCTTGAAAGTATCTTCTTCACTTTCTCATCCCCTTTGGCATTCTCTGCTCAGGTGCTCTTTCATCCCTCTAGGTTCTGAGATCTAGTTTTTGTTGTTGTTGTTTTCCCTGAAGTGCCTTGTGCCTGAAAAGTGATGCTCCATATTCCCTGACAGCAGCCAAGCCCTCCAAACCGTCTGTTTATCAAACAGGTTCTCAGATACTACCTACTTCACAAATTACTCCTGAAATAATTACAATAAAGACATGGAGTTCTTCAGCTCTCACTCAGATGCAGAGAAATAAACAATACTTAAGTGACAAGAAGTACATAATTGTGTAGTGAGAAATGAATACTTAGGAATGCTAGTAATTATTCTAAAAAAGAGGAAGTATTATAAAGTATTATAGGAAAAGTATATGAAGAATATGTAATGTTATCCCTCTTTGTACATCTCACTGTAATCCACACTAATTTCATGGTAATCTACAAAACTAGAATGCTATCAATGACTATAGGGTTTAACTTCAGCAAGATCTGATGTCATAAGGGTGCTTTAAACAAGTGGGATTTGCCTTTTTAAAAAAACTAAATAAAATTTCAGTCTTCTACATATGATTTTAAGACAATATTTGGATTATTACTTAGTTAACCATATAGTAACCAAGTCAAGATTTGAAGCCATGCTAAACTTCTCTGGCTCAGTTTTGCCCCCTGAAGGGATGCACATTTCTTACTGAGCTCACTAGGATTTAAAAGTATGTGATACAAAAAAAAAAAAAAAAAAAAAAAAACTTAAAGTTGACTGGTTTTTTTTTTAAAGACTTTGTTTATTAATTTGAGAGACAGAGAGAGAGCATGTGTGTGCATAAACAGGGGGAGGGGAAGAGGGAGAAGGAGAAGAGGACTCCCCACTGAGCAGGGAGCCTGACATAGGGCTGGATCTCAGGACCCTAAGATCATGACACTTAACCAACTGAGCCACCCAGGTGCCCCAAAGCAGACTATTTTCAAATCCAAATTTGGCACATCAGAGGGAAGCAAAGCTTACTCTAATAGACATTATAAATCTGTTCCAAAGAATCCAGGAGTAAATTTTATACGGAATGACTTCATTTTGGGCTCTAAATGTTAACAACTGAAAGAATGGATAAAATTTTGCAGCTATTTTAAGAAATGAT
Organism: Lutra lutra; assembly: GCF_902655055.1. Taxonomy (NCBI): domain Eukaryota; kingdom Metazoa; phylum Chordata; class Mammalia; order Carnivora; family Mustelidae; genus Lutra; species Lutra lutra. Next base: position 68,288,509 of record NC_062282.1, read on the forward strand.
TCCTCAGAGTTGTGTAACTATAAAAATGTTCCAGAGTATTTTATAAGGACTACATGCTAAACCAGTGTTTTACAAACTACATGTTACAGTGGAATGGTTTTGAGGACTTTAAAAAATGTTCATGCCTAGGGCTGGGTCCCTCTGCTCCAGAGATTCTTACAAGTGGATCTTGGGTGCAGGGGATTTCTAAAAGCCCCCGGTGAAAGTAAGCAACTATGGTGAAAATCTCTGAATTCAGAGCAATGAATCTGAGTTTCCATAGGAGAGGCAATGCAGTATTTTTTATTTTAAACAAAAGGAGATTTGTATGACCAAGAAAAGTAGGTAAACATCGATCTAGCCCAATATCCTCATTTTGCAAACAGAAAATCATGTATGAATTGATTCAAGAACACAGTTGCACAGTTAATCTTTTAAATTCTAATTAAAATCTCTGTTATATTCAGAACATAATCCCCCCATCCCTTTTTTTTTTAAAGATGAAAATGATCTTGTTCAAGATCTGGAATGTGCCTTGTAGGCTATTTCTAAATCAGATGAAGAATTCACAAACATTCAGTGTTGCCCATATGGAAGAATTTTGCATGCATTTAACCATGACATTAAGTATGGTCACGGGAACCATAGTCTTTAATTCACAGAAATGAGACACCCATAGAACTAGTATTTCTTGGTTCAGTAATGTACCCTAAATAAAGCACAGTATTACTTATAAATGATAACTGCAGCATCCCAGATTATATAACCTTCTATCAGAAGCCCTTACACCTGGCTTTCTTTGTGACTTGAAACAGACTTCAGGTCAAAAACATTTAAATGTGCTATCAGCCTCCAAGAAAATACTGGGGGATTGAAGCCATACCATAGAATCTCCCCTATTCATAGATAATATAAACAACAAAAAAAAGTAAAAGCTACCAAAATAAAAAATTACTCTCAGTACCTCAAGTAGGATATAGGCACACACTCCCACATAGGATTTGAACATGGCAGCCAAAGAATGAAACAGAAGATGATCATAACCCCTCTTCCCTCACATGATACACAGCATGAAAATGATTCATCAGAATCCTAAAAGTCTCATTGATTTGCCTAGAGAGCTTAGTGTGAGCTCAACTTGTGGAGAAATCAGGGAAAACCTGAAAGAGTCAAAGTACCTACCTCACAATAGTGCATCTTGTCCAAAAGCAAAGAGGACCAGTGGTGGTGAGTTCTACCAGATGGGGAAAAAACTGACAGTGAAGACAGAATGATCCTGACCACACAGGGTCAATTATCCCCCGCATTCAACAGAAGAGGAGACACAAGGACTATAAGAGAAAAAAAGATTCTTAGACAGCAAGAGGCTGAGCTAAAGCCTCTTACATTCATTATGGGGAGGAGGGACTATGGCTAGACAATGATGGGGCAAATGGGGAAATCCAATGCCAAGCATGATTCTCTGAAAGCAAAGGTGCAGGCATGGTGGACTTCAGCTGAAATGGGAGCAATAATCTCAATTTCAGGATTCTCCTCTGTGAAAAGAGAATACTGCTATGAGCAGTTGGAATGATCTTGAACAAGCCACACAAAGAAGAACATGAGGACGTGCAGAGCTCAGACCCTTTAATCAAAGCTGTCCAAATCCCTGTTGAAGTCTTCCTTCCCTTTTCTGAACTGAGAACATGAAGCACTTGAAATCCTCGGCTCTCAAACAGGAGCTAGGACAGGAAGGCAGTTCAGGCCATTTTGAAAAGGAGAAAAGGAAAATTCACCTACAGCAAGTTAGTACAAATAGAAGTCTTGGACAAAGCTGCCCATTTTAAGCAAGCAGAAGACAAAAAGAAATGGGACAGGAACTATGTAACATACTATGATTAAGCATTTTCATTAAGGCACAAAGCAGATCAGAAAAACAAAAATACTCCTTTACAAGAAAAAAGTATAGTCAAGAAACAGAAGATAATTACATATGTTCTTTGCACAGAGCAATCTGTTAAGAACTAAAAAATAATAAGGATACAGCACATAATCCCCTCATACTGGAGAGACAATAAAAATTGTAAAATGTTAATAAATCAGGAAATGGTGGCCTAGGTATATTAATCAGGTTTTATGGTTTAAAGAAAAATAGTAACAATATTGAAAGGAGACTGGTACAATGCTTGAGTATAAAATAGTTAATGTCTTAAAAATTTTCCAACTTACTTTGTAAGGACAAAGTCTCCCAATGAACAAAAACAGGCAAGCAAAAAATAACTCTATGTGTTATGACACTTTGTTCAATATAAATTCAGTTTTTGACTCCTTGAGAGGATGTGGTTGGTACGGCTGGAATAATAAAAGAATATAATTTATTTAATGGTATTTTCTGGCTCCTTGACAATTGGCTTGAGACATCCACACCAATTATGCAGATAGTGATTAGTGAGAACTGCTTTCTCAAAGTCCCAAAATAAAGTTCCCTGAAGGTATAAGTATGACTCAGGAAATGTCCCTCACTGCTTCCCTAGCTCTACTGAGTATGAATTTAACTCCAGCAGAGGATTCAGAAAGCATAAAACACTATTTTATTTCCTCAGGGAAGAACTAATCGGATTATATTTATTATATATCAATATATTGTCAGAGACATATAGTTTCTATTCCCCAAACTTCACCTCCACAAAGTAATTACTTCTTTGAAGAAGTTACGTATGGAGTTTATTCTTGTTGCATATCAGTGGGCAGCATCGACTAGTTTTATAAAAGGTGATAAATCTGGATTTTAATAGACATGTCTTTTTCTACAAGCAGATAAAAACATACATGGCCAGAGGCATTAATCTCAAAACCTAAAGCTAAATTGGTTTGAACAATTACTTTCACTGTTCAATTTTTTAAAAATGGCTTTACTGAGGTATAACTAATATACAATAAATTGCACATATTTAAAGGGAACAACCTGTTTTTATATATGATATGAACTCATAAAATCATCACTGCAATAATGAATGTACATCTAATACCACCCCCCCGAAACTTGCCCATTGCTTCTTTGTAATTCCTCCATCCTGCCCATTCACACACCTCTCTATCCCTTAGCAATCACTGATCTGCTAGTTGTTACAGCAGTTTGAATTAGCTAGAATTATATATAAACGAAACCATACAATATATATCTTTGTGTGTACCTTCTTTCATTCAGCATAATTTGAGGTTCATCAATTTCACATTTATCAATTCATTACCTTTTATAAACGAGAAGTATCCCATTCTAGAAATATACAACAATTTGCTTATCCAATCTCTTGTTGATAGACATCTGGGTTGTGTCCCACTTGGGGGCTACTACAATAAAACTGTTAATGAGCCTCTTACTATAGGTCTTTGTATGCACACATACTTTCATTTATCTGGGCAAATAACTGGGAGTGGAAAAGCTAAATCATGTAATAGGCGTATGTTTAAATTTTTAAGAAACTGAAACTGTTTCCAAGCAGTTGTACCATTTACATTCTCATCAGGAATGTATGAAACTTCCCCATAGTAATAGTAGTATCTCCCTGTGATTTTTGTTTCCCTTATGACTAATGTTATTAAAGCTATTTTGATAAGTTTACATGCCATTCATTGGTCCTTGCAGCAAGTGTCTCCACAAATCTTTGCCTGTTTTTCTAATTGGGTGGTTTGTTTTCTTATTATTGAGTTTTGAGATTTTTTATATATCCTGTGTCCAAGTCCTTTACCAGACATATGATTAACAAATATCTTCACCAGTTTGTTGTTTGACGTTTTATTATCTTAACAGTGTCTTTCAAGACCAGACATCTTTTCATTGTGATGAAATCCAATTCATCAATTTCTCTTTTTTGGGTGTGCAGTGGTATTCTTTGGGTTATGCATCCAATGATTTGTGCCTAACCTACATAAGGATCTTCTGTTTCCTTCTAGGTGTCTTATTGCTCTAGATTTCACATATAGGTCTATGATTAATTTTGACTTAATTTTTATATTTAGTGAGAGATTCAGATCAAAGTTAAATTTTTTTGCAGCATATGGATATCCATTTGTCCCAGCACCACTTGTTAAAAGGTCTGCATTAAGGAGCTCCTGGGTGGCTCAGTGGGTTAAAGCCTCTGCCTTCGGCTTGGGTCATGATTCCGGGGTCCTGGGATCGAACCCTGCATCAGGCTCTCTGCTCCACAGGGAGCTTGCTTCCTCCTCTCTCTCTGCCTGCCTCTCTGCCTACATGTGATCTCGGTCTGTCAAATAAATAAACAAATAAAGTCTTAAAAAAAAAAAAAGTCTGCATTAAAATAGTTTTGCAGGGCGCCTGGGTGGCTAGTTGGCTAAGCAATTGCCTTTGGCTCAGGTCATGATCCTGGAGTCCCGGTATCGAGTCCTGCATTGGGCTCCCTGTTCAGCAAGGAGTCTGCTTCTCCCTCTGTCTTTCTCCCTTCTCATGCTCTCTCCCTGTCTGTCAAATAAATAAATAAAATCTTTTAAAAAAAATAAAAAATAAAAAAAAATAAAAAAATAAAACAAAATAGTTTTGCAACTTTATCTATGCATTTGTGGGTACATTTTGGGGTTCTCTATTTGTTTATCCTCATGTGAAACTCTCTTGATTGTTATAGCTTGATAATAAATTTGAAATCATGCAGTTTAAGTCTTCCAATCCTGTTCTTTTTAGAATGTGTTTTGGCTTTTCTAGGTTCTTGGCATTTTAATGTAAATTTTATAATCAGTCTCTCAGTTTCTCCAAACTGTTGTGATTTTTATCAGAATTGTGTTGAATCTAATAAATCTGGGGAGAAGAGGCATCCCACAATATTGAGTCTTCCAATCCATGTAGCATAGTATATGGTAAAGTGTATCTTTCCATTTGTTTAGGTCTTCATTAATTTTGCTTTACAATGCTTTATAGTTTCCAGTATACAAACTTTATACCTTTTTTGTCATAATTACTCCCGAGTACTTCACAATATTTATGGTAGTGTATATGGTACTGTTTTTAAATCAGATGATCGCGGATAAAGAAATACAACTGACTTCCATATACTGGTCTTGTGTCCTGCAATCTTGCTAAACTTACTTTACACACAGACAGTGAAGTCATCTGCAAGTAAAAGTTTTACTTCTTCCTTTCCAATATCTATGACTTTCACGTGTATTGTATTATTGCCCCTGCTAGAACCAAAGATTGCAAGGTTCAAAAGAAGTCGTAAGAATGAATCTTCCTTTGTTCCTGATGATGGGGTAAAAGAATTCGGCCTTTCATCATTCAGTGTGATGTTAGCTATAGGCATTCTGGAAATGCCCCTTTATCACATTGAAGAAGTTATTATTTTCTAGTTTGTTGACAGTTTGGGGGAATAGATTTTTGTCAACATTTTTTTCTGCAGCTATTTAGATGGTCACAGGATTTTTAAAAATTGTTAATGAGTTACACTAATTTTTAATAACCTCGGATAAATACCACTTGCTTCTATTATCCTTTCAAAGTAATGCTGATACACTTTGCAGAAATTCTGATACATCTTACATCATGAGAATTAGTTTCATGTTACTTTTTCCTGAAATGTCTTTCTCCAGTTTGAGTATCAAGGTAACTCAACCTCACAGAATGAGTGGGGAAGTTTTAACTCTTGTTCAGTTTTCTAGAAAAATCTGCATACAATTGGCATTATTCCCTTCTGAAATATTTGTTAGAATTCACCACTGAAGCTTTCTGGGTCAGAATTTTTCTTTATGAGAAGGCTTATAAAGATTCAATTTCTTGAATCAATATAGATATTCATGTTTATTTATTTCTTTAGTGAGCTTCCTCATTGTGTTTCTCAAGTAACTGTCCACTTTATCTTTACTGACTTACAGTTTTTCATTGTATCGTCTCATTGCTCATTTAGTATCAGTGAAATCTGTAGTGGTATCATCTTTCACATCCTAATATTGATAATTCTGTCTTTGCTTTTCCCTGATCATTTTGAGTACAAGCTTTTCAATTTGTTGATCTTCTCAATGAACTAACTTTCAATTTCAATGATTTTCTCATTTTCTCTGTTTGGCACTTCATTTATTTTCACTTTGACTTTTATTGTTTCTTCTGCTTACTTCTGGTTTAACTTGCTCTTCTGGATCTAAACTTTTTAATGAAGAAGCTGAGTTCACTTCGTTGAGACCTTTCTTCTTTTTAATACAGACCTCAGCACTATAAGTAAGCTTCCCTCTAACTAAGCTACTCCTTTGTAGCATCCCCCAAATTTTGATATATTCTGTTTTCGCTTTTATTCAGGTCAAAATGCTTTCCAATTTCCTGTTTAATTGATTCTTTGATCATGGGTATTAGAAATGATTTTGCAGGGATCTGTTATTGAATTCTGATTTAATTCCACTGTAGAGTGAGAGCACACAGTGTATAATTTATGTTAATTTGGTTTATAATTCAGAAAATGATCTCTTTTGTTACATGTTCCACATGCACTTGAAAAGGACATACATTTTCTGCTATCGTGTAACAGAGTATTCCATAAACATCAAATTCATCACGTACATTTATAGTGATCTTCACTATCTACTTCTCTCAATTATTGACAGGTGCTGAAATCTCCAGCCATAATTATAGATTTGTCTACTTCTTAAAGTTCTATCAGTTTTCACTTGATGTATTTTGAAGCCATGTTAGAAAGTATGTGAACATTTAGAAATGTTATATCCCTTTAAATTATCATTATGAAATGAACTTCTTCAGGCCTGATGCTACCCTTTGCTCTGAAATCTACTTTCTTTGATATTAATTAACCCACTCCAGCTTTCCTTTGGTTAGTATCAGCCAGATATTTCTTTTTTAATCCTTTTGCTTTTAATCTATTAGTATCTTCTAATACAAGTACATGTCTTATAAGTAGCATATAACTGGATATTGGTTTTTTAATCCTAACAATCTCTGCGCTTTAATTGGATGCTGAGACCATTCACATTTAAAATATTACTGATATGGTTACATTTAACTCTACCACTTTCTAATTGTTTTCTAATTGCTATTTGTTTTATCTTATTTTGCTACTTTGAGTATTTTTTATTCCATTTTATCACCTTTTGTTGACTTATAAGTTACGATTCTATATTTTTGAGTCCTCCTAAAGCAACTCTAAGTTGCTTTATGGCAGAGTACACATCTTTAATTTATCAAAGCCTGTATTCAAGTGACATACATTATGCTCTTTGGCAGTATAAGAACCTCCCAGCCTTTGTGTTGCATTTCATTTCACCACCACATCTGCTAAGAACTCCACAGAAAATTTAAATTATTTTTTCTTAAAGACAAAATTGCTTCTCAGAGAGACTTAAATACTAGGAAAAAATCTTATATCATCTATCCAGATATCGGTCTGATGCTCTTCATTCCTTTGTAGGGATTTAGAGTTATATCTGGTATTTTTCTTCTGCTTGAGGGATTGTCTTTAACATTCTTTTTTCTTTTTGCCTTTACATTTCTTGAAGTGCAGGTCTGTTGGTGACAAATTCTTTCATCTTTTTTATGTTTATAAAAGGCTGTATTTTGCCAAAGACATTTTCCTAGATATAGAATTCTAGAACTTTTTAAAAATTTCAGTATTTTAAGTATGCTGTACCAGTGTCTTTTCACTTGCACTGTTTTTGACAAGAACTTTTTTGTGATCCTTAAAATTTGTTTAACTTTGTACAAAAGAGAGTCTTTTTCCTCCAGCTGCTTTTAAGATTTTCTGTGTTTACATACTTAGGAGAAATTTGATCACCTTGTCCCTTGAGACCGTTTTCTCAATGTTTCTTCTGTTTGGGATTCATTATCTTCCTATTTCTGTAACTTTATAGAACTCATCAAACTTTGAAAATGTCTTTCTATTATTTCTTCAAATATATTTTTTCTACCATCCACTCCTGTGCTAACTCCAAATTACACGTATACAGGCTCACGGAAGCTCACCGATATGCTCCCATATTTTTTAAACTTCTTTCTCTTCTGTTTTGAGTAATTTCCATTGCTACATCTTCAGTTTTACTTATCTTTACTTCTACAACATCTAACATGCCATTAATCCCATCCAGAATATATTTTTCACTTGTGATATTATAGTTTCCATCTTCAGAAATTCAATTTGGATTTCACATCTCTTTTTGAGTCTTTCCTCTAGATTTATAGACATATGGAATATCCTCATAACAGTTTTAGTCACCTAGTCTGCTAATTCTAATATCCATGCAGGTTCTGGATTGATTTTGGTAAACTGATACTTCTCATTATGTTCATACTCTTCTGCTTATTCGTAGAAAATGTGTGAATTATTCTATTTGTTTAGATGCCATATATTGTGAATTTTAATATACTGCTTGATATATTTGTATTCTTACAAATATTGTTGAACTTTGTTCTTGGATGTTTGATCCTCCTGGATATTGCTTTTACGATTTATTCACCAGGACTAGAGCAACATTTAGTCAGTAGTGAATTATTCTCCATTACTGAAAAATGAACTTGCAGGGTACTCTAACCATTGGCCTGAGATAATGTAGGGATGTCTCCATCCTAGTTTGAGGGAAAAGCTGTATTTATGGGCTTGTGTGTGCTCTGAATATCTATTCCAGTTCTTTTAGATGATGCTTTCCTCTAGTCTCATATACATTCCTCACATGCATGTGTTGACCAGTATCCCACTGAAAATCTGAGAGGCCCTCTGAACCTATACAGCTCTCTCCTCTCCAGGAAAACTCTAGCCCTGAGAACTCTAGCCATCTTAGTGTCCCCAAAGTTCAACTTCATCTCCTCAATTTAAGGAGTCTGTGTAGCTATAATGGAAAGATATTCTCAAACAGAAAGCTATGAAATTCTAGCCCAGTATTTCTTTCCCCATCACTGTAATTTATTATCTGATGTTCAGTTATCTTGAAAACCATTGTTTCCTATCTTTTGTTCTATTTTTCAGTTCTTTTCAGGCAAGGGGGTTCATCTGATTCCTACTAGTCCATCTTGGCTGGAAATATAAGTCTCAACTTTCTTTTAAGCATTAGGAGTTTTGAATAAATATTTTAGAAGATCATATATATAAATAATCTCTGGGTATATGAATTCAAAATTATAATCTGAAATTTATATACCAAAAGGATTTTCCTGGGCCATATAACAAGATACAAAAATACCAAGCTGTCTCTTTCATTCAATTGGAATCATGCACCATGTTATCATTCTCATACTGAACAAATGAAACAATACAGTTTCACAGAATGGAACTATATTACTTCCACACAGCTGTGTTTCACTTAAATCATGTTGTGGTTAAGTGCATGAGTTCTGAGGTAATACCACTTGTGTTCAAACCCCACTTTTTCTCCTTTTATTGTCTGGGTAAATTTGAGCAAAATGCTTTACTTCTTTGTGCTCCAGTTTTGTTTTGTTTTTAATCTCTTAATAGGATGTTTTAAAAAAAATGGTATATTTGGGTTGTTACAAGTATTAATTCCTCTCAAGCACTTATCATAGTAAATGTTCCACAACTGTCATTTTCCTTCAATGTTACATCTTCCTTTCCAAATTAATACTAGCAATCTAATTTTACACATCTATAAATCCAGTCTCAATAAAAACACAAAAACATATTATATCCATTGCTGTGATCCACCTGACAAGCAATGAGTTCAGAATGGTGTATCTGTTTCTCCACCCTCCATTCCTTTTTGTTTGCCACTCCAGAGTAACCTTTCCAGAGAACTACTTTCAAGTACAGAAGTACTTCATAATCTCTCTTCCCAGTGCCGGCTGAATAAAGGGCAGCCTCTTGACTCTGGCACTACAGACTTCATATATGAAGGTTCACGTCTATTTGACCAGACTCACCTTCTATGCTTCGGTTTCACTAGGTGTGTCTTAGAGTGTCCATGATAAATAAGCCTCCATGAATGTTCAAAGGTCTCTACTGTGTCTATATTTTTTTTCAACCTATTTCTTTTACTGGGAACACCAGTGCTTATCCAGTCATGTAACTGGTGTGCCTTACATATATTGCAGTGTGTGAAGAAGGAACACGAAGGCAACTTCATATAAAAATCTCTGCTCTCAACAAGTTCACCAGGTAAGCAACAGTCACAACACAGTGATGAAGAGAGCTATTCTAGAGGAATGATAGATAAAGGTAGATAAAAGGAGAGCATGCCTAATTTTTGCCTAAAAAATAAACTGAGGCAGGGGATGTGTGGTAGTCAAGGAAAGTTTCACAAAGGAACTTCTCTAACCTGTTTAAAGACCCTACCCATCTCCTTCTATTAGATTGAGCCATATGTAAGACTATTGGTTACAAGTATCTTGAGCAAAATAATCCCTATACATGTATCAGTTCTACTGCAAAAAGATCAGAAATAGACCTTGTGTACAGTGAAGGGAGAGACAAAGATCAAAGAGATCAGTTAAATAGTAAGTACTGGCCATAACACTGGTATTTACAGCACAAATACATCAAAACAACGTAAGTAGGGTCTAAAAAGTTCAACCACATAACATGCAAAGTCATGATAATGATACATACATCTTTCAGTTTATTGTTGTGCATTATCACAGAAAAACCTACAGAAGTTAAACAATGAAACTTAACATTGCTCACAACTGATGAACCTTGATCTGATACAGTCTCAGTAATCTGGGAATTATCTTTCTCCTTCATCAAGACAATTTTCATACAAGAAATCCTATCATCTCTTGCTTTCATTCTTCACCATTATAGCTTATCATTCACTGAGTACTCTCTCTGTACCACACCCTGGCTAGGCACTGTATCTCTCATTTAATTCTCATACCAGGAAGGTGAGCCTCCCTTAAAATATGGTATGTAGGGGCGCCTGGTTGGCTCGGTGGGTTAAGCCTCTGCCTTCGGTTCAGGTCATGATCTCAGGATCCTGGGATCAAGCCCCGCATTGGGCTCTCTGCTCTGCAGGGAGCCTGCTTCTCCCTCTCTCTGCCTGCCTCTCTGCCTACTTGTGTTCTCTCTGTCAAATAAATTTTTAAAAAATTAAAAAAAATATATGGTATGTATTCCCAACAAGGATAGCATGAAACTTTATTGATATGACTTAAGTAATTAACAAAATCCTTTTACTCCCCATTAGAAATTCCACTTTTGAATTTTCCATTTTGAACAGCCAGCCAACGTATTTACTTTTTTTTTTTTTTAAATAAATAGGGAGTCCAGTTAAAAGAGATTAAAATCAATGGCTACCACTTAATGGGTGCCAGGTATTATACGGTTTCATTTAAGGCACAAAAATAAGGGTTACATGAAAGACATGCATTTTATATGCAGAAACAAGGATCAGAGAGGGTAATCACTTTTCCAAGGTCATATAGGTCTTAATATTCAGTTCTGATTCTGACTACATGCTGTGTACTTAAAACATGGCAGATTTCAGTTCTGATTCTGACTACACCCTGTGTACTTACAGCACAACAAATACTACTTAGTGGACACCTACCATGCGCCAGGCACTCTGCCTCTTATATATCAGGAGCTGAATACATTGCTGCTTTTAATCTTTCCAACAATTCCATGAAGCACTTACAGGTCCACAGTTCTTTATCTAAAACCCTTGAATACAGAGGCTATTTGGGAATTTATAGTGTTTGGGATTTTTTGGAATACAGTTGATCCTTGAACAACACAGGAGTTAGGGACACTGACCCCCATGCAGTTGAAAATCCATATGTCACTTTTGACTCCCCAAACTTAACCATTAGTAGTCTACTGTTTGACCAGAAGCTTTGCCAATAATATAAACAGTTGATTAACATGTATTTTATGTGTATTATATACTAGATTTTTATAATGAAGCTAATAAGAGAAAATAAAGTGCGATTAAAAATCATAAGGAAAATTCAGTTAATGTACTGTAGTACATTTACTGAAAAAAATCCACATATAAGGGGAGCTGCAGAGTGCAAACCTATGTTGTTCAAGGGTCAAATGTACAGAGTACACATGAACAATTTATTATTTTTCGCTGAATCCTATATAACATTTCTTTTTAATTATTAAATAAAAATTTCCTCTTTTCCTATTATTAAATAGGAAAAGAGGAAAATATTTATGGAACTACACACACATAAAATATTCTAATATTTAAAATTTTCTCTTGCAGGGTTCCCTGCCTCTAGGTAGATAAACCAAAAGCAAAGAAATCTATAAATAAGGGGCACTTAGAGCTGGAATAAATGAAAATGCTCACTGCTTTAATTCAAAGGAGTTTCAAAGGTAAAGCATTGAAGTCTAAGAGGCTGCCAACACATCTGATCTCACTGCACACATCTCAACAGCAGAGGTTTAAAGCAAAGACTGAGAAGGGGAGCTCTGGCTTCTCCCAGATCAAATCATCAATGATTATCTTTCAAATGTAGACCTTTCCCTTCTAGCATCTTCACTCCTAGTCTCAGCATTACACCTTCCTTTTCTCTCATCCCTCCTTTCTTTCTTCCCACCCTTCCCATCTACTTCCCACTGTCTGCTTTTTTGCTCTCATTTTCCTTCCCTTGTGTGCTTAATGGCATTCAAGATAAGGATGTCATCTGAGCTAGTGCCAAAAAGTAAAGTTCCCACAGATCTTTTGGTATTTCTCTGATGCCCATTTAAGGTTAAGTTTAGCTTAGAGAGTGTGAGGTTATAAAATGTTCTTAACAGTCTCACAAGTATAGAAATATGTGTATGTGTGTGTGCGTGCGTGTGGGCGCGCTTCCCGAGTTTGACATCTGTGGTTGGTAACAGTGTCTCTCTGTTCCTTTTAATTTCTTTTTCACTAAATCAACAGAGTGCAAGAGAAAGGCAGACATTTTATTACTATAAAACAAGTTCAGCTCAGTGATTGTCCTAACTGATACTTAAGTATGGAGTTTAAAGTTATTTAGCATAAAAGTCAATCATGGTGTATCTTCTAATAACAATACAGGAGTTAGTCTAAAACGGTTTTTTCTCATTATAATGAGTCATATTGCTTTCATTCAGATTAACTGCCTGAAGACATTTCTAATTCTCACTTAACCAGGAAGTATTCCTGAGCTCTCACATTAAGTTGTCCCTACTCCTATTATTTACATATTGTATTCCATTTTAATGTTTAAGAAGATGGCTACTGCTGTTAAGTTTGCTTTTCATTAACAGTTTACATTGTCTTTGCAGCCGGAGCTCCAACTACCTAGCCTAACACTTAATAAACACTCAAAAGATACATGAAAATATTAATAGATACATTTATTTCATTTAAAAATAAAAATTACCCTCCTATATATTCTAACTTATGGTTAGAAAAGCAAAAAGAAATAAAATCTCCAAAGCGCTAGGGGAAAAACAATAGATATTTTTAAGATTTGGGAATGCTAAAAGACTTTCTACACATAACACCAAAGGAATAAAAGATAAAAACCTTTTTAAAAGAGGGAAATAAATGGAATATATCAAAAGCTTTAAATTTTCACATACTCAACAACTCAGCAGTTGCATTTCTATGCATTTCTATTTCTAAGAATAAAATTGAGGTTATATATATATGTATAGATTTATCTATACAGATTCTTATCACGGCATTGCTAAAACGCAAATAGGCAACAAACCAAAAAGAAAATCTGGAAATGACCCTAAATGTCAATTAATAGAGAAATATAATTATGGCATGCAGGCAGCTACCATAGTAATTGAGTTTAAGGTCTTAAATTAGATTGTCTGATATCCTTTTTTTCATCCTTACAAGCTTCCCAGCACTACCATAAGCTTTACCTGAGCAAAGTTCCTTCATCTGGGACACCAAGAAAATAACTTTACAAATATGGCATTATTGTAGAGAATGTAGATGCCTGGCCCTCATTGTTACAATATGCAACAAAACTATTTCAATCTATAATGTAATATATTTCATAACACAAATGAGGAGCAGGATACAAGCAGATTTCACGTTACAAAAGGGTGGATTCCAGTAAGAATGGAAAGATCCCAACCTTCGTAAGTAATAGAAGTAGAGTGCGAAAAAAGTATTCAAAGCATATCCCCCTAAATTTTGTAAAATAATTAATTCTGACTGGAAGAATTATGAATTACATGTTTTTATTTATCATATTTTTGAAATTATTTCATAATAAATGTGTTTCTTTTAGATAAGAATATTACAGTGGAAGGAATTTTTTTCTGAAAGTACTGCTTATACATTTCTTGGAAGCATCAAATCCATAGTAGATAGAATCCTGCATAATATACCCACTTATTCTCTCACCATGCTCGCCTGTATTCCTGGTCACACTTATTTGTTGTTACTTCATAGGCTGAACAAACTCACCATGTGTACTTTATAATAAATTCCAAAACCATGAAATTAATTAACACATGCATCAATTATTTCTGAACATGCTTAGGTCTGATCTACCTAATTACCAGAATTCAGGAAAACCCTAGTTCGCCTGCTTCCACTCTTATTTTTGGAGAATCTAGATATGGTTTGAGTAGGCTGAATAGCTGTCCCAGTTACTTTACTTCCTGAAATGTGGGTGGATGAACACAAATACACAGAATAACTCAAGAACTTATAATTCGACTTCAAGTTACCAATATGCAAAACTGAAGGGTAAGACTATGAGTGGCTCCTTTCAGAGAGCCACCATCATCATGCCCACTGAAGTGGACAATAATGGATGGGGTATCCACCTCCTAAAGGTCTAGCTTAGGCAGAACCATAACACAGCATTTGAAAAACCAAATTCTGACCACAAAACCCTGCTTTACAATGGCATGAGTGAGTAAGAACCCTGTGACTGGAGATATTCAAGCAGAGGCTAAGTGACTCCTCCAAAAGGCTTTTAGACAATGAGATCATGCATGAGGTTCTTCAACTGGATGATTTTATGAAACTTACTCTGAAGAGAAATCCATCCCTGATTCATTTTACACAAAGACTTTGAAGTTTATATTTCATAGGCTTTTAACATTTGATCTCACCTTTTATAAAGTAGCTTCAGATTAACAAATGGAATTTTTCTTAAAAATATCAATAGATTAAGAAGTTAATCTCCAATGCTCCTTTTCAAGGTACCATTTACTGAAAAATGTACATTTTTAAGGAAATGTCCCTAAATACAAGGATATTTGAAATTTCACCAAATTTATGCATTTTTAAAGAAAGTCATGTTTACATGATAAAAACAGCATGTAGTAATATATTTTGGATAATTTAAAAGAGTCTAGGATATATTTTTAACAGATGGTCCTCATATAAGCCTTAAGGAAAATTCAAGATTTCAACAATCATTTAAGTCAAAGAAACTGAAATAAGGACTTTTGGCTGGCTGTATTTGTGATGAAGTAATCACTACATTTTGTCCAGAAATTCCTTAGATAAATACATTTCTTGCCTGCCCACCCAACCTCCACCAAATTTCTACTGATAAATAATAAGGTACATTTTAAATGTTCGAGGAAAAAAGCACCAGGTCTTGATATACAATGTTAATTCCACTTCTCTGTATTCTCAGATATATATTAAGCACACTATTTAGCTTTTTTTTTTTCCTTAAATGCCATGTATTCGGAAAGAGAAGCCAAAAGACTGAGTCTCTACATGTGCCTTGGACACAGCAGAGTTGTCTGCCTTCTATAATCAGCAGTGGCCATAAGAAGTCTTTCTTTAATGCTAAGTATAAAAGGTCATTTTACATATCAGCATGAGTGAGAAGAGAACTCCAAAGGGGTTCAGCTAACCCAGCACCAAGACTCAAGTTAAATACCATATTCATGCCAGCCACTCATTTACCACTCAGTCTCTGTCTCCAGTCCAGAAACCAGTCTGCCAGGAGCCTAGATAGTTGTATGATAAAACTGATCCCCAGAGGCTAATTTCAAGGAAAACTATATGTGTCCTACATTAAGGAGGAAAAACATCCCTCATATCACAAAAATCTTTTTTTTTAAGAGAACAAAGAACATATATTTTGAAACTCCGTAACTGAAAAACACAATAGGAACTTTAAATGTTAACAGGGCATGTGAGCCTATTCATATTCATTACACTCAACATAAATGAACTATTCCTTGTATATGTGAGTAGACAATGTTTCTTAAGAAAAATTATCAACTCTACGTTTTACAGGAATTAGTTATTACATTCTAAAATATTCCACTGAAAATATCTTCTAAAAACGTGTAAGTTTGTATGTGCAACTCAAGAGTGAAAATTATTAACTTTGGAAGAAAAAAAGTTTTAGAGCTTTCATCTGAAGGTTAGTAATTAAAAAAGATTTTAAAGAAGCAAACACATGTTTTAAAAACATCCTTCAGTCCAATTCATTAACTAATCAATTTTGTAATTTCTTCTGAAAACATGCTACTGTACATGTAAGATATATGTACGTCTTTATTAGATTCCCATAAATGTAGTAAGAACTAACAAATCTAATGAATGGATAACTATTGAAGAATGATGATGTAATGCCTGGAAACCTCTGACTTGAAACTGCCCAATTCCTTTGCCAATTAGGAATTGACCTTGAAATCTGCTTCAGGACGAGAGAACCTTTCTGGAAGGTTATGTGACTTCCAGAAAAATGAACATCGTCTCCACCAATTAAAATTATGTTTGAAATTTTAAATTGAAATATTTCTCATTCTGTAGTATTTAAATAAACTTAACATTATGTAGGCAATCTGTGTTATTCCATTCTCAACAACTTACCTTTTCATGCTAACATTTCATAATTAATGTTTCTCCCCAAAATAAAAGCATCTGGTAAAGGCATTTAAATTTGCCCTAAGTATAACCATAAACTCTTTCATTTGCGGAATGTATTTCAGTCCCAAGAAATCTCAATTACCTTAGGAATAATATAAATACCATGAGGTATATATACATACCAGTCTACGTTAAAAGGTTTCATACATTTTTCTTTTCAAACTTTAACAAGAATTCCAATTTCTCTATTTCTTCTCAAGATTTAACCCAAATACTAAGATGAAGTTTTTGTCAGGGTGATGAGTACAATTTTTTAAATACAAGGCTTCTTTGCAGTTTAAAACCTCTATACGTATATAAAACATCACTATTACTTATCTATAATATTTCAACGGCATAGCTTCATACACTCTCACGTTTCACAACAAAGAATGCACTGTACAAATTTAGATGCTATGAAAAGCCCTGGGAAAATAAATTGAAGATGTATGTCCTTATGAGTGTTATGTAATACTGCTTCTAGTTTAACATTATTTTTACTCATATGGTTTAATGTTAAAGAGTTATTTCTCACATTTTTTTTTAAAGATTTTATTTATTTATTTGACAGACAGAGATCACAGGTAGGCAGAGAGGCAGGCAGAGAGAGAGGAGGAAGCAGGCTCCCTGCTGAGCAGAGACCCCCCCCCCCAATGCGGGGCTTGATCCCAGGACCCCGGGATCATGACCCGAGCCGAAGGCAGAGCCTTTAACCCACTGAGCCACCCAGGTGCCCCAGATTAAACATCTTTAATAGGCCACTGGCACCCATTTGATTCCAGGACACCATTAATAGATCATTTAGCACATCAACACTGGAGATTTCCACCAGTCTACCAATCATGAGTTTAAGTACTATTTGTATTATGGTAAATTGGTTTCATATTGGCTTGACTGACCATTTACATGGGTAGACAAGGCTAGATGCCTACTGAGCATTCATTCCTCCACTCCTTTTCTCTTGCCCAACAGAACTTTCACAGGCCTCCTGAACTGAGCTCACTCTGGGGCAAAAAACGGACATTCTCCAGTTGTTGTTAGTTATGTCTCATAATCTTACCGTTCAAGTTACAGATATCATCAGAGATGAATAAAAATATAATTTCATCAGAAAAATTTTCTTTGGATAACCAAAAATCATACAACTTTTTGTTTACAAATTGTAATTGTATAATTACAATTATACAATGTTTTGGTTTAAAACAAAAGAGACTTCTCCAAAAGGAGAGTCTCATTTCTCTTTTCTTACCTCTTTCGCACTGTGGGCCAGTGAATCCATAAACACAAGCACAGCGGTTAGGTCCAATGCAACGTCCACCATTCTGACACCCATTTTCGCAGACAGCTGCACACGAACACAGCAAGAAGCTCATTATATGGTCAATCTCCAGGTACAGGTGACCACTGAACATCACAGGTTTGAACTGTGCTGGTCCACTCAAAAGTAGATTCTTTTCGATAAACACGGTACAGTGCTGTAAGTCTATTTTCTCTTTCTTAGGATTTCCTTCATCACATTTTCTTTTCTCTTGCTTACTTTAAGAATACAGTATATGGCACGTATAACTTAAAAAATACGTTAATCCACTGTTTATGTTATCAGTAAAGCTTCCAAAAACTATTAGTAGCTAGGTTTATGGGGATTTAAAAGTTATACACAGATATTCAACTGTGTGGAGGACTGGCACCCCTAAGCCCTGTGTTGTTCAAAGATCATCTGTACCATATAGCATAGAGGCAGCCCATAATGGATCTTTTCTCTCAAACACAAGTTACAATTTGCATGCACATTTAAATAAATACATGTAATGTATATTGAGACAAAACCCTATACAATTCATGTAAATCACATTGTGAGGCACACATCTGGCAAAAGTTTTTTTTTTCTTTCTTTTAAACAGAATCACAAGGATTGGCTGGCTCAAATGCTCACACTATCAGAATGTAACTAACCAATTTGTTATCTTACTTCTATTACCCCCATAATCAAACTTCATAGGTAAGAAAATAAAATATGGGGAAATGTAGGAAAAAGGGGACAGACAATAGGCAGCAGAGAGACAGGAAAAAAGGGAGGGATGCGATATGGAAAAATAAAGAGGATATGGCAACAAAGAGAAGGAAAAATCAGAAGAAAAAAAGCCCCACCCTGCAAAAAAAAGACTGGGTGAGTAAAAGAAAAGAAAAATCTAACATGAACATTGTTGGGTGGGGAATACCTTCAATTCACCCATGAAACACCAAGAGATAACTAAGTGTACAGAGTATATACAGGATATAAAAGGAAAGAAGGAAAAACCTCAGTGTGTCAATATGATAAATATTTTTATTAAAAAAATTAAACCCAAATCCCAAATTTTTAAGATGAACACAGGCAGTATACACTCCTTCACTCCTTTCCACTTGTCACCAGGGAGACCAGGATTTAGTTCAGGCTCCGTGGGCCCCAGAGAGACAGAGAGCCCGAACTGACCCTGAGCAGCTCCTCTTCCCCACTGCACCACCCTCAGCAGCCTGGACCACAAAGAGAAAACCACTCTATAAAGACCGTTCCAAAAATTCCCTGAAAAACCACCATTCCTGAAAACTCTCCTGACAGCACTGGAATCCAAGAATCATGCCTTCTCTGAGAAAAAATACTGGTACTAAGAGCTTGTCTATTAATCCACCCACCTTGTCAAACATAAAAACCATCCTCACAGATAAAGGATTATATTCTATGAATTGTGCCCCCAAAAACAGAGCTTCAAACATTAAAGCCAAGTGAGGGGGCAAAGGACAACTGTGCGCACTTCAAATGAGGTACATATCAAAAAAGGGAAGCTCAGTAAATAATCAGGTATCTAAAAATGCCAAAGTGTTGCTATCTCCATACCACGAATACTGAGCTAGAATACCTATTCTCATCCAGAAAGCATCCAAGTGGCTTCTGTTCTGCTAACAGTATAAAATGAAAACATACTTTGAAACAAAAGACTTCTTTATCTTAAAGCACCACTGTGCTAGTGGCTTTAAAATTCTTTGTATCAGGCTTTGCTCAAAGGCAAGAAGGATTCTATGTATATTCGCACAAGTGCATCTTTGGAAGAAACACAACTTTCTGTTTCTTCACTAGTGCCTACACAGCACTTGCAACTCATCTCTGTCCTGAAATATGGGCCGGGAAATAAACAGGATGAACAAATACAGAGGATAAAGGAAAGGAAATAAAGGACATGAGAAGCGTGAGAAAGATGGGGGTGGACAGGAATGTGGAAGAAAACAAAAACCTGTCAGAGAAGTCTCAGTGGCATGGAACTCCATAGAAACAATGGACAGCACTTAAACATTTCAAATGCTAAAAACACATATTGCAAAGAGGTAGCCTTTATCTAATGTAATTAATTATGATGTGAGAAATGTACTTTAAATATCATCAAGCTGTAAAAAATATAAATGGAAATCACCTTCCCCGATGTGCTCCCTCATGAGACCCATGCTAGCCTTTAACACATGATTGGGAAAAAACATTCATGATTGACATTCAGAATGCACCCCTGGACTAGGTAGAGAAAGTGATTCTCTCAGGGCTTCCCAAAACAGACTTCTAACTCCCAGGTAGGAGAAGAAGACTACTTAATCCTTGAGTTTCTCCTGAGGAGCCTGTCCAGTACAAATTAAACCTAATCTAATCGGTCTATGTTAGAAGGACAATGTCTCTCTACTCATTACTTTTTTTTTTTTTGTAGAAAATATAGTTAATGTTCATAAAAAATTATGTAAACATACATGATTTTATTATTTTAAATAAATGTTTTTTAAAATTCTCAATTTTAATATGATAAGTATCAGCAGACATACCCCCATTTTAACAAAAGACCTTTGGGATCCTCAATAATTAAAAAAAAAAAAATGTAAAGAGCTCCCATGAACAAAAAGGCTAAGACCCACTGACCGAGCCATTTGCTTATATTAATACTTCTTATCTGAGAGTGAAGTCTCAAACTAGAAACTGGAAAGTGAGGTCTCAAACTCAAACGACAGTTTGCTTGCCTTTGCATCCCCATCATCTACTGTAGAATTTGATCCACTGCAGATACCAAAAACCAAAAATCCTGGAATACATGAACGTCTTCCCCCTCTTTTCCCACTATTTTGCAAGGGAGAAAGTCGCAGTGAAGGGATGAGTTCTGTTGTTTCCACACATCCTGATCACGTCAACTTTCTGATTCTCTGCTCCCCTGCTGAAAATTGAGTTAATAGATCCTACCTGAAAGGGGCTTGAGGATTGAATAAAATGATGTATAAAACAAAGTGCACAGTGTCTGAACATTTAAAGTGTCCTACAAACTTTAATTCTCCTTCTCTTTTATTCTACAGAGTATTTCTATGAAAATAAGACTTGCTCTTTATCACCCAAAGGTTATACTGAAGAACAACAACAGCAAAAGTGGACAATGCATACAAAAGTAGAGTAAAAAATAAATAAAAGAGATAATTTTGCATCTTAAGAGTGAGTTATGATCAAAGTTATTTTATGAAGTAGTTTTTCTTAAAACAGAACAGAAATGGAAATTTACATTCCAACCAGAGTTGGAAAGAAATGTGAATATTCCTAAATTTCCACCATGGAAAGAAGGCTGACCACCCAGGAAGAAAGAAATGCTTACACCTGGTATGGGATAAAGCAAAAGCAATGGCGAAAACCACATGCTATGTACTCTCCACACCAGCTTTCCAGTGATCTTCACCCGGCCCTATATGCTCCCAAGTTCCTATCTCCGTCAGCTCTCTCCGAAGATCTTAGCTCATCCATCTTTCCAATCGGAGGTCTAACAGACTGTTTAAATTACCAAGCCCAAAACAAAATCTTACCATCCGGTGTTTGCAGCTCTGCCTAACCCACTCCCAGCTCAGTCTTCTCATTTCAGAAAATGGCACAACCATTCCCTCTGGGGCTCCATCCAAATTCTCCAGTTGTCATCATGGAACGTTATTTCTGTTTTTCTCCCCCAGCACACCCACTCCACCAGCACACATATCCTTCTACAGACTCTACCTCTGAATACAAGTCCAAAACAAGCACTTGCCCCACGCTCATCATGCCAGCACCATGCACCTGATGACTGCAGGCGCTGATAAATCACCTCTCATGTTCTCCTCACCCTTCCTACAATCCAGTAGCAGCCAGAGTGATAAAGTTTTTTATGTTAATCAGATCATATCACTCCTCTGCTCAAACTAACTCAATGGCTCCCCATAAAATTTAGAGTCCCAATTTCTTTCCTTGGTGGGTAAGGCCATCCAGCACCAACTCTAAACTCACCTCCCATCTTTACCTCCTTTCCTCTCTTTAGGCACATGGATTTTCTTAGTATCTACAAAACAGGTGGAAGAAAAAGTCTGTTCCCACTATAGGTGCTGTGAATCTGCTTTTCTCTCTGTCTAAAACACTTCGCCCACTGAGCTAAAATGAGACCTTTAGGTCATCTTGTTTGTTCACTGATTCATTCCCAACACCTTGCACAGGTGGGGCTTACAGGAGAAACTCAGTGAACAAGCTGAATGAAAGAGCACTTTCTATGGAATGCTTTCCACATTTCTGGGAAGGTAGCTAAGCAGTTTAAATGTTTTTATAATCCTCATTTTAGCAAACGTTTTTCCAGGACTTTTCTGGATTCACAAGCTGAGAATTGTTATACCTGCTTCCTTACTCTCAGTGCTATAATGTTCTCTGTGTCGCACAGTTCAGCAAGTGTCTTCCTTACACCTGGTTTTGAGATGATGTGTACAAAGTGTCATACCCTGCATCTTTGTACTTGCTGTGAATAATTTTGCTGGTTACATAATTTGCTTACACCATATGTTCTATTAACCTCAGTAAATGTTGGGCAATCAGAGTTTTTTCTCGTGAGATATTCAGTGAACAAATTTTCAAATATGCAGCTCTTATGACCCTTTCCCCTGACTGAAAAGTGTGGGGGCAGTGGTATGGTTTGGCACAGGAAAGACGAACATAAAAGCATCTCCTCCAAGAAGGGAAACTACTTTCCATCCCTTTACTTTCCATTTCTGTGCGAAGACCAGAGGAGGGACACACCAGCTTTCTGCATAATCTCTAGGAAAATACAGACATACACAGAAATGCCCCAGACAGATACAGGAGCTGAATTCAGGCTGAAAGTGGATAGTTTCATGATAGATTTGAGTTAATACTCTGAATGATCAGTTGAGGCAAGGCTCTTCCCCCTGTAATTTTAAAGTAATTATGAATTTTCTTCCCCTACACAACAAAAGGTTGAGTTTTAGGAATGATAATTGTGTCTCTTTGATTGCTACTGAGTACTATAAAAGAGAAATACGATCAGATATCCTAACACTTCTGTTTAGGTATAAAAAAGGTATAAAAATATGCCTCCTTATAAATATTGTGTTCACAATAGGTTTTTTCTTAGTGGTTGTAAACTGGAGTCCATTGTATAAAATTTGGAAAATACCTATATATTGGAATAAAATATAGAAAAAAAATAATCCATGAAAAAAGAAAGTTTGCTATGACTTCTGTTACACTGCTGTCCAGCTTTTTCCTGGCCAACCCTAGCCCAAAGAAGTTATTACATTGGCATCTCCTATTCCTGCAAGAAAACTGGCCTCAGTGTAATGTATTCTCTCCAATTCCTTAATGCTCAGCTTCCTACACTGGTCAGTCTCAGATTACCTCAACAGCTATAGCCATACCTGAAAGTTACCTACACAAGGGGTTTTGTAAACTGTGGTCCACAGGTCAGATCTGGCCCACCACCTGTTTTTGTATTGCCATGAGTTAGGAACACTTTTCACATTTTTTATGGTTGGAAAATCAAGAGAAGAATAATATTTTTGTGACACATGGAAATGGTATAAAATTCAAATTTCAGTGCCCAAAAATAAAGTCCTGCTGAAACACAGCCAAGTTCTTTCATTTACATATGGTTTATGGTCACTTTTGCACTGTAATAGAAGAGCTAAAGAGTTGTGACAGGGACCACGAAGTCTAAACTATATTCTGGCCTTTACAGAAAGAGATGGCTGATTCCTGACCTGAACAAAGTATTTTTCTTTACATTAAGTCAACTACTTATTTTACATCATTTAAAAAGAAAACCTCATAGCACTTATAAATGAAAAGCTGTATTACCCTAACAGGAAGGCAATCTTACTAAGAACAATGACCACAAGAAGATACCACTCCATATCTATCAGGATGGCTATCTCACTCACACATACACACACAAAAACCAAAACACAAAACAGAAAAGCTTTGGTGAGAATGTAGAACCCCCTGTACACTGCTGATGGGAGTGTAAAATGGTATAGCCACTAAGGAGAATGGTAAGGCAGCTCTTAAAATTAAAAACAGAATTAGCAGGGGCGCCTGGGTGGCTCAGTGGGTTAAGCCGCTGCCTTCGGCTCAGGTCATAATCTCAGGGTCCTGGGATCAAGTCCCACATCCGGCTCTCTGCTCAGCAAGAAGCCTGCTTCCCTCTCTCTGCCTGCCTCTCCGTCTACTTGTGATCTCTCTCTGTCAAATAAATAAATAAAAATCTTAAAAAAAAACAGAATTAGCACGTGACCCACCAATTCTCCTTCTGGGTGGGTATGGTACACAAAAGAAATGAAAGCAGGAACTCAAATGGGATGGTTGTGCATCCATATTGACAAGAGCCAAAAGGTGGCAGCCCCTTAAGGGTCCATTCGCAGACAAACAGATAAAAAAAATTACCATATGTACACAAAATGGGAGTATTATTCAGCTTTAAAAGGAAGGAAATTCTAATATATGCTCTAACAAGGATAAGCCATGAACACATTATGCTAAGTAAACTAAACTTATCATAAAAGGACATATACTGTATGATTCCATGTTTATGAGGTAGTTAGAGTAGTCATATAGAGAAAGTAGAATGGTGGTTTGCCACTCAACTGTGCATATAAAAATGGTTAAAACAGTTAATTTTACACTTTATGCATACTGAAAACAATTTAAGTTTTTAAAATTTCAACAAAAATATGATTAGCTTAAAACAAGGTAGATATTCTTGTATACCTACTACTTGGTCTTCCTATGTTAAAAATGTTGAAGAGAAATTCTTAGGGAGACTTTGAAGATTAGCAGTGAATCTAGACACTGTCTCTGATAAAATCCAAATGAAATGAGAAGGGAGTTTGTTGTTATATACGATTCAACGCTCTTCGATGTCATGACTGAAAATATGGGGATTCAAGAGTCCCACAATCTACGAAACACAAACCACCCGTGTTCCCCAGTGATATGTCATAATCCAAGAGTGACCATCCCCACATCTTTGTTAAAAAGTTATTTCTTAATTAGTACAGAATATGCTCCAATAAGTGAAGAGAAGACCTTAACTGGATTAAAGCTCCCTCTTTCACAACGAACTATCATTTTTTAAAAATCATTTTAGAGCCCTGCATTATTTCATTACATAATTAAATATATATGAGCTAATGACAATTTTTAAGATTGGCTCTCCTAGAGTTAATTTTGGATATCCAAAAGAGAGTGAAATCACAACAATCTTTACCATGTCTTCAGGAAAATATTCATGTTTTATGAAGCAAGATTTGTAAAAAAGTAAATATTAACTTGTGATATGGGTCAAATCTGAGGAAGTACTACTGGTATTCAACATCAACACTCTAAAACATAAGAATCTTAAAAGAGAAAAAAAATCTAGGATAAAAATTAGAAATTAGCTGTAAGGTATGGGTTACTACATAGTTTCGTTTTTTTTTGTTTTTTTTTTTATCATCATCGGCTTTATAGGTCCTTCAATTTTAACTTAGTATGAAATACCCACTTCACATCTATCAGAAGAAATCAAATAATTTCTAATAAATGAAGTCTATTCCAATGTTCCTTACGTTGTCCACAGTAAGTTCCGATATATCCCTTCTGGCACTGGCAATGGTCATCTGCACAAGTTCCTCCATTCATGCACCTGACATTGCACTGCTGAACTGCAATGAACAACAACAAAAATATATAAAAATATCAATCACTGAAATTTTAGCATCTGTGAGTTATAAAACCAAATATCCAATTCAATGACAAATGTATTTTACAGAAATGTTATGACCCATAATATACTTATTTGTGTAAGTGCACACATACAGCATATTTGCATTTGTTAGGCATTTAAAATAGATTACATTCTCAGTGTTAAAAGAAATCACTATATGGTGACTGGTAGCACAGTTTCTAGGAGGTGGGAGGATTTGTGTAACCATTCAGGATGTGGGGGCTGAGTGTCTCCTGTAAGGACAGACTCAGTACTCACCCTCACGGAGCTAACATTCCCACAGAGAGGCAGACAAAACACAAGTAAACAAACACTACAAGGTCATTAGAGATTGTGACAAGTTCTCCAAAGGAAACTGTGTTGTAAAGGAGAATAGCCAGGAGCCAAGGAGAAATCTAGATAGGAGGGAGACAAGACCATTCTCATGTGACACTTAGAAAGAGTTTGAAAGAAGAGAATGAGCCAGGCATGAGAAGTACTAGAGAGGAAGCTCATGGGGAGAGGAACCAGCAAATCCCTTGGATGGTGGAGAGTTTCCTTTATTTGAAAAACTTATAGTCACAGGATTATAAAGAGTCAGGCTGGGAAGAAAAGGTCTTAGAGAGGGATCCGGAGGCCAGCCAGATAATCCAAGGTCTCCCAGGCCATGGAAGGGTTGGCATTATATCCCAAATGCAAAAGAAGTCATTGAAAGGATTTAAGAGAGTAAAGTGATGCAATGTATTTTTAAAGGATTCCTCTAGCTGCTCTGCAGAGAACAGATCTGAAGAGATTAAGGGTGGAAGCCAGAGAAGCCACTGGGAGGGTACTCTAATAGTACCCTCCCAATGGCTAAGAGATGAGGGGAACTTCTCTTACCTCCCAGGTAAGAGATGAGGGGAACTTAACCACAGGCTATCAGTGGTAATAGAAAGTAGAAGCACTTAAAATATGTTTTCCAACAGGACCCCCAGGTCTGGTTAAAAGAGTTGACACTGAGAAAAGGAGGAAGAAAGTAAAGTGAAATAGTCGCTTAGGCACTGGGTGGAGGAGAAGTGGCATTTGCTGAAGCAAGAGAAACTGGAAGAAACAGATTGTGGGCAACAATGAATTCAATGTCCTGCTACCAAGTTTCAGACATTTACTATGCATTCAAGTGGAGATGTGGAATAGGAAATGGAACCTGTGAATAGGAGGCTCACTGGAGCGATCTATTCTGAAGACAATTACTATGAGTTAGCAACATACTGGTAGTAGTTGAAGGCATCTATGTAAATAAATTCATCCAGGGAGGCCATACTCTTGACAATGCCAAAGTCTAATGAAGAGGATGCAGACTAGAGACTAAAATATAATAACCAGGAAAACACTGTGGCCATGGATACTGCATAAGTGGAGGGAAAAGAATGTTTCACAAAGAGGGCAAATAATGGTGCTAAATGCCCTGAAGGAGTGAAGTAGGATAAGGACTGGCAAAGAGAGAAACATTCCTGATGAAAAGGGAGTACTACTCAAGGCCATAGAAATTCATGGATTCCCTATGGAATTATATACCATAAACTGAGGGTTGGCCCAGTCAATGTTCAGCTGCCCAGGAAGAGGATTAAGAAGCTGAACCCGTAAAATTTCTCCAGGATTTTTTTTTCCCTGAAGGCATATATGAGTAAACTAAGACAACATTAATGAAAATAAGGGCCAGAATATATTCGAGGCAGTCAGACCAGGAAGGCTCCTGAAAGCACTGAAGGAAATCTGGTAATCTGGGTGGTCAAGAAAGCCTGGATGAATTGTGAAAACGAACTCTTATTTTTTTTAAATTTTTAAAGATTTTATTTATTTATTTGATAGAGATCACAAGTAGGCAGAGAGGCAGGCAGAGACAGAGAGGGGGGAAGCAGACTCCCCCGCTGAGCAGAGAGCCCCATACGGAGCTCAATCCCAGGACCCTGGGACCATGACCCGAGCCAAAGGCAGAGGCTTTAACCCACTGAGCCACCCAGGCGCCCCGAAGATGAACTTCTAAAGGCCGAGAAAATGACACATAATTTTCAAAAAAAATGAAACTAGAAGTTTTTACACAGAAGTTTCATCAGAAGACAATGACATTGATCATGTAAATCTTGAATCTTCAATTTCTGAGTCAGACACATTGTCTACTACCTCTTCTGAGAAAATTTAGAGAGATAAATGCTAAAAATTAAACAACGTCACTCTGGTTTGAGGCAGATTTAAATTTTTATGTAATTACTGAGCAATTAAATAAATATTATCTGCTCCTACCTTGTTATAATCTCATCTTAAACAACAGCCTAAAAGATTAGTTTTGAAGACCTGACAACCCTGATTTGGGTCATGAATAACACAATCCTACTCCACTGTTGTGATCTCACAGGACTGCTGAGAGTTAATACGTGTAAAGCAAAGTGAGTTAATATACGTAGAGCATCTGGTCAGTATATAGTATTTGTTATCATCCCAATCCTCTTATCTTTCTCCTTTAGTTCATCCATGAAATAGGACATGGACTGCAGGATTATGCAAAGGCAATAAACAGAGCCTAGGGTTGGAAGCTATACGTTTAGGCATCAGAATACATGAATTCAAATCTATGTTACCCTGGGCAAGTTACTTAATTCACGTGTGCCAAACTCCTTTCTCTGTAAAAGGGGATAGTAATAGTATCTCATAGTTTTCATGTGAAGATTAAATAAAATGCTATAATCAAAAACATAAAACAGCATCTGGCACAGAACAAAAACCCAGTAAGTTATAGTTCATTAAGTTATTCACAAAGAATTTCTTTTCCACCGAATCCAGGCACTTTTACTGCAGAGACACATTGCTTCTGGACCAGAACTAAACCATTCTGCTTAATAAAAAATCATTATCCTCCTCCCCATCAGTTGTTGGTGGCAATAATGAAGCCACTGAAGATTTTTGACTCCAAAGATTAAAGCAGATCTAGCTAATGAGGAAAATAATCCACATATACATCCTTGTTAAAAAGGACATTTGGTATTCATTCACAAGCTTCAGAATAATGCAATAAATAAGATCACATCTAAAGAACATACTTGATTTTGATCCACAGGTTGGTGATATTTGGCCACTGGAACAAGTACACATGTTAGGACGGGAACAAAATCCATCTCCACAACTATTTCTACAAATTGCTGTAGAAAGCACAATACGAAAGTGAAGGAATAATTAGGTAATAAACCACAGTATACAAAACAAGAAAGCTACAGTCAACAATAGTAAACCTGGAAAAACTAAGATAAAAAAATACAGGATATGTAATGTCTGATTTCAGATATGCAACAAAATCACCAATCGTAGACATGAGATGGCCTCACAAATATCCTTATGATAATCTGCAAACAAATGAAACTATTTCAAGTTCCATAGTCCTTTAACTCTATCAGTACAGGTCATGTTTTCCACTCAAGGCAGAGCATTTATACATAGAATTTACCACAAGATGACAGTGTGGGTCGAAGGAACTAGAAGGATTGAGGAAACCCAGAGGTCCTACAAAACCTCAGAAAACATAGCCCACTCTGGAAAAGTGGTCTTTTCACAAGACATAGAAAATGTAAAATGGACTGAGGCAGAGACTCCAGGCCCTAACCAGTTGGCCAAGCCCCAGGAGTTCCATGCACATTCCTTCCCAGCTGGTATCTGACCTGCCCCATCATCAATCTTTGTTCTCCTTAATAAATCCCTCTCTCCTTCCTCTAGCCTTTTTTCTCCCATGCTATCACCACAACCTAGCCTATATCCTGCTGGTCAGAAAAGCTGCTGCCACATTTTGATCGAGGGAGAGTCAAAGCCTCCTGCAGCTTTGACCTCCAAGGTATGAGGGTCATCACAGCAAAGAATGTTAGGCTCACTGACACAGCACATACCATGGATCCTCAAAATCATTAGTTGAGTGCCTTCAAATGGAAAGTCTCTCCCATATTTAGAATCAGTTCATTTAAGAGCTGAGAAATTCATCTCTATACCCACAACTGAATTTTTTATTTGTGTACAAAGCCTATGTGCTTTAATGCTCCATGCCTGGATCCATGAGGACAAGAGGAGAATCTGGGAACATTCTCAAACTAACTATAAACATTCATGCAAATGTGCATGTGTCTTTAGCTAGACAGGCATCTCACAATTTTCTTTCTTTTTTTTTTCTTTTTTTTTTTTTAAGATTTTATCTATTTGACAGAGAGAGATCACAAGTAGGCAGAGAGGGAGAGCGAGCGAGCGAGGAGGAAGCAGGCTCCCTGCCTAGCAGAGAGCCCGATGCGGGACTCGATCCCAGGACCCTGAGATCATGACCTGAGCTGAAGGCAGAGGCTCAACCCACTGAGCCACCCAGGCAGCCCCATCTCACAATTTTCAAAGAGATCAGAGACCCCCAATAATGTAAAGGGTGTGTTGTATAGAAGTGAGCTAACTCAGGGTGCCTGAGTGGCTCAGTTGGTTAAGCATCTGCCTTCAGCTTAGGTCATGATCCTGGAGCCCTGCAACACAGTTCCTTGCTCAGCGGGGAGTCTGCTTCTCCCTCTCCCTCTCCCTCTGCTCCTTCCCCTACTCATTCTTTTTCACTTGCTCATGCTCTCAAATAAATAAAATCTTTTTTCATCTTTTAAAATTTTTTTTAAATTTTTTTTAAAGATTTTATTTATTTGACAGACAGAGATCACAAGTAGGCGGAGAGGCAGGCAGAGCAAGAGTGGAGGAAGCAGGCTCCCCGTTGAGCGGATAGCCTGATGCGGGGCTCCATCCCAAGATCCTGGGTTCATGACCTGAGCTGAAAGCAGAGGCTTTAACCCACTAAGCCACCCAGGCACCCCTCAAATAAAATCTTTAAAAACAAACAAACAAAAAAAACAGAAGTGAGCTAACCGAGTCATTTTTTTTTCTTCCCCAAACTGCCTTTTGACATCCACGTAATATGACCAGCATCTCCATTAGCACTTATAAATGAAAATGTCATAGATCATAGTGTGAAGATAGGAAACTAATTTTAGCGAAGAACATAGTTCCTGCCATAGAACTGACTACTAAATTTTAAAATGTGCTACAGTTTCAGATCACCAATAATTTTCCAATGACACATGCCCACTAAAATATTGTTTCTTCCAAAGCTCCCTCACCCCCAACAGGCTGACATTTAGTCTAGGCATAGGTAATCTACAAAGTGTCCCTACCGTCCTAAACCCAAGGAAGGTCTCATGGCTGGAGAATGGTCATCCTCAGACAACAGACTCCTGTCATTACCACAGATCTGAGCTTTATGTCTGTGAGCCAGTGAGAAGACAGAGTGTGAAGGCCCTTTCTCCTCACACTCATCCCAAACTATGAGATGCCTCACCTAACTACTTGTCCCTCCTACCTTCATGAAAACCATGAGACCCAGAAATAATGAAAGGAGAGGGAAAGAGGACATGGGGGATAGGGTGTCTCTGATGCTGGGAGAAGATGCCCAGCACAGTAAAGAGGACATAGGATGAAAAAGGTCTGAGGTTGAACTCTTGCTATGCTATGGACCCAGTGAAAGTTTAGAAAAAGACCACACAGCTTCGCTGGGTTTTGTTTTCTTCTTGGTAAAATAAAACAAAGGGGTTATAGTGGAGTATTCTGAGTTCTTTTTAGGTTCAAATGCTGTGATTTCAGGCCAACCCTTTCCTATTCCACTGATCAAAATGCACTTCATAGCAAAATTTCACAAATAAATTAATAAACTTTCCCAATGCTTCAAGTTCTAACAAGATTTTAAAAAAAAATGAAAAGTGAGAAAGTCAATTCCATTTTTTTGGAAACAAATATTTGCAATTTCAAAAGTACTTCAATGATCTTTGCAGGCCACAACTAAGAACACTAACAACAAACACAGAAACACAAATCAAAATACATTAGGTTTTCCATAATCTGAGAAATACATTTGTCTTTTATTATCTTCATCTCTTCATGAAGCCTAGTCAACACCAAACAGATTAAAATTCTAGAAGCTAATCATTTTTAATATCCTTCTATAAAGAGAAAATGCTGATATATAAATGAAATAATTAGTCTTTGGTCCTCGTATTTGATTTGTATTCTACTTATCTCTTTGTAAGTTGCCTCAGAACTTTGTCTTTTGCTAAATGGTGAAAATTCAGTAAATATAATAAATAACTTATTATCACCAGGAAGTCCTAGAATGAAAATTCTTGATTTTGACTTGATAATGCTTTCAGTCTGGTTATTATCTCCACATATTATTTTAAATGTCAAAAAGAATTGTACTACTAAATTGAGCAGAAAAATATTAAAATTCAAAATTTATGTGAGATCCATATAAGAGAATAAAAGGGCATTACATTCTTCCTCTATTTTATGCACTGTTTTATACTCTTGGGTATTTGAATTATCTTTTTAATGTGCTAATATTTTTGTAGATAAACTCTAAGTGCTTGATATATATGAGATATATATATATATATATAAATATGTTTCTTGGTGATACAAAGATAACTACAGAATTTATGATTTTGAGTTTTTTAAGAGTTTTTTTTAAAGAGATTTATGATGCATGTAACTTCCAATGTATTTCATAAGCACCCAAATATTTCAAGTAGTAGAAAAGCAGGCTATAATAGTCACCGTTGCTCTGAGACTTGCAAAGTTGTTCTTCTAAACAAATAAAGAGCACAGTGTTGCTGAAAAACTGTAAGTATTTAAAGCAGACATTCAGAGGGCCATATACATATATATGTATGTATATATATATGAATGATACACACACATATATGTATTTCTACTTCAAGTATTCTGGAAGGCTCTGTTCTCTGGAATTCCCATTCCACACCAATCCAATAAAATCTGACTTTACGGATTTTCAACACATACCATAAACAGATCCCTTCTTCTCGGCTGCTTTCCAACTCAATAATGGCAGTCACATTCGTTACATTCAGTGAGTCAGACTTTCCGCAGTGCCTAAGTCATCCCAGTTAGTATGGCAGGTGTGTGGTGAGTGACAAGCTGTTGTAGGAGTCTAGGAACCACGTTAAGTTTCAAGCAGGCAAAGTATGCCCTACTGGCCTAAAAGGGTAAATACACCCTCCATATATGCCTCACATAGAGGATTTCTGCGTTGGGGAAAAAAGAATGTAATACCCTTTGTTTCTTTTTTACTAAAGGCTTATCATCAGAGGATTTATTTAAAATACTCATGAATCACTTTAAAGAACACATTGTTTCCCATTTGTGCTTCCCTACTGGAAATTGTGGTATTTTTACAGTAGAAAAACTTACAAGAAAAAAAGTCTTCACAACACATGAAACTTCACTCCTTTTTAAAAACTGCCATGAAATAACATGAAGGGTCTATCTCAAACCCACAAAACCAATAAATATAGAGTCGGAAATGCCACTACATTCTTATTATCCCTTGGCTAGCGTGGCTTGCCCTTTTTCTCTGTTCACAATTGCATAATTATTTTTTCCCTGGAGAACATGAAGGTCAATCTAAAGGCAAGACTGGCTCTAAATGAATGTGCTGTCTATGATACCTGGCTCTCCTCCCGACAAGATAAATGTGACTGCTAGATAAATACACGGAGCAGGTCAGTCACACTTCAACTCACGAATTCACAGGCATGTGAAATAA
The DNA here is from genome assembly GCF_902655055.1 of Lutra lutra. Lineage (NCBI taxonomy): Eukaryota > Metazoa > Chordata > Mammalia > Carnivora > Mustelidae > Lutra > Lutra lutra. The sequence goes on from NC_062282.1 coordinate 68,321,920, forward strand.
GACATCCCACAGTCCATCACTATGAGGCTGGTAATTAATGACTTCTCCAGTTAGAACTTGGGAGCACTAGGTACACAATTTGGAAACTAAATAAAAGAATAAAACTTTTCAGGTCAAAGATGCAGAACTTTGGAAGCCTCGCACTTTGGAAATCTACAGTACACTATGAGATGTAGAGCCTGTAAATCCTAAATTTAAATATCTTTAAAAAAAAAAAACGGTCAAGCCACTTGGGAAGAGTTCTTTTAAAAATTTTGTTGACCTGGGTCAAGTCTAAGTCCTATGAGAGCTCCTTTCATATCTACATTATGTGGCTGTTGAGATGAAACCAGAGATAATAAAGTGGTTTTGTACAAAGGCCTAAGAAAGCTTGATCTTCAAAAGGCCTAAACCTCATGCAGTCAAAAGCCAGATAATTTACATAATCACATTGTGGTCTTATCTGGACTCCTTTAGGAAAAAGTGGTTTTGAGTTATCTAGGGAATTGCTGTACTCCCCCTTCAGTTTGTATTAATAGACTCAGAAAGATAAAACTTCCAAGTATCTTTGAAACTTTTATCATTATTGCCCTTCAACAGAGTCTAGAAGCGAAGTCTAAACTTCGATGTAAACCGGCTGCTTCCTCCTTAACACTCAAACGGGTCCCCGTCGTAATTATCATTGCTTTGTGGCCACTGGATTCTAGAAGCAACTGTGTCCCAGACATCTGAATCCAAGAGCTCGGCCCTGACAAGGTGGGACCCCAATCAAGCACTCACGGACAATGCACTGGTTTCCTCCAGGAAGCGTCTTCCATCCCGGGCAGCAATAGGAGTGGAACCTGGATCCGCAAACGTTGGGCCTGCGATGGACAAGCGAGGTCACACACACGTAGGGAAGTGTATGGTAACACATTAGCGGTTTTCCCAAGCAAAAACCCTGGGCGAAAAGATTTCGGGACAGCAAACAAACCCAAACTACAAATTCTTGGGACTTGGGGCACAGACATGGAAGTAAATTGGCTGAATGGGGGAGGGCTGGAAACGTCTAAAACTTGCCTTTCATCTGCCTTCCCTTACTGCCTTTTTAAAGGGCAAAAAGAAACATGGAAACATATAATTTGCTACTACTCTGGGCTCCGGATGCAGAGAACAAAGGAAAGACTCTTTCAAAAATCCTTGCCCTCGTCCCCAAATCCGTCCCTCTTTAATCCACTGTTACTTTGGCCCCGACGTGTCAAGGAAGGCGCGTTGGAAGGTGAAGCGCTCGAGTTTGAGGATTAGAGCAAACCCTAAACCCCGCACTCCTTCGCAAACAAAAGGCTCAGGAGCTGCGCCCCCGACGGTGGGGAGCAGGCAGGCTCCACCAGCCCCGACGGGGAGTAGACTCAAGCCCGCCCTCCGCCCGACATTGAGAACCTGTTCCCGCACCGCGGGCACAGTCTGCGCTGTGCCTTCCACACCTGGGGGCCTTCGACCCAACCCCCCGAGGGAGGGCTTTTTGCCGGCTGAGCTGCGGAGGAAAAGGGGGAGGCGCTCCTGGGAGTCCTCGGGATTCTGGTGGAAGGGGCCGCGGCTCTAGCCACCAGAACCAGGTTTAGGGAGGGGTGGGATGGAAAGCTGCCAAGCGTAGGATCCCCCGCTGCCTACTGCCCACCTACCCTCGGAGCACGTCCTGCTGTCCTCGCCTGCGGACCCGGCTGGCAGCCGCGGCGCCCTCCTCGCGGTACTCAGGCACCGCGAACACGCCTTCAGAGCCCGCCACCGCGGGTCGGACCTGCTGTGGCGGCGGCTGGGGCCGGGGCGGCTTGGGCGGTGGAGGTTGGGGCTGGCTAGCCGTGCCCTGCGCCCAGAGCGCCACGCAGCCCAGCCACACGAAGTAGGGCTGCAGACACAGCCGCCGCCGTCTCCCCATCGCGGGCGCCGAGAGCGCGCGGACCAGGGTCCGCAGAGAAGAGAGTGCTGGGAGACAAAATCTGCGCGGCCTGAAAAAAGTCAGGGTCTAACAAGCCCTCCGTAGGCTCCCGAGACTCCCTGGGGCTTGGGCTCCCTGCAGTAGCGGGAGCCCCGGACCGAGCGCCGGCCCCCTGGCTGCGGGCGGAACGCGGGCTCTAGCGCAGCGGGCGGCGAGGCGCGGCGGCGGTGTGGCCGGCAGCCCCGCGCGGTCCACGTTGCATCCCCCGGGCCACGGCCCCTAGCGACTCCAGGACCGCCAGCGGGCGGGGGCGGGAAATTACAAAAGTAACCCGAGCAGCTGCGGCGTAAAGTTACAAAGAAAGCGGACCTCAAAAGAAAAAAATTAAAAAAAGGGCCTGCACGCAGCGCCTCCGCGGATTCCCGTGCGTTCCGGGAACAAATCTTAGAAAGTTGCAAAAGTCACCAGAAAGAAGCCGACAAACAAACAAAAGTCGCCCCCCAAAGAAGAGGATCTCCTCCCGGCTCGCCTGGAGTCCCGCGGGGCAGCGACGCGCCGGCGGCGGCTGAGGAGCCAAGCTGAGGTGTGCGGGGCCAGGGCGAGCCGCCGGTGAAAGGGAGGGCAGGAGGCTGGACGCCGGGGAAGACGCGGCGGACGAGGGCGCGGCGCGGGGGTTTTGAGGCTCGGCGGAGCGTGGGGCGGGCCGGCAGGCGGCGGCTGTCAGTGGGGGCTGGAGCGCAATCGTCCACACGTGGAGCGCAGCCCCGACCCAGGGGCCGACGCAGAGTGGGCGGAGACAGAGTTAAGGGGCGAACGGGTGCGGAGGAACAAGGGGAGCTAGGGGCTGGGGGAGGGGAAGAGGAAGGAAGGGGGTAGGGTGTAGGGAGGAGAGAGGACTGAGATTGGGGAGAAGGGGGGCAAGCCTGAGAGGAAGACCAGGGCTGGAAGAGGCGCTTGGAAGGAGGGACTGGCGAGCCCGGGTGCGAGAGGAAATGAGCGGGGGATGGGGGCGAGGTTAGAGCGAGGAGAGAAGTGGGAAAGGGGAAGGGAGGGCCCCGGGCCTGGGGGCCGGCTGGAGGGGCGAGGCGTTAGTCGGCTTTGCTTCCCGTCCCCCTCAATTGGCCGCTAGCTCTGTTTTGACTGTACAAAGCGAGTAGACGACGGGGGAGGGGGCGGTTAGGGACCGGATTTGGGAAAGGAGGCAGCAGCCCCTTCCCCTCCCCCTCCGCCCTTGCTGGGCCAAGGACCAGGGACGAGGGTCTCTAAAAGCGCTAGGCTAGGCTGGGCTGTACCCGCAGCTGAACTTCCCCTTGCCTGGCTCTAGAGGCCACAGGGTTGAGGAGGAGAGCGGGTACTCCCGAGAGGACCTAGACCCAGACCCGGGGTGGGGGGATTCTCAGCCAAGCAGGAATAGAGACTCGCGCAGGACTTGGCTGCAACCTCAATCCAAGGAGGCCCGGCCCTCCCTATGGTCCTCCTACCCCCACCCCAGCCCGGGATAGGCGTCAGTCAATGGGACCCGCACAGGGGTTGGGCATTTTCAGATTGAAATGCGTCCTCCACCTCCAAGAGGGAGCTCACGCGGCCGCGGGGGGCCTCGGCTGCAAGCCTGCGCCGAGGTCCCGGGTAGTCCGCGCAGGGGGTGTGCTCCGAAGTGACCCCTGGCACAGCTCTGTCGGGGTTTGCAGCCAGAGAAGAGTTAGAGCCCCTGAAATGGCGAGGAGGGGCGGCGGTGGCAGAGCTGGTAAATGGGTCTTGCGGCATATCCTTGGTTCCTGGCTTGGACTCATTAATGATTAAGCCCTAGCGATTGGTGCATCCAGGCTGGCGACCTGCCCTCTGAACCCTAGAACTGCCTCTGTGTTCACCCGCCTCTGGGGTCTTCCTTTATGGCCCTGCTTTCATGAGGTCTCTGTAAAGCCCTGGTCATCTCTTAACCCATGGCACTGCATAATTAAAAATCAAACATCCCTGAAAATTAAGGCTAACCATCCAAACACAGTTTAGGAAACAGTACAAGAGAGCAATGTCTGGATTATTCAGGCCTAGGGAAACTTACTATATCTATATCTATATCTGTATCTATATCTATATTCCCCACCTGAATTGCCCAGATATGCTATTTGGCAGCCAAAATTCTCTGAGAATTGGCATAACTCCCTTCTCTACTTTCCAAGTATAGTCAGACAAAGAGTCTGACTTACAATATCCTCATAAGGCCTTAAAAAAAAAAAGGTAGGAGTCATGTAATTGCAGGTGAGACACCAATTTGTACAAATCTTAAGAAATTAAAGACAGGAATAGAGATATTTGTCAGGCACTTGTGCTTCAAACAAATAAAACCATTTTAACTAAAGGAACTAAATAAAGTATCTCCTGGCTGAAGGCTGTGTTTTAATTATACTCTTTAAAACATTCAACCTTGTTAAATGGGTTTTTGTTAATACTTATATGGCTTCAGGGTTCATTCCTATCTGTCACATAAAATCCAAATGCTCTAAAATTGCATATGCATGTATCCTTCGACTCAACAATTCAACTTCTAGAAATGTATTTAAAAGATATGCAGGCAAAAGAAATGAAACAATGAATGCATTCATCTCTTCACTGCAACACTGTCTGTAATAGCAAAATATTAGAAACAGAAATGTCCCATCAATAAGAAAATGTTTGAATGTAGTTTAATACATTCAGTGAAATATTATATAGCTATAAAAGTGGGATGGGGCATCTCTGTATAGTCCTATGGAGTTATCTCTAGATTACACAATTCAGGGTTGGGGAGCAAAGTACAGATAGAAATAGACAAATCCATTGAGATAGAAAGAACAGAGGTTATCAATGTCTGGGGTGGGGGTGGGAGAAGGGAAAGAGGAATTATTGCTTAATGGGTACAGAATTTCTACAGGATGAAAAAAGTTCTGAAAATCAACTGTGATGACGGTTGCATATAACATTGTGAATGTACATAATGCCCCTGAAGTGTATACTTAAGTATGGCTAAAATGGTCATTTTATCATACGAATATTTTACCAATATAAAAAAAATAGTACAAGGTATAGAATATTGTTTATTGTATGCTACTTGATGGTGTGTGGCTGTGGGTGTATTTTTAAAAATAGAAGTATAAACCAAATCTAATAAAAATGGTTATCTTAGGGAAGGAAGAAGATATTGAAGAAGAGACAATGATGGAAGAAAATCATTTGTAAATATGCCTTGTTTTATAGTTCCACCTTTGGAACCATGTATATATTTTAGACAGTTAAAGACAAAATTAAATTTAGAGCAACACCTAGGGGCACCTGGTTGGCTCAGTCAGTTAAGCATCTGACTCTTGGTTTCAACTCAGGTCATAATTTTGGGTCATGAGATGGAGCCCCATCCCATGCCAGGTAGGGCTCCACACTCAGCATGGTGTCTGCTTGGGATTCTCTCTCTCCTCTGCAACCCATCCCCCCCCATGCTTTCTCTCTCTCCCTCTCTCTCTCTCTCTCTCTCAAAATAAATAAATAATATCTTAAATAAAAAGAAAGAGCAATGCCTAAAAATTTAGAACAAACTAAAACAAATGAACCTATTTTTCACACTGGTGGCATAATCAGAGGGAATAATGATTTAAGGTGTTATTTTAACAAAATATTTGAAATGTACATCTTTAGTAGGATAGTCTAAGGATAAAATGAGCCAAATCATGAAGCCTGAAATTGCATTTAGCAGTGGTAATATGAGAGAGAGAGAGAGAGAGGTAGAAAAATATTAGAAATCAAGATTTCAGCACAAGAGAATGGAGATACATAAAAATAAAAATATAACCTTAAACTGAATTATAAAATGCCAAAATGAATTAGAATTTATCTTTCTAAAAATATGCATTTCCTGATCCTATACATTGGAAAGACCTGGAAATAGGGACAACCCAATAACAATAGACACCCTCTGTGCCCAGATTATGGTTCCTAAACACCAGTGAAAGGAATGACCTTGGTTAAGAGTCTGATTTCAGGTTTGGGGCATGATATATATAAGATATGTTAAATCTAAACTATCTTGTCATACTTGAAAGCAAGGAATTTATCACTTTGGCGGTCATGTCAAAGGAAAACTGAATGAAAAAGATGCCACTGACTAAGGATGGGAAAATTTGAGCATCAAAAAGAAAAATGACCACAAAAGATTGAAATATATGAAATGTATAAATATTTAAGAGTTCTAAGTGATATCCCAAATAAAAATTAATCAGTCACTTTTAGAGGTTATTAGGCACAGCTTATTATTCTAGAAATATTGATAAATAAAATAATCACCTATTCTGTCTTTGCTGGAAGAGACAAAGAATTTCTTTTTTAAAAATTACAATTGTAAACACAGGAATGATAGAAAACTCACAGCTTTGCAAACTGTAATGAAATGATGGATCTGAGCAACAGTTATCCAATGACTGCTAAAACCATTAAGTCAGGCATTCTTACCTGGAGTCTGTTTTCTCCTCAGTGGGTATCTGGTGATATCTGAAGACATTTTTTATTGTCACAACAGAATGGTGTGTGGGGGCAGGAGGGTCAAGGGTATCAAGGATGCTGCTAAATATCCTGCATGCACAAAATAGTTCCCCATAAGAAAGTATCACCTGGCCCAAGATATCAATTGATATGGGAAACTATCTATGTTAGGTGAACAATCAAGGGGGAAATGGTTAATAAAAGATTTAAGCTGTTATCATCAAAACCTACTGGTTAATTGTAAAGTTCTGAAAAACAGGACAACCAGACATTTTGTGTCTATTCAAATAGCGCAATAGGTGGCACAAAGAACCACCTATAAAATATCTTTGTCAAAAAATGTAACCTGAATTATGTAGTCATAATTTTACATTTAAATTCCAGTTTTTAGGGACAATAGAGAGTAGTGAGACATGTTAAATGATACTGCAAGAATATGGTCAACCAGCTGTAGAGTGTGGGAAATACCACAGGACCGATTTTGTTCAAATAAATGACATGGTAGAGAAGAGAGGGGAACTGTTCTGGTTCAACAACCGAATGCAAAGGTTGTACCTTATCTGGAATTTTTATTTTAACATGGCTCTAAAATGACATTTTTGAGACAATATGGGGGATTGAAAGCTGATTATTAGATGAAGATTTATATTTGGGAGGGGTGTGACAATGATATCACAATTATATTTTTTAATATATTTTCCTATATTTACCAAAGTCTTTAGGGATGAAATGATATGATGCCTGGGGTTTGATTTACAATACAACAGGAAAAATAAAGACAGAGTTCTCAAAATAGGGAGTAGATATAATTTTCTCTACTCTTTTTTTTTTTAAGATTTTTATTTATTTATTTGTCAGAGAGAGTGAGTACGTGCAGACAGAGTGGCAGGCAGAGGCAGAGGGAGAAGCAGGCTCCCTGATGAGCAAGGAGCCCGATGTGGGACTCAATCCCAGGATGCCGGGATCATGACCTGAGCCGAAGGCAGCTGCTTAACCAACTGAGCCACCCAGGCGTCCCTTCTCTACTCTTTTTGCTAAGTATACTTAGCTAAATATCCTGAACATTGTATACAGAAAAAGGAGACTCTAAATAATGGAAGGAGGACAGCAGACAGGCTGGACCCCAGGACCTGAGGAGTGACATGGAAGTGAGTTCCGTGAGTTTTTGTTTTGCCTCATATATCCTAGACTGGGTGCCAAATAAGCTTGAAACCTGGAAATGCCAACTATCACAGACCAAAAAAAAAAAAAAAAAAAAAAAAAGCCTCAGAGAAAAGCCTGCACTTTCTAGCCAAAGGTCAGGAAAAGGATACACTAACAAGATAGAAAACTTATAGACAATAACTGCTCTATAACTAGCCAAATATTACATTGGACATTTGGTGATATTTGAAGACATTATTTTTTATTGTGATCATCCCTGTACCAGCAAAAGCCAAATGGAGAGTTTAAACTTTCATCCTCACCAGGCTATAAAAAGGTGCTCCTCCCCTTCTCCCACAGTACTGTCCAAGAAGTTCAGATAATGAACCACTTCCAGCGATGCAATGGAGATGCTGGATTTCCACTTCTACCTACAGTAATGAACTGCCCTGTCCACTGGTATCAGACCATCCAGCAAGTAGAGGGTTAGGAATTTTATTATTGCACATCCCCACGGTATCATGAGAAGCCATAAAGAGCCACATGAGGAGTAGGGATAAAGCACAGGTCTCCCTCCCAGCCAGAGTGGTACAGCAGCAAGTGGGAAGTGAGTCCTCCCAGCCCTCACTAGCAATCACAAAATGCTCCTCACATCCCAAGTGTGTCAACAGAGAAAGAACTTGGACTCCACCCCCACTCTTCCCTAACTTCTGTGCATATCAGATGAGGCTGTTAAAACATGATTTAATATGATCCAAAGTTTATAACATTACCCCCAAAATGTCCAGGAGTCAAAATAAAATTATTCATCATGCCAAGAAGTAGGAAAATCTCAAACAAACAAACAAAAAATTAATATTCACCAACCCTGAGATGACACAGGTGTTAGAATTATCTGACAATGTGTTTAAAGCAGCCATGATAAAATTATTTCAGTGAGCACTTGTGAATATGCTTGAAACAAAGGAAAAAATAATAGAAAGCCTCAGCAAAGAAGTAGAGGATATGAGAACTAAATAGAAGTCTTAGAAGTAAAAACACAATATTCAAAATTAAAAAGATTAATGGATGGAGTTATCAGTAAAATGAAGACAGAGGAAATGATCAACAAACTTGCAAACAGAGTAATAGAAATTACCCAACAAACACAAAGAGAAAACGGAATGAAAAAACAAACCAACAACCAGAGTTTCAGGGACCTGTGAGACTATAACAAAAAATCTAGGCATACCTGGGTGGCTCAGTCAGTGAAGTATCTGATTCTTGATTTCAATTCAGGTCATGATCTCAGGGTCCTGGGATTGATCTCCTTGCTGGGTGGGGAACCTGCTTAAGATTCTCTCTCTCCCTCTCCTGCTACCTCATCCTCCCCTCTCTTTCTGTAAAATAAATAAGTCTTTAAAAAATCTAATATTTGGTCATCAGAATCTCAGAAGCAGAGAATGAGGGTAGAGTTGCTAAACAACTATTTGAAGAAATAATGGATGAAAATTGGCCAAATTTAGCAAAAGACAAACAATTCAAGGAACTAGGGAATCCCAAACAGTACAATCCCAAAGGAATCCACATCATGGTTCAGCACTAACTTATGAGAAGAAAACAGCAAGAGAAATGACAGCTTACTGGTAAGAGGAAATGATTCAAACTATAGCAGATTTCTCATCAGAAACCATGGAGGCCAGAAGGACTTGTAACACATTTCTCAAGTGCTGAAAAAAAAAAAGAATTATCAATATAAAATTTTATCCCCAGAGAAAATATCCTTCAGGAATGAAGGGGAAATCAAGATATTCTCAGATAAGGAAAGAAAGAAAGATTTGTCTCCAGTGGATCTACACTAAACTAATGGCTGAAGAAAAATCTTGAAGGAAGGAAGAAAGGAAGGTCAATTTCTAAACAGAAAGAAAATGATAACAGAAGGGGAAGCGATCTTGGAATATGAGAAAGGAGGAAAGAACAATGAAGAGTGGAAATATGGGAAAATATGGATAAATACAATAAACTTTACTTCTCTTGATTTTCTGAACTATACTTGGTGGTTAAAGCAAAAATGTCAATAATACTGTCTCATGTGCTCCTCAATGTATGCAGAAGAAAATATTCATGACAATGGTGCATAAAAGATGGTAAAGTTTCTAAACTGGTAAAATGTGGATACAAGTTGACTGTAATAAGTTAAAGGGCTAGCACGGGGAGATCTTTGTGGTGAGGGACTAGTTCTCTAATTGATTACTGGTATTTGCCCAAATGCACACACATGATAAAATGGCATAGAACTAAATACATATATTATACCAATGTCAATATCCTGGGTTTTATATTGTACTATAGCTGCATAAGAAGTAATTACAAGAGAAAACTAGGTGAATAGTTAACAGGACCTCTCTGTACTTTATTCAAAATTTTCAGTTTATCTATATTTTAAAATAAATTATAGTATCATTGGGAAAAACAAGAATTTTTGTATTTTATGATTTGACTCATTATTCCCCTATCTCCTGTCAGTGTCATACTGAGAAATTTTGTTACATGGGACTGAAAAAAAAGAGGCTAATCCATGAAATGAAATAGCAAAGTGTTAATCATTGTTAAAGCTGTTTGTACATCTCTCTATCCACAACTGACAGATCCAGCAGGCAGAAAACCAGTGAAGACATAGTTGAACTGAACAGCATCAAACAGTTAACTGAATCTAGGTGACATTTATAGAATACTTTATCTACAAACAGCAGAATATACATTCTTCTTGAGCTCCCTCAGAATATTTACAATAGACCACTTTCTGCGCCATAAAACATACTGTAACAAAATTCAGGAGAATGGAAATCAAAGTATATTCTCAGATCACAATGGAATTAAACCATTAACCAGTAACAGAAAGGCTAACTAGAAAATCCCAAAATATTTGGATGTTAACACATTTCTAAATAACATGCATTTCAAAAAAAATTTCAAGAGGAAATTAAAGAGTATTTGTACTAACTGAAAATGAAAGTGTAAGTCATCAAAATCTGTAGGATGCAGTGAACATAGTGTTTAGAGGGAATATACAGCATTGAATGCATACATCAGAAAAAAGAAAGACCTAACATTGATGATCTAAGTTTCTACATTTAGGGAACTAGAAAAAGAAAATCAAATTAAATCCAAAGTAAACAGAAGACAATAATAAAAATTATATCAGAAATCAATGAAATTGAAAAAAGGAAAAGAATAGAGAAAATCAACACGGTAAAAAGTTGGGTCTTCCAAAAGATCAGTAAAATCAACAAACCTTGGTTTAAGGCAAACCAAGAAAAAGAGAGGGAGGACACTAGTTACTAGTATCAGAGATAACAGACAGCTATTACTACTTCTCCCATGGACATTAAAAGAATCATATGGAATAGTATGAACAACTCTGCTACAAATTTGATTATTTAAATGAAATGGACTAATATCCTGAAAGACTCCAGTTATTAGAACTCACACAAGGAAAAATAGCTCATTTGAATCAATCTGTATTTATTAAAGAAATTGAATTAATAATGAATTATACTCTAAAAGAGAAAGTACCTGGCCCAGATGGTATTTACAAATCCATTGGGATTTTAACAAACATTTAAGGAACAAATGATGTCAATTCTCTATACTCTTTTCTGGGAAATAAAAGCAGTAGAAATACTTCCTAATTTATTCTATGAGTCAAGCATTCCCCTAACATCAAAACAAGATAAGGAAATTACAAGAAAAGAAAACCACAAACCAATATCACATGAATACAAATGCAAAAACCGTCAACAAAATAGCAGTAAACTGAATCCAATGATGCATAACAAGAATTATACAGGGGTATATTATACAGGGGTATTATACAGGGGTATCTGGGTGGCTCAGTTGTTAAGCATCTGCCTTCGGTTCAGGTCATAATCCGAGGGTCCTGGGATCCAGCCCTGCTTCAGGCTCCCTGCTCAGCAGGAGGCCTGCTTTCCCTCTCCCACTCCCTCTGCTTGTGTTCCTGCTCTCACTGTCCAAAAAAATCTTAAAAAAAAAAAGAATTATACACTTTTAACTCATGGAGATGTTTTTAGACATGTGATACTTGTTCAACATTTAAAAAATCAATTAATGTACTTCATCAAATCAATTGGCTAAAGATGAAAAATCTTCTGATTAATCAATAGATTCAGAAAAAGTGTTTGATAAAAATTCCTAATCACGATAAAAATTCCTGGCAATCTAGAAATAGAGGTAAAATTCTCGACTTGATAAGGAAGAAATACAAGGAACCTAGAGCTAACATGTTACTTAATGGTGAGAAACTGAATGCTTTCCCCTCAAGACTGGGAACAAGGCAAGGATGTCCCTTCTCATTAATTCTTATTCAACAATGTACTGGAATAAGTTAAGAGAAGGAAATAAAAGTTATACAAATTGGGAAGGAGGAAATAAAAATATCCCTGTTCACAAATGATATAACATCTGTCTAGAAAATTCCAAAGAATCAACAAAAAACTCCTGGAACTACTAAGTGATTATAGTAAGTTTGCATGATACAAGGTCAAACTAGACAAGGTAATTGCTTTCCTATGTATCAATGAAAACTGACAAAAAATACTTACGTATATATCTAACAAAACATGTACAAGATCTATATGAGGAAAACTTCAGAGCTCTGAAGAAAGAAGCAAAAGAAGATCTAAGTAAGTGGAGAGATATTCCTGGTTTGTGGGTAAAAAGACTCAATATTGTTTAAGATGTTAGTTTTTCTTGATGTGATCTATAGACTCAACCTAATCCTAGTTAAAATCCCAGCAATTTATTTTGTGGATATCGACAAATGGATTTTAAAGATTAAATGAAGAGGCTAAAGACTTGGAATAGACTACAAATACTGAAGAACAGTCAGAGGATTGATGCTTAACTTCAAGATTTACTACTAAAGCTACAACAATCAAGATAGTGTGGCTCTGGTTATGTGGGAGTTATTATATTCCTCTAATTTTGTGTATTTTGAAGGCTTTCGTAATGAAAACTTATTTTGTTTTGTTTTAATGGTACAGACTGGTTCCTGAGAGCCTTCCTCATCTGTCTTTTCTCCATGTTTCCTCCCTTCCCCCAACAATCACAAACTTAATCCACACTCTAGGTTTTGTCAGTTTTACTGATTTTGTATTTCTCAAATCAGTAATTCCTCCTTTCATCATTATCTTTTTGTTTTCCTTGAAAAATACATGCTTTAATTTTCTAGTTCTTGTTCAGATATTTTAGTCCAATGCTTAACTTATTTGCTTTGATTCCTTTTTAATTGCTTAAATGTGTAGAAGTGTGATTGCTATCTGAGCTCAACTTTGGATAATCCCTAATTTTTTTGATTTAGGATATACTCATTTTATAAATGTCTTTTTGAATTTGAAGTATTTAAGAGAAAGCTGTATAATTTTTCTGTGGCTAGACTTTTTCTATTTACACTTATTAATTTCTCATTCTATTGGTAGTATATTTATGGATTATGGTTTGCTTATTGTGAATTTGTATACATATACATTCATAAATTATCTGTGTTCTTTATATGACACTGAGTTTTGTAAATTTTCCAGGGGGCTTGGAAAGAAGGCATATTCTCATTCATGTTATTGAGTTTGTGGCATCTCTGTTTGCTGAAGTATAAGAATTATATTATTAAAATTCTCTATTCATTGTATTGTATAATCTGTCAAAAGTCTACAAAGGCAAGTTAAAATCTACTAATGATGTGTCCCTCTCCATTTCTACTTGTTTCCCTTCAGTGTTTTCATTTCATAATAAATATACACATAAATGGCAGCTCTATCCTCATCGTAAACTGCATACCTCACACTTAGAAAATGTACCTGTATCTCTTTTAACATTTGCTCTGGACTCAGTCTTTGTTGTATCGGCATTTTGACTTCTGATTTATTTTTGTTACTATTCATCTATTATGTTTTGCTTTTTCATACAATTTGAACATGGATGCCTCTTGTATAATCAACCGTTGTTTTGTTTTTATCAAATCTGATAATGTCTGAATATAATGTTTTTATCAAATGTGATAATTAGTGTCTGATTTTACATTTGGTGTCAAAACAAATATGTTTGATTTTAATTTTTTCATCCAATTTTATGTTTTATTTTTGGCTCTAAGTACCTCTTTTGTCTTTTGCCTTCTTGTACATGGATTTTCTTGCTGCTACTTGTATTAAATGTTATGTAGTATGTGCTTTCCTTCTCATAATTTAGAGGGCTTATATCCTCTTTATAGATATTGATACATGTATATATTTATATGTTTTATCTAACCACACCTTCTTAATACAGTAGCTTTAGACAGTATTTGTTGATGTCTCCTATTAAGGATTAGATAATTAGCACACTACACTTTTTCCTACCTCTTTTCTCTTGCTCACTTTCTGATTAGGCACTTATCCTTGTAGCCTTTAGTTCTGGTGATTCTCTTTATAGCATATAAATAATTTACTTAGACTACCATTTGCTGATTTATTTACCTTGACAGGATAATTCATTTATCACTAAGAAAGGTGAGAAAAGGAATACATTAAAGTTTCTTCCCCCAAATTTTAGTTTGTTTTTATCTTCACAATTTATAATTAATAAAAATAACATTTCCCTTCCATAATTATATATCCTGTATCAGTTTAGTCATTGTTATATATTTAAATTAACCCCATATTTGCTATGATTTCTTATCACTTCTTATTGGGTAGAATATTTTGATGTCACTTCTTTTTCAAGAAAGATACACTACCATATATTTCATTATTTATTTGTTTTTAAAGCTGTTTCTTGTTTGAGAATGTCTACCTATTGACTTATACTTGGATAATTACTCAGGCCAGCAAAAGGCATGATATTTTGGCATCCTAGAATCCTTTTTTTAGCTCTTTGTAAATGATTGCTACATTTTCTAATGCCATGGAATGTGGTTATCAATCAGTATGGGACCAGCCAGACCTGCCCCTCACACCTCCACCTAACATTCAACCTGATTTTTCTCCTTAGACAATACTTCCATTACTTTTCAAGTTTTATGAACTTACCTAAGACATATTTCAGTATATATTATCATTTATGAGTTTTTTCCCCCTGGAACATGATATAATGTTTTTCTACATATTTAGTTCTTACCATTTTCCAGAAATTTTCCTTTTATTCTCTCTTTGACTATCTTTTCTATTCTGCACATGTAGCTTCTTACTTCAATGACACAAATTATCTGCTATCCACTTACCTTAATCTTCTTTTCCTCTACATTCATCATGGTTATCTCAAACCTTCTTTCTTTTTTAATAATTGGTTATTGGTCAAGTATGTAGTTGCTATATTTAGTCACTTTTTTCTGCTTGGTTTTGTTTTGCTTCTCTATTTTTTAGGCCTGTAATTTTTCTTTTCAATAGGCTCTGTTGTTTACTATCTTCTCTTTACGGTTCTCTGCTTTTATTACATTTATATTTTCTTTATGTTCTTTCACAACACAAAACCTTCCTAGAGAAATTTCATCTGTTTCTTCAATTTTGGTTTTTTCCTAGGTAAGGTTTGTCATCTGTGGCATATGTTACAAGTAGCCTACTCAGTATCCATTTTTCCCTATTTTCTAATTTCTAGATTACTCATTTTATTCAGGAAAGTAATATACCCAGCTAAAAGGCAATGTTTCCAAGACTCATAGCTAGTGGTAGCTGATGATTTTTTTTAGTTTGCTACCCACATGGGAACACTTAAGTTAAATCTTCCCATATTTTCCTTGTGCAGGTGCAATTTTTGTGTGTGGGTTCATATTTCTTTATATCTGAGGGTCTTAGCATAATTTTCAAAAAATTTTTCATTCACATTTCTTGTATACTTCACATGTGTCTGTGTGTTTGTGTGTGTGTATGTGTATGTGTGTTGGGGGTGGGGACTAGTAATTTTGTTTTACTGAAAGGAGACAACTGGATTCAAGGAAAACTCTTTCTTCTGTCTCTTCCTCTTTTCCTCCTTCCCTTCTTCCCTCTCTCTCTCATTTTGGGTTACACATTTTGAATTGTATGGCATGAAGCTCTGTCCTTTTCTTTGACTGATTCTGAGGTATTTTTGTTGTTTTGGTCCTATTTGTTATTCTATCATTATGTGTGGGGAAAGAGTTTCAGATGTTTTTATTTTACCACCTTAACTTGGAAGTCTGTACAAGTACTTTAAATAAATTTTAATCAAAGTAACACAAACAAATGGTTACAAATCAATTCATGCAAAAATATTGTGATAAGAAACAACTGAGCTCAGCTTCACTGTGGTTTAACCCAAACCTTACTCCCCAGAGGCATTTTTTCCCTTTTTCTTTATAAATGGAGGAGAAAATTTACATACTGTAAATACACTCATATTCAGTATAAAGTTTGATGAGTTGTGACAAAGGCGCATTCCCCTTTAAGCCACCCCCTCATTAAAATATAGCAAGGCCCCTGCCCCCTTCTCCCTTATGCAACTTCCTGGTTAATGCCAACCTACTCCCCCATACCAAATGCAATCACTGTATGGCTTTCTTTCACTGTAGATTAGTTTGCCTATTGGAGAACTTCACGTAAATTGAATCATACATTAGGTACTCTTTTATATCTGGCTTCTTTCAGCACAAAATTTTCGAAGTTTTTTCATTTTGCAGCATGTCTCAGTGTTTTTTTCCTTTGTATTACTGAAAAATATTCCATTGTCTGTTTATATTTCAATTTGTTTATCCATTCTGGTGACAGACATTTAGGTTGTTTCCAGTTTGGAGCTATTATGAAGAAAACTACTATGGACATTATAGGAACACTTTTTTTTTTATTGTATACATCTTTTTATGTACATATGCTTTCATTTCTCTTGAGTAAAGAAATAAAATTGGAATTTTGGGTTTTAGAGTAGGTGTACTTTTAACTGTAGAAGAAACCACTAGAACAATTTCCAAGGGGTTATACCATTTTACACTAGCTCCAGCAATATATGAGTTCTGATTGCTTCATATCCTCAACAACATTTGATGTTGGCTATATTCATCTTTGCCATTTTAGTTACTTGTGATATATATCAGTCATTTTAATTTGCATTTTCCAGGTAACTTATGACTGATGTTAAGCCTTTTTCATGAGCTTATTGACCATTTTTATATCTTCCTTCATGAAATGCCCAGATTTTTTGCTGATTTTATTTTCTTTTTACTGTTGAGTTGTAGAAACTGTGCATATATTCTAGATACAAGTGCTTTATCAGATGTAGATATTACAAATATTTTCTTCCAGCCTGAGGTGAGAATATGTTCTCTTTTGATGAAGTATAAATCTATTTGGTTTTATGAAGAGTGATTACTAGCTAAGAGATCATTATCTAAACGAAGCTAATGAAAGTATTTTCCTATGCTTTCTTCATCCAGCTTTCTGCTTTTATAATTTGGTGTATGATGAATTTCAAGTTAATTTTGTACAGAATGTAAGGAATGAATTTAGGTTCCTTTTTGTTTTTGTACAGTCTGTTCTAGCACTGTTTGTTGAAAATGTTCCCCTTTTCTCACTGAATGGCTTTGATACTTTTGTAAAAAACCACTATCATACTGTCTTGATTACTATGGCTATAACATAAGTCTTGAAAATGATTAGAGTTCTCTAATTCTGTTCACTTTCAAAACTGTTTTGACTACTCTAGTCCTATTGCATTTCATTTAAATTTTAAAATTAGTCTATCAAATTCTACAGAAAAGTCTGCTGGGATTTTGATTAGAATTGTACTGAATATGAAATTTGTTTAAGAGGAAGGAAAGGAATCTCATCAATATTGAGTCTTTACGGAGTCTAACAATCCATGGGCATGGAATGTCTATTTATTTAGGTCTTCTTTAATTTCTCTTAGTGATAACTTTCTGTGTAGAGGTCTTAAACATATTTTGTTGAATTTACCTTATGTATTTAATGATTTTTTATACCACTGTATTGTTAATTTTATTTTCCAAGTATTTATTGCTTAATGTGATGGTCAGTTTTATGTGTCAATTTGGTTGTGCTGTAGTACCTATTTATTCATCCAAACACTAATCCAGGAGTTGCTATGAATGTATTTTGTAGACTTTATAAACAATTTCCCTTAAGTAAAGATTATAATAATCTCAATAATCTGGGTGGCCCTGATTTAATCAATTGAAAGGCTTGAAGAGGTGAAGTGACGTTTCCCTGAGGAAGAAGTAATTCCAAATCTTGAATATATCTTCATCTTCTGTCCAAGAGTTTCCAGCTGACCCTTCCTGAGAGCTTGCCCTTATGAATTTTGTACTTAACTAGCCAGCCCCTACAATTGCATAAGCCAATTCCTTGCAGAAGTCTCATGTATATCCTACCTTTTTTCCCCCCTCTGGTGGAACTCTGACTCTGAGACACTTAGTATATAGAAATAGAGATGATTTTTGAATATTAACTCACATATTTATGATTTCTTCATTCTTTAGGTAGTACTGATCTCACCCTAACAGGACATAAAACTTTGGTAAAGGAAATGCTTTCTGAGATTTGTCAGGGACATAGTGGTCAGGGGTGTGTGACAGGACACACTAATAAATACATTTTAGCATGCTTTCATCTCAAAGCCTGAACTCTTTCCTCTATATTATACCAAGGAATTTCTGGCATTTCAACTTTGTTTAGTGAAGACCACCGTTGGGAGTCTATAGCTTTGTTTTTAAGCACAGCAAGCAATTACAACCATAACCATCCTCTCAAATCAAAGATTGAATTCAGTTCTTCTGGAACACCCATCTTCATCAAGACATGACTAGGTGGTAAATTTAACTAACATTGTGTATAGACAATCTTCACAGTCAAATTGGAAGTCTGGTCATTGGCTTTGATAATTCTTTGGCTCTCAGAGATGAAAGGTTATTTTAGCAAAATTATAGACATTTCTTAGGTTTCACTTTTACTTTTCAATGAAACTTAGAGATTTGATCTGGGTATTCTTTCCTTAATACACTTGAGGCCTTCAGAAGAAGCCACCCCATTTAGTAATCTTTGAATTCCTCATGTCTTTCATATGGTTAATTTGCAGTGGCAATGAGTTTCACCAAGGACTTGACCTTAAATGGTTGTCGATAACAACAACAATAACAAAACAATATAATGATTAGCTATTTGCCTTCAGCTACAGCTGGGCCAAACTTCCCTACCAATTCCTGATATCTGTTACCAGAAACCTGATATAATCATAGAATAAGGTAGGAAGGAATCTTACTTGAAAGCTAAAGAGACTGTCTTAAGCAGTAAGTGCATCTATTACAAGGAACCTGGATAGCTCACAAATGTGGTAAGACTTACAGAATGAGGCTCAAGATACAAGCAACTCAAACAGGAAGTATAACCACTGGGTTTTTTTTAGCAGGAATAGGCCTTCTGTCATCACTAGATATTGTTGCAGCTATCCTTAATGAATTTTATTGCCCCTTCATCTTTACATCATACACTTCTGATTCAGAGTCCTGGATAGGAGTGTCCAGTGGCTAAGTTTAGGCAACAGCCCACATGGCCTCTAGGGGTGGACTTACCCGTGTGTCTTCCATAGTTGAAGGTGTAGAACTGTGTCCAAGCAATACTGCACACAATAGGAAATACTCCCTAAAAAAGAAACAGCTTGAGGCTGCTAGGTGGCTCAATCAGTTGACCATCTGACTCTTGATCTCAGCTTAGGTCTTGATCTCGGGGTCCTGAGTTCAAGCCCCATGTTGGGCTCCATGCTGGGCATGGAGTCTACCATAAAAAAATAAAATAAAATAAAGAAAAGAAAAAAAACAGATTGGATAATGTACAGCCAATGGAAAACAATCACACATATATTAAATAAGTTTTTACAATGTCCTGATATTCCAAAAATGTATTTAATCCTGACATGTAATTTGGTAACTTTTTTTTTGCCACACATCTAGTTTCTCTGTTGTCCCCTCCCCCATTTAATTTTTTTAATTACTCCATTGTTTTCTACCAGTGTGATGATGAGAATTAATGCCAGTCTGATTCTCATGCCTTTGAAAGTTTAAGAAATTACTTTCCTTTCTTTTTATAAAATGTGAAAATTTTTACTTTTCCTTGAGGTTCAAAAATGTCATAGGAGTTTTTTTGTTTTTGTTTTTGTTTTTTTTTCCCATTCATCATGATGAGTATTTCAGAGTTTTTGGTCTCAACGGTGGCTTTCTTCAGTTCTTTGGATATTCACTTCCCTCCACCGTTCTCTGTTCTTTTCTGAAACACCTAGTAGTAAAATAGTATGCCTTTTGGATGTTCTCTATCTAAATTTATTGAAACCTCTCCTCCATGGGTAAGCCTCTTCCTGGTTTCACTGTTAGAAGTTTATTCCTTTTTTATTTTTCCTTTTCAGTCAAGTCAAGGGAGAGATCACAGCAAATTCTTATTCTTCGTCTTCCTACAAAGAAGTTGTATAGCCTTAATGATAATCTCTTTGTTTAGTATTTGTTGGAAACATTTTCCCTGCTTGTCTATTATCTTTTACTTTTATGTTTTTTTATTTACAAAAGTTTTTAAATCTGTTCATATAAATTTTCTTCCAGCCTATTTCTAAAAAACTTAGAAAGTACTTCCTTAAGTAGAAATTTGATATTTGTTTTGATTTTTTTAAATTTTCTGATACTTGGTGAGCTAAGTCCCTGGCACTAATTATTAAATATAGTACCCCTTTTTAACAATGTGTGGTGTTTTATAATATATTCTTGTATGTATTAGGGCCTAATTCTTTTTTACGGGTCCTGTTCCATTACTCTACTTTTATAACAATATTACAGTGTTTTAACTCCTTTAGCTTATCAGAAACCTGAGGGGGCTCTCATTGTCATCAGTGTCTTAGCAATTCTCATTAGGTTTTTTTTTCCCCCACATCTCATGAACCTCAGGGGCAGTGTGTAAGCAAATGTCCTTGCTCCTCATTGCTGCTACCAAAACATCTCTCCTTGAGTCTGCAGTTGCTTATCATTCCCTGTAATTTATTGAAGTCTTGAACTCCTAGATCAATCTCTTACTCTCCTGTTCCAATGTCATAATCCTCAAAGAACAACATTTATGTCTGTAACAAGTTCAACACACTCACCTCCCAGTTCTGAACTTCTTTATTTCCTTATAATCATCCTTCCATCCTACCTCTGCTACTGATGCACTCCATGGTCATGCATTAATAAACTTTACTGAGAGTAACTACATTCTCTTTGAAGTTACTGTTTCAGTCTTCCTAATTACTCTCTGATCATCACGTGCTAGCCCAGCTCACTTGCAAAAAGTTTTCACCATCATTGAAATTATCAATGGCCACCGTTTATACATTTTTCTGTCATGATCTTCTAGTTCACTTCTTTCCTTAGCCAACTTACATTCCATGGAATTCCCATGTAAATACCCTCAACTCCTTTGTTTCTCTATCCCACACACCTAGCAAACAATTAATCTTGATTAAACCCTGCGTTTTGTATCTGCTTCCAAGGAAGGGAATATTGTTCTGAAATAATGCAGTCCCACAGAACTATTTGCAATGATATATACGTTCTATATCTCTGTAAATTCATGCTCTTGCTTTCAACACAAATATTTAACACATTTTCCATTCTTTTAACTTTCTGCATTTCATCACATTTCTTCCTCTATTAGTTGATAATCTCACTTATGCTTCATCGAGATGATAAAAGAAATAAGACAGGAACCCCTTCATTCTCACAACCACATCTACTAACCTGACTGCATCTGAACTCTTGCTATACCAGAGGAAGTGTTCACTTCCAATCAAAACTCAACTTAGGGCTCTGGAACATGTCTCTTCCAGTCTTACGCAAAATTGCATTCTTCTGGCTCTACCTTCTGTTCAGCCTGAGTACACCAGCATTAAGTTATCCCTCATCTTTAAAAAAAAAAAAAAAAAAATTCTCCTTTGTCTTGTCTCATTCCAGATATTGTGATATTTCTTTTCTATTCTTCACCCTGGCCTTTGCTTCCTCATCCCTATTTATTTACTTACTTATCTATTTAGCATCTGATAGCCAATTGATTAAAATAGTTGATTTAACCATTTGCAATCACAACCTCAACCTCTACTCCTAACTCAATACTGATGGAAGTAATCTGCTTCCTCTTGGAAGGACTGTTCAAGGCAATAAGTCCCTTGCGGATTCTGATCTGAAAAAGAATTTCAAGTCTTAGAACCTTCACCACAAGGAATTTTTCTTGTACTGAATCTCAGAGTCTTGGTGGGTGTCCCAACTGTTCTCTTAACTTTGAAGTTCTAAACACCTCTTTGTACCTCTAAGCAAGCCCAGCACATACCTTTTCCAGGGATTTCTCATGGCCACTAGCTAGGGTGATTTTAATCTGGTTCTATGCCCATGTTTCCAATATCCTTAGAAGTCACAGCTGCAATGCTGCTTTGTGACCCACCTGTTTCTCAGGGAGAGGAAAGAGTGGGGAGTCAGAAGGAACAAGTAGGCTGGAGCTCTGCTGAAGGTACAACCACATCAGCAGCACCCTATTAATTCTTTAAAAAAAAATTTTTTTTAAAGATTTTATTTATTTGAGAGAGAGAGAGAGCAAGAGAAAGCAAACAGCACAAGTGATGGGGGGTGGGGAAGAGAAGAGGGGCTTGGCGGGGGGACGCACAAGCAGACTTCCCACTGAGCAGGAAGCCCAATGTGGAACTCAATCCCAGGACCTGAGCCAAAGGGAGATGCTTAACCAACTAAGCTAAGCCACCCAGGTGCCCTAGCACCATATTTATTCTTAAATCCAGGCCAACTAAGGTTTCTTTGACTATCATACAGAAGCCAGTCATTTTCAGTGTTGCCAAGTGAATGCTAAATTGCCAAATCCAGTGGATATGATTCTGTATTCATTTACTTATACTCCTTTAATCATTTCATTTTACCAAGCCCAATCTTTAAAAAATAATTGATCATTCTCTCCTTCTTGAAAAATGCTCCTTACTTTTGCTCCTATAACACTGCATTTTCCCTTTCTGCCCACCTCACCAGTTACTAATTTCAGTCCCTGGCAAGCTATTCCTCTCATACAAGGTCTCTAAATAGACCTGACAACTGAATTTCTCTGACTACATTCCCTCTCTAGGTGATATTTTCATACACTAAGAATATGCACTAATTCTAGTTTTCCTTAATCTTCTCCCCCCTCCACGAAGTTGCTTTTGCTACCTTGGAATGAATTAGTTGTGACTAATAGACATTCCAACACAAAGCAGCTTACAAAATAGTAGAACACAGAAGTAGGACTGTGTGTTGGTCATGGTTCTTAACCATAGACAACAGATTAACTGTGCTTGCTTTATCAATAGGATGTTTATTGAAGGATGTGAGAAAGCATATACAATCACTGGAAGCACTGAAAAGAGCTGACCCTCCTGAAAAACTCCCAGAATCTTTCTCCATAGCTGTTTTGTTTTTTTTTTTTTCCTGCTACTGACATTGTTACTTTCACCACCAGAACCATGCTTCCTCTACCCCATTCTGCTTCTGCTGCTCTTACCACTGCAGGCTCAGATCACACTACCTCTGCTGCCGTACACTGAAGAGATGCCTCTGCTCTGCCCATTTTCTCATGTGGTTCTATGGCGATCTAGTTCGGCTTTGAGTATGCTCAGTGGCTAAAGTGAAGCCATATTTCTCTATCCTTGAGACAAAGGAAATTGAGAAAGGTAGTTTGTTTCTACATTGGCAAGGCAAGATGCACAATGTAGAAAACAGTTTAAATTTAAAGGAGTTCAGAATATACTGGGCACTAATGCATGACAAATGTCTGTTATAGAGGGGCTTAATAGCATTGTTTACAAAGAGTTTTTGTTTCCCTATTATTTGTCATGGCTTTGGTCACTCTTTTTTTTTTTTTTCCTGTATGTCTTCACTAGAAGGGGTACAGTATTCTAATTAGTGAGTCAACAACGTTTTTAAAGGCAACTTGGTGTCATGCACTGATCTAGGGGATGGACTCTGCCCAATAGGGAATTAAGAGAGAGTGTCCCAAGTAACTTCCAAACAAAAGCAAGGACTGTTTTTCTCTGAAGCTTCTTGTGAAATACGCATTTTCTTGAGACAGTCTCTCTGGCAAGCAAGTGGGCATAGCTGATTGCTTTATGCCAATCATGGATGACTGATGACCTAGGTGAGGTGACTTCCCTTATAGCATATAGGCCATTTGTGGAAGAGGTAAAATCAAGAAAACAATATGGGGGAAATGAATGCCAGGGGATACCAAAAAGTAAATGTCCATTGCACTCACTCTATCTGCTGTCCATTTTGGATGGAGTTAAGAACTTCAAGGATTTCTATAGGAATTGCTTTAATCACGTAAACAATTTTGGAACTGTTATCATCTTTATAGAATTTATTCTTCCCGTATAGGAACGAGGGGTATGTCTCCTCTTCAGATGTTATTCTTTATTGCTTATACAAGTTTTATAGTATCTTTCACATATATTTCCTAGCAAGATTTTTGCCAGGTAGTTTTTATTTTGCTGTTATTGTGAAAACAACTTTAAAAATATTTTCTTTTTGGTATGTATGAATATTATCAATTTGTGTTCATTAAATTAAGTAATTTTTAATTATTTATAATTTTATATCCTATTTATTTAATTAAAGAACACTGACATTGTGGAATAAATTTTACAGTTACTTTTAGTTGATATTGCCAAAAAAAAATCACTGTGTTTTCATTCCTAAAAAAATACTTAAATTTTTCTTTCTTATATTATTAAGATGGTACTAATTGCTAGAACAATGTATGCTGGTTACCACACTTTTGCTATTTACTTAATTATGCTAATGCAAAATTAAAAGTTGAATAAAGTTACTTCTATTATTTCATCATCAAATACAATTTTTAACTGATATTATTTTTAAATTGTATTTCTATTTTTAGTATTTAAAAGTATTTAAAAATAAGCTGTGTTCACTGAACTAAAAGATACAATCTTCTACATTTTATCTATTTGACAAATAATATAGAGAGAGACTTCCTTACATGGAACAATCCTTCCAACCAGAATTTACATCAGAATTTACATCATTACATTCAATCTAAATACAGTCATTGTTACTACTATCTTTTGGATGTTTATTTTTAAAACTTTTAAATGGAACACATGAAACATTCTTCCTATGTCTGATAGAAACAAGGATAAGATTTTTAGGGATACATTAATCTTCAAAAATATTGGCATATATTACAGCTTTAACTTTTGTATTACTAAAATATTCATCTTGGAAATGTGCATTTTCCACTTTCTAAGTCATCTAATTAAAGAAACCAAACCTTTTATTGTAAAAAAAACCTTTAAAATACTACACCAACCTTTATATTACTCTTATTTTTTTTATGCCTTTTCCATCCCAGTTTTTGGCACAATATCTAGGAAATTGACTTAACTTTTTCCTGAAACCATGCAAATATAGTCAGTAAAAACTCTATTATCTACTTTAAAAGTATAAATGAATAAGACAGTTTTTGCTTTTTTTTGTCCATCAAGCAAATTTCTTAGTCAATTTGATAAAGAGTATTTTCTTATAAAAATAGATAGATGCTAGTGATATGAAGTTGCTAAGAGACTTATATCTTTAAACTTTTTCTTGAATTTTGAATTTATTATAGATTTGTTTGAATTTTTTCTACGCACTCCCATTTTCTTTTATCTCCCTTCCCTCCATCCCTCTGGAATAATGAAAGTTTCTTATGCAAGTAGATTCCTGAAGTTTCAAATTCCCCATCTTTAAAGTATATTAAGCAATTTATGGACTCAATTTTTGAAGCCAATTGCAATAGTACATTTAAGATTCTTGGATGAGAAAGCCCTCTATAAATAAGATTTTCCTGTTCAAATACACAATGGTTCCCTGCCCAAATGAACAGAAATTTAAACTACTATGTTAAAGGATGTTCATTCTTAAAGTACTTATTTCTCAAAAGTCAGCTTTAAATCCCTTAATGATATATAAAGCAAGTAAAATTCTTTTCCTGTAATTTTTCTTGTATTTGTATCAAGACCTTTTCAGTGAATTTATCACCAACTTGATATTTTTTAAGTTTTACTGAAGAAATTTTTAAGTTTAATTCTCCTAGTGTTTGAAAAGAATATAGGCATATCTCTAACTTTAGTGTTCATTACTTCCTATTTCATGTAATGATTTTTTTTTTGATGACTTTGGAAATGATATAAAAACAGACCATTAGTGATTTTCCTAAAGTCACACTCAAATGCTTTTCTACTTTTTTCCCTCTCCGGCCATAATTTTGCTTTGCAGACTTTCCATTTTTTAAACTGTCCAATGCTACGAATTTGTTTCAAACAAACTCCCCACTCCCCACTCCAGCCAAAACAAGCCTTCTACCTGGTCTTCTCAGCAACCTTCATGCCAGACTAAATCCTTTGCGATATGGTTGCATTTGTACATAAAATCAGATCAAACAAGTCATCTTCCTCAGTCCAAGCTCAGACACAATATTCCTTCACCCATAGATCTTCTTTTTATTTTTTTTAATATTTTATTTATTTGAGAGAAAGAGAGCATAAGCAGAGGGAGAGGGGCAGAGAGGCAGACTCCCCACTGAGCAGGGACCCCAATGCTATTCGGGGCTTGATCCCAGGACCCCAGGATCATGACATGAGGTGAAGGCAGATACTTAACCAACTGAGCCACCTAGGCACCCCTAGATTTTCTACTCCTGTGAAAAAATGAGATTTCTCTCTAGTCCTACATACTGTTTCCTATTCATAGTCCTTCGTATTATCACCAATCACTAACACAGATCTCTACAGTCATACTATTATCTTCCAATTTCTGTATCTGTCACTTTACCTAGAATATAAATTTTCCTTTTTCTTTAACAAAATGCACTTGAAAAAAATCTATTCTAGCCATTACCTTTAATGGCTAACTCCTCTAGTATATATATTCTCTTTCTACCATAAACATTAAGGCATAAACTCTTCCATGAAACTGCAATTGGTTTGCATTGACTTACAGGTTGCTTCTTATATGTGTGGTTATGTAATCATATTTTCACTTGACAAAAGAGAGTTCAACTGTCATTTTGGAACAATGGCTTGGGATTAAAAATAAAAGACAATCCAGTATTCTTTTTCAAGGCGTTTGATAACATGCACTGATTTCTGTGGCTGTTTCCTAAGTTGTATTAGTCTCATCAATGGTTTAAGTAGACAAATGTAAAAACTGCTCTCACACACAGGAACTCTAATTTTTAAAAAAGTGAAAAACAGAAGTAAACACAACTCTTTAGGAGTCAAAAATATTAACACCATGAGTGATTTCCCAATGGAGCCACATAAAAAAAGACCAATAGTTTAGGATTGAATGTCTGATTGCATGATTAATGAGGCAAGTGTAATCTGTCTTAGATATATTTACACTTCGTGAAATGTAAGCTTGGATCACATTGAGTACATAAATTAAACAGCAAAAGAAGATCCCAAGATGAAATCATTTTATTGCATAGGAATTCTTAATTTGTCAACTTTGAAATCCCAGAATGCTGTCTTTTTATTTTTCGTAATCCATTTGCATATTTTGGTGTTAGGCCAATAAAAGATATCTCAGGAGATCACATTTTGTAAGAGAATGCAAACATGTGAAGCAACTTGACAGTCTGCAGTTTATATTTAAACAAGTTTGTATTATCTTGGTTTAATTACATTACCCATAATATAGATGAGTCATATTTTTATTAAAGGGGAAAAAAAAAAGCTGATCTTAGAAGCATGGAAACTAGAACTGGAGGGTCACATGAATCTATAGAATCAGCTTTGCTAATTCCATACAGATGTGCTAGTACATTCCTGTAAATTTTCGGACTGAAAAGGAAATGTTAGTTACACCCTTCCCCTTTACAGCTTAGGGTAAAATATTTCACATATTGTACCTATATGTTACTGACAGAAAAAAATAAAAGGATAAAAATTAAGAAGTGGTCACTTTGGGGTTAGTGTATTACTGTAAATAGAAAAGAACAAGTGTACTTAGAAACTACACATAATTCTCTTGCAGAGATCCATCCTATATTTGAAAGTATCAAAGTATAATTTGTACTTTTAAACAGTGACTGAAATAGTTTATTGAGAAAATGCACATACATTTCTAACATGCCAAGTAATATAGTTGCCACGTGATATGTTTACCTTTGGAGAAATGATAGGATTATACTTTACAGGTATTGACAAGGGTATAGGCCTCACCAGAAGGAATTACACACTGACTAAGATAGTACCCACTGCATTACCTAGAATTCTTGACTGGCATCTCTGTATTCTCCAGACAACTGTATCCAAAATGAGGTATTAGCTAATAGGCCCATCTACAAATGGACCAGTGGACCAGTGGCTGCTGACTAGATATTGAAGAAATCTTTAGTCCTGTCATGTTTTTGCTTTGAAGAGGAATTTAGAAACAATCTAGTTCAGGGAAGGGATGCTGATACTTCACTTCTCAGGAACTTTCCCAGAGAGCCTGAATTTGACTGTTGAATCTTTCTCAATAGAGCACTATGAGTGGCCATTGCTATTCAAACAGAAATAACACACATGAGGACTGCTGCTTATCTTTCCTGTAGAAGTCCAGTGCTCTCATTTTCTGAAGAGTAAACCAAAGCTCAGTAAACCAGAGCAAGATTCTGGCCAAGACTTGGGACTGCTTGGTTCCTCACAGACAGTCCAAGGCCCCTGCCAGAGACCACATGCCTAATTTGATATTATCAAGCCCTCAGCTAGTAAAAGTCAGGATTAGAATTTGGGTCTCTGAATGTAGTCCTGAAGACTTATATTCCAACATTTCTCTAGGGGAAAGACATGGAGTTTTCCTAATAATCACTTATTAATCAACTAATATCTAATGGCAACCGATACTAGCCATCATCTGTTAAAATATTCTGCTGTGG
The DNA here is from genome assembly GCF_902655055.1 of Lutra lutra. NCBI lineage: Eukaryota > Metazoa > Chordata > Mammalia > Carnivora > Mustelidae > Lutra > Lutra lutra. The sequence continues at coordinate 68,350,417 of NC_062282.1, forward strand.
GGAAAAACATTAAGCTAGTTTTGCAACCATGAATAGCAGTCTCTCACTATTGGAAACGAGAAGTTTTCAAGGTAGTGCCATGGAGGGCAGATGACTGAGTCAAGGTTAAAATATTCCAAAGACATGCAGATGGCAAATCTTGGAAGTGGAGAAATGTAAGAGGATTATAGGATCCTGTTCTAGGACGTGCATAAGGGTCTGTGCTTATAGCACAGTGTTTAAAGATAATGCAGCAAAAGCTGGGAGAGACTAGATTCTGCTGTTTAGTTTGTGGGAGCCTGTCAACAGGAAGTAGAGGTTTACTCTGCACATATATTTAGGTTTGAGAGACATTGGCAGAAAGCCTTATAACAATGTGCTAGGCAACACAGCTCCAAAAATTGGAATCAGCCAGAGCAGGTTAGTGTAGGTGGAATTGTGGCTAAACATTGCTCCTAGACCCCAGGCTGACTTTGTCAGTCAACAGAAGTCTCAGGCAGTGGCTGCCTGGTGGAATCAGGAAAACTGGAGGTCCTGGGATGATGATTCAATGTTATGCATCGAAACCTCCTCAGGAGCAAGATTCTGGCCAAGACTTGGGACTGCTTGGTTCCTCACAGACAGTCCAAGGCCCCTGCCAGAGACCACATGCCTGATTTGATATTATCGAGCCCTTGATATTAATAAAAAAGATACATCTAGGAGAGATGGACACATGGATAGGACATATTCACAACTAAATGGAAGCATTCTCTGGACTTCGGGAGTTTGAAATGCTGTATTGTCTATTTGGGTTATCTCAAGAAGTTAGCATGAGGGTGTAAAACATTTTATGACAGAGTGCACCAGTTGTCTACATTTTCAGGGGTCAGAATTCTGAAGAAAGGTGTTCCCTAGATGCTGCTTATAGATAAGAGTTGGAAACATCAGAGAGATGCTAAAGCTTCAGACAGAAGTAGGAGATGAAACCTGACTCAGAACTCTGCTCTCTTCTTCCTTGAATCTGGATGCTACTGAAGATGTCTGCATTGGAGATACACTTTCACCATTGTATTTCTTAATGCTTTGGTGAACCCAGCCAGGCAGGACCAGAGAGTCGAATAAAGGGAGATTCAGAAAAAGTTCTATACTCCATCCAGTAAGAGAAATGATTAGGGGATAGGTTGGTGGCTGTGTGGACCATGAGTGGGGTGACCCTACGTGCCATGAGAAAATATTGTAGTTTTCTTAATCAGCAGGAAACTGTGGAAAAATGTGTCAACTCTTCCAAGAACAGGTTTTGAGGGAGAGACAGTAGTTATAGTTTAATCTAATAATCAGATATTCTTTTGCTGACGCTTCTAGATGAGCAGTGGGTGTGGGTGTGTGTGGAGGGGGAGGAATGAGAGATGTTGAGAGAGAGAGAGAGAGAGGGAGAGAGAAGTGACAAGTACCTCAGGCAGTAGAACTTGGGGGATTAGGAATACTGTGTTGGTCAACAGTTCTGGCAGAGGCACAGATGGCACATTCAAATTAAAGTAATTGGAAGAGAGTTTATTAAAGGGATTATTAATTGAGATGTATGCAGTTTGTAGGTAAAGCATAAGGGGTAGCACAGAATTAGTAACAAACAACAACAGAAGGCATCACTATAACTCCTTGATTTGAAGGCAAGGACTGACAGATCACCAGAACCTGTAAGCAGCAAGCCCCAGGATAAAAGGGCTGTCTAACAAAGAGTAAAAGTCCTCTGTCCTGGGACGTGTGATATAGTTAACCAGCACAGCCTGGGGGGTTGGAGGAGTTCTAGGGGCCAAGGAAATTTGGTCCCTTACTCTGCTGTTATTTTTCTTTTTTTTTTTTTAAGGAATTTTTAAAAAAAAAGACAGTCTCTGTTGAGTGACAGAGAGCAGGGGGAGTGGCAGAGGGAGGGATGAGGAGGGAAGGAGAGAGAGAGAGAGAGAGAATGAATCTGAAGCAGACTCCCCACTGAGTGCAGAGCCTGACACGGGGCTCCATCTCAAGATCCTGAGATCATGACCTAAGCTCAAACCAAGAGACAGACGCTCAACTGACTGAGACACCCAGGCACCCCATCTGCTGTTATTTCTTTTTTTTTTTTTCTGCTGTTATTTCTTGTTGGAATTTACTACTGATCACAGAGCAAGGAGCCCAATGATAGAGTCAACACAACTCAACCTTCTAAGCCACAGAACAGAGTAGAGAAAGATGCAGGTAGGATCTGAAGGTGAAATGGAAGACATTCAGCACTGATCTTTGAAGAGAATGTTTAGAAAGTTTTGCTATATGATGTGGGATTTAAATCACTGCTCAAGGAAAAATATCAGTGAAAATCAATCTTATCAGTGCTTGTTGGAATTAGATGCGTGTGTGCACTCACACACACGTGTGTGTGTGTGTTATATTTCAGGAAGGGTTTTATTAATTTTACTTTAAGGCAGGTGCCACATGAGGTTTAGCCAACAAAATTCAGGTAAATTTGGTTACCTCCCTCTGAGATATACTTAGCCAGCGGTGTTTCTTTTTAAGAAATGAGGGAATTGTTCTCCCTTTTGATTTATTCTTAAAGAAATTTCAATATCATAAATTCTGGATCTCTCTTACTATCACTGGTAAATTTAAGACCTAAAATTAAATTGGGGCTCATGAGATGTAAGTGTTCTTGGACTAGTGAATAGAGTGTTTTCACATGTGGCTCCCAGTACTTAAAACAGTGCATTGTGCAGAGTAGGTATCAATTTTTTTGGACTAAAATAAACAAATCTATAAGTGAATAAATTGACTGACAGTTTCTTGATTCAAGCCAGGGCTTGCTTCTGGTGAGGTAAGAACAGGGGAGCAAAATGCCCCCCTCCAGAAGCCTAATTCCCCTTTCTTTTGATTGTTCCTTCTTGTGTTTCCTGTTCCACCATATGGAGAGAGGGGAGTTGAACAGGCATAGAGGCCTACGGTGCTGAGCCACAGTAACTCCAGCCAGAAACAGACAGGAGAGGGGAAGCCTTCGGGAACCGCATTTAAGTCCAAGGAAATGGGTCTCATTACTGCCTGGCTTTCCCTTCCTAGCTACACAAAGAACCTAGCCATCTACTACCCTTCTACAGAAAAAGAGCACACTTGCAAACTCACTATCTATGTTTAAAGGAGAGAGCCATTTCACTGAACACAGAGCTGGAGAGCAAAAGAGGAGGCGCTGTGAAAAACTGGCTGTGGAATATGATTTTCCTGTCCACATTGTTAGAGTACACTCTGAAAACTCTGCAAGATAAAGACTGTATCTGAATATATGGACAGTTTGTCTTTATTTAGGACTATTTCCAATTATTTCCACTTTAACATCCCAGTGCTTGTCTATGGAATATAGTGAATCTTTGAAACACTTGGGCTACAGTCTTTTTACTACTCCTGTGTTTGTTTCTGACACTGATTTTTCATCACCAATACAGATGTCTGTATTTTTGCCAAATTATTTGATGGTATGTTAAAAACTGATCTAAACGCTTAAGAATTTATTCTCCTGTTATATATGTCAGGAGCTTTATGAAGTAATAAATCAACATAGGCACACATGTACAATCTACAAATATCCTTAATATTTTCCCCATGAACCATAAAGATTTCATATATCTTTGTCTAAAGACTAATTTTTCAAGTGTGTGCTTGGGACTGAATTACCAGATAATGTTACTAATTTTATTTTTGTAGTAGCCCTTATACTTAATTACTGCCTTACTAGCAATTAATGTTCAGTAAATACACCTGTAGAAGTATATATACTCTTTCATGTGCAAGGTTGTAACTTGTTTTCAAAGAACATTTAAATGCATTATCAATGTTCAGGCTATGGCTAAGCAAAAATTTCATTTGTATAAATATTTGTCAGTTTTATTAATCTATTCCACTTACATCAAAAGAAGGTAAGATTCTCATTATTATGCTTTATTTTATTTCTTAATAACTTGGTAGAGACCATAAAATACTGTGTGTCTACAAATATAAGGTGCTCAAATTTGAACACAAACATTTTTAATGCAAGGAGGCATTCTATAACAATGGGTAGTGTGTTTCATGTGGTAGGAGCTCTATATTTTTCAGTAGAAACTGTTTTTAAATTAATGATTACATCTTAAATCAAGAAAATGTGTTACTCTGTATTTTTTTATTGCACAAAACATATCGAGTACCTGGGTATTCTAATTTTTGTGAAACTTTGCAGTTCTTTTCTTCCCTTCTATTTCCTCCTGTCAATATAATTAACAAATTTTGAAGTGCAGTAGATCCATAATGATGGGCAGAATATCTTATTTTGTCATGAGACTAACTGACATGCCCCATCTGGTTCTTGTTTTGAAGATACTGCCCTTGAGTCCTGAGAGACTGCTCCTTTCTGATACCTTACTTTTTTTAGTCTCTTCTTCCATGAGGAGTGAGTTTATCTGTAAACCCAGAGTCTGGAAGAGAAGCTGCCAAGGGTTGGGAATCACAGACAGCAGCTTTGTTCTGATCTAAAGCAAAAGGCAGGAGAGGGTAGTTTCCCGTATGTAGTCTAGCTCCTCTTTCATATGTCTCTTCAGGTTGTTCATTTTCCTTCCCAGCAAGTTCATAGGGAAATGCTACTATTCCTGGGGATGCTCCATTATGGGGGGCAAGGAGAAGCTGGATGGGATGGGAGACTGACATTAAGGACATCACTTATCTTTGTCTTATCTTTGTCTTACTCAGAGACAAAGAAGCCCATTTAACATGTACTCCAAGGTGTTGATTTCCCCCGGGAAAAGTCCTTAGAACAGAAGGAAGCAGGGGAGACTGGGTAGTTTTGACCATTTTTCGTCTCCTCAAGGAAAATAAAATACATTTTTTGAGAGATCACAGTCCTTGGAAGATAACAATCTGCTTTTATGCCTTCATAAATGCACTGATTTTATTCAGATCTCATGAAATCTTTGATGAAGTACCTGCTTGAACCCACTTATCAAACACTATTCTATGTTTTCATCTACAATTTTTCTTACCAGCCCAGCCTAAAAAAGCAACAATTCTACCGTGCACTCCTAAGGGACTCAAGGCCTCAGGTTTACCCTATTATTAGAACAACTCCACTGTACCTACAGAAAATGTAAAATAATCCTGCTAAGCCAGCTGAGTCACAGGTGAGTTCACTTAAAAATAGTTGACTTGGATTTTAAAAATACAAAGAGGCAGAGCATTTCAGGTCAAAATTTAAAGAGCTTGGGAGTTCATTCCCCCATCCTCAAAGAAAAAAAGTGTACAAATTGAAAACCAGTGACTTTCCTTAGACCCATCAGAAAATTGAGGTCATGGGGCAAACTGTAACAGCAAAGTGTGGAGAAACTATATTTTCTGAATACAGTCATGTTCCACCCACCTGGAGCAGAAACTGCTGGATCCATAAAATGGCAGGAACATTTAGGTGGTGAATTCATCTTGATCTAATTGACATTTATAGAACATATTACCCAACAACAGCATAATACACAATTATATGGAACATTTTGATGAACTGGTGAAATATGAGTGTGAACTAGCTTGAGAGACAAAAACTTATGAGGCACCAGTCATTGGTAGGGGAGGGGGCAAATTTTGTGGTTTTTACCTCCAGGAACCCCACTGTGTTCTCAAAGTGTAGATTTAAAAAAAAAGGAAGAAAGAAAGAAAAAGAAAAAAAGAAAAAATCCTGTCATGTTCCTAACAGGAGGAAGAGAAGGAGAAAAGCAGCCATTCTGAAATATGCCCAGTGTTCTCTGTAGTAAAGTCCCACCAGGGAAAAGACTTTATCAGACCCTTATATGACCTGGCGAAGGGCAATTAGCCAACCCAACTTCCTTTAGTTCTCCTGTCTTATGTCAAGGACGAAACAAAACAAAACAAAACAAAAAACTAAGAAACGTTTTTGAGAATCTAGCTCAAGGACTTAGGCCCATTTAAGGATGAGATTCAATCATAAGATAATAGAACACTTTCATTTCCCACATCTTACCATCATATTAACAGGAGTCTAGAACATCAAAGTACATGAGGCAAAAACTGATAGGACTGAAAGGAGATAAAGACAAGCTCACATTAGAGTTGGGTGTTTCAACACTCCCTCTCTTTGAGCAATGAGTAAATCAGTGAAGATAGAGATGAACTGAATAGCACCATCAACCCTCTGGATCTAACTGACACTCACAGAACACAACAACAGCATCATAATACACATTTTTCTCAAACTTGCATGGAACATTCACCAAAAAAGATGACATTCTGGGCCACAAACCTTGGCAGATTTAAAAGAACAGAAGTTGTTCAAAGTTTGTTCTCAGACAACAACAGAATTATATTAGAAATTAACAACAAAACCTAAGCTGATAAATCCCAAACTGTATGGAGATCAGACATATTTCTAAATAACATGAATTGAGGAACTTTTGAGAAAAATTTTAAAAGACTTTTAACTAAATAAAAAAGAAAATACAACTTACCAAAGTTTATGCAATACAGTAAAAGCAGTCTATAGAAATTTGTAGCAATGGATACATACCCTAGAAAAGAAGGAAAATGTAAAATCAATAATTAATACTTTTACCTTAGGAAACTAGAGAAAAAAAGAGTAACTTAAACATAAAACAACAAGAAGAAAAAATAAAAATTAGGATAGAAATCAATAAAATTGAAAACTGGAAATCAATAGAGAAAAACCAATGTAACCAAAAACTGGTTCTTTGAAAAGATAAAATTAATGAACCTCTACCTAGGCTAACCAAGGAGAAAAAGAGAGAAGACAAGTTTAATAATATCATAAATGCTAAGGATCAACTCATCTGACTCTATGGACAACCAAAGGATAATGAAATAATTCTACGCCAAAAATTTGGTAACTTAGATAAAATGGACCATTTCCTTAAAAGACACTAACTACAAGAACTCACACTGTTGGCCAGAGGGAGCCATTTCGTTGTGGCTTGGTTGACCCTGCCTATCCGGGAGGAACTTGCTTGCAGGCCCTGGATATGGGGGCAGGCCAGGCCAGATGGAGACATCCAATCAGTGGGGCGTGCATATATTTACTATGGTAAATTGAAATTCGATTGGTCACTTGTATTGCCAACCTAGCATGACTATGCAGTTTTCCCTGTGTGTTGCAATCTCATTGGCCACCTGTGTGTGGGCTGGGCTCAACCACCTCTATAAAGGTTAGTCTGTGAGGCAGGGGAATAGTAGTTGGAGTAATAGCCGTCGTGGTCATTGGGAGCATCCTAGGCCTCTCCTGAGCAGGCCCCTTCCGGGGGAAGTAGCCCCGCCGGGAGCATCGGGAGCCTCATGAGCGTCATTGTCCGGAAGGAGCATGGAGCATAGGAGCATAGAGCGCCGCGGCCAGGAGCATAGTCTTTGGGTAGGGGAGTCGGTAGGTAAGGGGAATTGGCGGGGTCGGTGTCCTGGTCGTCGTCGCCTCTTCGTAAGAGACGCCCCGACCAGTCAGTTTGATTTTGAATGCTTGGCGCAAAATAAGGCTTTGCTTGACTTTTGCTTTGCATCGCCTTGTTCCTTTGATCATGGACCCTAATAACACAAGGAGAAATAAAGTGAACAGGCCTATAGCTATTAAAGAAATTGGGTCAATAATTAATAATCTTCTAAAACAGAAAGAACAAGGTCAACATGGGTTCACTGGTGAATTCTAACAAATAAGTAATAAAAAAAAAAGATACCAGTTCTCTACAATCTCTTCCAGAAAGCTGGAGCACAGAGAACACTTATACACTCAATTTATAAGGCCAGTATTATCTTAATATCAAAACCAAAAACGTTATAAGAAAGGAAGATTACAGACCAATATCTCCCATGAACACGGCTACAGAAGTGCTCAAGAACATACTGCAAATTGGATTAAACTATAAAAAGAATTATACACTATGACCAAGTGAGATTCATTCCCAGCATGTTAAGGGTAGTTCAACACTTAAAAATCAATTAACATAATCCATCAAACCAAATGGCTAAAGAAAGGATATCATATGATTTTATCAATTGATTAAGAAAGTCCATTTGAGGGGCGCCTGGGTGGCTCAGTGGGTTAAGCCGCTGCCTTCGGCTCAGGTCATGATCTCAGAGTCCTGGGATCGAGCCCCGCATCGGGCTCTCTGCTCAGCAGGGAGCCTGCTTCCTCCTCTCTCTCTGCCTGCCTCTCTGCCTGCTTGTGACCTCTCTGTCAAATAAATAAATAAAATCTTTAAAAAAAAAAAAAAAGAAAGTCCATTTGAGGGGCACCTGGGTGGCTCAGTGGGTTAAAGCCTCTGCCTTCAGCTCAGGTCATGGTCTCAGGGTCCTGGGATTGAGCCCCGCATCGGGTTCTCTCTGCTCAGCAGGGAGCCTGCTTCCCCCTCTCTCTCTGCCTGCCTTTCTACTTGTGATCTCTGTCAAATAAATAAATAAAATCTTAAAAAAAAAAAAAAAAAGAAAGTCCATTTGACAAAATCCAACGCCCATTCAGCATAAAAACTTCAGCACTAGGACTGGAGGAAAAGTTCTTCAACTTGATAAAGATCTACAGAAACCTAGAGCTAACATCGTATTAAACAGACAGAAATTTGATGCTTTCCCTACTCTGAGTGAGGAAAAACAAACAACAGGATGTCTTCTCTCACCACTCCTATTCAACAATGTCCTAAAGTAAGACAGGAAAATAAAATAAAAGGCATACAGGGTAGCTCAGTTGGATAAGCATCTGCCTTCAGCTTGGGTCATGATCCCAGAGTCCTGGGATCGAGTCTGTATGGGGCTCCCTGCTCAGCCGGAAGTCTGCTTCTCCCTCTGCCCCTCCCCCTGTTTCTGCTTGTGTGTTCTCTCTCTCTCTCTCAAAAATAAATAAATAAAATCTTTAAAACAAGATAAATAAAAGACATATGTACTGGGAAGGAAGATATAAAACTGTCTTTGTTCACAGATGACAGAATTATCTATCTGGAAAATTCCAAAGAATCAACAAAAACATCCTAAAACTTATATGCAATTATAGCAGTATTGCAGGATGCAAGGTCAATATATAAAAGTAAATTGCTGACTAATATAACATAATAAAAATAAAAAATTCAGATTCCACATGAAAATGAAACTATAAAAAAATTGCTTTCCTATATATTAGCAATGGACAATTGGATTTGATATGAAATCCATAATACCATTTCATTAATACTAAGGAAGGAAGGAAAGAAGGAAGGGAGGGGAAAGACTCAAGGTATAAATCTAAACTATATGTACAGAAACTATATGTATAAATCTATAAAATTCAGATTGGAGAAATCAAAGAAAAGCTGAGTAAATGGAGATATTATGTCTTCATGGAAACCAGAAGACTCACTATTGTCAAGATGTACATTCTATCCAACTTCATCTATAGATTTGATAATATGAATGGCCAAAATCCCAGGAAGTTTATTTCATGGATACTAACAAAATGATTCTAAGGTTTATGTAGAAAGACAAAAGATCCAGAAGAGCCTACATAATTCTAAAAGTGAATAAAGTTTGAGGACTCTTACTATGCCACTTCAAGACTTACTACAAAACTGTATTAATCAAGACAGTATAGGTAGGATTGGAGAAAGAATGACAAATAAATAGAACAGAGAGTCCATTAGTAGATTCATAAAAATACAGTCAACTGATCTTTGACAAAGGGCAAAGATAGTCTTTTAACAAATGGTATGAACAACTGAATATCCATATGAAAGAAAGAATCTAGACACAGACCTTACACATTTCACAGACATGAACTCAAAATGGATCATAGATCTATATCTAAGCTGCAAAACCAGAAGATAGTATAAAAATCTAGGTGACTTCATGTTTGGTGATGAAGTTTTTAAAAAAGCACGACCCAAGATATAATTTGGACTTTATTAAAGTCAAAATATTCAGCTTTGATTAAAAGAAAAACTGGCAAGAGAATGAAAAGGAAAGCTATAGACCAAAATAAAATACTTGCAAAATGCGTATCTGATAAAGAAGTTTTAACCAAAGTATACAAAGAATTCTCAAAACTTAATAGTAAGGTGCGCCTGGGTGGCTCAGTGGGTTAAGCCGCTGCCTTCGGCTCAGGTCATGATCTCGGGGTCTGGGATCGAGCCCCGCATCGGGCTCTCTGCTCAGCAGGGAGCCTGCTTCCTCCTCTCTCTCTGACTGCCTCTCTGCCTGCTTGTGATCTCTCTCTGTCAAATAAATAAATAAAATCTTTAAAAAAAAAACTTATTAGTAAAACATGTTTTTACCCTTATCCAAAGGGAGATGACCTAGGTTATCTTCTCAATTATTTCTTAATTCTTACTATAGTTTTCAAATTCTGGCAGCCTAGGATTAAAGGACAAACATGCCTATTCTACTGTACATGGTGAAAAGTACAAAATAAGAACCTCTATTTCCATAAGGGGAACATGAGAAACAATACGCAATGCTCCCTGGCCCATAGTTCATGTCCTATCAGTGGACAAAATTGGTTCAGCCAATCACCTTTGCCCCCAAGATAATGCTTTGGCCCTGAACTCCTATCCACACAAAGTGGCTTCACAAATTTGTGTGGCTTCCAGAAGGAAAACTTACACAAGGTCTTACCACTTTATGTTGACATGAGTTTTCCCATTGAAGATATTCTGTTGAGACTATCAATGTGAAATGTCAAGAATTCTAGCATGATATCATTTTTAGGTCACATTTGATTTTTTTCACTTTTTGTATTTTAGCTTTTGAAAAAATATTCTACTTCTAAGTCATTAAAATTTTAGCAATCCTCAGAAGTAAATTTAACATGAAATATAACTTCTATTAAGATAATATTTTATTAGACTACATAGAGTAAATAATAGAACCCCTATTCTTAGAGAGTGCCACTTTAATATAGAGGTGTACTTTCTATAGATAGAAGGGAGGAGATTGAAATAGATTGGCCCTAGACACAATTCCTTCCTTCCATTTTGTTCAATATCTTCCAAAGGAGTAAAAATACCAAAACACTAAAAACCTTTTTTTACTTCATAATCTTACTCTCTTGCTTCTTCTTTCATAGGCAATTTTTATTATGAGTTGGTTTGTGGCCTTCCTATTCAATTTTTTAAACTTTTACCACATGTGCATATATGCGTGTATATGTATGATACCATCATTTTCTATTTTTAAACTTCACATAAATTCCATGCTAAATATATTATTAATCTATTTGCTTTGTTTCTAATTAAGTAATTAATTTAGAGAGAAAGAGAGAGCCTGCATGCATGAGCAGGGAAGGGGGGAAGGAGGGAGAGGATGCTGGAGGAGGGGCAGAGGGAGAGGGAAAGGGAGTGAATCTTAGGCAGGCTCCATGTCCAGTGCAGATCCTGATACACAGGTTCTATCTCATGATCATAAGATCATGGTCTGAGCTAAAACCAAGAGCTGGACACTTAACTGACTGAGTCACCCAGGTGCCCCTATTTCCTTTATTTTTAAACATTATGTTTCTAAGAGTTATCCATATGGATATGTGCAGATGTATCAAGTACCCTTGAACTGCAGTGGTTAATTCTAGTGTTTGATTACAGAAGATCTATACTTTTGGTGGTAGAATTTTCCATTGATTGGATTTGTTTCTTAGAACTGCTACAAGATAAACTGAGATGTATTAATATTTTTAAGAGTTTATTTGAGCAAAAATCAAATTGGGTAGCATCCCCAAAGCAGAATTTTATTAGCAGAAAGGAGCATGAACAAGAACTTATATGATGTGGAAGTTATATGATGGTTATTGCAGTTTCGTTCCTTCAGGGGACCACAGGGGTCTATCAGGCAGGTTACCTAAACTAGCATTGATCATGTGATTCCTGTTTGACCTGGTATAAGATTCCATTTCTGGAAGTGCCAAAATGATAATTATGTTAAATGTCAGTTCGGTCACATGGGGCTTAGAGTAAGTGACTTCATTTTGGGATTGTTGTGTCATTCTTAAGAATCCCCTCTTTTGATCACACTCTCAGTCTGAGAGTGTGATTTAAAAAAAAATAAAGAAAAACAAAACAAAGAGATAAGTGCTACTTCCAGCTACCCCGGTAGAGTTCTTGCAGTTTTTGCTGAATCTGTGTGTGGCATTCAGAGGTCACAGCATCAAATTCACATTCTTTAAGTTCTTTGTTGCTTTTCTGACATTCTCCTCTTAGGGAGATCATTTGCTTCATAGTCAGGAGCTGCAAATAAGCATATAAAGCTTTTGAGAGAATAAAGTGTTCCAGAGACTGCTAGGATTATTAGAAGCAGGGTAATTCTCAATGTCCAGGGTGCATTTTGGAGCCATGGTCCCCAAAAACCAAAGTAATCAGAATTAAATATGTCAAAGAAAGGGCCCACTGAATTGAGTCATTTTCTTAATCCAAGTGGCTTATTCACTGATCCTACGTACTGTGTCTCAGCTTCTCAAGTGTCTGTCCAAGTGTGGCAACAGGTAATAACTGGAGCACAAACACCTCGTTGGTCAGCTAAAAGATAATCAAGGACTACCCTCATATCAAGAACAACTGTGGCTAGAGGGTTAAGGACTGTGGTCAGGCAGCTGTTGTAGCAGCAGATTCTGTAAGATCTTTAAGAACTGAGGAGATGTTCCCGATCATAACCTTATTTGCACTTACTTTTAGTCAGGGCCGTAGGCATCTGATGAAGCAAATTTTGAATTATGAATGTCTTCTGGTAATTCTGGTTTGAGTAAGTGGCTTGAACTGGAAAGATAACAGCTATGAAGGCCAGGAAAAAGGATCTGTAGACCATGCAGGAGGCTTTTTTTCTAGTTACTCTTGCCTTGTGTCCTTTTTTTGTACAGAGCCTAGGTGCAAGGTTCCCAGAGTTGAGGTGGTTAGCCAGAGACGGGGAATAGACCCCCAGGGTTAGGGAGCCTGACACGAAAGAGAGTGAGCTGAGTTTGTTCCAGAAAAACTGAGGCACTGGAAATCAGGGAGAAGTGTGTGATGGGCGGAACTACAGGATTAGCAGTATTATGGCACAGGCAACAATCCTTGGTGGATGAACTGTCCTCTTGCAAGGCCTGACAGATATGTGAACAACAGCATTATCTTTCTAGAGCAGAGCAAGGAAAAAGGTGGACTAAAAAATCATGAAGATCCTTGTGGAAGAACAATGAGGAAAACGATGGTCAAAGAGTGTAGGAGGAATAGAAAAATCCATCTGGTCTGACTTCTTGGAAGGAAGTCCTCTACCTGGATGTTGGCTACCTTGTTTCCTTGTCAATTTGATTTTAAGGTCTCAGTGTGTGCACAGGACACATGTGGGGCCTTACTCAATAGCAGGATGTGCACTTATGAACTGACACCTCCTCATCTGGCACCAGCATCAGTGGTCAAGAGTACTTGGGAGGGTGCCTCCCATGATTCTCACTTTTAACAAGAGAATCAGAATAAAATAATAACTGTAAATAACAAAAGACGTAAAAATGTTGATGCTAAAAGTTCTGATGAGAATTTATTTACAGAAATGTTATTTCTGTAGCATACAATAATTTAGGATAATAAGTGGACAGTGAAGAGTATTGACAAATTTCTGGAAACTTCAAACAATTTCTGAAATACCTATATTAGTAATATGCATCCATACACAACTCAAGGAAGTTTATCATCTCTTATTTCACTATGCTTCCCACATAACTTAACATACCAACGAACCCAATGAGTTTAACATCTCTCTCAAACAAGATGAGAGCTAAGTTCTCTGAGGTTTTCCAGGGACACCAGGAAATCTCAGTTAGTTTGTGGAAAAAAAGACTCCACTTAGAATTTAATTTTGAGAAAATGTCAAAGGGTTTGAACATTTGATTAAATATGATCACATATCATTATGAAATAATACTTAATTATCTATTTAACCAAAGGGACAAGAGAAGATGTTAAGGGCAAACAAAGAAGGTTATATAGTTGTAAACAAAGGTTAGCTCCTGTAATATTGGGAACACTAGGTTTCCTTCAGCAGTCGAAGACCTGATAAAGACAACTAGAAGCATAGCAACTTATTTTGGTAAAACACAAAATATCTGCTATCTAGGCTTATAATTTAAAAGGTAAAAAATAAACAAAAACCCTTGTTTATAATTTGTAAACATTACAATAATGTAAGAAAAATTTGATCTTTTTTTTTCTTTCTTTTTTTAAAGTAGGCTCCATGGGCAGTATGGAGCCCAACTCCAGGCTTGAACCACAAGTCCAACTCACAAGCTTGAGATCAAGGCCTGAGTTGAGAAGAAGAGTTGGACACAACCTACCAAGCCACCCAGGTGCCCCAACTTGGTCCTTTTCACAGAGTGAAAAGCAAATTCTAACTTTGCATCAGTAGTATACTTTTGATACTAAAACTCATCTTTTAAAAACATACACAAGTCCAGGGCGCCTGGGTGGCTCAGTACCCTGAGCTGTGGGACTCTTCATTTTAACTCAGTTCCTGATCTTAGGGTCCCGGAATGGGGCACCTCCCTCCACCTTGGGCCTCAGGCGCCACACTCAGCACAGAGTCGGCTTAAGAGTCTCTCTCCCCCTCTGCTCCTCCTCCTCTTCTGCTCACACACACTCTCTCTCTCTCAAATAAAATCTTGAAAAAATAAAACCATCAAATCCACCCCAGTCTCAGCCACACATAAAATCGTTTTGCCCAGATTACATTTCCACAACCCTTTTGCATTTTCACATCCATTTACATACATGTTTTTTTCTCCTTTACATCAACCGACGGAGGAGATATTCCAGTCAGATGGATAGTTTCCTATGTTGTAGATTTAGAGTACTTGCCTTTGGACATCTTAGTACATCCTTCCACAAAGGCTTTCGGGTATTTTTCTTTCCCTTTGGGCACACAGTTCCATTTTAGCTGAGGGGAGAAGACCTTTAAAAAAGTTCCTATCATGCAACCACTCTGGAAAACAGTGTGGAGTTTCCTCAAAAAACTGAAAATAGAGCTACCCTATGACCCAGCGATTGCACTACTGGGTATATATCCTAAAGATACAAACGTGGTGCTCCGAAGGGGCACGTGCACCCGTATGTTTATACCAGTAATGTCCACAATAGCCAAACTATGGAAAGAACCTAGAGGTCCAACAACAGATGAATGGATAAAGAAGATGTGGTATATATACACAATGGAATACTATGCAGCCATCAAAAGAAATGAAATCTTGCCATTTGCGATGACGTGGATGGAACTAGAGGGTATCATGCTTAGCGAAATAAGTCAATCGGAGAAAGACAACTATCGTATGATCTCCCTGATATGAGGAAGTGGAGATGCAATGTGGGGGGTTGGGGGGTAGGAAAAGAAAAAATGAAAGAAGGTGGGGTTGGGAGGGAGGCAAACCATGAAAGACTCAATCTTAGAAAGACTGAGGGTTGCTGGGGGGAGGGGGGACGCGATGGGGGGGTGGGGTTATGGACATTGGGGAGGGTATGTGCTATGATGAGTGCTGTGAAGTGTGTAAACCTGGCGATTCACAGACCTGTACCCTGGAGATAAAAATATATTATATGTTTATTAAAATAAATAAATAAAATAAATACATTAAAAAAAAAGAAAGTCCCTATCAGACTCCGAATATCCGCTTCCAATCTGGCCAACTGCTAACCTTAGAGTTACGTTTAAAAAAAAAGAAAAATCGTTTGACTATATTGTCAGGCTTCAATCCAGATGAAAGCGAATATTCCTGGCGGCGCTGAACAATACGATGGGCACACGAGGCATTCCCGAAGAGGCGCCGGAGATACTTCCCTCCCGAGATCCAGAGTGGTTCCCAAACTGAACTTTCGTCCCCAAATTCTTGGACAGCTGCCCTGAGGGCGGGCAGCAGTTGGGAGGGCCCTATTCACAAACAGAACGCAGCAAACGTTCCTGTCCACCCGCGTCTCCACCCAACCCCCAAACGCGAGAGCCGGACGGTCTGCGCCCAGGAACCTGCACGAACCCCGTCAGGCGGAAAGGCCGCGTCAAGTTCCCAGGACACAGAGGGAGACAACCGCGAAGGCAACCGCGGTCCCTGGGAGGGAATGGAACCCAAAGCAAATAAATGCACGAGTCACACTTCGAAGACCGAATCCTTACAAACAGTTCGCCTGCCAGACGGAAAGGAAGGGACGCTGGGAAGTTTCACCTCCTTTTCCTGACCCGGCCTCGCTGGGGGAGGTCAGCGACAGCTGCCTCCGAGGACAGTGAATGCTCGCCCTTTGCCGGCTTCTGCCAGTTTTCCTGGGATCCTGGCTGTCGGCTCTGGAGTCTGCAGGGTGTGCCGGTGGACTTCCCCCCGGTCCCCAAAACTGTAGAGGAGATAAAACAGTAACAATTTTTCCTCTGCCTTTTGGAACTAAGGGTTGGTTGAGACCTGTTTTTCCCCACAGCACCATGTAAACAGATAAGCTTATCTCTGTTAAAAGTCCTCCACAGTGGCCACCACCTACTTGCTCAGCCTTAAAACTTTATTCACCCAATGTCTCACACAGGACCTACTTCAGCTTAAGTCAGACCCAGAGCTTCCTCATATTCGGTGCGGTTTCCGGTCCGGATCCAGTGCGACCGCAGGTTCCGTCCGGTTTCTGGCCCGGACCAAGAGCTTCCTCAGATTCAGTCCGGTTTTCGGCCCGGATCCAGTGCGACCACAGGTTCCGTCCAGTTTCTGGCCCAGACCCAGAGCTTCCTCAGATTCCATGCAGTTTCCGGCCTCTGCCCAGTGCGACCTCAGGTTCCATCCGGTTTCCGGCCCGGACCCACAACTTCCTCAATTCGGTCTGGTTTCTGGCCCGGACCCAGCGCTTCCTCAGATTTGGTTTGGTTTCCGGCTCGGACCCAGTATGACCACGGATTCCGTTCGGTTTCTGGTCCATACCTAGTACAACCGCAGATTCCGTATGGTTTCCGGCTGGGACCCAGAGCTTCTTCGGATTCGGTCCGGTTTCTGGTCCAGGCTCAGTATGACCACGGATTCCGTTTGGTTTCCGGCCCGGACCCAGTATGACCACGGATTCCGTTCGGTTTCCGGCCCGGACCCAGTGCGACGAAATTTCCGTCTGGTTTCCAAATTAGACCTAGTGCTTCCCTGACCCGGTCCTGTTTTCGAGTCAGACCCAGTCGGACTCCTGTCAGTTTTCAAATTAAGTTCATAAAGTGCTCAAATAAATTCTAGAAATCTCCTCATGCAACAGTTGCGAAGCCAGGATCTGAGAGGGACCTCCTCCGGGCCTCCACAGGTTAGGAGAAAACAGCGAGCTCACGGACACAGCAGGTAGGTCCGTCTGGGTGCTCTTTGTTATGGGGGTCGCTGGGGAGGTCCTTCATTTCCACCTTCTGAAGCCAGAGTTGTTAAAAGCAAAACTGAGATGTATTAAATTTTTTAAGAGCTTATTGGAGCAAAAATGAATTTAAATCAAGCATCATCCAACCTCGCAGACAGAAGCTCCAAGGAGATGTACAAAATGCAAGACTTGTAGGCAGAAAGGAGCAGGAACAGGGAAGTGACAGGAGGCAAAATCCAGGTTGGTTATTCCCTGGTGGCGTTCCTTTAGGGGGTGGCAGGGGTCTATCAGGAGGATTACCTGGCTAGTGCGGATGAGGGGATTCCTGATCGACTGGCTTAAGATTCCATTTCTGGCAGAGCTAAACTTAAGTCTCGGTTTGGTGACATGGGGTTTAGCATAAACTGTTCACTTTGGGGCCTGTTGCCTTGCATTTAACGGAATTACAGCTGCCATAATAATGACAGGGGCTAAAATTTGAGTCCCTATCATGTGCCAGGCATTATACTAAGAGATATACAAATGGTTGCCACATTTTTATTGTCACAATGACCCCCAACGTATGGGTCTTCCTATTATTTACATTTTTTGAGACAAGGAAACCCAGGCAAAGAGAGATTTTAAGTAATTGTCCATGGTTACATAACCGAGCCAAAATGTAACCATTTTTGGTTACATAACTGGAACGTCTATCTCCAGATCACCTATACTTAACTGCTGGGACAAATCTCTTGTGTACCTGGGCAAGGTTTTGTAATATATATGCCCCAAAATGAAATAGTTGGATCACAGGGTGTAAGTATTTTATTAATTTTTGTGCCCTTTTTCCAGTTTATGTATTCCCACCAGCACTAAATGAGTGCTTTAGGTTCCACTCTCTCTCCTCATGCAGAGGGCTTACAATATTATGCATAATCTCAACTGGTCGTCTGTACTTGCTGACCGTCTGAAGCCTAGGAGGTCTGTGTCTTCAGCTCCACTTTAGCACACTGAGCTTTCTTTTGTTTTTGTTCTATTATCATTTTTTTTAAGATGGCTGTCTTTTAAATTTATCTGTTTTATACTTAATCTTAATTGTTACATGTTTGGGTAGACAGCTTTCTCAAAACGTGAACTTTTTGAACCACTTGGACTTTCAATTCTGCTCATCTTCTTCTATAACCACCAAGTACTTCTTAAAACTCTTCTCCTTTTTTCCATGACCAAAGATTCAGCATGTATGTGTTGATCCTCTTTTTGATGAACAAGACACTGAGCTAGATACAGGGCGTACAAAAACAAATAAGGCAGAATTCCTCTCTCTGAAGACCTTGCAAAGGAATTAGTCTTATAAACAGCTCATTATGATGAAATGTGAAAAGTACTAGAGTGGAAGCATAATCGGATGCTATGAGAATATACATGACAAAGTATCCTTGCTTTAGGTGGGGCTTGGGATGGTGACGTATAAGCTGGGAATTGACCATGCATAGGGTTTTCTTAAACTCTGAGGAAAAAGGAAAGGTATTTAGCAAAAGGAGGAATATAAACAATTACTTGAAGGCCTGAAAGTTTGTAACATTTTCAAGAATCAGCAAGTTGGACAGTTCATGTGGTAGATGCTGGGAATTGGGAAAAGAAATTATAGCTTAAAAAGCTGAGAAGCCAAGTTGGCCAAAATGTTGGAAGTGGTTGCCTAGGGTGGCAACTGAGAGAAGGAAGAAAAGGTTACAGCTCACTACTACCTCCCTCATTTGGCTTTTACTGATTTTGTATATAGTCTAATTTTACACATCACTTTTCCCTTAAAGATTTTTTTTACCAATACAACTCTTAATAATTTATACCACTTTTTAGACAATGACTCCTTTTCCCCCAGTATAATGACTTCCCCCTTAAAGTCCATTAAATGAGCATGCTAAACAAAGTTATATTTTCAACATGACTGCTTCAAGCAAAGGCACGGTTACAAATTTATTTTGTACAATAGTTTCTAGTCAAAGAATATTACATGGAACAAATTTGAAATGCATGCTAAGTTTGGATGAACCCAGATGTGTTGCTCTGCCTGTGGATGCCAAGCAAGAGGCATAAAGCTGTATTCTCTTTACTATTCCTTCCTGTGTATGCAAACTGTTGCCTCATGCTTTAAAGCATGTAGTTTTCTACCCAAAGACTCTAGTCTTTTCTATTTATGTCAAAGCCTTCCTTATCAGGTAGTTATTTTAGAGTTTAAGTCTCAAGGGAAAGAGAGTTATCAAGCCCATATGATTTCGATATTGAATGCCTGCCCAGTATTCAAACACTTGACTTTCTACTACCTTTTGAAGAACGATATTTCACTCTTTCTCCTCTAGCCATCATAAATCTTTCTCCTTTGAAAATATAATAAAACCTCATTATGTTACCTTATATGTACAAATAGTATTCAGTTTCAAAGTATTTGTTATTAACTTTTTTTATTGATTGATGTCTTATCTGAGAAACATGTCAGTTTAATTAGATTGATATGGACATTTCCATATTTAATAACTTTTCACTTATGACCATTATTTTTATGAATATATTAAAGTCATTACAGAAGGAATAGATGCATTTGGATTCCCTATATGACCTCATTTGTAAAAGCACAACTAATTAAAAAAAAAAATTCTAGTCTACTGGAATTCAGCCTACTTGTGTAGATTCACAATATTATGCCTGTCGTGTCTAATTCCAAGAAGAGGATTCAGTGCCAACCCCTTAAACAGAAGCAGATAATTTTTTGAAAAAAATTATTATATTAGTTATTTCACCAAAAGATGTGCCCCCCAAAAACCAGTCGGGAACGTAAGAGTGAGGACTGCCGGGGGTCCCAGTAGCCAGAGATATAGGACTATCTTTTATTATCTATCCTGGCACTCTTGTCTGTCTCATTCTTATCTACCCCTACCTCACATCCCAGTTCCAAGGACAGATATCTAATTGGCATTGATTGGGTTATTCCTACCCTTCAGTGAGTACTTTGAATGGGAAATAGTTTCTCAAAGTAGGTTTTTTTAAATAACTGTAAAAATGACCTGAGTGTTCTCAATATAGGAAAAACAATAGATACCCATCAGATTCTATCAGTAGTCTACCAGTACACACACACACACATACACACACCTGTTTTCCTAGATATATGAAAAATTTTAAATACCCTCAGTTGATATACCAAATCTATCTCAAACAGAATGTACTTAGAGCAACATGGAGTAGATTAACTGAATGATAACCATTTAGTGCATTCAGCTTCAGGTCTGGAATCTATAGATTTTATGTCAGCCTTGTTTCTGAAGCTACTCATAAAAGCCTTACCAGCTGTCTATGCCTTCCCTGAAGAGCCCTTTGTATGTGGTGGTGTTGTCATTGTTATTTTCCTAAACATCTCTTTAATAGTAGTGGCCGTTTTGTAACATTCACATGGGACGTAAATATTATTAGCCTTGGTCAGTTCCCGGAGCTCCATTTGGGCAAGCCATTACCAGTGCCTGTGAATCAGTACTGAAAAGTCTCAAATGATCTTTCTTTAAAGAAATAGCAGATAAGGAGAGGTCTAATTCAAAATACCCTCCATTGGAAGGACTGTCTTTCTTCTCTGTCTTTTAGGGCCACAAACAAATAGGACTATAATTCAGTAGTAGTCTATATTAGCTATTGGAGAGAAACATGGAGAACCATCTGAAAACCAAACCAGTTTTTCATCCCCAGTCTTCCAGTTGAAAGGAGTTGCTGGTGAATCTACAGATACAGATTTAGGAAGAAGTCCATCTCTTAAATGATTGGTATGCCATAAATCTCTCAAATTCTTCCATGTGGCAGAATACCAGCTATTCACCAAAATCGTCATTCTTTTATTCTCGAAATTATTTCTAGGCTATACCTGGCAGCTTCCTTTCTAGTGAAATGTGACCATATGACTGACTTCTACCTCACAGAATGCAGGTGGAAATGGTCACTATCATTTTAGACCAAGACATTTAAAAAGTCTTGTGCTTCTTTTACAGTTTTTCCCCCCTATTTTAATCTTCCCTGGTACATCCCTGTAGATGTAGAGGACAACAGTGCTCTAGGGAATGGAAGAGATTGAAGAGGCAACGATTCTGGATCTCTGAATCACTGTGTAGATGAATGCTGCCAGCCAGGAACATGCATACTGGGACTGTCACATGAGTGAGAAATCGACATCTATTGGGTTAAATGCCTGAAGCTTTATTGTAGAAGTTAGTATTCATTCCTGTTCTGAGGAACACTAATGTCTTGCATTTGGTTCTTCCTACTATAATGGTCTTCATATCAAGGGTCAGTGAACTAGCATAGGGATTCTTCCAGTAGCCAAAGATGTCCGTCCAAGTGTACGCCAGTAAGCTGGGAAAATAGTCACTGGAAAGGTTTGTTGTTCCGCTGGCCTTGGCAGGTACTCCGTTTTGGCACTTGACCCCATAAGCTTCATTCTATCAGACCACGGTGACTTTATGGCTCTACAGGAACCTTATAACGTTAGCTATAACTCAAGATCCAATTCTGCCTAAAAGGTTTAGGTAATTCTCTTTCTTGTTTTTCCCCATGAACATTACCTTATGTTGATTTGAAAGGCTGAGGGAAGGCTCTAGAGAACATGATGCAGTGTTAGGTGGTACAGTGTATCCTAACTTAACATGTGTGATTTTTACTTTATTCTAGGGTCTCTAAGTGTGGGGAATTGGCTCAGAGGCCATGACTGTCATGTGGATGGCTCAGTTTGGTCTCTAGAATATTTTTGGTTATACAAATCCTATAAAACTGTACTATCTATTACTTGTATTTCTGTGGTTCCATGATTAATAAACCTCAGCTAGAGGTCTCTGCATATCTGGCATTCTTGAAACTTGCATGATGATGCTGACTCTCTTGTTTGCTATGAAAACCAGGGATGGTATTCTGCTTGTACACGCTGGTCCTTTGCAGTGGCCAGGATCCATTTTGACTCTTGGGGCCTGCATCCTATTGGCCATTAATGATTTTGAATGTATCCCCGGATAATAAAGATGCATGCTATAGTTCTGCCACCATCTGAACTTGGCAGGTCAAAGTTCTTTCCATTCCTATTGAAATCAGCAAGCCCAATTATAAGGGTCAAGGACTAGATGGGATTATGTGTATTTCAGGGGATATATATTCTGGGAAAAATAAAATTACATATCTCACTCCCATGGTTTTGATATATGAAAAATTTATATCTACTATAATAATTTAAAATTAAAATCTGATTTAAAATATCTTAAACCACATTATTCAGTTAATTACAACTGATGAAAACTTTGTACTCCCAGGGCTCCCAGAAAGAAATATAAGTTTGGCCATCATGAAAAAGCCACACTTTGCTGGTATTATTTGCCTATGTTTTTGCAACTTTTTAAAAGTTCAATAATTCGAATCTTATCTTTGCTGAATGTTTGAAAAGAAGCTAATATTCCAGGAAAATGTTAACCCATTACTCTGCTACTTACCTCCGTATACACATGTAACCTACTATGAGATGCACGGGGAAAAAAGTTATAGATGCAACAGGAGGCCAGTAAAAAGGTTTTAGAGTCATTCCTTTTCAGTTAAGTAAGGACTTTATTATGTGTTGAGAGTCAAAGAGTGAGGAATGAATGATGAGTTTGAGGGTAGTGCTGAATGGTTGAAAGTTTACGATTAGATTTGGGGAAGTAAGAATGGATTAGATGGGTAAAATGACTACCACTTAGCGATAACCCTTCCTTCTCACACAGCTGAGAGGTAATGATCTTGACTGGCATTGAAGCCAGGCTACCATGAGGTCCAGACTGCTTCTGCTCTACCGTATTGCCTGCTGTGGGTACCTTGGGGAGCTCTTTCCAGATCACTCCAGAGCTGGTTAGTCAATAAATGATGTGTGCTGCAGGTGGTAAGATGGACCTACAATGGTGGAATCTGAATGAATATTCTGTTTAATTGATATTCCAATTCTGAGTAATTAAGAAAAATGGTGAGGTGGTAGTTAATACCCTGTGGTTGTAGTACTAAAAGTAAAATGTAGTAGAAGGCATCCTTAGATCTGAGAGTGAGTAGCATGCACCAATACAACATGGAAAATCATACATTCTGTATGTTTTTCTCTAGTGCTACATTAAGAAATGGGGGCACCTCGGTGGTGGAGTCGGGTAGGCATCCGACTCTTGGTTTTGGCTCAGGTTGTGACCTAAGGGTCCTGAGATGGAGCCCGGTGTTGGACTCTGTTCTCAGCATGGAGTCTTGCATAGGACTCTTGTCTTCTCCCTCAGCCCCTCCCCATTCAGGGTGGACTCTCTGTTACTCTCATGCATGCTCTCTCTCTCTCTCAAGTAAATAAGTAAATCTTAAAAAAAAAAAAAAATGAAGTGAAAGAAACGGCATAATTTGGTCACATACTCCAAGGAGGGGTAAAAGGATTTATTTTCTCAGTATTGAAAATTTTTTGTGATTTTTAATCACCAGATTTTTAATGTGGAACAAACACTTAAGGACTGTTATCATTGGCGTGACATTTTTGTCACTCAGTGTAATTTGAAACTGTCATACGATATTACTTTACGGGAGATTTTAACAACCTCACTTCTTTGTTGAGATAATGCCTAAAATAGAGGCTCAGCTATTTTTTTCTCTAGTTAAACTTGACACTACAGTGAAATCTGAGTGATTATTATTGCCTTTCCTTTTTAAAAGGGCCTGTTTAAAGGGCCAAATGTGGCAGTAGTCTTTGAAAATTCTCTTCAGGTTCAACTCCAGGCAGCTCAGATCTTTTATAAAAACCCCAGCCCTTGCTGGGTCCCTTAAGAGTAATCAACCTATGATCTGTAATATGAAACTTCTGTCTGAATTGTTAACTTCCCCCAGATGGGGCAAACCACAGTATCTTGTAATGCACTGATGGTATCAAAATGCGTAAACATCAGATGCGACCGCGTGCTCACATTTGATACCAATCTGGTATTATAATAAAGGAATTATAATGTGGGGCACTAGGGAAATCACAATACATCTTCACGTCCTGCTTACTACTGCTTGATGATTTCCTAAAGGCTTCTTTCAACCAAACTCCCCTCCCAGGCTTGAATAATAGGATCATAACAAAGAGATAAGGCAGAAATTAGAATTTAGGACTCCCCAGTATTAATGACTTATGGATTTCCCATTTACCATCAAGCACTTTAACCATTGCTGATTGGCTCATAGGGAATATTACTTTCCTTTTAGTCTTAAACGAAATATAGATAATAAAAATAATTTAGGAAGCTTCTTTTTGGGATCGGCTCTTAACTCATATTGACAGTCTTGGAAAGTTATGTAACTACTGGTATTTGAAAGACAAATAGAACTACTAAACACCATATTTTTAAAAGATTTTATTTATTTATTTGACAGAGAGGTCACAAGTAGGCAGAGAGGCAGGCAGAGAGAGAGGGAAGCAGGCTCCCTGCTGAGCAGAGAGCCCGGCACGGGACTCCATCCCAGGACCCTGGGATCATGACTTGAGCTGAAGGCAGAGGCTTTAACCCACTGAGCCATCCAGGCGCCCCTAAACACCATTTTTTAAAATGCAAAATTCTATGAGATTAGACTGTAAAAAAACTTCACAATGTTGTGTTCAAATGCTTTCACTCATAATTTTCTAACTTGCATCAATATTCTGTATTAAATGAAAAAATTAACACCCTATGCTTTTCCTAAGAACACCTCTTTCTAAATTGTTAAAAATTTTACAAAATTAAAATGTATGACTTAGACATATAGATAAACAATCTTCCAGATGCTCAAAGGCTGCACTTTTTTCCTCATCATTTACAAAATGTAGAGGAGAGAAAATTGTTTTGAAAATACAGAGAGTTGTAGAATTTCTGTTGCTATAGTATTTCTACAACAATTGCAAAAGGGAACTCAAAACACTTCTTATCTCATCTTCTAAGTAAATGAAATGAATCCAGAATTCCATCTGTCCTTTTGCATCTTATAACTTCTACCACATATATTTTAAGAATGAATTAACTCAGCACGATTAGTATCCTTTCCATTCCACATCTTTTAAGCTAAAGCCTACTGGAGAATTGACAGCTCTTAGATACATTAGTATCTAAGATACTTTCTCTTAGATACATTTAGATACATTAATGAATTACATTAATGAATATACTTGATTCTAGGAAATGTTATCAGGGCAGTCAGTGAAAGTAGGTATCTCATAAAATGGAATTTGGTGACGTATTCACACATGTTTCATATTGCACAATAACTTTCCTACTCGTACCTCAGAGAAAACACCCAACAGCCACTGCAACTTTTCATTCCTCCCTGAATGACAGAATTTTCAGAGAAGACAGGTTTAGAGGTCTTTGCACATTTGATCCAAGTGTTTATTTCTCTTTTGACATACTGTATGATTTTAGGCCTCAATTTTAAACAAACAAACAAAATATACAGCATTCTAACACAAAGTTACAATGTATGGGGAGCCAGAGCATGACAAATCTGAATTTTAGGTTTCATGAAAGCCAAGGAAAAAAACCAAACAAACAAACAAGGAATTTTCTGGCAAAACCTGAATGTTTGCATAGAAAGTTTACTGCATATAACCTCTGGGTGTTGTGTAATGTCATAACTACCACTAGGTCAGACAAACTTCATTCTTCTCAAAGATGGTAGAGGATTATTTCTTTAGTATCATCGACAAAGTGTAATTTCAAAATGTAGGAGTCCTATCTTCTCTATTGAACAATATATATTTTTTTTTTTTTATTAATTTTTTTTATTTTTTTCAGCATAACAGTATTCATTATTTTTGCTCCACACCCAGTGCTCCATGCAATCCGTGCCCTCTACAATACCCACCACCTGGTGCCCCCAACCTCCCACCCCCCACCCCTTCAAAATTCTCAGATCGTTTTTCAGAGTCCATAGTCTCTCATGGTTCACCTCCCCTTCCAATTTCCCTCAACTCCCTTCTCCTCTCCATCTCCCCTGAACAATATATTTTTTTTAAAGATTTATTTATTTGACAGAGATCACAAGTAGGCAGAGAGGCAGGCAGGGAGAGGGGGAAGCAGGGTCCCTGCTGAGCAGAGAGCCTGTTGTGGGGCTCAATCCCAGGACCCTGGGATCATGACCTGAGCCGAAGGCAGAGGCTTTAACCCACTGAGCCACCCAGGCGCCCTGAACAATATTTTTTCCTTATCAGTGTGCTGAACTACTTCTGGCCTTTTTTTTTCTTTTTAAGCATAGAAGTAAAACTTGAAGGCCATGCGTCCAAGAATGAGACTCTAAACAGAAAAACTGAAGAATATCTTATTGCCTACAAAGTGTGTCTACTTAGGGAGGGGAAAATAGCAATAGGAAAGAACCACATTTATAAATCATTCCCTCCTTCAGAGTCTGCTTATTGCTTATTGGGTATAAAGAGCCTGACATTGAACAGTACACAGTTGCCTTGGGTGTGCTGGTAGGAATTATAACTTGGTGACAGACTTTAGAGAGCTGCATATACTGTGTGAAGGTTTTGCCAACCAGAGAGGCTTCTGGCAATGGCAATATCTGAGCTGTGACTAGGAGGTGCAGATTTAGCGAGGGGAGTGAGCATTTGGAGAGGGGGATATTCAAAGCACAGTCTCCTCCCCTCCTCCAGACAAAGCCCCAAGCATGAGGAGATGCAAAGCAAGAGGTGTCAAAAATTACACTCAGTTGGCTGTAGAGAGCTAAATTCTTTATGGCCTTGCAGATATACTACGATGTTTGGGCTTCTTCCTAAGTTAATGGATAGTCATTGAATAATTTTAAACAGGAAAGTGATGTGTTTGAGACAAGTCATTTTGGTGAATACTATTGGGAGGGGCAAAGGAAGCAGACTTCTGGAGGGCTTCAGGGACTACTGCTTGCAATCTGTGTGTGATATGATGAGGGTCTGCCCAAGGGGATGGACAGAAGTGGACAGATTTGAGAGGATCAGCAACAAGGGGAGAGGTAGGAATCTAGGTCTATTCTGTATGTTCACTTTGGGAAACTAGGCTGATGATATTGCATCTTACTAAGAGAGGGAGAGTAGGAGAAGGCTGGGGCTCACCAGGGATGCTGAAATAGAGATTGCATTTGGGTACCATGCTGCCTTGCTGCACCTTCAAATGAATTCAGCTGAATCTGGCTGAGAGAGACTAGCTGGCCAGGACCAAAGCTTTATTTCCGGTGCTCAATTTAGATTAGCAGAGGAAACTTGAATTATTGGCCTCTATGGAAGCCACTGACTCCAGAGGAGAAATTCTCCCTTCAGCAATGCTGGGCACTAGTCCATTTGGAACAAAAATTGCTGGAAGAGGAAAAGACAAAAACTTCATTTGGATATAGTAAAAGGAAAGAGGATATTTTAAAATTGAGTAAAGAAAGAAGAGTTAACATAAGAATTACACTCTGTAGCAAAACTCCATTTTATGTTTAGTTGTTAAAATGTAAAGAAAAGATATTTATGTGGAAAGTTTATACAGATTTTGAGTTTGCGCCTTGACTCACAAAAGCTCACTTTGTAGCTTTTTTCCCTCAGTTGGCTTGCTAAATGTAACATTTGATTCTGTGCCGTCTTTAAGAATTAATCAATAGTTTC
The DNA here is from genome assembly GCF_902655055.1 of Lutra lutra. NCBI lineage: Eukaryota > Metazoa > Chordata > Mammalia > Carnivora > Mustelidae > Lutra > Lutra lutra. The sequence goes on from NC_062282.1 coordinate 68,378,308, forward strand.
ACTAGTTTAGTTGTACCTAATTTGAGGGTTCCATTTGTGGCAGCATTCCTGTACTCAGTTACTTTTTATCTGTTAAATGACTGTTTGGGGCCATCTAAGGGAAGGTTTCTGGGATCTGTGAACTCGTGAAATTACATATAAAGCTTGTGCATAGGTGGTTGGAAAGCACCCCGGAGTTAGGGCTTGAGCATGCCCGGGGTTAGGATTTTCCAGGTCTCTCAGTCATAAATCCTGCAAAGCTCCCCCTCTCCCTTTGCTCTCACTTATGTTAGCATCGGGCAGAGATTCTGGCTCAATATTATCTGACTTTCTGACGTACTTGGTTCCTGGCTGCAGGCAGAGAGGCTGGGCCTCCTTTAACAAAGCCATATATTCTTCCCTTCCTGCCTTCAGATGGCTCAGCTGTAACAAAGTCGCGGTCTCTTCTAAAGTATGAAACAGTTTTGTCTCTCTTGGCTCTTGGTTGTAAGCAATGGAAAACAATTCTGTCTAATTTAAGGAGAAAGAATTTACTGGAAGGATATGTGGTGGGACATAAGAGGAGGGCAGAAAGTAGGAGCACAGGCAGAGTCTCACCTTTAAAATGCTCTGGTGAGGGCATGGCCACTGGCTGAGAGCGTCCCGACAGTAAACCTTTTCTCATGGCCCATCTCTGCCACAGAACCCCGCATCATAAGCTTCATCTGTGTGTCACTCACAGAAGGTATGAAAGCTGGAAAAAAAGAGCCTGGTGGCTCAGTCTAGGCCACGTCCCTATCATAGCTGCTGCTGTAGGAGGAAGTGTACTTGGCTTTGGTGGATCCTTGTATTGGGAGGTGTGTGGTGCCTCCATCAATGCTCATATAGCAAAGATTCCTTCCAATTAGAAGAGGTTTATATAGACAACAAGTGACAAAAATTCACTACAGTTTGCCATTTTGGCTACCTCTTTTCTTTCTGTATATATTTATGTTGAAAAATGTCTTCACCCAACATGATGTCACTATTTCATAGAGAGTTTAAGATGCATATCTTCCCTCCCCTTTGGGAGAAAACCCATGGTGAGTCGGGCTGTAATCCAGAATTTCTGGGTGATGTCCACTTGCTCTAGTTTACACAATCCCACTTCAGAATCCTGCCACTGAAGGCATGCATTACATCATTAATTACTACCAACAAACCTCCCCCAAGTAAAGGGAACTTCATTAAATTGTATAAAAGTAGCCCTAACTCAACAGGAAAGAAATAAAATAGGTAGAGGCATTAGTCTTTGTTTCTGCAACTGGCCACGAGTCAGTAGCTGGTATTTATGACTTTCTTCCTCCACCATGCATTTCTGTTTGCACTGCCTTCTGCTAGCACCTCAGCTGGCTGGGATTCTTTACCCAGCGGGGTCACTCAAACCTTCATTCCTGAAGGATCTAAGCTTTTGGTGGTTCTGCCTGAATAGATTGCCAGAGTCTTTGATTAACTTTTAGCACTAGACTTGGTAATATGAGAGGGTGTTCTGTTTATTTTCCTCCCTGCTCCCATTGTATAACAGCAATCCTGTTTCTTTCTTAAGAACTAGAATCAATCAAACCAGGCTAAAACACTCCTTTTCTTTTCTTTTTTTTCTTTCTTGCTTTTTCCTTCACATGGCATAAGAAACGTGAAATGGCCCAATGGAAGTCTCAGCTCCATTAAATGTTGAAAGCTTTCCACTCTTTTCTCTATACCAGCAGAATCTGGAAATGATGGTATGGAAAGCAAAATTTTGCAAGGTGTTTATTACTAATTAAGTAATTTTGAATAGCATCATCTTTCTAGCCCTTGGTTCCTGGATTAGTACACTTTGGTTTTGGGGAAAACAATCACTTACTACTACTTGCTGGTTCAGAACAGTTAATGCTTCTACAGAACTGCAGGGTGAATTTCAATGAATTTCTCCTACATGATGACTTAAATCAATCTTCACCAGTCTGTTTCACCTCTTTTTGGATCTGGATGATTGGCACATGACAAAAGCAGCATCTCCACTGGTCATGTTGAATGTAAAGTAAATGCTTCAGTTGGAAGCAGTGCTGTATGGGACATCCATACCTGGCTTAGCAGGAGGTGAACAGATGCCCATTTGCTTTAATTCTGTGAATACTAGTCGATCACGCTAGAATCCTAGGTTCTCAGGAATTAATGTTGACTCTCAGTGTTTTATATTTCTTTAAATATTTGGATACTTTTCTTTTCTTATAACACAGTCAGCCTGCCAAGTGCCAAAAGTTATACAGCTAGAAAGCGGTAGAGCCAGAATTTGAATTCAGATAGACTGACTCCCAAATACAAGCCCTTATCGCTATATAATGCACCTCCTAGAAAATTCAGAAGAATTTGTTACTTAAGATTTTATTATCCTTCAAGGTCATTAGTAAAGAAGAGCCTTGGGTCTATGAAATGACCCTGGTCTAGGAATTGGGTGAGAGGGCAATAATTTTTTTTTTAATTTTATTTTTTATAAACATACATTTTTATCCCCAGGGGTACAGGTCCTTGAATCGCCAGGTTTACACACTTCACAGCACTCACCATAGCACATACCCTCCCCAATGTCCACAATCCCACCCCCCTCCCAAATCCCCTCCCCCCACCAACCCCCAGTCTGTCCTGTGAGATTAAGAGTCACTTATGGTTTGTCTCCCTCCCAATTCCATCTTGTTTCATTTACTCTTCTCCTACCCCCTTAACCCCCCATGTTGCATCTCATCTCCCTCATATCAGGGAGATCATATGATAGTTGTCTTTCTCTGATTGACTTATTTCGCTAAGCATTATACCCTCTAGTTCCATCCACGTCGTCGCAAATGGCAAGATTTCATTTCTTTTGATGGCTGCATAGTATTCCATTGTGTATATATACCACATCTTCTTTATCCATTTGTCTGTTGATGGACATCTAGGTTCTTTCCATAGTTTGGGTATTGTAGACATTGCTGCTATAAACATTCGGGTGCACGTGCCCCTTCGGATCACTACGTTTGTATCTTTAGGGTAAATACCCAGCAGTGCAATTGCTGGGTCATAGGGTAGTTCTATTTTCAACATTTTGAGGAACCTCCATGCTGTTTTCCAGAGTGGTTGCACCAGCTTGCATTCCCACCAACAGTGTAGGAGGGTTCCCCTTTCTCCGCATCCTCGCAAGCATCTGTCCTTTCCTGACTTGTTAACCTTAGCCATTCTGACTGGTGTGAGGTAATATCTCATTGTGGTTTTGATTTGTATTTCCCTGATGCCGAGTGATATGGAGCACTTTTTCATCTGTCTGTTGTCCATCTGGATGTCTTCTTTGCAGAAATGTCTGTTCATGTCCTCTGCCCATTTCTTGATTGGGTTATTTGTTCTTTGGGTGTTGAGTTTGCTAAGTTCTTTATAGATTTTGGCCACTAGCCCTTTATCTGATATGTCATTTGCAAATATCTTCTCCCATTCTGTCAGTTGTCTTTTGGTTTTTTTAACTGTTTCCTTTGCTGTGCAAAAGCTTTTGATCTTGATAAAATCCCAATAGTTCATTTTTGCCCTTGCTTCCCTTGCCTTTGGCGATGTTTCTAGGAAGATGTTGCTGCGGCTGAGGTCGAAGAGGTTGCTGCCTGTGTTCTCCTCAAGGATTTTGATGGATTCCTTTCTCACATTGAGATCCTTCATCCATTTTGAGTCTATTTTCGTGTGTGGTGTAAGGAAATGATCCAATTTCATTTTTCTGCATGTGGCTGTCTAATTTTCCCAACACCATTTATTGAAGAGGCTGTCTTTTTTCCATTGGACATTCTTTCCTGCTTTGTTGAAGATGAGTTGACCATAGAGTTGAGGGTCTATTTCTGGGCTCTCTATTCTGTTCCATTGATCTATGTGTCTGTTTTTGTGCCAGTACCATGCTGTCTTGATGATGACAGCTTTGTAATAGAGCTTGAAGTCCGGAATTGTGATGCCACCAACTTTGGCTTTCTTTTTTAATATTCCTTTGGCTATTCGAGGTCTTTTCTGGTTCCATATAAATTTTAGGATTATTTGTTCCATTTCTTTGAAAAAAATGGATGGTACTTTGATAGGAATTGCATTAAATGTGTAGATTGCTTTAGGTAGCATAGACATTTTCACAATATTTATTCTTCCAATCCAGGAGCATGGAACATTTTTCCATTTCTTTGTGTCTTCCTCAATTTCTTTCATGAGTACTTTATAGTTTTCTGTGATAGATTCTTAGTCTCTTTGGTTAGGTTTATTCCTAGGTATCTTATAGTTTTGGGTGCAATTGTAAATGGGATTGACTCCTTAATTTCTCTTTCTTCTGTCTTGTTGTTGGTGTAGAGAAATGCAACTGATATTTTCTGTGCATTGATTTTATATCCTGACACTTTACTGAATTCCTGTACAAGTTCTAGCAGTTTTGGAGTGGAGTCTTTTGGGTTTTCCACATATAGTATCATGTCATCTGCAAAGAGTGATAGTTTGACTTCTTTGCCGATTTGGATGCCTTTAATTTCCTTTCGTTGTCTGATTGCTGAGGCTAGGACTTCCAGTACTTTGTTGAACAGCAGTGGTGATAACAGACATCCCTGCCGTGTTCCTGACCTTAGCGGAAAAGCTTTCAGTTTTTCTCCATTGAGAATGATATTTGCAGTGGGTTTTTCATAGATGGCTTTGATAATATTGAGGTATGTGCCGTCTATCCCTACACTTTGAAGAGTTTTGATCAGGAAGGGATGCTGTACTTTGTCAAATGCTTTTTCAGCATCTATGGAGAGTATCGTATGGTTCTTGTTCTTTCTTTTATTAATGTGTTGTATCACATTGATTGATTTGCGGATGTTGAACCAATCTTGCAGCCCTGGAATGAATCCCACTTGGTCGTGGTGAATAATCCTTTTAATGTACTGTTGGATCTTATTGGCTAGTATTTTGGTGAGAATTTTTGCATCTGTGTTCATCAAGGATATTGGTCTGTAGTTCTCTTTTTTGATGGGATCCTTGTCTGGTTTTGGGATCAAGGTGATGCTGGCCTCATAAAATGAGTTTGGAAGTTTTCCTTCCATTTTTTTTTTTGGAACAGTTTCAGGAGAATAGGAATTAGTTCTTCTTTAAATGTTTGGTAGAATTCCCCCGGGAAGCCATCTGGCCCTGGCCTTTTGTTTGTTTGGAGATTTTTGATGACTTTTTCAATCTCCTTACTGCTTATGGGTCTGTTGAGGCTTTCTATTTCTTCCTGGTTCAGTTGTGGTAGTTTATATATCTCTAGGAATGCATCCATTTCTTCCAGATTGTCAAATTTGTTGGCGTAGAGTTGCTCATAGTATGTTCTTATAATTGTCTGTATTTCTTTGGTGTTTGTTGTGATCTCTCCTCTTTCATTCATGATTTTATTTATTTGGGTCCTCTCTCTTTTCTTTTTGATAAGTCTGGCCAGGGGTTTATCGATCTTGTTAATTCTTTCAAAGAACCAGCTCCTAGTTTTGTTGATTTGTTCTCTTGTTTTTTTGGTTTCTATATCATTGATTTCTGCTCTGATCTTTATGATTTCTCTTCTCCTGCTGGGTTTAGGGTTTCTTTCTTGTTCTTTCTCCAGCTCCTTTAGGTGTAGGGTTAGGTTGTGTACCTGAGACCTTTCTTGTTTCTTGAGAAAGGCTTGTACCGCTATATATTTTCCTCTCAGGACTGCCTTTGTTATGTCCCACAGATTTTGAACCGTTGTGTTTTCATTATCATTTGTTTCCATGAATTTTTTCAATTCTTCTTTAATTTCCTGGTTGACCTATTCATTCTTTAGAAGGATGCTGTTTAGTCTCCATGTATTTGGGTTCTTTCCAAATTTCCTCTTGTGATTGAGTTCTAGCTTCAGAGCATTGTGGTCTGAAAATATGCAGGGAATGATTCCAATCTTTTGGTAATGGTTGAGACCTGATTTAGGACCAAGAATGTGATCTATTCTGTAGAATGTTCCATGTGCACTAGAGAAGAATGTGTATTCTGTTGCTTTGGGATGAAATGTTCTGAATATATCTGTGATGTCCATCTGGTCCAGTGTGTCATTTAAGGCCTTTATTTCCTTGTCTATCTTTTGCTTGGATGATCTGTCCATTTCAGTGAGGGGAGTGTTCAAGTCCCCTACTATTATTGTATTATTGTCGATATGTTTCTTTGATTTTGTTATTAATTGGTTTATATAGTTGGCTGCTCCCACGTTAGGGGCATAGATGTTTAAAATTGTTAGATCTTCTTGTTGGATAGTTCCTTTGAGTATGATATGGTGTCCTTCCTCATCTCTTATTATAGTCTTTGGCTTAAAATCTAATTGATCTGATATAAGGATTGCCACTCCTGCTTTCTTCTGATGTCCATTAGCATGGTAAATTCTTTTCCACCCCCCCTCACTTTAAATCTGGAGGTGTCTTTTGGTTTAAAATGAGTTTCTTGTAGGCAACATATAGATGGGTTTTGTTTTTTTATCCATTCTGATACCCTGTGTCTTTTGATTTGGGCATTTAGCCCATTAACATTCAGGGTAAGTATTGAGAGATATGAATTTAGTGCCATTGTATTGCCTGTAAGGTGACTGTTATTGTATATTGTCTCTGTTTCTTTCTGATCTACTACTTTAGGGTCTCTCTTTGCTTAGAGGACCCCTTTCAATATTTCCTGTAGAGCTGGTTTGGTATTTGCAAATTCTTTCAGTTTTTGTTTGTCCTGGAAGCTTTTAATCTCTCCTTCTATTTTCAATGATAGCCTAGCTGGATATAGTATTCTTGGCTGCATGTTTTTCTCGTTTAGTGCTCTGAATATATCATGCCAGCTCTTTCTGGCCTGCCAGGTCTCTGTGGATAAGTCTGCTGCCAATCTAATATTTTTACCATTGTACGTTACAGACTTCTTTTCCCGGGCTGCTTTCAGGATCTTCTCTTTGTAACTAAGACTTGTAAATTTAATATTAGGTGACGGGGTGTGGACCTATTCTTATTGATTTTAAAGGGGGTTCTCTGAACCTCCTGGATTTCGATGCTTGTTCCCTTTGCCATATTGGGGAAATTCTCTCCAATAATTCTCTCCAATATACCTTCTGCTCCCCTCTCTGTTTCCTCTTCTTCTGGAATCCCAATTATTCTAATGTTGTTTCGTCTTATGGTGTCACTTACCTCTCGAATTCTCCCCTCGTGGTCCAGTAGCTGTTTGTCCCTCTTTTGTTCAGCTTCTTTATTCTCTGTCATTTGGTCTTCTATATCGCTAAATCTTTCTTCTGCCTCATTTATCCTAGCAGTGAGTGCCTCCATTTTTGATTGCACCTCATTAATAGCTTCTTTGATTTCAACTTGGTTAGATTTTAGTTCTTTTATTTCTCCAGAAAGGGCTTTTATATCTCCCGAGAGGGTTTCTCTAATATCTTCCATGCCTTTTTCAAGCCCGGCTAGAACCTTGAGAATCGTCATTCTGAACTCTGGATCTGACATATTACCAATGTCTGTATTGATTAGGTCCCTAGCCTTTGGTACTGCCTCTTGTTCTTTTTTTTGTGGTGAATTTTTCCGCCTTGTCATTTTGTCCAGATAAGAGTATATGAAGGAGCAAGTAAAATACTAAAAGGGTGGCAACAACCCCAGGAAAATATGCTTTAGCCAAATCAGAAGAGATCCCAAATCGTGAGGGGGGAGAAAGGGGATAAAAAGAAGTTCAGAAAGAAAAAAAAAAGAAAAAAGAAAAAAGAAACAATTAAAAAAAGAAAACCAATAAAGAAAAAATATAAAAAGGAAAATATATATATATGTATATTAGATAAACTAGTTAAAAAACGTTAAAAAAGAAAAGGGTAAAAGTTAAAAAAATTTAGCAGAAGAAGAAAAAAAAATTGGAAAAAAAATTAAATTAACCGCAAGGCTAAAGAATCATGGGGAGAAAGCCATTAGTTCTGTGCTTTGCTTTCTCCTCCTCTGGAATTCCGCTGCTCTCCTTGGTATTGAAACTACACTCCTTGGTAGGTGAACTTGGTCCTGGCTGGGTTTCTTGTTGATCTTCTGGGGGAGGGGCCTGTTGTAGTGATTCTCAAGTGTCTTTGCCCTAGGCGGAGTCGTACCGCCCTTACCCGGGGCCGGTCTGAGTAATCCAATCAGGTTTGCTTTCGGGAGCTTTTGTTCCCTGAGTGCTTTCCGTAGAGTTCCAGAGGGCGGGAATGAAGATGGCGGCCTCCCAGTCTCCGGCCCGGAGGAGCTGAGAACCCGGGGCCTTACTCCTCAGTGCACCCTCAGAGAACAGCGCCCAATTACTCCCGTCACCCTGGCCTCCAGCCGCACTCCGAGCTAACCGAGCCTGCGACCGGTTCAAGGTAACCCTGAGATTAGAGCTTACTCCTTGTCTCTGTCTCTGTCTTCCCCGTTCTAATACCTGTAAGCTCTGCGACACTCAGACACCCCCGATCCTTCTGTGACCCTGCGTGGGCTTCACCCCGGTTAAGCCTCTGGAGCGATGTCCCTCAGCAGAACAGACTTTTAAAAGTCCCGATTTTGTGCTCCCTTGCTCTGCTGCTTGCCGGGAGCCGGCCCCTTCCCCCGCGGTCTATCTTCCCGTCGCTTTGGATTCACTTCTCCGCCAGTCCTACCTTTCAGAAAGTGGTTGATTTTCTGTTTCTAGAGTTGCTGTTCTTCATCTCTTCGATCTCCCGTTGGATTTGTAGGTGTTTGCAATCTTTAGATAAGCTATCTAGCTGATCTCCCGCTACCTGAAGTAGTCTCAGCCTGCTACTTCTCCGCCATCCTTACTCCTCCCTCTGAGAGGGCAATAATTTAATTGCTATTTTGGTGGTATTTTTTTTTTAATTTTTTTTAAAGATTTTATTTATTTTTTTGACAGAGAGAGATCACAAGTAGACGCAGAGGCAGGCAGAGAGAGAGAGAGAGAGAGAGAGAGAAGCAGGCCCCCTGCTGAGCAGAGAGCCCGATGCGGGACTTGATCCCAGGACCCTGAGATCACGACCTGAGCCGAAGGCAGCGGCTTAACTCACTGAGCCACCCAGGCGCCCTTGGTGGTATTTTTTATGAGACCCAGAAGCTTTTTTTTTTTCCCCTCAATTATGTAAGTTAAGTAAGACTTTACTTACAACCCTTCTGTTTCAACCCCAGAAATCCCATAGTTGGGGGTTGCCAAAATGTCATTAGAATGTTCTGATTGCTGTCATAACCATGCTTCCTTCCTCTTTGAGAATTAAGGGCCACATTATGGACAGCTTACTGAATCAGAGAAGCTGATTCATTGGGCACTTTACCCACTTGTATCCCAAAGAGAACTATCAAGAAAATATTTTTCTAAGGTCCTGCTGCTATTCTCAATAATGTATATCACAAACTTTGATAAAAGAAGTGAGTTCTGGACCCTCCCATGGAACACATGGAGTGGATTAGACAGTTCACACATGGTCAGTTGACTATGGTCTCCCTATTTTCTGGTCTTTACATTCTTTACTTTTTGGCATACCAAGGAATGTCTGGTAGATACATGGATAGGGTGTAGAAAAATAAATTCTTATTATAACTATAGTTTTACTAGATAGAAAAACTTTCCAGTTATAAATTACCAAGGAAAATGCATACACACACTTTTAAAAGCCAAGTAGACAATTAGTCTTATGCCAATGAAAGCAGCCCCCTTCATACACCCTCTGTGTATGAAGCCAATTTCTGCTTTCAGGGACAGGGATTACTATCAGCTCTTTTTACTGCTGTATCTCTAAATAATATGCTTATCTAAGTAATTCAGCTCTCAACTTTTCAATTATAAACATTATCTGTTACTATCAATATAGCTGTAGCAGTGTTTGACCAAATCAATATTGAATGTCTACATTCTTTACATTCTTTTGACTACATAAATGTTGTTATCAGCTGCGCTTGTAGTATGGTAATATTCTAGTTCTAATAAAGCTTTCAGGGTTTTTTTGGTGTTAGTAATGAATTCTTTTACCATTTTTGCTTTTTTTATATACGCTTATTACTGACAATAACCAAATTCTTCAGATCGATGAACTCCTCACAATAAGATCATAAATCAAGCGCCATAGATAATCTATTAATCTCTTTCTCTCTCTCTGTCTCTATTTAGCAACATCCTTTTTTGAGCTGTCTGCTTTGCAGTATTTGTTATCTAGACAAGTTTCACTTTTGTCATCCTGGGACTTCTTAACTGTTATTAAAACTGGGAATTTTCTTTATATTGCCCCTACATTGAATCTCTCATTTCCTGGATGCCATATCTTTCTTTTTTCTTACTGCTTTGTAGCGGTAGAACACATCTACTGAGAAAACTTTATTTATAGGCAAATTTTCTGATTCTTAACCTGAAAATAACTTTATTTTATCCTGACATTATCCTCTAGTCTAAGGTTATTGTGTTTTTTTCATCTTTTTGGTACCTGATCTCTTGAAGTCAATAAGGATTTTGGGTTTTGTTTGTTTTTGTTTTTTTAAGTCGGCAATGTCTGAGGTTTGTTAAAAAAAAAATTTGAAATGGGGCGCCTGGGTGGCTCAGTGGGTTAAGCCGCTGCCTTCGGCTCAGGTCATGATCTCAGGGTCCTGGGATCGAGCCCCGCATCAGGCTCTCTGCTCGGCAGGGAGCCTGCTTCCTCCTCTCTCTCTGCCTGCCTCTCTGCCTGCTTGTGATCTCTCTCTGTCAAATAAATAAATAAAATCTTTAAAAAAAAATAAAAAAAAATTTGAAGTATACAGAAAACTTGAAAGAATTTTATAGTACATATCCATATAGTCTTTCCTAGATTCTACTGTGAACATTTTAATCACCTTGTTTTTATTACATACCTGTCCATTTATTCATCCTTCTATCCATCCATCAAACCATCTTGCTTTTTTGATAGGTCTAAAGAAGTTGCAGAAATCAGGTATTTCAGATTAAATATTCAGATATTTCAGCATGCATATCAACTAGAGTTCAATATTTGTTTATAGTTTTTGTTTTGTGGCAGAATTTTCATGTGATGAAATGGACACATCTGAAGCCTACCATTAGATGAATTTAATGCAATCCAGACCTCTCTCAAAGTATAGAACATTATCATCACTATAGAAAGTTATGTCATATTGCTTCCAGTCAGTGCCTATCCCTAACTCCTCGAGGCAACTGTTACTGTGATTTTTTTTCTCATCATACATTAGTTTTACCTGCTCTAGAACTCCATATAAATGGAATCATGTTGTATCTATTCCTTTGAGTCTGAATTTTTTTAATCTGAATGTTTTTGAGATTCATGAGTAATTGCGTTAGTTGGGGCATCTGAGAAACAGATAGACAGGATTAGATGTGTAAGAAAAATATGGAAACACTTGCAAAAGAAAAAGGGAAAGTAGTCCACATAGGTAGGGAGATCTTTCAGTCCTTCATGTGGGTCTGACACCTGTGATGGAGAAGAGGCTTTAAAGGTGACTGAATAGGGAGAGCTTCAGACTACAGAGCAGCTCTGAGAAAGTTTCAGACAGAAGGATGGGGAGTTCTCAAGTCAGAGTTGCCTACTAAAGTAGTCCCAAGGTCTCCAGCATTACACCTACTGTGTCCGATCATCTGTTAGAAGCAGCCATAAGAAGCTGAATCCAGAGGGGCAGCCGTGGGGCTGATGGAGGTTATATTCCTCCCAGCAGGAGATCACAGTGTCTCTACTCCTGACCACCATTGCATGAATAGAATAGAACACTATTTATTTATTTATTTATTTATTCTTCTAGCAATAGGAACCTAGACTGTTTCCTATTTTGGGCTATTGTAAATAAAATTTCTATCAGTATTCTTGTATAATTCTTTCTGTAGGCATATGATTTTATTTCTCTACTGTCGATACCTAAGGGGGGCATTGTTAGATCATGGGCTTAGGTATATATATATATATTTTTTATAAGAAATTGCCAGAGAGGGGCGCCTGGGTGGCTCAGTGGATTAAGCTTCTGCTTTCGACTCAGGTCATGATCTCAGGGTCCTGGGATTGAGCCCCACATGGGGCTCTCTGCTCAGCAGGGAGCCTGCTTCCCCCCCTATCTCTCTGCCTCCTCTCTGCCTACTTGTGATTTCTCTCCCTCTCTGTCAAATAAATAAATAAAATAAAATAAAATAAAAAGAAATTGCCAGAGATTTTTCCCAAAGTGGTTGTATACTTTTTCACTCCTACCAGTAACGTATAAGAATTATAGTTGCTCCATGTATTGACTAATATTTTGTGTTTTTAACTTTAGCTATTCTGATGAGTGGTAGTTGTATCCCATTGTTATTTTATTTTATTTATTTATTTTTTTAAAGATTTTATTTATTTATTTGACAGAGAGAAATCACAAGTAGGCAGAGAGGCAGGCAGAGAGAGAGGAGGAAGCAGGCTCCCTGCTGAGCAGAAAGCCCGATGTGGGGCTTGAACCCAGGACCTGGGATCATGACCTGAGCCGAAGGCAGCGGCTTAACCCACTGAGCCACCCAGGCGCCCCTCCCATTGTTATTTTAATTTGTATTTATCATGTGTCTAGTGAACACTTTCATGTGCTTTTTGATCATTCATTTATTTCCTTTCTGAAGAAGACAACTGGGTTTTTTACTTTCTTGAACAGAATAGACTGTGGACCATACTTTCTCAACATGTATTCCCCTAATTCTCCTTCAAAATCTAGATCACAAAATTAAGTGTGAGCAGAGAAGTTTTGGTTAACTAAAATCAATTTTTTAATGATGTGAACTCTAAATCATTCTCTAAGAAACAATGTAATGTTCATTTTTCAAAATAGCCCATTTGGTCTTTTTTAGTTGAGAAATGTGTCAAACAGCTGTATGGGTCTCAGCTTCCATGAGTTCAGTATAGAAGACAGGAATGAGATGATTGGCACCCAGAGAAAACTGCTTATTTAGAGCATAAGTCAGGACCTTTCTGGAGTGGTTTGTTTAGGGAACTCTGAGATGGGATCCAGGTGGGGTCTCTGATCGCAGGCATCAGATGTAGGCAATTGCGTGTACTTCTACTTACTGTAAAAGGAAGCTGCATGCTCTGTCCTGTTGAGAAAAAGAAAAAAAAAATGAGACTCCTTCCCCCCTTATTTAAATATTAACAGTGGGCTACATTGGGCCAAGAACATGGGATTTTAAGTCAGAGAGACCTTGTTTTGAACCCTGATCCACAATTTTCCTTCATGTCACCTTAGGAAAATTACCTAAAATCCCTGAGTCCCATTTTTTTTTCTTATTTTAGAAGATATTTATTGCTTTGAAACAAACCATGCTAAAACAGAGTGGCTTAACACAATAGGAATTCACTATTTTTTATATATCTGTAGTATGAATGGATGTTTTTGCCTAATATAGGGTTGTCTGGAGGCACTGGGATGGTTAGAAAGTGCAAAATGGTCTCATTTAAATGAATAATGACTGATACCAGCCCCTGACTGTGAATTTAGTGGAGGTCCTAGTTATCCTCCACCTGAGATTCCTGCATGGATTCTCTCTCTCTCTTTTTTTTTTTTTCAGTTTTTTTTTTTTTTTTTTTTTTTTTTTTTTTGTACTGTTCAGTGATTTATTAGTTGCATATAACACCCAGGGCTCATCACAACAGGTACCCCCCTTAATATCCATCACCCGGTTACCCCATCCTCCCACCCTCCTCCCCTTTGTAACCCTCGGTTTATTTCCTGGAGTCCAGAGTCTTTCATAGTTTGTCTCCCTCTCTGATTTCTTCCCATTCAGTTTTCTCTCCCTTCTCCTATGGTCCTCCACACTATTCTTTATGTCCCACATATGAGTGAAACCAAATGATAATTGTATTTCTCTGATTAACTTACTTCACTTAACATAATCCCCTCCAATTCCATCCATGTCAATGCAAATGGTGGGTACTCATCGGTTCTGATGGCTGAGTAATATTTCATTGTATATACATACCACATATTCTGCATGGATTCTTGGGCATCCCCAGAATTGGGTTCTAAGAAGGAGCATTTAAGGAAGAAAAGTCCTAATGTGCAAGCCCTTATGAAGCTTTTGCTCACTTTATGGGTGTGAGCGTTTCAGTGGCCTAGTCTAATGTTGCAAGCCTATAGTCACACAGGGGAAAGACTACTGGAAGGTATGCTTTATTGAAGGCCATTTTATTGAAGTTTACCACAACTTTCCACTTTCCTTAAGTATTTCTTGCTCTCAATCTCTGCTTACAGAGCCATTTATTTTATTTTATTTTATTTTTTCCTTAATGATTCTGTGATTCCTTCTATAATGCTATGTTCATAGTATTTCAAAAGTTTCCTCTCCTATCTTTTGGTCCTGATCTAATGTTTGAATAAAAGTTAAAAAAGTAAAGGAAATTAAATACATTTAAAAAATTTAAAAGCAAAAAAAAAGCGATGTGAATATAAGAGATAAGGAGGTCTTAATTTTTTTCATTCTTGCTTACATTAACATCTTAAATTATCTCAATATTAAAATTATATATATCTTTGAGAAAACACAACACCTTGGTTTTTTGTTTTGGTGGTTTCACCTTTTTACCTTCAAACATTCAAATGCTTGGAAAAAGTTTTTACTGGCGAGTGGTGATAATTTACCCTTCTCTTTATTTAAATTAATTTTTCTTGTTTTCCATGCAATATGTGCAAACAATGAATCATGGAACACTACAACAAGAACTAATGATGTACCATATGGTGACTAACATAACACAATAAAAAAAAGTAAAAATAGGGGCACCTGGGTGGCTCAGTGGGCTAAGCCTTCGGCTCAGGTCATGGTCTCTGGGTCCTGGGATCGAGTCCCACATCGGGCTCTCTGCTCGGCAGGGAGCCTGCCTCTCCCTCTCTCTCTGCCTCCCTCTCTGCCTCCTTGTGATCTCTCTCTCTGTCAAATAAATAAATAAAATATTTAAAAAAAATAAAATAAAAATAAAAATCAATTTTCCTAAGTTTGAAATTATAGAGTATGGGCAACTTTTTTTTGTTTGTTTATTTGTTTGTTTTCTGAAAGCTTTTTGAATGACTAAAGAGCCACATTTATTCACACTGTATGGGGCCGTAATAATAGTATCACTGTTTAAGCACATTGTGTTTTGAGGTGGTGATGGGAATCAGTGGAAGTAGTGGATACTTAGTACATGTAATTTAGCAATAGAATTTGAATGATTCAGCTTTAAAATGTATAGATGTATATTTTAAATACAACTTGCTGGATAATCTTAACGTCCTCCATTACTGTTAATTTAGCTAAAATTAAAGTAAATGAACTAACACTAACAATAAATTATCTTTAAAAACCAAGGGTAAAGACAGTTGATTACTCTAATCCATTCAGGTCAGTGTCAAGGGTGCACTAATAACAAGTCATCCTTTTTAACAATATGTGGGAATTCTAATTACTGCTAAGCTATGTATGGAAGTCAGCTGATTCAACACTTTTCTTGGGAAAGCAACACCATTCTTAACCTTATTTTTCTATTTTTCCAGGAAAACCATTAGAATATGGAAAATTCCAGCACTTACTATTATGATTTTTACTCCTCAACTTCTGGAAAAAGTATTTGTGCTCAAAAAATATATTAGAAATATCCTAACTTCTGGGGTGATCTGTTTTCTTTTCCTATAAAAATACACACACATATACACATGCACACACACACACACACACTCACACACTCAAAACTGTCTAACCTTCAGTGTCAGGAGGAATAATCTGCTTTGGGAAATTGGTTATAAAATCCAGAAAGCGCTAGAGTTGAATAGCTGTGAGATAAATTTTAATCTCACTAATCAAACCGTGGCTTGTCATTGATGTTATTGGAAGTGATATAGCATGTATTATGTCCACCACAAAACATGTTCATTATTTCTGAATTCCAGTAATTTTTTGAATTATGAAAAAAGTTTTTTTCTAAAACAGTGATTGAGGTGAGGCAGGGCAAACCAAAGTGATTTTGAATCCATTTTTCTGTGTGAGTTGGGACCCAATTTTAACACTTTCTAGTAAGTGGGTGGTCGTTTCCTCCTTTTTTCCCCCAGGAACTGAGGAGTATCTTCACCTTTTTTTTTTTTTTTTCCTAAAGATTGTTTTAATGTTAAAATAAAACCTGGTGTATGCAATCACTCTACTCACTGAAATCATTTAGCATATACACCACAGAGATATATTTGTCTGATTGTGAACTGTACTCTTCTTGGCATTCTTAAATGAGGGGGAAAATTTAGTGTTTGAATTAGTTAACAAAAAACCCCAAGTGAACACTTTTAAATTAAAAATCATTTGAAAAAAAATCTTAAATATTCATTCATTGTAGAAAACTTGAAAAACATCCTTAAAAGAAAAAAAAGTAATTTTAAAGGTCCCGAGACTGTGGTACACTCTAATATTTTGGGATAAGTCCATTAAGACTATTTTTAAGTAAATATATATAAGGAGTAGGATAATTTACTGAAATAATAATTTGTCTTTTGTTCTTTGGCTATAGGTAATTTTGCCTTCCATATTCCAAGATAGTGGCCAAGTCTTTTTTCCTTACCGCAGGAAGTTAATAATGGCTTTTGTGTGACAGGGCCAGAAGTAAAAGTTGCCAGACAAAGCAAAAACAGTACTCACTGAGAGCTTTTGTTCAACATAGATTCATGGAGTCATGGAATCGAGTTATCTAAGGAGAGGAGTACCTTCAGGAACTGGGCAAAGCTGGGGAGGGGAAAAGATTTGGAGAGCTCTTCCTAGGACCCAATGAGGGGACAGAGATAAGAGATCTTCTGTCTCCTGCTGTTTCTCTGGACCCCAGGGGCTGTCAGAGCTTCTGGGAGATCAGATGGGAGGTGTCCCTGTGAGGCTGGGTACCGAATACTCTAGTGCTTCGTCCCGTGCTGGCCCATGGGGCTCAAGCTTGGCATCTAGCGAGCAAAGCCTCTGACTTCAAGACCATGAACCCACCCCCAGTGACCAGTTTGGAACAGAGACCAAGATGAAGTAGAGACAAGGGGGCTTTCCCAAATGTCCCAGACTACATGTGCCTCTGCTGGTAAGCCTGTGAAGGGGAGAAGGGACCTATAAACTTGACTGAAATAAAACTTTTCACTGCTCCAGCACGTGAGCATTTAGAGGAAATACTGTTTTCTAGACGCATAATCATGTGACATGTTAGAGGAAAATTCTGAGCTCCTGTACAGAAGAGTCTACCCGGATTGTGCCCATGATGATTCACAGCCTCTGGAACTGCAGACATTTGAGGTGCTGCCCCAGAAGTGACCTAGATGAATTTCCTTCCATCCGAGGACTCAGGGAGTCATTTAAGTTTATTTAGGGAAAATAAAGAAACTGCTGTTTCTTGAGACCTTGCTAGGTGGTTCAGAGTATAAACTCTCAGTTGCTACAAGTCCTGTCTCCGCCAGTTGTTATCAGTGTAACCTTGGCCAGGTGACTTAGCCCATCTGTTCCTGGCTTGTTTTATCTATAAAATGAGATCAATACTAGTACTCTTGTCCTAGGATTGGAGTGAGGAATAAATCAATTACAACAGTTCGAACAACATGGGGCACGTAGTAGGTCAATAAACGTGAACTGTTGTTATTAACTTTTGTAGTTGCCTGGACTTGTGGGTGCACATTTAGGATTACCGAGGGTGTTCTGCAGCCTACAGTTGCTCCAAAGACTCGTTATAACCCCCAAAGGAGATCTCTCTGAACTGTTTTTGTCCTTGTTCGAGACCTGTTGGGGTGAGATGAAGCTGACTCTCCAAAGGCATCGTGGCTTCTGGGACGCTTAGGAGACAGTAATGAGAGTGAATGGAGAGGATCTTATGAAATGTTTAGAAACCCTCAGGGGCTACAAGGTGCTAAGTAGAGGGAGTGGAAAGAAGGTAAAACACCGGCAGCCTTTTCAGTATTCGCCTATGAGGTGACTTTCTCTGGGATTCCTACTTGACAGGGAACATGTAGAAGGGAAACTCTGTGAGCTCCATCTGTGCTATGAATCTCCACAAAAACAACCACTCTCTTGAAAATTGAAAATGGTTTCTAAAGAAGTGCCATTTTGCCATCCCCAGTGCACCATACACACCCATTGGACATTTGCCTTGGGCATTTGGCTGGGCTGTAGCAGCAAGGGTGGTTGGTTTCTTGGTCCAAGGGATGGTGACCAATGGAAGAAGAATTCTGCTGTTTCACTCTTAGTGGTGCTGTTCACTGTAGGTTTTTGGTATAAGCATTAACAAGGTAAGGAGTTCCTCTTTTACTTCTACTCTGTTGAGAGTTTGGTTTTGAATAGGTATTGTATTTTACCAAATGCTCTTCCTGTATTTGCTGGGATAAACGTAAGATTTTTTCTCTTCTTTATGATAGTGGTAAACTGTAGCAAATAGATTTTATAATATTAAATCTAGCTTGCATTACAGTGATGAAACTCACTTGGTCATGGTATACTGTGTGGTGTGCATTGTTGGAATCAATTTGCTAATATTTTATTAGAATTTCTTAACACTGGTCTGTAATTTTCTGGTCATGTGCTGTCCTTGTAAGGTTTGATATTTGAGGTTCTAGTAATCTAATGCAGTGATTTTAGAATCTTTCCAGTGTTTTTGTTCTTTGCAGCTGTAAGTGTGAGAGAAAGTTCACCTCATTCTTGAATTTAAGTTAAGATATGACTCTTTGGTCCTGGTAGCAATTCCTTTTTTAAAAGATTTTTTAACTCCCAATACCATTTCTTTAAAGGTTAAAGGCCAGTTCTGGTTTTTAAAATATTTTGAGTCCATTTCTTTATGTTACGATTTTTGGGGAGAATTGATCATTTCATTTAAGTTTTAAAATCTATTGGTTTAGAGTTATGGTTTATTTTATTAATGTCTCTTTTCTTTGTATTTATCCTTCTCTATGCATTGCTTTAGAGCTTTTACCCTATTTCTCTTGATTGGTCTTATGAAAGCTTCATTTATTTTATGAATTACTACAGAAGGATTTTTTGTTTCCTATTATTTCTTTTTAAAAAATCTCACTCATTTTCTTATAGCTACTGAGTATACTTTGGAATTTTCTTTTAGTAAAGGCGATAGCTACCAAACTTTCTCAGTTTTGATTTGCTTGAAAATATCTTTAATTTCCTTCTTAAAAAATGTTGGCTAGTATTATAATTCTAGGTTGACTCCTATGTTCTGTGTATCATCTGTTCACTGTAATAGTTGTTCATTTAGAAATAATATGGTTTTTGTTTCTTCTTTTTTTCTTTTTCATTCTGGTGATTCTTAAGCCTTTCTCTTTTCCTTTGGTGTTTGAAGTTTCGTTATGATAAGTCTGACTATTGATTTAATTTATCCTGCTTGGCATTTGCTAGGTATTTTTTTGAAGATTTTATTTATTTATTTTATTTGAAGGAGAGAAATTGAACATGGGGGAGGCAGGGGAGAGGGACAAAGGGGTAGGGCAGAGGGAGAGGAAGAGAGAGAATCTGAGGCAGGCTCCATGCCCAGCATAGAGCCCGATGAGGGGATCGGTCTCACTGCCCTGGGATCATGACCTGAACCAAAATCAAGAGTTGGGACACTTAACTGACTAAGCCACCCAGATGCCACTTGTTATGTATTTTGAATGAGAGGGTTGATGTCTTTCATCAATTTTGGTACATCTCAAATATATTATCTTCAAATAATTATTTCTGGCTCATTTCTTTTTTTTTTCCATATGGAACTGTATCTTAATGTATATTAGACTTCTTACTCTAGTCTCACTCTCTCTTATTTTCTCTTTTATATTTTCTCTTGGTCTCTTTATGATACATTCTGGATACCCAGATCTATCTTCCATTTAACTAATTACCGCTTGACATAGGTGTGAACTGATATTAAGCACATTTATAATTTTTATCATTAAATTTTTCATTTCTGGAAATTTTATTTGATTTTTAAAAATCTGCTTGGTCATTTCTTATGGTTTCTTGATACCTACATACATGTTCATGAATGTCTTTTGTTTCTGCAAATGTGGTAAATATAAGGTTTTCAGAATCTGTGTCCTATATTTTTAGTTTCTGAAATTCCTGCATTTCTGACCTTTCTTTTATTCTTCCTCAGGGAGCTTTGTTTCTTTGAGTGGTTAGTTATTTTTGCCTATGATTTGCTCATTTTTTAAAAAAGATTTATTTATTCATTTGACACACACACACACAGAGAGAGAGAAAGAGAGAGAGAGAGAGAGAACCTATACAAGCAGGGGGAGCGGCAAAGGGAGAGGGAGAAACAGGCTCCCTGCTGATCAGGGAGCCCAACGTGGGGCTCTGTCCCAGGACCCTGGGATCATGACCTGAACCAAAGGCAGACACTTAACCAACTGAGCCACCGAGGCACCCCTGATGCACTCATTTTTGTTGTCAGTGTATTTCCAGAAATTTTTTGAGGCCTTTGATTCAAGTGAGTCCTCTAGATAGGATTGTGTTTGCCTCAGCTAAGCATGTGAAAACCTTACATTACATTTATAGTTTGGTAATTTTGGTCTGCCTCAGTAGAATAAGGGCAGGGGGAAGAAGGCTACCTTCTGTTCCCATATTTTCAACAACTTTTCCACCCCCGTATCTCAGGGTCTAAGTAGAGGAGAATTTGTTTCTACTCACCTCCAAATGATTTACAGTTTGAGAGAACATGTTTTTATAAGCAGAGGAACCCTTCTCTTAGAATCCTCTTTTTGACTAGGCTTTGAAGCTTATCTTTTATTTCTGCCTATCACAAGGCCGTGAAAACCCAGGTTTGGCAGCATCTGGGAATTGTTCACTTTTCTGCCAGCTCATCTCTGCTTTTATAAAGATTTAAAAATCTTCTTCTTCTCCCTTTTTTAATCTAAGACCTTCAGTTGATTTCAGTGAAAGAGTGATCCCAGTACTTAATGTGCTATGTCAGCAGAATCTGAACAATGTTGTGTATTTATCTTAATGTGTATAAGAAATCACACAACTAGATGTCAAATCTATGATTTTACTGATATTTTACATATTGTAATATTTTTTAAAATGAGGGGTGGATTTAAAATCAATTGAAAAGTGGTTTGTAGATCAGGCATAAATCATAATTGGTGTTAATCACGTGACTGCTCTGTTGACAGATGTCAAGAATAGGGTAGCAGTGATGGTGAGGGAAGACTTAGACATGACTGAGGTATATTAGACAAAATTTACACAGTCACAGCATAGAGAATGAAGCCAGAACAGTCATAGTTAAGAAGTGAAAATTGAGCGTTTCTCGAGTCTTGTAGTTATATAAGCTTCTAGACATCAACATCTTCTTCTACAGGTCACACATTTTCAGGCAGTAACACGAATCATTGAAAGTCACATCAGAGCTTCTAGAAGCTCAGCAGCCCCCTCCAGGTCCTCCTTGAATGTGGATGACTGGAGTTACTTCAAGGTGGGCTAGTTGCCTGTGTGCCAGATTCCCCCCTCATCCTGAGGTGCCAGGTGCACCTCCTCACTTTCAGCACTGTACGATATACAGTGTGACTACAGAGCACATGTTAGCACAGAACACTCAGGCCAGGAACACAGCCCCCATTTATCACCTTCTCCCCACCCTGGCCAAATCTGGTTCAAAGATGTTTCTGCACTCAGTGTTATGGCACAAAAACAAAGATCAGTTGCTCAGACTTCTCTGGCCAGAGAGTCCTTACATGAATAACTGACGTTTGGAAACATAGGTCTAGTGCAAGTGGAGTTTGTTAGGAATTATGACTAGCAGGCAGGATCTCAAATGGAAAAGATACCACGTTCAAATTAGCATACTGGAGGAGAGTTTATTTATAAAAGTATATCTGTAATTACAAAGGTGTGTATGTGGTGGTGGTGGTGGTGGTGGTAGGGAGACACAAGACAATACAGAAAACCTGGAGTTAGCAGAAGCAACTTCTATAGCAGATAGCAGTTCTATCACCCATAGAACTGAATGGACAATGGGAGGAAGATATTACTGGAGCTCTAAAGGAGAGTGTATCTCATGGAGCGGCCACCTAGAGTGGCTAAGTGACCTTCTGTAAAGGGGCACAGGCTTCCCTGGGGCAAATTAACAGCATGGGAATCAGGAAAACAAATATTCTGTCCTTAATTCCCTCCCACTCTCAGCTTCCTACTGGCCAAACCACACTGGAAGCCAGAAGACTTGGGAGCGCATTGACGTAATCCATGCTAGATAGTGAGCAAGGTGGAGAAGGATGGAGATTCAATTTGGAGGAGGAATTAAGTGAAAGATTTCTGGCATATTGGAAGAACTGATCTATAATCCATGATTAGTCAATAACTGTATCAATTTGTAAATCAACTGAAATCTGTAATACTTCACATGTGTAATCATCAAGAAAATTGCTACACTCCTGTTTCAACAGAAATTTGTTTAGTGTGCCAATCACACTGATTTTCTTCACAATTTGTAGTTCAGTCTTTCTAATTTCACCTACTTTATTCTCTTTGGATGTTATTCTGATTATAGATCTTTCAAAACTTTTCCAAAATATTCTAGTTTTCCAGGATCTCTGCCACTGGCCTATTTTTTCCTCCTCAAAAATTTTGAACTGCCTTGGATAAAACCCATGTGGACAAAGTATTTATTGATATTGGGTCATGCTAACTCATTTATCACTTCTGTCTTACTGACTCTGAACTCAGTGCAGTGGAGATTGTGGCCAGCTCAGAGGAATGCTCACCAGGGCTTTACCCTTTTTAAGAATCATGTTGGTGATGATTATATAGTGATTTTTATTGATGTAAATAATTCACTTAGGTGTGTAGGTAAATAATATAACTTTGATGGACTTTGGAAATTTCCTTTGGTAATGGGATTCTTAAAATTTAGACAGTTTGAATATGGGATGGTATTGGGTTTCTGATGAGGAAATAGCAGTTTTTTGTTTTGTTTTGTTTGTTTAATGAAGTGGCACCAATATATCATGTTCTGTGGAGGATCACATCAAGAAGAGGCACAAGGAAGTTGATAGTTTGTGATTACTTACCAGAGGCCAGTTGATGTGCTAAGTATTTGTCTTGTCTTATCTTCTTTTCTTTTCAGAGAGAAACAGAGAGAGAGAGAGAGAGGGAGTATGGTGGGGAGGGGCAGAGGGAGAGTGAGAGAATCTTAAGCAGGCTTCATGCCTAGCATAGAGCCCAACACAGGGCTTGATCTCACAACTCTGAGATCATGACCTGAGCCAAAATCAACAGTCCTGTGGTTAACTGACTAAGCCACCCTGGAACCCCAATGTGTTAGGTATTTTACACATGCAATTTACTTGAGTCACATAAACATTACAAGTCAGACCATTTGGACTGACAGACACATATTTTGAGCTTCCAGAAAAATATTATTGCATAATATTTTTAATGTCTTTACAACCAGTGTAAATATTTGAGGTAGGAGTCGTCTCTCTTCCCACTGGAAGCCCAGGAGTCCATTAGATCAAAAGGTCTACATGTCATGGATACTTGAAGAGGACCAGTCCACTGGGTAGTTGTTGTAGCCCCACAACATGTTAGTGTGGCTCTTCTTTGCTGGGTGGTTCTGCCAATCCATCACCACACTATTGCTTGTTTCTTTTGAAACGCTCAGTCTAGCCACCTTGCTTTTTTACTTAAAACTGTAATTTCAATCATTGTGATAGCACTTATATTAAAATCCAAATCCTTAAACACATCCCTATGATGCTCTGAATGACCTGACTTTCTACTTCTCTAGCTTCATCTGCAGCATCTCCCCTACTTACATATCATTGCTTGGATCACTCTTACCAGTGTTTATTCCTGAAAAGTCCCTGTTCTTTCAAATTTTAGATTAGGTGTCACTTTCTCAAGGAGGTACCATTTGCCTTTCCCCTTCAGTAAGGGCCCCTGGTATTTTCTCTAATAGATCTCCAGTAGATCTATTTTCTCTAATAGATCTTTCACTCTTCCATCAGATTCCTTACTGAACCTTGTAAGGATACATTTATTTCTGTGATTGTTTCTCTCATGTCTGCCTTTCCCATCAGACTGTATGTTCCATGAGGTCTCTTTTGTTCACAGTGCTATCCCTGTACAAGTCCTAATGGCTAACTCTGTAACCTGTGTCAGTGAGTAAATAAACGACTGAAGTACCTCCCTGTACACAAGGTATTTCATGTTAGAGGCAGCCATGTAAGGAAATACTACCACTGCAGTATAGCAAGTGCTGGCCAAGAGCCCCCAAGACAGCACACACAGAGCCAATCAGGAGGGTCCTATATGCAGGTTCATGCTTTTGGTCCCTTGGAGAAAAGAATGAAATCTTTCTTTTCAGAAGGTACCATATTGAACATGTGATAACTGGTAATAAGGAAGTGAATGATAGAGGTCCTCCTCAAAGGTGACAAGGACATATGCACAGCCTTCCATGAATTTGCATCAATTTACATTATCAATTTACATTATCAGATTATATTATCAATTTACATCATCATTTTTTTATCGATTTACATTATCAAAGAGAGAGTATAAAGGTAAATAAAACAAAATACACAATGTAATTAGGATCAAAAGAGAGGTGTACATTAAATCCTGTTGGTGGTGGAGGGTGCTAATCACACTGGGAGGAATTCTTGATGGAAGAGTCCTTTGAAGTTGACCTTGAAGCATCAGCAGGATCTAGGTAGGTGGAATGTAAAGGGAAAGCTGCATCCCAGGTAGAAGAAACTAGGTAAGAAAAGGTACCCAGTCAGGACAGTATGGGAATGGTTTGAGGAAATGAGTTGTCCTGATTTGGCTTGAAATATTACTTGTTAGGGTCTTTGGTAGGTAGAATTCTTCAAATTCCACCACTCTCCACAAGATTTCATTTTCTAATACTTAGAACCTTGTGACTAGGATGAAATATCACAGTTATGAATATGTTGCTTTACATGGAGAAAAGGGACCTTGCCGATGTCATTAAAGTTAGTCATAGGCTGATCTTAAAGAGATTTATCCTGGATTATCTTATTGGGTCCAGAGCAAGCATATGAACCCTTAAAAGCAGAGATCCTTCTCAGGTGGTGAGAACAGGAAGGCAGGAGAAGTCAGAGACCTTCAAAGCACAAGAAGAATTCAGTGTACCACTCCTGGATTTGAAGTAGAAGAGGGAGCCAGCCAAGGAATATGGGAAGCCTCTAGAAACGTAATAATCTGGTCAAAGGTTAGCAAGGAGATGGGACCTTAATTCTACAACTGCACAAGACTGAATTCTGCCAAAAACCTGAATGCTCCTGGGAGTAGATTTTCCCCCATACTCTCCAGATAAGAGAAGGTGGGCCAACACCTTCACTTTGATATTGTGAGACCCAGACCAGGATCCCCATCTGAGCCTTCCTAGATTTCTGACCTATGGAGCTATGAAATAACAAATCAGTGTTTTTTTAATCTGCTAAATTTGTGGTAACTTGTGGTTATGCATTCATAGAAATTTAATACAGGGGCAACTGCGGACTGCCTTAAATACCAGATTGAGAGGTGTATATGTCGACTGGTGAGCAGTTAGGTAGCATGTCACCAGGGTCCTGAAGCTTTAGGTCTTCAACTGACCAAGATATGAATTAGTATAATCAACCATCTGAAAAAAACAAGTTACTTCTTCTTCTCTTGTTTAGTTGTGGCCATGGACAAAAACAGTAATCGAGGCACCAAAGGAAATCTCTTGGCTGTCCCATAAAATAATTATGCAGTATTTTTCCCTCTTGGAGGTGAAGTTACCTCATCTGTAGGTGTGTTGAGGCTTATGCCTGAGTGAGTCTCACAGTTCTTTTCTAAAGAAATGTCCAAGGGCAGTGAAAGAAAATAAAATATTAGGGCTTTGAGGGCATTGTCTGATTCATCTTATTCCAGGTTTAGGAAATACTGTCTTCCCCTTCAAGAAAAATGCAAATCCTGGACCCCCAGCATGACTTTGGGAGAAAGATTGGCGTCAGGGGTCTTGCAGACTTTATCTTCCTGGAAGGCCTTCAGTTATAGCAGAAACCCACAAGCTAGATTTCTAGGTTTTGTCCTTTTCTCCCCTTCTCAAATATGGACAAAGTCTCTTTCTCTTGTTTCCATTAGCATAGTTTAGATGGGCAGGATCTCCAAAATCACCAGGGGAAAAATGAAAAATACACCGAAGTGTAAGCAGAACAGCCATTTTGTCGTGCAAAGCACAGACTCTGAGTCATTCTCCAGAGTGCTCCACTTTGCATCCTATCTGGAGACTTGTGCAAACACCTGTAGTTTCCAGGAAAGGTCCTCACGGCCTGGCCTGCATCCCTGTCGTGCCACTGTCCTGATGCTTGCCATTTGGGCTTGGTGCTATAAACATACCAGTATAAACATTGTCTTCTAAATAAATTATTCGTTTTTTTTAATGAATAATCTTAATGAACAAAGACTTCATTGTTTTCTTTTCTGACCAAAAAAGCACTATTTGTTAATGATGTAATACTTGAAAATAGATTAAAAAGTAAGAAAATTAAAAATTCCAGAATCTTACCATCAATTTACTTTACCCATGGATATATATTTTTAAAACATAGGATATTACTATGCAGATATTAGCTTTCTTCTCTTAATTATAGTTTAGATAGGTTGTGCTTTCTTCCATCAGCAAGACCAAGAGTGCTGGATTATCTTCTCCCCCCAATAGGATCTTAATTCTTACCTTGTAAAGAATCCAAGACATCACTTCATCCATCTCTGTCTTAACACAGAGGAGCGACTTTGTTGTTATGAATCTTAGAGCAGAGGATGCAAGCATGCTTAATTTAGCTGGCATAATGTTTATGACAGTTTAAATACTTCTAGGTAGAAGTACATGCTTCCAAATTCATACATTTATTTTACCTACCTAGCTCCTGTGGGCATTTGGGGTAACGACCATTACTTTAAAGGGATAATTGTAATCTAAAGTAAAGGATAATAAGTCTTTTTGTAGCACGGATTACATAAATATCTAATAAGAGATTGTTCCTTTCATACAAACCCATTATCCCATTGCATGTTAGCAAAGAAGTAAAAATGGCCCACTGTCACAGGAGAAGGCCACAGCTGTGGTACAGATCGAGTTCACATTTGAAGGCCATGGAGTGGTCCTCCTATACCTGCATCTTCAGAATTTTCTTTCCACCTCTAAGAGAGAAATTTAAATTTTCATGTCCATGGGTCTGTGTTAAAATACTCATGATTTTGGATAGAGTAACACTGTGACACAGTTGTACACTCATGAATTACTGAAGATTAATTGATTATGTCCGTAAACATCAATGAGGATATTGAGGAGGCCTGAATGGAATGATACCCAAGACAAAAGAACAAAGAAAAGGTCCAGATTATAATGCAGTGTCTGAGGTTACTGCCAAGCTGAGCCTCACAAGGAGGAACTTAAAGAGGGGAAATTAGTGAAAGGAAAGTGATAAAAAATGCTGAAAATAAATCTCACCTACTACACTGTTTTGCTTGAACTCAGTTCTGCTCCCATGCCTCTCCAATTTTTTTGTTGGCCTTTCTGGTCAAATGAATTATTATTCCATCAGCGATCATAACCGTTCCAAAGAACAAAACTATGGGACACCACCCATCCAACCCTCTAGTTGTGAGATATGCCAGAATATTCTTGGCCTGGGCTAGGATGAATAAAGGGGTGAGAAGAATTAAGTGCTGCTGACTGGAGAATGATACTGTAAAGACAGCCAAGGAGGCATCATTTGCTTTTTGCTCAGGAGGTCATTCAGAGAAGACAGACAAGCAGATTATCTTTCTACTGCAAGAACTGGAGTGGGGGGGGGTGCATTCCATAAAGATGTTCATTAAAGCTATTTGATCTTTAATGTCTTACTGTGCATATTAGCAAAAATACTAGAAATGTAGAGTGGAGCTATTTCCTTTCATAGTTTAAAGTTTTTTCTGGATTAAAGTTTCCAACATTTTGTTCCCTTGGGACATGTAAAGAATTTTTGGTGAAACATCTTAAATTAATCTTTTTGAATATTTCCTTTAAATTGGATTTGGTTATTTCATTTCTAAATTGTATATTAAGAAGAATGTTTTTAGAGCTCTAATTTATGTAATTCTAGCTTGGCTTTCCTGGGGATAAACGTCTATGAAGTATATCCTCCAGATTTTAAATTATAATTTTATTATTTTCATATCACATTTGGTTTTCATATAGTCTTGCACAGTCTGAGATGAACATAGATTGTGGTTTCTGAATTTCTGTAATTATCCTTGTGTAATAAAAGCCTTTTTATTTCTCATTAGCTTAAAAAAAAATCAAACAGGTCAATCAAGCAACTACATTTCTTTAATTGAAAATCAGTAATAACAATGAAATTTGGTTTAAAGTTAACTTTACTCAGCGCTTATTTCTTTGAAAGGTCATCTTTTTTTTAGCATTTCTTTTAATTCTTATTGAGGTAATGTCTTTATTCCATAACTATATACGTAACATTATGGAAGGTAAGTTTTGATGCACATTCAAACAATGAAATAACTCGGTTACTGGTAGCAATAATTCAGAATATATTATAATACATTACAGGAAAGATTCAGCTTAATTCTTTACATTAAGGAAACAATGCAACTTAGAAGGGAGAAAATTTTTCCCTTACCTCCTCAGTATCATTTTAGGATACAGAATGAGTTTGTCATTTCAAGTTAGCAACATATTCAGTGAAGGACTTCTGCAGTGAAGGCTGCTGTATGCTTGCTCAGACTTGCTTTCTCTTCCAGGACTCACAGCTAGATGCTATCTCTGTGTTCTCTCAAGTTTGATGTCACTAGACAACTAAATTCTGTCTAATACAACATGTATAGGATTAACGTATGACGTTCAGGCCTACTCCATTAAAAACTCTTCTACCAATTCCCATGCTTACTCTTCACCTCACTTTGCTGAGTGCATGCAGAAAATCCCGCAGGGGATTCCCATGGTTAAGGAATGATAAGAAAAGCCTTGGTTGATGAATGATGCTGGCCAGGAACTCAGAAGTGGACTCTGCATGTAGGAGATGAACTTACATTGTACACATGACTGAGATTTGCAGAGGTATTTCTTTTTTTTTTTTTTTAAGATTTTATTTATTTGACAGGGACAGATCACAAGTAGGCAGAGAGGCAGGCAGAGAGAGAGAGAGGAAAGCAGGCTCCTTGCTGAGCAGAGAGCCTGATGCGGGACTCGATCCCAGGACCCTGAGATCATGACCTGAGCCGAAGGCAGCAGCTTAACCCACTGAGCCACACAGGTGCCCCATGCAGAGGTATTTCTTATTAAGTTATTTACTACCCTAGCTAATATGACTTAGAACAAGGGTTAGAATCTCTGATACAAAGTTTTGAGATCTTGAATTTTTTTTTTTTTTTCTCAGTAGACTTACATCAAAGCCAATGGAACCAGGTTTCTGGACCACCATGGGCAATTCAGTCTTCTATTTCCAAATAAGATTGTGAAAGCTGGTAAACATAGACAAGTTTAAACATTCTCATCTCTTAAGAGTCAGGGATGATTTAAAAACATAGAAAACGTATCCTAGATCTAAATCAATATCAAGAATTACTTAGGAAAAGGAAAAAGGCAGCAAAATAAGTTATAGTGATAGTAGTGACAAATATTATTTTATAGTAAATTGTGTGCAGAGGAGTATTAGCCTAAATCTGCCCTCTGTGTGTGGTTCACAAAAGGAGATGGAACAGCACTTTACAGAATGCCATTTGGTTCTGAGAGGCATCCCGAGCAAAGCATGAAAGGTGAAGTTTGGGTGTTCTCTAAAGGTACTTGCACATTTCCCACATCTCCCAGAATATAAGTTCCAGGTTTTGTTTCTTTAAAGAGGGGCAGGAACTTAAAGAGAATTGTGAAGGAATCTGAGTGCCTAATCTTTCTACATTTTTGTTTCAGTCTTGGTCAATTTTATCATTTAGGACTAAGTTGACAGTATCTTTTTATAGTGACTTGTCTTTACTGAAAAACTGCCTAACCAGTTTTGTGGGAAACAATGATGTTTGCATTCATTTTTCATTGACTTACAGAATATTCATCAAAAATGTGCTTTGGCAGTCACAGGTATAATAGATTTTGTAGCAGAATGATTGATTCTTGGTAACCACCCGTGTGCTGGTAGCAGAGATTGGCTTTGTAGCAGTGAGTGTTCAGCATGCCCTGGGCATGATTCACATTGTTGTAGAGAGGGAACATTGAATCCAGAGAGCTGGCTCAGAGGAGCTGAGTTAAGAGAATGCAGACACACATGGATGGTGCTCACTCTACCCACAGGGTCCCAGCTCCCTGACACCTTTTCCTCCAGTGCTCAGAGCATGCCTGTGAGGTTATTCCACCTGCTCTCCTCTGATGACTACGTGGATCACCTGTTTGATTACTGACCCTTTCTACCTGACTGTACCAAGCCTGACATCATTATGCCAGTGGGCACTGACATGGCTTCTGTCAAGTTCTGCCACTCCAAGAGTGTCGCTGCTTCTTTTGAGGACAGCGGTGACCTGTCAGTTACTGTTCCTCTGATGCACTGAGGCCTACAGGGTATCGTAGCTGTGCTCTTTGCAACGTGTGTGCATAAAATGCTTGCATTCCATATCTTATGGGAATTTAAGTGAAATAACTGGTTCAGCATACTATAGTATGCTTTCTCTCCTCACTGTGCCCCCAGCCCATGGCAGACCCATCTCTGTATAAACAAGGATTAGGGCAGCAATTCAGATGAGGCTGGGTAAAAAAGTAGACACCAAGCACTTTTATAGAAGTCTGTGCATTCTAATGACTGAAGTGGGTCAGGATTATCTTCAAGACTCCAGTTTCTCTTCAGGATTGTATATTTTCCAGGATTCATCTCAGTTTTTCAAACAAATGTACTTAGATTCAGGCTTTCCTATTCCCAGAGACAAGCACATTGTAAGTTGGTCATGACACTTCATAATCTAAAAATAAGCTTAATTACAGAAAGACTATTTCCTGAATAAAGCCTAAATTAAGGTAGTATTTAGTATTTAGTTATTAGTTATCTCTTCCTACCTAAAGAACTACTCCAAAATTCAGCAGCTTAAAATAACAACCTTTTTATTATATTATGATTTTGTGTGTCAGAAATTCAGACAAAGCTTGGCTGGCCCATACTTTGTTTCTACATGGTGTTGACTGCATTTACTTCGTGGTGTTCAGCTAATGATCAAGTAGCCTGGATGATCCAAACTTCTTCACTCTTGTGCCTTGGGCCTTAGCAAAGATATCTGGAGCACTACTCTCACCTGTTCTATTCATCTGCATGTGGTCCCAGGGCCTATTTGTTCCCTGCAGCATGTAGCTGGACTTTGCAGCAACATAGTGAAGTAAATTAAACACTTGTCAGTATAAAATTTACATTCACATATATGTATATGTGTGTGTCTATTTATGTGCATATCTGATACATATCTTAGGTATGGTATTTGATTGCAAATTTTCATGTGATCCCTTTAGTCAATAAAATCTCTCATATCAACTGAATATATTGATTGTGCTTAACTTAGTGCTGCTACATGAATGAGGCTCACTTAATCCTCAGAAGAGCCCTATGAGATAAGTGTTATTATTGTTATAATTTTTGAGTGGAAGAAACTGAAGCATAAAGGCTAAAGTGAACTGCCCAAGGTCATACAGAGCGTGATAGAAGGTATTGCCTATGGTTGGTCCTTTGCCCCACCTCTGCAGTGTCTTGCTTGGGGAGGGTGCATGGTAGAGCCTAGAATGAATAGAGTGGGGTTAGAGGGTGGTGGGTGATGGGGTCTCTTTCTCTTGGGGCTGGAGTCAACCCTTTTAAGTGGCCCAAGGGCCAGGACAGGAAGCAGCAGAGACTGAAATCTTAGTAAGAGCTAGTGACAGCCCCACTCTACCCCTCCCACTTAGCCTCAGCCATCTTCAGGCATTCACAGCTAAAAGATAGGCTTTTTTCAGGTCTATAAAGAGACATAGGAAAGATAAATAATATGACCAATATCTGTACCAGCTTTTCAACAGTGACCATTTCAGAGACTCTGGTGGTCTGAACATACTAGTTTTGGCACACTGTTCAAGTTTATGCTGGCTGCTCCAGACACATGAACCAACATGAATGTAATGATGGCTTGCACCCTAGATGTAATGGGCTTGAAACAATGATACATATAATAGTTGTATTACCCCTTAGTCTTTTGTGTAGAGAGGAGGTTTTTATAAGACCACTCTAAGTTGAGATCTTACCGTCCTCTGAAATCTCTAGGATGAGGTATGCCAGGCAACATGCTGGCAATTAGCAAGAGGTGAGTGGCCTCATTTGAAGTCTGCATATTCAGATTTTACTGGGGTTAGGGAATGTATACATGTTACCCATGAATCAGTGATGATGAAAGTCAGCAAAAGGAAAGGCTGATCTATGAGGGCTGCCTAGACTGAGGGATAACATATTTGTGCTGAGAAGCAGAAGATATTGTCGTATCACTGTGAGCTCAGGAAAGAAGACAGGAGGAGTAGAAGTTGCCTTAGTTTTAAAATAAATTCAGAGTTTTAGCTATTACATGGTGCTTGACATTTTAATGTCTATATTGCAACTGTTACTTCCAAAGACAGAAAAATCTAGCCTCATCAAATAAAAATAAAAGAAAATGGGAGACAAAATAATGTTTTAATATTATATTTTAAGAAATAGATTTGTTTGTCCACTACAACGCTATATAATACAGTAGTAAATGATGGTTTTCAGTGATCAAATACATAATATTGTTTAGAAGAATGATAAATAGTTTGAAGTCCATCACAGGAACAAATTTGTACTATTTGTATTTTCAGAATTTAATTGTCATGTTACTTTTTCAAAAGTTCAAATATTGAACTCCTGAAGTGTTATATAAGAAAAGAACAGGGGCGCCTGGATGGCTCAGTTTGTTAAGTGTCCATCTGTTGATTTCAGCTCAGCTCATGATCTCACGGTTGTGAGACAGAGCCCTGCATCAGGCTCTGCACTCAGTGGGGAGTCTGCTTGAGATTCTCTCTCTCTCCGTCTGTCTCTGCCCCTACCTCCTGTGAATGAGCTCTTTCTCTCTAAAATAAATAAATCTTTAAAGAAAAAGAAGTGAATGGTCTAAATGAGTAGTTGAAATAGACTAAATTGATAAAATAAAACTAAAATATGATAACCACTAATATCTAAGATAACTGGGTTATTTTTTCATTTTTAATCCAACTTTCTTTCATATCTTCATGAAACTCTCCTTCCTCACTTCTGGTAGCATCATACTTTTTCTTATGTTTGAGTTTCGTTTTTAGTATGATTATAGTATGATTGTATCTGCTGAGCATATATCATGTATGATATTTCAGTTTGACATTGAGACAGAACCTAGCTATTATAAATATCTCATAATGATAACCTCTTTTCCATTAGTGTCTTGGGATAATCTGTCATTGTGTAGAATTACTATATTTAAGTACAGTCAGAGCAGCATTAAGACAGTGTTTTATTTTTGTGAAACATCTGCATCTTCTCATTCATAGTTACTTGCTGGCTCATTATTTATTTATTATTTTTTTAATTTCCCAGAGGATGGCTATGGCAGTTGCTTCTACATTTTCCTATATTTTCCTAGTGATAAATCCCAATCTGCTTGCTCAAATAGATTTCATATCGCAGTTTATTTCTGATATTTGTTGAAATGATATTTTCCCTAATTCAGGAAGTCAGGAAATAAATTCTTCCTGCTCTTTTTGTTGACATAGTTTGCTATTATTTTATAACTGGCTTGAAAGTAACATTTTCTGTTTAATTGTTAGGGAAGAACATAATGTGCAGTTATCTACATAAATTAGAATCTTAGGATTTGTACAAAATGAGGTATATAAGTCTAGAAAGGGATGGTAACATAAAAGTGGCTCTCATAGTGTTAGTTGTCATTAACCTAAAGGAGAGTCCAGTATGAAAAATAGGACCCCAAAGCTCAAGGAAACCATGGAAAGGCAACCAGAGGTCACTTAAGGGAAGGTCAGGTTTACAGCTTTTAAGAAAACAGATGACAGGAAGAGAGGGATAGGGAAATCTTGAACAATTCAGTTATCTACATTACAGGTTTTGAAATTTATTTAAAGAAAACTAATCTAAAATTTATGAAAATATTCCTTGAATAGTCATGATTTTAGGATTGCCTTCACTCTCCTCAGTTTTAATTGTTTTAAGTAGACTGATCATTTCAAAAAGAAATAAAGCTTTTGTGGAACAGAATAGGAGACTACTTTGGTGAGTTGTAATTGCCCAAGCAAGAGAGGCAAGAAGAATTGGCAATGATACTACTGATACTACTGGTATAATGGAAAGGGTGTGAAGTAGTTCTTTAGCTATCCTACTGTAAATGACCCCAAACACAGTTGGATAAATTAAACTTGCTAGGCCTCAGCTGCATCTGGTGGAAAAAGAGAGATTTGATCTAAAAAAACCTTCAAAGTCCTTTTTTGCATGTGCAGTTCAAGAAAAATACTTTTCAAAGTCTTATAAGAAAAGGTTGCAGATCTTTATGAAGATGATTCCACCCATTTACAGGATGTTCTGTTAGAACACTGAAATTATAAGGAGCTCATTTAAAGAACTTAGGCTGAGTGGCTCTGCAATGTACATTTATTCAGACCATGTAAATGGGTGGTGGGTGTGGGAGGCTGTGGGAGCTGTGGGAGGCCACTAGGCACTGGCTGCGATGCAAGGGCCGCTGCAGGTGGCCGCTGCCTCATCCTTGCCTTCCTGCCTTGGCTGCAGCCTGGGTCCTGACACCCACTGCCCAGAGGCCCCATGCTCCATCTGGCTTATTACCAGGACATGCGGAGACTGGTGCATGACCTCCTGCCCCCTGAGGTCTGATATTTCCCAAACCCAGTGGCCGTCTATGCCAACAACGAGATCAGCCTGCTTGATGTCAAATTATATGGCTTGGACTATGACTACACCAGCCTGGTACACAGTCACACTGCACCCCAAGATTTTCAGTCCCACCTATGCCATTTTGATTGAGTATTTTAAGTATGCACAAAGATCATGACTAGGACAATAGCTTTGGCATCCAAGGCAAGAGATTCAGAATGACTAAAATAAAAAACCCTGAGTGCACTAAATGCTGGCAAGAATGTGGAGCAATAGGAACTCTTATTCACTGCTGGTGGGAATACAAAATGGTACAACCACTTTGGAAGACAGTTTGACAGTTTCTTATAAAACTGAATATACTGGGCGCCTGGGTGGCTCAGTGGGTTAAGCCGCTGCCTTCGGCTCAGGTCATGATCTCAGGGTCCTGGGATCGAGCCCCACATCGGGCTCTCTGCTCAGCGGGGAGCCTGCTTCCTCCTCTCTCTCTCTCTCTCTGCCTGCCTCTCTGCCTACTTGTGATTTCTCTCTGTCAGATAAATAAATAAAAAAATCTTTAAAAAAAAAAAAATTGAATATACTTTTACCATAGCAGCCTTTAATCATGCTCTTTGGTATTGACCCAAATGAGTGGAAACTCATATCTGCACAAATACTTGCATGTTGGTATTTATAGTAGCTTTATTTATAATTGTCCCAAATCAGAAACAACTAGGATATCCTTTAGTAGGTTATTTGATTAAATACACCATGTGGTACATACATACAGTGAAATAATAGTACTAAAAAGAATGAGTTATCAAGATACAAAGACATGGAGGAATCTTAAATACATATTACTAAGTAAAGAAAGCCATTTGGAAGGTCAACATACTATATGATTCCAAACATATGACATATAGAAAAGGCAAAATTATGGAGACAACAAAAAGATTGGTGGTTGCCAGGTGTTAGGGAGGGAGGATGGATGACTAGGTAGAATGCAGAGGATTTGGAGGGCAGTAAAACTACTCTGTATGATTCTGTAATGGTGAATAAATGTTACTACACATTTGGCAAAACCCATAGAACTACAATACTGAGTCAGTCCTAACTTAAACCATGGACTTTGGTTGATACAGGTACCAGTGCTGGTGAGGAAATGTGGACAGTTGGGGAGACTGTGCATGTTGTGGGGGAAGGCACATACGAGATTTCTCTGTTCTTTCCTCTCAACTTCGCTATGAATCTAAAACTGCTCTAAAATAGAAGGTATATTAAAAAGAAAACTTCTCCATTTTAGTAAATGGGAATTCCATCCTCATTCTTGCTCAAAAATTCAAGACAACAATAAAAACCAACTCCAGGGTATTCCTTGAAGTCTACTGTTTGTGTACTATATTCTATCTATTAGCAAATTCTACTAGTTCTATATTTGAAATTTACTCAAAATCTACCTACTTCTCATGACCTCCACTCCTATCATCATAGTCCAACCCATCACAGTCTGTTGCATGGACTATTAAAATTGCTCTGTAAAGGGTCTCTCTGTTCTGCCTTTGATCCACTCTTCCTCAAAAGCCATCAAAATGTTCCTTTCAAAATAAATTACAGTGGAGAAAGAATTCAATAAATGTAGAGAAAACATTTGACAAAAGCCAACCATTGTTCATGATAAAGACTCAACAAACAAGGAATAGAAGAGAACTTCCTTAACCAGAAAAAAAGAATTTACTAAAAACCTTCAGATAACCTCATAATTAATGGCAAAATAGAATGTTTTCCCTCTAAGATTGGGAAAATACAAGTATATCCAATATCAGCGCTTCTTTCAAAATTATATTGGAGGTAGTACTAAAATTAGGCAAGACAGAGAACTAGAAATCATTCAGATTGAAAAGGAAGAAATAAAACTATTCACAAATCTTTTACCTACAAAATCCTAAGGAATCCTAAAAAAACTGCTATAAGTAATAAATGGATTCAGTAACTTTGTAGGGTACAAGAAAAATATGCAAAAATCAATCATATTTTTATATACTGACAATGAACAATACTAAAATTAAGAAAACAGTTCCATTTACAGTAGGCTCAAAATTGACCACATTATACTTTGGTTCAGAAACCTCCACTGGTTCCCCTTCATACTTAAGAATACAGTTCCAATGTGTTCTCATGCCTTGTAAGGCTCAGCAACGATCTTACTCCCTGTTACTTCTCTGATCTCATCTCTTTCCACCATGCCTCTCACTCACTCTGATTCAGTCCCATTGGAATCTTCTCTCTTTCTCCAGTATGGCTGGTATGCTGCTTGGAACTCTTGCTTCTCATATAGCTACATGGTCTGCTTCTTCACCTCTTTCTGCTGCTGTATCTTTGCTCAAATATCAACATAGTAGAGAGGGTCTCTCTCATCGCCAACATAAAATGATATTCCCAGCTCCATCCATCCACCCTCATTGCTCTTATTCCCTTATATCGATGTCACACACACACACACACACACACACACACACACTTTGTTATTCGTAACATTTAATCTTGAAAATTTTCAAGTTTATAGAAAAGTTGCAAGAATGGTCAATCAATACCTCATACTGTTCTTCTAGTTTTGCCTACATCAGTACACATTTCTCAAGAACAAGGTCATTCTTTTAAATAATGACAACAAAATAATCGCAGTCAAGAACAGTTATATTAATCCAAAGCTATTACGTGATTTTCAGTCCCTATTTCAGTTACATACTCATTCTACTAATGTTTATAGCTGTTGTTTCTTTAGTCCAGGATCCTAGAAGAATCATACGTTTTAATTTACTTGGTTATCTGCAGTCTAGAACAGGTGCCCCACTTCTTTTTATCTTTCATGTTATTACAAATTTTAAAGAATACCTTTTCATTCCAGTGTGTTTAATTATGTTGTCAGGTTTGAGTCTGGTTCAACATCTTTGGCAAGAATATCACACAGGTAATGTTTTCATCTCGCATCAGAAGAACGTAACTCTGTTGCAGGTTCTCCTCATTTTATCATTGCTTATCTTCTTTCTCCTCATTAAGATAATGAGAATAATTATAATTCTGTTTCATAGAGTAAACTGTACAAAAGCTTGAACTATGTCTCCTTTGTTTGCTTTTTATCCCTTGATCTCATAGGTGCTTGGTAAATATTTGTCGAGTGAGTAAATGAGTCCACAGCCCATCATATTTGTCTCTAATAATAATTTTTATTATTAGTAACTGAATACCCCACCTTGCTATCAGGCAAAAGCAGGCAGCAGAACACTGACCCTATTCCCCTCATTCTGAGATGCTAAGAGGTCCAGAATAGGAAAGTGCCTCAGAATTTTGAATCTCCATTTAGAAAGACACTGTGTCCAAACATGTATATAGCTATTTACTTATACATTATATCCACATGCTACTGTTCTAACCTATGAGGTGCATTTTAAATGTATACATACAAGTTTTCTTAGTGAGTTAGAAAGTAAATATAGATAGAAATAGTATTTTTTTTTCTAGACCCCAATGGCTTGTTTTCCCCACTCCTGGGAAGATCATAAACTTCCCTTTTGGAAGTCACTGTTTCTATCTGTTCTTGAGCTGAGACATTATGGTGTTTTGAGTATCCATAAAGTCTTCAGTGATCAGAATTTTGGGAGGGGTACCAGAAGTCTTAGCTGGCTTCTAGATAATCAAATGTTGTCTTGTCCCAGCAAATGCCAGCCATATCTTTTGAGGCCTTCCCTAGAGACTCCTAAAATTCACTCACAATAGATACTATTTAACATAAAAATGCTCTAAGTACCGATTTTTGATTTCTAAATATTCAGCCAGGAAGTTTCTTTAGTTTTTGGAAGATGGTAAGTTCTCAAAGAATAGTCCTTCCAGACCAGGCTTTAAATGATGCAGCTCAGAATGTTACCAGGAATCTGAATCATCTAGCGCGCCTTTGAAAATCAGTCCCATAATTATCTGAAGGGCTCCTTTAATTAAATCCATGTTTCAGGATGCTTAATCCAAACTGAAACATTCCAGAAGTGTACTTACCGAAAATAATATATTGTGAGCGTTTAAACCCCTGGTGCTTTAAATCAGCTGCACTATAGTGGGTCCTCCAGTATCAGGGTCTTTGTTCCTATTTTAAAGTTTCATTTAAGAAGGATTGCTTACATAAGTGTAGTAGCAATTTATGTCATTGTTTCTTTAAACTTCTTTTTGCATGGTATGTCCAGTTGTACCCTCCTTTTTTTAACAAAATTACATGAAATACATGTTGTCTTCAAGGCTTTATAATTTACATTTTCAATATGTTTTAAAGTTATTCTTTACTATGGTTCTGTGATTTAGGGCACAGTTGCTTAATGAATAATCAAACCACCTTTGAAGGTGCAAAGGCAAGTCTTCCAGAAAGGTTGTGTCTTTCCTTGTAAAATATAAATTTTCTGGGAAAATAGGGCTTTGCTTCATCTTCTCAGCCATGTGTCTTTCAGTGAGGCAAGTTTGGATGTTCAGAGAATGCATTGTGCCATTTGTTTAAATTAAGGAGATAGTTCCTTACTCTTTTCTACATAATATTCTTAGAATTAAAAAAAGGTGGATTAACATTTTGAGACTTCAGAAGGTATTGATACACTATTTACTTCAGATGTGTGCATACCCCTTAAAGGGAAGAATGGTTCAGCCAGTATTATAAATTATGTTTGGCAAATGTTACTGGAGAACATTTAAGATACTGTAGCAATAATTCCTCCTCAGTCTTTTATTTGGGACACACTGTCATTTTCCTTGTGAGTCTGTGAGTGATTAAAGGTCTTTTGGCCCATCTCATTAGACAGAAATTGTTGACCCTATAAACAAGACATTTTAAAAGACAGATGTGTAGAGATTCATAAGCAACAAATTAAAAAGAGGCCATGAATTTAAAAGGATACATGCACACATACACATACACACACACATTTTTCATGTATTACCAGCAGTTGTAGTAATTGGCATGGGCTCCAGTGTGCAGCATTAAACTTTATGGTTTTCTAAGCATCTCAGGTACCTTTTTATACCATTCAGTTGTATCCAGCTTTCCATTATTGTTGGCAGGACATCCTTTGGAATGTCTGCTCTCCTCAGGGGATGATTTGGTGCCAGCCTGTCACGGAGAAAGAGACAAAAAAGAATCTGTAATTTAAATAAAAAATAGTGGAATAATAAAATTGGCAAGGAGGCAGATGTCCTTAAAATCTTCATGTCCTGAACAAAACTCAACTTCAGAAGGTCAGAGCTTTCCCAAAACATTTAAAAGCTCTTGCCCTATGATAAGGATCCTCAGAGAAAGATACCTTCCCTTAGCCTCAGTCAGAATTTGCTTGGATTACTAAGCCAGTAAAACATCTCAGAGACATCTAAGCAAGTACTTTTTAAATAAAAAAAAACTGGCTTTGCTTAAAGTAAACTGAGACAGAATGGTCTTGGATATATTTTCCATAGAAGCACCTGCTTTGGGTGCAACCACACATAGAAGGATTTTGGCATAGTAAATTGCCTAACTTATTCAACGGATGATATTTTGGATACTGTTCATGGCACCTTTTAAAGGCAATTTTTAGTGTTCTGTCTAGACTTATGTTCCGAGGTCAGCACACAGCCTTAGGATACTGTTCCTTAGTTGAAATCAGAGAAGAGACAAGGAAATTTGAATTAAAGCCTCGCCCTCTTTAGTGAGTCTGTGCCTCAGACTAAGGGCCTTTTTGGGAGAGCACTATTGTAAGAGGCCAAGTATGTCAAGATGAGCCAAAACTAATTGCCTTTGTTAGCAGGATTACCCTTGTAGCCTTGTAATACATTTTAAAATCTAGAAAAAAAATATTTTATGCCAAGAACAGTATCTTTGATGATTGAAACATAAGAGGATGACTCAGGTCATTTGATAAAATTAGATCTCAATTATTCTATCTTGTTTGTGAAATATACATGGATGTATGCTTGTTCTGGCAATGTTAAACACCTTTTCAGCCTAGCTGCCTTTAGAATTCCTAATACTGGGAACGACCTGGTAAAACACGTGTTTCTCTATAGGGTACTTGAAATACCAAAGGTAATTAGTTGTACCTCCTAGTATGTGGTGTCTTGTCACTTGGTGGTCATGTGCCTAGAATCCCCCTCCCTACCAGAGCCTGGTTCTACCTGAACACTACCCAGTCAGTGCAGTGATACTCCCTATATTCAACTCTGCAGTTAGAAACTTGTAGCTTGAGATGCACTTACTTTCTGTGAGATTCTCCATCCAAAAAAACCAGATTTGAACCTGCAAAACAACTAAGCAAAAACATTTTATGCTGTTATGAACCATTCCATTGAAGTTATGTCCCTGATATTTAAAGCCAACACTGATTATCTTATATGCACTGGTCATGTACTTTACTTTTTTTTTTTTTTAAGCTGATTTAATCCTTTCTCCAACCACATTTTATGTATGAGTATACTTAAGCTAAGAGTTAGCTAATTACTAAGTAACTTGGCCAAGATCATCCAATTACTAAGTGCTGGGTCAAGACTTATATCTAAATCTAACTATTTCCAAAAGTCATGCTTTTGGATCATGGTGCTGTGCTCTGTATTTTTCCTTTGATGTTATCATCAATATCCAAGAAGTTTATATTTCTCTAAATCAGATGCTTTTAACTCTAAAGAGTGTGCAAAATTATATGTACATATAGATATACGTCCTTCTTCTAGGAAGATGAACTATATATAACTTCTGTCAGGTTCTCAAGTTTAACCTGTGACTTAAAAATGATTAAGAACCCTAAGAGAGTAGCCTTTTAAAAACTAGCAAAGATTGTCTCCATCATTTAAAAAAAAAGAACATATAATGTATATGCAAATTACACATGAACATGTGAATAAGAAAAATGCATTGTTTGTTACTATTACTACTCTTTATACCAATAACAGTTTATAAATTGTTGTAATTATGGTAGTCTTCACATTTTATTTTATTTTATTTATTTATTTTTTTTAAGATTTTATTTATTTATTTGACAGAGAAAGAGACCACAAGTAGGCCAAGAGGCAGGCAGAGAGAGAGAGAGGAGGGGAAGCAGGCTCCCTGCTGAGCAGAGAGCCTGATGCGGGGCTCGATCCGAGGACCCTGGGATCATGACCTGAGCCAAAGGCAGAGGCTTAACCCACTGAGCCACCCAGGTGCCCCAGTCTTCACATTTTAAATGTAGGCTATCTCATGTTAGAAACCTGAAAGAAACTGTTGTGTTCCAAATTAGAAGTGATGGAAAATATGAAATTTATGTGCAGAATGTTACTTGGAAAACATATTTTCTTCATGTTGTATACATTAGTATAAAGGGAAAACATGACATTCTTGTATGGAGAGACATACTACACAAAGAGGAAAGTGATGAAACCAAAGGAAAATAATTGATAAATCATGGGTGTTTCTATGATAAACCAGATGTGTCAAAAATAATAGTTAGTATTTCTTCTACAAAAAAAATTAGGGGAAAAATAAAGTTAAACAGTGCCTTAAGATACATAGAAATGATCCTCACTGGAGTTTATGAAGAGTGATAAAATGATGTTTTTATTAATTATACCAATTAATACTGGCATTATGTCACATTTCTTGTTCCAATCAACTAAAAACTCTAAGAAATATCCTCTATGAGATGCCCTCTCTCTTCTGTACCTTCGTGTTTTCCTTCCCCTCATTAAGTTAAAGATACTGACCTCTTTTTCCTTCCTTTCATATCTACTGTGAGTCTAGCTCATTACAGCAGTGTGTTTTCTAGGTTTATCAATAACCTCCTTGGTGCTACCTTCTATTGTTAATTTTCAGACTGTCTCTTAAATAGTGGCTTAGAAGCATTTGACATTATATTAAACACATTCTTCTTAAAATTCTCTTCTCTTCCTGGAGCACCACATTTCCATGGCTCTTTTACAGGTTTGGCCTTGGTTTCATTTTTGTCTCTTGTCATGGGCTCCTTTTCTTCTGCCAAATTTTTAAATATTTGTGTTCCCCAGGGTTCTCTTGCAAACCTTTGTCTTTTCTCATTCCATATTCTCCTCTCCCATCCTCACATATCATTCCAAACCCTGGTTTCAACTACCACCTAAATCATGAAAACATTTTGTTGTTATAAACAGGATTATTTCTTAAAGATAAATAAAGGGAGTGAATTCATCAAGAGGACATAAAAATTTCCAAAATGTATACACCTAATAAGAAAAAAAATTGATGGAACTGTGAGCAGAAATGGCCAAATGCACAATTTTAGTCAGAAATTTCAATACTACTTTCTTAGCAATTGATAGAAGTAGACAGAAAATTAGTAAGTATGTAGAAGATTTCAACCAACTTGACCTTGACACTGACACTTATAAAACAACTCACCCAGTAAGAACAGAGCACACATTCTTTTCAAGTACACACTGAACATTCACCAAGCTAGTCAATGTGCTGCTGCATTGTAAAACCAATCTTAATAACTTTAGAAGGATTGAAATTACAAAGAGAATGTTCCCTGACCAAAACAGAATTAAGTTAGAAATCAGTAACAAAGAAATACTTGGAAAGTCCTAAAATATTTGGAAAGTAAACAATACACTTTTAAATAAGCCATTGAGCAGAGAAGAAATCATAAGGGAAATTAAAAAGGATTTTGAACTCAATGAAAGTAAAAATACAACATATCAAAATTTATGGATTGCCCTTAAAGCGGTAGTTAGAAAAAAGATGTAGCTTTAAATGCTTATCTTAGCAAAGAGGAAAGATCTAAAGTCAGTGATTCAAACTTCTACCTTTAAAAGCACGAAAAAGGGGGCACCTGGGTGGCTCAGTGGGTTAAAGCCTCTGCCTTCGGCTCAGGTCATGATCTCAGAGTCCTGGGATGGAGCCCCACATCCAGCTCTCTGCTCGGCGGGGAGCTTGCTTCCTCCTCTCTCTCTGCCTGCCTCTCTGCCTACTTGTGATCTTTAAAAAAAAAAAAAAAAAAAGAAAGAAAGAAAGAAAGAGGCAGGAGCATAGTCCCAGAGACAGAGGCATGCGCCTCTCAGCTCCTACCCCTTAAAAGCACGAAAAAGGAAGAAAAGTACATTGAAAATCAGTAAAAGAGAAGAAATTATGAGAAAAATCAATGGGGAAACAAAGAAAAACAGAAAATAAATGAAACACAGAGCTAGTTCTTTAATAAAAACAATAAAATTGGTAAATAGGCAGACTGAACAAGAAAGAGAAGACACAAATTAGCAATATCAGGCATGAAAAAGGAGAAATCAGTATGTATCTTATGTTAACAAAAATAATAATACAGCAATACCATGAACGACTGTATATAATAAATTTGATGACTTCGATGAAATGGAAAAAATTCTTAAAAGATGACAATTACAAAAACTAATATAAGAAGAAATAGGAAATTAAACATCTCTATATTTATCTGAAAAATTGATCATTCAGAACTTTCTAATACATACACACATACCAACACAAACTCTAGGCAAGATGGCTTCACTGGTCAAATCTATCAAATGTTCAAAAAGAAATTGTACCTATCTTAGTAACACTGAGGAAATAGAGGAGTTGGGAATAATTCCTAGCTCATTTTATGACTTTAGCATTATGCCGTGTACAAAATCAGATACTAAAAGAACAGAAAACTTCAGATAACTATTTCTCCTAAGTTTAGATATAAACTTAATAAAAGCAAAATATACTTAGTAACATATAAAAGGACCATATATCACGATCTTGTAGAATACATTCTGGGAATCCAAGATTTGTTTAGCTTTTGAAAATCAATATAATTCATTCACCATATTAAAGAATATTAAGAAGAAAGTC
The DNA here is from genome assembly GCF_902655055.1 of Lutra lutra. Taxonomy (NCBI): domain Eukaryota; kingdom Metazoa; phylum Chordata; class Mammalia; order Carnivora; family Mustelidae; genus Lutra; species Lutra lutra. Next base: position 68,422,945 of record NC_062282.1, read on the forward strand.
ATATGACCATATACATAAATTCTACTTGGAAACATATTTGACAAAATTCAATACCCATTCATTTTAGAATAGAAATAAGAATAGAAAGGAACTTTTTCTATTGGAGGAGATATATTTGGGTTGACAGTAATCATTTCACTATGTAGATGTATATCAAATCATAATATTGTATGCCTTAAATATATACAGTTTATATATAAAACCTTTAAATTTATGGCAGTATAATAAGTAGAAAATATATCTCATTTTAACTTTTAGAATTTTAATGGTAAACATGGTTTTCTAATATTTACTGGCCAATTCCATTTCTTTTCATTAAATACCTTCTTGTGTACTTTTTCTTGTTTCTGTTGAGCTCTTACTCAGTCTTTGTTTTTCTGATTGATGAAAGCTTTTTATATATTAAAAAGCTGAGAGCATTTTCTGTAAAAAGAAAGAAAGAAGGGAAGAAGGAAGGAAGGAAGGAAGGAAGGAAAAGGGGAGAAAAAGAAAAATTTCTCAACCTGAAAAAGGCATCTCTGAAAAACTTAAAGCTAACAGCATACTTAATTTAAACTAAGTGTATAAGAAATGGCAAGTAGGTTTGTTCTCAAGACTTCTGCTCAGTATTGTACTACTGTAGACTCTAGCCAATGTAATAAAGCAGGGCAAAGAAGTGAAAGGCTTACAGTTTGGCAAGGAAGATAATGTAAGTAATACAAAAGAACTTACCAAAACAAACAAACAAACAAAAAGCTACTCTAACTATTGAGTGCATTTAGCAGAGTTGTAGAATACAATATCAAATTGCAAAAAAAAAAAATCACAAATTCTTATATAATGGCAATAAACGAATGGAAATTGAAGTTTTAAAAATATAAAAAGCATTTAAAATGTGACATATTTCAGAAAAAAATATAACAGTATATGGCAAAACTGCATACTGGAAAATATGTCCACAAAAACCCTTACAGAAATTAAAGAATGCCTAAATAAATGTACCAATATATCATGTTCATGATTTGAAAGACAATATTATTAAAATGTCAGTTTTTAAAAAATTGATCAATAGAATTTATGCAAATCTGCCCAAAATCCCAGTAGGATTTTTTTGGGTAGCAATTGGCAATCTGATTCTCATATTTATGTGGAAATGTAAAAGAACTAATATATGCAAAAGAGTTTTGAACATGAAGAACAAAGTTGGAGGACTTACCTTAACTGATTTCAAGATTTATTTTAAAACTGCAGTTATCAAGAGAGAGTGGTTTTGGTGTCTGGATCATCATATAAATCAATGGAACAGAAGAGTAATTCCAGAAAGGGATCTACCTATCTGTAGTTATTTTATTTTTATAAAAGATTCTGATAAAATTCAAATTGGGGAGACAGTGTCCTTTCAATTAATGATGCTAGAATTGAATATCCATTTTGGAAGGATAAATAACTGTAAGCCTTACCTTATAGTATACTCAAAACTAATTCAAAACATATCTATAATAATATATGTATTGCTTTTAAACACATTTGCAAAATGAACTTGCCTTCAAAATGCTGTCTTCTTGAATACAGTTCAGTTTTTAATATGACTAGCTTTACGAACTCACTCCAAGAAGAGAAGATTGATGACTCTGTGACTTCTGAAGCTGGGTCGTAATATGTGAGACATCTTGTTACTGGCTATTTCGCTGAAGGAGTCTGAACCCAGCCACTGTATCATAAGGAAACCCGGGCCACATGTAGGTGTTCTGGCCAGTAGCCTCAGCAATGATCCCAGCTAATAGACAGTATCAACCACCAGACTGTGAGTGAGTGAACCTCCCCATGCTGTCATCCTTAGCCTTCCAGCTGCCCCACTGACATTGAATGAAGCAGACACAAGCATCCTCACCAAGCTTGGCTCAAATGGCAGAGTCATGAGCCAAATGCATGTTGTTGTTGTTTTAAGACACTAAATTGTGGTTGTTTTGTCATGCAGTAATAGACAACTAGAACAGTGTAAAAGCTAAAGTATAAAATTTTTAAAAAGTAAACATAGGAAAAATATGCATGGCTAGGGTTAGGCAAACATTTCCTAATGGGACACCAAAACATAAACATAAAGGAACAATAGCAATCAGTTAGTCATCAACAAAATGAAATGATTTCTGCTCTTCCACAGACACTGTTAAGAAAGTGAAAAAGGAAAATTTGTAATGCAGAGATCTGACCAACTATTGATATTTTCTAGATATTAAAGGTAGTAAATTTTTATGTAGGGAGGCTTCCATGAGCCTGCAATTTATGTCACATATGTAATTTCTCATATTATGAGGATATTCCTAGATATATATAAATTAAAACTTTGCCAGAATATAGTACAGAAAAATGTTCCAATGGAATTAACTCTTTTAAACTCAGCTTCTCAAGTATAGATAAAGCATTCTCTTTATTGTCTATAAGGAATTGTTAAGTGTGAGTGAAAAGAGTATTTTGTTTTCTCCAGAGAACATCTACACACTAATAAAAAATTTTATATGCTTTTTCAATAAATAGCCTAGACCAGGGTTTCTATCCCTGATGGCAGTCCAGTCTCTGGAGTATATCCTTCTACTTTAAGCCTCAGTTAAAGGACTAATTTACATAGTTCACAGACCAGAATTTCTATAGAGAATTGTGAGAACCTCTTATAAAAGCTGGGCAAAAAATTCAAATCAGTTCCAAATGTTTTATGCTTCACTTAGTGTTTATCTTGAATTTTTTATTCATTACTGAGAAGAATTGGCTGTGTATACATAAAGAGTAATATCTTAAAAGTCTAAATTTTAAAACGCATGTGCCTTTTGACTGCTGACAGCCTAGTCTGATGGCATTTTGAGTTATATTTTTATTACATGCTATTACAAACTGCTTACATTCACTTTTCATTATTATCCAGTTAGGCATTTCATGTTGTCCATTGTTAATATATGTAACAATGTCTACTTTTCTAGGGATAGAAATTCTATCAAGATGAAAACTATAAATGACTATTTACATGAAAGTGGAAAAAGAAAGGTGGAATTTTCACTTGGTTCTAGGAATTCTGGAGAAAAGAAGCATCTATATTCAGTTAAGAAGTCTTTTAGGTGGAATAACTTGTTCAATAAATGCCTACAAAACTAAAATCTTCAAAAAAGGAGGCCAGATTAGAAGAAATCATGCTTACTGTTTCTAGATTGATGCCACGTGAAAACCTCATATTTTTTTAAAGATTTTATTTATTTGAGAGGGCAGAGAGAGACAGATGGAGAAGGATAAGAAGATTGTGCAGTGAACACAGAGACAGAGAGAGAGCAGGGAAAGGGGAAGAGGGAAAGAATCTCAATCAGACTCCCCACTGAGCATGGAGCCCCATGTGGGGCTTGATCCCTGAGATCACTACCTGAGCTGAGATCAAGAGTCAGAGGCTTAACCAACTGAACTTAACCCAGTGCCCTCAAAAATCTCATATTCTAGGTATCTGAAATATGTTTTTTCAAATCAGTTCTTGTTTTGGTATGCTAGACCCATGATATAACTGGTATGTATGCCATAAATCTAGAATTTATACTATTTCTCTCCTTTTACTCACTTGCCAAATTTCACTGGTAACTGTCTTGATAATATCACCTCTAAAATCATTCTTGAATTCATCTCTTCCTCTTCATCAAACTCCCTCCTTTTCTTCTAAATTATAATAAAAAGTCATTGAATAAATTTCCTAACCCCAACTGTAACCCTAAGTCTACAAGGCCAGATTGGTATCATAAATAACAGGCAATGAGAAGGCAGTGAAAAACAAGGAAGTTTAAGCTTAATTAACACAGTAGTTGCTAATCAACATCACTGATTGTTACTATGAAGGACAATTTTGCAAGTTCACTCTTTTACCCTACCTCCTTTACACAGATACACACAAACATGCACATGTATATACACACACTATAAGAAAGCTCATGAGTGGGGCACCTGGGTGGCCCAGTTGGTTAAACAACTGCCTTCAGCTCTGGTCACGATCCCAGGGTCCTGGGATTGAGTCCTGCATCAGACTCCCTGCTCTGTGTGGAGCCTGCTTCTCCTTCTCCCTCTGCCTGCTGCTCTACCTACTTGTGCTCTCTCTGTCAAACAAACAAACAAACAGATAAAATCTTTGAAGAAAGCTCATGAGTTCTTCCTTGGCACCTGTTCTCCTTCAGAAATAGGGTTCACCCTCTGTCATGTTCTATTCCTCAAAATGTTACCTTTTTGTATGATATCTGTGAGGTCCTGAGGATTTAGCTAATGGGAGATATAAATAGGTAATTAGAGCAAGGGAAAGAAAGTGAGGTCAAGGTATTTATTCCCTTGGAATCTCACTGCATACGTTGGCTCTGTCCCTATACTAAAGCCCGCAGGTCCTGTCAGGTGACTGTTGCCACCATTTTCCATGCTCTAATGACAACTTCCCCTGGCTGTTCCTTTGCCAGTCTTAGTAGCTGAGAGTCAGGGCAGAGTGTGGCCAGGATTGCCATACTCAGAAGGGCCCTCCCTATACTTGCAGTTTAATGCTCTGTCATTGTCCTCTTGAAGTTCTTAACAATTTTATCTTGGAATTTGTGGTTTATTTTTTAAAAGATTTTATTTGTTCATTCATTCATTTGCTAGAGAGGGAGAGCACAGAGGGAGAGTGAGAGGGAGAAGCAGGCTCCCTCCTGAGCAGAGAGCCCGATTTGGGACTTGATCCTAGGACCCTGGGATCATGACCTGAGCTGAAGGCAAGTGCTTAATGCGCTGAGCCACCCAGGCACCCAGAATTTGTGGTTCATAAATGAAGTTCATTAAGACAATGGAGCAAACATGTCTTGTCACCCACCACCTCCCTGAATAGCCTGGACATGTTCTCAGCTGCCCTGTGCCTGCTCCCCCAGACCCTGACCTCACATGGCTTCCCTCTCTCTATCTCCACCTAGTGACTATTGTTGCAACCCACTGCAAGGGACTCTACCCTACCAGGCTGCCCTTCCCCTGCTACTTCAGCAACCATTGTTGCCCCCAGCCCATGATGGAGTCTAGTTGTGAACTTGAGAGAGGGTTGGTGCTGGGTGGGGGGCGGACATGATATTGGCTGTCCCCACCCCGGACTACATACCATAGGATATTCTGTAGGTGACTCAGCAGGAGTGAGCGACTCACGTGTCCCTAATCTGGGTATTGGGTATGTCCCAGTACAGATTGTATTGCCTTGAGCCCTGAGTGTGGCTTGTCTCTTATAGCTGGGGGAGGTAGACCCATGGGAAGAAGTTGACTTTTCCAGCCTGGCCAGGCATGGCACATTGGTGTGGTTGGCAGAAGGACAAACCTAGCAACAGGTAGACTTCAAATGTCAAGCCATAGCGTGGGCTCTGGGATGATGCGTGGGTCTGCATTCACCTTGTGAGTGGTCCCATGCCTAAAGGAGTTTGATATTAAATAGAAAATGAAAAAGCACAGTAATAAGTCAAGAGAAGTTTATGGAAGAAAGGAAAAAGTTTAATATTGTAGTAACTTCAATGGTAACTTTTTTTTCCTGCTTTTTGAATAAAGGATGCATATTTTCATTTTGCAAAGAGCTCCACAAATTATGTAGCTGATCCTGTGCAGAGTCCTGGGTTCTGTCAATTACATGAGGCTTAGGAAATAGAGCCTTGAGCCATGTAAGGCAAGAAGTTTGCACTGATACTCTTATGTAAACCTGGACTATTAGAAGGCCACACTGTGTATCAAAAGAAGACTAGAGAAAGAAGTCCATTGCAGCAAAGGGAGTGGATAAGGAAAATCTTTGATCTCACCTGGGCTCTGGATAAAAAAAACAGTAAATTTTTCCTTGAAATATTTTTAAAAGATGGGCATGTTCTCATTTCTATTTTGGGTTTGAAATAATTTTAATTTGAAATTGAGGTAAACCCCAAATCAAGAAATATACTCAGTGATTCCAGAGTGGTAAGGCAGTGTCTATAGGCACTTGACAGAAGCAAACAAAATTCCTAACTCTGACCCAGCAGTATTTCCACAGGGAAAACCCAAACTTTCAAATATGAGTTCACAACCCAAAATTATAAAACACAATAAGGGCGAGTAAGTAAAAATAGGAAAGAGTAAAACAAAACAAGAGAATTTAAGTTTTTTAAACAGATGAAAAATGCATAAAATCTGACAAGGATAACATATAACAAAAAGCAAACATACAAACACTTATTTGTAAAATAACCAGGTAGAACTTTAACAAATAAAAATATGCCATGATGTTTAAAAATAGGAGCATAACTCTTGAAGAAGTAAAATAGCAGAGTAGACATAGATGAATTGAGAACAGTTAAAGTGGACTAAGGAGTTTAAGATATTAACTAGAAAGCTACACCAAAGGAGAAAAAGGTGGCAATTATGAAAATGCCATTAAGCAATATGCAGAAGAGAATAAGTTTTAATATTTGTTTAACTGGAGTTCCAGAAAACAGAATAGAATACAGAGAGATTCTGTTTAAAAGAGATAATAGATGAGAAATTTCCAGAACTGGTAAAATAAAGAAGCACAGGAATCACAATGAATATTGTAAAATATAAAAAGGAATATACATTAAGATATGATGTACTAAAACTATAGTAAAATAGAGGAAAATAAAAGATCTTTTTTTTTTTTTAAGATTTATTTATTTATTTATTTGTCAGAGAGAGCGAGGGAGAGCGAGCGAACACAGGCAGACATAATGGCAGGCAGAGGCAGAGGGAGAAGCAGGTTCCCTGACGAGCAAGGAGCCCGATGCAGGACTCGATCCCAGGACGCTGGGATCATGACCTGAGCCGAAGGCAGCTGCTTAACCAACTGAGCCACCCAGGCGTCCCAGGAAAATAAAAGATCTTAAATGCACTCAGAGAAAAGCAGATTATTTGCAAATGATCTGTTTAGTGTGGTAGAATTATCAACAGAGTGGAGAACAACTGTTAAACTAGGACTTCATATCATTTTAAATTATCTTTAGAGAAGAGTGTTAAAACAAAGCCATTATCAGACAAACAAGGCAAATGACCTATTACCAATAAACACTTACTAAAGGAACCCCCAAACGATACATTAGAAGGAAGGAAAATAATCCCAGGATGAATGTCTTTTTAAATCTTTTTTCAAATGACTATGTAAAATAGCAATGATAATATCTGTTTGTGGCTTATTTAAAAAATAAGATAGAAATAAGAAAAGATAATGGGCAAAATGTATAAGTTAGGAGTAGAATAATTTGAATTGTTATTTTAAAATCTTTATATTATACTGATCACCTTTAGATTTTGTTAAGCATTATTAAGCACTATTAGAAATTCATATGGTCACTTGACACTTAAAAAATTAAATGTATAGGAAAAGCTATTAGTCAAAAATTGTCACTCAGTAGAATAGTGTGGGGGTTAATTTTTTGTGTCAATTTGTTTTGGCTGTGATGCCCAGTTGTTTGGTTAAATACCAGTCTAGCTGTTGGTGTGAAGGTATTTTTATATGTGATTAACATTTAAATCAGTAGACTTCGAATAAAGTAGATCACTTTCCATATTGTGGGTATACCTCTGCCAATCATTGGAAGGTCTTAAGAACAAAGACTGAAGTTTTATGAAGATTAAAGAAATCCTTGAGACTGTACATAGAAACCCTGCCTGAGTTTCCAGCCTGCTTCCCTGTGGAATTTGGACTCCACTACATCTACTCTTACTTTCAATTCCCGCCCCACTCTTCCACTGTACAGATTTTTATACTTAACAACCATCACAGTCTCTTAAAATAAATCTCTCTCATCAGAATGAGACATTTAAAAATACTTACCTCTCAGTATTTCAAGTATAAAGCAGACCAAAATTGCTATGGTTATAGACAATTTGAGCAACATAATTAACAGTATGATCCTTCACCTAAACAGTCAGGACGTATATGTTCTTCTAAAATACACATGGAATGTTTACAAAAATGGACTGTGAGTTAATTTCATAAGGCACATATTACGATGTTAAAGAACTGGTATCACAACACTTTTACCACAGCACACTTTTAGAAGTCCATTTTAAGTACCCAAAATATATTTAGTTAATTCAAAACACAGTTTTGGGGGCACCTAGGTGGTTCTGGCGGTTAAGCACAGGTGATTTCAGCCCTTGATTTCAGCTCAGGTCAGAATCTCAAGGCTGTGAGATCAAGCCCTGCATCGGGCCCTGTGCTGGACATGGATCCTGCTTAAGATTCTCTCTCTCTTTGCCTCTTCCCCACCCTTTGTGTTCTCTCTCTTTCAAAAAATACAGAGATAAAAATAAAAGCAAAAACAAAAACATCATTTTTAATAACTCAGGAATTAAGGAATCAAAAATCACAAATATTTGGAAATAAGTGACAGTGGAAATACTAATCAAAATTAGTGGGATATTGCCAAGGTCCTTGTACTTTATAAACTTTATGTATATAATAAAAAAAGAACTGAAAAAATTAATAAATTGTTAAAACTTAAAAAGTGAGAAGTATAACAGAATAAAAAGAATAAGGAAAAAATAGTGAAAGCAGGCAATGATATAGGGAGCAAAAATTGCTTTGGATTTATATGGAATTAACATACTTGTTGGTCAAAAATAGTTGAATACTAGCAATTATGGTTTAACCTAAATACAGTAGAGACAATTATCAAAGTTGATCCTTTGGAAATATGAGTGAAATGGAAAGAGAATGGCCATTGGTAAGAATGAAGCAAAGCTGGAAAAATCTCTTCTTGTCACTTGCTGTCTGTGTGACACCGAACAACCTGTTTTCTGACCCTCAATATTCTTAATAGACAAGAGTGAACAATAGTAATTACCTTCTAAATTTTATGTAGGAATTTAATGAGACTTGTAATATGTTTTTAACATATGACTTATAATTTGTTTTATTTAGTACCCTTCCCTTTTTCTTAAAATACCAGACAGTACTTACTCATTCATCCATCTGTTCTTTCAAAAGGCAGAGATACTTGCTAGGTTTTACTTCCTGTATTAATTTAAAAAACAGTATCTTTAAATCCATTTTCTATAGAGGAACCTCAAGGAAAATAAATTGTGGATGCAGAGGATTTTTTCCAAAGCCAATCACATTTATAATTAACATTGTTATGTTGAATCAATTTATATTTCTAAGAAGCTATAGTTCCCATTTTAGCAATGAGATACCACTTCTTGTGGCATTTTACTATGGATTAGGAAGACATAAAGGGGAGAATACAGAGCAGAAAGAGAGACCCTCAAATGTGGACTTAAATCAAGAGTTAGATTCTAATTCTGTGCCAATTGGACAGGCTTCCTCCTGTCTTCACCGCGCAGCTCTCCATATGTCTCCAATTTTAAACAAAGCCACTCCCAACAGGAGCTCTACCTCAAAGAAGCCTGAGAAATGGCCGAGTGTCAGTCTTCAGGGGACTTAAAATGCATTTGCTCTGACAGGATCTTGAACACCTGCAGTTATTTCAAAGGAATTTTGATCCAACAATAATTCACATAATTTATCATCTGGAGATGCCAAAAATTCTTTGAAAAACTGTGCTGTAGTTAGTAGAAGGAAAGAAAAAGGGGGGGGGTTGATGGTGGGTGGCAGTATTTTCATAGGACGTTTTTACAGGAATCATTAAATTCTTACATTTTTTTTTCCCCTCTCAAGTCTTTGTTTCCTTATAGTTGAAACATTGACCGTTGACTTATTTTTGGAATTTCATTGTGTGTTTGCAATTAACACATACAAAAGGACTATGCATTTATTTCAGGGGACTTGGGTTTTCAGTTTTGTTTTCATCTCCAGAAAGAGAATATCTGGGAGTCCCATCTTAATTACAGTGTTTAATTTTTAGAGATTCCTTGGTTTTCCTTCTAACAAAATCACACTGACATTTGAAAATATATAGTGAATAAGTGAAGCAACCTGTTTAATCAGAAAGAATAAGCATTTGAATTCTTTACAGCCACAGTCACAAAATAAATGTCTTTCATCCAAATTGAGGGCACTGAACAAGCTGGAGCAGGGGTGATCCTGTGTTGTGATTCCCATTGTGAAAATAATCAGAAGTGCTTGCGGGGGAGGGGATCTGTGGGAAGGGAAAGGCAGTCTAGATACTATGGATTGTAGAGCACCAACTTCCAGGGAAAGAAATTAGGGAACTATTGGATCCATTTAGCATTCAGAATGAATACGAGAATTAACGCTCTCATAAGCAGATGAAGGCAAAGTGGAGATGATTGGCACAAATCTATAAAAAGGTTCCAGGTCATCTTTACAGAAAAGTTAATTAGGAAATGTGGTTATTTATAAATGTTAATTTCTTCTAAAGTCACTTAATGAGGAACTTTATATTAAATGGAAACACTAGTATTGAATAGAAGGCAGTTAGTGCTATCCTTTTACTAACATTTTAAACACAATAGCACATTAATAACATTTTGAACCAAAAAACCCTATTGGTTACATTGTGAGATGTTTACTTGCTCTTCTTCTAGCAGTCCCTGACTGAAATAAGTAAAATTTCTTTTTTGGGCTGGTTCTCAGTAAAACCACTGGGCACAACATTTAGCTTTCAGGGTGACAGGACTGAGCTTTTTGGAGAAGTAGAATCTCTACATTTTCCCATTCTCAGGTTTTTCCTATTCAACAGAATCGATGTTTCATGAAAGCTCAATTACCAAAAATCTGTGTCCTTTTAATCAGGTTAAATACCTGAAGTAGTATTTCTGTTTCTTCCTCTTGAAAAACATTCTTTCATTGATTTGCATGAATCTGTTAGGTTTCAGAAAGGGTGGTTAAAGGATGCAATGTATGCAAAAATAAAGTGCCCATTTTCAGATTGGACCAACTTGCTGTAGAACTTATTGCCAACATCATTTTCATTTAGCTCTTCCAAACCTCAAGATTTGGCTTTCCTGCTTGGAAAAAAATATAATTGCACGACCATGCTCCTGGGAGACTTTGTTCTGCACCTCAGAAAACCAAGTTACACCCATAGATGTGAATGAAAGAGCACAGATGGCCTAAATGGATCTCTCTTCCAAATGGGTAAAGGGAATTAGGCAGTGGAACATTGAAGCAACGTATTTAAACAAGCATTTCTTCTTCATCTCCAGCACCCCCTTTCTTAAGTCCAGAATGATTGACCTACCAGAAAGCAGAATTGAAGAATGTGGTTTTACTTGGGAGGTGTGTTCAAAAGCTTTTTGCTGCTAAATAGTATGGATAATTTTTATTTTATTTTAATATGCTAAAATAGACTTCTCCTAAGTAACCCTGTTAGCAAAAACCTAGTCCAACTTTTCTGTTGGATACTATTGAATCAAATGCTCTAAGTTAATCTTCAGTTTTGGGGCTTCAGGGAAAGAAAAAAAGTACTATGTCCATTTTGAAAAAGTACAAAGTTTAAACACAGCTTTCTCTTCTGCTCCTGGGTGGTTTGACACAATTCTAAACTAAAGACTTGTGCACTCACAGCATGACCAAGATTACCTCCCCCCTCTCCTGCTGTTTCTTTATGGTGGCCCTTGATTACAAACCTGCTATTACAGCCTTTTGGAATCCTTAACCCTTTCAAAGTAGTTTTTTCTTCTCTTTCTTAGTTTGCTCGATAGTTCAGGTGAAAGGCCTCAGAACTTATAATTTTTATAGACTTGTCATGTGCACATAATGTTTTTAGGCTTCCATGGTGCAACAGTAGAGTTTAATCATTTTAATTTTTAAATTGTGTCCTTATTGTTTATTAGGGTCTGCCTTAGAGTAAATGAACAAGAGTGTTGGGGCCAGACAACACTTTGGGGCCAGACAACACTTTGGATGTAAACTTGAGCATCTCTTACTAGCTTTGTGACTTTTGCAATGTTTGGACCTCTCTGAGTAGGTGTCTTATCTGAAAAAGAATTGAGAATGGAAGCTACCTTCGAGAGTTGTGCAGAATTGGTGAGTGCTGTGAAGTGTGTAAACCTGGCGATTCACAAACCTGTACCCCTGGGGCTAATAATACATTATATGTTAATAAAAAAGAAAAAAAAAGAGTTGTGCAGAGTAGATAAGTCAACCTATGCAAAAGCACCTAGAACTGCGCTTGTCACATGCAAACTCAGTAAATTTGAGCTCTTAATGACTGAAGGTAGAATGTGATTCTTCAGATGTGGAAAAGAGTAAACTTTTCAAAATATAAATGGTTCTCAGAATCCTGTAAATAATGGGTTTAGACAATCTAGCTACATTGGTATATGCCATTAAAGATATTGAAGGTATTTGAAATTCTTTATAAATATGGAATGAATAAAATTTTTAAATTTTATATAGTTTTAAGAAGGTAAAACATACCTATCATAAAACAATTGGTCATTTGAAAGTATTTTTCAAGAATTATAGATACTGAATGAGAGTGTTCAGTCTTAGGAATGTGAAATCCAGTGATATTCAGAAATGGGCAGGGAAATAGCTTCCTGCTGCCCCATAGTGGCTGTTAATGTCAGTGCATTGTCCTCCCAGCAGGTAGCCAGTGAGACTCCAGGAGAGTTACCCCTATGAGAGTGCTACAGAGGTAAACCCAACTTGCTCTGGTCTCATCTGTATTTGTGATTGGGGAAAATAGATGATAGGAAAAGAAACAGGATCCCACCTATAGAAGAAAAGAAACCAAAGTGTCAGAAAGAGCCATCCTGGGAAATGTGTTGCCTCAGAAGATGCCGTTAATCCAAATGGCATGAACAAAATGACCCTAAATTGCTTGTGAGTCTGTATGCATGGTTGTGCATATTGGCCCTTGCAAATCTGCTCATTTATTCTATCTATCTATCTATTTATCTATCTATCTGGTTTGTCTTTCAAACAGTACCCAGTGTAGGTATTTGAAAAGCTGTTAATTTGTCAACGCTCCAAGCTATGATATTTGAAAAAAATTTACCCTGGGCTGAGGTTATAGGGCAGATGTTTTCCACTAAATATCACAGCTACATTAACCTCTTCTCTGCCTTCCTGAACAATTCAGCTCTGCCTCCAAACTTGCATTTCCTACTCAGTAAGCAAAAGTTATATGATTAACTAGACTACCCATTCTTAAGAGGCAATTTGTGTTCAACTGCTGTTCTAGAGAGCATCCCTTATCCATGGTAAGCAGCTTATAAAACATTCACCCCTCGTTGCAGGTCTCCCTCTGATGGGAGTCCCGATAGCTAGATTTTTACTCATCTCATTGCAATTTTTTTAAGGTTTTATTTATTTATTTGACAGTGAGAAAGAGAGAGCATGCAGAAGTAGGCAGAGTGGTAGGCAGAGGGAGAGGGAGAATCAGATTCTCTGCTGAGGAGAGAGCCTAATTCAGGGCCATATGCCAGGACCCTGGGATCATGACCTGAGTTGGAAGACAGACACTTAACTAGCTGAGCCACCCAGGTGCCCCTCATTGAAATTTCAATAAGGTATTGGCAGCTAGATATTGGTTTCTCAAATATTGCCTGGTTCTCTTCTTTCCAGGCTTTTAAACTTGAATTTCACCATCTTCACTCTTCTTGCATCCAAGATATTATCAGATTTGGTCCATTTTGACCCTGCAGTATCATTGCCTCCCAATGCCAGGCTTTTCTCTCCATTCTCTTGATGCTGTCAAACTCAAGCACTAATTACATAGAACTTCTGCCACAGACTTAAAACTCATCCCCTTGTCCTTAAGAAGCAGTTAGGTAGAAGAGAAATTGTATGTGCTTTGGGGTCAGAGCAATCTTAGTTTGAATTCCAAATTCCCTGCTGCCTTTGCTGTGTAATCTTTGGCAATTGATCCTAATATTCTTCATGTTAAAATGACAAATAATAATCTCTTCAAGGAGTTTTCTTAATAGAATCCAACATACTGTTAGGCCCAGTGTTGATACTTACTGAATAGTCAGTTATCATTTTCCCCTCTCTTCTCTGTGAAAGATTTAAGAGTGGGGCAGTGAAAGCTGTTGCCTCAGTTACAGGTAGCAAAGGAGTGGATTTTAAATTACAGGGAATTTAAAGAAACAGTGTAAGTTACAAAAAGATCATTTGCTTGTTATTACATCATGTACTTACAACTCTAAACCAAATGTCAGTGATAATACATTTCTCCTCTAAAAAAATCCTCTGTTGGTATAAGTACTAAAGAATGACTGCTGTTGTTATTGAATTTAACTGCAAATTATAGTAGCTTCCAAGTAACCCATGTGTATTATTAAAAACAAAACAACAACAACAAAAAAAAAAACCATTGAACACAGACATTAACCCAGAGAACTTCTCCTTATACAGTTTGCCCCCAACACATACAGACCAAGCTACATGCTTTTGTACCTGGACTATATCCATAGCAAGGAAGTGTTGGAAGTGTTCAAGTGTGCGTCAGGGTCTCTTGACCCTGTGATATTATATATTCTTGCATTTAAATAGTAGATCTGAAACAAACAATGATAGTCTAGGGTCTATGAAGATTAAAAAGCAGAATTTGAATTAGCTCTGTTCTGTCAATCTAGGTGAACATCTGGAGTTTTTGTGTTTCAATTTTTAGAAATTCTGTGAAATAAGATTTTTATGAATCTCTGACAAAATTTTCCGTATGTTTAAGACTGTAACTGCATCAAAAACTAATGGTGTGGGGTGCCTTGGGTGGCTCAGTGGGTTAAAGCCTCTGCCCTCGGCTCAGGCCATGGTCCCAGGGTCCTGGGATCAAGCCCCGCATCAGCTCTCTGCTCAGAAGGGAGCCTGCTTCCTCCTCTCTCTCTCTCTCTCCGCCTCCCTCTCTGTCTACTTGTGATCTCTGTCAAATAAAAAAAAAAAAAATCTTAAAAAAAACTTTGCTTTATGGTATGGTGACTAACATAACATTAAAAAAAAGGAAGACCGTAACCATCCACAGAATATCAGTATCTTCATGTGAAAAAAAATTTCAAACTTAAAATTAATAAAACTTGTTCCTCAATCAGTTCAGTAAAGAGAGATGAAAAAAAAATCTATCCATACTCATCACTGACCAGGAATATGCAAAAATCTCAATTTTGACAAAGTTGCAAAATTGAGCCTCTTAACAAAAACTTTAATGTTAATAGTCATTATTGTGGTAGACCCATATGTGTAAGATTTCCCTTTTTCCAAAAATATGTCTAAAGATGCTAAAAAGCTTATCCATATACGTGTAGATGCCTGTGTGTGTGTGTGTATACTCTATAATACTGATTTTGTTTTTAATTTCTTTAGTGGCAAAATTATATCACAAAGCCATAGGAAAACATCTTAATTGCTGCTTTTCTTTCCTGTCTATGACATTATTTATTTCATTTCATGGTTGTTACTAAAAATAATTTTGTCATAAACAGAAGGTGGTATTAAAAAATGGTTCACTTTGCATACCAGTTGTGACATTGACCCATCTTAACCCCAGGTCTTCTCCCTTCAATTCTTTTTTTGCACTGATGCAGTTATATTTCTTAAAGTACAGATCTGATCATGACATTTCTGTGTCAAGTGTTTTCTGGGGCTTAGTCTTTTGTGTAGAATGAAATCATATTAAGTCTGTTAGTATGTGGCATTCATGGCTTGCTACCTCTTGTAGAACATTATCTCCCCATCTTCTTTTCCTGTATCCCTGGCTACTTGCGAATCCTCATGTAGGCCCTCTCAAATCCTGTCTCTTCTCCTGTGCTTATTGTAATATTGTAATTCCAGCTGGAATACTCCTACTCCTCTTCTCTCCACAGTTTCTAATCCAACCTGGGGCTAGAATCAACTATATCCTTTTAGAACACTTTTCCTGATGATCTCTAGGGGGGACAAATCGTGCTTTTTTAGTGAAATCTTATAGCTCTTAGGGTAATGAGGATTTTCTTCTTCTAAATTCTTATATCTCTCATGGTATATGTACATTCCTATTTTTTATAAAAATCTGTTCGTGTTTTCTTTTTCACTCTCTTGAAGTAAATTCCACTAGAAGGCAAACCTCATATCTTATTTATCTGATTCAGAAAACCATCAAGACTGCTTGGGTAAGTGTGCTGCCTCCTCTGCTTCCAGTTTCCCCTTTCTGTACACCCTGAGATCTTCCAGCCTGAGATCTGAGAAAAATCCCTGAGATTGAACATACAATGGTGTGTTTACATGTGGAGCTGTTATATTAAATGAGCTGAATTCAAAGGGACTTAACAAGCCACCATCCTTTCAAGCACATCCAGTGGACTAGATTTTCTTGTTCTTGGATAAAATGTGGGCGACTTTTGTAGATTTTTGGGTCCTTTCCAATTACAGCTACACTGTTATTGCAGAAATTGAAAATTCCTGACAGTATTAAATTTTACCTGAGCCCTTTACTACTGGAAAACAGTGATGGTTAGGAAATCCCCCCTGCTCCCCATCCCGCCTCTTTTGTGTTCTGGGAAATAGCTTACCGCAAATTACCATCCTTCTCCATATGACTTCAAGAAGACAAATGGATACCTTCTTGTTTACCTATGTCAAGGCCAGACACTGACCCTGCTAATCTCATTCTTTTTTTGCCTCATAAATGATTAGCTGAACCTCTTGTCTCCATTGATCAGTAGGAACAAATCTTTCGCTAATCAAACTTTGGTTAAGTTTCTCTCCTTCCTCTAGGCCCCTGAATTTCAACTCATCCTCAGCTTGAGCCACATACAACCTCTCCTGAGAGTAGGCTGGCTTCAAAGTAAAACATTCTCTGATCTGTTCTCTAATCACACTACCCTTTCATCCCACTTCCAACACCTGTTTTTTTCTAGCCTTGTTTACCGCTCCCTAAACCAAAAAAAACTCTTTGCCTAAACCTGGAGATGCATGCAGATCTTACGGTCATAGTGTTCTCCCCCATTGCAATAATTCTCCTCCCCCCCTACAGTAGTCCTTTGGAATAAGTCTTTTCTTAAAAAATCCAGATTTGTTTTTTATTTGGCATTCTAGTCCAGTGTAACACTCGAGATGGCAAACTCTTCTCTGATTTAAAGCGTCCTTCTATCCCAGCTTGTTACTGCTTTGATCTGGAAGGCCCCTTGGCATCTTTTCTCCTTACTTTTTCAACTCTTCACCATTTACTAGCTAAAAAGTTCTGGCCCCTTCATGGCTGGCCAACAGAATAGATTTTGTTAAAGGGACTTCAACTGATATAATTGGAATTTGGTATTGGTGGGTGATCTCTGAACCACATGGTGCACTTTTGTGGGTTCCTTCAAAAGTTTTTCCACTGGGAATATCCAATACTGTCTTTCCTCCTCCAGCTGGCCATTTTGGCCTCCTAGCCCTAGAAGTCTACCTTTCTGCTGGGCCACTTTACTCACCAACTTCCTGCTCCCCAAACAGTACTTTTGAATGAAGTCCCTTTAGAAAGAACCCCAGGCCAGTTCCCACCTATGGTGATACTTCTTTGGAGAAATGCTACTCACTGTAAATGCACCATGTCATTTTCTCTCTGTTTCATTCCCTCCATGTCTTCATATTCTCAGTCATGAGATAAAGCCTAGCTCATTGCGTCTCCCAAGTACTCTGTGTGGACCCCTTATATTCCTCTCCCTTGGCTCCACCCCTTCCTCTTCTTTCCCCCTCCCTACCTGGAGCAATAAGGAAAATAGCTCAGCCCCACACAATCTTTCCTTGTGATAACATCCTCCTTCCTCAAACCTGTACAACCTCAAGCTGCACGATGAGCGAAGAACTTCAAAACCAGTTTTTGCAAATCCTGCATAGGTGGTATGGATCCTTAATTTGGAATATGGAGGTTTATGACACTTACTTTTGGGTCTTCACCAAAGCTATGCAGAAAACACCTTCTTACACGCATTTATTTTTTAAAGATTTTGTTTATTTATTTAAGAGACAGAGGAAGAGAGAGCGTGCATGTGCATGTGCACGAGCCAGTGGGGAGGGGTAGAGGGACAAGCAGACTCCCTGTGGAGCAAGGAGCCTGATGCAGGACTCAATCCCAGCACTCTAAGCTCATGACCTGAGCCAAAGGCAGCCACTTAACCAACTGAGCCAGCCAGGTGTCCCAAATACATTTTAAGTGTATTTTTTTCTGGAGAAATTTGGTCAGAGTGGTCATCAAATTCTCAAAATGGTTTCCATCCTGAAGAACAGTAAGGCTGACCAGTCATACCTGATAGCCTGCCACACATGGTCACATCTGTGTTCACTCAGCTTTGGCAGCTCTTATCTTTTCTAAAATTAATACACTTGTGTCTATCATTCAAGATTTCATAATGATGCTCTCTCTTCTAAGGCCACTTCTTTCACTCCTCCCTCAGACAAAGCAAATTCCTGCCTTCCATGTACTTTACCACCAGCTTTAGCCATACTTCTCTGTATAACATGTCACTTTTAAATGAATTTTTAAATTTTAATTGTAGTAGAGTTAACATACAGTGCTACATTAGCTTTTTTTTTTTTTTTTAAGATTTTATTTATTTATTTGACAGAGAGAGAGAGATCACAAGCAGGCAGAGAGGCAGGCAGAGAGAGGAGGAAGCAGGCTCACTGCAGAGTAGAGAGCCCGATGCGGGGCTCGATCCCAGAACCCTGAGATCATGACCTGAGCCGAAGGCAGAGGCTTAACCCACTGAGCCACCCAGGCGCTCGTGCTACATTAGCTTTAATGAATTTTTAATTCAACAAATACTGAGTACTCCAGATGTGCCAGGACCATTGTCAGGCTGTGAGGACTCAGCAGGAAACAAGGCAGGTTCAGTCATTGACCTCATGGAGCATTGTTTCTCCTTCTACATTAGGAGTTCAGGGAGGAAAGGTTTATGTGTATTGGTCTTTTATCCTCAGTAGGTGCTTTATGAGAAGTAGTACAATTGTTAAATAAATGAATGAATGAACAGACACACAAAACCTTTAATGTGTTGACCTTTGTGACTCTAGATATGACATACTTGTTAAAACTGATCAGGTAAAAAAAAAAAACCTGATCAGGTGATATAAAATTAATGTGCAGAGATTTGTTGCATTTTGTTACACAAATAGTGAAGCTGCAGAAAAAGAAATTGAGAAAACAATACCATTTATAATAATAAGATACCTAGGAGTAAACTTAACTAAAGAGGTAAAAGACCTGTGCTCTGAAAACTATAAAACATCAGTGAAAGAAATTGAAGGTGACACAAATAAATGGAAAGACATTCCATGCTCATGGATTGGAAGAACAAATATTGTTAAAGTGTGTGTACTACCCAAAGCAACCTACAGATTCAATGCAATCCCTATTAAAATAACAACAACATTTTTCCCAGAACTATAACAAACAATCCAAAAACTGTATGGAACCATAAACATCTCCATCTGGCCAAAGAAGTCTGCAAAAAGAAAAGCAAAGCTGGAGATTTCACAATTTCAGACTTTGAGTTATATTATAAAGCTCTAGTAATCAAAACAGTATGGTGCTGTCACAAAGACATACATGTAGGTCAAGAACAGAGTAGAAAGCCCAGAAATAAATGCACAATTATATGGTCAATTAATCGTCAACAAAGGAGAAAAGAATATATGGTGGAAAAAGTCTCTTCAATAAATGGTATTAGGAAAACTGGTCAACTCCATGCAAAAGAATCAAACTGGACCACTTAACACCATACATAAAAATAACCTCAAAATGGATTAAAGACCTACATGTGAGACCTGAAACCATAAAATCCTAGAATAGTGCATGGGCAGCAATTTCTCTGACATTAGTCATAGCAACATTTTTTTTGATATTTCTAAATATTTCTCCTATGGCAAGGGAAATAAAAGCAAAAATACACTATTGGGACTACATCAAAATAAAAAGCTTCTGCATAGCTACAGAAACAACCAACAAAATTTAAAGACAGCCTAATGAATGGGAGAAGATATTTGCAAAGGACATATCTGGTAAAGAGTTAGTATCCAAAATGCTAGAGAAGTTATACAACTTAACATCCAAAGAACAAATAATCTAATTAAAAATGTGAAAAAGACATGAACAAACATTTCTCCAAAGAAGACATACAGATGGCCAACAGACACATGAAAAGATGTTCAACAACACTCATCATCAGGGAAATGCAAATCAAAACCATAATGAGGCATCACTGTACACCTGTCAGAATGGCTAAAATCAAAACCACAAGAGACAACAAGTGTTGATGAGGATGTGGATAAAAAGGAACCCTCATGCACTGTTGTTGGGAATACAAATTGGTGCAGCTACTGTTGAAAACAGTATGGAGGTTCCTCAAAAAGTTAAAAATAGACCTACCCTATGATCTAGTAATGGTGCTACTGGGTATTTATCCCCCTAATATGAAAACACTAATTCAAAGGAATACATGCACCCCTATGTTTATAGCAGCATTATTTATAATAGTCAAGTTATGGAAACAATCCACATGCTCCTCATTAGATAAATGGATAAGGAAGATGCAAGGAATATTATTCAGCCATAAAGAAGAATGAAATCTTGCCATTTGCAACAACATGGATGGATCTAGAGGGTATAATGCTAAGCAGAATCACTCAGAGAAAGACAAATGCCATGTGATTGCACCCCTATGTGAAATTTAATAAAACAAATGAGCAAGGGGAGCAAAGAGAGAGATGCAAACCAAGAAACACATTTTTAACTCTACAGAAAAAAGTGATAGTTACCAGAGGGGAGGTGGGTGCATGGGGGTTGGGTGAAATAGGTGATGGGATTAAGGAGGACACTTGTCTTGATGAACACTGAGTGTTGTATAGACTTGTTGAATCATCATATTGTACAGCTGAAAGTAATACTGTATGTTAACTATACTGAAGTTAAAATCAGGTGATCAAGTGAGAAAACAGCTGTCTCAGAAGGAAAAGAATAGGCTCATGAGATTGGAAAGGGGCTTGTGAAACTAACTTTACTTTGAGGACTCAGGATCTACTGGGCTGGTAGCTTTTGTGGTCTTAGGATGGCTGCTGGCTCCTGGGGGTGTTCCAGAAGTACAACAAGGTCTGCTCATAGATTTTTGTCACACTCTAACACCACAAACTACAGGACGTTGTTTGTTTTAAAGATGTATGTATGTATGTATGTATTTAGAGCAGGGGTAGGGGCAGAAGGAGAGGGAGAGAGAATCCTTAAGCACATTCCCTTCTGAGTGTGGAGCGTGATGTGTGGCTTGATTCCAAGATCCTGAAATCAGGATCTGACCTGAAGTCAAGACTTGGCCATTTAAGGGACTGAGCTACCCAGGTGCCCCTAAAACTACAGGGCATTGTTAATAAATTGTAAAATTGCATTCACTCAACAAACACTGTCTCCAACATGGGAAATGAGCACTTGGCAATGGTGATGATTAAAGAATAATTAATCAAATTCTCTATCTTGGAGGAGTTTACAACTTGAGGAAAAGAAAGCAGAAAATGAACTGTATGATATATAGCAAAATATATGTCATAAGGAATATGTAAGAAATGGCATAGGAGTTTCCTGAGATAGAAAATAATCACTTGGATTATGATTTTGGAGAAAAGAAAATCTTCACAAAGATGATGCCATTGGACCTGATACTTGAAAACTGTATGAATTGTGAAAATCAGACTTCTTCAGACAGAGAAAAGCAGGAACAAAAGCAGAAAAATGGGAAAGTACAGTGTGTATTAATTGACCTATGAAGATTTTACATGGGTCCTTTTCTCCACATGAAGCATTTCCCATGTAGAACTTGTCATTGGTTCCTAAATACTCAGTTTTAGTCTCTGAATAACAAAGTGATGTCTTTAGAGCTTGTGATGCCCCTGGTGACCCTATAGAGCCATCAATCTGGGATGTGTGTAAAGACTTAAGAAGCTGGGGATTGTCCCTGTCTTTGGTGTGTGCTCTTAAATAGAAAAGAAGGTATGTGGACAAATTTCTCATTTAAAACCAACTATTTGAGGGGCGCCTGGGTGGCTCAGTGGGTTAAGCCGCTGCCTTCGGCTCAGGTCATGATCTCAGGGTCCTGGGATCGAGTCCCGCATTGGGCTCTCTGCTCAGCAGGGAGCCTGCTTCCCTTCCCCTCTCTCTGCCTGCCTCTCTGTCTACTTGTGATCTCTCTCTCTGTCAAATAAATAAATAAAATCTTTAAAAAAAAAAAAAAAAGACTTAGGAAGCCGGGGATCGTCCCTGTCTTTGGTGTGTGCTCTTAAATAGAAAAGAAGGTATGTGGACAAATTTCTCATTTAAAACCAACTATTTGAGGGGCGCCTGGGTGGCTCAGTGGATTAAAGCCTCTGCCTTCGGCTCGGGTCATGATCCCAGGGTCCTGGGATCGAGCCCCATGTCGGGCTCTCTGCTCTGCAGGGAGCCTGCTTCCTCCTCCTCTCTCTCTCTCTGCCTGCCTCTGCCTAATTGTGATCTCTGTCTGTCAAATAAATAAATAAAATCTTAAAAAAAAAAAAACCAAAAAACCAACTATTTGGGGTGCCTGGGTGGCTCAGTGGATTAAAGCCTCTGTGGGTTAAAACCTCTGCTTTCAGCTCAGGTCATGATCCCAGGGTCCTGGGATCAAGCCCCGCATTGCATGGGGCTCTCTGCTCAGCAGGGAGCCTGCTTCTCACCACCCCCTTGCCCACCTCTCTGCCTGCTTGTGATCTCTGTCAAATAAATAAATAAAAATCTTAAAGAAAAAAACAAAAACAACTATTTGCAACACTTTCCCTGTTGTAGCTAAAGTCTTATCTTTTAAAATTGCTATTGCCTTTATGTATAGAGGCACTAAAACCAGAATCTAGGTCAGTATGTTCTTGGGATCACATCTAAACTCTGGGACCACCATCTGCCCTGCCTGGAAAGGGTCACAGCTTTATCGGTCACATACTTGACTCAGATTCAAAATACATTTCCTCTTAGCGTAACTCTTTTCTCCCACATTTATCTGCATTCTATTGCGTTGATTTCTTCATGTTTTTGTCAACCACCTTTCCTTTGGTTTTAGTTGTTTTTTTTGTTTTGTGGGGGTTTATTTTGTTTTGTTTTTGTTTTTTTTTTTTTTTGCGTACTTCAACTTTGCTGGCTGCCTGCATAAAGTCAGGAAAATAGATGTTTGCCTGGTTTATTTCTCTTAGTCTTTAAATCTGCATGGATTGCTACTCTACTGATAAAGCTGATTTGCTTTACTCATTAACCCCAGTGTGGTGTGGCAGTCATTGGGCTAATTTACACTGATTATTTCATTAATCCTCATCATCATCCTACATAGATAAATCTAGTCCGAAGACAAGGAAACTGAGGCTCTAAGAGATTAAGTAAATCCCTTTGCAAGGGTCCTGGCAGGACATTCAAGACTTCTCTGTCTTCTCTTTTCTTTTTTTTCCCTGCCTGCCTTTGAAGCCTCTTCCATCTTGAGATTTGAGATGTACAGTTTGAGTTGAGTGTGTTAAAACACTTTGCCTTAAATAAGAAAAAAAATGGTAAATAATTATATAAACTTTAATAACTATTTGTATGCTATAGTTATTTTGTTTGGACTACTATTACAGATGATCTCCTCTTTTCATACATTTCATCAGTCACTATGCTCAAGTGATAGAATTATAATACAGCTCAGAAATCGCTAGACTCGTAGACTGAGCTTAGAGGCTGTCCTTCCACTGTGCATCAGAAAACCAAGGACAGGGAAGACAGAATCATTGCCTGAGGTTACATAGATTATGGCAAAATGTGACTAGAAGAGTTTCTAACCTCTACTGCAGGACTCCCTGCTTCTGAATAACATGAGGAAATTTTTATTTTAACAATCTTAAGTCTTCCCATTCACAAACACAGGATGTCTTTCATCTATTTATATGTTCTTTAATTTATTTTACGAATGTATTGCAGTTTTCAGTGTACAAGTCTTTCATCTCTTTGTTAAAGTTTATTCCTGAATATTTTATTTCATATTTCTGTGTGCCCTTATTTATTTTCAATTCTTAAGTATTTTATTCTTTTTGATGCTATTATAAATGGGCTTTTAAAAAAAATTTCCTTTACAGATAGGTCATTGTTAGTGTATAGAAATGCAACTGATTTTTGTGGATTTTGCATCCTGCTACTTTACTGAATTTATTTATTAGTTCTCTCAGCTTTTTTTTGCAGACTTTAGGGTTTGTTATGTATAAGCTCATGTCATCTGAGAACAAGTAATGTTAATTCTCCCTTTCTTTTTTTAAAATTTTTTTAATTTTTAATTTTTTATATTTTTTCTTTATGTTTTTCTTTTTTTAAAAATTTTTTATTTATTCAGCTAATTCTCCCTTTCCGATTTAGATTTGGTTTCTTTTTCTTGCTTAATTGCTCTGTCTACGTCTTTCAATACTATGTTGAATATGCATGGCTGGAATGGGCATTCTTGTTTTGTTCCTGATTTTAGAGGAAGAGCTTTCAACATTTCACTGTGGAGTATGATGTTGGCTATGGGCTTTCATATATGGCTTTTATTATGTTGACATATTTTTCTTTTACACCATTTATTGAGTGTTTTTATCATGAAATTACATTAAATTTTGTCAAGTGCTTTATTTATATCTATTGAGATATGATCATGTGATTTTAGTTCTTCATTCTGTTAATATGGTGTATCACATTTATTGGTTTGTGTATGTTGAACCATCATTGCATTGCAGAGATAAATCCTGCTTGATCATGGTATAGGATCCTTTTAATGTGTTATTGACTTCAATTTGCTAGTACTATATTGATGAGATTTGGACCTTCTTTTTCATTTGTTCATGTATGTGGCATTGTCATTCTCTTCTCACATTTTCTTCTTGGCAACCATAACTGTTCAAGTGTTTCTTTTAATATCAGTCTCAGTATATTTCAAGTTTATTTTTGTTAACATCTATAAAATATATCTAAGTTGGCCTCTATTTATTCTTTGATACGGTTTACCTTTATGATATATCAGTAGTAGTGGCCATTTTGGAATTATCCCAACACTTGATTTTTTAACCTATCCTTTTGAGTTCCTCTATATTACTTCCTAGGTATTTAATATTAGCTGTCATATTGTCATTGTTATGTAATTTATCAACATCTAGCTTTCATTTCCATAAAATAAGCATTGTTGGTATATTTCATCTTTTTTTTTTTTTTTTAAGATTTTATTTATTTATTTGACAGAGAGAGATCACAAGTAGGCAGAGAGGCAGGCAGAGAGAGAGGAAGGGAAGTGGGCTTCCCGCTGAGCAGTGAGCCCGATGCGGGACTCGATCCCAGGACCCTGGGATCATGACCTGAGCCCAAGGCAGCGGCTCAACCCACTGAGCCACCCAGGCGCCCCATATTTCATCTTTTGTAAATATTAGCAACATAGGTGCTGTGGCTAAAAAAAGAGCTATGGGTTCAATATCTGCCTCCATCATTAATTTGTGAGGTAACTTTAAGCAAGTTATTTAATCTATCTCTTTTTCATTTTCCTTAACATGAAATATGATAATAATGACCCCACTTTGTATATTTGTAAGGATTAAACAACATAACACATTTAAAGCCATTTTTAAAAAGCTGCATTATCAACTTAAAAATCTATCTGAGAACATCTATTTTGACCATATCCAAAGAAGAAACTGGCATTCTTCCTTTCTTTGTATAGATATTTATTATCTTTACCACAATAGTAAGAACTATATTTAGAATTCTTCATAATCCTATCATAATTTTATCGATTTTTTTCATTTTACATAATAGTAATCATGGGCTGGCTACAATTTGGAATTTTTGTTTATGGAACAGTTGTCATAAATATTTCCCATGGTGTTAAATTTCATATGTATAATTTTAGTGTTATGTGATACCATCACGATTCAGTTATTTGTGATTTATCTTAATCTTTTCCTTATTATTAGACATTTGTTTGGTATAGCAGAAAGTGCATGGATTTTGGAATGAACATAATTGATCTGAATGCTGGTTGAGCAATATTAGGCATTTAGCATGTCTGAGCTTTACTTTTCTTATCTATAAAATGGAAATAATTTTATCTCCCAGAATTATTTTTATTTATTTATTTTGAATTATTTTATCTTAAAAAATGTAGAGACAAGGCTATAATGTATAGTAGTTACCAAAGTACTCTCTTCTACCCCATCCCAAAATAATTTCTACCCATCCCTACTATAATTTTTCACCAAATATTTTTCTTAAATTGAAGATATGTCTTAAATGAAGATATGTCATTAAGAGTAATTGGGCTGGATCTGTTATAGTTTACTAAGAAACTAGGTTATCAAGTCTAAACTGAGCCCAGTTAGAAAAACCTTTCTAGGGGCACCTGGGTGGCTCAGTGGGTTAAAGCCTCTGCCTTCGGCTCAGGTCATGATCCCGGGGTTCTGGGATCGAGCCCCGCATCGGGCTCTCCTCTCAGCAGGGAGCCTGCTTCCTCCTCTCTCTCTGCCCTCCTCTCTGACTACTTGTGACCTCTCTCTCTGTCAAATAAATAAATAATATCTTTAAAAAAAAAAAAAACCTTTCTACTGTTGTTCTTGTGTTTACCTTGAAGTTGTCAAAGCAAAAACTTTTTTCCTATTCATATTCTGTTGCATAGCTATCTGATATAACAATTTTCTATTTTTTATTTTATCTTCAAATACAAAGGTAGTGGCAGATTTAGAAGTTTGTGACTCTACCCTCATATGTCTTTCTATATGTTCTAATAGATTAAGGCACCTTTCCAATAGATTAAATCAACTTGATTATCCTTTATTTTTAACATAAAAGAAATCGCACCAGAATATTTACATTAAATTCACAGTTGGAGTAGGTGATAATTATTCAAGTCTGTTTCCTTACTTGCCCAGGGTGTATTGAGATAGCATTAATTTTCAATGTCATTTCTCAGAGGCATTTCCAATTTCAGAAATATCTGTTGGAACAAAAGGAAAAAGATTTACAATAAGCTAAATTCCTGGAATTGCAAATGCAATCTCCAGAATATGAGAAGTGCATTTTGGATCCATGCCAAATCATTGCTGTTCAACCTTATCTTTTCTTTTTTATGATTCCCTCTCAGAATATCTCATTGCTTAGGGCATTGAGTAATTCTCCTGGGTAGTGTTCTCCTCCCCACCCCACATTAATATCTGACCTAAAACACAAATGGCATTGAGCTAGGACTTAATAAAACATATCACATGATCCGTTTCATCAGCAAGATGACATTAGAACAAAATGTTTTCATATAAAAATATGTATAAGAATCTATTTAGGAAAAGTCATTGCAGGCTATTAAACACAAGTTTAAACACACACTTAAACATAGAAGTTTTAGAAGGTATGCTACATGGATGGTTATTTGAAAGACTAAAAATCCACTTTAATTGGGATTCTGGTGATAATAATATTTATCATTAGATAGGAACTAAATGTTAGAATTGTGCCCCCAATTTTTTGTTAAGCTTCCAAACTGACATTGTTGAGAGTAACCACTGTGAGAAGGAGAGGGTACAAGGACCAAAGCTTAGACTCTGCAGTGTTCTCTGAGCTGAACTTGGAATGACCTTCACCTGTCCTCTCCATGGTCTGTCTTGCAATGTTTTAGCAGCGATTGCTGAATTATTCACAGAAATTTAAGATCCGTGTTTCTGAAGATAAACTCAGGCTTTTATTTTCAAACCTGTATTTCAGAAACACAAGCGTCAGAACTCACGTGACGCTTTGGGCAGATATACTGTCTTTCTTGAATTATTGGTGGGGCTTTTTGTTTTGTTTTGTTTTGGGTCCAGGTGGTTTTCAGTTACAAGTGCAAGGAAGAAGTAGCGTTCAAGTGGTGTGATCTCAGGGATAACTAAGAGTCCTTCTCCCCCTCCCATCTTACCTGAATTTCCCCCCATCTGTTCTGCTGAAATTTCCTTAATAAAGAACCTAGATTTAAATTCCACACTTAAAGATAAGAGAAGTGGGGATTAAAACACAAATACTCCCTTTGAAAGAGAACATATTGACTTAAAGTCACACTAAAATATCTGATTATATCAGATCTTGACTCAAAGCAGGTTTTGTTGTTTAGGTAAGAGGAGAAGAAATGAGCTGCATAAAAGGAAATATGTGTTAGTGGAGTTTTAAAATGAAAATTGTTTCTACTTTTTCTCCTCCCTTAAGCAAACTCATTTTAAGTACATTCAGGCATTTGGGTAAATATAGTACTTCTCTCTTTTTTCCCAGTTGCTCTGAAATACTGGATGATTTAAATGCATCTCAGTCTCCTGGTTTGGGAAAAATTACAGAATAGAACACGGAGAATGTGTATTTGGTATTGTTGAGACTCTGCTTGACAATCTACAAAGTGTGATGAAGAAGCTTGTCAATGTCTGAAAATGAGATCTTCATTGAAATTCACAGGAAAGTAAATTCTGCAAACTTCTTTCTGTTCTTGAATAAGATTCCAGAGCAGATTATTAAAAGATTGGCTGTAGGAGTTCCCAAAATAAGTGGTAATCACTGGATTTATGAAAAAAAAAAAAGAAAGAAAGAAAGAAAGAGAAAAAAAAAAACGGTTTTAGACTCATTTCCCTTTTTTGGACTGTGGGTTAGAGGTATGGTATGGCCATAGTACTCCCTAATTTCAGTAAAGCCTTTGAAAGACTGTCTTTATTTTTAAAAAAGTACTAGTGGAGAAATTTGAGCTGGAAAGTAGTAGATGTAGGTGAATTTGTAACTTGGCAAACCATGTGCAAAGATCACTGATTAAAATTAACCTATGTTACCCTTTACCCTGTCTGTTCAATACTTTCAACCGTTGCCTCAATAAAGTGGTAGATGATTTGAAATAGCAGGATGATCTAATATACCAGATGATGAAATCGATGTTCAGAATTAATTGGCTGGTGAATTAATTGGCTGGCATTCTATACTGTCAAACTTGTAGTTAATAGGAGTTATTTAGGACCCCAGTCTCACTGTTCATACTTAAGATGAATTACACCTGGCTTAAGAGCAACATGTGTGAGAATGATTTATGACAGAAGTACTATATGCACAGCAAGCATAATGACAGACTTGTTATACTCTGTGCTGGTCAAACCATATAGTATGGTGTGTTCAAGACATGATGTCATGGTGGTGCCTGGGTGCCTAGTTGATCATCTGCCTCCAGCTCAGGTCATGATTCCAGATTTCTGGGATTGAGCCCCACATAGGGCTACCTGTTCAATGGGGAGTCTGCTTCTCCCTCTCTCTTTGCCCCTACCCCCTGCTCATGCTCTCTCTTTCTGTCTCTCTCTCTCAAATAAATAAATAAAATCTTTATCTTTTAAAAAAAGAAACATGATGTCAAATTTTAATTAGAACAGATAAACCATAACTGTGTCCAAGGAGAGAGTCTGAAGTAGCATAAAAACCTTATTGTTTATATCAGGAAAAATTTTGTAGGTGAAATTTGGATTGCTATCTTCTTAATTCACTATTGTATGGGAGCTATCATTTGTGCAGAGTCATGAAAATTTTTTGGAATTTAGCCACTCACTGCTGGGGAAGGTAAGCATTTCTAGTAGGACAGTTTCATTCTCTTTCCATCATGGACTCTGGGATGTCAAGGAGGACAGCTCTGATGAATTAGAAAAAACATTTTTTGTTTTCCCAAAAATGCAAACAAAAGAAAGTGCATGGATCCACTGTATAGCAAAAAGCAGTAAAGAAATCTAAATTTTAAGTTTCAGGTTGAATTGCAGAACTCGTTGAGTAACAGGAGTCCATGATTTCTGCCTCCCCCCACCCCCATAATGGTAATTCCCAGTTGATCTTTTTTTTTTTTTCTGTATTATTCCATTGTTCATCTGAAGGCTGTCCTCATACACTAAGTATATGTTAAGTGAAATTGTTAGTTAACCTATTTTAAACTTATACCAAGTAATAATGAGAAATAGTTTTCAAAAGACAAAGGATTTGTTTTTAATACAAAGACTGTGGAAAGGAAAACCTGGAAAGTTTGCAGTGACCCATTACTGGAGCTGTGAAACCAAGTTCTGTTTAAAAAACCAAAGTCTGGAGCACCTGGGTGGCTCAGTCAGTTAAGCGTCTGCCTTCAGCTCAGATCATGATCCCAGGGTCCTGGGATGGAACCCTGCATCAGGCTCCCTACTGGGCAGGGAGTCTGCTTCTCCCTCTGCCTCAGTGCTTTCTCTCTCTCTCTCTTTCTCTTACACTTGCTCTCTCTCTCTCAGGTAAATAAAATATTAAAACACACACACACAAAGTAGTTGGGTATTTCTTTAACCTCTGTCCACTTAAGGGAGTTTTATTTAAAAATATATTTGGAAGCATGTACTAGCCACTTCATAGCACAAAAAGAAAAAGGATGGTGAAAAATCACAGCAATTACAGAATTTGTCGTTCCAGAGTCTACAAGGTAAAGTATTAGCAACCAGAAAGATAAAATTACATGTCCTTTTGTTGTTGGCACCACTAAGAAGGAAAGAGAAACTGGGAAAGGAAAAGAATAAGGTCTTTGCAATTTTGTGGCTTGGGTTACTAAGCACTTACAATAAATAAAGCTTAAAACACAAGCACATCATCTAAGACAAGTATGTATTAAAAACCAAAAAGAACCTTTAGGACTAAATCATTTTTTTCCCAGGGGCTGAACTAAATTACTTTGTAGGAAAAATACTCTGCATGATTTGAATGATCATTCAGAATCATTTTTTATATGATTTGATCAGTCATATCTTTCAAAATAGTTATATTTGTTTATTTCAGCCATAACTCTTAAAGTACTTGATTGATTGGTTGGTAAGATAAAACCAGATTGAGTGGAAGATAATTTAAAGTGTAAAATGATTTTTATTTGGTTTTTTGATATTTAAGTAGTCATCAGGGTAATAAATGATAAGACCTAGATATTAAATTCTTCTGATAATTACTGAATCTTCCTAAAAGAAAATGTTTTGTAATTTATCAGGAGGTACTTAACCAGTGTGACCTTTAGTGTGATCAAAATGAATTAAAAGTGATGATATGAGAGAAATTCTCATTATTACCACTTAACTAAGTAGGATCTCCAAAGCAAATGAAAATAAATGTGAACATAGCTTGCCACTTTATTTTATGAACCCAAGTACTTTCGCTTCCTGGAAATTGCAAGGTCTCCTCAGCCAGAGGAAGGAGAATTAGTGGAAAACTCCAGTGAAAATTAGTCCGTGTGAGAAAGTGCAAAGGTGAGAACGTCCTAAGAACTATTGAAAATAATATTGTCGTATAAGAGCAAGCTTCTAACTCAATTGTCTTCATTAAAAGGCATTGGAAACAATGCATAGAGATCAACTGTGGTGACTACTTATCTCAAGAAACTTCATTCTTACCAAGTGCAAATATGGTAGGGGACAGATTAAAAAAAATCCCCAAAGAGAAACTACTAGACTTATTCTTGGATTGTCAAGAAAGAAAAGATTACAGACAAGACTGTGAAAAATGATGAAAATGTTACTGTTAATTAAAAGATTTTTAACTTCCAGATGTTTCAGGAATTTCAATTTCTTAGAAACTATGCTAAGTTTAGTAAAGCACCTGTAGAAGTAATTAAATTTAGTGGAAGACAGATGAGAAATTTGCTTCAATTTAAAAATTACTTGGTAAATGCTCAGTGAACTCATTTAATTCTCAGATGACAGTATTGCAAAGATGTGTTGAATAAATTATTAATCAACAGGTATCTTGGACCTTAAAAAATAATCTTGTAAATATGCAGATAATTTTCCATATGTCTCTATCTTTAACATTTAAAAAATTGTGAGGAGCACACACAGGAAAATGTAGAAAATGTTAATGTACAGTATAACAAATATTTATGAATTCCACTAGTGAAATTCCTCCCATGTCACAAAATAGAACACGTTTAGTACCCAAGAAGTGCCCTGTGTTCTCCCCCTGATCACAGCTACTTTTCAACTTTTGTTACAAATATTGTCTTATTTTCCTTTCCTTTTAGATTTGTTCTTTCTGTATACATGTCTAAACAATGTAACTTAATTTTCTCTCTTTTTGACATTTATATAAATGGATACTTTTTTTTTTTTTTTTTTTAACTAGGCTCCATGCCTAGCATGGAGCCAGGGTAAGGTTTAAACTCACAACCCTGAGAGCAAGACCAAGTCGGATACTTAACTGTCTGAGCCATCCAGGCACCCCATAATAGGAGCATTTTTTAAAATTCTTGCTTCATTTGCTGAATCTTATGTTTATGAAATTATCCATGTTTGGAGGAGCATCTGGAGGAAATATTATTAATTCTGCACAGTATCCCACTCTATAAATATACCACAATGTATTTTTTTCCACTGAAGTATTATTGGACATTTAGTTTGTTTTATTATTTTTTGGCTGTTATGAGTAATTCCTTTATGAACACTCCATATATTTTGGATCACATGTGCATGTTACTTTAGGAAATATACCTAGAGTGAAATTGCTGAGTCAAAGGATATACATACTTTTAATTTTGTTAGGTGACTCCAACTTTTATTCAAAGTGATTAAACCGGTGGACATACCTTATAGTATTGTATAAGAGTTCCCATTGTGCTCTTTCCCTGCTAGCATTTGATTTTGCCAGACATTTTAAGATTTGCCTAATGAAGAAATGAAATATGGTATATCATTGTGATCTTAAATTGCATTTCCATACAGCAAAGTTTGGACACTTTTCATTTATTTATTGACTCTCTGAATTTCCTCTTTTAGATGTTTAAGTGTTTCATCTATTTGGGGAGGCATCTTTTTGTTTTCCATTTTGATTTGTAGGAGTTCTTTTTATACTTATGATACCAGTCCTTTATCAATTTTAAGTACTGCAAGAGTACTTAAAAGTGCTGTATTTTTCCATGCTATTTTTGGTATCTATTGATGAACAAAATTATTTTTTTTAAAGATTTGAGAGAGAGGGAGTGTGTAAGCTAGGGGGAGGGCCAGAGGGAGAGAGAGAAAGAATCATCAGACTCCGTGCTGATTGTGGATCCCAATGCAGGGCTCAATCCCAAGACCCTAAGACCATCATTTGAACTATAACCAAGAGCCAGCTACTTAACCGACTGAGACACCCAGTGGTGCCCATTGATGAACAAAATACTTAATTTTCATGTGGTCTATTTGTCAGTTTTTTTTTTTTAAAAACAATGCTTTCACTTGAGATGCTTTCCCTATGCTATAATCATTAAGGTATCATCCTATGTACCTTCTTAAAGCTTTCTCTTTTCTAGTCTCTGAAAAGGTTTTTATAAAAATTGAGTTTGTTCCATAGATTTTTGGTAAAACTTGCCGAGAAAGCCATTTGAGTTTGAAGGCATCTTTGTCGTAAAATTGTGAACTATATACTCACTGTATTTAATGATTATAAAACTGTTTAGGCTTTCTGCAGTATTTCTTTTTGAATTCATTTCTTTCAAGTTATATTTTTCTAGGAATCTTCCCATTTCATCTGTGTTTTCAAATTTATGGTTCAAGTTTTTTGTAACATTCTTTTCTTTTCATGTCTGAAGCACTCGCTGTAATGTATGTTTTAAAAATCTTATATTTCTATAATTTATTTAATTCTCCTTTTCATTTGTTCTTATAATCTCACAGTACTTTGTCAGTTGTTCTTTTCAAACACAGTTTTTATTTTTCTCTCTGTTTGTCCTCCATTTCATTAATTTTGTGCTTCTATTTTTCCTCCTTTTAAAATTTTCTTTGGATTTATAATTTTTTTTATACATGAGCTATATACTTAGGTCATTCATTTTAATTATTTATTTTTGACATTAACATGTTAAGCCTTATATTGTCACCTAAAAACTGCTTTAGATGCATCATAAAAACTTTGGGGGGACCCTGGGTGGTTCAGTGGATTAAAGGCTCTGCCTTCAGCTCAGGTCATGATCCCAGGGTCCTAGGATCAAGCCCCGCATCGGGCTCTCTGCTCAGCGGGGAGCCTGCTTCTCCCTCTCTCTCTCTCTGCCTGCCTCTCTGCCTACTTGTGATCTTTGTCTGTCAAATAAATAAATAAAATCTTCAAAAAAAAAAAAAGCAACTTTGGTATATTGTGTTTTCATCATTTTCTGACTAAAACGTTTTATAATTCATTTTATAATTCTTTAATATGTGTGTTATTAAGATCTTTCTTTCTTTCAAGAGGGAGAAGAGGGTAGGTAGTGACAGGCGGGAAGAGGGAATCTTAAGCAGGCTCTATACCTAGTGTGGGCTCAATTTGGGGCTGGGGCTCAATCTCACGACCCTGAGATCATGATGTGAGCCAAATATCAAGAGTCAGATGCCTAACCATCTGAGCTACCCATGTCCCCCCAACTCCTTTTTTGAGATATTTCTTACATTATAATATTACATTTTTTTCAAACATTTTATCCCAATATTCTGAAATATAAATTTAGCTTTGTAAATAGATGATAACTTTGATACATTATTGAACTGGAGAAAAATTAAAATGGCAAATTAGAGAAATTCACTTACCTTATTTTGGCTTGTTACATACATTTCAATTTTCAAAATGTAAAGCTTAAACCACATGAAACTCAGGATTGTACTTTCTCTGATTCCATCTCCATTGACCCTTGCATCTGCCTTTCTGGCTTTCTTTACCATCTATATCTAATTCCTAAAACCTGCCATATGGGCCCCCTGAATATCAAGGTTAGTTATCAGTAAAATTCTTTACATGCTTAAACCTTTTTAATGAAGATTCCCTTTACCGGCATCTTTGCTGAAACCTGGCTGTTATCTCAGTGGAGGTTCTCTCATCCGGGCTCCTTCACAATTGGGCCTGGAAGTGGTGTAAGGGCCTCTTTGCATCCTCATCAATATTTCATGACCATTCTTCTCACCTTGCTTATTAAAATCACTTTGATTCTCATATCATTAAACTCTATCAGACGTTTTCCTTCTTTGTTGTTTATATCTGTAGTTCACTTGGTCACTTTCATAATTTACAAAAGTTTTCAGTTCTTAACTCACAGCTACTTTCTCTAACACCATTCATTGTAATTTCTGGTGAATTAAGTATTCTCATAGATGATCTTTCCAAAATTTTGCACTGTAAGTTACTTCATTTCTCTCCTCCGTTGGTCTTATCACTTACTGTACCTTGGCTTTTAGTCCCATGGTTATACCCTGAACCTTGTTACTAGTAATAACTGCCATGCTTCCATAGTATCATTGTTAATCATCTTACTCACCCATAATTGCCTCCTCAGTTTTCCTTTATTTTCTCCAGTATCCTAAAGCAAAGATGGTTTATATTTCCTCTATATCCATTTGGCCCAACTGTGTTCACCTGAAGTCACAGTTCCTAGCATGGTGATAGCATTCTATCTCAGTGTTTTGTGCCTCTTGTCTTCTCTCTGTCTTCTTTTCTGAGGACTTTCCAAGAAAAGAAAGAACTTCTCATAGAATTTCCCCAACTATATGTAGTCACATTTCAGAAGTTTAGAGGGATGGCATATAACACCCCCATGGGAAACCCTCAGCCCATGGGCATAGATAGTAAATAATGTCCCAGTCTCCCTGTCTCTGGTAAGACAGTTCTGAAGCATATCCTATATGGTTTTCAGGTTGTCCACTGTGAGTCTGAACCCTAGTTTCCCAGTTTAATTGAATTTACTTAATTTTTTTCTCTTACTACCCCACTTCCTCATTTCCTCACTTGGTGCTTCCCAGAATTCCCTCACAAATACATTTGCCTGCATGCATGTCCTTATTTCAAGGTCCCTTTTGGGGAGAACCCAATCCAAGATATATAACAACATTAACAGTTCTTTAATTCCCTCTAGGACCTACATTTCTCTGGTCCTCACTGCATCCTCTCACATTCTGGTTTCTGTCCCTACTCATTTAGGGTTCATGGAACATGGTGATATTTACTCCCTTGTATGTGGTCTCTTTCCCTTGCTTCTTCGTCTTGGTCACATAGGCTTGGTAAGAACTTCATGCTTTTTAATCTGACTCAGCCTACTATTTATCCTTTTCTCTGATTTATTATGACAAATCTGGAAGAAAATATAATCTGATTATTTGTTCATAAGTCTTTTGCTCTCTACTAGAATTTAAAAACCATGAAATCAGGAATGGTTGCCTGTTTTCCTCATTTGTGTGTCTACAGTGCCTGAAAAGGTGGCAGGTACATAGTAGGGACTCAATAAGTATTTGTTGGACAGCTGAATAAGCTGCCCCATAATACTCTTTTATAGGAAGTGTCTTAGGCAATATGAGACTCAGAGTTATCTGTCATCCTGAGGAGGACCACATACTTCATTTCCTTTCCTCCACTCTCACCTTTTCTCTTCAGATCTACTTGTAATGGGTGATACCATAACTCTGAAAACTCGTTGCATAAAAAGGATTTGTTTGACCCAAATCTGGGATTTGGGGAATTATTTTCAAATCTTTAGCATCTACCAAGTGATTTTCCTCCCTCTTAGGATGGATCAAAGCATATAACCTGTTTAGAATAGTTCAGTATGTCTTTTCAGTTGCATAAACAAAGAATAGTACTGAGTTGAATTGACTTGCTATGTTCTTTTCATATGAAATAGTAAAATGTATTGTATACTGTGTAATAGGCACTGCCATAAATGCTTTATGTATATTGATTCATTTATTATATCAGCTATTCTATTAGATATTATTTCATTCTATATGAGGAGGAAGACTTGTAGAGAGATTAAATAACCTTCTGGAAGGGTCATAACTAGTGAGTAGGGGAGTTGGTATTCTGTATTCAAACATCAAGACCATTTTTTTCTGATTTCAAGTTTTAGGCTCCTGTACTCCTCTTTTTCTTTTACTTCACATAAAAATAAAACAAGACAGACTACATGTTAATGGGCCCTTACAATGTGTCAGGCATTATTTTATGCATTGTATGAGAAAGCCCCTGAAGAGCAACATGTAGGAACATATAAGAACACTGGGTTGCAGACTGAGAGACCAGATCTGTCTCCGTCATTCCTGGAACCACAAGCAGGACATTTAAGTTCTCTGGTCTGATGATTTTCTTCTATACATCCATCTGTTAAACACTTCCTAAATGCCTGGAAAAGTGGCAGATCTTAAGAAATGCATAAGGAAGGTAAAAGTTTCCAACTATTGAGGTGATTATAGTTTAGTAGAAGAGATAAGTTACTCTAGAGGATGAAAGGTACTGTGACAAAGGAAAGTATGGGATGCTTTGGAAACACAAGGAGGGATGTGAGCTGGGGAGGATATTTCCTCTGTAAAATGAAAGCTTTGCAATAAATGAACTCAGAGGCTCCTAAGCAGTAACCAATAATATTCCATATGATTAAAGAAAGAGTCTCAGCACAGTCATACTGCTTTGCCTTAAATTAATATCTGTAGAAATTATATTAATATAATGTAGAATTAATATCTGTAGAAATTTAAGGGCTCATTGTGACATTATCACTTTATACTTTGTTATCTTCTTTTTATCCAAGACTGGGCCATCCATTCACCCTACCTTTAGGCAATTTTTTTTTTTTTAAGATTTTATTTATTTGAAAGAGATTGCACAAGCACCATGGGGAGCAGACAAAGGGAAAGGGAGAAGGAGGCCCCCTGCTGAACAGGGAGCCTGATGTGGGGGTTGATCCCTCAGAACCCTGGGATCATGACCCGAACCAAAGGCAGGTGCTTAAGCAAATGAGCCACCCAGGCACCCCTAGGCACTCTTTCTCACATGTAGAGCTCCTGAATCATTATTACTTTGTTGCACTACAAGACATCGATATCTGTGTTCCTCCTCAGACTTACTGATTCAGGCTCTCAAGAGCTGCAGCCTGTAACTATGGCTCCATAAGTAGCTTCCTTGGTGATAGCCCAGAACCTACACTGTGCTGAGAAACACCCTCATAATCGGGTCCCTCGTATGTAAAATAAGGCTCTTTAGATTGTTAGAAATTAAACAGGTGTAAGCCATAGTGAACAACACCTTTAAGAGTAGGGTTATTCGTGTGCCATTATTTGTATTTAAGAATGAGCATGTTAAACAGTGTCTTTGTTGTTAAAGTAGTTTAGTTTTAAACCAGCATCTCCGTCAAAAGGGGAGCTTCTAGTTGATTTAATACTTCTACCAACAGAAGTTCTTACTGACCTGGAGCCTGGGCCTGAGTCTTTATGATATTAATCTCAGAAAGTATTGTTCATATGGAGAGAGACATTAGGCTTCTCTTCAGAAAAACCAGAATGCACTTACTTCCCATCATGTAATTCTAACATTTTGGGGGCTGCTTTAGAGAAGCAAAGGTATGTGTGCAGCTTTTGTCCACAGACTCCAAGAGCCTCTCCCCAAGTGTTTGCAAAATATTCGGGATCTGGAACCCTTAATGACAGCCCCTCAGTTGTCCCCCAGCATTAACCTAATTCAGACTTAGAAAGTTGGTCCTCCGTAAGACTAAACTGTCAGGATTCATTATGATCTCAATGACACCAGGAAATGATGATTACACTTTGCATAATGTGAGTTCATTATTGTCAGTGCTTTTTATATCAATGGTTACATGATCCTTGTAAGAATCAAAAGAGGTAGCTATATTAAGGTTATTTGAGAAATAAGCAAAAGAGTACAGAGAAGTTAAATGCTTTGCTTAAAGCAACACAGCTCACAACAGAGCCAGAAATAACCACTTTCTCTCTTGATATCGGTTCCATCTCATGCTGCTATCTCCTTGAATCAATACCCTGAGAATAACTTCTTGCACAGTGAAGTGTCGATGAAGCAATGAGGCATTGAAAACGTAACTTGATGTGGTTGATAAAGGATGGCCACCAATTTGCTATTCTTTCCCTGAGAGGGTGATATATATATTCCTCTACTACCTTTGTTTCTGGGCTGGCCTTTTTGACTTACTCAAGTGATAAATGAAATGGAAGTCTCATTCCAGGACAAGGTTGTAGCTTTTGCCTGACCTCTGGAACATGCACTCTTGCAGCCTTGAGTCGCCATATAAGAAGTCTGACTACTTTGAAGAAACCATGTGGAGAGACCCTGAGACTGACTGATAAGGGAGAAGTGCCCAGCTGAGCCCAGCCATCTAGCCACCGTCCTCCAAACAAAATGGCATCTGAGATTCTCCAGATCTGCCCTGCTTTTAGTTGATGACAAATGGAGTGGAAGAGTCAACAGTTGAGTCCTGCCTAGATTTCTGTCACACTGAGTCATGAGCTAGAATACGGTAGTTGCTGTAGCCACTAAGTTTTGGGACAGTTTTTTACCCAGAAGTAGATAACAAGAGCACTATCAAAAACACTGAAAGAAGACACAGTAAAGGAGGTGCTACTGAATTAAGTGTTAAACACTCAGTAAAATCTCCAGCTGCAGTGTTGACCTAAATATCCAACATTTCTTTTCCCACATAAACTCTACTCTTTAGGCTTAAGAGTCACAGGGAACTTTGGGCCCTTTTAAATGCTAGTAATTTAAGCATAGGTGTTTTGGGTGAAGAGTAAACCACATACTCCTTGATCCTCCCTACCAGTGATTGATCACCATTCCATGACTGTCCTTCAACCTCCTGCTGTGCATCCTTTTCTCATCTTACTCAACTGCTGCTTTCAGGGAAACTCTCCTCACTTTTTCAGTAACTTTTAATTTCTAAATCTTCCTTTCTATGTCTTATCATCAGTGACTTCAGTATCAAATTCTTACCCCTTTGACACTCTGCCTTTCCAGTTATCCAGCCTTCTTAATTCTGGTTAATGTCTCTCCATTTCTCTATATACATTCATGGATAGGGGTTGTCTTTGATCTAGTCATTCTTAAGAAGTAGTCAGTCTCCTGTCCATTTCTACTCCCTGACTATATTCTCCTTTCTTACAACACTAAAATGTAGGTATTCTCCAGAGTTTGCCCTTAGTTTTCTTCTTTTCTCTACTCTATTTTCTGTTCTAGTGTCTTCCTCATTGCCTTGAGGATGATGACCCAGGTCAAAATTTCTCATATCAAGTTTAAAGTTATGTGGTCCTGCAGCAAAACCCCTTCTGTTCAACATAATATCTATTTTCTTTTCTTCTCTTTTCCTAACATCCTTGCTTCTATAAATTTCTCAACCAGGTTTTTAACTCTGGACTCTAATCTCAGGCCATCTAAATCCTTTCCTTCCTGCATCTGACCTTTTCAGCTTCATCTGATTTCCCTCTCTCTGTCCTTTTCACCGCTCCAGCCATATGGCACTTCCCTTCCTTTCTTGAATAAATCTTGATCTCTCCCAGCTCTGGCCCCTCCCACATGCAACTTCTTTTCTTTCCTAGAATGCTTTTCCCCCTTTGGTCAGCTTGCTCCCTCTCAGTCATCATGTGTGTCTATGTTCCCTGTCTCCTTAAGCACGCTTTTCTCTTCATCTTTGCTAATAGAATCCTACCCCATAATTTTCCTCAGATATTGGTCACATATGCACGTCATGAGCACTTCTTCGTTTGCAAAGTGAAATGTTTATTAATAATAAGCACATTATGGTAATTCTGTTTTTTCCACCATCACCTGGTTTAGGCATTGACACATGGAAGATGTGCTTTAGTCAGGGTATTTTCAGGAGACAGCTGCCGTGTCAGTTATTTTAACAGAGAGGTTTAATATACTGATGAAGCAGGTATTTAAACAACTGGAAAGGCAAAAATGGAACATTCAGGGACCATGCAAGAAATAATTGTGGGAAGAAGCAAAAAGAAAAGGTTGGAGCTATTGAATTTAGACATGAAGAGATGGGGATCCATGGAGCTCGGCCCCAGACAAATGCGGAGTAGATTCTGGCTGGCTGTAGTGTTAGTGTTTCTGGAAGAGTTTAATGAGGTTGAAACAAATTATTTTGCTGCTCCTCCAGGAACAAACGGCTGCCAATGGACTGAAGAAACATTGTTGGGGTTACCCTGACAAGCACAGAAAAACAGGAGGGAAAAAATTCCTTTTCTCTCCTCTAGCCTCGCAGTTCCTCTCCAACACCCTCTATTGGCAGAGCATAGCAGGTGGCAAGAACTCCTTCCCAAGCCATGTCCCACCAGTATTCACTTTCCTTTCCTGCCCTTTTTTTTTTTTTTTTTTTTTTTGCCATTCCTCTGGATGGCCCCATACACAGATTCTTCTCATAACTTCATAGTGCTTTCCATCCTACACGGTCCAGCTCACCACCTCCTGCATCCATTATGTTTTCCAATTTAACGTGACCCTTCCCTTCTCTGATTTTGCATGGCTCTCCAATAATGTTTATGTTCTGCCTCCTGTTATAATGACTTATGTAC
Organism: Lutra lutra; assembly: GCF_902655055.1. Taxonomy (NCBI): domain Eukaryota; kingdom Metazoa; phylum Chordata; class Mammalia; order Carnivora; family Mustelidae; genus Lutra; species Lutra lutra. The sequence continues at coordinate 68,464,112 of NC_062282.1, forward strand.
ATGCCTTCACTCAGACATTAAAAGGATAAGATTTGCAGTCATACAGAATAGGGATCAAATCCTAGGTCCATTATTGGCAGTTCTGTGCCCTTGGTAAGTTATTTAAACTCTCTAAGCCTCAAAATCTGCATGTGTTCATTTAGAGGCACTAGGTTCTTGCATAATCTCTACTCAATAAAATACCTTTAATGAATAGAATAAAAAAGATCTTGGTATGTTTTAGTGATCCTTTAGGCAGTATTACAATATGTCTCAATAAGAACTGTTTTACATAATATGATATCCTTATGTATTACTAATCAAGATACAGGCATGTCACTGGAAGAATGTCTCTGTAAACTTGGTGAATTAAAGTGGAAATAGAGTGTATTCTCTTTTTTCTTGAAGAGTTAATACTATAGATTCTTTTTGGTTCTTGCACAGATTGACAGACTGAAGCAAATGGCTCATTTTAAGAATGATAGACTATTAAGGTACTAGCCATAGAGAGTTTCTACAGAATAATTTTAATTGTATTTTCACCAGTAAAAGTCCAATTCCTATTATCTATAGATTTATAAATTATAAATGTCATAAAAATTTAACATAGGCTAGAAGAGAAGGTAACGTGTTGTTATGTTTTATTTGTAACACATATGCCTAGAAGAGTATTAGAAAATACAGAATTCGGAAAATGTTGAATTTGGGGGATCCAAATAAATCTTGTGGATTTGTTGGTTAATCTTTTATCCCTTCAGAAACTTGCTATTAATCATTAGAAATAGAATTCTGCTTACGTTGCTGCAGCTGTTTCAGATTGGAAGTGGTGCTGTCCCGCCAAAGTCTGGTTCTGTAAGAGCCTGTTGCATTTAGCAACTATGGAAAGGGCGCGGGGAGGGGGGGGGGGTGGAATATCACCAACCTGGACAAGGGCCAAACTGAACAGGAATTAAATTCCTGCTGTTTTATTCTTGTTATGGACAGAAAAAGGTCTAGGCAAAATAATGAAAGTTTTGCCTAGTCTAAAGGGAATTTAATTTGCCTAAAAGCCTAAGCTGTTTCTAAAATATGGTGTGGTAGGGTAAGGAATTAAGGTAAAAGAAAGTTTTGAGGATAGATTGGAAAGAGAAGGATGTCAAATATTGGAACCTAAATTGTGCATGCACAGTTGAATGGGTCTTTGAAAGCAAAGCTTAAGTTTCTCTGTATGCCTAAGAATTTTTCGAGAGTGAATTGCATCTTTCCTAAAAGCGGGTTTAACCTCTAGTAATGAGGATATAATCTAATCTCCTGCAAGGACTATATTAAGAAAATAAAGGTTGTATTATTCCACATCGTTTGAAAGTGAATGGAAATTCTACCCCCAGCTCCATCAAGATTGGCTTAACCACCAATGTAAATTACTCTTATTTGGTTATTGATGTCATATGCTAATGTGTTTTGAAGCAGGAACAGACAAGCTGTTCAGCTTTGTAGTGAAGCAGACATGGGCCTCAGAACTGTTCCCAGTGTGGTGATCATGAGAAACTTCCTTCATTCCTCAGCTTCAATGTCCTCATCTGGGAAGAGCAATACCGCATGGGTTGCAGAGTAGGGAGGGTTTTGTCAAGTGCCTAGTACATTTCCTCCAACACACAGGATACCCTCCATGAGTGATACCCAGTACTATTTTGTTTTTCTTGTGTTGAGATCTGATTTATACATCTGAAGAGGCTTTGTCAGAAAGGAAATAACATGTTTCCACTATACCTAAAATGGCAGAAATTTAATGCACACTCTTTAGTAGAATAAGTGGTTTTCACCCACTTTCACTCTGAATTCGCCTGTAATTCTGAGTTACAGTCACTGTAGTTATTCGTCTCTGTCAAGTCAGCAGCAGAGAAAGCAAGTTTGACTCTTTCTTCAGCCTCAGATATTCTTAATATTGTTATGGAGAAAACAACAAAAATGACCAGTACTAGTTTGGCAGTCTTCGGAGGGGGCAAAACTATTAGACAAAAAGGTTTTCTGAATGTGATCTTTATTTTGAAACTGCACTGGAAATTATAGGGCTTGCCTCTTCTGTTCCGTTAAGCCCCTGAAGTTAATTGAACCTAAATTACATAGTGCAAAGTTAGACCTGGAGACTCCTAGGAAATGTTCCCCGCTCTCTATAATGTATTATTCTATACACCGGCTTTGAGAATTGCAGAGCTGAGTAATTAAAGTTCAGCTGGGTCATAAGTAAGGTGACATGATATAATTAATTCTCTACAATTTAGAACAGGTCACCTTTTCTTCGAGTTGTTATTCTGTCCCAGTGAGGAAGAGCTAGGAACAGATGGATGGGGGGGGAATCCACCAAACCTCCAACTCTTTGTAAACAGAATGATTTTTATACACTGTTCTGACTCAAGTATCTGCCCAAAGAAAGGCCAAGAAGCAACTTCATTGTGTCATTGAAGAAATCGATCTTGTTAATTGTCTTACCATGGCATCCCAATATGGCTTCTTTGTTCTCTTCTTTATTTTTATTTAATCATAATTATTCATTCTTACAGGAAGAAGTTTTAATCATATCAAAGTCATTTTTCTCACCCTTTTCCACCTCTCTTCTCTCATCCCAAGGTTGGCTGGAAAAATGAATAAATAAGTTCCTAAGAGGCTGAGCACAAGGCCTTTTGATGGTACAGAGGGAATCCAGATGTTCACCCTGGCCCCCATCTCCTATAAAGGGTTTTATGGAATTTGTTGCTGGTCATAATATGCCTCCTAAAAGAGAGGAAACTTTTACAGGTAGCATTAAATTAAGATTCTACGTTTTGTTTCAAATAGCAGATGAAAAGTTATCTTTCAGTGCTGACTGTTATCATAGAGGCAGTTTCTCCATATGATGTCATTTAAGGATGTCTTGTATTCGAGACAATTAATTTCTTTTCAAGTCTGTCCTTTTTGTGCCTCTGACTAGTCATATGGACATATTGATCTGTTCTGCTGGCCTTTTAGAGGAAGGTAGATGCCAGGTCAGTCACCAGCATCAGACAGGAGATGGAAGGGATGCAATTTCGTTTGATGTTACTTAATTTAACACTATGGAAATCACTTTTTTTCTTCACTAATTTCAGAAAATTATGTCTCAGAGTTGAAAGACTACTTCTCCTGAAGTTTTCCAACTTTAAAACAGGCATTTAAAAAATTCACTTATGAACTATGCCTCTGGCAATGAATAAGATTATTCATATACATTTTTTTAAAAAGATTTTATTTATTTGACAGAGAGACACACAGTGAGAGAGGGAACAGAAGCAGGGGAAGTGGGAGAAGGAGAAGCAGGGAGCGAAATGCAGGCCTTGATCCCAGGACCCTGGTATCATGACCTGAGCCAAAGGCAGAAGCTTAATGACTGAGCCACCCAGGTGCCCCTTATCCATATATATTTAACAATTCACCAGCATCATGATCTTTTTCTTCATATGACCCTACCCCTGCTGGGAAATAACTGAATGAAAAGGTAGATCTTGTCCCATGTCTTGTAACATTAAAAAATATATGCACAGGTGCCTGAGTGGCTCAGTTGGTTAAGCGGCTGCCTTCGGCTCAGGTCATGATCCCAGCATCCTGGGATCGAGTCCCACATCGGTCTCCTTGCTCAGCAGAAAGCTTGCTTCTCCCTCTGACTCTGCCTGCCACTCTGTCTGCCTGTGCTCACTCTCTCTGACAAAAAAAAACAAAAACAAAAACAAAAACAAAAACAAATGTTTAAAAAAATATATGCACAGGAAGTTTTAAAAATGAAATTCTTATAATTTCCAAGGTAAATTACCCAGACTCCAACCTGTAGGTACTCAAGCCCAATAAATAGATGGGGGAAGAGTGAATAAGCTCTAAGAAGTCCCTAAAAATAAAGAGGGTAGGATACAGATAATCCCCAAAGCAGGACACGCTGATGTTGGAAGAGGAATTTGAACAGGAAAGTCAATAAAGTATATTAGTTTAGTAACTGATTTCAGGAGACAAGTCATTCTGAACCCCTGTTTTATGGATGAATGAAATTCTGAAATTTGAGATAGGTCTTCATGAATTTCAGGACAGCAACTAGCAAATAAAATCACAGCTGGAACTCTTGCTTTAAAAAAAGTCTGGGTCTTTTTTAGTGGGTTAATAATGGCAATTCTTACGATGAAAATCTTTTAGGAATATAAGATTGTTTTAAATTTTATATGTTTGCCTAACTGACTCTGGAAATTTAATATATGGTATTCTATTTGAGGGGAAAAAAAAAGAAAAAATTTAAAAGAATGTATAAACTATCCAAGGTAAAACAAAATCTCTGTCCAAGTTTTTCTGAAAATATAGGTTTTGTTTGAAGAATAAAAGGTTTCTATTATTATACTCTGGCTCTGCCAAGAGAGCAAACACAGGCCGACAGTTGAATTTATGAGACTGTCAGTGTCATTTTACCTAAAACAGAACTTCCCTCCCATATCTATTCTCACCCTCTGAGATATGGGATTAAGATGCTATTCTCACATTCTGGGATAAGGGATTAATAGTTCTCCACTGTTATTTCTCATTCTTTATAGCTCTATTACAATGTTCCATTGAGAATATAATATTACATGTAAAACTACAGGAGAAATCGCATCAAAGAATTAATGAACAAAAAGTCGTAAGAAAAGAAAACTCTGTGAACCGCAGAATATATTTATAAAGTCTTCATGTCATTTACTTGAATACTTTATATGATTAGAAATAATAGAAGGAAGAGACCTGGTAGAAAGTAATTTTTGTACTAGATGTGTCTATCACATGCACGGTGCCCATAGCCCTTGCTGAGTGCATTCCCGGCTAACTGTGTTCTGACCCTGAGACCCTTTCCAGATGACCATAGCTGACTGGACCAAGGCTGGGCATCTGACTCACGGGCTGCTGATTGATAGATGGTGCGAAGCCCGTTACTTGGCCAAGCATGAAAGGCACTATCCAGATAGGGACAGTAGTAATCATCTCTACCTATCAGGAGCTTTTCTTTCAGGAATCGGCCTGAGAAAATGAAAAGAATCCATGAAACAGCAATAGGAATGAAAGTAGACTGACACAAAGGGAAACAGACATATTCAGAATAGCTTTGAAATGAGTATGTGGCTGGCATAACCAGATCTGCGTGGGGTCCAGAACACTATCAGATCCAGTATAGATGAGTCCAGGCTTAGATTCCTGCCAAAATTTGCTAATTGTCACACACATCCTTTTTTTTTTTTTTTTTTTAAAGATTTTATTTATTTATTTGACAGAGAGAGATCACAAGTAGACGGAGAGGCAGGCAGAGAGAGAGAGAGGGAAGCAGGCTTCTTGCTGAGCAGAGAGCCCGATGTGGGACTCGATCCCAGGACCCTGAGATCATGACCTGAGCCGAAGGCAGCGGCTTAACCCACTGAGCCACCCAGGCGCCCCTGTCACACACATCCTTATAACAAGCTTCCATTACAAAAGCTAGTCTGAGCAAGTTGTGAATGCTGGCAGTCAAAGTAGCCTAAACCAAGCAGAAAGGGAGAGGACAACAGAACAACGTTCACAGAGCATCTTGGTTAAGTAGAATGCTGCTAGGTGCTGGGGTACCAAGGGGAGTTCATTATAATGTGCTCTGATTCGAGGGATGAAAAATAAGCCAGTAAACAGTATGAAGTCTGCTAAGTGCCAAATACTTGGTATTTACCAAAAACCCTATTGGAACAGTACTTGTTAATACTGGTGTACTAGTGAAGAATTCAAGTTTTGGATGCTAATTTACCTGAATACAAATCCCAGCTGACTCTGCCATTTATTGACTGAGTAGATTTGGCCCAAGTTACTTAACACAGGGATTCTCAAAGAATCAGCAGACCAGCATCATCATCATCTCTTTGAACGTTAAAAATGCAAATTCTCCTTTATACCCACCTAGTCAGAAACTAGGGGGATGGGAGCTACAACCATTTTTATGTTAACACACCATTCAAGGGATACTTGTGCACATTGAATTTTGAGAACTACCACATAACCTATGTCTAAGGATTCTGGTTATGTGTTATTTCAAAGACTGTTAAATCATGATGAGGTCTGGAAATGGCAACTAATTTGTTGTTGTTATTGAAGTGCAGAGGTTTGTAATTGAGCTGAGTTTGAGGGGTGGGTAAGATTAGAGAAATATGGAGACGAGATATTTCTAGGTGGTGTTAATGTATCATTGTTTCTAGTGGTCAGTGAGATTTTATTTTAAAACTGGAGTCAGGCCGATTCTGGGCAATGTTTTCAAGGGCACAGATCTGAGTTCAAATTCAGACCCCACCAATTACATCCTCTCTGACCTTGGATGATTTACTTAAGTGGAATAAATTTACTTAAAACTGGGATAGTACTTCTCCTTCCTTATTGGAAGATTAAAAGAGTTAATATGTGTAATGTCCATAACAGAATGCTTGGTGTATACTAAATATTAGCTATTCCTGTTATCATTGTTAATATTATCTCTTCCGTGCTAAATTCTTTATCTCTTTTGTTTTCTGTTTGTTTTGTTTTTTGTTTTTAGGTGATTAATTTCCCTTCATCCTTCAGGACTTTGCTTGAATGTTTTCTCCTCAGTGAAACTTTCATGATTACATAATAAATAATAAGCTCTCTCCCCATTCTCTATCTTGAATCTTTCCTTCTTCCTTTCTTCCTGCTTCCCTCCCTTCTCTTTCTTTCTTTCCTGTTATTTCTTTCTTAATTTCTTTCTTTGAGTATAGTTCACACACAATGTTACATTGGTTTCAGGGGTATTGATTCAACAACTTTATACATTTTGCTCTGTTCCCCATAAGCGTAGCTCCCATCTGTCACCACATGATGATGTTACAATACCAGTGACTATATTCCCTATGCTGTATTTTTTATTCCCGTAACTTAGCTGTTCTATAACTAGAAGACTATATGTCCCACTGTCTCCCCCCCACCTTTTTTTCCAAAGATTTTGTTTATTTGAGAGAGAACACTAGCAGGGCTGGGGAGGGGCAAAGGGAGAAGGAGAAGCAGAATCCCCTATGAACAGGGAGGGGAACCCAAATGTAGTGCTGTCCCCCAGCTCCAGAGACAATGACCTGAGATGAAGGCAGATGCTCAACCTAATGGAGCACCCAGGTGCGCCTGTCTCACTCCCCTTGACCCCATTTGCCCATCTTCCACTGCCCTCCCCTCTTTATTTAAACTATTCTATTCTTTTTTTTTTTTTAAACTATTCTATTCTTTATTTAAACTAATCTCCCTAATTAGCAAGCAAGGGTATTGACTTTTAGAATGGTGCCTGGTATATGGTAGAACTCAACAAATATTTGTTTAATAGATGAATGAAATATTCTCATTTATAAAAATGTCTGTGAGAAGTTGTATCTATCTATGGGATTTAAAAAAAAACCCAAAAACCTATGGGGTTTTTGAGCAAGTATTCAACTTGTATCAAAATACATTCTCCAGAAACATTTCCATTGCACCTGTGGCCAAAGACATGATAAAAGGAACCACATAAAAGAAAGAGAAGTGGAAAAAATGCACTTTTCCCCCCTTTGTGATGACTTGGTAACTGATCAAAACAAAGTCATCCAGATATATATTTACTGAAGGTGACAACCTGCATGTTTGGTTTTTATACATCTTTCTGTCTCTCTTTTCCTGTTTAGCTTATTCCTCAAACACACATTCATTAGTTTTCCTGGAAAGGTTTTCCTTTCTTTTAGCAAGGAGCAATGGTTTAAGTTTCATTAATTCCTATTGAAATTTCTGAAAGCACAAAATCAACAGATCTCCAGGAAAGGCCTTTTTGAGAAGTGTATATTTAGGGGAGATCATTATATCCTGCTATGGCTGAGAATATTTCTTCTATTACTTTAATTCCCTTTCTTACCAAAATTTTAAGGTGGGCATGTGCAACTGAAGTATTCCAAGTCTCATGTAGGAGATATGTCAGTCAATTGTCCGAAGCTAAAGGCAGCAGGCTAGGAGGTAGGAGTGGGGCCTGATAAAGTAACCTCCCAGTGGGAGGACAGACACTAGAGAAAGTGGAGGTGGGAGGTTGCTCAGATATTTTCTGGAATTTGTCCTGTGCTAGGAGAGCAGTGTAGCCAACTCTATGCAAAGACCCTATTTCCTAAATAAGATTACATTTATAACTATTGAGAGTTAGAACTTGGATCTATTGCTTTTGAGGGTCACTATTCGACTCATTGCATCCAGATTCCCCTAGTTTTAACATTTTATACAACCATGGTATAATCCACACTTCAAAAATTAACATTGATCCAATACTATAAGCAACAGATTTATTTAGATATCAGTAGTTTTCCTGTTATGCAAGAAAGCATTATCTCACCAGGTCTGAATTACTCAAACCTTGCACATTCCAAAGAAAGGCCTGTCTTTAGGACTGGCCTTCTGCTAGCTCCTAGAATATAACTTCTGATACTATGTTGATAGGTCTTCTTACTGGTGATGTCAATCTTTATTACCTGGATAAGGTGACATTTCCTAGATTTTTCCACTATCAAGGTTTTTTTTAGGGCTTATTTATTTATTTATGCTGTAAAATTAATAATAATTGCTTGGGGAGCATATGGGACAATACTTTGACACTGTGCAAAGTCATCTGATTTCAAAAACTGACAGCTAATGCACATGTAAAAAAAAAACACAATGTAAGCCTCCTAGAAAGTTTTATCAGGGTTAATTCAGTTCAGGATCAAACTGTGGACAAAAGCAAGACTAGAGGGAAACTGTGGTACCTGGTAGAGTATGACTTTAAAACTATCACGTAGGCTTGAGGGGGGGAACAAAGCAAATTCAGGAAATAAATACTGTCTAGGAAGTAGTCTGAGACTGTCTCACGTAAGATTTCCTTGGGGCAAAGCTAGGGTGGCCCTTGGGATGTGGATGTATTTACTGTGTGTTTAGGATTTGGTGTAGGTGCAGGTGGGACGCAGGAACCCTTCAGTGGCTCTGCAACGAGAGTTACCGATATTGCTTTCCCATGTTTTTTTTTAAGGATTTTATTTATTTATTTGAGAGAGAGCAAGCATTCAGCTGGGGTAGAGGGGCAGAAAGAGAGGGAGAGAGAGAATCCAAAACTGTGAGCACAGAGCCCAAAGCAGTGCTCGATCCCATGACCAGTGATCATGACCTGAGCCGAAACCAAGAGTTGGAAACTTAACCAACTGAGAAACCCAAGTGCCCACCTTTTAAACCAGCTGTGCACTCATTGAATTCCCAAAGTCCCCTTTGGGCTATCATTCCTCTTCAGTGTCACTGAGCCTGTGCTATCTTGAGTCCTATAACAAGCTGTTCCTAGCAGCACTTTGTCGTGGCTAGGCATGTCATGACTTCTAGGAATGGCTAGTAGGAGGGCAAAAGAAGGAGAGCAGGATAATTTTTTATTTTGGCACAATAATAGAGGAAGATTTTAGAGATGAATGACCAAACATGAGGATTTGATTTTGTTTCTTTTGTTTGTGATTGGGTGCCTCCCCCATTATTAAGAATAATGAAGCATAATCCTCAAATAAATACTTTTTCTGTTCATATAACAGGTATTTGGTGTCTTTAGGTTATAAAGAAAGAAGAAAACATTTTGGTAAATCATTCAAGATTAAAATGACTCCACAATGACTATTTCAAATTTGTTTCTTTGTAGATATTCTTGAAAACTCTGGAAATTTATCCAGTAATTAGTCAGTCACAAATCAAGATCCCATGAACCATGAACCATGTCTTTCAAAACTTACTGGTTTTTAAATAATAAAGATCTCAGCTTTTTCAACATGTCAAAGACAAATGGAAAGAAGAGGAAAATAAGAAGGCTTTTTTTTTTTTTTTTTTTTTTTTTTTTGATGTATATTATTCCTTTCAGGTGACCTGAGAAAGGGTTCAGTGATAGAAATTGGAAATATTTTTTTGTTTTTTCTACGTTTTTGGTAGGACCCACAATTTAAATTCCCACTGTGGATCACAGATACAATATTTATGGTTTTGTTATATTTTTCATTAAGAAGATGATTACAAAATGCATGCTCTTAATCTTATTTTAATTTCTCCAATGCTAGTTTGGCAAACAAAGTTAATACTTTCATTTTGGATGCAATTAAGCTATCTGATGAATGCTATATCAAAATTTGTTTGATCTAATTCCTCTTGTTGGCTCAGCTGATAAGGTAATTTCAAGTGATTACCATGAAGACAAGCATCCCAAGCCTTATCCTATTGTTGGAAGGCATTTTCTTGGCAAGAAAAGCCCACATCTGTGAAGTCTAGAAGCGTGTCTTCCTTTTTCCTTCTTTCTTTGTGAAATCATTTTTTTTCCTGTTGTATTATACCTAACTACATATCCAGTTGGAATTCAATCCCTGTGGCCTTAAGTATTTGCATTTGGATCGATGGATGCTTAAACATAGGTTTGAAACTGTTGTCTGAGTTCTTTTTTGGTGCTAACATTCTTTCACCTTCTGTTCCCCAAGACAGTACGTGTTCTGGGCCATGTTTCAGTGTCAACACAAAACTCCTGATTAAGAAGAGAACTTTTTATTTTCTGTAGAGCAGCCACATACTACCAAATTCTAGCCACTATGTGTTTGAATAAGTTGTTTGTATATTTAAATGTCTTTTTTTCTTTTTTGTAAAGTTTCAGTGCAACTTCTAGAAAATCACTTAATGAGACTGTTTCCATTGTTTAAGGGCATAGAATAGAAATAGATCATTTCTAAGATGGTTTCAAATTCTGAAAACTTTTAAATTGAAAATTTTTAAATAAAATGCATGATTCAAGGGTTTATCCCAACTGTATTATGTTTATTCTAGAAGATGTCTGTTAGTATTATCCTCTCAATGTAAATGATTTTTTTTTTCGAATAATGATCTCCTTGCAGCTACAGAGTTACTTACACTTACAGAGTTGCTCTAAACAACTCATGTATTACTGACTTTCACAGATTTGCCATTTTTTTCTTTCCAGGGTATTATAAGCTGTGTTATCAGAAAGTATACATTGTACTTGGAATGTTTTTGGAATTTAAGGAATGTCTAGTAACAATTTTTAAAATATGAGTACATCTTCTTTCATACCATATCTGTTCTCCATTCAGACATACAGAATTATTTTTGAGTTTATTAAATATGCTGCATATTCCCTTTCACTTTCAAGTCCCAAAATCATCTGAAAAGCCCCGGCATCTCCACAAAAGAGGACTGGGGAAGAAAGGAGTTTCTTTTTGCAACAAACAAACTACACTTCTAAAAACCCAGTCATAGATTTAGGTGCTTATTAAGATTTTGATACTGTATACTAAGAGTAGTGAGGGGAAAGTTAAAAAAAAAAAAATGGAGACACCCTGGATGTTTGAGAGTCCTTGGATAGAATTATATCAACTAAGTTCAGATATCAGTGGTGGGAAATCCGTGGGGCCCAACTCATACACATTCTTCCTTTAGAAAGCGGACATCTGGTGACTGCAGCTTTTGGCTGGAAGCAGTTGCCAGGGGAGTTTCAACTATAATTCCATGGGATTCCTTTACAGGCTCTTTATGGTCTTGCTTTTCCTTGCTGGCAGTACGCAGGTGACCTAGAGTCCACACTGGTCCTGAGTGGCACCTGGCTTGGGTTCTCTTCCCTTTTTCTACTTCTCTCCCCCTTTTCGGGTGCCCTCTGGAGAACTGCCTCTTCCCCCACTGTACATTTGTCACATTGAACCATCTCAAATAGCACCAGTAAAGAAAAGATTCTGCCTTTCTCTTAACTACTTCACTTCCCCTTACATGCAACATTTTTAAAAAAAAGTTTATTTATTGGGGCGCCTGGGTGGCTCAGTCCATTAAGCATCTGCCTTCAGCTCAGGTCATGATCCCAGGGTTCTGGGATTGAGCCCTGCTTCTGCCTCCCTGCTCAGAGGGAAGCCTGCTTCTCCCTCTCCCACTCCCCCTGCTTGTGTTCCCTCTCTTGCTGCTCTCTATCAAATGAATAAATAACATCTTTTTTAAAAAAAAAAGTTTATTTATTTATTTAAGTAATTTCTATACCCAGCGTGGGCCTTAAGCTCATGATCAAGAGTTGTGTGCTCTTCTGACTGGGTCAGTCAGGTGCTCCTCTTGTTTTTTTGTTTTGTTTGTTTTGTTTTGTTTAAAAGTTGTGTATTAAGATTTCTTAGCATAATTCTTCTTAAATAAGACTTTTTTGAAGTTATATATCAAGATTTCTTAGATGGTATGTGGTCAACCATTCTAGATTCAGTGGCATTTGTTGGGGTCACCATCTGCATATGGTTTCAGATGGCTTCTAGGACATTTAAATGTGCATATTTACCTGATATAAAGGCTTTCAGATCAGTGATATGGACTAGTCATAACAAGCCATATGCAAACGTCATAACTCACCACACTGATCTCATTTTGTTTAATTACCTTTCTTTAATGGCTGTTTTATTAGCAATACTACAAACTCCATTATGTCAGATGCTGTTTTGTTTTAGTTTGTCTTGATTTGCTCCCCTATCCCCAGTGTCTAGGAAAATGTTTAATACAGTGTAAGATCTCATTGAATTCTTGCTGGTGAATGTTGGTGGTTGCTGATATTCAGATAACATCAGAGAATGGTGAATGTTTATTGAGACTCCTGTAGCTAACACAAATAAGAATGCTGGTGGAGGGATGCCTGGGTGGCTCAGTTGGTTAAGCAGCTGCCTTCGGCTCAGGTCATGATCCCAGCGTCCTGGGATCGAGTCCCACATTGGGCTCCTTGCTTGGCAGGGAGCCTGCTTCTCCCTCTGCCTCTGCCTGCCACTCTATCTGCCTGTGCTCACTCTCGCTTCTCTCTCTATGACAAATAAATAAATAAAATCTTTAAAAAAAAAAAAAAGAATGCTGGTGGATTATTAAAGAAAATCTTTAATGCATGACTGAGCTGGAAGAAAATTAAGAATATCTATAAAGAGGTTTCTCCTCAGATGATATGCCTCTCTTTTAAAGCCCAGAGACTGAGTTATAGGTGAGAACTAGACAGAAGATTAAGCCTGGTGTCAAAGCAAGATTAGAAGTTAAATTTTAAAAAAATCTGCATAATGCCCCTCCTACTTGTCCTCTCTCTAAAACAAATAAATAACTCTTTAAAAAATTTTTTAAAAATCTGCATAAAATCAAGTACTCCAAAGGGCACCATCTTCACCAATTCATTTACCTGCCTCACAGCAAAGAAATAAGCATACCTAGGTCCACAGAGACAAAAAGTGGTGACATACACCTTAGCTCTACATAGAACAGAATGAGGGAAAACAACTCCTGTAAGAAATAGTAATCCCAGTTCTCTTGCTCATTTGAGCAGGTCACAATTCATGCTGCCTTTGTAATTCCGAAAAACAAAACAGAACAGGACTTGAAAACCTTATTTAAAGTGATTCTAGACTGATAATAGTCTCTGATGTCTATCAGAAGCAAATATTGACCCTCTTTGAAGAAAATAAATTTTAAAAGCTTCAAAAAATTCTCCCAAATTATGGTTCAAAAGTATATTATGTCATTTAAAAGGTCACTAATTCACAAAAAAAAAACAGATTATTAAGAGAGAGAGTCATGGAAATAATAAAACATAGAATCAGATTTGCAAGAATTGAGATGTTAGAGATAAAGACTACAGAATATAAAGTGTGCTCACGATGTTTAAATGAATAAAGGAAAAAATTAAAAGTATAATTAAGGAACAAAAGAATATAAAATATAGGTCATCATGTTTAGAAAGGAATCAGGTAAAATTTTTAAAAATGAAATAATTTAAACTAGAAACTTATAGTAATGCCTGAAGGGCAGATTTGGCACAGCTAAAGATAAATCATCAACTAGGAACATACCTGATGAAAGTGTCCAGAATATAGGACAGAGAGGGAAACTAAAGAAATTCTATGAAAGAATTGTTGAGAAACATGATAGACAAAGCAAGAAAATTCACCGTACATCTAATCACAGTTCTTGAAGGAATAAGGAAAAAATGACTGAGAGACTGTTTAAAAAAAAAAAAAAAAGCTGAAAAAAACTAACAATTGTTGAGAAATATCCAACCCATGGATTCCAGGAGCCCAACAAATTTTAAATAAAAATGATTAAAGCGAAGAAAAGTGTTTACTTACTCTTATTAAAATACAGAATACCAAAGACAGAGATATATTTTTTTCTCAAAAATGTTTTTATTTTGGGGGCGCCTGGGTGGCTTAGTGGGTTAAAGCCTCTGCCTTCAGCTCAGGTCATGATCCCAAGGTCCTGGGATGGAGCCCTGCATCGGGCTCTCTGCTCAGCGGGGAGCCTGCTTCTCCCCCTCTCTCTCTCTGCCTGCCTCTCTGCCTACTTGTGATCTCTGTCTGTCAAATAAATTAAAAAAAAAAAAACTTTATAATTTTTTTTAATTTTTTACTTTTTTATTATTATTTTTTAGATTGTTAGAAACATCTGTATTAAAAGTCTTGTTAAACATGACAAAGAATTCTTTAAAGCAGGTGGAAAGAAAAGGAAGAAAAGCATCATTTGAAAAACACCTCAGAACTGGGACTCCAGAGCCCCACAGCTGGTATTCAAATACTGAGTCAAACCCTCTCTAACTGGATGACATTAGGCAAAAGGCTAAACTGTCTATGCTTTAAATAATTTGTAAACTAGGAATCACAGTTATAGTACCTACCTTATACTCACTGGGTTGTTTTGAGGGTTAAATAAGTTAATTCTTGTTAAGTACTTAGAACAGAGTCCAGTGTGTGGCAAATACTAGATGAATAGTGTTTAAGTAATACATAAAATTTTTTTTTAAAAGATTTTATTTATTTATTTGACAGAGAAAGATCACAAGTAGACAGAGAGGCAGGCAGAGAGAGAGAGAGAGGGAAGCAGGCTCCCCGCTGAGCAGAGAGCCCGATGCGGGCCTCGATCCCAGGACCCTGAGATCATGACCTGAGCCGAAGGCAGCGGCTTAACCCACTGAGCCACCCAGGCGCCCAGTAATACATAAAATTTAAAAATACAACAGAATAACAATTAGCTGACTTCTCAATAGCAGCAAAGGAGTATAACCATAATACATTCAAAATGATAAAATAAAATAACCTCCATCTAGAATTGTGCATCCAGAAAAATATTTTTAGAAATATGTCAAATAAAGCATTTTTATCAAAACGAAGAATAAACAAATAAATCTGGCAGTCTAATGGACTCTTTGCTAAAAGTTCTTCTAAAGAATGTACTCAAGGTAGAATTAAAGTGATCCCAGAAGAAAGGTTAGAGATGTAGAAAGCAAGGCTGAGCAAAGCAAATGGTACAAAAAAGAGTAAATCTAAACAAATGTGGTTTGTTTAAGAAGATGTAAATAATTTCTTAATCATTATGGAATAAAATACTGGATAACAATGGCATATAATTACAAGTGATAGGAGTTAAAGCATTCTGATATCCTCTTACTCTTTGACAAGAGGGTAAAACATTGCCTAACACTACAATATGCAATAGATAAGGATGCAAGTTAAATAAGCAAGACAAATTTTCTAGGGGATCCTAGAGAACACTGTATTCAGAATAGAAATAAAGCATGGAATAGAAGAGACAAAAGAGTACTTGATTTCTTGGGAGTAGAATCAACCCTCTGCAAAACCTGAAGACAGACCAAGCTTCCACAAGCCATCATTCCAAGGGGCTCCTGGATACTGCTAGCACTTTCAAATGACATCATCTGAGGGGAGTCTGTGCTTCCATGGGCAGGAGTCACCACCAGCAGGAATTGACCCCTGCAGACCCTCAACACTTGCAGCTTCTGTATCACAGCCTGTCTGCCTTGGAATCCTTGGGCTTAATGGTATTTTCCCTTTCATTTCTGGTCATGTCGGGTACCACAAAAAGCAGAATTGGAAAGGCCATTCTCATTTGCCAGATTCTAATTCTCCTATAACTTTGTATGTTGCATTTTCTGATAGCTTTTTGTTTTCTGAAGCCTTCCACCTCTTCTGTGACCATTCCCCTCACATTCTTGCTTTAATTAAAACCTATTCCACATGATCTTGCTTCTTTTTCAGTCCTCTTAAAGGGTAAGCAAAATTTTCATTTCCCTACTCTTCTTATCACTGGACTCTTCATGTCACTGGTTGGTAGGTATCTTTTTATGTCCTCACTGATACTTCTGGACCATTTTTTCTTCCTCATCTACAGACCCCTCTATTTGTGAATCACAGTCATCATTTGAAATCATTTACTGCTTGAACTAAGTGCCGTTATCTACAATCCTTTTGGAGGAATGTATCTGTTCATTCCTTGAAAAATTTTAGTTCCTGGCTCATTGTTTACAGGTCCTATAAATGTAAAGGAAATCTCAGTGGCTTACTTTTTATTCAGACTTCATCGTGAGATGGTGGAGAAGAGGAAGGCCCTGTTCCATGTGATCATTCAAGTATTCAGGCAATGAAGGCTCTGTGTTCTTCACCTCCTGATTTCCAAGGTTATCCTCATGGTCAAAATCTTAGTGGAAAAGAGAAAGAATAATGTGGTGTCTAAGTGGGGTGTCTGTCTGACCAGATGGGGGCCTCCAAATGTGGTGTGATGATTGGGTAGAAGCGTGTGGCATGGGAAGTGAAAGAATTCACCTGAGGCAGGACAAAGGAGAGAGTTGGCTGCATATGCTGCAAGGGGGTGGCGGGCAGGAGGTGGAGGAGAGGCTATCTGCCAGGAGGTAGTGTGTGGGGGCTGTTTTTAATAGGGGGAGATGAGGACATATGGTGACCCATTGAATCTACCCTTTTGGGGGTAAATGTGCCTAGTTTTAAGTAGCCCACTGGTCACTTAGGGCCTGCGGGTATTTTGAGGTGGGTCTCCTGATGGGCTTGTCTGTATTCCATCCCTCAAGCCTATTTGTCTAAAAGCAGCCTCTACAAATAGGATCATGGCAGAGGTTTTTCTGATGCAGATAAGGGGGGCTGGGACAGGTGATCTGGATAAGAGTGCCCAGGAGGAAGGAAATGAGTTAGTGAATAGCTAACTAGTCTCTTCTCGTGGCACCAGCTATCTGGCAACCCAAAGTCCTGTTTATTTACTGCAGCCATTGCAAAGATCCGGATCTTCAGGTGCTGTTCTACATAGCAATATTCATCAGGTTTAAACATGGCTTCTGAGACCTATGAAACAAAAGACAGATTTATGGCTCCTAACCCTTCCAGTCCATCCCCCAACACACACACACACACACACACACACACACACACACACACACACACCCAGTGGTGGAGCAGGGACAAGATAATTACAATTCACATTTCCACTTTGAAAAGGGAAATTCATAACAATGGTAAAAGCCTGAAGGGTGAGCATTGTCAAAGCCTTCTGCTGTTGGTGAATGAAGTTCCTTGGTTAGACCTGCTTCTGTTCTGTGGCAAAAACGCTTTTGTTCATAGTTATTTGTGACCTCTAGTTTCACTTTCTGGGAGGTTTGTCCTTGCCTATTACCTTCCATGGCCACAACTGAAGTGGATTTAGGGGAGTATGACTTCTGGGGTTATAAAGCTTTTGTAGTCACTCCATTCTGGCACAAATTTGGGACCCCAAGGATTGTTTTGTGGCCCAGACATTCAAAGCCTTTTTCAATTGAGGTTTGTCATTTCTTTGTCAGTATAATTCCCTTGAAAATTCAGTAGGCTTTGGATTGATTTGCTTTCATTAGTTTTATGTGTCAGTAAACACACCCGCATCCTTTCCCATACAGAATGCTAAAGCCTGGTATCTTTGCTTCCGGGCCTCCAGGCGTCTCTCTCAATAGTGTGGCACCAACTGTGAAGCCTTTGGTTTTAGAGGGGAAGGCCACATCTCAACCTCATCTTTGCCAAAGGTCTGAGTCTTGGTGGGGCTTTGTTTTTCAGGGTATTTTGGCTCTTACTTCTTGAGTTTGGAGTTGGTAAGCAGTGAGCTTTATAAGCATTTTGAGACCTCAAATCTCTGTTCCCTTTCGTTACTGCTTCTAAATCAATTCTTGCCTCAGCTTATTTCTTTTTCTTGGAAAATTGCTGCACACATCTAGTAAAAGTCAATACACACTTTTAACATTTTTCTGACCTTCTCACCCAGAGCCAGAGGTTCAGAGGTAGTTATTTGGTTTTACAAGTACTGGAAGATGTAAGTTATTGAGATGACTTGTCTCTGCATAGCAAGGGTCTCTAACTTTCTAGTGTCCTAATACGTCATTGTCACTTGGCCATTAAATGGAAGCCATATGTTTCTGTTGTGATATGGACCCATTGTGGTTCCAGCATCATCTTTCATTCATTATATTCCCCATAACTATCATACTGGAGCCACTATGGCCACCTTGTGACTCTCAATGCCCCAGATAGTCTCTGAATTTAGAACATTTGCATTTGCTGTTATCTCTCTGGGTTGAAAAAAAATTTCTTTTAAATTTATTTATCTGAGAGAAAGAGTGAGTGAGAGAGAGCATGAGAAGAGGGAGGGTCAGAGGAAGAAGCAGACTCCCTGCCAAGCAGGGAGCCCAATGCGGGACTCAATCCCGGGACTCCAGGATCATGACCTGAGCCAAAGGCAGTCGCTTAACTAATGAGCCACCCAGGTGCTCCTCTTTCTGAGTGTAGAGTGCTCTTTTCCTAGATATTCATGTGTCCGTCTTGCTGGTCTTTACTCTAAAGGCAACTTTTTCTGTGGGCCTTCTGTAGTCAATCTACTACCAGTCCATCAAATCATCATTTTATGACTCGTTTAATCCACAATTTTAGCTAGTGCGACACCTTCAAACTGGCCCCACTGATTCTAGAAAGCTTCTTTGTTACTGGCACAAAAATGTGTCCTAGGATCACATTATAACGTCTTTATCTCACTTTTGAAATTAATATTTCTCCAAAGAGCCTGAAAATAAGAGATTAAAATCTGGATGCTATGGGTACTCATTGCTACTGAGCTAACATTGCTTTTAGGCTATCAGTAGATAATTTCAACTTTAGGGAACTATTTTATAATTTGTTTATATTTTTTCAGGAAATAATGCATTTTCATGATTCAAAAGTTAAAGTTATATAGAAATATATACACATGCTTCCATCCCTGCTTCCTCTAGCCTATTCCCTTGACCTCTAGAAATAACTACAGGTATTGACTAATTGCTTTATGTCATACTAATCCCATTTCTATATTACTCTGTAAGCCTATCCCCATAGGTAAACAAGTCTTAGTAGTGTCTTGTTTATCCTTCCATTGTTGCGTTTTGCAAGCACACATATGCACACATTTTCCCTCTTCCTTGCCCAAAATGTACATAAGATGGACACTCCTCTGCACTTGGATATATTTGCTTCAAAGTGTATGTAAGCAATCTCTGCATCAGCATACAGAGGGCTCCCTTTTTAAAAACCACATAATATTGCACTTAGTGAGTGTATCATAGTTTATTCAACTAATTATTTATTGTTGGACACTTGGACTTTTCCAGTCTTTTGCTCTTACTAACATTGTTGCAATTAATACCTTTGTGCATATGTGACTAAATACTTGCACGGATATATCAGTAAGATAAATTCTGGGAAATGGGGCTTCTGGGTTCCAGATATATCTGAAATTTTGCTAGAGATGGCCAAATTATCCTGCATAGCAGTGGGGCCATTTTTTTTCCCACCAGCAATACGAACTTTGGATTTTTGCAAAGTTGATAAGTAAGAAATGATACCTTGATGTATGGTTTTATTTTATATTTAATATGAGTCAGATGGAGTATCATTTCATGTGTTAAAGGGGCATTTATTTTCCCCAAGAATTCTCATATCTTTCTCTTATAGGTCTATTAGGATTTTTGCTCTTTTCTCAATTTCTGATGGTTTTTCACATTTAGGATAATTTCCCTTTGTCTGTGATAGCTGTTTTTATGGTTTTTTTTTCTAAGTATATTGTCTTACAAGTTTCTTATGATGTTTCTCCCCATACTCTTAATAGGTAGAAGTTTAATTTTATGTGTTTTCACTTGTCAGGTTTTCCTCTTTTTTTGGATTTTATAGCATGTTTAGAAAAGCCTTCCCTAATTGAAAGTAATATGGAAATTCACTCATATTTTCATATCATATATTATGTGGTTTTCTTTTAAAAATCCATATCTTTTTTTTTTTTTTTTTTTTTTTTTAGTTTTTCCTGGAGTATGTAATGAGGTATCAGTCCAACTTTATCTTTCTCCAAGAGTTTATCCATTGTTTTGGGATGCCTGGGTGGCTCAGTTGGTTGGACGACTGCCTTTGGCTTCAGGCCGTGATCCTGGAGTTCAGGGATCGAGTCCCGCATCGGGCTCCCGGCTCCGCGGGGAGTCTGCTTCTCTCTCTGACCTTCTCCTCACTCATGCTCTCTCTCACTGTCTCTCTCTCAAATAAATAAATAAAATCTTTAAAAAAAAAAAGAGTTTATCCATTGTTTCAACCAATGCCAGTTCTTAAAAAATTTGTCAGCAGTCTTATCAATATGAACAGCCAGATTTATCATATTCTTATTTCCCATATGTATTTTTGTCTGTTTCTAGAATTTCTGTTCCATTGGTCTATCTGGTTATTCCTATTCCAATACAATACCATTTTTTAAAAGATTTTATTTATTCTTAAGTAAACTTTACCCCCCAACATGGGGCTCAAATTCACACCCCTGAGAGCCAGAGTTGCAACCTCCACTAACTGAGCCAGCCAGACACCCCAGTACAATGTCGTTTTAATTGCTGACATTTTAAAATATGTCTTCGTACCTGTTTGGGCTAGTCCTCTATCTGTGTTCCTTTTCAGACATTTCATGTATATTACTGTTTATTTTTCCATGTAAAACTTCAGAATGAAAATTTCAAGTCCCAGAAAAGAAATTGTTTCATTTTGTTGTTTTCCTGAACTTCTTTTTAATTATAAGATATTTGAACTTAGATGGTCAGATTGAGCATTCACATCTCAGCTCTTAAAGTTCCTAACTGCTTAAAAACAGAGGCTTTTCTGGTTCATATCCAAAAAGTAATAATTATATAAAACTGATCTTTACTGAAGGCACTGCATATTTCTGGGACCGATGATTCCAGATTTTTCAACTTATAGACTTAAAAGCTTTCTAGAATCTTTTCCTTTGGTGATCACTTGGAGGGGTTTACTTTGCAAGATCACTTTGTCTGCCTTTTGCCCCAATACTGTATACTTCCAAGTTTTAAGCTTTTTTTTTTTTTTTTAGATTTTTATTTATTTGACAGACAGATCATGAGTAGGCAGAGAGGCAGGCAGAGAGAGAGAGGAGGAGGAGGCAGGCTCCCTGCTGAGCAGAGAGCCCGATGTGAGGCTCAATCCCAGGACCTCGATCCCAGGACCCCGGGATCATGACCTGAGCCGAAGGCAGAGGCTTTAACCACTGAGCCACCCAGGCGCCCCAGTTTTAAGCTTTTTAAAATAAAACTATCTTCTCCTAAAATGATTAAAAATTCTCTAGGGAAGAACCACTGGTTTGGAGGTCTGTATACAATTGTGTAATTTCTGGCTCAAAATTCCTACTTTGCCTGGAATTTTAACAATAGTCCTGAGGTTTTGTACATTGAACAGACTTTGAGCTCTTTAGCCAAGGAATCCTCAGTCACTGGTTTGAATATTCCTGAGAGATCTACACCTGTGAAAAGAAATGGAAGAATATATTTGTCTTTCTACAAAGACTCCATCTGAAAATTAAATTGCATTTTCTTAGAGAAATTCCTTGAAAATATATTAAATCCTTTATTAATGTGCAGAAATAGTGCCATCCAAAAGAAAAAATGTCCAGACATATATGATGTAAAGTTCTCATAATAACTATACTTCACTCACATTGCATATATATAATTTTTGCAATTACTACTTATACTATTAAATAGGGTACCTCAATAGACATTATGTGCAATGTGGGTGAATTTGAGTTTATTATAACAATTTTAATTTATACATTTCCTGACATCTGCGGTATTCTATGTAGTTATGGTGAATGTTGGTTTCCTTTTGGTATTTTTTTAAAGGAAAGAAAAAAAACACAGAAATTTTAAAAAGTGTCCAGTGTCTAATTATGTTTCTGTGTAAGAGGTTTATGGAACTTTTAATACTTATGTGTGTGATGAGATTTCACATCATCATTATTAATTCATTTATTCAGCACCTTTGTTGAGAGCTTCTTCTGTGTCAGTCAGTGAGGCAGGCACTTGAGATACAAAGATGAAGGTAATACAATTCCCACCATCAACAAAATAAAAGCCAAAGTGATGGGGGGAGGGTGGGAACTTGAGTTTATAAGAAATAATTATAAGACAAAGTGATGACAACTTTTCGAGCAATCTCATTTAATATTTATAACAACTCAAAGACTGATGTCCTTTTATAACCTCCATTTTATAAATGAGGACTATAAGGGATTTGGGAAAGTCAGATACAGTAGAGATATGTTCAAAATGTTAGGAGAACAGAGTAGTGGGGAGTTTGGAGAAGTGGGGTATGGCAGTCAGATGAATTTTTGTGAGAAGAAATTTTAGTAAGAAATCTGACAGGATCTATGCTAGGTAATACAGTAGTGAGAAGGCACTCAGCAGAAAATATGGAGAGTACAAGATAAATACCACATTTTGATGGACTGGATATGGTTGAGTCAAGAGTAAGTAGGATATTTCTCTGTTTCTTGCTTAGATAATTGGTAGGATGAAGTGATTAATAGAAATATAACTATAGGAGGTGAAATGGGTACAGGAGAAGAGAGTTTGCTTATTTAAATTATGGTTTTAGATTTTTCTAATTTATGATTTATAATTCTATAAATATTTTGCCTTTTCATTGTGCATTTTCTGTGTTTATAAGAAAAGACCATTAGAATGCTTTAAAATACTTGTATTTATTTCAAGCAAAGTATAAAAGTATTGGGGTGCCTGGGTGGCTCAGTTGTTAAGCATTCTGCCTTCAGCTCTGGTCATGATCCCAGGGTCCTGGGATCGAGTCCCACATCAGGCTCCCTGCTCATCAGGAAACCTGCTTCTCCCTCTCCCACTCCCCCTGCTTCTATTCCCTCACTCGCTGTGTCTCTCTCTGTCAAATAAATAAAATTTTTTTTAAAAAGTATAAAAATATCCTTAAAGAATACCTAGAATCAAGGTAGCGGTAAGGCAGTGAAAAGAGGCAAAGTTGGAGAAGGCCTTGAAGAGGCTCCTCTGTCTCTGTGGCACCAACAGTGTAAGAACTCACCTTCCTCTTATGTCACTCACAAGGATCAACTGGGATTAATTTGAAGGAGAAAAACAGGGAGATATGATGTGGTTTGAGAGGCACTAAGAAAGTGTTTCCCTGAGGGAAAGTGGTATTTGAATTGAGATCTGACAAATGAGTCATAGTTAATGTCATGAGGAGGGGCATTGGTGAAGAGTGTTCCTCAGACTGTTGGGGAGGTCTGACCAGGGAGGAAGGAAGAAGAGGTCAGTTGGCCAGAATGGTTACAGCAGTGTATGGAAGAACGGGGTGAGGTACAGGAGATGAGGCCAGAATGGAATGATGTGTGAGGCCTCCTGAAGAATTCTGCCTATTTTAAGATCAGTAGGATATTACTGACAACAGGATAACATTTTTATTGTTCTTGTTTTGTTTTGCTTTTGAAAAATTCATTCTGGTTCAAGTGTGGACAAGAAAAGAATAGGATGGATGGTGGTGAGTTCTCTAAGAAAGCAAGGAAAGTGGCTAAAGCCCAGGTAGCCTGTGAAGGAAAAAATAGACACTAAGAAGGTATTTTTAAAGACTTGAATTAACAAAGCAACCATAGTGGCATGGAAATAATATGTTAGAGAATTCTTTTTAAACATTGTGATTTATTGCCTAAAATCTGTGGAATAACACTAATAGAACTGAAAATGTCTTTTCTGATCTTAGCATTCCATCCAGTTTTTTCACTTTCCTTTCAGTGTTCATACGTGATTTCTGCATATGTGTATTTTAGATATATTCTAGACTTTCTACTAGTCTGTCTTCAATAAAAAATAATTTCTCCAAGTAACATAAAACTACAGTTCTTTAAAATTAATTGAAAACTTTATAGTAGTTTTCTTGGTATAAAGCAGATATAGTTTAAAGCTCAGAAAGGAGATTCTGGATTTAGTGTGGAAGGATCTCAGAATAATGTATTCCAGATGAAAACACAGAGAGACTGGAAAGCCTGAACCCCTGAGGACTCTCACTTCTCAGTTCCCTTTCCGTCCCTTGACCTCATTCCTCGACTGTGTAAGTGAAGAATTCCTCCAGATTTCTAGAATTTCTAATGTTTTTCCTGTTATTTCTTTAGAATTCCCAAGTGAGAAAGAATCTTGCTACCTTTGCCTTCTTTTTTTCATTACCAAACCTGCCTGTACACATCTTTTGAATGACCATCTTCTAAAAATGCATTGTCCAAGCCCTTGGTTTCATATTGTGCTTTCCATTGTCATTTCTTTCCCCATTTTTAAAAAAATATTTTATTTATTTATTTGACAGACAGAGATCATAAGTAGGCAGAGAGGCAGGCAGAGAGAGAGAGAGAGAGGAGGAAGCAGGCTCCCTGCAGAGCAGAGAGCCAGATGCGGGGACTTGATTCCAGGACCCTGAGATCATGACCTGAGCCGAAGGCAAAGGCTTAACCCACTGAGCCACCCAGGCGCCCTCTTTCCCCATTTTTGAACAGTTTCTTTTGGTTATTTGTATTTAACCAATTTCATTATGTTTTCTCATTTTGAAAGATTTTTTGTTTACTATATTTTGAGGTCCAAGAACTCAATCATACATGGAAAAATATTAGTGATGATTGAGAAATGTCTTAACAGACAGTCAAAGGGCTTAGGGTTGGAATGATGTAGGTTCAGCTACAGCAAGAAAAATAAATGGGAGTCACAAAGCACCAGCAGGGATTTCTCAAGGTGTACATAGAGTCAAGAAAATAATGGTATTAAAATTGGAGCACGATTATACCTATACTGTCCCCACAAGTTTTTGGCTCTTATGGTTTCATCAGATCAAAATTCTACTGCAGAAAAAGCAGAAGTGTATATCTGCTTTACTTTCAGGAAAATGAGAATTTTAACATTACTTCTCCATGTTCTTGACAGCAGAAAATTGAACGGAGACAGATAGTATGTACACATGTGGGTAATGACTAAGATTTCATCAATATGTAACTGCCTCAAGTGCAACCAACTTCTAATAATATAAAATTGGAAGATTTTGCCCTCAACAGTGACAGTTGGCCTTAGAGAAGCAGATTGAAATAAAAGGAAGAATGTAAAGTGGTGTAATGTCTTGCCTGTACAGCACCCTTTTCCTAGAAGGGGGAGGTGCAGTTTGGGTCTGGGGAGGCAGGTCGCCTTTGGTGTGCCTCACTGGAAGATGGGTTCTTGGTGATTGCCATGGCACTGAAGGGGACCAAACTACAAAACCCTGTAGTTGTCATCTCACTTGAGGATAATCAGATCATAAGTAATCTAACACAGGCTCTTTGATGGCTGAAGAAAAGCATTTTCATGGCTATTATTTTCAATTGTATTCCAGAAATTCCACTGTGAATTAGCTGTTTGTTACTCTGAAAGCATTTTACCACAAACCATAATGCAATTTAACATATGTAATTATAGTTCCACTTTTTAAAAAAGGGTTTCAATTTCTACCAACCACCCAGGGAAACATTCTTTTCATGGCAAAGCATTCTAATTTGGAAGAAGAGGAATATATCTTCCCCTTCTTGGGAGATTCCTTACCAGCAAAGAGAACAATGACTGGTGTAGAGAAGGTGAACAGATGGTAGTGTTCTAGAGGTCATCCAGGTGCTCATTTTTTCCTTCTGCCCAATTCTTGGAATCATTATTCCTGGAGCTGATTCTTGTGGGTGGGTCAGTAAAGGATGAACTGGCCCAATAAGAGGGTAAGGTCCGGAGTGAGGGAGACAACCCCTGATACTAGCAATTTATTACTTTGCAGTGAGGAAATTAATTTCCTAGGGTTTTTTAATAAGAGATTTTTTTCCTGTATTACATGAAGGTGAATAAGCTTCTATAAAGTAATTCTCAACCCAGCTGCTATAAAATGAGGAATATTGTTGAATAAGAGCCTGCAAAAGTGGATTTCCTTCCTACTCTTTGTTCATGGAAGGGGAGAATACAGGTTTAATGGAACACTTAGGAAGAGATTTAGGGAGAATATTGAATCAGCAGCAGTGTGCAGTAGCCATATTTAATATTAATAATTTTATATACACATGCACATACATCTTGGTTGGATAAGCTTTGAAAAGCCTTATACACCAAAGCCTTACTTAAGCTGGCTGCCTGCCCCATGGGCCATGCCTTCACTATGGCAAGAATGTTGATGGGTTTCTCTATAGATGAGATAACATTTGGGATAGGCTTTGTTCTAAAGCTGTCCTCCAGATGTCCAATTTTTAAACCTGCTCTAACTTGTTTTCAGGGTTTAAAATATGTTAAAATGATTATAATTTTATATTCATATATTTTGAAGGAAAACATTTATATGAATTTAATCTTATAAATATACAATCTTAAAAATGTAAAACAATTCACAATACAAAAGCATAGATCCTGTTATAGTGTCCAGAAAAATAGTTTTTAACATTTAGCCACTTTGACACATTATATTTCTGACAATTCCCTAAAACTAATAAGGGAATCTTTTGATGATGATAATAATTTTCTCTTATCCATAATAAATGCACTGCAGTGTATAGATGTGATAAACTCATCATCTTTGATTAACTCATGTTTATTTGTATTTTCTTCCCTACAAAGCAGACTCCTTTAAGATACATTCCATGTCAGATTTACTTTTTACCTCCTGTTACTTTAAATATAGTAAATTATCAAATAATATTAGTTGAAGAAGTAAATGATCCTTACACTGATACCTGCTTTCCTTTAGGTATTTGTGTTATGGCTATCAGAGCCATTCTCCAGACCTTAAAATACCCTACAGGAAATGACAAACTAGAAAATCCTCAAGAAATTTTCATCACCATTTTTCTTCTTAAAATTTTGCACTCAGGTGTGCTTTATAGAATTTCTACTCTCTTTTTCAATCAAGAAAATATATTCATTCCATTTGACAAATAGATTTAATTTGATAAATAATTATAAGCTTTCACAAAGCAGCCTTTAACTTTATATATTACAAAAACATATTAAAACCCATCCACATTTGGGTTGGCAGTGTATCTTCTTGATCTCTATCCTAAAGAAAACATAACCAGTCAAATGTGTGATTTACTTTCATAATTTTGCCCCAGATACAGCTGTTCTTCATTAGTGTTGTATTTGCCAGATCCTAGGGTATATTTCCAGATAGTAATAATTAAAAAGTCTTTTCTTCTTTGGGCTTTTGTAAAAAAACAAAACAAAACAAAATACTGATTTCCAGACATTATTGCAAAGCTGATGATCTTTCATCAGTTTCCTTATACAAATGTGAATTTTTGGAAATGTTAGACTATTTTGCCATCAAATCAATGCCAATAGTGTAAGTATTATCCTCATTCCAGATATCATGTCATAATGAGCAGAGTTGGCCTTATATATGTGTAGTAAAGATCTCATTACAAGAGGACTTGTCAGGGACAGGCAGACTTTATAGAGTTTTGTCCAGTCACCTTTTGGACAGAAAGCCGGTGGATTTTCTTTTTATCTTAAAAAGTTCTCCCTATGAAGAGGCAAATATTCCTGTGAAAGTGGTGCTTAAAATTCCCAGCCATTTGGATTTTGGTGTAGTAAAGAAAAACAAGTTTCCATACATCTATGAAAAGAAGTAACCCCTAAGATGAAATGACTAAACAAGATGACGTGTAGCACGGGAAACTACAAGAACTTAGCAAGAGAGTCTGGTGGCCAAGGATAACTGTCAGAGACTAGGTCTTGTATTGTTATAGCTGTCAGAATTTCACCATAGTATTTACTCTAGTGGCCACTCTCTGTTGTAAGTTAAAAAGTTAAATAGTAACCTTTAATAGGAGTTACATAAAAGATCCTTGTTATTTAAGATCCTGGAATTCAGGGGCGCCTGGGTGGCTCAGTGGGTTAAAAGCCTCTGCCTTCGGCTCAGGTCATGATCCCAGGGTCCTGGGATCGAGCCCTGTTTTGGGCTCTCTGCTCAGCAGGGAGCCTGCCTCCCCCCTTCTCTCTCCCCCTCCCTCTCTGCCTACCTGTGATCTCTGTCAAATAAATAAATAAAATCTTAAAAAAAAAAAAGTTCCTGGATTTCAGTGACTAGAGAGGAAGAAGAATAAATGAAAGTCATAGTTGAGTAACTACATCAAACTTGGGAGCAGGGTCCTGGTGTATTAATTGTGTGGTACGTAAAACTGTTGTAAGGAACAATTATAGAGTAATGGCAAGGGCTGTGATGGATGTAATTCTGTTGGGATGCAGCTCAGGTATTGCAGGAACAAATGCCAATATTTTTTCCATACAGGGATTAATTACATGGTCAAGAGCTGGAATTTACAAGGAGGCATATTAAATAAAATAGCAGGCAAGCTTGAACTGCATTCCCACAAAAGCCATAAAATGGGAATACCAAGAGAACTGGCAAATGTAATCTTTCACCTATTTTTGTAGGCACAGATGTCCAGATACAGGTTGGGGATATGGAAATTTGTGAGTCACAAACTGTGTGCCACTTTGGAAAGATTCAATATGAATCTTATGCAGCTATTAAAAAAACTGTGCCTTTGAATGGGAATGACTTGAATTTGAGTAGAGACAATATATATATTTTGCCACTATTGACATTTCCATTCCCAAAGGGAATGCTTCCATTTATTCATTGGTTACTTGAGCTCAACTCATACATGCTGCCTCCAAAATCATTGGAAAGCCAGTGAGCTCCTCGGCAACTTGGCAGGCTTCTGAAAATGCAGTATGGAATTTTCAACAATGGAGGTCAAAACACAGAATGATTTACAATAACTTCAGCTGCATGACCCGATTCAGTTCAAAAATCTTTCAGGAGCTACCCACTCCACTTAGAATCAAATCCAAACTCTTCACCATCGCCTCCAAATCCTTCTGTGCTATGACTGCCCCTGCTTCTTTCCAACCTCATTTCCTAAGCCCCTCTTCTCTCTCACTACAGGGAGACACACTGGCCTCCAGCCAGTTCTTCAAAAGGCTCCTTCCAGCCTCCTGGAATGTGGTCGCCTCTTCCTGGAATGCTGTTCCCCCTGCCCTTGGTATGTGTCTGTCTCTTTTTTGTCCTTTGGGTCTCAGCTTACTTTTCTCTTCAAAGAGGTCTTCTCTGACCATTCTTTCCAAGACATATTTCCTAATTTTATCGGAGTTCCATCTTGGTTACTTCCAGAAAATGTATCACAAATTATCATTCTTTACTTCTAGAGTAACTCCCACTCTGGACTGCAGCCACACTGAAGATTGAAGGTAGGCGTGTGTCCTCAGTGCCTGATACAGGGTCCCAAGAGTCTAATACTGCTTTTTAAAACTAGGTTATGATATCCATATTATGAGATGTGATGAGCATGAAATAAATTTAGTAGAATGGAAAATATCAGAACTCATTGCACAGGGTGAGATAAGTACTTTTTAATGAAAATACATGTTCCGAGGTCAGAATCGGGGTGTGTGTGTGTGTGTGTGTGTGCGCGCGCAGGCGCGCGCATGCTGCATCATGATATAAAACGTGCGCCTCAGGGAAAAAAGTCAAAGCCATAGGAAGGCATGTTTAAAAAAACATTTGTTGAATTAATGACTTTTGTTCTTCATATGGAAATGCCTGTTTACAAGTCTTCCCATGCAGCGGACTGTTCAGAGTAGGAAGATGTTGATGTGTCTTTTCAAATGTACTAGAAAGTCTCTGTCCTCAGGAAATGAAAACTTGTGCTGGTTCCATCCGATATTGCTTAACTCTTTGCTCTTTGGCTTCCCTCGCTGTGTTGTTTCCATGTTCAGTGTAAAAGTTGCTGTGACATGCAACATTATGGACTTACTAATTACATATAAGTTAATATTCTTAAGATCCTTTCTCAAAAGGAGGTTTAGGTGGAAGGAAAGATTGGGGGGAAAGCTTCAGGGAACACAGGGACAAGGGAATGGGGGCATGTTGTCGTGTATGTAAAGTATGTAAAAGGCACATATGGAGTTAGCTAACTCCACGTATTTGTCTACTTCACAATCTGCAAAAGCAGGGTCCTCATGCTTTGTGTGGTTAGCCAGAAAAGGGTAGTGGTAGAAAGGAAACCAAAGTGTGTGTTTTAGTTATACGAACTGATCTGCTCTAGTCCCATTGAGCTGTATCTGGTTAGGTCACTTCTATTTTGTTTTGTTTTGTTTTTTCATTGTTTGATCACTTGCTTTGAGTTGCCACGTACAAAATACATTCCACATATTACAGTGATATTCAGACATATTTGAAAATTTCAGTTGAGTGTCCACCTGTGAAAGAAAGGAGAATGGAGAAGACTTTGCTTCTATATAGCAGTGTAACTCATTTCAGAGGCTTAAGAATTCCTTCTAGCCAACATGGTTAAATTTAAAATATTTCCAAAATTCCTTACAGATCAAGAAGAAACAAAATAACAAACAAAAATTAAAATGAAGCATTGTCACCAAATTGGAGCTCAGTGTTTCATTTTCCTTTGGAGTTCAGCTTGCTGGGGGAAAAGTCCTTGTTCACATTCCACCCAAGCAACCATCATCCACACCCACTTTCTTTTCAAAGGAAAACATTTACTTTTGTGACTTGGTCGTAATGAAACACAAAGGACCTCTTTGTGTGTGAAAATGAAACTGGGTGTGAGCCTTTTAAGGAAAAATTAAAGAAGGATGTGTATGTGGGGGGTGAAATCCCCAAGTCTTTCTCAGCTGTTCCTGCCTACCTCCTACTTAGAAACCAGGCTGCCCTGTGAAGCAAGGCCCAGATGTTGTGTATCAGGGAGCAGAACAGCACCTCCCTCGGCTCACAGAGGAGGTGTTCACACAGCACCAGGTGGAGACTATTCATAGCGCTAAGGTACAGCGCCCAGTACAGAGCAAAAATCTCAGCCGGGCAGCACCTAGCAGACACGTTCTAGAAGACTGATGGGCATCTTCCTGTAATGTTTGCATCCTGTTTAGATTTCCATGCAGAAGGAGAGCTCAGCTAAGAGTAAAGCAGATGGGGATAACCTATTTGAGGTGACCCGTTCTGTGCCCTGGGAGAAGTGTGGGTGGCAATGATGCATTTCTGAATGCAGTACTTTAGGAGGATACAACAAACACTGCAAAATATAAAAAGAAACAGCACCTTCAAGGCGATTTCTGGAATTGGAAGGCTTACTTCCTAGCCATTCCCCCCCTCCACCCCTTCCAGCCCCTTCCAATCTTCTGATTTCTCTCTGTCCTCCTCAGTTACTCCCAGCTCACTGGATCTTTCTTCTCAGCCTGTATACCCTTGTGGTCTAGCCTGTCCTGAAATCGTCATTCATTTCTCCCCACTGTCTTCTAGCTTGTGCTATTGCCCCTTTTTCTACTGGCAAATTTCTTAAGCAACTGGTTTGTACCCCTGCCCCTCTTTGTTCAGAGCCACTAAAATCCCACCATGGTACTGAGACTATGCTATGGAATTTCATCATATAACAAAATATGCTTAAAATTAATAGGTCTTTCTCCAGCCTTGTACTGCTCATCCCCTACAAAGCATTTGACATGCTCCTGCTCTGCTTTTTGAAAATTAATCCTCCCTTAACCTCTTTTAGCTTCTTTCTTCCCTTTTATGCTGTGATCAGTTGACCTCCTCTCCCTTTAGCACCTGTTTATCTGTATCTTTTATCTTCTTTTTTTATAACACTCTACACTCAGTGGTAGGTCCTGTGACTGGCTGGGTTAATCTTTCTTTGATTAGGCTATACTTCTCACCTCCCCCTGGCCCTCCCTTCTTCTCTTCTTAGACTTCCCTTCTCACTATTTTGGCCATAGTCAATGAAAGCATTTAACTGTATGATGCCACCTCTCCAGTCCCAACACTCAGTAGCTTCCTGTCTCAGGTAGTCAAAACTAAACTCCTTGTGAGCTGGGTGGGACTGTTTCCCTGAGCCGAGGCTCCTGACCCTGTGCAGAGTCGTTCACAGTGCACTCACTCCTTCAAAGCCTACCTCAGAGAATACACACAAGCTGCTTTCTCTCCTTAAAATGTCATGTAGGGGACTCCGCACATCCTGCTTCCTCTCCGAGAATGTTACATAGGTAGCTTTCTCTCCTGGCTGCTGCATTTCAAACATATCCATATCACTCTGTCTCCCTTTTTCCTGCTTTATTTTCCCCAAAGGACTTCTGATTATTTAACATGTTAATTATTTTTAAAATTTTATTTTGATAATTGTTTTCTTCCCCTACCAAAATATAAGCTACATGAAAATAGAGATTTTTTTTAGTGCTTTGTTAATGGTCGTAACCCCAGTGCCTGTTACAGTGCCTGGCATATAGAAGATGGCCAGTAAGTATTGAATGAATGAATGAATGAATATTAAAATACCTTTAATGTTGAAAATCAATGACCACATAAGTGTGGATCTATTTCCTGGCTTTCTCTTTGGCTTCACCGATCTATGTGTGTCTTGAGGCCAACAACACAATGTCTTGTGGTAAATCTGTATAGTAAGTCTTGAAATTGGGTACTATAAGTCCTTCAATTTTGTCTTCCTTTTCCAAGATTGTTTTGGCTTTTCAAGTTTCAGTGCATTTTAGCTTGTTAGGTCTTTAAAAGTCCATCTAGTATTTTGATTGAGATTGTATTGACATTTAGATAAATATATATATAGAGAGATCCCATTGCTAAAATTTAAAAGACTGACAACACTAAGTGTTGGTAAAAATATGGGGCAACTGTTGCTATTATACATTGCTTAAGGAATGTAAAATTGTACAACCACTTTTGAAACCAGTAAAACAGTGTATTATGAAGTTGTACATATACTTATTGTAGGACCCAGTAATCTCACTCCTATGTATTTACCCCCAAATATGAAAACATTTCACATGCAGGTTATGAAGTGTTTATGAAAACATTATTCATAATAGCCTCAAACTTGGAAATGACTATCAAAAGTTGATTAGATAAGCAAATTAAGTAATACTGTGAATTTTGATAAAATGAGTGGGAAAAAGGAGCAAAATATTAATATGATCAACAACATGGATGAATCTTAACAATAGTGTGCAAAGTAAAAGGAGTTAGAGACATGAAACCACATATTGTATGATTTCATTTATATGAAATGTCCACAAAAGACAAATGCATAGAGTCAGCTGGTAGATTAGGGGTTCCTTGGGGCAGACAGTGGAAACTGAATGAACAGTAAATGAGCAGAAAGGATCTCACTGGGGTGATGAAAATATTCTACAACTGATTTATCGTGATGGTTGCACAGGTTTGTAAATATATTAAAAACCATTGAATAGTACATTTGAAATAGGTGAGTTTTATGATGTATAAAATATATCACTATAAAGTTTTTAAAAAGCTTTATGCTGAATTAATGATAACAAACACAATATAACTGTGTATTATGTGATTCCATTTATATGACAGTCTAGAAAAAGCTGAACTGTAGTTACAGAAGGCATATCAGTGGATGCCTGAGGCCGGAGTTTGAGAAATGAGGTGGACTACAAAGAAGCAAAGGGAAACGTTTTAGGGTGAAGGATCTATTTTATATTTTGATTTGGGCAGGGGTTATGTACCTCTATACACTTACCAGAATTCACTAGACTGTGCATTCAAATCAGTGAGTTTTATTGACTCTAAATTATATCTCAGTAAAAGTAAAAAATAGCCCAAATAATACCTGTATGTAGCTAATTCTGCAATTTTATTTCTTTTTAAGGCTTTATTTATTCACTTATTATATATATATATATATATATATAGAGAGAGAGAGAGAGAGAGAGAGAGAGAATATGCTTGAAAATGGGGAGAGGGGTAGAGGGGGAGGGAGAGTAAGAGCAAACCCAAGGCAGACTCTGCACTGAGTGTGGAGCCCTATATGGGGGCTGGGGCTTGATCCCATAACCATGAGATCATGACCTGAGCCAAACCAAGAGTCAGAGACTCAACCAACTGAACCACCCAGGCACCCATCTGCAATTTTATTTCAATTATGCTTAGCTAAGATTACATTTAAAAGTTCTAAGTTAAGGGGCGCCTGGGTGGCTCAGTGGGTTAAGCCGCTGCCTTCGGCTCAGGTCATGATCTCAGGGTCTTGGGATCGAGCCCCGCATCGGGCTCTCTGCTCGAAGCAGGGAGTCTGCTTCCTCCTCTCTCTCTGCCTGCCTCTCTGCCTGCTTGTGATCTCTCTCTGTCAAATAAATAAATAAAATCTTTAAAAAAAAAAAAAAAGTTCTAAGTTAAAGCCCTTAGTGCTTACTTAAGATATATTTGATTCGTAGGACCCTAATGGTTCAGATAAGATGACAGAGTAAGGGAATTTCTTGAAGATTCTCTATCACTTTTTACAATTAAAT